>NC_087125.1:8237810-10737810 GCF_030705265.1 Helicoverpa armigera | reverse complement strand
TATACATGGACCCTGCCGTCCACGCCACCCTCAGGCGAAAACAGAGAAGACTTGCCAGAGAGAACCCTGGAGTACTGTCAGCAGTGGCCAAGGGCGCCAGCATGGCTGTCGCCGAGTGCCAGCACCAGTTCAAGTACAGAAGATGGAACTGCTCAACAAGAAACTTCCTCAGAGGGAAAAACTTGTTTGGCAAAATCGTCGACAGAGGTAAGCTGTTATTAGATTAATTAAATCCAAACAACTGACAAAGGTTGACGAGTTAATACTCGAATCACGATTTTATTGTCCCCTTCAAGAACAAAAACTGAACAATAAACGCAAAAACGGTTTAGGGTACACGCGTCATTCATTTGTCTCAATTTTGATATCGCGAAACAAAACGAACAAAACATTAAAAAGAACTTAAGAAGATAAGTCCTAAATACCCTTCTAAAATACTAAGGAAACAGATTACAGACCATTGAGACGTTTAAAAGGCTAATCTTTAAAAAACTCAATCGAAAATCTCGGATCGCATACACTTTTTACGTTTTAACCCTGCAAAGAGCAACGTTGGACAAAAAGATGTTTTGTATAAATCCCCAATTCCAGTTACAAAGAGAGGCTACAAATTAAGTGATATCTTTAGTTGGCAACCCTTTTAAAAGATTTTATCTGTATTCAACGGGAGGGTAGCAAGTCGGGGGCACATATAAAGGACTCATCAAGATAAAACATCCCGGATCAATTACATGAGGTCGAGTGACGTTTCAGTTCCCGTTTGTCGATAACTCTCATGTTTTTTACTTTTTTCAATTCCGTTTTGTGAACGTGTTTTAATATTTTTACGATAATTTGAAATATAATTTTAGTTCTTATGAATGAGATCATAATCCGATTCTAATTCCGCATCGATTCTCCTATAGTGTATTGAGAAGAGAAAAAAACGATGTTTTTATATCCCATAAACACCGGGCCACAATTGCGCGAGCGTCGAATCCATTTAGTTGATTTGAATGGATGTAGATTATTATCAATAGATATAAATCAGCAAATAGATACCCATTAGCCTCACAATACTGGTTACACAACTGAATTCAATAGGTTAGGGATATTACTGCAGTACATAATCCCTTTTAGAAGCTTTACTTTATGCATCGCATTAAGTATTTTATTTAACAGTGTAAAGACTTAGTTTTTCAATTTAAAATAATAACCTACATTTATAAAGGTACACTTCGAAATTAAAATGTTTTAAAACGCATTGCTTTATTTGGTTTTGCTGTTGTTTAAATGCTACTGGGTCTTTATTTGTGGGTTGTTAAGGTCGTGAATTGTTTGGCAAGCAAGTTTTGAGACGGTAAAAGGTTATTTTGTTGTCAGATCGGGGCTGCCCTATCTCCGGTGTCCGATTTCGATGCTTTGTACGCGATACGCCTTATTATGAGCCTGCGAACATCTGTTCGGCACAAACAAGAATTATTCGCTATAATAGAAAAAAAACGCAGTTTTTTTATTCGATTTTGTCGTTTGCATTTTTTTTGGCGTTTACTTAAAAACTTTTTGCAACAAAACTTCGTGCTAATACGAGCCAAATATTTTGAAGAATAAAAAATGAGTTTTGGAATTAATTCTATGAATAAAATGATTTATTGGAAAAAGCTTTTGGTGGGTCGGAGTTCGAGGTAAGCATTAGTAGGTTATCTTTAAAATTAAGAGCATGGGCTGGAGTATCTCCAGCTAATTCGTTCTCATTTGGGAATCGGCACAGTAAGATATCGGCCATACGTCTGCCTGCTCGGGTCATTGACCTGCGTCTCAAATGCGTTAATGAATAGAACAAGCCGTTTCTGTAAATGTCTCTATTTCTTATTCCCAAGTTAAAGTTGTTTTAGTTTTGATAAAAAGGTACTTTTTAGTTTTTGAGAAAGTTGTTCAATATTTTGTCAAATCAAAATAAGCTTTGAAGCAACTGCTCTAATTACGATACAGATATATATTTCACTTGGCTAAAAGGTTTCCACGGTAAAACTCTATAAATTAAGAATCCACGGTATAAATTAAGAATTTCTAAAATAAAACAATCAATAAAACGTTAAACGGAACAAAGCGCAAACAAGAATACTATTGTTGATTCAAATGGCGTTTTCTCATTATAAAACCAGATGTCATAAACCATTAAGCTTATAAAATATTCATGAAAAACAAAATTGGTAACAAATCGCAATTAGGTATATGTTTACACAACACTAATGTTCATCGTAAAGAATAAGTTAGCCCGGGTCGCGTGTTGCCTCGGGCGATACCAAATACGAGGGACCAAATATATTAAACTATTTATATTTAAAAACCAATTAAAGTTATTCATCATTTCGTTGGCGATTTAGGAATGTAAATGTCAACACTCCCACACTAGAAAGTCATTGAAAGTTCCACTAATAAAACTCACGAACAGACATCACTTACAAGTCAGCTTATACAGCTATGAATAACCGTTAATAATTCAGCTAGACACAAAGCCAGTCATATTAATTTAAAACATTAAATCATATAATTCTAGTGCTCGCATCCACATGATATATAGTTCTTACGCACACAGTAAAGTATTTACCATCGACGGCCATAAAACTAAACGCCTAGAGCAAAAAATAAATATTGATATTGTATGCTCGCATACAAACTATAAAAGCAAAGTACCATTTTTCTAAATTAAAAGCCAGATATAGCACGGCCAGCGGACCACCATCGTAATCATTTCACATGATAAAAAGAGCAAGGCGATTACAAAATTTATGTTATATGCGTGTGCATTTAGAGCGTATTACTTTATTAAGGGCATGCAGGGCGGGCTCGGTATTACCGCTCCACGCAATACACAAGATGAAAAAATTTAATACATTGCAATTACGTCCATTTAAGATACATAAAAACGGAGTCGACCCCGCGGGAGCCCGTCACAACGCTACTCAATAAACAAAAAACGTAAACTCGCAAATGTGGTCCCCGAAACTCATCAATCCCCAACTTATAGCTGTGCAGGCTGTCCATGATTACAAGCGAGGCACACAAAGCCCCCCCGGACGCGACACCTATAATTACTAATTTACACGTTGTCACACCATTGACACTCGGACGCGACAACTTCATCTCATTGTGGTGTAAACCTCAAGGATCGTATTAACACAAATGATGACAACGGCACAATAGTAAGGCCTTTATTCGTCGCGTCATTGTCGAGCCGAGAATAGAAAATATATGGTCCGAGTTCCCGCGGCGAGCCCCCTGCTGTGTAGTTTAGCGATTCCACTGCACTCGTACAAGCCCCACGGAAGCCACGTTTACACCTAACGCAGCTCCTAATGGCAGGTAACTCGGCCAATAAAACCCAACCTTTTTTCAAATATTTCCTGTTTTGGTGTGTATCGTACGCGCACCCGAGATTCCGACGTCGTGGGTGGATAAAACGTATAAAACGATCGACACCGAAAATAAAGCCGATATAAAATGCCCTCGACGAAATATTTAATGCTCAATTAGATAAGCGTTTTAGGTTTTGTGGCGTTTGAATTGTTTTCGAGATAACGCGCGTTTTGTGAAACTGAAATGAGACGATTAAGGCCGATGTCGACGGCCACGGACGGGGCGGCCGTCATCATATTTATCGACGGGTTCCCAGTTGCCGAAGCTCCGATCGCCCTTTATTGTTTATGGACAGCTCACTTAAAACGAAATTATTTTTGGTGCTTTTCTGGAGTTTGAAAACAAATGTCTTTGTCCATTGTGTGAATGGGTGTCGCGGCGCTGGGCTGTTGGTAGCTAGTGGTAGCTGGCAGCGCTTTGTGCCACTCACAATGAGTGATATACGACCGACGTAATTTTGAATTGTCGCACCGGAGACTCGGGGCTCGGACTCAATGTGAAATTATCACCCATACATGGCATAACGAAAATGAATTATTGCTTTTTATTGCCCCATCTTCCAAGTCCTTTACGGTGAAATTGCCTTCTTTGCTTCTATTCCTCTCCCAGTACGCATCGAATTCCTTTCTTATTTCATTAAGGGAAGAATCCCGTCTTTTATAATCTCCAAGATGCGTCTTTCAGCGGATAGATAAATGTCATTACATACTCGTAAAAGCCATGTTTCGGTACACACAGACGTCAATGACTTCATCGCAGTCGGATAAAGCGATGTGAGCCGGAACGATTTCTAAACCGGCCAAACACCGTATTATAAACCCAGTGATTTATGGATGTTTTGAGTAATTACGTCTCATCAAATTTGAATAATGCAAGTCGTCATAAATAAGGCACGAGAGGCGCGACGCGCGAAACCTCCATAAGTCAATCTTTCAAATTAATCTTATGGAAACACCACGGCGTGATGACTCAATGCAAACAGGAACATATTTAATTAGTACATTAATTTTGAATTATTTAATGGTAGTGACCGCGGGGCCAGGTGTTCGTCAAATGTCAACAGTGATTAAGTTTTATTTTAACAGTGCGATGCGGCGGACGCGCGCTCGGATTTACGAGTTTTTGACTTTTATAAATTCTCAACGCCTCGCCTTAACTGCCAATCCGTCGGGACGGAATTATCGTTCGCTGCTCGCGCTGTAAACCCACCACGGGACCATTTATTATCTGCACAGATAATCCACGGACAGCACTTTATTATCAGTTATAATAATAATTTACTTTTATAGATCCACATTACTCATGTTTGTTCTTATTTGACTGCAATTTGATGGGGCGAAATTGCCTCAATAAAATAATAGCGCACCTTAATTATGAATATTTAACTGCGTAGGCCTATCGAGCAGGTAACGAATGGCTATTTGTATTAGAGGCTGTACAGCGCCGGTGTCGGATCACTGTTGTTCGGCGTTTAATTAGGCTCGTGTCGGCCATTTACATTATATTTAATGCCGTGACTAATGCGCTCACGCGGACGGAGCCTTTTTACATCTGTCATAATTTTTCTACGTCGCGATTTATTCGCAAAACGCGACAATCGGCTTTGTTGCTCGTCGCATCCACCGAGATAAAATATTACTACAATTAATTTCTAGTTATAAACGGGTACCTTAGTATTCATGTTTAATGCAGAACAAAGAATCACTACCGAACAATGTCAAACAGGTCGCGGCACGTCCGTGAATCATCGATATCGATAGACGAGCCTTAAAATTCTCACAGACCAATTAAAAATTATTTCCAGTTGTCGTTTATACATCTAATTGGTCGGGTAGCCGCGTACCGTTAGATCATGTTTGAGATAAAGTAAAAGTAGCGATGTTAAAATCACAGCGGGCAGTGATTCACATCTGCGGTGGCCAGATGTGGCGACATTTATCTACGGGTTATGAAGACGTGGTCGGCGCACGTGGGGCGAGCACCTGGCGGCACCCCGCCGCACGACCTCCGACTTCGCTCACTCGGACGCACTCAAACTGATATCCGTGAAGCTTCACCTTCATAAACCGAACATAAAACACAAACCACATCTTGTGAAACTCCCTAAAGCCCATCGCACATTACACCTCAATGTTAAACCCGATTAGCCAAAAGCTATAATTTCACAAGCGTTATTTACGTGTGCCATATTTAATTGGCCTCACCTATACGTTATAGTTAATGCGACCGAACGTTTCCAAGTCATTACAGAAGATAAATGCATGAGTCCGCGACCGCTCGTATGTACGTATCCCTACCTTGAATTAATTTCGTCCGAGCATTGAATGATGGCGAAATTGACATTAAAATTCCCGGTCGAACGTCTCAAGTAATTGCTGAATAAAATACTTTTGTATAACATCCCAAAGGGAAGCACAAAAAGCGAATCCGAGAGCGGTCCGCGGCAGTGTGTGCGCACCGTAATTTATATCGGTGCACGATGACAACTCAATAAAAAAATGATTTCATTTGCTTATTGAGTCCTTAATAAAGCTGGCGCGGGCTGCTCCGGGCCCGTTCCACATATTATTATTATAAATAACAACAAATACGCGTTCCTTATTATTTTTACATCCATACGGGGTCGCTGTGTTTTTTCCGAAGGGATTTTATAGTGGTGCGTCGGTGGCCGGAAGCCCACCAAAGGAGCGCGAGCCTCACTATATTACTAAATGAATGGCATTAGCCGGCCAGGTGACACGCGATTACACTTGTGTTAGAACGGCGTTAATTGTCAGTTTTATTTTCATTCCGGTATTTAGCGATCGAGATCGGCCCTTAATAGCTTTTGAGGAATTCCCTCATAACGTCGGATGGTCCGGGGCGAGAGAGTTTAATGAGCGCCCCACAATACCCGTATTAATGCGCATTATGCCGTTAAATTACAATGTCTACGAGATAAGGTCCCGACTCGTTCGAGATAGAATCCCTCAAAATCATGTTCTGGGTGTTATGATTCATTAAAAATTATAATCGAATATTTTAATGATGTCGTACGGTGAGCAGGTTACGTCAGAGAGGTCCCGTCGGTTAATAATATCGTCTCATTGTGAAGGCCAGCTCGCGTAGACAAAGGCTCGGTATGGTATTAATCGTTAAAGTACAAGGGCTATTAAATCGATATTAAGAGAGAGAATTCGATGCGCGCGCCGTACCACTTGTAATGATCAAATTTATAATCTCTCGGGTAGGTAAGAGGCAATTCTTTTATTTTCAATCTCGGAGATATACTCTCTCTTTTAATTGTATTTTATGAGTATTTGATTCTAATGCCGGGCCATTAATTATTTATAGTATTCGATACGGGATGCGAGCATCGATTTATGTATTCGTCTGTACGGGATGAATGAACGCGATGCAATCATTGCTCAAGTCTTTATTGTGTGAATATAAACTTAATGATCTTGTTGCTTTTAAACGATTATAACCTTGCTCGATAACTCCAAACACAGTGATTAAGGAATATTCAGTTTACTTTGATTACTGCTCTTGGCCGTTTAGGATTCTTTCATTAAGATTTCAAAAGTGTAGACCCACGCACATAAATATATTGAAGAATAAAATCGAGCAGACAGTTTAAGCCTTCAGATAGAATTTTACGAAGGAAATTAAAAACCTAATGTGCCCATTGCTCTCAGAAAGGATTTTAATACTGTCAACAAATTAAAATGTCAATAAAATAATACGATTAAAAGAGCGAAGCCAATTCAATCCCTCGAACTGCAGTTGCTTGATGAGCCCAAATGTTTTGCGTGTTTAAATTATAATACCTAAAATATTTAAAACGTCGAGATTTTTTATCCCTTTACTCGGAGCAATAATAAAATTTGATTAAAATATGGACCCCTCTGCAGTTGGGATGAATTAATTATTCGAATACCAAACATGCCAAAGTGAAATATGTGTAACTGCCTAACTTAATAACGTAATAGATCGATATTTTTAATCAACGAAGTTTTATCTAAACGATTATCAAGATAGCCTTTATGCCACCTGATTTGTTGCGTTCCAAATCTATTAGAGCCATTCCAGTCTCAGACGTATTTAAGTAGGTTGTAGAACCACTTTTCTTTCATTATAAATTAGCATAAATTAATGAAACAACATTTCTATTGTCACCAGGTTGCCGCGAAACAGCGTTCATCTACGCCATCACGAGCGCGGGAGTGACGCACGCGGTGGCGCGCGCATGCGCAGAGGGCTCCATAGAATCGTGCTCGTGCGACTATTCGCACATCGACCGCGTGCCGCACCGCACCCGCGCCGCCGCCGCCGCCAACGTGCGCGTCTGGAAGTGGGGCGGCTGCAGCGACAACATCGGCTTCGGCTTCCGATTCAGCCGGGAATTCGTCGACACCGGCGAGAGAGGCAAAACCCTCAGAGAAAAAATGAACCTACACAACAACGAGGCCGGTCGAGCGGTAAGTGTCGAACACTCCTGTCAACACGCTTATCCAATCACCACTCGACAGTAGCACCTTATAAACATCCATAAAACAATCAGTTAGCGCCAATGACGGCCATTGTCATCGCGCGTGTTTACATTACCATTATGGATGACGATCGATCGTCCGCCACTTGACATGTCGCCTTGTGTAATATTAATTATGCGTCGGGCGGCGCGGCCCAGCGCGCGACGACTGCGCAACAGGCACTCATTCGTTGCGCTCGCACATCTCCCTCCCACCGCACACCCACATTTGCATATCCACTGTCCGCTCCTTCCCAAAATTCATCAAAATGGGACGTCGGGCGCCCCGAGCCACCCAGACGAGTCATTAACCGAAGCGCTTAATTCCTGTCACGACAAACGCACTGGGTGTCCACCTGATGAATATTCACAGCATTCCATCGATTGTTTAACACATATTTGGACACTAGGCTGTATAACATACGCGGCCATCTACATGTCAATGAATAAATACCGTCATCGACGTTCTACGAAGCGCCTGCGCTCCGAGATAGGAAAATATTTACTGTCTCCCATCCTCGCGTCATTTATCTACCTTCTAAGAATGATGAATGTCCCTAGAGTATGATTTATGATCGGTCCACGCGCGGTGACGACCGGCCCACCTCTTCACGATTTGTAACAATTTGCTCGATCGTGAGATGCGATCGATGGACTACGCTTAAAGATCATCGATCACACTGTATCGAAGCTTATCGGTGGAATTTAAAGATATTTGGACATCGTTATAGACCTCCCCATGAAAGAATAAATTAAAGAACAAGATTTTGATTGTGTTGTTTTGTTCGCAGCATGTGCAAACGGAGATGCGGCAGGAGTGCAAGTGTCACGGTATGTCAGGCTCGTGCACTGTCAAGACCTGCTGGATGAGGCTGCCCAGCTTCCGCTCAGTGGGCGACTCCTTGAAGGACCGCTTCGACGGTGCGTCGCGGGTCATGATGCCTAACACTGACCTGGAGCCTCCTACGCAGAGGAACGAAGCTGCACCACACAGAGTGCCACGAAGGGACCGATATAGGTTCCAACTGCGACCACATAATCCAGATCACAAATCGCCGGGGGCGAAAGATTTAGTTTACTTGAGTCATCGCCGGGTTTCTGCGAAAAGAACCCGAGACTGGGCATCCCCGGCACACACGGGCGTGCCTGCAACGACACGAGCATCGGCGTGGACGGGTGCGACCTCATGTGCTGCGGCCGGGGCTACCGGACCGAGACCATGTTCGTGGTGGAGCGGTGTAACTGCACCTTCCACTGGTGCTGTGAAGTCAAGTGCAAGCTCTGTCGCACGGAAAAAGTGGTGCACACGTGTTTATAGACTCGCGGACGCTGATGACGAAGTGATCAATGAGAGAAACTTTAGTGGCGGACAGATGTGATTGTGACTCAGACTCGAGAGTGGACCTGTTTTCTTATTCGGAGGCAGATAACGGACCTTGTATATAATCACTTCACTTTTCATCTATCCAAGTCGTCGAAATCGTATATCATGTTGACTTATGTAAATAGTTTCTCTATCACTGTTTATTTCTTCTTTTATACATGATAATTGATCCGGCGTAAAATTAAAGTAAGCTACTCGTTCGGTTAATTTATTTGACTATTAAGTGCGAACATGTGATCTAGTGACTTTATTTTTTTGGACACTGTCGTTCGGAAATTAATGAGACCAGTTTACAGACGATTTATTTCTATCATCAACTCATTTTGTATTTATTCTAAATTGGACTTATTGGTTTCCTTACGCGGTCAGCTGTGTAATTTATTTATTCGTAGGTATCGTACATACTCGACTGAGCATCCCAAGGAGACACGAACGCAAACTGAATCAAATGTACGAGACTTTAAATGATATTTCTTAATATCGTTCCAAAGTTAATGCTCAAGTTTTTCAAAGAAGTTATTCGCAATTATTAAAACAGCGGCAATAATCATTTGAGTTTTATAAATACTTTCTATTTTATGGACGTCCGCGTTGGGTGCATGCTCGCATAACTGTTTTGAGATTCAACAGCGAAATTATCTTGTAATTATAATTTCATATTATAATTAAACCGGCTAATGGAATTTAAGGCTTAATAGCATTTGCATAAAGTGTCTTCTTGGGTGTTCAGCGGCGGAGGTAGCGTTGGGCCCTTATCAGTCAGTAAGTAGCGCCATCGTAAAAGTGTCCCACATTACGAGATAAACGCTCTGGAGAATTTTAATTAAATATTAAACGAATTAAATAATCAGTATTATACGTATAATATTGTATGCGTGTTGCGTCCGATACGGCGAGATAGTGTTGCACGCAAACTCGGCTGATACCCGTTACATTTTATACATACATATGCTCGTCCCTTCAACTCTTAGTGTACGTAAGTGCATGTGCTATTACAATAGTAACGTTGTGTTTCAACGCTTTTATACTAATGTTATTGTATACACAGATTACATCGCAAACTATTCACTTGGCGAGTTCATTCGAAACTTCATAACCCTTTGGACTAACCTCACTAACTTTGAATTCATTTTTGAATTAACATTGACCCTTTTTGACAAAATTTTGACCTTTTTCTTTGGACAAAATATTTTGACATTCCAAATTCGATAGTTTGCCAGTAAATGTGGAAGCTTTATTGATCATGCAAGTAATTATATCAACTTGAATGATATTTCAAATGTGATATAAACATAGTTATAGCCAGTAAGTTTGTATAGCTAGCGTAATCCTACTGAGCTTAATTTATGTGTAACAAATACACAGAACATACTAACTCGTCAAGTATGTTTTTATATAAAAAAATATTTATTAAAAAAAACATGTTTTAATTTATTTTATTTTACTTTAAAATTAATTAACATTTTAAAGTAAAATAACGTGTTAGTTTTAGTGAAAAATCCGATGTTAAAACAATCGGTATTATTTAAAACAGGTATTCGAGTACTTATCAAATGTATTGTTAAAATTTAAAAAGCGCTTAAAAATCGGATCTCTGTACATAGGTAACTTTTTAAAAATGTTTCGAAATTCAATGACAGAGTCTGAAGAACTGATACCACATCGGATTTAAAAGACTGAAGTTTTTTTATATAATTTTCGTAGTTATAATATCCATGACTGGATTTATTAAAGCCATTGTTTTTGAATTTTAGCATGATAGCTATTGTGATAAAAAAAGTATTTTAACTGTAATTTAAAACCGAAACCAGTGTTATGAATTACGAAAATCGAATTGGTGCCATTTTTTAACTTTTTTACGCCTGACAGCTTTTTTACCAGTTTTTATCAAAATTATTATTCTGCCTAATTGAATTGTCATTGTGAAATATTTTTACGCATGTAAATATTGTCCTTATTGATTATTTTAAGTTATTTATGTGAATGTAGCATTTTAAATTGTTAATATTAGGTAAAAATACAATTGAAATCAGCTGAACATTATCTGAATCTCAAATCTTATTATTGTATAATAAATGTACCTTTTGAAATATATTTCGTCCAGTAACCGCTTTTGGGGTTGACACAATTTATTATAATATTGGTTGTACATTAGCAGTATCTATTTATAATTAAAATATTGATTAGTTGTTACTAAAAATATTAAATTGATCAAAAAACTTAACCGTAATTGTTTCATTTTTTCTACGTTAAGACTCTCATTACCTTTTTCATCTCACAAATCACATGATAAAAATTAAAGGAATCATAACACGATTACTGATATTCCGTTTCTTTCAAATTCATTCTGAATACTTAATTTCTCATAAAACATAAACATAACAAGACCTACATCTTCCATAGATTTCCTAAACATATTACTCAGCTAGTCTTATGTTTCTTAACAACACAAACTGTATTATGCAAGACAGTTACAAAATCTTCAAGACAAGAACATCTCCATTAGACCTCTATTATCTATCTTTACGTTAGTCGAACCTATCTTCTGTCTTGCTCCTTCGTATAGTAAAACAAGTCGATGTTAAAAGCATTAATTTCGATATATAGCATAATACATCCCCAAAGATGTCTCCTCGATAAACGATGTTCTTATTTTGAAATTTATGCGCGCGCATTTATTTATGCAACTGTCACATAGGGCTGTCTACGTTCCTCATTCCTATCGAACTAATGGAGAGGATTTGTATCAGTAATTCCTTTGCCAGACGATTTGATTTATTCGAAAACTATGTTTTAAGTCCAGCCGTCTTAGCATTTGAAAGGTGCACATGATGGAGTGTTGAAAATTTCAGTTTAAATGTTGCTGAAAGTATGTCGTAAAGAAAATAACTCGGCTGAAATAGTATCTTTAAAGTTCACAGTTTCATAAAGTTGCATGTCATATAAATGAAATGGCAGCCCTGCAGCGTACGCCATTTTGTTTTATTGCGAACGCAACCGTTGTAGTTTTGATAGCGTGCAATTTTCTGAAACAGCTTTATTTTCTAGCAGACTCTCTTGCTGACGAACAATGGACTTTAGGAGGTTTAAATTAAGGTGTGTTTTTAGCTGGCTTTGTTTGAAGAAAGTGAAAAGTCGTTGAGTGTTGGTGGTCGAGTGCGCCCTCGGGTGAGTTCCCACGAGTATCGGGCCCACTGGAAAATTTATGTTTATGAGCAGAGAAATCTGTCATAACAGATACGAACGGCGCGGCTGAATCTGAAATAGCGTGAATAATTTTTCATGCAAACGGATTTTGGCCGTGTGAATGTTATTTCTTTGTAATCCTTACTAATATTGTAGATGTGAAAGTAATTCTGTCTGTTTGTCCGCTTTAAAGCTTATACTACTGAACCGATTTAAATATTTGGTACTTTTAGACTATCTGCTAGACCCTGAAGAAATACCTACATTGTGTATTATATTTTTCTCAAATGCAAGAAGTACTGTTAGGACGCAAAAGAATCACGGGGATCAGCCAGTGTAAATACGGGACTTGGATAAGTATATAGTCTGCCATGGACTGGTGGTGTGAGATCGCTTAAAAGCCTTTTCATGACGCAATAGTTGATGTTTTTATTCTATTAGGAGATGATATCCTCTTTTAATCTTGCAAGTTCGTATTCATATTCTAGGAAAGTATTAAATAACGGAATGGTTTGTAGATCAATTTATGAACTATGTAGGTAGTGGAGTTAGTGAATAATCTATAACTTATATGCATACGTAAATGTACGTAAAATCTACAGTCGTATTAAGGAAATGACAAATTGCTGGATAATGCATAAAAATGCCATAACCCTTATCAAAATACTTTATTGAATTCGCATACTGAAATTGGTGTGATTGTAAATTTTATTATTTTGAAGAAATATGCTTTTACGTGGTTCAGTCAATTGTTTGAATTTATTTTTTATTGTTTTTCTTTCATTTCTAAAACGTGAGTGCTTATAGTGTTATTTATTAAATTATATACTTATAATTAAATTAAATACATCTGCTTCTTCTCGCTGCTTCACCCGCGTTCCTTGTGCAAATCTTCTCGTAGCTAGATAAAATGTAGCATACCCAGGTATTGTGTAGCTTCCTAACAGTGAAAAATGTTTTCAAATCCGTTGGTCTGATCAGGAAAAAAATATTATCTAAGAAAATTATTATTTTGTCTCCCCATGTTTAAAAAAATAAACCAATCGCTGGTGTCTTGAAATTGTTTAACATCTATGGGTTTGAAATCTAAAATGCGGACTAATAGAATCTCTAATAGCATCTATTTTCTAACCTTTTTCAGATACTCAGTCCATCAAGCCAACACCAATCGGAAAACAGCAAGAGTTCCATGCAGTCAAAAAATCTGTCAGTGAGGTCAATACCCTTCACTCCAAATTCAAACGTCCTGATTGGGCCACTAATATTCTCAGGCAAGATGAAGAAGAATATCTACTGGACGCTGGAGAAGAATTGGGCTTCGATCTAAATGATGAAGAGAGAAAAAAGTTTAAACTATGGGTTGATGGCGTCATACCATACTATATTGATGTTGTTTCTTATGACGGTATTTTTTGACTACTTTTTTGAGTACTAGCAATTTTTCCTCGGTTTTGCCCGCGTCAAAGCGTCGCGTTCAAGCGGGAATAGTGTAGTTTGACAACAGTAGAAAAGGTTTTAAAATCGGATCAGTAGTTTTGGAGCATTAATGGTAAGGTGCCGGTAGTATGTGCCATGACCTTAAGAGTTGTATTACTCAGCGCACAAATGAAGAGTATCCGCAAATTACAAACTTTTAATCGGCCGATAGTTTGTCTGTCGTCTCATAAAATCAGTTCAAAGATAAATTGTAATATGCACATAACAACGATCTTTTTTTTTATTTTTTTTTAAATATTTACATTGGGGAGAAAGGGTAACACTTATGGTATGTCTGCGCCTTTCTCCTGACTGGTTTTGGGTTGGGGAGGTATTGTGGAGGGGTTTTAGATGTTGTGGGTGGTTTGAGCGGGATATGTTTTATCAATTATATAATATATACATACATAATAAAAGGTATGTGGCCGGTATCAGGCCGACTAAAAACTCTCAGGCCCACTGTTGGCCGATTGTTTAGTCTGATGTGTGCAAATAGGCCTAGACCGAGGCCTATGACAAAACTTTAGGGGATTTTTTTTTTACCTTTTCAGCTATAATAAGTACTAAAGATTCAGAATATTACGTTAATATATTCTTTTATATATCCTGCAGACAAGGTTATTCGTGATCGAATCCGTTCTTTCCTATACGAGGTCAACGCTGCAACGAAGATAAGCTTCGTGGAACTGCCGAGTCCTCCAACTGATCTGGACACTCGATGGGTATTCTTCATCAACCGTCGAGGTCAACTGGGCTGTTCTGACCATTCCATACAGAACCTTACTATCCAAGGAGTTCAGGTGTGCTTTTAATTACTTGTCAAAATCAAAACGGCGGACATGTCACCGTTTTCAGTTCTGTTTTGCACCTAGTACATTTTATTTATAAACTTACCTATAAAACAAATTAAATCTACATATTTACAAAAGGCAAAACTGTTTATCGAAAAAAAAACATCCCTGCATGTATGTATTTTATTGTCTCCCGAGCCTTCACCCGACTATGTTGAGTTCTAAGTTTGTACGTACTTTTAAGTATATTTTAGACACCAATGGCTGATAAAAAGGTGAAGGAAAACATCTTGAGTAAACCTGGACTATAAAGTCTGAAATAAACCAACCCAAATTGAGCAAGCGTGGTGATTAATGCTCAATCCTTCTCCGTGTGGGAGGAGGCCTGTGCTCAGCAGTGGGACGATAAAAAATGCTGAAACGTAAAATGGCTGAAACGTAATGATTCCCCGGAGCAATTGTTTTATTTACTACCATCCTTTTTACCACCGCCAGCCAGTGGTTTTGGGTTACGATTGCTTAGCAACGGGCAATGAACTGGCAGAGGCAGTGTTGGCGATTGCTGGAGTACCACCACAACACAATTCGCCCGACCGAGACCTCGTCGTTAAGGTTAATTATGAAAATATTATACCAGGTATTTATTTTCTAAAATTTACTTACAAATTGAATAACAAAAGGTATTTTACAATGTTAATCCTTTTATAGAATTACTGACATACCTAAATTCGGATCACTGGAAAAAATGCATTTTAATCCTAAACTTAATGACAGTAATGTTTGTAAAACATTACATTATTATATTCTCGTACACTGTGTTTCAGAGAAAAAATATTTATTCGAAAAGCTGAAAGACAATGAATGGTTGTTCCACGATCTGAAATATGATGCACGCAGTGCTGGTCATTTTAGTTTTCACAAACATTCAAGTAACGGACGTCTGACAATGGAAATTGTGGTAAAATTAATTACAGTTTTCTAACGCTGAAATTTTGTGTTTACGGATTTATAGAAATTTAAAAAATATATTTATTTACAGGATCCGCAGTATTTGTCATATAGTAATACCAACGAAGGGAGTAACAAATTAAGCATCCTCGACATTCTAAAACTAAGAATGCTCTACAACTATAGTGTAAGGCAAAAGTCTAGCAGAGGATCAGGGTGTGACAAGCTTTTCCAGAATAATAACAACGAAGCCCCAAGTATGGGTGTTCTGTATAAATCAAGACCTAAGCCAAATCGTTACCTTGGGCAACCTGATGACCAGACTCCTGAACCAGATGCTGACCAAAATGATGATGGGATCACAGGAGAAGAAGAAATTGACGGTGAAAATGAAAATGATGACCCAGATGATGGCGAGGATGAAAGCAAGCCCAAAAAAGACTCAGAAAAATCAACTAAACATATATTTAGAGCACAGCACAAAATAAATTCTAAAGTGGGCCCACACCAACATAAAAAAATCTTGTAAGGCAATAAAGAAATGCACAAATAATTAAGTATTAAACATTTATTATATAGTCTATCACATTATAAGCATGTTTGTATATTTCGTTTGACGTAGCATGTTTCACATATAACTTCGCAACACCATTTGAATTGGCAGTTGCAATTTTCAGTGTCTCTGACAGAGGTTTCTTTGTAACCTCGTCTGCAGCATAATTGATCACAACTGTCGGTTCCTGCTGAACTCACGTTGCACTGGCGTCCTATAGTACCTAGGGAGCCAGTCTTCATGTTTGCAGAGCAGAAATCTGGTGACTCCTCGGAGTAGATGATGTCTTTCTTGCCAGGTTTTTTGATACTAGGACTTTCTGGCATGAAACTATCCCCGTCGTTACTTGCGATGACCTGTTGAAGATAAACTTTCATATATTTAGCTTCTGATACTGTAGTATTGGCACTGTTAGGTGAAGTTGAATTATTATGAGTCGTGTAACCTAGTTAAAGCACATGCCACGTCAAACAAGTACTAACGTAACTTTTGTAAAAGTATTTCTATGATTAACGTTCGTTACTTCTCTGTAAGAGGTGATTTTTCACTTGATAGATCACATTCGTCAACAGCACTAATTGCTTGGTAATCTAGGATACTCCCGATACATTTAAGGCGAGGAAGTGGTCAACAATAATTCCATAACCGGCACGCGCATCTAAGGCGCCAAAAGGGGTCGGAGCGTCTGAGCGGGGCGAGGATAACAATACGCGCGCTAGCTTATAACTAAAAGTCGTAAGCGACAAAATGGTTTTGTAATTTTATTATTTAGAAATGATAATTTGATAAAAAATCCTACTACAATTTTAAAGAGTATGTATATACTCAACTACTAAAAAAGTTAAGAGGCTTTAATCGGTCCCGTTTCCCCATAATATGTGAATCTCTTTTTAAAAAGAGGTATGTTTGATATATTTTTCTCTGTTATAAAAGTTACCTAATCATGTTTCTACAACTAATAAAATAAGGTTTATATCATGAACTTTCAGGTAACCAAGTTGTATTTTGATCTGTTTTGTATTTACTGAGAAAAATTGACATCCTTGGCGCCAAAAATTCCAATTCGTCCTCTTAATTTTATGACAATATTTTCTATTACCGTCAAACAAATAGGAAATGAAACAATACTACTAGCTCACCTTGGCAGCACCTTCAAATCTGTCCCGTAGTCTATTGCCGACCTCTCTGAAGGTCGGCATTCTCCACCAACAAGTCTTTAGCGTACATGAGCCTGATAACCCATGGCACTTGCATTCCATCTTCATGTTGTTTTTGATTGCCTGTGGACAAGATGCACTAGTATAGTTATCGGCGCGAATCTTGAGCTCTGACCTACATCTGCGGAGAAGTGATTTATTAACAAAGAACCAATCCCGAGTGACAGCTATGACGCGATGCACTGCGGGCCAATCACCGCTTTAGCCCGCCCCAGCGCCTCACTTCATTTCACAAAATGGACCCAATAAATTACTTCTGCGCAGGTGAAGGTCAGAGCTCAAGATTCGTGCCGATAACTATATTATAAAATAATCATCATGCATTTCGTAAGGTGCTTCTTAACTTCTGATTTCATTGTCATCTTTTGAGTAAATATTGTCTTCACTTATAACGCTTGTTACTTTGTATTGGCGTCATTCACACTCACAGTATTAGCAATTGCGATACAATTTGTAGAATCTATATGAAATTCCTGATTCCCAATATAAAATTCTTACTAACCAACCTCCCAGCATTATGGTTATGCAGTTTGATGAGAGTTTTTATATCGCTCCGTTTCCTGTAGCGACTGTCCATGAATTCCCTGGACTTCTTGAGGCCGAAGCGCACGTTGTCACTGCACCCCCCCCATTGCCACCTCTCTGTTGGCACTTGGGAGGGGGGCAGAGGAACTGACTCGCGGCCACGACGGGGTTTTGGTGCTCCCTGGGGAAAATTCTTTATTAGATTTATTATCTACAGCTAATTTGTTATTTCAGCAGTGTTCTCTCACAAACTGCTTAAAATTATGCTATATATAACAACATATCTTAATTTTATCCTGAAGTGGATTCTCAAGTTTGTTAAGGTCATCGTCGAGTACCTAAGAAGTTAAGATATTTGGTGACCCAACATTGGACGCTATTTCCTAAAACCATCTTCTAAAATAGTAAAAAGAATTAGTTTATAAGGCAAAAAATACCTTATGAGCCCTACAAAACAATTAGTAGCAATAATGATGTACCTTTTCGCAAGAGCATTCAAGCAGTGAGCCCGCCGTACAAGCCCTGGTGATAGAGTAAGTGACGCCAGCCGCCGTGATCGCGTTCACGAAGCCCGTCTCTCTCGTGTCTGTTGACAAAACATTATGTTATTACATCATAATAGACTAGACATTAATATAACTAGAGTGAAGGAACCCTATTAAAAACGATTGTTGGACCATTTTCATCTAATTATTTCATTCGATTATTTGATGGGTTTTTGATTAAATGGCAAAGTTAAGGGCATTCTTCCCAATTTTCAATTATTGCTCAGATTTTGTCCTGAGTGTGCTTCCATAATAATGACAGGTATTTAAAAAATAGAACCTTGTGCCTGTTATGTATATCTTATTACCTTCTCGTAAAATGACTGTACAGTGTGCGTACTTTTTTAACAGCTAGCAGTACTACAGTATCCTTTAGCACAAAAAACAAAAGCCTAAAATAACTGAATGTATCAAATCAACATAAACAATGCATTTTAATACGACTCACACATTGCGAAACAATACTAGTCATTTTCGCGTTTGCCGGCCATTTTATCGCCTGACCATTAGTCCCGGTCATCGTAGGGCATAGAAATAAAATGCTAAACGTCATAAAGGCGAACAAATGATACAAAGTGAAGCTGTTGACCCAAAAATCAATATTCACACGAGTCTTGTAATAAAAGGCGATGAGCTTCACGAATCGAAGGTCCCATCCATAAAACATTTGGATGGGATACAAAGCAGGATTGTTCGGTAAGTTGTTGGACCAACTTGTTTGGTATACGTGAAAGGAGAAAGGGTAGATGTAAACAATACTGCTGTTGAAGATGATGGTGGACACAATTTTAGAAACAACCAAACAAAATAATTCACTTAAGGACAAATTAATTCAGGTATTGACACTGGCTTTCAGTGCTTGGGAGAAAGTAAAGAAAAAGGGCAATTCTTCTTTTTGGAAGTCGATACAAAAATCTTGTTAATAGAGGATACTATTACTTCGCTGTTAGGTTAACAATTAGATACAAATAGAGATTCAGAGAACCACAAAATCGCTGAGACGTATCCATGATCAGTTTGTCGATTTCATAATCAGTGTGTCCCACGCTAACAGGCTTGGCTATAACAATTAATGGCAGGTCAAACTATGTTGGATGAATATTCAGACTGCATGAATAATGTGAAAATCACTGCGGCAGACATCCATTGAATATTCGTAGGACATCAACTGATGCCAATGTTTTTGTTCAGATGCTGAAGCTACAATAGGACAATTCCTATGGATGGACTTTGTAATACATGCAATTTCATTGTAAACAATGCTACGCTGTTCAATGCATACGAAATTTTATTTTCTTACTGTTTCAGTACTGTATTGTTTAATTAAAGGCTTACAGGTGTTAATCCATGGCTTGGTATCTAATATGGTTATTCATGTTTTTATTGTTTCGTTTAAATATGCAATTGTTGCTTGTCTGATAAACGTTATTAAGTAGAAAAAAAAACAGCTAGAAAGCTTTCAGGGGTTTAACAACCAAGCTTAGGCCCGGGCCATTTTACGCGAGCTGAACATCACGATGATACCTAATGTCAATAAGAAGTTCAAGACTTATGACACATACCTATCTATATATCTCATTTTTGTCGGTTTATATTTGTCCATCGTCGCCATATGATCTGATTTCGTTTAGCACAAGATACGGTACTTATAGGGACCTACAACTACTTCTGCATTACCAAGACAAATGAAATAGGTCATCAAATAACACTCACACATCATCACTCAACCCACTCAACCGCTATTCAAAGTAATTCAAATGCGTTTTCTACTGCAGCTTCCATCTAAGTTATAATTGCATCAGTCATGACAACACGTTAATAATCTAGTTCCGATTGTTGGCTCTTCACGGTGCAGCGGCTATGATAATTGCGAACCACATTGGCTATAGCCGGCTATACAACGGCTAAAGGCTATTACCCATTAGCGAACAAAGCGCTGGTTTCTATACCCTATTATGCTGCACATTATTGTCATTTTGCAATCAGTTTGATGAGATGATTTGGTATGAGTTGAATACTTAATTATGGATTCGAGATTTATGTTCGGAATCAGTTTTACTTTTAGAGGTGGCTTGTAGAAAGTTGGGTGTGATAATGGCTGTGGGATGTGTGCTTTAACTACGTTAAATTTAACAAACTTTGTAAAAGTGTTACTTTTACGTTTTGGTGGGCATACTGCAGCAGCTTACTTATAATGATGATAGATACGGTGCAGCTTTGTACTCTGCCGGACCTTGCAAACACCAGCGAGTACGCACGTTCACCTGATTTCCCGCTAGGTCCGAGTTCGGCGATAGTATTGTGGCATTCATTAAGTTCAGATTAGATAACCGCGGTGCTTGCGCAATGCGGTGCAGTTGACAGCAGATCGGCATCAGCCGCGCCTATCGATCCCATGCTAATTGGGCCCAGTGCGGGACGACGGGACGAGCCGTATCGTCGCCGCATTCCCGTCCCGCCACCCGTCCCCAGAGATACAGCGAAATTTATTGCACCAACAATTTATATAATTGACGTGCGACAAAAAAGCGAGAGTGCACACCCATCCGATGCAGAATTCGAACGTAATTACGCCCCGTCACTCCCTGTCGACGCTTGATTTTCATAGGCATTCTTGATTAAATTTCGACCGACCAAGGATGCGTCCTCTGGAATTATGAGAGGAATGTCAATTTCCAGATATTTCGCTAGTCGTTTAGCAGCGGATAAAAAAGGTGCGTGGCGGGGGTGCGGCGCGCGGGGAGGCCGCGGCGCATGGGAACTGGTCCGCCCCGCGCGGATGCCGTGGACGCCAGGGTTTTTCTGCCGCGCGCTGCGCTGTCGATAGGGCAGCGCGGTCGCGACACTCGCTCGTCATTATAAATCCGTGGCGGTGAGCTCAGAGCCGCGCATTCCGCGAGCACCGCCCGCGTTATGCGCTGTAATTATCACAAAACGCGGGCCCGACTCGCAAATATGTCGTTGGGAACGGGGGACATGACATTCTCATCACCAAACGCTGGCTTTTTTCAGGCGTCTTCGGCTTCGAAATATGTCCAGCGCCGAACCACTCCCACGACGTCCGCCGCCGATTATATTCGGGTGCCTCGCGACGTACGTTTTTGCCTGGTCTGCCACGAGCGGCCGCGGAATGTCGGTATTTGTGTCCATTGAATAATTCAGTGAAATTGTCGATCGATCAATAAAACCGATGGAATCAAATTGATTCACACTTGAAGGTTGTATGGCTTCAATATCGCGAGGGTTTTTGCAACTTCAAAATACTTGGAAGTCGTTCCGCCATTCACATCGAGTCAATCAGTCGCACGTGCGTCAGCTCGCTCATGATAATGCTGCAATGACGTTCTGGTCCTGGATAATTGGGAACAGACTTTGTAGAAGCACAAGTCTAACTATTAATACATGTCCACGACCGGTTCTAATAGGAAATGTGTAATTAATATGAGTTGGAACTTGTTTTAGCTGTAACATAGGACCTTTTTGCTAGTTAGAGTCCATAGATCACTAATGGCTGTCAGGACTGTCAACGCTATATGACGTTTGATATCTTCACTGACTAAATTTCAATAACATCATAGAAGAATTAATTACTGCAAAGTGCAATGTATCCATTAGTCAGTAATGGACATACCTCTGCTGGTTCATTACATAACGTTTGCAATAATCGTGTACGCAACTTTGTACGTTCAGACAGAGGCAGACACTAGGAAGAATGAAGAACATGATAAAAGAAGTGAAGACAAGGAAAGAGAAGATTTATAATATCACAGATATTTTGATACACGAGAAATAAAAGATCTAATGTAAGCATTTGTTGTTTTAATCTCTTAATAGCTTGAAGCAGAACCTGTAATCAAGCAGCCCATTATACACCTACCTACCCAAACTTTGACATTTCGTGGTTCACAAAAAGTAACTTTACCAAGTTTTGTTTAAACGGATAATTACAGACCTAACATATAATCTTCTGTATATAATAAATCGCAAATTACAACATTAATCACTGTTAATAACAACATAAATTATGTTGATATAGAACATTGAATGCCTTGGGGTAACGTCAAATTGAGCAGATAACGCGAGGAAAGACGTCTCAAGATGATCTCGAACTCAGCCCATATGTGAAATTGCTGAGAATTTTGCAATTTTAATTTTATTTATAACGAGAGTGTTTAAGTCATAAGCTGGAAGCGTGACGTGTGTTAAAAGGTAAAGATAATGTACTTATATTAACTTTGTGTATTATGATAGGTAGGCGTCAAGCTATTTCTCAATTAGGTGAAGGGGACCGATGTTTTAAATCAGAAACTATAACTATAGTCTGAGGTGTGAAACAGGTGGGTGGCTGGCTTATCACTGTGGCATTCCATAAGTCCCAACTTTTTCTTGCAATTAAATCAGGATCATTTTATTTTCTTGTTTAGCAGAAAATCACTTATATTTGGATCGGTGGTTTAGGTACGTATGTAATAGGTTTATATTAAGTTAGGTGTTACAAATAGTACAAATGTCGGGAAATAAGGCGATAAATAACATGCAATAGAAACATGAAAACACAAGATAATATGCTACGGCTAACACATTTAGGATAAGGACCAGATATTTGGACCAGACAATGAGACAGTTGATAAGTATATACGATTGACGTTACCCAACTCTTTGCCCGCTGCATCTCACACTTTATACCGCGGGACAAATCGGCCGGACGTTCCCGCTAGAAACTGATAAACTGAAACTCGCTCCCCGATACAGATCGCAGTCGCATTCGCTCACAGGCCACTTTAAATTAACCGTTCACGCACTCCCGTTCAGGAATTTTAGATTTGAGATGGATGCAAGCGGAGATCGGGACACTTGTTGCTCGCATCCAAGGGTTAATAAACAGCTGATTATATTACGGCAGACGCTATGTGAATAATTTATTTGCGGTTTATTTTTTGTACATACATCAACAGTCTACGTTATATCTCATAAAATCTATATTGTATGGAGTAATCAGCTTTTTGAATTATATTTAAACAGCATCGTGGATTCCTTTTTTTTTGCTCTTAGTTTATCAGTTTTTCTGCTATAGGATATTGTTTACCTTTATTTGTATTAGTTTCTATCGATTCGACATTTGTTAGATTTTCCTCTCCACCCCCAGAGAGGCTTATCAATCATTGGCATTTGCGAACTGTTCTGTATGGAATTTATTGAGAATTTATTTATTGAGCTTTCTTAACTACATTTATTTTTTGTAGTGGCTTGGTCTTGTTGTCTTAGGTTTAAAACGCAAAGCTCTTTTGGATCTTCTAACAGTCTGTCTGTCTGCGTTCATGTCATTCATAACGTGTTGACTACCCTTATCGGCTTACACTTTAGATAAAATCGCTTCACTAGGTTTGGTTAATAATTTACTATGATTTACCACAGGGCCGTTCCTTGCGAAATTCCTACACGTAATATCTTCATCCCCATTTCTTACAGGCTCGAGTGAAACATGCGTCGCGCGCCGCGATGTTTCCTTGCCGAGATGTCAAGTATCGTGTGTCGGGCAAACACTGGTGTCGTAAACATGTATGTCATACTCACTACCTACGTGCACCAACCACGGCTCGCTCGTAAAACGATCATAACAACCTTTATTACCATTTAGTACCTTCAAGATGGAAAACACAGATTAATGCTGCAAATTGATTAGCCGAGATTCTCGGTGATTTCACTTTCTATAAATTCACAGAGACATGAGCAGACAAAGTAAATCGTCCGCATAAAAAGAGCCCGATAGCTTGTTTAAGCGCGGATCAGCTTAATGCGAAGACAATACATCGAGTTGTCACCGCGACCGCATCGGAATGTTTAAACGAACGCGACCATTTTATCTCATCTGATTAATTCAAATATTTAGCGCAATAAATACGGGTGTGGGGGGGTGTGGCGAGGGGTTGCGGGCGGCTGTGACGTCCGCGGCTGTCGGCGTGACGGCGCAGGCGCATGCGAGCAATTGCGTCAGTGTCAGCGTGTCACCGGCGGGCCATTGTGGCCGCTGTGGCCGATATACGAGCGTGGCGCGCCCGCTGCGGCCGCGCACCTGATTTATCGACGTCCCGCGCTGGCCCGGCCGGGGACGCGCTGTCGCCGCCGAATAAAGCGCATTCTCACGCTACTGAACGCACGCGAACTCACCCGTCTCGTACCCCGTATTTAAATGGAACGATCGTTTCTCATTCCTTTCCCCCAGATATTTTACGTCGGGTAATACGATACGACACTGTCCGGCTCTTTCTGCAGTTTTCGCGTTCGTTTTTTCCCTCGAGCCGCTATTGTTCACTTGTCAATTTCTTTAGCTAATGCGAGTAAGCGTCTCATTATGCGGTGCGGTGCGTCCGCGACGCGCATTGCGTGTTGTGACAGCAACCACCCACCGGAAGGGGCCGAGCGTCATTCAGCCGCGCACAAAACGCGAATACTTTATTCAACGACGTCCGATGGCTAATTTGAATGGATTGTGCCCGTTTAATGGGAATAATTAGCTCTGTTAATGCGCGCGCCGGTCGCTCCGGCGGAATATCTCTGTTAGATCGTGTGTGTACTTCGTGCTGTTAACTTTTGTTTTACCAGTTAACGCTTAATTAACGCAGTGGATGCTCTAGCCGGCGTTGCGTCACATTGAAGCAGCATTACTATTGTGGGTGATATGCGAGGGCACGCTCGCCGCGCCGTATCGTGTAATAAGCGCAGGCGGCGACACTTCGCAATCAGTCAACTTGTTACGCGTCATAGCGGGCCGTAAACGCATTTCTCACGTTGACGGGTGGACATCGACGAACCTGAATACCGGCGCAACAAACGACTTCCCTCATTTTCCCCTCATTAAAATCGAGCGAAAGAACACTTTAACACAAAGTTATCTCGGAAACGGTATTATAATTCCTTAAAGGTAACGTTTTGAAAAAAGTAAGTTATCGCCTCGGTTTCCAGCGCCTATGTCGTAGTTGGGTATTTCGTTTAATTTGGCAAGGGGCGATGGTGACAAGTGCGCCCTGTCACACTGACGGACAGGTCCACGTTGTGCCAGAAAAAATAAAGTGCTGCCCAGCATTAAATTGTGAGGGAGATAGCCGTATACTCTGTTGTTAAAGTGAGAGAGAGAGGTGGGAATGTCAAAAGGCTCGATTCCTGTGAGTTCCCTGGTCAGTAGTGATGGGGTTGCGTCTACCGACAATTTCGTGCTTGAGACGTCGATTACTGGTCGCGAGGCGATGTTTGACTTTCAAATAGCTCTGTGAGGCTATTGTTTATTTCACCAAGAGGCACTGGCTGACATCCGCTGTATCGACCACTTATAAATATTTAGTCGAGCTTTATTTGGAGATCTGCTATCGTTTGTCAGACACGTTGAGGATTCTAATAAAATGGACAGTTTTAGTTTATAGGGTTTTGAAAGTAAAATTCTTGTTGCCTTATTCAAGCCCGATGTTTGTAATTTAAATAGCAAAAGTTTTGTGAAGAATGGCCCTACATTCTATTATGCACAATATTACACTTTTTAACTTTTAATATTTCCATTTCTTTTTAGAAACGTCACCGTCAAGTCCATCGGCAACAACAACGACGATTGCATAAATTGCATCTTTAACACAAAATAAGGCAAAACATTTTTATAAATAAGACGGTTTATGATCGCGTAAGTGCTGCGCTTAAACCAATAATCGATATCGATAAAACTAACGACAGCCGCCCTCATCGTATGCGCATAAGAGTTGAGATTAGATACGAAATGCAGTCCGGATATTACACTATAATTAAGAACATTTACGTGTTAGAGGGCGCCAAATTTATCGCTGGCTTTTTTTTGTCGATATGAAGTCATTCTTGGGTATTTATGTTGGGTTCTCGGGGCATGTGTGAGGTCCTAAGGGTTCAGTAGTCAGGTTATCGTGTGTAATCTTTACGAGCCTCCGGGACTGCTTGCTGGGAGCTGTCGACAGTTAATGGTCGCATGAGATTAGTCCGTACGGCTTCGACTTGGATATATTCGGGGTCGTGTTTGTGGCTTTGTTTATAACTTAATTAGGCTATTTTGTTTGAGTGGGAATCGGCTGCGGCGTCGCTCTAGCGAGATAAGGTGTCGCGGTATTTACGATTTGATATCGTACTGCCGTTTTATAGTGCACGTTGTTTTGATTGGCTTTCTTGTTGTGGGTATAAAAGTGCCTTATCATAAAATGTGGTACCTATGATTACTTGCGATGGAGCTTTTAAGTAACAAAGCTAGATTTTAGAAATACACGTGAGGCTTACGTACTTCAGTATAAATACAAACGTGACACATACATACCTATCTTATAGTACTTCAACCATTGGTACGAACTCTCATATTTACCCAGCCTTAATTAACAATAAAAAAAATAATTAATAATAACGGTACCAATATTAAGTGGGTAAGTGAAACATTATTTAAACGTTCCGCGGTCATCAGACAGCTGATAAAGAAATTTAAATAAGAATGAAATCCTTTTTTCATTGATAAAGATTTGACACTGAAAAAAGAAGTGAACGTGGAATGCAACGACCACGGACTTACTAATGAAAGGAACCAATTAACGATGATTATTTTTTTCTCATGAGTACTGGTGCCTTTATACAGGGGGATTTGGAAATGGATATCAAAACTTTTTAAAATATCAAAGCCTCTGGTTTGATTTTTGCAAAGACTTTTTGATCGTAGGATCTTGACTTAGTGAGGGTTCGATATATAATGCATACGTGCATATCTATGCTTTAAAGGTCCTGTTAATGTTTTTGCTACGTATGTCTGCTGGTCAAGGTATATAATATAACAAAGATCATGGTTATTGTGTAGGTGTAGGTGATGTGTGAGTGTGTGACTTTGGTTATGTGTCTTAGTGTTGTTGTTTTTAGTAATTAATTAATTTATGGTTTATTTGTGAAGTAAGGACAAAATAGCTACCATAGCCTTTTTTGTAAAAATTAATATAAAAAACATATTTCGGTCCATTTCTATCAATGTGGAGCAATTATAACACTGAAATACATCAACCTGTACGCACTATTTTTTCTTGTCACCAAGTGATAAAAAATCCGGGACTAATTCCGCTCTGTAGGCCGCTGCGCCTGCGCCACCCATCGCTGTTCGCATCAATTTATAGGCTTTTAACCTAATTTGTTGACCGTACACCCCTCCGCCCCTCCCTCCTCATACCCGCCCGAGACCCACCGCCCACGCGACCTCCATCTTTGTTTTACTTTTTTAATAATTAATTTAGTATTGATGACGTTTCCCCTCTTATCTTCAAAATAAATTTTAATCCTGGATTTAGAAGCTCAAGAATTCAATTAATAAGATAACGATGATCCCGTTTCGCTAAAAAACGATGAGCTTTTATGAGAAACAAAAGCACCAAATTAAGCTATCATGCCCAGCAATAAAGTATCTAATTAATGTATTTTACATTAGCAAAATGGCTGTCGATACCCAACAAAGTCGTAAAAACAAGCGTTGACTTTTAATAACCACGCGTATTTTATATTTTATAGGCACCTATATGCAATAAACAATTTAGGAGTATACATTTTTTTGGTTAATCCGACCAAAAAAGGTGTGGGTACAATCGCAGATAAGTTATTGAGGAATCTTATAAAAGCCCTGGGGTAGTATATTTTATAAATATTTTGTGTGCACCCAAATTTTTGACAAATACCACTTAATTTACGCTAATGAATCCGAAATGAATGCCTGTTGTCGACGAATGGTCCGTCCGTAGTGTTGTCACTCTATCGATATTGTGTAGGCGTGGAATTAATGTTCCCGATAACCTATCGAGATGTTTTTCTACAAAATCGACTGCTGACTTGAATTAACTACTAAATTATGGATCGATACATTTTAAGTTAAAGAATTGGATCATATGAAATGAAGTTTTCGTCTTTATTTGTCGATCAATTCTAAAGTGTAACAAAGTAATAGCTTTTTAATATTTAATTTTTCTAAATACCTATTGAAACCATTTTTCCTTTGTCAAATCGTAGATAATACCGACAACATGGCAAAAAACTAAGCCCTCAAAAAACTAAAACCGAAATATCGATATCACTCCACATCCCTAACCCATCCGTATAGATAAACGAGCGTTCGCATAAAAATCAACTCTTTTGGCCTAATCGAATTAGGTTCCGATATTCATCAGTACGATTTAACACGTTTTGCATTCTTTGTCCGAGAGCTAATAAAGGTAGCAGGTAGCAATCCTGACTGTCCTGACTATATGGAGCAATATCTCGAATGCTGATGAACTCATCGACTGAGATATCGATAATATATTGCTTGGCGATGATTCTGAATCGATTTGCAGCGTTTTGTTTGGTATTGTTTATGGAACTATAATTTTGGGTGAATCAATTTTAAGAGACTGTAGTTTTAAAATATATCTTGCTGGCTTTTGTTGAAAATTAACTGCAGGTTGCACAATTTTTTACATTAATGAGAAAAAAATATTCGAAGAAAAGAGATGAGTATTTTATGTAATGCCTTTAAATATATGTCATTCATAAAACATCATAGACGATCATATTCTTAAGATACATGACAAGAATATTAAGAAACACAAACAAACCACGACTAAGAAATTGATGCCTTAATTTTTCAAGTGACTGGTCGTGCAACCAGTAAGTAACTAAAGATATTTATTAGCAAAACGTGAGGAACAGAGTGACATTTTATAGATTCACCATAAGAGTGCCCGCATACTGCAAACTTTTAGTCGGCCGATAGTTTGTTTAGGCTTATAAATCAGTATGAAGATGAATGGTAGTATGATATCATACCGGCTGAAAACTTAGATTGGGATCAAGATCATCATCTTCCGAGCCTTTTCCCAACTATGTTGGGGTCGATCTAACCTGACTTGTTAACCTATCTGACTTCCTCAACCCAGTTACCCGGGCAACCCAAAACCCCTTAGTTAAGCTGGTGTCAGACTCACTGGCCTCTGACTACTCGTAAAAACTGCCAAGGATGTTAGAATCAAGATCATCTTTAAAAAAATTGTCTTTCATCTTGTCAACTGTCGGCCGACTGTTTAGTCTTCAGTGTGCGGTTATTCCAAGCCTTAACCTTTGTGATGTGAAAGTAGATGTTCCCTTTCGCAACTGTTATAATATTCAACAACTTTAGCATTCACGTTTTATCATTTATATCTGTTTTACTTTGCTGTGTATATTTCAATTTTGTAAGATGTGGAGTACGTGTTTCTCCGTAGATGTGCTTTGGAGGACTCGAAGATCATGAGCCATTTGCAACAAATGTATAGTCTGTTGCCAAATCTTACAAATCAGCATCTCACCTTTTTGCTAAAAATAACCTGACTAATTCAAAAAAGATCATACTAGTCGAATGGTGAGGAGTTTTCAATCTAGCTGGACAATTATATCCCATTATACTCGTAGTTATCCAGATTCTAATGAAGGAAATTAGTGCTACAATTGAATGCAACTATCTTAGTTTCGTCTCGCATTCGACCCTACAAGGAGTCCTGACAAGCCTTGTCTGCCTAAAATATCCAAAACCACTGATCCCTAATCTTGCTGCTTTCTACTATCTTACCTCTCATAAGTATCTTCCTCATGCTCCTCCTCTGCGTGGTACAATTCCACCGCCTGTTCCTGAACTGGTGGGCACACTCCGTGGCGCCCAGGGTCACGCCCCTGGTGATCTCCTTCAGCAGCCCCGTCTCGTTCCTGCAGATCTGCGCCAGCCGGCCCCGCGTGCGTCGGTTCTTCTTGCAGATCATACGAGGGTCTAGGATTACTGCGCTGCCAGACGCCCTGGAACAAAAGAATTGAAGTTCAATCTCTAAGGAGATTCTTGCCGACTCTTCTTCTTCTTCTTTGCCGACCCAACCGTGCAACTAGTGTGACGTTTTATAGGAGCCTGCAAAGGCCTACTTGAAATAAAAGCATTTGACTTTGGCTTTAAGAAACTTTACATTCTCACTGATTACAATTCAATTATGTTCCCTTAGTTGCTTTTCGCGATTTAGGGCTACCTCGACTGATAGAAAATTTACTTTAAGGAGCTCGTACATTATGCTACTGTTTCTAGTGGTTTGTTAGGTCAAAAATTTATAAGGCTATTCTATGATGACACTATCGGACAAAAAACTTAAACTTCACGTATCTGTGTATTTTATTATTTTCAAAAATTCTGCCAGCGCATACAACTAAAATAGAGATCAGTTTTAGTCTACTGATGAAACATCCAACATTTGTTTACATTTTCTAATTACGAGAAAGTGATTTTCGCGTCTAGCAGTGGTAGTACGTAAAACACTGAATCACTTCTATACTCAAAACTTACAAGTATAGTTTATCACTAGTAGGTACGCCAGATGATGACAGCGAAGACCTATTAACCTTATGAAATTGAATTTACGATACGTATTCTAACGAAAATGTTACATAATTACAAAAATAAGTCATAAAACTCGACTCACTCAATAGGACTTATGTTGTTCTTAAGTCTGTATCGATTTACGATCCGCCACGCGGCGTCGACAGGCGAGCGCCAGGTCATGCTGACAGATCCATTGTTTACTCGATTAGAGTTCATTGTCAGAGTATCCAGTGCGAAGCTAGTTCGAATAAATTTAGACTTGTCTGCTTCCCGGAACCGATTCTCGAAGAAAGTCGATCCCGTTAAAAGTCGATAAGCTACTCACAATATCATCCGTCTATCTGACACTATTCAATCAACCAGATTTGATGGCTATCGGTCTTCATTATTTCAAACTGGAAGTGTTTATACAGTACATTTTTCAAATGGTCTAGAATGTTTTACGTTAAATAGTTTAATGCGATGCAAATATTTGGCGTCTCCATTTTTTCATTTCATTCAGGTTTCCGTGGAAGAAAATATTTGGATGTAAAATCTTTTTTTAGTTTGAATTAAAAATGTAAATCAGTAACAAAACGGCGTGTATTTTTGTGTAAAACAACTATGTTTAAATAAGAAATATTTTCGTTGTGGTTTTAAGCTTCCGAATGCACTAATCTGCACAAACAAAAGCGTTTCTTCATGTGATTTAATGTTATTAGCATCATCATCTACAACTTTTACATCGAACCACGCGTTTTAAAGATTAATTTAAAAAATTACTGAATTTCCATCGAAACTTCTATTCAACAGAACATTCGAGATTAACAGAAATAATTCTGTACCAATTTCATGGTATACTAGACGGCCTTGTTACAACTACAGTAAAAATGTAAAGTACAACAGTAAAAGTCAAGAGCTGCGTAAATTATGGCTACAACACATCACTGGACTTCAGGTTAGTTTACATAATGATTTTATTAACCCCCCCGGATTAGTAGTGTTTACATTTGTTGAACTGGTGTTTCATAATACTTCATAGAACGATGATAGCGGTACGCAATACTGGTTGGAATTCGCTTGTTTTGGGTGCTCTTCGCGCCAGATGACTGTTTTTTTGCTGGATTAATTATTTTGGTTGGTGTTTCAGCTGTATTTTTTTTAAGTTGGTGGCTACTTCTCCTGGATCATTGTTAATCATTTTTTTTTACGTAAATTCATTTTAACGATTTTTTTTGCCACTTCTTCTGTTCGGTACCTGATAGGAATAACGTTACAGGTGCAAACACAAAAATCTCAATTAAAGTCAAATAAGTAGTAGTACTAATCTTTAAACGCCATGAACAGTTGATTCAACAATTGCCTTAACCAAATATACATATAGTATTTTGTGTACAGATCAGACATTAGGTATCATATCTAGTTACCAAAAATTTACAGTTAAAAAGTACGCAATAATTATGACAGAAGGTAAAAACGCTGAACCCTATAAAAAAGCATAAAATAACTTTTAACACTACGTAAGTACCAACTAAAGCATGTCAGACTAAACTAAATTTTGTCGTGTCGGGGGACCGCTCTAATTCATTACTTTAGATACCTGTTTTTTTTAATACGAATGTTGTACTTAGGTAGGTATCATTTGATTTATGTAAGTATTTTTAAAGGTAAAAAGCGGTCCCCCGACATGTCAAAATTTAGTTTAGTCTGACATGCTTTAGTTGGTACTTACGTAGTGTTAAAAGTTATTTTATGCTTTTTTATAGGGTTCAGCGTTTTTACCTTCTGTCATAATTATTGCGTACTTTTTTTGGGTCGGGGGTTTTTTTAAATTTATAATTTAATTTTATTTCATGCTTTTTGAAGGATCTCCTTAATTTTTCCTTCTTTAGTTTAATTTCTTTTATCTTAAGATGGGGTCGCTATATGCGATCTCAGCCAAAGGAAGCTGTTTAACAATCCTCATGACAAACTGGCTCTGGGAGAATTGCACAGATTGAGAAACAATAAAGATTAACCTTTGGTCATTCTAGATTTTCAGTAAATCGGTTTATCCGTTTCATTCCGGCATTCCAGGGTTTCATCCGCCACATCCCATTTCCAGCATCAGGTTCTCGTCAATCAGAAACATGAACAGAACTCGCCAAGACAAATTCAACGAGCCCAAACTCGATGGGTTTACTAAAAGGCAGTTCAGGGTTACGTCTCCTACCTTCGTGTCCTACCAGAAGACCAGCTCAGTGGTTCCAGAAGACACTAGTGTTTCAAATTTCAGATCCCACATATGCTTGCAAGTAAACTGAGCGTGTAACATTCCTATCACACCTAACAATCGAGCTGATGACCTTGAAGACCTGAACCGATTTCCACCAAACATAGCTAAGAACACTCCCGACTGACATACCTTTTATACAAAAAAAAACCGCATTATAATCGGATCATCCGTTTGGGAGCTACGATGCCACATACACACACACACACACACACACACAGACACGTCAAACTTATAACACCCCGTCGTTTTTGCGTCGGGGGTTAAAAATGACCCTAATTTTCATTTTCGAAGCCTAAGCCTCCTGCAATTTAGCCATATATTAAAAACCCACTCACAACTTGCAGAAACACGGTTCAAGTACCACACAGTTAACAGACTGGACTGATAGCATTACCAGGTTATCATTAAGCGGTTAACGGTGAGCAGAACGACAATCTTAGCTCTCAGGTATTGCATCTAACGGGGATGCGCAGGCGCCGATTAGCAAGCACTTTCGCTTCTTGTCAGTAACGAGAAGATTATGTTGAATATGTTGTATGATCACTGGGATTATGTATCTTATTAACATGACGCCAGTGGTTGGGGACAAGTCATTTTTACTAGAGATTGAACCTTAATATAAAAATTCATTAAATCCAATTAGACAATTTACTAATGCAACGCAAAAGTTTTGTTGCATTTGGAGACGCTAGCTTTACATACCTTCCTGGACATGGGAGTGTAAAAAGGCCATTTAAAAAAAAAAGATCAAAAGTCATTTATTCAAAGTAAGCTGAAAATCAGGACTTTTTAAGGTCAAATTTACAAAAGACAGTCCCCAAAACACCCTTAACTGCCGTTCAAACTCTGGGATGCTTTTTGAATTGTTCTAAGCCCACAAAGTGATTTCGGCCGGACTCAAGAATCGAACCCGGGGCTTCAAGCACAGCAGTCTACCAATAGACGAGTAAAGGCAACCTATAGTATACTGATACGTAAGAATTCACGGAGGAAGTAATCTTGTCAGTAAAATACTCACATAATTCATCACAAAAATGTTGGTATAAACTATGTTTTGCGTCATTTGTTTGTCTTAATATCATTAACGTTACGTTAGTTACGTTATTGTTTTCGAAGAACGTCCTACGCTAGCGGATATGAGATATGATGATGAGATGAGGTGAGGAAGACGGTTTCAGTAGTTACGTCAAACTAGAGTAGTTGCTACTAACCACGAGTGCGTTAGGTATGCCCTCTTTTGTGACGTCACGATTTTGATACGCAAAAAATATAAATTAAAGCTTCCACCAGCGGCTACACCCACGTCCTATATCACACATCCTCCATCCATACTTCATCGTACATTCAGATAAAGAATTTCCGAATCCGCATAGCGGTTCTTGGGATTAGTGTGTCCAAGCAAAGATACACAAAAACTCTTCAGGATAATATTAATATACATTACATTTTGACTACACAGCGTCTCAAGGAATGTCCAAAGAAACGATGGTTGGATTGTGTGAAAGTAGATATGGTAAGAAAGAATGTTACTTGTGAGATGACGGCAGATAGAAGAATATGGAAGGAGAAAACATGCTGCGCCGACCCCAAATAAAATTGGGATAACGGCAGGAGGATGATGATGAGAGTCTCAAGGAAACTAGGAATTGGCTAATGACAAAGTTTAAATGCCTTTCACCTATCTACTACTTCTATCAATGAAATCCACTGTCATCTAATATGATGTAAAGTAACAAATTCCGAATCAAGACTAACAAAAGCTCCTTTGTCTGAAAACCAAGTTAACCAAGTAAGCATTTCAAGTTAGAAAATCATCATTACGAACGCTTATATAGCTGAATCAATCGGTGCTTGGAGTGACAACTCAATGCGCGCGCGCAGACACTTGGCGATGTATGTCCAATGGGAAACGCGGTTTATGTCTTATGGGATGGGCAGAGAATCAAGTAGATGGTGTAGCTGTTTAGGCAAAATTAAAAGGCATACTGTATAAACAGTCAAAGTAATATTTGCTTCGCCCGCGGTTTCAGCTACTTCCTGAAATAGCCCCTTCCCGCTCCCGGTTAAAAGGTAGCCTATGTGTTATTCTGAAAACATTGCCAAGTATATCTGTTCAGCTGTTAAAGCGTGATTATTGAACCAACATTCAAATATAGAACTAAAATTAGAATGATATTGATAAATGTAAAAAATCAATAAAAACATATACATTTTTAGTTTCCTACGTTTATAGCGTTTTAAACCGTCGACCCGATTTTGATACAATTTGGCATAGATCCCAAGACACCTAATACTTTTTTGTTTCACAGTTAATTTAGGTAAATCGCAGCCAAAATCTAGCAATAAAAAAGGAAAACATATTATCTTCATCTACTTTAAAAAATCACTTTAATGTGGGCGAATAATCCGTCACTTTGAGTGTCTATAAAATATCAAATTGATTTACAACGTTTCAATAAAACTAATAAAATTAGCAGTTCTATGCGAAGTTTTGAATATTTTGTTATAATATAATATTTATTCACTGCTTAATCTTAAGTGTAAATTATAATTTGCCATCAATATTTATATGGTGTCAATTTGATGTTATTGTGTGTGATTTCATTTATAATCCCACTTAGACCGGTTAGCAGAGAGTGACAAAATTCAAGAGTTATAAGTTCTCGTAGTATAGGAATTTATGTATTCATAAATGATTTGAGAAAAGTATCACATTATGTACAAAACACAAAACCACACATTATGTTAAAAGGATAAAGCCCGTGATAGCTTAGTCCAATGCAAAAGATGCAAAATAAGAGCTCTCCAGTGCGGAGTCCATTTTAGAGCTTTTTCAGACTCAGAGTAAACTGTTGACCCCATGATTCTTTGGTAGGTAATCGTGAATGTTTGATAAGACATTTTAGTATACTTGATACCGGCCGAATACCTAATCAACCTATAGGCCGTTCAAAAGTTTTATAGCGTACGAGGCTTTAGTTTACATTATTTTTGATTCCTCTTATTGAGCTAAAATATTGAGAACCTGAAGTTCAAACACCGAATTGAAAAATTAGTGCATTTAGCAAGCAGATACAAATAAATCCAAGTTTAGTTGCATCAATATTTACTATACAATTTGTGTCAAACTACTGTTACAGTTACGATTACGTCATTGAACAGTTCTCAATTTATTTTGGCTAAAATTTCGCTGTTTCTAACACCCGTATTTACAAAGAAGTAAAAGTAAGTACTTGAGTAAAAGTAATTACTTAAGTAACGATTTGTCTTCTATAGTTAAGTAATTGCTCAAACTTAGAAGTGTCAAAAGTTAGAATTCTCAGCCAAGTAATAGTCACCATTTCCTTTACTAAAGCACTACTTCGACGTTATTTGAATAAAAAATGGACACTTTTGATAGTATCGAAGCGGTTTTTGCTGTTGTAGACAATATAGATGATAATATATTAGAGGAGATAGAAGTTGCTGAACCTAGAAATCCCAAAGTTTACTTTCGTGATGTGGATCCATTTCATGACTATTCGGAAGATTGTTTTAAAAAGAGATTTCGTTTCACCAAAAGTGTTGTGAGACATGTTATTTTACCGAGAATTGAAGACACTTTACAATCAGAGACACAAAGAGGGCTTCCTTTAACTCCACTGTGTCAGTTGCTAACTGCTTTACGTTTTTATGCCACTGGAAGCTTTCAGATTGTATCTATATGTATATGATATCATGCATATTTCTCAATGGACAGTGTGTAATATAGTGAAGAGAGTTAGTAGAGCATTGGCATTGCTAATGCCAGATTTTATTAAGTTTCCTGCAAATTTGAGGAAAACAAAGGATGATTTCGAAAACCTTGGTTGCATTGGCAGAGCACCTGGACTGAAAAATATTGTAGGAGCAATCGATTGCACCCACATTAAAATCACCAAGCCTAGAAGTATTCTTCATACAGAGCAGTACCGGAACAGAAAAGGATATTTTTCATTGAATGTGCAAGTAGTTGGTGGCCCTAATTTGATGATATATGATATAGTAGTATGTTGGGCTGGCAGTACACATGATAGCCGAATTTATAGAAACTCGCGTTTAAATATTAAGGTTATGCAATAATGAAATTGATGGGGTGTTACTTGCTGATGGAGGATATCCTTGCACTAGGTAGGTAAATAATAGTATAGTAATATTTAATTATTATTCATAAACAATAAAACTAAAACTGTATGAAACTGTTTTAAGCGTTCACGGTTTGAACTTTAAACTAATATTGTTATTACTTACTCAAAATAAAAAAAAAACAATCATGGAAGATATCCCATAACAATATTAGTTTATAATTGTATGAATTCTATGTCGACTATTACTTAAGCATTTGCTCAAGTAAGTAACGTGTGTTACTCAACTATAGAATGAGATTTTGTATTTAAGAATTCTAACCATAAGTAATGACTTAATTAAGAAATTACTTAGCAACAAGTAATTACTTCTTTATAAATACGGGTGTAACACTAAGATTTTATCAACTAAACTTGAAATTCAACAAACTAAAAATGAACTTTATCGATGACAAATTAAAGTTGATAATTGGATGGGGTGTTTCGAAATGGATTGTTGCCAAAATGGCGACACACCTTATACTCAGACGAATAAATTAGCTGTGATAAGTTGTATGTCAATTAATTATTCTTCAAAGCCCATCTGGTACGTGTGAAGGCGAGGAAGTGGTTAGATATAATGACACCAATACTTAGTACTGGCTAGATTGAGAAGAGAAATTAATAAACAATCAACTCAAGCCGTTTGACGGCAAGATTTAATGGATTATGATGCCATCAAAGAGGGAATGTATGCCTTTGATTTCATTAATGAGGAAGGGATTTTAGAATATAAGCTAATCTATCTATCTTTCTTCTCTAAGCTATCTTTGACTAATTTAAATGTTCGATTATATAACAAACTCTCTTGATACATCTTTCAGTATGTGCCAACATCCTGAGCTTTAAGTAAATACATAATATGTTTTGCAGTTATTTTTTTTTTGTAATTATAATTCAGGCATCCGTTTTAGTAACATTTTACGTCATCGGAGAAACAAAATCGAAAGTGTTAATTTGTCAATATCAGGTTGTTATCAATGTGCGAATCTTATGTTACCGACTTCTTTATTTCCACACTACTTATAGGTATTTTGATTAGAAACTCATAACCATCGTAAAGAAAAATGTCGTAAAAATTGTATAAACTCTTTTGGACAAGCTGGTAGCCACATAACATAATGTATGTGCGTGCATATTGAAAGGTCACTGAAGCTGATTTAATTCTTAAAAAAGCTGAGTAATAACAAATCTTTAGATAACCAGTCACAATTTCGAAAAGAAATTAAGAACTAACTCTTGTTTATAAATACGGATATGAATATTAATTTCAAAAGCTCTTTTGTACACGTCTCAAAGCTCACACTTAGTCCAGCTCCTGAAAGGATAAGATAGATCCACGCGCCGACTTATAAACTCAACGTCCCATCCGTCAATTGTCACGAAAATCAGGTGATGACGAGACAGAGCATCAGTTTAACCCTGACCTATGACAACAATGGAGTTGGCACGCAGTCCTGTCGTTTAGAGCGAAAGATATTTGCGGCTAACTGGCCCCAGATTTATACCTATCTAATTGTTTACTAGACTGGCTAACTGACAGAAATATAGATGACTAGATTGATTAGAAAGTTAGATTGATTAAAATTGTATTTTGCCTATGCTGTTGCTATCATTCCTTTGCCATATTGAAGTGAAGGTTCATTGTTAAAGTTAAAATGATTGACATCTTATTAGAGCTTACACAGTTTTCAAAATGTGCCCTTCAATATGTATCTATCTAATGATTTCTTTACGTTTTAAAGACTTTCACTAACTCATCTTGTAGTCTAAATTAAATCGAACCAAGCATACAACGCTATTCAGGAGGGCATCAAAAACTATTATAGGAACCTAACGTATAAACTACTCCAACATAATATTAAATCCTTACTCTAAATCCTTATATGTAACATCAATCACAAAACTGAAAGCCTTTTAACCATCCATCAGGAAAAGCTATTCAACTAGGATGACAATGAATGACAATGTTTGCGGACACCGGGCGAGGCGCTAACGCGCGACTCCGACGCGTTTAGCGGCTATATGACGACTTAACTGTAAACATTATTACCATTACTACACACAAATATATTTAGAAAAACTTCTAAAATAAATTCGACTTTATGTTCTAAGGAATAAGAGTGTCCATGACAGTGAACTGTCAACTGTCAACAATCCGCAATCGTCATGCTGTGCTATGTCACTGTATGAGAGTAAACACTTTTAAAAGCTTATGTGCTATGAGCAATGTTGTCGTAAGATTTTAGCGGTCGCATCATGAACTCTCATGGCGAGTAAGGCATGTAACAGTGTTTGTGATGTCGTTAAAATTGGGTCTCACATCGTCCCGTACGCATTGTTAGGTCATTTGACGCTTTCGAAAGTGTACAGTGTGTTAGCTTTCGATATTTTATACATTTTGAACTTCTTTACGGAGGAGAAGATTCAATGTCGTGATTGGAAGTTTTATTGAGAGCTGAGATTTCTTTGATATTGGTTTAGTTCAGTACGGAAATTGTTCCGTTAAAATCTGACCTTTTTTACAGTTTCAGGAAAAAGCAATTTTACGTATAACATGAAATGAATAGTTGAGTCTATTTACACAGAGTTCAAAATCAATATTGAACCGATTCAGGATAGAAAAGAGTTGAACTTAATAGCAATTGTCAAACGCTCATTTTCTTACATCGTCCCCAAAAATGCAAAAGACAAAGATGGACGAAAGGATACACCTGGTAGCCAGAACAAAAACAAAAAAGTAGCTTTACTCAGCTATTTCAGTTACAGTCTTCTCAAGCTTACTCCATTTGACTCCAAACTGGTTTCCACCACGGTGAACATTCGTCATCCATGTGGGTTTAGCGCCGCAGTAGTTTGTGTCAATCCATAATGGCCGTCCGCGATAATTGGTGAAATACTACGCACAATGACGCACGCCGTCCTCTCAATGTTCAGCGGCATAGACTAAGTAGCGCGCAGATACGACGTTAATGTGAGTGTACGATTATGCCTATGTGCACTTTGATAAGGTTGGGAGTGGGTCATAGTCGTGTGTAGAAGCGTGGGTTTAGGTATAGTGACTTACATGTGATACTGTATATTGAGAATCTATTTATAGCAGATATAAATTACATTTATCTGTAAATAAACAATTATGACTGAACGTTTTTCAAGCTAATGTTAAACTGACAATTTTTTATACTTTTTTTTATAGTAAAGGCACAATATCACATTAATTGCACTGTGTTTTGAACTGACAGCTTAAACATCTAAAATAGAAAAGGCAAATCACTTTCATAGAAAAAATAAGCAAACAAGATCAACAAAACAAAAAACGCTTCATTAAATCACTGCCACCACTCCACTTTCCAACAAATTCTACCTACCTCCCCATCTGCACACCTTACCTAACCTACACGAGCCACAGATACATAGTTAGCGATGGGCCGCTAAGCGGACTGCAAACTTGTGCGGGTGGCGGTACGACAGGGCATCGCACTGAGTGCTAAATGAACTAGTTCCATACGCACCGGTATGCCGCGGCGTTTTTTTAACGTGTAGGTAAAATTAGGCGGTCATTTTTTACTTGAATGATGTGTCGTGTCTTTTTTTTTGGGTGATTGTTTGGTCTATTATGTTTATCGTAATTTAGGCAGGTAAATATCAGAGATAAAGAGGCTTATCATTAAATAATGACCAAAACTGTAATTATTTATCAGAAATGATACAAATTCGCTAAAAAGATGCACTTTCGCGAGGCATTATCAATTGAATTATTTCAACTAATATAAAAAAATACCTGTATTATACACTATTTATAAGAAACTATATGTATTTAAACAATAAATTGCCAGCTACAAATCCAAGAATAAACATGTATTATTTAAAAAACATGCATCACTAGTTTATCCAGACAAAAAGAGATTCAGCCTAAAATAATGCAGCAGTCTCTTCGCTCTCATCGGACTAGGTCCCGCAATATTTGATTGAAAGTAAGAAAATAAACATAACGCCAATTAAAACTAGCTTCATGCATGTATGAGTAAATCTGTTTTGTATCACAAATTGTTCGCACCACTCCACTGTGCAGTTACGTCAGACGAATTCTGATGAACGTTGGATATAGGAAATGTATTGAAAACTATTGTTTGCTGGGTTATAATTTTCTTGGAATGATGATCGATTACCTATGTATGTGTTCTATTTCGTGGGCGTGGTTATGATTAAATGTTAAATCGTTTTTAGTACGAGCGTCCGCGATAATGGACGCTGAAAGGAGTTTCCTCACTCAAAGATCAAGAGTAGCTCGATACATACCTACGGCGATCATGTAATATAATAGGTCATCTAGCTTAGACCAACGTTGAGTCTCTCTATGATAGAAATCCAGACCTTCACATTCTAAATCTGCGGTGACTTTTTCGAACAGTTCCTAAAACTTAGAACTGCCATACACAGTTTGAGCCACTAAACAAATGACTGCTAGTAAAATAAGCATCATCACCTGCCTAGCCTATTCCCAACTTTGTTGGGGTCGGCATACAGTCTAACCGAATACAGCTGAGTACCAGTGTGTTACAAAGAACGACTACCAGTAAGATATGATTAGAAAAAAAATACTAAGCAATAGTAAAATTTGCTCAATCGAATTGACAGCAAATACATTTATCGTGTATCGTTTACCGAAAGTCGTAAATAAACAATAAAATCGAATTAATACATTAAACTAATACAGTTTTGTTATGATTATAGTAACAGTGAACGGTTCAACTGACAGGTGGTTTTATCCGACATCGCGACTAGATTTATAACGTAATTAATTTATTTACTTCGCATTAAATTGGATACTATCAACTGTTAAGGGGCAGTTTGTCTGAATAAAATAAACAGCTGTTTTTGAAGGACAAAGGAAAAGACCCGTTTGACACATAAGTGCTATGCTCGAGAATTTTGACAGCCGACAAAATGTGTATCGAATTTGTTCCCGATTTCATTGTTGGGTACATTTGATGGTTCATTGGACGAGTGGTCACAAGTACAACAGCTGAGAATATCATATTCTGAATCTAATCCTTAGACAAATTACTCATAAATACGGTACTAGATGGGCTTAAGCAGTTGAGACTTCTGGCAAGCGTTTTGGTATAGCTGGATTGATAAAAATCGCAAAACATTGCGTAATTATGACCAACACGGTTTAATTTTTTAGAGCTAAATTCTGTCTCTCATATTAAGTGTTATTATCATGATAATATAACACTCAATGCGAGTCCTTAAATGAAAGATAAGGCTCACCTTATGTACAAATTAAAACAACAAAACATCCCACAGAAATCACAAACTCAAACAAAAATCTACACCAATTTATTCCCACAAAAACAAAAGAAACAAAACAGACACACTGACCCTTAAGTAATATAATAAACACGGTAATATCCGCTTTTGTAACCGCGGCGGTCAAAACATTCGGATACCGGTTACCTAACGACAATAAAACTTGATAGATAACCAACAGTTAGATATCAATAGTAGGTACGTACAAGTATAATTTCCCAATTAGACATGAAGATACATTTTCGTTTCGTTGGCAATAGAAATCAGAAAGGGTTTTCTAGTAGGAAGTCATCAAATGATCATCCCGCTGTGGGTGCAGCGTGAGGAAGTGTCAGACTCTTACTTACAAAACCCACCATCTTCCTTCTTATGGCCTTTAGGTACCAGGGCCGAGGTAACTCTGGTAAGGCTTAGCATATCTTGTTGAAAATTTTACTAGGAATAAATTGAATTTGTATGTGGTGGCCCAGTGGGTAAAGAGCCAACCTCTCAAGTATGAGGGCGTGGGTTCGATTCCAGGTCAGGCAAGTAGACTTAAATAGACAGCGATAAAAGTTCAGCACTCTATGATTAGTTACTAAGTTTATCTTTATAAGAGTATGGATTAAGAATTCATAACACTACAATATGTGCATCTACTAAGAAATAAGCACTTAGCTACACCTATTTCTATTGTAGCATACATTACTGTTACTGTTACAGCCTTTTTTATCGTCCCACTGCTGGGCACAGGCCTCCTCTCACAAAGAGAAGGATTGAGCATTAATCACCACGCTTGCTCAATGCGGGTTGGTGATTTCAGACTATAGTCCAGGTTTCCTCAAGATGTTTTCCTTCACCTTTTTATCAGCCATTGGTATCCAAGATATACTTAGAAAGTACATACAAACATAGAAAAGTTGCATTGGTACTTGCCTGACCTGGAATCGAACCCACATCCACATACTCGAGAAGTTGGTTCTTTACCCACTAGGCCACCACGACTACTCATACATTAACACTTTAAAAAAACTACAATTAACGGCCGAAGCCAGTTTAGTACAAAACCGTGGGCGACAAAAGTCGAACACCTACTTACAACACTAATAGATATCGACTTTTTAAGTTTAATTTAACGCATCATTTAGTAAATTGTAACGTTTCGAAACTAGGTTTAGCCCACGGCTTTTCTCGCCTTCCGGATTTTTGGACATGTCGTCCGAAGGTCAATTAATTTCCAATAGATAAGAAAGAGCTATTTATTTTAATTGTTAGTAAAAAAAAGTCGTAGTGGCTTTATATTTAGGACACTCTTAACTCTGACATCAGGGCTTGTCACGTGATTCAAGCTGTAGCTTACTCGATAAGAAGAAGAAGATTTAGGGCACCTGTATCTAAAGGTGTGCAGGGTCTCATTCAGTATAAGTTAAAAATAGTAACTTTGTAAACTCTCACTAAGTGTATCATGGATACCCGTGTCTAACAGCTAAAGTAAAGTACACCCGTGAAGTTATATTGGACTGAAAAGATTGAAATTGTCAATCCGCCTTAATTAACGCTCGTATCTTCTCTATATAAGAAGAGCCTTTGCCCAGAAGAGCCTCATTATTATTAAACAAATATTTTCCATTAACAAATCAAATACATAATTATTCACTTAACAGTAATTTGTATAATAATTACGTATTAATATTTCACAGTGTAAAGTTCGCGGGCACTTAGTCTACTTTATTGCCGTAAGATACACTTAGTTCTAACTTAAGTTATTACACAGATAAATTGTTAGAATAAACAAGCTTTCGGACTTTATTAAGCGTTAAATAGATGGATATCTCAACCACATCTTGTGTATCGGTTTCTTATCTTGAACTTATAGATATATTAGACTAGCTGTTACTTGTGGTTTCTCTCGCTTTCCATGGAAACTATTTCGCGCACTTCGATGAAAAGTAACCTATAAAGCCTTCATCGAAATAGTCTACCTAAGTTCCTTAGATTACCGGTTTAAGTCAAACATACAAACAAGTTCTTCTGTTATAAAATACTGGAAAACTGCAGCTCAATACGAGCAGTAACAAAATAATTTAAACAATAGACATACCTAGGATAGAACTTAAATTGTTTAATTAATTCTAAAATTAAGTAACTTTAAAATATCTTGAAGTTTAACTCATTAATAAAAACTTAGCTACATTTAGAACTCTTAAAACTTATTGCAACATTCCAATCAACTTACAAACAAAATCAATCAATCCATTAACAAACCGCTTTAGCCGTAGAAAAATCATTCAACTTCGATTTGTTTTAACATTTTAACACAAGTAACTGCACCCAGCCTTAGCAAAAACACCTCAAACCGAACTCAATTACGATAATTAAGTTAATCCCGTGCAAAATCCATTTATAACTTTGAAACTTGAATTAACGCTACCTACCAATTTATTTGAAAATAATCGATGTTCGTGCCAGCAAAAAATCATTTATGAAGTCAATATTTTCTTCGATGGTAACATTAACATCAATCCATCAATCTGCCGGGGGGACTTTCAAATTGCTAAAATTGAGTCATTCTTCTCAATTATGGCGCGTTCAGTGACCATCGGGGTCTGGACATCCCATCGGACCCCATTGACTTACCGCTTACCATAAACTTTTATAAAGTAGTGTCTAGATTGCGCAAAATGATCCAATTCAAATAAAATAATCTCCGAAAAAATCTACACTAAATAATGGCACGCAAAATTTGTTATAAAAAGCTGTAGGTACCTAATAATACCACAAAACACTTTTAAACCCATAAAACTAAAGTGACCTAGAAAAAAAACGACACGAACAATAAATCTCAATCTTCACACCGGCTATGTCTTTATTAGCCCCGAACATATTATTACATCCAATAAATAAATTATTATTCGAACATTTATTATACGAATAATGCCAACAAATAATAATATGCAGCGCACATTATGGACGCGGCGTTGCGTATGCGCATCCATTTTTGTTGATCGTGCACGGGCTCCTAATTTAAGTCTGCACTTGATTAATTGCAAATTAAAGTCTCCGGCGTGGTGGTACCTGTCGAATATGACTTTATTGAATTTCATGGCAAAGTGATTTATGTTCCAATAACTAAATTATTATTATGACTAAAGGTTTGTTATTTAGTGTTATTGTTGAAAATGTTCGGCCGTGTGGTCTGTGGTTGCGATAGGACAGTTTTCCCTTCGAGTTAAATGAATGATCTGTGACTAATTGAATGGGGGATTTTAATAATGTTATTTAAGTAATTTCCGGTAGGAATTCTTCTGATTGTTATTTTAATAAACTTCTTGTTAAGATGCTCGGAAAATTACTGCGACCATTTCAGCCTATGGGCAACACCGGTTTGTTCAATATCCCAACTAAATGACAGATTATTCTTAACATAAGTTGAGTTTTACCATGAAACATTCAAATACCTTTTCTTATAAAAAGACTTTCGATTTCAACAGGCAGCGTTCTACATACAGTAAGTAGTTTGTATTGTACAGTTTTCAATTTTTTAGTACAAAAATAGTTTTTGATTAAGTCTTTCATCTTCCTAAGTCCTTCTACTTACTGCTTAAAGGTTTCCCACTCCAACGCTTCATAGATTTTCCATGAAAGTAAAAGTATTAGGAGGTATTTTAATTCACTTGCTACGTAAATAAGTAAGCGATAGCTAATGGTTGTATCTTTCACCTCACCCGTTAACATTTCAATATAAGAGGCATTACAAATGCATACCTACTAGAGGCTAACCTAAGACGGCTCATGTGTCTGAGATTTCATGAAACTTTATAATGTACTGATTGGCTACAAAAATAGACACTGTAACTGTTACTGTTACAGCCTTTTCGTCGTCCCACTGCTGGGCACAGGCTTCCTCTCACACGGAGAAGGATTGAGCATTAATCACCACGCTTGCTCAATGCGGGTTGCTGATTTCAGACTTCATAGTCCAGGTTACCTTAAGATGTTTCCTTCACCTGTATATCAGCCATAAAAATAGACACGGAAGGTTGTATCGTCACAAAAAGCTCTTTCTCATCCACTGCTGACCATCGGACCTTAGGCTCCACTTCTTAAAATCATGAATAGGAAACCTCGGTTTCGGTATCTAAGAACTCAATACTTTGTGGCAAAATGTGAAGTAAAAGATACATATTATAGAGGCAATATAACACACATTAGGAGAAGCCTATCCATTAGCCCATCAAATAAGCTGATTATACAATAAAATACAGAATTATAAATAGCGATCCAAACATTTATGAACATGAATGGCAAGCTTAAAATATAACTTGATTAACACTTTGCTAGCAACTTAACGACACCTACATTTTATTTCTTTATATCACTACATTTTACATATTGACAGCCTGAATAGTATTAGATTTTTTTAAGTTGTCATCCGCACAACAAACCTGCAACCAATTTTGAGTCTTATAAGTTGAAAGTTAAGGTAGGTTTTCGAATGGCAATGTTCAAAGGTATTATAATTAATAATGTCTACCAATCACAACATAAATAATAATAAGTCATATTAACATCGTACAATATTTATTTGATACTGAATCATAAAGGTAGACGTGTATTAGACCGTTGAAAATCATCTTTATTGCGCTTCCTTGTTATAAATTTGATAATGTCATTATTCTATGCCGTTGACAAAATCGTGAATAGACATTTGTTTTCCATGTAGAATAGGTATTAATAAGATAAATTAAAAGGCGTGAACTTCTTAGTAACCGACTGATATATTGTCATTTGACATAAGGTTGCCAATAGCCGTATGGCCGATTTTTAGTGCAGCTGACAGATCTGCCAGTCAGTATAAAAAGTCAATTTTCCCTCAAAAATTTACAGATGTCAACTACACAGAACTTTCGGTGCCCCTAGAAGAAACTCGATAACTTAAATAAATAACTGAAAGAAATATGTTAAAAGAAAATATTAAGCGCTTTGAGAAAATATAGGTAGGTAGTGTTCTAGCGCTCTGCTTCTTTAAATTTATGACTTCTTTAAATTTCTAGTAATTTCCTTGGCTGTGGCACTCCCGTGCTCCCAGATAACCGTGTTATAATTCATTTGTAGAAGATAAGTCTTTATCAATTCAGTTTCAATTGTTTACTTTCTATTCTAATGAAGTTCACCTAATTAACCAATTTTCGGTATATTATGTATTTAGATGTGTCTGTGTTCTTTAACGTCATAGTTGTAACAATTTTGTTGTTACTGTATAAATAATCAATGAGCTTCTGAAGACGGCTTTCTTAATAAGTTGTTTAATTTTTGTACGTGTCAATGAAACTTTCCATGAAGTTTTTCTTATAGTGCATTATTAGTGGTAAACGTTTAAATGAATTCCAATTCAGGGTTTGGAAGGCTTATAGTACAAGAATATCATAACTTCGAAATCAATTTTTCAGAAACTTTTCCATTTGCCTGAGGCAAAAGCTAATGCTGCCTACGGTTTAACTGCTATGTTCCCTCAAAATCCATGCGGCCGTTTGCACGTAAAGAAGTAACAAACATAGACACACACTGACAAACTTTCGCCTGTATAATATTAGTGTGATTTCCATGCTTTATAGCTATTTGTTCCACAACATAATTATTATGTTATAAACTATCTATTCTATTCTAAATAACTTATATTCACCATCGATCTTAAAGTAGGTAATGTTTCAAACGTGCGTTTAAAACCCGTTAATAGTCGCTATTATTTATTATTATGACAAACGTTAGTCTTAAGAAAGTTGTCTATGGTAAGACATTTATCACCTCTTTATTATTGAACATTTAATATTTATGATTAAAACAAAAGGAAATGTTGAACAATGCAGCTGTTTCGACATATTTTCTAAATTCAAATAATTAGGCATTTTTCATAATACAGTCTCTTACCTAGCGGCATTGGGTTGCCCAGGTACCTCGGTTGAGGAGGTCAGATAGGCAGTCGCTCCTAGTGCAACATTGGTACTCAGCACATGCGGTTAGACTGGCAGCTGACCTCAAGTAGTTGAGAAAGGGGTAAGCAGATGACAGTCATTTTTCAAAATAGCTTCAACAAGCTCCCTCTAGGAATTCCCCTTAAAATAATATATCTTAATTTTAAGTATTTTTTTGAAGTGAGCTTTTGCTGAAACGGTGAAAGAGTTGTCTGATAGAGTAGATTGCTTATAAAATAATGACAAAAGTACTGATAATTTTAATTATTACGGATAACGACGGCAGGACAATCATGAAAGTAATTGTATCCTAAGACATCCTTTATTAATAAAAAAAAAAACAAGTTTTAGGTTGTTATTAACATATCCTTACTTATTTTGCAAATAGAGTCATCATAGGCTGGTAATAATTGCATTTATAATATAAATATCATTTTCCTAATTTCCGTGACCACAAGTACAGTTGCCGACAAAAGTGTCCGACTATAGGTAATTATTTTTTAATAATGTTTGAGTCATTAATACATAACATGCTGCATTGCTTCACATACATGCTCATTAATGTACTAGATATGTAATGAACTAACAGGTAGTCGTTAGGATAGGAATATTATTTCTCTGAATATACATGATCCATTTACCTACTACTGGAAATACCTTTTAGCTCCAGAAAAACATATATCATATCATATCATATCCCCACAGTCAAACCATTACAACCGTTTTGTGGGGCTTAGCACATAAGATAAGGCTACATTTGTGATATATAATAAATAAATAAATAAATAATAATATCATTTATTGCATTCCATAATGTACATTTGGTGGAAAATATAAAATAATAGAGGTAGTCACAATTATGGACCCTGATGGGCACAGCAAAATAGTTAGAAGAGTTTTGGTATGTAAAATATATGTACGCTTAAATCTGTCAAAACGACGTGCAGTGTCAAATGAGTTCACTTTCTCAAGAGATAAATAAATAAAAAACAAAACAAAGTCGTAAATTACATTTAATTAATCTAATCGATAAGATATTTCAGTCTTATATGATTTATTTTAATTACACTGGATGATCCCTTTGTGCTATGCAAGTATTTTTCTTAAGTAAAAAATATTGGACTAAAATCGACTCCGCAAGAGTTCTTTGTTTACCACAACGTAAACAGATACTATAAAAAAGTCATCATAAAACACAGTATCATAATAAAACATCAAATTTAATCCATTTTATATTAGCTAAACAGAATCGAAACACAAAAAAGTCGAGCTTAAATCAAAAGTTTCCTCGAACAAAAAGTGCGCGACGGAGACGATCCGCAGACCGAATCGAGAATCGACAAAAACTTCTAATAAACACAAATCAGCTGTTTAGGCTCACGATTCTTATTAGATTCCGTTGATCCGTCAGTCTGGCGGTATTTACACTACCTGAATGATTTTTATACGGATCGATTTGACTTTGACAGAGATGTCCAGGTACTCACCACCAAGAGTCGGTGATGGGCGCGAGCAGCAGCAAGCAGGCGGCGATGACAACAGGTCGCATCTCTCGACGGACATCACTGCCCCAACACCTCGGCTGTAACCATGTCCCCTCAACCGAAAAATCACCCAAAAAAACCCTCTACTCCGAAACTCCGCCCATTTCTATTCTCTAAACGCGTCGATTTGTTTTTATGTTATTTTTCTGTGTAGAGAACGAAATGCGTTCGATTTTTCTAAACAGTTCCGAAATTTCGCGGCGTGGCGTGCGTGGATCCCTGTCGGTGGGAGATCGCGGCGCGGACTGACGCTCACCTGAGCCCACCCCGCCGCACGCGCACCGCCAAACGATTTTCGCGCTATTTTGGCTAAGATTTTAGCAGATTAGGCTTCGCGTGATTAGAGATATGAAGGTGGGGATATGAATTTGTTATATTAACGATGTGTGTGGGCGAGATGCTAATTTATCTCTTTTGCTGCATTAATTAAATTATGAACCTCTTAATAATCCAGTTTTGAAGCTATAAATGCAGTCGATGTTAGTTTAATGGGTTCGTAAATATTTTACAGTTGCATTTGTAGATTGATGAATAAAATTTGAAAGTGAATGCATATTTTTCGAAGCGGTGCATTGATGTTTCTTTTCATAGGGCAGCTCTAATACGAACCAGACATTGCCTGATTTCGACTGATGGACAGTGAGAAGCGTTCGGAACACATTCTATAATTAGAATACACGTGCGAAACTCTAATTGTGTTAAACAAACAATCTCGTGTACCTACACCTGGCGTACTGAGCGTCTACTTCATATGACATTAATAAAATGTAACTAATTTTACTAACGTGACATACATTTTGTGTAACACAGTAAATTGCATGTAAGCTGTGTCCTGATGCGATGATATAATAAGTACACCGTACCATCGTGCTATGAGAGTGAAGGAATAGTGAGTGCACCTGTGTCTGTGCAAATGCTTGTGCACTATAATATGTCCTGCGCAGCTGGCTGATCTCCTTATATGAGAGCAGCCGCCGTGGCCAAAATCGTCCTCGGACGTATTATGCCTAATGCCTAATATGATATAATTATATGCCCATACCTGAATAATGTTGTGCGTTTGTATTCAAGCCGAGCTTTGCAGTGTTCTCGGTAAATTACGTCATAAGTAGTAGATCATCGAAAAGTTTACTCTAGAAAAACAATCGGAGCGTAATTTGCGCTTTTATTACACTATTAAAGTAAGAAGCGCAAGTAATTATAAACAATTGTGTATTTATTGCGGTGCTCATGAAGTTTTATTGACTTTAAGATTTTTAAAGTGTTTTCACCAGATTGTATTATTAAAATGCTATAAAATTTTGTAAGTTTTTTTTTGTTTTTATTATTAACAAGGATCATAAAGATAATTTCGTTTTTGTGGTGATTTCGTTTTAATTTATTGGGAAAAGAACACACTTATAATGCACATCACAAAATGTTATAAAATATTTTTTTACCAAAATGTACCATTTTTGTACATGAACTTCGAATAACCAAATTAAATAAAAATACACGTTACTTAGGTATTTGGCGAACTTGTAAAGATGTAAGTTTTCGGAAATCGCAAAATAAACCTAGAGTTAAATTCATAACTGTAAATACGACAAAGTGAAATATAAAATTAAGTATTATTAAGTAGCTATGTTCAATGTTTTCTAACATAACGGGAAAATTAATTTGTTGTAAATTTTAATAGCTAACTACATATTGTTCCCGACTGTACTTTACGGTAAAGAATATGAGATACCAATTCCTTATTTGCAACAGTATAGAATTCTATTAATACTATGTATGTGAAAGTTTGTAGGTTTGTATGTTTGTTCCTCAATCACTCTTCGCGACTGAACTCATTTTAATTAAACTTGACAGCAAAATCCCTACTAATATTATAAATGCGAAAGTAACTCTGTCTGTCCGTCTGTCTGTTACGCTTACACGTCCAAACCACTGAACTGATTTTAATAAAATTTGACACAGAGATAGAGTTGACCTTGAGAAAGAACATAGGATAGTTTTTATCCCGGACTTTGGAAGAATTGTCTTGGAAACGCGAACACTACGAGGGCGAAGCTGCGGTCGGTAGCTAGTACCTTATATGTGCATCAAAATTACACAGGATTTTTTATCCAGGTGCGCAAAGACGCTTTCTTTAAGAAGCGAGTGAAGCCGCATACACAAGCTAGTATATCATAAACTTAATCGGTTTTTAAGAACCGGCTGAAAATCTTCATGTAAGAAAATTAAACAAAGCCAATTTCAAAGCTGCTGACTATGAAAACACGGTAATAATTTCAAATGCAAAACGAACATGTTCCTTAGAACGGTGTCAAACAAAAATCCGTTGTTATGTTTATAAGAGTACCCGCAGACTGCAAACTTTTAGTCGGCCGATAGTTTGTTAGGGCTTAAATCATAGTCAAGCAAGTAGTCATCCTCCGAACCTTTTTCCCATGTTCGGGTCGGCTTCCAGTCTAACCGGATTCAGCTGAGTACCAGTGCTTTACAAGAAGCGACTGCCTATCTGACCTCCTCAACCCAGTTATCCGGGCAACCCGATACCCCTTGGTTAGACTGGTGTCAGACTTACTGGCTTCTGACTACCCGTAACGAGGGTCAAGGATGTTCAATGACAGGTAGTGCGAACTATCAAAGATCGGGTATTTAGCCGGTATCAGACCGACTGAAAATTTTACCAAGACTAGAATGACTTTAATCAAGATTATATATTTTTTAATGTTTGCCTACTATCGGATCAACTATCGGCCGACTATTTAGTTGCCAGTGTGCGTATTTTCTTAGACTTTGAAGTTTCGATACACCGGCGTTTTGAAGAATTATTCTTTTGAAGTGTGGTTTTAAAGTAAACAAATCCAGTATTCTAATAGACTTTGTTTGGCTAGCTAATTGCTTATAATAATCGCTTCCGTTTTTCGACATTGTCAGAAACCGTTGCACAAGTTTTGGGAGCTCGGATCGTTTGTTGAAATTGAAAACGTGGTAACCTGTGTACATTGCTGCATGGAATAGAGCTAGTAAATATAATACTTGGTTTTAAATAATAATTATGAATACCTAAGTACAGTACCTAAGTTACAGTAGTTTCAATGTCAATATTTTCTAACTATGCCACAATATTTTTTTAGAAATGTTTATTGTGATAATACAATACATAATACCTAGATAGTTTTCCGATATTTTCTTGTAAGTTTATTTTATGTGGAAATATTTATAATATTCTTCGTCGTACGTTTGATTAGTGGCCGTTCTTTATATTTTTTTCTTCACTAGAGATAAAATTTTGTTAAGTTTTAAGCAATACCTTTTTTAAAGTTGATACCTATATTAAACTGAATTGCCACAGTTTTGTCACAACCACGTACACTCACAAATTCGCTTACCTACATCAAGGCTTAACCTCAACAAAAATATTACAAGACCACAAACTGTCATATTCGTCTAGCAACTTAATACCTGCGCCTACGACTACAAATACGACAATTATGTAAATATCGGTCAATTATCACGACCATACTTGTGGTACAGTAGGCGTATGCTCTCTATCATCGTGTCTCAAAGTTTTTATACTGACACCTTTTTTAGAAATTATTTACACGTTTTAAATATTTGCCGTCTGTAGCAGTGATGAATATGTTTGTTAAAATTATTATTTTGATGTCTGTATTTGTTTTGAGTCAGATTGAACTGTTTGAAATTAACACATAATATTATAGATTCCACTTTTCTCGGTGACTGTTCCTGCTAAGATGAATGGTATTTAGACGGTATCAGACCGACTGAAAACATTGATTGGAATCAATATTTTCTTTAAAAAAATTGCTAACTATCGAGTCAACTTTCGGCTTGCTGTTTAGTCTTCAATGTGCGCTTAATAAAACTTGTTTCTGTATATTTCTACACAAAAATTAAACCACAATTACAACCTTAAATTGATCAGTTCAAAACCATAAACCAGTGCAGTTTCACCGCACATTGCTAAAGTGCATTAAAGTGATGCATTACACTGTCGAGCAAATAAACAGACCTTTCAAACTTTCTCTTTTAGCGGGCCGTTCTTGTTAACATGTTGAGCACCGCTGTCTTATCGCGTTAATAGCTGTAGTAATTACCGTTGTTAGAAGAGTTTCGCTAATTCGCGTAATATTTTAACAGCAACAAGCTCTGTGGAGCAAAAAACTCTGATATACATACTTGATTGGATTTTTGGTTGGGTTCCGCATTTCTTTCTGTGTACCGTTGTGAGGTAAAAAGCTCTAAGCTAATTTTTGCATGCTTGTAGAAATTGAAGTGGAAGAAAGTGTTGTCATGAAGATAGTCAAATGACAGAACATATTTTGAAAGTCTTATTTTATCCACCAAAAGATTAATTTCATTACTCCTTCTAGACCCAACATAGACTAATCCTAAATATAAGTCAGCATTCTCTAGCTAGCATTAGTTTAATAGCTAGAAAATGTGGGTTATACTCTATTAGGTAGAAAACTAAACAATTTTTTGGATTGTCTCTATAAATCCCCCACTAGCATGAACATTTTGATTAAACAGTCCAATACCAATTTTTAATTTCTCTTCTATTACAGAGGTTTTACCTACCCATGTTAAAACGCCTATAACCATACAATAATTTATTATTAAGCTACGCTACACGGAACCCTAAGCCTTGCAGTCTAAAGTAGGCCTACAATTAGCCACTAAACGCAGCAATTTTACATACCTACCGCTGTACATTTCAATTAGATACTTGCAAAATACAAGTTTATACATTGACAAGCCCGTTGTGACATTTTATTGATTCCTCAAGATTTAATCTGGGTTTCATTACAGGTTTCCTAGATTTTTATCGAAAAAATGCGCGCAATTGACAATGTTAAGTGAGTTTCTACATTCTTTGGGAATGTTAGATTCTGTGTCTCATAGAGTACTAGCTTCCACCCGCAGCTTTGCCCACGTCATGTTCGGTTATATCGCGTTTCCAAGAGAACTCTTCAAAAGTCCGGGATAAAAGCTATCCTATGTTCTTTCTCAAGGTCAACTCTTTCTCTGTACCAAACTGAATTAAAATCAGTTCAGTGGTTCAGACGTGAAAGCGTAACAGACAGACAGACACAGTTGCTTTCGCATTTATAATATTAGTAGGCAGTAGGGATCTTAAGCTGTCGGTCTTGATCTCTCTCTGTTTGTGTCGGATTGCAGTCCAATTGGACTGTGATAGTGAAGAAATAATGTCAGCGCATAAGCTTTGCTTCCGAGCCAATTCGGCTTCATCAAATGTGCTGGAAACTCAAGATTGGAAGAAATATTAGGTAATGTCATGTACATCAAAATATCTTCCAGCAATACTATGTATGTCATGGAGTATAGGTATTGTCTATATTGCCTTATTGTTATAATTAACTATGAAAGTGTAAAAAGAAACATTTATTTATTTTAATTTAAGGAAGGCTAGTAGATTAATAACATAACTTAGATACAAACTATAGGTTAACCTTACTGCTAAACAAGCAACCACATATAGGATTGGAAAATTAGACCTAGTTAGATGTAAAAATGATAAAATTCTCTAAGCAATGAAGAAATACCAATCCCTATATTACCTAAAGCCACAAACACACTGCGCCGCTACGGTATTCACACACTAGGGCCCACTCGTCACGGCATCGACTAGCCCTCTCGATACACAAACAAATCGAGTGTGTACTCGAGTTAAAACGATTCCGATGTCCCGGCTTCAGTAGACCAACTAGACGTATAATTGCTGCGACAGAATTAGAGTACCCTACACTGTGAACTTTTAGTCGGCCGATAGTTTTGGGCTCATAAGTACATCAGTATCAAGATGAATAATAGTACGCACGTTATAAAGATCAGGTATTTAGCCGGTATCAGAAAGACTGAACACTTTGATTAGAATCAAGATTATCTTACAAAAAAAATTGTCAACCATCGGGTTAACATCTTTATAAGTGTCAATGGTGTCTAAGTATATCTTAGACACCATTGACTGTGTTTCGGATGGCACGTTAAACTGTAGGTCCCAGCTGTCAGTGAACATCCTTGGCAGTCGTTACGGGTAGTCAGAAGCCAGTAAGTCTGACACCAGTCTAACCAAGGGGTATCGGGTTGCCCAGGTAACTGGGTTGAGGAGGTCAGATAGGCAGTCGCTTCTTGTAAAGCACTGGTACTCAGCTGAATCCGGTTAGACTGGAAGCCGACCCCAACATAGTTTGGGAAAAGGCTCGGAGGATGATGGGTTAACATCTTTGGCAGTCGTTACGGGTACACAAAAGCCAGTAAGTCTGACAACTAGTCTTAGCAAGGGGTGTTGGGTTGCCCGGGTAACTGGGTTGAGGAGGTCAGGCAGGGCAGTCGCTCCTTGTACAACACTGGTGCTCACCTGCATCCGGTTAGATTGGAAGCCGACCCCAACATAGATGAGAAAAGGCTCGGAAGATGATGGATATGATCGGGTTAACAGTCGGCCGACTAAAAGTTTGCAGTCTGCAGCTACTCGTAAGCTCTTGTTTGGTTTGGTCAAGTGATTTATTGTTCTCCCACGGTTATAGGCATGAATGTCGAAGGTATATTTGATTATTGAGGAAAGACAATACAAATAACTTCTTGTTATCTTTGCGTCATTTAGCGGTAGCCAAATTGAGGAAAAATGTTGGTAAAGAGTAGAGGTAATGCGTCAATAAGAAATCGTAGCTTCTGCCATGTACCTACAGTTGTGTAACGTAAGAAAGAAAACCGAAAATCAATAAAAAATCATGTTTCATACGTAAAATCAAAATACGTGTAAGTATTTGCGCAAACGTGAAGCTCATAGAGTATATGAATGTTGTAATGTACGCACTACCATACGATAAATATATACAGATGAGATCCCCACCAAACTACAGCCGACTATAAAAGTTCAGTCTGTTGGGGGCCTCAAATTTTAACAACTTAATTTGCCTACAAATAACTGAAGTAATTTTACTTTCCCACACTGAAAAAAAGCTGTTCTAAAAAGTTTACAACAATAAATATTTATAATTATGGAGCCTTTATATGAAAATTAAAATGACATAAAAATTAAAACTAAAGAAAGACCACACAGCTTTAATAAACTTGATACATCTTGCTTTATTTGACAAAAAATACATTTCAATAAAAGATACCGTCCCGTTACCGCAAAATGCACCCGTAATTGCAAACTTTAACTGCCTACTTAGTCCAACAGTTAATAGACATAACAGCCCAATAAAATACGACTTAAATATCAATAAAACTTCTATTTGTGGAATTCATTGAAAATATTATACAAATTACGACTCTGTGATGTTTTTTTAATGTATGGAAAACACTATAAAATTTTGATTTGTGACTTCGTAGTTATGATTCGAAACGGGATCTGAAATGTACTTGTAAGTACTAAGGACATGTAAAACGTGTGTAATAGTCGCTAATAATGACTTATCGGAGTGAAATTCCATCTTTCCTAGGCTTCTTTTTATAGGTAGTTCATCAAACTATGTAGGTGGTAAGAAAAGTGTTAAGCTTTCCCAGACAATTGCTGTCGTCTGATGATCTTACTACTTATAAATATTTTTGATCAATGCAATACAAAACATATTCTATCGGCAATCAGGCACCCAGAGCGGACAAATCGTTCTAAGGCACAAAATGCTGAATTAACTTTTCATAAATAAAACCTTGTGTAAGTACTTTCTAGGTAAGATAACTTAGTCTGTTCCCATCCCGGATATCCAAATCAATTTGCGGATATATCACATCGTTTCCATCTCCTTATTTTAACAGTCGATTAATATTCGGTATTAATTCAGCCGACGGGTCAGGTCATGTTTTTTTTTACAAATTGAAATCAATTTAGGTGGTCTCGCCACAGCCAAAAGAACGATATAATGTTTTAGAATCTCAATTAAATACGGCTCACTCAACGAGAGATATCTAACAAATCAATTAAGTAATGCAAAGAATTCATTCACCTTTAGTGCTGTGGTTGGATTTCGGGTTTATCGATATCGATGTCCTGTTTATCATTATTTGTGTGCTGGTATAGTTTTCTATTTAGTTTTTAAGTATAGGTTAATGCCCTTACTGTAAATACTACATTTCAAAACTTAAAAAAACAGACTGTGTTTGTGTACCATATTTTATATAGCATCCGTTCGTCATTTTTATAATTCGATTTGACCATCATTGGATAGGTATAATACTAATATCTTCCAGCTTTGAAAACAACATTTTAAACATTTACAATTTTATTAGCGATCTAAACTACATCATACAAAAACATGAAATCATGCCTCTCATGAACCTCATGAAATATTAACAACCAATACATCATTCACTAAAGAAAACTAAATAAATCATCGATAGCAAAAACCTTCACAAAAACAAGACAAGCGCATCACTAATGTTATCGCGTCATCGATTAAAACATTTTGATTAGCTTTCAACTTACGACCAATGTCATAAGATACGATCTAAACGAAACGTCTTAAACGCCATTACGAACATTCTACAAACTGTCTTTACAGTATTGGATGAGTTTTAGAAATTAAATTCCATACATTAGACGGTTAATATGGTACTAGTAACACAAAGCGACGTAGCCACCCCAGTCAAGTGACTGTGCAGGAATGTCGATAGTGATCGGAGATTATAATGTCGATATGTCTTGCAATAGCAGTCACTCGACATCCCTATTGAAGTCAGTTTGACGATAATTTTAATGAATTGTGACTTATAATGACGCATGTGGAAAGGATGTTGTGTCGATAGCGTAAAGGATAGAGAGTGGATAAGATAGCTTTGTGGCTAATATTAGAATTGTGCAATAGTTAAAAGCTGGTAGGAACATGTTCTACCTACCATTGACTGACTTTTTGTGTTATGTTAGGTATGTCAAACTTTTATTCGAATGGTTGGAACTATTGGAAGCGAATTCTCTAATTATAATGTCTTTGGATTACTACTTGACATGATACTTCTTAAAACAATTTAGCCAGTTTAATTCCACCAAGGTTCTGCAACCGAAAATCAGATTGATTTTAAACAAAACACACTTTTAACAGCATGCCAATAAAATTAAAAACCATTCGTCAAAATCGTGTGAAAGCATCAACAAAAAGAAACAACACACAAACGCACCTATACAGAATCATAAAAATCCCTTTATAATAAAATAAGAAGTAGCATTTTTCAAACTAATGACCAACAACGTCAGATGGTAAAGGTTTCAAAGCTTAGATCAGTTAATCAACCGGAACCGCTATAAGCATAAACTTCTATGCAGAAAAGTCTGCCAATTTACACGCTAGGCAACGCCACGGATAGTGATAGCTCATCCATACATTTTCGATCTCATCGTCACGCACTTACACGAAAGATTGACAAAAACTATCTTAAACTTCACGCACTCGACATACAAGTATGAGCGCCATTTTCGTACCTTCATCAGGGAGAAAGGCAATTCGTTTCCAGTAGTTTGAATGCTCTAAGATTTCAAAGTGAAAACCTGAGTCAAATCAATTGTTCGCTGTGTTTCTACAACTCAGATTGTGGTAATAATTAGTGCCCCTTGAAAAATATTCATTTACAACGCGTGATAAATATTTACGAGTTATTGTTCTTTGATGGCGCGAAAGAATGTTATTGACTTGCTTTCAATGAAATATTTTGCCTTAAAGGGCGAATAGTATGGGCTTCGACAGTATGCGCTTATAGCATTTCCTAGATCCAAGTGCAATTCCCAACGTAAGCTTTTCTTAAAAACGATTTAGATAAACCTTAGTACAGAGGTACTATAGTAGAGACTCTTAATATAGGCTGTATGTATAGTATTATAGAAGCTACAGAGAAACAATTTGTATGATGCCGTCTGGACTGCACCTTATGCGTATGAATGATCTTTCTAGAGTTTAATTCACTGACAAATTTATGTTTCGATAATTAACCAATTTCAGCCTTTTTTACTTTGAAACTTTTCATGTAAAAATTCTAACATATTTATTTATGCCTCATTTATTTTAAAATCTTTTTAACAACTTCTAACCACAACTACAATGTTAAACTTCTTCTTCCTCCTGCACTGTTCCCAATTTTATTTGGGGCCGGCGCAATATGTCATTATCTCCATTTTTCCCTGTCACTCGTCATACTGACTCTCGTTCCCTTCCTATTCAGTCATCAACTATACGCCCAAAAAATATATAACTTCTATAATCCAGAGGGGCCGCCGCGCTGGACCAGGTAGACACCATGGGCGCCGGGTGTCGCGAGATGACTCCCGGCCACCGTAGGCGTGGGTCTGTGGGCGGTGAGTTCGGGTGGCTCATCGTCCCTCTGTCTACTTAGACGACAGACCCGTGTCGACGGCGCGCGTTGTTCTACGCGCTCCTCAAAGAGATGTCAGCAACCCCAGCGGGGCCCAGCAGGGCCAAGGCCTGCCGGGGCTGCGGGTTGTTCGAAAGAGATACCGCGGCCCTGGTACATAAAAGGCCTATGACGGAACACGACGGTTTTTAGTCAGTAAGAGTCTGACACTCCCTCACCGCTGCTAACCCACAGCGGGAGGGGTCATTTGATGATTTTTGACGTCGGAAAAAAAAGGCGTATCCACGCAAATCAAACAGGGCCCACAACACACATTTTAATAGCGGAGTAACAAACGTTAACAGTAATTTCTTAATAACACAACATAATATTTTATTAGCCCCACTTCGCGGTGTAATGAGTTAGTTAATTAGTCGTATTTACAAGCTTTTATTTAAACAATAGTGCTGATACGCGGCTTGTGTTATTATGTTACTTGTGAGTTAGTTATAAGGTTACCTAATTCTTTAGTATTGTACTGCGCATTATTTCTAAACTTGGACTCAGTTAGCTTGGAGTGAGTTGTCTTTATTCGTAAGTCGTAGTGACCCAGTGCTTAAACTATGTATAGTAAGTATAGCAACCTTTCAAGTAAGTAGAATTATAATGAATGTTAATGTAATAAATACAGTAAGATGGTACTTTATTATCTTGGAATGGAATCCCCACAACCCTACTTAACGTATAGGCTTTAACATCTGGGCCACCATAATCTTCACATCACTTTATAATTATTAAATTATTCGTCTAACTGATTATTTAATTGAATAGTCTGAGTTACCTACTTTATATTACACTAGCCGTTTTCCCGCGGTTTCACCCGCGCCCCGTGCTAACTACTGCCCGTACCGGGATAAAATATAGCCTATGTTACTCGTGGATAATGTAGCTTTCGAATGGTCAAAGAATTTTAAAAGACGGTCCAGTAGTTTTTGAGCCTATTCATTACAACCAAACAAACAAACAAAGTTTTCCTCTTTATAATATTAGTATAGATAGATATTCAGATGATCGTGACTAAACTAAAGCGAGTTTCTTCCCAAGCATAAATTCACAACTATATCGTAACTCTCAATGCATTCTGCTCTTTGATCTTTGGACCCAGAGACTTACCTGTTCCCGGGTTTTCACGTAAAGCCTATTCATTAACTATAAATACATGATTCACTTCAATAATGAGCAATTATAGCCTGAATCATTGCCTTCCCATAATAGTTTACGATCAATGACGTATTTTCAAAGAAATACGGATCTGAATTTTGAAGAATTTTTTGGAACGATATTAGGTATTTTCCAAGTGATTACGATTCGTTTTGGTTTTAAGTTGGGGGTGATTCAGAATGGTCTGCTTTGTAATTTAATTTAGACACATTAAGTAGGTAGATAGTCCGTAAATAACAGTCATCAGTCTAATTCAAAGATATCAGTGCGTTATTCTTCTACCCTCTTATTATAAAACGCGGTATCAAATAAGTATCGGCTTTTGTACTACCTTTAATCCAGCTGTAAGTACGACCTTGAAAAAACGTTATTACAAAACGCAGTTTATCGCAAGTCCTATTACTATCTGTAGTACAAAAGATAAACCATCGAGCCCCCTAGTTTAACTGCAGTACTTAGTCGACAAACGTCAAATTCCGTAATTATTTACTTTTGAGGTTATCTGTTTTGTGATGAAAAAAACGAAAGTGGATATAAATATGTGTGATTTGGAATACTTGGATGTGTTAGAATACTATTGAGAGTGTCCGGGGACCCAACAGTGTGCGTCATCGACAAAATCTCTTCAAATTATCTGATGACAATTTTCGATATAAATATCGATTTATGTTTTTCGAAATAATAGTCATGATGATAATCCATGATGATCCTATGATGCTCAACTGGGCTCGCCATAAGGTACGTAGCCTTTACAGGGCAAGTAAGTTGCCAAAACATCCTATTAATTATATAAGAGTCGAAGTTTTCATTATGGATGTTTGTTTATGTTCCACGCATAAACTACCACATGGATTTTGATGAAACTTCGAAAATATATCAGATTATCATACAGTTTACTGTTTATTTACAGATTCAAGACTATTTTGGCGTTTTGCACGCCGTATCTTTGCCAGTAATATGCAATGTTTGTAAAAGACTGGAAGCTTGCTAAAATGTACCTAGGTACAAAAATGCCAAGATGAGCAAGGGAACAAGATTGTGTGATGAAGAACAGTGTTCAACATGTATCAGTGCGTTTGACTGTATAAATAGACATCGGAATAAAATATAATTTTGTACTTTTATGTTGTTTCATTTTCTTTTCGTAATTTAATGCACACGATATTCTGTGTGTAAGTTATTGTGCACTTAATTTTGAAGAGGTTCTAATTAGATGCACAACGTCTTATTTAATCATTTAAATCGGGATGAAAATAATCCAAGTTATTTCTATCTAACCTAAAAACAAAACATAACTCGGATACGCGCGCTGACGTTCCGTTATACGCGCAAACTCGATAGTTGCTTAAAAGAGAATAATTGGATCATGTATATCGTTAAAAGATACTAGAAATATAAAATTACCTTTAAATAATAAAAAGTAATATTTTCAACTGCAGAGATATTTTTTTTATTATCATAGTTATTAATTTTTCATCAAAATAGACTTAACAAAATAATGTAAAAAGGAACGGCGCACAGAATTCGGAACGATTGAACGAATGATTTAAATATTTGTTGCTTATAATCTGTGGATATTATTTGAACCACACACACACATAGACAAATCGAAGTACCAAACAGTCTTCTCTTAGTCTACGTTTTGTAATAAGGATGTAAAGACTATCGTAAGTACCGTAACAAACCAAGACGTCTTCAGTCTGGTTTAAACCACTACTTGCGGCAGTTTTTATAATAAGAGGGCTAATGTCTTTAGCTGTTAATTTTTTTATCACGATTACCGGTCCTCCAAAAAGTCCTAGTCAAAATAATACAAGTCAAGTTTCACGATTTGATTTTAAAGTTTATTTATAAGTACTTAATTAATTACAGTGCCCTTTTAAAATAAGTGATACCGGACAGTTTGGATCGCCATAGTCTTCATTTTTAATGTTGAATAATATCTAATCGTTGCTTTATCGAAAGTTTCAGACACCTAAATCTCAAAACTTTAGTAGCATAATTATTATGTAGGCATAATCACAACCAGAAATTAACAATTACATGAAATTAAACCAGGTATTTAATAAATCATGTGCTGTAGGTACCTACACATTTATAGAATGATTTGACGCTGACAGACAAGCAAAGAAACAATTAGGTATTTTGTAACATATAGGTGTTAACATTCACACCTACACAGACGTGCAAAAAATAACTTCTAAGAAATCAAAATTGGAGCACAATTCGAGTCTGTCAATCATTTTGAGTCATTTCCGTCTGCCGATTTCTTTGGTGACTCAGAAATGCCATGACGAGATATTATATGGGATATACCTACTTAATTCGGTTCATTCCCATGAGATGCTTACAGGCATACTTTAGTATGGGAATTTTAGCGCTTCGAAACGATAGCGATTCCCATGTCAACCTACCGCATCTGAGTGGCACGGAATGTTACGTATTTTGGATATTTCTTTTTGATAAAATAAATGTTGAATGTTTTTTGTGTCTTTGAGTTATATTATGAGGATTTTTATGCTGAAATTATGTTGATACTGACATTTTATGTTAAAAAAATGGGGCTTGTAATATAACATTTATAATGAAACAAAAATAGCTTGTAAAACTATGTAAAAATTACACAAATCTATGACGAAAATAAACTACAAAAAGATACTGCACTGCCCGGGAATCGAACCCGGGTCGCAAGAATGGGAATCTTGCATGATACCACTACACCAGCAGTGCTCGGCCTTGACACTCGAAATAGGCTATTGAATGTTGCAAACTCATGCGCGCGCATATCTACTACGCTTATTCATGAAGTTCGAAGAACAATTTTGTCTTCCTGCATCAAATTATGTCTGATGTAACAATAACTTAATTTTGCCTGTCTACCTATTTTTAGTACCTAGGCACCTATATTTGGCATAAAAATGGGAAAGAAAAATACATATTCAACTAAATATTTCAGCTCAAATAATGAAATAAAAGAAAAAAAATATGACATTGTGGGTTGGTACCACGCTTTCTCACACTGTCATCGCCTGCATGCCGAATTCGTCTCGCCCTAAGACTAAATCGTGTTTGTTCAATATTTTAGTGGCATTAACATTTTAATTTATCTGCCCCTAACGTTCTTTTATAGGATTAAAGGACAGCTTCGTGATAAATTCATAACTTTATTTGGATTTTAATTTTTTCTGCTCTTTTGTTGTTCGTTTTGATTATTTCATTTAGCTCAGGTTGGGAATTTAAGACCACCCCACGTGTAGGTATACAAAAAAAATACTTGCAAAATGCATAGGATGGTTATACATACATTCCTACCTACGTACTAATATTGCCTTGATTCTAAGACTGCAAATAAATGCGTTAATTTCCCAAAAAATAAAACTATCACCGTCCTTCATATGGTTACCATAGAGTTGTTTTAATGAATTATTCTCATAAGCTGATAGTTTCAAAAAACCTGGTTTTACCTCAAAATTCGGAGCAAGCCACCTACAGCCGAACGCCGAAACAAACCGGACGCGGACATGTAAACACTTGGATCGGCGCGGGCGCAATAAAAACGCTGTAAAATTTTGATGTTTCTATTCAAGACTACCCGTCTCTCTCACACCCGTTACGAATCCTATATCTATCCCTCTCTGCACCTGAGAATGGCTCAGATTATTATCAATGCATTTTACACAAAGCAGAAGTCCCGCACTTGTCTGACATTTATGTGATTTTGAAAGTAAATCGTGTAGGTTTAGTGCCTGATAAGTAGCACAGAAACGAGGTGTCAAGTGATAAAATTAATAAATGGACCTAGAACTGAACACTAAAGCTCCCTGTGAAATTAATAACATTTATAACATAGGTGTTCTATGATAAAACGAACGATCAGATGTTTCAACAAGATTCAAGCACTTTGATGTCTGAATCTGATTGTGTTCGAATAATAAAGTTTAATTTTTATCTGTTGATTCGTAATGTATCTAGATGGTCTGCACTGCTCGTCTATCGGAACCTAATATCTGTACTAATGATTACGGTATTTTATTGTAGTAGTCTCATCATCATGATGAGCCTATGCCGAATCTAGACAGGAGTGCTTATTTCCGAGATACGCTATACGTACTAGATTTTGAGCTGTTTTCTCTTCCAATGTGAATATCACCGCCACACGTGAAGTCAGCTGTCTGCCAGAAACTTTTGCTGAGTAATTGATTGGGGTACCTATGATCTACCTACGTACTTAACCTACATTATGATACTGTACGCAATTGTATTACTACTAGTACCTCGTTTAGGTTAAAATACTCAAAAATAAGAATACGAATCTTTTTAGGGTTCCGTACCCAAATGGTAAAACGGGACCCCATTGTTTTCGCTCCTCTGTCCGTCCATCCGTCTGTCACCAGGTTGTATCTCATGAATCGTGATAGTTAGAGAGCTGAAATTTCCACAGATGATGTATTTCTGTTGCTGCTAAAACAACAAATACTGAAAGCTAGAATTAAAAACATATTTTGGGAGCTCCCATACAACAAACGTGATTTTTTTGTCCGTTTTATACATAATGGTACGGAACCCTTTGTGCGCGAGTCCGACTCGCACTTGGCCAGTTTCTTCCTGAAACGTATATTTCCTTCTTAACCAACTAATGAAGTTCAAGAGATTCTAAACTGGCCTTCAAAAACATTGATAATTTTCATTATCGATCTTTATTTCTGAGTACCTAGGTACCACAATGAGAATGGGCAAAACATTCAGTTTAAGAGAAAACTCTTTCCTTGTCGTCCATCATCATCTCCCGTGCCTTTTTCCCAACTATGTTAGGGTCGGCTTCCAGTCTAACCGGATCCGATTTAGTACCAGTTTAATAAGGAGCGACTGCCTATCTGACCACCTCAACCCAGTTTTACCCGGACAACCCAATACGCCATGGTTAGACTGGTGTCAGACTTACTGGCTTCTGACTACCAGTAACGACTGCCAAGGATGTTCAATGACAGCCGGGACCTACCGTTTAACGTGCCATCCGAAACACAGACAGAAAACTCTTCCCTTATCCATGACCTCATTGATCGCGAATCTTCGTCAGCTAGCGGAACATCGCAGGCGCATCGAAACGCACCCGACGCGGAATGATGTTAAATAAATTAATTTTGGGTGCAAATTACTCGGCTTGGCCTTTAATCAAGCGGGCCGCGTCATTTTCTGACCACGGATTACTGGAAGTTAAGAGAATTTTGGATATGTTACTTTGGGTTTAACTGAACTAAAATTTTGCACAGAATAATTCCTATTGTCCAATATTATATTATGTTATATATTCTAACAATATTTCCATATTGTTACTTTGGGTTTAACGGAACTAAAATTTTGCACAGAATAATTCCTATTGTCCAATATTATATTATGTTATATATTCTAACAATATTTCCATATTGTCCGAAAAAAATGGCAAAAAAATATGGTCATGACGCTCAGAATTCACCTCATATTGAATTTCTTCTTGACCCATATGGACCTACTGAATATAGAGGAAGGTACCAAAGACATGGTGGCTACATTATATGAAAGACAATATGGATGGATGAAAAGAATGTTACTTTTGAGTTTTGGAAGAATAAATAAGTTATGCTGCGAAGACAGCAAATAAAAATTAAGACCAACAACCATCCGCGAAACCCGTCATTCTCATCATCATAAAGTAATCAAAAGAGCCTCAATTTAATAACCACCACTTCGCACATCCAAACTGCCTTCTCCACAGAACAATAGCTCATTGTCATCAAAGTATACCCCTGATCGTTATCTGATTACCAATTTCATCGGAATGCGATCGCTGCAGCATCGATACAGTTCCCAGCCTAATGGAAGTGTATTAGCAAACCTATACTTAAAGGCAGCTAAAATAACGCTCCGTTTTTTGCGGAGATTAAGTTATTTTTGTGTGGTAAATAAATATTAATATGTGGTTGTCTCCGCATGTTTGAACCCTGACAAATATGGTCGGTATTAAAAGTGACTTCTCCCACTTTTTAATACCTACGTACCTATGAGTTTTGAACATCTTTGGCAGTCGTTACGGGTATTCAGAAGCCAGAAAATCTGACATCTAGTCTTACCGAGGTATATTGGGTTGACATGAAAAGCACTGGTAGGTACTCAGCTGCATCCATAGCTGCTGCATATTGAAAGATAACCCTAACATAGTTGGGAAAAAGCTAGGCAGATGATAACACAATTATGTATAACAATTAACCATTCCAACTTTCTGACTGCATTTGTTTCTAGAAAAAAATGTTTGCAATAAATCACTTTTGAAGCATTTTGCCTCGTATTCCAACTGTTCAAACGACTGTTAGAAAAGACTTATTCTCTAGCAGACTTTCATAACGTTCACATGATTTAATCACAGCTTCGATCAATGCCAATTCAAATGGAACTAATTGGCAAAGTTCGTACTCACCTTAAAGACAGTTCGATCTTATTTCATAAAATAAATTATTTCGTCAGGCAGTGATTCACAATGCACCAGTAATAAAAAGCGTCATTTTAAAGCTTCAACAGTGTACTCTTTCAGTGTGAAATCGTTATTAGTCATACTGATCCGTGATGTTATCCACTGCATTAATATTAAGTCAGTCGCTACGACGATTTCCATTTAATAGATACCACTTTTTATAATATTTCGATAATTTGAAGAGAAGTGAATCGAATTAAGCAAACTGAATCATGGTTAAAAGCTATCTCAAACTCAATAATTACTGATGATTTTAAGAACACTTTATACTTTATTTTTCCAAGAATGTACTTATTATTTTTTTAGGATAATATGAAAAGTTTACCAATAGCTTTCATGACAAACCTTATACTTGGATTTACACGATCACCAATCACTGGTCAACCAGCGTTTACAAAAATACTTTACATAGAGCTATTTTTGTTCAAATAACTTTAAAAAATGGAGGACTTTAGGTACTTATAACAGTAAAGTTATTAATAAAGTTTTATAAAATTTAATGGATTAGAACGTCTAACTCGTCCATTAGTTATTAAGGCCAACTACCGCTAACTCGAAACTAACACATACAGCAGAAACTTGTTCATTAAAAACATGCCATAAATTACCCATCCTTGTTACTAGGAACCAAGTTAATTGAAGTATAAGAAACCCATTAAATTAACACACAATTCACACAATCAACACATAAAGCGTTATTATATAAATTGTCAATACATAATATGAAATAAACAAGGCATTCAGTCTTCATATATCGGGTGTGTCGTTCACAATCACATTAAATGAAATGCTTTAATATACTGGTTAATATAATGTCGATTAACACAGAGAAAAAAGAAAATTACGTGAAAATATAAAATGTTTTATTTCAAACAAAGTAAATAGAACAAAAATGTGCGAAAATTAGAACACCATATAAAAGTCAGTCATTACAAACAACTGAAATTCTCCCTTGAAAACTGACAGCTGTCAACCTGATCAAAACATTCGATAGTCCTAACTTTATATCTTCTTTTACACATGTTGTTGTAAATTATAAAAACGAAAAATGACTCCTGTGGTTAAAACACTGAATTGATTAGGTTATTTTTTTACAATTCGCCATAGAATATCATAAAGTATATGCGACAGGATTTAATGTGATTGTGAACGACACACCCGATATAAATTGTCAATACATAATATAAAATAAACAAGGCATTCAGTCTCCATATATAATGCCAACAAAAGTTCAAAACAAGAAAAAAGTGCACTAAAAGGTCCATGACTCAGCTTACTCCCACAATAATATAAAAATTACATAAGAAATTAATTATACAACAAACGATATTACTCAATAATCGATATGTTCATCGTCAAAATTATTGGTTACCTCTATAGATTTAAAATATTTCTCACGAAGAGCGAATTGACATGATTATTAATAACGAGTCAGAAGGAGGAGATTTGACACGTTAATATACCGTTCACAAATGTAGAAGAAAGTTGGGGAGTGTCAAAATGATCCCTATTGCTATATGAATAAGGGTTAGAAAGAAAGAAAGGGGTATGTTTGTGTGTAGCCTAAGCGATGGTTATCAGTAGACCACTCCATAAGAAATGTTCGTCGTCTGAACATTGACGTTTGAGACAAAGTGATTTTGACGCGCCGTATCGTAAAGTAATTATTTGCGTATCATTCTCTATAATTTTCAATTTTAGGGTTCAGTTCGACAAAAAATCGAAAATGGGTCCGATGTGTTGATTAATTTTGACGTAATGCGTCAATAGTAATTACGTAGTGGGTAATTTTAAAGCAATTTGCTACTCTAATAGCCTTGAGTTATGAAAGAATTTATAACGTCCAGTTTATTCAATATTGATATTGCAATATGTGAGCTTTAGTTTATCGTTATATCTATAATATTATAATCTGTTTTAAGATTGACGTAGATTTATACAAAGGACGTACCTAATATCAGAAGGCATTAAAATCGCTAACCACCAAAATGAAAAGCAGCTGAAAGTTAGATATAAACTAGGTACGTACATAGTACTAGAGTCGAGAAGATATACTTCAATACATTACAATTTAAGTGAGATATTATAAGTCATGAATTCACTGTGCTAAAACAAATGAAGTCATATTAACGACTTTCATTGTCATCCTTTATCAACTTTCATATCCACTATAGGTACCATCACATCATTTAGCACGTATAAAAATATCTGATAGGTATTATCACGACGCAATATAGCACCTATGCGTCAGCCGGCTAGGGACGGCCCCGCCCCGGCCACGCCCACCGCCCCCCGCACCCCGCACCCACGCATTTCCAGCTTTTTCAATTTCGAATTCCATAGTTTCGAAATTTGAAATTTCTCGCCGCTAAACAATTCGCTGAGCGGAACCAGACTTCGAAACAATGCGACTCGACTTTGTTGTTTTATTTATAGGTAAAGATTTTTTATTTATTTTTTAATTAAATTTTTCTTTTTTATTGTGTTTTTATTGTGATGGGTGAAATGACACAAATGTTTTGATCGTTTGAAAGGATCATGCGTTTCTCGATTGCTGTAGTTAAGAAATGTTCACTATAGCCGAAAATAAGTACATTTAGGTGGAAAGGAACACTGTGTTCACCCTCGTCATTGCTTATGTGAGGAGAAAACTTGAAACAAGAAAATAAAGTCCTTATAGTGTAAGTAAAACAATAAATAAACACGCAGGTATATTCAATTTTATGTATACAGACAAACCCTCTACTTAAAGCAATATTGCTCACGAACGGATTAATCATTTGATCATTAAGTCTGTCCGTGCATTATTCAATTGAAATCTATCTAATGGTCACTCCCGTTAACCACTCAAGCATCAGCACGCTGTAGAAGTTTTCTCAAATCATATCGGGTACATTTCTCGCCAAATAAATGTGCATTACTGAAATTAGCTATTTGACTCCCAAATGTAGGTAAGTACATAGGTAATGTTTGTATAGACAGAGAGTATAGAAAAGCTTTCCTTATTCGAAAGTAGCTATAGAGGGACCGAATGGTTTTTGCAGTTGACAGCTGTCAGTGCTCAAGGGAAAATAGCGTTGTTTGTCCTGGCTGACAGCATTTCCCAACTGTACGGGGGGAATTGAGTTCATAATAGGCAAAAACAAAACACTGCTGAGCTATGTAAATCTTCAAATGACTTACTGATACGGAGTGTATTACAATATTTTTCTAAAGTACTTACCTAATTAAAAATTAGGAATAGATTCTATAGCCCCGTTCTCTTTTACACACGCAAATCCGCTTCAATCGAAGGTCATCTAACACCCAAAGTCATTGACCCCAAATTAATGATCTAACCATTAGTCGAAGACTGATCAAACAATAATAGACTGCAATGCCTGAGCACAATAGACCAATGAATTGGTTCAACCACAATGGGTGGTAATTAAACCACAGTCCAAATATCTCGTGTCTACGCAGAACGAATGCTGGTGGTCGGTGTAGTGAAATATTAATGTAGGTTGTTGGTACGAGTTAGGTGAGTTTTCTGCCTACGGTGGAAAAGCCTCTTGGATGCAATTTTGACTGGAAAGGAGCATATTTTCAAAAACAATATATCCACAGTGTGAATTCAAAATGCTTACCTATATCAACGATTGTGACACTAAATAACGGTAGGGGAAATATCGAATATTTATTGTGAATTATAGTGAAAAAGTGGTAATGTCGATGTAACGAAGTTTCACTACAATGAAGCACAAAGATTTCTTTAACATACTTTAAGAATATGGTAGGTATTCTAAAGCCACGTAAATATTTATAGACACCACAATTAGCACATCGCAGACTGCATTAATTATGCTTACACGCACTTAATAAACCACACACAATACTAACCAATAAATCAGTCACTCTCAACACATTGTCCAAATACCAATAAATCACTGCATACATTTGTCTCATCTACAAATTATACTACTCTATGGCATGACTGGCACAGCGCTGGCGTTCCCACAAGGTACGCCATCGCTCACCGGCGAACTGATGAAATTAGATCGATTAACATGATAAATCTATCGATTGTAGAATCGATATAATCGATATGCGACTGACAAATTACGCTGTGTCCTGTCTGCGTTCGGATGCTGATCTGAGTTAATTTTTGTAGCTAGTGTTTTGTTTTCTGTTTTTGTTCTTCGTTACAAGAATTCTTTTTGTTGTTATACAGTTTTTTTTTGTGTCTTATCAAGGTTAATTAATTTGGTGTAACAATAATGCTCGTTCTATTATGTCAAATTGTCGGAACACTCAATTGCGTGTGTGAGAATTAGATACCTAATTTTCGTTGCCTGAAAAATGAGTAAGCATTAAAACGTGTCTCTTTTATTAAGACTCTCAAGTTATCTATACTTTCACCTCCCTATTATTCTCCTAGCCAAACAGCTGTCTCACTTACCTCACTGAAGAAGATACATAAGTAGGTACTTACAACAATGACTTTTTACTCGTTCAAAAAATAGTTCCGTAATCCTCAAAATACTGCCCAACTCTTCCAAACTCCTATAAAATCCGTTTTAATAAAACACCATATACTTAATTCCCATCTACCTACATATAGCCACGGTGGAACTTCAGCTATGTGGCTCTGGGTAATGAATCAGAAGCAGGTATGTGCTGACCACTGACGAATAACTATCTAATTGAGTCCAAGAAGGCCGTACATTTGATTATTTTTTACTCGGTTAAATACCTGTTTCTGTTACTTACGGGTGGTTGAAATTACCGATGAATTGTAAAGATTTTCGAATTGTTGATAAGTTTTTTGAAGAGCAAATTCTGCTTGGTTTTTAGATACACGATTGATGTAAATTGAAGAGAATTTAGGAAACCCTGAGGCATTGTATGTTTGCTTTTAATCTTTAAGGATTTTGTAGATAGTTATAAGATCGATAATTTTGAAGACAAAATTCTTCTCAAAAGGTTAATTTTAATATATTTGAATCACAATTGTTCATTGCCTTGTTGCTTTGTTTTTACACCTAAGTACAACTTTTTTTTTCAACTACATGAAGCCCATTTTGTCCTTATTAAGAAATACCTCATGTTGTATGAATGGAAAATTGCAACCTAGAATTGTGTGGGAACGGAGTTATTAAGAATACCATAAAAATTCCAAAAGAACACGAATAATTCACTAGGACAGAAAATATGTTGGTGACTTACTGTTTATTTACTTAATGAGATTTTTTATAAAATATAGTTCTTTTATTTTAATTGAGAAAATCTGTAAGTAATCAATAGCTGAAAGACTTAAAATCGTTTAAACACTTGAAACATACAAGTTTATCTAATATTACCAGGGAGTAGGTTGTGGAGAAGAGTTCGTATTTCTTATCGTTGGTTTTTAAAAATTATAAGTATTTTTGGTTGTAATACAGACAAGCTATAAAATAACATTGACCACAAACACATACCTATATAATAATTTAATAAACCATACAATTCAAACTTCTAAGTTTATCGCAACAATTAACTTAGATAATTGAATGCAAATATAATTCAAAGTAAAGATATGTTACTATCATTAATTTATTCTGAAACGTGTATAAATTAACGTATAATCAGCAAGAAGACAGCGTAATAAAAATATTTGTATACTTGGCTAATACTTTGAACATCGAGTATGTGATAAATGGAGTATTACTTCAAAAAAAAAGATAAGGTAAGTAATCTGTCGTATTGTCGCTAATATTTGAGGTTCATATTAAAGTTATTTTAAAAAAGCCGAGATAAAATTAACTTTTTGTGAAATCACATACCTAATATAGAAACTTTTCCTCCAAAGACTAGCTAGTTTATAAAATAACTTTGTAAAGGGAATTAATTTTGGCGAATATGGTACATATTTTGGGTACTTCAACAACAATTTTTTTCAATAGTGACCGTGTCAACATTCAACTTTTATTTTTATCCCTACTCTCATCTCTGAGGCCAGACTTTACTTCATTTACAAAAAATACATCTGCCGTTTGCAAGATGCCAACTTTTATTTACTCCGTAACAATTCACAGTACTGGTATGAAAATATTTTCCACGATTGCTCCATTTTGCATACTGCTCCGTGCAAAAGAATTTTTAGTGCCGTGTTTCAATTATCATTCAAGTTGCCTAGAGAGTGTTTAGAATGCTAATGGAAGGAAATCGATGGCAGAGATACTGGGTGCCAGAGATTATGTGCCTATAGAAGACTAGATAGGCAAAATACATGCAAGGAGATAATCGATAGATATTCTTTTGAAGAGGAAATTTTGTATTTATGTGGTATCCTATGGGTAATAATGTTGGCAGAGCTGTAGACGAGTTAGGGCCCGGAAGAGGTGGCAAGATGACCTGGACGCCTACAACCCTGATTGATGGGAATATTAAAGATCGAGAGGTGTAGAGATAAAATGGGGGGCTTTTGCCCAGCAATTCAAGCTAAAAAGAAAATTAAATTGTTAAAAAATTTGGCTGCGTGGAGATAAAATTAGACTTCTCACACACGTTATTTTAAAGTCGCATCAAAATATTTTAAACGCAAACTTCCGCGCAATGAACACAGCTACAATCAAGATAGCTTCTTTCCCACTACATTTGCTTAACCTTGCACTTATTTGTATTTATTTGTGGGCAAACAACGCCTCTGCACAAATTACGAACAGAATTATCTATACGATCGCGATGCGTGTAGGGCAGGCTGGGCAGTTTATCAAGATGGCTAAATACTCGCAATTAGTTCATGTGAAATGTCGCATACGCATGCTAACGAGATCCCGCGTCGAGTCGCACGCCGGACGCACGCTGGACCGATTGCCGGCTATCGGAGATAGGCGTGCTGTGATTTTGCGTTTAATTAGTCGCAGGTATTAATGTTTTTGTATGCTGTTAGACGGTACTTGTTGTTGAGCGTTTGTATTCTGAGAAACAGTTGAGTAGACTTCTTTTTAATTGACTATGTTTAATTGATCGGTGAATAACTTCACTGTATTCACAAACATTCAGGTTCCAGTCTATATAAATGTTTCTGTTGATTATGCTGTTCGACACCATCAGTGTATTATATAGCTGCGTTTTTTCTGTCGCAACATCTGTCGTCGCAATATACAATCGTAGTGTATGTAAACAGCCTAAAATATCGCGTTCGACCCTCTGCTGATTTATGGCCCTTTTATATAGCCCCCTAAAGTTATCTAATTGAGTCTGTGAAGCGTCTCTACAATCTTCAGTTAAAATAATTAGCGTAGTTTATAAAATATTCTTTGATGAATACATGTGTAAAGTTAAAAATATTAGTGTTTATTTTTATTATGGTTCAGCTACGAAGGAGGCGGAATGTTTTCCTGTCGTAAAATTCGAAATCTCTTGGTTTCTTTATTTTTAGGATCGTTTGTGAGAGAAGGCGCTATATTCTGTAATATTTCTTTACAGTCCCTTTAAAAGAGTACAAAGAAGAATTGGTTGCCAGGAAGAGAAAAATCCTTTCTTCAAAACACTCCATATCCACAAATACCAACTCAAAAACCGCAAATCTAAAATAATTTTTGCTCATAAAACGGGGTAATTTGAGAACGCGGCTGGCAACACCACACGCCGCGAACATTTCCCAGCCCATATTGCGGTGACGTGATCGTTCACAGGGTAATTGATAATGACAGAAAATGATGCATGACAGTAGCTGCGAGCGATGTGTTGTGTGTAACACTTAATCGCTTATAAGTGTTCATTTGTGTTGCTAGCGTCAAAAAGATGGGATCAAAACAGGGACTGATAAGTTCTATCTTAGAATTTCCTTGATCCAAATGTTTCTTTCAAAGCTTGTCCTCATTTGAGCCTTAACAAAATTTTCGTCAGAATGAATAAATCTGACTATTTTCAAAGTAACTATCACTGAAAACAATCACCTCTCCATAAATCCACCACGTACAAAAATGGAAGAAAATAAAGTTTTCTGTTATATTAAATTTCCAGCTATATGTATCCTGGCAACCCCACAATGTAGAAGGTATCCTACCTACATAATCGTCTCTGGATATTTATTTAAGTATGAGTGTTTACGTTCTAATGGCAGCCGAGAGCCAGCAATTGCCGACGATGGGGCGTGCCACCTCATACATTATTAGATACCTACGCATGTGGAAATCACTGCTTGGTGGACAAGATTAGATAGGTTACTACAGAGAACTAAGTAAGTACTACAGAAAAGACTTAATTTCAAATTATTCTGATTTTGATAGCAGATTATTTAATAATGCACTAAATTAGAGTACCTACGACCTACGTACAGGTTTTCTGTCTGTGGAATTACGTCATCTTGGATCATTGAATAGTGACGATCACAAACCATCACACATATCGAAACATCCATTGAAGAAAGAGAAAATCTAAACCTGGTCTATAGCAATTCTCATTGATTGATTGATGTTCACAATTGGGGTCAAAAAGAACTGCTAGCAATTGCCCATACAATTCCCATCAAATAACATTCCAAGACTAGCTAGAGTAAAAACAAAAGACTACTGCACTGACTTAAATTTTTTTTATTTTGATTACTCCGAAGGGCAAAGGTATACGACGAGTCCCTTAAGAGACCTTGTCGTAAGGTCAGAATGCCAATGATGATGATTCAACCTCTGTCACACATCTACTCCTGGTTTCATAACTTCTGCGTAAGGTAAACGTGCCAGTTAAACGCTTGACGGTTTGATGTTAAAATTAGGTGTTGTACTAGGTGTAAACACTACCTTAGGTGCAACGTTTAAATATATTCGCAACGGTGCCTTGATTCTTAGTTTTCCTGTAAACTATAGCTATTGCAAACATAGGGTACGTAATGACTTTATTTTTTATTCTCGACTTTCTCCATTTGTTAGGAGAGATAAAGATATGAAGGACTAGCTGTTTTCCCGCGGGATCACCTGCATCCAGTGGGAACTACTGCCGGGATAAAATATAGCTTATTTTACTGGGGAAGAGTGTAGCTTTCCAACAGTGAACTTTTCAAATCAATTCAACAGTTTTCGTTTAGTATTTAAACTTTAAACTCTACTTAATAGATAAACTTCACTAAGCCAATCCTTTTCCCAAATGTGTTAATATTGGCTCCCAGTCCAATCCACCTGTATACCAGTATTTTACTATGTAAACCTTCCTCAGTGGTACGTATTAAATTTTGTATAAACAGTCAGTTTATAACTATAAGAAAATTAAGATAAATAATGGAGCATAACAGTCGAGCTTCTGTTAATAAAACTTGAGTTATCCCAGGTTGCAATTGTTAGACTAAACTGTTATTCTTGATTGAATTCACACTAACAAATAGGCTAGATATAGATTTACGTCTTGTGTTGGCCTTCCGATACTAGAGTATACCGTTACCTTCACTCATAATTTTAAGAATTGTTTCTTTTGAGGAGTAATGGAATGGAAAAATAAGTTAATTCTTAATAACTACAGACAAGTTTACGCTAGAAACAGCTGGTTTCTGTAATCTTTTTAGTTAATCTTACAGCCTAGTCTAAACCTACCCACCTCTTAAAGATACATAGACTATCTTATTTTCCTTTTTATATGGGGAAATAGGGCTTGAAATTATTCTACTCTCATTTTCCTCTTAATCTACTTCTCCTCTCACATTACAGAATCTTCTTTTTATCCAAAATCACTTCATTAAAACAATTCAACGTACAGACAAACATCCCTACCACACACATATTTCTCATAACATCTAATTATAAAAAAAAAAAACCGACAGTACAACAAATGTTTGGGTGAGAGTGACGCGTGCTAGATCAAAGCTAGCATTACCATATACCCTGACTGCGCATAAGTGAGCTCGAAATAAACTCTTTTGCAAAAAAAACGGGCACCTATGCGAAATCTTAGTTTTATGGACTTTACGTGTATTTCAAAGGGTTTTAATGATTGTAGTATGTTTCTAGCATCAAAAGTGTTAGCCGAGCATGCGTGAGAGTGTATTCTAAATTTGAATTTTGTACAATTGCTAAGAAATTGGTTAAACCTTGTTTTGGACTAATTGCTGGCAGAAAGTTCGTCGGTGTTTTGAAAAGTTTTTGAAGAAATTTTCAGGAAAATGATAATGCAGTTTTAATTAATGATTAATGTGCTTTTTTGTTAGATCAAAACATTTTTGAAAAACTATGCGTATTTTATAAAATTTTCACCTGCCCTAAATGGGCTACACTGATGATTGATGGCAATGTTAAGAGTTTCGATATTTTAGTGTAAAGCGTTCTATTGTTTAGATATTGTACCCACGTGTTTTAAAATATCGATTTTTCATAAATAAACACTATTTAGAAGAGTATCAGTACCTTTGGCTGCGACAAAACAAAATTAAAGTAAGCAGTGCCGATCACAACCCGTCTCCTATCGGACTTTGACATTTAAAAAATACCAAATTTTGTGATAAATGTTAAAATTAACCACATGAAAAATGATGAGGAAGGTTAAAGCTATCTAAAAAGTCAAATTATTGCCTCGTTGAAGCTCTCGATAACTCCATGGGTATCGAGTTACTAAACAACGATTTAGCTGAAAGGGAGTCAAGAATTCAAAATTATTGGCCATACGTATTTTTCTTAAGAAATGAGCAGCTAGCCAATTATTGTTATGATTTAAGCAGGAAAGTGCTGCAGATGCCAGAAAATCTCGGTGTAGGCAAGTTTTTTTTAATAAAATATCCGTGGGATGAAAACACGCTATTTGAACGCTCAGACTCATAGATCTTCAGAGGTCTACGGAGTTTCCCAAGAGACGAGGTTGTTTAAAAATCAGTAATTACGAGACCTTAAGACCTCGTGCTCACAGTCTATGCGCTATTTTCTGTACTTTGTAGAATTTCAAGACTTTTAAAAATGTCAAAGTCCTATAGGAGACGAGTTGTGATGGGCACTGCTTACTTTAAATGGGTTTTATCGCAGCCAAAGGTACTGATTCTCTTCTAAATAGTGTTTATTTATGAAAAAGCGATATTTTAAAACACGTGGGTACAATATCTAAACAATAGAACGCTTTACACTAAAATATCGAAACTCTGAACATTGCCATCAATCATCAGTATAGCCCGTTTAGAGCAGGTGAAAATTTTATCAAATACGCATAGTTTTTCAACAATGTTTTGATCTAATAAAAAAGTACATTAATCATTAATTAAAACTGCATTATCATTTTCCTGAAAATCTCTTCAAAAACTTTTCAAAACACCGACGAACTTTCTGCCAGCAATTAGTCCAAAACAAGGTTTAACCAATTTCTTAGCAATTGTACAAAATTCAAATTTAGAATACACTCTCACGCATGCTCGGCTAACTCTTTTGATGCTAGAAACATACTACAATCATTAAAACCCTTTGAAATACACGTAAAGTCCATAAAACTAAGATTTCGCATAGGTGCCCGTTTTTTTTGCAAAAGAGTGTAGTTAGCCGGATGGGTTTGTTAGGAAATTCTGAAGGTTTCGGCTAGTTTATTTTAGTTTTTTTAGATGTGGATTTTATACATGGTTCGTTGTGGTAGGTAAGAACTCTTTGATGATTTGAAGTACTTCGAACTACTAAACTACTAGATAGGTACTTTTTCGTAATTTACCAACAGGTAAGATAGTGGTCAAACAGGTGCCTGTAATCAATAAAAAATACTCTTTTCTTATACAATATTGCCATTTCTACATTTGAGAAGAAATTGATAAGTAGGTACTAGTGTTAGGGTAATCATTAAGTAGTTAGTTTCATTCCTTATACACTCAGCGGCACGGAATCTGGCCCAAGCACATTTGAGCCTTATAACCATTATTTAAACGAAAAATCTGAATTTTTATTTTAAAATTGTTTAATTTACTCATTTTCCAAAAGAAAATGACTAACAAACAACAAAATTGTGAGGATTTTCATTAAGTTTCATTGAGTTATAAAACAGAGTCCTTTACCGCAATTATCACCATAAACTTTTTAAATTCAACATTTTAACAAAACAGAAAGTTATCGAATTTTAATAATGGGTGTTTCTTCCTCTTGATCTGATGACTGCCTGCATACGATCTGGCATGCTCTGGAGGATGTTTTTTATCTCCACCTGAGAGATCTCCTCTCAGGCAGCTACCAGCGCGGTTTTCAGTTCACTAAGAGTCCGTGGTGGGTTACGACTTGCTTGGATCTGTCTCTTAAGCATGTTCCAGGCATGTTCTACAGGATTCATGGCTGGGTTTCTTGCAGGCCAGTCCAATTTTTGAATACCGACCTCGAACAAGTAATCGGTTACGCAAAGAGCTGCGTGAGGTCGAGCATTGCCCTGCATTATACGAAATTATTCACTTCCTATGAATCCCTTACAGGGTAAAACATGATTTTGAAGGATCTCTTCAATATACCGCACTGTTGTCAGACGACTTTTGACAACCAATAATTCAGTACGGGCTTCTGAACTTATGCCTCGCCAAACCAAGATGGACCCACCATGAAAACCGACTGTTTGCTTGGTAGTGGTGGGAAGAAACCATTCTCCGCGCTTTCTTCATTCACATTCATGGCCGTCTGGAGCTCTTAAGACGACTATCTGCATTCATCGGTCCATAAAATTTTACTCCATTGGTCATGCGTCTAATTTGCATGTTCTCTTGCAAACCTAAGTCTGGCTATGCGATAGTGCGGGAGAAGTTCCGGGCCTCGAGTTGGTCTTCGAGCATGCAGAACCCATTCCTCCATCCTTCTTCTTATTGTGCGCTTACGGACGTTGACTTCTCTTGCTGTTTGCAAAGGCTGGCGTATCTCTAACGCAGTGAGAAACCGATTTTACGTTATTGCACGTACGATAAATCGGTCGTCGTGCGCCGACGAACACCTTACACCCCCACTTTCTGGTCTTCTTGTGTAAAGGCCAGTCTGGTCATACATTTTCTATGCATATCTTTAACTTCTACGCGGTGCACTTCAAGTTTCAACCATCTTCCGCTGCTTCCGCCCTTGACATCTTAGCAGCACTACTTGAGCAACTTGAGCTGCAGTGAGGGTAATTTTCAGATCAAATTGTGAAAAAAAGAGAAACAAAAAACGATCATAATCATAATTATTTTTTGGAACGTGCTTAGTACTTCGGCAATTTTTATCTGAATTGAAACTTAACTTTCTGCTTTGTGTTCCAACAACGGAATCTGCTTCTAGTGTTACAAAAGTTAAACAGACACACATTTTTCTGTATTTTAATTAACAATTACGAAAGGACTGACAGTATGTCATATGAAATTAGAATTTACAACAGCTATCTGGGCTGATATCTACTTGTATTTGTTTGGGCCAAATTCCGTGCCGCTGAGTGTATAAATAATTCCCTGAATTAATTTTTGATGTTTTAACCCTTCGTAGGTAAGTGGAATGCCAAAAAAATGCATCAGACATTCAAATAAAAAAATATATTGCACACAATTAGTACCGCCCAACAATAAAGCAAAATAGGGTAAACTCACCAGTAACTGGCCACTTAAGGACAGCGAGTTGTTCATTTAAGTGCCATGGCGAAATGTGTCAAGAAATTAATATTCTTGTATCAACTTTAGTTAAAGCAAGTATCCATTTATCGTTATTAGTGAGTAAAAAATTAAACAACATAGAATTATGTAGTAATATTTTAACAGAATGAAAAAATAGTATTTTTTAGTAGTAACTGGCCATTTAAAATTAGATATTAGCCACCATAATACCAATAACTGGCCATGCAAAAATAATATTTAAAATGAATTAAAATATATAGAATAAAGCAACTATATTAGAAATTAAAAACTTAAAAAACATAATAAAACAAATTCTAACAAGATGGTTCTTAATTCGTAAAAAAAATCTACAACTTAGCTTAATTTAATGAGATCAGTATACCACAGTTCGTTTGCACTTAAATCATAGTATGGTAACGAGGAACTTGTCATTTGTAGTTATTGACGTGCTTAAATTAATTAATTACATCATCATCATCATCATCATCAGATGTTATCTCTCTCTTTGTAACAATTATGGCACAAAAAAGAATCACATTCAGCCTCAGGAATATGAATCCTGTGAGATAATGGTATTCTCATGAAATTGTTTGTTACAGAGCCTACATAGGATCACCCTTCTTGTTATTAGATTCAAACAATAGTCACAACAAGTAACACATCGGTTTTTCTTATTTTCCAACAGTTTCTTGGACTCGTCTTGACTATTTATAATTTTGTTAGTAGCAGTCTTTTTTGTTTTATTCTTTAGTTTTTTATTTGGTACATCATTCTCTTTTTGACTTTTTTTCTCTTCTCGTAATCTCTTCCTTTCTTCTTTTGCGGCATCTTCTTCTTGCTTTTTTTAATTGTTTTTCTCTTATCTTGTCAACATATTGATTGGATGTTTCGCTCAATTTGGCGCTTTTGTTGTCGTTTGGGAAAATCGGGCAACTTTTGTTCCAGGTATGCAGGTATTTTGTTTCAGGTAGGGGAAAATTTACAAGAGTATAGTCAGACCTGCTGTCTTGTATGGATCAGAGTGCTGGCCCACAAAAGCGACGAATGAAAGACAATTGCATGCGGCAGAGATGAGAATGTTAAGAGGTACATATGTGTGGTGTTACGCAAATGGATAGAGTGAGGAATGAGTATATAAGAGGAAGTTTGAAAGTAGCGCCGGTATCAGAAAAACTGCGTGGAAACCGGCTGTCATGGTATGGGCATGTGATGCGGAGGAATGAGAATCATGTTGTGAGGAACATGATGAGTATGAATGTGGACGGAAGACCAAAGAAACGATTGTGTGAAAGTAGAAAGAATGTTACTTGTGAGATGACGGCAGATAGAAGAGTATGGAAGGAGAAAACATGCTGCGCCGACCCCAAATAAAATTGGGATAAGGGCAGGAGGATGATGATTTTGTTTCAGGTATTCCGAGAAAGGTATATTTGAGACTACTGAAATTGTTTTATTTGGATTGGATACCTTCATTGTTTTCAATAAATTTGATAGCATTTTCTATTGCCTCTTTAGAGTATTGGCGTTTTTTTAAAGACATTTCAGAAAATCTGTCCAACAAAAAAAAATCCGTCAGTAACTGGCCATACAACTATCAGTAATTGGCCACCCATGCCAGTTACTGATAAACATGTATATTTTTATCTGGATTTTTTTTACACGATAGTGTGCCTTATACTCATTCTAAATATGTTTATTTTTTCGTAAAATTCGGACATTAGCGTATAATTCAGTAACTGGCATGGGTGGCCAATAAATGAAAATACACAAAAATGAAAATCAATAACTGGCCACCCAACTAATCTCGCTTTATTATAGATACTGACAGAATAAAACTTTAAAAAACGATCGTTTACCATCTATACAATACCACAAACACAATCAACTCACGGTTACTACACGAAGTATTACAAAATTCACTTTTAAATTCAATCATTACCTTAAAAAAAATTTAAGGATTTACCGTTCACGTCGGAACTCGTACGCGTGCTGTCACAAAATGACCTATATTTTTGGCGCTAGTGTTCATAGAGGAAAAAACTGTCACTATAATGAAAGCTAGTTGAGTAGGTAATACTAAAAATAAATAATAGATGGCGTTCTATGAGAATAGTTCTTAATTTATGCAGTCAAAGTGAATAGTGGCTAATAATTGAAAGTGGCCAGTTATACCTCGGTTTACCCTACTATTATCAAATATTTTGAATTCATGATACCCTTACAAATAATAATGACATGACATGACCCTCCATCAGCATTGACATAGAGAAGTCAATTAAATACTAAGTATCAAGATCTAAACAAAAAAGTTCTCATATTAAACCTCATTTGAATCTCCAGTTTGACAACTAGACGTTGTGCAATTTTTTTACTCTGTGGTCGCTTGAATTACCCATTCCATTTCTAAATTTTTTGATGGTATCGTAATTGCAGTCTTATACAGTTGTGTTAAGGGTTATATTTAGTCTATTTTTTTTAAGTATTAGGTGATTGATTGTTATTGAGCACGCGACAAAACCGCCCTAACTAAGGGGTTGTCGTCCCTCAAGTTAAGGGTTATTGTGACGTACGATTATCGCAACCCTCTCGATTGTTGAACAATTTGTCATTCATGTTGGTGGACGCTGGTCTCGTTGATATGACATTCATATTTAAAGACTTTTCAAAATATAACTTGTACAAGAAATAAGCCAAATTTGGGCTGATGAAATTATTAGTGAGATAGCACACTTCGAGCATTCGAGGAATATTTATTCTTTACAAAGAAGAGTTACACTATTTACCTACATGACTTAATTTTTAATTTTTAAGCCTGAAGAATAAGCATTTCATTAATAAATGAATCATTTCAATAGGTACAAGTAGGCGTAACTATTGGTAGCAATGTTGCTATATTGTAGCAAGTCACATCGGCTAATGCGACGAACATATCATCTGCCTGATTTGCAGTAAAAAATCAATTTAAAAAAATCCCTTAAACCAATAGCATTGGGATATTGTTTCCCACAGGCGGGTAGCAGCGTGGGGCGGCATTTTATACGCAGGGATTGCGTCCAGTGGGCCACTGTCAAACGAGACCTCACTGTGTTCACACGGCCGGCCATAACACATAAAAATCATCTGTTCCGTGCCGAAATATAGGAAATAATCGTGTAAACGAGGATAATGACGCGAGTAGGTGGGGCCGTGCCGAAGACGCCCCTCTAGCTTTTTTTTTCTCGACGTCTGGGCGGCGCGAAGAGAACGCCTCACGTCCCACGCGCCTAACGCACCGACATGCGCGACTGATCACGCTCGCTATACAAACCGACGGCAACGCGCCGACGGTACACCGACTAAAACGTAAACAAACAATCAAATGCGAATAAAAAACACGCGACAAACCTACACCAAATACAAGAAACGGCGCGAAAACCGCTAGTTGAACTCAGAAAAAAAACACGATCGCCATTTAAATTGGTCTAAAAAGAACGTTCTAAATTCAAGTTTGGCGCGAACAATAACATTTGGACTGGCCCCCAAAATTGTTTTGACGTTCAGTGACAGAAACCAGTGCGTTGTGTCAATTTTCGCGGTAAAAGTGACAAGTTGAAACGATGAGCCCGCGAAAAGAGGACCTAGTGTTGCCAACATGAAAGAGCTGCGTGTTTTAATTGGAAATAACAGAATGCAAAGGACAGTTCATGCGGCAATACTTTTCTTATTAATATTTTTGTTGAATATTGCGAGGTAAGTTCATTTAATATCTTTTATTTTTTCCAGAATCTATCATCAATATAGAGAATGATATCATTGATACCGCAGATAATGTTTTAGAACCTACAAAATTCGTAGACGAACACAAACATAAAAAGGGGTAATAAAACAGCACAATAGCCACACACACGCACAAAGAAAATAAGCCAACGAGCTTCAAACAAATAGGGGTGCAATGAATACCAAACGAAAACATCACGACACCTAATCATGCAAAACGGTCCTAAGTAGACAACACGGGCGACTAATGAATAATGATCTGAGTCGCGTAATGTATGGTAATGAATGTAAATTTAAAAGGTGACAATCATTTTGTCGGCCCACCCAATACTGCGGAGATTTACGTAGTATGTTAATGCGTCGATATGCCACTGCACGCGGTCGCATAATCGTAGGGCTGTTTGCTCCGTGATTGATATTCAGGCCCGAGGAATTAGTTGGGACTGGATGAGCTCCTTTTATTGGTGTTAACTGGTTCTCGTATCGGGTTTTGTAGAACTAATTATTTTTAAATGTAGCGTTCATTTTCAATTTTGTTTTTGTAACTAATACAATGTACCTATAAGTTTTTAATTAGAATAATTGAATTGAGCCTGTAAAGTGTCCTTTAGCGGTCGTTTAATCACAAACTGTCTTCATGCAAGTACATTTTCGGCTTGATACTGGCATGTGACGTCACAGTCCAAATATTTTTACTTTCCTTTGCCTCTCTTTAATTGCTTTTTAAGACAGATCACTTAAACCCGGATACCGTTCGAATTTCGAATTGGTTTGAAAGGTCAACAACCAATTACGTTCAATTAGTGCCGGACTATGAAACGGCAAACAGGTGGTGATACACAGATATACACATTTCTTGTTTCATTGCCAGCATTGAAAATGTTAATGGCTCCACGCCCGTTTATGTTCGATCCATCCATTCTAGTTCAATCCGATTTTATTCACAGAAAATCGTTTCACACACTCAAACATGCTAATTTAGATGAAACTTCGTCAAAATGTGTTTTATAGGCGGTTATAAAAGGTGCGAAAAACTTACTAGCATGCAATTAGTACAGCTTTATCTGTTCAAATATCGTAAATAGAAATATGTTTGGGTTCCGAATGGTTCAACCGATTTCTTACATTTGCATGGTTGGTTGAATTTCATGGTTTTTGAGAAACTTGTGAATACCTTTTTGTATTTTTTAAATAATATTATTGGCGTATCCGAGCTTTATTTTCAATGGCTTTTAGATTCCTATGCCCCATAAAAGTGGCAATAAAAGTTTTCAAATGTCAAAGATCAAAGTATGCAATAGCAATATTGCTATGTTGACGTCAGTGCAATTTGTTCGTGGATATATGTTAGTGTTTGTAACGCAAAACAATGAATTTATGATTGAAATAATATTACTGTAAAAATAATTACTTTTTATTTTAACTGTTCTTAAATATCTTTCAATTTCGAATGATTGTCTCACCAAAAATGGATTAACAGTACATAACTAATCAGACCGTATTTGAAGTTTGTAATATTTTTATTAGTAGTCAAAGGTTTATCAAAATCTGTTTTTAGAAGTAAATAAATAATAATTAGCTGTCAAAGTCACATTAGCTTACGGGATGCTTTTTACAACGTCGTGTAAACACCAGGGAATCGACCCCAGAACGACATACTAGGATCCGTACTTGTTTACCAGTAAGTAGTTACACCATAGAGATGGTAGTATGAGAATTGATGGAGAATTGTAGTAGAACGAATAATAGTGTCAATTAATAACGTTAACCCAATTAAGATAAAAAACTAAATTATTAAAAGGAGTTTAATGGACACAATGGGTAGTCTTATCGCTAAATATGATTTCTTACAGGTCTTAAAGGTCCAACCTTAAAAAATAATTTTTAAAATACTTACCTATTACCTATTTTAAGACAACCCACTGGCCAAGCTGTTTTCCGGGATTTCACTCCCACAAACAATGCTGCAATATTGAAGAAATAATTGCGTTTTTCGACAAAATGAGTGTAGTTGACAGAAAGATTACCCACAAACTATACCTCTCTACAGTATTGCTAACTTTCCCCCGCGGCTTCCGCCCGCGTAGAGTTCGGTTATATCGCGTTTCCAAGAGAATTCTTCAAAAGTCCGGGATAAAAACTATCCTATGTTCTTTCTCAAGGTCAACTCTATCTCTGTACCAAATTTTATTAAAATCAGTTCAATGGTTTAGACGTGAAAGCGTAACAGACAGACAGACATACAGATAGAATTACTTTCGCATTTATAATATTAATATTAGTAGGGACAGGAAAATTGTATTTCAAAGTCTTGACAATAATAACAAATCCTAAGAAGAATTGATTTAATATCAAAATCTACCCACGGAACTGCTTGTCCGACCTACACTGAAGGCCCATTGACAATGGCATACGGAGGCGTATTACAATGTACCGTAATGGATTACTAATTAACTTTAATACATTATTTGTATGCAATGAATACCGTATTTACTACTAGGTAGGTCCCTTGAAGATTGAAAAATAGGTACCTCTTTTCTATTTCGTTTCTAGTAGATAAATGACAGCAGTTTATGTAATTTCTCGCTATCATGGGACTATGTCTGCAAGTTCTAAAATTAATAATCGTTAAAACTAATATTAACAACTAACCATAGGTACTACATAACCATCTACATTCTACAGGTTCGACTTTAATTCATTACAAGATTTTCTCAACTCCTCATGAAACTTTCAGCCTCGACTAGACAAAAATTTATCGTGTAGGTTTTTTTTTTTCTTTTTTACCGTTTTATTTAATACTTTACTTTAAAAAAATCAACAGAATGCATTCTAAAGTTCAATACAATCACTGAAGTCTCATAAGCAAGTGCTGCCATCTAGCGTTACAATATCACAACATGGTATTTCCAGTAAACACAACCTAAATCTTCGTAAAATAATAACTATTCATAAACGAGGTTATCGCTCAGAGTATCTATACGTCGACCGAACATTTAAAACATTAGTTAACATTTAAATATAACTATTTAACACAAAGGTTTATGCATGCAAGCATTTTGTCATCACAGTGTTGCCATTATTCAGAAAATTATTACCTTACATTACGAAAATAGGAACAAAGGATCGACCTATTAATCGCTGGTTTTATTGAGTGTTTTATAACTTCCTTTTTCAGAAATTAAACTGAAGTTATGTTCGTTTTGCATTAATGTGCATAAATTATGTTATAAATGAAATAGTTGCTTTAGAAAACTTAGGGCTAGGCATGTAGGGTATTTCCCGCTCAATACTGAATTGTCCGTAAGGAGTTGCAATGCAAGAAGAATTTTCTCACTTGTGTTTTTTCTAGGCTCTTATACAAGTATGTCTATACCCGTAAATCGTCTGTTTAAAACAAAAAGAAAATCCTAACGCAGAACACTACGGTTTTATATATTCATTGAAGTTTCTCTCATGAATATTTTCCTACCTTTATTCAATTTCACCTTTTATGAAAGTCATATAAAGCCAGCTTTCAAAATGCCATAAAAAAACACTGAAATGGGCCTATTTCTGTCAATAGACAGATATAATATGCACATTATCAAAAATTTTATCACGCGAAGCTTTTTCAAGGAAAAGTCAAATGGTCAAAACTGACCCGCTGGTGGTCCAAATACTCGACATTTCAATCAGAAAGCGAAACTTCACTTTCTAAAGACAACGATATAAATGCATAAAATACATTTTATCATTAGCACGCAGGGCAGGACAAATTAATGCATTTTAAATAACAATAAATAGCACTGATTTGTCTATACAAGTCGCTACGGTGAAGTCTCAGAGAGTCGCGATAAGCCGATATTATCCGATTTATGCACATATTAACACTTATCGGACTAATTGCTTCTGTTTCAACATTTTTCAACGTACCACAAATTAAGTGTATCTCATAGAAGAATATAAATCCTACTGTAGGTATAGAGAAGGTATATACATTGTTAGTACACGGAATTTCAATCAGACTCGCGCGTTTTAATAGCAAAATGTCGTAACTGAAGTCAGTGAGCAAGCAATTTTAATGCTTATAAATTTTCATTTAGAGTAGATTATTCAGTGGGTTTTCTAAAGGTAAGGCATTTTAAATCTCAGTGTTAGAGAGGATAAAAGTATTTGCAGAATTGTCGGCACGCAGAGAGAAGCAATGCAAGTGGCTGTAATTTGTATTGAAATAACCTTTCTGAATGGGTATCGTAGCATTTCATCAGGCCGACAACGGCAACGGATTTATTATTTTTTACCGTCGACGGTATTAAAGTACGAAATTATTGTTTTTATCTCGTCATGTGGAATTTTTAAGGCAATTATTAAGTATCGCGCCATGTTTTAATTGGATCAGTCGGGTTTAACGACTTTGGGAGAGCTGTTAGGAGTTTTGCTAAATCCTTTGGCGATGTGTGGCTGGTTTTTTGGTGAAGGAAACTTATTTTGCAAACATTTACGTTTATTGGGATGTAAACATTACGATTTAAATGCTTTTATTACGTGCGTTTGGCATTCGACGTAATTGTGTTTAATTATGGAGTCCGATCGAACAAAAAAATGCTTTTTCGCCTGACGGGAATGATTTCGCTTTTTCTTTTTCCTTAATTTTTTGCAGTATATCTGGAAATAGAGAGTTTCTTAATTTTTTACTTCTGCTGCATTCAAGTATCTATACAGTAATAGGCTTTAACGAACCAATTCCTTCCAAAATGGAAGAGGATGACACATTGCGCCGACCCCAAATAAAATTGGGAACAGGGCAGGAGGAAAAAGAAGAAGAAGGAACCTATTCGTTCCAAAATCGCAAAAAAATTTATTAATCGTCATTACTCAAACCTTTTTCTACAAAATGCCTTAATAAAACACGAACAGTCATATACAAAGTTACAACAGTATACGCATTTACCCCACCCTGTGTATATAATAGTACCTCACACCGTGGGAAGGCACCAGATAACTCAACAGTTATGCAAAGACGGAAAACTGTATTTAACTTGAGTGACGATTGTTTTTAGTGTTCCTTGTTCCATTTAAAAATGAGGAATTATTAAATCTAGACACACGGCAGTGTGTCCGCCAAGTTCGAGCAAAAAAAGCGACACACCGGCCGTGTGTCTAGATTTAATAATTCCTTATTTAATTTTATAAAAAAAATTAAATACTTGATTCATTGCGTTTAGTAGGTTTATAACAAGGTGTGTGAAAACTTGCCAAGTAACATCATTAAAAAGTAACTATTTTTAACTAAGGTATGTGTATGGAACTTGGTACTTATTCAGATCTCACTTCTTTTATAGGCGAAGTATTCCCATTTAATCGAACTTGGCAGTCTTTCACATTTTTGTTTTGGGTGGGATTAAATTAACTGACACTGCACTAAATGATTGTTTTTTTTTTCTTTTTTGTACTTGCAATGTCGTTATTATAAGCTATTAAAATTAATGTTTTTTTTACAATTCATGGTTTCACTTTCAAATAAAAAATAACTGTGTCCTTACCATTTCATCTCTATATAATATTTATTTAATCTCGTCTGTCTGTCTGCTCGCGATAACTTCAAAAATATATGATGATTTTCCACGCGGTTTTCATTAATAGGTAGACAGGTTAAAAGTATTGGTTTTTAAAAGTGGGACGTGTTGCCAAAATGAAAATAAATTGAACCCTTAAAAAGAATAAGGAGATCATCCGCTTGCTATGAATTTTGAATGAATTTTCAAGAGATCGGAGAAAGGAAAGAAAACCAAATAAATAAAATATATACAGAACTTTCTATCTATTACTTCTACCCACACTTAGCCATTCTAAATTAAGAACATACGCCTTTGTGATAAGAAATGTTTGTAGTCAGTTAAATACTCGAGTGAGCCTCGCCCTCAGTGTAGCGACCAAACAAAGAAAGGAATTCGAGTAATAGTAATAGGTGCCTATATTTATCTAAGACTAATTACTTGAATAGGATTTTTAAGTAATGTGTGAGAATAAAAAAATAATTTGCAGGGCAGGCAATTTAAATAACATATTTTTCAAAATTAATTTACTTTTGAAATATTAATCGTCGGGTCAATAGGAGACTTTAAGGTATTTTAAGTATGTATGTTTATCTTAAACAACGTTTCTCAGGAAAAGCATTGGAAAAACTAATAGTAACTCAGATTTTAAAATATTACTGTGTAGATAATAAATCAAGCAGTTTTTGTCTTCCGTCTAGCTTTCAAAATCTGATCATCATCGTTGATTACTTTTAAGTAACGTGTGAAACTTATGTACATTACAATCGTAAAACCTTATTTGGATTTTAGGAGCCATCAAAAAACTGCTCCATTTAAAAAATATCAATCTGACCAAAGATCAAGAAAATACCAAAAGACGGGTAAATCCGAAACGTTGGCACGATATGACACACGTGCTTTTGTTATCTGTGTCCATCGAGCGTAGTCGCGTACATCTGATGTGGCGCAAGTACCTACGTGCGGTGACAGTTTTTATTTAATCTTTGACACTTCCTGTCATGCCGCATCTAGTTCTATGTTATTTTTTTAATCTAGGTTTTGACGACGTGGCTTTGTCACGATCTTTTTTTTAGTTTTTTATATTTTTTTTATATTAAATAGGTTGAGATTATATTATGTTGTTTTAATGGTTTTTAACTCGATGGTTTAATATTATTTAATTTTACTAACAGAATTTTATGTTAACTCAACTGTGACTCAGTGCTCGCTATTGCGATTTGTGGTTTGAGATTGTATGTTCAGTGAAAACCTCATTTTAAATATTGCTTGAGAACCACCTTTGATAATCCCTTCGTGGAAAACATACATGATGTCTCATAAGTACTTCGTTGCCTTAACATCAGATAAAACTTATATTAGGTACTTAGGTAATTATATTATACACATCATACCAATTTTTCAAAAGTTTCAACACAGCTAGCCAGACAAAATTCATGAAAAGTTGCCATATCACAGTTTAATTTCAACAACATTATACACGAACACAACCACAGAACTTCACAGCACAAACTTCCAAAGCATTCGAAATTTAATTTCATATTAAACAACAGTAGTCAGTAAAATTCCTCTGGCCAGTTCCCCGACAAAAACAATCTACTGGCATCCACGCCAACTCATAACTTTTCAATCGGGACTTAATTATAAAATCGCTCGGAATAATTTCACATACCACACGAAATATTGGCTTGTTCCCATCTACTCTATACTCATTGTTTTCTGTTACCAAAGTTTTTACATACACTTCTTCCATTTGGGTCTAAAATTTTGTAGAAGAAAATAAATAGGTACCTTCAAATTCCTTCCACATGGCTTAAAAAAATGTATGTGTATCGTCAGCAAGATATCAAAATTACGTACTTTACTTAAAGCTTACTTTTGAAGCTCGGGGAAAGGATTTTATTATTTTTGAAAACAAAATGTTTTTTGGTTTGACCTGTCGGGAAGGATTTTGTGGAGCAGAAGGGAACAAACCAAAATATGGCTTATTAGCTACTGACTACACGAACAAATTGTTTCATTCTACAACTATTTGAATACCGCGATACGAACGAACGCGTCCATAAATTAATTGGTTTTGGTGACTTTAATTATGAGAATAGCCCAATTAGCTGCATAGTGGTGTGACGAAATATTATTTGTTTGTATTGGAATTATATTATTAATTAGCTATTAGTTATTTTAACTGTCGCCATTTAGGAGCTACGGTTATGAATAAATGAGGAGTTAATTTAAGTTAATTATTCGGTATTGATGTGGTGTGTGATTATGTCATTAATATTAGTGTTATCTCACCGTGGCAACCGCTTTCTTACTTAGTTATATGTAAGAAAGCGGTTGCCACGGTGGTCTTTTTATACAAGTTAGGGCGTTAGGACGATTTAGTCTTCAAAAAATATTTTAGAAAATAATGGGCCCTGATGTTTTTGTTGATTAGGAGTGTAAACAAAATCGTTTCAGAAATATATGTCAGTTAACCTCTTCTACCAGTCAATACTTAAACCAGAATCCTTATTCAAATTACATTTTCATGGTTTGTCATGAGCATGTTTGTCAAATCAATTATTTCATTTACTTACGCCTTTACTTGTCAAAAATATAAATAAGTTTGATTCTAGTTGCCCATTCCAAAAGTCTCTTCCTATTATCAATTTCAAATGTTTCTTCTAACTTCTTCTTTACTTCTTCCAGTTCCCGAGACAACATGCTGCCTTACCACGTAAAACTCAGTTCATCTCTAACCTGTCGCCTCGTGGGAGGTCTCACCAGGGAACAGAGATCAGTCTGCCACGAGTCACCAGATACCGTGGCCATAGCCTTCGAAGGTCTGCAGCTGGCCGTCAAGGAGTGCCAGCATCAGTTCCGCTGGCATAGATGGAACTGTTCCAGTCTACTTGTGAAGAGTAGCAACCCTCATGCCAGTTCTATTATGAAAAGAGGTTAGTTTTGTTGTACCTACTTTAATACTAAGAGCTTCATTCAAGAAAATGGTGATAGCTGTGTCTTTAACATAAAATAGTGAAGTTACTAGATAAAATAAAACAAAATGAAAGGTCTTTTAAAGCCATCAGATAGTCTTCATTGCTTTGTCAAAATAGCAAAAGACAAAAGCTACTACTGTCTCTAAAATTATACACAACTCAAATAATGCCTTCAGAGAGATAATAAACATGTTTATTTATTAAGCTTTTGTCGTAACAGAAGACCAGTAACATCACAAGAATATTTCCAAAAACGTAGGTGGTAGCAATCATTGACGATAAATGCTAAAACCAGTCCTACATGAATGTAATACTCTTTTATATATTAAAATAAACGCAACTAAAATTTCAAACCAATCGCGATCAACCATTACAATCCGAATTTATTACTACGAAAAATTATTCACGCACATTAAGGGGCCACCGGTGAACGGACATCTCCGCGTATTATGTTCTTAATATACGTATTTACTGAGTCGTCCGTCTTTATGTCTATCTTCGGGTGTGAAAAGGCTTTGTCGACCTCGTTTTTTCCACAATCATCGCACACGTTGACGTGGAAATTTACGAGCATGGAAGATGGGAGACAACAAATAATAAGCTGGTGGTGGCCAGGTGGGGCTGGCACCCGCGCCCCGCGATTTCACGCTACGTGTGGGTCCGCGCCCCGTCCCTCCCCACCCCGCCACCCCGCGCCCCACAGCCGCTCAACCAATTAATATCTTAACTGGAATTGCCTGGACTTGAGTACCAACGGAGTTACTCAATTTTCTCCACGCCCTTTTATTGCTGCGCGCATTTTAATAACAGTTTGAAATTCTTCATTAAGCTTTAAAAAAGCCGGATTGGATAATACATGGTCTTAAATAGAAATACATAAAACGCGTAATTGCATATTCAAATGTTGAGAGATCAAACTTATGAATGTTATTCAGGGCATTGTGTCGTCGACATTATTAGTATAGGTAATGCCCGTAACGACACCTTCCGGCCCTTCAGCGACACGACTGTGTTTAAATTGAAAAATTGTGAAAAAAGCAGCGTAGCTAAACACTTAAACATCTTTCTTAACGTGTCCATTGTTGGGGTCCCGAATTGAAACGCCGACGGGAGAGTGAAACCAAAAAAACTGAAGAACAAATCGAGATGCTTTTAAATAGGATAATAGCGATCGATGATCGAAGAAGAAAGATAATAATGATTCCGGGCCGTTGGTTTTTTTGTCCGAACGTGTAGGACCGATGAAAGAGCGCTGTGGACGGATGGCATTCTGGATAGATCACGAGATTTGTTCCGCTTCCCCGAGATCCTCCACACGTTGTTAGCGCTCTTGTACGTGACGATGTTACAATATACTGTCAAAGATTTAATGACTTTTGTGAGGCTAATGAGTCTATTGTCGGAAAAGTTTTCGCCTCGGGCGTTAATAGTCGGATGGTAGGTGAGATTAGCGTGAGATGTGTGGGTCGGCGCGTCGGCTGGCGGCAGACTCGCGTGAGAGAATGGCGCGCGTCGGAGCTCACAGGGTGGCGAACATGCGTCGATACAAATCTGACGGCGTGAGCGCACGTGACGTGAATTCACGACGCGAATGTGTCATAAAAAAGTGACATTTATTGGCGTTTTATATCAACAACATGTCGTCAGGTGACGGAGTGCCGACGACAATGTGGTTATGATGTTGCAAAAACATGATGCGTTGTTGCCTCTTATCTGACGACGTGTCGTGGGAACTTAGTCGGCGAAACGAGACGTCTTTATTATAAGAGAATCGGACGAATTATATGAGACGTGTGTCATGTTATTGATCTTCAAATGAGACGTCAAAATTCCTTACTTATAATTTATGGTTGTGACGACTTAAATGTCAAGGCAAATAGCGATAAAGCGCCATCATTGACCTAAAATAACAAATCCTAAAAGGATTTAGAACGTGTCGAAATGTCTCAATGCGATGAAGCTCAACCCTCTAATGGTCGCGATAACATCTTCCTCGGTGCGTTACCGAATCGTGCTCCTTCAGATGCCTCACAACTGTGAGAAAAAACACACAAAAGGCCCATAAAAACATGAATTTGTCCAAAGTTCCCAGTTTTAGACGTGACATCGAGTGGCCTTTTTTTGTTTAGCCTTTTTGTTCCCTGTCAGATTATGAGCCCGCTTTTAAGGGTTAATTAAGTCAAGAAGAGTATTAGTGATCTTGCGGAAATTTAAAGGATAATATCGTGTAGGAATAATAATGATTCATCCAAAAGGGTACATATTAGCCTCAATTTATTTAACATCGATTGAAGATACACATTGATTGAGGTCCTCGTTCTTTTTTTTAATAATATTTTGATTTGATTGTATTCGATACTCGAAATCGTTTTATGCTTAATCATTCGTTTCTTTAATAATCGTTTAGCTAGGGATTTAGGTAAATTGCATCATGTCAGGCGAACTCGTTCTTGGCACGGAATTTTAAGAGCATTAAAGCTTCATCCTGAGTTAGCTGATGTTTGTTACTTTTTCACCCTAAAAGCAGGATATCTCACTAAACGAAACAAATCATGTAAACCGTTATTATATGTATGAGGTAGAAAACTCTTAGTTAAATTCCTTATTAATTAGATATTACTTAGTTTACCTACGAGCTTTGTTTTTATGACCTTCAAATGTGGCCAAGCTAAACCACTGATTCCTATGACCATAAAACCAAGTGGTCAAGGAAGACCAGGTTTCAATCATTAAACCAAATGTAATAGCCGCACGTGTGAAACCTAAACCACATAAATTAGTGAGTGACGTCACAGCGGACTTATCGCCTTATTTCGGTAATTAGAGATTCGCAACACAGGACGAAGGTATGGACCTTAATTGGTACAAAGCCCTTGCAGCACCTTATAAAGGTATATTTATACCTACTGTGTGGTATTTTGGTTATATATTTAGGAAATTGATGTGTTTTATAGTTCCCAAAACTGCAATCTTTGAGTCGGTCATGCATCGTCTCCTTCTCTTCCGTTTTCAATACATTATTACCTGTTATTTTAAATTACATTAAATAAAACAAAAAGAAAATCGCATACGACTTTTGTAAAGCAAAACCAACGTGTTCTCAAAAAAGTAAGGTCCCAACTTGGCACAACGATTTAGATGGCATAGTAGTTTGCACATACCTTTACATAAATAGTAGCTTAACTAAGTACATTAATAGTGAATGGGAATACATAAATAGACCACATTTACATAATGGCATCCTTTAAAATCTTGCAATAATGCAAAGTAACAATAAAAGTTTTAATTATATCCATAAACGTAGCCATAGACAATTTATTTCTTCCCTTTATTTGCTGATTTCCATGAACACTTCGCAGTAAAAAAGAAAGCCCGATGATATGGCCGAGACCATTTGAATTGCACAATAAAGCAAAATATTCACAATGTTATTTCATTAGCATCCAGTTAAATTTTAAGGATATTTACCCCATACAATCCGACCACCCCGTTATCCATATAAAGTACACAAAAACCTAAGTAATCATTAACAGTAATTGTATGAATATATACGGAGTATTTCCAATAATTGACAACCGAAAAACTCAATGGAGTTCATTCATTTTGGCGCCAGATTTATAAGCTATCCAGTTGGAAGCGAGAACCTCCACTAAAAACTGTTTTAAAAATCACAAAGTGCACAATCGTAAATCACGCATGATGCGCGAGCATGCGCGTCGGGCGCGGTGCGCGAGCGCATCAGAAACAATGTTACACAACACGGAAAAAGACGACCACCGCCGACGCTGCTCGGAAAAACCAATCATTATGCGCATTCGATTAAATAAAACGTCCGCGTTCGTATACGCTTAAGAATCGGAAATTAAATAAAACGTTCAATGATAAAATTGAAATTTGTATTTACTTAGGCCGTTGATTTTTTGCAAGTCGGCGCCGCATCGCCGTATATGGCATCGATGTAGATTTACCAATTTAATCCTTGGTTCGCGGAATCGAGGTGGCGCTGCGGTCGCGGCCGACGCTCTGTCCAGCTGTCCTACTGATGGACAGGTATAAGTAATTAGGACCAGAAGCGTTACTTGTTTTTGCCACATTGACCAACCGACCAACTTTAAATCGCAAATGTAAATAAAACTGCTTCGGTTTCAACATTGTATACCTACTTATGGCTACGCGTACGCTATTGGACAGATAAATTAATATTTAAATTGCAAATATCGGTCCCATATTAATTATACAGCAACAAATTATATGAGGACAGAACTCGTTGTAGATCGAGTGTCGTAAATCGCCGAACGTTTTTTTATGCGTCGACTCGTAACAAAAATAATTACATATCATGCATTATTAAAACAAACACGTACAAAAAGCTTTGGTACAAGTGTAAGGGAAGAATTTAAAATCTGTCACCAGTTCGAAATTCAGAGCATTTCGTTGGAAAAAGTCGAATACGAATAATCGGAATTCATTAAAGTCGATTAAGGAATTCGGCACGGGTATCGGTCCGAGCGATATACAACCTTAAGGCCGACTAATTGGCGCAAATTGACACTAAAACGTGGGATGGTGGTAATTATAATACTGCCGCGGTATAATACGGCTCAGTTAACTCTCTATATAGATATGTTCCTGTTTGATTTCTAAACAACTCTTCTTAATAATTGTTTGTGTCTACTTAGAATTCAATAAAACTAATTTTCGAGTCATGCTTAATTATTTGTTGGAGTGTGAGAACTTTCGTGTGGACAGTATGGCGCCCATTAAAAAACTTGCTTGGACTTAGTAGACGTTTCACTTTTATTGTTCAACATAAGTAAATCTACGAAGAGGTTGACTTGAATAAAGTTAAATACTTAATTTGAAACAACAATTCATCTATGTTATGTTTCAATTTATAACAAAAATCGACTCAAGCACAACTTATTCGGTCCGAACCACCGCTTCCTTTAACCCGTTACGAAACGTTCCACGATCCGAGTTCCCATTTCAATACAAACAAACTTTGGCAAGCATACAATAATTCGTCGATAACAGTACACCCAATCCGATACATAACTCGGAATCATCAAAATCGATCACTCGAGCGTGGTATAAATCGCGACGCATCGATTCTATCGCTACTCGGACGATCGACAAATATAAATTTGTCACTGGCCACTCGGAAAAAGCACGTCCTGGATGGGTACAGTTTATAAATAAACAATAACATCGCCCTATTTGGATGGGACACCGTAACATACATCAGCAGTTTATATTCGATCTCGAGTGATAACCATAGTAAGGTAATGCTTTTAGAGGTTACGATTCCGATCGCTCGTCGATTCGATTACGTAACGATTTTTCGGTTTTAGGGCGGTCGTATTTTCATTCAGAACATTTTCAAAGAATACCTTGCCTCTGCTTCAATTTGAATATTCCCAAAAAGCCCTTTGTGTTTCTATACATCTCCATTCTCGTGAAGCTATCACGGTCTCCGAATTTTTAAATTATTTATAGTATAGTCGTTGTTTTAAAACCTATTACAATTCAAAAAAGTAAGCTTTTACGTATTTTTTACAATCAATCAAAGTATGATTGGATTCAGTTGTCTCAAAATAAAACCACAGCACATTGGATTTTTAAAATTCGTAGCATCTAAAAGTCCCTAAATACAGTATTAATTCATCGAGCGAACGATCACTTGACGAAGATAATGGTTGATTTATAATGATTATCATCATATTAAACGCGATTCATCCTAAATCATGTCTGGTAGTTTTTGCGACCAGCCTCCGACTAGAACTTGAAATTTTCATTGTGAGGAAGATGTGTTGATTTTAGATATTCTTTTTGTGAGTACAGTTAACGGTAATAATACAGGATCGTAACTTATAATAATTGCATTAAATAGTACCTAATATGTCTGAATGAAATTGAGAAGTAAAGCAAATAAAAATACTTCAGCTCTCTAGATTTAACCACATATCTAATGATATACCCACAAAAAAACGTATTCTCGGCGATCTCTATAAAGTCTTCTTTTACTAAATGGCTATAATTTTTAATAGCAGAACAGAACATATTACATTAAATCACATGCAATAACATCCAACAAGATGCCATAGATATGTGAAACGATACCTTTAAATATCCAAAAATAAAACCCCCATTATTTTAATAAACCATATCTCTGGGTGTCAATTAGGCTCACTCTATAGAGGGAGCCACTAATCCGTAGAGATAACTCGGATCCTCGAATTAATCACTCGATACAATCGTTTTAATTTATTCGATTCATTCGGATCAAATTTATCGAGATAAAAATTCGGGTGCACTCGTGGGAGCGACGAAAAAGAACGACTAAATAAAAAAACTTACTAATTATGGGGACACTTAATTAGTAATTATGAATCGATTATTTTAACTGATCGGAGATAAAGATACTTGAGGGATTGGTGCATCATGCAAGCACTAAAATGTACTTAACTTGTGTTTTTTGACTGAGTGGCAAGACTGTTGACGAATAAGACTACTGCCATGAGAAAAGAAAAATAATTTCAAGTATAAATAATCCAAGGTTCAAATAAAGGAATGCAGTGCAAAAGCTCTTATTTTGCCCCGCGTACCCACATACCATCAATATAAAAACAAATAAAACAAAGCAAGTAAACATCAAAAAACGTTTAAGAGGACAATCAATTGAACACAACCACAAAGCTTCCATGTCATACCCAATTAAATGGAAATTAAAACCGTAATAAAGTCAAACTAATCATCTCCAACATGAGATAAGCCATAAAGTGCACGCACCATCAAATTACCGGTTCATATAGTCCAAAGAACAAGAAACAAAAGCAGGTGGAACCACCATAATTGCCTATTAAAGATGGCACTTAAAATCCGAAGGCCTATTCAGGTTAACACAATGAAATAGCAAGAATAGCACAATTAATTTCAAGACAGACCTAACTCAAATGCAAATCGGTCGTCATACTATTTATGGTAAAAAGATTACATTGTGCGAGGCGAACAGCTTATCTGGCCATCACGCGAATGGATTCACTATTTAATTTATTGGAATAAAACAGATAAATGGTGGTTGTAACGTTCCGCGTTCCTATAAATCTGTGGGGCCAGACTGTTAGGTTTAAGCGGGACAGTCCCTTTGTCAGTCTTAGGAATGGCGGGATAATGCACGCTTCATGATCGCACATTTGGACAAAGACGTTCTTTTATGACTTTCGATGTTCACGGCGGAGACACGAAAATCTTTTATAATTTTCAATATTTTCTTTTTATGATTAATTCTTTGCAAAAGCTCTGAATAGGCTGTGAAAGATTTGGTAACTGATTGCTTGACTAGACACCGGAGAGTTAGCTCTGCGCTGCCAACTATGCGCAATTGTGCAGTTCAAAAGCATACTACGCATTGCGTATATACACGATTGATTACAAATAACTTTGTAGGAAAATAGTATAAATTTTCATAACATGACACTATTGAATATGAAGGTAGGCTATATAAAGGAAGTATTTCTGACGATGTGTAAATCGATACATAGTGGTAGGAGGAGGATAGGTAACAGATAACTCAAACACTAGGGATTGTTAAGTTATTAAACCTGCAGCTCATTCTACAAGTTTCTTTTTCATTTGCAAGAGGACTAAACAATATGAGCGGAAAGTCCTCTGGCTTAATTTAAACAACTGTACAAAGTTTTGAAGTACAACATTTTTGAAAATTTCTAGAACCTTCGGACATTTTCTCCAACAGTCCTTGAATACCAAATATTCTGGTCACGTTACATAAATCGAATGTGGAGTGGAAGCCACTAGTTTATGTATGATAAATACCGTATCGCGATATCATCGGAATGCGCCGTATACTGTTGTTACTTCAGATTTATTGGAAGTCCTGCAACTAGCTAAAGCGGTAATGGACAGCATTTTGAATGATTTTGAGAGGAAATTACTGAGATAGAATTGTAAAATCTGTCCACTTTTGGTGAATGAAATTTTTAACGCTGTGCATTTTTTGTTTAGGTAGACTAACTTATAGGATATTTATGCTTACGTATTTTTATTTTAATCATAGGTAAATTGGTTCTTTACATTTACCGGAAAGTTAAGAATATAAATTCTTATTAAAATACAATGCCTTTGCTTAAACCTTCATTTGAGTTGGTTTCACGGATCGAGCAGTGACATTATTTTCATCAGAAGTTTACAGATTAGGCATAGATTAATTAACTATTAATATGATTTAATTTTTCATAAGTAAGACTGGATTATAAACCAGAATCACAGTTCCTTTTTTTCAAAACGGTGTAGATTTTGAACGGTTTCTGCAAGCAAGTAGATAAGTAGTGGTACATATAGTGTGGAATGCGCGCCTTCCGTGAGACGAGACGACCACACACTCCGAATAAGGGAAATAAAGAACCAGATATATCGACGGCCGAAGATATAGGGACTCTAGATGTGTTTGTGGGATTCAGTGGTTTTTCGTTTAAGTTTGTGAGGTTTTTGAAGATTTTTTTTTTTTTATTGTTTTCAATTTCGACTCTATGTTAAAAATTCGACATGAAAGAAATCAGTACGTGAATGATGTCTACAAAAAGTTAAAAAATATATGCTCTACTGATTTAATGGCAGTTGCATATAAATTAGATGATAGCTGCATTTCCAGATATGGATTTTTTCAAGAAATTGAAATGCAGCCTTCACCGTTTTCATTTTCATACTTTTGCTCTCATTCTGATTTCTTATTTGGGGTTGGCTAAGCAGGTCTTTTTGTACCATTCCATTATTTCCATTCTTTTTAATAGTTGTTTTCTTTTTCTCCAAATTTTAAGGATATCATTAACTTTCTAATCTATTTCATTCCATACCATACACATTCAAAACTTATTTACTTGTTTTAACATCCAAGAGCCTATCAAAGTTTCCTACATCCACGCGACCAGTTTTTAAACCAGCGAACAAGATCGCATAACTTTTACATCTCCGGATGAACTCCTTTTAAATATTCAAATTGTTTATTCATTTTCCTCGATTTACATGAACAGCAAGTATCCGCGATTCGCTTAACAGGATCACTTAGTCTAGTTTATTCCGCTAATATATATAAGATCAGTTTTAGCTGGGTGGGCCTCTTAGCTTGGCTAATTTATTGGCTAACTAAGCATCCAGGTTTTGGACTAGTTTCTTTATAAGATGTTGAATAATTCATTAACTATAGTTCATAACTATTATGAAATATGAAGTGGTATTGAAAAGGTGCTAAAGGAGCTTCAGTTTTTGCCTTTCAAATGACTTCATAACTTGGTTCAGAAATTGGGGAAAAAGAATTTTTGGTATTTTTACCGCTTTACCAGGATATTTAAGAAGCAGCACCGCATAAACTTACTAGGTATGCTCTTCCAAGATGTAAAGTGCTCTTTATACCTATAGGTAAACCTAAAGTGCTTACCAATTTAATGCCAAAGAAAGTGTTCACCTCTACTAAACTCACATTGCCTTCCATATTACTCACCACCATTTCCTCCCCCCAGGTTTCCGCGAATCATCATTCCTGTACGCCCTCACGGCAGCAGGGGTTGCGCACTCCGTGGCCCGCGCATGCGCGCAAGGCCGTCTCCTCTCCTGTGGCTGCGACCCCCTGGGGTACCGGGCCTCGCATGACCCCCGAGGAAGGGCGAAGGTCAACAAGTGGGAGTGGAGCGGCTGTTCACATAACCTGGCTTACGGGATCGAGTTCTCAAAGAAGTTTCTTGATGTAAGGGAGCAAGTGGATGATTTGCAGTCGAAGATTAATGTGCATAACAATAATGCTGGGAGATCGGTGAGTTGAGCTTTATATCTTTAGCTACGTAAAAGGATAACTTAGGATATGCATGAGCTAGTTTTTCATTTAAACTTTTTAAATGCCACTGATGAAATGCCAATGCCAATAATGAAAGACGCTGACGATGAACATTCAATAGTTTTAAATCATTACTGCCCTTTGATCAAACCCAATGAAGAATTGGTTCCAATAGACCAATATAACACACAGTGGGATGACAACGATTATAATATTCTTCTTTTAAACAAACACAAAACTACTACCCAATGAATGCTAATCGTATGCAATATTAACAATAACAATTGAGACAGCCCACCGACATAAAACAAAACACGCGAGCGACAAAATCTTACCCCCTATTAACTTTGATGTGATATTCAAGTGTAAGATGACAGGATTCAAAAGACACCGCCAGGGTCTGATGACACTTCAATTTACTTCGTTAGTTAACCCTACGGTAGGCTTGATAGTGGGGTGAATTACAAATCAGTTATTAGGTAAAGATGAAAAAGAAATTACAATGGTTTTAAGGTGAAAGTTTTGGGTGTTAAATTAGTGGTGGCTTGTTCCTTCAATAATAGAAGCTGAAGTTAAAATTATTATTTAATTCTTTTTTATTAATATTCTCGAATTACTTATACTGCTGTATTTTTTATTGTGTAGGTCTGAATTTCTCATGTCTTCGTAAAAAAATATTCAAAGTACCGTAAAGGTTACCTTGTATAAAAATCACAGTGTTCCTATATTAAAATATGTAATTCCAAGCCTCTTACAAAATCTTTTTATCATAAAACGACGCATAAGGTCTCAAATGACTCAATTATTGAAATAAAACTGCCTTAATGACACCACAGGGAATGTGACGTGTAATTTACTCACGTGACAACCTCAAATTAGCCTCCGCACCAACCTTCAATTTTCGATTCGATTTGAATAGGAATACCGATGAAGTCATTACTCGAATAATCGATTATTTCAACTTACCGATCGGTTGGTGACGGTCTATTAGGACAAGTTAGCTTAATCAAATCTTAGTCATGCCCTACATACAGTCGTAGCTATATAATAATCAGTAATTGATCAATTATTTTTATCGATTAGTTTCCTTTTTTGCAATCGAATAAATCGAATAAAAAGTCTCGTTCCCAATGGTCTATTCGATTCATCATCGGCAACTCGACCACGTAATTACCTACGTAGGTGCACAGATTATTAAGAAAACACGTCAAAATAACACCCAATTTATTCATGTCAAATTGGAGTCTGAATGGGTGAGGCTTTAATAATTTAATGACCCTCGTGTGTGGTCCCTTCGTTTATGAAAACACTTCAAGTGTCTACATTTTTATTAGTCGGATAAACCTATTGTATTAATATTCGATAAAGCGATTTATGAAGGCTTATTGAAAGCTAATCATAATTCCAATTTTATGTACTAGATAAGTCTGTTTTTAGTGTTGTAAAGTTGATAATCCTTTACATATGCAACCTTACGCAAGACATCATCTTACACAATTACGACATGTCAGCAACAGTCAACCGCAGTGATGAAACCACGTTATAACAAATTAATCGAAACACAAATGACAAATCGATTGCCCTTTAAAAATCGGTCAAAGTGTTACTCGATAATATCATAGGTGTCCAAATTAGCAAGCTGAAGCGTCGAGAGTGTCGAGACAACACCATCATTCCTTCAAAATTGAAGAGCGTTGGATGGGCGTGGCTTGGTAAATCACCTGTGTGGGTGGTCTCCTCTTATGGCGATACATGCCTATAAAATATGGTATTATATTGCATTGGCCGATCGTTTTGTGTGATCACACCCCGTTTTATGTGCCATAAACATTGTCGGATACGGCATTATGTTCTCAATCGATTATATTTACATGCACATGTCGTCGTGTGATGCAATTTTCTTGTTTTTAATTTTATAGTCAACAGTGTCCTGTTTTATGACGGCGTGTTTCAATCGAAAGTTCATTGTGGTTACTTATAAGGCAAAATAATTATCGATAATAAACTTGAGTATCGACAATCAATATTTTTGTATTGAATCTGTCAACAACAGCGAATCGTGAAAAGCTTTTGGTGAAGTAACAAAAAATTATAGACTGTTGAATAAGTATGTCAATTTATCTCCCACTGTTAACTTATAAGCAAGTCATACTTAGATATTAAATTAGATTGTAAGTTTATAAAAAATAATTCGTTATAAGCTTATAAAAGCTATTTTCTTCAGCAAGATCAGTAAAATCCTCCAATATCAACTGAAACTTTCAAAATTATACATCACAGAACAGTTCTCACAAAATTTTTTCTACCATATGCGAATTCCGCGCTGCAGACGTATCTAGCAATTCAATTCGTCGTATCTCCTTATAGAGTATCATTATAATTTCCTCACTGACACCTAAACATGCCGTAAGCCCTGATTTGTGGCCACCAACTAATGCTACAAGCATTCTGACACGAGTGCCCGACAGTCCGACCAAAATACCGGGACCTACCGTACAGGATTACTACAAATAATTTAATAGGCCCCTTCCGTCTAATAATAAACATGTCAAACCAAAGTTAAATACTGCTCCACCAACTCAGTTTTGCAGTTACGACTTTAATCATTTTCACGAATGTCCACCTTAAGATTGTAAACATAAGATAGGCGTTAGATCGTTTTAGATTACACAATTAAGTTGGTTATTAATATTATATTAATGTCCGTAACCAAATCTGACATGAGACCGGCATACCGCGTCCCGTGCTTACTTATTAAGGGGATTTACGATTTAATACAATTTACGTTCATACATTCGTTTTTTTATACAAACACGAGACGCTTAGGTACAAATTATTTAATTTGTAATACGTTTATAGTTGTTAATTATAGTGGGAGACGGCCATTTAATTTATTTCGGACCCACCGGTGTCTAGTGACATTTATAGCGAGATAATAAGGCTGAATCTACACTGTTGTTAATTTATGCCCGCTTACAAAGGAGCCATAGTGTTAATCAGATGTGATCTTTATTGACAATGAAATGTAAAAAGTGTGGCCTATTATGGTAGTCGTCGCTGGTATATAAATATTAAGCATGGGAGCAAAAACTAGTGTATTAATATATATTAATTAAAGCAAAAAGAATGTTTTTCATTAACCTACATCAAAGGACGGTGGTTTATGCGCATTCGGCTTTATACGTCTTTGATAGTTGGTTTTACTTGTAGATTATTTAGGTGTAAAAACTATTACAGTATTTATTGACAACTTCAGGTTTAAAAATATATACCTTTTGATAATTTATTTTGAAACATTTTATTCCATTAGTTCTTATAATACTTGAATTAACATGGTTCTAGAAAAAATATATATCAAAAAGACTTCTTATTTTTTCTAATATATTTTGAATGAAGCAGATATTTCCCGATGAACATGAATATTTAAAAAACGAACATAGGTATGTAGAAGAAATTATTGGTGTCTAGGGTCCCAATGAAAATTAGAAGGCTTAATGATTATACAATAATTAAAGATAATTTATAACTACACACATAATTTCGTGACATTAACGATGTTAAGATCGAGCCATCTTACAATGTTGCCATTACTAAAATTTACCATAACGTGTCGTAAAAAAATTAAATCATGTACAGGTACTACTTAATATTTTTTATTGACGCACTATATTTTCTTCCTATTAATATTTCATTGATCAGTACTAGTTATAATATAATTTCATAATTATGATTTATGATTAAAATAAATAAAAAATCATTAAAAGTAAGAGCATTACCTATTGTGATCAACGTTTAAAGAAGAAGAAAACATTGTTAAGGCTAATTCACCAAGTCCGGCGTTTTCATAAGCTGCATGCATAAGCTATACTTGTTTGAGTTAAAACTCTAGATTCGATAGCGTCGAAAGCTCAAATTTTTCGCACCAATTTGCACCCGTTACTCTTTCACCCTGACACCCCAATCACAATCAGAAAACAACTAACAACAGCAACTACAGCTCACCTACTTTTTATCCATATACATCAAATATTTAATATTACATATTACGCATCAAGCCGTGAAGGTAAATTGACCCATTAATGTGAGAGCGAACACGGTGGTCCGGACCACACTTAACCATTGTTCCGGAGAGAACCAACATTTTGTTTTCTGGCCACATAATTAACAGCCTCCCAGAGATCTGTTAGACACGCTCGCTTATAATAACCCCCGCGATGATATTTTTATTAATGTCAAAATAAAGTCGGCACTCATCACACCGTTTCGTAACAGATGTTCCACCCAGCTGCGGTTTCAACCCACCTGTAACAGCAACTTATAAACGTAAAGATTTAATTCTATAAACCAATTTATATGCTGCTTGTTGAACATAAAACATTGACTTACAAGGTGTATTGTCTATAGGATATTAGCATAATTTATACATCGCAGTCAATCTTTGCGGGCTTTGTATCATTTATTGATAAACCGTAGAAGGTAATATGTTCTAAAAATTTAGATTAAGTAGAACTTGTTGCGATTCAATAGCATTTTACTGAACTTGTCTAAGCCCTATATTGTGCATTTAACCTACTATTCCTAAATCTAAAAGTATCAGAACTTACCCATATTCATAGAACCACATTTGAATATCATAGATACACAACGGTGTAACAGGCAGTCTTTAGTTCCCCTCAGCGGGAACTATAAAAGATCTCACTCGACCCACGCAAGAAATTAGGTACCACATTAGAGAGCCAAGGTGATAATTATGTTATAAAAAATCTATACGATGAGTTAATATTTCGTTGTTTCGATGACTTTGATATCGATTTGAAGATTGTTTTGTTCATTTTGTAGTTTTGTACGTTACCTACAAAGGGTTTCCGGAAATGTTCATTGAAGTAGTAGGTAAGTTAATGCATGTTCTTATTTGTTTTTGTATGTAAGGTACGAGAAAATACTCCTTCCTCTCTTACTCATATTTCACAGAAAAACTAGTTTTTAGAAAACTCGGTCTGATAAAGTTAATGTTAAAACATAATCTTAACTGTTAAACAAGTCAAAATCACCTACATCCGAATTGGTAACATTATAAATGCGTTTACTCCAGACTAGGGAACAACCAAATAAATACAGTCTCGCTTTGAAACGAGTTTACGTCATTCCGTAACCAAATTCCAACTTTGTTTTTGTTAGGGTTGTCAAAATGAATCTTATGGTGCGATTCCCAATTTAAGTTAGTAGCAAATATAAGGCAACCTTTAGCCCTAGTCGTTTTCTTCTATATTTCAATGTCTTATGTGACAATTGTCTAGACGGCTAGAGTTCATTAACTTAACCCTGAAAGTTAAGTTCTAAAGATACATTAATTCATATGGCATGATCTGCTAAAGACACTTCGTCAACTGTGTGTAGTTTCATTCTGCTTGCAAAAGCATCAATCTCATTCACATTTCTTGTCCTTGCAGCCTAAGAAATATCCACTGCTAAAAAAAGGCGTACCCTAAGCGAGGGTTTGGTATTTCTCATAATACTTTAACTGATCTTTAATGTCGACAACCCTATCAAAGTTAGAAGCAGCGCCTTCTCCGTGTGCGGTTTAACTAATGGTTAATTTGCCCGTCAGATTAACCACGGTCATCTCAAACCTATTAGCGTTAGTCTGTTAATCGTCAGCGAGATTATGTTGTGATTCACATTTCACAATGTTAACCAAATGTCTGTCTACTTATTTGTGTGTCTATGGATATTCTTCCTTACCTATTGGAGGGGTAATTGTATCGTCATGTCTCAAGTCACTAGATGAAATTAAGTATGTTCGTACCGCCAAATCTAATAAGTAGTTTGTGAATTTGTCATCCAAAACTTTATCACAGTCCCCAAAAACAAGAAGCCGGGATAATTGCTGTCGTATGTTTTTCTTATTTGTTTTTGCAGCTTCAATAATTCTTTCCAGCAATTCCTACAATATCAAAGCGAACGTTAATGAGCCATTTCTCAGCAGAACGTAAGCAGCACATAAATAAACTATAATATTTTAACAGCACTTTAATGATAACATGTTTAGTCTGCACTTAAGGGCCGCAGACGTCATTAAGTAAATAAATCAACTATAGTGCTTAAAGGTAATTTAGATTGATGATAGGTACGCGATGATTGAGTCCTTCGAAGCTCCTGGTGTTTAATTAACAGTCAAGTTCTCAGAACCGCTGTTTATATTTAGCACATAAACTAAATGATTTATAGAGTTATTAATACACGTAAGTGGTTTAAATACATGATTAAAGGCATCCACATGATTACTCTGCGATTAAGCTAAATTATATTTAAAAAGCCTACTTAATGCGTCTTGTAGTACAGTTAATACAGTCCGAGTTTATTTCAATCAAACCGTTTTCTCTGCAGGGAAATGTATATTTAAGAGCAATATCGTATTAAGATTCCTGCGAGATAATATCTGTATTAGGCGGCAAGGAACAGGTTCCAAAGAATCAAACATTAAGATTCCCCATCACGTATCAAGTGCTATAAAAGTGAATTGAGCCGTGTTGCGTATAGCGCCACAATTAGGAACTATTGGTAGTGGCGGAGGCCGGGGAGCCCTGGGGCTCCGTATTAGCCGGCCGTATTTCACGAGTCCGCCGCCCCGCCGAGGTGAGAACATAATAAGCGGTTTGGAACCATTTTTAATATTCCGGCTTCATTACAACGTATTACAAACGTCTTGGGTGGCGAATTCTATCGCGAACGCTCTTAATACTACGCTATTAAGGTTCGAGGCTCGAAGGGGCGTGGAGGATGCCGATTTATTTGAATTTTTGCTCCGACTCAATTTGGGAAATTGTGCGGCCGGCGGCTCTGGCGAAATTAAGACGTCAGTTTGATTGCAGCAAGGCGTTTAATTATGTAAATGTTAAGCTAGTGGTGGGTGGCACAATCAGTGCGGAGTGTCGATGCGGTCACGTATAGAGACAACAGATTTACGATTCGACGCGATGCGGCGAGCGCGTGTTATATTATTGTTTAACTTTTTTGCGTTCGGTTGCGCATAGTCTGTTGTTCTGCTGATTGTGTGAGGGTAATTTTGTTCGAGATATGTGGATTGATTTTTACCTTGATGTTGTATCCCTTTTTGTGAACAGGTTCTGTAGGTTTGAGAGTCTGGTTTGATATTTAGGGTTTTTGTTTTGCGTGATTGTAGCTTAGGGGCTTAGTATGCATACTTATAATGATTATAGACATTTTGGAATGCTACTTGTCATGCAAATTGCATAGCTCCCTATGTATGGCTACATACCTTACGAAGGTACGTTTATACCTACCTATATTTTCAATATAGGTACTACAATACATAAGGCATTTTCCACTCTTTATATACGGGCTTCTAATTCTAAGTAAACCTCATTAGATGCTACATATCCGTAGTTACCCGACTGATGGGATTTAAGTACCATTCTTTTCTATCTTCCATAGATCCTGTCGTCCCACATGGAAGTAAGGTGCAAATGCCATGGGTTATCAGGCAGCTGTCAACTGAGGACCTGCTGGAGAGCCACGCCGGACTTCAGAGCTGTGGCGTCTACCATCAAACGACAGTATAGAAAGGTAAGTAATCAATTGGACTAACTTGATTTGGCACATCACTTTGAGACTTGGATTTCTCTTCTTCCTAGGTGTTAGTCCGTTTTAGTTTTTCTTTGTGAAAGGATTTATTTTATCTCTTCATATAATTTTCATAGCTTATTGACTGGACATAATATCACCCTAATATTTTAGCGTGAGTTTGTTCCTCTCACGCAAAAACTATAGATCGTATTATGATAAAGCTTGTCAATAAAACAGCTTATACATTGGAATAACTTATGGGTCAATTTTCCCTGGATATACGGATGAAACGCGTTCAGAAGCTAGGGTTTATGTTCTAATGTTTTTGTATTCTTCTACAGGCTCTATTGGTTGCTCAAGAGGAGCTGAATAACAGCCCCTCTGTTCTGAGAGGCCGACCCAGAGGCAGGAGGCGAGGGAAAGCGCGACCAGCTCCGAGGAGTAGCCTACTGTTCTTCGAGAGGTAAGTTTATCAAAACTGCTCGATTTATGTTCTTGACTATCCTGCATAACGCCGCAAATGTAGTCGCAAAAACTGACTATTTGAAATTATTAACCATAACCTTTGCAAGACATGTTTTAGACTTATTGAGGGTAAAAATGTAATTCCAAAAACTTCGGCTGCCCATTTTTTTAACCCTTGGGACCTTGAAGCTTAATGAGCAGTCAAGTTTTAAATGATTTCCATAAAAAACAGTCTTCCTAATACATATAACCTAATATACACTTCTATCTTCCAGATCGCCAAGTTTCTGCGAGATAGACCCTCGAACAGACTCCGCCGGCACATCAGGCCGTGTCTGTCGCATCGGTCGGACGACACGGACGGGTTCATGCGACCTCCTCTGCTGCGGTCGAGGCCACGCCCTCATCAGGAAGTCCAGCATTAAGCCTTGCAACTGCACCTTCCATTGGTGCTGTCGGGTCGACTGCGAGAGATGCCGTGATGATAAGTGGGTCGCCATTTGTAAGTAATTTTGGGAACCTTAGTAATGCGGTAGTGTAAGTTAGGTTCAGCGGCGACAGTCTTTCTACCATTATAAACTATAGTAGAAGCATGTAGAGAAGCCTACTCAGTTGATATTTTAGGTTTTGTGCTGCAGATAGCATCGTTACAGAAATATGTAGCTATCAAATCCATGACACAATAATATGATCCACAACTAATATGGTCTTTAAAAAAATTCTACAAAAGTCTCATAAGGGGTTGACAAGATTTCAGCATTTTTTTTATTTTTGCCCGGCTCACAGGACACAGCTAAAATACTTGTAAAAAGGCATGTTTTTAAATAGTACATTTTATTAATGACTCTAATGAATTTAACATTCCCGTGTACATTCCATGATTTTATAGGAAATAAATAAATAAATTTATTTTATAAGTATCTTTGCAAATAAGAATAACCAAATAATGTGTTTTATTTTGTTAGTTAAGCTTTTACTAGATTGGACAGCGGCCAACGATTGCCTTTGTTACATAAATTGAACGAATACTTCAACTTTAGCAAAGACAGATGAATTTCATAAAATACGTCTTTTTAAAATAACTTTGTATAATTATCCCGTCTCATGTTCATAATGTATATTTGTAATCACTATACCTAGTTTAATAACTATTTCTTGAAAATTAATTCTTAGAATAAATTGTTAATAAAATCAGTATTAACCTTAATGAATAATGTAATTATGTACTTATGTATTTACTTGAAGAGTAGTAAATACCAATTAATTCCTGTAAATACCTTCATACTTAAATATAATGTACTTAAACATTCCTGTTCAGTGATATTTATTGAATTAACTATTTATTGTAGATCTAAGACTTTGTACCGACAGTTTTTATTGAATTAAATAAAACTTCTGGAGGAATAACTAGTTTTTTTTTCATGTTGTTTTTTCCACGTATCTTATAATCGTTAAAGTCAGTATTCAATATTGTAGCTTATACGTAAATAGTTACCTACGCTAGAAATTACGTAGATACAACCACTCTCTATGTATCCTTACATTAATCATATGAATGCGAAAGCAACCCTTTTGTCTGTTTGCTTATCGTGCTTTTACGATAAAACTATTTAATAGATTTAAATGAAAATTCGTACACTTATGTATATTCTAAGGTCTGAATCGTAACATATTTTGATCCTAAATGGGAATCAGCTAGTGACAAAACAAAAAGTACAAGACTCAAACAAAACGTTTATCCAAACAAATAAAATTGTTATTCTTCTGAACAATCTTCAGTCTCACAAACTGACATCTCAAGTAGGTGCTCTTTGGAAGCGATACTTGAAGTGGGTTCACAATTATCGCGTTACTTACGGCTAATCTGACCCCTTGACTCAAGGGCCCTCGTGCATCAACGCTTTGTTAAGGAGTATCATACCTTACAAGGTAAAAAGGGGTCTCGAAAAGATACAAAAATGTAACGTCTCGTTTAAAGAAAGAAATGAAGGAAGATGAACTGACGAAAGTTGTTTGAAAAAAAATTGGTGATGTTGAATGAACTGAAAAGTATATTTCGATAAATAATAATATCAGTGTCGGCTTAAAGGCTCCCATTGTTGTATAATATACGGATATATCTCTAATATTATTGTAATTTGTAATATCTATCTTATCTTTCAACATATGGTATGAGTTTTTGTGGATATGTAAAATCAAAACTTGATCAAAAGATATTAAAAAAATTGTATCCATCTACTTTAAAAACCAATATAACATCTGTATCTACAAGTTAAATAAATAAAAAAAAATCTTATCAACATTTGTATCGAAGCTACCAAATCAAAAGGCCCCAAAAAGCACTATAAGGAATTGCTTCTACCCTTCTTTCTTTCAAACATACCCCAAAAATACGCATTCTTCATTCATACATCTTTCTAACTGTATATTGACAGGCTTATTTGAAGATCTGAATACTCCTGACAGGTTTACGGTATTCAACTTTGAATAACAGTTTTTGTATTCATTGATGTTCCGCTTTTAGTATTAAGTGCGCTTGATCGAATACTTGTTGGCATGACGGATCGATTTTTTTGAAGAAATAGATACATCACATAATGGAGTGGGTGTTGCGAATTAATTTCGCAAATTGTTACCTAAACAAGGATTTTACAGTCGTCGTTTGGGAATCCGTGGAATGATGAATTTTGGCAATGTTGAACATACGAAGAACTTGATTGATTTAGGAATGACTCATTTTTGTTCATAAAAAACTAATTGATAATTTGCAGAATTGTGTTACTATAGTACGTCTGTACCGATAAATGCAGAAAGAGTGAGTGTGAATTAAGCTATAAAAATTCAATAGGTAGGTACTCATTTTGTAGATCAAAGAAGCCCAAGGGGCAAGAAGCACTCAAAAAAGACAATGGAAAACTGGTGGTAATGAAAAATAATATCCTCTTCATCATCCTTCTCTAATTCTATTTATTTTACTTTAACTTTAACAATACTCAAGTCTAGAACACTCCACTAATCTCATCCACAGCATTAGATAATAAAACCAAAACAAACAAGTACAATTAAACGCGTCCCCAATTAAATTGTATCCAAGGCATGGAGGAAGGTCGTCGGGCATTATGACCTAATACTATTAAGGGGATTAGCAGTGTTCTTAATACGAGAAGCCCTGGCACTTGTGAGCTCTCCACTGTATGAGGTACAGTCGGCCCTGTGCCCTCCTCGACGCTGAGTCGTCTACTGACTGGCGGGAAACGGGGTGAGTTGGATTCCATTTTATACTTTTATTTTTTATTTGATAAAGATTTTAATTCTGTTGTCTTGTTTACCAAACATGTATAATAATAATTAATTCTAAATATTATCGTGTTTATTCCATTTAATTGACTTTTGAAAAAAAACAGGCGTTACATAATACCATGCGTGGTATAATGAAAATGTTTCATATTGATACTGGAGATTACTTAGTAAATTGATTTGATTGGCTGTGTACATAGGGCTGCCATCTCGAATTTCGCCAAACCCGGACAAGAAACATTAGAAAACCCGGACATTTGGCGTAAATCGCATTTTTTTCCCGAACAAGTACGATTTTTTTAAACAAATTAATACCTAATTTGTAATCCATTTACTATTAACATATACTTAAATTCAATGAGGTGCTTCTTTACATGAAAAGTGTCCGGGTTTTCCCCGGACACTTCTTGAAACCCCGCCCGGACGGTCCCCGGACGGCCTCCAAACGAGGACAAATCCGGGGAAACCCGGACGGATGGCAGCCCTATGTGTACATAACGAATAATGAATTATTTTAAATATTAATGTAATATACAAAAAATCAAATATAATAGGTACATTCCACAGGAGTTCTCATCCAAGCTAGATACATGATCCGTCCACCATGAAGGACGGACTTAACGTTTCGTCCCTGCCAAGCCCTTTCGACCGTTACAAGCTTGAGGGTAAACTAGGTGCAGGCATCTTCGGCGAAGTATACAGGGCCTCCGACTCACAGGCAGCCGGCAAAAATGTCGCAGTCAAGATACAAACGTATATCGACGAAAATGAAGATCACATACAAGAAGAATATAAGATACTAAGGGACTTCACTAAGCATGCTAATCTGATTGATTTCTACGGAGTCTTCTGTGAGAAGTCTGAAGGCGTCAAGAAAATTTGGTTCGTGCTTGAGGTAAGATGATTTGATATGTATCGTGTAACTTGGACGATAAAAACAATAAACATGACAGAGAAACCAAAGGTCTATAAAGCAACTGAGGCAGACTTCAGACAGTATCTTGTTTTGTGCTTTGGGAGTTGCCAGTTTCTTTAGCAAAAGTCGTCATTATTCAAATAACACAATGAATCATCCATTTTCCAGTTGTGCGAATGTGGATCTGTCATCGATATTGTCAGAAAACTGAAAGCAGTGGACAGAAAAATGTCCGAGGAACACATCGCTTACATCCTCAAATATACGATCAAGGTAAGACCATATTCGACTGACTATAAACATGTCGCTCGTCACATACGACTCGAGATGGCTGTTTATAAAACAAAGGGCCTGCCAGTCTACCTTTCAACGGCTGAATCAATTGGTAGGTACTTTGAATGCAAACTCAATTGTTCTCGGATCTGTGTCCCGGCTATTTCTGTTGCTCGCGTGACGTCGAATAAAATATTGCCAGGCGAATGTCCACGTACGTTGAAATACAATCTAGAGCCATTACTTAAAATGCACGCCGCTTTATTTGATGTGATTCGCGACGGAACAGTCGAACTTGTCGATGCGAATGTCGGAGCGCGCCCGACAACACCGTGATGGCCCCCCATCGCGGCGCATCGCTCAATTATCGTAAATAATGCTCGCGCACACAAGATATACGGATCTCTGGCGCAGTAGCCGATGATCTCTCTAACGTGGATCAGTTAAAGAAAAACCCACCTTACACCTTTCTTGTAAGGTTCAATAAAAACGGTTCAGGTTCGTCCTTCGGGCTCTCAAGTTATCGGAGAGGGTTAAATGCGTATTATCTTTATGCAAGCCACTTGGTTCACAATACCGGTGCTCTGTCCTCTTCGTAAGGCAGATCTTCCACGCATATCTATCGATGTTACATCTCGTAAAGTACGATCAAAGTCGAACTTGTGATGTCATCTTTGTCGATATTATGATAAATTAAACATCGATTCTTTTAAAAACTGAAATGTTACGCTATAAAACATATAATTCGTTAACCTCATACCATACTTTAATAAGAACACGACGGTTTTAAGACCTTAGCAATTATTTCTCTCACTATTAAGCAGTGTAAAAAAATATAAATAACAAATGTTACCAATTTGTAAAGCTTGACGTGAAAAGCAATATTTTCTTAAATTGAAATACCTAGGCAAATTACATTATGCAAGTAGCGTAATCGTTTACCGGGACTTAGTAAATCACCACGCATTTGAGTAACTATGTAACGCAAAATAATCGCTATCAAAAACTATCGATGCCCCATCCCTACATCCCTAACAACTAAACGATCGTAATGAACGCATTAAACAAGCTGATATATCAGACAGCAGAGAGCGCGGACAGCCCGCCTGCGACAGCACTGGAGCCCCGATACGTATGCAAATAGGCCCCAATGAATCTCCGGGGCGTGGGGACTTGATTGACGCTGACGTTAGTATCGCCCAGCCGTCTTAACAATCCACGAGTCCTCCGCGTTAGGGGCGGTCACTCCATCACTCCCTGTCAAACTACCGTGTTGACTGCCTCGATTGGTGCAATCAATTCTACCTCACTCATTTGTATTCTAGGCGCTCGTTTACTTGCACGAGAACAAAGTGATCCACCGCAATATAAGATGCAGCAACATTCTGATTACGAAGGACGGCGAAGTGAAACTGTCCGATTTCGGATTGTCTTGCAAATTGAATGGCACTTTGGACACGAGTAAGACGAATATTGGATCGCCGAGCTGGATGGCTCCTGAAGTAGTGACGTGCGGGGAAGAAGGTTACGGGAATAGAATTGATGTATGGGCTTTAGGGATAACAACTATAGAAATGGCTGATGGGAAAGCACCGTTTCAAGACATGCATCCAACAAGAGCGCTTTTTCAAATTGTTCGGAACCCGCCACCGGGTCTAATGAAACCAGCTATGTGGTCCAATGATATTAATGATTTCATCACCGAGTGAGTATTAATAACAAACTCTACTCAACTCATTTTTCAATTCAAAACCATACATATTGATGTATTTTTACAGATGCCTTGAAAAAAATCCTGAACATCGACCCTATATGATGGAGTTAGAAGAGCATCCTTTCATACAATCGGTTCCAGAAAATGATTTCCATGTAAGTTTATTTTAAGTTACCTCGTTATTATACTATGACTCGCTATTACATAACTAATGTTATGTATTTTTTTCCGACAGTTAACCACAGAATTAAAAGTACTAGCAGCAGACATGAAAAATAAAGTTTTAGAAGAGAAAGTTCCTGAAAGAATGATCAAGGATGGCCTTCTAACAATACAGGGTGTTAGCGACCCAGAAACCATGCAAGTAGAAGATTTGGCCGCATTGGAAAAATTAACAGAGGACAATATACTTGCTGAGTTGCAAACTAAATTAGTAAAAGGGTCATTTACATCATTTATCGGAGATGTCCTTCTTATTCTCAATCCGAATGTTACTGACGACATTTATAACGAATCTGTGAGTAAATGTAGATAACTAATTGAAGTAATTCAATCAATCCAATTAGTTGTTTGATTATATATAATTTACATTTACATTTTCAGTACCACAAAAAATATGAATGTAAATCAAGATCGGATAACGAACCTCACATTTTTGCGGTAGCAGACAGCGCTTATCAAGACGCCCTACATCACAACGAGCCCCAACACGTCGTATTTTCTGGTGAATGTAAATCTGGCAAGACTACAAACATGCTGCATGCACTATCTCATCTCACTTACTTAGGTGCCATGAAAAATAATACAGCTGAGAGGATACAGAAGGCCACTAAAGTCATACAAGCAGCTATCACTGGGGCAACACCACTAAATGCACATTCTACCAGAGGAATCTTCCAAATACAAGTCACTTACGGCAGTTCTGGTAAACTAAGCGGCGCTATATTCTGGCTTTATCAACTAGAGAAATGGCGCGTCTCGTCAACTGACATGTAAGTAGATAATGTATTTTGGTATAACATTTATCTGATAGAAATAAAAGTTAAATAAGTGTTTCAGGTCTCAAGCCAACTTTGATCTATTGTACTACTTCTACGACGCTATGGAAGCTGCTGATCGCACTGAAGAACTTTGTCTAGAGAAAAACAGGAAACATCGGTATTTGAGGATTCTTGATGAGCCAACAAAAGGCACAAAGGGAGTAAGAGAGAATTCAGAGAACAACGTCACATTATACAAAGAATTTATTGAAAATCTCAAAAGTCTGGACTGGGAAGTGGAAGACATTACTTTCTTTGAAACAGTGTTGGCAGCTATTCTCGTATTAGGTAATGTTAGGTTCAAAGATGGTAAAAGCGGTATAGCAGAAATAGAAAATCCTGATGAAGCGAAGAAAGTTGCTAAACTGTTATCTTTAGAAGAAATTAAATTTCTGTGGGCATTGCTTAATTACTGTCTAATAGAAAGTGGAACAGCTGTGAAAAGGAGACATTCTACTGATGAAGCGAGGGATGCAAGGGATACGTTAGCAAGTGCACTGTACAAACGACTAATAGACTGGATGATCAATCTGATAAATTCTAAACTTTCATTCATGCGATCTGTATTGTAAGTAATATTATTTGTTATACTCACTGTTGGACCTGCTACGGATTTGTATGATTTATTTTTTGTTTCAGCGGCGACAAATATTCAGTAAGCTTGCTCGACATGTTTGGGTTTGAATGCTACCACAGGAATAAACTGGAACAACTGATTGTTAACACAACGAACGAACAAATACAGTTTCTATACAACCAGAGGATGTTTGCGTGGGAAATGCAAGAGACAGCAGAGGAAGAGGTTCCAGTGGTATCATTACATTTCTATGATAACAAGAATTCAGTAGATCAACTAATGGGAAGACCACTTGGACTGTTTTATATTTTAGATGAGGCCAGCCGCACGGGTAGTGGCCAGGAATTTATTATGAGTAAGTAAACTTAAAAATTATTGTCTGAAAAATATATTGAAGCGAAATTAAAACTAAAATCTTGAAATATTCTCTTCAGGCACAATAAGAACGACTTGCAAGGGACCATACATCAAACTGTCAGGCAGCCATGAATTCAGTGTGGCCCATTATACAGGAAAAGTAAACTACGATTGCAGAGAAATGGCGGATAAAAACAAAGATTTCCTACCTCCAGAAATGATAGAAACCATGCGGGCTTCGACGAATGTTACTGTTCAACAGCTATTCAGGAATAAATTGACCAAAACTGGCAACTTGACCGTGTCATCTGGCCAGCCAAAAGTTACTGTAGCAAGGTCTAAATCTGAAAAAGAGATGGAAAATCTGAAAGCCAGGGTAAGTGGCAAAATGAAATATTCTTTTTGATGACCGAAAAATTCTTGTACCATTTGGATTTGACAATAAACAATCTATTACTTTCAGAAATACAACACGGTATCAAAAGGTCAATATTCTCAAGTACACCGAATGAGGACTGCTGCTGCGACATACAGAGCCACCAGCTTAGAGATCCTGAAGCAACTTTCCATAGGTCCTGGCAGTGGGGGCACCAACTACGTTCGATGTATCAGAGCTGATTTGAACGATAATCCTAGAGGATTCCAAACTGAAGTAGTGAGGCAGCAACTGAGAGCCTTGGCGATTTTGGACACAGCAAAAGCACGACAGAGCGGATTTTCTAGTCGCATACCATTTGCAGAGTTCATTCGAAGGTGAGTCTTCAAAGCTTTAAAAAATACTTGATTTTAAAGAGAAAGCAATGTGTGGAAGTTAATATAATGTATTTTTCATTTAGGTACCGTTTCCTGGCATTCGATTTTGATGAAAACGTGGAAGTGACAAAAGAAAACTGCAGGTTGTTAATGATTCGTCTGAAGATGGAAGGCTGGGTGCTGGGAAAATCTAAAGTATTTTTGAAGTATTACAACGAAGAATTCTTATCAAGGTAAATAAAGGCACTGAAGATAGATAAATATCTGTATATCTGATAAAAGGAGAATTTTAAGGCTATTGTTATATTTGTTTCAGGCTCTATGAAACGCAAGTGAAGAAAATAATAAAAGTTCAATGCATGATGCGAGCATTCTTGGCGAGAAGAAAAGCTAACAAGGATAAGTCTAAAATGCGTCACAGTAAGTACAAGTCATCCTCAATACCAAAAATTTCTGGAAGGTACCTAGGTATGGTAGTGACGTGTAATCTAATTTCTGCTTTCAGTAAAGGAACTCAAAAAGCAACAATCAATGAACGTAACAGAAGACGAAGCTGCGTTATTGATACAAAAAGGTAACTAAATCCAATATTTAGGAAATTATTCTTACCTTCAACTTTTGAATTGATGATCATCATAGTCGGCAGAGCTATTTTGGTTGCTGTGTCAAAGGCAAACGTAGCCATATTCAGTAGAACTGTATTTCTCATTAACCATATTTTCATCAGCGTCTTCAATGGAACCTTCTGAAAAACTGTAAACTCAATTAATGCAAAACAAATACACCCCCTAATTTCATTCTTACAGCTTACCGTGGTTATATAGTCCGCAAAGCATATGGACCCCTCATAAACAAAAGCACGGGACAAATTGATGAAGAAACGGCATCATTCCTAAAGAGGTTCGCCATGAGATGGAAAAGCCGTTCTATATTCCAAGTATTGTTACAATATCGTGCAGTACGATACCAGGATCTAGTGCATTTTTCTCAGCAGGTAACAGACTTTAGCATTTATTAAAATGTACTGGTTCATCCCCCCTGTAGTGTAGATGGCAGTAGTGTAGATTATTTTCGTGAGAAGGGGAGGATGGGTACAGTTGTACCAGTTTTTCAGTAGTATGGTTGTAACATGAGTTCATATTTGTCTGACTTTGTAGATGCCTAGAAAATGCCTGAGAAAGATTGTGCGAAGTGTGTCTGAGATGTCAGAACACACTGTCAAGTACGAAGAATTAAATGGTGATAGTTCTATGATAAAGGCTGTTGACAAGTGTGGAGTCAACTACGTTTTTTCTAGACTTTCGTCTATGGGTTCACGTAAAAAGCACGGGTGGTATTCGAGACTATAGTCACAATACTCTTTACATCTTGTTACTAAACCAAGATTATAAAGTTTTCTAAGAATAGAAGAGCTAGGATCTGTTTTTGGTTTTAAAATAGTATTTTTAGCTAGGCAACCTGAATCCATAAGAGTTACTGTCATCAATTTAAATATCAATAAACACACGCCGCATCCCAACTTGCTTTTTAATAACGTTTTTATTTTATTCCCACTGATACAACCGGGTAAGTCACTTGAATAAAACGAGAACACTTTTTTAGTTGTTGCGTCATTTATCTCATGTTCATCAAATACAACTTCTATTACAAAAGGCTTCTATCTAGCCTTTTTGTGGTTTACCTCGTTAAAATTTTGGGCGCAAACGTAACTCGAATGTTGGTATGATTATGGGGTCGCGCAGTTTTTTTCCAAAATTGCTCCATAACACGGCCATATTGTAACAAGGGTGTGCTATAAGCACACCTAGATATTTCTTAAAAAAGAAAGGCAATTATTATGTCCTGTCATCTTTCTCCAGGTGCATATCTACAACCAAGCAGTTTTGGAGGCACTGCTTAACACGAGCACTTCGGTCCTGCTTGACCGTGTAGACCCACATTCTAAAGAAAGCGACTTCCTCGGCTCCGGGCCTCCTACAGTTTGGAAACTTCCATTCAGAATCGACCAACTTCAGTATTACGATACTTCGTATATGTGCGATCCTTCTGCTAAGAGCAAGTGAGTATTTTGGACCTTTCCTTACATAAATATCAAGAACAACAAACCTACTAAGACTTCTGAATTTAGCCGTATCTATAAAACGTATCCATTCACAATGAGATAGTGAACTTGCAATATTAAATGATTAACATATCCAATTTCTTCTTGTAGCGACACATTTGCCAGTCAATATGATTCCGACCACGAGCAGTGGGACGAACCGTTGAAACGTCGATTTAGTTCAGCACAAACCGACGCCAGTAAAACTTCGGCGAGCACACAGACGCTCATCACAGTGCCATTCTGCAGAGACCCTACTCAACCGGTCCCCGTCCTCCCGCCCGACGAGCCAGACAAACCATCCACAGCAAAATCTGCGCGAAAAGACGGACCTGCCAATAGACCTGCAGTATACAAGAAGAAACCCAGCCAAGCTCCACACAGCTACTACCAACCACCAGAACCCTGGGCCGGAGTACGTGATGACACGGACATTCTTGAAGACGCAGCGCCCAAACTGCGAAAGTCGAGTTACACCAGAAGTCTTTACGCTATTGACAACGAAGCCCAAGATCCGATAATGGAACTGCAAGCAATGGCTAAATCTACTAACGATATGAACGAGGACGATCCTCCGTTCAATTTCCAAGCAATGTTGAAGAAAACTCCTCGTAATAGGGCTTCTATGAAGAGGTCTAATGAGTTGAATAATGATTTAGAGGAGAGGCAGACGGTGTCGAAGCATATTATATCGCCGAGCAAGGCTAAGCCACCGGCTGCTCCTAAATATCCGGCGCCGACGCCTCCTCCTGGTAAGCCGCCTCCAACTCCTCCAGGTAAGCGTCCTGCGCCAACGCCGCCTCCAACCAGAATGGCGACAGAGACGCCTCCACCATACAGAGACAATTCGCCTCTACCCCGGTCTGTGAGCAGAGAAATGATTCGACAGAACTCAAAGGACCTTATCATTGCTGCATTGAAGAAGAGGGACTCACAAACTGATATGATTTGTCAAGACGATAATAAAGTTGAAAATGAAAAAGTGGAGTTAGCGCCCGGAATCACAGTGGAGGGAACCGTTACAGATTTATAAGAAAACAAATAAAATTTCGTAAAAAATATATTTAATCTCCATTGCATTGGAAGTCCGCATACATTTATTATTTTATTATGGCATACAATATTAGTATTGTTTTTGACAGTTAAGTTTTTAAAGCCATAATTTTACGTAAGTCATAAGATTTTTGTTAATTTCTAAATAATATAATTTATATCTCAATAGAGTTAAGTATATTAAATACAAAAGATGATCTTAAAGCGAATTATGGCGAAACTCTGTGTTCATTTAACACATTTTATGGTTTCATCACATCGTAAAAAAATATATCAAGTTTTATATTAATCTTAGAATAACCTTATCCGAAATTGCTTTGGTAACTTATTATATTTGCTTATAAACTAGATTGTGGTGACATGATTACTACCACAGACAAGTTGAATGGTCCATGAAGGTTTGATAGCATTTATTGATGAGCGATACATCGACGATTTATTAAATATCACGTTATTACTACATAGTAAAACATTAGAAGTATTATGCTTGAAATTAAAAATTATTTAAAAAGTGAGTAAATTAAGTAGTAAATGTAAGAAAGAAGGTTTAACGTTAGATAAGTGATTAAATGTATCGCTCATATACATAATTATAAGAACTAACAAATAAATAGATACAGTAGGTATGTTTCATTATGCTTATAAGCTCACTGTTATTACTTTAAAAGCTCGATCGAATAATTTGTACAGTGTGATATGTTTATTTAAACTTTTATTTATATTTAAACAAATATGTAATTGTTCCTTGCTTTTGGAACCATCCTTAATTTTGCAACTACACTGTAGCATTTTTTTAAATAATTATATTTTTAATGTGGACATTATTATTAATAAGTGTTAATGTTAATTTAAAGGTCGTTGTTACGACTAAAAATAAAACCTAGGCCGTTTTAAGATGTACAGTGACAAAGAAAATTGTTTACCAAGAGTTGCTCGTGAAATCGCTTCATTTTAGTACGAAACACACCACAAAATATTTCAATTTTTCCGACCACATACAACTGCCTTACATTATAAAATCACTTGGAACAAATATAGTTAATACAATAAAGTACCAAAATATACTTCTACTTTTTTATTTTTAATCTCATTTCCATATATATTTTCTTTTTAAATTTAGGCCACACATAATTTCTAATCGAATATTAAATTTCCGAAATTCTCTCGCTAATCTCTTGAAATCACATCCTATAGTTATTGCCGAATATTAATTGACTTAAAGCTAGTTATTAAATTAGTGAAATACATTAAAAGGGTTATAAAAATATCAAGTATTTATTACGTTCTATATTAAACCTTAAGCTCTATGAATTCAGTCAATGTGTTACAAATGTAATAGATAGTTCAAGTGTGAAAAACTTTTTTTATTTTGTACCGATACCGCTTAAAAACCATTTTATGCTTAAATATTTCCCGATCCATCTCTCCCACTTACGTTGGAAAATAACTTGACCGTACAAAAACCCCCGATGCGATGATATTCGGAGTATTTCAAATATTTTTATGAGCCAAATTAGTACGTCATCAAGTTTTTAGAATTGCTTAAATTGCAGCAGGAAAATGCTACGGAACCTTTCTTAGCAATGAGAACTTAATTCTCAGAAACTATATCGATTTTGCGGTATCGGGACTTTACATTATGTTTCCATTTAATGGGTATTCCTAATTATACTGCTTCAAACCTTTCGTTAGGGTTTAGCCAAACAGCTTTGATTAAGAATCATTGACTGGCTTGTATCATAAACTAGCAATGTCGAAGATTAAAGTTATACTAGACCTAATTTAATATTTTTTTCCAAATATTATAATTTAGTACTAAATCCGGTGCAAATAGTGACTTAGAATACAAAAATGTACGTAAAATATTTATTTTTAAGCAATTTATTATGGCGCTTACGATACTAGAAAACCGTGACTTCATAACTTTGAGATCATCACATACCTATTACAATAATTTAAACAATAAATACAAACAAAATATAGATAATTAGAAAAGTTAACCTTAATATTTTAATATGCCTTTCAAATTTTTTTTATACTGAGTGACACAGAACATACAAAAGTAAATTCAAAATTGTTGTCTAAACATTTATAAGTCTGTGGTCAACCAGATTAACAAATAATCCAATGTGACTGATGAAAGGCAAATTAAAATCGCAACTACATTATTGTTCTTGAAATACCTCAACATTCCATTTCCATAAACATACAGTAAATTAAAAATTTAAAAAACAACCCCGCTCACTATGGAAAAACCAGAGACAAAAAGTTACCATTACTTAAAATTAGTGCAGAAATAAAACAAGTGTATATTACTGACCATTTAACTGTCAAACAATGCTTGGACTGGCCGTAAGGTACTTATATTATGCTACTTTATGACAAAAAGAAGACCAGAAGTTATCTCACTGTGCAATAAAAAAAAACTTACAATAAGTTACTGTGCTAGAATGTGACATTTTTACATTAACATAGTAGAAAAACTATTGGAAATGAATCAACACTCATATCGATACAAAAATCTAGCACGATTGACAAAGGACTGTGGTGTGACAATGAAGATAAGAAATTAACAAACATTACCTTGTCGTCTCTATATTTATCTAAGTCTGTGGCTATATGCATTAATGCTCAAAATAACAAAAAAGAATCTTGAGAACAAGTCAAATGAAACACATATTATGCCAGTGTCAGCTTGATCATAAAAATAGAATTAACAAAAGTACAATTGGCATAAATATAATATGTTGTAAATTCTGTCACATACATACATTACTTCTATAAGAACGACAATGGAAGTTTAAATTCATTTGTTATTAATTTCCTTTTTGCAATTTTAACAATACGAATGAAAGAATAAATGTTTTTTAAACATAAAATGCTTAATGCTTAAAAAACATTTCTTCGACTTTGAGACCAAATCAATCTCAAAAACTTTGTCCCAAATAAACTCATAAAATCTATAAATATGCGTCATCAATGCAACCACAGATACACTTATCCCCGTACTTAGACATTTAATGGTTACTTAAGTCACTCCTTAAGGACTTCTTTGACAATCCGTGCCTATATGTGGGGATGGTCTAGCTAGCTAGATATACCATACCTGAGCTCAGACGAGCAGCTGCGTGACGTTGGGCTCGGCGAGCGTGAGCACGGCGTGGGCCTCCACCATGACGACGAGCGAGTTGCGCGCCTCCTCGTGCGCCACGCCGTGCGCGCGCGTCGCGTGCGTGTACCACGCGCCCGTCGACGGCAGGACGGACACGCACCACTTGCATGATAGCCTGGGAATTAAGTAAGGAAATAAGCGGATTCAGGATTTTAAATACAAACTGGTATTATAAATGCGAAAGTAAGTATGTCTATCTGTCTTTTCTTCACGACTAAACTACAGAACCAATTTGTGTGAAATTTGGCACGGACATAGTTTGGAACTTGAGAAAGGACATGGATAGTTTTTATTACCAAAAATAAAATTTATTCCGAACATACAGCGCAATCTAATGGTTAAACCAAAAATCTGCCGGAAGTCACTATTCCACGCGAACGAAGCAAAAGCTATTCTATAATAATACGTCCAAGGCCGATTTCGGCCACAGCGGCTGTCCTCATATAAGGAGATCAGCCAGCTGCGCAAGACATTATAGTGCACAAGCATTTTTTATATTTTTAAATGTTTTTTATTTTTATATTTAATATTTAAAAATGTAAAATATATGTTTGAAAATAAATAAATGACTAGGTAAAAGAAAACATTCTTTTTTTTGTTCGTCCAAAAGGCTCTACAGAAACGATTTGAAAAATTCATTCACTATTGAAAAGCTACACTATTTTTCGAGTAACATACATAACTACATATCTCCAGGACGGGAGTGTAACCATGGTAAAACAACTAGTGTAGAATAACATGCATTCCTCCTTATGTACTCCATTAAGGAGGAGATAGAGATGTGTCGTAGACGCATACAGTCGTGCTCGTTAGCGTAAATATTTTTTACATAAATTGACAATTTTTAATCGTGGCCTACTTTAGTGACTAAGCGAACTTATAAATGTACATACCTCCTACATATTCTAGTACATCTAATGTTTGAGTGTTTAAATTGAGTGAACTTCAAAGAATGGACAAGAAGTGACTTTACACAAAATCATAATGGATAGCAGCCCCTTCAACCGAAGCGGGCTAACGCGCCGCTCTCCACCACCGACACCAACACCAGCCCAATCCCCCGGCCGAGAGCCAATAGAGAAAGTGGAGATCATCTCAACGCCTGAATTGCACAACTGGATGGGGTACATTGAACAAAGCCTAAACGAGGTCTGCATTATTACTTCCGAAGGCAAGCTTAACTCAGAACAAAAATTAAGAGTGAGTAACCTCTGCCGAAAAGTGGGAAATAATGTAGCTCATCTAGTCCTTCAGTACCAGTCCCTAAAACAAAAGGCCGTACAAACGCATCACTCTCTCCAAGCCCTGAACGAAAAACAAGCCCTGACAGATACACTAGCTGCAGAAATCAAGAATGCAATAAAAGAGTCCTGTACAAAACCAATTTCTGAAAGCACTTCCTTTGCGGATATGGTGAAGAAAGGGTCCAACAGCTTCGTTCGTCCAATTAAACATAGCGCATTGGCGATTTATCCGAGCGATAACTCAAAGACGAGCGATGAAACTAGAAACCTGGTCCAGAAAATCGTGTGCCCTGAAGAAATGAAGCTGAAAGTCCGAGGAGTCCGTAAAGTCCGAAATGGCGGCGTGATTATCAGCACTGAGACCAAGGATGACCTCGAAAAACTAAAGCACACTGTCCAGCATGCAAACTCAGGCCTCACCGTCAACGAACCACAAAAGCGGAAGCCCCGCATAATAATAATAGGAGTTCCCTCATCAATGGCAGAAAGTGAAGTATACAACTGCATCTTTGAACAAAACGTAGTCGATAAAGTCCCATCCATGTCCAGAGAAACATTTTTGTCCTCAATAAAGCTAAGCCACAAATCTGGCAGAAGAGATACAGATAATCATAACTTGATCTTAGAAGTATCAGCGGTCATACGAAAAGCCCTCATCACCCAAGATCGAGTCTTTATAAACTGGACATCCTGCCAGGTAAGAGACTTCACATTAATAACTAGATGTTACATCTGTCAGCAGTACGGTCACGCGGCTAAGACATGCAAAAATACTGCCCCGGTTTGCGGACACTGTGGTGAAGAGGGACATTCAATCAAGGAGTGCACTAAGAAAAATGATTCTCCAAGATGCGCTACGTGCCTACGCTTCAAAAAACCAGGTAATCATAAAACCGGAGATATCGATTGCCCGGCTAGAAAAGCTGCCGAATTTAGATACATCAACTCAATCGACTATGAAGGCGCCTGAGAGCGTCACATAATATTTAACCACTTTAGAACTTAACGTTTAAGTATTATTATAATATGGATAGTTTAATTATGGAAATAGATAATAGTTTTTCAACTATGACCAAAGCATGCAATGTTGAGGACTGCAAACAATATCTCTCTGACTTTCAAAGCTCATTAACAGTACTAACCCAAAATATTCGTAGTATATATAAGAATATAGACAGTTTCAATACCTTCCTGCATACCCTTAACCTGACTTGTGATATAATAGTGCTAACCGAATGCTGGTTATCAAACAGAAATGGAAATCTCCCTTTTATTCCCGGATATCACTCTTTCTATAGTAAAAAAAGTTATAACCAAAACGACGGCGTCGTAGTTTACGCCAAGGAATCGCTACAGATCACTGTCGAAGAACCAGACCTTGAAGACTGTAACTGCTTAGTTATAAAAATAGGAAGTACTACAGCAATTTTAGCTATATATAGATCCCCTTCCTTTAAAAACCTGGATCCCTTCCTTTATTCTTTAAACCAGACTTGTGAAGCATTAATTCCATTCAAAAACATTATACTAACCGGTGATCTAAATATCAACATAGGCTCTAACAACTGTGATGTCGGAACACAAAACTACCTTAACCTTTGCTCATACCTAGGGTTCCTACCTGCTCATACTCTGCCCACACATCAGAGTGGCTCTTGCTTAGATCATATGATGATTAAATCTAGTTTACATTACATAACACTTGTTACTAATTCAACGATTACCGATCATCATGCTGTCCTACTAACACTAGATTTAATGCCCCCTAAGCTAAATCGAACACAGACAAAAACTAAATTAAACATAAACAATCTTGAAAATGATTTACGCAGCATTGATTTTAGTCCAATTTATAATGCTGATGACGCAAATTCATCTTTATCGTACTTAATAAAAAATGTCCAGCAAGCTATATTACACAATACGACTATTATGACAAACAATAAAAAACTGCAGAATATCAAACCTTGGATCACACCTGGACTCATCCGTTGTATTAGACACAGGGACAAACTTCATCAAAGAACAAAGCGATCACCTGATAATTTAATACTCCAAATAACATATAAGAGGTATCGAAATTTTTGCAACAACCTCTTAAAACGACTAAAAACTAACTACGATAAAAATGAATTGCAGAAAGCAGGTACCAATACCAAATCATTATGGCAACACATAAAAAACGTCACTTATTTATCAAAACAGCGTGAATCAATCTCAAGTTTACTGTTTCATGATACTTCACCGCTTTTGTCAGCTAACAATGTAAATAACTATTTTGTAAACGTGGGGAAAATCCTTGCTGAGCAGATCCCACATTCAACGGTCATACAAGCATCGCGCATTCAACACTTAACCACGAGTGATAAATCTTTTGGTATGCTTGACCCTGATACACACGAAATCACGCGAATTATTTCAGGACTGAAAGATGATACTGCAGTTGGCTGGGATAATATAAGCAATAAAATATTAAAAAGGTTCAAGCATATTCTGGTGCCCCCCTTAACGTATATATTTCGTCTATGCCTCTCAGATGGTGTATTTCCTGAATTTCTAAAAAAAGCAGTAGTAATCCCTATTTTCAAATCAGGAAACAAAGATCAAATAAGTAATTATAGACCAATATCAATACTTCCTTCGATATCCAAAGTACTAGAAAAAATTATTAACACTAGACTAGTCAACTACTTGGAAAAACACGGTTTACTATCACCTATGCAATTCGGCTTTAGATCTAAATTATCCACAGCAAATGCGGTACATACCCTGACCGACTACGTCACAGAAGAACTTGGCAAGGGGAACCAAAGCTTAGCAATCTTCATTGACCTAGCAAAAGCTTTTGATACTGTATCAATTCCCCTGCTTTTATACAAACTAGAGGCGGTAGGAATTCGAGGCACACAGCTAAAACTAATAGCAGATTACTTAAATAATCGTTGTCAATGCGTTCGAATCGATACGACCATAAGTGATAACCTAAAAAACCATGCTTTCGGTGTTCCGCAAGGCAGCATTTTGGCCCCTACCCTATTTCTTATTTACATAAATGACCTATGTAATCTGGATATAGAAAACGAAAAAATAATATCTTATGCCGACGACACAGCGCTATTATTTACTGCGAAAACTACTGAGGAACTCTACAAAAGCGCACAAAAAGGTTTTAATATTGTCACTAACTGGCTTAAAAACAATCTACTAACCCTAAATGTTGATAAAACTAAATTTATGCACTTTTCTATGCGCAGAAGTCAAAATAAAAATACTAACACGCATCTATATGCACATCAATGTAGTGATCCGTTAATCAACTCATGTCATTGTCCTATAGTCCTTAAAACAAATAATATTAAATATCTGGGTGTTATAATTGACGATACTCTTTCCTTCAAACAACACATCGAGAGCTTGGTGTCTAGAGTACGGAAATTAATGTTTGTTTTTAAAAAACTACGCACAATCGCAGACAATAAGCTAGTTACGCAAATTTATCTGGCCCTTTGTCAATCCATCCTTACGTATTGTATTACTTCTTGGGGAGGAGCACCAAAAACTACAATGCTTCCTCTCGAACGAGCCCAGAGAGCACTTTTAAAAGTAGCTTACTTTCGTCCTTTCCTCTTTCCCACAGATCAGCTATATAAATCTTGCAATGTTTTAACTGTCAGGCAATTATTTATCATGCACGCAATACTAACACAACACTCTCAGCTTTCCTACAATCCTAACATTATAAACAAAAGACGTAAGGATATAGTTTGCAGTTCAAACTCCACCTCAAAATATGTGTATACGAATAGATTCTTTAGATTTTTAGGCTCATTTCTGTACAATAAACTAAATAGTGAACTAAGCATTTATAGCCTTAACTACTTTAAATGCAGAAAAAGTGTTCGTAATTATCTGCAAAGCCTGTCTTATGATAACACGGAAGACCTACTTAAAGTGTGTAAATGAAACTGCAAACGCAAACAATAATAAATAAGTATTAGGTATAAGCAAAGTATGTATTTTAATCGATGTTTAGCTATTTAATTTTTTGTATATTAGATTGTCAATTTATGTTGTCATATTAGCAAATAAGGTCTCTTTTCGCTTGAGACACAGGTTTAACCTAGTTCAAGCAATTATAATGTTAGCACATATGTCTAGATTTTAAGAAATAATGTTGTTTAATGTGAACTTCGATAAATGAATAAATGATTAAAAAAAAATTAAATAATCCCTTATGTAATACCCCTATGTGCCCTTTATGTACTTCGTTATGTATGGATGTTCCGGTGGATGTTACCACTTATTTTATGAGCTTGATAAGCCCCTGAGAGGCATAATATGATACATTGAAAAAAAAAAGTAGTTTTATTTTACCTTTTAGTGATACGTAGTTGATTGATTAGTCAAAAAATCTTATTCCCAACCCAAAACTTGAGAAATCAATAAAATTACCTGTTAGTAACATGTCTAGATTTCACATGTCTCCGTCTGTACCCCCAACTGTTGTAAACACGTGGACAAAACGGACAGGGAAATGATGGATCTGCAAAAACAGGAATACATGTTACATTATAAAGAGTTAAACAATAAAAAAAATACACCTGAAAAAAGATATTAATCAAAATTTTGAGACTAATTCATTGACTAAAATTTTGTTGTTTTGATATACATATAATTACATTCAATCCGTTACCTGTCTCAGGAAAATCAGACTCCTATTTGATTTAAACAGGAAAACAAACAACATCTATTCTAAATATGTATTAAAATTACCTTTAGCATCAGTATTCACCAAATTTAGATTCTCAGTTTTTATGCTCAGCGATTCAATTCTAGTTCCACTCTGCAGTACATTTTCAACTTCCTTGTCTATTTCAATAATTTCATCGGATGCATCACTGCTGTTAATTTTTTCATTTAAACAAGGCTGAGTACTGCTTACTTCACTCTTATCAATTCTGTCACTAAGCATGTACGCCTTCTTGTTGAGACAATTTTCAGCACTAATCTGTTTCTTATCGGAAGTGTCTTCCAGTAAAGCAATATCTGTGTCATTTGTATTTTCTCCTGAATAATCAGTAAGGGGTGATTCTATGGGCTCAATTTTGAGGACTACATTCTGAAATTAGAAATCATACCTAAAATGTTTTATAGGTACCACATTCTTGTACTAATATGATAAAGAGGAAATATTTTTTTATACCCTAAATGCTCTGGAACTACTGAACCAATTAGAAAAGGTATACTGTTAAGAAGCTTCACTATCACAGAGGGTATATTTTGTCTAAGTACAGGACAAGTTTCCAGTGGAATGCAAGTGAACTGTGACCACATTTGTCCTTGCTTATAACAGATCATTAATACTTACACTATACAGTACAGTAAAATGTTGTACTTACAGATTGCTTTCCATTGTCAGAGCTAATTTTGTGAACTGTTTCAGAATCAACCGTAGGTAAACACTTCTTGCACTTATTGTTGTTGTCTTGTTCTGCTCTTTTCCTCTTCTTGGTTGCTCCTGAACCTTTCTGAAAAGTAAAGATATAAATTTTTATATTACCTACATAGCTACATCATGAGACATATCTGGACTAGGAACTAATAAAGAAGTCTGTTGAAGAATAAAATTATAGTAATAAGTACTGCAACACTAATGTCAGGTTTTAAATGCCAAAACTGATAACTGAAATTTTGTAAGTTTGTCTAGAGCCTAAATACAGTAACAGCCACTTTTAATTTGGATGCGGGAAGACAAGTAGCCTCAGAATACAGGTAGAACCTAGGACAAACAGCTTGTATTATTTTTATTTATTTTTTCAATTTGCATTTAAAGAACTATGTTTAGTATCTTCTGGGATACCTACAATGTACAAAAAAAGGTAATATGCAATGAACTTAGCAGGATGGATTGTTATTACACTCACGGTGAGTTTCACCTTTTAATTTTAACAATAACTGGACCATTTTCAGTTGTCAAGCATGGACGGCATACAACTGGTTATGGATTGGTTGTCGTTATAATTACATGGTGCGACTTTCGTCTTAGTATATCTTTAACATGGAGAAAAGATCTTACATTTTGCTTCTTCTCAGCAACATCGTCAAGCAATGCTATATCAGTTTCATTTGTATTATCTCCGGAATAGTCCGTAAGTGGTGATTCCGCTGGCTCTAACTTTGGCACTAGGTTCTGAAATATTTAAACAATAAGATTTTTTCATGAGAACTGTTCTTATAATATCCATATTTGAACATTTTCATTTAAATTAGATTCAAATAAACCTTACATTTTGAGCAACATCTTGTCGGCCCTGTACAGATACACATTTCTTGCATTTACTGTTGCTATCTTCATGTTCACTTTTCTTACGCTTTTTAGGTAAAGAGCTTGCTGATGTTTTCTAGAAAAAAACATTTAATTGTTGTTAAACTTGTTACTAATGTACTGAGAATAGTATATTTCTACCAAGTGCAATCTTGCGACTTTACCTAAGACAACCCACTGACCACTTGATTTGACATGATGGAACAGTTATTAATATATTTGTAAATAAAACAATATGAATCTTACCTCATCTTCTCGTGAAACCTCACTGCCTGTAGATAAACCGCAAATTCTTAACGTTTCTGCAGTTTTTAACAGTATTGGTAGAAATTCTTCAGTCACATTCACCTCCCCGTTGTACATGAACGTCAGCAGCGTCCGCAGAGAGGCCGTACTGATGTCATGAAGCACTATAATTGGATCCTTGTGGGGGTTTTGCTACGAAAAAAACGTGTGGGCGTTAGACCAAAAACTTTGCGTAGGGAATCCATATAAAGGCAATTTGACACATGTATACTCTGTTACCTGAAATATGGTCCTGAAAACTGAACTATTCGCCGACAGTATCACTTTATGAGCCTTAAAACTGTGGCCCTCAGACACCAGAGTCACGTCCGACAAGCCTTCGTCTTTGTACAACTCTTTTACATTGAACAGAATGTTGCTCTGATAGCCATTCCATTTCAAACTGATTTCCTGATTCGCCATTATGTCTCGCTACGTTACCATAGGCAAATTTTCTTAGTTAAATCTAATAAAGCAAAATAAATAATAGAAAATTATATCAACGAAACGACGCAAAATTGCTTTGATTGAAATTGAAAGAAAACAATGCCACAGATAAATAATTGTAATTGAGCTATGTTACCAGTACAATAAAAAAAAAAACGTCCATAAAACTACCTATTCACTTTTTGTGAAATATTTTGAATATGAATGGTTTATGTTTATAGCATCAAATTCAAGTTTTGTATCATTTTATTTATTTAGCTATTTATAAGGTGAATCTCTCATAGTTACCATTTTTTGAGCCGCGTCTATTACTTTTCTTATATTGTTGTTCTTCTCTTTTACCTAATTAAAAAATAAACAAGCATTAAACTTCAAAAATTCAACAAAAACAAGCTATGTTGTACTGCATAGATTTTTAACCAGCTTTCGCGATACTTCGAAACTACATTTTAAAATCTCATAGACTTAATAAAATTTTGACTAAAAGACCATTTACCAAACAGCGTCGAAATTAAAAATGGAGTGTGGCGGCCCGTTTGAAAATGGAGGGAAATGTTATTTTACATTTTGCCTTTCGCCAAAAAATCGAAGTTGTAGATATAGAGTAACTTATATATGGCTGTAGGTAGGTATATTTCCTGTATAAATGTAATTATTATTTCATCAGTCGATCCGAGGTAAGTAGAACTGCCCATTTATTACGTAGTTTGGTACTGAGCTACTACCTACAAAAAAATATATTATTAGGTATACGTTGAATGCTTCTTGTACGTACCTACTCTGCGTATAGGCACCTAAAGTAAACCCACGAACTACCTATTCGTGTGTTTGACAGTACATAAATGTATTATGTTATTTATTGTATTAGTTTATTATAGTAAAAATGATTTTTTGTTTATTTGTACCTACTCTAAAGTCTCCGAAACTACTCATAGGGAAGAGTGTAGCTTTCCATCAGTGAAATAGGAAACATTTTTTCGGGTAGCAGTTCACACGGAACGCGGGTGAAATCGCGAAAACGACTAGTAGGTAGCTTTTTCAGTAGGTTTTATGTCGCAAGCATGGTAGTCCACAAATCATGTTTATCTTTATTTATCTTTTAACCCTGATCCTCAATCTGATATAGGTAGCTAATTACTTAAAACTGCATTTCGAAATATTCCATCTTATCAATTATAAACTATGTATATTAATAACTAAGTATGTAGTTATGATAAATTATGAAGATCACTGACAAATTATCTATACTAATATTATAAAGCTGAAGAGTTTGTTTGTTTGAACGCGCTAATCTCATGAACTACTGGTCCGATTTGAAAATTTATTTCAGTGTTAGATAGCCCACATATCGAGGAAGGCTATCTACTTTTTATCCTGGTAGGTACGGGAAGTAGTTCCCACGGGATGCGGGTGAAACCGCTGGCAGAAGCTAGTATTGAATAAATGATAAGAAAGAGCTCAAAGTATTTTTCTCTTTTTACCTACAAAACAGTAGCGGCGTAAGGGGGGGGCGGAGGGGGCGGTCCGCCCCGGGTGCCACGTCTCGGGGGGTGCCATCTCGGTCGGCACATAGGTATCTGCACGACCAGGATGGCGCAGGCAGAAGGGACAAGTCACTGAGGGTGCCATTCTAATCTGCAAAGCCTAGGTTCACTACCAGTCACTGCACGCTTTTCAAATTTTAAACAAAACTACAACAGTGCATGAGCAAACGAGGCAGACGTCGAAGCGGCACTGAGAGGGGTACCAGGCCGGCTGTCACCCCTCTTTTCTTGATTTTACCTAATTACTCAAATTAATTCCTCAAAGGAATAAAAAAAATCCGCTCGCTTCGCTCGCAGTTTTCACATAATTTCTGGTTTATTCTGCGCTCTTGAGTCAGTCAAAAAATTTCACACATGCTGCTCTCGCAGCTTTTTGGCTTTCCACTGGTTTTTCTCAAACTTGTTTGAGTATTTTTGTTTGTGTACCAAGACTCAAAAATTTCGCGCTCGCTGCGCTCGCGGCTTTCAATAACAATTCCTTTATGTATCATTGCGTCCCAAAAATCTAAAATTTGTCGCTCGCTACGCTCGCGGCTTCTTCTCTTTACAGTGCTTTTTTTTAAAACTGGTTTAGTACTTTATTGTTCCAAAACTCAAAAATTTCGCGCTCGCTGCGCTCGCGGTTTTTTCACTCGACACTGGTTTTTGTAAAACATGTTTGGATTCTATTATGTCCCAAAACTCAAAAATTACGGGCTTGCTTCGCTAGCGCTTTATAAGTTTGCAGTGATCTATCTCCGGTTTCTTTATGTTAAACGTAGCAAAAAGCACCATGAATGATTTCTACACGATTTTTAAATACTTTAATTTTCAATTTTAGTCCGTGATTATATTTTGTCCTTTTTTTTGGGGGGGGGTGCTCAATAGGTAGTCCGCCCCGGGTACCACCCGATGCTACGCCGCCACTGCTACAAAATAATGACTAAGTATGTTTTTTAGTAATTTTAACATATTTCCCCTAAATAATTATAAAACAGAGAATTGATAGCAAATTGTTGAATTTCTTTTATTTATTTATTGGTTAAGTTTCAGTCAGCCGGCATGTCATTGTCTTATTTGAATAAGCCAATACCGTGATAAACAAACTACTATGTACCTACTTCTAGATAAGAATAAATCAAAGATTAATCATAATAAGTATCTATTTTTATCTTTTAATTTTTGATACGTATAATGGTATAAATTCAGTGACCATGAACTATAAATAGGCGGGTTTCGAAATATTGAACCTAACATTTTTTAAATGAACTTAGGTACTACCTACATACTTACTTTTGAATATTATGCAGATAGGTAATTGGTGTTCAAAAAAAATATTATAGATAGGTATATTTCTCTATTTTGTATGACGAGCGTCGTTTGTGGCCCGGACGGGCCGCGGCCGGGCCGTGTCCGGGCTTTTACTTCATACAAAATGTATGTAACGTTTCACGTCCGTGCCCCGTACCAGCCACGTACACGCCACGCCCCGGACACGGCCCAGCCTAATATAAATCATCCCTATAATCGAATAGGCTCCGGAACTACTGAACCGATTTGAATAATTATTTCACTGTTAGCCACTATCTACGTTGAACTGGGCTTGTTTGTACCTATGTTTTATCCGGGAAAAGGAAAAAGTTTCCTCGAGACGCGGGTGAAACCGCATGAACAGCTAGTAATCTCTTTTATGGTTTACTAGGTATCTACAAAAGTGCTTAGAAAAACAGTAGCTATCATCAAAAGTGCAAATCTAATATTTGTAAAACAATTCTATCAAGGAATCCCTAAGAATCTAAGGAAATGTAATAAGTGGGTCAGCAAACAATATCCGAGCATCGCCCTGAAAGTGGCCTAAGGCTGCGGTTCCACTGAGGCGAAGATGCGCGGAGCGGAGAGGAGACGTATGGGGATCGACCAATCACATTACGTACATGCAAAAGAGATGTGGATTTCATGTAATGTGATTGGTCGATCCCCACACGTCTCCTTTCCGCTCCGCGCGTCTCCGCCTCAGTGGAACCGCAGCCTTATCGGCGCTAATCAAATAATCTAGCCCTTATGAAACTATTGTCTTAACTTTAGTCAACAGTCTATCAAAAACATTTGATGGCTCTTCACTTACTATAAAACTAATTTGATAGTACTGTTCGCAATTAAAAATAAATTCTTCATCATCAAATAAAATGGTTTGTTCATCGATATTCGTGTTGTGTTGCCTCGCGTTAGTCTGTTTTCCTCAAATTGTTCTAGCATTAGTTAATTATTCTTTGCCTCCGTATTCTAAATATACTGCTTCGGATATACTTGATGACGCGCGCTTGGACACGGTAAGTTATTTATTATAATGACGTGACCTAAAATCATCACCTAAAATAACCGCTAAGTAAATAACACAGAATGAAACAAAAATTTGATCCCTGACTTATCTTCTCTTACAAATAATCTTCAACATTTTATCCACAGTTTTCGTTGATAAAAAAATATGGATATCCATGCGAAATACATCGCGTGTACACTGAAGATAAGTATATTTTAGAGGTGCACAGGATACCTGGCAAGACACCCAATGCGCCGGTGGTCTTTCTCCAACACGGCTTGTTGTCGTCTTCCGCTGAATGGGTGCTTATGACCCCCGGTCGAGGACTTGGTATGAACTCTTTTTATACTGTCTCGTAATAATACCATGGATGATTTTTTTAAATTTTCAAATGACTTATAATGTTAGCGAAACTTTGCTTTAATACGTCTTACTAGACGTAAAATGGCGCCTAATGGTTCGAAAGCCCTTTCTGTAAAATTTTTAATTTCTAGATTTAAAGGAGACTGACGTGATACTAACTTGCATTGTTTCCAGCGTACATCTTAGCAGACGCTGGATACGATGTCTGGATGGGCAACGCACGAGGGAACACTTACTCCCGAAACCATGCCTCTCTGAAACCTACATCTTCCTCTTTCTGGAAGTTCAGCTGGCATGAAATAGGTTACTACGACCTTCCTGCCATGTTCGATTACGTCATTAAAGAAACTGGACTTCCTAGGATCCAGTACATCGGTTTCTCTCAAGGGACTACAGCTTTCTGGGTTTTGATGTCAACTAGGCCTGAATATAACAACAAAATTCTTGCTATGCAAGCTTTAGCACCTGTAGCATACGTGGGGAATATTAAGAGTCCTCTGATAAAAGCTATAGCACCGTTCACTAACTCTCTTGAAGTAAGTATCAATCAGGAATCTTCACGCTCTAATTTTAAGATCTGGAACGATGCTGACTAATTTTTATGTGATTCCAGATTGTATTTAAACTATTAGGGACTAACGAAATTCTCCCCAATGGCAAAATAAATGAACTTGCAGGACAGAGCTTGTGTATTGAAGAAGCCATCACCCAACCACTTTGTACAAACCTTTTGTTCCTTATTTGTGGATTTAATTCAGAACAACTTAATACGGTAAGTATTTCTCAACAACAAAAAGATTATGAAGACGTATTTAAGGTAAAAAAAATATAGATTTTTTCTTTCTTGATTCTAGACAATGCTGCCAGTTGTTATGGGTCATACTCCAGCCGGGGCTTCAACGAGACAACTCATACACTTCGGTCAATTGTACAAGTCAGGGAAATTCGTACAATTTGACCACGGTTGGCTTACAAACAAACGAAAATATGGAACCTACAAACCTCCGGCGTACGATCTGCAAAATATCAGGACTCCTGTTTTCCTCCATTACGCTGACAACGATTGGTTATCGACCCCTAAAGATGTTAAAAAACTGGCAAAAGAAATACCTACAGCAATTGGTCTTTTCAGAGTACCTTTATCTAAATTCAATCATTTAGATTTCGTCTTCGCCATAAATGCGACGGAGTTCATATACAACCGCTTATTGAACATAATGGCACAATTCAAAGACGAAGTATGAACTAACACATTATATTTCACGCCACTTAACACATACAAATACAATTTTATCTTGACAACGATGTATGTTTTCATCTTCACCTGCTTAAACCTGCGAAAACAAAATACCATTTTTAATAAATTTCCTCGCAAAGATTCAAATTAGTCAAGTAACGCACATATAATGTTAAGTACTTACATGTACACTCGAATTATGATTCATGTATTAAACGAAAGTCCTGCAATGTAAAGCACGGTATTAATGTCGTTTTTATAGGAAAATTGTAAGGACTGTTACTGAAAATATTTTGTCGTCAGACCAAGAACGTACTGTGGAATTATTTGTCACACTTAATGATAATAAATAACCTAGTCTAGGTCAGTAGACGATAAGGTTTGAAAATCCTATAATATTTTAAATTAATTCATGCTTACTATCTACAGGTGTGTCTAAAGATAAATAATCAAAATCTTACGCAACGTGAATCAGTACTGGTATCTGTGATTGTGGAACACGAGGGCGCAGACTTGCTAGAATTCACTTTATGGAATGAAGCATTGATTACAGACTTTTTTTCACGCAACTTTCTCTCATAAGCTATACCCATTTCTCGTTTCACGATAGCTCCAAAAGTGTTTTGCACTGAAATTATTAATAAAACATTTCAACGTGAAAAGGGCGAGACTGAAAAAGATAGAAATTCGGATGGAGATAGAATGATTAGGGTAGAAACATAGATGCTTCTGAATTAAGCAAAGTATCTAGGTAAGTTCCCTCAGGTTTCGAAATAACTGCTTAGGAACTGCTAGCAAGTATACAGGCATTCTCCAAGTTTGTCAGCTGCAAACCAAACAATAATTTAAGATGTCATTAAAACACTTTGTTAGATATTTAGACTACCTTTAGTTAACAGCACAATAGGATCTTCTTTCCTACTACAGCAATCGCTCTCTCTACTAAGTACTCCTTTATCTGGGTCGTTAGTTTTATGTAAAACTTGTAACAAAGAAATGTGTCTGTACGTCTGAAAATTAAAACTTTGTATGAATACATGATTCAATAAAAGAGTATAAGTTGTTTAATCGTTAGTATTATTCAGTACCTCATTCTTACAATTCTTCATTGTTATTATCATTTCTGAGTCAATTCCTTTGACTTCGCTTACATTCGGAATATCGTCTGTACAACATTCAAATGGTTTAGGCAATATAGCAACACTATCGTGCTTACTTGCACTTTTGAAAGGACTAAAGAATGTTGATTTCCATGAAGAATTTTTGTACACATTTTGAAGTTCAATTTTTAAGGAACTGTTTTCTTTTTTCAGTTTGTCTATTTCAGTCTTCTGGCAATTACATTTATCTTGTAACTTCTCGAGGTTTATTTTATAAGCATTAATTTCTTCGCTAATTTCATTACAATGACATTGTTTATCAACCAGTCTGACTTTTGCAGCGCAGTGCTTACTGCACACTCTTTGACTTTGTGACGTCGAACACGATTTATTCGATCTGCATACCGAAGGATTCGATATGAAATCAGTGTCTGTTGATCTGTTATTCTTGCAACATGGTTTTCTACAATCTGTCAGAGAACATTTTTTCTTACATTCAGGGAAACCATCTGGATATCCTTGCGGTTTAAAAGGACATGTGAGAGGTTCTCTTTTGCTTTTTTTTCCTTTCCAACAACAGGGAATTGGGAAAATAGCACGAGTTAAGTACGGTGAGATATTCCTCACAAACATGGCCTGTTGCACCATTTCAGTTTGCCAAACTTTTGCAACAGACCGCACACTATCTGTGCGACAACACTCATTCTGAGCGAGATCCTCATCTTTTGGAATATTTACATGAAAGATCTTTTCGATAATGATTTTCCAAAGCATTTTAATGCTTTTGAGGGCCTCCAGGCATCGGTCACAAGGCCAATGGCTAGTTTCAAATTCCTCCTGGAATCATTTGAATGTCGGTTGTATTATCATATCACTGGGTTATGTACTTATATAAATTAAGCAATCCTACACAATGATTTAGATGAAAATACTTAGAAGCGACACAAAAATTACTCACATCGTCAAAGTACTTATCGAAACCCTCTTCATTTTTTAAACATTCCTTTATAGCATTACATGAATCACAAATGCTATCTAGCACAACTTTTGATTTACAATCGGGATGACAACGGGGCGTGGCCTGGAAAGTTGAAAATCAGAGGTTTCAATTTTAGGTGAAAATCTTTTTATCTTAGAAAATATTTTTTTCATCATTTTTCTTACCCTGCCTCGGCTTCTGCATGTCATGGTTCTCATGAAGCTGGCTAAAGTGCTCGTGGGTAAAACGCAAATAGGCATATCGCACTTTATCCATTCCCTGAGGTAACGATCGCGCGCCCGCACGTCATGACTCCATGCTCTGACGTCGCGGCAAGACTCGTATGATTTGATCTTACCCTCGTTGCGTGAGCACAGTCGTAAGTTACTCTGACCTATGTAATTCATTGAATTCATACATTCGATAAACTATTTGCCGATCTTATCTCCATGTTGACATAAAATTTTGAGATCCAAAACGATGGTGCCAATTGAGTGTCAATGGTGTCAAGTATGTAAGTACATACGTCAAGCTACTTTTTTTATAAAGTTTTCTGAGAAAGTATAGGTTCTCACACAAGCCAAAGCAACATCGAAAATCAAAATGAAATCTGTTTTTATCGTACCTAAGTTCTTCAATTAGTGTTAACATGTTTATTTTCAACTATTGAATATAAATAAAGAAGTACCTAATTACGCATGAAACATTTTCATTATTTACATATACCTTATATAACCTCGTTGATGTTTAATTGCAGGCACTGCAAATGGAAGAAAAAAAAATTCAAATATGACATTCTATTTCAAGTCACAATTCCGCCTCGATTTCTTTTGACAGTTCAAAATATTTGATAATTTTCGTTTATACACATTTTGCCGAAAGTTTATTGCAAAACAAAATAGGTATTTCAAATCGTATCGTTATGCGTAAAATGGATGGCGGAGAAAAGTAGCATATATTTATATACATGTATATGTTTAGAAAAATCGTACATTATCCTAAGTAGACTAAATAGTTGGCATCGCGATGTCTTTCATAACAAAAAGGGAGCGTGTGTTCAACGAACACGACCTATTCGATTTGCCGGCGAGGAACGAAGGAAAGCTGAAGGCCTATGCGTCATGCACGGACGCCAGGGCCTGGTCCCACTTCTGTTCGGATAAGAGCGAGCACCTGGTGGAGATAATAAAGAGAAACAACGAGACGGTCCGGCCGAAGTACTTCCCGACGGACGTGATCGTTGACACACTGATGGTAGCTAAGAATGCTGAGATAGCGCGCCTGAAGCACAAGATCGAAGAGTTCGAGCAAATGCTGGCTGCCTACGATCAACTCGAACTGTCGTGCGATCAGAAGTGCGAAATTGCGCATGCCGTGAGTCTTCCTTTATATCATACACGTTTTAACAAAACTAATCAACTTTTGGAGTGACTTGGGAACCCATTTTTAAAGTGAAAAGTCTAAAATCCTTACAGATAGTTCCATTCTTTAAATGTGTTCAGGTACTTAAGTTAAACAATTCCCGAGTGATATACTTATGAATATTATTTTTAAATCATAAGAAATATAGGAAGATTTGTTTAAAATTAAGGAAAAATAAATGAAACAATACAAATAAGTATTTTATTTTTGCTACGCTGACGCATGATATGGTTTTTTCCGTATGAGAAGATGTATGCAAATATATTGAATAATATAATATTAATATTTTTTTCAGCATGCAGCAATCAAAGCAGCCAATAAAGAGCTTGATGATCTGGTAAGAAGTCCTTTATTTGTCACTTTGTTCCTAGACTTATTTTTTTATTTATCCCGTTTTTTTTCTTAGCCCGTTCTGTCCCACTGCTGGGCAAAGGGCTCCCCATTTTGCCTCCACACCTCTCGATCTTATGAGACCTCCCACCAATCAGGTTATCCCGTTACGGGCGGTAAATAATTACCCGAATGTGCCAGAGAACCGTTTATTATATTTTTATACATTACATAGTAGGATTCTTCGATTTACAATACAATAGCATTTGTGTGTAACAGCACATTTTTTGCATTCTGACATCCCTGAAAATGGTTTAAAAATAAGGAAGACTGCAAAATGTTTTTTCATGGTAGTTTGAACTTTCGCTGAAAATCACCGCTGCGACATGCTGCCACTATGTATCTCGCCTAGGGTTCCTGCATTATATGCTGAGCGAGGGTCAATCACTTTCATGTCATTGTGATTCATATATCTCTCCCCTTCATGAATGGGGCTGTTTTACTCTACTTACTTTTGTATCTGTATGCGTCATGACCTTTGCGAACAATACTTAATGGGTTTTCTTCCTCCCTTTCTTTCTTTTCTGCTATTATAAATATTTAATAACTTTCTTGACTACTTTCAGTGCTTAGATTTGGACTTATCCGGTTTCACAGAGGTCAGTATAATAACAATGCTACTTACTATGATCTGATTAAATTATATACTTAATGAATTTATACATGGCTTCATTTCAGGGCATCGATTCAGAAGGCTTTGCGGTAATTATATTGAATTTATTTCCCTTACTATTGTATACCCAGGTACCTACTACTAATACTGACTGATATGTTTTTTATATTGCAGACCGGCAAATCGAGAGGAGATGAGGCAACACCAAGAACATACGAGGTAACACCAAGAACAAACGAGGTATCACCAAAAACAAACGAAGCGTTGGATATGTTGGTAAGAAACTTATTTGTTAACAGTAATACCTAATTAAAAAAACATGTATAATATTTATACACATTTTTAAAAACAGCAGGAGTACTCTCTCAAGAAGGACACTAGAGGCGTTCAAAATGACTTACCGGGTACTCGCGATGTTGCTACCTGTAAGATTTTTTAGCTCGGATTTCATTAATATTAATTTATAACTTAGCATCGTCCTTTTCATCCATCATTTTATTTAACAGTTGCCAAAGATTCGAGAATTGATGAAATGCAAGATACTATAATTACAAAAGACGCAAAATTAAACGCTATGAAAAATACAATAGCTGTACGTAACCGTACCTTAAGTTTTTTAAATTGTTCATACTTATTCGTAAAGACAGACAGTAAATATTTCGAATCGATCTTACAGGTCATGGAAAACGATGTTTGCGAACCTTATTGTATTTATGCTCATATTTACACGGCACTGGAAAAAATATTTGGTATTCTTTGCCAAAATGATAAGTATAGACAGTATTTGAAGTTGTTGGTATGTTGTATATCTCGTATAAATTCATTAGTGAAGCTACATTACGTTAAACAGCATTAAAAATATTAAACTTTATTTTAGACGGCCGGTAAAGATACCCGTTGCATCGATGTAAAAGGAAAAATACTCTTTAAACTAAAGGTATTGGAAAAATTTTGCTGCGCATTAATAGCTCCCTGCACCCAAGACTTCGTTTCTCATTCACCTCCACGAGTTGCCGCCGAGGATTGTGCTTGTTATCGTGTCGATGTCATCCCGCGAACTGAACCTGCTTTTGCATTAACATCTTCAGAAGCCAAACAACCAAATTTTGATAACAAACGAGCACATCTCGTTGCTGACATTATAGAAAATGATGAAATGAAAGAAATTCTCAATAAAGAAGGTGTTAAACCAGATGAAGAGGTCAATGAAGACGTTTTCGCTTTAGATAGTTACAACATTGAAACAGAGAACCTTAAACGTTTAAAAAGTCTACAAGAAAATTTTGATGATTTAATGACATGTTATGAAACATTAAAACATGAAAAAGAAAGTTTAGAAAAACGGTGTAACAAATATGAAGAATTGGAACACGAATTGGAAAGTCTAAAAACACAAATGAGAGAGTATAATTCATTATGGAACGAAAAAGAGCATTATCGTAAACGTTCTGCCGATCTTGACACTTTAAAAGAACAATACCTTATACTTACCGATGAAACTACCAATCTAGAAACTCAATTAAAAGCTGAATCAGAAATTAATAACATAAAATGTAAAGCATTAGAAGGTTTACGAAATGAAAATATAATTTTAGAGAAAAAAATAAACGAAGCATCAATTGCTTTTGAAAAAGAGAAAAATATTTTATTGTGCAAGTTAAAAGAAGCCGATTGCCGAGTTATGTGCCAAGGACAGCAAATTAAAAGTTTGACCACTCAAGTTGATAAATTACTAGAACATAACCATGAAAAGGTAAATTTTATCAAATGATACTTTGTTATTAATGTTGTTTAAGCCATTTTTAACATATCAGGTTGTCGTTACGCATTTGATGCCAATTGTTGTTTAATGGCTGACTAGCGAAATATTATGATTTCAGCTCCTCCCTCGAGATTCAGAAACACGTTCATTAGTACTAATGGATGAAATTGAATCTTCAAAAGAACAAATTAAAAACTTAAAAGAAGCCCTATTTTGTAACGATGAAGAAAAACAGGAACTACAAAAGCACTATCAAGATCAACTAGAAATAATAAATGTTCTCAAGTCAGAAATAGAAAATTGGAGAAGTAATGTTTCTTATAATAATACTATTGCTTGGTTTATATACGTCGTCAGCACAAAATATCTATAAGCGAAAACTTAACATATTTTTTAACCATGAATAGTATGTAGTATGATTTTTTTCTTTTATGCTTACTATGAATATTTTTTTACTGCTGCTGCCGGGGAATCGGAAATCGGCAGGAAGTATGGGGTAATTCAAATATCGTTCTGCCCCAATTGCCAACCTCACCTGCCCGTGCAGTAAGCAGCGCGCCAAATAGGACGAGGCTCTGGCGACCTACGGGTGGCGGTATAACCACCACACAAAAATACCTGATCATTACACTAGTTTACAGTACATTTGTTGCCGGGATTTTTTAAGCTGTTGTTGACTACTCATATTTAACCATATTTAAAACTATTAGTAGTTTTTTTTTATCAGCTCTAGTTTTTGAGATTCAGCTAAGTGCGGTTTAAAGAGAAAAAACGTGTATTTACCTTAAAGAATATTTGTTTAAAAATTATATTAATTGTTAAGTTCCAAAAAACTTGGCTTTAAAGCTCTTCTCTTATGTGTAGACTTTGGGAAATGGCGTATCAGAGACCAGCAATAGTCAGACATAATATTTACATCCCAGAAACCCTGATAACGTTCTTCCATGACACGTTAATCTTGATGCATACGTTCTCCCTGCTCTTCGCTCATATCTCCTAAATTTTCCGGAAATCTGTCCAGATGACTGAAGACGAAGTGAGTTTATGCTGAAATTGCATCCCATATCTCTTAATTGTAAAAGCAGTTCTTCGACAAGATCAACATAATTTTCATTATATTTTTTCAAAATTCAATATAATTTTTATTCTCTGAAAGTTCAGGTGAATGCTGCACTGGACGCTGAACACATGTACTACTTCGGTTTTGCCATTTAGCTCGATTTTTGGTGTTTAAGCTGTTTATGTTCACGCTACAAAAGTAAGAGTCTTCGAGATGATTTTTCGATTCTTTCCAAATAGTTGGTGTTTTAAGTTTAAAAGTACTTCTTTTACCACTTTTCCATAATCTTAATTATTCAACGCACGATTTACAAACACAATCAGGAGCCCAAGATTTTTCATTTTTATCTAACAACATTCCAAAATATAAAAAATAAGTATTTTTAAGCGTCTCTGATGACATTTCTACTCTTCTCAAACACATATTCTCCACATAAGTAACAAACATGGTTTGGATTGTTCAAACAACGCCTCCTTGAACTACTCGTGTTGTAAAAACTTCACATATTTGTATAATTACAATAAAATACGTACTTTAGCGACTGAAAAAGGTTCAGAAAAGAGAAAGTCAATAACAAGTAAAGTCGAGCTACAAAAAAATTTTTGCGGGTGTAATTAATAAAAACTAAACATAAGTGAATGTTACCAGCCATTAAATCCACGGCAACAGGCAAAAAGTTTGATTTTGTAAACTAGTGTTATCAGACGGGACTCGCTCTAAAAATATTCCACATTGCGCTCACCAACATGCTTTCTCAGCGCGGTACATAAGACAGTAGGTACATAGGGGTCGTACAAACTAGTAGCACGTAATGGTAGTCTATAATGAAGTGCATAAGGCAGTTCAATTTTTTTTTCTTAGCCTTTATTATTCCACTGCTGGGCATCACGTCTCCACACCTCTCGATCCTTAGAGTGCTCCCACCATCAAACGGCAGTTCACATAACAAATAATAATAATAAACGTTCACCCAGGACTGCTCCAACTACGTACTACGTACAACTAGGTCTAGCCGCATGTACCTACACCTAGCTGTAGCCGGTTACATCTAGGTGTAGCCGCACTTTGGGCTTTAGCCGTAAAATATTTTATTTTTACTTTATTTATTTGGGTCAAAAACAGTTACCTACATGTTAACATTTAAAAACTATGAGTAACAATATAAATAGGTAAACATATAATCCACACCATTGTATAAGAAAAGCTCGAACTCAGCATCAAAAAACTCAAAAATCTGACTAAAATGACAGAAATAAGTTGGACAATGGCAGTTAGAGAGTCAGTCGAGGCTCCTTATATTACATAGAGTGTAGCCCTCTGTTTATGTATGTACATTTAATTAAGTAATCGTAACAATATATTTTCAGGCTCTTATGAGAGAACTGTGCAACACAAAGATGAATTAGAAAAGTACTCAGAGAGTTTGCGCCAAGATATTGATGACAAAATGACTGCGAATGATAACTTAATGAGCATTATTCATAATAAGTCGCAAGAAATCAATAAGTTAATGCAGGACATAGAAAAGAAAAAAGACGAAAATAAAGATTTGCTTAGACAACTTAACGAGTTACGAAACAGGTTTGATAGCAGTCTTTCGAACCTACAACAAGAAAAAATGCAAGCCCTACAATCTCTACAAGTTGCTAGACAAGAAAGTCAAGAATTATTAGAAAAAGTGAAAAATTACGATCAAGCCCTCCACATTGAAGCAGATGTAACAAAATCTTTAGAAATACAGTTACAAGAAAAAGAAGAATTACATAACTTATTAATGAATGCTATTGAGGAAAACAGAAATTTAAAAGCAGATTTGGCAAGCAGGGAAAACAATAACTCAATTTTACTTCAAGAAATCCAAAGATTACGTGATGTTAATGAATATGCTGTTGATAGCATAAATAATTTACAAGATGAGAAAAATAAATATAGGATGTCTTTGGATTTCACTCAAAAAGAAAGTACTGAACTGAAAGATAAAATAATGCATTACGAAAACTTAATGCTTCAATTACATAATTTACAAGAATCGCATGAAAAACTTATTGAGGAAAAATCACGTCTTGAAGGTGCTTTGCTTGAAAAATCATATGAACTTGAAAACGCAATACACACCATTCAATTAACCAAAAGGGAAAGTGCTGAATTAATTGATAGGCTGCAGCAAGCTGAAGGTTCAAAAGATAACGAATTATCTAGAATCAGCGAAGCCTATCAAAAGTTATCTAGTGAAAAATATGCCGTTCAAAAAGATCTCATAGAGAAAAGAAGAGATATGGACAACTTGGTACAAACATTGAACAATATGAAAGCCGATAATCAACAGTTAATACAAAAATGCAATCAATTTGAAGACATAGAGCAAGAGTTAACAGAAATGAAGAAAAAATATGCTGAATTGATGTATGACTTTGAAAACAAAACTGAGGAAATTAATAATCTGTATAATACCTTAGAGAATAAAATTGAAGAAAATAGGGAACTAACCGAACAAATCAAAACTTTGGAGATAAATCAAGTTATGGCCTTAGAAGACGAAAAAATTATGACTGAAGCTAAACTCAATATAATGAAAAAGGAAAGTGCTGAATTGCTCGAAAAAATTAAACAATATCAAAATTTGGAAACAGAATTTGACAAATTAAAAGCAGCACATGATCAAATGAAAATTGATAAAGAAAATCTACAAATTGAACTTAATACACAAATGGCTGATTTGAAAAGAATGGAGCAAGAAAATTCAGAATTGCACAGCCACAGCCAAAATTTATTATCACATAGCGAGGATCTAGAACATGCTCTAATAGGAGCAAGAACTGAGGTGAGCTATTTTTAACACGAATTACCTTTCCATTGAGATAAAATAATACTCTTGCCATCTTTCTCGGTTACAAGTAATACTATGGTAAGAAACGATTCTGTTATATACGCCTTATAGTTGATTTTATTTTTGACAGCTTATAAAAAAAGGCAGCAGTTCTCCGGTATCGCACAAAGAAATTATTGGAGAAATTGAAATCTTGCGGCAAGAAAAACTCCTTAACCAAAAGAAGATGAGAGAACTTCTCGACAAACTAGAAGAATCGGTATTATGATCCTGTTCTATTGATATAAACTCACACTCATGCAGGAATCTGCTTGTCGTCGTAGGCATTTTGGAACCTTTTACTGGGGATAGACATAATTAATGTAACGCTTCCACCTCTAAGGGCGCCTTCAAATTTGCCCCTAAATGCCGCGCTAGGTCTGAGAATGGTTACTTTTTATATATTTTACATATTCAGTTTCACGATTTTGAGCTAAAAACAAAAAAGAAGCCTAGGAAAACGTTGCCATTATTTTGCACCTGTAATTCAAGTCTGACTGATTACAGTCTGTTTGATTTTACAAAGCAGTGCGACCTCAGCGCTGCAGACGCGCTGCCTCCGTACTCAGACCAGTTGATCTCGTTATCTTGGGGGCAACAAAGGCAAAAATGTTTTAACGTCATTTTCAGGAAAATATTATATCCAGTTTAAGTGAGGATGTTTGTGCTCGAGATGATAAAATAGCAACTTTACAAAATCACATCAATGAACTGGAAGAAGAAGTAAGACGACTTCATGGTAATTTAGCTGAAGTTATTAATACTGGTGAAGAAATCAAAGACTTTGGTCTTCGGAACATCAATTCCATTAGAAATATGGAAGCTCATCGTAAGTCATATGCCAGCTCGCTTAATTTCCGTTTTTGCTAGTAAGTCTTATTAAGTCAGTATCTTTGTTTGGTTTTAGACTCGAAAGCAACCCATAACATGAAGATGGAGATAGCAAAACTCCAGCAAGAAAACTCCATGCTATCTGAACAATTATCCGTAACAAAAGTACAGTCTGAAGAGTCATCGCGAGATATGTTCAAATATGTATCACAAATAAAACATTTACAAAATGAAAGAGAGATAATTGTGACTGATATAAAACAGCTTGAGCTCAAGAGTGTCGGCGATAGCGTCTTAGCACCAAATAATTGCGAAATTGAAGAAATATTATCATCACTAGACAGGATCAGAAAATCTTTTGATGCAAGAACAAATAAGAGTTCTACGTTAGAACGAACACTATTAAAAGTACAAACGTCTTCACAATTACTCTTAAGCAAAGCCGATGAGGCTAAGAAAATTGTGGAGAGGGAAAAGCAGAAAATTATTTTTGAAAAAGAAGAAGCAATCAGAGACCGGCAAAATATGGAGACACAACTTTTCGATCTAAGGGCTATGCTTGAAAAACAAGTTGCCGATGATAAGGCTATAATTGTAGATTTAGAAGCTACAATAGCAAATCAGACATTGATTACCGATAGATTAAAAAAATCAACACAAGACTATATTGCTAAATTAAAAGATGAACTCCAGACCCTCAAAAATCTTTACCAGGACTCTGTTGAGAAGATAAGCGAATTGCAGGAGAAGTTGCACGGTATGACTGAAGATAAAACCAAGTTAAAGGACATGATGGAAGAAATAAAAACGGATTTAGGGAAAAAATCTAATGAAGTATCAGAATTGCAAAAGCAATTAGAAGTCCTAAAGAATAAAACTTATCGCAACATGGAAACTCAGATACAAAGAAAGGATCTATATCAAAATGTCGGATGTCAAACGGACACTTTGGAACCCAATATTTTCTACGGGTCAGACATAAACGCATCGAAGGATATTCCAAAAACAAAAGATTTTGACTTTGTTGATAGCATAGACATGATGGAACTTAATAAACCACCTCTTGATAAAAGGCATACCCAGTTAGAAATGAAATTGGGTAGCCCACTCTTAAACGAAGTCAATATACTTTCTGCAGCTGTGGATCAGCCAACTTTCGAAGCCCTTAAAAACAGCTATATAGATTACAAAATGAAAAGATTAAGTCCAGGAAGATTTGAACAATATTCGATAACTTGTTTCACAGATAAAGAAAAAAATGAAAATAAAGCAACCACAAACACGGTTGAACGAGCAACTAAAAAAACTCAAAAATCAGCAAAGCGTACTGAAAATGCAAACACTCAGAGTAATAACTTAATCGATATTTACAATAGACGGTCTATGCAAACAAATTCGTCGAAAGCCATTGATGAGTCTGACAATATTGTCAGTAGTAAGATGGTATCACAAAGTCAAGGAAAATCTACTGGATATCCAACGAGGGAAAGTTATGAAACTGACAGTAATTTAGTTAGTAAATACAAAGATAGTAAAACTTATGTTGAATCAACCTCAGATAAATCGACAGACAAGGATTTATTTGTTATTTACAAAGATAGTGAAAGCAGTTATAACAACAAAAATAATAATGACAAAGAAACCAAAGGGACATGGTCGGGCAAAGGGCATTCCGAGATAGTAGTCGAGGCGGTAACAGTTCATCCTACGAAGAAAGGCATAGCTGGTGATCATCCTAAGAATTATGGGAAAGAAACATTCATTTTTCAGGAAAATGATGAAAATGGTGAAGATGACAGCGTAAAGCATAAATTGAAAATTAAGTTGCCAAGGGTTGAGATAGAAAGTCCTTCTTTAATAACTGCCTCCGATATTGATAAAAAGTCATTAGATTCATATACACTAGCAATTGACTCATCTCAGAAACGACTTTCTGATTCAGATACTAAAATTAACGAAAACTTAGACAGTAAAAAAATAAAGCAAGACACTCCTTCAATGCCAACGATATCTAATGAAGACAACTTGGGATCATATAACTCTTTAGGAGTAGGTTCTGATGAGGATGTCGTCAGACCTATGAAGTCAAAAGCTTTAGAAACAGACAGCGGTACGTCAAAACACAAAAATTCAAAACTTGCTAGAAAAAAGGTTACAGTTACTCCTCATTTTGATAGTGAATCTCATCATAAGCTTTCGAGAGTTGGGGCCGACGTTCTTTTACTCAAAGCCGAAAAAGAGAAAAAATATTCTAAAGTCGGCAATTTCGGATTAGAATATATTATGGATACTATGCAAGCCGAAGTCGACCCCGAAGGAAAATACTATGCTGGTAAAGAAGCACGGAAAACAAGAAGTGATGAGAGATTTAATTTGGTAAAAATACGTGAAAAAACTGATTCCAGTCCATCAAGACTTAGTGAATTTAAAATATCGTCTACTGAATATAAAACTATGTCGACTAATAGTAAATCTAGTCAGCCTAAATCTTTTGTCGAACGTAGTATTATGGCTAAATTAGATATTAATGAGGATTATGAAGTTAAGATCAGTTCGCTTACAAAAGCTCTCGAAAATATAGAAAAGGATTATAAGAAAAAAATAGAAGCCATTAAAATGCAATATGATAGCAACATAAAAAGTATAATTAATGAACATAATCAAGGGGTACAAAGCATACAGAGTTTGCATGAAGAAACATTACAAGACATAATTAAATTACATGAGAATGAAGTAGAAAACTTAAGATCAATGAGTATAGAAGCTATGAGAAAGGCGGATAAATTAGAAAAAGAGAATAGAGCATTGAAGACAAAAGTTCAAGATTGTGGGACGACATATTCTTTAGATGAGGTAAAAGGGTTTTTTTCTTATTTCATTATTATACATTTCTAAGCAACTACTACATAATACTCCAAGACAGCTCAATGAAAATAGACATCGTACCTTGCATTAATTCAATCATTACAATCATACCAGTATGCGTTCTGGCAATGAATGCAAAGAGGCGACCCTTTTTCGTGCTATCTTCTAATGTACACGAGGCTTTTACCATACTAATTAATTAACCTATTTCATCCAGACTTGCCTATAAAATAAGACTTCGAAACAGTAAACATTTTATATTTGAAGGAACCAGTAAAAATCACGCCTGTCGAAACCAAAAAGCGTAAGAGGAGCCGTGATACGAGGCTGTTGACAAAGACGACGGTGGAAGCATTTAACGTGAAGCCAAAAACGCGTTCCAACGGACCTTGCACGTGTTCTTTAGATGTCAACGTATCCGACACAATACGCAACATATTCGAACAGGTCGATGTTGAACAGAGGAAAATGGCTGAGCACACTTATTTGAAATACATTGCCAACAAGATACTGAATGGCAGTTTAGATGTAAGACTAATCTTGATATTTGATGCGTTTTGGCAATTTTTGTATATCACTCCGATAATCTTACTGAATTTTACCTTCAACGGTCATACCGTTCATTACTTTATAAAGTCGATTGCCAAATTCTATGTACCTATTTCTCATGTTTAGTATTTTTGTAGCAGTGTATAAATTTGAATTTTAGGATGGTTTCAAGTCCGATGGCCTTCAAACTTTGGACGCTCAAGAGTTATCGTTCCTTCACCTAAAAGTATGTCGTACCTGGAAAACTAAATTGTCTAAGGAGGAAGCTCTACAAAAAAGGATAGACTCTTTGGAAAACGAACTAATGAGTAAGCAACGGAATGCACAACAACACAGTAAGTTGGATATTTATTTTTATTTCCTCTTATTGTTTATAAGCTTATCACAAATCAACGCTATTATTCGAAACTAATTTAATGTATGTGACACACTATTTGATTTTTTCCTGTCAGTTGGACTGTGGTTGGTTTTCCTGTTAGCTGGTTTATTTTGGCTTTCAAAAATGTACCCAGGCACTACTAAGTAACATTTTAGTTAATATAGTGCCCAATACCTCTCAATTTAAAAATACTTATGATGGTTTGTCACGACATGATATATCCAACAATATGGGTAAATAAAAACTAAAAGTCCCGGTTTTTCTATTGCTAGACGTAGCATACACACTATTATATTATGTATTGATATACGATATTAACTGCAAATTATGACCGGAGCGCTAATTATCAGCTTCTTGATTAAACCAGCCACGAATCCTCTTAAATAATTTATGTTGCTAAAAACTGCTTTAAAATCTTTTGCATAGTTCAAAGAGCTAACATGCTTAATACAAACAGTCATTTATTCCATCTAAACTAATATTAAAAAGTTTAAGAGTTTGCTGCTGCAGCTGGTCCATTTATCGGGGCCTTTTATCCGGGTGCGTGCAGAGGTTCCCGCAGGATGTGGGTGAAACCGCTGGCAGAAGCTAGTTTAAGACTGACAAACTGCTACAATTCGTAAACGTCCTCAACAGTAGCGGAGCTAGACCGCAAAGTTGCTGAAGAACGGCGCCGTTTGCAAGAGGTCCGCGAGGCGGTTTGCCGCACCAGCCCCGTAGTGTCAAGGTGTTGCAGCCCCGACACGGCTCACCACTACCGGCCCCCACTGACCTCGCCTGCTACTGTTGAGAAAGACCCCCCGTATGTAATCACTTGCCTTTTCATTAAAGGCCGGCAATACACAGACCGCTTGAAGCAGTCAGGGGCGACTTAAAACTGCGACTGCACAGTGAACTGCAGAGTTCTATGGACGCACATACACGAACCACTCGAGCTGTTGCAACTGATTCCGATGAGTGTATTGCCGGCCTAATTGTCATCGCTCGATCCCTCTGATTTCATCACAAAAGTAACCTCCTTTCTAGCGGTATCTTTCTTCACATTTTTAGTGCTATTGGCTAAAAGAGGATTTTTATAACATTCAAGCACCACAGAACTAAGAATAACTGCGATCAAGTCGCTAAATTAGTCACAAACATCTTATTTATATGGTTCACTGGTACTAGTATTCAACTTAAAACCTTGACACCTCAAATACTATGTGATGATGATGATGATGATGACACTTGTGCCTATCAAAAATCTAATTATTTCAGTCCTGGTTGCAATCCTCATGCCGTGGCTATTGAGGTTGGCGGTCGGCGGTCTGCAGGCGACCTGGTTCCAGAAGCGCCTGCAATAGGCATTCGTGTCCGCCGCAATAGACTTGAAAGCAACAGGGTAAGAGCAATCTCCATTTTCCTACTATTCAAAAACATTTTTTTGTCGTTATAGTTTTAGATACCCTCAATTCTTTGTGATCCTGGTGATGTAGGTGTTGTCTACACCTAACAAAGAATATGTAGCACGTTTAATTTCTTTCCTAGGCGGTCCTTGCAAGATTGGATGTTGAAGAACGTAAGGAGAAGAGAATCTACAATGACGAACCCCCGACTCGGCTGCGTCGGTCGCACGACCGGCCGACGCTTCGGTCGACTAAAAAATAAAGCGTAACGCGTAAACGGAATTAGGCATTCTGCACCCTGCTTTTGCCAGCAGAATGTCGAATTCTGATCAAACACCAGGACTTGACAACAGATTTTTCCTTCGGAAGGATCCGTCGCGATTTATTGAAAAGACACTGGAACATTGGATAACGACGAAACTTCACAATCGGATGGTTCTATTGAACAACGAAATTTGTGTTTTACATACACGGCGTCGGTGTGCTGCTGTGAATGTTTTGTAACAAAATTTGTAAAAGATATTTAACTCAGTTTTTATATATTTTTATTTATTTTATAACATATTTATTTCAAATTACACAGGGAGATGGTACATTTTTTTGAAATAAAATGTAAATTAAATGTTATTTTATTCTATTATATTTTCTCTAAGCCTCGAACGTTTTACAGAAGCTTTATAAAAAAACATCGTTTTGTGTCCAATGCGACATTATTATATTTAGTGGGCAGGATTGATTCGTCCTGTTTATTTTCCTTGAATACTATAAATAACAATGATTTTAACATAACTTGTCCTCGTTAGCAACTTTAATTACATTGATTATTATACACAGGATTTGAGAAATTAATAGACGGGTCTTGATATAAAGGATTTTGTGAAACATCATATCCAGCGGCTAACGCTTCATCCTCGAATTTCTTGAATTCTCTTTTGTCATGTAAATCTACCAGAATCTTCCAGATAATAACCGTTAGTATACCAATCAAAAGAACTAATCCTATTGCTGATCCAACAGCAACTGCAAAAAAATAAATTCAATAAGTCTTTCAAAATACAGGATCATACAAAGCTTCATTATTTATTTGATCAACACAAATTGTTCATATTATTGGCTATTGTAGAGAGTGTCAACTACGGTTAATAATACAATAACCGAAATTGTCAAGGATCCGCAATTGTTACGAAAGGTTTCCTCATAAAATAGATGAAAAAGAGGATAAGAATTGTACCAGTTTCCACAGCCTGCCCGGGAAGGGCCTCTACCTTCTAATTTTTTGAAAGAAATGATATATCTTACCCCAGATATCCGCTTCAGGTGGTATTTCTGTTTCCTTTTGAATCGTAATCTTTAAATCATGATTATCGTATTCGTACCTAAATACCATGTAACTGCCATTATTACTGTCTAGTTCTTTCTTACACCACTTGGCAATTAACATTTTGGGTCCACTAATATCAGCTTTACTCATAAAGGCAACACTTATATGGCTTGTATCATTATTTTTTTTGTCACAATATGCCTTGTCATTCATGTGCATGAAGTTGCAGTAAGCATAGTCTTCAAGCTCTTTGCATCTTCCTTCAGCACAGGCTTCGCAACTGTCACAGAATGCTCCAGAATACGTTTCATTCTTTCCCTCCACTTCTTTACAAATACAGGCTCCACATTTACATTCGCCTCTGCCGGAACAAATCTTAAAAAAAAATGTTAAAAGACATCTGTCGGATTTGTTAAGGTAAGAGCGTTATTATAGGTGATATCTGACGTTATTGGTCTTGCTGATAATGAATGATGAGCATTTATATGAAGAGCTCCTTAGCCACGTTCCACCATCTCTCTTTCTTTCTGTATAATAACAAGAATATAGAGTACATACCTCTTTGGAATATGGCGCAATACAGACATCTGTTTTCTCGTAGCAGCTGCAGTCTATCCCCGACCAGTAGGAGTTACAATGGCATCGTCCCCGAGTGCAGCGTCCATTGCCGGAGCACTGCCTTGGGCATGAAGTATCGTCAAATTCACAAAAGTCGCCAGAATATCCTGTCTGACAATTTGTGCAAATACCGCAGCTATAGAAAAAAAATTGTACCGTTAAGATTTCACGACAATTTATAGTTTGTTATATGATGATGGTAAATTAATTATGGTATGGGATGTTTTCAAATAAATTTGAGCTTGTAGAAAACCTTAAATAAAAAATCATTGCAATGAGCAACGATGCATAGCGTCAGAAGTCACCGTTCAACGATGATGCACAAGATACCGACACCGCTAACCAGGCAAGGAGAGACCGGTCTTTTGTCTATTTGAGGGTGACTTGTGTACGTAACTTAAGATACGTATGACTTTACCTGCAATGTCCTCTGCCGCTGCATGGTTTAGCATCACTTTTGTTCAATTTACATTTCTCCTTGTCCGTCTGATCTGTGGATGTACCGTTGCATCGACAATTTGCACCGTGGCTGAAAATATACACGTGCATTATAGCTTTATGCCATTTATCATTTTTACCATACTTCTATGTAGTCTATAATTAATAGCTATACGAAGTTTTTTTGTGCTTCTAATTTCAATATAATTTTTAAAGGACTAAAATTTTACTGCAAGTATTATTGTAGTTAGAATATATTACATTTATTAGTTACCTTCCCGGAAAACATTTGCAAATACCACATTGTATGAAACCCGCATTGTTACATTCGCTAGCTTTTGTACCAGTTTTAATCTTTTCGCAATCACATTGGCAGTCGACATCCAAATTAATTGTTAGGCGATCAGGCAGCCCGTAAGGATTAATTACCACTTGCTGCTTTTGGTTGGGGTCGTCTGGACATGATTTAACTTTCACGGTCCCATTAATAGTAAGACTTTCTTTATGTCCTACTTCACAGAATCTCGTTGGCTTTGAAGCGCAATCCTGGTCTATTTTAACCTCTATATTGGACGGCGCTTCGAATTTCATTAGAATGCTGTTTGCAAGCTCCTGAAAACAAAATTGTTGTAATCACCCCTATCGAAATGGTTATTTATCGTATATTTTTAATGAACATTTCTTACCTCGTAAGCTTCTTTGATAATTTTTAAAACATTAGTGGCCTTCAATTCAGCAAATCTAGCTCCATAAATCTCTTTAGCCAAAGCCTTGTACGCAGTTTCTGATAATTTCTGCACAAGGAAAGAATAAAATGGGTCAAACGTAAGAAAATGAGATAAATCATAGTAAGTAATCTTATTTTATCAGGCAATAACAAATCTTACAAAAGTTTTGTTGTTGTTTGTTATAGCAAATATCAATCTAAAATTTTCATCTCTTGCTACTTTATTGATCTGGCTAACGGATGGGTAGTCGAATTCCAACGCTTTCTTGTATTCGTTATCTTCCAAATGGCATTGCATATCGTTAGGTTTGATGGCGCCAACAATTTTGCCATCTCCCGCACTGTGGTAGGTGGAATCAGTACATAATATTATGATACGCCTGGCACCCTTCCTCCATCCTATTTCTTTCTCACATTTCATAGCTTGCATCAGGCCATCCAAACTAGCTTCTGGGTCATCGAAATTGGAACCAGTTCTTATTTCAGTCACTTTTGACGTGAAGATTGTCATATTTTCCGTTAGTGATACAAGATTTCTGAAGGCATGGCTGTTGTGCCTAAAATATTCAAAATTTAGCATTAATAATTGCGAAATTAGTTTTTAAGCTTGTAGAGGTAATAGTATTACCTACATTACTTTACTCTGAAAAACTCGTTGAAAGATATACTACGTCGTCTAATTGCTTATAAACTTACTTGTTGGGGTCGTAATACGGAAAACCAGGCTTCTCGACAAAGCTGCCGATGCCTAGCTTAACGTTGTTAGTATACCGCGACAGTTCTGTATGGATCAAAATTGCCTGATCCTTCAGTTCCTTTATTCTATCCTTCATAGTATCAGATGTATCCATAAGGTAGTAGACATCTAGAGGATAGTCCTTAGCTGGTTTGAAAGTCATATTGAATTGCATCGTAACTCCGGGACGCACTTTCATTTTGATTTCTTGGGGCCTAAACTGGACAGTAGAGCCATTTCTCACTTCTCCGAAATAGTCGTTCTGTGTTGTGTTCTTCCATGGTTTTGGACTGTACAACTGGTCTTTGCACCATGATGGATTTGATTTGATGTAGCTTGAGGAGCGACATCTGCGATTTTCGAACGGATACTGAAACAAAAATGTTAGTTCTCCAAAATTGTACAGAAGGTTATGTTCTGCTATGAATGAGTATATTTTATTAAACGATTACTGATCCTCTGACTAAAATGAATACACTTTCAATTGTTATAATGATAAAAAGGGCTACGTATCCAGCATACAGACAAAACCAATATGTATGCTCACCTGATTACACCAAACGCAGCCATCATTCTCGTTCGCAAAACTAATGCATTCACCGCACGTGCCGAAGTTACAGTCATCTCCTTCAGAAAGTACACTCACAATACAAAAAATGAACCAAACAAGGACTAGGTAAGACATTTTTGTCTTTAAGAAGTTCATGGTGAATTTTGGTCCGAAGACCTAATAAAATAATAATTAACAACTAGGTACTTTAATGTTGTGAACTTAATAGACGACAAATAATACAATACTGATAGACTGGCAGTAGGTCTAAAATTGACAACAGGTTGATGATGGGGTAAGGGAAAACGGAATGGAGGAAAAATAATAGTAAAGCGATATGCAGACTGGTTGCTATTTCTGGAGCGCTTTTAATGTCGCTAAACATGTAAAGATTCTCTGTATTTGTATTTATTTATTCAAATCGTTCCCTTACAGCATGTACAGGTTCATCGTATAGAGAGAGATTTTAAAAAGCCCAATTATTTTACAAGCATGATTATTTCGGTGTTCTTTCACAAATATTTTAGTGTTACGATAACCTGTGTAAAAGATATTTAAAAAAAACATTCATTTACATATTTCTTGTTCTATTTGTAAAGGTTGGTCTGTATTTTATAAAACAACAGTATATGATTCCCCTAAGACTATAATTCCTCGTTATCCTTATAGCGACATAGGTGTTTATGGAGTCATATTATTTGTACGTTTGTTTCTATCGACGCAATGTTCGGTAAATATGTATTATTTCTTCTGGGAATAAGTTTAGAGTGTTATCTAATTTTTGCGATTGATTCTTGTCACACAAGAGGTACGTGTCAAGAATGTATACAAGATTCCAGCATCTGCGTTTGGTGTGCCCAGGTAAGTAATATTGGTGCTTCTACTGGTTTTGACCCATTTGTAAACGTAGTTATTTGTAGGAGTAGATAATTAATATGAAGAGATAATATGTTTCTAATTATATTATTTTAACACTTGAACATGAAATAAGAAATACCTATGGAAGAGTAGAGTGGATATCATAAGCCGTTTAATACATAAATTCTGTTGTTAGACTGGACACGCCCGATTCTTTAATACATCAAATAATAATTACATATTAATTTTCCTCGTACTTGTAGAGATTGTATGTACATATATGAATGCACAATAATTCATAGCATTTTGTATGTACCTAACTGATGATTATTTTTCTCAAAGAGATCATTAAATTACTGAGAAACCCACCACTAATATTTTCAGAACGACTTCAGTGGACCAAGATGTAGAGCACAGAGTTCCGAAGATAATAGCAGCTGGTGCCCAAAATCCCTGCAAAATCCTGCAAGCCTGGTCGAAGCATCAAGTACTAAAGCATTTAGCTCCGATCAAGACAACATCGTCCAGATTAAACCACAACGATACAAATTAAATCTTCGGTCAGGAAAATCAGAAACATTTAATTTCTCTTTTCAAGGAGCCCGGGATTTTCCAGTAGATTTGTATTTTCTACTAGACGCTTCCACCACAATGGAAGGTATAAAAAATGAAACCGCCCAGCAAAGCCAAAATATATATTTGGCTATCAAAAATATGACTGATAACGTGTATTTAGGATTTGGTACATTTATAGACAAACGAGTCTTTCCATTCACAAGCGAGTGAGTTTACCCTTACATTTGTATTTTATTTTTATGGCCATTTTGGACATGTTCACTTAATCCTGATTTTCCTTTCAGTACCAAAGATACAGATAAAACTTACTCATTTCGCCATCATTTAAAACTAGGTAATGACACGAGAGAATTCAAAAAGGTAGTTTTAAACACCCCCAGTGGACTGAACCGTGACCCCCAAGAAGGCGGGCTCGATGCTCTCGCTCAAGTAATGGCTTGCAATGAAACAATTGGATGGAGAACCGAATCCAGGAAAATAATAATTTTCTTAACTGACGGAGAATATCATGTGGCCGGTGACGGAAAATCAGCTGGCTTGTTTGAACCATACGACGGCAAATGTTATACTAAAAATGGTACATACACCAAAGAATTAGAAATGGATTACCCATCAGTTGGCATGATAAATAAACTGGCGGTGGAACGCGACTTCATAATCATTTTCTTGATAGATACCAGAACTAAATATGCCTACCAAGGATTGAGCAAAGCCGTGAGTGGTTCAAAATTAACTGTTTATCATTTCGATCCACGTAATAAAAAAGGGAGTACTGAAACTAACGATAACGAAGAAATAGTGACTCTACTCAAAGACATTTATTCGGTAAGTAATAGTATGATTTATAATCCTTAGTAACCTAATAAACGTAATAAGCAATTGAATGAATATGAATCAAATGAACATACGATATTTGTAAAATTATTTATTTCAGAAAATATCGAAGAAAATTAAATTGAAAGCCAAAGTGAAGACGGGAAATAGGAAAAACTTTAAAATTTCGTTTAATCCAGACTGCACTTCTGAGAATAGTAATCAGGAATGTGACATAGAGGTTGGCAAGGAACTGCCGATAGTCGCAACTGTGCAATATACTGGTGCTGAACCTGCTCTCGTCGAAATCGTAGTTGAAGGCATCGGGGAGAAACTCACTCTCGATGTAGATGTTATCAAAAACTGTGAATGTGAGAAAAATGTAGAGAACAATTCCAAATTTTGCCACGACCAGAAGCGAATTTGTGGCATATGCAGTTGTGATGATACCACGTACGTGACAAGAGTTATACATATCTTATTCTGCTCTCTCCAAATTTTAAGATAAAATAAATACATTATTATTGATTATTTTCAAAGGTACGGTGAAAACTGCGCTTGCGTCAAGAGTGAGAAGAATGTATACAAAGACAACTCATCATGTATAGCTGCACCTGGCGAGGATGTCTGCAGTAGTCACGGATTCTGTATCTGTGGCACTTGCCAATGTAGGGAGAGGTAAGCACAAATTAATTTTGATATTATTATTATAGCAGTAGCAACTCAAGAATTGTTATTGAATCTCACGACTGAACTGACGGATTAATGGAGGTCATTAAAATTGAACTTAATTACACAGGTACGAAGGTAAATTTTGCCAATGTAACGTGGACAACTGTCCCCGTAGCGCGGAGAGTGGGGAGGTTTGTAATGGCAAGGAGCATGGCAAATGCAACTGTGGGAAGTGTAAGTGTAAGCCCGATTGGTCAGGCATCGCATGCGACTGTTCCAATACTGTCGAAACATGTAAAGGACACGATGGCAGTGTGAGTATTGAGACTTTTACAACTTTTGTTCATCACGTGCAAAGCATGAGCAAAGTTAGGTTTCAGCGTCATCAATATAATTTTCTTCATTGCTTAAAACAAGTTTGATTGCTATTTTTTATTCCGTTTCCTTACTTATCTGCATGCCAAATTCCTTTATTTGTTATAGTTATATCCCGCCTTTACTGGCTAACTTAAAAAATATCTTATGCTACAGGTGTGCCACAACCGCGGCAAATGCTCATGCGGTTCCTGCCAATGTGACGAGATAGCCGAATGGGACGCTCGGACAAACCATGACGTGTACTGCAAAATGTACAGTGAAACCGACTGCACTGAATGTGATGAACTGCAATGCAGGAAATTGGAAAAATGCGCTAAATGTCGGCAAAGTGGTGAAGATCACTGCCCACACTGCTACGAACTTATCAAAGTTGAAGTAGTGGACACATTACCTGATGATTATTCGAACGATACTTTATGGAATGTTTGCAAGAATATAAACGTAGACGTTGGGTGTTACACGAGCTTCGCATATCGATATGACGATGAAAACTATGGAGTTGATTTGGTCGTAGAGAAGAAAATTGATTGCGCTCCTACTTATTATTGTGAGTATACATTTCATAAACTGCTTCTATCGTCCTCCTTTTGTCTAGGAATTGATTCTGCACTTTTCATGGGGGTTTGGACTCATAAAGAAGATGGCTAAATCATATTAAAAAAAACACACAATCGACAGCAATGAAATGTTCATCAATGTGTTTATTATGATTGACGTTTGAAGGTACCAAAATGACCAACCTGAAATCCATGGGGCATAGAAGCTATTATCTCAAAAATTGGTTATGTTGAATTTATGATGATTTTAAAGATTATTTTAAAAACAAGGTACACTAACATTATACAAGCCATCTTATGTACTCCTCTGATCTGCTCCCTTTATATACTCTCTTATGTACTCTCTTATGTACTCACTTATGTACTCCTCTTATATACTCTCTTAGGTACTCCTCTTATGTACTCCTCTTATGTACTCACTTATGTATTCCTCTTATATACGGAATGTCATACAAATCCTTCACTAAGGAATGGCTTTGTTATTTACTTTTATGTTCTTCATCCAGGACATGATTAAATCACAAACCTCTATTTCCAGTATACGGTGGGATATTTCTGCTGACACTCCTCCTAGTTGGAGCTGGTACCCTGATAGCCTGGAAGCTCCTGACGGAAGCCCGAGACCGACGCGAGTACCTTCAATTTCTCCAACAGAACCAAATAGATGGCTATGGGCCTTGCACCAACCCTTTATATGAACCTCCTACTACAACGTTTAACAACCCCGGTTTTAGAAAGAGATCTGTAGACGTACGTTAAGATTTTTCAAACTTTTTTCAAGTTCTATTTGTAATGTTTGATTGTTCTTAATAATGTCTTATGTTTGATTTTGATTTAAGGTATGTTTACATGAAATGTAAGGGGAAATAAAAATATTTTTAAGAAGCTTATTTTCATTTGTTACTTACCACCATGATGCCTTAAAACCCAACTGATGTGACACCTCAATAGGAAAAGGCGACCCACTCTACTAGATGTTTAAAAAATACGAAGTTTCTAGTACTTACTATGAAATAAGTGATTAAATTGAATACTGCTTTATTAAACAAGGGTTCCTTCGAAGTTTGGATCAAATCAAACAATTTGACCTAGGGAATATTGTATAAGTTGCAACTTATGCCTCTATTATTTTAACAGTTTCCCTAGGTGCTCAAAAATTCCCTAATTAACTAAACTATCATAGTTGTAAGTTCATAATATGTATTTAAATCCATGGTTGTAAATGTGAAGAGTTGACGTTTGTTATTCTGATTGAAAAGGTTAGTAAATAAACAAAAAAGTCACTTTAAACTTGTTGGAAACTCGTTTTTGTATCATTTTCATGTTTTAGGATTTAATAATCTAGGTTTCGACTGATACTAGCATATAACGCCTACTTAAACATATGTACAATTTTATTATTCAATATGAATCATCATCATCCTCCGAGCCTTTTTCCCAATCATGTTGGGGTCGGCTTCCAGTCTAACCGGATTCAGCTGAGTACCAGTGCTTTACAAGAAGCGACTGCCTATCTGACCTCCTCAACCCAGTTACCCGGGCAACCCGATACCCCTTGGTTAGACTGGTGTCAGACTTACTGGCTTCTGACTACCCGTAACGACTGCCAAGGATGTTATTATTATTATTATTCAATATGAATAAAAATCAAAATTCCAATTTAATCGTTATGCGAGAGAAATTGAAACACTTAAAATTAACTACTTAAATAAATGCATGATACCGTTTTACAAACCCATTTTGTAGCTAGCAGCGACCACGCCCCAGCGGCAACCAAGATGGCGGCCGACGGATGCAGGCCCACGCGAAACGCAATGGGACTGAATCCGACCAGGCACAATTATCACTTCTTGAAATCTTCAGCACAACACACAACGTAGCCACATCTGCACTTCACCACGACGAAAAATGAATGTTCGAAAAACGCCTACTTATATTTTTTGAGCAATAAGCTGTTCAACGCTCAACCAACATTGCAAATGTTACGGGCATAAGTATACGATCTCGAAATCATATACCTGTTCAATTGTTTTATATAAACTTACTAATATCCAAAATCGTTTCCTATCACATAGCTTTTCATACCCAATACACCAATAGTAAAAATCAATAACATATCTTAAAAACATAAATATTAACACATACCGCTACTAGATGGCAGCACTGATGCACGAAAAATTACAACTGTTTTGCTATTCTTGTCTTTCCTGAAAAAGTTATATGTTTCTGTTGCATACGACATTAGTGAAAATAGTTTGTTCTACAAAATAGAGCAACTCCACGTATTGATATTGCAAAGACCTTGCGTTTAGAAGGGCTTTATAGATGCATTGTACATTATATTGAAGTTAACATTGATTGATATTGTAAAAAGTCTGAATCGCGATATCAGAGTTTTCCTACCGCGTTGCATAGATGCAGGCGCATTGATTATAAAATAGGAAGTCCGTTTCTACACAGTAAAGTAGTACCGGGGTAGAGCTACCAAAATTCTCCCCACTTTGATGCACAATATGGCCGCGGTATTGTGTGGTTCCGTCGTCGAAAGATGGCGAAGGCTGCAGGCCTGTCCAAGGCCCGCCGTTACAGGCCTTCTAGAACGAACTTCTTGAAGGCCTGTTCGTACGCCTTTGTGAGCACATCACAAAGGCGTGTGACTCTGTGATGTGCCAGCACGTCGAGCGATCCTCGTCTTGCACCAGTCACGTTCGCGCTTAACTGCCGCTTGACAAGATTCTATGAATCGATAGAGGGCTTGCCCTCACACACACTGACGTAGAAAATTTGACTTCTGTTTTGAAACTTGAAAAAATGCAATAAATAGGACTCGATTAGGATTCCTAAATCAAAACAATAGGCACATCTATATGTTATGGACCAAGTGATAAATTGGGCAGTATACATAATGCCCGGTCATTATGAAAAATGCCCAATATGAGAGTGCAATTTGATAATAATAATTCAAATAATCAAATTGACCGGGCACTATACATATTGCCCGTGACCTTTTGGGCAATGTAATACAAACATATTTAATTTCATTTTTTTTATTGTTATTGACATTTAACTTAAAATAAACTAAATATTAAACCACTTAAATAATCAGCCTCATGATTTGGAATAATTATGAAGGACTTCTGCCTTAAATGACATCATAAAATATATTTATGCTTGGAAGTAAGCATGCAACATGCAGCAAGCATGGCTTCTGTCACGGCTCCGGCACTGCAGGGCTCCGGCGGTCCCATGCGAGCTTATCGTCGCAGATGGTTTTCACGCTCACCACCGCAGCTTCGGCTTGCTGGCCGGCTCTGCCGGCCAGCCTCAGCCGCGCGGCGAGCGCTGAAACTACCTGCGCCTCAGCTCGCAGGCCGCCTCCCCTCTGCGCCTACGCGGTTTTGAATTGCACTCTAGGGGTAGGGCAGACAAGACTACGTGGAGTCGGTTTTGCAGCGATTCGTTTTCGTCACTAAGTTCAATTTTTAATACAATGTTTTGAATCCAAATTAAATTCTACCATTTAAAAAAACGAGCCAAGAAAAATGAGAACAAGAAAAACGAGGCGGAGTTAGTAAATTAGATGACAATTGTCTAATTAATAATTTTGTGGCTAGACTTATAATTTCCCATTAAAATAGAACATATAATTTAAAACAATAATCATAAAATATGTAGCAAGTAACAGGATTTATTTATTAGAACAACTGCCACCCTCGCACCGCATAAAATATAGCTTTATTATCAAATTGCCCAACTATCATGTAGCAATATAATAATGCCCGTACAATGTGATAAATAATTAAGTTAAGGTAGTTATTAATCACTTGGCCCGATAAAGCTAGACATTATTCATAATGCTCGGGCATTATAAATAATGCCCGAATTAATCACATGGTCCATAACATATATAATAAAACAATGGTTCATTTTCAGGCACTTTTGTTATGTTACTGCCAGTGTTAGAAAATAAAAAAATGCCTTATTGCCCTGTTAGCGTTGCTCTTTTTGAAGGTAGTTTTCAAGTTTTTTAGCTGGCTTTCATGGGGAAACTTAACTGACTGATATTCCGCTTCCTTTTTTAACCAATCCTAAGAAAATTAGTTAATTTAATTAGTTTTGAAATAATAATTTAAGTAAAACCATCTCAAACTCCAAACTATACAAATCCAGAGACAACTTAAGCAGACGTGGCGTAGCTACCTACATAACAGAAAAAAATCGAAAGAATTTATTACGACAGAATACATCTCGACTGTCGTGACGCTCACGTAAAGAGTAATTTCCGCGAATTTTCTTCATACGCCCGCGACCCGACGATGATTCATCTCGTCCGTCCGCGGGTTGAATAGTCTGACAATTCAACTTCAGTCTGTCGCCATTCGTGCAGCCGAGCGCGCGCGAGTTTGGATTTCGAACGAATCATCGCGCCTTCGCGGTCGAATTCAAAAAAAAAATAAAAAATATTGACGCCATTTTTTACGAAGTTTATTTTGTAGCTGTGACTTTTTAAATAAAGTAAATTTTCTAAATATGAGAACTATGGCTAGTGTGTGGTTTTTGATGGTAGTGCTAATTTCAGTACAAAAAGTTTTCGGAGATGTTTGCCTGAAGGATGAAACAGAGTTAACCTGCAATGAATGCATGAGGTGTAATGGCGATTGGTGCACGGCACGTGGGGTAAGTGTTATTTTTTTATGAATATTAATTTCGATAAACCGGTCAAGAGCGACTTTAAACTTACACGATTGTACGGCTCGAGTTTACCGACTCAACAACTTTAATAACGTAGACTAATATTTAAATCATCTTTACAATCGCTATAACCAATTTTATTTCATTCTAAGTTAAAGTTCCATTTTTAATAAAGGTGTCATGAAAATTAATATCAATATTTCCTATTTACATACACCTATTATTTAATTGTGTAACGACATCTTTGCAAGAAACACGAACAAGTGATAAAACAAAAGAACACGCCTAATTGAATATTGCCCATGCATATATTAGTCATGCATGCACCTAATTAAATTGTTGTGACAAACAAGTAATATTAAAAGTGACAACAAAATAAGCTTAGGTCAATTTAGAACAATTCATGTATTATGTACCTTGGTACTTATTTATATATTCCACTATGATTCACATGTATGATTGGTAGTCAAGGTTTCTCATTGGAAATTCAGGACTAGCTGGTTCCTTCACCTTTATCTATCAATCAACACGAGTGCTTAGTTAGTAAAAACAAATTGATTTCATTGTTATTTGGCACACTAATTACTTCATTATGCACTTAATAACTTCTGTGAAAATCGTTTAGTTAATAATTAAAAGTAGCTAAAGGGATAGTTATTGGCTTCTAAATGGTGTCTTATCCGTTTTATAAAAGGCAGCTCAAGTAAAGTGTTAACTTAATGACTGTTTTGCATCTGAATTACGCTACATTAATTCCACATTTATAAACGAAATTACTTCCAATCACGATAAAGTTCCTAAGATTCGAATTAATTATTTTCTTAGATTCGTGTGCCTACTGATATCAATACGTAGAGTTTAGAGACAGCAGTTAACTTTAACGTAATGGAACATTAAACGGTATTCGATTACAGAACCCTATTAAATTTCGTAAAGATTTACATAAATCATTATAAGAAATGAAAACTGTGGCACATTTATCTGTCCTCCAGTAAAAATTGTGTTATTTTCTAACTTTGTTTTAAATCTAAAAAATCCTTTAGAGCTCAATTCACAACATTCAGAACAAAATAAAGCAAAAGAGGTAAATAGGTCTTTCGAAATCACAAAATGACTTTTAATTCCAACGACAAATTATTTCAAAAGGGGATCTTTTAAATGGCCAACGACACGACATTGAAGAGAGCAATAAATTGATCAAAGAAAAACGAAGATGTCAGAAGTCAGGCCGAACGGAAGGAAACAATTGATTCAATGAACTTAGTTACTGAGTGACCACAAAGAACATCTATTTTTGATCGTTAATACGTCGTACCTGAATACGTAATTTACTACTCTATTAACAGTTGTAAACAGGACTCTTTGTCTTCAAACAATTGTTCAATCGACTTTATCATATCGTATCATTTATTGCACTCCATAATGTACATTTGGTGGAAAATACATATAAAATAATAGAGGTAGTCACAATTATGGACCCTGATGGGCACAGCAACTTTAATTCAATGACCCTTTACTGTTTTCTTAAAATATTCTTTACATAAACAAATTCCCTCATCATCTGCCTAGCTTTTTCCCAACTATATTGGCGTCGGCTTCGAGTCTATGCGGATTCAAGTGAATGAGTAGCAATATTTCTGTGTGACTTTCACGACACACAAATTCCCTGTAATACCAAATAGTCCGATATACACAAATTCACCATAGCTTCAAAGTTTTTAAAGAAACCACGCTGATAATTTAATAATGTCTCACAATAAGGTCATTCCCGTTTGTTAACCAATATGGTTCATATTATACGGAACGACAACTGAGATTTGGAAATCCTAACCGTGAGATATTGTACATCGTTTTAATAAAACGTGGGTACCTTATAAAATATTGTAACGTGAGAAATGTAGAGATACAGAGGAAGCTGTGATTTTGTACTCGATCGATACTCAATTACCAGCTGTCAATGACCTTAACACTATGATACAGGACTATCAGTTTTTATCTCAGTCTCTATAATGTGTTTGTAGAATTCCTACAAATAATGAGGGTACAGTATATTTCCTTAAGTTACAACAATGACACATAGGTACATTGGCTTTTTTGCAACTAGAAAAACCCCAGGTTCTCCGCTCATTCAGCGTTCTAAATTCACCAATTAATACGAACAAGTTATTCATCACAATTTCTAAGCGTGCCATAGGTACGTATAAATCTCTTAGCTAGCACTTAATGTCAGTTCGCAGACTCTTCGAAGCAACCATCAGAATGCAAATAGGTATGTGCAGTAATTCTCCAACTTATGCATATGGATTGTACGTAGACAGAATAGGTGTTATGTAAATATCTGCGTACTGCGTCAATAGGTTTACCGAAGTTAGGTTTATTTTCAAAATATCCATTATACTTACTATTATCCAATATACGTAAGAGTTAGGGAATTTCAGAATTACGTGGTTATTTATGACTCGATAGCGGATTGTCGATGAAGTTCTGAAAGACTTGAAAAATATATTAAACATTACAAGCTTTTCCTTGCAGTTTCACCCGCTATCAGATAAAACTACTTCCCGCACCTGGATAAAAAATCGTCATTGATAAATGGCTAACATTTTTGCATTACATACATTGAAATATTTTGTAGATTCGACCAGTATAGTTCCAAAAATTAACATTCATGTAAACAAATATATTTAAAGATATAGATTGCGTAAAAGGATACAAAATGTGTGAATCTTATTGTACCGGAATAATTGTCAGCTACACCGCGAATAGATAACTTCCTCTGCCCCCCGTCGTGTAAGTGGGTGACAACGATTGAGTGGGAAACAGGGACTCACCAGTAGTACTCAGTAATACCTACATACCTAACAATTTACACTAACTGCTGTACTTCAACAGGCCGTAATTAATTTATCGTTCAGATTTTGTTAATCTTTCAACACAGCTCTAACTCTTCCAAATCTCGCAAACAAACCTTCCTAATTTTGCTAATGCTTTAAGAATATACTAAATAACAGTTATAATCATCGGCACGGATATTGAGCCCTGACCTTCACCTGCGCAGAAGCGATTTATTGGTTTATTGCCTTATGTGTACAGTGCGCAAAGCGATCCCCACTCTTCCTCCGAGAGCTCAATATCCGTGCCGATAACTATAATGCATTCGTGAAACATATATTTGATACAACATACCTGAAAATACGTCAGCAATTAGCTTTCATATTGTGTTAATTTATCATAATTGTTACAGTCAATGTCACTGGCGAAATATTTAACTCTGCAATAACAAAACAACTGCGATGACTCATTGAGTTTAAAAACTCACGAATTATGTTTATATTACTCATGTTATTCCAAACTCAATATCAAACTGTATAAAACTAAATATCCTCTACTTCCTTGAGTAAATACCTACCATCTAATTTTAACTTAATTTTTCGATTTTTTATTCTATCAACTTTGATGACTCATCTCATCTCTAAAATATGACGAATTTTACTGTCTCGTAGCGATTTCATCATCCATTCAAGCATATTTTGGATCGTATAGGAAAACAAATGAACTCGCAGCATGAATGAACCCTGACCGGAAAACTAATTTGTCCCTACGCTAATAAAGCTAATTGTTCATCCAACAGTTTTGTTAAAGAATTTACAAGAACACGTTCATATTGTACTCTCGTGTAAATTATATGTGGGCTCTTGTTTGTTTAGGTTACCAACAAAACGATTGTACCAACTTCATAGATATTTTTTTTATGTTTCTTTCTAATCACTTTAAGTTTCCAAAAGCTTATCGCCATTACAAGATAAAGGGTACAGCAAAAACTTTTTATCAGCTTTTTCTTTGAAAACCTAAATGCTCGACACTTCTACAAAACACTTGAATTTATCTAAATTGTTAAAACATCGTCAACGTCAAGACTTTAATAGTTAAAGTAATTAACATATCTACGGCAACTAAATTGCTGCAACCAAAATGTTGATTTTACAACATTTTTATTTTTTACGCGACTGCGGCAGAATGACAGTCATGTTCTTCTTCGATATGGTATAGCTAGAACTTTTAATAAAGAAGTGAAATTACCTACAAGCATTCCTTAACTGATGGCTTGCATAAGAGCATAAATTCTTATCAACAGCCAGCCACATGAGATCTTCTACAATCTAATTAAAAACAGACCAACTAACTAACATCATCAAAATATGTACTTACTAGAAAAATATACCTAAAATAGAGTCATTGTAAATCCCAGGAGTGAGTAAGTATTCCTTACATTCAATTTCTACAAGTATAAAATCTTCATTAACCAGACAATGGCCAATCAAGTGAAGTGCCGTAGAATGGCGATCGATACACAAATTTCCTGGGCAACCCCATTTTCCAATATCCGTTCTTCAGAACAAACTACTCAGCAAATAAAAACTAACGGCTAATAACATTATAGTGGAACCGACGTTGTTATATTATGATCTATTTGCCTTATTAAACATACACGAGTTCATGAAAACATGACATAATGAAAGTCAATGTAGTTTTTTTGCAATTACAATAGCTTACAGTATTTTGCAAATCTAAATATCAACATAAAACCTGTGTAATATTATGTTTTCAAAATAAACTAAAATATGCATAACATTATGAACCCATTCTTGGCTAGCAAATCAGACTGTAAATACTCTACACAGTCCTATTTATCCCCTATTTTCTCATGTCTTAAGCCACAGTAAATCTATTCACATACCTAATTAGCATACTTCCAAAAATAACTCTTATTTCATCCAAATACGAGTACAATAAAACAAGAACTTTCAAACTTGCAACATCAATTGCGAGTGCAGCAATAAAAGGGTTTAACTGCAAATCCGTCGCCGATGAGGCTGAGACATGGGTGACGTCACTGTTCCCGGGAACAAGTCTAGTCTAAACCCATCTTATACCGTCTAGATTCTGTCTTTCCAATCAATATTAGCCTGTGAGATTGTTCTAAGATTGTTCGCGTCAAAAAAGGACTGAGAATAGAACAAGGATGGATGAATGAAAGTCAGCAAATACCTGACCTGTCTTCTGGTTTGTAAGAAACAGGGTGTCTTATGACACGAAAAAACACAGTTGAACATTACCAAACAAACATATGAATGTAGGTAATACTCGGTGAATCATGTGCTCATATTCAATCATTGTTATTTTTGCCTTAAATGCCCCTGCCTCTAAACCGCTTGGCTCCGTGCCATTCATATCCTTTTGTCCAAGTGCGGTAGAATAACGGCTTTAAATTTAAAGCCAGATAATATATAACGGAAGATAATTGTACGGATTTGTCCGTTGCAGACGCTGTGGCGGTTCAGTTTGAGATAACTGAAATGAATTGCTTTTGAGGATACGATAGCGAAATGTGTAGGAAGTTGTGGCAAAATGTACTGTTTCTGCCAAAGATATACCTAAGTACAAGTATAATCTTAAAGTCTATGTGTTTCAACATTGCTTCGGATTTAAGCAAACTAGCAGCTAACATAAAATAAGGTCCATACGTGGCTTTTCATACTCACTTGAAAGTAAAAAGCCACAATACGGTATAAGTAAAGATATCATATGAATTGAGTATACCTGCATGCACCCTATCACGTAGGCACAAGACGCGAATAAATGGACTTCCCGGTCGCCGACGATTTACTTATGACAAATAACAAGCAAGACAGACTTACGTATCGAAAACATACAAACAAGCTTCCATGTACACACCGCATAACCGTATTATTTGTAAGGAAAACAAAACATCGCCACTACATCCGCTGCCTAAGAAAATATTGCAACGAAAATAAAAGTTCCTAGACTTCTAAACCGGTTAAATGTAAACAAATCTACTATTATCGATACAATACAATGTAATTCATCTGGAATAAACTTCCAGTTATAAGTACATTTGAGGCGCAATGAAGTGCCCTACCGACCACCAAACATCCGCGCAATCACACATTCTGAGAAATTATAAATACAACCCGTTGACCTATATCTGGGCATGTTTTATACATCAAAACGTTACACAATTTTCATGCACGTCAATGTAATCGAGGGAGCCGTTAAAATGCACTTGATGAAACCCACGCCACTGTCATCAATCATTGCTATAAGTAATAACTTGTGAACACAAACTGCGCAATCCTCAATTACTTTTTACCACTTTAAAAATATGTTTTTTACAAATTATTTGCATGAACTTTACACGCTTTCGACATGTCATTCGATCCCAGTTACCCTTTTGTTACTTATACTTTAAATTGAGGATAATCATAACCTCCGCGTGATTGATTGATGGTGTTACTGATGGTTGGGTAATGTTGGTATTCTGAATGGTTGAACCACGACACCTGACATTTGGACCCGCACATATGGCCCCTGAATACCTATGACCCACAAGAATGACACAGTTCACATAAAAAGGTCAGGTCTGAGTCAAATTTCCAGTCAGGGGTCCAATATCTTAAATGTCTATAGAAATTATCGGAACAATTTGTTTGTAAATTACGCTCATTTATCAGTTAATGCTTAAGTAAGCTGACATTTCGTTATCTATTTCTCAATTTATTGACACCATATTTTAATGGACCACAGCCCAGTTTTTTCTGATGATTTCTTGAAACAAATTAAAGCTGTACTTGCTTCTGTTTATCAACAACTGATTGCATCAGTACGAGTACCTTGATGACATTGCTCAATACACATTATGGCAAAAATGATCTTACACTTTTACAACTTTCTATTAGTTCTAATTGAAACTATCTATCATAGAATAGCATTAGACATTAGCAAACAACTTGGAGCAACTAACCCGTCACCACATGGAACTCCCGATCATTTTACTATTCATAGCCCAAACATCATAGTGCACAAACATTGACTCTTGTCTTCCTACGCTAAAAGATCAAACACCTAGAAAACAAAGCTGTGTTTGACGTAATCTGACACTTTTATTTTGTTGGCTTCGGGCTTTCACTCGGGATTATACACATAATGTATTTAACGTTATAAGCCCTTCGTTATTGATACCTATGACGGCTGGACTAGCTTGGCCCCTGGCTTCACGCGCCTTCGTTGGTCTTGTCAACATGACCACTTACTGAGCGTAAATAAGTTCAAAATTTTTAATTAGATGAAAAGTATTGTTACTAATCTGAGTTCATTGTTTATAACGCTTAGGTGTGCATAAAATATAAAAATTAAATTATAAAAACTTATTTACTTGTCAGACCAGGTGGTTTTGAGAAAATCTTGTTCTGTTTCAGCTGTCCATAAAATTACCAAGGCTCAATTAAGTCATTTGTACAGATGATCCGAGACGTTTAGGGTGACTATAAATAACTCTACGTAAAAAACCTATTAGTATCGTTATCAGACCAAAATAATCGATTAAAAACTGCATCGAACGCACTTTTTTAGCGATAGAGTTGCAGTCGCTTGACCATGACATGAAATGCACTAAGTAACTTATTACGACATCGCTTTACACAACTAAGATTCTTGCGAACAACTATTAAATTAATTGAACTGTGCGCTTGAGAAATTATTTTATATGAGTTTACCAATTAAAATCATATAAAACAGGTAAACAATCAAATATGTAGTTACTTAAGACTTCGGAGAAAGGATGTTACAGACTTATTGCGTGTTCGTCACGCATCGCTGTCGACGTTATTTTGCCATTGCCAAAAGTCTAGAAAATGTCTTGTTTACTTAAAACTTAGACGTGCCTTCCAAAGAATATAAATACCAAAATAAATAAAATCTGTTGTTGTCGCATTTCTATAAACACCTTGTATATTTAGCTAGTTATCCGCTTAAAGTACACTTATTGATAAAAGACGTGGCAAACAATAAAATTGGTGCTTAAAACTTTCTAAACAATAAGAGTCCGTAGCAATCTTACCTACGTATATGCCAGATATACAGTAAATAAGATAGTAAGGAATATAGGGGAAATTGTAGGCGTAGAGTACAAAGTGCTACAACGCTATCAGAGCTAGCAATTTCGTCGCCTACAAACAAACCTAGAGTAACTGGTTTCCATTGCTACTTACGACATATAACCACTATCCTGCATCTTAGTTTATTTATTAAGAGATCTTACGTATCAAGTTACGTTTTACAAAATAGTGCTAAGAGTAAGTACCTCGTAATAAACACCTCAAAATGTTCAGCGTTAGACAGTTTTGCATTTAACTTGAAGTCTTCTAGATAATCAAATGAGTCGTTTTGCTTTGGTCATAAAATTAAGTACGAGTATGTTCTGTTTTACAAAATCCTTAGAGTTAGGTATTCGAAGAAACCACATTTGAAAAACATTTAATATTGACGCTCTTAATGAAAGGTGCCGTAATAAAGTCACCGAAAAACATGTAGGTAAGTAATAATATTAATTAAACAATTAACAGAGCTCAAAACAGCTGTTCAATAAATAAAGACAGTACAGATCGATGACTCTTACAGCTAATTACACCGATAAGAATAAAAACGGGAACACCCAAAAACGGTTGGTGTGAAAAATTAAAACATCCCATTGCATATCAATCAATGCAATTAGTGTGCGCTCCACTTACCTATTAACATGTTTTTAACATTTTTTAACACTGAACGCGTAAAACATCTCAGTTTTTATGTTGCCATGTTGCGTAAGATTTACCTTTAAAATTGGTATTACAAAGGGCATGTTATTTCGTGTTCCTCGGCTGGTTAATAAGATAACGCAATCAACTTACAGCTGTCTAGGTATAATTGAGTGTCTGGCAACACTGGTGTTTATTGCCTACCGTGAATCTCTCAACACTGCGTTGTTCTTCCAATAAAATAAATTTTATGGATCCAGTTTTCATTTTTTTTACTTTGAAGAATGATGCCGCTCGAAGTTTTTTTTTTTTTCTGGGACCAAAGTTTTCCCTTAAATACATAATTATATCTCCTTAGAATATTTTACATAAAGTGGATTCTGTCGTTAATTAATTAAGTAGTTTACTTATAGTTTAAATAGATAGTTGGTTTAAATCGTGCCCTTAAAGTCTGTTATAATGACTGATTGGTGAAGTACTTATGTAATGAGAAGACCAACGTTGTCTATTTACATCTGTTACTTCATTTGATCTAAATAAACGGTCGGTAGGTTCTTAAATGAATGAATTTTCCGTTGTTTTATACATTATATAGGTACTCTGAAAATTAAGACCGATAAATGTACGAGATGGGTGCTTAATAGCAAAATCATATTTATACTCTATAGGGGAATACCTTAGGTATTGTGTCATAAATGTATCTTCCATTTTAAGTAGTCATACAGTATCTACCATTGCATCTACATTAATATAGTGATTCACTTGTTATCCCGGGATACTATTGGACATGGTTAGTTTTTTCCAAAACGGGATACTCAAGGAATAACCGGTTTCCTTGTCTAAGGCCTAACGGAAGTAGCAACTAATTAAATTAAATATAAAAATACCTACCTTATTAACCACTATCTCCATTTCGTAATTTGTGGCTCTTAAGACTCATACCATTACAGCTATCTTTTTCTTGATCTGCTCCGCTCAGCCGGATAAGAAATAGCTTATAAGCTTCCTCGATAAATAGACTATCTCACGCTGTTTTTTCAAAATCTGTAGTTCCTGAGATTTGCGCTTAAAAAAAAAACAAATTCTACCCTTACCGTCAATAAACCTGGTTTAAAAAAAATGATTTTTTGCTTTTGATGTTTTGATTCAAAAACTTAATACGTCAATATACAAAAACTCGACTCAGAATTATAAAGTTGGCATGAACCCATGACGGCAAACATTCTAGTTTAATAAAAGTCCCTTGAAATATCTTGATGATACTTAATCCCTGCATTCGTACGTTCGTCCTCTTTTTGGCATTCTCGCATCGCCACAGTGGTTTACTCTTAAAGTTTCTGTTTTATTTTAATACTTGAAAATAACTTCTTAGTAAGTTTCTCGGCTTTGTCTTGTGATAATTCCATGTTTGCTTTTATGTGTATTATTTAATGTTGCTTAGTTGACTGAAATATAGTGGTCACAAAATTTCATAATTTTAATCGCCTTCTATTACGCCCTAATTGCTAATATAATTGATTAATGCTCAATCCTTCTCCGTGTGAGAGGAATCCTGAACCCAGCAATGGGACACTCTAAGGGCCGTTCCCAAGATTACTATGCTTACTAGAGATAGGAATTTGACTTTTATGGAACTTATATTTAACTGCTTATATACTTTTATTATATTGAACATATGTATATGGGGCTATAAAGTCGTGGTGGCCTAGTGAGTGAACAACCAATATCTCGAATGTGTGAGGGTGTGGGTTCGATTCCAGGTCAGGCAAGTAAGTACCAATGCAACTTTTCTAAGATTTTGTATGTACTTTCTAAGTACCTATATCTTGAGGAAACCTAGACTATAAAGTCTGAAATCACCAACCCGCATAGAGCACAGCAAGCGTGGTGATTAATGCTCAATCCTTCTCCGTGTGAGAGGAGGCCTGTGCCCAGCAATAGGACGATGAAAAAAGGGCTGTAACAGTATAACAGTAACTGTAACAGTGTCAGACCTCTATCTCTAGTAAGCAAATCAAAAGATAGATAGAGTATTGGGAAGGGTCGTAAGTCTAAAGCTAGTTACTACCTACACCTCAACTTCAAATTTGTTCGTAGAATATTGGTACAATTCCACAATTTTTTTCCACGTTGACTCAGACTTCGGATATTGTACAAAGAGACAACATTTAGAGTGATGTACAAATATTTGGATTTCAGCCAGCGACTCATTGATTTTTCTACAAACTTGTTTACTAGTCTGGGAGTTCCTTTGCAATTCTCTTGAATTTCACACAAAGGTCGTTGACCTGTCACAGAATATAGGAGGAAAATGACCTGTAATATTTTATTTTGTTTTTAATAACAAAAGTATGTCGGCGTTTATCTTTTTTTTCTTTTTGCTTGTTCGTGACCACATGTGATGTGCCAAAATGTTTGTAGAATTTCAATTTTGGAACGTCAGTGTTTTTAACATCGGTTCATCAGTCGTTATTGGAATGCGGAAAATCAGTTTTCAGTCAACAAACTTTTCGTAAAATTAAGTCAAACATGACGTTTAATAAAAAAAAATCTTCGAAATAAACTCCACTTGCATTTTAACAGGAAATCGTGGTGTAAATAATTAAAATACTAATTATTTTATTTAGAACAGAAAAACAACTTCTGGTTACAGATAAAACACTGTACTCAGTGAGTGCAAAAATACATTCTTAGAATATAATTTTATAGAAATAAAACCACAGAAAATGACTATAGTATGGAATTACCGAGAAAAGTATGATGCGGGTGATCTCATTACCTATTGGTGTACTAACAATAACTTTTGTCTTCTAAAATAATAAGGGTTAAAGCAACCATTGTTCTAGTTCGTCCTATGAGCTGACTTTTGTGTTCCATTCAGTATTTACAATATATCTATAAAAATAATAATGTCATCGACAGATGAATCGCATTGTTTTCATCTAAATACCTATTACAATATGACACATGATTTCATCAACAAGTCTGAAACTAAGAAACTATGATGGAAACAATAGTACCTATACAAATATGAAAAAATTGTTCGCTTCATATACATAAGCAAGCTGTGAACTTATGCCTACAATTAAACTTCACAGAAATGTTAAAAACAATAATCCAAAACCTAAACTTAGTTTCTACCGAACTTCTAACCACAGTTAATATACATTGAGGTTGCTTTGGAAAAGGCAAATAACAAAAGTCAAGAATATCTCCAAATTCAAACGCTTGCATTTGATTGGAGTATTATCTCAATCAAGCGACTATTGATCTCGCAGCAAAAACTCCACACGAGAACAACATAATCAGATTCTACACTTATATGTTTATTATTTTTATTTACGTTAAACTGGTTGGAGTGGCTGGTGATGTCGCAACAGGGAGACAACCTTTCTATAAGCAGTCATATCGCCTACCGCCCACACGCGATCACTAGAGATGTGCCTGCTATCAAAGAGTTCGTTAAAAACTATCGATAATTTGAAAATCTTGATCTCTAATGCCTTTGTTTGTAATGGCAGAGCATATAGATAAGAGAATTTCTTAGCGGATCTGGGAAAAAATTGGGTACATTATCTATGTTATAGTTAAAAACCTTTGAAGGCAATTATATCAATTAATTTAATTTTGATTGCTTCCTAATGGAATTTTACAAATACTAGTCATCGATGTTTTGTCATAAGTTTTAAGACGAACTCAACCTAAGTGTAAAATTCTTACGCAAAACCACAAATCAAGTACTCAATAAACAACCATGCAACTGATAGTCTATTTCCGTAGTGTTCGTCAACACTGGCCCAACGCAAACCTCTGCGATAAGGGCGAGCCAAGAATTTTATCACGGCCTTAGAGCTATTAACTTTAATTTATTTTGTAATTAATGTACAAATAAATACCGAGAAACCCATCTTTCATTTAGTCGCCACTAAATTACAAACGTCATTTGAATTAGTCGATTTTTTTTGACAGTTGATCACAGCCCTAGTCGAAGACTCGAAACCTACTTCCGTATTTTATGGTATCGCTCTCTCAGTCGTGCATACAAGAGAGGTGTGATGCCGTGTCTGATCAGCTGAGGTTGAGAGCAATCTTGAAGATCTGACACCCACGGAGCGCTTTGTACGCCCTAACAGCTATTAAGGGTTTATTGCTCTCTCACAATAAAATAATGAGCTGCAATACTCCGTGACTGCAGTTCACAGAGATTATCATTTTTTCTGCCCTACATTCTTTGAGAACATAATGCATTTACGCTGTTAAGATACAGCTTTGAGGCTAGCCAATTATGCCCATGTTTGTGTTTTCAAGTGGTTAATAATTTAACCCAGTACTCGGTTATCAAACAGGTTTCCTCAATCCGTTTACGCGTATCTATGGTAACCTAAAGATAGACTATGGAAGGTTGAGTTACGTTCTAGCTGTGGCAACCACATAGATTAATTTCGAAGTTATAATAATTGAGTTGAATTCATAGAAGATTGACCCAGAGTCGATACATATTTCGAATATTTATGTTATGAATCCTATCAGTAATATGGGACCATATTCATTAAAATAACAGATAAATTTTAAATAAATTAAACCAGTTTCTATAAAATCTCCCCGTATGAGAATATTATTATAATAACGATCTTTAGCTCTCCTGTTGTGAACCGCATTCCTTGTGTAGTACGTTTTCGCGTGGGTGTCGAACCCCACACCCATCGTTTCTTGCATTATAATTATCTGGAACGGCTAAACCCAGACTATAGTTTATGTCAATTTGTAAGTTACTCCCATAAATTAACTCTACATTTATTTATACGTTAGTTACCTCGGGCGGCGACGGGTACTTAAAATTACCTTATTTATATGGCAGACTCTTCGTTCTTAGTGGTGGCCTCAACCAATGTAAGTTTACATGCACGAGTCATTAAGCCCTTTAATCTTATGTAGTTATAGTCTACCAGAAAAAAAACAGACAACTATTTATTTCTAGTTTTAACTGAAGTCATGTATGGACCATTGTTCTAAAACCTTTTAGTTGTCTACAAAATATCCTGCAGCTATACCTAAGCACTTGCGCAAGAAGCTCAAAGTTTACAACTTTACATCAAGAATCGAGAATATAATACCCCGGGGGCAAAATCGCAAACACCTTACATAATCGGAAAATGCAGAACGTAAATCGATCTTGCAAAACAGCCTATAACGACCGTCGATAATTTATCATCTCGCGAAACCAGGTAGCAATATCGATGTATCTGTTTACAACTCTACAATAACTGACTACATTTACCTACTGCGGATTACAATAACCGAACCATCCGTTGTTTTTCGAATGGAGATTGTGAGACTAATATTATAAAAAGGAAAGAATAAAGAAAGAAAAAGGTAAGACTAATAATATAAATATAAGGACTCTTTTTTTTATTTTTTTGTTTGTACCCTAAAGGCTCCGAAAATACTGAACCGATTTGAAAAATTCTTACACTGTTGGAAAGCTACACTCTGACCAAATAACATAGGCTATATTTTAACCCTTTGTGGGTAATCGTTCCTACGGGACACAGGCTGAACCGAGGGAAAACGGCTAGTAATTTTTATGAAGCTAATATCAAAACTCAATCTCCAATCTCAAAACAGCGATCTCAACATGGATCGATTATCGCAAGCCGCAGTTTCTCAAGACTTTTCCATAGAATTATTCATGCGTCCTTCATACACCATCTCTAGTAACAATGTGTTTAATGAAGGCAGTATGTACCTACCTAGTTGCAAGCAAGACAGTACAAGCTGCCAACTTGGTCATTATTTGTACACTTGTACAGTAGACTGCACATCAGTGGTAACTGTCATGCACCGTAACTCAACAGTAATAAGTACGATTTTCCTATAAACTGTTACCACTGACCTGAAGTTGACTGTACCAGTCGATCGGTGGCGCCAGGCCGCGCATTAAACATGGAAATATGCTGTCCGGATATGCCTTTTATGTATCGATAAATAATTAAAAATGGTAGTGGATTTTCCATCATTACAAAAATCATTAATGATTCTTGTAGTATTATGTCATATTTTGTTGAATCCAGTGATAATAATTACATTTGTGGTTTTAATATTTTTGTGGTTGAATATGAGTTTCAATGTTAATTGTGCCATTAACAACCTAATAAATTATTATTATTTTCCTCTTTTAAACTTACACCTAACCTAAAAGCTTTTAGGCTATTAACCGAAAATCGTGTCTCATTTATTTATGTTACTAATTAATGTCATTAGCAACAGTGGCAGTATGCCAAGAACTTGTTTAACAAGACTGAGTTTTAAGTAACTAAAAGACAACAATGAAAATAACGTAATTTAGTATCTTTGACTAATGATTATGAAGTTATTACAACGTAAATATGTACAAACACAACCATAAAATATGCGCCAATGACGAAAACTACAGTCAAATGGAATACTTACTTCTGTCAAACGTCTGCAAAAAAACAAAAAAGCTTAACCTTCGCGCTTAAACAAGGATAAAATCAGTCTTACAGGGCACGCTCTACTTGCAACAAATTTCACGCCCTTGTCACATCTAGTTAACACGTTACCGTTGTCATTTCAACCAGTTCCAATCTGAACGGCATCATTTAACTTTGCAATTTGTATAATTACATGTCTAGGAACAACACACCATATATAGCAGATTATATATTACATAGTAAACAACACATTCCTTTGTTCATAATATATGGTTATAATTGGATACGATATTAGATTTATGTTGAGTAAATAAATAAATTAGTAGGCAAGCTAGACTTATAAGGTGGTAAAGTGACATCAAGTTTAATAAACAAAGGATAATTAATTAATGTTATTTGAAAGGACTATAATTTACATTAAATTTAAATTACAGCACTAAAAATACCTCCATATTTTATCAAGAAATACGAACCAAATTCGAAATCAACTGCCTAGTACTTTTTGGCGACAATTTGACATAAGCAGCACCTGGCATATAAGTAAAATAAAAAATAAAAAAAAACTTAATCGGTATGCAAAAAGGCAAAGTGCCAAATCTTATTCAAAGTGTCCCAGGACTTGAGCGCTTTCAAACGCACCTGCCTCTTACATTAAACATAGTAGAAAACGGGACACCGAGCACCAGTACTTTGTATTTGATTTGTACTTTCGATTAGTGAAGAACTGGACACTAGACACATTGTTTCTGTGGGAAACTGTAGGAATATAGAGATAGGTTATACCGTCTCTGCTCTCTTAGTTCTATTGGTCATCATAATTCCAGTTTTCGCAGGGTATTATTTGGCTATTAGTGTATCCAGCTAGTCAAAATGCCCCTTGATTTAGCCTCAAAATTACACTTTAGTAACTATTCTCTCTGGTTCCATCACCGCGTTCCAAGGGTTCCCTTGAGTAGTTAGTTGAATTAGTTACACCCTGAAGAAAAACCTGTGTCTTTTCTCAGGCTCGGTTCGGCGACAGACAAACTTTCTTTCGCATATAGCAAGAATTCAGCTGTATGTAACCCTATCATCATTTTTTTTTACTAATTACCTAATTCCTTTTGTTACAGTCAAAACACTGCTACTTAACGACAGCCACTGAAGACGGTACGTGTCCCAGCGCTCTCGAGAAGCCTCACATTGAGAAGGAAGTGACGAAGCCTGGAGTAGCCATCCAGCCGGTCTATGCTGAGAGAACGCTGCTGATCAACAAACCAACGAAGATTGATATCACGTACAATGCCAGTGCTAAAATGGCGGTAAGGATTCTTTAATTAACAATTCTTAGGCTGAAGTTTACCGACAACTTCTTAAAACTGTATTTAGTAACAATTTTCCAAAAGTGGACGATTGGGTTGACCGTGAACTTGGGCCTTGATATATTATAATATGAGCAAATGAACTAACAAATGAGAATTCTGAAATTAGGGCTAATAAAAAAGAAAAAATTGATTTGATTAAGAGTAGGGACAGGAAAGTTAAAATTAATACGCTTCGCATTTAGGTAAAAAAATGTTGGTGCTTTATTTAAAATAAGAACTATTAAATGTGAAGTAAGTAAATAGAGTAATAAGTATAGTAACGTAAGCACAGGCTAAATATCGGAACCCCCAAGAAGTTCCTCTTGGCATCAGAAAAGGTCAAGTAGGAATAGAAGATAACTAAGAATAGAAGATATTAATAGAAAATGCTGACAAACTAGATGAAGACAAGCCAGCTTTAGAACATAACGTAATAAGTTCAGAACAGGTATCTGTGGAGATCTAAGGGGGAGGCCTATGTTCAGCAGTGGACGTCCTATGGCTGAGATGATGATGATGATGATGAAGTTCAGAATAGCTTTTGTCCATAAGATTTAAAGACGAACAAGTTCTGACAATTAACCTAAATTGTTTCTTGCTTACAAATATGATATGGCTGTTAAAGCTAATGTTAATTTCACAGTACATTATCATAAGGGCACAGATGTACGAGTGACTAAAATTGTTAAGTATAGTCGTACGTGACTACATGATAGTTTCAGCTAATGATTTAATTAAATATGCACGTGTTTCTGCAATATATTCATTGAGATTGATAGTCATTTTTATATAAAAATAAATATATAAATTATTGCATGCTTATCTTATTATTAGACCGTGTCGAAGGGCTTAAGTTACTAACATAAACACGATTTAATGAATTGCTTTCAATCAAATATAAGTCTCAAGTATGAGGATAATTGAGAATTTTATTTTTCTCCTTAATTACATGTTTTTACTTTGTTAATATAAATTATGTACTACCTACTTTTATAAAGAAATTTTAATTCCCTTTGCGGAATTAACCACTTAGTTAGGTAAATACGAAATAGAACAGTTACATTGCGCAATTAAATGCATGAATCATTCGAAAACCTAACTTAAAAAATCCCGCGCTGACTCAAAATGACTGTGCTAACTTTCCAAAGCACATTTATTTTAAAAAACTCCAAAGCAAATATTCTCCAGTTTCTTTAACCTTTTTCCCATAACGGTAGCAAGCACGAGGAAGCAAATAAAATATCATTCTAACAGTATCATGTCACAGTAATATTAGAATTAGCGTCGACTCTTCCCTTTCAAATAATTACGACAATTATAATAATTACTGACTATTTTATAATGATAGTATAATTATCATTACGCTTTAATAGTCGCGTTCTCCTTATGATTATGATAGTAGTCATGGGATGGTATAAGCTTAAAAGTCGGTTAAGGGTACGTTTACACCAGCATAAGCGTGTGAGTTAAATTTCAAAACTAAAAACAAAGCAAGCCTTAAGGGCAATTCTCTATTCAGCCTAAAAATATCCCAATGACATATAAAGAGTTTAAAATCACCATTACCAGTAATGCAATAACATTGTAATGTAATTTCGCTATACTTTATTAAATATGCAATTAATAAAATATGTTGTAAAAGTGTTGCAATAATGTGTCACTGTTAGGTATATTAAAGTATCAACACTATAAGGACTTTATTCCAATACATTAAATAACAAAGTAATATCAAACAACATCGCATCGAACATATTTATTCGAAACCAAACTATGACTCACAATCAATACACTACTTGTACTAAAATCAACATCCTCTGTTGAAATTCCCTTATTATTATCATTCAAAACTAGCTTCTGCCAGCGGTTTCATCCGCATCCCGTGGGGACCTCTGCACGAACCCGGATAAAAGCCTGTAGCCTTCCTCAATAAATGGGCTATCTAACGCTGCAAGAATTTTTCAAATCGGACCAAAAGTCCCTGAGATTACTTAGCGCGTTCATACAAACTCTTCACCTTTATAATATTAGTGTAAATATAACTGGTTTAATGTTTATTTATATTCTTGCAGCCGGAGTTGAAGATGGTATACTCAACGCAGACCTACAATGTCGAGTTAATGGAGTACGCGACTGAGTGTTCTGGTGACACCTGCACCTCCACGATCCAGGCTAAAGCTGCTGCAAACTTCTGTAACGTCACTGGAGGCATTTCTGAGTATATCGAAGTGACTTTCGACGTGGGATTGAGTGAGAAGGCCAGGATTAAGTACAACGTGCCTTGCGCCTGTCCCTGCAGTCAGGAAGTCGAAACAGCTTCGGTTTATTGTAGCAAAAATGGTGATTTCTCTTGTGGAGCCTGCACGTGTAATTCTGGATGGTATGTACTATCGTATTTTTATACCTAATAAGTGTTTTGTTCTGTGTTTCATGATTTCGTAAATAGGTACAGGAACTTTTTTTGGGATACAAAACCAAGTACCAATCAGAAGCCTTTATCACTAGAAAGCAGGGCAATTATGCAGATAAAGGTAGATATAAAGTTCAATTTCAATAAGAATATTTTTATTAAATAGGAACAATGTCGTCAAGTTTATAAATCACACTCAAACGCCAAAACAGCCTTATTCAGCAAAAGTAAAATTTAACCTTTTGGTAATTTACTTATACTTACTGGAAAAAACGACATTGAAATAACACTTTACTTTGCAAATCCAAGGAAAACACGTCGTGTTTGTACTTACGGTATTTAAGCAAACGCGGAATTAATTGACTTACGGAGTTCAAACATTTATATAGACTTATATTTATTAACACAGATGCTGTAAGTTGGGTATGCGAGGGAGAGAAAGATGAGGTTCTGTACCACACGTTAAATAATACCATTTTTGGCACCAATTTGCGATGACATAAAACTCAAAAGTCTAATGTGATCTAATGTACCAGACTTCTAATGTATTCCAAAGTGCAAGTACTAGAAAGCATATGAGAGAAACACTAGAGTCAATACTAAGTACTCTAACAGTCGTAAAATCACAGCTTGTACGTAAACATAATAAACTTGACGTACTCTCGTTAACAAGTTAACAAGACTACAAAATAATACTAAATCATTTTCACGAGATAAAGTACTAACAGACCAAAAAATACAAAAAAAAAATGTAGACTCACACTTAACGGTATTCCATGTAAAGTTCACAAAGGTGAACCAAATAACCGAAATGACATAATTTAATCAAGCAATTAATAACTTTTGATCCCAGACAATAAGGTCGACTTTAGCAAAGCTAGTATCAGCATCAAAATATTTAACTTGATCCCAACAAAAACATCTTTGTTCGAACATCGATGTGGAGTTAATTGTGGCTCAAGAGCGCCGCTTTAGCTCCTTACAGCTGGGTTATTAAAAATGCTCCATTAATACACTACATTCGTATGAGCAGCTGCATCTCAAAAACTAATTATTCTAATGCAATTTTTTTTATTAAGTATATTGCGGCGTATATTCTAATTAAGAGAAATCGTTGTAGGAGTAATTAATTGTTGAATGCTTTTATTTATTTTTAAAGTTCTAATGTGATTGATTTATAACATAACAGTGCCTAAAAATTGATTTAAAGGAACTGTGTAATTAATCTTAAAAATATAGTCTGTTCATCAGAATTTTCAAAACAACAATTTTTAAATATCACCTTCTTTCTTACTTGTCTAATATTATCATGCAAACCTTGCAATTTCACATATCTATTTAGAGCCAAAGTGTATATTATAACGGGCATTATGACTATAACAACGTTCTGATATGGCAGGCACCAGGATGTCCGTCGCTAATGGACCGATACTCGATTAGCTGACGATTATTATCGATAACCCCGTTTACCGTTAAAGAATGCCCAGTGTAGTCTAGCTTTTACAATACATACTTAGAATAATATAGCAATTGTATTGGTGTAGTGCAAAATTCGATTCTTTTTCCTTTAGATATTTTGGCAGTGTTTTAAGAAATTTTGTTCCTTTTATATCCTCAACTTATTCGATTAAAACATAAAATTAACTAAGTAACATTACTCACTAAAAATCGGGTATCTTTCAGCTATACAAGCCAGTCGAAATTTTCCAAGGACAAAATAATCTTTCTCAACGAAATACCTAAGATAACTTCAGTCGGCCATTCTAAATACATTGAACAAAAAAGCTCTAAAGTGGCACTCAGTAACTGTAATGTCATTTTGATGGAGACATCATTACTTACCCTGTCGTTTTATTGTACAGGACCGGCGAGTTTTGCGAAATCAACATTTGTTCAAAACGTGGTGATGTTGTCCAATGTTCTCTCAACCCAAGAAAACCTGTAAGTATTCTAACCACTACTTCATTTTCTTAAAAAGCATTTCTGAGTCCTTTATTTTATACCAATAGGTACATACTAAGCCATGCATGCCGTTCAATTTTAAAATTACCTTCAGTTGAAGTCCCGACCATAATTTGTCTCCTCAGTTCAATTATATTTCCTCGTTTCGCAATCTTAAAACTTTCTTCATTCGTCTCACCACCAATCATTTCTAGGATGAATGCTCTGGCAACGGCTACTGCAGTGAATGCGAGACTTGCATCTGCTACACCGACCGCGAGGGGTCCCAGTACTTCGACCAAGAGAACAACTGTGAGGACCTCTGCATGTCCATCACCAACGGCGATTGTGAAGACTGCCTCGTCACCGACACCTTGGGAGAATGCAACAAATGCTCTGAAATCACCATCGAAAAATTAAATCGATCCCTAACTGAAGAAAGGGATTTTAAGAATAGGAAGGTCTGGGTGTCGTGCAAAGCTGATCTCGATGACTGTGGCCCTATTGAGTATTTTGCGAGACAAGATGAGAGTAAACAGAAATATGTTATGATGGTCAAGCATTGTAATGAAATTATTTCTGAAGCGTTGGTGCCGAGCGAAACTAAAGGTGAGTCATCATTATTTTTTTTCGAGAAGTCATTTATGTTCTCTTGAGTGTCAGAATATGCTGACTAAAGTCCACCTTTTTTTCCTTCTGGAGCCCTCTGTGTACCAGAGTCGCTGTTACTCTTTCGAACCGTTCTAGTCTAGAGAGAACTTAGACTGAATATTTTTAACTTCGGCGAATTATTGCAAAAACTTCAATTACTCAATAACTACCGGATTGTGTAGCACAAACGTGATGAACCGAATACAACACATTTACAACGAAATTGCCACACAGCGAATTCCATGTTACTTCGTATCTCATTTGGCTTACTTTGAACAATAACCTTTTTATGAATGAATTTTAATTTCATAAATACTCCACTGTTAACAATTATGAACTTTAACACAGGGCTCTAGAGTCCTTTTCAGAATGTTTTGTTCTTCAAAATTTACACAGATGTGTTCGATAATTCCAGCTTTATGACATGACAAAACAAATACTTGTACATGCTCCCTGACACCAGCTGCATATCAGTCGCTTTCTAAGAACAACATAATTAAGTATATTTATCACATTATGCTCCTGTTCTATCATTGTTATTAAAACAATCATGTCCACTTGCATCGTTTATTTGTTGCTAGAAGTTATACTGGTGGTGGTTGGTCCCATATGGCAGGAAACTGCATTACAAATTAATATTTAACAATTAATTATTTTCATTTGCATGTATTTTTATGAGCACTACCTATGGTTGAACCTCTCTTTCGAACAAAATTCAGATTCTACAAAAATAAAATCATAATATCACCATCATCAGTAAATATGAGTACCTACTCATACACTTACAAACAAAAAGCGTTAATGACCACGCATACTATTTCAGATTTGTTTTGTAAATTTTGGTAAAAAACCTCTTCTCCTGTATTGTTCTTCTACAAGACTTCCCAAACGTCGTATTGTTGCTTGTATGTTTTCAATCCCATACTCTTCCAATGTCAGAGCATTTAAGACAAGGGTCAAAAATCCAAACGTTTGTTAGATAACAATTTATCGTCCTATTGTCACTGACCTAGAAAGTTGTATCGCATTGTTACAATATTTACTCACAACTGACAAACAATGTCAACATTTGGAGATAATGGACAGACAGACAGTCGTTATAAACTGCTTACTGAATCTTCCTCATTCCTCACCACCCTTTTTTGGTCCCTTCAAATATTATTTAGGATAAGGAAAACAAACATTTATTTAGTCCTTTCTAAATAATATTACAGAAGGGTAAAACCATTTGTGATACGTCATAACATGGTTAGCTGTGGCTGTGATAAAGCAAAATAATCTTGAGACCACATTTGTGGCTTTAACTATGCTTTTTCCTAAAGTAGAACTTTCGTTATCATCTCTCCTAGAACTTGAAAATTGGAGGCATTTATTTGACTTTGTCCCGATTGAAACAGACCAGTGCAGACCAGTTCAAAGCATATAAGCATTACTACCTATTCCCTTTAACATTTTAACCAACCAGCTCCTTGATACATAATACGCAAAATATAAGTTAGTATACATTTCAATTAACCTAATACATACTTCGTAGTATTCTGCAGTTCATTTGTCCATATAAAACGGTTGCCGCCTACACAAGCATTGTTTAGCCAGAGTAAAAGGAAAAGTGTTCGTACGTAGGTAGAACTCAAATACTACAATGAACCACATTTGCATGTTTATACGATGTTTATTTGTACTTAAATATAAGGAAAGTTAATTGTTTTTGCTTAGGTGTTGTAGACTCATTTGTTTTTGTACAATAATTAGGTATATTACATATTGTTTGCATTAATGGGTATTAACCTTACTACATTGTCATTACTGAAGGATTTTCATGCAGGTAAACAAAATTTATATTTACCAGTTCATTTGAATCGGGTAAGGAGATGCTAAATGCAAATTTTCGTAATTTGCTAAAAATCCGACTTCGATATCTTAAATCAGAGTCATGAGAGTAATGACTCGATAGGAATACCTACCTACTAGCTTTGAATCCGGGTCACGTTTCCAATTGTTTTTAAATGTAAAACTACTGGTGATTTTAGCGGTTATAGCATTGAGGAATTTAGAGGAATTTATTTTAGAGGAAGTATTTACCACAAGCTTAATATGTTTTTATCTGCTCGATGCCTTAATTTTGTATGAATAACAAGTTTTCAAAAGATTTTTGTGGTAAATGGTGTCTAGCCCTGAAACCACTGCATGCAGATAATTGGCTAAGCGTCCGTGAAGGATCCTGTAGTTTTAGAAATTCTAGCTAGAAGTTTTTAAATGAAGTAAAGACATGTGATTGAAGAGCCTGGTTCGCTCAAACAAAGGTCCTAACTGTTTGATTGAACGGCTACATTAACTGAGACATACACATGATATATCCTTATTGTTTTCGAAAGTTTTTATCTTTAACTTTCAATCTTTCTTTCCACCAGTCCCAATAATCCTGGGCGTCCTAGGCATCGTGGCGGCCGTAGCTGCAGTAGGAGGCGTGATGCTCTGGAAGCACCTCAACGCGGTGCCTCCAGTACCTCTGAACGACCCTCAGTATCAGAACATTGATGCAGAAGACTGCACGGGAGAGAACCCACTCTATAAGCCGCCCACGTCATCGTTTAAGAACCCTACATATGGAAAGTGGTAGTTATGGTGAGTACACTTTAAAACTTTTTTATAGGGTAAGTTTGGACAAAACGAGCAAGTTACTGGAGTATCCTTTGGCCGCATTTTTAATCATTATTTCTCTAGCATTTTTTAGAACAGTGCTGCAGTGCTTTGTTTTTCTTCCCATAAAACAAATATGATAGGCTTAGATAAAATGAGTACTTGCTTGTTTGGTTTAAATACACCCTTTTAATCTATGAAAAAAAGTAAACAGTAACTGTTTGGAATAAAATATTAGGTGTGTGCCTTTAATGACTTAAGATAAAAGGGAGGATAAATGTCATGAACTTAATTAATGATGCTCTAAATATTTTTCTTATTATCGTTATTTATGTATCATTGCATTCATTAATCACACATTGCCCTCATTTTCGTAATCAGTTAGGTGTTATACAAATACAGTAAAAAAAATATGTTGCTATAAAAATATAATGGCTGCTATAAATGTTTTAATAGACATTGTTTAGCTTGACTTTTCGAAATAACTTCTCCAAATATTTGAATAGTAAGTTAAGAAAGGATTGACCAGAATATCAAAGTGCCTATTTATTACCAAATATATCAAACATTCATAAGAAAGGTTTATGGTAAAGGTTTATCGCAGTCCACTGCTGGACATAGGCCTCTCCAAGTGCACGCCACTTAGATCGATTTTCGACTTCTCGCCGAAACGGTGGATAGCTTCTTTTAAAAGTCTGGTTTACCATGTCCATAAAGTATGATCATGCCACATATAAGTAAGTGCTATTGAATTAATCTTACTAAGTACATAGGTGCCATACCTACCTAGTACCTACATAGGTACATCATTTACCTCAAATGCTCACAGTATTAAATGTGTCATTGAAAGCTTTGTTCTAACTCCAAGTTTACCTGCATTGATTGAGAAATGACAAACACATGTATGACATCACTTCTATGTATAAGAACCTTGTTATTAATTGTAACTATTGTTTTTTATATTAAATTGCGTCATAGCTTGGCTCTTATCGCGGTTTTTCTTTTGAAGGACAAATCCTTAAGCAAAACAACTTATTCAATTAAAACAAATTAGGTACGCTTTATATGTATTTCACACTTACCTACGTACATTTCTTGAATAAAATTAATTATGCATAAAAAGTTCCTCACAGTTAGTAATAAGAAGTAACAGGTCATCCTAAAAAGGCATAAGATAAAAGCAAAATTTAATTTAAAACTGATTCCTTATAAAGTTAATATCAAAAGCATAATCTTTCAAGGTCTTAAACATCAAACATTTGTTGTATACAACCTACAATCACTGGACCTCTCTATTATTGAACTCTCTTTCAAACAGCCTTGATGTTCTAGATATGCCTGCAAACTGCAACTAGGACCATTCACTACGCTCTATATTTTACTAGACTAAACCACTTCTTAATTACATTTTGATGGACAAAATTTACAAAGTAATAATGCCTCATGCATACTAGGTACATTGATAATTCTGTTTCTAGTTCTCTAGTTTCTAAAAGAGTATCCCTCTTAACATTGACCTACAGATTTATGAATGAGAGCCTAAAATCAATATTTGCTGCCAAACAATATATAAACACTCCTAATGCTCCCAAATAGTAGCTTACATTTTGCCTTTTGTAAGTCAATGAACCATGGAGCATCAATGGGTTCTTAAAACATTATTAAGTAAAAAAAATATTAACATTTTATATAGAATGTATAAAGACCTGTTTTATTGTATTTCTTCTGAATAGGTCTCCCAAATTACTTCATAGTTCTAACATTATTTGCATTAAATGATCTAGTAGACACTAGATAGGTCTCCCGAATTCATTCATACTTCTAAATTCATTTGCATTAAATGATCTATTCTAGTGGATAAATTCAAAGCGTTGTCATGTTTAAGATGTGGTACTAAAACTGTTAGTCTTCTTAATCTCATTCCCATCGGAAGTAATTCTGGAATGTTCTCGCTTAACATCGTAAGGTGCAGTAATGGCATGTATTTCCTTTACACTCGTTTTATGGCGTGGTTGAGAAATGCTGTTCTCGGTACCATGGGATTTATGTTATAACGCTATGAAATTTAGCAACAGTAACCCAATTTAAATTCCTTAGAAATTGATTACTTCATTCGTTTAATTTATTCGTTTTGTGTTTCCTTGTTATAATATTGCGTTTCTTTATTCCACATTTTCAACCTACGTTGGTTGAAACGGGACACACAACACTAAGGAAAAAGGTCAAAATTAAAACCCGTCTTAAATTGATTATCAAACGTCCAATTTCGTAATATATGAACACAATCACATCGATTGACACGAACGGCACGAGCGAGCAACTAATCATTTCATTTTTACGTCCCATTAATTAATGCAGTAGTAAAATCAAATTTAATTCACAATGCGTTGAAGAGCTGTAAAAAATATACAGTTAAGTTTGGCCTCCAGTCTTAAAAACAAGTTTTTAACTTGGATATTTCACGTTATCTATGCCAAACATCTTTTATCTGCAGTATCGCGATCCAATCTCTGTAATTACGTTAATCTCCATTGTAGCTGAACGATCGTATCTTATATGGCCACATTCTTTTGTACTTCATCAGATATATTTAAAATTTTCTGTATTGTATGGGGTTGCCAGTTTATTCTTCCAATTATTTATAACGAGACGTCACCCGGCTTTCAATGGAAACTTTATTTTATGTTGCTATTGTGCAAGATTATAAAGCAAAGTTGTTTATAACGTGATGGTATCTCTGTAGCTTTCGCAATTCGACTAATGAACCAATTTTGATGAAATCTCTAAGACGAACATACTACTGGGTTGGCAAATAAATAATGCTAGACAGCTATTGCCTAGAGCTAGCATAACTGGATCTAACTTTTTAATTGATTTTAGGTAGAGGAAACCCTGGGTGTACTAATATATTCTACTAGGAGAATATATATTAATATACTAGGATATGTCAGTATCCTCCCAGAAATCTTTTTACATCTATATTATATTTCAGGGTCACAGTCAGACATACTGTTATGTATGTATGTATAGTATACCCATATTGAATATAATTAAAACGCAAAAAGGCACAGTGATAAATGTAGATGGACATTCTCAAGCAATTAGTCATAATGCTCAATGAATAAGCACATGTATTAAACATTGTTTTTACTCCTTACCTAATTGGTAGAATTGATGCTGCACCGTTCTGCATTCAGTATAAGGCAGTGACATTAAAAGCTTATCAGTGAAGCGAGGCCACGCTATGCGTTAATAGATTTATAATATGCTATAAATTATAGTGATATCAAGTACCAATACTTATGTATTCAAGTTGACTGCTTCTTTGTATTAAATCATCGTCAGTATCTGTTTTATATTTGGCCCAAATCACCATTACCTACATATTTTATAGGTAGGTACTGCTTAATTAGGTACCTATATAATAATATTTATTTAAATTGTTGAAGTTGAGGATACCAATTTTTAAATATATACTTGCCCTTCTCGGAAATTATATAATATGGGGAAAACCTATAAAAAAATATATCACAAAATATAGGTACAAAACAATGAAAAGGAAACAGACACCCAATCAAATTGAAAACTTCCTCCTTTTTAAATTCGTTAAAAACTAATATAAATCATACAAAAAAATCATATTTCACACATTAAAGAGCTTCCACACAAAAAAGCTTAAGCACATACCAAACAGTCATAAGTCACGTTCTTATATTATTTATTAACGTGAAAGGTATAAAGTCGTATGTGATACTCTGATCTGACCTTCCACCGAGTTCAGTGAACGCAGGCACTTTAAAACTGTGACCCTCGCACTTCGGCGCGTCGAGTTGGCACCCCGGCGGGATATACGACTATCTGACATCGTAAAAGGAGATTACGCGAAATAATGCAGTCAAGGAAATGCAGAAAATGTCTGAACACATATTTCTTTGTTCTCTGCCAAGTAGATATTCCAACTCTGTATAAAATGTATGCCATGCCATGCCAATGTCCGAACATAGATGTCATATTTTTGTTTTAGTAGACCTAAGACTCCAAAGATTGCCTTTGGTTATTCCACATTTAGCAGATAGGTAGGTACTAGCCTAATTTCAATAGTGTCAGGACAGGATATGATACTACTAATGGCAAAAATATGAAGTCATCGGATGATTGTCAAACTTAGGTATGTACGATCGTTGTTATTTATAAACTAGTTTTATTCCATTGAATTTCGTATTTCCATAATCGGTATGTTTGCTTTGCTTATTGTAATTTTTCAAAATCTTGAATATTTACACGACCATACTTTCGATAAGTCTACACTTACACCACTCGAAAAAGCGTCAAGTAAAAGGATTTAAAAGCTAAAGGTCAAAGACCCCGTCTAGCGTTTGATTTATTAATGCAGACACAAAAAACAAATCGTTTGCCCAACCTGTACTCAAGACTTGTATTTGACATAGATATAAAGATATATTTTCTAGTATGAGTACAATTAACGACTGTTCCTATATCCTATCCATCTTTTACCAGAGATAGAATTTTGACATTGACCCCATACAAGTAAGAGTAACATCAAATTCCTATCTACAGTAAACGAAACAGCAGATAGACACAATATAGGGATCGACCGTTAATCTATTAAGTGGCGGCCGGTTATCCGTCGCAAAAACTTAGGTGTGGCAAAAAAAGACGAACTTTAAAATGTACACACGGTTTTTCAATTTAAAAAGGCACACCCGAGCTTTTTATTATTTCTTCTGAACATATAAAAAATTACTTAATAATTGATCGTTTCTTTTTTACATGGAAAGAGGCCGGTTCCTTACAACATACATATGTTGAATTGACTGAACAATATGCATACGTATGAATTAATATCTGAATACTTTTTGGTCCTTGTAATCTATCAAGAACAACAAAGCTACTACAAAGGTCCGTGCCCTCAAACTTAATCAAATAAGTGATAAAACAATGTCTCGACAATTAGAACATTGTACTTAGTAGATTCTCATTTAAAATATTAACAGTAGTAACGTGTGTAATAAGTTAAGTATCAAGTTTCAAAATAAATCCTCATCTGCATACTAACGTGAACTAAAATGGTCGTCTTAACAAATTGGTACAACGCATTAATATGCTACTGTAATAGTAATCAGAATCACTGAACAAGTGCTTTGGATTTACGATCAAGTATATATGTACTTAGTTATGTCAAATTCACAATATTGAACGTTCTTGATCCTCAAAATTGTTGTGAAAAGGTTGTGGAAAATGTTTTTGATTTGGCTTAGAAAGTATTTTCACTGAGCTCTAGCCTAATATTACAAAAATGCAAGTGTACAAATTAATAACATTTGAAAATAATCTCTTCTATATATTCTTCAATATATTCTATAAAAACCTACATTAGGTAAAGTTTACGGTTTGACCCCAAAACCGATACCACATAAAAATAAAATGTGACGTTTGTTTTTGTACATCAAACATGACATGCAAATAGATACTTTATTTTCCTTCTAAAGAATATAATTTAATTTAAAAAGCAAAATTCTTAGTACCGACAAAACAATATTACGGAAAACCTCAATTATTAATATTTAACAGCTGTCAATTTTGAACAACAGGAAACAAATGACGTTAATTCAATTAATTTTTAACTATGAATTCCTGCATACTGTTCTAGAAACTTACTTAATATTAGTTACAGTAAAAAATAGGTACATACTGTAATTCTTTTGAACTTCAAATTTTAAAAAAGAACTTGGTATATTTTAAATAGAAAGTGACGTAAATATTTTTGAATTATAGAAATATTTGGTATATTTTAAATAGAAAGTGTCATAATATTTATTATATAAAATCCTCTTTAAAACTACCTTCAACCACTTACGGCTCGTAGTCGTAGTACAAATAAGATGTCGAGGTCATCCCAACTAACACAGTTACGTGGGTCGTCGTCAGACGCCTAATACTCATCTAATTTACTCACTATACCACTAATGGGGACTTCCGCACGTAATTATGCGGAATACTTTACGTACTTTCTAAGTCTATCTTAGACGCCAATGGCTGATAAAAAGGTGAAGGAAAAACATCTTGAGGAAACCTGCACTATAAAGTCTGAAATCACCAACTCGCATTGAGCAAACGTGGTGATTAATGCTCAATCCTTCTCTGTGTGAGAGGAGCCCGCAGCCCAGCAGTGGGACGATAAAAAGGCTATTCTATTCTATTTTTATTTATGGCAATCCATGTCGATGCAAACGTCGACGATTCTGCCAATGACAAGTGAAATGAGAAGCAAGTCGTGCTTGTGATTGATAAAGAATAAAATTAAATTGATCTTGAAGACAAACTTGTGTAACTTAACGTGTTAGTAGGACGGCACTGAAACAAACAGAAATACATTTACATATATAAATAATAACAATATGTTAGTAACATAAAACGAATAATATATATACCACAACTATACAAACAGTGGTCTAAATAAATAGGCCACAGTTTATAATTTAATATTATTTCGATGGATAGACATCAATAGCGCCTGGAGCAATTCTGGACAGGAGTAAGTTAAGAGGGCGGAAATTAGTAGGAGAGGAATCTTAAGATTTCGAAGACGACCATATAAATCAAAAGATGAGTTATTGGGACAATTAAAGAATATATGGTCCAGGGTACCCTCATCCAGTCCACACTCGCAGAGGGATGAGTCCTGCACCCGAATTTTGCGCAAGAAGACCGGAGTACAACAATGACCTAATCGTATTCTGCACAGGACTGAAATAACCTGTTTAGGGTATTTTTTAAAATGACTGAACCACGGTTTTGATTTTACAACCGGTTGGATAGTGTAATATGAACTACCCTTCTTTCTGCTGGAGATATTCCACCATTCCTGCCACGAAGTCTCAAGACTCAATCTAGGAACGTTTAGTAGGTCATGCCCTTGAAGGGAGAAGTAACAGTAACTTAACGTAAATAGAGATGTTGGTAGTTAAAAGCCCTTGGTATAGACAGACGGACAACATAGACAGACTATATAAGCTATGTACGGTCGATGGGTGAGGCTAAGTTGTTATATTGTTATGGTTGGTACACCCCAGGACGCGTACTTTTATTTTCTAGTAGAGCTAATCGATTTTCAAAGAAAGTATTTTTGGATGAAGTTAACATTGTATTAATGTAACAGTATTAAAGTTGTAGTAAAAAAAAAATGATAAACTATCACAATTATTATGATTGTCCTTCACTTCCACGGTTTAACTTCTCTATTTCTTAAAATATCCTACTACGGTACGAGAATTGAAACGTAAAAAGGTCATAACAGTTAGTTATAGATAAAATTATCAAAGTTTCAATTATACACATAAGCCATACAGTTCTAAACTAAGTAATTATCCTAATTTAAAGTATAAATATATAGTAAATCTTTGATATAATGACCGTATTGATCGTTGCTATCATAATTTTGGTATAACGCCTTGACACGCTTGCATTGTGCTACTTACAAGTGCACATAGTTACTAAAATTCAGTAATATATACCTAGGTATATATCATAATAAATAAGCAATATTTGAAACAATTTATGCTTTTAGCCGATTTTTTTTCACCTATGTCTCTTTATGTGACTTAATATAACTTCTGGATAGTTATATCTTGGTTATATCTCTGGTTTAAATACGTAATAGTTATATCTTCCTCCCAAACTCTCAATTTTATTTGGGGTCGGTGCTTTAGGTTTTCCGATTCCATTCCTCCCTGTCACTCTATCAAAAACAAGAATAGGTACCTATTTCCTCATCTTCATAAACAGTTCTGACAATGCTCAAAGTTAACCCACTTGTAGATAGGTACCTTGATTATTTAATGTTAACATAACGTCCAGACAACAATATGTTATAAACAGTTTTACTGTCACAGTTACATTACAACGAAAATTACAAACTTACTGTCTAAACTCGATAATGTTTCTAAACGTTAACTTTTCCGTTACATTAGTGCTTACAACTATTTCCCAAACAGCAAATAACTCAGACTCAAAAATTAATAATCATTGCTTCTAACAGTATTCCAATCGTGATTCATTTTAGAGTAACCTTAGCCTCCAATTCCGTATTCATTGATCGGTCATAGATTAGTCACCTACTTCACGGAAAATCTGTTACAACCTGATTTTTATCGTGCGTTCACCGGTCATGACATCAAGATTAATTGTTTCCTTTTAAACTGTCGTATAATTCTGTGTTAACATCGTTTATCTTCAGTCATTAGAATATAGTCATTTATTATTTGTGTTTTCATATTTCTCTACCACGTAGAGACAAAAAAAATATTTGGTTACGATCATATAAGTAATCCTACATTATCCTGTGTGATCTATACATATAATAAAATGATAGGAAAGTCAAAACTGTACATTAAATATTTTTTAAAAGAATACTTGGGGTGTGATCCATAATCGATTCTGAACCCAAATATGTAGTTTTTAGAATTTTTGTCTGTATGTCTATTTGTCTGTATGTTTGTCCCGGATAAACTCAAAAAGTACTGCACGGATTTAAATCAAATTTTGCATGACTATTACCTGGAGGCCGGTTCAACACATAGGCTATATATTATCACGCTATCACCTACGGGGGATGAGCAATGAACGATTAAATGCATGAGAACGCAGACGAAGTCGCGGGCAACAGCTAGTCCTAAATAAAATATTTTTTAACAATATTTCCCTACTTTATGAATATTATGATACAGTATTAAATAAGCCTTTTCTAAATAAGATGAATGAGCCTTTTCTAAATAAGAGATTATCTAATTAATAATTAATTTTAATTGTCTAATTTCGTTAAATATTGAAAATATTTTAGAATCATCAAACAAGGCATTTATAATTTTAAGTACAAGTTCTAAAACAGTACAAAACGAGTACAAGTTACATTACAAACATTACCTACCGTATCAACAGAACCAGTTAGTCCAGGAAATTTAATCGAGCGTGAAAATTGTACCGAGGTTCTTTGAAATTGACGCCGAGAGTCGTTTAAGATATTAATTTAGCAATAACTGTTAGCGTTGTGGTTGCAAAACTATAGTTAAGTCGCCACCCACGTAACTATGGAGTTTAGATAACATACTACAAATTTAATGGCCTAGGTATTTGCAAAGGTAGTAGTATTCTAGGAAGGTAGGCGGTGATGGAAATAAGGAACAGACAGTGTAAAATTATGCATGACTTTTTGGTCTTGTCTTATTGGTAAAATATAAAGGTGAGGGTTGTTTACTCGACTACATATTTTGTTCGCATTTTCACAAAAAAATACAGTTAATTATGGAATGATGTATCAACTCCGTCTACTTTAATTACATTTACAAAATATGTTTACCATGTTATATGTCTTCTGCGTCGCATATAAACTACACATACATACATACATAGATATAAAGCTGGCCACACAAGACCAGCAACAATTCAATTAATTATACAAATTCTCTTACATATAAAGCGTGATATTTATCTTAACAATTCGCGCGAAGTGTACCTGCAATGAATCATCAATCACAGGTTCTCGATAACACCTAATGCAATACAAATATATTTACACGCCGTGATTCACAATTATATTTATTTCTGTACTTAATCGTGATTATAATATTGAATCGTGATATATTTGAAATAACCTTTTACAAACATCTTGAGGAAACCCGGACTATAAAGTCTGAAATCACTTACCCGCATTGTGCAAGCGTGGTCATTAATGCTCAATCCTTCTTCGTGTGAGAGGAGGTCTGTGCCCAGCATTGGGACGATAAAAAGGCTGTAACAGTAACCTTTTACGGGGTACCTAATTATTACCTTCAAAATTTGAAGTAGGGATTTGTTAAATAATTCTACATGATTATTCTACATAATAAGTTTTCCCTCTAGCTAGACGATAAGGTATGTTTAAAACTTTAACCAGTTGTAAGTGTCGTTGGCAAGCCATGACTATTAGTCCCTTGTGGCTATTAGAGAAACGAGGCAGTTAAGCGGAACCTTATCTTAATGTACGGATACGAACTTTATCTAATAAAACACTCGGATATTTAAACTACAACAATCCATTCTTACTTTAAGTGTACGAAACCATCTTTAGTCTAATTAAAAAGCAACAGCCTGTATCATACACAAGTTTAGTAGCAAAAAAACACTTCCAGGTTTTATATAAATGGTAATGCTATGTTTGTAAAGCTAAGAACAGCTTCCATAGATGGCTATACCTATGCATTTTATGTGCAGTAAATAATTGTTATTTCATTTCTGACGCACTTAGAGTAGGTAATACCTAACATTATTTATCTTCTTACTACATACAACATTTTCCTGTTTTTCATTCATTATTCTTATAGGTGAAGTTCATTCATTCATGTAGAATTGTAGTACGTACCTAACAGTAATAAATACATAGCAATATGTATCAAATACATTGTCATCGGCAGGTGCCATAGTTCCTATAGTTTCCCATATCCTAGTCCACTAACATCCCATCACAACAGCCCAAATGGTTTTCCTCCATATTTAGCAATAGTTTAGCACAGAACCGGGGATTGTCCTTGGGTACATTTCTATAGTACAGGGATAATCGTGGGGTTTGTGTCACCATTTCATTAAAGTTGTCTCAAAAGGGCTTCAGCGTGTTGGCTTCGGCCCTACGTTCGCCTCCCAAAAATCCAGGACTCTACGTATAGTCTCGAGGTCTGGAAGAGAAATACATAGCACATAATAATTTAATTATTCTTCAATTGTACATGCGTCTGAGTTTAAATTATCCCCAAGCAGTTTGCTAATCTCTCAGTTCATTAGTCCTCGTTACTGTCAATTGATGGGCAATAAGTACAGTGCCGTTTGACCGACAAAAAAATTGACCAACAAATATTGAACAGTTACTGAAATAAATTGTTTGTTCATACTTTCCTACTTACAGATGTTAACGGTTCATTTGAGTTAAGTGGGTCTAGCTCATACAAGAAAAATACAAATATATTTTCGCAAAAACCTGCAATTTGTCGTCAATATTTTGTTTATGCTTCATAACCATTTCTAGTAGATAACTTCTGAAAAGAAAATTACAGAGAGTTTCCTAATAAATAACAACTAAGGTTTGCTACTCTTATCTCGTAAGTATATTCACGCCGATTTCAATTACCCGTATCTCTTGATTTGCTTACTCGGGATAGGAATTTGACAAGATTTGTACGGGGCTAATATTAAACTGCTATCTATTAATTTGATTACTAGATGTTATCAAATTAATGTTGGATTATATAAAGCAAAAACTAATACCCCTAACTTTCGATAACATTGTTCTTTGTTCTATCTGAACAATCTACTGTTTATTTAACTCTACACACACTGCGTCACGGGATCTTGTTAGACGGACGTATTGCTTCCAAGTACCATTTAAAGTATAGAATAAATATTTCAATATCAAATTAGTATATTATTTCTTTTAATCCCATACCTCCTATAGGTTATGGGCCCAGTGCGAAAAAGGACTTTTAGTAGTGAGAACATTCAGTAGTGCGTAGTGACAGTAAAGTGCATAGTTGTAAATAAAAATAAAGTTGTGACAATGGAAAAAGTGAAAAGAAACATTAAGCCTTTTAATGGAGAAAAGTACAGTGTATGGAAATTTAGAATTCGTACACTGCTTTCAGAGTTAAACTTGCTCAGTGTTATTGACGAAGAAATTCCTGGAACGCGATCCGCTGAGTGGGAAAAGAATAATAAGGCAGCCAAAAGTATTATAGTCGAATATTTGGCGGACTCATATCTTAATTATATTAATGAAAATGGGACTGCTCAAGCAGTTTTTAAACATTTTGACGCGATCTATGAAAGGAAAAGTGTAGCAACTCAATTAGCGCTGAGAAACAATTATTGGGATTAAAATTAAAAGCCGATATACCCTTGATCAAACACTTCTCAACATTTGACGATCTGCTGACAGAATTATCAGCTGCTGGAGCTAAATTAGAGGAAACGGACAAAGTAGCTCATTTATTACTTCTCCCGAATACATATGATGGCGTTATCACTGCAATTGAGACACTATCTGAAGAAAATATCACTCTCGGTTTTGTAAAAACTAGACTATTAGATCACGAAGTAAAATTAAAAAACGAGAGTCGTGATACCAGTTTAAAGATACTCCATGTTGAAGAAAAATATAATAAAAACAGATACAATCGCACAAAACAAAACTATTTGAAGAATACAACATTCAAGAAAACAAACAAACAAAATTTGTGAAATGTCATTACTGTGGACGCAAAGGACACAAGAAACAGGATTGTTTCTATTTCAAAAGACAGACAAATATACAAAACAATGCCCCAGAAAGGACAAGACAAGTCCAAACTATTGCCCTGCAAGAGGAACGACCTCGAATTCTTCTTTTCAGGATTTGCGTTCATGACAAGCGCATACCATTATGAAAAGACCACTCACAATTAAATTCCTATTAGATTCAGGAGCGTCTGATCACATCACAAATAGAGATGATCTCTTCACATCGTTTGAATGTTTAAATCCTCCTTTAAAATTTCAGTAGCTAAAACAATACATTTATTTCAGCAACTAAAAGGAAACATAAATCTTATCAGTCAAACAGGAGTGCAAGGAATACTTACAAATGTATTGTTCTGTGCCGAAGTACCATATAATTTAATATCGGTATCAAAGATGCAGCAAGCAGGATTCACCATAATATTTGATGACAAAGGCACACAAATTACAAAGGAAGGTAAAATCATCATGAAAGGTAAGACATTGAATAATCTTATAGTTCTAGAGTTTAAAATACCAGTAATAAAGGGAATCCGCTTCCCAAGCATGTTATGTTAATGAAAATAAATATGAATTATGGCATCAACGCCTAGGACATATAAGTAAAACTAAATTCCTGCAGTTAAAATGTCATAATATGATTGATGACTTAGATGAAATAAATACCGTAACTCCAAATGATAAGTTGTGTGAAGCATGCATAAATGGGAAGCAGACTCGCCTGCCTTTTAATAAAGTTAAAGACAAAAGTTACATTAAACGCCCTCTGTTTATTGTGCATTCAGATGTTTGTGGTCCTATAACACCTCCAACAATAGATAACAGAAATTATTTTGTTTTATTTGTTGATGAATACACACATTATTGTGTGGTGTATATGTTAACTTACAAATCAGAAGTGTTTACAGCTTTTAAAGACTATGTCGCTAAAAGTGAGGCTAAATTCAATTTCAAAGTAGTAAATCTTTATAGTGATAACGGTGGTGAATACTTATCCACCGAAATGAAAAACTGTAGAGAAAGAGGCATAAGCTATCATTTAACAGTTCCTAGGACCCCACAGTTAAATGGTGTTGCAGAACGTATGGTTCGCACAATAACAGAAAAAGCTCGTGCTATGTTAAATGGCACTAAAGCATCAAAACGTTTTGGGGAAATGCAGTTTTAACTGCAGTTTATTTAATAAATATTACGCCTACGAAAGCTTTAAGTCAATCAAAGACACCATACGAGATGTGGCATGATAGGAAACCAAGCGTTAAAATCTCAGAGTTTTCGGTTCAACTGTATATGTTCATAATAAAACCAGTAAAAACAAATTTGACAATAGGTCGTGGAAAGGAATACTGGTAGGTTATGAACCCAATGGTTATAAAGTTTGGAATACAGAATTCGAAAATATGAAACTGTAAGGGACGTTGTAATTGATGAGACTAATTTTATCGAATCTAGGCCTTCATTACGACCTGAACGGAGTAATAATACATATTCCCAAGACGAAACTGATAATGACTCCGTAACAAAATCAGTGTCTTATAAGTCTCATAGTTCTGGCCCTAAATCAGATAGCTCTCAATCTGATGAATGCAGTACAAGTAAAATTCGAAAAATCGGTAGTCATGAAATACCGAATGAACCTGAAAATGAATCTGAGAGTAGTTTGAAACACAAAATCAGGATAAACCTGATGAATTTTAAATTTACGAAGAAGTGAAAGACTGAAAACATGTTCGCGTAAATCATATAATGAAAATGACTATGATGTCTATAGTGCGTTATCCATCACAAGTAATATACCAAAATCATTAAATGAAATTAAATCTCTGAACGATAGGAATCAGTGGGAAAAAGCAGTCAGAGAAGAACTCAATTCTCTTAAGAAAAATAATACATGGACATTAGTACCAAAACCATTAAATAAAAATATTGTAGACTGTAAATGGATATTCACTATTAAAAATGACGTTTCAGGTCAACCTTCAAGATATAAGGCACGTCTTGTCGCTAGAGGTTTCAGTCAAGAATATCTTAGTGATTATAATGAAACATTTGCACCAGTTGCTAGAATAGCAAGCTTTAGATTCTTAATTAGCTACGCAAATCAATATAATTTACTGATTCATCATATGGATGTAAAACAGCATTTCTAAATGGTACACTAAAGGAAGAAATCTACATGAAAGTTCCTGAAGGTGTAAAATGTAAAGATAATTACGTATGCAAATTAAACAAAGCTCTTTATGGCTTAAAACAATCAGCTAGATGTTGGTACGAAACATTTGAACAATGTCTCAAAGAAATAGGTTTTCAGAACTCCCCAGTAGATAGGTGTATATATATGAAAGGTAAAGGAGACATTTCTAAAATATTTACGTAATCTTGTACGTCGATGATTTAGTTATAGCATGTGCAGATTTGCAAACAATGAATAATTTCAAAGCATATTTAATGACTAAATTCGAAATGACCGACTTACACGATATCAAATTATTTTTGGGCATTAAAATAGAGAGACACCATGATAAAATTACTTTAGACCAAAGTGCTTACATTAAAACCGTTTTGAATAAATTTAATATGAGTGATTGCAATCCTATAAACACACCGATGGAGCTTAAATTAAACTATGAAGCTCTTAACGCTGATAAGAAGTGTGACGCACCATGCCGTCACCTGATCGGTTGTTTAATGTACATTATGCTTTGTACGCGTCCGGACTTAAGTACATGCGTAAATATTTTAAGTCGGTACACAAATAAGAACAATAAAGAATTGTGGTTATGCTTAAAGCGAGTTTTAAGATATATCAAAGGCACAATTGATTTGAAGTTAACATATACAAGAAATAATTACAATAACATCCTAAGTGGATATGTCGACTCAGATTGGGGTGGCCACGATTGTAATGATAGGAAAAGCACTACTGGATATGTGTTTAAATTATTTGATCAAAATACAATTACATGGTGTACAAAGAGACAAACATCAGTAGCGGTCTCGTCTACTGAATCCGAATATATGGCTTTATATGAAGCTGTTAAAGAAGCATTATGGCTTAAGTCTCTGGCAGAAAGCATAAACTTAAAATTAATAAGCCCATTATTTTATATGAAGATAATAACGGATGTATTAGCATAGCTAATAATCCAACAAGTCATAAAAGGTCCAAACACATAGATATAAAATATCATTTCTCTAGAGAACAAGTTGAGAAAAATGTAATAAAATTAAATTATATTTCCACAGGTAACCAGTTGGCAGACTTGTTGACAAAACCTTTACCAGTCGTGTCTTTTATAAGACTGAGAAAAGGATTGGGTATAGAATAAGTTTTAATTTAAGTACAATTTCATTATGAAATGGTCTGATCAGGTTTTTCTGGGTTTTCCCTGATCCTGTGCAGCAAATGTTGGACCATTATTGTACAGTTGTCCCAGACCTTACTTGGAAGTATAATATGTTACGTCGTATTTATAAGTTGGTATTCACTTTGTAATGTTGAATTGTAGACTAGATACTGTATAGTAAACTAACGAATGACTAAAAGTTAGGGATTAATTTTTGAGGGGGCGTGTTGGATTATATAAAGCAAAAACTAATACCCCTAACTTTCGATAACATTGTTCTTTGTTCTATCTGAACAATCTACTGTTTATTTAACTCTACACACACTGCGTCACGGGATCTTGTTAGACGGACGTATTGCTTCCAAGTACCATTTAAAGTATAGAATAAATATTTCAATATCAAATTAGTATATTATTTCTTTTAATCCCATACCTCCTATAATTAACAGATGTATACGATAATTAAAACCCGCATTAAGTCAAATTGAAGTCGCACGGCCGATATCTGCGACGAAGAGACTGTACCTTGAGAATGAATGCGGCATTTTATGCGTCCACAGCCCACTGGCCACTTGATACACGAACGATAAAAGGTCAGGACCCGTGAGCAGGATGCCTCGTCTAATAACAGAACATGTTTGTATCACAAACTGTATTACTGACAAAGTATTACGCTGAACAGCGATCCTTTCACACAAGCACGACATCATTTTTATATCGCTCCCAGCCATTTTACCGGTTTTATTATTATAGCGTTTCTGGTTTTATTAAACGACCAGTTAACTCTGAACTGGATTCGTTGTGTTAAGCTTGAATGGAAATACCAGCTTAAAATGTTGGTTAGTTAAAAAATTGTTTTGCCACTTTATGAATGAAAACGCATATGTTTTTCCAGTAACTGTTTCCTTCCTTAAAGATATCTCTTGCAACGTCAATACCATGGGTAATATTACAATGTAAATATTGATTCTCCAAGCATTATTCATGGCGTGGTTTATAGAATTAATAAGAACCACAATTTGTCATACTTATTGTTTTATAGGGCTTGCATAACACAATCCTTGGCGGTGCTTTTATAGCCTTTGTTTTGTGCGTATAAAACATATGAAATCAATGCGTTATTGTTGTCAATAGACGTGTATTTAACGGTTCCAATGGCTTTGTAGCTTGGGAAACTTCGCAGTACCCATATTGTTCTTTTACCTTTATGTCACAAAGAAACAGTGATAAACCTTATTTACGGAGCTAAAAACGTATTACGCCATGGACAAAGAAAGGAAATTAAAGTTTAATATAAACTCTACTCCTATGTTTTTAATTAAGTAGATACGTATACCTAACATTTTGCGATTAGATGCACATTAATCTAGACCCGAATATTATCGAGAACTAGGACTAGAACTAGGCTAGATAATTACACTGTGTGTTCACAGCACAAGTTCGATAATTGTACTACATATTCTAACTCATTTGCATTAAAAAAAACGGGAGCCATTGAGAAACGAAAGATTAGATTCTATAATATGAACTGCGGTGAATATGAATGAGTCGGTAGCCGTGAAAGTGTTTTCCACTAACCACATAATATTATCACACCCCTCCCCCATTAGCGCTATGCATTTGTCATGGAGGCACATACCTAATAGTAAGTCCATTATTCGTGGCTAACAAGATTGAGTCACTCCGCGCGTCACATAACTTCTGACTCACGGAGGCTCGCGCTCCTCTCACATATTAAAAGTTTTTTTTTTTCCATAGGTGTTACCTGCTGGCTGAATCATCGAGGACTGAAGATCAGGGTCAAGCGGACATGGGGGCTTTGGGATATGACTACCCATATTGCAAAAGAACATCAACAATACCGCTTAAATTATTGGACATTGCACGATTAATTGCAAGCGGTTGCAATACATCGCGGTCGGCCCCCTCCAGTCCAATCTTCCATTCCAACACTGCCTGTGATCGACACCATGATGGAGAAATTACATTCGTCCGGTGTCTACGTCGCAATGTGTAACTAGAATACATTTTATACCGTAGTTGTAAGTATAAAGGCCGGTTCACACATCACCACGCCCGCCGCCAACGCGTCCTGACACGAACGGGATTAAAATATCGTCGCATACGTTTTGCATACGATCTGCGCCTCGCCCATTAGTTGCTATCGCACTGGATATTTTCTCTTCACTGTCAGACTCTGCAACGCTTATATCTGACGTCACGTTTAGAAAATAACAGCTTTAACTTTGCGCGTATTATTTTGATACGGTTATTTTCTACATGTGGCTTTCCCATCGGAAAGGGTAAGTATCCGCACGGTGATCTGTGTACCGCCATTTTGAATTACGTAATTAATGCCTCTGTGATATTTAAGATGATTAAATAAGAGATGGTGGATGAGTCACCGCGGCCGCTGTTTGATTTGTAATCTAACAGTAAACACGCGCTGTATTGAACTACGTTGACGCATAATAACAAAACGTATTCATACGAGTTGTCTTCTTGTATTGTGTACGCAAGGTTAATTCTGATTGGTAAACAAGTTACGGGGTGACTCACGGCCAACGAATTACACGAAAAAGTTTAGTAGTACGTAGAAGATATCGAGATGTATTTAATATTCTTTAGATCTGCATAATTACCATCTCTGTAGATGTAATTAGTTTAAATTGTGTATGTAAAAGAATAACTTTAAGTATTCTATTGTAATGTCGTGTCGAGTAACGTATTACTTAGTAGAGCACGAGTTACAACGAAAAGTAGACTGACTGACATGAATAGACAGTTTTGTACTTCAGAAACATTAGTAGTGAGTGACCTGATGAATGATTTGTTGAGTAGAAAGCAACGCGAAAGTAGGATGCTTTAGTGATTTTTTATGTAGGTGTGCTACAATACCAAGTGGGCAGATTCTGTGATCGAATGGACCACACGGTGACTAACGGGTTTAGCCCGAATCGAATAAAGGTCGTCGCCTAATGGCGATGTTCCTGTACCGTATTATTGTTATTCATTACAATTATGACTTCATGTCTATTATAATAAAAACATCTGCTATTGTGCGTAAGTTTATAAATAAGTTCCTACGAAAGATTGATTTATTTAGAAAATATTAGATACTTAACGTTTTAAATTATTGATTTGTTATTTTATTTTTTGGCCACAAATCAACCAAAGTTATGAATAAAACAGTATTTCGTTATTTTTATATTGAAACTAAAATCAACGCTTACGCTTCGCCTTAAATTAGATAATTCGATAACCACAATTTGCGTATTAAAATTAATCATGTTTAAAAGTATTAAAACATTTTCAGTTAACCAAATAGGAACATTGACTTTCAAGACTTATTAAAGTAACCAGAGTAAACTCGTGAACAATAATGTGTACTACAATTTAGTATATAAAGTATAGCATATATCGCTATCAAAGTGCATTGTACTTCCGTTAGTTATATCTATGTAAATACTGTAGTCCAATGTAAACACTAGATCTGTAACATTTTAGATAAACTGTAAATAACGACTAACTGTAATCTCATACTTACTTATAGCTTGTAGAATTAAATTATTAACATCACATACACTAGATATTAGTTCAGTTATTTCTCATTATTTTAAGTGTTATCGAATGATCTGCGCTGAATCTTGCTGAAAGGCTGCATTACCATGATTATATTGACTATTATATAGCGCATTTTGTATTTTTGTACATTTGTATCAGTTGTTAAGCTAGTCAGTAAAAAAAACAAAAGTATCAGCTTGTTTCATTTTCCTACGACACTTCGCGGCTTGTTCCCTCCTGCTCCACAAATTCCTTCCCAACGGGTCCAAAGCGAAAGAAATAATTCTTTAAAAATAATAAAATCTTTCCCTCTAGCTCTAAGATTTTAAGCAGGAGCAGAGATGTAATTTTGACAACATTTTTTGGAACCACGTGGAAGGAATTTGAAGGTATATTTTAATTTATTTTGTTCTAAAAAATTTTGGACCCTAGTGGAACAAATGTATGAAAATTTTGCTAACAGAAAACAATGTGTTCGGAGTCAATGGGACCAAACCCACTCCGCAGTAGGACAGGGTCTCATCATTAGCATGTCTAATCTGCGTACCTGGTTGCATAACAAGAATAATTAATAGATAATGCTGTCGATTCGTTACGAAAGTGTGATATGCGTGCCTAAAGCCGTGGACTCGCTACTTTAATTCTAATCGATCATGGGAACCTTCGATGTCGCGGTGTTTGGAACAACGCCGTTTTGTTTAAGTGCTACCCACTGTAAGTTAGCAAGAGAACCTTAAGCAACGAAACGTAAGTAAACGAAGCTTGATTTAACAACCGAATGATATAAGTGAAAATAACCAATTTTTGATCTGTTGGCTTTTTTAAAGATTATCCACTTAGTGCTTTGGAAAAACTACTAAGTACTCGAATGCATCCTATTGCTGGGCAATGTCATAGTGAAAGAAATGTGGAGCCTTAGGTACATTAAAATAAATCCACAAATTGAAATGCTAAGAGTGACTGCATAATATTAAGCAGGCCAATCTGTAGCCGAGACTATTCTTATAGGTAGGTTCTACCTCTATCCCACTAAGAAAGTTCACGACACATGAAATAAGGCAAAAACTTAAGTAGACCACACAAATACTTATTTGTTTAAATCTGGAGCCAATCGAAGTAGCTGGGACACGCAGCGAATTAGGAATTCAGGACTCCATTAAACTTCCGGCATCCGCGGTGACGAGTCACTAGCGCCACCGACATGTGTTGCACTCACAGCTTTGCGAAATACCAGGAATAGAATACATAACGAGACATGTTGTAGACTAGTAAAGGGTATATACTCCCATTATATGTCTTCGAAAACACAGCAATGATGCGAAGAAGCAGTCCTATGATTCTGTGTATCTGTCATATCTGTATAGAAATCGAGAATATCCTCCCAATTTCTGTCAAAAGAGGGTTAGGTATCTGTCATATTTTACCGCCAAATTGCCAACCGTCATTGCATTCTTGTGATTCTATCGAAACGCGTGAAAAACTTTAAGTTAACAGAAAGAAACTTTCACGGGCAGACGAAGGTGTTGGTCGTCTTGATATTTTTGGTTAACAGTTACATTTTGTTGATTATTGACAATCCAATTCACGCAAAACGAACTCACAGTATCTTTAGGTCTAGCAGTTTTCGGCTTGGATTTGGCTTTCATAGTTTCTATGATGGGATTCCAAGCAGATGGTGCGCTCCAACCGTATTCTCTATTGGGATGTTTTTTAATTTCAATGTATGTATTGGGTGGTGATGGGACTCACCATGAAGGTATTTGTCTGAATGGGTTTTTTTACTTTAGGTACACAGTGTGACTCAAGGTGTTATTAGGGTTAAGGATAACCAAAACATCTAAGAAAGCTAAGGAGTTGTTAGTCTCTGACTCAATAGTGAATTCAATTTTAGGGATAAGTACTTACTCGTTTTAAAAATCGAGAGAGACAATAAGAAAATAAAATTATACAACAATTTGACTCTCGGACTTGGAAGGGTATTAGATACAAGCAAGCCTTGCAGGGTTGCCTTGCAAACCCAGGATCTGCAGACCTTATGGTCAATGATGAATTGCGTCACTTTAGTAAGGATTATTTAGCTGCAACTGAAATGTTTTTAGCTGGAATATAAATAAATAATAAAATAATGTCGGGGCACCTTTTCACACACGCCGGTTAGCCCCATGGTATTTTATTAATTGTTATGGGTGCTAATATAACTGATAAACTACACATAGCTACATATAGGTATTGTGACTTCTTTTCTCCTTATAATCCATTGTTATGTCCTATTTTCAATTTTTTTAATGTTGATAACAAAAACGTTTCGTTATATACGAATACGTTGTAATACGTTTGCCTATAGCAGCCCCGTATGTAAGAGGCCTGCTTTCATCTAGTGTCCATGTGTATTGTTGGACTTAATTATACCGCGTATTGCCATCTGTCACGTATTGCCGATCTATCAAACTGTAGTGGGATCCTAAATGTATTGTTATAGCAAAGATAGGTATCTGCTGGCTATCGAACCATGTCTATACTTGACTCTAATTTGTGAAGTTTTACCCATCTTCAGAATGGAAAGAATCGCCGGCTTGTAGGGCAATGCTGTACTCCCCCGGAAGAACTAGATACTTATCATCATTTATGCCTGTAGCACACCTCCGCTGCGAAACCTAAAGGGCGAAACCGCCATAGTTTCGCTGTGAGTTGTTGGCCGGCAAATTAAAAGCGAAATTCCCTGCTCTAACGTACAAAACTGACTATGACGTTGTCTCTTTCTAACATGATTTCGCTCATTTGCTTAGGCGCCGTCTACATCTCCGCCCGTTGTCCGCCATTTTGGAGCGGTTCCGCGTGTATCTCGGACGCGTCTGTAGCAATCGACAATTTTTATGAGCGAAATAGGAATCAACTGGGGCCCGATTCTCCTAAGTTAATAATGTCAAAATCGAGTAGAAATCGAATCGCAATATGATCGCAATAGCAGTTTTAACCATACCGGGCATTCTGCTACTAATAAAAGACCAATCGTATTCGATTGACATTTGATTGGTGTGCGATTGGTCTACTATTTTGGTGATTTTGGTCCATACGGTAGTTTACTGTACAATCATTTTGCAATCGTAAATCATTTCCAGACAAAATGATTCATTATTGAATGACAGAAAAGGATAAAAACGTTTATTTAAAAAAAAATAGCGGAATGCCACATACGCTTCAATCGTAATCGAGTCGGGATCGGATCTCAGTCGAATCGAGTCGAACTTGAATCGTATGACGGTTAAGTAAAATTAGGAGAATCGGGGCCCTGTTCTAGTTTTAGGTTTCGCTCTGTTTCGCTATTATAGTTTCGCGTAAGTGTAGTACTGTTGCACAGCGAAACTCACGCAGCGGTTTCGCAGTTGTTGTTTCGCAGCGGAGGTGTGCTACAGGCATTAAAGCTTGCGTCGGTTCTGTATATGTAATTAAAGGTATGCGCCCACATTAGAGTTAAGCTACAGTTCAGCAGGGTATTTATTTGGATGGGTAGGCTAGTAGGTAGCTATATCTATTTGAGGCAAGGAAGGAATATTTTGAAAAAATAGTGTCAATTTGCCACTTACAGCCAGTTTCTTCATCAAAAGTAAAAGCCAAAGTAATGGCATAAAGTAAAAGTAACGGTCAAATTCGTTTTAACAAGGCTAAAGTAACAGCAAAACTAATAGATAAAATGAATTTGACCGTTACTTTTACTTTATGACATAACTTAGGCTTTTACTTTTGATGAAGAAACTGGCTGTTAGTCAGCATTTATTGGGATTGGAAATGTCTTAGTAAATAATTGAGCATGATCAGGGTTAACTAAAATAAAACAAACATTTCCAAAATTAAATAACTTCTTTTATTTCAGAGTCAAATTTGTTTCCTACATAAACGTGTTAGAATGATGACGCTGTAACATTAATTGACCATTACACTAATGGTACGCGCCGTTAGCTGTTACTTGGTGCACGAGTGGAGGGCGTGAGTTTATTCCTTTATGACGTGTTAGTGCGCGCGTCACACTGACACACACGTGCTTCACGCATATGCACTACCCGCAACTCTTATTCCTTTAATTAGCCGCAAATATGACTGCACGGGTATTTATAACCCCACAGAACGGCAAACGTCTCAGGAGTTGCATCCGAACGATCAATTCAAGCCATCCAAACGTGGTGCGCGCAATAACACTACTACTGATAACTACTGTCGGTTTCAATACAGACTTTTATATTATAATAATATAGATTTTTTTATTTTTTTAATAACTATGCAAATATGATCACAAATACCCATGAACCAAACGACGCGATCCCGAAACATTTCTGCAACATCCGAAGATAACAATAACTACACTCCACTAGTGAGTGCGGCGAGCGGCGGTGTGACGTCACGCCGGTGACGTCATTCGGGCCGCCGCTCGCGCACACTACCATGTCAACGCGTCTCAACTACTATCCAATGCCACAAACACCTAATTTTAATCAATAATCAACAATTATCGCCCACCTCTAACACTACACGCTTTATTTATACGATCAAGTGGAAAAATAATTTTTGATCTTCCATCGAAATCAAACTAACATCTTCCATGATATTTTCACATGGCAAAACAAAAATTCAAGGCAAAATAGTTCGCAGTGCGAGAGCGCTTCCCGCCACACTTACAGACTACGCGTCAGAGGCAATATAATGTTCCTTCCTACGTGGTGTAGCAAGGTACGTGACACTACAAACTAGACGTTATGAACAACGCGGAAAGCACTCTCGCCTGCGCCACATAGGTAAATTGGAAAGACAATATCTACTCTCCATATGCTTATAAGAACACTTCATAAAACAGCTTTATATTATACTACATAATTTACATTTATATTAGGTTTACATTTTTACACAGCAATAATAATGTTTGTAGTTTTCATTATATAATATACTCTATATACTCCCAATTGCTAAATATTGTCGCATATTAAGCATGTTTTTATATTTATAACGACACCGCATGGTCATTGGTGCCAGCATCATTTTATATTAACAAAATACTTTAATCCTTCTTCGAATCACTCTACCATTATTCTCTCCTAATTATGAACAAAACTATGAAACAGTGATCGGACTATTAATCTTTTAGAACTTGTATTAGTCACTAATTAATTCCAAATAGTAAGTAGCCGAATACACAACTAAAACTAAGCTTCAAATAACTAAACTACGGAAATTTATAACAATTTTCATAAACGGACACAGTTCACAGATGTTGCAACTTCACAATAATCAACGCAAATTATTTCAAACAAATAATCTATAAATGCTGACAATATTGTCTTTTGTTTGGAATGACACTTAACACTTTCTAAAGTTTTCAAACATCGATTTCTAAAGCATATAAATATGTTAGAATTTAGACGACTGATCACAATACTAATCAGACTTCACTATACAAAACGATCGTGTTAGTAAAAAATAATTTTAGAAAAAAATAATTATGGCAAAATATTGGCGAAGTGTAGCGAATGAGCTCTCCACGAATATTTAAGTTAAAAAGATCCAATACCGTTGTAAACAAACCCAAGCACTCAACAAACAGCCGCGGGGAAATTATACTAAAACAAGTGACAGTGAACACAAACAAGCGTCACACACACACACGCGTGTGTCACACACACATCCGTATACGTTACCATACAGTTAGTTACCTACAGTATCAAGCCACTGTTACAGGTTAACACGACATACTTACCAAGGGTTATGACATGAAAACTAAATTGATATTTACACAAATAATGCACATAATATAAAATATTATAAGACATAACCATCTTAAGTATTTATTACGTTATAGTTTTTAATTATTTTATTACACTATGGCATTGCAACTTTGTGACTCGGTTGCGGCTACACGTCGACCGTCGTTACAATAACATAATTTTGTTTAGCAGAACAAAAGGCTTTATTAATACTTGAATGCCTTGTCAATATCGTGGTAGGAAGCAAGAATCTTTTCGACAGGGTTCAGTTCACAATATACATAATATGATGATCACAGCAGGAAATAATCTTATTGGACAGAAAATGTTCGCAATGCGGAAACATTTTATAAATGAAAAACATTTAATAAAAGATAGCGTTCAGTGACTTGATAAGAACACAACGGCTCAATGTCAAATCTTGAGATAACGAAAATCTTATAAATATCAGCTTTATTAACACGAGAACTGTAACTGTGGACCGTCGAAATATTTCCTCACTTAGAACAGACAATGCGCAGACCAAGGAAATGAGATATAAAACGTATTCAACATGCACTGTATAGAAATAGATCTAACAATTAAGTGATTAAGTTAAATCATCGAAGATTTGATAGGTGACAATAGAACGTTTTATAAAATGGCAATTGATGTGAGTAGGTGTTCCTACTGAGTTCAGATAACGAGGTTGACTCCCGATTTGCTGGCAAATGATAACAATATAAATAGGATTGGGTAGTTGACTCCTATGACCAATAAGTTTCAAGGCACAACTTGTTTTAAAGAGCCACAGCATAGGAAAATTATGTTCTATGTGGCAGTTGGTTTGTAAAGTAAATGTGTATTGATCGATGGCGTCAACTAGCCGACAGTTGCAAGTGGAAGGTGACAGTGAGGAGTCAATAGTTCGTGCTGATCTCGTGACCGGTGAAGTCTCATCCCCGAGGGCGGCGAGTGGCGCCAGCCTGCGGCTATTATAGGTCCCTGTGTACACAGATAAACGTCCATTAGCATATGTAACTTGTCGTACCTATCCTATAGAAAATATATAAATTACTAGCTGTTTCTTGCAGCTTGACCCGTGTTCGGGAAGGAGCTTCTTCCATGTCCATGTATTAACCCGGGGACAGTGTATTGTCCCAACAGTGAAATAATTTTTCAGATCGGTTTAGCCATTTTTGAGTCTCTAGGATACAAACAAATAAACCTCTCCTTCTCCTCTTTATTATGTTACTATACTATCGATGTTTAAATTAAGTTTTACCCACCACTCCTGCCATCCTAAATATGCAGGTATTAGTTTAAAGAAAAATAATCCAAAGCATTACAGAAGGCATGCGCACATTTCCATTCCGAATACCCAACACCAGTGCATATGATATGCGTTGCAGTGCATATAATGTTGGATATAAGGGTGTTACAGTACCTACCTCATCCACTGCTGCGGCGGCGCGTGAGCGGGCGGCGACGGCTGGTGGGACTGAGTCGCCACCCTTTGCACCACCTGCAATTATAATTTGTATTTTAATATAAGACAACTATAACTTAATAGAATTTCTTGAGTTCAATGATTTGGAGAAAGAATTGCATTTGTAGTAAATTTTTGATTACTCAGTTTTTGTTAGGGGAGTTCTTTATTCATAAATGGTAAGAATGTATAAAAACAATGGTAGCATATATGTTGACAAAAATTGCAAAAGGTTCACACGAATTAATTTTAGGAATATTGAAGAAATTCATTTAAACAGTTCCCTGCCTTTTCATTTTGTTTTTTTTTACAGCCTGTATATGAGCGGCCTCGGCTGTTCTTACTATGAATTTTGTTGTTCACTTTTCAAATTTAACAGTTGTTTTAAGAAAAGCGAACGTTATGTTGTCTCTGGCCCGCTGTGAGTCAGCAGTGAGAGAGTGTCAGACTTTTACTGACAAAAAATCCATCATGTTCCGTCGTAGGCCTTTTATGTACCAGGGCCGCGGTAATTCTTCTTCTTCGAACAATCCCGCAGCCCCAGCGGGGTCTATGGCCTTAGAGGTGTTTCTATAATGTTGAAGGTTGATACATTAACTAGGCAGTATGGCACGTACCTGCTGCACGAATGCGCGCGTGAGGTGCGGCGCGGCGCGCTCGGCGTGCTCGAAGGCGCGCCGCAGCTCCTCCATCGCCGCCGCGCTGCCGCCGCCGTGCTTGCGGGACAACTGCACACACACAACACACTTTGTTATATATGCTCTATTAAAGCAATCCTATGGAGAACTTAACCTTTATATTAAATATAGCCCAACAATGCAACAATATTGCGAAATAAGAAGACAACAATATACAAGTAGTATAGTCCGCGCGGAACTATTTAGCCGCGCCTTAAGTATGTGAGCGGTGGGGCGGAGAGGCGAGGGCACTTGCTGCCATTACTCAGTGCGCCGCCGTACTTCGCGACGGTAACACGCGTTGACAGTTCCGACTAGTTGACACAAAACGCACATAAGATTGCAACCACGACGCTAGTCTGCGTGATTTTTTGCGTTGAATTACCTAAAGTTGACATCGCGCGCCGAGCGTATACGCTCTTAACAAGACTGATAGCTTGTCACCATGAAGACAAACAAGCAAATCTAAACTTCATTATTTCGTAATATGCAAACTAACAGCCTTTGCTCAAAGAATGGTAGAAGAATTTTATTTACAATTTTCACATTACTATGAGTAAATAAATAAAATAAAAAAACTATTATTTACCTCGTTGAGTAGTGGATATATTAGTTGCTGCAGATAAGGGTGCCTCTTCACTTTGTTCTCTTCACTATTTGTTCCTCTGTGGTCTAAAGGCGTAGCCTGGAAACAAATAAAAAATTGCAATTAGAAAACTATTAAAACTTGCAAGTTTAGTATGCCCCTTCTTAGAAGAAATAAAATATTTTCGAAGTATGAAGAAGATTTTAGAATGCCATGAAGCTTGATTACCTATTTTGGGTATTATCACTAAAAAGTTCTGTATGTGAACCATGAAATCGAAATCATTTATTCATCAAGCATCTGTGTCAATGTAATGGTGTCTTAAAGACACAAAAATACCTTTAAAGCTTGTGGTTAGAATTAAATATATTTATTATGTGAGGTGGTAGGCCCAAAATAAGAATAGGAAGTGGTGAAGGGCGGGCGTTTTGGGGACTGTCTTTTGAAATTGCTGTTTTCAAGCCGAGTTTGGATAAATAATTTTTGTTTTTGACTACAGAAATGGAAAGATTTGGAGGAGGTCTACGTCCGAAGACGGACAACCTAGAGGCTGTGATGGATGGATGGATGGATGGATGTTGATTAGGTATATTGTGTGCGTATACTAACGTTTTTATTATACAGGTTGGTGTCCCTGGGCTGGTTGTGTTCGGGCTTGCGGTCGTCGCGGTCGGGGCGGTCGCCGCGCTCCTTGCCGCGCGGCTCCGCCACCACCTGCACGTTCGACGACTGCCGCGGCTGGAAGAGATTCAATCTTGTTAGTTATATTATTGCCTAATTATCTTTCCATGTACATTATCTTTATATAGAAAGATGTGCTGTTCATTTGTGTCAATGATTAACAAATATTTTTTACAATGAAAACTTTTTCAGATGTGAATACTTTTTTAAACTTTCATGATCTCTCTCCGGTCGTAACGGATTTCTATCTCATAGGGCTATATGAGTGAAGGAATAGGGAGTGCACCTGTTGTAGTGTTAACACTCGCGCACTATAATATGTTCTGCGCAGTCATGATGTGTGTCAAATTTTTACTTGGAAGCTATGAAATATGCTATGTATGGGCCATCGCACTAGTCAGCCACGATTTCCTGGCTGCGGTAGCAAATTCAATGTATCTGGCTGCCGTCAGTGTTGGCGCACTAGTTGTAGCAGTCAGACGTATTCCCGGGGTTCCGAACTTTCATAAGATGACTTTCGATACAGAGTTTCTGGCTGTCGCAGCCAGGTTGCCTAGTGCGCGAGAGGTCGAGAGTTCATAATATGATATTATAGGACATACGGTATGTTTGTCAGTAGTATTGTTGTTATGCGGCGGTGTATGCGGCACGTGCGGCGCATGCGGCGGCGGCGCGGGCGCGGGCTCGGGCGTCGGCGACGAGCTGCGCGGGTTCAGCGCGCCGTTCTGCTTGCCCGACCCTGATACTGTTACTGCGTCGCGAGGGGACACTGGAAATTGATTAAAACAAGGATTAGATTGACGTAATATCAATTCATAGTATTTTGCTGATGATACTCTATTTGATTGAAAATTATAGAACTGTTTGCTCACATACAGATCACCGTTTTAAATCTAACCAACTATCTTTGTAGCACCGCGCACATAAGACACAATATTCCCTATTATCGACATCTACTTGTACCCCCCAGCAATCACTGCAATTTACAACCTAATGTTAATGTTAATAATGGTGATGTTTTTGTTTCCACAAATGATTTCAATTTGGAACCTTAAGCTTAACCACATAAGACAGAGTATCCCCATATCGATATTGGATTATCGTCATTTGTTTTGCACCCTTTAACAATTCCAATTGTAACCCTACACCACCCACATAAGACACAATATCCCTCACCATTATCATCGAGATGGTTGTTGCGCCGCTTGTTGTCGCGTTCTGCGGGCGGCTGCAGCGCTCCGCCGCGGACGGTCATGATCCACGGCTCGTCTGCCTCGCTGTCACCACTCCGACACTCCTCTCTGGAAATATTACCACTAAATATTAGAAAATGTAAAATATATAGCAGATTTCATTAGCAATTCAGATAATGTGAAAACGCATTAAGGTTGTTGTATTTTTTTTACAGGGCTTTCAGATGACTTATTTGCTGGACACGCGCATTTTACAAATTGTGGCATACAGGAGAATAGGTTGACCCACTTCAGACAGCATATAAAACACTGTATGGTGAGAGCACACACAAAATTTCTAACTATACAACCGTATTGTCATTATCCTCAGTTTTAAGAAACAAAAATATATTAATGACGAAGAAGTACTTCTCTACATAAAATTAAGCATCTCATAACCTTAATACCCTTAGTCCCACACGGCACGTGTAACGGTAGCCACCCACGAGTTTCAAGTCGAAATTATCCTAACATGGTTTAATGTTGACTTCCAAAACATTAATTTACTTAGAAACCGATATTATGTAATGTGATTAAAATAAGAATTTAGTTAACTTAGAGTGATTCCACGAAGATTTCTTAGTTCATTTAGAGCAATTCTACGAAGATTTCGTCCGCTACGATATCGATATTTTTATACTTTTACGAGATATACTCACGAATCTGAATTCTCCGACTCGGTTTCACTCTCCTCGCTCCGTTGCGCCTTCCACTTCTTATACCTATCTATAAGATCCATTAGATACGAATTCTTCTTAGCCTTCCTGATAAACTGGAACTTTAGTAATTCCTTTGCTGTTGGCCTCTGAAATATACAAAAACAATTTTGTATTTTTAGTACGAAATATGGGATTTAAAATGGATTTTAACTAGTCAAAGAGAAAGTTATGTAAACACTAGAGAATTACTAAAACAATCTATTTAGTGCAACGAAGTACACGTTCATATCTGCCAGATTAAGGGATCTGAACGTAATCCGAAACACTCGGGAGGGTTCCAACAAAAACACTAGACGAAAGCCGACGGACGGGGAAATTAATCCGTATTACCGTACGTATGTGACTTACATTTTCTGGGTCCTTATTCAGGCACGCTTCGACGAACTCTTTGAAGGGTTTCGAATAGCTGCCCGTGAGTTGGGGAGGGTTGTTCTTGGGTATGAGGAAGAGCACCCTCATTGGGTGTAGCTCTGAGTTGGGAGGCTCGCCCTTGGCCAGTTCTATGGCGGTGATGCCGAGAGACCAGATGTCAGCTTTGCTATCGTAGCAGGACTGCTTGATGACCTCGGGCGCCATCCAGAACGGTGTGCCGACGAATGTGTTACGTTTGCTTGTCGTGTTCGTTAGTTGGCCCGCGACACCTGAAATTGAGAACATTTATTTTAGTTTTAATTGGTCAGGATTTCTGAAAAACTATAGAGTTTTACTGTAAGGAACAAACTTGTTGTTAACAGCATCTCCTGCATTTCTAAGAATAGCATAGAATGTACACGTAAGTGGTGAAAGCTTGTGGTAATAAAGTATTATTTCAACTGAATTTTTCCTCAGGTCCTTGTTTTGACTAACATTGTAAGGATTACAATACCACAAAATGGCTAACGGTAAAATACAAGTAAACAAGAAAGGTAAACAAATGAAACATTAATTAATTTGTTTTGGTATATTGATGGAACATTCCTAATTTGTTTTAGCAGTCACGGCTATTTATAGGTAAATGCCGACATCGATTGGATTTGATTGACGACGATTGGTACATGAAAAACCGATATATCACGATGGCTGACTTTAAGGAAGTAATAAAACGGTGTATAGGAAAGTTTAATGTTTAAATTAAATTGAATAAACATTTGGCTATAAGTAGATTCAATTATGTGATAGAAATTCAGGACATTAAAGTTGCATACTTAAACATTATTGTCTGGCAGCGTTATGTGCGCTCACGATACCCAGAGGTCTTAAAACGGGTCATTAAGTGTCCTGTGCAAAATGTCAGGTAACGTATAGGTACATTAAAATTGATAAATGCGAGACCTTCTTAAATCGCATTATCAATCGTTGGTCATCAGCTGCGTGTCAAGGAAAACCGCGTAATGAGGTAACTTGTATACTTTTAAAAATATTATTTATTGTTTTCCGAAATATATTTTATTTCATTCGATCAAACAGCATTTATATCGTATTGTGTATTTATTTATATTGTATGCCGTCTCGCACTTGGAATTGCAATTATGTAACTATTTGCAACAGTTTAACGCAGGTAAAGGAAGTCTACTATTAGTACCTTTATTTTGCATATGTCAGTGCCGGCATAAAAATAAGTAACAGTAAACATTATCATGTTTCCTTTGTAAAACACAGCCCTTACTCCTTATCAGAATCGTTCGAAAAGCCCGCGAGTCATGCGGGCTTTTTAGTGAGTCACTAGTTTTGTGTTCCTTTTCCCTAACGGGCACTAAAATTCCTCAAAAAGGCAATACCTACATATTTTTTTCCTTAACTTTAATTTATTTGGGATTGTACGCTAAAAAATATAATATCTACTGATGTGGTAGGGCGATCCCGTAGCTTTAACTTTATTTCGGTGTAAATTGTCGTTTCAAGGTCGCCATTAGGACTAGAAATGCATTGGTACCAATTGACACAACACACATCAATAAAGTGCTATATACTCATAAAACTCCTCGAAATGACGTGTCGAACGAAATCGTAGCGACATAAACCCAAAGGTTAAGGCGTTGAGTGCCCATAAACGTAAGAGTTAAAATTCAGCGCCACTTGACTATTAACCTACTTCAAATACACTCAAATATGTCTTACTCACGAGTGTTAGAGCATAGCTATAAAAGTTACAAAGGAATGGGACTGGGCGGATTAGGTACCTTCTTTGTAATACTATGAAGTGTTCAAACAAAGGAAGGTGGCTCCAACAAACATGGTATGTTTGAAGAGCCTGAAAGTCTTCACCCGGCTCTTGCCGAAGCAAAAGGGCGTTCACTTTGCGTTGGCACGGCTCACATTTGATCGAATACGGTTCAAACATTGGCCTAAAGCCAAAATTCATGGCCATAATGCGCGCTTAACTTATAATGTGAGCTTCCACATTGTGGTTTTGACATCTTTTTTTAACAATATCTACATTGTATGCCAATACTTCATATAATTTTGTCAGTTTTGTATTGACGTCAATAGCAGAAATCTCTATAACACCTTTAAACAATTAGTTTTGGTTGAATGAATGAGTAGAGCTTCTTAGATTCTGTTTACTACCGGTCCTTATAAGGCTTCGCTGTTAGACCTTCGCTTCAGCACGATAATATCTCGATTTAATTACCAAAAGATAAAATCTCCAGCTTGTCGAAAATTCCAAAACTTATTTTTGCTCGCCCTTGCCATATTTCCCGGGATGACACTTTAGAAACTTATTAAGAGATTAAAGCGTTGATAAATAGGTCTTCGCTGGTGTCCCAAAAACTCTTATAAAATATCTTCTTTAATAGATGCGGTTAATTTAATTAAGTTGAGACAGCAAGATTAATATACAACTTTAGCGCTCTAAATTACACCTATAAAACGCAGATGCTGTCCATTAACGACTGCGTAATGACATTATTGATTAACTAGTCAATTTACACTTAATTCGTCACGAGTAAGTAGGTTACGACACTATTCATGAACCCAGAACACAGAATCTTTGTTGTTGATTAAATTATCGTCAATTATGCACAGTCAGTCAGTGTTAGCAGTTGGTAAACTCGTCCCTTCGGTGTCGTAAAAGTTGACACCATTACGTTCAGAGGCCGCAACATCAAACTATGTTTTACTTATTCATCTTCAGCGGCCTAAAGTGTGCCTAATGTTGGAAGCCAGTCACTACAATCACAAGGATATCAATGTCATTCGAACACCATTTATAACAATTGATGTTCGAATTCAAACGTGCTCAAAATACTGAGCTCTACATACAATTGCTCTAAATTCTCCATTACCAATATATTTCTGAGATAAGCGTTCGATGTGAATGGTTTTCGTGTTTAAATTGCATGCATCGTTCGTTTTATGTGCGCAGGAGCAGCCGTCCATCCGTTACGATTATATTCGAAACTCGTATCACTGTTGCATAGCGTTCTGAATCATGTTAATGGCAGAAAAACCTTGACAGAGATGTATAAGAACAGAGCTAAAGAAAGTTATTATTTATGCACGTGTATTATTTACATACATAACGGCCTGTGATGATGAATAAGAATGTGCTCTTAAGACTGCTTCGAGTGATACTTAATCTTGAGTTTATAATGCTGTAATCATTGCTCTCGACACTTAGCGTTGATGGCTGTCACTGTCGCTATTATGTTAATTACATTACAGCTCGGTCATGATGTATACGTTGTAGCCTGCTCAGTATTAGTAGGTCATCTTTTACAACTCATGCATAAATAAGAAGATGGCTACGTCTAATCGGAAACCTTATACAAATACAGGCCTTGAGAACTGAAGCATGGCTAATACAAATATACAAAATTCTGCGTTGAAAATATACAATGAAAGCAAAATAATATTCGAAACGTATTTCTCGTCTTTCTTTGTGAATATCTTTGCGTCAGGGACGTCTTATTCAAAGGCGAAAGGCGGTCAAGGATGGAAGTATAAAGTGCAAGCGGCGCCGTTTCTTATCTACGAAATTTTTACCCTTTTAAAATGTTGGTGAAACGGCAGAACCCAAAACCATTTAGAGACCCTCGTTATAAAGGGAAGGTTTGTTCTGTGCGAGTTTATTATAGTAGAAGCTAAAATATGATAAGATTTTCTTCCATGTCTACTCATCTTACGGACCAGTTTTAAGTTAAGCGTACGCCAAATTGATCTAAGGTATCCTTCTACCATTTGGGAGTTAGGTACTCCGAAACTCCGAACACTTTGTGAAATAGTTCAACTTACCAAAATCAGCTAGTTTAACGTCCCCCATCTCGCTGAGCAGTACATTAGCGGCCTTGATGTCTCTGTGCAGCTTCCTCTCTGAATGCAGGTAGTCTAGACCCCGCAGCACCTCGCGCAGTATCACTGCTATGTGCATCTCTTCGAAGCTGCCCGCCTTCATCAGGTCCAGCGCCGACCCCCCGCCCAAATATTCCATTATTATCCATAGTTTTGTTCCCTGGAATAGAGAAAATTATAATTAGACAGCTGTTGATCAACTATTTTATCGATTTGAATACCCCTGCCAGGATTAGGAAATTCCCCAGGGTATAAATTAAAGAACACTTCGGCGTATTGGATTTTAGGATTTTTTTTTATGTGTGGGTTTGTTAATTTATTAAACAGAAACAGACACCCCAAACATATATGTAGATTGTACGTCGTTTATCAGGCTTCTCTTTGTCCAATACAAAGCAATGTCAAATCACGAAGTTCATCTAAAATGTAAGATGAATATTTTCGCATCCACAAACACAGGATTTCACTCAACCTTCCTTTAAAAAAATATTGGAGTGATCTTGTAAAAGCTTTTGTTACGAAATGGGATATTTTCGTGGAAAACCTGTGATATTTAAGGCTGGTCCGCCTATCAGAGCGAATACTCTAGGCCTCTAGGCAAACTGTTAAATCCTCATTAATATACATACAATATTCAGCTCGGAAAATGTATTAGCATATTTAAGCATAGGTACATGTTACGTAGGCAGATGTTGTCAGAGGAAGCTATATATTCATATGCGTCATTATTATTGTATGTAGTTGTTAGTTCTAAACTTCTTGGGTGTTAAAGTTTGTTTGTGTTTCCCCGAGGTATAGAATGTTATCTCTCTGCCACGGCCGTGAATGATATCGTGCAAAAATGATAACTTATATATAGCACCGTAATGTCCACCTGTTTTATTTATGAACTAGTTTTTTTTTTTATCCTGACAGTTGTTATGACGGCACTTTTGGAAAATAAATCTGTTAGGAAACGTAAGAAAAAATAAATTGGGGTAAATAGAAAAAGGCAGATGTAACAATTGAATCTCAAAAATGGAAAAGTCAGTTTATTGAACAAAGTAAATATTCTATGTACATAATGATGAGTCACGCCGTTTTTCCAGTTTTTCCTTGACGGGATATTAACAAAGCTACAGCTGTTGACAATTTACATAATACTCCATTTCTTCCAGTTAGACACGTCTTGTGTTGAAATATACACATTGTTTATTTGTTTGTTTTCATTCTCACGTTGTTTGTGAAAACAATTTCTTCAATGTGAAGGTGATCATAACGGGATACAAGTTTCCATTACGTCACTAATTACGTACCTACATTAATGATATGCCTTTGAGAGCAGAAGTTTATGAGGAAGTGTTTAGGAGCAATATTCGTAGAATTGTCTGTTTTTTAAGTACCTATTTTAACGGAAGATTTGTTTTTCCAGATAATTTAATTTGCAGAAAAGCATTCACTGTATAACCAAAAATAATTGTGTAAAAAAACAGCACAGAGCTTTTCAAACAAAAACAACAAATCAAGTTACGTTCCAAAAGTCTTTATTTAAAACCAACATTGCGATGAAAAATCCAAACATTCTGAACAATAAGTTTAAATAAGAACACAAACCGCCAAGTTTTCATAAAGGGACAAAATGTAATTTATCGTGAAAGTTTACACCAACGGGAATAAGTTTCGTACGAGACATAGCTAGAATTGATGTTAGTAATTTGAGTTCTGACATTTATCGATTGTACAAATGTTGAGAGCTTTGACGTGGTATATAATATGTTAGTATTTATGTTCCTTTGTTTTGTCTGGCAGGGCTCAATACGTGCAATGTTGTGAAGGATTGGTTTCAAATGTAATGAGCTATATTTGTCAGTTATATTTTCATTCACTTATAAGAAAGATTCTTTTTAAATCGGATTAGCTAGGGATAATCTACTACCGAAAATAGTTTATAGGATTATCCGCTACAAATATTCTATAAGCTCATTACATCTAATTATCAAAATACATTTTTGTGTAAGTATGATAAACTGAAACCCGATAAGGCAAAATGAAATTATTAAATTACGCACAGTTAATATTAATAATAGGGAAACTTTGTTAATACCAAAGCGGAACTCTCGTTATCAGCCTATTTGTATGTAAAATTTTCCTTACAAAGCTCCCAAACGTAGGTAAACCGCGTTTCCTTAAATTAATCAACTTTACGTAGGTACGTGGTATAAGTGATAATGGTTGGAGAACAAATTTCGCGTGGCTGGGAAACCCGCTGACTCATTCATCACATTATGTAGGTACAGAAATTTCGTATTAGGATCCCCGAGCTGGCAAGCAAAAAGCATAAATTCTGCGGATAACCCGTGCAATAACTTAACCAGAGCTGACTCAGCCGAAGTTTAAGTTCCAAAATATACGCTGATATGAAACTACGTAAAGGGATGTTTAAAGATAAAAACTTCTTTATTGTCTTTAACATTTGTTTTTCAGAGAACACCAGGAATTTATTCTTTCAGGCGCTCAAATTAAAACCCTCACCGCTTTCAGTTTCTACTTGGCCTAACACGAGTGGGGCTCCTTTGTTCATAGTAATCTAATATACGGATAATGCACATTTGTACACGTACAACTAGACAGTGCGCCAGTTGCACTGTATGCAGTACCTAATGCAACGCGGAAGACGACAATGGGCGCACCGGAGCAGGGATCCGGCGCGACCCATTCACGCTCCATCAGCTAACATGCACACACGTGTCAGGGTTACACTCTACATGTGCACGTTACTGTAAATGTAATGTATGTATCCGCACGTGAAAACAAACAACGGCTCAACCCCAGAATAAATAATATAGATTGTTTTGACGGCGCAAAGCCGCGAAATAAATGGAAAAGGCCAGTCTGCAATGATGTGGGATTTGAGAAATTGAATCAAACATACCGAGATTTATTTTTGGCTTTCCATTTTTATGATGTTATTCAGATAATGTTGGGAAGAAGACATTCTTTATAGCTCACTATTTCGACGAAAATTCTTCTGTTAAAAGGATCAAAAAATGATTGACGGTATATCAAAAGAATGTCGATTTTTCACCGGAGTTTATTCTTCAGACTATGCCAGGCATCGACGACTATAAAGACATAATTTCGACAAAACATCAAACAAAAGAAGTAAAAAAGAAAAACAAGTAAAATTCCCGGCGCAGGTAAACAGACGGATATAAGCATCCGTCAATGCAGTACCTCACGATGTTCCACCGGATATTTTTACAAATAAAGTACGGGGAACTGTAACTGAATGTTCCAGACCCTTTTCACACAAGTTCGGAGCCCCTAACTCCGGTTTAGACAGCCCTAACAAAATTCGCTACATATCGGAAGCTATAACTGGTAACAAGCGATAATACAGACACCGCTCGTCCAATATAATACAAGATGAACACGAGTTCCATTGGAAATGGAAAGATAAATAATACCATTCCGAGTTATTTGTGCCTTAGCTGTAGATCCGGCGCAGTGCTAGAGAATAATATTATGTAAAACAAGAGAAGCTTACCGTACTAACAATAACAAGTGGTGTTCTGAAAACTATGATTTAATGTTTCTATTATCCTGTACATTCTAGGAAATATTTTCTTTGAAAATAATGTAAAATCGGAAAAGAGTTTTCAACGTAAATTTTATGAACAAAAGAACAACTATTTACCAAAGCAGCTCCAAGCCTACCAGTACTGGATACTCACATACATAAAAGAAAATTTTAACGAGAAATAAAAACTCAAAAGGCTGTATTCATAATAAGCTTTTTCAAAGCAGTAACCAAAGGCTGGTTGCATGTAGCCATCATGTAGGTATTCGTTGGCATGGCAACCCGATGGCGTCGGTCATTGACCTCGGCGTCGCGACATCCACTAAAGTAAAACAAGAAAGCGCATTATTAATCCTGGGGAACCTTTTACAAGGGTAGTATAGTATGTATACATAGGGGTTTCTAAACTTCCTCAGTATCAATAGCATGCGTCACGAACTACCAGTTCTGATCATTATCTGTCAAACGCCTAAAATAGTACTTACAAATACAATATCTCAGTTTCAGTAACCCACATGAACATCATTTATGAATAGTTTAATCGCACTGATAACTCAAAAAATGGAAATCAACGATAAAATCAAGGCTGTTTTCATTTACGAAAAAAGGTATTAACAAAAGACCTGTTAATACCGGATAATTTATATGCGACGAAGACAGGGACTTTCCCGACAGATTTCAACAAAGACGGATTAAAAAGACTACAAGTCGTTTAATTATGAAAGTTAAACAGACTTCGAAGTTGTTAATTCATTACAAGTTCATTCATTATGTTGTAGCTTTATTTTAGAGTTGAGTGAACTTGCAACATTTTAATTAGTTTCAAACACGTTCGGTATAAAACGGATTATTTATTTTATTTTTATGGGCGTAGAGTAATAAAGCATTTTCACGAAGAAATTCTTGGCAGGAAATAATGCACGCGATTCCACGTAAAATAAAACTAGGTAAACTCTTATAAATTCTGCTCTATTACAAGCTTCTGACTGTAATTAGGGATACCTAATACTGAAAATTCCTGAAAGTCGTAATTTTCTGGGTAGCTTTTCAAATGGTTAAGTAGAAGAAAATGTTGTAGGCACATTAGCATCCTATTTGCTTTTCTGATCGCAGAACCATGATTCGATAATAAGGAAATTGCACATCCTAGCAGCCGTTAATTTGAGTTAGGTTAATAAACTGCTAATTTAACGCACTTAACTAAGGTTATTAACGACTGATCTTGTAAACGCGTTCCGAACTCAGGGTTATTATTAATGCTAATAAATTAATCATTATTAATAGAAAATTGTGCATCAGAATGATCCATCCAAAGTAAGATGGTAGATCCGAATTATAAGCGACCATTTATTGTTTTTTTTTTTTTTATTAATTAATATCTTTAACATAGTTTCCGTAATGGGATTTTAATTATAAACGCCGTCCTTATTTCCTACGTCTCAAAGGTAAAACTGCACTTAAATCATGACAGGTAAGTATAAATATAAATATCAAGTCAATCTTCAATGGTGCAACATGCCATTGAATTCACGGTCTATTAACGTAGCTATAACATTTTCTATACAGTAACAATAAAAGCTAGAAACAAACGCTAGTGCAGCCTGGCACGCCAACAATCATGAACGAGCAAGGGTGGAGTTCATCATTCGTTTAACTAATTCAAGGCTCCAGCGTTGCCATGGCAACGCGTCGAGGGCGGGCGCCGCCCAACTTCCGCCCGCCTTAATAATTTCCCGGACGATTGGATGCCGCTAGTTGCCTGTAAACAACGACTGTGAGGCCAATTTAAGTTTTCTAAGGAGAAACTTTTAAATGTTATTTAGTTTTTGCTGCACAGTAAAGATAGCTGGACACCTGCTGAGTCAGCGACGTTTTATGTGTTCGCCGTCTACAAACAAAAAGTTTTGCATTGTTTAGCTTGTTTTTTTTATTTGGAACGGTTTCGAGTTGCAGTAGTATTTGCATTTCTTGCTTAATTAAAATTCTCAGAAAGTGCTATTTTAATAATTCTTTGCTTAGTGCATACCATCCTTAAAGTCATTTTTATTTTCAGACTGTTAGTATGCAAATAACGAGAGTTCAGAATTTCAATTTCGCCCTCCAAACTTGGAGAGAACTTTTCAATCACTGTTGGAATTAATTCAGTGCACTTCCATTTACAGGAGACGCGAATCAATTCCATTTGAAACCGAGCGCACCGGTATAGCCAGGGGATCACAAAGAATAGGAGAGATAACGCCCCGTAGGACAGTTCCCCAACACGGTCCGCAGGGAAGCCTCCTAAAAGCCGGTATTAGTAGAAATCACATTCCCACTCCTCCCTTTATCAGAAAAGTGATAAAGAATTCCCGTATTGCTCGGGACAGCAACATGCTGTCGGATTTTATTACCGCAGGGATATAAGATTTTGTGGCTATTCGGACGATTCGTATAATTTCCAAGATTGTTTTCGGGTACGCATATTTGTATTGTAGATGCAATATGAATCACAAAGGCATATTGACAAAAAGTACATATTAACACTAAATAAAGACCTAATTATTATTAATTACATAGTAACCTCTGAAGAACAAAGTGAAAATAACAACACACAAAAGCATAAACCCAGTAATTTGTACTTAGAAAAGTTTTGACGGGTCCCTAAAAGTTTAGTCGTATTACGGCAAAAGTTAAGATCCGGCGACATTTTCCCATTTGTCATAAGCTGCAAGGCGACCGTGAGCGAGACGCCAAGTAATCCCCATATTACTGGGAATTATCCCGAAGGACCGAATGTCTCCAAGTTACCACATGAGATCAGAAGGAAGGGTATGGGAAGGTCAACAGAATATTTCATAATAGAATATAGTTTTGGCTTTGAAATAGCTACAAAGTTTACTGGCATTCTGTAGGATGGTGTCCCGTTGCCAAGAGATAAGGGTCATTGTAGCGATAGCCGGCTGTTTGCTAGCAAACATTTTGCGCATCGTCGGCCGTATAGCCGCCAGCTATGCTGCAACTCTCCGAGATACATCCTCTTTCTTCTTGTAACAAGGGAATAAAAGAATGACGCGATAATAACAAAATAAATTATTCATACAACGTCCAAGCACATCGTATTCGTGTCGAAAGATTTGATAACATGAAATGGATTTCGTGAGGTACGGAATTCGCAACATTTCCTTATTCGGTATCGATTTATAAACGGAGCTCTATTTCATTAGTAATAAGAAAAGCGGAAAGTATAAAGTGACGGCTGGGGGTAATGTTCGCAGTAACATTTGAAGAACCCTTATTCGACATCGTCCTACCGGTCATAAACCCGTCACTGCCACCACCTAATAAAACCTCCCCTTGAGGATTCTTCAAGGTGACCGGCGAGAACTTTGAGAGGACCATCGACACTGAACACTGGAATGGTTATAAAAATTGCAGATTCATGCCGTGCAACCATTTTTAAATTAAACGTAAAACAATCAGATGACTATTGCCGGAGATCCCGGTTTTACGAGGAAGCTACCCGAATAAAATTTGCCATAAAGATTGTGGAATTGTGGATTCCCAAAATGACGGTGATAAAAGTTTCGGCCGCAACCAGGCGTTCAGATAAGGAACAGTCTTACATATTTATGTGAGGATTTGACCGTTCGAACACTATAGTATGTAGGCACGTGTGATACGTAATTTGCGGAAAGTTTGTGTCCTACGTTATTTTTCCGGTATGTTTGTGATACCTGCTCATTTACTCTATCAGACAAACTGCATCCGAATGTGTGAGCAGTCCGGAAAAATACTAACTAATGCATACACAATATTGTTACTAAATCAGTTACACGACTAGAATGTGTAATAGATACCGCGAATGACCTAATGACGCACAAAAACTGGTCTAAATATAAAACTAGTTTGTGGGTGCAAACTGCAGTATTTGTCACGGCTATTTGTCCAGACTTTAAATTGGTGTTAACTAAATTATTATTCTTGTACGTAATGTTGATATACATACTACACCACAATGGGACAAAATAAGTTCACAGGTTCAATCTTGAGCGGCAATGAACTTGAGTTTTTCCATAAGGTAGAAATCAATGTCTCTTAATTGTAAAGAATGTGGGTGATAATTATGAGTTGGGACACTCCCCTAATTGTTCAGCACAACAGCGAAAGTATGTTATTATAATAATAATACATGACACAATATCGGCTAACTGTGAGATGAGTGAGCGCAAACCATTATGCGTGCCGTGTCATCGCCTGCTGTATTGTGTTGTAACCCACACATCTCAGATGCACGATCGATATTCTAATCGATATGGCTCTATCGATTGCAATAATTGGAATCGGCACGGCGCCACCGAGTTTAAGAACGTTTCGTTTCACTATAAGCACGAATATAAATGATAAGATCTTGATGTTGTAATAAATACTCCTACTGCCCTTTTGGTATCGATAGAAGACGTAACTAAAATCTAATTTTACTGGTCCCATAATGCATTGAAGTGAAGCAAAAATTACACAGAATCAAATTTTTTATTTAAGGCGTTTCACCCCCGACTATAACTCTCGTTTTATAGCTCCGGTAATAACAACACCGAATTTATCGAGTCATTATTGTGGTTAAGCCCTTAGGAGACGCTTGCGCATAAGCAGTTCCTGAACTCTCTTCCCTTAACGCACTTATTTTTTATTTACGCCCTTATCTCGTTGCAAAGAGAATTGTACTCCAATGTATTAACTAAATGTAATGTTGGTATTAAGAGGAATTGGAACACTGGGTTTTCCATTTAAAATGTTTAGGGAAAAGGTTTTGGCTTACGTACCAAAGTTGATATAAGACATTTGATAAACCCCCGAAGAAATTTCCCTGTGGTAATAGCGTAATGGTAATCGCGTTGTAACGGGACAGTGAGCACGCTCCCTACGCTTACGGTTTCGGATATTGACGGCATGCAAATGTTAGTAATCTTATTCAACTTCATGTAGAAAATTGGAAGTAGAAACGCGAGGTTCTATTCTTGGAACGTTGAATATCCTGATATTCAGCGCTACCTCTGGGGATGCAAAGAGCCAGAAATAGCACTTTGTCGACAAAATAATACTCCCGTGTCATTTTTTGAGAATATGAATCTCTTTAACCGACAGACGATCGCATTTGAAAGTCACGACCACATCAGTATACGAAACTTTTCCCTTACAATAAGTGGAAAATTACTCACAACTTAAAACTGAATACAAAAAATAAAATTGTGCTTAATGAACGCGTAGTTACTCCCAAGTAGATTTTGGTCACAGTAATAGTTAAACAATTTCTAACTAACGGCTTTGTTGTAATTTGAGAAGCAGTTGACGTAACCGTGACGACCACAAAAACCCATTGTCACACGCCACAACGCACGACCATAATAAACTCAGGCGAATAATACGCTTCCTAAATAAAACATTTAGTTTAGACGAAACGAGAAATGTTTTCCTAATTAATTTTAATCTCGGAAGGTTGGTAACTAGGCGTTGTTCTGTGAAGTTAGCCACGGTTGGAGGTAAGACAATAGACAGCGGGCTCCCGAAACAACGGTGTAGGTAATCTAGTTTTGAGGTCGAGTGTACACCATTGGTAGGACCGGGCCTGAGTCACATTGGGCACACCGCACAATGGAGTCTCATATCCGAGAGGCACGTGCAACTAAGTATACACGTTTCTATGTTAGAACGTAACGTTGTAAGGGTTATTTAGTTTCGATCGAATTGGTTTAGCTGGAATTTATTGGCCAAATTGCTATTGTATGTGGCCCCGAATACCAATGTTTCGATTTGTTCGTAAGTCTAAGGTCACAGCGACAACAATTCACACCAATAGCGAACAGAAAATACCTAGAAAGATGAGAGTTCTCTTCAAAACAAAAAGACAATCTCTCATCGTATAAAACTAGTTGAAAAGCTTTTAGCAAGTGTAAAGTTTTATTCGTCAGTTAACAAACTGAGTCGCAGCAAGTCTACGGCTATCACATGGCGTTCGCGAACACCGTCATTAAACTTTAACCGTAGTAACTGAAAGCTAAGTTAGTTAAACAATTATCTACTCGGCTATTATTTAGACGAAAACTTCTTGTTTGTCTGAATTTGGCTGAAACCTACACGAAAATAAGACTGGTATTTTTACAGCTTTAATCAGATACCTATGCGTAAATTGTACAACTTACTTATCATATTTTTTAACAATTTCCTCAAGATTAAAAGTTACGTAACACAGTGAATACTTATATTATCATTACAGTAATAAAACAATAAAAAATATATATCATATCTATAGAACAATGAATGACAAAGACCCTCAGTTCCGAATGTGATCATAAACAAGTTTAGTCACCTACTTGAATTAAATAGAAGATAATGTTTATCGTCGATAGATAAATAATAGTTAAATCGACAATGGGACTGTATCTCAGAGAACAAAGCAGCATAGTCCTTGGCCAATAAGTGCTGGCCCGCCAACATACTTTTACTATTACGAAGTCTGGCCCATTCAATTCAACAGCTGATTTAATAGTGTTTGGGGCCTAATATATCATCTAGTAAACGGTGTCAGTGACATAAGCACACACATATTGATGTTAAGCTTATTTTATTTTGATAAAATGAGGTAAGGTCACGTTTAAATTCAGCAGATAACTTCTGAATTCAATAAATTACACTGAGCCATAAATAAAATAAAATAAATGAAATCTTCTTTACTGTGAGCAATAATAGTAAAGTTTACAGTTAACCTTTGTAAAACAGCTACAAAACGCAAGAACAAGGCGAGACTCGCAGTTAAAACGTATTTAATTAAAACGGCTAATCTTATCAATGTTATCTTTTTCATTATTTTGTGCGGCCAAGTTCCCAGGTAGGCAGACTTTCCCGGTCCTACGATATCTGCTGGCTCATCACGGCGAGCACACATCACAATAGGCACAATGGCATGACTCCCACACGTCAACAAGCATTATGCGTAGCCGCATTACCAGTTCATTATTGCTCTCAAGAGCAACGGTGGATGTCGCTTTACTACCCATTATTCCGATGAATAGCTACTTGTATGACGAAACTTACTTTCTAATGTTACTGCAATGGTCTGTAATTTTATTTGCCTTGTTTTGTAATGACATAGCCGGTTTTATGGTAGTGTTGGTAGTTTTTACGATATTAATGCTGTACCATTACACTGTGATTAATAGGATACTGGACATTTGGAATCCAATTAGCTGAATAGGTACGAAGCTCTTTCCATACCATATACATTAAATAAGTTTGAAAACCCTGTTTTAGTGTATATCCTAATTCAAGTTTTCATCAAAACTAAAATCAATTGCACTAGAGTCGAAGGCGGCGCATTTTGAAAGTTTCGCGTTCCCCAATCCCCAGTACAATTTGGATATTGGACATTTCTACTGGTTCGTCCGTTTTATTTGTATAGCCAATATTCTAGGCTAGACTATGAGCACTGCGGATGCTATTGTAATGGGCCTTGACATGAACATTTTTCCAATTGGCAAGAGACGGCTTTAATCAATAGCTACATCAAATGCTATTGTTGCATTGCATATAACTGCATCAGTTACGTGCGTAGCTTACCAACTACATTCTTGGCAATATAAGTTTACTTACAGTGTAAGAGATAGGTTTAACACGATGATATATCGCACGTGGATCAGCATCTAAAGCCTGTCTCATAAACTCGATGGCGAAGAGTGGAACTACTAGTTCTTTCCCATACTAACAAGAATTTACCAGAAAAACAGGTCTCACAGTGAACACGATGTCAACTATTCCAATTTATTAAGACATTTAGAAAATTTGGAAAAAGCACTCGCGGTCAGCAGCGCAGCGTCCATAAATATTATGCCTGTGGCACTTTATAGCAGCGAAATTAAGAGCTGCAAGACCAAATACGGATTATTTATTAGCAGGGCACAGATATTCAAATCAAAGTGAAACAAAACCTGGTTTCTAGCTTGCGTGTCCCTGGTATGGTATCAATAAATCAATCCTATAGAAGGAAAGTGACCCGAAACAGTACTGAATATACCAAACGACCCGAGGCAATTATTGTGGAAGATTCTAGAGAAATGTGTAATAACTTATAGTGAAAAGACACAACAAATGGTCCATGCGTAAGTTACACTGCGTGCGTCCCCTTTCTCATACAGTCAAAGGTTAATAAGATACGTGTAAACAACGAAAGTTGATATATTTATGTATTTAATAATGGGATCCTTTGCATTTCTCACGTCCTATTTATATTTCAACGAACGTTTGGACAATTTTCCCTCTGCGTACAAAAAGCTTGGTGTTCACATAAATCCCGTTGGCGGTTCGCGCGAATATCGCGTGTGTTCGCGATATAACGGACCTTAGTATCGCTTCATGCATGTAATGTTATTACTTGTGACAATCGACTGCCGCATTGCTTTCGCAGAACAATGGTACCACCTTTTTTGCGTATTCGTCACGTTTATTCTATCGTTTATTACTTCCTAATTATAATACGCGAAGCTAAACAATGAAAATGTAATTTATGGTACAAGAATAAATACAGTTGTTGCCATATTGTGTTAGATATGTTTCACCACGTTTGGCGGTTTGTTGCGAAGTTGCGATATGGAAATAACACACCACGTCTTGCGTATTGCTGTAACGCATGTAATAAAATAAAAATAACGGTAGGATGTTTACGGATAAACATCCTGACAATAATATTGATCGTGATGAGATTTTAACGGTTGATTGCACACGGGTGATGGGTAGTTAGAAACTACAGAGTTCAATGTAAGCTCTGACTAAAGTAGTAGTTGATAAATAAAAATACCAATGTCAATCAATATGTACGTCAAGGCGTATCACCACAATTTCAGGGTCACGATACTCGTACGACAAGTCTTATAATACGCAAGTGTAAACTGGATTATTGTACTAGTCTAACAAGATTGGCGTACTCCATCATTCGTAGACACTTGGACACTGCATTCATAATTCAACTGACAATAAAGTTACTATCTAAACACCATAATATGCAATTACGCAAATGTCAACACACAAACATTTTACATTAATTTGATTTGTTGTGACACTCATTAAATTATTGGAATATGAGGGAATTCTGATAATTTAATGTTAGCATGTTGGTGATGAAAAACATCCAAGCGCAACGCGAAAATTAAATCTACGTGCTCGGGGAAAATGGGAGAATTTTATTGAAACCTCGCGGGATGTTCGTAACCCGAGCCAGTGGTGTCGCCACGGGCGAATTTAACGGGGAAAATATTGTAACAAAATATCAAAAACTGGAAGATATAAAAAAAGGTAATAGAAAATCTGGAGATTACCGCCTGTTATTTTGGAGTGACACGTAATTGCATCATAAGGCGGCCTTATTTTCCTTTGTTATATTACGTTGTATGGGGACTTTGTAGGAGTTTTCGCTTTCGGGGAGCGTGTTTGTCAATTCACTTGGTACCCATTTATAAGCGTACCCCCATCAAGAGAGTTTCAAAGAAAGAGCACATTATTTACTTTTGCATATGTTAAACGCACCTAAGTTCACCTTTCTTTAGAAAATGTCTCCCTCGTCTGTCGTTTTGGCCCTTAAAACACACACGTCTCTTTAATATTTGATCAAGCCTTTCTACGAAAAGCTGCATACGACGCTCTGTAACTCAGTGCTAAATTATTTCCATTAGGATCTGTTAAGTACAGTCAGTATTTCTTTAATTTTGAATATGTATTCTAGTCTCAACTAAAATTAATAGATAGCATAAATGATCACAAGGTAGAAACAAGATAAAAGTCGGATAACAAAGTAAAATACTTTTTGACAACGTAATATTAAAAGATTTGTATTTGAGGCTAGTTACGACAAGGCCAACATGACCAAACTACTTTTTTATTAAAGGAATATGATCCTTTATTTTCAGGATTGATTATTATACTTGTCTGAAAGAATGTTTGTTTTCAGTCGATTTTTTCACAAATCTAAACCAATCTCTAAATATCTCGGAAAAGTCGTTGTCTATCGCAGGACCGCAAGTTCCGCTTATAGGCATCTGTTTGCTTCATTTTCAGCGTTGTAACAAAATAATGTGAACATTACTGTGGCTTGTTATAGGTTGGCATCTAAACAAGTTTGATAGCTCGTATAAAACAGCCTTCGCCATAACTTCGCCTTGTGGCGTCACGATTTGCGTAATGGACACAAAACCGCTCGCGGCCGACCAAGGGCCGGTTTCAAAGATATTCAATCATATTTATAAAGTTGCTAATGCTTATAGCGATGCGAAGGATCGTTAATAATATCAATCTGCAAAATTCTTGAGCCATAATAGCAGTTTTTGCCAAGAACCAAGTATGGTAACGTAAAGCATTTTCATCAGCAAAATGTATCTAAGTAATTTTGCTCGATGAGCTGGAAAGCGAAAAAGAAACAACAAAGTAAGACATCTCTCAGCGGAACAGACACCGCCCTGGGAGTAACGAACCAGGGAGACGTTAACAATTTAAGAGTGGCCGCTGCACTTCAGCTGAAGCAACCAGGCGAATAAACGCGTCGGCTACTAGCCGGGTAAACACGGGAGACTAGAGACGGCCCTGTGCCCAGCTGTAAAAACCGGACTATATAAATTGGACGCTCTGCAAATTTTCCGTGGTGCTTCAATTTGTAGAACATTTATCTTAACGACGTTTTTTCCAACGGCGCTCAAAGGACCTCTAGAATTAATGAGGTTAGCGAGATAATAGAAATAAGTTTAATTGTTGTTTGCTCTTAAATTCGCTGGCACCAGCGAGTACGCCCGTCGCTTTTGTTTTTGTTGCTTTTCAGTTCGACATTTAATGCAATTTAATTGGGATCACGTGTTATCTCTGTGAGAGCTGTGCACTTTTAGTTTGTTTACCAAACGAGAAACAGTTCATATGAAACGTAAACAACTCTCGTATGAGTATTTGTTGAGTTTAATTATTTAAGAGTTTATTTTAGTAAGGACCAAAAAGTCAACAACTGTGCTTCACAGGGATTTATGTGACAGCTTTTATTAAGTTATTTATACTGCAATGTAATAAAGCTTTAATTATTATTTGTTGGTACATTATGAAAATTTTAATGGTGCCCATGGCGTTAAATCTGTTTTATGCTATAGTTCTTTAACAGTGTGATTATCAAAAAATAAACACTCGATGTGATATCGTTAAATATGCCTGAGTAAATATTTAACATTTATTCAAGTGATCACGAAAAATAACAGTTTCAACAAACCTTGAACACGGTTAACTTTAACGTTCATTTTGTTCGTAGTATGTGTTTCGTCTAATTACCTGTAAAAGAAAGAATGATTGCGTTAGTGATTATGATAACATACATAAATATTTTTAAAAAATCTGTATAAAAATATCACAGTAAACGTTTACTACATATACACATCAAAAAGAGAAAATCATCTTGCCATAAGAAGCGATGATTACATTGTAGCCTATAACATAATGATTAGAAAAACAATATCTTGGCATTGAGTCGTGTAGCCGGCGCCAAGCGCTCTCAAGATCCCGAAAGTTTTCCCATTACGGTAGCGTTGCTGGGCAGCCGAAACAGGGGGCGTAATAAAATGTCGCTAACACACGTAACTGTTAACTTACGTCACTATAGTTCTTGTACTACGTTCCAATTGCATTTACAGAAAGTTTTGCTTAAGTGAGACATGCTTTTCACTTTAGAGATACAATTTAGTTGTACTAAGTAACAGTTTTCGAAGTAAATATCTAGTTAAAGCTCAGACTTAAAGTATACTAACCTTTCTAAGAATGCAATATATAGACACAAAGGTCTTTATTAAACAAATTCAAAGGCCCTGCCGTCTAGACAGCATTTGTACTTTGTAGTCTGTGAGCGTCGAACGCTGTAAGCAGTAATCGAGCCAATCACTGCAGTGTGTGGGTAACGAACGAGAGGGACCAATTACTGCCAAGTCTTAATGTTAACGACACTAGACGCTGCCTGGAATTACCATCCGCTCAATAAAACTTATTCCCGAATTCAGCCGAGACGGAATAATGAGCCATTTAATATTCTAGGAACCGGAATTGCCAGCTAGATTGGCTTCTTTAGCTTATATAAAAAATCTTGCATGGCTGGATAGCTGAGATACTTAACGTTGTTTTGTAAGCACTGTTCATTATTAACACTTCCTTATGTTTGCATAATAATGGCGGATAGATATGTAATTAATTCTTTGAAGAGTTTTTAATGACTGCTTTAAATAGATTTCAACAGTGTTGCCAAGCCAAACTGGTCGTTCGAATATCAATGTACAGGTTTCACACCGTTTGATATGAGAGCATTACGATTCAAATATATGAATAAAATATGACTACTGCAAATAGACAAACAAATAAGCTAATAATTTGGTGATGAAACGTGTTTTGCAGCACAATAATGGATGAGTAATAGATATAGCAATAACTGCTATTATGGTTCCACAATGCGATCACGTAACTCTAACATTATAGGTTATGACGTGACCCGCGATTGTGCCCAAGTCCGCAAAATGCCACCGCTGCAAATAGCGACCCATTACAATATAATGCGGGCGAGACGAGCCCTACCTCAACACGGAAATTATTATCATAGCCATAAATCAAGTCAGGTTTACAAAGACGTGGTGAAATTTGTAACAACCTGTCACATGGAACGAAGACATTTGCGAAAATTCAAGATATGAAAAAGTTACAAAAGGACACGCGAAAGAAGTAACAACTTCAAAAAGATGGGGCGTGTCGTGACATTAAATGTTTCGTGATTAATATCTCATTATCTTCAGGTCTTACGAGGTTTTCTTATAAGTATGATTCGAGGTGTAGGTGTATATCTAGCGCAAATGATGTAACTTGTACATTATGTCCTACTCTGTCCTACTGTTATAGTTTAGTGCAGGCAAGAACGGTTTAAATTATTAAAACAGATTATCTCAGCTCACTTGTTATAAATCATCCTAATTTATCTCTTTTTCCAGTTCTTAATATGGTATTAAGAGATTTAAAAATAGACCTGCTGTTTAAAAATAACGCCCGGGATCAACTTTTTCAAGTCCTTGATCGGTTGACGCATTCAGAACCAATAAAAATTATAAATTAAATGTTGTGACGTCATTGACCGCCATATACATACCGACAGACATGTTTGTATCAAATATTTATTATACCGTGACAATACAAATCGATAAACGTTTGTGGATTTTGGTATAGAATGGTAGATAGGGCGGGAGTGGCGCAGCGGCGCGCATCGACATCCGCGGGACAATGGGCCGTCCTTGAATTAGCACCGGAACTATTGTCACCGCGCACAATAGATAGGATTTGCCTAGATTGCCGTCGGGCCTGGCACGCGCCGCCGAGCAAAAACCGCACACAAAACGTAACGACCGAAACACGAGAAACGCTATTGCTTCGTATCGCTGTCATTGAAAGCCTGCAATATTTATTATCTACCCTCAATAAATGTACAAACATTTTCACGATACTCTGGGAGAATATCGAATGACTTACGAATTAAGGAAACGTAAACCATGATTACTTGAAGATACTAAATCAGCTTGAAATTCGACACAAGGAAAATGTTAACATAATTAATTCAAACAACATTGGCACAGAACCAAGGGAAGTGATTTGTATATTAACCCTATAAGTTATTAACCCTAAAGGGTATACGATACGGATCAATAGTTTTTCAAGTAATACGTCAATGTCTAGAGGGAATGTATTGGGGTTAGAAGAGCAATGGAGATGTTTCCGTCGTAGGTTATTATCGGGGTCGTATCACTGTGGTGGACGTGTCATGGTGATTAATCGATGTGCTGACACTAAGTCACCACCCATGACGAATAAAGCAACAATAAAAAGATTCCAAAGTCACATAGCAAAAATTCCTCATTAAGTATATGTTAAGTACATGCAAAAACAATACGAGTTGTTGACCGCAAAGTGCTTTTTAATAACAGGTGACTTAACCAGTCGTTAATATTGTAGAACTCGCGTTGATTAATGGTAGTTGGCATCTGTTACCAGTGTTCAGCAAATACAGCTAGTTGTCCGAAATGTACGAATAACATTGTTCATGGTGAATTTCAAGGAAACAGGAGTAGTTTGTTAATTAATGATCATTTGTTAGTTTGTGAAGGTGCTTCATACGATAAATGTTAAATTTCTTTTTGACCTCATTCACTAAAAGCGATTTCAAAGCGTTATAAATAATATTGTTATATGCTTCCAAGTCCTTACTTAATTGGGGGAGATTAAATTATTCACGTTAAAATGATACCCATGATTCACGAAGTTTCCGCTTTAGGTTGATTGTTTTAATATTCTCCCACTTACCCAATTACTTCATCAAGTTCTGAGTACATGTAAACGCGATAAATATGAACAGTATTTTATTTACAGTTTCAATCAGTGTTTCATAACGCGAAACCACGCTGTGACCGAAATATAAATGCAGGAAATAAACAAACGCAGCCTCGTTACTTATTAAAGAGGTCGCTGAATGAGGTTCCAACATCGCGACCATTAAAAGTCGTGCATTAAATGTCGTTCATTACGCACCAGAGAAATGTTAGGGCATTTGCGAAAAAAAAATGGAACAGCTTAAAGAGACTATGAAAGACGAAATATGCAGGAGAAACTTTTTAGAAGAAACAGTCTAACTTTTCGTCTTCTCACAACAATTTAATATCTCTTTAAATCACTCTTGATGATAAATCGTGACATAGATAAACTTATGAATGTAAAACAGATAAGGTAAGGTTTATTGCAAATGACCAGGAACCTTTAAGCTAATGCAAATATAAAAATACTCAATAGAACATACAATATCATCTCGCGTATTTTGAAGCGACATAAAATCTGAATGTGATCGAAAAAAGATACAAACCACATAATCAACCACTAACATTGATTACGGTATTTGTTGAAATGCTATGTGATTACGCGAAATATAAAATTTGTGAAATTACTTGATCACATTATAATGTGGGTCATGAGGCCCCCGTGCCAGGAGCGACGTTCGTATCCCTTCATAAATAAATATTCCACTCTAATTATTTATAGATGTGAACGTTGCCTATGACTTACGGAAAAAGGTTATGTTCGCTATATTTATAGCGATGTACCTGCTGCTGTTGACACGATTAAATGTGGCGATGATTTAATATCGCACACAGCTTGGCAACCGTTCCGGATATTTATCGATTTTCATTGAACACGTTTTTGTTATATTTCAAACTACACGGACAAAGTAAAATGAATTTTGTCTCTCAGATAAAACCCGTGGCAAGGACATCTGGAGCTTTTTTTGCAGTTTCCGAGCGAAAATCATATTTTATTTACAAGCTTTCGGCGTGCGTTCGGATTGGAACTGGCGCTGACGTTGCCAAACGGGCTGATTGAAGCAAACAATTCGTGCAGCATTATTGTAGTTACAATGAGGCGTACTGTTACGAACGGTAAAATCATTCAGCATCGAAATGTCTGTTCAATCAATACCGTGGTGCTGGTTCACTAGCAATGTATTTATATTGTAACTTGGTCAACGGACTTTTATTTTTGCACCATATCGCTGTCAATCAGAAGTGCACTCGAGAATGATGATAGCGATAAAAGCAAAATAAATAAAGTGCACAAATAAGACGAGTACAGTATTAAGGTTATGCAGATATCGGTCATAAAGTATGCGTCATTGGTATCGATCCGAGGAGTAATTCAATCAAGTATGGGACGCGCTGTATCGGGGAATAGAAAGGTAGCATTGTTTTAAGCCCACACAATACACTCTGAGGACACGGTCTCTCAGGGGAGGCTACCACCAACCGTGAGGTTATCTCTCAACGGTTGCGTTATAAAGACGCGATTATTATGCAACATTAATTATTTATACCTACCGATCAATAAAAGGACTGTTTCATTGTAACGCGATTGAAGGAAATATTATAGAACTTATTTAATTTAACAACTTTTGTTAAAATTTATCATATATTTATATATATTTCGTAATCTCCGTGTCATAAACCAGGGTCAGAACGAGTCATTCTTTTGAGTCAGCTAAGTCTGCCATTTTAATGTTCCATAGGTAATTTCGTATCCGTGTAACTTACCTATAGGTAAGCATTAATTAGGTGTCGATATATCCGGCATGAGTCAAACCAAAGTTAATGTGATTTGTAGATAAACTTAGTTTTTGATTAAGATTACGATACCCTTATTGAAAACACTGAAATAGTTAAGACGCTCTACGAAAGCAAAAGTCGTGTTTGAAATGACCTATGCGTAGTTTGCGTAAACCTAACCTTGATAGCTGAACGATACTAAATACTGTGCGAGTGCGACACACCCACCACTCCTTTTGGAAAGATGACGTGTTATTTATATTGAGTTATCTCGGTCACCCGATATTAGCACGGTCATAACGGTCACTGGACACTGATAACATAATATATCTTATTTTTCTTTCATCTACTTTTTATTTTTAAAAACATAACTCTAGCCATATTGGCTAGGACGCGAATAACTTTGCATGACTTGAAATAAAAAGTGGCTTTTTATATCTGATACCATTTATAATTTCACGCGCGACAAATCACAGTGCGTGCTTAACCTTATCCATGATCGAAGGCCTTCACGACAATTGACAGCAAACACGACGTTACAAATTGCGTTTTGCAACACATAGCGCAAGCGCACAATACGTTTCACGTCTTGTATTTGAGATACGACAGCGAAAATTAAAAATGAATGTACTATCCTCCTTTTGGTAACAGTTGCCCCATGGTCTGGCATTATCTGACTATAATGAGTCATAAGGCCACCCGCGTCGAATTTAGGGTATTGGATAATGATGTCGCAACATCACTAACACTCGATGCACATTGATGTCAATCGATGCGGGCGTAACATATACCGCATTAATGATTGAGGATCGATTACTGTCACGCATCAATTCAAACGACTTTTGTTATCCTTCCCAATTGCTCTGTTGACATGTGGGCTTGGGTACGCCTGTTTATTTTTGAGTTATGAAATAATCGCTCTTGTTGTGATTGACAGCCGTTATAAATCATGCCATTGTCATAAGTCATGTTTATTTTGTAGAGACAAATGCATAAATAATTGTTCTGTAAGATCATTGCTGTCTAATGCAACTGACAGTCGTATTCCATGATTTGGACTTTAATAGAAACGTAAGCGACACTTAAACATGACTCAATAATGATAATCAAATTTACATTCGAGACACATGTTCGCATCCAAATATGTCACCAAGAGATGTCGGCGGTAAACAATACACAATGATTCATACGAGGGATAATGCAACTGTTTGTATACAAACTTAAAACAATGTATACACAATCACGCAGGTTTGTCCGTGGATATGGATACCGCTCGGAGGCGATTATTATGACAGTTGCGTCCTGTTTTGTGTACATTTTTGCTCGCGCTCGAAATATTGTGTGTAATTAGCCGAAAAAGCAAAGGCCCGACAATTAACGCACGAGCCGCAAAAAACAGACGGTCGCAACGGGGATTCAATTAAAAAGCGTTTGCGCACGTAATCGGAAACCTGACCACGACTGGACTTGCAATCGTAGCGATTGCTGTGCAGTTTTTTAGTTGAATTGAGCGTCTGGTTCAGCTGTATGTGGGCAACATAACGGAATATCGAAATTGATCGAGAACAATTTACATAATGCGTGCCTTCTCTGAGCCGTTCACATGAATGATCGAGTTTATAACACCTTCCTCCAAAATCTCGCACTTTGTGCAGTATGTCACTAGAAATCGCGCCGTGTTAGTGAAGCGTAGTGAAGAATTTGGAAGATAATCGCTAAAAGTAACCCGCACACGTAGCATCCACTTTATGCAAAAACAATTTGTTCATGGAAATTGCATTATAATAAATTAGAAAACCATAACCATTATGTTTATGGTATACGCTTTGCATAGAGTAGTTATTTTAATTAACTAAATACTGGTCACCTATTTTAAAGCTCAAACGGTGACGCATAAACGCAGTTACTGAACTGTTGCAAATATTGAGCAGCGTGTCACCAAAAATAAATTGAAACCCGCAAGCTAACCATCCAATTAGTAATAACAACACATGTTTGTCATATGTAGGTGTACCACAGCTAAATCAAAGAAGCTCTACAAAAATCGGTGTCCATTTCTACGAAAAACAAACCACGCTGGGGTTGTTTTACTTTCAGAACAAATTGAATAGAAATGTTTGGAAAACAATCGTCTCAATATCATTCGATTGTTCAAGGATATTCGAAGTTATTTCAAATGTGATATCCAGGGTTAGATTTAGAAATAAATCTTTGATATTGAAAGGAATAAAGCGTGAAAATTGTTGGTAATGCTTGCCAACATCAAGAAGTGCACTCGCCAAGTCTTCGCAAATGGCGATCGATCACTGATATCCATTACGCACAAAAGCTTTTAGTGCGCACCAAATGAAACCATCGGCTTCAGTAAATCAACACCGACACTAAAACTGGCAGCACGTTAACAAAACGTTACATGACTCGCAACGATCTCACTATGCCTAGCAGTTGTTCATAATAGCATTTGCCAAATAGTTGGTACGGAAGGATTGAGGGAGAGGAAATTGAATCCTATTTGCTACCATCCATTACGTACATCAAATGTTCTGATGTGGATTATTACATGAAGATTTGGCCTGATTTGAGAGCTTTGCACAGATTATGCACATTATATTATACATATGTACATTTTATTTAGCGTACACAAAAACAAAACATGCTTGGCCAACTTGATAACAGCAATTATGTGAGGCATGGGTGCGCAAACGCAACACTGCCACAACACCAACACATGCAAATCGTTTATTGGCGCCACAATCAGATCGCGACGGGACCGGTCAACCGTACAGTCATTCGGTCGTTGACATCGACGATGGTGACACTGGACTCTCGCTGACCGTTTACTGTTCAATGAAAAATTTGATTTCGTTCTTGGAATAGGACTATACATAGAATCGCTACAGGTATTGTGAAAAAGCAAGCATTTTATTGAAAGGATGCTTAAATAAGTTGTTATAAACCGGCCACCGCGATCATTGAGATCAAGTAGAGCACTGTATACCTTCGAGAACTATTTTACATAATCAAGTCGAAGTCATAGCAGCAATAGAGCAAGATTGACCTAATTTGATTGTCTTCTACCTGCATAAAATTATGCGTCAATCTGAACCATTGTGCGGATCATTACGTATTAAATTAACAACTATCACTTTATATATCATCGCTCGAGAACAAAACTTAGCTGACAAGGATGAATTCCAGATTGTGCTAAAGGTGGAGGATTGCTTTCGAAACTTTATAATGTAATAAAACAAGATGAATTGCGTCGCAAAACTTTATACTTTCCTAATGTTCGCTGCCTGTTACAATGTTTGTTGAAGAGTTATGATTTGAAAATAATCTTTGGACATCCCGTTTTATGCGCCATCATCATCGCATAATAAATTGCATCAATTTATGGAGACGAGTGCGGAAATCGAGAGAATGCGGCGATAACAAAGTATCGATTAGATTACCTCAGTCAGTTGCAAATACCACTTCAAGCGCTGGTTGCGAAATGTTCACATTTTTACACTATCGAGCTGATTAGATAGATACTTAACACAAAAACATAGTACAAACACGCGGTATCGTATAACAATAGTAACTTTATATGAATAACAGTCGTTTACAAAGTAGTGCGAACTCGCTTTATAAATAAAACGTAATTAACTAGCGTAAACAGCTGCTCATTTCAAAAGGGTAATGAGGTTCAGTAGTGGTTAATGCACCTGTTCTATTTTTTTTGACATTTAAATGCCGGTTGTGACAACCGTACAAATGAAGACTATCAAGAAAAGTGAATGACTTCGTGAGTCAACGTCCTAGTCCAGTTTTGGAAAAGTTGTATATTGAAGATAAAAGAAATCGTTCTAGCCGATTGACGATATTAAAACGACCTAGAGTCTTGTTTGTAGAGCAGGGTAATTTGAGAACCCCTCATAAAGAGGACACTTCATCAACACATCATCATAACGAAAATAGCTACGGACCCCATGTGCAGAGGGACAGTACCACAATGGATTATTTCCGCAAGTTGACGCCTCATAATGTATCTGAGAGGATGGGCCTTTTAGTGTAATTTGAGGTAACGGAATATTTCAAAGTATATTTACATAACTATGAACCTTATTCCAAGAAATCTCAAACTTTTGCCCAAAAGGATTGAATCCATATTCAGTGTAACCTTTTTCGTATGTTCGCAAAACCCATTAATCATGCAAACCATATTCATATTCAAACTGGAGGAGGCTCAATAAAGCTGTACATTTAGTCCGCGAGATCCGAGGGGCCGGCCGTCGCTTCGTGGGCCGTGTTGAAGTTTTTTACTGTGCCTTCGTCATGTCAAACAAAGAGGCGGAACAAAGCGGAGAGAGCGGCCTTTGTGCGGATACGACGAGTGCGACGGCACTTAACTCTGACATCGGTGACGGCAACATAGGCTTGTCGCCCGGGACACCGCTCCGAGCTCGTCTTCCGCTAGGCTTGCGGCCATTGCAGAACATCACAGAAATCGATGCCCAGAATATTAAAAGAAGGAACTCTGGTTGAGTTTTACTACCGCACTTAACGGCAAAAACATCCGATGACTAGACTTCAATTTTATCAAAATAAATGAATAATTGTATTACGAGGCTAGTGCAGCAAGCGGGGAGAAACGACCGGTGCTGGTTGATGGCGATGTTTTATTGGCTTGCCCTAATTGCCTCCCGTCCCGCATTAACGACGTTTGCTACGACCTAGATAGGTTAGGAACACGCTCAGCGATCAATTTTCATATTGGAAACGTTGACGGCACATTAACGTTAGTGCGCCTACAATTTAACCTTGATATTAGAGTACTTAGTTTCCTTTAACCGTTTTCCAATATCTGGTGCAATCCACGTTCAGAAATGTTTTCTTATCTGTGAACTTAATCCGAAATCAAATCCACAGTTGAAATTATTTCAGCACACCAAAACTGATAAACGCAAACGACCACTTCAATCATGGTGAATAAACCTGCAGGTCGAAGGCGCAAATTTCAATTCTCCGGGCGGACAGTCAGCTGCGTCCAGGTAATCCGGAATTTATCTCTTGCCTTCGAAACGGACACCCGTCGCCTTTCAATCACCCCTGGCACAGCGAGAACCGAGAAATAGGAATTGTTGGGAAAATCCATTGTATTCCAGACATCTGACGCGGAATATGTTACAGATGGACGGTCAAAGCGACCGACGCAGATTCGAGAGATGTATCACGTACGTTTTTGAATACGTTACGGTAGGAGAGAACGTATTCGTCAGAATAAGTAGGCACGCCAACGTAACAAATGCTATAAAAACTAGCACCTTTTCGTTACAGGTTGGCTGGTAGAATTGTGCCTTTGCGTGAGCGCATGTCGATCCGGTTATCTCCTTTGACGGCAAGAATTCATTGGTTACACAGATAGGTTGATATATTTATTACATCATGCTTTCGTTGCTAATCTGAGCGCATCGGCCTCGGTGACGCATGCCCGCCTCCTGCGGTCAATTTAACTGAATTTATAGCAGCTGCAAGGTCGACAAAGGATAACGAACCCGACCCGCAGCGGTGTGTTATGAAACAGGTCTTCAATGAACCAACAAACGTTAATAATTACGATGTAATTAGGCTTACCTGGAAATCCGCGTAGTGCGTTATTGAGCGTAGATTTCGCTATAGATAAGTCAAGTTATTTCCACGTTGGAAGTATACTTCATTAATCGGAATGACCACGTTATGCCATGTGACCCGGATAGTAAATTGAACCCGCAGATTGAACTCGAGTGAGCAATAAAAAAGTTTTGTTCGAATAGGATGGATACGGTCGTATGTAATCTAACGTAGGATTAATTGAATCGCCCGGAGCCAGTGCGACTCCATTTCTGCAGGAATGACGGCTGAGCAAAAAGAAAGAGGAAATTAACGTAGTCATCTCCGTAACACGTGTCTGCTTGTTGATTAAAAGGAACCTGGCTTTCCTGATCATATGTATACGCAATATTTAACGTCTTTAACGTAATGTTGCGTTTTTATTTCAATATTAAATACACATCACTGTCATTGAACAAAGCGGATAATCCTATCTACCATTGATAAGCAAAATAATTGTTACGAGTTAAATCAGATAACTTTTTTTATTTCTATTTCCTCAAACCTGTTAGGCAAATTAGTAGATAACATCGTTAAAATGATTCCAATTTTATTCGAAGATTTGATTGTAGGAGTCCTTAAAAGTTTTCGGAGTTGTAACTTGAGAACTTTGTAAACAATCAAATTAGAAAACAAATTAACGTTGAAAATACCTTTCCTTTTTGTCTGCACATTCTTAAAGCGCTCTTAACTTTTTAATGAGTACGGTTTCGAAACTCTTATGGGGGCCATAGAAATACAAACTCCTGCGTTATTAAATTGCCAAATAAGTTGATTGTGCTGAATTTCGCTTGAAGAACAAAAATAAATACACGTGGGGCTTGTTTAATGTCATTTTACTATTCAATTTATGGCGTTGAGTCGGCCAAGGGATAACAGAGCACTGGTGCGGTGTTTAAGTTATTAAGGAAGCCTCGACGTTACGCCACGTAATAAGATTAACCTACGAGCTAGGACGAAACGACGTTAAACCGGTTGATGTCGGGTCTTCGATCATTTTCCCGTTCACATGTGGAAAAATATTCTGGATAACTTGTGCAATGGAAAACACCTGTCGCTAAGCAAAAAATGGCAATGCACATGCCATCTGCCATTATATCCTTCTTAAAAAATATGTTCAGGTGGACGGCTTTGCTATTGAAAAAAGGTAGTACCTAAACAATTTTAAAATTCTATGACCAGTACTAAGATATGCAATAATGATTTTTGTACACCATTTTTCACACCAGCGCTACTGCATATCGCAAAGCTGCTGAAAACCAATTGAACTGTTCGGTCTATCTATTTCTCGTGTCACATACAGTTTACACATAGCAAGCCAACATGTCCGAGCCACTTCCACGATTCGGTACATGGTACACAGTAATCTTGTTTATCGGTTCAGTATGTCGCCACCTGCCCCCCTCCGTTACCTATCCTGTCGGCATCGAACGCAGTGAATTTATGTCTGTTTTGCTACAACTAACGTCACTTTCCTAGTAATATAGTGCAGAACTTCATAATGTTCCGTAACACAATTGAATGTGCTTATTACCTTTCCAAACTAATGTGTTGATGTAAACATTAGCTTTATAATTAAAACATTCCTTTTGAGATAAGATAATGGATAATGAAACAATTCAGTAATACACTTAATTCAATCTAACGTCAAACGCGATAATACCTTTGTCAATCATTGAATTATATCTTTTCCTTTGTTCGGGTAAATAATTGAATTTTTTAATTGCAAGATGGGAATCATTTTATTTTATGAATGAAAAAACTGTTCTATTTTTGTAATTGAGTCCATTCTGCAGGCAGTGGACAGTGTTTTATGCGGTGCGGTAACGAACTAGGCTGAGCTGCAGGTCGTTAGCATTCAGCGCTCTAAGTCCGTCCTTCATTTAGGTTCAGCCAGGATTACGTCGGTATATCTCCGGCTATAACAACGCAGATTATAACCGAAACGTGAGCCCAATAGTCCTCGCCTCCGCACACACGTATTCAAACAGTTGTCACGTACTTACGAATGTCGTAACAATCTATCGAGCTTATTATGGTATAATAGAAATACCAAACATTGTTATAAAATCTTGTATGTTCTGTATAAGGCGTAAAACCCATTTTTTGGAACATTTGTTGTGATAAACACGGAAGAAGCTAACAAGCTATATTATAAAACTAACATCCTATCCTAGCGTTAATGTAATTTACAAATACATGTCATTTTGTCTTTTATACGATAATATTTGACGTATTTTCGAGAAAGAATGAAATGACGGTTATAATGCCTGTTATTTTAATTCTATAATGAGAACAATTCTAGTAAATGGTGAAAATTATGTAAACAAAAACAGAATTCCGATAACAAGATAATTGTAAACAGCAAAAATATGTGGAGGAAGACGATAAAAACCAAAGTAAATGGGGAAGACTTGTAAAAATCTTAACAATATAACTAATTCAGCTTCAGCTTTTATTCAAAGTCGATGAAAAATCCAACGCGTGATTAAGAAACAAAAAACAAGAATTCCAATAGCAAAAATGAGCTCGTGGCAAAGTAACGGCGAAGGGGGTCGATCGATCAATAGGTTCAGCAATGCCTGGCGCGGTAAGTCCGAGGATGGGTGACCATCTCGCCGACACAAGTTTTTCCTTGTCTCGTTCAATTGGCGAGCCCCCTCCGGCTGTCATTTGAATATCTCTGGCAAGTCGTTACGGTCTTACCATGGGGTACCGGATTGCCTAGGTAAGTGGGTTGAAAAGAAGTACACCCCAGTTGCCAAATAAAAAACACTCAAGATACAAAATAAATATTTTATGACAAAACATACCGCAATAACTTAATACTTAACATTCACTACGATAAAATAACCGGTATAATCAGATACCCAAATCGAGTAAACGACCTTAAAATATACCGTTTATTCAAGGAATCCCATTTTGATACGTGGAACAACCGATTTATTCAGAAATATGGTTACAATCCTCAAGTGACGCTCTTTTATAGTCGCTTACATTATTGTTTGTGAATCATGATATCAGATCCATTAAATGGAAATAACGAAAGCGGTTGTCGATGACAGGCGACGAAATAATCTCGTTATGACATTGTATAAAATTAGTCATTGAAAATCTCACGTCGAGGGAATTCTGGAAGAATCAAAATGTAATTTAGTAAAAAGCTGCGAAAAGGAGTGACGTCAACAATTTGCGGATAACAGACGAAGGGAATGGTAATGGAATTAATTTTGGAGAGAACGATAGACGCCCCGTGGGTTGACGTGCAAAAATTCACTTATAACATCCATTTGCTTCCATAAAAGAATCGTAGGCGATGTTGGGAGATATAGATGCCGAGACCGACCATTGATATAAGGTACAAAATATAAATCCTAACTATTACCAGCCGAACCTCTATAGAGTTAAAACTAAGACTAGACGACGAAAACAAGACAAACAAATGAGATAACTTTGATTGTCTGTTACATATTTTACCTCTTTAGTAAAGATTAATAAGAGGTCAGTTAATAGCTATATTAATTGCGTTGTGCTGAAAATTAATAAAAAAGATTCCACTATGAGATAGTATAAATGACAAGTCCCAAATAATATAATCATAATCGCGTTCAAATGGAGTCGTCAAAACCAGTCGCTCAATAAGGCAAATTGTAAACTTTCAGAACTTGACCTTCCAAGTTCAGAAGCGAACTGTACCCCTCCTCCGAACCGCCCCCTCCCCCGCCGCGCCCGACCCGCATTGCAGTGAAACAGAAGGACGATGCGAAATAAGAACCAGACCTGTATCAAGTCTCTTAAATCCTTTGATTCTACTCAACGATATGACTTCACGCGTCGGTCTGAAGTCGACGACCTCCTTATGTACTGTATTGAACTGCACATTTCTTCATTTGCTGTATTGCCGTCGAGACACTGCAAACTCATTTGGGAGCCAATGACTAGTTTGAATTGAACAGCAATAGAGACAATTGGCTATTTGGTGTCAGGGCTCAAGGGGCAGAGTCGTAATAAAATGCTATGGAAAGCTCCGTAGGGCTAGCAGAACCTTGACACCAGCCGATATACGAGCGGAGGTCAAGGTGGTCCTAATGCGTTTACGGCTTTCAACCTTGCGCACTTTATAGTCATCGCTTGGCCCTGAATGGTCGTTTTTCTTAAATCCTAAAAATAAAAGTAGAACAAAACACTCGTATAGACCAGATTTTGCTTTGATGTGGAATTTATGGACGAACCGATTCGGAGTTTATTTTCCTCGAAGCTCTGTGTGAGATTGTCTGACATGATAACATTGTTTCATATTAGGAAATTCACCTACAGTACGTAAATTATAAGAACTGTCATATGAATCAAGAGCTGGCATTTAGTTTTGCTGTTTATTTTCAAAAAGGTCACCAGACTTGAAATGAGGCATACCATCCTTCAATTTTGCACATGATTATATAACAACATAAATCGATAAACCTAGAACTAGAACTGTTGCTGAGCAGTAGATAGACAAATAACCAATCTGTGCAAAATAACGAAATAACATCCTGGTGTAATCGTTCTTGTGGACACAACAAATCATTTGAACGAATTACCCAAAACAGTCAAAAATGTATAATTCATTATCAATATGTTGGAATATTTGATATTTACATAAACTATGTTTGGCTTCGTAAATGTGAGAGATTCTTGACATTTTTCCTCGAGGCTACCGCGATGAGTCACCAACGTCCTTCACCTCGGGCGGGCCGTACCGCTCGACATCCGCATTCACAATTTTACCCACTAAAACCCTCTCTCGAGCACAGCTTATTCACGTCACATTTAAATTCATTCATAGGTCTGACGTAAACGTAAGACTCTTCTTCAAAAGCCTTTAAGCACGCTGCAGGCATACTTAAATGATATGAGTCAAATGTTTGACTTTTCTGCAGAGAATAGAACTAACAAACAATCTCGGTAGACAATAGGATAGCTTTCCTTTGCACGCAGTATTGTTAGAACTAATGTAACATAAAATGATGCAGTTGTCTGATTGGTCAACAAAGATTTTACGAGAGAAATGAAAGAAAACAACAGCCGTTACCCAAGTAAATAGTGACGCGAATCGTTGCGATTACAACACTGCCACAGCATTACCACACTTTCTCCGTAGAACAAATCGCAAAATAGTAAATGTCGCAAAGGAAATTAGCTGCGAGCTAAGAAAATTGTTTATAAAGGCTAGTGCTCACTTCGGCAAGTTAAAACCAGTATGCATTATGCGTAGTTACATGTAAGCATGTGTTGTTGACAACAACATATTAACTGTGTCCTTGATACAATTTAGTGACATAGTAAAATTCACGGTCATTAAGTTGACACGCGACGAATTATAGTGTGTCCCGCACATTCATTTCGGGTAGTGTTGCTACATTGTGCGTATTTTATCTGCTCATCAAAGCGTTGCAATTAAACGTTAAAAATAATTGTTTTCATTACTTAAATAGCTGCAAAATCCTGGGTATAAAAGGGTGCAAAAATATTTACATTCCGAAAATATGATCTGCACGAAATCTGTTGTTTCATTTACGATTTTTTTTTGTAGATTTTTAAGCAAGCGTAACATAAATTATATTATAATAAAGATGAAAGTGGAACGTACCCTACAAAGCTCTGACTGCTGTCACGTAACGTCAAGTTCATTTGCTAATTGAGCAGGCCGGCCTTTCATAACTCGTGCGACGATCTACCATCACCGTTCATGTGTCAGATGCTTGAATTATAAACGCAGAATCGTATTCTGGTAACATTTTAGGCGGATAAAAAATATTATCTTGACGTTTCACAATTTATTAATTATGCATACGGTTAAGATCAAAGATAAGTTTCATACGTGTGTTGCAGATTTATGTACGTACATACCGATCCGCAAACATTGCATCGTATTTTGCAAGGCACGCATAACAACAACATTCGAAAGTGTGTCAAGATTGCAATAGCAACGTGGAGTCGACGCGATGCGCTAAGCGGGAAACGCAACACATAGTAAACATTTACTAACGATGTGTGGGCCTTCCGCGTAAGCAAATCGTTCAAATTGATCCATATTTCTGGTGCAAAATGCAAGAATTCCGTGTATGCCAGCAAATTATTGTGAAACCAGTACAATTTGTAACAAAGAAAGTACTCAACCAGATATAAATTAAAGTTAGACTAAACAATTATGCTATCTATCTTTTAGAATTATTCGTTTCTTTTCGAGCGCGCATACTTTTTAGATTCGTTTACTTGATCCATGTTGTATATGACTACAGCCTAACAGTGAAAGGATTCAAACCAAATGAAAAGCATAATATGAAGGCGTTTTATGGACAGTTACGTTAAACTGAATGTTCATTAAAGCTATTTCACTAATCTACACAGACGCATAAACAAAATTGAATTCAGGGGTGGAACAATAAAAATGCAAATATCGATCATAACGAGCCAGACATTATTGTCCGTGCTGGCGGGATGCTTGCCATTCTATTCAGGCTGTATATGAGCTCATGACACAGGATGTTCCAAATGTTCATATCGATTCGTCTGTTGTTGACGACGATGGAGTCGAACGCTGAACGGAAGCAAATTGTCCCGAAAATGTAAAGTGTTTTTAGCACAGAGAAATGTAAAGAGCCAAATTTCACGCCTATTTCAATAGAGGCCACGTTTTCACAGGATGACGTACGTCTCATCGTTTGTATATGAATAGAAGTGTTTTCGAAATCTACTATTAGACATAATTAGCCAGCTATTGTTTCCAAATCTGTTTACGGCAACGCCCACATACTTACTCATCGTGTACCAAAGAAGGGCAACAGCAATAAATACAATGATTAATGATCGTCTTATTGCTGATCTATTTTGGTGTTTTCTTAATAGTTCATTATTCTATTTTATCTACATGTTGACAAACATCAGTCTTTTAAAATTATTTTATTGAAATGGGGACAGCATTGTCCATTCTTGGGTTAGTTTTATTTAGCACAGCATTTTAAACTTCATGCGTCATGCGTGGATCGTGGAAAATAAAATAAATAGCCTTAATAAAATGAAGCAAAGGTAAGAAAGGTAAGCAGTCATTTCTACCATGTTGCATATAATGACTGAAAATAAACGCTTTGTGGAACTAAATATAGCCAACCGGTTGTATTTATGTCGTGTTCTGACCCAAACTTTTCGTGTCGGACATCGTACAGTACGATACAGCACGCGAGCAAATTACGCGATCGGGTGAACGTTCCGTAGTAACTTTGTTACAATTTCGTGACATTCAGCGCGAACATTGCGCAATCACTGAAATGTAATAAACAAAATCTTACAAGAGTCCATTGCAATAAGCCATTCGGGTCAAATTGCAAGCCTATTACTAGGCAAAATCTTATTTCGCACAGTCACGACACTATCAATGTCCTATTACCTAGACCTGGATATAATACCACGGGTGTACAATTACAAAAGAGACAACAGCTACTCCGCAAAACGGTCGGTAATAATAACTATCCTAGTATTTCATGACAGTGCGCCGCAGCGCTTTCTGATATTCCACGTGGGTAAGCGGCAACAATACTGCGAAACTGCAAAGCATTTCGGTGCGTCACGCTGTTGTACACAACAGATAATGTCACGCAATACAACATTCGAATGGCAAGCACTTTGCGGACCCATAGAAACGAATTCGCACAGGAATATCAACAAGAGAATACACTACGTAATGGAGTCCATTACGCCTGATCCTTGTCTTTTATAAAGGCTCGGCAGCAGATAAGCAGACGAAGGCACAGCTTCGCAGACAATGATTGATGCCTCGTGCCCTCAGACTGACAAGATAAAACGTAATATATTCCACGAGGTTTATCTTACTCCGCGGCTCAATATGAATACGCATTCAAATTATAGGCAAATTAAGTGAATAGCAACCTGCATGCCTAGAGTGGCTCGAATAGTTCTAATTTACCATATTGTATCAACATTTAAAGATGTAATAATTTTGTGGCACTCACCTTCAAGTATGATCCATAATATTTAGTGACGTAGGGGCTGTCACATTGTGACAACACCATGATCTCCTGCTGGATGTCCTCGATTTCATCTTCAGCTTCTTCTAAATCGATTATTTTAATGGCGACCACTTGCTGGGTCCTATTATCGACACCTTTGAACACTTCACCAAAGGAACCTTTGCCGATCTTCTCCTGTTTCGTGAAGATCAGCTCGGGGTCGACCTTCTGTAGAACAAAGAAAAACATATTGTTAATATTCAAGAAACACGAACACACAATTACACACAAAAAATGAACGTTATGAACATTCTTCGCATTTAAAATTTGATTGTGCATAAAAGTTTATTCAATGAATAGGATTTTGTGACTCAAGTCGATAATAACTTTTAAGAAATCGTTAATGGTCTTCATAGATTTCAGCAGAAACATCAGTGTCATTTAAGAAATTAATTTCTTTGCATGGACGATAAATGTCTCAAATTAACATGCCAAAAAGAGGACATTTTCTTTAATATGTTTTATTTGAAAATAAATTAGCCTGGCACATAATTACAAAGTCGAGCGTTATTTAGGTGCCTCATTAATAGGCAAATATTGTTAGTCACCAGCAATGATTGATTTATTATTATTCATAGCATGATATGAAATATTCACAAACACGAGCTGTGAATATAATTGTATTATTTTTACATTTCTACGAGCTCTGAATTCTGTTTTTTATTCTACTTTGGTCTAAGAAGTATGAGAACCACAATCGCTCAAAACAGATTGGTAAATAACCTACAGGAAATTGATGTAAATAAAGTACGTACTTATTTTCAGTTATCATATCTATCAAAGGATTTTAAAGCTTGACGCAATGAGTAGGTAAGTAATGAGAATGGAATTTGATAAGGATCGATTAATTGACGATACGCGATACCATGTTAAACAAGTTTTAAATTACTGATAAGCGAACCGACACTAATGTCATGTCAAAGGGTCTATTATAACTCGAACGATGAATTGTTTTGCATAAATAAACATAGCAAACATTGCTTTGGTCTCGAAACTTTCTGTTTTACGAAGATTTGTGTCAATAGGTTAGCTTAAATCTAACAAAGGTTTTCAATACCATACAAAAATGCATCAGCAAGCTTAACAGTTATCTGTTCTCAGTATGTGATCGTTGGTATAGCTAGACTACGTTATCCATACCACGCGATTATGTGTTGCGGGTGAGTCAGTCTGATTGTCTGGTCAAGCGGACCGACCTCTAATCAGAATATGGCTGGCTAACTTTGAGCTAACTAAAGCTCATGTTGTTCCCTTTTAGTCTAGACAGGGGTTATTATTTTAGGTATGGCTGTAGTTATTTGCCTATAAATACACTTACATGGTCTAGTATTTACTTATGGACTTTACTCAGTATCATTAAAGAGCTTATAAATGAGATTTTTATGATTAGGAATGATTTGGTAGTCATCACGAGTGCAACTCTGTATTTTTTTTTTGTGTAAAATCTGACGTATCATTTTACGATGTGGTTGTAGATAGATGAACCTTTTGGCATTTAATTGACATTGCATGCTGAGTCAAGGTCTCGCTCAGCCAGATGCAATCGAAGAGAACTCAACATGCCAGAACATGACGCAACGATCTACCCAGATTGGAAACCACGTGAATACACACTCATGTCCTTAATTCCACTACAGCACTATCGATGTACTTAAAATAATTCCATTCGTGATTATCATATACGTACCTAAGTACTGACTGAGTCACTAAATTAGAGCAGATAACATTTTGTAATCTTAATAAGGAAACTGCAAGTGACAACAAATAACTACTGCGGTTAAAGAGGAAAACAAAACGACGCAATAGAAACCGGCGGTTTATGGGGTCTAGACTCAAAGAACATTAAAATTTACATTTTTGCTCTGTATCGCTGCATCGTGCGATGATAAAAAGAGTTTGCTTTGTTAATGAAGAATCTGGTGATGCTATCGATCGAATAGCTAATTTATGGAGTGAAACTCGCATTCCTCTGAATATACACGCGAAGAAAAGCCGTCGCTACATGTCGTATATCGCGAAACAAATTGAAGGAGCATCTAGCAGCGAATTATGTTGCTACTTAGATTTATTACATTGCTACTTAAAATATTGTTGTAAGTATTATCATTCAATTCGTTTTAATTACGCCATCTTTGAACCAGAATGTAAGAGGAAAACCACATAAAAAGCTAATGAAATAGGAAGGAAAATATAGAATAAGACCTCGAGGAAAGCATCATAGTTTAGTTCCATGTTGCGATAAGTACAGCACGTGGATCGTTTCATTCGAGTTGAGACGGCACGAGACATAGTCCGCGGGGGACGTGACTAGACTACCAATGAGCTCCGCACCAGAGAGCATATTGAGACGTAAATTTTCTTATTTTAATCCAGTAGCGGAGCAGTAAATAAACGTTTTTAGGTTTAAGTAAACCTATTCCGCTCGGTTATATCGCGAGAGAAGTTTCATTTATCCGCGCCAGCTTCCAATAATGTCGAAGCGATAGATAAGAGGGTTAATAAATTGGAACAGTACGACTGAATTTGAGTATTCCTTGCGAGGAATTGAGGATATTTGACACGTTTACGCAACTTATATGATAAAGTTATTAACTTCATCAAATACTGACATTTTAGAAACATGCTAGTAGAAAACTATAAAAATAAAGGTTTACAAGCTCAATGCATACATTTTTGATGTGTAGTAAGAGTAGTGTACTCTCGTGGCACTCTGAAAGAGTACATAAAAACCATACCAGCTAAAAGCAGGTAGGTACCCAAACAATAAGGTAGAAAGTAACATCATTATTTCCTGTTAAAATGCTACCCACCCGTAAGGGGCTCAGGAAAAGGGGATGATAAAGTAAAAGGCTCATCTTTGTACGAACAAAAAAGCTTATTGTGTTCGGTAAGCCAATTTCACACGAGCTGGTAAAGTATGAGATCAATTTAGCTGACGAGATGTTAAAATATGAATAATGATGTTTTATTAGTACGAGGGAGGAAAGTCGAAAAACCTTTTACTTGGAAACATATTTCCATTTCAGATGAAAGATAATGGGAATCAAAGACACTTATGACAAAGGTCGTAGATATAAACCTATCTATATCATCAAGAACACATCATATCAATTAATTTAAGTACCACAATAATATGTTATTAATTTTCAGTTTTAAATAGAACTAGATAAGATTGATTACCTGAAGTGTGAATGTAGAGACTTTTAGTAATACATATCTTTTATCATTACTTCAAAGAGAGCTTTGACCTAAAAAGCTTTGTTCAGTGCACAAAGTTTTTGAAGAACCGAATACTAAAATAAATAAAGGCAGTGGCAAGAAGTGACCTCTTCTGTAATTAAGACATTTTCTGGAGTAGGTCAAAAATATGTAGGACAAAATAGGCTTAATTGTTATGCTGTTCAGAATGAATATCGTTTCACGCAGTGCATATAAATGTACAGGTGTACCTACGTGCAATGTATTTTCAACTTGACATTCTTTTAGTGTTATTGTAAAGAACTTCATAAGGTCAAATTCGTAAGCAAGGCGATAACGGGGCTGCCCAGGGAGTGCCTAGGGTCGTCGCCATTGAAGCTGTTTACGACCTAATGATAAATATATTACACTAGTGTGCAGGTTCACACACAGGCTGTATTTATATGAGTGACGTAAGCTAGACCGACGTCAGACCCAGCCATGGACAGGCCCTAATGGACTGTTATTTTTAATAATGCTTTATACGTTTTATCCATGGTCGTCCATTGTGAGATAAGGTACATGCGATAAAGCTGATGTTAATTTTTTGCTGCGATAATCTCACTTAATAAGAGTCACGTCCACAAATTGTTACGGCCGTGATTGAGTTGTGTCGTAAACTCAGCTAAACTATTTTGGTATTTAATTTCTAAATTGTTGGGCAATTTTCTTGCGAAAGTTTACACATTTTGTTATACAATATGTGCAAAGTTCTGACATTTTAGTAAAATTGGTCTCTGAAACGAAAGGCTATTTAACAAAGGTTGTGTTTAATTAAACCTGTTTCTGAATACAATTTATCAAGCTGTATGTATTTATAGAAACGCTTCCCAACTCCTATCACGAAAAGGTGAACTCAGGTGAAGGCCGTCTTGGCTTACCTTAGCGTCGTTTAAATTGCCAAAATTCTGTATTATTCGCGGGTAGTTAAATATCAAGGTGTTTTATTATTAGAGATGAATTTAATCTAGTTATGACGTCGGTAAACCCTGGATAAGTGCGGGTGAGTTCGGCCTTAAGGGATCCATGAAAGCGTAGACCACTCACATTTTAATTTTTATTGATGTCATAAAGTTAAGCCTGAGGTATATTTAACTTGTGTTCGTATAATGGCTTATTTAAGTAAAAGCTAACATTAGAATTAACGTGCCTTTTTAATGCGTTTTACTTACACATGCCAGACCATTGAACTAAGATAGAAGGAACTTATTATGAAACAACGATGTTATTGGTAGAAACCATGACAGAAAGATCCTCCTTAAAATACTTTATCCAAATATTTTAATCTGTTGTTATTAAAAATCATAATGGTCAATTCGTGAGCATTCTCGTGGCATATGCGTTACAGTGGTGTTGTAATTAAGCTTTCATGATAATGATATCTGTCGCAATCCAGTCACGATATTCGCTGCCATTACAACGCAACATTGACCTTCTTGCAAAAGCAAAGCCTGGTTACGCAGCATAAAATAAATATATTTGTTCTAATTAACGTACCGCTGTGTACAAATATTGGACGATGAGCAAATCTTTAGAATTTGAGTAGTTAAAGAACTTACTCTATTATCGAATGATGTTTATAAATATTTGTTCTCCTTGTCGCAACAACTATTTATAGTGGGCATTAAAACAGTACTTGCGAAACAAAGTCTAAAGCGTCTCTAACGTTAGACACGCGTCCGTTACATTTCGCTGGAGGTAGTCACCTTAACGCCGATGTCCTCGTACCGTAAACAGAACAACCTCACTTACGACTACATTTGCTATTCATTAGATACTACCCTATATAGGAAATCGTCTTACACCGGCACTCTATAAAAGGGCTAACGGCATGCGTTCGGCGAACACACATTTTTTGCTGGACCTTCGTAAGAGTTACGTAAATAAGTAAACCTAAACATACTGCGTATGTGGACGGCGCTCGTGAGAAAGTGGGTAAATGAATGAGGAAATTATAATTTAGGACAGCTTAGACGTGGTTTATCAACACTAATTTGCGTAAATGAATCACTTCACAGTTATCAATTGATCAATCGATTACTGTTTAGATACAATATCTTCAGGATAGGAATATTTTCTAGGATCTGCCATTAATCAAATAATCAAGGTAAGTACGTACAGTACCTACCTGGTTCCTACCATAGAGAGAAATGGCAGTTCGTGTCGAATGACGCGTGCGCAGCCGACATCCGACACGCATTGCGATAGACGAGGAAATAAATTACAAGCTATATAAAACAACCGATCCACTCACGCACATAATACCAGGACATGAAAGTACCCACTAAGCGCATTGAATTACTACGCGGTTTGTTGTTTTTTTTTTAATATTTAACTTACATTATTCCCAGTGTATCGACTTTGTGAAGGCCGGACGGGGGCAGGGCGCGCTGGCTGTGGAGGCACCTTCATCTGTCGTCGGTCAAATGACGAGACATTACTGCTAGACCAACTCCAGCGACCGGGCCCATTACTTCCGTGTGGCAGGGAATATGACGACTGGGGTCGTAAATGTCTAGTTGTAGGGCCAGACAATATGGGACCATTAGGTCCAACTTGTGGCATAGGACCCGGAGGTCCTTGAACATAATGATAATGCGGTGGATTCGACACTGCCGCCCCCCACATATTACAATTCACGTCTTGAGTCACTCACAAACACTGCACAAACCAAATATCACCTCATCACATCGACATGGGTAAAGCACTGACATCCAATAACATTTCGTGAGTTTCACCTGTCGTCTTATCAATCAAAACGACGATAATTACAATTAGCCAATCGTTTCACTGTATATTTTTATAAACATTTGATAACGCGCACATTTTCTATCGGCTACCAGTCGGTAGCGAGTGATCCAGGCCACTGTTCGCGATGGAAAGACAGCTTGAAAACATGAACGCCTCGAAAGCAACCGTCACCGGACGCAACCGAGACGCGTAGAGAATTAATTTATGTTTGATGGACAATTGTTTGTCGACAAAGGTCTGAAAAAGGCTTTGCACAACTTCTGTGCAAAAGCTTGATGACTGCTCACTAACACAATTACGTAAATATGACAATGAATATGGGTTTGCCATGAACGCTGTCACCCCTCATCGCTCGTTAAAATCGTCAAAGTTTTAGGGCACGTCGAAGATTATGCCGTTAGTGTAGCGAAGACATTTATCGAATTTTAATCAGCACCAGCAAGGACAAGAAGTGGGACTGTCAATAAAATGAAAACAGGGACAGTCCAAAATGTAAAAGTTCACATCACTGAATAACAACATTCAGTGGCAACTTTGATTCTAGAGTCACTATGGTCACCGCTGCACAGATAGTTTCCACACCACCGGCTGCTAGAGAAATCTGTTTCCCGACACTACAAATCCATCATGATGGATGGCGTGTGAGTTTCAACGCATTTGAATGTAGACTGGTTGCGTGTTGCGACTGGTTGGCGAGCGTTCCACACCGGCCGTCCTGGCGATTGCATTATGATTTTTTCGCAAGGGACCGCGGGGGTGAGGCAAGCACGCGGGCGGTGAGCGGCGCCAGCGGAGCGTGCAGCAGCGGCTGCTCCGGCGGCTCAACGCAGCGAAACTCGCGCGCAGACTTCATGTACCCAGCAGTGCATAAGTATTCACAGCTATCCAATGCTATTGCCATATCATTTGCTCCACGCCGGCGATCTACAAATTATGCAAATGCGGTCGAAGTCAGCGATACTATCATTGCACATACCGGCAAGAAGACTTAACATGAATGAAACTCAACATGAAATGTTGAGATCTTTTCTTTAACGTTTGTCAAGAAATAAGAGACGACAAAACCTTGATAGAGGTAAAAACTTAAGAATTAGACAGCTAATAAACAACACCGTTATCTTTATCATCAACTGACAAAATATGCCAAACAGCAAATGACTCAAATAGCCAAAGGCGATCCGTCAAACAAGCGTTCCAGTTAGCGAGCGCGAAAGTCAGCAAGACAAAGGCGTTACAAAACTTTCGTTGGGCCGCAACAACGAGTGTCTGAATTTGGACTCACAATAGGAGGAACATTAGTATTCAGTGTGAGGACGGCCGAGCATGGCATCGGGTGGACAGTCGAGGAGTCACCGCCCGCGCAGCCGTGCATTGAATACGGTCCTTTCTGAACTGGAAGGAATTCCATGCGTTTACGGCAGTGCTACGCATCGCCATACGCGTTCGACATTAGGCAATGCGCCCCACATACATTTACATTATTTGGTTTACGGTCCGTTAGAACCTTTTGTGGGTCCTGTCATGGTTTTCATAACAATGTATTTTTTGTTAGCGTACATACTTGCAATGAAACTCACATAATTATATACTTTTAGATGTTCATTTAGTAAATCAAAGTACCTAATTATTCAGACTTACAGACCAAGTACATCAAAGTCGTCAATAGGTGTGCCAACTGGCGTGGCGTGGGTATCATAGAGGAATGCAACAAGGTCAAGTCTCTAGATAGTTTCCATGTTGTCAAATATGAATATTTAAGAAATGACAATCATTACCAATAATTACCACAACAGTGAGAGCGGACTAACACTCGAGATGAACCCAAAGGGATAATAAACCACAAAATAAAGCCAAGTCGTTAATAAATGTTTATCATCTGGGGACTAATGGATATTCATCATTAGCAGCGTTAAAAGCTGGTTAGCTCTCATGAATAAGTTAATCACAACCACTGACACTTTTTCTTTCCTACTATACTTTTCAACGGGTAACAAAATAGAAACCGTATTAGTTGGAAAAAAAAAACAGAAAAAAGCAATCCAACCGACACGCGGCGGTGCCTACGCGTGACTAAAATCAACGACGAACCAACACCAACATGTATTATAAAGAATGGAGACAACCTATCTAGGAACAATGATTACTTTCAGAACAAAAACTTAGGCTGTGTTCAAACCAAACTGATTGTCTGTGATCCTAAAATATATGAAATAACGTGTCGTCAGTTAGACGTGAACAAAAAAGTGATATGTATGGAAATGCAATAAACTGCGTAACGTTCTCTTACTTTCGGTGGCTGACAGTCAGTTTGGTTTGAACACAGCCTTAGACACGAACGTGGGCCAATGTAAAAAAGAAGCTTTTAAAATGGCGCTTAGTCTCTAGTGACACGAACCATCCGAATAATGTAGGAGACGAACGTGATATGCCTCCAAATGTTAGTAGTACGAGGACTGTTTGAATGGAATCATCTTAATTCCCGTATATCAGTTGATCTCTCAGACGAAGCAAGGTAAACGATAAGAACTGTTATCGTGATACATTCCTCACTCCATGTACTGTGAAGATATTTGATAAGAGATCTTGTAAAAATAACAACTCTACGGAGAACATAACAAAGACGGAATCACCGGTGAGATTAAAATTCTGATTTAGTTACCAGTTCACCTTCTCAATATTTTCAATTAGAAAACATCACTGACTAAAATCGTGATAAGCTAAACAGAGGTGTAATCGTTAGTCTAGTTTATGTGGTTTTAACAGAAGTAGTTTGGAAACATTCAGTCCATAAATCTTCTAAATTCATTGGATTTAGAATTTATTGCAGCGATTTCGGTTGCACGACGATAAACTACTGTTCAATGCCTGAGCAGTAGCTCGGTTGTAGCTCTGAAGTCGATTTTGAGGAAATTCGAATGTGTATTTTGGAACAGGAAGTTTAGTGCTGCAAAAATACGGGTTGATTATAGTGATACAATCAGAATGTGACGTTAAGGCTAGACGTAATACAATGGTTGCTATGCAGCAACAGTAAAGTGTCCCAGTTGGCGGATGGTTCACACCTGCACAACAGTAGCGGTAGTGACGTGAGCGCTGTTGCGGGGGTACAAAACATCCCATTTGCGTCACATCGGAAACACATTAAGCGAACCGACGACGCCATAAGAGCGCAATATCCGACCGGCACCAGCACTATACCGGTATTACTGCAACTGCAAGATCGGCTCTACTAAATGTCGTTATACGAGCCGGATTTTTAACTTTATTCAAAACTGAACATGGAAGAAATGGGACACAAACAGAAATCTTTTCCAGTATAGACTTTGAAGTTGAAATGAAAATAGAAAGTGTAAAAGCTTCTGTATCATATACAGTTACAGTCGGCTTTCGCTACAAAGCAGTCTAATTGATTAAATAATTCAAATTAAAGCCTTTCCAGGTATTCGAATTGCTGCTAATTGAGACGGACAAGCTTTTACATTCAAGTGTTAAAATTCATAAGACTTTGTAATGAAGGACCGTAAAAGACAAATGTGGAAAAAGTATAAATGAAGTGAACTTCAGTTAGCAACCGAGCGTTGCTTCAATAAAGGCGAGACAGAATTTTCATTTTTCTTCTTGCGTCAATGTTTGCACAGATCTGATATTTTCATCCCATTTTACTGAAACGCTACTCTACCGCTCACAGTTCTCAGAAAATAGAGAGCTTGTGTAGTTGGTAATAACTGAGGATTCACTATTTTCGACTTGTTTAACGCTTTTATTCTGTTGAGGGGAGTTATATTGGGACCTTTGTGTCCCAAACAAATAGTGTACGCTTTCTGTATTAGTGCTGAATGCCGTGTGAACGATGTGCGATGTCCCGCTTTATGTCCCCCGCAGGTACATTAACGGTAAAATAGTGTCGCAGTGTTTATTAGTGTTTTATAGTCCAGTGAGCACTAGCTATAATTTGCTGTTGGTTCATTAACGGCGCTTTAGTTGAGTGACCGTGAAAAATCTAATTAACAAGATATATTTGTAACCTGATTGACTGACCCTAACTAAATATGATTAATATTTATTCCATTTACAATAACCGGGTATTCATGTAATGTCAAAACTGCCCAAATAGTCTAGTTCTACTAATTATATGAAAAGACACATTGAATACATCAATCGAAAACCGTAATAACTCTTAAAAATATCCCCGTAGACCACAAATAAAAATCCGATCAATGTTTCATCCGAGCAGATAAAATTACTCAGGTATATGTAACGTCTATAAAAATCTTATGTAGTTGAAAAATGCATTCCAATAAAGTTCTTGGTATTCAACGCCGTCTAGCTCAAGAGCAATCGATTATTCAATGTACAACCGTGTGTGGAGCGAATTCAACGACGGCAATCGTCCGAAAAGAGCTATTTCCACATGGCGCTCCGAGGAAAAAGAAAATCGACGGCAGAAAACAACGTGCCGCGTCACCGGCAACGCTGTATGTTAGAATAGTTTTCAACAGACTAAAAGAAGTTACGCTAAAAACAATTTTAGAGCGCGGAAAACTTTCGCAGAGCTAACTTATGTACGTACAACATGTTTAAGAACTGAAAGTTCATGCTAGTTGGTATGCTCGCCTTAGAGACTAACTTCTGCATGCTAAGCCGTTTGTAAAACTTGCATCATATTTTATTACTAGAAGAAAAACCTTGCTATAATTTGATTGCGTTCAATCTACCAATTTTGAAGTTGAATATCAATCACGGCGTACTTCCGACCCTGTGGGATTTAGATGAATTAGCTACCGGATAAGTTGCGTAGTTCATGTACAACGTAGAACGGGCCATTTCCTCTGGAGAGGTGGTGCGAAAACATCACGTTTTCATAGTAAAATATTATGCGTTTGCAATGAAACCCAACGCCGTGTTCGATGCGTTTGTTTGTGTGCTGTGTATTGTGTGAATTTTAGTGCATATAAGTATAGTTATATAGTGTTTATTGTGTTGTCTAGCCTAGCAGAGTCGTAATTCCACTTCCAAGTAAGTGCCGTTAGAAAAGTTTGTAGTTGCAATAATGTCACTTTGTTTACATCACAGCGTCAAAGACTATGTAATAGATAATTTTAGATAGGAATGTTAGTTACTTAAGTAATCAAGAAGAGATAAATGATGTAAGCAAATAACTTCATAACTTTTTATCGATATTTTTTTGAATTTAACAAAACTAAGCTAAATGTTGTTCTAGTGTAGTATACCTTTAGGTACATGGTTATTTATTTGATCGTACGACTATTCCATTAAGAAAGGTGGCAACAGCAATTTTCCATGATTACTTAATTATTCGCTCCACAATACATTTGCAATTAACAAGTGCTCTATAATAAAGCAGATAATTACTAAGTTCGTAGTCTCTTATTTGTAAAAACATTTTACAACAGTCTCTCACTTGATAATGTTTATGTAAACGACTTAATTACGCTGAAACGGCAACCACTGTGATTATGCAAAAGAGGCCTCCTTTTACGATATAGTATCGCTTCAATTATAGATAGCTTTAATAAACGTCAGTCGGTCTAAGCTCTCACCAATTAAGCGTGCCTCTATTGCGATTAAAACAAGCTCACTAATGGAGAAGCAATCAATATTGAATAATTAAACCGTAATAAGAATTCTTGTTCCTATAAAGGGCTATTTGACTGAAACTAATAACTTATCATGAGTAAGTTATTGTTAATGCGACGGTAAGTTATTGGTCTACAGTGGCGCTCTCTGTATTCATTTGACCGAAGCTCATAGTTCATTTACACCAGGTCAATAGGCCGACTTCGATTGCTGATAAGGTAACTTAAAACCCCGTGTAAAGGTAAACGAATTCGAACGAAGAAAGCGTCTGCAGTCGACTAGCTATAAAAGATCCATTATTTTAGAACATGTTGAGCTATGAAACAACACTGAATTAAAAATTTGTTGAAACTTTATGACAGTGTTAAAACGGGACGAAATGTAACGTTTTATGTTTCAATAAACTTGAAAATGGCCTATTAGTGTTAGCATTGGCGTTTATTATTTCAGCCAAAAGCAGTGTACTCACTAAAAATGAACGTAAAAGAATACAATCTCATTATAAGTAAGCTGTCCATAAAGTGGCGTGTTAGTTTATTTGATGGCCTTCAGGCCTTGTTTATACTTATTGCTATTGCTACATCGGTTTGTCGCTAGGTTCACTATATTGTGTACCACATACAGCTGAATGGACGTAATTTTGGAAAGTGCCTGCCTACGAACAGCGACTAGAGCGAATGGTCACGCAACATTAAATCGTCGATTAGAATGAGCTCAATCGGAGTTAACGATTACTAAATATGGTAACACCTTTCAAAACTTTTACTTCGGCATATTTATTTTAATAGGCAGCGTCAAATGGTAAACAGACCGTTCATTCATTTGTAAACCAAATCCTATTAAAGTGTGTTGTGTAAAATGCTTCGTTTACACAGACTCTTCATGAATTATTATCAATTATACAAGCAAGTATAATATAATGAATTTCTCCAAGGTCGTACTGACACTGTGTACGCCTCACTAAGAACGTAATTAGCATGAATTTACAGTCATATTGTGAATGGTTAATGCGTAATATACTGTAGTGTCAGATACACGCCTACACTGAACTCTGTGACGAAATACTTAGCGCTAGCGAGAGAGAATTAACATAAGTATAAACAGTAGGGCTCTATACATTGCCACAGCATGTTTCATTCAATGTCACTTGACAATTTGCACGTAAGTAAATAACAAGTATGACCAATAGCTAAATACATTTTTTGTCTTTCTTTAAGAAACTCAAATGTTAAACATAATTTAAATCTGTCTAAAAGCAGCGTAAGATCGGATAGTCAAAAGTGAGCAAAGTCTCGTGGGACGTCTGGCAAGAATCCTGTTCTTAGGAAATGTATGGTTTCTCTGTTCAACATTTTTACGAAATGAAGTAAATTTTGCTAGTTTCGAGCTTTGCGTTAACATAACGGTGATCACATACGCGTCCTTAAAACAGCTCGTATGCAAATGAAGGAGTTTATAGATCATCATCAGTATCAAAAATAGTTAATACGAATATGAATATAATATGAATATGCATTATTCATGAAATGTGCATAAATAGCAGTCCTACCTATCTTCAATATAAATCTGTTCAAAATCTATGTGGAATGCAGCAAATCGATACCACATCGTGGCTTCAGGCTGAAAATAGCCGGACACACCTTGATCTAGAAAATAGCCAGGTTACCGGGAAATATTCCACTGTTCTGATGGACAGCGACAATTTGTATACGGGGAAACTACACAAAAACAAAATCAATCTTCGAAGCGAAATCCTCGTTAATATGTGACGCAAACAGCCGTCAGATTAATAAAACGATCTTTAAACGTTAACAAAGAGTACAAACAATTCGGGTCAATTAATCTTAACTAATTCTTATTAAAGAGTAATTTATCAGATTTTTACGTTGAACAAACGGAGATTTTAGCGTAGCACGTCATTGTCTCACTTTAGAATATGTTTGATGATAATCTGGACCGCGATAACGGTGATAAGACACAACGGTGAACTAACCTCCTAAGATAAACTGAGTGGCCATTTTGGAATTTCTAACTATGCCCATAACAGTGCGTGCTCTAAAACGCGCAATTACCATGATTTCGATTTCACTGGAATAGTCAAAGGACAATGGGCGATTCCGGTCCAAATGTCCACCACGAACGAGACCTATATGGCTAGATAGCCCGTTAAATATAGAACATTTTTTGTTATGAAAGTAAAAAAAAATATAATGCCAGAAAAAAGTTATAGCAAAATCAAATACAACATTTTACAGATTTTTTCAATTTCATTTTTTCAATTACTTTGATTTTCGTACTTTCTGTAACTTCTGACAAAATAGAATTGTTCATTATTAGAGAGAAGACACCACCAGTTACCGCTGGAACCAGGAACCGCTGAGTATATTCAAGCACTTCTGGCGCCTCAATTGGTTAGTGATTCGTATATCCATCGGGCAAAAATATGGGCTGTTTATATGCAAATGTGTCTTACTCATCTTAGTTTTAGATAAAGTGCGGAAATGGAAGTGGAATAAAATAAAAAATTATAATGATAACATACAAAAACTACCGAAAATTAAGAATACATTTTTGGCTATAACTTTGTTTTGGCATTGTTTTTTTTTTAACTTTCTTAGTAAAAGTTACTCTAAATTAAGTGGACTATTTAATTATATAGGTCTCGTTCGTGGTGGACATTTGGACCAGACTTCATACATTCTTGCCCAATCTCCTTTGCATAACTGTCAGCCTTGCATAAAGGAGATAATTCTTATTCGGTCTAGATCTATGGAGCAGAAATGTTACAATTATACTAAACTACTTTCAGGGAATAACTAATACGTGCCAGCAATTTTTTAGACCATACTTAATTACTAAGTAGTAAACTTATTACTTCAGTACTAATAACTGCTACAGTAAATAGATAGCCTGATCTATCTACTTTAATACTATGACAGTCTCATCTTTGAGACAAGTAAATGTATGATATTTGCATACATAATTGTTATTTCTTACTACAATTACTGCAACATTGCGTGCGGGACACCAAACTAATGATATCTAAGGCCAAGGTCGGATGTGCACGCAAATCCAATTAATGCAGCAAACCTCACTTGCCATGTCTGGAAATCAATTATTACTTAAGACACAACCGGACGTTTTCATTGTACGTAATTTTGCAATTAACTGTCCTGTTAAAAGAAAATAATCATGTAAGACATCGTATGTGAATGAGTTACTGTTAATCTTTCTTTAAGCTGCATTTTCATGTACCATATATCTTTCCATAGGAATGGAATTCTTAAATTAACTCATTTGAGTATGCCAAAGAGACGTTCATGTCCAACTACATATGTAATTAGGTAGTCAAATAATTAATTAGATTCTTGATCTCAAATACCAAAAGTTATTGCTTAATATGTGGCATATGAAACCGTTGAGCGTCTACATAACATGCAACGCAAACCTGTATAGGTATAGGTCAGTCAAAACCTGACTTATTATAACGGACTCGACCTCGGAACATCATTGTGCTACTTTGCTTACATTTCAATTTAAATCAATCCTATTAAGCCATCGAATTGTATGTTTTGTGGGCGATTAATAAAGGGAGAATATCATTTGTTTCAACCAATTTAGGAGAATTCAGGTTTGATATTTAATTTGTTTTGGTTTAGAATTCGATTTCGATTAGAGGCGGCCATTTGCAGTTACAATTATTATTGACGATCAATGATCTCGGCGATCCGTCATCGTACCCAACTTGTAACCTTGTTAATATAGCCACTGGCGAGAATACCGTACACTGTGGTTAGAATGTGTGGCATCATTCAATATACAAAATTCCTTTTGAGGTTTAATGATGCGAATAATAGCAATGTCCAATTTACGCTACAAGATTTGTTTTACATATTATAATAAAATCAGTTATAAAATTGTATTTGGCATGTTTTAAAAATCGAATTGACTTCGTAAATATTAATTACATAGTCACATTCAAACTAAATACGGCATGATTCAGACTACATTAGATGATTTAATTAACCTTATTGAAAACCACTTTATATTTTAGCCGGAAACTCAATAGACTAATCGTAACCTTTATCGTAAAAGCATCGGGTTTTTTGCTACATATCATCATACGTGGATAACAAAAAATAACATTCCTACCCTCAGGCGTTTCGTATTCTGTATGTAAGGCAAGCATGCTGCGCGAATACATTATTTTATAGCAAAACCTTACGGTATCCAAATTAATGACCTGAAGTAAACACTAATCGAAGAAAACCTGTCCCTAAGGCTAATACGTAAAACAAGGTATGTAAAAACTGCAATCATGAGAAGATAAATGAGTTAGGATGTGATAGGTAAGTTCATTAACTGCGGTTAGTCACATACGATGTTATCTACCGCCTTCACAAACCTGTTAATTTAAATCTACTACCAATTTGCGGTACCTTGAATTTACTCCGTACTCAAACGGTGTTTGGGAGAGCAAACAAATTATCTATTTTATAACTATACTATAATTTATCTCTTTATGTTATTTGTTGTTTACTTACTACTGATTAAATATAAGTTTTTCGGGTCTTCTTACAATAACAAAGTTAATTACTCACTTACTGAGGCGCAATAGCCAACTGTGTGATTAGAAATGAAATTCAATAACATAATGTTTGGTTTTATAAAAATAGTCGAAATTAATTGGAGCTGTCGACTTTCTTTTGATCATATCAGTACCATTAAAAATGTAATTACTTATGTATAGACGTGTTCAGCTGTACCGAAGCCGACATCTATAATTACAAGTATCCAAAGTCATCAAGCTCTTCAAGGGGAAATGGTTAGATAGATTAAAATGTATCTATAGTTCAGTGGTAAAATAAAATTAAGTAACAGTTTCCCGAACAATTTATTGGTGAAGCGCTTTTCTATCACCGGCTCGGTAAGTTATTAATATTGATGGGCCAGCGTTGGCTGCCTCGTATGAATATTTAACGTCCAAGTCGATATTATGCCTCGGCGACGTTCCTTAGACACGTTCCTCAGCTAGGGCACACAATAATTAACATTTCATAAAAGCTTGAGTGTCAATTTTCTTAAGTTATGCATGTCTTGTGAGACACCTTACGTCTTGTGCGTAATGCGAGAAAATCACGTAATATTTTATGTCATATGTCATGACGTGAACATTGAAAATGATTACGATATTATTAACAATTTTTGCGTTAAAAATTGAATGATTGTAATCATAATAAAAAAAAATTACGTCATATAAATAACTGCTCAATCAGTGAGCTCCGCAATGTTTATAGTTGTGTAAAAATGCGAACTGTGTTATGTATGATTTATTATTATATTTCCGTGAATAATAAAATCCTTGCGGAAAATGTTTTCAAGTTATGAATAAATAAAAATATTATTATAAAATTATTGCTTCGTTAAATATTACAAATGGCCTAACGTGGGCAAGAACACGTTGCTTTCCAATTTCGCCCCACATTCCTTCACGCGTGTTTATTTTATTTCAACTGGCTCCGCGCTGGTATCAAAATAAAGTGCAACATTTAAAAATACAATGTTTAACATTTATTTAGGTCAGCATTTCGAGTTTCATCACAATATCTCTATGAATATAACAACGACACGACAGAAGTGAACGTATCAGATCAAAAGCACAGTTAGTTCCGCATAGCCGCATTATATTCTTTGTTATTCAGATTATTTACATTATAATGGTCGTTCGTGTTTACAGAGAATTGAGAAAATTATATTTACGCATCAGATTGATATGTTTCCGTCAGGAAAATAAAGATTATTTTAAGATTTTATACTCAGATAAATAAATAAGATAACGTTTGAAATTTTTTTGCTAACAAATTCTTTAGAAACACTTCCCTGCTAATCAATCAAGTGACACAATACCGGCAAGGTGTGTCTAGGACATATAACTAGCACTATAAGGAGACGTATAGCCGTAAACAGTGCTTCGTGGTACGATCACGCTCCTTTCACCTATTGAGCCCCATAGTTCACGTAGAGCACGAATGAGGTCAAAGGTGAATTACATTAATATATTATCAGCCGATTTATAAACTATTAAGTAAGTAAGACAGTTTCTGCAATGTAATAAGACCAAATAGGTACCTTAATATTGTTTACACCTGTGTTCTCATTTCAGTTATTGAGAATCTGCTCAAGTTTTCGTGAGAAACGTTCATGTGAATGTTAATTTAAGTAATTAAGTATAATTTTATTTTTGCTCTCATTTAACCCTTGTTAACTAATGCCTGTGGCTATTATATCGTTGTGTGTTTCCCACACAAATGACTGTGACATCCAGAAAAGACAAACAAAGAAGGGAATGTCTGAGCAAAGCAGGTGTTTACAATGCCCGCCACTAAATTGTTCGTCGCCTTGGAAATTATCCAAGTTCACTATGCATAGCTGGGTGGCATCGTCCTTCGGGGGAATTTAAGTTCAAAACTAAACAATGTACGTTACGCCAAATGGAATTTTCTCGTTTACTTTTTGTCTCCTTTTTTGGTGGCATGAGCTCCTATGCAAATACACACTTACTCGTTGATGTTAGAGAATTTACCCAGGACGGAGGTCTTTTGAAATTTTGATAGAGTTCGGGTTGACGACCTGCGCGCACGACTGCCCAAAAATGTGACCGATTTGTTTTGACGTCACGTCATGATGAGTTTCGCTGGGTATCGCGGTTATTTCGAAATTGTAAAATAGAATTTGGATGATAGAAGATCATGTGATGAGAAATGAACCGTAATTGAAATTATTAAAATGTCATAGGTACTTTTACTAGTTGCGGATCACGCCAATTAAACCACATTTCAGTAATTATCTTTCTAACACAAAAGTTTGTGGGTTTAACCGGTACACATTGATTGAAAATAATTAAACAAATGACTTCACAAGTATTTCAAATATTGACTACATAACTACACATAATTAACACTACCAGTTTACAAGACAATGTCTCCCTAACGAATTCCCAAATACGACAAGTTAAATACTTGGAATTTCATTAAACTCGGTGACGCCGCAACACAAACATCCAAGGCGGTCGGGCCACATTCACAAAACGTATTTAAGTTTGGCAACTACCAACCTAGCACGTCCTAGCCGCAGCCTAACCAATTTTCCTTGATCATACAAACTTTGCATTTAATTCTAAAACGGAGGAAATTATAATAGATGGAAAGATTTTATTCATATTCGGGTGCAATCAGGGGCCCGAGGAGGAAACTGCGGCACATATAGATAAGGCCACACTGGGCAAACACCACAATATTTACCTACCTACCACCTAACTAGACCATATCGCTTCTTTGTAGCACACAATAGGGAACTTGCCTCCGGTTAAAGTTCATCGAAAAATAGGTAGGTACAACTAGTTTACATTTTCGTACACTAATGAGTATCAGTATCGTTACATGTAATCTAAAAGCGACTTCCTACTTTTTAAAGTTTTTTTTTTTTTGTTTTATTGTTGTAAATAAGGGTCCTGAAATACATTATGTGAGTGATATTGCTAGGCCTATTGATCTTGATCAGATTATAAAAAAAAAACATTTTTGGCTTATCTTTGTAATTCTCTACTTCGAAGGATAACAAGAATCAGAATCGCTCAGGGTACAATTTAGTTGCGACTATTTTTACCCTAACAGAATCTTCAGTCTGATTTTGGCAATTATGCGTTTCTGCCACTTTTTCTGCTACAAGTGTATCGTTAGAATCTGACGTTAGTGTCTTTCTGATAATCTGTTCAGGTTTATACAAAGACATCATTACTTACACGTGTAAGCCAAGGAAGTATTTACATAGGCGTGTTCATAGGAAGTAACACGTATGAAAACCTACATACATAACACCCCGAAGCTTCCGTAAATACACACACATGGCCAACTAATTAAAGCAACACTTTCCTGTTGCAACTCATATTAAAATAATGTCGGATAAAATATACCGTGTATGTATAATATTATTATCGTGTTGTGATAAGTTATCGATAAAATAATTTAGACACCGTGGGTTTACGTCATAGTCTTTTTTTTCCTGCGCCAAATTCTACGGCAATTTTAACAATGGCATGAGGAAGACGGGGCCTAGTTCTTGTGGCTCCGTTTCTGAAAAGGTAACAGTGAAGTCTCACGCAGCGATATCAGTCACCTCGACGGCTACGCACGACGCGACTCACATCGAGTACAGAATAACAATCGAACCGTGGGAAACTGCCGCTAAACGCCACAATTATGAAACGCCTACAACCAATCCAACTGAGGATGTTTCATCCAAAGTCAAATGACTTCACTAACTTCTAGCCCCCGAGGAATAACAAACCCGTCGTGTGAATTGGTAACGGTTGTTGCGTCAGAACGCCGCGGCCGATTCGCCCGACGCTGACATTTTGGAGCTCTCAAATTAGAGATGTAACTATTGTGTAAGTTGTGAATGTATAATTTTTAGCACAATGGCAGTATTCAGACTAATGCACCAGGAACGAATAAGCAATGAGGTCTCATAAAACATAATGCGTCAGAACTGGGTCTTATAAATATTTGTGCGCAATCAACTTTAGAGCAGAACCAGTGCAACCCTGGTGGCCTTGATATTTTGTTCGGTAATAGCTAGTATTTTGAGTTATATTACAGTTTATCAAGCTTCAGTTCTAGGCAAAGATCATTGATACACAGGTATGCTGATAGATAGATTCTCTGGTTAACTTAGGAAGTATCCATGTAAATGCATAATTCAATTAAAATGTGATTAGTCACTTAATAATAGGTCAAAACCTATACTTTAAATCATTAACAACAGGTATATTTCAAAATGGCAACTAATAATGAGTCAAAAATATTTTAATTTGATATTGTAACAAATGGTTGGTAACTCGTTGTAATATTTATACATAATCAAGAAATTATTTTGTTTATTAGATTGATTACCTATGTTGATGCTTATACAATAAATATTTTTTTTTATATGACAAGCCGTTTTCCGGTTTCTCCCTCATCCTGTGGAAACTACTTCCCATACCCAGATAAAATATTGCCTCATGTTGCCTTGGCCTAGGGATCATACTTATTCAAGTCCTTCCGGAAGAATGTTTAAAGCAATAGGATACCCTTATATCATTCTTACTTCAGTGTTAGGTTCCCTTAAACAAACACTATACGTTAATTGAGCAAGTAAATGGAAGGCATGCTTAAAAAGTAATTGAAAAACAGATTGACATCATCATAATTATTCAAAGTAACAAACTGCATGGAGAGATTATATTTCCCAGGGCAACAAGAAATTTCTACAATTACAATTAAGTCATGTGTTTAATGCAGAATTTTGAGAGCACTCTGCATTTATAACTTAAAGAAATTAAATATAATAAAAGTATTGAGAACATGTAAGGTGTTAGATATTTTTTTCAAATGCAAAATTTATATCAATATCTAAAGATTTTGCTATGTTATTATCTTTATAAGCCTTTCCTAGCAATACTATACCACATGGGTATGCAACTTAGCTTCTGTAGTGCAATCATTCTAGGAAGAAAGCAATTAGGTACCATTCTTAGAAATAAATACCCACATTTACTTCTAGTTGCTGATGAGAACATGTTAGCTGAGTAAGTGGGAAATAAATAAGGACTCTTATTGGAAATAAATAGGTAACATCTAATGAGTTTTGTACTCATTCAATCTGCTTTATGGTACTGCAAGTTAGAATGAGTTTGTGCTTACAAACTATTTCAGTTAAATTACCTATTTCATTATTTTAAGATTACCTCCCTATCTGCTCGTTCATTTGTTTATTTTACAAACTTTATGCTCTGAATTACATGATGAAGTAATTGAATCAAAAACTGTGTTTTTCTGATGCTAGAATTAGGATTTGAATTTAGAATGCAATGGTAGGTATTGTTAAGTAATTTTACATACATAAATGCAGTGCACAGCCCATTCTTACAGGTTTATGGAGGATGTAAAAACTGGCTTTGAATTATTAGTTAGTTTGTTTTTCTACAACAAACTTGTGATGTCATCAAAATGTGGTGTGATAAAACTAGTTTGTTTTAACGCAATGTCCAATATGACTCACAATCTTTAAGTAACAATTACTTGAGATAAGTAACAGCCAACACAGGTAAAACAAGTTACCTACATTATGCATGCATCATAGAGGATTATTACAAGTTATTATCATTTCCTTTCTAATCTAAATCTAAAGTTATAATTAATTCCCAGATATGGATAAGGGACTTACACAGAATTATCAATGGCAAATATTTTTATAGCTACCAGAATAGCTGATTTGAATATTTAATTTATCTATTTTTATTACAAGTAGAGACACTTTTTTGATTTGAATCAAAAACTTTTCTGCACAAAGTAGGTAATAACAGATTTCTTGTTTTCTTTAGCTTTGTTACAAATAACAAAGAAATTGTGTAGCCAGTTAGATAAATACAATTAAAAAGACACTCACCTCACTGAAGGCCATAACTCCGGCCGGAGCTCTTTCTCCGTCCGACCTTCTCAATTTATTCTATTACGGCCTATCAAAACAAATAGTTCACGCTTTTGTTTCCCAACATTGGAAACAGTCCCGACATCTAGCATCCCCACAGCACAAATACATCTGAACTATGTAACTTCACTCACTGCGCAAGAACAAAATTTTAATTTTGACTAAAACGAAAACACCTGACCGAATCACAAATCACTGAAAAAACCAACATTCCTCAGGTGGGTTAGATGCACATCTAACTAAAATACGAACACTTTACAGTTCTTAAACACTTTAACACTACTTAAAGAATTTTTCACTAATGTTTAATTTGCCAGACCATTACGAAATAAGTTCGAAAAATGACATCTAATGTGTGAATTATCACAGAGAACCATCAAACGGAGATGAACTCGCCATCTTGCTTTCATGTCATAATCAGTGGTGCCAAACTTCAGAATCGATACCGTTGTGTACCGTCACTGCATGTTGGCCAACATGAAGTATACGAATGAAGTTAGGTGCAATTTACAAAATGGGAATTATTTATAGATGAAAAGCATTTGATTGTACTTACATAAATAATGAATTCGTTTTGTGTCTTGTCACATAAACTTTATATGGCTTATAGCCTTTACTAGAAAATATTTTGAATAGTACACAAATGGTTTCGTGCTGCCACCTTGTATAAAACAATCGTACTACTCAAAGCGTTTTGTTCATTGAGGTCGCAACTTACGTTTGGTAAAAACCTCCTTCTTCCCGCCCGTATTCAAATTCTTTCACAATTTTTAAATTACAGTATGAAGTCCAATTAAATTCACGTACCTCAATATTATGATACCTTTAAGCATCTACTACATACAAGTGAAAAGTTCCTTTTAACTTGGTCTTTAATGGCTCTTTTAACAACCTTTTGAAGCAGTGGAAATTACCGTTGAGTACAAGAATTAGGGAAGTGTAAGTAGATAGGTAGCAAGGCTGATATTGGGGTCAGTCCAACGCTCAAAACGGTTGTGGGCTCATCCATCCGATGTAGTTGAAACTTCACATTTATTTAATTCAGGTACCTAACATAATATTGGAGAGTAGGATGAGAAAACACGTAGGGGTAGTACATAAGAGTGTATACCTCTACAATAGGGGATTAGGCGCAGCCAGATTGTGCTGTGGTGTACATAAGTGAATATATAGAGAAAGTACATACATAAGAGGTAACGAAGTTCATAAGGAAAGTACCTACATAGCAGAAGGATATAGTTACGGACTATAACATAATCTAAGAATGTACAAAGGGAAAGATATAGGGGTGGTACATAAGGTACCGCAAAAGGGAGTTCAGAGTACAGAAAAGAAAGAAGTGTGACGTCACAAATTGATTAAATTAGAGCATGCCAACAGTGCCGTACTGTAGATATGTTACTGGGTGAATACAACACGAACCTAGACATCTTTCAGCTAAAACGGTCATGATCATAAGCAACATATAATAAAGCGGTAGGTACCTAAATCAAAAATATCAATTAAATTACCGGAACAAATTAATATAACCGCCTATAGAATAGCGACGCTAATGCGTTCATTTGCACTATACAATAAAATGTGGCCACTCATTTACAACTGTTGATCACGCAACTGATAATTACTTGCAACTCAATCGGCATGGCTTGCGTTACACTGTCTTTAGTGATGTTTGAAATATGCACGAAGGGTCATTAATAACCTGACAACAGCACTCATTATTTACCTATCTACTTACTAAGTAATAATGTTCCCTTTTACAAATATCCTTGGAGCAGGAATCTGGATTAGTTCCCTAACATATTTATGTTTGTTTACCTAAGGGAGGATAGTTAGACTTAATCCAGACTCCTTTTGAAATTAGAAGCCAACTGGAATTTCGGTGCCGTGAATCTTGGTTGTATCCTCCCGGTTCTTGATTGGCACAGTTTGAATCCCTAACCATCATTATTGATAATTACGGAGGGCACTTGCAACGCAATTTGAAGCGGATATATCAAAGATATTCAAGAGTCAGTGTTTTTCCCAACACGCAGCCCCGGATCTTCAAATTTTATTAGGCGGGGCAAAATCTGAAAAATGCCGCCCCGCCTACCTACTTATGTTTATTTTCACCTTTATCATCTATATAATATTAGCTATCAATATGTAGGCAGGCAGGGCCGTCTCTAGCTCATGTAGCGCCTGGGTGCAATCATCACACAAGCGCCAACTATGTATTGAAGTACTTACAGTAGTTACAAGGAATATAAATAAGAACGTTCGAATGAAGTGCACTTTTTTTGGTAGGTAAAGGACTTAAAAAATGTTTCCAATTCATTGTAGGCTCATACTGTTGTCCAGGTTTAAGTTATGAAAGTCGAGACAGAGCAATGTAATTGTGAAAAGTAGCGCGAGCGAAGCGAGCGCGCAAATTTTTCAATTTTGGGACACAAAAAGTTAATAAGTTTTAAAAAGCGCTGTAAAGTTACAAGCAGTCGAAAGCGCAAACTTTTTGTGGTTTTGAGGACTCCATAAAAAAAATTTTCTACATTTGACTTATAAAAGGTGAGACAGCGTGGACTTGACTTACGAAGCTATCAAGGCAATGCATATATAATATTTCGCGAGCGAAGCGAGCGCGAAATTTTTGAGCCTACGACTCAAAATGATCTGATCAAGTACACTGACACTGACAAGACTCACAAATTAAACTGGGAATTACGTACAAATAAAAAGAAAACGTGATTAGAGATCGAATCAATAAAAATAATAAACAATCAGTAAAACTGGACATACATTGCCGCGAGCGTAGCGAGCGAGAATTTTTTTACTTAGTTGGAGGATGTTAAAAGTAAAAAATAAAAGTTAAAAGCAAAATGATCAATCAAACAAAACGAAGGCGACTTTTTTAGGAACTTTGCTTGTCAGTATCGTGATACAATGTGGGACTTCCTTATCAAACAGGTGTAATTTCATCCAAAATTCCTGGTAGTGGGGTGTCCCGCGGCGCCCCTGAGACCGAGGTGAGGCGCCCGGGCTATTCGCACACCTTGCACCATAGGTTAATATGGCGCTGTAGGTGACTATTACAGTAATCTGTTATGTAGGATTTAACATAAAAATAAATATGCGATATTCCTGGCTCATAGATGATCGCAAATAATTTTTAATCAATTTTAGTTTGCTAAAACTTCGCCTCGTGAATAATAAATGTTCATGCAGTCATGCAGCATGTCTCACTCCGCGCTCAGGGTATCGGTCAAGTTGATATGGCCATGAAATTGCTGTAGGTACTTGTGCTATTTTTATTTAACCGTTAATTTTTCCGTGGTCAAAATTAGTTATCCTTTGGTCTGTGAAATGTGAGTTTTGCCGCCCCCTGAATTTGCCGCCCGGGGCACAGGCCCCGGCTTGCCCCCCCCTAGATCCGGGGCTGCCAACACGTGAAGCTTGACGAATAATGAAAAACTACGATTCATAATTAAATGACTCATGAGATATGCGGCAAAAGTTTATGAAATGAGATGGCAAGTTGACCTAGCTTATTCATGATATGAACAGGCCAAAGCCTAGGGCTCTATGACTCAAGGCAATGTCGTTAGCGAATTGACTCACTCGGTCAGTAAGCTTTAACGAACTTATACTTATTTTTTGGTAAATCGAAAAGTTTGCATTTGATGAGGCAAACCTATAAGGTATAAAACCTTTTTGCAGACGAGTATTTTCTATCTGTAACTAACGTCATTGTACCTATAATACCTGAACTGCCATCAGCAAATTGACGATATTTAATATTAGATCATGATAAAATATATCTAACGAAATTGGAAATGTTACATTTATAAATTTACAGTTTAATCTTGATAACTTAAACAACATCAACTTTTTATTTTATGAATGCTATTGCGTTCGTTTTTAACCTAGTTCTCTAAGCACTGGCCTGATAATAGAAGGTAAGAGTAATTTGGGTTTATTAATTTCCGTGTAACTACATTATGCACGATTTCCCAAGGAGGTAGGTACTTTATGACGTCATTCGCACAGGTGCCAGGCGGGGATGTGCACGGATGCTACTGATAGCCAAGGACCCCCGATGTAGGTTAAAATAAAGTAGGTTATTGCACTACCGGGTTATTTTTAGTCGGCCAGTCCAAGTTAAACTGTCGAACTGTGTACACGTCTACATGAACTTACAGAATAGGAAGCAAAATGTTGGTCACATGTGACAGAGTGGTCTGTTGCAGAATTCTAGTGAGTTGCAAGCGAGGCTCATGGCTGTAACGATGGAGCTTGAGGAGAGCGCGTCAGACTCGAAGTTACATCGAGATAGCACGGGGAAGAGGGAGCTGCGGCCGTCGAGTGCTGTCTCGTTCTCCAAGTCCGAACATGGCCCAGGTTTGTCGTACTCCTCTAAGTCTCGTATTGCAAAACCTCCTGTACATGTAGGTGGTAATCTTATTCTAAATTATTTGAATTCAGAATCTTCTTCATCGAGCGAACAATTAAAGCAATACAAAAGTTGGGTAAGCAGCGAACGATGGAATGAGCTGAAAAAGATCGCTGATAGCGCCATGAGGGAACATAAAGTGTTTATGATAAAAGGAGGAGGATTTCCAGCGGTGCGCCGAGCACTCCTCGAGAGAGGGTGGATTGAGAAATATGAGTCCCATAAGGTATTCCATAGCTTACCGCCGGGGGTAAGTTACATGTTAACTTATTTGTACTTTTTTATTGATATACAATTTAATTAGATACCTACTTAGTCTTATTTATATATTTAGTTTATACAAGGGTCACAGGGGTCAATTAAAAACATTTTATATACCTGTTGCTTGTTTCTATAAAAAAATTCAAGGTCCGCCATCCTCCAACGAACGTGGATCCCAAAAAATTGCATGGTAAAGAACTCTCCAAAGTTGAAAGAATGATTTTATATAAATTCATGGAACACCACTCTGTGGACTTTCTCTGGACCACAAAGAGAGACAAATATGATTGGTTGCTTAGTAACAAGGATGTCATAATAAGCAGGTAACTAAAACATATATTTTAATTGGGTCCAATTGTCCAATGATTTTAACTACAAGGGAGTAAAAATTCGCTCTGGTAGATTTTGCAGATCGATTTTCACCACAAAAGAGGGCCTAACTACTTCTTTGACACAAATGCACTGGCACACCGAACCGGGAGTGGCGTTAACTAAGTTCCCACGCTGTTACAACATCCACAACTCGGACAGCCTCGAGGAATTTATCGACGATTTTAGAATAACAGCCTGCATCAGTGTCCTTAAATGGCTATCAAATGCATTACAAGCGAGCAACGAGCAAGATCTTGTTACGGCTAACGGAAAAGTTCCATTCACCGCAATAGAATTTGCCATCAGTAGATTGAACGAGTACATCGTGTTCCTCACTCATAAGGACATCGATGATACAGAAGACCAAGCGCATGTCTGGGAACATGAATGGGATCAGTTCTTGACGCACCACTATCTCTTGGTCCACGAGAAAGCCAAGTTTATGGAAGACAAAAGTTTCAACATTCGGTACGCAGCTATTTCGTAATCAATGCGTTTGTCGCTATTTGTGTGTAAACATTTTTATGTCAACATTTCAGTAATTAGATCACTGTTTATCAATAGAATCGTTGAAAACAATTCATCAATATTTATTATTTTAGTACCAGTTGAATGGTAACAATGACGCGTTATGTGATTCATTGATGTCACTTTTATAAAATTAGATTACGAACCCATTGCAATAATGTTTTTAATATTTACTTTACAGGCAACTGGAAAGGAAGGGTTTGAAGATCTTAGCTACAATGACAAAGTACTGGCCCCAAATAGACATCGATGGCGTACTAAACATATGGATCGTGAAGCCTGGAAACAAGTGTCGTGGCCGGGGCATTCAGCTCATGAATAACATCAAAGACATAATAGGCCTTATAAACATACCCGCTCAGAAAACTAGATACGTCGTGCAGAAATATATTGGTATTGTTATACTGCACTCTTTGTTCAATGTATGACTGTGGTTACTTGTACTGTATGCACATTTTTGCTTGCAGAAAATCCTCTCGTGATCTACAACACTAAATTCGATATACGCCAGTGGTTTCTTATTACGAATTGTCAGCCATTAACCATTTGGGTGTACAAGTAAGAGCAATAAAAAGTTTAAAATGTAGGTATAGTGAAGTTATTATATACTGCAGTATTTTATTACTTACAGGGACAGTTACCTAAGATTTAGCTCACAAATATTCAGTTTGTCGAACTACCACGAGTCCGTACATCTCACGAACAATGCTGTGCAGACGAAATATAAGAACGTGAGTGAGCGCGACAAAGCTTTACCAGATGAGAACATGTGGGACTGTCATACTTTTAAAGCCTATCTCAGGTAAGAATCAAAAAGTCATCTTCATTTTTGACGAAATATTTAACTTACTTACAATTTTATTGACGTTTTGAAGACAGATAGGAAAATATGAACTCTGGGAGGAGAAAATATATCCTGGGATTAAACAATGCTTGATTGGCGCCATGCTGGCATCCCAGGAGAGCATGGATAAAAGACAAAATAGCTTCGAACTATATGGAGCTGATTTTATGCTGACTGAAGATTTTACACCATGGCTAATTGAGATCAACTCTAGTCCAGATCTAGCGCCCACTACATCAGTTACTGCCCGATTATGTCCTCAATGTCTTGAGGACGTTATAAAAGGTGATTAAAATCTCATTTAAAGGTTGGTACCCTCATCATCGCAATCAAAACTAATATCGATTGTTACTTTTCAGTTGTTCTGGACCGGCGCTACAATCTGGAAGCTGACACTGGAACTTTTGAATTAGCTTACAAACAAACCATACCAAAAGCTCCGGCGTATCTGGGTTTATCCTTATGTATTAACGGCAAGCGGGTTGTAAGGAAGTTGAAAGAGCGTAAACATGAGCCAAAAATTATAGTTAATCCATCACCACTCCGCGTACCCTCGGGAGACGCTATCATCGCAGATCAAGACCAGCCGGTCCCAGCTGAGTACAGTGGTCCAATCATAACAGACTTCCTCACTTGGTTGAACCCGTACGACGCTTTACCAACAAATAGAGACGGAATTGTATTAGGGCCCAAAGAATCCCTCACGGTACGCCAGGCTATCACTGTTGTCAAATCCAGCATCTCGCTAAAGAGCGGACCGAAAAAGCGTAAATCGTCACTTTCTTTTAGGACCCATCGAGGAAGACGAGAAAGAAATACGGACTGTAAACGACGAATCGTGCCTCATTCGTGCTGTCGGCCAGATGAAGGTCAATTCGCTAATCAGACTGGTAAATACCGGACTGAATCAGCGAGCAAAGCCGAGAAGACCAAGGTTGACAGGTCGGTCGGTAATAAACGCTGTTATATAGATCCTATTGAGTGGGAACGGGAAACTGCTAGTATTCTCCGGTCCACAATATCAGTACAGAATAAAGTAGTTAGCAGACCCGAACCTACCGGACCAGCGCGCACCGCTAAATCCAGCCAAGTAGTTAGTTCAAATCGAAAAACGCTAGATCCTATTAACCGTCGAAAAAGCCTGGATGATTCCAATCCAATTAAAAATCTTAGCGCAATAGGCACAAGTATCTGTAAATTACAGGGTGATGACAGGAACAAAAACAAATCTATATCATTCTCAAAGAGTTGCACCTCGATATATGCACCTTACAGGGTAGTTGCTTCGCCCCTAAATGACGAATCTTCTAGCTCTTTCTTGAAAAGAAAGAAATAGTTTATTAAAATGTGTTCAAATATGAATTCATAATATTCACGTTCGAAATTGTTCAAAGTTTGATATTTGCTAATTGTTTATAAAAGACTTATAAGACTCTGGAATGTTATGTCGAATTTTCACATTTGAAATTGTTATGATAATATTATTTTTCCCTATCGACTGTTGGCATGTTCAAATTCTATAAATATAAAATAAAATATGAAAGTTTATGATGCATTAATATTTTATTTACAGACACTCCCGATTTCCATGGAACCTTTTCCGTTTAAGCCTCATTCCTTATGTGACTCCAAGTAATAAATACTGTTCAGTAACAAAATAGATAAGTATATCATTGTCAAAATCTCATGTTAAGTCGTCAAAGTCAGTGTGTTCCATCAAATTTTTTGTTGAAATTATGCGGTAAAATGTAAAAAAATAATATAAAAATTATAAACTGCGGCCAATAATGTTAATAATAATTACAGAAAAATGTCGCCAATAAGTGAAAAGGTAATTGTTTTATTTTATCCAGTGAGTAAATAATTAATTTTGGCCTAAAATAAAGAAAGATTAATTAACCTAAAAGCTATAGTGATTCTGCTCTTACAATATTGAACCTTATCAGTCAATTTAAAGGCATGTATACAGCGGCGACATACAGAGATATTCTATGGCTATTTTTGACTGCCATAGTCCCGTAATCCCGTTGCCCACATTAAGATATTAGGAATATAATTTAAAATTAAGTTTCACAGTAAGTAAAACAAACCACAACAAAGTGGAATTGTTGTTTATGGGCAACTAGACGTACCTACTTCACGAATACATCATTTTCTTTCAAGTTTTATGTTATGCTTATATTTCATCCTATTTTTTTATGATAAATACAGAACACACAGGTTTACCCTTGACTAAAAATGAATCCGCTTAAAAATGCCGGGCCGAAAAAAGAAAATTATAAAACGTAAAAAGGTAACTATGAACTTCTATTTAAAATGTATTTTGTGCTTCATAGAAAAACGTAGTTAATAACAATCATTTATGTCCACAGAAAGCAACAGAAACTAAATCTAAAAAAGATTTAAGTCCAGTAAAGCATGGACGAAAGAGCCGTGCATCCGGTATTTTTAAGAAAAGTCCACCTATAGTAAGGTTTTTTAATACTTAAATAGTATGAAAATAATTAAACGCAATAAAAAACTCGACCGCTTGTTTATTATTGCAGACCTCGGATGATATAGACAAGGGTGATGATATAAAACCAATAAAACCAATAAAATCCCCAGTGAAATTTGCCATCGATAACATGTTAAAAATTGATTTGACCAAAAAGAAGAAGACCATGGAATACAGGAGCACAAACCGTCCCGAAGGACTCTCACCGAAGGAAAAAAGTTACCTCATCTGCAGTTGTCAGGCCAAATCTAATAGATACAAAATTTTGAAAAATCAAGCTGCAGAAGCCATACGTAACAGTAAAATCTTTTCCGTTTATGGCAGTTGCAATGCTGTACGCGCGGCTCTGCTTGAACGGGGATGGGTAGAAAAACTACCAGCAAACAAAATGAATCTATCCAAAATAAAAAATGGCTCTTTTTCCAATAAACCTAACGAGATACACAACGAATTGGAGAGATTGCTCCTATCCAACTTCGTTGAGAAATACCCTCCTAATTTCATTTGGCGCACAAGAGAAGAACTCCGCGATACCGTCATTGATATGACGAAAGAATATCCCACTATTGTCAACAAGCTGAAGACGGACGCTATGTGGACGTCAAAGCAGGGTCTATGTTCATCAATGAAGAGGAATTACTGGTTTTACATAGAAGACGTCGCAGAAGTTATTGGGCCGCGCAGTTATAACACCTGTGATCCAGGAGATATAGAGGGCTTCGTCAAAGATTACAAAATAACAGCTTGTACTAGCCTATTAAAGTGGGTCCTTTCAATGGAAGCAAACGAAAGGCCAGTGTTTATGGAGACAGGAAAGATTTCATTAAATGTGGTGTTATTTGCGTTAAGTCGATGCAAGGAGTATCTATACAGAAAAGAAAACAAGGATATTGACAAATCCGTTAGCAGCGTATCTCCCGGTCAGTGGAATGCTTTCTTAAAAAAATATTACCGTATAATAGCAAAAGACGACGTCTTCCAATTGGACACAGAGAACAAGTTACCTCTGTACATGGCATATGCAAAATTTTTACTTAAAGAAATGCACAAGTACAGGCCTCAGTTGAGTTGTGAAGGATGCCATAACATCTGGATCATCAAGCCGGCGCATAATTCTAGAGGTAGAGGCATAAGAATGGCTTCTAGACTAGCAGTTATCACGAACCTGCTCAATAAAGCTAATGCTAAATACGTAATTCAAAAATACATTGGTAAGTTGTATCTCCTCCCTAAATTAATATCTGTATCCCTACTACTAATCCAGATAATATTATGACAAGGGCAGCATGGTGATAGGTAATTAATGATGAATTGTAGAATTATTATCAACATTTAATTTATTTCTAGCTTTTATTTCTATTTTTTTTTTGTATCTTATTTGCAGAAGAGCCGTTATTGATTCACGAAACCAAATTCGATATAAGACAATATTGTTTAGTTACAAGCACCTACCCACTAGTTGTATGGATGTATAAAGATTGTTATTTAAAGTTCAGCTCGCAGAAGTACAATCTTAGGAGCTATCATGAATCCATACATTTGACTAACAATGCTGTTCAAAGGAAATACACCAACTGCGCCGGAAGACATGAGGAACTCCCTCATGCAAACATGTGGGATTCTGATAAATATAAAGATTATTTGAACAGGATCGACAAAGGCAAAGTATGGGATAAAATCATCTACCCCGGAATGAAGAAATCTATTATTGGCATCATGTTAAGTTGCCAGGATTCTTTGTCAGTTTGCAAAAATCGCTTCGAGCTATATGGCTGTGATTTTATTCTAGACAAAGAATATAAACCGTGGCTTATTGAGATCAATTCATGTCCAGATCTAAACCACACCACCCCCGTAACCGCAAAAATTTGTCCGGCTGTTTTAACAGATATAGTAAAAGGTAAACAACATTCAAGATGTTTTTACTATTTTATATTAAGTTCAAATTAAAATAAATTAGGCATTAACACTTTGGACATATTTTCAGTTGTAATAGATCGCGTGAAAAATCCATCAGCACCAACGGGAAAATTTGAATGCATTTACCGACAGCCTATGACCATTCCGAGGTATGGAGGAGCTTTAGACCTGGTTGTTCGAGGCTGCTCTTTACCCAGTGATTACTTCTACAAAGGCAATATTGATCTAAGAGAGAATTACGACGATGACGTAGATATAGACAAAGGACACAATATTGAAACTATATTAGACAAAATAAAACAGGCGTATGACACCGACACGATCATGATAGAACCTGAAGATGATAGTCACGCGTGTGTGAAGAAAGAACAAGAAACAACAACCCATCATTCGCGATCTGACTACGAGTTAAACGTTGCAGCAACCGTGGTAACAGAACAGTTGGAAGAGCTAATGGACAGAATTGTTTCAAAACACAGTTCCAATATGAAAACAAGACAAGAAGCTTTATGTGCCACAGGTTCAATTAAATCATTTGCCTCTGCCCACATGGTTAAAAGTGTTACAGACTTCAAAGCTATGATAACCAAATCTATGAACCGATTTGTCTCTTTCGAAAATGTACAGCATCACGAAGCATTTGATTTTAGCCAGCTTGACGATGAACCCGTAGGTAATGAAAGTGCTTATGAAGAAGATTCACCTAAAAAGATAATCAATGATTACAAGCAACTGGATGTGTTAAGACTGTTTGGGCAAACTAGTAAAGAAAGCGCCCAGTCCACATCACCTTCAACAGAAATCATGCTGGAAGCTACAACGAAACTGATTAATTTCATCAGTAAGAAAGAAAGGGAATATTTCATGGAACACAGCATTGTACACACATAAATGAATAACATAATTTGCAGAAATATGAAAATAAACTTAGGTAATCTTCATGACGATGACGGCTATGATTAAAACCATAATCAAACATCTTCAAGCTAATCTGTAAATAATTATACTTTTAGAAAACACAGATAGATCAATCGTTAATACAAGTCTTTTCAAAATAGATAGGTACTTGTTTTTTTTTCTTATCTACAACTGAGACTTAGAAGCCAAAACCAAACAATTTTTTTTTTAAGAATCGCAAGATTCTTCCAACATAACGTTTTCTTTACTTTAAAATTCACTGAGATGACGGTGAGTTGCAGCATTTTATTGGAAGATGAACCGAACCATTTCCAGTTGTGAAATCGGTGATTTGACCAATAAGCAGCAAGTACCTACATATTATACGGCTAGTTATGGTTTGTTTATATATGAGGTGGCTTATAAACGTTGCCTGTTTTATTTCAATTGGTTTTCCTTTCAATAAAAAAATCCTACAGGCTTCTCCAAAAAGCAAGTTCTCGACGCGGCAGTTGACGAATACGCAATATATTTATTTGGTATTTCACTATTTACTTCCTAGGATGGGGACAAAAGAAATGTTGAAAACTGGTTAAGATCCTTCATACGTAACCAGTAACTTACTGCCGTGCTTGCCATCATGTCATGTTACACCGTTACACCATTTATTTTGCATAAACCCGAAACGTTTTAACTTAGTCGATTCTAAACCGTTTCACATTTTAGTCGATTCTAAGCCGTTTCACATCACTCAATACAACGATGTGCAAAAAAAAATGGCGTCGGTTAGTCGCTTGTCAAACATAGCAATGCGTGAGTCAGGGGGGAGACACTCCGTACATTTTGACAGCTAAGTGAATGAAGAGTCGCCACCTTTTATTTGGCCCGGAAACTATTTACTATCTAAAAGATACTTTAAATTACCAACAGATGGCACTACACTATAATCGTTTTTGTTTGTCAATATAAAATTATTTATGCAATATTAATTAGAGAAAAGTATGAGGAAAATATTAGACACTTAAAAAAAAGATAAAATAGGCGAATAAATTAAATACGGTTTGAAAAAGCACAAATATCAATTTTAATCTAAAAAGACCTGGTGTCAGTATTCCAAGTAACTTAACAAAACCGATCATCGATCATAACAAAATATCAATATGGCGGTTTTTGCATTCTGCGTACACGCGTATAAAAAGTAATAATACATAATAATTTTTGTTTTCCTTCGACCTTTTACTATATTACGATGACATTTTTCTATTAGGGTAGTAGCATAATGTAACTATAACGATAACCAATGTTATAGTTACATGGTGCTATTTACCCTAATAGAAAATGTTATGAATATGATGCATATATATTTTTATAGCTATAGCTATGTAGGTAGTTCGGGGCCAATTTAGAGAGAGATGGCGCATTGACAAATAGGTTTGCATGATTATCACGCAAGAGGGCTCTCTTTTCCCTATATATTACTTTACTCTTTGGCGTGAGTTCATGTGAATGCTAGTAGGAAAAGTTGACTATAATTTACTACATTTTTGTCGTTGCTTTGCGGAGTAATATCCCCACAATTGAAATCAGGGGCTGGTCACTGCCGTACTTGACTAGATTTCGGTAAAAAATTTAGAAAAGCGCCATCTGCAATCCTCTTCCTAAAGTATTTAATATCTTCAAGTGATAATAGATGGCTCTTTAATCAAAAATTAACTTCCATAAAATATCACTAAAATTATTGAAATCTAAAAATTATTTTATATATTAGTATTACGTAGGAAATCTATCAATTATTTTTATTAAATCTGTACACTATTTTATATACATAAATTATTTTTCTATAATTATTTTTTTGGTTGGCAATAAACCGTGCCAACTGCCAATGCTGAAGTTAGAATTTGAATTTTAATGGCGAGTACAGTACATACAATTTGTGTGTTAAGTTTTCGTCCATTTAAGTGTTTTCTGCTGTTGACTTGCGTTGATTTGAGTTTTACTCATCCGCTGTGTTTTCGGTGAATTAGTGAGTGAGTTGAGCTGTGCTCCTCTGTTTCATTGTTTCACATAACTTGCGAAAAGACGCCATTAGTGTTTAGTATTATTTGCGATAAAGACGCCTTTTGTGATATTTGTGAAATAGACACTGTTATTGTGTTATTAGCGATTAGAGACGCTTGTTTGAGTGCATATAATCATGCCGAGGCGGTGCGAATTGGGATGTTCACACAACCCGGGTAAGTGCTTTCTTTATCAAGTTCATAGTACCTAGGGCCCGATTCTGTTAATAGTATCATTAAGTTATTAATATCAAAATTGAATAGAAATTAAATCGCAATATCAGTTTTAACCATTTCGGGCATTCTGCTACTAATATTTATAAGACCAATCGTATTCCAACGACATTCGATTGGTTGCTATTGGTCTGCCGTTTTGGTTTATAGGTACATATTACCATATTATTCTTAGTCTATATTGCCATATTGCCTCAAAGTCGTGGTGGCCTAGTGGGTAAAGAGCCAACCTCACAAGTATGAGGGCGGTTCGATTCCAGGTCAGGCAAGTACCCATGCAACTTTTCTAAGTTTGTATGTACTTTCTAAGTATATCTTAGAAACCAATGACTGTGTTTCGGATGGCACGTTAAACTGTAGGTCCGGCTATCATTTAACATCCTTGGCAGTCGTTACGGGTAGTCAGAAGCCAGTAAGTCTGACACCAGTCTAACCAAGGGTATCGGGTTGCCCGGTAGCTGGGTTGAGGAGGTCAGATAGGCAGTCGCTCCTTGTACAGCACTGGTACTCAGCTGAACGGGAATTATTCCCAATAGTCTCCCTCTGGCTGTCCTCGGGGTGAAGCCGGACAGTTATCACGGGTGATTTGTGCCGACTGTTCTTTTTGAACTGACTAGGACAAATGGGAAGTCTATTTCTCAGTTGTCAACGGGTGACATTTGCTAAGTTCCTTCTTCCTTCCTAAGAAAAAAATTACCATAGATTTCAGGTTTTATTTATTATGTTACATAGAATCACAAAAATATATATATTATTATTTTAACTAACACAATGTCAACAGGCTTACAAAAATCGATTTTTTTATAGTAGTTAATACTACTATAAAAAACAAAAACAACATTATGTTTCCTATAATAGGCACAATCACAGATAACTTTAATTAATACTAATCACAGATAATCACTAATGGTTAAGTTAAAAGTGCTTATTAGTCGCATGCTTATTTGTAACACAGTTTGTAATCTTGTTAAATTAAATAAAATTAAGAAAACGATTGGTGTTAATAGAAATTAATAATATGTGATGTACCTATTAAAGGAAACACAATGTTGTTTGTTATAAGAAATAAAACCTGAAATCTATGATAATTACATTTTTTTTCTTTGGAAGATTCTATGTAGCATAATAAATAAAACCTGAAATCTATGGTAATTACATTTTTTCTTTGGAAGGAAGAAGGAACCGTAGCAAATGTCACCCGGTGACAACTGAGAAATAGACTTCCATTTGTCCCTCTAGTCAGTTTTCAAAGGGAACAGTCGGAATAATTATCACCCCGGTGATAACTGGAAGACAATTCCGCTATCACCGAGGACAGCGCCAGAGGGGACTATTACTACATAGTATAAAACAAAGTCGCTTTTTCTGTCATGTGTCATGTTGTATGTCCCTATGAACGCTCAAATCTTTAAAACTACGCAACGGATTTTGATGCGGTTTTTAATAGATAGAGTAACTCATGAGAAGGTTTTATGTATAATAACATCTATTAAATAATGGAGAAATACTGTTACCCGTGCGAAGCCGGGCGGGTCGCTAGTTGGGAATAATTCGAACTCGGTTAGACTGGAAGCCGACCCCAACATAGTTGGGAAAAGGCTCGAGGATGATGATATTGCCATATTGCAATCGTAAATCGTTTGCAGACAATATGATTCATTATTGAATCACAGAAAAGGATAAACACGTTTATTTAAAAGAAAAAATAGTGGAATGCCACATACGCTTCAATCGTAATTGAGTCGTGATTGGATCTCAGTCGGATGTGAATCGCATGTCGCTAAAGTAAAATTAGCAGGGGCAGGATTCTGCGCAATTTTTTCTTTGAAATAAACGTTTTTATCCTTTTCTGTCATTCAATAATGAATCATTTTGTCTGCAAATGATTTACGATTGCAATATGGCAATATAGACTAAGAATATTATGGTAATATAGACCAAAATGGCAGACTGATCGCAAACCAATCGAATGTCGTTGGAATACGATTGGTCTATATTAGTAACAGAATGCCCGATATGGTTAAAAAAGCTGTTGCGATGCAATTTCTATTCAATTTTGACATTATTAACTTAACAGAATCGGGCCCCAGAATCGTGCTCCTGAAAGCTCCTAGTCATCCGGATAAACTTGTCATCACGGGAGATACCAACTCAGTCAATTATAAGGTTGGGCTTAGAGAAACACAGTTCCTTACGAGTAACCATTTATTACTGAATCCCATATGAAATGATACATGATTTAATAAGATAGACATACATAGATAGACACGCGACACATACATAGGTAATAGGTATTCATTCATACATACACTATACAATATCAGCATACAAACTTCATATTTTTGTAATTTATTTTTCAGGTGTGACACAACATCAATTTCCACACCCAGAAAAGAATCCTGAGTTATTCAAAGCCTGGGTTAATATAGTTGGAAAACTGGAGACTGCAGATGATATCAAATTTTACAGAAAGCGAGTCATCTGTGACATACATTTTGCAGACAAGTTTAAGAATCGCAACAACCGTTTAAATAACATAGCTGTTCCTACTCTCCATCTTCAGGGTAAGATTTAGATCTTTATTCTTGAACTAGATCGCAATGCCACCTACTGAGTTAAAATTGCCATTAAGAAAACAAAATTTTAATTATTCACAATTAAACTGAACTGAAATCTTTTAGGCCACCTGTTTGCAGTATATTAATATTTAATTGGATATAAAATGCAGTTCATTCACCCCTTAACCAACTCGGTGAAGGTTGTTGTTTAGTGGGATCTTAGACTTGTTTTACTATTTCCAGGTGCTCCATCACAAGATGCTCATATGCCTCCTGCAACTCCACATATACCAACTGAACTTCCTATGCCTGAACATAATATATGGAATCTGCCTTCTACATCAAAGCAAATAGTCACTGGTACGTAAATGCTTGGCTACCTACATTCTCAAATTATGTTTAACTAGCTGCCATAATTAAATACTGCATTTTTTTTATAATAATAATCCCCCCCCCCATGGGGCCACCTTGACGTGATGGGGAAGGCATGAACTTAAAGAAGTCAGTAAGAACTAGACGACCCTGTGCCAATTGGTAAACATGAGGTACCATCAGAAAATATAGTCATAACACCTCGGCTAACCCTTTCCAACTAACGGTCCCAACTTCCCAACTAACCTTCCCTTTCCCTTTACCTTCTCTTCAGTGTCTGATAAAATATATATCTTATTACTTTAAAATATGTACTCTGCAGTCACTCTCTTTCACCTCTTAACTTTTCTTTTCTTAAGTTTTAAAACATTGCTCCTAATATAATTTAATGCGACTACGAAATAGAGTAATAATACCCCAGGCGGGTACCGGAGCTAATCGCGATGGAGAATCCCGCCCCTTTGTATTCTGTGGGGCGACGCTTTTAAATTTCATTTTTTCATAGATACCTTTAAGGCCACCTGTTTGCAGTATAGTAATATTTAATTGGATATAAAATACTGTTCATTCACCCCTTAACCAACTCGGTGAAGGTTGTTGTTTAGTGGGATCTTAGACTTTTTTTACTATTTCCAGGTGCTCCATCACAAGATGCTCATATGCCTCCTGCAACTCCACATATACCAACTGAACTTCCTATGCCTGAACATAATATATGGGATCTGCCTTCTACATCAAAGCAAATAATCACTGGTATGTAAACGGCTACCTACATTCTCAAATTATGTTTAACTAGCTACCATAATTAATTACTGCATTAAGTAATATGTAACTGTTGTGTAGTCATTACAAACACACTTCAACTTGATTTATTGTAATGACAATTTAGGTTAATAATCCTCATGTAACTCACACTAGTAATTTTGATGTTTACAATGACAATGGTGAATTATTATTATTTTATTTTCAGCTGCACCTCCCAATGCGTGTGTTATAGCAGCAGAACATAATTATTGCAGTAAACATGGTATACAACAAAGACGGAAACTTAAAGGAGACAAAAGTAAGTGCCAATGTAGTTTATACCATAAGATATCCAAAAATGTTTATACATAGGCTACTTTTTATCTGGTGTGGAAAGTAGTAAAGTAAAAGTTTTTTTGCAGAAAAACTGAAATCAACTTCATCGCTGGAGAATGAATTAAAGATTTCAAGATTCCAAATGAAGAATTTAAAAACCGAAATTATTCGGTTACGTAAACGGAGTAGTAGTTTGAAAGAAAGATTAGCCAGCGTTGATAAAATTAGCAATACAAATTGTTTAAAAAATAACGAGAAATATGACAACTGCAGCAAAATATTCACAAACATGCAGTACACCCAAACTCACAAGAGAGCTCGTGGGCGGAGGTTTACTTTAAAGGAAAAAGTTTTGTCTCCATGTACAAAAAGAGTCCCAAGAGTTATACTCTTTTATATAAATACTTTACATTGCCCTCTATAAAATCATTAAAAGGCTTCTTGCGAAAATTGAAATAGAGTCGGGGCTAAATAAGTTTTATTCATAAAAATGAGAAAGACTGTGAAGGAATTAAGTCCAGAAGATCGCCTCTGCTGTCTTATTTTGACGAGATGTCAATATCGCCGCAGATCCATTACGACGGATCTAAGGATAAATTAAAGGGATTCGCTTGGCGTAGTAAAATTGCTGACCATGTTTTAGTTTACATGGTCAAAGGATTAAAGAAAAATTTAAACAGCCTGTTGCATACTTTTTACAAATTCTGTTAACAAAGCAGAATTAAAAGCCTTGACTATAAAGTCATTAAATATGTTCAGGGTACAGGGCTTAATATTTTGTGCACAGTGTGCGACCAAAGCACAGTAAATGTCAGTGTAGTGAATGAAATTATTGAAGATAGTAGAATAAAATTCATAAAAGAAAATAAGGAATGGAGACATGATGTAATGGAAGTAGGGAAATCTAAAATTATCCCATTATTTGATGTCCCTCATTTATTGAAAGGGGTAAAACAATTTACTTACGAAGGACTTAAAATATTTCGACTTCGAAGAAAAGGTTGAAAGACGATAAAATGGGAATATTACCAGAAAATTTATGAAGCGGACAAATTACATGGTGAATTAAAAATATGTCAGAAACTAACTGATGAACATATTTATGTGGAGAAAATAAAAAATGAAGGTCAAACACGCAACTTTTTAGCCGCAGTGTTGCTACAGCTGCAGAACATTTATCTGCTAGGGGCGATTTATCTAATGAGTGCCGCCAAGTACATTTACCAAAATGATGGACAATTTATTTGATTCCTTAAATTCAAGCTCATTTAATATGATACATGGAAAAATGTATAAATGTGGTGTTAGAAACAATTCTCCTCATCATGAATTATGGGAAAATGCCAAAAAGGTATTAAAATCAATAAAATTTATTAAAGTTAAAAAAGAAAAGGAAAATAAAATAAGATTAATTGAAACGAGTTCGGTACCTTCAATAAAAATTTTATACGTACTATTGAGGGCATGCAACAGTTGTGGAAAATATTATCCCAAAATATTTATTTGATACAATGATGACCAGAAACTTTAACCAGGACCCACTGGAAAATTTTTGGGAACATTAGAAGTTTTGGGGAGGAATACGGCACCCAACACAATTAGCTTTGAAGGTGCCTATAAATCACTTCTTTTAAATAATTATAACTCACCCCATTCACTTAACGCTAACTGTGAAAATGATGACAATGATTGTCTTCAGACATTGAGTTTCTTTTTGGAAGACAAACTTTTAGAAAACACTTCTAATGTTCCCAGTAATGAGGTTCTACCATTTCAGCAAGAAGAAAATGACGAAATTGAGGTGCCTTTTATAAATTTAAATTCTGAGCCTGCTGATGCTGGTCAGGCCAATTATGTATGTGGGTGGGTGCTGGCTAAATGTTTTAAAAGTTGCTAAATCATGCAGGCACTGCAAAACTGAACTAACTGGCGACAGTCAATTAAAATCAAATAGTTATATATAAGGGCAAAGAATATACAAAAGGAAAACATTGTCTGTTGTATCCCAATATAGTGGCGGAAAAGTTTTTAAAGACATACAAAATATTGTAGTAGAAATTTTGAAAAGAATGTGCCAAAACTAAATTAAAAGAAAAGATAAAAATGTTTTTAGACATATTTGTGGATTATCCTTTCACCTGCGATATCCACAAGATAGAATTAAGAAATGTTTTTGAAAACATTACAATAAATATTTTGGTATATAGTTGGTGCCGCTCAATTAATCGAATTTTATCAGGTAAAATCCAATATCGTGATGAGGATGATGAAACTAAACTTTCAGCACAAATTTATTACAATAAACATAAACATAAGTAAATATGATTTTTATTTAATTCCAGGTCGCCTACTAAGTACTTTCTAAATGTTCCTACATAACGTTGTTCTGTTGAGTTGTAGTAATCTGTGTTGTATTTCCATATTTCAATAAATAACTATTTTCTACATTCTGTGGCTATATTTTGTAAGTACGTACGTATGAACAAATTCCCCTAGAATATCTATAGACGGTTATTCGTCATCTCGACACACTAAACTCACCACGAATGTGTCGAGTTGGTGAAACTCAAAATTTGTACATTTATCATGTCGTCAACTCGCCACGTCAAGATTTTAATTCGTGTCCAGTTAGTGAAACTTAGATTTTATCACTTTTATGTTTTCGCCAAGTTTGGGAATCAACTTTTCGCGTTTCAAACGTTTGCAAAATGGACGTTCAGTGGCCGATGATGTTTGTGACACAATGTATCCAGTTGGCGAAAACATAAAAGTGATAAAATCTAAGTTTCACTAACTGGACACGAATGAAAATCTTGAGTGGCGAGTTGACGACATGATAAATGTACAAATTTCGAGTTTCACCAACTCGACACTTTAATGGTGAGTTTAGTCTGTCGAGATGACGAATAACCTGTAGACAATACTGATGTATACATGTGTGTGAAATGGGATGTACGCACACATAAACAATTTGTTTCGGCAGACGATACCAGATGGCGCTTCAAAAATCGTTTGAAGGTTGCAGAAAAAAATCGAAGTGGGTTCTCTATTCCCAATCTATTTACTATACTCTATGATTGAAATACGATGGGTCGGTCAAGATCACGGAGTAAGTCACCGCGGCGACACCATAAAAGTAGCAAACATTCTAGGAAGAAGAGTCGCTCCAAGGATCGTTCATCATCTAGGAGTAGAAGTTCTAAACTTGTAGAAAAATCTAGGGAACGAAGTTCAAAATCCAGGTCAGTTTGCTGAAATTCTAGGTTAGGTATTATACAAAATAATTTGACACATATCTATCTGTGCTCTGTTATGGGGTTTGTAGTTTTGATTGACGTATCCGTGGTATATTTTCAGAAAAAGATCGCATTCCATGTCGTCTTCAAGCAGTAGTGAAGCTTCTTACGAAGGAAGTAGAAGCCACAGGAAGAAGTCGAAGGGGCGCAGCAAGATGGATGAAGTCGACAGACTAGCTGAAATGGAAAGACAGAGACGTGTGAGAGAAGCTGAACAGAAAGTAAATAACAAATTGTTTTGAGATAAAAACTTCCTTTGATTGTGTGGAAATCGTATTTGGGTGCATTTGGGATCAACATCTATCAAATATATATATAGATCAAATAAAACAATAATACGGTTTGCAGCCCAAACAGTGACAAAATTATGTCTGTATATAGTTGTACATAACAATAAAATGTTGTTTTCCAGGTGGTGGAAGAAGAAGCAGCAAAAAGAATAGAACTTCTAGTGAAGAAGAGAGTTGAAGAGGAATTAGAAAAAAGAAAAGATGAAATTGAACAAGAAGTGGCTAAAAGGGTAGAAGAAGCGAAACGGAAGATGGAGAAAGAAATGATGGAAGAACTTGAGCGACAAAGAGAACAACAGCGCCGCGAGGAGCTGGCTAGACAGGTAACTGACAACTGTACATACCAGTCATGTGTACTGGCAACACAACACAATGTTGCATATACACATGACAGCACATACTCTGTGATAGCAACGTAATGTTGCTCTCGCAGCTACACACAAGTGTAAATGCAATATTTAATACCAGCATCATAACAAATAGAGGAACTAATAAAAGTATTATTTCGATCATATCTGTTAAAGGTCCAGTCAGGTGTAGTTCGAGTGCATACAAGAATTAGTTTCTTGAATTTTTAATTGTCACTCACCGAGGCTGGCTGTCTCTGTAATTAATAATTATATACCTACATGTCCATTTTTATAACCACATAATTCATACGCACCTACAAGGCAGAGGTTATTCTATATCCTGCCATATTGTAAGTTTGCCATGAAGGCGTCCGGCTAGCATTTTAAAATTGTTCGCTTGACTGTCCCTGGCAGTCACGTAGTCTATAAGTCAGGTCGGAAGACTGATCAAGAGCAAGAAGCCCTAAGAATTTTATGGAGACGCAGCTTGAGGATCCAGACGTGCGCGCTGAAGGTATTTTTTGAATCTATTTTTTGTATAACCACATAACTGTTTCAAATGAAGGAATTACACATTTATCTGATGTTTCTTCATGTTTTATGGCATTACATAATTATGTTTTTTTACTTAAAACTGTATCTTAGGAGGAAATATAAACATATCAACCTGATTATGTGTGATCAGCATCCTATGTCATTCAAGAACTGAAAAATGAGGTTTTCGCGAACAGCCATTTATTAGAAAGGCTATGTTTACGCAAACTCTGTTTTAATGCATAGTGCTAGTTTTGTCAGTAGAGATCAATATTAACATGTTATTTCTGTTATACAGGAGGAAGAAGCTCGTAAAAGGAAAGAGCTGGAGGAAATCATGGCTGAAAATAATAAAAAGATTGAAGAAGCTCAGCGCAAGCTGGTAAGTTTTGTTTGAATGGCTGATCTTATATGTAATTTTTTTTAAATTATATTGTGTTGTTAATTGATGTATAAGTTTATCTGTGTCTACTTTAAAAGTCATCATGTCAATATAATTGCATTTAGATTTTTTGACGTCTTCCACTGTTCGTTACTGGTATTGATACTATTTTACAATTGTTTCCAGGCTGAGGAGCGGCTAGCCATGATTGAAGAACAAAGGAAAATGGATGAAGAACGGCAGAAATTGAAAAAAGAACAAGAAAAGAGAGTTAAAGAGGAACAGAGAAAAATATTAGGCAAAAATAATTCAAGACCTAAACTGTCATTCTCGTTGAATCCTCTATCATGAGTGGTGACCAACACTTAAGGGTGACTCTAAATAATGAAGATCATCATTATTTAATAGAATCATTTACAGGTTTTACCTAAGAGACATTTTCATTAGCTTAGATATGTGTACATGTTTATTTTCTTCTGTTCAAATGGCATGAGGATAAATAAGATTTGGAGTGGAAATTCGGCGGTCAAACTCACCAAGACCTTATGACACGGTTGACAGTATTGCTGGAATTATAATCTATAGAAGGTAGATACCTCATAGGGCCTTGTAAATATATAAACAAGACGTGTGATCTGCGATGTTGCCCTAAACAATTGGATAAGAATTCCATACATTTTTTTTTTTCAAACTTTGTCCTCAGAAAAGCACTTTACCACTTTTTATACATAACTGGATTGTCAAGAAGTACCAAAACTATCTTTTCTTGTAAAAAAAAGTGAAATAACATTTTGTTGAAGAGCAATTGAAAAATTGATTTTCTTTCACCTAACCATTTAAAAGATTTGTTTGATCCAGATTGTGACCATTAAAAAACTGTCTTCTTTTAAGTGGTACCAATTTAAATCATTAACACTGTAATTAAAAATGGTTAATAAATAAAAAATAAATCTCGCAAAGTCGTCAGCAATGTCGTGTGGATACCTACATATTAACGACGAAATTAGATTATTTGTCCAGTCCAACACAAGTGACCTATTGAATTATAGAACTACAATTTATTTAATAGCTGTAAGAATTAATCCTATCTAAGTGCTGCCGATATTACATTTAGATTACCGTTCACAAAGGAGCCTTATAAACAATAATGTTTTAAGTGCATTATACATAGTAATGTTATGTAATAAAATCAATCGACTGCCATTGCAAGGTTATTGTTTTGTAATAGATAACGAAAGCTTTGTGTCAAAACCTTTTTGCAGTGCTAGTTATCGCCATAGTGAAATAACATTAATACATTATATACAGTTGTCTACATAGGGTCGGGTTTAGTTAGGGCCAAATTATGTTTTTCAATGAAACAAAACTAAGATAGGCTTTTGTAAATGTACATACGTTTGTAAATTTAAGGTTAAGATCGTAGGTTTATTTTAAGCAGTTTAGAATAAAACAGTTCAGTTATAGTATATTTTATACATGAAACAAACTTTGTAAAGCTGGTTGCATATAACTCATGTGGACAGAGAAGGTATTAAGTATAACATTTATAAACCTGACTCCCTAAAGGCCTAACGACATATTGACATGAGCCTCGAGCAAAAAAGATAGATGATTTTGCACCATCCCTTATTCGGTTTAACTAACTTCTCATTAAGTATTTGATTTACGAATTTCCCAATAAGAAATTGTCTTTGTTGCCCATGTTTGCGAGTTAATTATGATGTGAATATGTAACCAATTTTACACTGATATTATAATAGTACTTGTGTTTCTTTATGATATAATTCACAACAAATGTTTGCTTTATTCAGTAAGAATCTTTCCATCCATTGTATTCTTCATTACACATTTTCTTTCTTAATGCATGCCATTAAATTTCCACCATAATCCCAATTTTTGTTTTTTTAAGGCATTTCTTTAGTAATTGTAAATTAGGAGCTATGTATTTTGCACAAAATTGGATATTTATACTGATCAGTATCGGGAGCCTTAACATAAAGGCCTCACTTGATAAATAGATCGTGAAAATCATATGCATGAAAATAATATTTCCCTTTGCCTTAAGATTATTGTTAAATTATGGCATTTAAAATTCCGACCGTCCTTGTTTAGGTATGCATATTTTGAACAAATAAATCGAGCGATGTGATGTAAAAATCTTTGTTATCAATTAATTGCAATACAGTACATTTATCTCCCGAACATTCGAAGTGTAATAATTCATTATTCATTTAATTAAATAAAGCCCTTCACATAATCTAAGTTGTTTTGTTTGTAGTGGCATTCCTAATTTTGTAGCCAATATGAGGAGCTGTGAGATGAGACTTGGGACCTACTCTAGAAACGTTAGCGCAATAAATGAGAGGCGTGTTGCTGCTGCAAAACAAAGCATGAGCATTCATCAGCAGCATACCTGCTAAATGACTACGTCATCAGTTACCAATTATAGGAACAGTGGCAGGTTTACTAATCACCTTTTTAACCCAATTCGTTAAATGTGGAATGCGGAAAAAAATAACTTTCAAACAGTCCAGCATTCACTGTTCTTGTCTCGCGCGAAAATACTCTACATCATCATCCTCCGAGCCTTTTCCCAATCATGTTGGGGTCGGCTTCCAGTCTAACCGGATTCAGCTGAGTACCTATGCTTTACAAGAAGCGACTGCCTATCTGACCTCCTCAACCCAGTTACCCGGGCAACCCGATACGATACCCCTTGGAAAATACTCTACAGGACTCTGTAAAAACTATTAGTGGGATCCTATATCTACAGTAAAAAAACAGGTAAAAATTAAAGACTATGTTCCTAACGATGGGTGATGATGATGGGTGAATAATTCCGATACGAATGCATGTATACAACTAATAATAAATCGACTCTACAAAAACTAATTGAAATCACTAGTTATGTCAATGTTTGTCACTGTCATTTGTATACGCCGTGTCGTGTCACCGACCGGTCATCAATGTCAATCTAATTGAATTTCTTTCCATCCGGCCCAGTTTATTTGTGAACTTTGCTCGTCGCTGTTGTTGTATTAGTCGATAAGGCAAAAGTTAGATCAATAATTGTTTTAAATGTATTGAACAAACTACAAATCTATTTATAAATAGGGTACAATATTTAAGCATAATGGCAGAATTTTTGAAGGGTTTATTGTTATCGGTTTTATCAGAAAAGTGTTACGAAGAGTATTTCGTGAAATTCAACTTTCTTGATGGTAATTCTGTTCTAGATATTTATTTAATTTGTAGTTGTTCACGCTAGATTCCGTGTTATGGCTTTTTCGTGTGCGGTAAATTTCTTTATTAGTTTCGAATACATAGGTAATTATTATTGTGTTGTGTTTCAGGGCCTTGCTTGACCGCGACGCTAAGCAAGGGTCTAGGAATCGGTATAATCGCCGGTTCCATCTTAGTGAAAGTACCTCAGATATTGAAGATCCTGAACAGCAAGAGTGCCGAGGGGATCAATATTTATGGAGTCTATTTAGAGTTATTTGCGATCACAGCAAACTTTGCGTACAGTTATGTTATGGGCTTTCCATTTAGGTGAGTTTTATCAATTAGTATTTGAATATCCTTGTAATTTTCTTATCAATGGTTTAGTAATGTCTACTGATCTAGAAGTTTCAATATTTAGCTGATGCCATTATGTACGTTATACCAATTTCCTTGTCATGTGAAAAATGCAAAACAATTTGTTTTGCAAAACACCATTTACAATAATAAACACCTTTCCAATAATCAAACTATATCTACATTTCCAGTGCATGGGGAGAAGGAACATTCCTCGCAATACAAACAGCAGCTATAGCCGCTCTCGTACTGCACTATGGAGGTGGAACAGGGAAGGCCGGTTTATTCATAGCAGCATATGCAGGCATTGTTTCTGCCTTAGTCAGTGGAGTCACACCTACCAAAGTACTTTGGACCATGCAAGCTGTTAATGTGCCTATCATTGTTGTAGCTAAGGTAACAAACATTTCATTTATCACTTATCTCTATAACAAATCATTATAATTATTTATAAGATTTTCCTCATAATTCAACTTCAAGAGCAAATTGAAAAATACTTTTCCTTTTTTAAAGCAACATTTAGTTGGCAATATACAAAAATATATTATAAATTGTAATGAATGTAAGAGATGAATGTCAACAGCTAATAGGATTTTTAAAGAAGTACTTTGCATAAAAAAGGATTTTTAGTTATTTACATAAAAAATTGTATAAACAATGATGAAATGCTTATAAATACTTTTGTTTCCAGTCAATTCAAGTATTCACAAACTACAAGAACGGCAGTACTGGCCAGCTATCAGCAATAACATGTTTGCTGCTGTTTGGAGGCAGTATAGCCAGAATATTCACATCTCTTGTTGAAACTGGAGACTTCATTATTATCGTGACCTACTGCGTGTCTACTGTGGCCAATGGTGCCATTGTAGCTCAATTACTTTGGTACTGGAATGTTGAAAAAGGAACCCAAAATAAGAATAAGAACAAGAAAAAAAAGAAACAAGCATAATTTATTACATAATGTTAATAAAACATTTTTACCTCATAATTTTGTTGTTTTTATCTGATAACCTGTTTATCCTTTGTGTATCATTGAAATCTAAATATCAAAATATAGTTGATAAGTGTAGTAAATCCTGCTTATATTATAAATGCGAAAATTAATTAGGAAGTTTGCCTATCTTATATACTTGCACTTAAATCTGCCAAATCAATTGCAATACACTGAATGTTTTCAGACATGGGTGCTTCAAGATGTCTATGCCTACCTCTAGTATTGCAATCCATATGAAAACGATTTTAATATAGCTAGGTCATAGATAAGTTATGTAAATGGGTCCATACATCATATTTACGTAGGAGATTGATAAGGAGAGAGTTAAAATACTGTAAAGGAATGCTGTTTTTCTTGGTGCACAGAAAAGAAACAACATTTACATTATAAGTCACTTTATTTAATAATTTCACCAATCACAATTAATGGAACAAATCATAGTGACTAATATACACTATCCCAGTATAATTGGAATGTGTTCACAGAGCGGGGATTTGTTATTTGGAAATACAATAAAACGTTAAGCTGTTGTACTATTACAGCAAACATTTACCATGAAATATCTTACGAAGGAAAATTTAAATGCGAAATTGGTATTCTAAGCTACTTAAAACCATTATTATATTCACAATAATGCAAACAGAAAATCCTTTCATATTGTACTCTATTCTATATTTACATCTAATAATAACTTGAATACATTTCTTAATACAAAAATCGACTGTGGATAACTGATGACTATTATAAATAGTAAGATTATTTACCTTTTGACTATAAGTGATAAATTATCGTTTGATCAGTTGATTCACAGTCAATATGTATGTATATGTAGATAAAATGGTGTGTAGCACCTAAACAAAACTTAGCTAACTGTAAACCTAGCACTCAGTGGCAAAACCAAACGTTTGTGATTTATTCTTTGGGGGCTTGTTCGGCGGGCTGTTTCTCCTCCGGATGGGAGTTCCTCTCGGGTTCATTGCCGTCAGCCCACTTGCCGTCGTATTCCTTTCTGTCCACGTATCTTTCCTCTTCATATTCGCCCTCGCTACGATGGCTGTCACGCTCAGAGTAACGGGAATAACTGTGGGAAGAAATAAACATTATAAAATATTGGCTTATAATGGTAGTAGTGTGTCTGAAACTACAGTAAGCTTACAAAGAGCCTATTGGCTATGTGCAAAGCGAGTGTGGCGGACAGATAACGACCGCAGCGCACAACACGGCAGAAATTGGAAACAAATGCGGATGTTTCAAACCCGGTTTATATTATTATATTCATTTCACAGTAAAATTATTGAATAAATTGCACTGAAATAATGTCAATAATACTATTTTAATCTTTGGTTTTATTTATATTTGCAAAGAAAATTATAATGTTTACATGGTTATTTTTTGACAGCTTCCAAATGTTGCAAACGCTACGCGTCGCCACCGTCGCGCACATAGCCAATATGTTAAGTTCATTTTAGTAATATTGTACAAACCTGTCTCTGTCCTTGTCGCGTCTTTCAGGACTGTAGGATCTAGATCTGCGCGTTCTTTCAGGGCTTCGCGATCTTGAGTAGCGGCCGCCTCTACGATCTCTGAAGTCGCGGAATCCTCCTCTGCAGAAACAAAGGAATACGTCAACATTGCACGACTTCAAATTGACATTATCAAAAGTATTTATATACAGTAATAATTCTGAAGCGTATTTTGAATGATCACCAACAATGTTCGACCGGTATATTCATATAATTTACCTGAACGGTCTACCCCGTCCGCCACCACCACGCCTGGGTCTGAATGGCCTGCCTCCTCTCGAGCGGTTGTCGCGCCACTCCTGCTGGAAGCGTCGTCCGTCGTCTCTGCGGAAGTCTCCGCCCCCGCGGCCGCGGCCCCGGCCTCCGCCCCCGTTGTACGTGTGGAAGCGAGGCCGGTAGTACGTGCCGCGCTCGAAACCGCCACGACCCCGCCAGTTGCCACGACGAACGAAACGACGGAACCTAAATTAAGGAGTTATTAATGTGCACTACTTGTTAGATTTGAAATTAATAAATATTGTAGCCATTTTGTCTCCGTGCAGGGTTGGGGGGGTTAACAAAAAAATAAAAGGTTAAAAATCTACAGTACTACTAGTTCACGTCAAATAACTTTGACCATCTGAAGTCAGCCATTTGATGCCTCTCGTATTGTTTTCGTGCTGTGCAACCACTAGTAGCAAACTTCAATGGGATCGAGTTATTTTATGTGAACCGTAGTCTATTTTCAAAATGCATTTACAATAGCATCTAACAGTTTTAACTTGCTAAAAATCTACAGGGAGGGGTTAAAATAAACACACAAGCCAAGAATACCTTGAGCCCGACCGTGATCGTGATCTGCTGCGAGAGTAGTAGGAGCGGCTGGCGTCGGAGCGCGAGCGAGAGCGAGGCGAGGCCGAGCGGCGGCGGCGCGATGCTACCGAGCCGCTCGCGCTCGACGCCGAGCGGGAGCGGGATCGGGAGCGAGACCGGTACTTGCGGGGCCGTGACCTGATGGGAATTGTAAATTGAAAATAAACAATCGACTTTCAAGTGAAATCTTTACTACTTTTATAATTTGTTTGTGCAAATATACCAGAATATCGCAGTTTTGGCTTAATCAATACATATTTACAAGCCTGTGTTCTTAAGCACCAAAAACTTGCCTCCCTATTGCTTCTACATTACAACCCGTGCCGATAAAGAATGGGATTAGAAATGGCGGCTCATTGAGCTGGGAGCGTCAGCATAACAATGCAATAACAATAAAAACTAATAACTGAATAACGTTAAAAAATATCGTTACCGTTGAAAGTGTTTCGTTATTTCATGAATTAAAATAAAGCTTATGTTAGTTAAATTTGTGATCGTTTTGAGACTACATTACGTAGGTACACAAATTGTCAACAAAACCATTACCTGAATCGCGGAGAGGGTAAGGTTGGATATAAACTATTTTCGCTTCATAACTTTAAATAATCTTAAATATCCATACTAATATCATAAAATGTAAGTAACTCTCTGTCTGTCTGTTATGCTTTCACGGCTAAACCACTGAACCGATTTTGATGAAATTTGGTATGGAGATAACTTGAATCCCTAGCCTTCCTTGGGCTTAGGCTAATTTACTACTACATATATGCTACTTTTTGTTCTTCTTCGACTTTCTACGCATGCGCAACATTCACGTGGGCAAAGGTTTTGAAATAAAAGGATGTAATAAATTTCCAGTAAAATTTCACATCTTGCTGGTGCCGGCAATTACCGTATCAATATCACAAAGGGGAGGGAACGCATAATCAAAGTCGTTATTTTTTTGTCAGTCGGTACCAAAGAGTGTGAGTATAGACGGAAATAATGTGCGAGCGAGAAGTGAATAGATGCGCCGCCATTTCTAATCCCATTCTTTATTGGCACGGGTAGTAATTATTCTAATTACCTAAGAGCATGGCCTTACATATACACGGACAAGTTAGCACCAGATAAAACTATAGATCCTGCTGATTAATAACTTAGTGCCTACTATATGCAAAGTTAAGATACTAACCTGCTCCTCGAGCGCTTAGATCTCCTCTCATCATCTGAGGAGTTGGAAGAGTGTCGCCTGGGTGAGGGAGGCGAGCGCGGGCGGCGGCCGGACGGCGAGGGCGGCTTGATGCGCGTCACGAACTGCTCGGGCCGCCCGTCGCCCACCGACACCGGAGTCTCTCCCTCTTGAGCCAGACGGAATGAACCGAATTTGTCTAGGACTATGTTGCCTTTACGAACCTGTATTACAAAGATATATTATTATAACAAACATTCTCAGAAAATAAATAAAATGGCGGGAAGCAGTCACTTTTTCCTTAGTTGCTGTGGGAACTGCGTAGGCATACTGAGCAGTAAGTACATAATGTATGTAACTTAGTATACAGGACGTCATGAATCCAAGGTCTAATGTGACCTACTGACTGGCCTGTATATTTCGAAATGAATCGAGAGTATGGCGTCATTAGAACTGGCCAGTACAATGGATACTGGGATATATATTGGGAACACACGATTTTGTGATACTATCTAATTAAATAAGGCAGTACTTACAGGATGTGAAGGTTCGGTCCCCGGCGGGTCGGGTTCCCGCTTGTTCGGCGGCGGCGCTGACGGCAGCGGTGGCGGCTCCTTCATGGCCATCGCGCGACGCACCGACACATTCTTATCGCCGCTTGATGGTGATGGCTGGTTATAAAAGAAAAAAGGTTTAATCATTTTCACAAAATATTGAGGCTATAACATATGTTAGAATGTTGACGTTATATTCTTACCTTTGGATTCTCCTGTGAATCATCTGAGCTGTCTTCGAATGCATAATGTTCTTTGTAACCTTTGGGCACAGGAGTTTCCTTCTTCTTGACCCTGTTCAAAGAAAATATATTGTTATTAATTATTCGTGGAAATCATCTGACTATCAATTCTATACACATTATTGTTTTTTTCAAAATAATAAAATTATATTCAAGTCAATTATTGATTCATTTTAATAAATCATTGCAGCGTATTTCTACTTTGGCTGCAGGTAACATATTTTTATGTTGTGTACAAAAAAAATAACTATTAAAAATCACGCGCTAATTGTATGAGTCAAATTAGAAGGATTTGAGTCCAAGAGAAAACGAAGTAGAATATTTTGTAGCTACGAAAATAGGTGTGTTTATATAGATAAATGTATGTATGTAGTAATGGTTAAATGATGCGGCATAACTAACGTGTCTTTGACCGCGCTCATGGACATCTTCCACTTGGGTTTCTCGAGCGGCGGCGGCGGCGCCTGGTCGGGGCTGAGCGAGGAGCGGCCGTCGCGCTTGTGCAGCACTTCCTTCTCCACCATTACGTGGTACGCGCTCAGCTTCGACTCCAGCTCCTCGAGACCGTGCATATCGTCTAGCATCCTGGTGATACGTACACATTTTATTAAGTTAATGCGTGGACATACATTGTTTTTAACAAATAGACGATTACAGGCTCTTATACACAAAGTTGGAAGATGCAGTTATTATCAATTTTCGGAGTTAGCACAGCTTGCGTCAAATAACTTTGACCTTCTGAAGTTAGCTACCAGCGACTGAGCATAACAAAACACGATCGCGTAGCATGAAGCTTTATGACTGTCTTCAGAGAGGATACATTGTTTGACGCTAGCTGTACATAGCCATTTAATTTTAAGTGAGCCTAATATAGGTTATTGTGTACGATACATATAAAGCAATAATGTGATAACTACTTTTAAAAATGAAGTAACGCATTTAAGGTTAGCACACATAAAGCGTTATTTCATATAGAAATGACATTGAATATGTGGTATGGACAACCATACAACCACGGTTAGCGTAAATGATCCAAGTTTCAGTCTACTTAGCTTATTACAATAAAAGTATAACACGCATCCTTTATTTGACTTATACAATTAGCGGGCGGTACTCAGACAATTAACATAAGTGTGATAGTGTCTTACATACAAGTGTGTGTAGGGTAGAATATGAAATCTTACCTCTTGTCATGTTTCCTGTCATATTCGCCATCCGAGCTGAGATCGCGCTTCTTGCCTTTCAACTCTTTTCTGTAATAATAAAATATGTTTTAATCAGCAATTAGCACATATTTAAACTATATAAAGATTGAATACAGTTAAAACATTTAAGGCCATGCGCTATTGTTAAATAATTTTACGTTAGTACATAAAATGCACCATAAGTATTAGCCACACAGTTTTAACATAAAACATAAAATTTTATTGTTTTTGACCTCCTGGACACAAACTTACACTTCAGTGATGTGTAATTGTTTTCTGGAGTTAATTAAACTATGCACACAAATGTATTTGATTTTATGGACATTTACAATGTAAAACTCGTGTGCTCGCAATTTATGAATGAAATTTTGAACTGTCAAATATCAATGTGATCCTAAAACAGTTCATCATTTTACGATCTCACAACGCCAGCGTATTAAAAAAAAACCGGCCAAGTGCGAGTCGGACTCGTGCACGAAGGGTTCCGTAAATTACAGTTAAATCAACCTATCTCAAAAACTATAAGAGATACTTTGATCAAACCAAAAATCGTTGAAAGAGTTAATTAGCATGCATCACCTCTATTTTTAGAATTTTATACCCCGTAGTTATAAAATAGAGGGGGACATACTTTTACGACTTTGAGAGCTGATATCTCAAAACCGTTCACTTTAAGAAAAATGTTTTTGAAAACTTTATATCATTTTAAAGACCTTTCCATTGATACCCCACACGGGTATGTACATCGAAAAAATTCATCCCTCAGTTACATGGGGGGCCCACCCCAATTCTTTTTACTATTTAGTGTCATATTTTTGTAGCGGTTCATACAACACATATTCCCATCAAATTTCATCACTGTAGTACTTATAGTTTCCGAGTAAATCGGCTGTGACAGACGGACAGACGGACATGACGAAACTATAAGGGTTCCGTTTTTGCCATTTTGGCTACGGAACCCTAAAAACCTTTGCAATGCACGGTAGATCTAACCTGTATAACAAATATACAATAAATATACCTGATGGCATCTCTGAGTTTCTTGTCCCCAATGTTTTCCAGGTCACGTAAACTGTAATCATTGTTGGCGGCCGCGCGAGCTATCTTAGCCTTTCGCTTTTCTTCGCGTTCTTGCTCCTTGCGCTTCCTTTTAGATTCTTTCTTCTTCTTCCTATTGGAAAACATTGTTATTTAATTAATTTGTTTTTATATGCAATTTCATAAATATGGTTTCACAAAGCAATTACCTAGAGCCGAATCTCTAATATATAAGAGGAAATATTCTTTTGTTTGTAATGATCTGAAACTATTGAACCGATTTGAAAATTCTTTCACTGTTAGGAAGCTACACTATGCCCAAGTGCCTACTATATTTTACCCGCGTACTAGGAAGTGGGGGAAAGAGAGAAACAGTCAGTTGTTACATAGAGAAGGAGCACGTCATAAATATACCATTATTATCATACTACAATATCAAAATTTTGTCCACACATGCTCCATAATCCGTGCTCACCCAGTCAAATCGAAAAGTTCAGTGAAAGGTACTGACTTATCTTTCTTCTTCTTTTTCTTCTTGTCCCTATCGGCGCCGGGCTGCGGCTGCTGGCCCAACTCCTGCATCTTGCGGTTGCGTTTGTACTGAGCCGTCTCTTCTAAGAAGTTCCGCACTTTATCTTCGTAGTCCGAATCCTCTTTGGTCATTTCGAGGAACTTGCGTACCTGGTAAAAATAAATTAAATGTTAGGGGCGAAAAAAGATAAAACCTTTTTGTAATAATAAATTAAACGATAAGGTGTTTTTTCCACCAGCTACTTTTAAATCAAGTGTCATAACCACTGTCAGTGGTAACTACCAGAGAGCACCAAGTGTATATCACTTGGTGCTCTCTGGTAAAATTCCTGGTGGTGGTTAAATTCCTAGCTTGGAGATGGGCAGCAGTATTTCCGAGCCTAAAAATAATAATACATAATGCATGCCCAGTCCAATGACTATGGCCAATTAATCTCCCCAGCCTGGGGATACCTATGTTTTTAGGCTCATGGGCTGTGCATAGGCAAGTTTTTGTCAGTATTCCTTACCTTCAATTCATAATCAATATCAGCCTGCGACCTCTGCGGTTCAGGGTTGACTTCTTCAACAGGCGGCGGCGGCGGCTGGTACCCATACGGATGGTTGAACTGCGAGTTGTGCGTCCGTGACCCGGCTTCGGGGGCGCCGAGCATCTCCATACGTTTGCTGAGAGGCGACAGGGACCGTTGCCTCTTGTTGTTGGGTTGAGAACGGCGCTTCTTCTTACGGTTGGGACCTTCGGAATCTGTTAATGATAAATTGGTAATGTTTTTATTGTTACCCCTGTAAAGTTTACATGTGAAAACAGTTGGTGCAATTTGGAAGACACATTTGGTAAAGAAAATGGTGTTGTACCTTAATATTATTATGTCGATGTTTCAGTCCCCAGTGAGTATTATAGACTAACATTCTCAGTAATTACAATATATTTTCAAAATGATTGCGTTATTATAGTATAAGTTAGGTTAATAAAATGAATAGGTATTACCACTGCTATCGGACGATGACGACGAAGACTCTGATGATGAACTGGAGCTCGACGAGTCACTTGACGATGATGACGAGCTGCTCGATCGCTTCTTCTTACCCTTGCCGCGCTTCTTCTTCTTCTTTTTATCCTTCTTCTCCGTCAAATTCAACAATTGCTTCAATGTCTCTTTCATCTCATAAGACTTAGCTCCCGTCAAACCAGGCAGAAGCAACTCTGCTGGTTCGATCAACGGCTTGGTAGCTGACGTCTTACTCTTCAAGAAGTCCAGGGAATTCTGTGCCTCTTCATGGAAAGGAATGATCGCCAAACAATCTTCATACGCTTTCTGTGCTTCAGTGATCTTATTTTCGTCTTCGTAACTTCGACCCAATGCTACTAATGTCTCTCCTAAGTACTTCCTAGCGTTGGCATGGTTTGGATTCAGTTTTAGAGATGTTTCAAAGTCTTCTATCGCTTTTTTGAATGTTCCGCTATTGGCGTATAGTGCTCCTCTTGCAACTAATCCTTCGACGTTTCTGGGGTCGATACTTAACGCCTTATTGAGGCATTGGAATGCCTCCGAGTGTCGGCCGGCTTTGAAATGTTCAATTCCTTCAGCGACCGAACGGAAAGCCCACTTGCTTGCTTGTGCTTGACGAAGTTCATCTGCATATTCCGCTGGTGTAAATCCTCCCCTGGTGAAAAAACAATAAGGTTTAAAATACAATAACAATAAATATAAAGCAGGTATGGTCAATTGTGATATAAGATGATTTACCTCAATGACGAAAAGTTGGTGCAGTGCATGTTGGAGATTCCGAGGAGTTCAGAAAGATATTGGACGCAGTTGGGGTTATTGAAGCCTGGACTCTTCTCCAGTATGGCCTCATAGCTCTCACCCTTCATATCCACAGTTTTCCTGGAGGAAATATACATAAATAAATAATGTGAACAGTTGTCAAAGTATTTAATAGTCCTCTTATAATGGAGTATTTTCACTGAGATGAGAGTAACATCTTCAAAGAAGGTATTTATTTAGTTTCAAGCATTTAATTCCTAAAGTGTTTGCTTAGTGTCACACATACGATTATCCTCACCTGTTCCAATGGAGCTGTTCAAAAAATGTTATGTTACTTGAATTTTATTTCTTTCACACATAAAGTATAACATCATAGATTAGGTGATGCCGCCTCGACAATGTGACATTAATATTACCGGGACATTCGCAAAGGTCACAACATAATTCAGTAGGTGTGACACGGGTCTTGAAAATCCTCGCTATACCTAGAAAAGAACACCCTAAAATAATTGAGGGAGTGTATGTCCACTGTTGCGGACGATACGTTGAATACAACGATGTAACTGCCGCGCTATCTTGTAACTATTGAGTCATCTCGGAGAGCCTCACATCAGCTAAATTGATTATCGCCGGGAGCAAGTCCTTTTATTATAATAATAAATAACTCCAACATCCAATAAATGCTCATTATAAAAGTCCAATCAATACGTCTCAGATAATGCTGGAATGTTAAACATTAGCTTTAATACAGAATAACATGTTTCCTGTTACACATATCAAGATTGTAGAGACCCTAAAATAATATTTGTACTGACCTTTTCCATTTTATGTTAAAAAATAAAAGATGTGTAAATAATTTGAATATCTGATAAAATCCTCAACAGGAGTCTCGTTGAAATATAGATATTATAAAAACATCCTTCAAGAATCCCAAGGTTTGTTCACATCAAATCAAACTTTGAACAATGTCATGCAATCATTTCACAAGTTGGTGAACAGTGTGATTTGTACTGAAAAGTGATCATAAACCAGTGAAAACATACATCCAATACTCCTTCTGATGTTACACTTACACATATACCTACCAAGTGTGCTCACATTATACTTATATAGCTGTGTGAAACCAACCACATGTAGTTAATCTGAATGAGTATCTAAAAACCAGAGGTATTCTTGTATGCTCTTCCATACATAGTCAGGTCAAATAATATGTGACTTTGTTCCAATGTTCTTGAAATCCCAGGCATAAGTGCAATATATTCCATTATTATCTACTCCTTCCCAGTTTTCTAAGCATTAAATATCTTCAAGTAGTCCATGACATTCTTCCACATTCTCATAATAATATCTTCAGTATTCTTGTTTTCAAACAATAAAAAAAAATACCACTGTTTTTGTAGGCTCGAAATAAGATTGTACTACAAATAAATACATGAAAAAACACTATGTTTTTGTGTAAAGCAAAACAGTAAAACCTGTAAATAGTGTAGGGACAATGTGATTACTCAGAAGCGTTTGTTATTGAGTTAGTACATACTTGTAGACGAGAGGGAAGTCGTCGGTGCTGAGAAGGCCTAGCGGCGGCTTAGGCGGAGCGTCATCGGGCCCGCGGGTGATTCCTTTCATGCCGCACACCATTTTGTCAGTGTCAGGGATAACTTCTATCACTTCACAGCATACAGTGTCATTCATCAGGTAGTTTCTTGACACGTTTTTCTTGTCCACAGCTGGTATGATATTTGTAACTGGTAAAAATGCCTGGAGAAGAAACTTTCTGTTATTATACCACACTCACAATCTGTGTCCTTCCTTATGAATAATGGGCATACTGAAGTGGAAATATGTTAAGTTTTTAATTGTTTTGCAATTATGAATATTATTTTTCAATATTTTATGCTAAGGTTAATTCAAGAAATTCAATAATTGACCTCATAAGAACTACAACAATAGCAACATAAAGCTTATTGTTATTATGCACATATTGATACAGCTGAAGAGGTCAGCACATACAATTGACTATTAATGATTTTAAAGTAATTATTTAATCACCATTAACATATACAAAGCAAACAATAGTTACATTAACTGGCCAACAAAATACGTCAAAAATATAATTTATGATTTTCAAATAGTGCTTTATTTGGGAATAGTAATTTATGCTATGGCTGTCTGCGTAGGCGGTAACTTTCAACTCAAGTATGTGCTTATATGGCCAGTCTTAATAAAACCAGCTTGGAATAGAATGTTTATGTTTCACAATGTTGTGCAATACCTTCACATTGATGTCAGCTACATATCTGGAGGTCGGGCCGGCGGTGCAAAGCACCTTTAGCATCATACCCGAAGCCGTCCTGTTGATGACCGCTCCTATTATTAGTTCTCCTGTCTTCACATTCTGAAATAGACATGATTCTTTTAGAGATGTCAATAGTTGGAAAATAAAAAGTTTTATTTTAATTAGTAGATGACCTTGCCAGTCTGTAATTTTGTTTTTAAAAAGTTTTATAATTTTTCTATTATGTTCAAGGTTAAAGTATGTAGAAATAACTGATTACTATGTCATTTTAACCATGAAGATAACAATAGCTATAAAAATTCATAGATAGCACAGGTATGTGGCATTACCAAACAAGTTTCTAGTTGAAAGTAATTATTTTCAAAGGTATTATTGGTACATGAAGTAGAATGTGTTTTATACTTACATCAAAGAAATGCCTTAATCTCGCAGATTTGTCGACATTCAAGAATGTTTCGAAAGGTGGCATTAAAGCATACAGATCTGAAACAATTCACAGGAACTTTTAACCCAAAACTCGCTAAAAGCTGCATTGATTTAAATGAAAGTTTATATGGATATAGAGAAAACTCCCAACAAGAATATTTGAGAAAGGTCAAAATAAAAGATATTTGGAGATTAAGCATTAATTTATATGTCCAAGAAATGAGTCCTAGGTTGTTCGTGTTGTTTGTGAGGGATCAATTATTATTAGTGTTGGAATTGTTATAGCTAGGCAATCCTTCAGTGAATACAAACACGGGGTAACAAGTACTTAGCAACAGGTTACTGTATAGAAAAAATATACAAGGCTATGTCTAATGTTTATGACCAGAACTCATCAGATGCAAATAGATTAGATTTTTTGTAAGGAACCTTCAGTTTGTTGCTATGGCAGGCAGTGTCATAGTAACTCAACAAGGTGATAAAAAAGCCAAATAAACTTACTGTCTTCCGGTGTAGGCGCGTCTGCTCCAAGGCTAGACGACGATGGTGTTTCCTCCATAATTGAAGTGTCGAACAACGCATTTGCCTCCTTAGCAATGAACTGGTGAAGCTTCAGCCGCTTGCCACGATCTTGAAACGTCAGGTGCTTGTGCCTCGACTGGTATACAGCGAAATCCAATGCACCCACGCCAATTTTTGTCAAATCGTCTTCCCCTCTCTCTGCTTCCCACGTTTTTTGAAGTTGCTGACCATGGTAGTTAATGGATTGCGTCACTAAGGACGCATCCAAAGAAGGGTCCATACTTCAGTTCTATAAGAAAAACAAGGTTAGATTAATTTAGCTCCAGCACTGAATAAATAAATTAGATAAAAGTGAGAGTACAAAATGCCGACGCCATTTTGGTAATTTATACCCGGAGGACCAAACAGAAGGAATAATGATTTTACTGTCTGTTATGAATTAATATTCTCTTAAATAAACACTTACCCTACGAGCACTATGTTTTAGTATATTTCAATTCAATGCCACAATGAATTATTTTCTCCTAGCTAAAAACACATTCACAGACCACCACACTTCAACAGGAAAATGGAGACGAATGAACAATGAATGTTATATTGAATGAATGGTGAACAGATGACAAACGAAAGTTCAATTTTTGAATGATTTGGAACGATCATTGAAGGTTTGACTTCATGGCTTTTCAGTTTTCTTTTTTAATTATTGAAAGAAGTCGTGGTGGCCTAGTGAACGGAGCACCAACCTCTTGAGCATAAGTGTGTTGGTTCGATTCCATCCAGGTCAGGCAATATTCCTAAGTTAATCTTAGACACCCATGATTAATAGAACCAACTCGGATTGATCAGGGGTTTTGATTAACGTTCAACAGACTTAAAAAAAGGAGGTCTTCAATTTGGATTTGTTTATTTATTATTTTTAGGGTTACGGAACCCAAAGGGTAAAATGGGATCCTATTATTTTCGCTCCTCTGTCCGTCCGTCCTCCCACCCGTCCGTCTGTCACCAGGCTGTATCTCATGAACCGTGATAGTTAGAAAGCTGAAATTTTCATAGATGATGTATTTTTGTTGCCGCTATAACAACAAATACTGAAAATAGAATTTAATAAATATTTTGGGGGGCTCCCATACAACAAACGTGATTTATTAATTTTGTTTTATTAATAATTAGCTTCTGCCAGCGACTTCGTCCGCGTTAGATTAGGACTTTGTGCAGAGAGAGGCTAATTTCTCCCGTTTTCCCAACATTTACCTTCACTGCTCTGCTCCTATTGATCGTAGCGTGATGAAAAGTATCCTATAACCTGCCCAGGAGTACGAAGACTCATTGTACCAAGTTTCGTTGAAATCCGTTAAGTAGTTTTCGTTTCCATAACGAACATACAGACAGACAGACAAAAATTTTACTGATTGCATTTTTGGCATCAGTATCGATCTACAGATTTATTATAAATATAGATATAGATGGTACGGAACCGTTCGTGCGCGAGTTCGACTCGCACTTGGCCGATTTATTTTTGACTTTTACTCGATTTCTTTATTTCGTTTCATGAATGGGAACACTCGCAGTTGGGTCTCATTGTCCCCAGATCAGGAATTCAGGATCTGATGATGAATCCCGAGAAATCTTGGACAACGCTTGAAAATTGTTGGCACGCATCGGATGAAATCTTGATATTTGTGTGTATATCAAAGGAGCCTACATGACTGTGAAGGTATGGACCTTACCTGATGATGGCGACGACATCAAGGGAACTCGATATCGATTTATAGCAACTACTACGTGTTTGGGCTTAGTTCAATCGTATTGACGAGATCTTTAATTACAACAAAAACACCGAAAAGCAAAAAAAAATGGAAATCGGTCCAGTCGTCTTCGAGTAATCGGTGAACATACATAAAAAAGATCCCGACGAATTGAGAACCTTCTCCTTTTTGGGAAAATAGTATTTCATGACTACCTACTATATAATATTGTAATGCATTTTGCCTCATATATCATTTTGCATTTTGGAGAACTCCTAAACAGTTGATAGCAGCCACCTTTTGTTTCGGCATATTTTAATTATATTGATAAGGACTTTCTACCATTATAGATTACGAATGTATATGCCACTGTCAGTATTAAAATTTGTAATTCTATATAACAAGTCCACATATCTGTACTAACTAGGTAATATTACAAAGCTGACGTTTGTTTGTTTGTTTGAACGCGCTAATCTCAGAAAGTACTGGTCCGATTTGAAAAATTCTTTCAGTGTTAGATAGCCCATTTATCGAGGAAGGTTATAGGCTACTTTTTATCCGAGTACCTACGTGCAGAGGTTTCCACAGGATGCGGATGAAACCGCTGGCAGAAGCTAGTATTTAGATAATAGAGAAAGAAAGCGAAATATAATTTAAATAAAATACAAGATATAAAAACAATCTTTTTCCAACATAACATGAAAATTATCCATTTAAAATCTATATTCCCAACAATAGATCTCACACAATCGAATGCGTTCACGTGTAAAACTTGAAAGTAGATAGGTACAAAAAATAAATAAGTGTGGAGGAATAAAATAAGTTTCGCGGTGGACCATTGTACGGAGTTAGTGAGGGCGGCCCGCCTTCTAGTCCAAACAGTATTTCCATTGTGTCCGCCATTACCTAGCCCTCTTTTCGTCTTTTGTGTTCGCCTCTCTATAGAAGTGAGACCTTCCCAATGACGCTTTATGGCCGCTTTGAAGTATGCAAGATATGGCCGGTATATCTACATTATTCTAAAATATTAGGAGGCTACATTGTGTTATATCCTTTGAAGAAATATGTGGTACGCCGTATTACCAAGTTTAATTTTCATTGCGAAAATGTGGTATGAGATAAATCACGAAGTAGTTTTTTACCTACATAGCTGCTTGTGCGGTGAAATTCTACAGTTAGTTAAAGGCATGCTACAATCGTAACAAAATATTAATTACTCAAAGATTCTACTAAAGACTTGAGAATCAATGAAGCAAAGTAGAAATAAGTAGGTACTTAGAAACGAATTAATCTGACGGTTCGAATTTTCGAAACATACAGTGTAGGTAAACAAATGTAAGCCCTCGCAATATTTTTTAACACATTTTTTTTTGGTAGATTGGTCTTTCCTCACCAAGCTCTACGTCGATTTGCCAGGCAAATTTTAACAGGCCGAAGTTTTTAAATACCTATTATTTTTCTAATTCATCTCCATCAACAATAATACCTACTTACAACACGTGCCTTCTTGTTTATGTAGGTTCTTCTTTTACGATTTTCAAAGTCAAATCATTTATGTACTTACCTACATTAACAACGGAAATAAATTCTTTTGCAAAAAACGGGCCATGACATAACGTAATAATAAAACCAGTATTTGCCTAAATTAACTGTTATAATTTATTATACACTTGACAATTTGTACTTGAAAGTCTACGCCGTGCTACGAAACGCTACGCAGCGACTACGCGTAGCAACACGGGAGTTGTAGTCGTTTACCTTTCTTTGTACGTTTCTTGTTCCAAGCAAACCTTCAACTTTATTAAAATATGACATTAAAAAAATAGTATTACATAGATCAAAATGTTTTTTTTTTTTTATAATTTTCCCCTTTTCCAGTTTCATAATGAACCAACAACAATGGCTAAATCATGGCATACCTCCATATAAACAATCCAATAAAAACAAGTTCAAACAACCTTTTAACAATAAACAAGGCCATGCATAAAATGAAAGATCAATTCATACAGAAAACTACTGTTTCCATTAATATCAGTTATTTTGACACGCAATACCAGCTGCCACGATACAGATGCGGCCGCAATTCGCGTGATTGAATCTTTTTGGTTCGTAATAAGGTTGTTTATGATTTGGCAATTATTTATTGGGTGTACGATTAGCGGTGGCGTGTGTGTATGCAAGGTGTATTGTGCAGGTTCACACAATACGCGGCGCGGCTTTGTGTCTCGTGTTCGCGCCATTGTGCTCGGACATATTACCCAACGTTTCCACATTGTATCTGCTCCTGCTGTCTGTGGCTTCTTCCTTTGATGGGACATATCTTATTTGTCGTACGCACTATTGTGTTACACAGTTACTGTTCGTGTTTTTTGTGTGACGATTCTTATAAGACAACAATTGGCGTCGGAGTTTGACGTAGGCGTTGAGGGAGATATATCAATAGTATGGAGTTCCTTTAATGGTTATTATGAAAGAAACAGTTTTGCGAAGATTTTGTAACTTTAATATACCTAATTATGTTTGATTCCTATATTGTTGTTCCAATGTTGTTTTAACACGTAACTTTGTAGTATATAGATGCACATAGATTTGTAGATATCGAGGTAAAATTTCTTCTCCACATAAGTTCCTGAATATTCGCTATTTGTACCATGGCTATAGGATCGCCATTCAGGAATCCAGAAGCCTATAAAATTAATTAGGTACCTGGGAAAATAAGGCCTCGCTATTTATTTAATTATTTCGTCAGATTTTGCTGAGCAGCTCAAATGAATGAATAAAATATGTAACTAAAATCTAAACAAGCAGCAACGCTACTTCCCCGTCTCGAACAATGAATGAGCCAAAGTTAATGTATTGTAAACATTTAATTACATCGTAAGAGGGAAGTGCATTATGCAAGGGTATGCGAAAGGGTGAAGTTTGACCACGATAGCCGTGGGTGCGCGAGGACCATGCGCGGGCTCTGACGGGCTGGCACTCAACTCACGCCGGCCGGCACAGTCTGTGCTCGCCTCCCATTACGCGCGTTCGTTCCAACAGAACGCAGCCATAGCCTAGCGAACTTTTTCGTAAACACATTTTCCCGCCAAGCTTTCAATGGTGTTCTCTTTTTAAAATTCCGGTGTGTTCGTGATTGTTGTGTGCCAGAATTATTTTTTGTGTGAATTATCTGTGGATGCGTGATGTGTTGTGCGGTTATTGGGAATTTATTGGAATAGCTGGGCCTCCTTTTGGATTTCGCGGTAAGTTTTTGCATGAGATCTATAAGAAACTAATTAGAATTTAATTTGATTTTTCATCTGAGTACATGTTATATTTCTTCGTGTTTGTTTTCAAGAGGATACACATCTTCTTTCAAGTTTAAGGGCACGCTGCCGGCATTAGCTCGTCGGCTTATCGGCCAAATACAACCTTATCACTGCCACAGGCTATAACTTTTTGGCTAAGTTTTGTAACTGATATTTAAAACGTTTAATGTGCCATATGTAAAATACGTACGAGATTATATCTAAGTTTAATCTTAGCTTTATCATAAATCCTGAAGCTGAAGAGGACACAGGAATCACCAGATGATTGAAACTCTTCATAAAGAGTACTTGCTCAAAAATAATTTATTCCCAGCAACAAACGCCATTATGAATCAAAGTTTTAACCATCATAACTACATTACAATATGATAAAAGCAAACCAAACGAACCATCAAAAAACCAATCGCGCGTCACATCGATAAACGCTATAAAGTTGCAAACAACAAAATAATGGTACGAGTCGCAGAATTAACGCTCCTATTGTGTTAGTACAATAATCCGCTATCTAGGCCAGCCTCAGTGCTGCAGACGAACCTTTTGTCTTTCATGTTCGCCGTTAATAATGGCGGGCACCGAAACAGCCGCGCACAATACCGCGAAATGTGCGCGTTTTCATTTGCAAGACAAAACGCGCTTTGTTGTTGTGTCCGCTCAATACTAAATTTATAGCCGGTGGACTGAGAGCCGTATTGACGGCTGGCTAACGAACGACCAACACCATAAATGCATTTTGATCGGAACACAGATTATGTGGCTTTCATCTAGACGGGGCTTCGTGCTCATGTAACTATTTATTTTATGTGTCATTTTATATCTGTGGTAAGTCAATCAAAAGGATTTAGCTCATTAAATTGGCCTTTTTAATCCCTAATCTCGGGGGAATTTATCCTTCTATAAAGATCGTAGAAGCAAATCAATAATCAAGACTTGATCAGCTGATCACGTAGAAACTATTCAAACCTACTTCTGAATCTAGGCAATATTTAGTAAATAAGATAAATCAATAAATAGGTGCCTACTGTATTAACTACAGTAAATATTTTTCGCAGTTCGCAAAATCATAAAAAAAGGTAGGTTTATAAATCTCTGCTTATAAGGCTGCTTTGGAAAGGAGCGCAGGAAAAACAGAATTGTGTCCATTTGGAAAATAAATAGTTTTGATACGATTATTACAGAAAATTATAGAAAAGCCGTTTAAAAACAGTGAGGTATTTCAAAAGTATGGTCCTATTTGTTTATTGCATAATCTTTGTGTTCAATTATTTATTGTGGATAACTATCTTAATATACTTACGGCCGTTCCCAATCACTCTATCCATCTATTGATTTGCTCAATAGAGATAAGTAGTAATGTCAAATTACAAGCAATGTCAAATTCCTATCCATCGTCCATCATCCACTGAGCCTTTTTTCGCTACTATGTTGGGGCCGTCTTCTAGTCTAACAGGATGTAGCTGAGTACCAGCGCTTTACAAGAAGCGACTGCCCAAAATCAAATTCCTATGCCGAGTAAGCAAAATAACAGATACCTAGGTAGAATATTGGGAACCGCCGTTAAAGATTTAAGATTAACTAACCTGATGTTTCTGTAATTTTCTGCAAAAATAACAAAACAAAGCTGAACTAATGAGAAAATGTGATAACTTCTTCTTTTGCACTTACTTGTAAACAACAAACAACGATTACTTTTTGATAAAATTTAATATTTTTCCATAATTATTTATGCATTTACTCTCAGCTCACTTAGAAACAGCTATGTTTTCCAGCCGAAAGGGTCAGTTTTCGTTTGCAGAATGTTTTTTGAAAGCGCGGTGTAAGGCAAAAGAAAGATAGGTGGTTTTTGCGGTGTGCCGGTTACTCCTTGGGCTACTCATTGCTGCTGGCCATTCCAGGATTCGTTCCGTACTTACTTGATAGATTTTTTCAGGTTTAGCGGTTTTAGTACCTAAGGCAAATATCGAGCTGAGCAATGAAATTAGATGATTGATAATATTGTAAGCATAAGCATATACATATATTATTTTTATTTTTTAGGCATAGTTTGGAAAAATATAATGTACATAAAAATAAACGTTTCTTATAAGATTCGAAATAGAAACAATTGCCCCAGAACAAAGATAACTAGTGCGCAACCAACTATGAAATAAAGCCTACAATAAATCTAGTACGACACGCACTTGGCCAAGTTTTGCTTATAAAAGACGCCGTTATGATTAAAACGCGGATACAGACGAAAACCGAATAAAAAACCTCAGAGATCCCCACACATAAAGTTACACTCGAGACCCCAAAGAGTATAGTCACAAAAGCGTCGTAATTGGCCCGTTCTTTTTCTACTTCCCTGAAGCATTGAGAGCCAATGAAACGTGTGCATTTAAATGACGTTCCACAGCTTTGTGGGGTCACACTAAAGTTGTTCGTGAAACCGCCAGTGAGGCTACGACTTTTGTTTAGTAAGCACTGAGGGACTACTCAAAGAAAAACCTGCTTGTTAAGAAATCATTAGTCATGCTTATTTGAAAATGGAATAGAATCGTCACTTGGTAACTTTACAAAATGTGTGTATACTCTCTGGGGCTATACAACTGAGCTGTCAATTGAATTATTATTTGGTGGGTATGGGTTTCTAAATAAATACTTTTGTAAATGTAATATCATGAATATATCTTTTGAAACTAAATTGTGTATAGGCCCACATTCTTATTTTGTTTGCTAAAATACGGACGATAAAAATATGACGAACACAGTTTTTATTTGAAAGAGAGATTAGCGATAGACTGTTTGGACCACACTCGGACATTGCAAAAGTTGCAAATTACAGAATCCAATAAAGAAAAACAAAATTGACGTATTGTAAAAGTGACAGCATATCGAATACAATGTTCTTCGTTTAAAATTTAAAAAATCGGCTTCCTCTCGGATCCCGGCACGCACCACAAAACATACTTACATAACTACACATCCCTCCTTTCTCCTATTGAATTGACTCCCCCCTTCGCCCACTCCCATTCATTCTTTACAGCTTTTGTAGGAGCGCTCAGTCTTTTTGTAACAATGCTGGCGATGTGAATAGAAACTGTCGAAATATTGTTAAGCATGATGTCATCTTGCAGACGGCGGGTTATTTTGATGGCATTGAGGATCTGGTAATTAGTTTGTCAGCTTTAAGATCTTCCAATATGGTGGAACTTAGTGATATAGCAGAAAATTGGCAGCAAGGTGCGTGCACGCGAGTGTAATGTTCGAGCCCGTTGGGGCCGCGGCCGTTTCTGTTAAATCTCTAATTGTACTACTCTCGTAGAAAATTATCGTTCCAAACACAAAATCAATTTGTACGATTGCTTCATTACGCGGAGCCGCAGACAAAAACATGGATTTTAGTACAAATTTTTATCAATACTTAAACAAAATTTTTGCAAGTCGTCGGGAGACGATGATGATGAAAGAGAACTAAATTATTTGTCAACTAGCGTTAACTCTTGAAATCATGATAAACTGAAACTTTGATTTGCATTGACTATATTTATTTTTTTAAACATTATCTCTTTCAAACAGCCCCTTAATGTACACTCTCTTCCAATAATCCATTTGAAACAGTTGTCATCATCATCATATCAGCCAATTGCCGTCCACTGCTGAACGTACGGCCCCAATCAACGCCAACTTCCCCGGTCATAAGCAGAAGAAGCATTGTTTCAAAGAGTAATCAAGCTGAAATATCTACAGCCGAAAATTGTCTTGAACATTTTCTAATTTGACAATCGCTATTCTGTCTATCGATAATATACATAAAAGTAGAGTATTAAAGTAAACAATGGCTAGGTACTAGGGTACCAGAGGGTGTAGGGGGTTGGGCGATCGGTATTTGGTGCTCGCATTGTCGTTGAATAACTTTTGTCCCTATTGTGTAGCTGAAAGTAGAGCCACAAAGACTCTACGGCGTGGAACATAAACCGAAATTCATCAGAGCGCCGATTGTTCGTTTCTTAATGGTGTTTGCAGCTAGATTTGTATGTATTTTCGTTGGTTTTTGGATTAAGTATATCGTTTTGTTTAGATGTACGAATGTTGTTGTTTGACTGTCTTCATTGGAAAGTTTTAAAGGGACTGTCATGCAATTGGGTCTCATTAATTTATTGTTCTCACCGGTTGACCCAGTAGATATAATGACAAGAAGTTTCTTTTAAGATAAGGCAGATTCGTTAACATCGCAAATCGGCACTGCAGCCCATTTTCCCAAAGTTAAGCAGCATTAAACCTACGAGGTATAAGAACAGTATAAAAAGCTAAATCAGCCTTAACTATCATATTTAATAAAGCCATAGATGAGCACAGCAAAAATCTCTGAATAGATGCTCATTGCAGCAATTGCGGGAGACGTTATCTTTGCCGAAAACTTTCTTCGAGACAGGCAGGATTTCTATAACCCATCTGTTGATATACTTACTAGAGATAGAATTTTGAAATAAACTCCTTCAAGTAATGTCAAAGTCCCATCTCTGGTAAGCAAATCAACAGATGGGTATGACATCTGCTTTTTTTGTAAAGAAAGATGATGAGTTTACTTGCAGCAGAACTTAAAGAATCTCTTTATAAATCTTAGAATTTTAATAAAATAATCAAATTATGTAAATTACAACTGTACTGATCGATAGCAACAACAGCAGAGCTACTTTGAAATCACCCGATCTGCTGACATCTTGTCTCTACTTGAGTAATATCACAGTTGCTGTACATCTTCACAATGGTAATATCGTCAAAACCCACTCCGTCTAATTAATAACAATTTGCAAATTATCTATAATATAAAAATGAATCGCAAAATGTGTTGGTAAAGCGCATAACTCAACAACGCCTGGACCAATTTGGCTAATTCTTTTTTTGTTGTGTTTGTTATTGTCAGGAGAAGGTTCTTATGAAAAAAAATTGGGTAAAGTAGAGAAGTCAGTTGACGGGAGCGAAGCCGCGGGCAAAAGCTAGTTTTCTATAAAATAACCTAACTACTTATGCAACAACCAACTGGACCAATTGACGGCAACAACAGCTACTTTGAAAGCTGTCACCCGATCATCAGATATCTTGATTATGTAAGGAGCACTGAGCTCTTTGTACGAACATTATCTTCGCGTCATTACTTCTATACAATCAAGTGCATTGTAATTGAATGAGATCCGACTGGCAATCATTGTTCCAGCTTCTGTTATCAAAGCTATCAATGTAGATATGTAGATATATGGTTTGTCTGTGGTAATGTAGGTTGTGTTGCAATGAATAACGGGACTAGATATTGCAAGTTGAACAGCGAATAAAATAGGATCAAAAGACTGTTGTGAGTTGTATGCAGTATTAGTCAAATGAGAAGCCAATAATTAAGTCAAACATAAGACGCACTCGCAGTAATATGACCATCTGACCGTAGAAAAGCTTGCTTGAAAAGAAAATATCGTCGTATCTAATCGTATATCGTAATATTTCTCAAAGGAATCTCTTTATTTCACAGACAATTTTCCAATTATATTTTTTTATGATTGGTTAAAATTATTATGCTTGTTACCGCCAAATAGTCGTGGGACCTCCATGATTCTGAATTCCGCAAAGATCCAATCACGCCTTTCAAAACCGACATATGTACTTAAATTTAAACTGAAAACTAAAGCGTAAAGGATAATCACAGAGGCATTACAGAAGTTTCGGAAAAGCAGCGACACTTTACGTCGGAATCTCGCCACATCTCGGCAAAGCGTCGGAGAACGAGGGCGACACACAAAGGGGTAGAAAAATGGGTAACCTACTCCTACAGGCTTTACAAATCTTACTATTCATATAACATCCATAGAAATCATAGGGGCCATGGTTTGCGGCCGCACTTATAATATATCTTTTGCTGGTTGCACTTTTCTTACGGGAAATTCTTTTGAATTTTCTTACGTTTAGGCCAAGGGTTGCTATCTCATTAATTCGTATTTTAATTAAGTATGGATGTAGTGTTTAATACTTTAGTTAAATAAGCGTTTTTAGATATTTTTTCCCACTATGCGATAATATGAAAAGCTACCAGCAATTTGGTTACGAAAATGCAGCCTTTTTTGTAGACTTACCTTTGAAAGTTTGCCCTCTAAATTACTATAAAAATATGCAAGCAAGAACTGAATGTTTAAATATACAATCGATCTAACACATATGGGTATATTTTCCATAAACTTTATTACTATCTCAGCTAGAGAAATACCATTGTAATATCTAACGGTTGCTAACCTGCGTCTGAGAGCAAGCTGGTGTCCGGCTTTCAGAGTTAAAAGTATTCATGAAGATATTCTGAAAGCGGGGCCGGCGCTCCTTTTTGTATTGGTCACAATGAGCTATCCTCAAACGCAAGTGATTTGGTACAATTTGGAGGCGGATGGAGATTTAGGTTTAAAGGAATAATATATGTATGTACTTGCAATTATTTACATTTCATACAGGCAAGCACCGTTGTGGTTTTAAAGAGAGTATTATGTGATTATATAGTCATCTAAAAACAAAATAGGGTAAGGTTAAGGTAAGGTAAGCTTAAAGGTAAACCAACTTTTAATCTTAAGATAACGTTTTTTATTTGATTATGTTTTAGTAAAAAAGAAACATTTAAGAGATCTTCTACACCTTTTATGAAGCTGTTAAACATGCTGTACCTACTATGTGATATCAAACAATAGGTATATAAAATAGGCAATTGTCTGGCCGCTTCCGCTTATCACTTACTCCAAGACCATATTTTCCCTGAAAGACACAAAATTACTCGCTATTCAGCTGCTTTGAACGTAATTTATAATTGAAGGTCCGAAACCACTCGATGATGCCTTTGATATTATTTACAAAATAAGGTCGCCATGGGATAATCTTATTGATGATACAATAAGCGTGTTTTTCCTATAAGTGAAAAGAAAATAAATTAAGTGCTGGAAAAAACCAAGCACGCTTGAAAAGAGTGCTAATGGTATCCACTGATGGTAGGTCGGAACGTCATTTCTAAATTCGAATTAGGAATTGTCTATTATTCCGTAGAATTTTTTAATATTTAAAAGAAAGGTGCTGATGGAAACTTTTTGGGCAATTTTGGTGGCACGAAAAGTTATGTTAGGTTTGGCATTACGTAGGTATATAAACCGGGACAATGCATTTTTATTCCTTGGATATTTTCCAATGAATCGACAAATTGGCATAATAAAATCAACAATAAAAATTGTATTTTCCACTATTCACATAATTGATCGATGCCGTGTTTCATTAGTACCTAAATAAAAATGTCCACACTTTCTACCCCTAATTCAACCCTCGGAAAATCACGGTTAAACCAGGAGACAACAATTGTAATAAAGCGCTCCTATTATTCATGGATGTATTAACTTAATGCGATTCAATAACAGCCATTCACGCCGTAATGTGGGGTGGCGCGGTTATGTGGGGCTTTTTTACTTTTATCATGAAATTAGGGTACCTATAGAAAACTCTTGTAAAGAATTGTGAAAGTACAAGAAAATGTGGAAGCCATAATGTAAAATTTACCATTTATTAATTTAATGAATATCTCCGAAACTATCAATAAAGGGGAATCTGTTCTATTTTCAAATAATGCCACAAACAATGTGTCTACATCACTGATACTTTTTTCTAAAAAACCTTTTATTGTCCCGAAAGAGTATGGATATCGTAGCCATTGTCAAAACCGAGCTGCAATGGATGTAGGTTATTCATACACGAATAACCGAAACATTTTTAACGACCAATATTTTTAGAAAATCTAAACTGCATTTACCATCTACGTCCACAGTTGGAGAAGGGCCAAAGTGTCATTTTTATCGATTGCACTAAACAATGGACGGGCCGTCACACAATAGTTGTGAATGGCAAGCGATGTAGATTAGGCAGGGGTTCGCTCTTGACGGATTAAGCCGAGCCTTGGATGTTATCTGCCAGCCTAAATACGCTTTTTAAGGCGATAATACTTGCGCAATTTTCTTTATAGCGTCTGCATATGGCCATAGAACAGAGTCTTACAAAAATATTAATTGCAATTATGTTGGTGAAATTTAAGTACTATCTTCTTTTACTCACACAGATGTCGAAACAGAAATCCGTATATCCTTAGCAAAAACCACATTCAGTAAAAAGATACGACACCACCACTTAGCATGTACAAAAACGTAAGGAAATCCGACGACAAACAAACAAACCAACAAAAGTAGCAAACCGCAAATCGCAAGGTTTAAGTGAGTTCAAATATGAAAAAACCGGCCAAGTGCGAGTCGGACTCGTGCACGAAGGGTTCCGTAAATTACAGTTAAATCAACCTATCTCAAAAACTATAAGAGATATTTTGATCAAACCAAAAATCGTTGAAAGAGTTAATTAGCATGCATCACCTCTATTTTTTTTAGAATTTTATACCCCGTAGTTATAAAAATAGAGGGGGGGGGACATACTTTTTACGACTTTGAGAGCTGATATCTCAAAAACCGTTCACTTTAAGAAAAATGTTTTTTAGAAAACTTTATATCATTTTAAAAGACCTTTCCATTGATACCCCACACGGGTATGTACATCGAAAAAAAAAATTTCATCCCTCAGTTACATGTATGGGGGGCCCCACCCCCAATTCTTTTTTTTACTATTTAGTGTCATATTTTTGTAGCGGTTCATACAACACATATTCCCATCAAATTTCATCACTGTAGTACTTATAGTTTCCGAGTAAATCGGCTGTGACAGACGGACAGACGGACAGACGGACAGACGGACATGACGAAACTATAAGGGTTCCGTTTTTGCCATTTTGGCTACGGAACCCTAAAAAAGGGAAAGTGTTGGCTTTCTATTGTCGTTCGGAATCACTTTGGCACACGCCGGGGGAGGCTACTGGAAGAGTCAGCGGGTAAATGCAATTACTATGAAGTTTATTTCACTTTTTTAATCTGTGTTTTGCCATTGTTTACGTATCAATTTAAAAAAGTGACTTAAAACATCTAGGGAATATGAAGCTTTTTTTAATTTTTCACCCACGTATAAAATCTGTCAAACTAAACAAAAATAGGTGGCATGAAATAAGAACGGATCATATAATTTTTGGTATGCAACCTTTTTTTAAAAAATGTGCTGGTACTGGCTTGAACGTCATAAAAAAAGTAACGTAATGCCATAAGTTTAATTAAAAGAATTTTACTTTTCTTCTTTTTTAAATTAATGGCTATCCAGTATTTTTTTTCGTATAAAATGGCTAGTCCTATCTTGTCGAAGAAGGTTATAGGTTTTATTTCTTTTTTTACAAACATTGAATCTCTTCATTATTGATGTCACCGTCATGAGAAATTGGCGATCATAGAGAAAAGCTCGTGTTCAAGTTTTGGAGATGACAGAATGCATCATACTTACTATATGTAGGTATGTTAGACGACTATTTTAACATGAAATAAAAGCGTAAAAAATTATTAAATTACGTGTCTTTTAAAGTCGATAAGAAAAACAGATGACAGTATGCATCAAACTGTTACACGACTATATGTTACACGACTATTTTACGAATCTTATAATTATATAAAAATGAATTTATTGCTGTTCGTTCTGCCTAAAACTCCAAAATGGCTGGATTGATTTGTCTTTTTTTGGTTTTAAAATGTTTATAGAGGTCAAAGTTCGCGGGAAAAGCTTTACAAATTATTTAATTGCGTCTCTTTTAAAGTCTTAATGATAAGAAAAACTGCTTCAAAAATAAATTATCTCTGAAAACAACAACTATTGAGATAATCTTAAATCTATCCAGATTTGCGAGTGGGACGATCTAAAAGCGTCTTAGTGCTCTAATTATTACATCTACATTGTGTTACGATATCATATTTGTCGACAATGGCGTCCTTTATGTAGCAAACAATCGTGTTGCTGATGAATTTCGGTCTATGTCTGCGCGGTGTCTTTGTTCGGCCCACCCTGCCTCCTCTAGTGGACAACACAATGGGACAAAAGTTGTTCAATAGCGCAAGCACCTAATACCCAGCCCACCCCTCCATTGTTTCGGGTAATGTTCGACTTTTATGGATATTTTCAATGGATCGCCTATAATCTGGTGAATGAAGTTGCGAACTCTTGCCCATTATCGCTTATGGCTTTTTGGAAAGTAGATTTTCTTTACATGCCAACAATGTGGCTGTGACGTAATGTATGAAAAGGATCTTTTATGTCTGCTGAGAAAATTAAATAAGTTTTACAGCAAATCATTAATGTTTTGATTTAAAACGACTTTGCCTTTGTTTTTACAAAACCTTCATGAAAGAAAATGCTCGTACCACAATCGACACAATCTGAGACCAAAACTTAAAAAATCGAGAAACTTAAAGCACGATAATCGTCGAATCGATTCACAATCGAGCAGGCTCGGACGACGCAAAGTTACGCTGCCGCACCGTCCCACCAGAACACTAGATTATAGAGTTGCGCCGCTCAACAATGGCTCAGATAGCTCATAATGCAGTTTGCCGATGTTGAAAGCAACCGCCACACTTCCCCCGATCGGATTTTCCACGATAATCGTGACAAAAGAACTTTGTGCGGACTCTACCTATATTCTATTGCGATTGTCGCCAGTCGACGCATGCGGTACCACGCTCTATTCATATCGTCTGAACGGATAACTTATCTCCCGACGTGTATTTATTTGTTAGGGTTTATTATGTCGCTGTTTAATGTGGAGGGATTCGATTTTTGATCGCTGGTTCGTTGATATGTAGTCTGTGTTTTGATAGCTTTGTTTGGAATGGATCTGGTACCCAAATATTACGGTACTTTATACGTTATTAATACTTGTACAAATTAAAGGAAAAGAAAATTAATTAATTTGTGCAAGTTCCTAGCTTGCCTTTTCATTTTAAATTAATATGACCAATTTAATGACATTGCTATGGTATGTTGACGAAAATTATTCTTTGAACATTTTGGGCCAGAACGATGACTCCCGCGCCAATTCAGTTCGAATGCAAAGAGTTTTTTTTACATTCAAACATTTCAGTGGGGGATGGCAATTGGCTGCTATGATGCTGATGATAATGATTTGAGCGGTGTAGGCCCCGTTAGCTGAACGTACTTAATATTTTTGAGCAGTCTTAATTTTTGACATAAATGAGAAATTAAGTATTCTGTACTTACGTATCACCATACGTAAGTACAGAATACTTAATTACTCATTTATGTCGTTTTTCTTTGTTTTAATATTTTATAGTGTGCAATAAGATTTATTCAATTCTCTTCTGAACGTACCTAAATACTTTTATAGACATCGATTTCAAGACACCATCTTTCTAATACCCAACAGCAACAATAGAACTTACAAACACATGACTACACATAACGAGCCCGATAACAGACAATTCTCAGTGAATTTATATCAGTATTGTACAGTACAAAGACTACAAAGAGCTAGCACAAAGTTGTGGCCTTCAAACATAGAGGGCCCGCACATTAGCGTTTATAATAGTTCAAGTGACCGAGCAGACACAGGGTTGCATTGTCACGATCATACGTATTATGCGTGGCTTCCGTTACGGTAAAGTTTTGGGGCATGTAAGTGAAATGTCAGATTGCTTATGAAAGTTTGTGTCAATTAGATGTATTGTTAATTGAATAGGCTAAGTAATTGTTTGATGAGTCTGTATGTTTTTACATGAAACACATATGTCTGTGGTATCAAGCCTGATGCTTTTCACGATGAAGGCATATTGTTATCAATACGACCAGTTTCTTTAAAACTGACTACAATTTAGGGATCTCTTGAATATTGAACGAGGGACTTTGAAACTTATTGTATTCGAGACAATATAATCAGACCAAATGGCAGCCTAAAAACCTCAAAATTACTGTCATTCCATTTTCAACAAGGCAATTTTTTGCTTAAATCTAAATATACCATAAACAATTCTTCATAGTAACATCACAATCTTGATCACTTCTCCATTAGTTGAGCAGACTTAGCATACGCCACGTCTCGTGAGGGAGTACGAAGCACGGTCCGTAAGCCAGCGATTATACAATTTATATTCACGTCAACCCAGCCAGTTACGGCATTGTTAAGATCTCAATAGACTTGTGTTGTAATTTCATAATGTTAATACGTGTGTTGTGATGTATGGTGAGGTTAAATTCGGGGCAATATAGTGGGGACAGTTCAATGTTCATGTTTATTTTGGTTTGACAAAAAAAAGGTTTTATTATTTCCTTTTGGATTTTTATTTTTGTTTGACAAGTAAAATCAGGCTGTATTATTTACTTGGATTTTTAGGAACGAAAGTATGTATTATATACTATGTCAGGCCTTAACCAATCAATTGAGTGCTCTTATCTGTTGGTTTTAATCATTCTTATTAATCTTATTTTAAGCTACTTCCGATTCAAAATTTCATATAGGTACTTAAAAAACTGCTTTACCAGTCCTTTATAACTTCGCAAGCAAAACTTCAACAATAGGCACACAATATTGTACAGAATCTTGTCAAAAACATTATGCCAGTAGCATTATATCGAGTGGATCGTCATTTGTCACCCTCGCGTTATTATCAAGTTACACATTCGGTCTGTGACATATGTAGGTATAACTTAAATAATGGCAAGAAATGCAACATGCTTTCAAAATGAAGTGCAAAGCAAACACTCAATTTGCGATCTTTCGGATACTTCTGTAGGGGAGTATAATGTTGTCATCATATCATTTCACATCTTGTCATTTCAATGTATGGATGTGCATTAATAAAAGCTATTGTAAATCGATATACTTAGTTGGATTTTCAATTTGATGTAGTAACTTGAAAAAGTTTAGTCCTTTCAAAGGAAACTTTGCGAGCTGATGTCCAAGTATTGTCAGGTTTTCCGCCCGAGAAAACTATCTTTTACTAAGGAGTATAAGATAACAATTTACATTGAAGAAGTGAAATATCAATTGGACATTAAGATTCCCCGTAGGTAATTATGTTATTAAATTCTTGATATTCCTACTAATCCGCCCAAATGCTTCCGCTTCTAATGATATTTTTTCACTGCCCATAAAGTAATAGGTTACACTTCCATATTAAGAATACAAAAAAATGTTATTTCTACAGCGATATTCAATACTCACTCTTAATATACGAGACATGGATATCGATTTTGTTCTGTATTGGTAAAGGCTTTATTTTTAAAACCAACCTATAAATAACAATTTCATTTCATGACCATCAAAACCTAACACGAAATATGTAGTAAATGTAGTAATGTTATCTAATTATATCGCTACGTCTCCGTCGCGCCATCCGCCATTGTCCCAGCACAATGTCTGCTAATTCCTGATCCATGTAACTTCCTGTATTGTTCCCGTGTTGACAGATTTTCCTATTATCAGCATGAACAATATACCCACTTGTAGTACACGAATAATTGAAATATTGAGAAGCGGACATTGTTGGGTGGGGTTAAATTATTGCATCTAGTGTAATGAGATAACTGAATTATATCAATGAGGTAAGGTACCAGTTATTTCTCGCTGTTTTTTTAATAGTCGTCGACTATCATGAACGTAGCAAGGTAAATTCCTCTATTTTAACTACATACCTACCTATATGCTCTTATTTCCTCACCTAGCTTTAGCTTGTGGTTTCCCCCACGTTCCGGGGAAACTACTTCCCGCGTATAAAAAAGTGTATAAAATTACTCTCAGGAGTACTGGTATGTTTAGAATCTACTGCCAAGTTTCTAAAATCCACTCTGTTGTTTTTGAGTGAGTGATCTACTATCCTTAATAGGATATTATTAGTAGGACTAACAGTCAACCAGTACATAACGCTTCACCAAACATTTCAAACTTTTTAACAAACAAACGATCTAACGACCAATTTCAGCCAACACCGCCATTATTTAGCCGGCCACCAATTTCACAGGTCACATACACGATAACCCATATCTCCGGTATCGCATCCCTCACGGCCAATCGACAGATACCCTTGTATAACACCCTATATTTGTTTCCGGAATACATTAATCTACGCCCTGTATATAGGTGTTGGTTGGTCATGTGAAGTTGATGTGTGTTGGTAGATATTGATACTTTGTTCTTTGTGATTGTGCCAAATGCGCTGAATACTAAAATTGTACACCGTAGTACACTACTAGTTACTTTTATCTGCTTATGATCCCATGACAAAATGCTTTAAGAATTATTAATCTATAATAACTATACTCAAATCCATATCTACGATGTTTTATTTTGGGTTTTCTTTCGCTATAAAACCTTTTGCTTTAAAAAGCGCTTCTAAAAGAACGTACATTCTTATGGTTAACTCTCGAAGGTTCGGTGTTAAATTTGGTTCACTTGTGTTCTATGTATTTCTTTATTCCTTCCCATGGTCGACACAGAGGTTGAGTTTGGTTGCAGTTGTTGTAATTGAAAATAAATTAGATCTTCATAAAATTATCACCTGATCACCTGATCTGAAAATGCACCCCTAAGATTGCATGTTTAGAAGTTATCATAATTAATTAAGTAACCATAAAGTTAAGTAATCATAATTGGGGATACAGTGTTACTCTCACTGTCGGCACAATGTAACTTTTACGCCCAATAAAACAATTAAAAAAGACAGCAAAACTAAAACAAATCACATCCATTCCATTGTACTACTTCATTTGTTTCCATACAATGTTGTCTGAAATTGTGATCCATCAAGAGTTGAATAACATCACACTGAATAGTTGGTGGGCGGCTTATGAATCGCGGCCAGCTTTCGAAGACCCCTCCGAACACCCCTTAGCACCCCTCCGATACCGCATATTGTTTTGTGCGAAAGGGGGAAGGGGTGCAGGGTTAACTGGTGGTACCAAACCATTGTTGGTGCGTCGGATTCGAGTGCGAATTGTCACAGGCAGTCGGACGATTTTATCAATCGCTTATTATTCAACTCCTAACAAATGGATGATGACTCATTTGTGAATGTGGCGCCAGAATGTTGGAATAGTTTTGCAATATGTCATTGATGTGATTTTGATGTTTGAGTAATTGTTGAGTACAATGTCGGTAACTGCTTTGTGTTCCAATCTTACTTATTTCACAAATAGTAATCATCATCTTATACCAACACAATACAATCCGAGTCGACCTCACGTTTAGGCGCATAAAAAACGAATAAATTATATAAAATATGTTTAGAATATTTTCAAAATAAGTATGGCTTATTAGGTGGTTCATGGACTAAGCGGTAACCGTAACCAATACAACGCTTCTCAAAACATACAACACGACTATTGTCGTGTAGCTTTTCCCGTAGGAAAATGAAACTCGAAAAATGTTTGGTCAGATATCATAAAAAAAAGCAGTGCTTTCGCGATTTAATTGAAAGAAAGATCCTACGTACCTACCTACTATTCAAGAGTTTTCTTTATTATTATTAGAAGTATAATCTGATCGCTAATGAGTGGTAGTAGGGCTCAGCGATCAGTGTAGCGTGAAGCTCTCATGTGATTTCCCGACTGCGATGAATTGATGAGCTTTTTCATATTCCGTGGAGCACGCGTGTCGGTGGGGCATCGTTATTTTGTCTCTTGTTCCGCGTGTTTTAAATTTATTTTTTAAGGATTTCGTTGGTGCGCTAATTTCTTTCTTTTTATTTTAAATAAAATAACAAGTACCAATAGAAGTCTTTTGATTAATCAGAGATGGAACATGAAATGGAATATATCCCTTCCATGAAAATCCCATGTTCAATAGAGTTCAAGCAAGTCTACTGTAAGTTTACCTGCCTTGGGTTAGGTTCATGTTTACGTTTACTCATAGTTCAGAGGTTGACAGAATGCTCAATCCTTCTCCGTGTGAGAGGAGGCCTGTGCCCAGCAGTGGGACGATAAAAAGGCTGTAACGTGGTTCAGAGACTGCCCTGAAAAGTAAGAGCACTTGCGTGTCTCGCAACATTCACTCCGCGTCTCGGCCGTCGATCCGACTTCAACATTACTAGCAACTGTTAGTAAAAGCGATTTTCATTCGATTTGGCCGTTTGAGTGAGCGGGCACAACAGTAGCAGATATCGAACGAGTCCATTGTTGGAGGTGACATCTAAAAGCATTGTGCCAAGCAGTACAATCGCACCATTACCGCCGCCATTGTGACAATGTTAACATATCGTTATCTAGATCAAGCGCCATCTATTGTCCGTCGCGGAGACTTTTGTGTAAGAATTTTCTTTCCTTTTCAGCGTTTGGTCGGATAGTTTTGTTACGGTTTATCGACCTTGAGCTGGCGAATAATAAAGGCGGTGTGTTATGTTAATTGAACCACACACTCCAGGAATAATATTGGAATCCTATGCTTAAGAATTGACTCAAGATCACTCTTCATATGCACAGCGGCAAGAGGTTTTACTGTCGAAGGTTTGACGGTCTAGATAGCAGTTACAAAATTATGAACCTAGTCGTATTGAAGGGTATTGAGAATATCAAGAAGATGAAATGTCACATAAAGATTTTTAAATGTATTCTGACAGACCTCTTGCAAACCATGATTGAAATAACTCCTCACCCATTTTTTTTAGAACATATCATAAAACCCACTAACCACGTAATAAGTCACGCTTTTAACTTACTTAAAACTTGCTCTGATCAGGCTACATATTTGTTTTCTGGCCTACGTTGTGGAAAATCAGCGTGCTCTCGTAGTACTGCGTAGCACTCGTCTACGTAACGCTACGAAGTTTTTCGCAAACAATTTCTTTGATACATAAATTGAAGTTTCATAATTTTTGTTCACGTTCATTTAATATTTTTCGATTACTCTAAGATTTCTTTATAGTATGTAAACTTTATGAATCAGGCTTAATCAATATTTGGAACTTTTCGATCGTAGAACTTTTGTGACTTTTTCATTGCTTTTCGTTAAACTTTAGCTGTACGCATTCCTTTTGGATTCTATCAACGTGATACACGCAAGCATTTTTTATAGTAGACCACTCGTAAGACAAGACAAATGTCCCTAATATCAGCCGCAATTATAATTCAGTAGCATCAAATAAAACAAAAGAAAGTCTGCAATTTGCCGCCAGGAGCGAACAACCAATAACCGCTTACTAGCAAAACTTTAACACGAAAAGCTAAACAATAACCCGTCATTACAAAGTATGGATCCCGTCACCCAGCGCGCTGACCAGCCACCACCATTGTTCCACCACCACAATGACTTGTTAATGAGATCAGATCCATCCCCGCTGGACAATGGCCACCCCCGCCCGTCCCACTGATTTTATTAATTAATTCATTACAATAGAACCTGAGTTTCGGACCACTATCTATTGTTTGGTGATAGTGATTCAGCAGGTTGACCTTATGCCGCCTCAGGATACGATGGACTGATTGTTGTACTTAGTTGATTTTCGTGGTTATACTTGTAATGTGAGGTGGGGTGCTGGTCGACTGATTTGCTAAGCAGATTATTCAAAAAATTCAATAAGTTACCCAATACCTACTTGTCTACCATCTGTACGTATGGCATTGGTTAAAGTAAATATTAAATATTTTATGTATAAGATTTAGATATCGCCTGAAATATTAACTGCATCAAACTGGTAACTGAAACTTTTCAATGTTTGTTTTGACAGTTACAAAACACGAGGAATTTTTATGGTATACGGATAAATTACGAAAGAATTCTAGTAGGTTTGTACCCTCTCCATAGCTCAATCACAAGCTTCACAGTTGCGGTCCTTTAGAGATGTAGGTACCAATATTTCCGAAACACATCAACTTTTACATATTTCACAATGTACAGTCAGTCACAGCGAGTGTCGCGTCGCAATTTCTCTATTGTTTTTGAAGTACAATGAAGTACTCAGATAAAATAGGAGTCGGCTGGAGTTAGCATATGAATAAAGTGGACAAAAGACCCCTTCTGTCCATAGCGAAATTTTATTAATTGTGCTTTGTGATAGGGCTGTGCGCGCTCGAGCTGAATTTTCATCAGAAATCGTTAATGAAATAGTCATATGGATGGACAAACGTTTTTTGTATGCGCTGTGTGTTTATCAACAAAACTCATCCTTAAAAAATGGGATGGGAGTGACTAATTTTACGGAGTGTGGCACAACTTGAATCATAGATTACATAGAGGTAGATGTAGAACGTAGTCTGTATCGGTATCGTAAATGACAGGCTACTACTAACTATAACGTCTGCGTTTGAGGAAGTCACACATTTTTTTAAAGCATAATTAAAACAAGGATATTATTTTAAACGAGTAGTCATAAATCCTTTTCCACATTTAACCAAAATATCCGCCCAACAAGCAACATTTTCATCAACCCACCTTTGTGCGGAACTACGCACCGATTCATGCAGATGCTGCATATATTATTCAAAACGAAGTAAGGAAACATGACCAGTAAAATTCAATTTTAATATTGCATCGTATCTAGTGAGAGATTGAATTTTGATACGTCTCGTATGCGTCGAAGAGATTCGCCCCTGCGGCCGCCATTGAGCGTCGCCCGGGCGTACTGCACATTGCAACGATACAGAGATGTACTGTGCAAAAATGTTTTATATGTAGTATTTTTTATTCTTTTTTGTTTTTTGTTTTTTTTGGGAGTTGTATTACAGTTGTAGATTTCGTTAGGTGGGGTGCTATTGTGAACAAAGTTTTTAGAAAAAGTGTACTTGGATGTTTGGAGTACCTACCTACCCACCTCCCATTGTAGCTTAGTATGATGTACATATTATGTTACAGTAATTTTTTGTTGAAGGTAATTTTCTCACTGCAATTTTTGATAACAGATAAAAAGAAAACAAATAATCGTTTGAATTAAGTAGGTACCTATATCGTTTAATTGATTATGGTGTCTAATACCATTAACGTATCAGAGATAATTTATAAATGTTGTGTGTTACATCACTAAGTTATACATAATACTTAACGCTGGAAACAGTATACCTCAAAACAATGATTTCATACTTTATTAAACTGTAATATTGTCCCAATAGTAACAGTCCGACACACTATGCGATTCACCACCGGCTTTGCAGAAATCATAAAGGCGAGAGATCAAACGACGGCCGGTCTTTTTGACCCCGATAACGAAATGATACTCTCCACCGGGCGGCCTCACGAGGACCTCGTCTGCCGAATTAGCAAGTATTGTCTGATTTCATGTGTAGATCTTTGAGATGGTGTTACATTTCATGTACAAATTGGTACATATTGTCAAGAAATTGAGATCGAGGACGTCAATTGTCTAAGTTTCAACGGATGACAGAATTTTCTTTTCGGTTATTTTTGGTAGTTATGTCCTGTTAACATTTTTAGTGATGTTAAAACACGGGTAATAAATTTTCGTAAACGGCTTTCGAAACTCTTATCAGCTAATGAATACATACATAAGTGTATGAGATTAATAGAGTGAAGGCACGCGGCGCAGCGGCCGACAAGGCCGGCTCCATGTCAAGTTCGGAGCCACCTCGTACAGCGCAAAGCGGCGCTACTGTAACAATAATGGCTCGGCCCCCATTGTTTGGGCCCGTGGCACATTACGCTTTTGTCTCTGCCCTCTCCCGTTCCTCACAATGCGGCCAGGAAACAAGTGAGCCTTTATTTCGCCTCTTTTTGTCTCGGAGTATCGCTGCTTATTGTCTTCATTCGATTGTTCGGGCCTCTTCAGAGGGCACATTGTTGTGGACTCCGTCGTTAGTGCTGAGTTGGCGGATGTGCAATGTTCTAAGTGTCGTTTGAATTTTAATACGACGGAAAGTGTGGTAGGTTGGGAGCTCGCTTTGTGATAGTGTCTTGTCTCGTTCATTGACACGGTGGCCGTGCTCTCCTTCATGTGGTTTGTACGTGGAGGTATCCAGTATTGTTTTCGGAAGCAAGTTCCTGTGTGCTCAATATGCTTTATACACGTAGGGATTATTAACGTTCAAGCCATCAATGTAATTGAAAAGAAGACTATTTTCAGGACCAGTAGAATTTACACAAATAAGAACATCTACAAGATCAAGCTGTTGTTCGGTGAAATCTAGCAAGGAGCACCAATTAGGAACTCAATAAGAAATAATTTTATAGGCCTAGGTTTATTCTGAGTGGGAATACTACAGATTGGGAAAACTTACTAACATATGTATTAACTAACACCTATTTAAACAAACATTGTAAAATTATAGAGTACTTTCGAAATACCACAGTACAAAATGCATTTCAGGAATAAATACAAAATGTTCATGATGCAGAAACGGCGTTTTCCAATTTCCGATGCATCTGCCGTTGAAATAATGTCACAGCTACTGTGAACAATACAAAAAATAAAATTTATTCCACAGATATTACGTGGTAGGTACACAGTAAGTTCGGTGGAAATGTATCTATTGTAGATAGGAACTCAATTTAAATGTCTGTTCGGCGCAGACTTGTGTCTAAGCGCCTACCTACTGGTAAAAGCCTTATAAAACGTGATTTTTGATTATTTAATAGAAAAAATACCTGAAATAACTAACAAAATATGGATCTCTCTTGTCCTTAAAAAATGGATTTGAATTTAATTTGTCGAGACCGGTTTTCATTTTCCGTTTCAAGCCTTGCACCTTACGCGGAGACGTCTAAACCGCTGAAACTTTGATGAAATGCTGTTTTCTTCAACCTCGATTATATTTCTATAATAGAGAGAGGCATGTATATTGGTCATATCGATATCCAGCCGTGTTTATCTGCAAATGATACAAGCTCAAGCTCCTCTAGTTAGCATTGTTCGCGGCTCCATTGTGCGACTCGCTTTGTTCAGGCACGCTCCGTTTTTTCCTTTTCGCCTTCGAAACGGCGCTGAAAAACTAAGGGCCGGACTACAAGGGTTGAGGTGTAGCTCTGTGTTTACATTATCAGGGTTTTGTCTTCTGTTAAGGAGGTTGCAATAAAATGTGGGCTGTGTTTGTTCTTTTGGTGTAGTGAATGGAAATTTATTTTCCCAGGTTATTCAGCACGGCTAAATCTTGTTGCTTTTTAATGACGTTATAGTGATTGTTGAGTGTTTTTCTTAGTTTCGGTTACCTATTTTCTATCTCCGAGAAGAAGGCAGTAAAATTTTCATTAAAGTGTACTTTCACAGCCTGCCCATTCAAAGGCTGACCACAACAATACCTACTTTACACGCACGCCACAAAACATAATCCCTTCTATGAATCCTTTGCATTTGGTATCCGACATCCGTACAACACAGCGGCGTATGAATAGACACCGTTGAAATATTCTCTAACATTGTGAGTTCTTTACAAAATCGCCTACACTCGTGTGTCGCCTCGAAACACCATTCATATTTCCCGCGTTTTCCATACACAATATTACGACTTTGTGAGGCGGCGCGCTTCTCAAGTCTCCAAATATAGTCCATTGACGAGCTGCGAGCAAACTCGCTATAGCGAATTAACACTATTCATGGGAAGTTTTGAAAGAGGACTACTCTCATACAATTTGGTCGCATTCATAAAGATTCACTCCTTAGCTAGCTCGATGAATAGATTTATGAAACGTTTTATACAAGAATATGCTATCCGAGAATAATTTCGACGTTTGTTGTCGTTTGTTTTTTATGTTGTGAAGCAATTATGAGTTAAATTACGGCGCTATTAGCTGGCCCTCTAGTAGATGAGGCAAGGAACAATTACGTTGGCGACAATAGTTCGCATTGTGAGGCTATCGTACTAGAAACAGTTGTTCCAGGCGCTGGTAAAAGAATGCTCGGTGGAGCGGCGTGGAACAAAAGCTGGTCCAATTGTGTTACCAGCCACCCGCTTTTTGTGTCCCGCCAAATAGGAAAATGAGTTGAATGGGAAATTCTTTGGAAACTGGTTTTACTTTAGTTGTTTAATATTTTTATACTGTGGAGGTACGTGGAAACTATTAAGGGAAACTTTTTACGCGGTTATTATGTGAACAGAGTTGTTCTGTGGATGATTTATATTTTTGGCTGCATAATCCTTCACTGAATTTTACGTAAGTCCTCAATTGAAAGGTAATTTGTCTTATTAGACGAGCCTGGTAATATCTTGCCCTAGCTTTTTGTTAAATATATTTAGTTACTTATCAGTTTATGCAGTATCTTTAATACTTCACACATGAAAGACAAGAAAAATTAAATAAATTACACAAACGCCTAATACAATCAATCGTGAAAACATAAATCTTAAAATCGATCTCAAAGCACGACAGCGCTTCTTCATATCATGCATTAATGAACTAAAACAGTATATGAAAAAGCTTCCTATCATTCCACCATAATATATTAATAAAAGTCACAAACAGACCTTTCAGCCATCTTCCAGACCGCCACTGAATGGTGTTAATTTACTACTGAATTGCCAACTCCCGAGTGTGAGATTTCAATGGAAGATTCGGTCGACATCACAAGCACGAAATTCTATATGGAAAATGTGGAAATATAAATAGAGGCTGCAAAAAGCGACTCGAAAGGAGGGTGATTTTCTAAAGGCTTCAGCCGTTTTCAATGGACCACTGTTTAACATTACTCATTGAGCGATACCTATTTTCTGATTCCTATTCAAAATATACGAGAGACTCCTTGTAAAAACAGGTACTCTCACGTAAAAAGGCAATAGGGAACTTTTAAACATCTTCACTCGCCAAGAAACTCGGTTTTGTTCTTCTATTTCAAAGTGAAGTCTTACTTACATTAAAAAGAAGTTCAGAACAATAGTCCTGGCTGGAAAGAAAATAGCCTGTTCAGATGCTATTCAACTGTCAAAGAGTCTAAGTTGAAAGAGGTTGTTTATTGAAAAAAATATAATAAAGAGTTTTTAATGCGTGTTGTTGGATTTGTTGGTCTGTGTTTTTTACGTCAGGCATGTCATTGTCATCATCTAGATGTAACACTGTAAATTAGTTAAATTACTATTTACAAAATCAATAATAGTGAAATGTTCATTTAAATCTATGGCATAATATCCGGATGAAAACGTAAACCAAACAGCAAACAGCATTTTTTGTAGAAATGAGAATGTTTTATACTCTTTTCAAGATAGGAATTCTTGAAAACATTGGTCAACTATGACATTTACTTTAAAGAAGCTAGCTAGCAGTGCTCCTTCAGTTGTACCATCGTATGAGGCCAGAGAACTGCGCTCAAGATGGTGGCTTAAAGCAACATTCTTCATTGTAATCATAGTTATTCAAGTAAGCTTTTTACTTTTCTACTTCTGGAAATATGGGACTTCGGGCGATAAACTGTACTGTCCTAATTTGACTTTATACAATTTATAATATAATTTCTGTGCAGTAAGATAATTTATATAAATAGATGTTTATTAACTTATTTCTTTGTCATTATTATACAATAAAAATATGTTCTTGTCACTTTATTTCGTGTATTACTTTTCGTTATAATCTTTGGTATATGTTCTCATTTATGATGAATAACAGATACCTATAAAAATCCATACCTACCTAATATTTACCTCAATAAGGTTACGGCCATAGATAGGAAGGTACGTAATTCAGATAGGAAAACGCAATTTACAGCGAAAACATATATCTCACAGCCTCTTCTGCGCAACGCAACTCAAAGGATTTCGATAAGATCTAGGAAGCAAGAAGGCAAGTATAACAGGAATATGGCATATAATATACTAGCTTCTGCCAGCGGTTTCAACCGCATCCCGTGGGACTACTTCCCGTACCGGGATAAAAAGTAGCCCATAGCCTTCCTCGATAAATGGGCTATCTAACACTGAAATAAATTTTCAAATCGGACCAGTAGTTCCTGAGATTAGCGCGTTCAAACAAACAAACAAACTCTGCAGCTTTATAATATTAGTATAGATTACGTTATGTTACAGCCTTTCTATCGTCCCACTGCTGGGCTGCGGCCTCCTCTCACATTGAGAAGGATTGGACGTTAATCACCACGCTTGCTCAATGCGGGTTGGTGTTTTCAGACTTAATAGTCCAGGTTTCCTCAAGATGTTTTCCTTCACCTTTTTATCAGCCATTGGTGTCCAAGATATACTTAGAAAGTACATACAAACTTAGAAAAGTTGCATTGGTACTTGCCTGACCTGGAATCGCCTGGACTCATACTTCAGAGCTTGGTTCTTTACCCACTAGGCCACCACGACTTATATATTTATCTGATATAATATATAATGTATTAAATCAAGAAAAATTTCAACGATCCTATCGATCCTATCATTCACTTGTCTACGAATTCACCTCACGCTCGTGTGAAGAACATATTTCGAGTCAAATGAGTGACTATGCCCTAATGAGTGCGTCAAAAAATAACCGGCTCATGAATGTCAATAGGATGAAGATGTGGCTGGTAATCAGCGCCCCGCGGCTTTCAATTTCACTCTATTCACATATTTTGCTCACTGTACACTGTACTGTACTGTACACGTTGATTTTGGTTCAGTAGGTTTAATTCAATAAAGGTTGTACTAGGAAGTTGGTGAAAATTCAGGTTAGCATACTTATCTGTATTAATGAAGGCTCTAAAAACTATATGGGTTCCTTATCCAGAGAACGATATTAATTTAAATGGGACTTTTAAGTGTTTATTAACAGCTACCTACAGGAATTTCTTTCGAAAAAGTCGGGTAGGTACCATCTCTTACGTTAACTACGTAGTTCAATGATTGTTTATAGTAGTTCAATTTTGAGTTATTATACTTAATTATAATTCACTTAAACTGGTTCTATTAGGCATTTCAAGTATATAATTGAATAGCATCACCCTTAACGAGTTACGCAAATTAATGCCAAGCAAAAGCTATTTATTAAAGTGTACATAACACCCTATTGTTTTGCAGATGCATATCTATCATAAATATCAGTAGCTGTATCGGCCCACCTATTCAACAATGAAAATATTATAAAGCAACAAAGGCGCCACAATCCCGTCTTTATTTTACACTGTAGAACATCGGTCCGTGGAATTCGTAATTTCTTTGATTCCCGCCTATTGTGCGACTGATAAAAGAGACACTTTTCAGTTGCTCCCGTCTGAATGAATACACCCATTATGGCTACACAAAAGTGGATATTCCAAACAAAAACATCATTGCCGCGGTTATTACGGCGCGTAAAAAACAATTCAGACTATATTCCATTATGATTTCGAACAATGTAGTTGGTAAAATTGTATTTTGTCGCGAATAATGTTGGATCGACGAGGCGCCAGGATTTATTGTCGCTGTTAAAATTTATTCTATATTTTTTTATAAAAGAGATTGGTGGATCGTGACGTAATGATTTATTTCAGTTTATTTATTGTTCTCCCTATTTGTTTCCTGGAATCCTGAAAAGCTGGGCTAGGGATCTCAGAATAAGAAACAATATCAATGGGTGATGTCACTCCTGTATCGGAGATGCAGCGGATGAAATATAATTTGATTTTATGTTTTTCGTGCTAAGGAATTGCTATTTATTCCTTTTCGTTTAGAGATTTAATAAAACTTTACATAGATATTTACATATTTACAATACATTTGTATTGTGTTTGCTATTTATTTGTATATCTATACTAATATTATAAAGCTGAAGAGTTTGTTTGAACGCGCTAATCTCAGGAACTACTGGTCCGATTTGAAAATTTCTTTCAGTGATAGATAGCCCATTTATCGAGGAAGGCAAAAGGCTACCTTTTATCCCGGTACGGGAAGTAGTTCCCACGGGATGCGGGTGAAACCGCTGGTAGAAACTAGTCCTACTAATATTATAAACGCGAAAGTTTGTATGTATGGATGTATGGATGTTTGTTACTCTTTCACGCAAAAACTACTGAATGGATTTTAATGAAACTTTACAATAATATAGCTTATACATCAGAATAACACATAGGCTACAATTTGTAAACATATTGTTCGAAATACTAAACCTGCGCAGACGAAGTCGCGGGCACCAGCTAGTTATAAATAAAGCCAAAGGGTTGGTTTGGTAAGCTGATCATTCTCATCTAATTTGTTCGTTATATCTGATATCTACTTTATGATATAGATAAAGGCTACTTATAATATCTGCCAGATATTGCTATCCTAGACCTGAAAACCAAAAGTTTATAGTTTATGAAGTCTATCAGAGACTTTATCAGTTACCAGTGACCTAGACTGGCCATAAAAGTTATAAGGATTTATAATAATGTTTAGGTATAGGTATCCCAGCCTCTCTCCCCTCTCGAGTTCTAGTAACATAACGTGTTAATAACGACCGTTTTCAAACAAAACAGGCCAAGTGCGAGTCGGACTCGCGCACGTAGGCTTCCGTACCATCCAAACTTATATTTTATATGTATTTATGGATAACGAGCAAAAATGAGCAAAAAATCACGTTTGTTGTATGGGAGCCCCCCGAAATATTTATTTTAGTCTAGTTTTCACAGAAATACCTACATCATTTGTGAAAATTGCAGCTCTCTAACTATCACTAAATATGTATTACATTTAAAAAAAAAATTTTTTATTTAATTTGGGGTTTTTATCCACATGGATATATCAACCCCATCGTAACCTCTAGATTCTATTGACATAATACACTATAATTAATTTAAATGAGAGGGAATAATTAATTAATTGATTTTGCTAATTCACTCTTTTAGCCAAAGCCGATTTGGGACTTGACAAAATTGTCTGTACTAACCCGACATCAAGAATATTCAATTTAAACTCTTCGATTAATGATTCCCTCTCATCTTGATTTCTTACACAATCCATCAGCAAAATATGTATTACATATCTATTTACTACTGTATACCTAAATTGAATGTCTAATTCATTGTAAATAACTACAATGTTTTGTTATTATAATTTTCTTATATTTAATTTGGAACTATTTATCGTACCCCGTGATCGTACCGGAATCTTAATAGGTAAGATCGATCGTCACTACTGCCAGTCAGAAAAAGTTTGTTAACCAGTCTTACCAAGAGGTATCGAGTTGCCCATGAACTGGATTAAGAAGTGCAGATTGGCAATCGCTCTATGTCAAATACTGATATCCCAATATAATAACGAAAAGGTTCGGTAGATGATGTTATGAAGGCATTATTGGGTTGGGAAATCATCAGATAATCCGCACTGAACTGGCTTGCAGCAAGCATGATTTGTGAGTAAAAAACTTGAAACCTACCTACTATAATGCTACGTTTTTTACTGCCTGTTACATAGGTAAGTTAGTCTCAAATATTCATCAGTGATTGAGGGGACGTTGAGAAGGAAATTTGGAAATTCCTAAGCACATGGATATAAAAGTAGCATTATAAATATTATAAAAATCTTTCCGGCTTTGCATGATCCTAAAATTTAAATCTAGACCTGAATCCATTCGTGTTCACAACTGAAAACAGACATCAGAAAAGAACTAGTTACGCCATCTAGCGGAGGTTTTAGTAAACTATTGCAGAGCTTTTCGACGTCAGCGCCATCTGTTGAGCAGTTGCAATGTTCATCGGAAGTAAAGCTTACTCACTGAATAAGCAGATGGCGCTGCGTTGAATCTTGGGAAAATGAAACGCCGCCTTTTTCTTTCTACGCTCGGCAACGGAATTCACGATGTTCACTATGCTTGAAAGATGGCGTTTAAACTGAGGCGGGCGTCCATTTTGTAAATAGACATTGTTTACCGCTAATCTAGATAGCGAGTGCGAACTGTCTAAGGACAGCATGCTAATATTATATTACTTTTAACAAGCTCAATACATTTATCCATCCCATTTATGATTTAATTGATGATAAGATTTTCCCCTTTTATTAGTAAGCAAGAAACTACCAAAAGGATTCATTGAATAGGTTTTATTATGTTATTATTTTAATGCAGTATCAGTTTTTATTATCAGTGTGATAACGTTTATTACACGGTCATCGTGTGTCATACTTAAAATAAGTACCTACCTATATATCAATCAATGATTAACATAAAAACAATTCAAATTAATGACTTTATTAGTTTTTTTTAACACAAGAAGTCGAGGTTATAATTTTTTTGCATATTATTTGACTTTTTTACATTTATATTTTTTGAAATGATTAAATAGAAAATAATCATTCCACACTTGGGACCTTTTTTGTTCCTTGTTTTTGTATTTTTTTTTTTGGACCTGCAGTAAATTAAAAATAGGGAAAAGAAAACTACTTTTCGTCTTTCTTGGTACTTACCAAAATGTTTTTTTATGGATTTTGATAGTCTTATAAAATAAAACCCTAAAAAATAAAAGAGCAGCTGTAGCACGCTGTAGGTCTGTAGGTACCAACAGCTAATTGTTTATAATCTCTTATTTCCGTTTATAGTACCTTTCGAAAGAATGTAGGTACCTACTTACGTTTTTTTTAATAACTGTGGTGCACTTATCTAAATATTTTCATTCGCCATCCTTGCTTCCAATCTTCCAGCCTTCCAGGCACTATTTACGCAGTGGTTCAAACGCAGTTCCAGCTTATCCACGTTCGATTCTCGAACGGGAACAAAGAGATCGGTAGTAATGACATGGTCAGGTGGTTCTCAATTCGAGGCTGTAATCTAGTCGGAACAGGAACTAAAGAAAATCAAAACAAAAACCTTTCACAAAAAAATAAATCGACTTCAGTAATTTACATAAAACCATAATCAAACTACTACTATGCTGAAAATCGCATCAAAAGTTCAGTGAGATAATGGCGCACGTACCTCCATACATATTTTACAGGTCAAACTGAGAACCTTCTTTTTCGTAGTTGGTTAAAATATTAGTCGTGGTGGCCTAGTGGGTAAAGAGTTAACCTCTCGAGTATGCGCGTGGGTTCGATTCCAGGTTAGGCAAGTACCAATACTTTTCTAAGTTTGTAGGTACCTATGTACTTTCTGAGTACCTACATCTTGGACACCAATGACTGTTTCGGATAGCACGTTAAACAATAGGTCCCGGCTGTCATTGAACATGCTTGGTAGTCGTTACGGGTAGTCAGAAGCCAGTAAGTCTGACGCCAGTCTAACCGTGGGATATCGGGTTGCCCGGGTAACTGGGTTGAGGAGGTCAGACGGGCAGTCGCTACAAACTACGTGTAAAACACTGAATCCTGTTAGAGTTAGTTACTAAGCTGAATCCGGTTAGACTGGAAGCTGACCCAAACATAGTTGGGAATAAAGCTCGGGAGATGAGGGGATCGGGTTAAAATATTAAGGCGCGGCACAGAAAAAACAAATTCTACTTTTCATTATGACGCTTTAAATAATGGTGACTAAGATCAACTAGAGTTTAGATCTTAGTCATTTAAGCATCATCCTTTGTGCTAAAGATATAGGTAGGTAGGTAAGTTACTGGGGTCATTAACATTTTACTAGCATACAACCTTGATGCGACCGCTTTTTTCTTTATTTGGACTTCGTTTCTATTTGCGGAATGCCGAAAAAATATACAGATTAGATATTATAATCATCTCCATATACTTTTTATTACCTACTCAAGAATCTGGTGATATCTGGCTGTTTTTGCCACTCTAGTACCAGTAGGTAGTTAAATACATACATTGGGGTTATCGCGGACAGATTACGGATTACGTACGCAGAGATCAATCAATAAAAACGAAATACGCAAACACTAACATATACCTACCTATAGGTAGACACCTAGAAATTGCACCTCATTTAGAATAATTATTAACCAATGCAATAAAACACTGATTGCAGCGGAATATTCCAACATCACACTTTCAGGGCCATATTTCACAAAAATGGTGTAGCAAAGCAATCATGGAACGGAATGACGTAAGCTCTAATAAAATGTAAACAAACCACATTATCTTTACTCGCTGGCAAACAATAACATGTAATACATAAGTAGGAAAAATGTTCAAGCATTTTAATTTATGTAAACCAATTCGTAAACATGAATTCGTCGTCATTATGTCTCTAATTTCTGCTTGTTGGCTATACGCCTGAAAAAATTATAAATTTAAAAAAACCCCCGACCCAAAAAAAGTACGCAATAAATATGACAAAAGGTTAAAACGCTAAACCCTATAAAAAGCAAAAAATAACTTTTAACACTACGTAAACTAAATTTTGTCGTGTCGGGGGACCGCTCTAATTCATTACTTTAGATACGTGTTTTTTTTTAAAACGAATGTTGTAATTGGGTAGGTATCATTTGATTTATGTAAGTATTTATGAAGGTCCCCCGACACGTCAAAATTTAGTTTACGTAGTGTTAAAAGTTATTTTTTGCTTTTTATAGGGTTTAGCGTTTTGACCTTTTGTCATATTTATTGCGTACTTTTTTTGGGTCGGGGGTTTTTTTAAATTTATAATTTAATTTTATTTCATGCTTTTTAAAGGAGCTCCTTAATTTTTCCTTATTTCATTTAATTTATTTTATCTTAAGATGAGGTCGCTATATGCGATTTCGGCCAAAGGAAGCTGTTTAACAATCCTCATGACAAACTGGCTCTGGGAGAATTGCACAGATTGAGAAACAATAAAGATTAACCTTTGGACATTCTAGATTTTCAGCAAAAATATAAATCGGTTTATCCGTTTAATTCCGGCATTTCAGGGTTTCATCCGCCACATCCCATTTCCAGCATCAGGTTCAGGTCAATCAGAAACATGAAGAGAACTCGTCAAGACAAATTCAACGAGCCCAAACTCGATGGGTTTACTAAAAGGCAGTTCAGGGTTACGTCTCCTACCTTCGTGCCCTAACAGCAGACCAGCTCAGTGGTTCCAAAAGACATTAGTGTTTCAAATTTCAGATCCCACATATACTTGCAAGTAAACTGAGCGGGTAACATTCCTATCACATCTAGCAAACGAGCTGATGACCTTGAAGACCTGAACCGATTTCCACCAAACATAGCTAAGAACACTCCCGACTGACATACCTTTTAAACAAAAAAAACCGCATTACAATCGGATCATCCGTTTGGGAGCTACGATGCCACATACACACACACACACACACACACACACACACACACAGACACGTCAAACTTATAACACCCCGTCGTTTTTGCGTCGGGGGTTAAATACATGTTTACGTCAAGAAACGTGACCAACTTTATTAGTAGCTGGGTAGCTTGTCTCTGGCAAAATTATATCACATGCAGGAATAAAAAATAACACAGTTATTTTCATTTTGTACAGTCATTACACAAAGTGCTATTTGTAGCTGAACGTAGGCGTTTGTGATGATAAACACTTGAGGAATATTCGGGAGATTTTACTTTGTTCTACAGATTTCGAAGTAAAACAACAAGTTACATATAAAAATATTTTATTAAAAACATTTTGGTAACATTTAATAAGAACACTTAGGTAAAAATAAATCGACCTCAAAATCATTTCAAAAGAACAGCCTGGACTGGAAGTTCACGGAGGAAGCCGGAACAGCAAAAACTAAAATAAATAAAAACAATGATAACACTCTAGGCAGAGACATGTCTAATTGACAACCAGAATTAAGGCATCGCAAGAATAATTATTTAAGTACGATAAAATACCTACGTCTATTATTATAATTACAACAAATAAACGCCTAGATTGTAACGTTCAGTTGTGTATGCGCCGCGCCGTCCCGCCGGTGACCGCGGGCGGGCGCGGGCGGCGGCGCGCGACCCTGTACAAGTCTCTTGGCAGGGACTTACATCGAGTATTATTGCCACTAACATTATTCACTTCATTCACGAGACATTTGCTTGCCACTACGCCGTAATTATACACTACTAAATACTAAAACATCCCAATTATACAAAGCTATGTTAAAATTTTACCTAACTAATAATATTAACATCTTCGGCTAATTTTGATACTAGAATGATATAACATCATCTCATATTGTACTCTTAACATTACGCTGGATTATAAATTATAAGTGAGGAATAAAACATGTTACACATAATATTGCAAGCATTACTGAGATTGTGCACGTTACGTGATTTCACTAAAGTAACAGTAATTGAAAACTTAGTGTAAGAAAGGAAGATTGCTTATACTGAAGTTGACAAAGGAGTAGCGGGCTGAGCCCTTACAAACAGCTACGATAAAGGAACAGTCATAAAGATTAAATTACGAGCATTGGCACTTTCAATATTAAATCTTAATTACACTCTCGAAATAGCACTGCATATCAATAACCAACTTAAAAACTAAATTCAGATCAGTCATTTATGATATCACATCAAAATAAACAGGGAAATACATAATATGTGATTATCGATTGGATATACTATATCATATATATTATATTTTTTCAAAAGAGGTATTAATTTTCTTAAGGGTTACTAAAAATATTGAGCTCTGCGCCGCGCGCGACGCACTATATCACCATAATACGAGAACAACATTGAACCAATAAGTTTTGGTACTTGGAGTTCATCTCCGAGTTAATCTATTTCGCTAAACCTACATAATGCTTATCAGATATACGTAATACCCACAAGACGCGCACCGCCGCCGCCCAGGCGCCCGCGGACAGGCCCCCGGGCTTTGGCAGCACGCGTCAGGCAAAAAACCCTTCATCCTTATACAATTTTCATTATAAAAATACTGTCATTTGACTACAGTTCAATGAGAAAAAAATATTTATCATATGAATGAACAATAGATATAATACAACATATAGGTAATATTATGTATAATATCATGTATAATGATTTGACTAAAACAAAATAAAATGCATAAAATTGAAATGATTAAAACATTGTAAAATCATTTGAAGACACATAGTAATGGAAGGTACTAAATTGATATTTTAGAAAATTTTGTTAAATAAATAGCACAACAACCAAAATATTTGGCAATGTGGATTAAATAAACATTAACAACTACTACCCTCGGCTGCTAACTTAAACAAAACTGGAATGCAAATATTGCATCGCACCTCGGCCTCTCTTGTTGTCGCGCCGCGCGGGAGCCACTCGGCCGGCCCAGGGACTACTAAACTTAAGGAGACATTCACAACAAGAGCTAGTCTATTAAACTGTGCGTATCGCTCCAAATACTTTCCTTTGAACTACATTCGATTGCAGCTTTGTCATATTATAAGTTACAACTAAAAATAATCTGAATGCAACATTTGATTTTAAAATAACCAATAACAACCATTTTGTGAGTCCGTGTGACTGAGGATATAGCACACTAGGCAAATGAAGCCACCCCTGAACATTGATATATTTATTTATTCGCCAACAGTACGTTAAGGGGCGGCTTCCTACAAAGGCAATAAAGAATGTGTATCACTGTTAGCTGCATTCTGAGATCCATGCTATATGTTCAGTCATTACCCACTGAATCATAAATACGTAAATAAATATTTGTAAAACATCAACTACTTGCTTAAGTTTTGTGTTCATAGCCCAGTTAATTGATTACAGACAAAACAGAAATGAAAGCTTGTGGATTTCTATCGACGTTAAGTAGACATTTGAAATGCAATGTGAGCTTAAACTGTTTGGGAGGTGAACTTCTATGCTGCTTAACTATTTGTTTGGAGAAATCAATGCGCGCATGTTGGTCCCTTCCAAAATATTCGCAAACCTTTAAGCAAACTTCATAAGATGTAAAGAAAATTTTGAAAACTACATACTGTATTGTCTCATATCAACATTTTTTTATAAAAATAACTTTGTGGGAAATATGTCAACATCATTGTGTACAAATACTCCAGTTCCAATTTAAAGCTGATCACAACATAGCAGAACTAAAGTTGCACAAAAGGACAGTATCAATTATTCGTTATAGTTAGTATGTTATACATTACTTACATGTAATTGAAGAGACTCACACTATTAAATATCTTGACTAAATTAAGAGACCACGAATATTACATTTATATATGCACGTACATAGAGATATTGCCAGTCTGTTAACGACACTTACTATAATTTCACTAGTAGCCCAGCATCTGGGCATATCAATGACTCAAACGTTTTAAAACGGTCTGTAACAACTACTAATACCTTAGAATATCTAATCACTGCATTAATTTGTGATGATATGCACTGATAACCCATTTTGACTATGTTCCACATGGGCTCATCATTATAATAATTACAAATGAGTTGTTCAAAGCTTTATAGTTGAGTTGATAAGAAGTTGATTTTAGGGTAATGTGTCAAGATCGTATCCTCTAGATTATATGTCATCACTATTATTATGTAATGCTCGGACGGTAAATCCAACAATCATCATAATTACATCTTAAAATTAATCTACAGCTTGGCTTTAAATTCGTGCCTATCTCGTCAAAATCGTAAATTTAAATAACATCCGAGAAGCAGCCTTTTGGTTTAAACAATGACGATCCTATTGATAAATGACTGTGGAATATATCTAAATTATCTCCTAGAGACTAAAGAATATTATAAAACAATATTTAAATAATAACTATTACATGTAATGGTGGGAAATAACTCATTATGGTATCATAAGTGTAAATGTCTATAATTTAAATATTGCTTTAAGAGTAATTGGACACAAAATCCTGGGGTTGAGTTACACCCTTTGTATTTTATACTAATCAATATAAATTGTATGCTCAACAATTTATAGTTAATATAATATTCTTTGGATAACAAATCATTAACATTTCTAAGAGGAACTAAGTGTAGCATAATATATTACTATAATGATAGAGTTTAATTTGTTGATGGAATATAGATTTAAGTTTTGATCCAATTTTGTCTTTTCCATTAGACTGGGACCTAGAAATGCTGTTTTTTTGGAATAAATCTGGAAATATTTATGGCATTGCAAGTCCGTAGTATTAATTAAGCCTAACTTTATCACACAATTAAATAAGTTAAAAACAAAAAACGAAGTCATGTATCATTACGCATTCCATTCACAGAATTTGTCAAAAATTGTCTTGTTTAAATTAAGATCACAGTATTAAGTCACGTTTTAAAATGTAACTCTACGAATGCGCGCAACGATAGCCACATACATATTCCACAGTCATCCGTAGAACTGGACCACAACAGGCAAGCATATAAACAAACTATATTATAGGAAAGTGTCACAGAACCAATGGCTTTACTTCAAGTAAAGGAACTTTGAATTTTTTGTCAGTCATGGCAAAACATTTCATGCTTATCTGATAACAAATTATTAAAATAGAATGTAAAAACTTAAGTCAAAAAGATAACATGAGCAAAATAAAACTTCATCTCTTGTCATTTCTATGAAAAATATCAAGTTGTCACAAAAATGAATTCCATGAAACTCATGAAATAAAGTCATGGTTCAGCAATTAATGGTTCCGAGCACCACCAAGTGACAGTTAGAGTTAGGAGAAGTTGATATGCACCCTGATGTGTTCCAGTCGTACCCACTTAACTTCGTTTGTTCAGGATTTATGCTGACTCATAGTCACGTCACTCCGTGGCGGCTACGACCCATGAGAAGCCACAGAGGCGGCAAGAGTCCTTTACGTACTGTGTGCGGGTTCCGTACGGGCCCAACCGGTGATACTGGGAGCGGTTGGCGAAGAACAGCGCCGGGTTGTTAGGCGGCAGCACAGTGGGCCGATAGTTCCACCGCTGGTCCGTAAGATTACCCATCAAGTTTAAGATGTCGCGCCCTCCATACGAGATTTTGACATCATCGGCTTTCTTCTCCTTAGGACGAGGCTGCGGCTGCACCACGGGCTCGAATATTTTCTGGAAATAGAGTACACATTGACATAACAATATCACTCTATTCTATAGCCGCGCTTTGTCTGCAGGCGGAGTTAACTCCCGTTGCACACATCTAAGTTGCAAAATCGTTGGCAACAACATAACGGCAGTAGACATTTAGTTTTAACTATTCATGTAGAATATAAACAAATCGCACTTGATCACACAAAAATGTAAATCATGTAACCTATGCCTTTAAAATCTTTCCATTATCACAGGTCGATAATGTACACAACATTGATAGCGTAACAGAGACATTCGCCATTACGGAATATTATGAAAATAGAGAGGTCAAGGCCAGGACGAATGCAAACAAAATAGTGCGAAAATATTCACTCACCTTCTCAGTTGTTTGAGGACTAGACGGCAGGGAGTCGCTGTTTACAGATTCTGATTTGAGCGACCCCAGCGACCCGATACCGCTAGATTCACTGGAGACTGACGGACTCGGGCTCGACTGCGACTGAGACAGGCCCGCTATGTCTATGATATGCCCGAACGAACTAAACGAGTTAAAATTTTCTGTCTCCAGGCCTGCCAGAGGTAGTGCAACGCTCAAAGCCATGTCTGGAACGGAAAATCACGTTTGTATTGTAATTACACGTGCATAAACTCAACTGCGTGTGAACACTATTAGCTATGTTGACAGAATCTAACCAACGCGCCAAACTGTTACGGTGTTATGATCACACAACACGAGAAATAACTCACCACTCACCTTTGACCAGAATTATAATAAATAATCTCAAAATCACACTGTATGCAACGAGTAAAACAATAATTACCGAAAAGCGTAATCCCAAAAAGCTCAAGCCTCGATGTAGTTGAAAAAGATCGAACATTTATGAAGTGAAGTTAGCTGCAATCGCGAGTTTGCGTGTGCGTGATGTCGTCGAGCGCGAACCGGAAATAGCTCTGTCGGTAAAGTAGTTTACTACGCAGCAATAAAATCTTTTGATAAGCATTTATTGAAGTATTAAAGAACCTTAAAATTAATTAATTATTTTTTGTTGATTATCGAATCAATATTTTCCTTAAAATAAACAAAACTTTCTATAGTTTACCTTAAAAGTAAGAATACATTTCATTGACGACAGCGCCATCTGTGATAATATAAAGAAGTCCGTGCGCAGCACCAATCTCGCGTTGTGAATTTACTCACCGCTAGGTGGCAGCACGTGAACTTTGGTTTGACGCGTTTTAGCTAGGTCCGGCTTTTGCTCACAGGTGGCGCTTTGGCATACACACACATGTTGCAATGCTGGGGCTTGGGTCAGTTTTGGAAAAAAAGGAGAACATCCGCAATGAGAACCTCCTTTTTGTGGAGTCAGTAAAAAAAAACTTAAGACGTATCGTTTGATTTTGATCATTTTATGAAGTAAAAACATACAAACGCTGATACTCAGCTGAATCCAGTAGGGAAGCCGATCCCAACATAGGAAATAGCCTCGAGAGATGATGATGTAGTTACATAGGTAGGTACATAGATTACATACTTATCGACTACCTTACTATCTAATAACGTCAACTACCACAATGTATAGTTACTTTTTGTCAAAAAACATTTTTTTTACAATGTGTAGGATTCACCATATTAGGTACCTTTGTAGCAGATTTTGATATAAAACATAATAACCTACGTACAAAAATTGATTTTATAGCTATCCCCTTCTGCCCCTTCTGGAGAACGTTTGTGGACCAGCACGATCTACAATATCACAGTAGGTACTTACTCAGATGTACCTAAAGCTTAATAATTAAGTATAAGCTTTCCTCGATAAATTGGCTATGTATGTATGTATGTACGTACTTACCTATATACAGCTACTTGTAAAATAGTTTTTCAAATAGGAATATTAAATCTTGAAAACAATCTTCAGCCTTTATGAATTACCGACTTGTGCCTACATGTTAAGTCCGTTATTTCTATAATCCGAAATACACATCAAGTTTCAGTTAATAGGTAGGTAAGATTGCGTGATGGAGTAATACCAAAGTGGACTTAGTTACCAAAAACTTCTTAAAAAACAAGCGAATATGATTAAACTAAGCAATCTGATAGAAATATATTTTATGTAGGTACTTGACCCAAATAAGGCCTGCCCAAATTTTTATAGATAATGCATATAACAACTTGCAATTTTATAATAAAATGCACTAATAGTTTGAATATTTATATTTTTTTTACATGTGGATTAAAGAAGAAAGCATGTGAAGACAAATGACTAAAATATCATTTTGGCCATATTGGGAACCGTGTAGTATTTTACCCAAAAATAAATAACAATTCAACTTCCTATTTCATAACAAAACATGACCGTGGCGATTATTGGTATTGCTAATTAACTAGCTTCTTCCAACTTAAAAAAAGAAACCTAGGACGGTACCGTTTTTTTTAAATCGCCCATGTGAATCCGAAGTAGGTATCATATCTTATCTTCAGCTAGGACATTTTTACAGTCAGCACTTGCGTAAAAAGCAGTTCTGTACCATTTTACCGTATTTTCGATCTGCCTATCCTAATCTATTGAGCCGTTTTTTGTGGAAGAAGCTCGTAGGTAATCTACACAGATATACTAATTTATAATTTGTATTAAACCTTGAAAGGTTTTATATTACCTACTTATTGTTTCTATATGTTTTAATGGGACCCATGCATTTAAAAACATAGAATATACAGATACATAGCTTTTTGTTATTCATGAAGAGATGGCTTAACGTTAGGTACATACCTACTTGTGAAATGACGGCTGTTGAAAAGTGTGGACTATCCTAAAGAAAATCCGGTCAATCCATTTAAGTGCTGCGTTACAACAGGCAGAGAAGTCAAACTCTTTTTAAGTTCTTCGGGGATAAAAAAATACTATAGTTAGATAGGTATATTTACTAAATCCAACTCAAACATCACAAAATAATCAATTTTATGTGCTCCAAAAATACCCCAAAATAACTGTTTTCAAGAAGTACCTAATTAAGTGAATGATATTTTTTTATAAGTCACTAGCTTATGCCCGCGGTTTCACCCGCGTTCCAGATAGTGACAAAAACTCCTATATCCTTCTCCCGAGTCTAAGCTACCTCCCCTCTAATTTTCAGTTTAAACGGTTCAGCCATTCTTGAGTTATAAAAAAACAAACTTTTATAAATGCACATAAAAAGGTCTATAAAACTTTTCCAAAAAATCCAATCACAGCTATGATACGATGTTCCATCATGAAATTCCAGTTCATATATTCCGGCTCCATCATCAGGTCAATTCGGCAGTACAATAATTATTAGGCATTATATTCTCATCACAACTGCATACCTACAAGTTGACCTAATAAAAGCAAAAAGTAAAAAGTCAATTTTCTAGAATCAGAATGTAATATTCCTGAAAAAAGAGTTACACTTACCTACCTATTCTAAGTATCATGCAATTCATAGGCATGAAATATCCATAGCAGGGATATTGGAAAGTACATAAGGTATTAAAACTAAAATTTCAGTTCATTTTATTAACTCAGCAAGGTTTATAATTTATAATTTCACATTTACAACCTTCTTACTTAATGGTTGCATTTACTTTATAGACATGCATAGGTAAACAACTTTTCAGGTCATTTAAAAATAAGTACCTAGGTACTTACTCAAACCCTATTGAATAAAATTTGGATGCAGCACATAAAATTACATGGCACTTTTTTATTTCATCCATTTCCTTTATTTTATCACGCAGGTAAAATATCCCGAAAGCAGTAAATGTTCAGTAAAAATGTATTTATTAGGCCATCTAATCTTCAGGTTTGCAAACCTCCTCCATACATACTTATCTCTAAATTCCTTTTGTAAAAAATAATTTCCGTGGGCGCTTTCCATCACTTTATTTATGTTGACGAAATAGAAAATCAATATCAGCCTCTTATTTCAATTGATAGGTTTAAAAGATCACTCTCAAATGAGCCTTAGAATTTCTCAGGCTAATTGGTGTAAGCCGATGTACAAGTGTCATTATATCGAGAGAGCAAGGCGTACGGATCGCTATTGAGCGGGCACTTGGATCCGCGGCGAGCGCGATACGCGCCTAATTGCTCCAAATCGGGTGCTTATGATTTGTAAATATTCTTATATCGGCACTTAGGAGCGTCCGTTCAATAAATATAATAGTAAACATGAGTGCAAATGGCCGTGCGGGCGGCGAGCGGGCGGCGGGCGGGCGCGGCGCGTGGCCACGGCGGGGCCGCGCGGTATCGATTCGCGCCGTGCGACACACTGTATCTATCCTCTCATCGATGCCCGTTCGCTGGCCTCACAAAGAAAGAGATAGGTTTCGCCGACTTTGATCCTTTTGTTTTTGGGCAGCGTCCGGCGATGCGGGCGGGGGCTGAAAAATGTGAAGGGGCGCTGATTGGCCGGCCGGGCCCCGCCCCCGCGCGAGCCTCGCTAGCGCTAAAGCCTCCGACTCAGTTCAAGGGCGGTTGCCGCGACGCACGCCGATTTGTTTGGGTTCCCGGCTATTTATAAACTTAATAAAAAGCTCAGTCCTGACCACGGACGGACAGCTGGCACGCTTGCACTCGCTCTATGGGTTCCTAAACACTTGTTTCATTGTATCATTTGCCCATTTTTGCCTTAGTTTAACTATATTAATTGAAAGGACTTGCGTCTGGCCTTGTCTATGTAGAGTCAGCATTATTTCTTAGGTATGCAACTATGTACAAGAAAACGTGGAAAATCACACCTCTATAATGTTCATAACAATTTGAAATAAAGCATTAACTTAAAGAGAAAGGTAGATTAATTATTATCATGCAACAGCGAGTGGCGATCAACAACTTTATTAAATAAAACCAATTTATTTATATTGAGAAAATAAGGAAAATTGGGAGTTAAAGATTTTATTTTGTAGTTTCATTTTCCTTATGACCAAATATTTAAATAGGTTAAGCTTTATTTAATGTTTCATAATAATCCGTCCTATATAATGTAGCAAGAAATATCATTGTTTTTCTTAGTATGTCAGTTTTTTTATCTAAGTATAGGTAGGTTTTATCTATACCTGCATTTTGTCTGTTTTTTTTGTTTGTCTGAGACTTGCTTCCATGGCTGCCTAGATGACTAGTAACAGGATAGATAAATGATTATACCTACTACTGTAAAACAGACCCTAGGTAACTTAATAGTAATACTAGAACATAAAATCAGTTCAATACATTTTATAATCCAAAGATTGAAATCCATTTGTGTTCCTATACTTAGGCCGGAATTATCAATCATTAAAGCTAAAGCCCGTTATTTAAACAAACATGATAATATAACAATAGCTTTGATAAAAAAATGCTCATACATTAAGTAGTGAGGTTGTATGAGTGTCTGAGTTAGTTGTATGAGTGTATGAGTGAGTGTGTGAGTTAAATGTAGGCTCGACTCATTTGTACACTTAGAGCTAACCTTCAGGTCATTGGTTTGTCTGGCGGGTGGTGACATAGTGATAAGATGTAGCGGGTTTTTGTAAATAATAACCTGTTAAGAGTTAAATACCTACTCATAATAAGGAGGTACGCTTTTGGTCTTTGATTTTTAGCTCTATAAAAGTGTTAGCTTAGATCCTGATTTAGGCTTGTGCCTTTATTTTGTTAATAATAAAATGTCTCATCACAAAATGTCAATACAATATTAACATTTTAATTACATGTTTTATAAAATAAATGCTGCCAAATACACTGCACCACTGCAATTGTTTACAAGCACTGCAATTGCAAGTAAACATATGCAGTGGTTTTCTTAATTTTTCATGATATTTTTTAATTTCTATATGAGTACCTAAATTAAATTTAATTAAATTGACAGAACCTTCTTCTATTATAATGGTGTAGTATTTGTAAATGTTGATCGCCGGTGTACACTAACAAAATCGCTTCTCGCTCCGCTACATTCCTATGTCCGCAGCTTATGGCTAGCTTGTCAGTAGTTCAGCTACTAGCCGTCTATGATGTACAACAAATTATATATGAATATTATAGTGCCTATTGTTACCTACTTACTTGAATAAGACTTTATCTAACTTTGGATAGGTTTTACTTTTAGTAGGCTAACAGAATTTACACCGGTAGGTAATTGTAAGCACCGTTTAGTACAATTTACTTTCTGACATGGTTTTGCATCTGGTTAGACTGGAAGCCGACATTACTAAGTGTAGGAAAACGCTTGGCAGATACCTAAATAAGATCAGATAAATCGTATAATAGATAAAATATAGTTACACACATTATAAATCTAATTACCCAGTAAAGAAATAGCTATCTTTGTACTAAATGTGTTACTAGGAAGTTGGTCGCGACAACGAACGATAGTGATCGCTTAGGAAGTGATTAATTAATCATTGAAAAGTTCTAAAGGCGCGTACGCACGTACGAACATGAACATAGCGAACACAAACACCAGACCCGAACATTTGGTTCGTACGTATGGACGGCATATTCGAACACGAATGCAAACATAGTTCGAGTCGAGTTCGCGAACAACAGTCGTGAACTCTATCTTAGTAGCCATGACGGCGCCGTTGGAAGTGGTCGATTGTGAAGTTATTAAAGCGCTTCGAACACCGTCCATACAGAACACACTACAAGGATCGCCGCGAACATGTTTGACGAACAGAGTGTTCGATGTTCGATAGTGGTACGCACGTGCGAACTAAGTTGTTGCATATCATGTAACGCAACAAATTTGTTCGTACATGCGTACGCGGCTTAAGGTCATGCAAGGTAGATTACAATTTTCAGATATTTATAGATACCATTTATTTGCTAGAATCGTCACTTAACATAGGAACATGTTTACGGTTGTATTGTAAAGACGAGCATACAATTTCGAATCACAGCCGTCATTTTTATAGCACGTGTCATTTACACGACACGTTTAGACGTCGATCAGTGTCGACGTGTCAACGACGACTGCACGACGCGACAGCTAAATGAACGCGATTGACTGCCACACGACGCGACGCGACGTCGACATTCTGACGTGAACGACTTTTTCGTTTGGTGTAACGGGGCTTTTAGATTCTTTGTTCTGTGGTAGATTGTGTTTTGTTTTTAAGTGATTCTTCGAACAGAGTATTTGATTTTGGAATGTTGTCTATTCGAATAGCGGTCATAGGCCGTACCTACACCTGCAGAAAGAAAGCTGGATAAAAATATGTAGAGATAAAACCATTTTGGATAAGCCCAACCCCGAATTCAGGATTGAAAATTGGTTCCACCTAGGTAACTGGTGTCCCAGAAAATGTATCCACGCAAGTTGTAAATGTGAATATCCGGCGCGTACAGTACGTACATTGTGTTTGTGTACGGCGACACCATTAGCTGGTGCGTCATGTCGCTACCTAATACCTCGGCCGCCTCGCTAAACGACCAAATATTTAAATAGGTATCCATCCGCGGCTATCTCCAGATAAAACGCCCCAATTCACATGCGTGAGCCGCGTGATGGATGAGTCCGACGATCAGACCCTTGCCGCTACCCCCGTCCCTCTCAAATTTGCCTTCCCCACCTCCCCTCTGTCCGACAACGGCCCGCCCCAACCTAAGTCCTGTAGGTGATCCATTACACTGGCATTTTTGCGTAATCCCCGTTTATAAATATGAAATTGAAGGAAGACCTAGTGATGGTTAATCGACTGGAGGTCGGGGTCAGCCGGGCCTCTGTTGCGAATAATTTATGGCGACGTGCCAAAACTGTCCTGTCGCAAAATATATCGCGGGAAAAATGTTTACGTGTTTACGTTCCTTTTTGGAAATTCAAATGTGATTTGATTGGACAAACGTAGCCGGTGCACGGGCGGGCGCAAGGGGTAATCACGGTGCCCACATGCAAAACATGCTAATAGTAATAATTGCAATGCGTTCGCACTGATTATACATGGGGTATATTCTGATTATAGATAATTATAGTTGGGGGAGGTTGGGTTGCGCTGATGAGCGATTTGGGTATTATTTGCGCTTTATTTGGGTATTTATTGCGCTTGAGTGACGACGCAGATATTATGCTCGGTTATAATATAATATGTGCGTCCCTTGAGGGCTTTCACCCTGCGGCTTTGTGATGCTCGGTGGACATTGATTTCGTTGAATTTTCAATACGAAATGTTGACGTCAATTTAGAAATTATTCTTGGAAGGACGCACGCAGGACTAAATAGATAACTATGTCAATTTAAATGTTTAAGTTTTTCATAATAATAAATCAATACGAATAGACTATTAAATGCCAAATATTTCAGTTTCAGGGAAATTTTCAAAATTATTGTTCTGAAAACTCTTATTAGTTATTTTTGTTTGTTAAGTGTTATTGAGCAGTCCCACCGGAATCATTCTTTTCTAAATAGGGCAACTTTACTAGCTCCTAGTTCCAAAAACCACAGAACATCAACATCTAATGATCTTCCCCCTCCCTCATAGCACAAGAGGCTAGTGGCTGCCCATGCGCCGCAAACGCCAATTATCAAGATTACGTCAATTCTGTTCACGTGTGTCTATGGTTCAATGGGTGTAACTGGACAACGTTATGTATAGCACCTGTGTCTTCAAATGGAGGTTTGTGAATTTCATGTTGAATAATTTTCATAGAGGTTTAAGAAAACTCATTCCAAAAACAGGAGGTATTACCTATAAGAATCGTTTCATATTGGTTACAATAACAATGAGGTAGTTCATAGTGGACAGATTTTTCTTATAAGGACTCTATGAGAAAAACATATTATTTACTTAAAATTCATAAAAAAGTAAATAGAACTAATTGCAAAAAAATCCCGAGACAGTAATACTATCCATAACACGAGTCCTCTCACAAAAGTAGCCCCCATTACCAAAAATACTCGTATATCGTCCTCATTGAACCGATAAACTTACATACCTGGGGGCCGTCTATTATATTCATTAGCCGCAGACCGAGGGGGGAGGGGTATGGACCAAGGGAGGGGGGGACAGAAGGGTTTTAGTGCACTGATGTGGTGATAAGCGCTTGTTTGGGGTTACCTCAGTTCTTTCGACGAATTTTAATGCCAATTAGAGTAGACAATATTGCGTACTGAATGGATTGAGGCCTTTATTAGTGTCGGATATTGTTGTGAGATCGTTCGCGCGGAAATTGTACGGTCAGGGGGGCCCGCGGTGATGTTGTCGATCTATAGTGGATGAAGCGTTACGTGATTTTTAGGCGATAATTTTTTGAATTTTGTTCGACTCTTAAAATTTCAGTACCTACTTTTACCTAGATTGAAACTTACCTTGTTATTTTACTTTAAAACTGAAACTATGACCTCAATGAATCTCATTGTGTCTTTTAAGACAAAATAAAGTAGGTAATTCGAATATGTTTTATGACATTGAAAAACATGTGTCTAATTAGCTAAAAAAAACATTCCTCTCATTAGAGTAAAATACTATAAATGTGACATGTGCATTCCTAAGATTATTGTAACTTATTTTATGAAGGCTTATTTTCAGAACTTTCAGAATCTAAATCAGCGCGTTTATTACTGAACTTTAAAACTACCCTATTCTTTATTCAACCCCGTAACCCAATCTTAACTAATTACCAATTAGACTGCACACATTACCCACAAAACCTTCAAACGCAAGCAAGACAAGACAAGAAAAGAAAAATAGTTACCTAATTATACACACGTGCGATTTACGCATGAAAGAATCGCGACTGTCTGCGTATCAGCGCGTATTCAATGTATAATGTATCGCATACATCATAGCATTAATCTGAGGCGGGTGATGGATCGACCGCGGTTATGCTGAGGGCGAGCAGACCTGCGATTGTGCGATTGTCGTGCGACTGAAAAGTCGGTGGATATTTTTCAGTAAAGGTTAGTTATTTTTCTTAATGTAAGTGTTCCTGTTTTCTCCCTATTACAATAATATAATATTCTCTTAGTGTTCCTTCTTAACGTCTTTTTATAAATATTTCATAAGCAAAGCGAAACTGAACAGGAAATTGTTATCCGACTATGGAAAAGCCAGACTGCATGATTATTTTATATGTATTAGGAAGGTTACGTTTTGGTATTAATTCTTAATAGATCCATATTTTAGTTAACTGCACATAAAGAACTGACATAATAGTATCTACATAGTTTAAAAAAATACTTGATTGAAAATAGCTCTGGCATTCGACGTTTCAGTCCTTCAATGGCTTAAAACTTGTCGCCCGTTTGCCCAAAATGTTCAACCCACAGCATTATTTTTCCTTGTTTTTTACCCCAACCAAAACAAGTGGTAACTTCTCACGATAGATCTCATAAAACAGTTTGTGCGAGATTAATTGCATTATTTCGTGTTAGATCAGTATTAATGGAGACTATCAAGGGGATATCACCCTTCTGTTTAATTATAGAGTCTCGTTCATCACGAGGTGTAAGTTGTGTAGATTATTGTTATAATTACTGTTATCATGTGGGGATGTGAGGATGTTAGTATTGTTTCTGGATATAGATTTTCTTTATTTGGTGTGTTGAAAACTACCCTGTTTTTTTTTGCTATTTATTGATAAGGTACCTTAACAGATTGCGGTAAAGGGCGGACATGTAAAGTTACTTAACAATGTTGCAGAATAATGTTTCGAAGATGTTCCTTCTTTTAACTGCCATCAAGACTCCATTTAGTATTTAGTTCCACTGTTTGTAATATTTTCCAAAAGATTTGGAAACTATTTTGCAAGGCACAGATATGCTCTAGTAGGAATAAAAAATATACCTACATTTTTTAAATATAAATACCTACCCACGTAGTACCTTACTGAAGTATGTTACAGAAGTGATAACAGAAGAGATTTTAAAAACTTTGTTGCAGATTTGTTCGTTTCTTTGAATTTCCCATGTATTAACTTTGAATTTTCCAACGTAGCTTTTAGTACAAAGTCCAGCATGACCATCAATTGTTTCAACAAGAAATTACATTAGTTCATACGCTAGCTATTCCCAATGGCGCAGTGGCACAGTCGCCGGCAGCCGGTGTCCGGAGGGCGAGGCATTTCACGAGCGACTGCCCGCTGACCTTTCTAGCTCCAGGGACTGAAATGCCATCATGTTTTATTTTTAGGGTTCTTTATTGGTTATTGGTGAATACTTGTCTTTGGTTCATAGGAAAGTCCATTGTCAGGATAAGAAAATCAAATGATTTAGTTTCTGTCATGATCAGGTTTCAATTATTGACGCATAAACTCGTTCAACATTTTACTCAGTTTCATCACCACTATAATAGTGGCTGATTATTTTGGCTGAAGTTATAACACATATGCATACTCACCGTGTAAGACAAGCTGTCATGAGAAAATCATCAATTTTGAAACAACCTTCTTATCCGCTGTTTGACAACTTTTGCAAATACTTACGGAACCCTCAACATATTACTTAAACTCATATTTGTCAGTATTTTTTCTGCCGCCCGCGCACTCGACGACACTCGATTAATTTTTCACGGTACGCTTGTCAAAATGTGATTTAATATAGTCCGGGGGTAGTCCGAGCTTTGACGTGCGATGCGTGCAGTGCGTGCGACGGCCCGCGACCAATCCGGTTAAGGGGACTCACCTCATGCACTTTGTAATGTCAATAAATAAAATAAATACGGATTTCCATAGAATTTCGGATTTTTTCCCTATAGTAAATCCGCTGAAATGTGGTTTCCAGCGGACATTTGGAAATATGAATTACATTTCCCCGATACATTTGCATTTCCAGTTTCGCATGTTACAAGCAGTATTATCTATCAATAACGCCAAAAATGGTACCGCAATTTCCAATTTGCCGCGTCACTCCGGATTCCAATAGGAAGCGGGGATAAATGGAGTCGCATTCCAATATGTCACCGAGCGGGGTCCGACCATTCGGCTTTTCGGCATTCGGGATTCGGCGTTTTCGGATATTCGCGGTGGCCGAATTCGTCGAATATTGCCCGCGCGCATACCAAAATCGTCCACTAATGAGATTCTAAACGTTATATTATTTGAGGCGTAACTAATTAGTTTTTTGTTTGTTCATTGTTTTTCCAACAATAAATGAGCACGTATTTGGGATGATGGTGACCGCTCGTGAGGTCAATGACATTCCGCTTTCAGTTCCGAGTTTGTTGTTAGCACGTCATTGTTTGTGTTCCGTTTGTTATTCATTACAAGATTAGTTAATAAGATTTCCTAGAGTTCAAGGTGGTTCAAAAGAGTTCAGGTACAGGGTTCGTGTATAGTTCAAGATTTTAATTAGAAAAGGAAGTGTTTACTTGAAAACCTTATTAACTAAACAACTCCTGAAATAAATTAAGTGTCTTACATACTTTTATTGAAAATCATATTTTTGCCTGAATTTCAGAAACCACCTCACAACTACATAAAACCGAAAGAAAATTCCCCCCAACAAAGACGGATAGGTGCGATACATTACGTATGCGACACTTGAAACCTACCTTTTCCAAAACATAGACCTAATAAATAGGGTGAAAGGCTCGTGGTCCTTTCATCCCCGTATTAGGCAGTCTACACACGGGCCGCATGCGTGTCACGTCAATCGTTATTGCCTGTATGGCAGTGCCAAGCCCGCTCTGATTTGAAATATTTCCACGGAACCACTTATTCGCACCTCGCAAACACGCTGCGGATATCGTGTGCGAAGTTTTGATCGTTTGTCGGTGGTTTTATATTAATTTGGGGATGTTAGGTATTTGGCCTAGTGTTTTAGATTTTGATGTTAGAGACTAGCTCGATGTACAAGAGAGTTGGGTATGTTCTATTAGCTTGATCGAGTTTGATCGAGTCAATAACATAGGTTTTTTAAGAGAAAAGAAGTTTCCTCTTAGATATATAGTTTCAAATAAGTTATTAGTGTACTTACCTAGTTTTATTTACTTACCTTTTCCATTTGGTATGTATGCTTCTTGCCGTTATTTCATTAGCGAAGAACCTTCAAAAATATCAGCTAACTTTGGCTAGGTTAGGGTAACTAGGATCAAATTCACAGCAAAACCAGAATCAACGATATCCAAAACAATTTCAGCCACTAAATTCCTTCTTGAAGTATCAAGTAGAACCCAGGTCATACATTCAGAACCATAGCATGTACCTACTCACAGGGCGAGAGGGTAATCGTTTTGTTGAGTCGCGTTTTGTACCCCATTGTGAGCGCCATGCGAGGCAATCGCGGCCTCGTGCGTATTCCCGTCTCGTGCCCATTCTAATGCTGACATGCTCTATGGAACATATCGCACCTTCGCGGAACTTACTTACGAGGTTATTATAAATGCGATTTTTATTGAGATCGTGATGTGAATGGGATATCTTTGGAGCTAATAGGTGTAGGGTGATTTTGTTGGTATGCAGAGTGGCGTTTATGTGACGGGTTGCTTGAGAGGGATTGTTGATGATTAGGTAATGATGATGGCTTTATCAATATAATGATATTCGAGGATGTGCGTATATACAAACAACGCTTGCAGAAGAAACTACTGGTTTTCTTTTCGCTAGTTTGGAACACGGAAAATCAACAACGATCGGATAGATACACAGGTGCAAACTTTGTAATCGCAAACATTGAATCTACAGATATTAATTAAAGAACGAGTTTATAAGCCTGGCACATAGTAATATTAAACGCATCCTTTCAGTTTTCAACGCCGATCAAAGATATCCCGAATTAATTCGGTGTGAACACGGAGTTTTGGTAAAAACACTGGCACAGCTGCCTAACCGCGGGAGGCCGTTAGATAGGCGCGAAATGCCTAGAGAACTGTCATCGATTAAAAAAATACGATTAAAATCTTGCGCAAGCGCGGTTTTTGTGCGAGCAGCTGTGCGCGTGCGCGCATCACCTGTCCCACGTGGCCAGAGATAATGGCGTCTTCAAAGAAGTCCGAATATTCTATTGTTGGGACATTCTGGGCTTTGATTTAAGGTATGATGCTATTGTCAATGTGACGTTAGGGTGCAAGGAGGTTCGAAGGATGAGGTTACACCTGCCTGTAAAGTAGCCATGATTATCCATGTAGGTTTTATGTAGGACCGTTGTCAGTTTTGGCGGAAAATGATTAACGTTTGTTTTTCTTGTTAGAGGTTTCTGCTGAAATGATTTGCACGTATGTGGTTGGTATCCGCAGATTTTTTTATTTATCGCAATGCACATTGGAATGAAATAAAGATCATACATTTTTTCCTAAAACGCTTAGGCAAAGATGTTCAGTGACAAACGTATTGTTCTTAAGAAATTAGTCACTTCCTTCACCAATTCCCAAAAAACCTTGATGAACCGCAGGACCACACCTCTACCAACACTGATCCTTACCGTACTAAAACCGATTCGTTGCACAAAACTAGAAAAGTATCCGCGTCCCGATAATTCCCGAAACCCATTCATAGATCACGTACACACAAGGACAGTACATTACTTACCTGCCAATAAACTGTACCAACCTTTAATGATTTATAACAACGCACACTTTTTTTACCAGCACCATAGATCTTATTGCTAAAGGTGTAAGGTCCATTTTGGGATGATTGGATGGCAAATAAAAAGTCAGTAAAATCCAGAAGTCATGCAGTGTTATTCTGAATTGATGTTCGATTGTCAGGTTGTATATCATTGATTTTTACGACGAGTCGTAATTCATTAGTATTGTGTCCGTCAGTGTTCGGTTCAACTTTAATTTTGGAAGACAAATTAACTTTTACTATTAAGTTTGTCACGTCCAGGATTTACCTGATGAGTTATGTAAGACACATAAAAGAGTATGTGAGCCTGACTAATTAATCTATGAATCGTTTCGTACTCTTTTTATTATGATTGTCTACATCTCTTTTGCTTTTTGAGTATCATCAGCTGGGTTTACCTTCTCATTCTACTTGACAGGAAAGATTATAATTATCGCCTTGTCCGTTCTTAGAACATTTAAGGCTAGGTTTCTCTTCTCTCATACGCCTGGCACTAATTCGTGATAGGTGAATCATTGGTAAATTGGCGTTATTTTATGACTAAGCTCATAAATCGAGTACATAGTCGTCAGTACCGCCTACCTGCCGCACCGGGCGAGCGCGAGACTACGCAGAAGCGAACAATGCACGTCATTTTTTTCAACTAAAATCCTTAAAGCGCAGTTTTTCGGCGCAAATTCCAAAGAACACCTGGTCGGAAACGGGCCCAGGGGGTCTACTGATTGATAGAGGTCCCGCGATTTTCGTACAATAGCACAAATATGCAGTTTTAGCCATTCGAAACGGGCCCGATTCGCCGCTCGCTCTCCGGCGACGGAGCGTCTGTTTAAAACAATCAATGATCGACTTTTTCTGAATGGAATGTGAAACAATATCTTTTGTTCAGTCAATGGTGTAGGTGGTCAGGATGTTCGATGGTTTATTGCCAATTCTGTCTCAATGGGAGTCTTTGTGTCTTCTTGACGTAAACTCATTCAAACTTAAATCATGTCGTCTATGTACTAATTGTACAACTTGTCTTATGTAACTTCTGTATTGTCTGTAATTCTTCCAGTGTAACAGTCTTAGCTAAAGACTTTCATTATATCTAAATCACTTGCATATTAACTTAATATCCCCACAAACAGAGTCAAAGCGAAGAATGCTCAGCCGAAATAAATTGTATTTAAAGCGGCCATTACTGAAACGAGGAAAGTTAACCTCGTGAGTATGCATACGTAAAATTGTGAAGACAATAATTTGATTGATCTCTTAATGAACATGCAGATATGTTAAGTGATGATAAGGCCGCAAATAAAGCTGGTTCCCTGAGGAGTGATTGCGCGCCTACCTCGGGCACGAGCGAGATTTTAATCTCAGATAAGTGGAGAGTAGAACAGTTTACATAAATTCTGGAGTTAGCACCTTGTTTACAAAGTGCAGTGTTTGATTACGAGATCCGTTGATAAGTGCGTGCCCTTGTTTTACTGTTGTGTTCGCTGACAAATATTTGTATTTTTTGTGGAGACAAATAGAGCGTTGAATCTCAATGGACGTTATCTTTTGAGTATTTGTTAAGCTTTATCTAGGTAAAAATAATCAGAAAACCTTACGAAATGAACATTACTTACTGAATTTAGTAATACATACCTGTATGCAAAGGATCTTGACATGGTTATTATTCAATTATTAGCTGTTCTCTTTAAAAAACAAATGTATATCTATATACATATAATAAATCTGTAAAAAAACTGTGTCTGTACATTGAATATATTTAAAAAATAATAATTGGGTGGGGTTTAGAAACAGTAATGGAGCACAAATCCAAAAAAAAAATTCTGTCTGTATGTCTGTTTGTTTGTACACGCTAATCTTCGGAACTACTAAACGGATTTCAATGATTTTTTCTTTGTTGTATCAGTATTAAGCCTGGTCAACATATAGGCTATAATTTATCTTCGAAACTTGAAGACCTGATGCAGAACACCAACAGACCAACAAAACTATAAGAGATACAAAAACCGGCCAAGTGCGAGTCGGACTCGTGCACGAAGGGTTCCGTAAATTACAGTTAAATCAACCTATCTCAAAAACTATAAGAGATACTTTGATCAAACCAAAAATCGTTGAAAGAGTTAATTAGCATGCATCACCTCTATTTTTTTTAGAATTTTATACCCCGTAGTTATAAAAATAGAGGGGGGGGGGACATACTTTTTACGACTTTGAGAGCTGATATCTCAAAAACCGTTCACTTTAAGAAAAATGTTTTTTAGAAAACTTTATATCATTTTAAAAGACCTTTCCATTGATACCCCACACGGGTATGTACATCGAAAAAAAAAAATTCATCCCTCAGTTACATGTATGGGGGGCCCCACCCCCAATTCTTTTTTTTACTATTTAGTGTCATATTTTTGTAGCGGTTCATACAACACATATTCCCATCAAATTTCATCACTGTAGTACTTATAGTTTCCGAGTAAATCGGCTGTGACAGACGGACAGACGGACAGACGGACATGACGAAACTATAAGGGTTCCGTTTTTGCCATTTTGGTTACGGAACCCTAAAAATGGTGCCATGGCAAAAATTGTTTCATATGATGAGCATTTTCAGTTGAGATAATAAATTTTAAGATCCGGAACACCTGATGTGGAACCCCAAGAGCCCAGCTTCTCTGTACCATATACAGGTATGACGTTTTAGCAAAAGTTGTTCAATTTGATAAGCACTTTCTATTGACTTATACAAATTGAAGATCTAAAACACCTGATGTGGAACTCCAGGGGCCCAGCTAGACTACAGCATATAGAGGTGTGACGTTTTAGCAAAAGTGGTTCAACCTGATAAGCACTCTCTATTGACGTATATGCCTACATCAAAGATCTGGAACACCTGATGTGGAACTTCAAGAGCAATACTACACTTGAAATGTATAGAAATGAATGTTATGAAATAGGTGGTATGGTGAATCAAAAAAGTAATTAGTCCGTCTTTTAGATAATCCTAAAATAATGGACACGTATTTTTTCTTTTCTCCTTCTCACAAACAAATAATAACGAAGATATAACACGCTTGAATTTTGTGTTAAGTCACTGCTTAGTACAAACTAGCTACAGTTTAACATTCCCTCCAAATAACGGACATTGGTATCCAAAATATACGTAGAAAGTACATACGAACTTAGAAAAGTTGCATTGGCAGCTACTTGCCAGACCTGGAATCAAAGACGTACGCGCATACTTGAGAGATTGGTTCTCTACCCACTAAACCACCACGACTTCCACTAAGTCATCACGACTTTGTCATCTCAGTATCATTTAATGTTTTTTAACGTATTAATACGTGTAATATGTTTGCCACACACAACTTAAATGCGGACTAATTAGAATCACTACTTTTATCCCTATGGTCACGTCTTTTGCGGTTCAGTTCTCAGCGTTTTGTTTAGTCTGCTGTGCTTTTGCCGTTGAAGTACAAAAATTTAATATATGGAACGTTTCTAATGGCTATGCGTATTCCGTTGTTTTCAAGTCAACGGGCCCTTAAAATTCAATATCAGACGGTTCAGATCTTTGATTTTGCTGACCCCGTAGTCGCTGGCATAAGGGACTTCATCCGCGTACGAAGTCGCGGGCAGAAGCTAGTACATAATAAAAAGCTTCCAAAATCGTTACTCAATTTAATACTTAACCTAAACGACACCATAACTAACCCTTACAACGCAGCTTGTAAAAAAAAATACAAAAAAAAAATATTTCGTAGTGAAAACAGTGGGAAGAGGAGAAGAAATAATGAAATATCTTCATCCAACCCTTCTAATTAATAGCCATCAGTGTCTGTAGCACTCGAGGGGTTGACAGTGGCTTCAAGTTTTTTAATATGCTTCCTCACCTCGGTAAAACAGTGGGTTATAATTGCTTTTTTATGCCGCTAAGTTTTGAGCTGCGAATAAATCATCGTACAATTGCAGGTAAGTTAAAGGCTTTAGTTTGGGTACAATTTTTGGGTGGGTCTTGATTTCTTTGTATTTTAAGGTTTTTGGAGTCGTACACTACATACTACTTACTACAACAATACATGTAAACCTGGTTGTTAACGATTTTTAATGGGATGTTTTTAATGGAATAAGTTTTTTAATAGGACTTCCCAAGAATAATTTCATTTGATCAGTAAAGAATCTACAACAGTGTTGTTTTGTTTGAAACGATTGAAAATCTCAGTGCATTTTTTTTTCAAAATACGATATCAGTAGCTTGTATCTTTTACCTACAATAACAAACTTGGCTTAGTAAGTAGTTACCCGTTTCTACCAAACCATCATCCTCCGAGACTTTTTCCCAAACTATGTTGGGGTCGGCTTCCAGTCTAACCGGATTCAGCTGAGTACCAGTGCTTTACAAGAAGCGACTGCCTATCTGACCTCCTCAACCCAGTTACCCGGGCAACCCGATACCCCTTAGTTAGACTGGTGTCAGACTTACTGGCTTCTGACTACCCGTAACGACTGCCAAGGATGTTCAATGACAGCCGGGACCTACAGTTTAACGTGCCATCCGAAACACAGTCATTGGTGTATAAGATATACTTAGAAAGTACATACAAACTTAGAAAAGTTGCATTGGTACTTGCCTGACCTGGAATCGAACCCGCGCCCTCATACTCGAGAGGTTGGTTCTTTGCCCACTAGGCCACCACGACTTTTCTACCAAACCATATCAAATCAAAGTAAGACTATAGCTTAGTATAAACAGGGTAGCAATAACCGCTTGTATTGGATCAGCAGAGATAAAAAACGTAAGACGCGGACAATCCTTTTCGGCTGAAAATTGAATAGTTGGATTACGCGACCTACGGGCGGACGTAGGGTTGACTCGCAGTTGGCTGTTACTTTCTTACTTCTTATTTTTTTTGTTAGATAAGTACTTATATTTATTTTGAAATAAATATCAGTAAAAAAAAAAAACTGAAGGATTGATTAATGTATCCTGAAAAATAAAATATTCACCTTATACCGTTGAATACTTAACGCCCCTTCTTTTTGGGAATCGGCTAAGAGGGACAATAATATACAGTATATTAGGACTTAAGACACTGTAAATAGACTGTAAGTCAACCTTGTAAATGGTGCCATAAATATTGAAATCAGCTTTTTACAGTGATTGATCTCTTTACTGTCTCAATATTTATACTAAGACAAAATCTTTAGCTGTTGTAAAATTAATTTAGTTTTATAACATGTTACTTTTTTCGTAACTGTGGGAATAGCCGTGGGAAACGAAAGTGTATATTGCATGTATCATCTGCTTGTCATATCTCTTGTAAAGTAATACTCACAGGTAACACTCGTTCCACAGGAAATTAGTTTGAACAGGTGACTTTCGGGATTCCCACAGAAATGAAATGACCTGTGGATTTGACAAATGTAATTTTTACCCGATTGTGGTGTAGTCCAGAGGGGTGTATGTACTTGTGTAATGTACCTACGTCAATGATTTATACAGAATGTAGCTACAAAATCCCTAAATACTTACGTGGTAAAAAATACATGTTTCCAAGGTTTTATAAAGTTTGGTTAGTACCTATTTAAGTATTTATTTGAGTATTTGTGACTAAAATTGAACACGCTCCTGAAAATGCATCTTTATCATTAACCTAACCACGAACATAGTACCCCAAATATTACATATCGCATACAAACCTCATGAACCACGTTCCATCTAGTTTTGCTAACCCTAGCGATGACTACAGGTTCATATTGTGCGGCCTGATTACGCGGACCATTGTGCCACGGACATAGGACGCAATTAAGTATTAGACAGACTTTATAGCAGCGTTATCGTGCCCCGGGATTTGTTGGGAACCACTCTTCTTACGCTACCTATTTTCGGGTTGAATTTTATATAAAAATTGCGAAAATTGTGACGTTGTTTTATTGTTGGGACGATGAAATTCTTGTTGTAATGTGTTTAATTTTCACATGGCTTCGATATTTGTACAGAAACAAATGTTCGATGACTACAGGTTCATATTACTTACGCGGACCATTGTGCCACGGACATAGGACGCAATTAAGTATTAGACAGACTTTATAGCTGCGTTATCGTGCCCCGGGATTTGTTGGGAACCACTCTCCTTACGCTACCTATTTTCGGGTTGAATTTTGTGTAAAAATTGCGAAATTGTGATGTAGTTTTTTTGTTGGGGATGATGAAATTCGGACTACAACAGAAATGTCTTTAATTTTCACATTGCTTCGATATTTGTACAGAAACAAATGTTCGATGACTACAGGGTCATATTGTGCGGCCTGATTACGCGGACCATTGTGCCACGGACATAGGACGCAATTAAGTATTAGACAGACTTTATAGCAGCGTTATCGTGCCCCGGGATTTGTTGGGAACCACTCTCCTTACGCTACCTATTTTCGGTTTGAATTTTGTGTAAAAATTGCGAAATGTGACGTCGTTTTATTGTTGGGACGATGAAATTCGTGTCACAACAAAAAATCTTGTTGTAATGTGTTTAATTTTCACAAGGCTTCGATATTTTTAGGTACAGAAACAAATGTTCGATGACTACAGGTTCATATTGTGCGGCCTGATTACGCGGACCATTGTGCCACGGACATAGGACGCAATTAAGTATTAGACAGACTTTATAGCAGCGTTATCGTGCCCCGGGATTTGTTGGGAACCACTCTCCTTACGCTACCTATTTTCGGGTTGAATTTTAGGTATATAAAAATTGCGAAAATTTGGTGTAGTTTTGTTGTTGGGGATGATGAAATTCGGGCTACAAGACAAAATGTCGTCGAAATCTCTCTGCATAGAAACAAATGTTCGATGACGTTCATATTGTGCGGCCTGATTACAATTAGCTTCGATATAATTCATCAAATAATCTGGATTATAAACCTGTAGGTGTCCCGTCGAAGCAGCAGCTAAGTTATATTTAAGTAAAAACTATATTGGGTTTCGATTTCATCTTATGTTAATAGATCTCACATCAAATACTCATACTCACGTTCATACCAGTCACTTAAAACAAGTGCACCAACACAGTTCTCACCATTTAAATTCGAGCTCCTAAGCTTACACCCCAAAGACATTCAGCCTACCACATTAAAATGAGACATCCCAATAAAGTTGCGAACTAAACAGAAACTAGTTAACAAGTGCATGGCATTGCACGCCACTTAAGTGGTAAATTCGAGGAAGCTGTCATTTGAACATAGCTCGGTATCGTCAAGTGGTCTGCTAACGAACACGCGTGTCAAAGCGAAACACTTCATTAGGTGAGTTCCCCCGCCGCCCCGCGCCTTCTGCCGTCGCCTCGACGCTCCTTGCGACGCCCTAGGGCTACCATGATGTTTGTATCGCATTGTTTTTGGAGATTCCTACTTTTTTTTTGCTTTGATGAATATTGGGAGGCGGCTAAAGATCTGGGTAGTACCTACTGTTGCTTTTAGGATGGATTGTTGAAATGTTTTATGAAGTACGTGGAAGTGGAAATGTACTTCAAAGGTGGGGCTCATTGCTCGTGGTTTTAGTGTGAAAATATGGGTGCCTTCTCGGGCAGAAATAACTTGAGATTTATGTTGACTAAAGAAGTTGTCTTAAGTATGTGCGTAATGTGCATACATTCTTATTCCAATCATGACAATATGCATACATAATGTCCAATATAAGCAATATTGCTATGTTATTGAAAACTATTGTTTTTCAACATACTTTTTCTGAAAACAGAATAAGCTTTAAGAAAAAGAAACCAAAAAATTTGTTCACGAAGGTTAATTGCGAAATCTTAGCACTACTCCATTTAATGCCACAGCAAATCCTGAGGCGATCACAAAACGGGACACTATCCGCAAAAAACGAGACAGTTGGACTCCCTACGCTGGCTTCTATTTAGTGGGCGTCTTACCGACTGCGCTGCGCTAATTAGACGCAGGCCGACTCTCTTCTCATTAGTGGCGAAATTATGCAGTTTGCTGGAATTCGGGCTAAATGTCAGGTCGAGATGTCGACTGCTTGCTGAAAAAATGTGGAATATTCTGCAGTGTCTGCCGTGGTACTACATAGTTGTAAATGTGGCTATGTTCTTGGTGTTTTGAGTTTAGATAGATGGGTGATGCAGGTAAAAGAAGTTATAGAATATCGTGTATAGGAGTGAATTAGACCATTCATGTCATTTAGACACTAACAGCATAGTTATCGGCACAGATAATGAGCTCTCGGCGGAAGAGTGGGGATCGCTTTGCGCACTGTACACTTATGGCAATAAACCAATAAATCACTTCTGCGCAGGTGAAGGTCAGGGCTCAATATCCTTGCCGATGATTTATAACTCAGTACTGTTCAGCTTTTGTTGTGACGATAATAATAATATATAATAATATTCATTTATTTGCTCAGAATGTAGGTATATACAATAAGGTGTTTACAGAAAATGTTCAAGCATCCTAGTACATTCTACCATTTTGGCATGCAAACGTTTGATATGATGCAATTCATCATTACACATGCTTAATGCTTACACAACTAAAAAGATAACCTTTCTTTCATTAGGTACTTCATAACAGGAGCTTTCATTGAGACGACTTTACACTTAATTGGGTGTATGGCGGTAATGTTGTAGCAATGTTACTAAACCACTCTTATTTTCATTTTGTCGCCCTGAAATACATAGCGGTACCTATTTTTAGTACATAGTTGCCAAGGCAACTCTCGCTAACTTTAGATTCTTTAGAACTCGATAAAATTCTATAAATACAAAATGTATGTTATAAATAAAGAGATTGACAGAATGTTCTTTTAATCCTATAAGTACGCAAATATACCACACATAAACTTAATTAGATTTCATTAAATATTCACATAAGACCCTAATTATTACCTCCAGGCTCTTAAAGTCTTATAAGACAGGTACTTTATCTAATTGAACAACCATAATAACACGTCTAATTAATTAGAAAACTCAAAAGTGTAGCTAATTAAAAACGTTGCCGAAAAAACGTGTTGTGAAAAAAGCTTACGATAAAAATTCCCGCCTCATTTAGGTAAGCGGGCAAAAACAGGCATATTTGTAAAAGAAACGTCCTCCCGGGCAAATAACGTTTATCTACAGCACATTGGGTTAATGACTGGGGGACGAAGAATGAGAAGAAGGCATTATTTTAATTAGGAAAAATGGTGGGCCCTCACCTAGGGAGGGCTAACTGAGCAAGTTGGCGAGCTGCTTTGATTAAAGTAATGGTGCGTGTGTGAGGGCCTTTACATGGGAGTGTGGAGCGCACTTATTATGCCTTTTACCTGGGATACCAATCGAAACTGCTGACCTGTTTCTGCAATTGGAATACGCATGAATTTCGAGATATGTTGTATGTAGTGTTGGAAAATGGACTGATCATCCTCGAACTTCATGGATCTTGTAGCATTGTTGAAAATGAAAAGATTCAAAGCAGCTTCTTTTTGCGGTTTACTTTGTTCCACCTGTGGTAGATAAACATACAACATTCTTAAGATCATTCTTGAATGAACCGAAGCTTCCAGTTAAAATGTAAGTTGTATACAAAGCTTACCGCTACCGTAACCTGTCCATTAGGCAATAAATAAACATAACAAAGTACGAAATTTAGCTGCGTTAGGCGCGCTCCGCCCACGCGAACACAAAGCGAGGCGACGCGATACAACGCTGCAAAAAAACGCCGCATCACACTACAATCATTTACGAAATATTGACAACAATAAAGAGGGACTTTAAAAAATGCCAGTTATTAATATTTGTTTTCTTTGTTGCTACCACGTGTCTCCACACCTGAACTCTGCGAATGACATTGCCAAAAAAATTGCAAAAAATATCCGAGGCTAGGCGAAAAGAGCAGAGGCGCAAACAGACAACAGCCAGTTTGAATGATTGCTTCCCTGGAAGAGCGGCAAGTCCATTTTTCACAAGTGCCATTCACCGCTTTCACGTTGCGTACTATGTATTTTATATATTTTTTATTTATCGGGGCTCCCCACCCCGCGGCGGGCGCCCAAATTGATATTCGAATGCGAATTTACGGCGTCCAATGCCTCACTGTTTTATTCATTTTAGTGATTTCGCGATGGTAAACACAGGTAGATGTGTTTAATTTCGAAATGAATGTTTATTGCAGCGTTTCCGTTTCGTTTTCAATGATGGAGGATATTCGTGCGCGCCGGCCGCGAATGCCCATGTTTACACAATGCACTTACATTTCGCGTGTGTATATTTTTTGTTGTTTGTAATTATTTCCGCGATTTTTTACGATTCGTGGAAGCACTGGAATGACGTTAATCAACGCTGTAACTGGTTTTGTTAACGAAATCCGTAAAATATTTCGGATGATTTTTATTTTACCTAACAAAATTTATAATAACTCGATTTTATACAAAAAGGGTTGAATACTATGATGAACTTTTGGATTCAATTATACAGGTAAATCAATTATACGCTCATCATCAGAAAAGATAACTAAAGCCACAACATGTTATTAAAATACTGGTGGATACGCAAATCGATATAGCGATTCTTTATTCGCATCATACTATCCACACAAAAAACACTTGACTCTCAAAATTGCCAAAAATATCACCCTCAAACATCTCAAAAGTAGGGTTATTATAACAATTACCGAATTCTGACTGAAGCGACAGTTCATAATCGATTAAGCGTCTTTTCATAATCGATTTAGCGTCACCACAGTAACTCGGGATGATCCGACGATGTCTAATGACGTAAAAAGTATGTCCCCGCTATGTAATGCTGGCCGAGGACGATGGAAAGAGTTGGGGAATAACAGAGGGGACAGTGTGGCGCAAGTATTATGCCTAAGATTTATTCGTAGTCTGATTATATTATTTTTAAAGGCTTGTTAGATGAAAGTGTTTGGAAGGGTTGGTTTGGGTAAACGTGTTATATGTTGATAATATAAAATCAAATCTTGTTTAAATAAACATTGCAAAAACGCTATCCACATAAGCAAGCATGTTTATTTGGAGAATATTTCACAGTTCTAACGCTATGGGTATAAAACATTCCAGGCAATATATTTCTATTTTAAGTATACACTGATCGCTCAGAGGCTCGAGAAAAATAGGCACAGTTACTCCAACCAATTTTCGCATAATCTTTGGCCTCGGCCACAGACAAGCCAGGGGTCGCGAAAGCACGTCGTCATCGGATGGCAATTTGAATGCGGTCGCTTAGCCGGCTGACGGCCGCTATGACTGATGACGAAGGGTGAGGAGACGAGCCTGTCACCGCCCCTGTATTCTACATGTCGCATTAATGTGAACATGGGTGTAGCAGGTGCTTATTGAATTATATCTTGATAGTGTAGTTGATAAGCAAATATGGGACGGAAAGTAAAGGGTGATGTCCGATTTTTGGCTGAAAATGTTGAAAAGTGTACCTAGAAAGCACCTCTTTCCTTTGTAGATAGATATTGTTATAAAGTATACCATGTAATATGGACAGAAATTAATGAATTTTCTCCATTTCTTCCCACGTACTAGGGTGGTCGGCAACGCACTCATAAAACGCTCTACTCGTAAACGCTGCGCTATTTCTCAAAGAGCTTCAAAACTGACGTCACAATTTTCATTATCAATTATATGTGCGAATTATGCATACTCATGGCTAATCAATGCAGTGACCGCTACAATGTAGAGGGAGGTCCAATACGGCCAATCGATGACGTCACATAAATATTGGGTGCGACGGTCCTTGCTTTGTGATGCTAACTGCGTCCGCATATGCTAATCCCCTTCCGCCCTTCCCGCGTCTTGGGCGGAGGTTTCTAGAGTTTTCTATTGTTCTTGTAATTCTGATTGATATTGCAAGTGACATTGTCGGTGCTTTGTGTCTTTGTGGCTGGGACTTCGATGAGATTTATTGTTGGGCATTGAGGTGACTATTGTGGGCAAAAAATGTTCTTGGTGCTCATTTGAGTTTCTGGTTTTTTCTCATGTCTACGAATGGTTGCTTTGGTAAGTGGCAGTTGGCTGGTGAACCTTAGGTCTCAGGTTCTTTTGACGATTATTGAAAACTAGGGAAAATTGTTTAGTAACTATAACCTGGACTTGTGAGCAACGTGGAATCCGTTTGAGGAAAACAGACGATTTCTTAACTTACTAACTTTACCCCCAAAACTATTTAACAAGAACAGACCACTAATCTGCGAAACGTCAAGGTGCACAGATTGACTCAAATACGTACAGTTGTGAGTAAATCATCGAGGGTGCCGTTGAATCGGCAATGAGTCGTGTCGTCGACAATCGGCCAGTACGTTTGCGGCAACGGCAATTCGCATTCATTCATGGCCCATTGCCACCGTCGGCTGTTGGACCGACGCTCCGTTAATGTATTCGCTACGTTATTTCAATTTAGAACAAACCCGAGGCTGCTGGACGTTTACGTAAATCTGGTTTTATTGCCAGTCTTGTTCGGTGAGGAATTGTTATTCGATTATGTTGGGTTGCAGTTTTGGTTTTACTTTGAGATGCTGAAATGTGGAGCATAAGCGGTTCTTGGTCTTGAAAGTTTCTTTAACCTGACGTTGGCAAAGTATTTTAATAGATTTTGCTTAAGTTATTTGCATTTTCCATTTCTACCCTCTAAGATATATAAAAGTTTATATTGGAACTTTTGCTCTACGCCCACTGTGTGCAAGGAAAAATGAAGCATCAGCGCTCTTTCGACCTTAAAGCAATACAGAGAGAAAACATACAAGCATTATGTAGTATCTGTTAACGCAGCGATTTCCAGCCATTACGGGGGCATTATCTAACTAAATATTAACGTGCAAAATTTCACGAAGGAAATAAATTAAAAACGCAACAACAAGCTTGTAACGAGCGGCGAACAAAGCCGTCTAATAAATCAAGGAAGGCAGGTGAGCAGAGTGGTGTTTGTGCATTAAGAAGGCCCGGTTTCCCGGCGGCCTTTCTTGGCCCTTTCTTCGTTTTAAAAAGCAGTCGACGCCCAATATTTTCGCGTAGTCATCGACAACACATAAATATTGGAAATGGGGCGCCCCTTTCTTGTCTCGCTAGAATAATTAATGCCGTAGCTTCTTATGTCGCGAGTTGTTTTGTTGCCAAAAATTATCGCTGGCGTTGAACGTTGCGAAATTGGCTCGCCAGCTAACGGGTTGGAATTTGTTGTTTAGGTATTTTCGAGCGTTTTATGTTTTGGTTTTAGGATTTATTTTGTTTTATTTAATTTAGATTTTTGGACGATCATAAATGTACTAAAGTATTAATTAAATTGATAAATTATGACTTGCGTTCGTGATTACAAAATGGTGGTGGTCCTTTATTTATCTAAACATATATCATTTGAGATATTCTTTCTTCCTGTTCCTGTCCTTCCTCCTGATGACATATTTCTGCTACAAATCTGAAAACAAGCAATTTAAAGCAACTTACAAAAAACCCTAGATATTGCGTGAGAAATAAAAACACAATAAACAAATTAACACTACACAACCAACTTTGGCTCCAAAGTTGAAGCCACAGCGTTGAAACGCGAAAAAACATTAAAATAGTCTTCAGATAGGGAGTTTACTGATAAAACTAGTTCGGGACGAGTGCTACTAGTTACATTACACGTTGTTACAACCTGTGACATGGTTATACACGAGTAACAGTTTTAAATTGGAACTGATGGTTTATTGATGTAAAACTGAACTAAAATGAAATTGGCAATGATTTGGACGCTGGGTATTTGTTATGTAGTTGAGGTACTGAACATCCAATCTAATGCTTTTTGTTAACTTTACAATGTTTGTAAACAGTTGTGGCTTGGGTTATAGTAAAACAATGGAGCGTACCTACTATTGATTTTTGTAACAAGTTGTATAAAGTTCGGTTGTTTATAAATAATAGGGTTGCCTCAAGCTATACTGATAAAGTTATACCTACTTTTTAATATTAATAGCACGAATAAATGTTTGACTGGCCCATTATCCCAGCACAATACAAATGACGAATCAGACGGAGCGGAACAGCCGAAAACGAAAAACAAGAGGCCGAATTTCCTCTTGTTCAACAGAGAGAGAAAAAATTAGCTTATCTCACACACGCAATTTGCGTCGGCAATTTTCGACGCTTCCTCTCATTACCCCGCCGTGATATATTTGCGTGTTTATTACTGCAATTACTTAGAGTAAATCTCACGTCCTTCCTCCCCCCGACGCACCTCCCCGGGAGGGTCGCGCCCTCCGCCGCCATTTTACCCTCCTTCCGGCCGGCCCTGCCCTTAAGTCTTATGTACCTCGGTAAGTTTCTTCGCGGACTTGGTAACCGGATTCAAATTCGGGCCGAATTTAGTAGCAATTAATTATGGAGCCGAGGAAGTGTTCTCAGTAATACTCGACCCGTGATTTTGTAATTAATATTATTGTGAATAATTTTATGATTTACTACTAATGGGGTAGCCGTTTGTTCGCAGTTGTTGTATTGTCTTTAGTCGGTGTAATTATCAGCTCTATGTAGATTGTGGCTCGACGTGTTCGTAACTGTTACGTTTATGGCGGCAACTTTGAGGATAATGCATTACCGTATGTGCCTCGTGTGGGAACCTAATTTGTTAAGAATTTATGGATATAGTGTGTTTAGTTCTAAACCACTTTTTGGCATGTATAATTTTAATAAAAAAGCAACCTTGGGAATCGTTTTTAAAACAATGTTGGGTACTTGAACATTAGTAGTAGCAGGGCAATATTAAATTGGCACATAGCGCTACATAAGGCAGTACCCTCGGCAGTCGACTTGGCTGTAATTAATTAACGAGCTTAGTTTAAAAGCAGGGCCGTAAGACTTGGCTCGGGTGGGGCTCGCCTCCCGGACTCGCGGGGGGTATTCTTGCCAAGAAAAGGGGGGGAGGGAAGAAATTCGGGGGAAAGTTTATCATATTTAGGCGCAAAATGGCGAATCCAGCGCTCGGATGCCGTCGAGAGATTAATATCTGGCTCTAACTCTGTGCGATGAATTTTGTTGTGAATAATGCCGATGTAACTTGCTTGTTTTATGGCAAATGTGTTTGTGTGTCACGTCGGTTCGTTTGTTTTGTTTTATGTAGCTGACGTTTGGTAGTGGCTGGTTCAAAAATGGGTCAAGTTGTTTCAGTTTCATGTACTCGCTGCTTTGCGTGGAGTTTGTTTTAACAAAACTTTAAATAAAGTCGTAGTTTTTTTGCATAACGAGTAATTTGCAAACTAAGATATCTTATGTACTTCTATAGCGTTAAACAGGAACTGCAGTTAAAAGAAAGCTTCTATAACAAAGACATATTAGGTGCATTTCCTGTCCACATGTCAACACTTTTGCGTTTGATTCTTGGTTCGAACAAATGTTACTTTGGGTAGGTATAACTATATAAACATGTACTCTATTATGTTATGGTGGCGTCACTGCTTAAAAATAGATACTTTTCTTGTTATACTTTTTAAATAACACTCCTGCATTTACCATCTTAACTCTAGTATAATTATACATCGACATACACAGCATCACCCCCCAGCGATGTTACGAAGTTCGCGGCAGGTATCGATAACACGTGTAACAACACTAAACGATGCGTTCAAATTTCACCCACAATATATGTAGTTAATGTTACATGGGTACATACATATATTGTAAATGTTACATAGGTACATATACCTACGTAATAATATATTGTAAATGTTACATGTTACATACATGGTGTAAAACGTAAGGTAACGTAACGTGTTAGCAAGATTGTAACGTTATGGATTGGGTTGTAAAACATTGTGTAATTTTAAATGCAGAAAATGCAGATTTTCATGGTGAACTGTTTGTTAGGCATTTAGCAGCCAAGTAAAACTACTCGGTACATGTTGAATACTACATATCTTAATGATGTTGAATTTTTCTACAGCAATCTTACTATGGAATAGAACTGAAGTTTCTAATGATACATTTTTGATATTCTTATGACATCTTCATGAATAATGTTTCCCGCAATTGGGTGAAAACTAGCCTATGATAGATAAGTATTGATTAAATTATTTCGAAAAACAAAATATACAGCGCGTTTCTCTTACAACATATGTTTTATTTTTTATTCACCCTCTAGTGGTGTAGTGTTGTGCAGACACGCGTTACAGGTGAACGTTGAACATATGGGTTACATAATAATAATATGTAGCGCCCCAAGCTTGCTCTATACATACACTACCTATTATGAAAAACATGACACCATTGTACAAAGCATATTTTAAGTGAGAAAAACAGTCAGTAGTTTTGGGTATTTCTATATTTATAAGTTCATCAATAAGGTCAAACAGCCTTTCCAGATTGGCGGATTTTCGGATCGGAGAAACCGAACGACAAACGAGTTCTGTAAATGTCATCTCCGATACTGAGTTTCATAAGCTTTAATAAAGTCTGTTAAAATAAAGAATCAACAAGAACATAGGCATACAACACGACTTTAGTAGGTACTACAACAATATAAAAAAAAACCATACATAGGTAGTTATTTTGTTTAAATACGTATTTATTTACTACTAGCTTCTGCCCGCGACTTCGTACGCGGATCCTGTCCCTTATGCCAGCGACGGGGTTAGCAAAATCAAAGATCTGAATCGTCTGATATTGAATTTTAAGGGCCAGTGACTTGTAAACAACGGAATACGCATAGCCATTAGAAACGTTCCATATATTTAATTTTTGTACTTCAACGGCAAAAGCACAGCAGACTAAACAAAACGCTGAGAACTGAAGCGCAATAGGCGTGACCATAGGGATAAAAGTAGTGATTCTAATTAGTCCGCATTTATGTTGTGTGTGGCAAAAATATTACACGTATTATTACGTAAAAAAACATTAAATGTTACTGAGACGACAAAGTCGTGATGACTTAGTGGAAGTTGTGGTGGTTTAGTGGGTAGAGAACCAATCTCTCAAGTATGAGCGTGCGTCTTTGATTCCAGGTCTGGCAAGTACCTGCCAATGCAACTTTTCTAAGTTCGTATGTACTTTCTATGTATGTATATATTTTTTTAAACCGGTTAACCGCTCAACCCTACGCCCCTTGGTAAAACTGGTCAGATTTACTGGCTTCTGACTACCCATAATGACTGCCAAGAATGTTCAATGACAGCCGGAACCTACAGTTTAACATCCCCTCCAAATAACGGTCATTGTTATCCAAAATGGGTAGGTAACGTTGTGGGTTGCATTGTTACATCTATTTTAGTTTATAATGCCTGTGTTCACTATTTACAATGTAACTGTTTGTTGTCTCTTCCCAATAAAATAAAATATCTCAGTAAAAAAAAAAACAAAACAATTAGGTAGTTTGTCTTCAAACACAAATTCATTCCTAACTCTACGGGAACTCCATGGCAACAGAACGGCTGGTCGTGATTGGTCGATCTTACAAAAAGACTGACCAATCAGGGAGAGCTTTCGGACAGTTGACAATTTGTCAATTTCTCATCGATAGATTATAATATAGCGAAAAATAATGCGTCAAATTGCAATCAGATGTTACGGTTCACAATAATACGACAGCTTACAATCTCTCGAGATAGATTGTAATCTAACGATGTTTGTAATCTTACGGTGACATATATAATGCAACAAATTCGGAGAGTGGGGGCTCGTCACGCCACGTCTAGGTATGTAAAATTTGTACTAAGGAGTGACTTAACACAAAATTCAAGCGTGTTATATCTTCGTTATTGTCTTGTTTGTGTGAGAGAGAAATGACAAAATACGTGTCCATTATTTTAGGGTTATCTAAAAGACGGACTAATTACTTTTTTTGATTCACCATACCTATTTCATATCATTCATTTCTATACATTTCAAGTGTAGTATTGCTCTTGAAGTTCCACATCAGGTGTTCCAGATCTTCGATGTTTATACGTCAACAGAGAGTGCTTATCAGATTGAACAACTTTTGCTAAAACGTCATACCTCTATATGCTATAGTCTAGCTGGGCCCCTGGAGTTCCACATCAGGTGTTTTAGATCTTCAATTTGTATAAGTCAATAGAAAGTGCTTATCAAATTGAACAACTTTTGCTAAAACGTCATACCTGTATATGGTATAGAGAAGCTGGGCTCTTGGGGTTCCACATCAGGTGTTCCAGATCTTCAAATTTATTATCTCAGCTGAAAATGCTCATTATATGAAACAATTTTTGCCATGGCACCATTTTTGTATCTCTTATAGTTTTGTTGGTCTGTTGGTGTTCTGCATCAGGTCTTCAAGTTTCGAAGATAAATTATAGCCTATATGTTGACCAGGCTTAATACTGACACAACAAAGAAAAAATCATTGAAATCGGTTCAGTAGTTCCGAAGATTAGCGTGTACAAACAAACAGACATACAGACATACAGACATACAGACATACAGACAGAATTTTTTTTTTGGATTTGTGCTCCATTAGTGTTTCTAAACCCCACCCAATTATTATTTTTTTAATATATTCAATGTACAGACACAGTTTTTTTACAGATTTATTATATGTATAGATAAAAGTCTCCTTAAAAATAGAAACGTAGTACTTTGTTACTCATTGTTTGAACATTTGAACTCTGGTTGGGTTGAACAGTTTGTGTGTGTGTGTGTTTGTATGTGTGCGTGTCGTTGTTACGAGATGGAAGCTGACGGTAATAGTTAGCCGTGGGTGTTTCCATTATGCAGACTTTTTACTCTAGCATTATTGAGTATTAATACGTCTAGACAGATATTTCAATTGCATGAATTAGCTGGTAAATAAATCCTTTATTACATGGGAGCGAAAATGTGTAGGTAAATAGGCGATTACAAAGTCTGTATTACACTTCTAGGAACGAAGGTGTAATATTGAGTTGAATGACCATTGTTAGAAAAAGTTTTTAAACAATAGACTATTCCTGGAAAACCTTGGTAACTCTTTTAAAATAATAAGAAAATAACCAAACTGAAACAGTGAATTTGTCACGCGACTACGGCGTAGCCACGCTACGAGATTCTACGTCGTCGTAGCAACGCCAGCGGGCGTCTACGCTTAAAATATGAAATATCTAGAGAAATTACAAGCTGGCTAGCCCCGGGCTCGAAACCGCGCCTACCCCGTGTTATTTTATTTTTCGCTCTCTTGAACGTAAATCGCGTTAGTATATTTTTTTTATTTATTTTTCACCAACCGGTTTATGAGTTGTTTGGTTTTGTTTTATTTGAGTTCACCCTGGTTGAATGTGTTGGAATTTTATTTATTAATCATATGTACGTACATGTGTTGGTCCAGAATTAATTACGGTTGAATTAAACCCGTGTTTTTTTGGGGAAAATTGAGAAAGTTTAATAGGTTTTTCTGTATGTGTGTCAGTCGGTTATATTATGTGGAAGCTCGAAGTGAAATGTCACAGATTCATTCCTTTTTTCCCGAACTTTATTCTCATATCGTAATTACAATTCTGAATTACACTTTATCTCCGTTGCCGTGTCGACAAAGGGTGCAATGACCTAGCTCTCCGATTTTAGTTAACCTTGACGTACCTTTCAATAGTAGTGTTGCCTCACACAAAAGTTACGACCAAAAAGGTTTCAGTTTCAGTAGTTATTATGTATTATCCACTTATAGAGCGTGTGAAGCCCAACGAAGATTTCATACAAAATAAAAGGAAAGTTTGCGAGTTTGTGAGTTTGTGATTATTCATGAGTTAACACGTCTTTGCTTTTTCGTTCGTCTAAGTCGGAATTATGATTTGAATATTAATAATCAGCTGCGGCCGGGAATTAATGACACGTCACACAAGTTTTAATGAAACAGCCTTCGTCTGTGAAGTTTCGGGAGGAAATTAAGACTTTTGGAAATGGATTTTATGTCAACCCCGTTTGTTTTGGACTTAAGTTTGTTACTTCATTTGATTTTGTTTGAAATGTTGTTTATTTTTGGCGTGATCCCGGAGTTAGTGAAATGTTCTGTTCCTGTAAGGTGTTAAATAAATACATTAAATTATACTTAGGTATATGTTTTAAGCTGTTTGTATATTGAATAGTGATAAATAGTGTAATGCAAAATTAATCAATGTTTTATTGTCATATTAATTAAGTAGGTATTTTCTACGAAGCCGAAGATTTCCATTATCTCTTAGATATGGCGTTACTTCCGATGCGTGTCGGACGAGCGCCGGACGGGAGTCGGACGGGGCCCGGACGGGGCCCGGACGCGGGCGCAGGAAACCTATTACGCCCAAATGAATTCTCCGCCGTTTCCGGACTACGACAAATCCGCCCGCCGCGCCCGCTCGCCCACACCTAAGGGTCTTTCAGGGCTGAAAAAATAAATATTATCTACTATAATCTGGTATTAATTTTAGTATTAAATTATTATTTTTATTTCGTAGGGAAGTTGGAACATTGACAGATTATTATAGATTGCAGGAAAAGTAGTTATAATCCATTTGATTAAACGCCTGACTTGAAATAAATTAATAATTTACCTAATCAGTCAACTGAAATAATAGTGAAAGAATTTTTTACTTCAGGTCAGAAACGTGTACTTTTTGTAAGCCATTTTTTCGAGCTTAAAATAAATATTATTGTCAACAATTGTTAAGTTCATAACATTTAATTTTACAAGAAAGGCGTTCATATAAGTGTGATTATTCACGATTGTAGAAAGAATATGTTTTTATTCTGAAAAATAATTACAAATGTAGTAGTGACAACCCTGAAGGGTTCGCCTTCGGACTTGACGAAGCGGAATTTTAATGAAATTTCTAGAAATCATCTTTTGTCATTCACATTAGTGTCCGCATTAAGACTTTGGGGTATTAAATTATTAAATGCTTTTCGAAATGATCATATTAATTGTATTTTATTAATATCATCATTAGATCAGGTCAGGAGAAATAAAACGATTGGGACATATGTAACTATTCCTATCCTTAATATAATTGAATTTGGTATGTAAACTAATAGGACACTTCCTGTTTTAGTACCTACGAGTACCAGGAAGTAAATTGTTCCAGCTTCGATCAATGTTTCATAATCAAACCGAAATAGGTACTTCAAAAGCGCTTCACAATCAAACATTGTGTTTATATAACATTACTACAATCGTAAATAAGGGAATCGACAACCCCAAAGCCCATTATTCTTCCAAAATAAGGCCAAGTTCACACTCAATGATCCTTCATTGTCTGACCGATCACAAATCAAAATCTTCGAAAATACATTCCCTCAACTGATTTATGTTGCCCTGTTGCTAAAATATGTCGCTCTCAGACCATATAAAGTACCTTTCAGCAATTTATTTGTTCCAAACTGGTTTTTAATTGATTTTCTGGTAACATTTACGTTGGCTGTTGACGCGGTTGTCATGGCAACCGAGGGGAGTTTCAGACATGATATTGATATTATAAATAGGTGCGCCGTATGTGTAGCTACGGCTGAGGGACTGTTTTGGTTAAAAATTGGCGGGTTGGGATATACGAAAAGGTAATACATATTTGGAGGTATATAAGAAATTCGCCATAATTTGGCTTATGTGCTTTCGCTTAATTTCTATTTAGTTGGTATTGTTTATTCCCATCTAATTTATTTCAATAAATATAATATGTTTCTTAGGTACGTAGCACGAAAATACATAAATCATTTAAGTAAGTAATATTCTCGTTAAAATAACATAAGGAAAAATAACCTATCCAATAAAACACACAAAAGCATTCAAAGCATTCACCACCTCAACAGAAACCAATTTAAGAAATGCAAAACCACATTCATTGCCGTCGATATTTTAACATAAATAGAATATCAATAAAAACCAAGTTAATCGGAAAACTTCAAAAGCAAGAAAGCTATTTGTGAAGGATCGACAGGTGACATAGAAATAAATAGCTAATGCTTATAATCCCGAAGAGCGACAGTTTGTAATTTGTTTTCTATCGCCGAGTGAAAATATCAAATGAGTGGATACGGTGGTCGCGATTGGATCGAACCTTTTCATGCGGGCAAATTGGTTTTCTTTTTTGACCGACGCTACCTCGCCTGACGAGGTGGCGAATTTTGTTGGGTTCCGTACGTGGGTACGAGTGTTTGCTGAAAAAGTTTTGGCTAATAATTGTTTTTGGGTGGATTTGTTTTTGAATGGTTGTTGCCGTGTTTTAAATGCGTGCGGACATTGATTAGCTTGATGATGATTAAAGGGAGTGCTGCTTTGGTAATTGATCAATGTGTTGCATAGTGACTCCACATTGATCAATTACCTGAGAACATCCTTAACATAGGTAAAATAACCCAGTTAAGTTGGTAAAATAAATAGGTACAACTTTCAACGTAAAATGATTCAGCCATTACCTAAAAGGCAAATTAGCAGCATTTCGTAAAACAGTCACTAACAAAAGAACGTGCTTACAACCTCCAAGTAAAGCAAAACCCAGCCATTTTATGCTCGAATAAAGACTCATAACATTTTCTTATTACTTAAAAAAAGATTTTTCACGGAACCTCCGTGTATTTTGCGGGGCGCACTTTTTCATTTCATATTTCCTCTGAGCGCTGCTCTCGTTTTATGGGTCATGCGACTATGTGCGACTATTTTTAATGGACCTGTGCACAGTTTTCATTTTTCCCAGTGATAAATTGACTCCATGCTCACGATGGATGGTCATCTTTTCGTAGTTGAAGCGCTCGTGTTTTCATTCTTTTTTCGTTTTTACGAAATTTTTATTTCGTGTTTACAAGCTGGCGGTGGGTGTTTATTTTGTTATGTAGTGATTTTTGTGTTAATTATGATGTTGTACGTTTTTGTAGGCGTGGTTTAAAGGTGCTTATTAGTAGTGATTCTTTTGATTTCCGTCTATCATTTATGTTTCATTTGGTTCTGTGTACTAAGATCCACTAGTCGTAACTTGTAACTTTTCTTGCTAAAACAATGTCCTCAAAATATCTCACACCCACAAAAACATACGGAACCCAAGCAAAACTGAACTTCTACCATAACACTAGTGCAATCCGTATGCGCAAGCGCTTCTTCCGATCTATTAGTTTAGCGAAGTGATTGGACGGCCGGCACTCGGCGACGTGACCACACTGCCGAGTGCGCCGCTAATGTGTAGATACGTGCCGCGCTTGTGTGCGTCATATCATTGCCGTTAGATAGTCAGATTATAAAATATGTATATGTGTAAATAACCACTGTGTGTCAGTGCAAACAAAAACCCATTAGTTATTGCTATAAACTGAGTGCATTTCAAACTTGTAACTTTTCTTGCAAAAGAAATGCCTCAAAATACCTCACACCCAAAAAAACATACAGAACCCCACCAAAACTCAGTTTCCACCATAACACTAGTGCAATCCGTATGCGCAAGCGCTTCTTCCGATCTATTAGTTTAGCGAAGTGATTGGACGGCCGGCACTCGGCGACGTGACGACACTGCCGAGTGCGCCGCTAATGTGTAGATACGTGCCGCGCTTGTGTGCGTCATATCATTGCCGTTTTGTAGACGGATTTTAAGATAGTCGGGTTAGAAATAGAGGATGTGGAAGATGTCTTGGGATATGTTTGTTTTGAAATCCGTTTTAGAGATATTTTTCTGTCAAGTTTTCTAGAATTCAAGATTGATCAAGTCTAACTAGAGTGACGCTTTGTAAATTGTTTCAGTAAATCCGTTGAAATAAAAATATAAACACCCAAATTGAGAAACTCCTCCTTTTTTCGGAAGTCGGTTATTACATTAATATCTAACTAGTTAGATTAACTTTAGTAGTTAATCACATAAAACTCAATCACCAACTAACATTATACCAATACAGAATAAAACACCACTTTTATTTAACTTTTCCTATAAATGAACACAATCCAATCTCGGAGCAGAACAGTGCCAAGTAACACTGACAACTCGCTAGAAACTCTAATAAATATTTAATCCTGGCAAAGAACGTCTCGAAACTTAGCATCGGGGGCGGCGAGCAAACTTCGTAGGCGACAACTAACGTAAATTAATACCTGACATAAATTTGCCATAACTGTGCCGACTAGGCTGGCTCAAGACAGTACAAATGAGGTACAAATCGCAAGCCGGATGGTACCGGTTAATGGCGGTAAAGCAGCGGGAGTACCAAGGGTTCTTGCTATCTGTGGAGTGAGGTGATGCTCGCGATTGATATCGATTTAGAGGACAGTTTCATTGGTTGCGATTACGATTTGGTTATCGATATTTTTGGTGAAGTTTTGGTTTCGATATTCAGCTGTTCTAAGAATTACATAACTTAATCTTTTGATTTTATGCCGTTTTAAAAGTAGATATTTATCAATTCAATAAATAGTGTATCGAGATACAGTGCTTTTGATTGCAGTCGTTAGTGTTGTTAGTCGCATTATTTAGGGACTTCGGTTCAAAGACTACACATTAATAAATACTTACTTAGAATTATGTACAGCATTTACAGGTCAATAGCGAAAATTATGCTAATATAGCCTTTACTACGGAGAAAATAGGAAACATCTGTTCCAAAGTTACATAATCTTTCTCCAGCTCCAGTAACCCTTATAAAATAAATCGTTGCACTCGATACAAGAAAACTGTAAATACAATTGCATCGCTTCTCAGACAAGGGATGTTTCGCTCCACCAGACAGGGGGTTATTAGCTAAATAAATTTGCTCACCCAATATGCTCGGTAACTCGATTTAATGGCGATAGAATTGATTCATTCAATTATGAGGAATTTTTAGTGCCCCACGGTGTGGGATAACTTTGTTTTAGGGGAGCTGAGTGGAGGGATAGATTTCTCACGTAAATTGTGTGCTCATGATTTAGTTTTGTTTTATTTCGATTGGAATGAGATGTTTTTTATTCACTTTTTTGTAATAAGGTTTGGATAAAATTATTAATTGGTTATTTACCGCCATTAGTAATACTAATGCCCCCATTACCGGATGGGGTTCTTATCAAACACCTGAACTGCAATTAAATAGTTATTTTTTTCAGAAGTCTATCTACAAAAAAAAAAAAACTATTAAACCCAATTTGATCACATAAGACATGAGGTCACTAAAACTTACCAAATATTAATACTAACGCCCTCATTACCGGATGGGGTTCGTACCTAACAACTGAACCGCAATTAAATAGCAAAATTTTTCAGAAATCTATTTACCAACCATTTCAATTTACCCTTTGATCTCGCAAGATACTCACTAAAACCTTACCAGCTAACAGCCTACGCGTAAATTTGACATGGATTTATGTGTGACGTCACCGTCCACCGCCATTAGTAATACTAATGCCCCCATTACCGGGCGGGGAGGCTTCCCACGGCATCTGCCGCTTGTTTTAGGTAATTTATGGCCCGTCGGCAAGGCCGGCCTACGAAAGGTGTAAAGAGTGCTTGGTGCTGGAAGTGGTTTTATGCAAATTGGGAGAATCTTGGCAAAATTCAATATTTTTTGTGAATTTCATTGACGTTTCAAAAGGCTCCAGTTCTTGAAATTTGTTATGAAATACATTGAGGGTTTGAATAGAATTGTATTAAAAAAAAATGTAACATGGTGAATACACCCTTACGTTCTCAGGACATAACATATGAATTAATGAGCTTAGTTAATACTTAAATCTTGTGTTGTTTAGTAGTCAGTCAGCTATAACACTAACTCATACTCTTCAAACTCTGTATAGACTTGATAAAATTAAAGTCTGATTTCAAAGTATTTATAAAGCCTCTTCCAGTTGTCGTAACTCCTGTATACGCAAGTCTTGGCACTTCCGCACATATCTGTGTTGCGTGTCGCGTGTGAAATATGGAGCCGTAGCTATGTTTGTGCTATGTGAAATATCTCTCCTGCTACAGCTAAGAAAACCTTGATAGTAGTACATAAAACTAGAGTTAGGTAAATGTTTTTGAAAATAGGAAAAAAAGGTATAGATTTCTGGGTAAAATAATAGAGTTGAAGAAAATAAACTTTAGTTTTGAGATCAGTTTAGCGAACGAATCAAAAATACACATGTAAATTTTTATAAACAAAATAGATACTTACTTCATTACATAAACCACGTTACTCAATGGGTATACTCCTATACCTACATCAACTTCAACATAAAAAATCCTCACGTTTCACACAACGTTACATAGTAACATTTACGTAAGAACATCGCATACATTGTCAAACAACTTTGCCATTACAGCAATCCAGGCACGCACTTGGGCATTTTATTTTTCAATTACAATTGTTAACGGCATAATCAGGAGATATCGCACAATCGCTGTGGGCTCGGCTAATCCAGATTTATTCGAACAGGGCCGGATTAAGGTGGCGTGAATTACACGTTTATAGGCCGTAAAGAGTGATCCGGTGGCGTGCAGTACCTGTCGCTGTTAGATATAGTTATGATGTGCACTCGCTGTATAATGTATACAGCGTGTTGTTTTTTTATGTTGTTAAAAACTTTGATTTAATTCAGTGGGATAATATTAATTTAACTTAAGTTATTCTAAGCATACCTTCTGCGTCCACAAATGATTCCATTCTAAATTTTCTAGAAGTAAAAACTTTTATTTCGTTTACAAACCAAAAACATTGAATGACTTACTACACTTAACTCTCAGCCAAAAGTTCATAATTATTACAAAATTCTATAGTTATTTCCTTTGATAACGCCGTAACCAAGGTTACGGTTGCGTCATAGAAAACTTTGCTTATTGTGCTTGAAGTTTTTATTTTTAGCTCGGTTTTTCAGTTGGACAATCAGTACGAATGACGTAGGATGAGGTGATGGATATTACAAATATCTACGTAATATTTTATGAAAGAAGGAAATAGGTTATTATGTTTTACGGTACCCTTTGTTTACGGTTTATTTGCGCACGATTTCACTTTATGTTTTAATGAGAATTCAAATATTCTATGATTTCCAAATTCATCGTCATCTTTTTTTAAATTTATGGTATGTAGGTAAATCATGGAGTAAAGGGTTTTAATAAAAAAAAAAAAATCTTAAAAGATAGAAACGATTTGTGATTTGTGGATATTCTGCACATGTTTCTGAATTTTAGAGTTCCATTTTTCATTAAAATCTTACTATCCTAAAATCCGCAATAGAGCACCCTATATAAAACGGCGACGGTAGTTAGCGGTGGCGTGCGCGTCTTGTTGCGCGCGAGTTATGTGCTCGCCCACGCGGCGCGTGCGCCGGGCGCCTCGCTGCGCCCGCGCCGCTCCCGTGGGTGAACGCATTCAATATCTACGTGTAAAGTGCCCATTAATTAAGTGTCAAACGATTAGATTCCTGCATATAGTGCAAGGGATAAGGATTATTTTGTATGCGTAATATGATATTTTTGTTAGATGTACTAGGTAGTTAGTTGAAGTCGTTTAAGCGGTCGCGTTTGACAGGTGGATGTATGTTTTGTGTGTTTAGATGATTAGTAGCCAAAACAAACAGCTGTTTATTGGGATCAAATTGATATGTATTGAGCAGGAATTGCAAATAAGATTTCCGCAATCATTTTTTTTATTTAATACAAGAATCTTGCCATGACATTATTGTTTTTCTCACAATATCAAATCCATACTATATCCACAAGTTCCTAACTTAGGAATTTAAGTTATGTGCAATATTCCTGGATCCTGAATCAATGTAACATCTGTATTCCTGTAATTATATTGGCAGCTGTGAAAATCGCTAGCAGTAGCGACAACTTTATGCTCTCATAAACATTTCTAAAGTTATTTACAATAATAGTTGCTATTTCTTTGAATGAACAATGTGGAATGACAACATTATTTTAAAGAAAATATTTTCATTTTTTTTAGAAAGGGATCAAGTAAAATAGAATATTTGTTAAAAAACATGTGAAAGCTACTAAATCACACAACTTCCAATTGTGGAAGAATTTAATAGCAACCTACCCCAAACTATAAATAATATTCCGTAGAGGCAATCTGGCTTGCAAATAAACCACGTTTTAAGTGGGGCTAAAACGCACTCGGATGTTCCGAAGTCGACGCCATTTTGCCTTGTAGGTACTCTTGTAGGGATTTGCGGGGTACTCGAGGGGTAGTACAGAATGTAAATAGGTAGACAGTAATCGTTAAATAATTAGAATTTTAGCGTCAAGTGCAGGGTGATTAGCAAGCTTGACTTATAATATCTTACAGCGTGAAGTAAGATTTTGGACTTACTTCTTTAAATTGTAATGTTTGAAAGAAATAAGTTTAAAATTCTCGAAATAAACAAAATTCTGTAATCTTATTTTTAAGTAAAATAACGTATCACATAAACAATATTTTTGAAGTGGATTTCATTTCCATATCTTCTGCAACATCCGTGGGAGGGTGGCCAAGTAGCACGATCTCCGAGCATTGAGGAAAAATAAAGAAGCAAAAATGACAAGACGTTATTTGCATCCCGCTAATGGCCGCTGCTGTCGTAATGCGGGGGTAGATGAACAAATATTGCTTTATCCAGACGAGCCACAATTTATTCCAAACTCGCTTTATTCGCCATTCCAACGCCAGAAGTCAGGAGGGAAGTGGAAAAATGGTGGCATTTGGATTTTTAAGTGATTCGCAAATCATTCCGCTTAATCAAATGACCTTATTTGTTTGCTGGTTTTCCTTGTTTTTATCCTTTTTAGGTGTTTCGTCTTTTTGATTTATGCGCCAGGTATAATGTGAGTCGAGAGATGTTTCTGAAGGTGCCTTGCAACAAAATGCCGTAACGTACACATCGGGCTCTTATCGCCGAGGCCGAGGGGGAGAGAGGTCACGAAAATGGCCTTATCTAAATAGCGTGACCGCGCGATACCCGCTCCTCACCTGCTGACTTTATGCCTTTCCCGGGGAAGTGTGGCGCCGCATACAAACGAGCTCAACCCTCGCCTTCGACCATCCAAATGTCGTAAACTTTTGACGTGTAAACACGTCACGATTTCATATGAAAAAAAGCCTTGGAAGCGTTGCACTCTAGTTTGAATTATACGAAAAATGCAAATTAAAATAACTCTCAAATCCCAACTCAACCGTGTCGGAGCTTAATCCGCGAAGTGACAACGGCATTCTGACGAGGCGCCGGAGCTGGGAATTATTAAAACGAACGCCAACTTTTTCACTAAGCCCGTCGCAAAGCCGTTTCAATTGCGCTGCGCTGAAGATAATTCCAACTGACGTCATCTTTTTTTCAAATTCTCGACTCGGCTACGTTCTCTGTGCAGCAATTATAACATTTCCACCGACTGGGAAAACAGAAACACGTGGGAGAGAGCGCGTCGAATCGCACCGTTCGTAATTTAAATTTAGATGGAAATTTAATGATGCATTCACAAAGGGCGCTCGTAAAGTCGGTTGCGAGATATTTTTTACGAGGATCTCGCGAACTATTGCGCGCTTAACGACTCCGAAGCAAGATCGCCCTCCGCTTTAATGAGCGCCCGATAAACGTGTTAACTGCCGCGACCTTATTTTTATGCCGATGTAAATTTGCTGAAAAACGTATTCATCAGTGCGATTGCGGGCTAACGGCAACATTACGCCGTATTAAATTTGCAACAGAGCGTTGTCCTAGTAGCTGGTCTAGGTAGGTGAAATAATAGTAACGGCGAACGTCAGAGGCAGGCTAAGGTGGAGCTTGCTATGTTTAATATATGAGGGCAGGCGACGCAGCGTGGGTAAACACGGCCCAACCTTCGCTCATGTTGCCCACTGTTTGCTCACCGTTCTAGTCTCAAGAGAAAATATGTTTGCTTTGCATACCTAACCATAGCTTGCTCAGAGGCAGAGCGCGCCTGTTTTCCTTGACATGTTTTCTCCGAGGCTCTACAAATAGCTGGCTAAAAACTTTCTACAATATGCGCAGTTTCTGATGGCTGACTTATATTTTTAACGGAACAATGTTTTGGTTTGTGTTGTTTTTTTTTTAAACTGTGTCATGGGTTTTGGTGTAAGTATTTTATAATTCTGCCATAATTAAGTCTGCAAGTTCTAAGATTAATACTCCACACAAAAAATGCATAGATATTAAAAATCATAGCCGTTGTTTGTTGAAGTGCTGAGCTCCTGAGGCTACTCCTCTAGCCGCACAACTCCACTTAACAAACGTATAAATAATATTCAAGGCGAGGGAACATATTCGAGGGTACGGAATAGAGGGTAGTTTGACGGCGTAACGAATCGAAAAACCAAATCATCGAGTGGCACCCCTACTGTACACCGCTACATGATAGTTTACAACTGAAGCAGTGGAGTCGCTGTTGTTACTACAAACTTTTGTTTACGTATAAAATTGTCTGTGATTTTGTTTTGTTTTCTTTTTTTTCCTTGACGTGTATGATCTAAGGTATTTGTTTGTGTGTTCAAAGGTAAGTTTAATTTACCGCAGATATACCCGAGACACAATTGATTTTCTAATGTTCTATAATTAGCGGCATTCAAGCGGTTAAGACGGACTACCTGAGGGACCGCACAGTCCTCCTTGTGGACAAGACGGGCCAGCTCCGAAGTTACGGCGTCGAGTCCGGTGTCCCACAGGGTTCTGTTCTAGGGCCGCTCCTGTGGAACATTGGATTCGACTGGCTTTGTGGGCAACCTCCCCCGTGGCACATCTGTCATTTGCTATGCAGACGACACCCTTCTGATTGCCCGGGGGAGAAATTTTGGAGAGGCGGCCAGCTTGGCCTCGGCGGGCGGTTCACTAGTGGTGGACAGAATCTCCCGCCTAGGGCTGACGGTGGCGCTGCAAAAGACCGAAGCCGTGTTCTTCCATGGGCCTCGGCAGCACCAACCGCCCGATGCTCATATACATGTGGAGGGTGTCCGCATTGGGGTACAGCCCCAGATGAAATATCTGGGCATAGTCCTCGATAGCAAGTGGCGTTTCAACGCACACTTCAGTGGCTTGTCGACGCGCTTGATGAGGACCGCGGGCGCCCTCTCATGGCTCCTCCCGAACATCGGGAGGCCCGGCGACCATTGCCGGCGTCTATACGCCGGCATACTCAAGAGTATGGCCCTGTACGGGGCCCCAATCTGGGCAGACTCACTGTGTGGTCGGAGGAACGCCGCTGCCATCCGAAGGCCACAAAGGGCCATTGCACAGCGGGTGGCGAGGGCATACCGCACAGTGAGCTTCGCGGCGGCGTGCGTTCTGGCGGGTGCCCCTCCTTGGGAACTCGAAGCTTGGGTGCTCGCCAGAGTGTACGACTGGACGGCGCGGGCGGCGCAAAGGGCGCTAGACCGGCACCCGGACCCGATCGAACGGGAAGAAGTGCGTGAGGAGGCGAGGGAAGCAATCACTCGACACTGGGCCGAGGACCTTGCCTCGTCAACGTTCGGCCGCCGGACGCTGGATGCCATCGGGCCTGTCCTGGATGGATGGCTCGATCGGCGGCATGGCTGCCTCTCGATGCATCTGGCGCAGGTGCTGTCCGGGCATGGCTGCTTTGGAGCATACCTGCACCGAATTGGGAGGGAGGAGACCCCAAAGTGCCACCATTGTGAAGCCGAGGTGGATACGGCAGAGCACACACTGGAGGTGTGCCCATCGTGGGCTGAACCCCGCCGCACCCTGGTGGCAGTGGTCGGGGATGACCTCTCGCTCCCCAGTGTGATTGGTGCCATGCTGGGAAGTGAGGAGGCATGACGGGGTAGCCTCCTTCTGTGAGGGCGTCATGTCACAGAAGGAGGCAGAGCGCTTGCGGGAGAACGACCCTCTCGCAGCACCGCTCCGCAGACGAAGAAGGGGTGGAAGACGGCGAACACAACGTCCGTCCCCATCCGCCCCGGGGGGTGATCAGCGGGCGACAGGCGCGGGGGTGCCACCGCCTGTATTACAAGGATCGCCCCTTGTGCTCCGGCCATCATAGGGACCCCTCCCCACTAGGGGGAGAAATGAGGGGCCTGCCGTAAGGCGGGCAATCGCCGGTGGGGGACTGGATGCCATAGATTCCCAGACCCCCTCCTCTCAGGCGAGGTCGGAGTGCCGCTGGGCCTTTTTAGTGGGTATACCGGGAACGTCGTTACCGGGGAGTCCCACATACCCCTCTCCCGTCCCCCGACGGGAAGGGCATGCGTAATAGCATTTTTTACCCAGCGACAACAAAAAAAAAAAAAGGTAAGGTCCAGGTGTGACACATTAGGCTTGTTGTGTATTGCTGTTTAGATGGAAAATTTAATTATTACTTTAAATAATGTAAATGGTAATAATTATACAAAGTAGTATTTACCTACTCTACTCATTTCATTAGTATCAAATCTTTAGGGCTGCCCCTTAGCGGTCTGTCGAGAGTACTCGGCGTACTTTTTTATATATTTTAATTTTAATTTCATATCGGGCGCTAATGGCGGCTCGCAGCCCTGCGTAGCGAATCGCGTTGAGCCGAATGTATTCATAGCGTAATAAAACTTAATGTACCGAGTGAACTAATATTGTCTTATTCAATATTTAATTTTCAAATATAAATTTAACCAATTTTTGCGATTCATAAATTTTGTTAGTGTTTGATGTTCAGAAGGGAAAGTGTATTGATTGTTTCTGAAAAGGGGTGATGTTTGAATTTTGTTATTGAGCTTTGAATGTCACTAGAAGTAAATAGTATTTTATATTTGGTTTGATACCAGTTATTTTATGATTATTTAGTGTCTAAATTAAGATACCTAATTATGTTCAATGAGTTATAAATAAAAATGAATAAGGACATTTCATAGCCCTGAGAATATTTCGTGAAACGAATTATTTTGTAAGCGCGTGAAAGTTATCAAGTTTACGAACATGATCACTTCCCCAGCGTGTTGTAATCGTGCAGTTGATCCGGCGGCACATGTGTGTACTAGACAGCTAAACGATGTTAGTCCGATACTGTTTCAAATAACCTTTAAGCCGTCACCCCTCATGTACTGCACAAACAGCAGCGAAGTCAAATCAGCGCCAAGTTAATCCGTTTAGGTGCGCGAACCCACTTGATTAAGTTTAATTTATTTTAAAAATCAGCGCGAGCGAGCCGCCTCCGGCGCTGCGTCCCTCCGAAATACATTATTCAGTGTTTTAGAATAATTTTCAAATTCGATTACATAGGGCCGACCCTCGGTAAGTGGGTGGGCCGGGCGGCGGCGCGCGGCGGGTGTATTTAGCCAACACGGGGGTCTCGCCGCGTGCGATTCTGATTTGAATATGCGCCGCACGTGGCGTCCCGCGCCCCCGGGACCGCGCCGATCATATTTCAAACGTCACCGGCGATGTCTCACTCAGATACTATCGGCCGATAAACGCCGAGATACCACCGGCAAGGGTGGAAATAGTTCGCCGCCCGCCAACCTCCAGCTATTTTTTACCCCGCGATTATCGCCTGCAGTTGACACCTAAATATTACTTTTCGCTCAGCGCACTCGTATAACCCTGTGTTCGCTATACAGGCATTTTGCGGTTAGGTGCCGCAGCCAGCGAAAGCACTTGAAGTTTATTGGCATGACATATTTCGTAGAGAATTTTCCGCGTATTATAATAATCACAGTGTGAGCCGTGATGGAAAACATTTTGCGCACGCAAATTTTCACATAATATTTTCATACGATGATCACAACGGAAGCCACTTTAGTGAATACGAAAAAGTTCCGCATACTAAGGGAAAAAATCAAGCAGCTTTTAATTCGTGAATCTTTTTTATTACCATTTAAATTCGAAAAACAAATATAGAAATGCTTTTAGTTCTCAGGCTGGCTAGTGGCATATAATCGGTGGGAGTGTTCGCACGCGCGGCGCGTGCGCGGGCGCACGGCGCGGGCGGCCGCCACGCGACACTCCATTACCGCGACACCGCTGACGCTGATGATGTGCTTCACTGCAAAATTGCAGACACGAATGTCCTTTCATGTCTAGAGATTTTGCCTACTCTTTTTGTTTTGTCTACTGACCTAGTCAACAGGTTGTACCTAAGTTGTAACATATTAATGTCTACAATCGATGTCTACTTATATGAGTTGGTTCATTTATGGCTGACCATTACCTAAGTGCTGACAATTTCAAAAGATAAATATTTTAGAACTCTAAATCTTTTAACAAATTAATCCATCACTAAACAACCACCTAGGCACACAAATGTACTGAAACATTTCTCGTGAAAAAGTTTGTCCATGTGACATATCTGCACTGCCATAATCTTTGGCCGCCATCACAGAAGCATTTATGCGATTGCAATGTACTCTCACAAGCAAATCGCCGCGTAATCCGCTACTTGTATCGCAAATCGAGATATGGCCGAATTAATTTTGGTCGCATGCCATCGTAATTGAAAACGAAGACTTAGCGTGACAGATGTAAACGCCAGATTAAAGCAATCTGGCTTTTTGGGCTTTAGATCTCTGATAAAGAATCGAAATTAAGGGTTTTATGCTAGTGGAGAACCTGGTTGAAAAGAAAATTGAATTTGTGAAAAATTACTTACGTGCCTTACTATTAATTTTAATCATCATTAGGCCTCTAGCTATATTATAATCGACCATACTTTTCAATGACTGTTTAATGTTCCTTCTTATTATGGAAAATGAACAAAGTCTAAAGAATTCCATTTTCTATTATCATCATATTTACCTACATAGGAAATTTGCAATCATACAAACCCGAATTTCAGGTGTTATTAACTTTCAGAAACCCCGGTTAACCTATGAATCAGACAAAATAAAAACAAAATCGCATCAAACGTTGCCATGCGTCATCCGTGAACTTCAGTTAGCGATGTCAAAGGGGAAATTATTTCTCTTATTCGGAATATTTCACAGAGACAAAATGTAGTTTTGGTCGAATGAACTTTGACGGTCCCCATGAGCCCATAGGATGTGCGATTGAACGATCGCCCCACAACTCAATGTGAGTGGCTTCATGGGTTTTAGCATTTTGATTACCATAGCGGTGATTTGGATATAACTATTCATATAATCGTAGATGCATTTGTTGTACTGGAGATAAGCTGAAATAAATAGTGCTAATAATTATGAGTTTAAATACATACGAGTAATTATTTAAATGCTTTTAAAATATTGTAAATACTACGTGGAATGTAGAGTGTTGCATAATATGGACTTGATATTATTCATTCAATTATATTGTAATCGATCAACAAAGAAATGAAGAGACAAATCAAAAATGCAAAGAAATTCAATAACCGTCTACGATTCTTTGGATTGTCACCCCAATACAGGGAACTTGGGCAAAGTTATATTTATTCCCCGGAAAATCGATTTTGGCTTATATTTTTTGGTGGCAGGGATCATTTTTGATTGGCAAACCATTTGACGACAGTAAAGATGCCCCGGAGTGCTTACAAATCCCCGAGATTGAGTGCGGGACACCGCGCGGCGAGGGTTCGATTATTACTCGAGTCTCGATCTCGATACACCACTCGATGCATCGCGGGGAGCTGCATTACACCGAGCATCGAGTGTGGCGTTCAGTGGCTTTCGAATCGATTCGTAGATGGATCAATCGTGTTACTAGTAATATTTGGGACTTGTTAATAGTGTTGGTCATTTGTACTTATTTCATATTATAGCTATGTATACTCTGTCATAGAAAAGATTGACCCAGCTGAACATTATTAGAAAATGACAATGAATATTTTCCGTCCACCAAAAATCATCAGAATTTCCATTCTGAAAAATTTACTTTTCTTTTTCCTGCACTTTTTTCTACATTGAATTCATAAACCAGACAAAGAATTACTTGCTCAATAATATCAAAGATATATTTCCGTTCGTTATAAACAAGTTTTCCCCTAATACTCATAACCCAATTGCTGTCTTCTCCCATATGTTGCGTGGAATGTATTATTTTATTATGTTTTTATTTACTTAACGTCCGCCGAGACGAGTGTTTAAGCCGACGTTTATGATATTCTCCTGTGGTTTGCAACTGAGGGCTGAATGATGTTCTATTGTTTCATTCTCACCCTCGTTTTGTCAAGTTGATACACCGCTGTATCTATACGTATAAGTAATATGAAATGTCAATGGTGTTTCGGGGTTTTGGGCACAGCGATTGTAGCAAACAATTTTGAATGTTTTAAGGAAGTCACTTAAATGTGTCACCTCAAACGATTCAATTGAAATCACGTCTACAAAACGGTGGATTTACTATACCATCGATTATATGCAACTGTCCACCAATAACTTAATCGAAAATGCCATGCAATATTTTTAAATCGTTCCCTATTGTTGTGTATTGCAGACAAAACAGATGAAAACAGTCTGAAGTGTAGGCAAGCTCCAATGATCCGTGCCTCGCGCGATATTATTTTTGCCGGGCACAAAGCACGCCTCGCGACCCATCAAATCAGACTCAGCCCAACACTAGAAAAAATTAAAATTTTAATACTCGATATATCGATGTGCGCACTTTTTAATTGACTGCCGTTTTTAATATCGATAAGTTGTACGAGCTTTTTTTTAATTGTAGTATCAATTTGGAGGCTTCAGTAAACAGTGAGAATTTATTTTTATAAATTGATGGCATATTTTTTCACTTCAAATTATTATAAAATTCACAGTTCTATGTATTTATCATAGTAAGCGTAAAGTGTATTTGAAGTATCAATAAATGGAGTTCAGAGAACTATGTTTATCATTTAGATAAAAATATGCGTGTAAAGAGAAAATATCAGTTTTTAATCAATAAACTGAACGGTTTGTTTCGTTATGCCGACGGAAATACTTTACTCGTGAGATTGCCTTTAGAGGTAGATATCTACTTAGTGTAAGTCCAGTGTCATAACTGCCAATACTAACTAGTCATGTAACCCCATAGGTACCAACAAATTAATTTACTGCATTACTCCAAAGCAATAAATACCTGTTCAAAACAACCATCCTAAAACAATACCTGTAGTTTCCCAAATATTTGCATTGAAATAAAGATTTGTACATCTGTCATTGCCAAAACACGGTGCGAATAATATTCATTCCATCTGATTGACATGGCCATGTATTTGAGAAGCTCTGCGGGGTTTCTCAAGGGGTTATTGAAAAACTAGTGGCACCGTCCCGCCTTGTTTCACCGCAAGGGGCGAGGGTGTCATTATAACGTGTAATACCAACTCGCCCGAATATATTGGATTGAAGTTATTGCGAAAGTTTTTAGAGCAGGCACTGATTGGCAGAATTTTATTTGATGTAAAATTTTTGGCATCACATTTTCAATGTGGTGAGAAATGTTCTATTTTTGAATATTTAATTTTTGTTTTCAATTCGTTAGAAATATTCTATTTTTGAATTTAAGCAGCGAGCAGTTTCATATTTAAAGGTTTATCAGCCATTTGGAACGTTGACATTCTAAATTTAAAAATTTGGACTTTTATTTTTAATACGACAACCAGACACAAAATAAAAAATGCCAGTATTTTTTACACGTTCCAAAGAGGTTCTATATAAGTTTAGATTTGATTACCTTCCACATACCTACTCTCTAAAAAGTCTTAGGATAAAGCCGCGTAGGGATGCAGATGGCACTGGCTGATAATGGGACACACGCACCGGGATGTAAATAGATGAAGCCTTATTTGAATATTGTCCCCGATCGGGGACACAAATTAAATCGCCTGCTGCAAGCGCCGACAATGTGTTTGCTTTATTATTTGATTTGATTTCGTTTTAGATGTGCTTTTAGTGCATATGGTTTAAGAATAGGATGTTTAGATTTTATTACAGATATAAAACATAAACTATCCTATCCTAACTATCCTAATAACTTTGGTTATTAAGCTGATGCATAAATAGTAATTACTTACGTTCTTGTGAACGTAACCTTCTTCTACGTTTTTAAGTTGAAGCATTATGGCTTAGATTAAAGAACTCACTTAGAATGACTCAGTGCCAGCACTGACCCAAAATCCAATTTTATCAAGAAACCACAAAGCATAAAAAATACGCTATAAACAAACATATTTTATTTATTTTTCTAAAATATTGTTACACTAATCTGTGTGCAGTGCGAAGTAAAGCGGCGTGCACACGGGGTCACGCTATCGTCGTTCTAGTTCATTAGGCGGCTGGCGGTGCGGTCGCTATCGCCGCGAGCCGCTCATTTTTCACGCAACCTGCGCCCGTGTGTGCTGGCTTTAGTGGCATTTAATGCGTAAATATTTTAAATTGTTTTGAGGTTCAGCTTTTGTGACTTATGCCTTATGTTAAACTGTGTACGTGTATTTTTAGTACCTATATTTTATTTTAAAACAAAATGAAATCATTATCTTACCAGACTACTTATCTTAAGCCACTGTATAACACTACACAGCAGCTATCATAAATGAAAAAATATGTCCGGTTTCTTTCAAGCTCAAAAAAGTCCTAGACTTGAAAAGCTATCAACATTTATTACAGAATGAGAAAAATCATATTTCCCCCTTACAAAAAATATGAAGTACCTACACACAACAAAAAGCAGAGTACTAAGCAATTCGTTGGTAAGTAATAGCTGATTGATGAAATGGAAATAAATGAGTGGCGGACAGGGAAAAAGATGTCAAAATCCAAGCGCACATGAGCCAATAAGCCAAATTGAAATGCCTCCATGTTACACGAGTCTTTCAGAGTAATTGGTTGACGGGCTTTCCTAGCGATTAGGGATGTTACTTGCCACGAATATCGTCTTGCGATCTGATTGGTATTTTTTAATGATTTTTATGTAAGTTTTTTGCTTTGATAAATGACTAATATGAATGTGTTTTTATTGCTGATACGTGCAAAAATTAGCATCAGCATAAAAAAGTAAAGTCAATTTTGAAGTTCGCTTAAAAGTTGCGCATTGTTTAAATCGTTCGCAATAATAGTATGTACTTAGTAAAAGGTGCCATTTACAAATAGTAACCGTATAAAAGAAAGTTATTAATTGTGAATGTTTTGGACTAAGATATGTACCAATTCTTTCATGAGAATCCTACATAAGCTAACAGAAACATCGACAACGATATCGACATTACCACAGCACTCAGTTTGGGACGTCTCCTTCCATCGGTTCGTCGATTTGAATAGAAATACCTAACATTAAAAATATAGGGTGTAGTGAATGCGCAAGAGGACAGTCCCGGACAACCCGCTAGTATTCATTCGCTAAGTGAACTTCTAAAACGAGCGACTTACGTTCCACGCTAACTGAACGATTCACAACTTGAAAAGGTGTGCTTTTAAAGGCACACGTGTTTTAGCTTTGTCTGTAACTCGATATGGGTCGTCACTCGTACATCCCTATGTTGTATGTTCGCTTTGACAAGTAGGTTAGCAATCATTTTTAGTACATTTTAACGTCTCATTTTAGTAACTATCTTCGGCCAAGTGATCGATGATATGTCCACTGTAATATTGAAATGCTATCCTTACTATCTATATAGATGTTAAATTATGCGAGAAGGCCCATTACAAATGATATATTTTCTCCAATATTTAAAGACGAAAATGTGAACTTTCAATCCATGCATCGGTCATCGTTATTCCCAATTTGTCATTAGTACCGATTGGTCACCAACTATTTTTTCCATACACCAAATCCCAATTGGTCATTCGAGCAAAATAAATAATTTAATATTTAAATTTTGAGTTCCGATTCGTCACCCGCATAAAATTTCACGTATCAGAGTACCGTCAGAAATAAAAGTGTTAGAAGAAATTATAAATGAAAAACTTCGATGTAGGTAATGGTTTTAATAGCTCTCATATAAATATAATAAAATAATAAAATTTACATTAAAACACAGGTGAAGACAATATGGGCATTTTATAAACCCGAAAATGTGACTCGATACTTTTTGTACCGGTAACAAAAGTACTAGGAGCCCATAACTAGCAAAGAGATTGTACTTATACATAAAAATAAAAAGTTGTGTTTGCACATACTGTTGTATCTATTTTTAATTGGACCTTGTTCGGTTAACAGAACTTAAACTTCTTGTTCTTACTATCCATACACTTCTTCCTCCGAGCCTTTTTCCCAAACTGTGTTGGGGTCGGCTTCCAGTCTAACTGGATGTAGCTTAGTATCAGTGCTTTACTAAGTATCCATACACAATTGAGAAAATATATTTATTTTATTTATGTATGTATATGTGTTTAATAGAAACCGGACCATACTTTGCCCCTTCTTCTATATTTTGTCTCTTTCTAGAAAACAAAAGGCTTCGTTTTATTACCTGATTTTATATATAAAATAAGTTATACCGGGATTTTCAAAAAATTGGTTGACATACATAAAATACAATTCATCGACATGGTGTAAATTGGTATGTTTATCTACAATTAGTATATAAAATGTAAAATCCTGACACTCTTGACTGCTATACTCCTGTAAGTTATGCGGTCCTAGTACACGGTGGGCAGTTCCATGGACACTCGTTGATTGGTATATTACTCATCTGATTTATGCGATCCTGGTATTTTGGTTTTGGCCGTGCTTTGTGTGACGCCGTTGAAATCGCGATTTTATTAATAGCGGCTTGCTATATTCGGAAAAAACATAGCCAACATAAATAAAAAAAAACATATTGACAGAAACATATTGATTTTCTTGTTGACAGTACTTTTTACAAAATAAAGTACGGATGACCAATTGGGACTAAGCAAAATAAAATATTTTATCGAATGACCAACTGGGACACGTTTTTTATGGATGCCTAATCACTAAAATGACGAATCGGGCATAACTCACTAAAACTCCCACCAAAATGCGTATTTCAATATTGATTTCATATAAAGCTTTTGGCTGCTAAAAAATCTTTGATGTATTGAACATAAAATGAATTCTTGGTATATCTAAAGGCCGGTATGGGGTGTGCAATGGTGCAGTGGCTCGCCTAGCCCACTGACGTGTTGTGTGACGCTCCATCACGTCCCGATGAGCATTAGCCTTTAGGCCTCAATTATATGTGTACTTCATTTATTCTGAGTTCCGATCTTTCCAATTGGATTTACACGAGAAATCAGGGACTTTTTTAAGATTTTATGTGGACCTTCCAATGATGAAATACGAAATAGTTTTGATAGGAAGTTTTTGTGATATTTTAGGATTTTTTCACGATCGGATTTTATCGATAAAAAATAGGTACTCATTTTGAAGAAAAGTTACACGCGCTTCCCAACTCCTAACAGTTCAATTAAACTCCCACAACCTTCATCTACAATCCAGCTCAACAAGAAAAAAAACCATCAATCCCAAAACCGAAACTCTCAAAATACCCGTAAAACCGAATGTCATTCTAAGGATACATTACAGGAGTTTTCCTTAATACTCGGCACTTGATTAGCTCGGCTCGTCGTAATTATTTTCCCGGGTTCGCCCGCGGGGATTTGTATAATCCTGATTGGGTACGTATTGCTATTCGATGGAGTGTGTCCGCGCACGTGGCTCCCTAGCATTATCTCACTTTTAGACACGAATGATGGTGACACCCTACTGCCGAATTTCGGGAAATTGAAAAGATTGATCGAATTTCTGATGATGTTGAAGATAATAGTTTTTAGGTAGTTATTTAGTTCTTCATGTGCCTTAGATTAGGAAATGGTTCCTTTATTTTGGAGTTGGTAATAGAGGCTCTCTCATAAGTAGTCTTTTTTTAAATGGTAGGTAATCCCGGATTATGTGTCAATGATATCGTTTAAAAGAAGAGCTATTTAAATGTCTGCTAGCTATAAAACTCAAAATACATCCACCAAAACAAACTTGTTATTTAAAATATAAAAGCTGTCGCAAACAATTAAAAACAAAAACTGAATCGAATTAAAAATTTGCCTAGTAAAAGCGAATTAAAGTTGGCTGATGGCAGTCCTGCCGGTTGCGACTGGGGGCCGACGATAACGCCACAATAGGAATTTGCCGTTCGCACCGACTGCCCGTACCCTGTTTAACCTAATTACCACTTAGTTTCTTACGAGATAAGGACTATTATTAGGTAATTTTTATAAACAACACATTTCTCTTGGAGGTAAATGTTGTATAAATACGTATTGGTCATTGAAACGCCTGGTACTTGATTACTTATATTTTCGTCAGACCCTTTACGCTTTACTTGCTGCGGTTTGTATGTGTGTGTTCAATCATTTTAATGAAAAGATTTATTCATGAATTATTTATTTTAAGGTTTAGTCTGATATAAAAATAGAAGCATTTTAAATGACATACTGAAAAAGTTATATCCGACCCAATTTTAGAGATAAGTCCAGCCTGAAAGTCGGTACGGATGATACTATTTAACTAAAAAGTAATTATTCCTCACTTTTCAATATTCTTTAAAGAATTTGTTTGGTCAAACAATGCAGAAGTTTAGTCAAGGTTTCCTTGAAATGAAACATAAAGAATGAGGAGTTTTCATTTTAATTCTTTTGAAAAGTTGTGGAGAACAGGCTAATTCTACGAAGATTGTGCCCTTTGCTGGATATAAGTGACATTGTCCGAGCAATAACCTGTACAAAGCTTTGATTTTCACTCGTTACCAATGTTAGCCTATTGATATTAACGTTAAAGGTGATAAATTGCTCAAACCTGCGACCACAATGGCGAATTATATTCGAGTTTCTTAATATTAATTTCCCGTCAGCGTTTTAGGGTTAATGTTTGAAAAGAGATTGTGGTAACGGAATTATTAAGGCTTAGGTTTTATTCTGGAAGTCCGTAAAACATTTTTTCATAAAGCTGCGAAATGAAAATCTAGGAAAATGGGAAAAGAAATAAAAGCAAAATCCTTTAAATAATGTTTACTTTTTTTTTAAATCTACATCAAAATTACGTTTCTTGGAAAAAAAGAATATACTCTACAATATATGTATTTGCACAAGTCCATACACAATTGTATTCTTAGTTAAAATCGCTATCGACATGTGCCGAACTGACTCCCGAGTTCTCGACAGTAACCGATAGTAGCAACAGTTTCATGCCCTAGGCTTTCGATAAACAATTGTTCACCTTTTGTTGTACTCAGAAAGGTTAATTACAATACTCTCATTTTGTTGGTTTCTATATTGTTGGCAAAGTTTCGGTAGTGGAGTTGGCTTCGACTGACGAGCTAACTCCCAGTTGTTTTGAACACAATTTACAGTTGTTTAGAAAAACCTAGTGTATCTTTGTTTAGTGTTTAGCTGGCTTCTGTGGTGCAGTCGTGTTTTGTTTTGATTGTTTCAAAGTCTAGTTTGTTTCGTATTAGTATTAGGTTTTGCGTCATATGTAGGCTAATTTTAGCGTTGGTACATGCTATGAGGTATTGGAATAAATACATATTTAGGTATGTCTGTGCTATGCTCTAACACTTGAATGAAGTATGGGAACATTTTGCTACTGCCTCAAATATATTCATAGATTACTTAAATGGCACTGCTAATGTGTATCTGTGTATAGAATTAAAAAGTTGTTTTTAAATTAATTTAATTACTATGCGTAAAGATTCAGTACCCAAATCAATACTTAAGTTATAAAATCAAATAAAAACAAGTAGTACATACTTCAGTAAAAAAGTATAATAAACCGGTCATGAAAAGCTCGAATACAAAAACCACATAAGACATTCCAAAACAAAATATCTCAGACCTTAACAGCTAATTAATAAATTCTCCAGCGACAATTTTAAAAACAATTCAATAGAATTTGAAATCGAATTAAGCTGATATAAATAATTAAATCGAGTGTCTGTAGTACTGCTATGGGGTTATAATAAGACCCTCTCGTGTTCACTCGAGTCGAACAGAATCGATTTATTTTTACGTCTACTAGATAGGTACCTTTCAGCCGACATTTTGCTTTCATTATTTGTTTACGACGGTAGAAATTAATTTGGTACCTGAAGGTAAATGCCAGCTTTGAGTATCATGAAGTAGTTTTTTGAAGGTTGTGTAGTCTTATAAGTTCTACTTGGAATTTGGTAGTCAAGTCTTCAATGTCTATGGAAATTGAGGCCGATTTTCTAATAGGAATTTTGGTGACACTCATGCTAAGCAGAAATCGTATACCACTAGAACATCAATTGAAGTTAATCCATATGAGTTCCCAATTCACCCCAATATCATCTGGGACAGAAATCAAAAGAAATTAATTAATCGTCAGCCATCCCCAACCGCTGTAATGTTTTCTCATTAATGGCTCCACTAAGATTATTTCACCATAAGCCCTCGCCACATTACTAATCACCGCTTCCAACGGTCGGGTGGCGCCCCCTCGCGGACGACGAGAGCACTAGCCCTCCTGCCGACCAAATTGAAAACGTATAACTTCACACATGAAGACTCCATTCAAATATGAGCAGAAAACAATCCAAGATTTATTTAAATTTGCCCGAAATGGATGCTGTAATGAAAGTTTAAAAGGTCAGCTTCATAACAACTATGGATAAATTAACGATCTCGATTAAGCAAAACTTGCTTGTTATTATATTGTAGGTATTACAGTAATATTATTTTTGAGTCGGTGTGTCGACGGCGCGACAAAAGAGATGCAAAGCGTTTCACGCAACATAATACGCAAACAATGGATCGTCGGTGCAAAGCCGTTTTCTACGAAACGGCACAGTACGTCGTTACGCGTCTCGCTGATTTTGTAAATACGCTGCTTTTTTAACTCAGGTAAACTTCACTTTAAAGATATTTTATAGTGTCCGATTTTATTCGTATCGCCGGGAGCGAGCTAACTGAATTACACGAACTATTTGCAATCGAAACTACGAAAAAGACTGTTCAATAAAAGCGAACGGGGCGCTCGGAAACATTTTCTTTCGTTTGTTTCCTTTCACATTATCGACGGAGAAGGGGATGAGGCGGGTCCGGCTGGACGTACGGGGCTCGCATTTAAAAGCGATATAAAAAACTTGGGCCTTTATTTCGCAGGATGACCTAAGTGGCCGGCCGGACCGTACAAAAAACCCTCTTGGACTTACCTGTATTTTTCCACTTATTTATCCAACGTTTTTACATTCGCACTGTTTGTTAGTACAGCGCGCTTTGTCTGTTCGGGAAGATCCTGTTTTTTAACGAGTACTTAGGGTCTAATTAAAAGGAAAGCTCCGCACGGACAGTCGAGGCCTTTTGATGCCCACTGTTATTACATTTCGTGTATAAATTTAATTTGCCTGGATGGAGTTTCGAGTGGAGGGCTTACTTTGTTTTTTTGGGGGTATGTTATTGAACATTTTGAAGTAGACCTCTCGAGTACGATCTTGTTAGTAAGAGATTACGTCTTGACAATAGGCCCGAGAAACCTGTATGGCGTCGGCGACGTTGTCGGCGTATATCTGTCTTTTATTTTTCGTTTTCATGTTATGGAAAATTTATATTTCTTTTATAGATTATTTATAGACAGAGCGTGTGCGTACATTTTTCCACTCCATTAAGAGTCTCACAAGGTTTTATATTTCTGCTAATACTTCCTAATCCGAAGCCGAGGCGATTTCTCAGAACGGTCCACTACTAAAACCATAGCTTCAGAACATTAACGGTGTCATTATCACTTTCAAAAATTACGACGCCATTATTGACGGTAATGCTATAATATGTTAACATTTGACGAGTAATAAAGCATAAGTCGCATCGCGTTGGCCCCGTAATGAGGGAAATACCATTGCTCACGGCATTTACATTAAACTTAAGTTCATCGACAGTAAATGTCAGTACGGGAATGATGCTCTGCGCAAGAGTCGACTCCTGCAAACGCCATTACGAGTTTTATCTCCCTTATGACAGATGGCGCAATAAAAATTTATTTTAAATCAGGATACCTTCAAATAATGAGAGAGCACGTGTCCTTCGGGATCATTATAGGATCGAGTATTGGTCGATTCGCTTCGAGATAGCTCTTTGATTTACTGCCTGACTTTTGAGCGCACTAAATCACTTTTGTATGGAACTTGAGAAAACTATTAGCTATTATTATTGGCGAACTACGAGAGCCCTTTGTGTGGCCTCCACCCGTCTCCGGATAGATGATACTTTTTTATTCGGTGAATTATTATGATTTTCTGATTTGCGTGGCGAAACATGAATTATAAACTATTTTTGAGTTATGGGAAAAATGTGTTGTGTGAATCGTATTGTGGCTGATATCTTATTTTGGCAACTGACATAAATTCGTGGATGTTTACGTTGTTGTGTTATTTTTTCTTCATGATTTATATTTTTACAATACAATATGAAGTCAAATGTTGGTAAGTAAGGCGTTTTTTGTGAAAATAGTTTGACTTCTAACTCTCAGTACCGAGGAGCCTGCTTTTAAATCATAGGTCTTATTCAATACAAAGTTTTGTAATGTACATTCATGGCAACTTACGCACAAAACTCCGCGTTACGGCTACCACTCCCACGTAAACCAGTAAAAACCTTATCACATACCATAAACTTTTATAATTTCGCATCTTCAAATTAACACATCCCACTTCACATTCCTATTTCATTATGTCACTCCATTGTGTTACCGTGCCAAAAGCCATCGACATTTTTTTTCGCCTTTCCGAAACAATATTTACGACAGCCATTAATTATGTCCAATGTGGCCAATGTTTGAACCAATTTATTAGGTCCGAAATTCTTTAGAAAATGATTGATCTATGTTTGGGCCAAATTAGATCGGATGGTGATAAATGCGTGAAGGTTGGTGCCATACCGTCTGCCGTGTGGGGTCTGATTCTTGTGAATATTTTTGAGTGCTTATAAAATAGACTATTGTTAATACTACCTTTATATGCAAACCTCAGAATTTTGCTAAAATCTGTACCTAGGTTAGAGACCTTTTTCTGCAATATTTCAGTAAATGGTATATTTATCTGTACGTCAAAATAGATTCATCTAAGTATCCAAATGCAAATGGTACATTTATCCGTATAGCAAAATAGATTCATCTAAGTATCCACATAACATTGCATCAAAATTATTCAATATGCAGGTAGGTATTTTTGAACTTCACAATTGGTAAAAATAAAAACAAATAAAATACATAAAATGTGAAAGAAAGTCTAGAGAATTACACCCTTTATTCCTCCTCATAAAACACTATTAAAGCTTTACATTCCTAAGTTTATTAATGGTTTGAACAAAGGTTGGCCCAACATGGGTTGGACAGGTTATTGGTGCCATGCAGTCTGCTAAACTTGTGTGGGGTCGTTTTTTTAACTTACTTTTTATAATGCTTAGTAGTGATTGATTTTAGAATAGACTTTTACTATTATTGGATTGGATGAGGTATCATTTTGATTGTTGCCAAAATCAGTTAGGTGATCTTCACATTGCCCCGCATCACGCTGCATCTTGCGTGTTGACGCACCTACGCGCGTTCCTGCGGGAGTGCAGATCTGCATCATCGTGCGGGTTTTTCACGCACTCACGCGCGTAGGTGCGTTTTGTAAATTCACGCACGGCGGCTTCCATTTTCAAATATACACGTCACGCCCATTCAAAATCACGCGCGTCACTGCGGGATCAGTGTGCCATACCTTGCGTTTCGCCCCGCACCTACGCGCGGGGGTGCATGTTTCTCCGCATGTATGTGCGTGATCCGCATGAACGCGCGTAGATGCATCTTCAGTGTGTTGGACTATGCGTGTTTTCCATACAAACGGAGATATTTCCATACAACGGAAAAAAACGCATCCACGCACTACGCTGCATCATGCGGGGCAGTGTGATAATCGCCTTAATGTATTTCCAATAAGAGCTTTAGATGTGTTTTGTTATATAAGTCGTTTATAAATAAAGTCGAAAATTAGCATCATTAATATTCGCAGTTACACAAACCTCGATATAAATACCGAGTAATCAAACATTTAATCACTGATTTATATAAAGCTCATTGTCGAGGATTAAAGCTATTTTGAATTCCCATACAGAGCTAATGCTCACAAATAAACACTGCGTTAAATATACAGGTAACGATAGTATTAAAATAACCCACCCACGAACATCAAACTCATTCACTGAATAATCCCTATTGTGTAGAAGCTGATCGAATTACAAATACTCCCAATAAAACTCTACCATTTTATTACCAATAATTTACTACATCGCGTCGTTGAATGTAAAAATGAAATTAAAAACAAACCATTAAACGATTTTATACGAGAATCCCTAACAAGGACGTTTCCCTTAACCGGATCGGGAGCACACCTGGGTACTCGAAATTTGCCCTAAAAGGTCCCAAACGACAGGTATCTTCGACTATGGAAAAGCGTATGTACAAATATGAGTTTAGGAACTTAAACTTTATTGCTCTCGTAGTGAGGTCGCAACTCCTTCGCACATTAGGCTCCATGTTGGTAGCTATTGGACATAAGTCATTCCGGAAGCAAGGAGTGCCGAGATGGTAGATTTTAAAAATGGAACGTTTGATTTGCATTTGAATAAGAGCCCCCGGCGACCCAGGTGCGCGGAGTATAGTCGAGTCCAAAAGTTTTTCGATTTTTTCCAATGTGGACACGAGTTAGCTAAAATTAATATGGATGACCAGTTGTAATCGACGGTGTCGCTGTCGTCCGCTGCGATTTACATACGGATTAAGCACGCTTTTTATTTAATTACTTGAAACTTCATCAAAGTTTTTTGTACATATTTTATACTCCCAGATTTTTATGGCCAAAATGTTTTCTAAATATTAGTCTAGGTTTTGACAACAAATATAATACTCATACATACTTACAATTTGTTTTGTGCGTGTCTGTACTATCATTAGGTGTCGTAGACTCATGTGATTTTTACATTCAATTCAATACTATGGCGACAAAACGCACGTGTTGCTAATGGCTAAAAATATATTGTGTTTAGGTCATAAGATATGTTAATTTACATAATGTGGATATAATTGCGTAAATGACTGTTAGGCATATACAAGGTAACATGGAATTTATATACATTAGAAAATATACTTACATAGGTTAGTTTTCTACTTACCTACGTTAGTTTTCAAAGTAGATTAGACAAATATTTTTTGAAAAATAGAAAATACAGTCGGTTCTTTTTGCAACATAGCGCAGATATACAACACAGTTTATGAAAACAATTTCCTTCTCCAACAAATATAATAAAAAAATATACGCCCAAAATATTCCACGTGTGCTTGGGAACGCAATAAGAAAACCGAGTCCACTACACATATTTTTTTTATCTGTCAAGTGGGGCGTGTTTGAGGCAACGACTGCTCCTTATTCTGCCTATTGTTTGAGTTTTTATTATCATCGCGGACAAAGGGCGCGTAAACGGTAGCACAAGCGTTATCGGCACTTGTGATCAACCTTATACTGTTTTTTAATTATATTTTTTAAGAGAAAACCGAGATGTGTTGTGCGGGCGCGACATGCGATATGGATCGCGGGAATTTTGATTTTCGCGCGTTCTTTATTTGAATAGAGTGACGTGTTCCTGTTTTAAATTGTTGTTTTTTTTTATGCGTGAGAATGTGGACTGTGATTTATGATTGCCGTGTAAAAACTTTTTGGTCAGAGTTGCAAAATGTTAGTCATTCTAAACACGATTATTTGAAGATTGCTGTATCTCGGACCAATTGTGTACACGGCTTGCCCTTAGTGGCAGTAAAAGCATTTTGATCAATATTCGTCGCGTTTACTTGTTAACAAAAAAAAAAAAAATAACGACGTTACTAATCGAAACCTCGTAATTGGAGTCTTATACCAGCCGCAACAAAACCAAAGGCAGTCTTAGATAACTACAGCAAGTTGTTACTACCGCGCTCCAGGCCGTGAACAGCTCACTATTGACCTCGTTAGTTCAAACAAAACGTCACAGCGCATGTAAAACAACCGCGCACTTCACGTGCGCCTTTTCCTCTCGAAAATAACTCATCTCGGCTTTTCACGAGGTGTCATTAATTCTGGGAGCTTTGTCGCGTCCGCCCCGCTCGTCGCTCCGCGTCCTAATGACGCGACTCTCAGCCGCTTGTTCTTACCTCATTAACAAAATGACGTTGACGTTAATATTTGTGTTGCGTTTACGCGGGATTGGAGGCGTTCGTGTTTTGTTTGTGTTCCGTTTTTGAATTTTTTTCGTTTGATTTAAAAAATAAGAATTTTGTTTTGATTTCGGCATTTTCGTCAAGCTTACTTTTTTATAAGTAAAACACTTCATATACACCTAATAACAGTTTGTAATAATCGGAATAAAATAAGAAAAAGGTTTTTGTCGGTGACAAAGTTTACAGTCCACCAAAATGTCTTCCCAAAAATATTTCCACACAAACATCTTTCCACAGCACCATATCACAATATTCCTCCACAAGAAAATATGCATGAACAATAATAATTTTTGATTTTCCCCGGGGCTCGGCGCTCCGTTCTTTTAATTACCGCCTGGCCGGGGCGGGCTGGAGAAAATATTTAGCCTCCCGTCCTCACCAGCCCTCCATAATTACTAATGAGCTTTACTTAAGTACATGTATACGAGACACTGCTCAACACAACTAAATTATTTTTAATTAATAACAGGATTTAGAAATAGTGGCGGCTGTTAATTAAAATTAATTGCGTGGAGTCGTGAAGATGAGATTTGTGTGTGATAATGATAGTCAAGTACCTTATTGATTAGGTTAGGTATTATGTTTATGTACTTCGGTAATTGAAGTTACATTTGTAGGGTATAATTTAACACAAAACATGTTTGAACAATCAGGACTAACTTCAGCAAATCTTTTTTTACTTTACAAAAGTCAACAGAAACCACAAAAATGGACTACAAGAAAGTACATACAAACATTTTCATTTGTGTGCAATAACGTTTCATTAGAAGGAGGCCGGAGCGTCGGAAGGCGACGGGGAAATAAGAGGAATTTCTGCGACCAAATTAGAGGCCTGAGGTTCGTAATAAGAGTGGACCGAGGGACTGGCCTGATAACACCCACATTGTTGTTGCTATTATTTTTTCATCTCGGCCGAAGCATATTTCACGTTCCTTTTTGGGTTCCCCGCAAATTGTGGGAGTCGAGTTGATTTGTTCTGTGTTTTGGATGGTCACGATAATGAGTTGGGCTCAAGATGCGTTTGTCTTGGAATCAGTATTTTGGCAAGGGTTGAAGTGCAAACACGAAAACTCTTAACGCATTAATTTTAAGCTACTCTACACAAATTCCCCGAGAAAATCAAACAAAATCACGGTAAACCATTAATTACCATAACATACAAAACTCAACAAATCGATAGTTCCACTTCACATTAATTTCACAGCAATTATTAAATACGAGCAATTCGATAATTAATTGGTGCAAAAAGAGGCCGGCTACCGCAATGGAATCGCAACGGGATCGCGGCGGGATCGCAGTAAATCACGTTCGCACAATGCCGCCAGGTGGCGGCGGCGTCGCACGATAATGCTCGCGTTTAATTACGCGGAATAATTAGTGAACGGAATATTTTCCGGGCCCTAACTATCTCCGCCGTCTTCCGGCGATAACTAGGCGGTAATTGCGGATTAACCTCGCATTCAGAATTTAATAGGTGCTCCAATAGAACGCTACGATGCCAGTCGAACCCCAATCACGCTATTTGTTTAGTGACGTCGAATTAATTGTTATCCGGAAATATTCCGCGTATGTTCAATAATGTAATGCTACGATTATTTGTTTGTTAATTCCGTAGCACGTCTGTTGCGTCCGACGATGTACGAGGTGATAATTGCGCGCGAATTCAATTAGGGTGCGCGTTAACTGTTTTATTGAATGAAATATTTGTATTGTTTTCAAATTGATTATGGTAATGATATATTTTAATCTGTAGCCCACAAAATGTCAGTTTTGGATGATAAAACGTAATGTCAAAATTATGAGCCTTTGAATTCCAAAATTCACGGTATCTAGGCAATTGGCATCCAGTGGCGATTGTTTTGCTCGCTAACCCGCTGAGGGCACGCATATTGCATACCCGGGGCACGTGTTGGCGATGTAATTTGCGCTTTATGGTACGTGAATAATTCGCGATAATCCCGGGGCGCCCCCGTCACTACGACGACGTTTGATCTTCCCAATACAAGGTAAAAAATAATAATATAAGCGCATTTTCACCTGCGACAATTCGTCCGGAGTGTAGTTATTGCCGACCCCGGGGGGTGGCTAGTTGAGCGTGAACTTTGATATCGGCGCGAAATATTAATTTCTCGACGCCAATAAACAGCCAGGCGTACGTAATGCTGGCAAATTAAGCTGAGTGCCTTTAATATCATTCTGTTGGAAATTTTAATTATGAAACGATTTTCCTGGTATTGGCTCGAGCAAATATTTCGAAGTTCTTTGTTTAGGTGCGATGAGACTAGTTTATTGGAAATACGGGATCTTGTTGGTACTTTTGAAAATTGCTTTCCGTGTGATTAATTGCTGATTATTTTAAATCATTGAACAAAATAATCTATTAGGGGTATGTCCAGTTTTAGCGATTAAACATTGCTTGCATGAAAATATTAGAAGTTGTCCGCTCAAAAAATATTCATTTGGATTTAGAATCGAGCGAGTAAGTAGGTAGATGACCTTTATCCATTAGAAAACTATCCTTTGTCAAGTCCGGACTTCTAAAACAGTTTTTTAACAATTTTTATCAGTAAGATCTAAACGCAACTCTTTAGATTTCAATTGGGTGGTGCGACTGCAAAGCAATTACCAATATTACTTGGTAGCCTAGCCATCTGTCGAGCGGGGTCGATCATTTAAAAATCACTGCACATTGTTCTGAGCGCAACTAATTGCAGTGAAAGTGGGGTTCGATGGACCCCGGACTAAATCATTTTCTAATGGGGTGTGTGTACCGGCCTTTATGATGTCTGTGTGTTGGTGCGCATTTTATTTGTGTTCTTTATAGTGTGCTAGCAATCCAATTGATTAAAAACGTAATGCTTTTAGATTGATCTGGATGCAGTTGTCGTATCGTAAGAATTTAAATTATGTTTATTGAAATATACTAAAAAATCCCTTTAATTACTGACGAATTGCAGTATTATAGTACTGAATGACGAAAATTGCAGTATTAAAATGAATTACAACGATACTTTACTAATTTTTAATTTCTTTCTTTTCAGGAATGGATTACTGTATCACCTCACGGAAAACTTAAATGTAAGTACTTAGTTAATTCCGTCTGAAATGTAGTATCATCATCATACCATTTATTTTTCAGGAATTATCACATAAACACATAATGTCCTACTTCAGGTATTCTTAACCACATCCCCGGACTATCTAAGTGGTTTATATGCATGTATTAGCAAAAAGACATTATACCACGTGTAACTTTCAATTCCCCCCTACTGAAGCTTACACTTCACCCAAAAAAAACTGACCCACGACACTCCTTAAACATTCAATAATAATTTATTTAATACACTTACGTCAATACGATAGTTAAAACTGCCTGTGACGGTCCGTTGCGGACAATGGCGGTTCACAATTGAATCAATGTCCGATTTCCTGTGGATCAGATTCATTTCCTTTTATCCTGTATTGTTCATTTGACAACACACTTTTCGGTCTGAGGCGCGCTGCCTAATTTGTTGATTGGTTTTAATGGCTTCAAGTGTACTTGAAGTGAGCAAGTGGATCAGAATTTAAATGTGTGGGAGAAAAACCATTTTCATGGGCGATTCTAGAAATCTACATTCAATGAAGATGTTGTGGAGTAAAGGACTAAAATGTCCCATTTTTATCTCTTTAATTGTATTAATTTGTAACGTTATCTTGCTCCTAGAAATGTCTTCATTTTCTAAAAAAATTGATATTCATCTCATTCATCATATACCATTGTTTTTAAAATCTGAGTTTGTCAGAATATAAGAGCTCAGTAGATACATAAGATCGCGGTAAGATTTATAAATGTCCAACAATGTATTGCCAACGATTTCTTTTATCACGAGAAAACTAAACGGTAGTCAGTAAAAATAAAAATACATTGTTACTAAATTGCTACTTTGGTTTTAATGGCTTAAAATGCAATAGTTTTATGCTATACTACTTCCAACAGTAAGAATATTGCTATCAACTACCAGTAGTAGATATTTTGTGTTTACCAAAAAACATTAGGTAGGTACTTTTCATCATAGGTATCGATTACTTGGATTGATAAAAAATTACGTGTATAAATACGTTATATCTACAAACTTTCCCTTCATTTAGTATTACACGATATTCATTAAAGTACCTACTCGTACATGACCATTCCAAGAAGATATTAGAAAGTAATTAGTCTTAATTTCATTGAATAAAAAACTTTATATCAAGCCATACTAAAAATACACATAATCTTTCCTCGTTCTCAAAAAAAAAGATAATCAAGTTATAAAACTATAAAGAAGTTATCGTTCCACTCGGCAGAGCAGTACAGCAGTAAACCGGACTTTCCCGAACGTTACCGATGTTAACCGAAGTCAAGATTATCGGCTATGGTTAGTTCCTACTTTGCTTCCGCGCCATCGCCGCCCGAATGGTTTTTTAGCCAAAAAGCTTTATCACTTCCGTGGGGACGTGGACTATGGGCAGTTATCGTGGACGTAGTTTTACTGGATGGGGTAGAACCGTCATTTGTTTAGGGGTATTTTCTGTTGCTCTAAAAACTTTCACGAATACACATTAAGCGATATTTTCAAGGAAGTCATTAGTAGTTTTCATGGAAATCATTAGTATTAGTCATTATTTTGGTATAATTTGTTTTGCTATAGGTATTTAAAATTGCGATAACATAATATAACTTGGTTTAAGATTGGCCTAGCTAAGCTATTATGTGTAAAAAACCGCTGGATGGCTGATCAACTAATCCTGAAACTTTTCATGATTTCAATTACTGTTTGTTGCAAAACCAGCTTGTCTACTAGAAAAGCGTCGAATAAACTGAGGTCAAACATTTAGCCTGCACCATCCAGCACACGTGTAACCCCGGAACATTGAGCAGACAACGCTGCAGAATGCAGGCACTGGATCACTTTTATAGCCGGACGCCGTAAAATAAATGTCGTGGTCCATCGCAGCTCTTGCTAATGACATCCTACATGTTACACGATATACTAAACATTGTTCCATCGGGGACTTTGGTAACTATTGGTAAGGGATTCTGATAAAGTCGTTTTTATTTTATGAGCCTTTTTTTTGTGGGGATAGTAGAATCCTATTGCTTGAAAAGTGCATAAGTTTGTAGTGTGAAGGTAAGGCATCAGTCTTGGATTTTCCAATTTGAATTGTAAGGACTAACTTCAAAGGTTCATCATCATCATCATCAGCCTATCGCAGTCCACTGCTGGACATAGGCCTCTCCAAGTGCACGCCACTGAGATCGATTTTCAAAGGTTACTTGGAACTAAAACATAGCACTGTGTACATGAAACTTAACTGCTTTTTAGGACTAAATCAATCAATATACGTTTTCAAATCTAAAAAGTCCGACCTTCGTATAAGCCCATACAATGTTCACTTCTCCTAAGACCTTGTTACACCCCAACTTCCCACAAATCAAGTGAGCGGCATCTACGGTATAAACAGAGCTTCTTATCAAGGCATTATTTACGCGCTGCCGTACGCTCGATGCCAATATATATTGTCGATTTCCGGCCACTGCTGGCGAGTAATACGCTTCCGGAACGCCCTGCACCTCCCTTGAAACGCACATTGTATGCTGATCTATAATCTTTTGGACGACCATTCTGCGTGGATAGTATTTTTTTAATTTTATTATTCAGTGGTCTTACTTTTCTACCACTTTATACTTACTTAAGATCATTGCTGGATTACGTTCGCGGAGTTATTTGTTGCATATTGTAAAGGTTTACTTTCTGCGAAAGTGTAAAATTCATCATTGAAGATCCACTTCAAAAGTCAAATGCTTTAACGTGGTAAAACATGTGTTAAATAGATTCCGATTGTTAGATAGATTTATCTATCTTATTTATCTTATCTTATATTACCTGTATATTGTTGTCTAGGCTACATGCTTATAAACTTAGAAAATCTTAATTTATTCAAAATGCCTCAAGTCTGTTAGTTTAGCTTGAAGTTAAAATTAATATTAATTGCAGGCTAAAATGTGTTTATCATGATGTTGCTCCATTAGAATGATAAATATATTTCTTAGCAAGCAAGTCAGCTGAAATTAGAAGACGTAATTTAAATTAAGGTTGAGACCTAACAATTCTCAATATATCAAAGTGGAGTATCAAATAAACGCTAGGTAAGTTTTTTGTGCTTTTTGAAACAATATTCCAAAACGTCCACTTCGCTCCTATTTTTATCACAAAACTATATTTATTCCTGAGGAAGCATCACATTAAAGCATCTTCTTGCCTCAAATTGCATATGTGCATAAATCGCATATATCTGAGGGCTCTCATTTTTCACTGGACACATTAAGGTCACTCCGGACGTAAGGAACCCTAAATAAATACATTCCATGCTTAATCGACGGTGAATGAGAAGTAAGAGGGGAATTGTGGTCCTCATTTGTCCCCACTTGCGGAAAACAAAGTGGATTTATGAGGTCTTAGCTCCAAGATTTGTCGGTCACGGTGTTTTGATTCTCATGTGGAAAATGTACGCTTAAAGTCACGTTAAAAAGTAAAATTAGGCTAGAACGTGAGTGGGCACTTCATGTGTCCCAAGCGTTTTCGTGCGGTTTGAGGCTACAAAAATAAATAAAAGGTTTAGAGATGCTTGTCATGAAAATGTGACGTCACTCAGACATAAAAAGTACCTGTAGACTGACACGTGTAAGTTTATGTTATTACTGACTCCTAAAAACTTACTTGATACATATTAAATGATGTACCCCAACAAAATAATTATTTCAATAAATGCTACTCAATGTATGTGTCAAAAGTTTGATTGCCACTGCTCGCTGCCTCGGACATACTCAGTTACCTATCGTACTTATAAAACAGAACTTAGATATTTATTCTAGAGATTTTCAACTACATATCAAACACACACCTTTACAAAAAAGTACCTACAACTAAAATAAACATGGTGTGTCAGTGGTGTCACCCCGTGCCTAGAGCGTGACTGGTAGCCGACCTCGTAGGTAATTTCCGTGGCGCAATTAATCATTTTCTTCAACCAAACCTTTCTTTTCTATTACTCTTTGAGTTTTCATTTTCATTAGCCGACCTGTCTGTTTGCTAAAACGCTTTTTAAATTTAATGGCATAGTTTCGTTAATATTATTTTGATTGATTGTTTTTTTGAGTTTTTGGAAGATTAAAGAGATGTTTGAGAAATTGAATTGTTAGTATTCATGTGGCAATCCTCCTTAAACAAAGGTATAGTTTTAGCTTAACATTTTAATGAAATACTGGGAACCGGCTGTACGGGTGAATGGACTGAATGATATTGATGTAAAAGAAGAATTGTATGACATGTTCAAAAATTACTGACTCTGATTTTGTCTGTATCTGTAACTATTTATTTTAGTCTTTCAACAACTTAAAGATATACGATTTTTATGTGTGTTATGGAATAGTAACTGACAATATTTATATATCACCTACAACACAATCTCCTATTTTTGCTTCAGAACATTAATTAGAATTTTACATACTTTAAATTAATGACGTAATAATAAGCACAGTTGAATTAGTAACAGTGGAAGGGCGAGCGCGCACTCGAGCACACTCCGGTCGCCGATAGCTGCGGCTGCTAATTGCCTTGATTGGCCTACACTAATCAATGTGCAGATACAATGTGGTTATGTAGGAAGATAATATTGTATATATATAGGTGTAAAAACATGTAAAGGTCAAAATATTAAGTTCATAATCATAATCATCACCTGCCTAGCATTTTCCCTATCTTGATGTCGCTTCTAGCTTTCATGAATCTTTTCCATGCTCCAAAATTTATCTGATATTTTTTCTATTGGGTAAGTAAATCAAGAAGGAGTAAGCAGATAATATGTATCATGGATGGAAACTTTATTATTCAGTAAATTAGATAAAGTTATGACTAGGTTAAGCAGAATGAGAATGAAGTCTCAATACATTTATTGTTCCAACTTTGGTGTGGCAATAGATCACGTGAAAATATGCCATTCATCACAAGAAAATTGTTTTAAAGTTTCAGGTTTCATAAAAAAACTAGTGGTTGAATACAGAGAATACCACATGGAGTACCCATATACCTACAAGATTCCACAAAAATTCACCTAATTAACTAACCAGCAGAAAAAACAGTGTTACTTCAATAATTAGGATTTTTCTAATTAACACAAAAGTAGGGTGCGGGGTATCCACGCGTTCACTCAAGCATGCTCGCCAATGCGCTCCGTAATTGACTTATTGATTGCAATGTATGTATTGCTGTACTTATCTAATGGACAGGCTGGATTTACGAAATAATCATATGTGTATTTCTTATTTTAGCGTCTTATTTGATTAAGCATCTGGCTTCTAGCAATTGGTGTTAGGTTTTTAGAAAGGAAATAAGTGTTAAGATTTAGTTGTATCTACGATTTAGGAAGATACTACGATAAGATTCTCAATTGAGCTTCGCAATGAAATGCTTAAATTGATTATTATTGGAAATGCAGTAATGAGTTTGTCAATATCATGAATCCTCGCGGGGGCTGTAAAAACCTTTAAAGAGTCAACCTAAAACCCACGCCGTACTGTATAATGTTTGTGATATAAAAAAATTGTTATGGTTGCAATTATCTTGCAGTGATTGTTGATAGCGTTAAAAAATAGAGTATTAGGATGAATCTGGAAAAAAAGTTTTTTGATTATTCATATATAGCAGATTAAGGCGAAGAAATTATAATTGGGTGGTTGGTCCAGAAGTTCCATATTTCAGCCGCAGCAATACAGCCAGTTTCCAAAAAAAGAGTTTAGTTTATAAATAGCGGTAATAACAGCGCCTATCTTTACAGTACAGACCTGCTGACTGAATACGAATCGAACAAACTACATCATAAACAAATAGCTCCAGAAGAAACCGCTGAACATCAAACACGGTACAATTAGTAACGGTCTAGGAACAAAAAGTCGAAAAACTTCAAACAACTTACATAGCGCGTTACAATGATTGATAGCACGGGATGATATCAATGTACAGACAAAAAACCCACTTCCTAAGAGTATCCACACACTGAAAACTAAACAGTTGGCCAACAATTGACCTAGTGGCTGTCAAAAATGTTGATTAAATAAATCTTGATCACAGTCATAGTTTTCAGTGGGTCTAATGCCATCGAAATACCAGGCCTTTGTTATGTGTGTGCTACGATTTATCTTCATACTAATTTATAAGCTCAAACAAACTATCGGCCGACTAAAAGTCTGGCGTCTGTGGGTAAGTTAATGATAGGCTTTTAAAAATATGGCCGCGATACTCGTCACCTCGTCCTAATGGCAGCGATATGTTACTTTCATCAATCCTCCATTCTGCTCACGTCTGCGCCACGGGATCTAATTAATTATGGTAATTAAACAGGCCGATAGGTACGACTTACGGCCGTGTATCCCACGTGGATTTATGGTGGTGCTATGGTGTTCGGGATTGAGTGTTTGAAATGGTGGAAAATTGTAGTGATAGCTTTTCCGAATAAAGATGACGCAAGTTTCAACGTACGCACCTCATAATTTTTCATGAGAATGGAAATAAAAGTTGAATTACCTAAGTTAAGGAAACCGGTGAAAGGAAATTTTGTTAACAGTATTATATTTGGTCCAAGACCGAATTGCTCATGGCAGTAGGTATTAGCTTTTTGCAATAGATACGTACCTTGTATTTATGTCATCCTAATAAGTAATTTCTTCAATATACTTACTGTCTTTGAAGACCCGAATCTCCAAAACGCAATGCTTATGTACCTATAAAATATGATCTAGATACATAAAATATACACAGGCATGACATAAATCACTTTAAAATGTATAAATAGTTGAGCAAGTAATTAAAGATCATAGTAGTGCACGCTGAGTACATGATAGATATGAAAGTACGCATCCGAGTACTTACACAAGAATTCAAAGTACATACTTACATGCTCGTCGTCCTCCGTCGCGTTCTAATGATGGGACTTAAGTTATAGACGTTCCGCGGTTCTAGAATATACGAGTATGTAGGTACATTCCAGTTATTTTTGAACTCTTAATTTTTTTAAATAACTAAAAGATCAGTTTTTCTCGCGTCGGTAGTGAAGTACTTCAATAATTTTGTAGGATGCTGATGTTGCATTATATTGTCCTCTGGTTACTGTTATATGATTGTTTTCATTTCTCATCTTCTATTTCAGTTGTTTGATTAAGTATTATGTGTATAATGTTTTATTAATTTATGTTAGTATTTTCTGTAAAACAACTGTTGCTTACCATTTTGTTAGGTGGATTCAACTGTCCTAAGAAGTGAATGAGTACCTGTACTTACTAACTAAATACATTTTGTTAGTAAAAAAGTTAAATAAATATTACGGTTGCAAAACAAGTAGTGCAATACTTTTCAAAAGTCTTAATTTTATAAAAACTTTCCCAACATTTTCTTCGAAACCACCACCAAAAATTTCAAGACATCTTGAACCCGCTGCAAGCCAGCGCTCATGTCAAACACCGGAGCCACACATTCCTGACGAAGAATGATGCTTTCGGCTGCTCGCGAGTAGGTAGTGCTTTGTTCGAGTGATTAAGTGCCCGGCCGGCTCAGCCCTACAGCTAATGAGCCAAGTCAGTATTAATCATTGCATGACGAACCGGACCACAGTTTCGTGGGTGGTTACTGTTGTGACTTTAAAACTTTGGACGCTAGACAGGCTAGACTTATGATTAACGGTAGACAGTACATTGGGATCTTTGATGTTCTTTCGTATTAAGTCATGGTATTTTTCTTTTTCAATTTTCTGAGAAAACGCTGACTAAAAATTATTTTCGCAAAGATCTGTCGTGTGATTTAAGTTTGGGTTTTCCTTATGTATGAGGTCATTATTTGACATCGACATGACGCATGGCATGAGATGCATGGACAACTGTTATGAGAAAAATACTTTGTAGTCAGCATATTCGATGGAACGCGAAATATTTTTCAATGTTTCAGCTTCCACTAGTCCTACTTATGTTTAGGCATAGTCAAACCTTCAAATTTTTCATTACCAATGGTATCTTACACATTATTTTTAAGGTTTCTTTCATTTCTACTTACCTAATTCCTTGTAATGTCTATTGAGAACTTTCTTTGGCTTTGCATAAGAGACTTGAGCTACTAATTTATTGGTTTCATTCATAGCTAACTTGCAAGGGTTGATTTACAATAACTACATTGTAAAGGTGTTTCAACCGTACCTTACATCAACATAGGTCACATTTACGTAACCACAGAAATTATGTAAACGGCGTGTGTTGTTATTCAAAACAAGCGGTAAGCTGGTGCTGATAGGCATCGAAAATCACTACCCTCGGATATCAGAGGTCAGCATGGAAATGTCATTAGTACACGTGTCGGGATTTAAATAACTGCCAAAGTACGCATGAAAAAGCCAAGAGACGTGTTGTGCGCCGAGACGCGCGGATGACTGATCCGACGCACTAACTAATGTTCTTTTTTTAAAAACCCCTTTTTTATTTTTCAAACCGCACAAAAGGCAAAGACGCATGAGTTATGCCGACTTGTAGTTTTTACGATACGCTCGGCTTGGATTAAACATTTTTTTCTTTAATTTTTATTCCTTTTTGTCGAGAACGTGATGGCATGTGACATTAAAATGACAAATTAGCTAATTATTCTTAATCCGTTTGAATGCTTTGATCGTATGCTTCAGAGTGATGGCCTGTCACGACTCATTGTCGCTTATTTTATGCTATGATTTGATTGCATGCGAGTTAGTTCATTGGCATCAGGATATGCAGGCAAAAAATGCCATTATCGCTTACCGTCATTCGAACATGATTGAAGTACCTAATTGTCCATGAAGCAATAAGCTTATTTGCAATCCATTTTTCATCTTATTGTTTGTCACTTAACTTTAGCATTACTTGACATGCTTATGAAAAATATTTAAAATTGTACTTATTGTATGTGGCCGTGTATTTAAAAAATATACATCACCTCATTTAAAAGTCCCAAACAAAAGTAAACATTTCCCTTTAAAAAGTCTTTCCTAAAAACGTAACAAAACAGCGAATGGGGTAGTGAGCGAAAAATACAGGTCCCACGAAAATACTTTTTTCGTCTGTATCTGTTTTGTGCATATTATTATGATAATAAGCGCGCATTACCCGTTTAGTCTGCCACGGATGCGTTTATTTTTCGTCGGGAATCGCGACTGTGCCGGGGTTAACGCGAGCGAGAGTGTATATAGTCAGTCTTGATGCTTTATGGAAATATACTTAGTAAAATTAAAAGTTATTAAAATATCACAACCCCGTTGTTAACTATTCTTAACAACGTTATTGGTAGACTTTGTGTATTGCCAGCACAAAGTAAGCTTATTAAAACTTGTGTTATTTACCATGTTTTTAATTGCTGGTTAAAGAGCAACATTTACGTCGGCTATTATAAACAAGAAGTACTGACTATGTTCTGAAACTTTCTTAGATAGATGCGTAGATTTACAATTTCGTTCAAGTACCAAAATCACACGATCCTCCTACGTTTCACAATAGACAGGTACAAGCGTCGAATACCGGAGAAAACGCCATCTTGCAGAGCTCTGCTTATGTGACTTGTAGGTATATTTCACGATGAAAATGGATTAAGTCAAATCATATTTTATGCCTGTTGTGTTGTGTTTGAGTATAATCTGAAAATTATTCATGTGAATCTCTGTGATGAAGTTAAAGACACAATAAATTAAAAGTTTCATGTAAAAAGCCATTTTATTATAAGTTTATCTATATTCTACAAGTAGTATACATGTACACAATCTTTATTGTATGAGAAGGGGTTTCAATAATGAATTGTTAACGTTACCTATGTGCTCTGAGGCGTACTTAGTCTAAAGCGCTGTATTGATTAGCAATAGGTAATTCAGATGCAGCTTACCAAAAGGACATAATATTAATCAAAGGTAATAGGAAGTCCTCGGCACAAGCACAAAGAGATGTAACCACTCACCGAGTTATATTATTATGATCGGGTTTGCTAAGACATGGAGCTCCTCATTCCTGTCAGTGAACCGCATGTAACTTTGTGACAGAAATACAGTTTGTATGCAGACCTCCTTTGAGCGCGGCCATTCACCAGTCACTGGGCAGGACAAAGCATTGTGAGCCAAGATCAATGTCTTCAATACCTATGTGGGCACTCAAGAACGGCTATGTGCACACGGACACCGGCGGCCTGCCATAATCGAGAATGTTACGAGAAACCTATATACGGACAGCACGTACATGTGAACACACTGTATAGAACCCTTTGTGCCGTTGACCGTTCATGTTGGCACTTGTGTCGTATAATTAGCGTAGAGCGATTAATTAATAGGTAATGCAGGTCTGTGGCGAATTTATGCTCTATAGCTATGTATGTGTCGCCGTTATGCTCTAAACAGATAGCTCGAATATGTTGATTGGTGAGCGGGCCTTTGTCCTCAGACTATATACGAATTGGTTGCTATGAATTGGTTACGCTTGCAATTTGTTAATAGGCATTAATCATTTTAGATGTAAATTTATGAAAGCGTTGTTTTGAAGGTATTAGTAAATTAGAATGCATATGTGAAACTGTTGGGGAATTTACAGAATTGATGAGTGGTTGAATTGAAATGTGCGAATGTACGTGTTTATCTGCGAATGTCTTTTGAAGTAGCTGTTTCAGTCCCCTCGCGAATTCGCACCGGCGGCAAGGTTACGGCCCGGATAACTCTGCATAACAACACATTTGCAAATGTAAACTATTCTATTGAGCGCATCAGACAATGTACTTTACATTAGATCGTCGCGGCGGTCGCGGCAGGGCGTTAATTCACCGGAGACACCCAAACAAACGCTTTGTGAGATTCACCTGTTGGCTCTATAGGTCAATGTTACAGCACACAAGGAGTTTAGCGAAACAGACTTTTGTGGCTGGTGGCTGAATGGCACGCAGAGGCGCGCCGCCGCCATTGTACGCGCGGACAATGGGACATATGCGCGATTGAATCGTTTGGATGCGACTTGCGTCTCGATTGAAATTGAGAGTGCGATTCGAATCGTGTTTATTTACAGATTGTAAATTTATTGCGCGGTGGCATAAGGTGCACGTTGTTAAAGTGTTAACAGGTGAGCAAGATTGTATTGTGCTCTTTAACAAGCCAATTACTGTATGCATATTTTATAAATACAAAAGTTTTAATTGCTTTTGTTGGCATAGGACTGCTATTACCAATTCCGGTACCTAATAAAATGATATACTTACCTACATTCCAAACGCATGAACTGTCTCTAAGAAAGGATTGTTTAAGGTTCGCCAGCCTACGAAAACATCCCGTCAAGCTGCAAAAATTTGAAACGCAAACACACATTGGTATTATGAAGTCAGATTAGTAAATATTCCCAAATCAAACATTTACCAAGAAAACACGCTACTGGTTGTGCGGACAATAGTTGTATGGTACCCTCAAAACCACTTAACATGGGGCTGACAGGTTAGTTCGATCACTATTATACGCCCCGAGGCCAGCGATTGGAGTGTATTTTTTCAATGAAATATATTTTTTCATTGAGGGAGTCATATCGACGAGAGGTTCTCACGGTAAGTCAGATTTAACAAATAATTTTGCACGTCGCTACCCACGCTTTGTGGCTTATATAACTGAGTCGCAACCAGAATCCTTAGGAGCTCAATGAAAAAGTTTAGAATTCTGAGGAAAGAAACGTGACGTCGGCGGAACATTGCACAAAAATATTCGTAACAGGAATAGATTAGGGGGAGAAAACGCAGCGGTTATGAAACACGTCGCCACGTCACGGGCTGGCCGGCTAATCGATCGCGAGAACAATGTGACGTAATACAGCGGGGGTGCGGTCCTCAGGGAGAGGGGACGCAGTTCCCAGTCCAAATATTTACTCCGGCATATGTTTGGTTTCTTTTCCTTCGCCTCATATATTTTTACTTTGATCGTGTAACGGGGCCCGGAGGCGGTCTCGATTTGTCCGATATTAATTTCGTTCGCTTGGCTGCTGTAATGTTACAATCACTCGGGGTAAATAAACTGATTAGGGCACCATGAAAATGTACATGAGAGGCATTTAGTTACAACAAGCATAAGAAGCAACTATTTATGTGAAACCTTTTGAAATAAGTCCAAGTGTCGAGTGTAAATGTTCAAATAACAGTTTGAATAAATAAATCAATTTGTATGATTTAATTTTAGTAAATTCCCCATTGTAATCATGGCACAATTTTGTTGACAATCAAATTGAATATGTGCAATAAAATTAGTGACCATGCCCTCACTTTGTGGGGTGACTAACTATTGCGTTACTATCGGGACATTTATTTGTTACAGTAAAGAGGAAATGAACATATTTAAAAATGTGTTTTTGTATCATTTACAGTTTTAATTACTACTAGTAAATGCCTTAAATCTTTGGATATTTGAAATTTTACTATCAACTCTTTCTACCTTTAGTTTGGCTCAAATATTTAACATTATTCCAACTTTCAACAGCATCCACTTTTAACAGCATCATAAAATTCTTCACCAAAACTTCCCACAAATAATTTGAAACCGACAATCCTCACGCAATCCCATTAAAAGAATGTAGACTATCCTACAAAGTGTGTGAGTCCACGCCGACCCTACAGAGGGGCTAGGGCTGCACACTTGAATTGCACGTTTAATGAATTGCATTAATATTGCATTAGCGAGTAACTAGCCGGCCGTGCCCTCCACGGTAAACAATCATTAGAGCAGCGCTGCATTGCTGTTTGAACTACCAGATTTGTTTGCGAATACAAATTGACATTTAGATGTTTTGTTACCAGATTGATGTTAAGTTTTGGGTTTATTTTTTTTTGTGTTTGAATATTAAGTTCATAATTTAATTTTATAAGACTCGTTCTAAGCACTATAATAAAGGATATGTGTAAGTGAGATAAATTGTCGTATCCTTACTACCATGTACGAACGCACCACTCCACATAACGACAGCCATTTTCAATCACCCAACTATCAATCACAGTGTACATTGGGCTCAGCTACATACTCAAATATGTACGTCGGTTACTAAGCGACGGCCGTTGTCTGTCCAACTAATGCCGGCCGTCGCAACCGGAAAATTGGACAGCACCGTCTGCCCAATCACACGCGACAGTCCACGCAGATTAGCACGCTCGACCAATGCCCAGTTTGTCCCGCACCACGCGAGCCATACGCGACCGCGAAAATTCACACTCGTCGCTCTCCATTGAACTACGAATCCGGCACTCCGCGCGCCCTGTACCACTTAACGCGGCATTATACGACGACCATTTCCAATACGCCAACAACCTCGCATAATCCACGGTGGTTTATGCGTACAGGTATTGAAACCATACATGCCTTTCCGTCCCTCAGTCCATCCTGAAATGATATCAGTGGACACCCTCGTATATCTTTTTGTCTGCTTAGCCGACGTTTACTTGTAATTGCAACACTTAGGTGTTTCTATTTGAACAAACATTTATCACGATCAATAAAAGAACAAGTTTATCTCACGATAGGATTATAAATTAGCCGTGTGACCGACTGCAATTCTAAACTGGGGCTCATTAATCGATTCCACTTCATATGAAAGGAAGTCTCTGAGCACGTCCGACTTTCGAACCAAAAAAATAACCCACCGACGTGACACGGGTAAGTCGCCATCGAGTTGCGGAGAGCGTTCCGCCCCATTCAAATCTTTACTTAGCATTCTAAGTACCGTCGGCGGCTTTAATTTTTTAAGGCTGACTACAACGCCCGTACGTATTCAACTCGCGTTCTCACCACACTTACAGATATGTGCCTAGCTAATAGTGTGCCGCGACCGTTGACCAGAATGTTCTACGACATCAATTGATGCGTGTTTGTATAATGTGCTTAGAAATAGTAGCATTAAAGTTTAAAGTGGGATGTGGAGCGGCGGGAGTTATGATGGGACGCGGCGGCGAGACGTAGCTGGGAGTAGTTTGCATAGTTATGTGCGCGTTTATCTAAGCTATATCGGTGGGTACAGCCGCCTGGGCCGGCAGGTCGCCCGCCGGTTTGTCGGGGTTTAATAAATGTCTGAAACAGCGGATCGGCTTAGCAAGCACCCGTACGACGCAGGGGATTTCTAAGAACGTGTCTAGGTCTACAGATTGGATCCTGCGCCCGCTGTTCCTACGACGAAATTTAGGAATGCGGAATAGAATATGTTAGAAGATCGAATAAATCAACATAGATTTGTATAGTTGGTATTCGTACTAGGTACTGCTACTGCTTATTAGATGGTTTAACAAACACAATCAAAACAAAAATTTCACATTAAGTACTTGTGTACAGCGATCTTTAGAAAAATAAAAAAAGGAAAATGGTTAGTATATTTTCTTTGGATTAACCTTTTATTGTTGTTTATACTTACTAACTCGTTCTAAAATAGTAAAACAAAAAGCACCGAAAAGCTATCGACGTGTTTCCCACGTGGGAAACAGTAGACTTCGTTTCTAATTACACTGATAAAACACTTGTTTCTAAACGACAAAACCACATAATTCCTGAAACCACTAACCTTAGCATATCTAGACCTCAGCTAGGTATCCTAAGTGAAGAATTAGGTACATGCAGTAGGTAGTGTCGTTGTATTTACTCCATTACCCGCGGAGGCCGAAGGTATCAAGTATTTATGGTGTTTGAGCCGCTTCATAAATATGCAGTGGTAGGCGCCCGCCTTGCCGACACCAGCTATTCAGGGAAATCGCGTGTGGGACAAGTCATGAGCGATTGGCGACGTAAAATGTAGTACAATGTATTGTGTGTTTCATGTTTTCTAATAGAAGATTAAAAAAAATATGTATGTTATTAATACTGCTTATTTTAATTTGTGAAAAGTAGATTGTCGGTAAACTGTACAGCAATACTGGCGAGTTTTACGTGCGTAGACTCGCGACTCATTCTGAGTTGTTCGCTGTTGAGCGTCGGAAAAATCGAGCGAAAATCCACCAGTCGTCATCCTTCGTGCCTTTTCACAAGTATTTTGGGGTCGGCATTCCAGTCTAACCGGAGCGAAAATCCGCCAGTGTGAAAAGGCTTTTACTCAACCACGCTTACACACAACTTAACACCAAAACATACACATTACACATAGCCTATTAAAAAAACATAAAGGTCAACTAATATTACCCCAGTTCACATACCCGCTAATCGCTGTCACCCACATTATAGACCCACCTCCTTCGCTCCACGGTTGGTTAGCTGCAACGCTCCGTGCGTTACCTCACTTTCAAGAGAAACTTCGCGATGTATTTTCCAGTGCATTTTTTAGAGTATCGCTTTTGTAGACCCCGCTTGTTTTAATACTAGAGTTACGTGAGATTTTACATACATTGCTCGTGTACTGTTTGTTTGCTTTCTAAATGTCGAAATGGCTACGGGATTTTGTTTTCAGTATTGGTTTGTAGGAAAAAAGTTAGGTTTGTTTTACAACTTCCACACAACGCTACAATACATACTAGGGTACAGTCATATTTTGTCTACCATAATTTTTGTAAAATACCGCATTGAAACAATATAGACCTGCATGTGACACTAGGTCATAGAATGTTCGCAACAGGAAAACATCAAAAGTTTGTCAGGGAAGGCTTTGCTAGAATCTCTGAATATTTGTATTTAGGGCAGAATCTATTAAAAAAAGCATTAGTAAATTCCAAAAGAGAATTTACATAATGATAATATGCATGTTAGTGACCTACGATATTGTTACCAAATGCTACGCCGTAGCATTGGCGTAGCGTGACGAAACGATTTCTTATATCGATTTGTTGACTAAATTATTGATGTCTTGGACTGTGCAAGTTTGTATTTAGTTGTTATTATTTACTACTTTTCGCATATTAAATTGATTTATCACGGGAGTCTTTTGTTACAAGATGTTGACCGTCCTTTATTGTTATGGTAACTTAGTGCAAAAATATAGTTCAATGTTTTGTATGTTGAACAGAACTAAAGGTGATAGTAAAATATATTTTTTGATACAAGGTGATTTTCCATTCTTTTCGGTGATTTAGGTGGGTAAAAACAAGAATTAAACTGTTGACGTGTACCCATACTCAAACATACACATAAAAACATAACAAGATAAAATTACATCTTTTGTATTCAACTATCTAAAAAACACCGTACTTCACCAAACAGCCACACAAAAGCGCATTAAAAACTACTTGTATTCAGAGTCGAACAAGCAAACTATCTTATCAGGTCAAGTTCCCAACCATTGATCCAAACGTCACTCCATTCACGCGGTTGACATGCAACCTGTCAGTAACCTCAGGTTTTCGACGATAATCATCGGAACCCATTCATAAACCACCGATTGTTCGACAAAACCGCCCCCGTAACGCAAGGGTTGATAAACATATCAAAGGGTTCTAAAGACACCTGTTTTTTAAACATACAGCAGGTATTATGTGACACAATTGATAAATATCGATAATCAACATTCGATATCGGTACGAGTTTATCAATAGTCACAAAGACCTCCCGAGTCGTTGTGTGACAATAGACTAAATCGACAAAAAGTCGATTGAGTCAAGGCTGAACTAAATGCATGGAATTTTAATAGTGAAGAGCTGTTTTGCTTCTGGCGTCTTAATACCAAAAACCACGTCATTCATTAATTAGAAATAGAATTCTAAAATTGGCGGACTGGAAATATTTAATTCAGCACATTTTTCTGTTACAGAAAAATGAATGAAACTATTGTTTTTGAACAGAAAAATAAAACACAATATAAAACTTTGAACAAGTCGAATTTTATTAGCGTTCTAAACAAAAACAAGAAAAATGCCCGGTGTAAAAGAACAAAATGTAGGAAAAATTCTTGTGACGTTTTTTTTTTCCAAAATTAGCTTTTCTATTGTGAAATTTGGAGGCTACGTCATCAGTAGGAATTAGGTAAGTGTATATAACATGATGGAAAACTTCGGTGTCGCAATCGTTCACAATCCGCCCCCAATCGTCTCGTCTAAATGAAGAAACTCAATTATAAGTTAAAAATCTTTCCGAACGGTTCACGCGAATTCCGCAATGTTTTATTAGCTAACTTGAGAATATTTGTAAGGCTATTTTTGTTTATGTTATTTGTACATCTGTGCGGATACAATCTTCTTACGCTGTGTAGGTATTAAGTCAAAGGTAAAACAGATTAATTTGTTTGCTGTCAACGATATGTGTGGGATTGGTGGTGTTTGCAAACCGAAAATCTTCTTGATTATTAAATCAATAAGCTTTTCTGTAAGTTTTTTTGCGATTCCTAACAAAACAAAAAATGTAGCTTGTTTTCTTTATTTATTTATTAAATACTTTATGCACCTTTTGTACACAGCGGACTTAGCGCCTCATGGCAATGCCCAATATTCTATACCTCTACATCTATGGTTTTGTATTAGCTGACGAGTAATGTCAAAAGTCCTATTTCTAGTAACGAAATCAGTCGATAGGTAGAATATTGAGAACGGCTGTTAGCGATTTTCTACCAGTCCACCTTTAATTTGTATTCTATTACGGTCAGTAAAATTGTTGATTCACACAAGTAGTTAAAGTTATTTCATGCGCTAAATTTTCCAACATCAGGAGCAGTCCTAGATTTATGACCAGCTCTAAAGTATTTTACCATTTCCAAAAAATCCAAATTACTTTCAAATCAATTTTAAACCTCACCCCATCTAATGACAATTATAATTTTATTACATAAAACCAATAAACAATGAGTAGAGTGCGGTGTGGTAGGTAGCTGGCTCGCACGTGCGGCTTGCGCCTGTGCGTGACGGCTTGACAGAGTGGCGATTAGCCCGCTGCCTGCTACATACCGCCGCACTACCGACTAGATGAGTTTAGAACAGGGTTGATAATTGAACGGCGAATTATTTTATCGAGTCGCGTGAAAGGCGGAGTTTTCAGGCAGTTTTTAATAAGATGTGATGTCTACATAATGTACGTAGTGAGATCTCTATTTCTGTTTCAAATCGTGTCGCATGAAAATTCCTGTTTTTCATGAATACTTACGAGTGATTAATAAACTTTTGATTAAAATTGAATGGTAGGAATCAAAGTTTTGAATTTAAAGACCATTTATCGGCATATTTATAAATCACAGCTACGCTCGCACCTTTTTTAGATCAGGCGTAAGGCATACGAATTGATCACTAAGCTAGGTCTATGTAGGACCATAAATTGCAAAAGAAAAGATTTCAACAAAATAAGTTCTACACTCACTTTTGACAGGAGATTATACCTTCACATTCAGTTGATACATCGTACTATTTTTATACCGATTAACACAAAAACTAGCTACCAATTAAACACTACTTTCACGAACTTTACCGATATCAATTCCTTTTGTTCCTCTTCCCATAAAAGCAAAACACAATATTTACCTATACCTATTTAGCCAGCAGTTTTCTATATTATTCTCTTAAGAAACGGTTGTAATTTGAGCTTTGTGGCGTTGTGATAAGGTCTGTCGTGTTTAGGCATAAACAAGGCATAGTGGATTGGCCTCTGCGGGTGACAGGTTACGATAAAGTGGCGATTAGCCCGTCTCTGCCCACCATCTATCTGTGTACAGTTAAACATAAACAAATGAACGCTCAGGATCGCTTCTCATTGTACACTCTAATCATGATATTGTAGAAATGACAGATTTTAATTATAAATTATATATTTTGTAACTATAGAGAAGATAAGAGAGTTTAGAAATTTATTTGCCGAATATTTAGAGAAATCAAAAAGCAACTTGACTTAAATAAGCTATAATGTATGAAGTGATACTGAAATTATCGGTGCTACATAAAATAAAACTTTTAAAGTAATCTAAGTAACTATTGCTGTTTTCAAATATCGAATTAAGTTCAGGTTTGTTGAACCCAGGCACAGCGTCCAACAAATCTAATTTGATAAAATCAAAATTCCGGTCGGGCAACTTGAGGCGAAACAATTTGCAAACTCTCCGGCCAACTCACCAAAATAGTTTATCTTAGACGAACGCGCCGCGCAAACATAGTCAACGAGCAAAACAAGCGGCTCGTGACACCTACCTACCGTTTTACACACAGAGATCGGTATCCTTAACTACACACTTCGCCGTAGCTGCGTCTCTCTCGCGCTAAGAAAATGAAACGGACCAATGAGGGGGTGGGGTGACACGCATTTCCGGGCCCGGCTCCAATCAGCTGCTAGAACAAAGGAGTCGCGATAGCTACTTACCTACAAGTAGCTACGCGAGGGTCGGCTATAAGTACAACTGTGTACCATCTCACACATGGCTACTAGACACACACAGACGCCGTTTTTTTACCTGCTGACGCGTTTTTGTGGGCGTCGTGTTTGTTTGTGTGGCGGTGTCTAGCCGGTGATCACTTGGCGAAGTTTGCGCAAGTCGCGGGAGTAATGGCTGGAATATATCGGCTTTGAGTTGAGCCCGGCCCGCCACGCGCATCGCCTTTGTGACTACGTTAACAACCATGAATGAGACCCGAGCGGAGGTTAAAAATGTAGTGCATGCTTCCTACAAACGTTCCTCTGAAAACAACACACGGACGCACAAGGTTAGTGCGGATATATTGAAACCCACTACACAAGTACAATCATACGCTAACCGTCATTTCCCCCGGAATAAGCTCTCAGATTTGTTATGTATTTTAAATCTCGTGAAAAGAAAATAAAACGAAGGAGGTATTATCCTGAACGACATCCTGTTACGGCTTATTTCTTCTTTCGACTCTCAGAATCCTCACGTCGTCGTTAAAGGTACATTTTTCTTTTGCAGTCCTCATGTGACGTACCTGCCATATCCCGAGGACCCTTCCGCGATCCGTTGTAATGCAAATAGTGCCTTATACGCACGTAACACAGTTGCGAATGTAATAATTTAATGGTAACACGCCCTGTAAGACTACAATTTGACTATCGCGAATTTCCTGCGTTCCTCCAGCTACGAAATGTTTGATGGCGAGGCGTTTTTGTGTTGTAAAGTGAAGCTTACATTTCAAGGTGAGGGTTTGTTTTGGTTTGGAGCGCGCGGAGACGCTGGGAAACAAATCTGCGTAAGGTACATGGTGTCGAGTAACTCGTGTTCTTACCCTCTCTCCTTTGTTCGGGCCGGAAGAGTGCGCTAGAATTACATGCTCGAGTCTGATGTGCGCTTATTTTTTACGGCGCTATATTGTGTTTCGTGAGCTCTCTTATAGTTATGCAGTTCAACGACTGAAGAAATGAGAGGGTGGATGAGGGAAACAAAACAAGTTTACAATTTTTATTTAGACAAGGCGGTGCTGAGCCAAGGAAATCTACTTCAAACAAATGACTGTCGGATAACTTTATTACATTATTCTGAGAGATTGTTTCTTAAGTTTTTTTTTTATTAAAATCTTACTGCATTGTAGACAGCTACGGGGTTGAAGTACATATTGATTTGTCGGAATCAACAAACAACGTTTGGGACATAACAATTTCTTGAGACGTCGCCTGTGCAGGCGAGTCGTTCACGCTCATTGGCTCGCATCTCTCGTAGCCGCGCGCCGCCCCGCATACTGATAGCGGATTAAATTACTCTCCCAACTATTTTACACAAAACCAGAGGCCATAATTAAAGTCCAGGCGAAAATGGGTGAAATCAAACGTCTTATCTGACCAGTGGGAAATAGCGTTTCTTCGCTGAATAGTTTCTACCGACTCGGGTAGTAAGTGAGCGGAATAAATAATTATTGCGGCAATCTAAAGTTGCCACCGGGCGATGCGGCTGCCGGAGATATAGCTAATGAACATAGTTTATATTGAATGTGCTTTTATATACAAACTTATACTACACATACTTTAACTTCAAGATAATACTTTTGTTAGAAAATAGCTACAACCACGTGATATGAAATTCAAATATTTGACAACCACACAATTTCCCGTTTCACTTTCAGCAAACACAATTTAGAGGCATCCATAAAATCAATGGCAAAAGGAAATACAATTCACTTTCACGGTGTCTGAAATAAACCATTCTTTGCATTGAAAGGGGAATAATCTCAGTGTAGCAGCGGGGGCTTAATCAAAATCGGTGAATTGCTTTAAATCGGGGAAAACGCAGGAAATATCCTTTGTGCTGGCAATTTCCCGACATGCGTGCTTAATGCGCTATCGGGAGGTAATGACTTCCTTAATTAATTCGCGATATTAGAGGCTGGAGTCGCGGCATCTTAGCGGCGCTGTGAGGTGTGATGTGACGTCACCGGTAGGGCTGGGACACACGTGCGGGAATACCTCTCGAGTGGTGACTTGGTTTGGTTTGGTATTCGTTTTGTTTATAATGACTTATTTTAAGTGATGAGTACCAGGCACACTACTTACATCATTGCGGATGGATGTTTCGCTGCATATATTTTTTTCTTGTAGTCGCGTGAATACTGAATACTGAGCTCTGCTAGAAGACAGTAGCTCTTTTTGTCTTCTTAATTTTGAGTCTTCTTAAAATATATAGCATTTATTTCTACATAGCTCCCATTTAAATCAAAGATTACGATTTCATATTTCAGTTACAGACTAGGTACTACTTAGGTAGCTTACCAAAAATATTTCCAATTTCGTCCGTCAAATTAGCTCCTAGTTTTACATAAACGATACATAGACGAACAAGAGGAGGGTGAGCCGTCGCTATGGCACCGGAGGCAGTAAGAAGTTATTTTAGGGGGATATTACGCGACATCAGGGGCTTATCTTTACGGCAGGTGTTCCGTCCCTCCCCCCTCGGGGACAAATTTACGAAATATGTCGCGACTTATGCGGATCACGCGGTAATGTTGCTCGCAATCTGCGCAGCTTAGGTTTATGTCAACGGACCAGTGCGGAACCTACTGGCTGTTGTGCTGTCAATGTTTGAAATTCGAATTTATAAAGTTCTTTATTTAAATAGCACGTTAAATTAAAAATAAAACTGATACATATGTTGTAATATTAATAGGTGTTTTGTTACCTATTTATCCCTTCTTATTCTCAGCACTAAATGTGAGTAACGTACACGTGTACTTACCTACCTACCCTAAAGCCAACCCTCATGTAATAATTTTGTAAGCAATTTTCAGCGAATTACATTCGTATGATCGAGTAGCACTCACGAAGGAGTGTACCGTATCATGTATTCACGACACCTAACATTTCAACCCCCGATCAAACGTCCCACATTGCCATTAATTCCAGCAATACGTTAGAAAGCTAATAACCAATTAAATAGATTAATAAAGATATTGACGCGATTCCATCAATTTACTATTGGAATTTCAATACCTTTGATGTTGTGAGGCTCCTTCGAATCATTGTTTGTGTAGACATTGAGCTTCGATGATTGTGTAACGAATATTACTCGAAACGTGGGAGTAATCTGCTTATATGTTAAGAATATTATAATATTATTTTATATTTGTGTCACAATAATGCTTTATGAAATTTCGCTTGGGCTTACTAGAATAATTGGCTCGCATTTCGGAAGTTGTTGTTGTTAGAAGTTTGGGGATGGTTCCACCAAGTTGTACAAAGCGGGACCATATGTTTGTGTAGATATGTTATGGTGCTTCTTTACGTAGATATGCCTATTTATCTTGTACATAATGAGCCATTACCTATACTAAAATATCTACAATGTAATAAACATAATGATGTTATAACCTAAACACGCCAAATAAACTGTTGCGCCGACAGTTAAATAAAAATTACGCGCGAATCGTCCCGGGGGAACTCATTGTGGGCCCACAATGAGCTCTCCTGATTGGCGGAAGGATGTTCTCACTAAATAAAAAATATCGACGCGTCATTTGGCGCAATTTTCGTCGAATTTTCAAACGATAAAACCTGTCATTTCGCTGTTGACGCGCCTATAAAATATTCATGCAGACGGGCGAGATGAACGATTTTTTCTTCGATTTACGCCTCGGAATAAGATGTCATTTTCCGTATCATTAGCGGCGGCTTGGAACGTCGCGACGCCACTATTTATACGCAAATACGATAAAAATGATGCCCGGCCGATCGACTGTTTGACGCGCCATTGATAAATTGCGACCTTTTCAAATTTCTTATCTTTTTTGACGTTTTTTTCTTCATTCTGTTTTTTCATGTCGGCGACGACGAGTTTTAAATGTCTTTTAATGTATTCGGGGATTGTGTTTGATGAGTGATGACGTCATCACGACATAAAATATATATTTTATGGTAATTCTAATTCTAATGAATCAAGGGGAGTGCTTCGGTTTGATTTCTTGTCCCGTGTATACCTATTTCAACCAAGGTATTCGTATTCGACATTTCTATGCACGTCGTCATTCGTAGCAAAAAGATTTCCTATGGCATGCTGGCTAGTCACTGCTGCCCATTACCTTTTGTTGTACCATTATTGTCAGAACATTATCCCCCAATCCCCTAACGACTTACGAGAAGACACATTTTCTTGTGCATTAGTCACAACAGCAAGCCAAAACTCTCACCGCAGCGTACTCCAAAAAAATATGACTATCAACATCCAATCATTTTTTAAGTTCCATCAATATGATGCGCCCGACCGATACAGCATGTGCTCTACGATAGATTGGTGCTCGTATTTTCATAGCAAGGTAAATTCGATCGGAATAAAACTCCCTCGTTGCTGCGAGTCTCTGAGCCATTCGCTGAGCCCTCTCTTTGCAACGAAATCGTGCGGAGTAGTTTATCTCACCCCGTTCGTTTCAAAACTACCCGCACAAAGGAATCTCATATGATAATCTCCAGATCTTTGTGATAAACATGATGTTATGTTGGTATTAATGTAGATGGACTTAAATTGTGAGGGATGATTTTTTTTTAATAATTATTTTGGGTGTTTTAAATTGGATAGGATTGGATACCTATACTATTACAATAATAATTGTTTGTATACAATTGTATTTTAAAGATTTTATGCACGAAAAAAATTTCATACGACGTTTTTACGATAAATTAAAAATTTCAAAACGTCATAATATGTACTTACATACATGTGTAGGTATGTACTAAGCCTCTTTATAAAGATAAAGACGCGTCTTTCAGTTTCAAGCTAAAAACTACCACAACATATAACTCTCTAAAATCCTAAACTCAATTTCCCCGAAGCCATGTATCCTCTTAAAAACTTCATCAAAATAAATACGTGGCAAGTAGCAGTGCACAGATGCCGGCTTATTATGGCCCCACGTTGGGCGCCAAGCGACAATATTGCACGACCGCCGTGTCCCGACTAATCCCTAGGATTCATTTATTTTTGACAACGCAATACGATTTTATCTCACGGCTTCCGATGCTGTTTGCCTTCTGTTGTTATGCTCCCATATTCGGTACACTTATTTATTTATTTAGCGACCCCTATAAGGGGCGATTTGACTTTTAATACCAACTTTAGTGGTCGGTTTCGTTTTAAGTCGCGCTTATTTAATTTAATGGCGATGTGAGATATCGATTATCTTGGAATTGCTTTGTTCAGTTCGAGAGGGGAAGCCTGGATCTATTAACATTTTTGAATAAAAAATCTTTGCAATGTCAATAACGTGCAGTGATAGGTATTCATAAGGCTTCATTATAAAGCTAGGGCTATATCTTTTTTGTTCTTCTTACAAAAGATATATACCTAAACTTGGTACGAAGCTATATAAGATATTACTAAATGAATAATAAAAATAGATCGCACTACATCACTAGAATGTCGTCACAAGTGCTGCCCACTACCGGCCCTTCACACGAGTGGCTCGACCTAAAACTGACAGTTGTTTTGCACCTCTATACTATATTCTACTATTATTTAATAAATAGTAGAACGGAGACAGTACATTTTTTATTACTTATATAAATAATATATTTATTACATGAGAGTTATTTACAAGTTTATTAAAAAAAATAAAAAAGAGGTATTTACTCTTATACTAAAAATTACACTTTATCACGTCATGCTATTTAACACTAATCTTATTTTATAAATCAAAACTTTTTTTTTGTATGGCATGTCGCAGTTTAGCCTAGAAGGCTGTGTACTACTTAACTGGACTTTAGAATAAAACAGCAGGAGAGGTAGATTACAACTGAAATTTTTATCCCCACCATTGTTTCCATATTTTCATTTAATCTAGATGTTTCTAGAAAAATCGTCGGAAAATTACAATTCTTATGCTGCACCAAGATTGAGTTCCAATTATTATAAATCATACAAAACCACCTCGAAAGAAGTCCACTCTATTAAAAAAAACATATAGTTATAGACAAGTACTTACATCAATCTATGAAGAGAAAAGCCTCGGCCACGTGTCCCCTCTCTTTACGTAAGTGGGTCGAGCTGAAACTGACAGTCGTCCATCTAATGTGCAGTTCGTTCAACTCGCCCACTACGTACGTAAAAAATTAGATATAAGAGGTAAATTATTTGGGCTTGTTATGGTTTTATCGAGGCAAATAAATGGAGAATATATTAATGGTTTTAGTAAAGGATCGTGTTTAGTATGTAAAGAGAAAAAGGACAATTTGAATACCTACTACGTGAGTACAACCTACATTAAGAAAGTATATAGGGATATGGAAAACGAACTAGTTAGGAATAGCAGAAAATTTTCGAAATAAATAATGCCGGGATAATGCCGGGACATTTTTCACACACGGTCGGTTAGCCCCACGGTAAGTTATTAATTAACTTGTGTTATGGGTGCTAACACAACTGATAAACTACATATAGCTACATATACATATACATATTTATTAATAAATACATATTATAACACCCAGACCACGGCCAACAAGCAGGCTCATCACACAAATGTCGACCGAACCGAGAATCGAACCCGGGACCTCAGGTTCGGCAGTCCGGCATGGTGACCATTGCGCCATCGAGGTCGTCAATCGTCGAAATCATTCTGTAGAATAGGACACTAGTTGCTAGTAGGTAAGTATCCTTTTTTTCAATGTTTAATATTTTCCCATTGACAGAGCTGTCAGATTAATTTTTCGATTTATTACTAACAATAAATAGAGTCAAATATCGTTTCAAGCCTCACCTTATATCTCGACCTCTATAACGATTTCCTTCACCTTTCCCCATTGCAGAAATCTCGAACCTTCCTATATATTTATTTTATAGCCGACAATCTTTCAAGAGAATGGCGTCGCTCACGTGGACCCAAGTCCTCGATGTAAGTGGGTCTTGCTGGAAGTGACAGTCGTCCGTCCAACGCATAGTTGTGCGCTTTTAATTAATTTTATGTCTGTGTTCTTGGTGGTGTGTTTAGTTCAACGTTGATGGTAGTAAGTGGGTCATTATGGAGTGATTTACGTGCTTTTTGTTCTATGTGCAATGCATGTTTCATGGCTCATAGGCTACTGTTATGAAAAATAGTATCCGATAAATAGATTTTGTCGACTCATTTTCAGACTTGCTTGTTGTTTCACTCACGAATAATTTGTAAAAAGTATTGATAGACGTAGAAAATTTATTTTTATCGTTAGAAAAAACATTTGTACCTTATTTCGATATTTCGATGCCATATAGGACGTGACTCCAACAATGGTCTCACGCTTATCATAAAATTTGACGAAGCAGTCGCTCCGTGTCACAGAAATTTGCATATCTTATTAAAAACCTCGACGTCAGAGATAAAAATGAAAATGAGACACGTAAAAGAAAAAAAAAATAACGGACAAAACGCTCACGAGACAATGGTTATTTTGGGCGATACGAAAAAAAACTGTTTTGTCATGGAAATTTCGGGTGGACACTTTGCATTTTCTTTATTTCTCCCCATTCCTTAGTCGACGAAGAAATCTGTTTTTTTAATTATCGTGTTTGGTAATTAGTTTCGGGAAACGATCTCTTTCTTCCGTTTCCCTTTGCGCAGGCAACTTGTCTGCTCCTAATGAGGTAATTTATAGTCTAACCGCTGCACTCCAAAATGTAGGCTCTTTTTTGTTTAAGTCTTCCAAGTTAAAACTTGAAACTGCAAAGTTTGGGGTCGTTGTGTTGTCAGTAGGTCGCTTACGATACTTTAATCTACATAAAGCAGGTTACTAATATGTTTAAAACGTGAAATTATTACAGTAAACGACTTTTTCTTTAATGTTACTTTCAAAACATACCAAATAACATTAACTAAGAAAATCTTGAAAATTAAATACACGATTATTTACTTGTACAACAATCGATTGTTCCAAGTTCCAAACAACTACTTAACTCAATGAACTCTAAATAACTTTTATAATTCGCCGACCTGAAAACTTATTTCTACAAAATCTAAGTCTGGGTGTAGACAAACGGGCTTTTGATGTCGCTAAACAAATTGTTCGGGCACTTGTCGGGGTTCCAAGCTTTATTTTCCGAAATAATGCAAGCGACAACTCTCCCTTGAATTTTAGTAATCCTGCGCTCACTATAGAGAGCAGGTCATTAACAAAAACCTGATAAGTGCGTGGTTTGTCATGTGTGAGATGGGATCCTTTGGGTGTCAATGTTATTTGATGATATGTTTAAGTTAGAAAATAAATAAGGAATGCTTTATTATATGAAAAATATTCAGGAGAAGTTGTTTTAATTTTTTCATCTCCCACACCCGGATGCAAAGTAGCCTATATACCTAATAGTCTAAGGTGTATAGACGCCAAAATCAGTCGTTTTATCATTTAGAATACGGAGTTATTAAAAAAAAATTCAACAGCATGTATGTTTATAGAAATATTCTGGGAACAAATCTTAAAAACTCTGTTGCATAAATACCTCAAAGGAATGACCGATGGGTAAGTAACTAGGGTCGGTGTTTGCGACAAAATCTGTCGCATTGAATATAAATCACTTATACGGGTTTATTATTACAATATGTACTTATTGGGACTTTAATGTAAAATCTTTTAGACTGGGAATATACGAGTCACATGATCAGAAATGAGATTCAGTGAAAGACTAAGTATCTATCTAGTTCGAAACAGTTGATTAACTCATATGCATACTTTTGCTAATACAAACTTTGATAACACATGTGTAAGATGGTCTAGCAAGTAATCAATCCTTCTATAAGGCGCACATGACAAATCATCAACCAATGAATTATGAAATATTTGTTATCTCGCTACTTTGCCATGAAACATAACTAATGCGTTATTTCATATTTGATAATCACCAACGCTTAACCCTGTCAAAACATCAATGGCAGATGTGTATCAATGTCGCAAAATAATTAGAAAGAAAATTACTTAGTACAGTAGGTTCAATAACCATAAGACCTCAAAAAAGCGCTCTAATAAAGTTGCAATTAAAATGACAGTTGTGGCTCAATAAAGCGCCGACCAATCGTAATACATAATTAAAGCGACATGTATATCGGTCACAACAGATGCGTACGAGTGGCATATCAGTGTAAATGCGTCGCAATTGAAACCGCAATGTCCCTTGTTTTTTACGCGAGGGTCGTAAGCTCCTAATGCCAAGTAATTTCGTGACCCTGTCGTGTTTGGAGCCTTTTACCGACTTAATGTCTTCGCTTGGGATATATACAACGAGTATTTGGGACAGAGTTACGTGTATAGCTAGTGGGTTTGTCATTAAAGTGATTTAAATTTAAAAATAAGGGGATTGGTCGTAATAGGGTAGTGTCCAGGGTCGAAATAATGAAATAATATTTAGTCCGCTTTTTAGATAATCAAAAAATATTGGATACGTATTTTTTCTTTTTTTAATTAAACATAAAATGACAAAGATAATACACTTCAAAAATTAGGAGTGGGGGCCTTTTACGTCACAGTGTCCTGAAAATTGTAGCAACTTGTGACGTCACACTCAACTTTAACACGCTATATCTTAACAAGTTCTGATCCAATTTAAAAAAGAAAAAATACGTATCGCTTAATTTTGGACAATCTATAAGACGGACTAATTTATTATTTTTTAGGAAACTAGCCTATTACAAAATATGTGAAAAGTTGTCTTGGCAAAACTTTCTTGTTGGATATTATTGGATGGATCTTTCAAAATTACAGATTTTAATAAAGGTCTCACGAAAATCATAATGCAAACGTCTCATTAAAAATCCTCATCAAGGCGTACATACTTCGAAAAAAATAGCGATCCCCACAGATATAATGACGCGCCTACGTACGTCAAAATGGGAACGTCTCGAGTCAAGGAAATTAAAATTCTCAAACAGAGGGCAGTTACAACAAATCCCGGCACTAAAACTCCTATATATCCCGGGCGAATGTTGTAAAAAATCATTGCCTCCATCCCTCGGCCCTCTCGGAGGGGAAAAATCTAATCTGTGCATTTTTTGCGGGACCGCGATGCCACAAAGAATTTCATTTCCCACTGTTCATCTATCTCTATTTCACTGACGGCTCTTGTTCTTGGCCCTCCCCTCTCGCACTCCCCCTCAGACCCCGCGACCGTTTTTTTAGACTTCCTCGATCGGAGATAAGGTTAAGCGAGCTCTTCTTATTAGAGGTTTATACGAGACATTCGCAGCCCCGTTTTAATTTGTTATGTACAACTTTATCGTCTTGCCCCACGAATAGATTTGCGATGGCGTAGTTTATATTTAGATATACCTGCACGGATATCAGGAGTTTAGATTCACACGAAGATTTTGTAAAATGTTTAATTTTGTAATACACATGAAATATAGCAGCGATTCATATCTTGACACCGTGACACGATATTTAGGTATGTTTCTTTTCTGTTCATTTATTACACAAAAAAGCTATAAAACCGTAAGACTACCAGCAAAAGTGTTTTATAGCAACACGATTAAAAGACTATAATCGTAACTTATTTTTATGGTCACGTTAATTGTCCAAAAACGCACCCAAATCAAGCAAAAAGTAATAATATCAATAACGGAAACAGTTTATGGATTAAATTGATGTACAATAGCCGAAGGTCTGTTTATCATAATAATAAAGTCGACAAAGAAACCGAGCCGGCAAAAGTCAACTTATAATTGTATTACTAGCATCACAATCAAAATGAGCCTCCACGAAAACAGAATTACACAATTGTGTACAATTGACATTCAAATCTGTGGACATTGACGCTTTGTGCTTTTATTGGCACTTATTGACGCGTAATTGTCAATAAATTCCTACGGGATCCAAGTTTAATGTGGGTTTGGGTGAAAAAGTTATGTTTTATTAATATTTTTACGAGAACGTTTAGGAAGGACGATAAGATCTGCCGTTTGGGAAGTTTTTTCTTTCAATTTCCGTCACGATTTGTACGCTCATTATTGGTGAGTCGATGGGGGCGATAGGGGCAGTGGTCGCATGCCATCGTCTCTAGAGCGATGTTATCGTGTCTCTTAGCGACTTTCATCGGGGCTTTCGATTGTGCGCCCTCCTCTACTCCCCTCGTTGCTTGTGAAACATGATTTCGATGACATTACGATTTATGTTCGAGAAAAACTATTCATTGGAACAAGGTGAAACAGATTCGTTACAATCAATAACTAGAATTGTCGAATAAATTACTCTAAGAAGTTAACTCATACTTTCACATGAGACTTGTCGTGCTATTTTGTATGACTTCGAAGTCTGATTACGGTGACTTGTGAAGTTCAAAGTCAATCCTAAGTGGTGTGCTATTTTAAGCGCGGAGTAAGTTAGCGTTCATTCAGACGATAGTAACTATTGTATTACCTAAACTATTGTTAGCAGTTGTAGTTTGTAAGGCAGCGATTATGCTCAACACACTTTTGGTTTCATTGATTTTTTGTTTGTTGTTTTTCTTTATAAATAATACTGGTTGGAATTTATTTCATCTGTGATTTTTGACCGTTCCTTCATTTGAAGTTTGAACGTGCATTCTAGAAGAAAGTGATTCAAAATTAGATTATGGAATGTGTTCTAAATTCGAAATCCGATTTTGTTCTATAAATACTTCATACATATTTATAATTCGAGGTTTCTATAGGTACCTACATGTAGTAGTGTGGGTTATAGACATGTAAATATGTGTGTGTGCGTATTGTTGTGATGTCATATAGAGGGATTAATTCAGGGCACGTCGTCGTCTGATATCTGATCTTGGGGTTCTGTAGGGGCTCAGACCTTGATACGAACGTACGTATCTACATCCTGTCCACAGTTATGTACGTAGACAGATATTCATTTGTATTGAACATTGATTTTGATGGGAATTTGTTTGATGAATCTTTGGTAATAATAATTTTATTTTCTTGGCGGTTACGTATTATGTCTTAAGAGATCTTACATAGGTACCTCAGCCTATTAATATCTTCCGTTTTATATGAGATAATGATTCATTCCCCACGCATTCAGTAAACTGAAAGACGGCCAGTCTTAACCACAGCTTTTGATAAAGATTTACTGAGTATTGTCAGCTATCATCATTCACCCTCACAAATAGTTCATAACTCAGACTTTTTATTGTTTCAAAAAAAGTCCTTAACCAAAACCAACATATTAATTTCCCTGAACATGAACGTAAGACATGATAACGCTTATTAAACACGTCAGTCAGAGCGACAGTATCTACCCTCCATCACGTTCAGAACAGGACTGTAATGGAAAAATGATCGGCACTGGTGTAGTGGCTGATGATGGCTTTGGGTTGTCGCGTATTGTTTTGGGTTTGAAAGAGTATGAATGTTAAAAAAAAAGACTGTCTAGCCGGTGATGTAGGTAGCTTGACTTTTGGGTATAACAGCGCTTTCATACTAGCAACAAACAATTGACAACCATTGCCGGCGAGTTTTATGTCGCTCTTAAAGTATAGCGTTTTCCCCAACTATGTTTGGGTCGGCTTCCAGTCTAACGGGATGCAGCTGAGTACCAGTGTTTTACAAGGAGCGGCTGCCTATCTGACCTGCTCAACCCAGTTACCCGGGCACCCCAATATATGTACACCGTAAAGACTGCCAAAGATGTTGAGATGTAGCATGCGTGTATAATAAACGTAGGTACATAAATCGCCAATATTTTTTTATAAAGTCCAACGTAAATAATTTAGCTTAAAACAATCACAAAGGTGCCTATTCTGAACTCCCCGTATCGTTTTGAAAAGGAGCACGCCTGACGGGCGTCGCATACGGTTGTGCGACGTCAAAAAGTCTGTAGTGGGTTTTTTTGCAATCATCAAATTGATCTGTCCGCGCGCCATCTGGCCCGTGAGTAAAACGCTTTCGGATTCCCTCAGCCGAAGAATTAATTCATATAAAACACACATATCGTTTCGTTGGACTCGATTTCATGTCGCTCGATACTAGGTTTCTATTGCTCGATAATTTTCTGAATGGAATCCGTTTTGGTATTCAGCTGTTGGAGTTGGCTGGTTTGATTAAAAATTAATATAGATGACGGTTTAATTCCGTTCGTAAAAGATATAAAAAACTGCCTTAAACATTAAACCTATCTTCCTATAAATTAATTCTCAAAATCCCCTTCAAAAAACCTTTTTTTATCCAACACTGACTAAATAGGTATACCTCTGGAAAGATATCGGAATAGCACCCTTCTAGCTCGTTTCATATGGAGCCCGCAGATCAAAGCGGGCATCGACAGTTGAGATACGTTGATAACTTTCACATTAAGCAGGTTAAATCAGTGAGATGGACCGATAAGGGACACGCAATACGCACTAAACGCCCACACAAATAGTTTGAATGTAGCTCGGACGTTATTTAGTAATTAAAATCTACTTACCTTTTATATCAACATACAAAAATAAAATGTGAAATAATAGTAGAAATACACCTGAAAAACTTAACATGCTCATTCAAAACATGGCTCGTTAACAGATCTTTTTTCCCATATAAATTACTCCATATTGTTTTATTATGGAACACGGTATACATGGTCAGAGTTTCTACGAAAAGTCATTGTGCGTGAAAACGGTAGTTTTCCCAAAACATATTTTTAACAGTGAGCTACAAAACATTTTCATATTTCAGTTGGAAATTGTAACTGTTTCGCGGCGCAGCGCGCGAGCGGGCGCGGGCGGGCGGCGTCTGGCGCAGGGCGAGTGTGCATGTGCGCTCATCAACTAATGGTCCGTGCGCGGCATTTGAACCGAGCCTACACTCGCTACAAAACAACCGCCCGCCTAGTCGCAGACCTGCTTTCGGCGCAAAATTATAACGTGTAAAACACGGCTCTCCTTGCATTCCGCGCACGGGATTTTTATGAATGCCACGATTATTATTCGCATTTTAAACTCGAATGCGGTGCTATTCTCCCCGAGACGTATAGCAATATTCGTAACGAGTTTTCTCAACGCTGCTACCTAATTTCAGGTCGAGTGTAGCTACTGAATGTAGATTGTTGTGTAGTCACGAGCACAGAGCGCTACTATCGCTCGAGTCCACTCCAGGCGAGTGGGGTGAACGTCGCGATTGTCGACTGTTGGAATCGAACGCGATTGCAAATTTATTAGCGGGCGGGCGCCGGCGACTGGGTCCGCGGCCGCACGTACGCCTAGTTGTTTTTACTCTTCATGTATTTTTTTCTCGACGAGGCTCGGCTCTCCCCTTTTGTTCTCAAGTGGACCAGCTGTCATTATACGCCATGTTACTGTTATTTTTTTCGACGTTTTTATAGAGTTTTGCGTCGAGAGGGCGTTCCGTTCGGAAAAATGTTCGTTTTGCGTGCGTCCTGGAGAGTTTGCGTGTCGAGTGATGTCGACGCCGTCGATTGAAAATGAGTTATGGAATTTTATTTCAGAAAATTTCTGTTGTTGCAGTTCAGTTTGAGTGGGTTTTGTTGCGTAGCTAATTATTCAATAGTAACTCTTACCTTCCTGATTAATCAAATAACTCATTAATTTCATTTTATTGTTTAATTTACTTACTGCCTACCAAATAAAACTGCAAACACAGTTGAGCAACTGATTGTAGAACATGTTAATCCCGCGGTGAAATGTTAACATGTGTCATTGCAGTTTTCAAGTGGCTTCTGTTTGATAATTTGAGGGAACCCTTACAGCTGCGGGACCCTTGATAGAGTAATCATTGATATTATGTAGTTCACTTGTTTGTGCTTCTACTTATGTATGTAAATGTATATGTAAATAGAGGGACAAAGGGTTGGTTCAGATGGTTATCTATACTTAGGAAGATTGTTAGTGAGTGTTCGAAAAAGGAACATTCTACCCACACATATGTCAAATTAAGTTAAGAGAATAGACAAAAAAAAAGTAAGTCTTTCTATCCTTTGGATGCAGGATATCCTAATTTAATTTACTCTTCACTTGTGTCACACTTATTATATATTAATTTAATATAGTCCTCCGTCTTTTCTGCTGAATAGTTCTTCTGTAAGAATAAGGACCATTATTAATATTGTAAACTATACCAACATAAAAATATCTATCGTATGATTAGCCGACTCCGTTTGCAATATCTGTCGAACGTTCGGCACTCAGAGACCAACAGACGTTGCACAATGACTGTTTAGATTGTACCCCCTTCCCCCCTCACATTGCTTCCCCCCACTTCAGATTCCTCCTAGTTTCATACGCTAAGATTTTAGATATTGACGATGCATTTCGTTTCTTAATCCTAAGGGCTATGGTGGAATTTGTTTATTTGTTGCACATTGTAAGCTAATTTTTGTATGTAGCTTTCACTCATGACTTTACCTTTGTTCCGAAGAACGACACGTATCCATTTCAGTAGTTTTGCGTGACTGAGTAACACACATACAAACAAACCTTGCATTTATAAATATCAGTAGGATCAGTCATTCCGTGAATATACCAAGCACTCATTACACAATACTACATTATATGCATAATACTATACCATAATATAAACCTCAAAACAATTAAAATTGACCAATCTGGGTATATAACTCTAGTTCAAAGCAAGGCTCTATCGAGTTTTTTTCCAGGATTTTATATTCTCTTTCACAAAACGTAAACTGGGCTTACTACCCTATTCCGCGTGGCCTCGTTTTGACTGAAAAAGTTATTTTATTTTGTGTGCCTAGTTTTTGGTTGTAAAATTAAGTAATTAAACTATTAAGGCCTTCAGTGCTGTGGGACATTTTATTCTATCATTACCAAAATGTTTTGTATAACCTAACCTAACCTCCAAAATCATCAAGGATTTTTCGTTTAATTTCGGAAAGCTTCTAGAATGAAATATATTTCATTTGTTTTTCAAGATTGGAAACAAATGAAAGTCACAAACGAAAGTTATTTAATAAAACTATAACTGTAAACCTAAAACAACTGTCTCAAGATGATCTTAAAACCCACAGAGTCGGCGATCGGTAGATGTTTCTCTCGTTATTATTGCCTAGATCAGGCTTCGAGGGTCGCGATCGCTGTTCAAGTCGCAATATTGCTGCATCTAGATTGTCACAATAGCCTTTGAAGTGCACACAAAATCTTGGACTATACGGGTTTTGTTTTAGTGCCAGGTGGGTGTTTTAATTAGGTTGTTAATGGGAATGTTTTGATGATTGTTAGTACAGTAAATAATTGACTGAAGGGTATTTTCCTCAAGATTGGTACATGATAGCATGATACATGATAGTATCATTATAAAGTAACATATATCTCTTTATATGCATCCAATGGGAAACCTGCGGATACAAAATTACAGCGTATGTAGTTTTAGATGACCATACTTGCTAAAGTTTTCTTTTATCAATTAAATAAAAGCCTCAATCCCAATAACACAAAACTAATTACCCTTAAAACCACTCCCGTAAACCCACCTTTTTACCGTTCCAATAAACCAAATTGACGTCCCGCGAACTACTCAAATATATAACCAAAAACGGTCGAATCTGTCCCGTCTCAACCCAGTGCATTTTAGGAAATTATTTCTCCATCACATTAGGGTATTGGTGCTCTGCGGAGCGCGCCCTCTGGCGGTGCGTGAGGGAATTCGGCAATGAACCCCTCCCTTCGTCTTCCTTGTACTTTGAGTAATAGTGTCACTGGAAGATGGGACTGGCTAGGAGTAGGCTGGTGTGGTTGAAGGAACGTATAGACGATATGGTAGGTATGTTATAGTGTAGCTATGTATAGTACCTATCTATACATTAAATAGACAAGGTTTTAAGAATTGTGCGTCTCATAAATGTGGAAAAATTACAAATTATTTCTAACATAATAATTTGACTCTTTCATCTAGTTCTGAAAGTAAAGTTCACAAAATATTTCTAGCTATAGGCAAATCCCGAGAAAACCTTGAAATACCTATCAAACCTGTATTTTCTTTTAACTTTTCTATATTTCAAACAACTAACAGATAAAAACTATGTTTATTTATATCTATAAACACAAACAACAAGTTCCAACGTAGTCCGTCTGAAGAGATTAGTAGTGTGACCCTGATTCGCGGCCATTGTGGACGTGTCCCGTTCTCCACTGTTATTTATTTTAACGACATTTGCAAATCGTTTGACCTCCACAGCTTTAGTGCTCTGAACGTACCAAAATTGGTAACACGGTACAGCTATGTCTACATGTGTACACTTACTGAGGTACTTTTTATATCTGTGTTCTAGGAACATACAAAGTACCTAAGTGTATCCACGATATGTCAACGCGAAAAAATTTATGTTACTGTTCCGCTTTCGTAATAGAACAGTTACAGTTTCAGATAGTTAGAAAGTACATAATAGGTAAAAGTAACATAATTATAGCTTTGCTTTTCCTCAAAGACTTTGGTAAAGGTGTCTGTAATGCGCTCACATTTTGCCAATTATGTTTCAATCAATGTAATCAGAGCAACCCTTTTAGATTGTATCATTTTTAGGGTTCCGTAGCCAAAATGGCAAAAACGGAACCCTTATAGTTTCGTCATGTCCGTCTGTCCGTCTGTCCGTCTGTCACAGCCGATTTACTCGGAAACTATAAGTACTACAGTGATGAAATTTGATGGGAATATGTGTTGTATGAACCGCTACAAAATATGACACTAAATAGTAAAAAGAATTGGGGTGGGGCCCCCCATACATGTAACTGAGGGATGAATTTTTTTTTTTCGATGTACATACCCGTGTGGGGTATCAATGGAAAGGTCTTTTAAAATGATATAAAGTTTTCTAAAAAACATTTTTCTTAAAGTGAACGGTTTTTGAGATATCAGCTCTCAAAGTCGTAAAAAGTATGTCCCCCCCCCTCTATTTTTATAACTACGGGGTATAAAATTCTAAAAAAAATAGAGGTGATGCATGCTAATTAACTCTTTCAACGATTTTTGGTTTGATCAAAGTATCTCTTATAGTTTTTGAGATAGGTTGATTTAACTGTAATTTACGGAACCCTTCGTGCACGAGTCCGACTCGCACTTGGCCGGTTTTATTTTGTAAAATATCACCAAAAACTTATTCCCTCAAAATACCAATACTCAGATACAGTCCAAGACCACATATTCAGATATTCCACGACCAGTCCACTAGCATGAATAAACCATAAGACTTGCACCTACATTTCACAAGAACACTGATTCCATAGACTAGGGAGGCGAAAGGAGGTTCCAACTGATGCGATTAGAGGTCTGAGGCCCGAACGTGACACTTAGGCCTAGGCTTTAAGCCGTGGGATAGGCCCTTGTTTTGACGTTGCTGTATAGAAAGATACGGTACAAGCATTTTGCGTGAATAACGCTTCGCAGGAACTTCGATACAAATTGGAAATTGTTTTGGGATTGCGTGGTGTGTCTATGTGTTTGGTTGTGGAACGTGTATATTTATTGGGTGTTAGGTAATCTATGTTTTTACTGAATATATTGTGTAGTGACAATTTTATTCTCAATACTTCTGAAGATTATTCGTTCAGCAAAACTTCAAATGAGATCGAGCTAGACACTGAACTTTTAAGTTAAGTAGATGCAGTTAGCGTAAAGAGCGAAAATAAACGACTATATCTAGAATTCCCATAACCCAACAAAGTGCCTATAAACTAACACTAAAATCTCCACCTCATACAAATTCACATAAATTAAACTGAAATCAGGTAAACGTGAACTTAAGTGCTGGCCGTCAAATTGATTTTAAAGCCCAAGTTTGCCCATGGTTTGCCCGGGGTGGTCACCCCGTCAGTTCCCTGGTTATGCGCCATCATGCGCGTTACGAAACGCACACATTGTCGAGGTAATAAGTAGTGTATATATAATAAGTAGTGTATTATACGTGTGAGATGTCCGCGATCCGTGCGGTGCTAGCTCGCATACAGATCATGTCTCACTAGAGCTGTAGCGCGGGATAGGGTGGGAACTTTTCGTTTCCGGGATTTTGATTGTTTGAAAATAAAAAAGCAATTATTGAATTTTCAAGTTTATTTATCGTAATCAAACCTACACTGCTTTTATTATAGTTGGAGAATATACAATAGTATAATTTCAATTATGAACTACCGAATCAGCAAGATTTTTGGTATCAATTTTCCTTTTGCTACGAGCTACAATATTCCTACGTCTACTACGTGCAGCGTAGCAGGTATTTATTTTTATATGTTTCCATTGCACAACTAAAATACCTTATTCACTACACTCAAATGGAACTAAAAATAACTTAATCTAATCCCACCACTGAAAACATCGAGCGTGTCACCTCACTACCCGTGACTCACGTTCTTCACGCGCCACTAACAACTAATTTATGTTAATTGTGGCTCAGCTCAGCATACGTATGAGCCGCACGTACTTAGCTCAGTTTGTTCGTATGAGGAAAATAATGTTCGGACCCACAGCGACTGTAGTAATGACACTGTTTGAGTTATGGTAAAGAGGCATGGTTCTCATCGCTACAAGAACAACGGTGACATTTTGTTGCGAGTTTTCCTTGAGGGAAGTTCGGCTTGTTGTTAAAAGTTGTGGAGGAAATATAAGTATAAGGATATATAATCAACAATCTGCGGAGCTTGTTGCTGAAAACAAAGAAAATGGAGTCCAGTTTTTCGTTGTTCCTGAAAAGTAACATAGGTACGTAAGATTACGAAATCTTATTGCAGACCCAATCTCATAGACGCAACACCTCAACCTGACATGCATGAAGCTAACGTGGCAGTTAAAAGCAAAGATAAACAAAAAGATACCTAACTTAGTCTAACTAACTAAGCAACAAATCCACAAGACACAATCAAACAGGTGTACTACAACTAATAAAAGCAGCATGACTATTCACGCTGGCACTGGTGACACGTCGCCGTGCATACTCCGTTCATTGTCCGCACGCAACTGTGACGTCACGCTCTCGGCCGCTATCACGCGCATTTTGGACTACGATTTTCCACATCTCAGACAGTGTAGTGTCAGTAATACAATAGAGCATTCCCGTCGAGTGGGAGGCTCTTATCGATCTACGGGGACGTCATCGAGCGATAGCGGCCGCGGCGACGCAAAAAGCGTGTCAGTGTGGCGGGAATAAAGCCTTTGTGGTGGGACCGGACGCCGCTCGCTGCCGCCGCTGGCATTGTTTGCTGTTTAGTGCTCGCTCGCAGCTAAAAGTGGCGATTTCAGCGGTAAGTTTGTTAGTACGACCTGTCTAATGGCAGCGGTGATCGGATGCATTACACGCTCGGTTAGTGTTATGGTGCTATCAATGGTATTGGGTAGTTTGACGCAAGTGTCCAATCATTTTGGGTAGATAAAGGTTACGATAATTTTGGGTGGGTGTAAATATAGCTTCTTGTCTAAAGTAAATTCCCAAAATTTTCTTAACATGGAATTTTAAAAAATGTTGAGCTATTTCATGTTCAGTAGATATCGCGAGAACAATTTGCGATAGTGGCGTAATGTGTGTTTATCGAGTGTAAGGAGGGTGCCACCACCGCCTGCAAACTTGGACGGAGGCGACGAAACTCCTGGATGTTTTCACTCAAAATAATAAGTTCCAAAGAGAGCCGGAGTCAATTTTTTGCGAAACTCGGTGTAATGGATTGTTGGGAAGTTCGATAACTTTCGGAAGCCGCTCTTCGATTTTATTTTGCTAAGGAATTTTTTAGCCAATTTCTCTTCGGGAAAGTTTGAAATCTTCCAGTCACCCTTCAGCAAATAACGTCGCTTGGGGGACTTATAAATATTTTATTAAAAATTAGGCAGCGCATTTCGTTATCCTATAACTTTTGGTCATTATTATGTGGCTATCGTTGTCATTTGTAAATAACTGGCGTTTTTGTACCTAATGACGTAAAAAATATAGTTTTTCGATGTCAATTCGTATTTATTCAAACCTTATATGGTGACAATACTACGAATACGAATTGACTCCAAGTTACACCAAGACATGGCTGTCAGGATAGTGAAATAAGATTCATTTGTAATTAAAACCAAAATAATTGTTAATAAAAGTTTCATTTGCATACAAAATCAATGAACCCCAGCTAATTACGCGACCTCTTAAAAACACACAAATTCACCGCAATATAATAACGCGTTTATTGACATCATAACCCCATGGCTGTCAGTATGATGACGCGAAAAACAAACGCCTAGCGCCATCGCTCATAGGGAGCCAAAGTTAATAAAATTCATGTATTGGAAACTTATGGCCAACAGATATTGTGCAAGGGTGCAACCCTAGAGCTTTCCTTTAAAATTAGCTGAAGATGCTATGAATTTTATGACTGGTGAAATTTGTTTGAATATTAAGTGAATTTCTTTGCGTGTTCTGCGGTTTTGTAACGTGGGATGAGAATATTTTATTTTTGGATGTGTTGTAGTCGTAAAATGTGAATATTAAGCGTGTGATAATGGTGAATTTTCTACATAGTAGCAATAGCATAGTCTATTTAAAACAGCCTAATCATCATAGTATTTTTTCTATCTTTGATGTCTTGCATCATGAAAAGTCATTAGAGAGACTCCTACCTAATTATTATGGATTAGTTAACATTACTCATCACCTGAAATTGCATGATGAAAGACATATAAAAAGGAAATATTATTTAAAAAATCCTATAACACATAGAAAACAAACATAAAACAGCAAATAGCAAACAAGGAAACCCTACAATGTATAACGGCAAACAGCAACCAACCAGGGTGTCCAAAAGATTAGTCGGCAGTCGAGACACAGCGGCTCCGCTCGCATCAGCATTAAAATAAAAATAAGGGTAGCCATAAATACAGGCGCACAAAGACAAGATATACGGTTATAGCGGACTGCCGCTGGACCTTTCGTGTGGTACTAAAATTATGTAGGAATTGGTACTCGGTACGGGTCCAATAAACAAAAATAATGATACCTATTTAGTGTGATTGAGGGCGGTGATACTGGCGTAAATAAGGATGGATTGGAAATGGAAGTGCGGTTGCTAAACAGGGCTAATAAATATTGTTGTAATGAAAGGACAAAATGCTGCAAAAAGTATTACTGTATTTAAGATTTTTTTAATACATGATTAAAGGAGTGTTTTGCTTATCTAGATACATTGACTGCTCACCTTCTACCAAGCCTTTCACGTAGTTCAGCTACCTCACCCGATTCCACCTCAAAAATATAAAAATCATCAAACCATATTACCCTACCATTAACCATCCTTCATGACCTAAAAAGCCGATATTGGGCGCACCTATCGGTCACAAGCCAGGTCTCCCCTCGTCAGGAAAGGTCAGCGTCGGCGTATTTTTGGCGCCAACAGGCATATACGGATAAATAAGAAAAGCTTCAATCGCCGTCAACCCCGCTCTACCCTTTTAAAAGCCACATGATAGATGGACCGTACGTTATGTTAACGCAACTAAAATTAACGTGGCTAAGTTATATTTTTTGGCATGATGGAAATTCTGGGCAGGTAATTTTTCTTGATATTTTTCTATGTATATATTTCTTGTCATACTTAAACAAAGTCGTTGTTAATGAGGGATGAGAAATCATAGCGCTTGAAGTATTGTTCTTCATGGAAGACGTGATAGGTCTAGTACATTGCCGATGATTGCACATGGTTCGAATCATGAAGTTTATTAAGTAGGTTCATTAGCTTACCTTGCACCTATTCTTCGTTTAATTTAATTGAATCTGTACTAGAATTGATTAATCGCAACACACTGACATGTTATACTAAAAGAATCACGCAGATGAATTCATACCCAGTATAAATAATAATACGTTTCGAATATATGATTTCTCCCTTTGTTCACGGTCGTTACTATCGAAGTGCATATTTCTATCCATTTCCTATCACCACTATAAAAACATTACGCCTCCATTCTTAAAAAATCATTCGTAATGGCTCTGTTCGATAGGGTTCTTAACCAGTAGTAGTTGGTCTCTCAACTATTAACTTGGTGTAAGTTCTGTGCCCAGTGCAAAATACTTATATCAGGATCCTTTCGAAGAACATGTTGAACAATATTTTTGATAGTATGGTTTTTATATCTAAAAAAGTGAAAAAGTTATGAAGTTCCAGCTCGTCTCAAAAACCTCATCTTTGATTCATCTTGACTCTGAAGTCACATTGGCTTATGTAACTAATGCCAGTTTTTTAAAGCCATAAATCAGAAATTCAAATATAGTAATAGACTCCAAGTAAGCTTTAAGACCTACTACGGGATGTCTTTACTTCTCCAAAAATATATTACAAGACTTTATACCAAGTCTTGCCTTATACAAACTGTAAAATAAAACAAGAGAGCTGGGATCTAGTTACGGTGGACACTTTCTAACCCCTTTCATGTACCGTCGGATGAGAGGTGCCGGATAAATGGATAAGTCGTGTCGCCAGAGTCCGCTTCCGTGCCGCGGATAAGTTGCGCCACTGTTGTGCAACTGTCACGCGATTTTAATTTGGTGGGACAATTTATTTATGTGACCAGTATGGAATCTGTCTAAGATTAGTCTTCCTTAAAAAAAAATAACGGTAAAGAAGTTTGTAATAAATTAAATTATTTTTTGTAATATCTGTGGGACTTTGTCAGCCCTAAATAGGAGAAACATGATCCAAGCACGATATCTCTAATATTAAAGCTTCATGAAGACTTCATGAAAACAGTTTTAACCGAATCTAAAATCACATAAATAATAAATAATCGCATAAATACCTATTTTCCAAGTAACAATAGTTTCTCATGTATTTTCGTATTTTACATTTCGTACAAAGAAAGGTACTCATTAAACATTTATGAGATTTCTATTGCTATGGAACACCCACAGGTCGTAAGTATAGCTACAAGAAGAAATCACTTTTGCTTATGAGGTACCTACTTACCTATACTTATTCAATATTAAATGTCTCTCTCTAAAATTCTTTTAAATTACATTTATGTTGTATGTACCATGGAAGTAAGGTGAATTTAAATGTTTTATAATATAAGAAGGAAATTAAGTCTTTCTGCTATGCTGATATACCTAAAGAAAGCTGTACTTTAGCAGTAGCAGTTGATAAATAATTTAACAGGTTTGATAATCTAGGAAACACTAGTTAAAGCAAATTGTGTCAAAATTACCATCTTTATCCTGAACCCAACGCAAGCCCACTCTATCTCTTCGTACCAAAACACAATGCCAAGCACTCCAACACATAGTCAAACATAAAGAGTAAATCATAGTGATTACTACAAGTAGCCAATAGTGCACTCAGCCGGGCAGTCATTAGCGCCATTTTTACAAGAGTCCTGCAAAAACGTTCGGGAAACGTTCGGCTGTCGTTCGACTAATCGTCGGAAATTGTGCCCATTATTGGAGCACTCACTCGCAACTAAAATTATTATTGTTCGCACTAAAAGTAGCCATTTAGTCGGTGATTGCTCCTGAGTGGCTGTTTCTTGAACAGATATTGAACGTACTTTCAGTCTGATGCGCTCGGTAGTCTTTCTGATGTAATGTTTTGTCCTGAAAATTGAGATGCGATTTGCTATCAGCAAAAAAAGTCGAGTTGCAACTCCAATTTGCCAGCTCCTGGTTCCAGCATCTTAGGAAAAGCTAAGATGTAAAAAAAAATATTTAACAGGAAAAAATCTTAAAAATAAATTCAACATTTAGGCACTCATTCCCAAAAACATTTGCAGCCGAAATCACATTAGAAATTCATGTCGAGTAATCAACAGCCACGGGAAGAAACTTGAAAATACCTCGCAGTTGACATAACCCTCGGTCCTTGGAGCCCTTGGCTTCCGGTTATCGCTACACAAAGAGGACCGGCCCTCCCCCCTCCGGCTTCCCGGCCCCCTCTGAACAGGAACCGGAAATACTACCCTTCTATCGTTAAGGTCTACCCGCGTCACACCGCTGTGCTGGAATTTTTAAAGTATTTTTAGCCCCCCGGCCTTGAAGTGCGGTAATGATTCACAGGAATGTCTAATGGGTATGCCCAGATTTTAACAGCTTCGAATCTTCGAATATGCAGGGAGCAAAAAATAATAATTTCTGTTTTGATTAAATTTCATAGTCTTCCCTTGATTCATTACTTTGAAGCAAAAGACTGATAAGACGGCAGTGCCTTTTAGCAACAATGTACTCATCTAGAATCAAACAAGTCACTTCTACTTCGATAAATAAACAATCAAACAAAATTTAGCCTTAAACCATATCTTTCTCAAAATGTATTAGACGAATGTTTATAAAGCATTAGAGTAAAAAGCCCGAGGGTGCCGGAAGCCGGCTAATGCATCCGAATGCACCAGCCCCGTCACCCCGCACGCGAACAATTCATTAGCCCTGTATTGTTATGCCTCTGTTTTATAGCGATGTTGCTATTGATTTTACTAGATTGATATTTAGTTATTTTGGTAACGTTTGTAATTGGTTTGATATGAATCTTAGACTACAAGAATCAATGATGGTTCGTGTAAGGTTAAGGTTAATGTTTTCAGTTGTTTCCATTATAACTAAGTTCGAGAAATAAGTTAATCATATAAAATAAGAATAGGTACATGAGAATTTAGTTAGTGGAAGTTAACTTTCGCAATCCTAAAAATCTCAAACAACTAAATCGTGCATATGTGTGGTCTTCATGATAAAGTAACTATCTGAAACATTATCAACTGATATAACACCAAAAACCTTTACAAACACGAAGCAGTTACTCTCTTCATCAAAATCAACGTGAAAACGAAAAACACAGAAAAGATAAGTGATTAAAAAAGTATAAAACAAACTAGCAGTGTCAAACATGGAGTTAACTCGCAAAAACAACTTATTACCGTGTTACGAATGTCAAAGCGTGTTTCAGAGAGTCGATGTAATATTTTCATAATTCGGGGCCGGCCCGACGCGACCTCGCGCTGTAAAACAAAATGTCCGCGCTCTGCAACCTGTCGACCGTTTAGTGAAGGGACGGAGAATGAGTCGATATCGATGTATAAGTTTGAATGCAATATAAAATAATTATTTTCGACGCTTTCTGAAAGTTATTTTTTTCTTGCTTTCATGTCATTTAGGGTAAATACGCATGTTCAACACTGCCTAGTAGCTTTATGGCTCAGTATTTGAAGTCATCATTCAAATGTAAACGGATAACGAATGCATGCGAATGGAGTAGTAATAACTGCCTTCTTTTTAACTGTTCTATCATATTGAAATATCATTATGACATTACGAGACCCATGATTGAAGCTAAATAGTGTCTGAGCTTAAAGCTTTTAGTGTTGCTCCCTCCATTCAACATTATATTCGGCTAGGTCTTGAAATTAATTTGAAAAAGTATTGAAGAGTCCTAAACCCCTATTACGTCCCACATTAGGCACATCGACAGCACATCCCTCGCCCTCATCCGAAGCGGGCTGCGTTTTGATAAATATTTGCGATTTATTTTATTCCTGGAGCCATTTTTTGAGAACGCGCCCGTAAAGAGGAGAAATGGCGTCGCACGCCATGCTCAGCAGAGCGGCACTGAAGTTTCGGCGGGAAAATAAAAACGCGTTTAACTTTGTGTTAATATTATATTGTGCCATTATTGCGCCATTTATTATAATACCGCGGAAGGGATGGGGTTGAGAGTTCGCGTTTAATGGACGTTTTGTTTGCGAGAAAAACATTTTTTTAGTCTAACGATTTTCTGTTAAACCTTTCGGAAGGGAATGATTTTTCAGCGCGTATTTTATGCTTTGTTACAATATAGTACGTACGTATGCACCAATCGCTATTCGTGTTTTGTTTTGATTACACGGCGTGAATTTTTAGAATTCCCGCGTGAGTGTAATACGGATTGGTAGAACTAAAATATATTGCGTTCTAGATTTATTTTATTTTGTAGAATGCGTGTGTGGAATAGTATTAGCCTTTGTACATTGCGGATTTTCAATAGAGTCGGTATTTGAAAATTTTTTTTTTGTAAACCCAAGCCTCTATTGGCCTGAATACCTAAACAGGTAATTTGTATCTAAATACTCACAAATTACAAGTTTTAATAGATATACAAGCACTTAAGTAAGTATACATGTAGTTTATTTTATGACTAAGAAGATACCTCCGATGTCATCTGTCAGTGATAAAGCTTAGCGGTAAATGACACCGCAGTTCACATTTTCACATTTCGTTGCCATTAATACGAGTAAGTACCTTATTGGCTTCAGTGTGATTAAAATTATTTATACTTTTCTTCTGCAAACCTGCCTGATACAAAACAAAGTTAAAGTAAAAGAAAGTAATGGCACAGCGTCATTCCGTATCTTCCTAAAAATTAATGATCCTCATATTATATTTACTTCAATTCACCGCACACACACATGCACAAAAAATTTGTTATTTATTTAAAAATTCAAACTGCAAATACTACAGCTATTTCCACCATCACATAGAAATGTCCCATCGACCTGAAAGTCCGGGGTGTCCCAATTCCCGGGGTGCTTTGTACAAAAATCATTAATTAATCAACGTTACCCTTCTACCGTCCGCCCCGGGAATGGCTGGGAGCCATCATTACCACGCCGTTAAGTGTGTGATTCGGTATTGTCATTATTTTTGGTCGAGCTACTAATTAATATTAGGTTTACTACGTATTACAGTTTTGTTTAAATAGTTGATTCGATTATTCGAAAGAAAAGATCTGGATTGCATCATCTTTTAATGGTTAGTGAATCTTTCTGTAGCAAGATTTTAATAAAATCTCATAGTTAAAAATCCAAAAACACCATCCCCACAAAAACTAGGTTAAAAACACCAGTAATTTTTAAATTCTGTCTAATTTTTAACCGTTACTGGCTTCATATTTGCATAGGTAGGCACTTGCACTAAGCGAAGTTGGTCCGTGCGGAAAAAACGTAAGTGGAGCATACTCGCGAGCGGTTCATGTTAGTTATGTATCGGGTAACGGGGTAAATAGAGGTACAGCGGACATTTCACTTAGGGCTGATTTTTCAATCGCCAGATAACTCCTATCTGAGGAATATTTTTAACGTTTTGACAGCTTTTGTATGGAAAATATGTCAAACCGCCATATTTATTCCTCAGATAGAACTTAACTGATGGTTGAAAAATCAGCCCTTAATGAAAAAAAACTGCTGTTTTTTTTTTCTCCAGTTGTTGAAGAAGTTTGAGGATTGTTTTGTTTGTGGGTAATATTGTTTAGTGCTATTATTAAATGTTAATTAGAATGATGATGAATATAGACGAGTGTTTCTGTAATTACTCTACGAATACTTAAATTATTGAGGTAATATTTAGAAGGTAGAATATGGGTTGCCCGGGTAACTGGGTTGAGGAGGTGAGATAGGCAGTCGCTCCTTGTAAAACACTGGTACTCAGCTGCATCCGGTAAGACTGGAAGCCGACCCCTACATACATACATAGTTGGAAAAAGGCTCGGGAGATGATGATATTTAGAAGGTAGAAGGGACAACTTTGTTACAGTTGAAAAATCGATCATCTTTTTCACAGACGGAATAAAATCGAAAATGAAAAAAATCTAGTAAAAAGATAATAGAAGAAACAGAATAGAATAGGTTCTAATCTGTTTTTTTATAAGTATTATCTTTTTACTAGATTTTTATAGACATATTGTACCAGGTAACCATAAACCTATAAGATACGTGTGGTGAAGCCCACAACAGAGGCGGACCTTGCTGAGTATCGACATTGACACGTCCAGCACTCAGATGGATGGTGCTTGCCGGCCACCGCTGCACCGGTAGAAAGGACTACTTTCAAACAGTCGGGAACCGATCTTCTTTTCCACAGACGGATAAAAATCGAAAACCAAAAAATCTAGTAAAAAGTTATTGAAAAACATAGAATAAAATAGAAGTTTTATAGACATATTGTACCAGGTTACCATAACCATGCAAGATAATAATATGTGAACAGCCTAGTAGGTAAGCTACAACAGAGGCGGACCTTGCTGAGCATCGACATTGACACGTCCAGCACTCAGCTGGATGGTGCTCGCCGCCCACTTGAACCCTTCGAGTGCCATCTCTGCACATTCATGCCTGCCTAGTACATCGCGCTGATAATAACCAAATATGTGGGAGAGATTGTTTGATAAACTGATATATAATTTAATTAGTAATATATGTATGTCAGGTTTGAAGTAGGTCTGGGTTTGATAAATATTTACTTTGGGTGATAATGTTTGTGATAGTATTACTTGTGCATCAGTTCCCAAACTGTACAGTGACTAATTTAACTTTATCTGGGACCTGTGTATCAGTTCCCATATAAAGTTAAATTAGTAAAGATTATGATAAAGTTAATGTTCAAATGCTGTCAAATTTATTTATTTTATTTATATACTTAGAAATACAAAAGATGAAATAAAAAATCCAAAAGTTATAATTAACTGTGAGGACTATAGTACATTCAAACAAGTAACGCCATCTGTGTTTTCCAATAAGAACTAACATCATGTGTTCATTTTTTTACATTTCCAAGCAAGTACATAATATTAAAGTAACCTCTGTATTACATACATTGCAATACAATACAATATCCAAATACCTACACATAGCTGAAAAAAATAACAAACAATAATTTTAAAACGCCAAACACAAACTCACACTCAGGAAACGTGTGACCATCTTCCACCCTCTCAAGTAGCCGAAGATAAAGGAACCCCCTCCACCCCTCGCCACCCCTGCGTCACCTGCCGAGTCTTTAATTGAATAATCCCGGTCATTAATCATAGGCCCCGTCTGTAGGTGAACTTGAATTATTTTCAGTCATTTCTTGTGACTGTTGGAGGATCGACGGCCGATACAAAATGTTGGTAGGTAGGTAGGTAGGTAGGTAGGTAGGTAGGTAGGTAGGTAGGGATAGGGTTATGGATGGCCCTCGAAGGTACGTCATTTGTCACTGTTATCAATTCGGTTGTTTTTGGTGGGTGCTGCAAGAAATGCATTGGTTAAAATAATGATTGGGTCTGTCTAAAATTTTAAAGTGTAAATAATTCTGAAATATTTATAGCGTAAAATTAAACATAAATATTACCTATGTATGTAGTTAATTGTTCTTATTTACTCCTCGTTTTAAGCTTACATTGAAAATATAGCACATAAACGTGCTGAAAATATCTCAGCATAACCTACATACAGAGTAAATAGCGTCAATAAAAATAAACAGTCCACTCGAGTTCACATAGGACGAAGGGCCGTACCTACATCAAAATCAGAAGCCCAGGCACGTACTACCCACACCTCCGTTACATGCAGGAAGCCGGTCCTTAACGCACACAAACAAACCGCCAACACACATAACTAAATCACACTCACACATACAATCGCCCCTTTGTCTTAGCTAAGTGTCAACCAATAAAAACAAAGGATTCGAAAATGGAACAAAAAGTGTCGGCCAATCGCGCGGCGCGTCACGCGTGTTGATGCGCGGCTATTGGCTTGAAAAAATCCGTTTAGCTTGGATGACTCCGGCTAGACGTTGAGATTGATGCGCTGTTCGGCCAGTATTTACTTGAGGTTATTTACATACGATACCGTTCGGAGCACTATCCTGAACATAGACAGACGGTTTACTTTCACCTTAATGGTTGTGTTTAAGTTGTTCTTTCTTTGTAGGTATTCTCATCTTGAGACAGTTTTAAGTTTAAAATCTTATATCGTTCCGTATAAATGATAATAGAACGTTAGCTCATTACATTACACACAATATTACTTGAAATGTACTACTTATTAAGTAAATCAACGTCGTTTCGGTGTCACCGTGACTCACGCGATTTTCAGAGCATCAACGTGCTCCTGACAGCATTATTAACATAACACATTTACGATATCAATATTCGTCACGAGTTCTTTTCATTCAAACGGTTATCACTTCTCGGCATTCACGGTACAGACTTAAGTAGGCATCCAGAGAGAACACCTCGACGTGTGTTCACGTGTGAGAGGGGGGCGGAGGGGGGAGCGGGGCGTTCAGAGGGTCATTTATCATTCATATCATCTTCGCTCCACTTCGCTCGCCGCACCGTCGTAAATAAATAAGAACAGTCTCATCTTTTACAGCCGCTCAAACATTGCCACACAAAAATCACCCTTTATGACCTAATTCTAAAGTTCAAAATCCTTTCAATCGCGTTGGTCGTTAAGTCCTTTTTAAAATGTTCAGTTTAGTTAGTGAACGCGTAGGTAACTATGCATATGTTTTAGATATGTGTAGATAATAGCCGTGCTAGGTATAATAAATCTGTAGCTATGTGTTCGTCAGTTTTAAACTTATATGTTTGACTAGCTTTTGCCCGCGGCTTCGCTCGCGTTAAGAAGTATTATTATTAATTAGGTATGGTTTTTGCGGCTTTACTTTCAATATTTGGTAGATGAATACGCAAAAATAGAAACTGAAAGACTAAACTACATAAAAAACAATCAAGCCAAATTGCGTGCAGATAATTACATTCATTTAAAAGATGCGATTGGACGGCAAGATACTGAAGCAAATCAGCTGGGACAAATGGTAGTACTTCCATCATCTTTTACTGGTGGACCAAGATACATGCACGAAAAAACGCAAGACGCCATGACCTATGTTAGACATTACGGTCGTCCCGACCTTTTTATTACTTTTACATGTAACCCACGCTGGAGTGACATAAATGAGCACTTACTTTCAGGACAAAAATCTCATGATCGATACGATATTTGTAAAAAATTAGGGCCTACAAAACTTCTTTGTACACAATATTCTTTACTAATCTGTGATTAGGCGCTAAAACTATTCGGTGAACTTACTCGTGAGCAAGCAACATAAAACTGTCCATGAGAGAATAGCGGTAGGCAGAACTTCTCAATATTTAGAACTAAACATTATTTTGTTCGTTCCATTATTTTATCACCCGTGGGGGTTGAATGGGGGTTGAATTAATCAAAATCGTATTTAAGCGAACGTCATCATAAAATTCTGATTCGTCATCAGGACTTCTTCATAAAATCTAAGAAGATGTATACAAACTTTCATCCACTATTTTATCCCCTTAGGGATGGAATTTATCAAAATCCTTTCTTAAGGGTTGCCTACGCCATAGTAGCTTTATGCATGCAAAGTCTCAGTCCGATCGGTTTAAAATTGACAAAGTTTCATACAAACTTTCATCCCCTATTTTATCCCCTTGGGGGTAGAATTGATCAAAATCCTTTCTTAGCGGATGCCTACGTCATAACATCTACCTGCATGCCAAATTTCAGCCCGATCCGTCCAGTGGTTTCAGCTGTGCGTTGATAGATCACTATGTCAGTCAGTCAGTCAGTCACCTTTGAGTTTTATATATTTAGATGTTCCTTTTATGACTTCGGTTATAATGTCTAAGTATGCCGGCACTTGCTTTTAAGTCGATAGAGCTTAATATAAATGAGATAGACTGATAGTTTACAACTGTAGACTACCTATATGCCATGAAAATGTGGTACAAAGAAATTGAAGTTAATAATTAGGAAGGCTTTCTTTGTTATTTGAACATTAATCATTGAACTTTTTAAAGGTGAAGTGTCATTTTACAAAAATTTACGTACAATAAGCAATAATAAATATAAAGACAAACACGCAGTCCTCCTGCTAAGTCATGCGAAGCCCCTCAGATATACCTAGTTAAAGACAGCTCAATTGTTTATCTGGTTCCAAAAATCTTACACTTAGTCAGATGAACTCAGTTTCGTAATTGGTTTTCCCGAAGCGTAACTTATGACTAGTTTTGGGCAGCAGTTTATTAAGGAAAACCAATAACACAAATCGAGATTGCTTCCATTATTTTTATAATACGATCAAAATCGTAATTGGACCCAAATAATACATCCATAAGACGTTGTTACCGTGAGGAACAGAGGACATCTAACAAAGCCTCCCACAATTGCGAAACCTTTTATTATCTAAGCATATTAGGTGCTTAGATTCCAAATAATTCCGCTCGCTCCGCTCTAAGAAGATTAAGAACGATTGGATGTTCGGAGAAGGTCGGCACTCGCCGCCACGTAATGGCGAGGTATATATAGGTACGGCTTAGAGAATGGCCCATCAATCTACTCAGCGTCCCTCAGATCGATCACTGACCGCCCGAGAACTTACAGCTTAAAAACTCACAGAATAACCCGCCGTACACGTAAAAGCAATTACCCAAAGAAGTGGTCGATAGTAAGCAGTTCGCTTGCAAGTCAGTAATTGAAAGGCCGTGTACGAGCTGAAGCCACGTTTGTTTAGTCCGTCATAATTGCTCGGCTGCACCTCCGAGCTGACGAGTCGCCGGCACAAAAACTCCTAAATCCAGTTCATTAGGGCTCTATTCACAGCCCACCCCTGGATGGAGATACGCGGTGATTACTGCAACCGCTCCCGACGGCTCACGAATAAAGACTGCATCATAATTTCACCAGATACACCCTCACGATGCATTAAAAGGAATAGCGAACTTAATTCCGTGATATAGAGTCTCATTTCGAACCGTGTGTAGTCACGTCACTTGCACAATGACATGTAAAAATAATGAACAAACTTAGGCTGTGTGCGAGGGAAGTTAAGTCTTGAATGGATGTTGGGAAGGGTTAGTTTCGTTTGATCGTGGTGAAAGGAGATGCTTTGTAAATTAATAGGAGGAAAAGTTTCGCGGGACGTCGCACCGGCAAGGTTGTCGCAGTTGTGATTCAATTTGGCCGCTAATTTAATGACGCTGTCGCGGAGGCAAACAAATTGATATTCATATGGGACCACCGAGTTTATTTGTTGTTTACATTTTTGTTTTACTGCGATTTCGTTAATAGTCGCGCAAACAATTGCTCGTTACTCAAGCGTCGTTTATCGTTGTAAGTTTAAACATTTAATGCTATGTTTGCGACTTGCAATTAGGTACAACTATTTGCATATTACCTACCTATAATGTGTCTACAATAACAGTGACTCATAACATCTTTTCGTTTTCTGGTTTTGATTTATTTGCAAGGAAGTGTTAACATATTTACTCACTTCGTCATTGGCTTTGCATATTCGAAAACGTTAATGCTATACATGGTTTTATTTCCTAGTAAATAAAATGAAAGAGTTTATTTACTCCAAATAAGATTTATCAACATCCTCAAAATGTTCACAGATACAGTTTTTAAACGATGTGAAATTTCCATATCCTTCTCAGACACAATCCGTCTGGCCACTAAGGTCAGTATTCGCGCACCCCGTCACATTACCGCCAGTTCCCAGTTCCCAGCATCACGTAATGCACACAACGAGATAATTGGAGTGTCGGCCAGCGCCCATTGTTGGTGTCGTTACACGATAGTTATTCAATTCAACTCCTGCGCAGCCCAGCAGCCCACGTTGTTTCGCTCGGATGTATTGAGGCTAATCTTGGATGGCTGGGATCGACGGACCCTTGAGTCATGCGCGATAATTTTCTGGATATTGCTTGAGGATGTCGAGATATTGAGTAGGGTCTTGAATGAAGTATATGCAATAACTAACTATATGTTTTGTCGCTAATAAGACCGATAGTTGAATTGAAAAATAAGCGATATGGTTTTGGGATACAACAAGTACTTCATTCATAACTTGAAAATAAAAGTTTTCAATCTATAGGCCCATTTCTTCATTTTTTACTTGTACGTATAGCAGATATGAGCACACACACTAGACTGTAAAACACCACCAAAATACCTAACAATTTCAAAACACAAAATATCAAAATGGTTAGCACCCGAACGTATCCGTAAAACGGGTGTGCATTCACTGAAAGCACTTAGAAGGCTAAGTCTCCCTGTAAGGTTCAGATAAACGCGTCCAAAGTAATCCTCTTTATATAAAAATGTCCCGTGTCGCCCCCTGTCGACGGGACTTTATTAAAAAGCGCGTAATCCCCACTAGTGGACTGCATAACGCGATTATTCTCTATAACAACTCAATATGCAAGTCCCGATATGAAATTGAATTTAAATCCGGTTTGCGTTGATGACAGCGCTAGTAAATAATAAAGGTTGCCCCGACGACTGATTGGGATTTGTTAATTAATACAACGTCTATGTTGAGTTGTGACAGATTTACGATAGATTTTTCGTTTGTTTTTGTATGTGGCATAGTATTCGGCATTTAGCAATGTACCTTGCAGCATTTGTAGTGGGGGTTTGAGTCTGAATTATTTCTAAGAACGAGAGAATTTTCTCTAAAAGCAGGCAGAAAACTGACTAGCAATTTCTTATTCTATCTAAGTGGTCAGGAAGACACAAATGTAATCACTACGCCAATATTTTTCGCCCTACAGCAATGAACCAGTGGGCACCTATGAATTTAATTCTTAATAATAATTTATCCACAAACTTAAAGAAACACATGAAAACATCTACAAAAGTAGCATCTAATATGCAAACAGGAGTTGTCATTGGCCGTATCTTGACACCCCGACAGCCAGGAAGCGGGGAGAGGTGGCACACTTCATTACTCGCACATCAAACAATCGCGCCGCCGCCGCCATCTTGCCGGAAGTGACGTCAGTGACGTGCCGCCGCGATCGCTTTGATCCTCACAAAAATAAGTCTCCATTTGGCTGGCTGCATCAAGTTCGCTCCAGTCTAAATGTAATTGCTTCGTCTCTCTGAGTTACGTTTTCCGCTTAGAACCTGACTGCTATAGGGTGGGAATTAGAACCTTGGACGGCTCTGAAGATTGCTGTATAAATTGTCTACAGAGAAATAAAAAACTTCATCTCAAAAGTATGGACAAATATACATAATAATATCACATTAAATTATTAAATGTGTGTTCCAAATGAGTACTTATCTATATTATAAGAACAACATGAACATGTTAATAATCATAACTTCATATTCATAGTATGCAAATATATCTTTGAATGAATCTTATTCTAAATTCTGTTTGTATGACAATGGTAAGATATGAAAGGGGAGCAACAAGTGCAAACATCTCATAATCAATTATGCCAACGAACATCTGAATTGAAAGTTTTTATAATGTGCACCATAAGGAAAAGTAGTAAATAACATGTAACCTTTGCCTTTACTTTTTATATAAATGATTTACTCATACCAAGAAAGACACCCTGTATCAACTGCCATTTATTTGGGGAGTCCATAGACATAATGAGGCAACCCGGGCCTGTAGCATGGAGTAAAACCACCACACTATAAAACAAGGAAACCTTTATTTACAAACAAAATTGTTCAATTCCTTGTAGGACTGAAGTTGCATATTTACTTAAATAACTTTGGAAATCAAGCAACGATTCCCCCTAACGGTTGACGTAACAATACAATAATCAGTGCAAATATGATTTGTTCTCGAAATAGATGAAAATAAATAGTATAGCGGAGAGCGTGTCGAATTACTAATGACACAAATGTGAGTACCATACCCTTAGCTTCGTAGGGCGTATTGAGATTTGCCTACAAATATGAAGTATAATTTTGTTTTTACTTGCAATAAACATCTACATATTCTAATTCCGTGAAAAATACACCTACAGAATATTGCAAGGGTTCATAATTTTTGCGACAGGTAATAATCGGAACCTTTATCAATTTGAGCCTGATTGTTACTACAGTATCCCAAACTGAGTACTACAGGTAATCCAATTGCATATTTCTCAGAAATCACATTCTAATATGTAGTTAGATCAGCGATATAACGAAAAGGTAATTTTACGGTCTGTTACATTTCTACTACAGAAATCTCAAAATCAAAGTTTTAAATTACAAAATCTGTCATATTTTTTATATCTGCACCAGTGACCCTCGTTCCTTCATTCACGAGAAACTTTTTTATCAAAACCACAAAATCGTTGACACCCTTCTACAATAAATCGTCAAAACAATGCTATAAGCTACTAAATCATGGTACTATTCAAAACATGACTCCTACACGATGAAAAAAGTTTTCAACTTAAAGAGGTGTGTCATCTCACATCACAAGACAATAGGATTGCCTTAATTGAGGAGGGAAAAGGCTCGAATGAGTACAAAAGCGTTAGTTGTCATGCCTTATCAATGGAATTAAGGGCATATTATGTGCGTTGAAAGGATTACACAGGTGTCCTGCGGGCAAGAGTCGGGTAACCGGACGAAAAAACCTGAGCCGCACTACAGATCACGCTCAGATTTGTTTGTAGACCTTTGTTCGATCTTTATCGGCTTTCTTTGTATTAGAATATTTAGTGGACTAATCGTAAAGTATGTAGTTTCATTTGTTTATCAATGTTGGTCATTTATTTGTAACGTTTACGTCATAAACTGGCTTTCCACACGTGTACTTGTGCCTTGAAGTCTTGGCCAGTGGTATTGCAATCACATTTTCACAACACACAAATTAAATTTAGCTACTTACGTCCTGAAATCAAACACATGCTCAGACGAAAATCAAAGCAGATTTTCTCCAACTATTCATTAATACATACAAGGTGCCTACGTCTTAGGAAGCAACCCGTATCAAAGCTCTCCGTATATAGGATCAAACGTAATACCGCATCTCGATATCAAACCAATCGAACCTTACACCGAACTTCCAGGAAAACTCAATTAACAGAAACTTGGTCGGCATGTAACACACGAAGATGTATCATTAACCTCCATCGAGCCAGCCTCTGTGCGAACGTCATCTGCGATGCACTTTGTCTAGCGTCTCACGTTACCTGTCACAGCCACCCATTAACGTTGTGACCTCCTACCTACCCTCCACGAGTTGGCACCGCGCCAACATAACTTTGCACGCCAAAAACTTATATCACTTTAACAAATGCTAAGGAATAAGGACCCGTTTTGTTTGGCGAATGTTTTCCGCAACGTTGCGGGAACACATTGACCCAAAAGTTGTCATTTGCTCCGTGATTACTCGCACGCGCACTCTATTTCTTAGTTTGACAAGCGACATCGGTTATTAGTGAGTGTCGATTACTATGTATCGATATGTCGAGTTTTGTATCGATTTGTTGGATGAAGGAAATGCTCGCAATGTTTTGATTTGGTTCTCGTATATTTCGATTTAAGGGAATACGGCTTCATTACCTTCTTAATTTTTAGTACCTACATAATGAGTTCTTATTTCTGAAATAACAATTTTATCATCATTTCAGTTTGTCTGTCACTGAATATAGCCCTGCCAACTTCGTCCACCGTAATTAAATTTACTTTCATATCACGATTTAAACGTCCGCCTACATTAAAGAACGGCGCTGCGAATAAATTAAATCATATATCTTTATCAATAACATCAGCATTGTTTCTGAATCACATCGAACGGTTTGTGTGTCTGTGTCACGACGGTGCATACCACGCTTAACACCTCGAGCAATCATTTAGGTCTATTATGTCGCATGCAATCATCGAGAAAGTATGACGATTGGAAATCACAGCGCGACACGTCACTGCGACAGGGCACTGTATGCAATTTTTATAATAATGTACACACACCTTTAGGTCTCAGCGCCGCAGGAAATGACAATTATTTTTGCTCCAATCCTTGAGGGCGGAGAGAATGGAAGCTCTTTCACACGCGCAAAATAGCTCGAAGGACTAAGAAACCCATTGTGTAAGGCGCGGCAACACAAAAAATATGTCCATTCACAAAAATAGGTTAGTCGCGAATTTTGGTCGCAACGCTCTTTGAAGTAAAGGGAATGAATTTAAACTGTATTGGTGAGGGATTAAAACTGAAAATTGATTGGATAGTTTTAAAACATAAAAACATTCGGTGACATCAATTCTGAGTTGTCCATTCATTCATAAGTTGCAGGTGAGATTAGGATCTGTATGAAATATTACAAAGCAATTAAGGTGAGCGTTGAAATATTCGAAATGATTAACGAAGTTCGATTTCCATACGACAAATAATTTCGAATCAAACCTCACTAGTCACTACCGTATCAAAAAACTAAACAAATAATTCCAAAACTATAATGACGTCAATTAAAACTAGCACGCTATAATGACCATAATGAACCCGAAAGTTAGTTTTAATAACTTTATTACTAAAGTAAGTACAATCACCGAGTAGACCAGTCTTCGTTCGAATCGGGGCCGACCAAAAATTTAAAAAAAACCTTCGGCAAAGGAACAAAGCCACGCTGTCTGGATGGACAGGTATATGACGGGGCACATTTTATTGGTTTTCCGAAACATTCCCTGCCCTATTAATAAATGAGTGAGAGAAAAAAACCCGTAGAATCCATTTGTCAGGACTCCGGTGATTTATGGTCAGACGACTCTATGGATTCCTAGAAGAGGTGAGTTTTGTTCTATTTGCTTACCTGTCACTTTGATTTAGAAGGGTACCTATGTACCTGGTAATGGATTTTCGCCTAAAAAGTATTAAGTGCATTGAAGCATATACGCCTTACCACTGCTAATGCGATTTGAAGATATTTCTAATTTGTCTCACTTAAATAGTGTTTCCTAAGTTAGTACTATCATAGTCACAGCAATTTACAAAGATATGTACAACAAAATCATAAAATTATCCTTAAACATGAATACATTTTATTTGAACCTGTAAAACATATAGTAAAACATCAAGGTTAATAACTTCAAGTGCAATCATAAAGTTTATAAAGTAGTAAATTCCTTTTTAGAGGTTATTCTTGTAAACTACGTATATTAAAAGACCATGAAACCATCCAAAACTGAATTGAATCTATATCTTCTTATACGAAGTTTGTTCAGTGCCATATAAGGCTATTTATTTCAGTAACACAAATTGTAGTAACAAAAACCCCTAAAAATGCCTTCAAAAAACAAACAATAATTCCACAATTACCTGTTCTAATAACAAAAAACTCCGTTTCTCACGCTTTGCAATAAATTACGTTGAAATTGATGACCGAAGTAACATTCCCGGTTAGCAGGTAGCTCAAACGATAGTTATCGCTACAAATATCTCGAATTCTTACATTTCGGTAACATGAATCGATGTGACGAACGATATATGTACCTACGAGTGACGGGTAACGTCCATATTTATGTGTAAAGAGAGTGTGGCTGTTTTGGGAAAAAGAAAACAATTGAACGCTTCCAGGATCTGGTTATTTTTGCTACTAGTTGGAAATGGATCATGTAAATATGCATTTTCTGTCGTATTGAAAACGGAAGTTTGTTTTGTCCCGAATGCTTTGGGAAATCATCCCAACATATGACGCTTTGTTTCAACCCTATAAAGAAATAAAAAAAAGCTGTAGTCTGAAACATTTTCAATCTGCTCGTGATTTTATAATAACATGATTTTAAATACAATGGATTAAATGGTCAATTTATGTACTAAAGAAGGGTCATCTAAGTGGATAGTAATAGTAATGGTACTGGTTGTAGGCCTTAAGTTAGCCTACGAAATAAAACCACATCTGTTCCAAAAAGATGCAAAGATAAAATCACACCGCAAAAACCTTGAAGAAATCTTACACAGATCTAATTACTGAACTAAGCTTAACAATTTACAGATGACCAATCACCTCAACTACAACTCTAATCCCCAAACTTTCTATTTCAAAGATGATATCATACTTCAAAAATGCAACTACAAAAAATAAATAAAGCAAATATCGATATTATAACATGGCATTCCCTTTCTTCGTCCGCTGGACAGTTCACGGGTTGTTCGAATAACCGATAACGCCTCGTCACTGTGATAGGATCGATGCGTCCGTATCATGGCGCGATCGCACCGCCAAAAGTGCTGACCTCATGTAGGTGTCGGACTGTAGTCAGAATATTCCTTCCGCTATGGTATTTTGATTGCATTCGCTAATGGTGTTGGGTTTACGGTTCTAGGAAGCGATTTCAGGTAAAATTTTGATGGTTGTTTAAATATACAGTCTCCATTTGGCGTATTTATTTGTCTAATTACTTTTCACTGACATCTAATGGACTGCTGCATCCTAAAGCTAATCCAGACTCTGACATCACAAAAGTTTTGTGAGATGGGCAGTCATGGAAAACATATTCAGGAAAAATCGGTTCTGACTGACATAGCTATAAAACTAGAGTTACGTAATTAATCTGTTATATATAATTGTAGTAGTCTATGTAGTTACCCTCTAAGACTTCTGAGAGGTAAAATAAATGACACCCACAACGTCTACTAATTACTAATACTATGATCCTCACGCCTTGAAAGCGCTTCAGGTGAGGCTGCTAATCCTTATCTACCTACACTGATTGCTGGCACTTGCTAAATAGTAAATAGCACACCCCAAAATCTCTCAAGATTATTAAAAACAAAGAGTGCACTGATCTTAAGCCTAATCGTTCGTCCTTTTGCATAAGTACCATAATCTAAGATAAAACTGGCACACAACAATTCCCGAGAAAAACTTGATCTCAACTGCTTATCCTTACACGCAATACTTTGAGATCTACAGTCCCCGGAAGCCCTTTGTTCGACAAAACTTCGAAAATATCGGGACGCGCCAAATCTCTCGTTAATCGAGAACGTTTCAAATTTAACACACACAACAAAAAATAGTTCGCGGCCGCGGCCTCTTTGACTCCGGCTTTGAACGAACGTAGGAATATATTTGTTTCTGCTAGAATATCTTTAAAAAACCCTGGGATTATTGATTTCTACGAAAAGTCGTTGGGCCGTAAGGATAATGTTCCTTTACGGGCCGGGAACGAATTACTCGTTGAGGGATAAACTCACCTCTAATTTCGGTAGAAATATCGCAATCTCGTATTCGGTAATCCGAGAAAAAATTACCTGAAGTGCTCCCGAGATCTTGTTCCCAAAATATATTTTAGCCATTTTATCAATGAGCATTTCTTCGACGGATATTAATAATTCTTCGAGTGAAGCTAAACGTATCCACATTTGCCTAATGATTAAAGGATAACATATTGGTTGCATCAAAAAGTTTACCGAAACACCTGGCCGAAATAAGCAAGATTCCACAAGTGGTATCATCGCCGCTATAATTAATAATGCTAAGAAAAACTTAACATCGGATCCTAATGAAATAACACGAAGCGTGATCGATCAAAATAATAATTAATAATAGATCGGCATCGAGTGGCGACTGTGATGGATCCCCGCACTTAGTCATCGCGTTTAATTAAAAATGGCGGCTTAAATTAACGGTTATAATTTCAAATTTCGAGAGTTTCATCATTAACATGTGTAGTTATTATATCTATTGTTGCTGCAATCCTTTCACAGTTTTCTGAACATGAAGTGGACGTCGCATTACCGGACAATCGAAGTTGCGTTATTTTTAATCATCAATCAAGTATGGTGCTAACACAACATTACAAGTATCGCGGCACTATTGCCCGAGACTGACGTATAATGTTGAAACGCACGCGTTTGACAAATATGTCTGGATGTACTCAAGTCAATTAAACTTATTAACTCACATACGCATCGATGAATACTGTACATACCTGTTTTTAATCCCAACAGTCTTGATATGATCGCAGTTGCGAAATAATGTATCCGTTTGATTAACGATGAGGATTGCTAAACTAAATTAAACTCGGGTCAAGCTTCGAGTCGCAATAAGAAGTATCATTTTAATCGATTAACAAGAATAAAAGAAGGAATTACAGTTTTTGGCGACCCTACTCAAGTTTTTGCTACAGTAAGAACAATAGAATCCGGTTTGTCATTATCAGTAGTATCAGTCAATTATCGATCAAAGACAAATGCGATGGGGTTAGATGGTTACATAATTGGATTAGTTCGATGTTGCGATAGGTTCGTTTAATTGCGGTGCGCACACGCATCGGCCGCCGGTGATCGGCACGCGCTGCGGGGCGCTCTGTGCCGCGCCCGCGCCGCTAGCGCACCAATTAAACCGAGCCGCCCATTAGATCTGTATGGATTTAGATATCAATACGATTATTCTAATTGGGTAATATTAATGAAACAATAGATATTTATACTATGTAAGTGATAAATGTTTTAAAACAAAAACTATTATTTATTGCGCAATAAATGAAGAATCTTCAACAATCTTGCTGTTAGCAGAAAAAGGCATAAACTGAAACGTCACAAGCCATCAAATTAAAAATAACACAAAAACTGAGAATGACCCATCGATAATTTGAAGTACTCGGCTGTGGTCACGATTCTCGTACACCATCTTAAAATAAGTAATATCCACAATAAGAGTGTGTTGGAAGGCAATCTGCGGGCCCGCGGGAGGTGTGCGCGATCGAACTAATGATAACGGCCGATCGACGGATTATTACATTAAACTTGGATGTTTTATCGACGATGCCGCCGTCACCACTTCACACCTTCGCTTGGCAAAATTCTGATGATTGAGCCTCGCACCAGCTGCGGATATCATTTGTTTTTTGTGACGTCCAAATATGTTTAGAAGTTGGATACGATTTTCGACATGTTCTATTTCCAGCGTAAAATGGTTGTAACTAGAAATTGGATATATTGGTAGCTTCACCACTGAATTAGTTTTCTCTATATGCCAAGTAAGAAATGTATGTGTACGTCTCATTTAAGATTCAACCGTGCTACGAATTGTTAGTCGCGGCAGGTGCGGGACTTGGAAAGAGCTTCAAATTCGGCGACAGAAAGTGTTCGATAGAATCGCAGTTGATTAGTACTGGCGACGCCGATGAATGGCCGAGTGGAGGGCGCCGCGACAAAGACTCACGCACGCCAGCCGAGACAATCCGCCGAGTATCGATCTCCCGCGACCCTTCGAACGAACGCCGAGCGTAGCACAATGCCGCGGCTCTTTATTATAGCATCTCACATTGTTGTCATTGTTATTATTATGATTCTTTACCGCTTTCCATTGTCGGTCGGCGTTGTGGCGGTGCTTTTTCACGGCTCGCGTTTAGTCTGGGCATTGGGAGCGCGTCGCTCGCACGTTCAGTCGCGGAAAACGAGCGTTTTCCTCGCGAAAATTGTGTGTTGTTGTGTGTTTTGTCGTGCTGTGCTTTGCGCGCGCACTGCCGGTGACGGACTGCGAGTGAGAGCCTGTGGAGTGCTCGTCAGCTGACTGACGTACCTACCTATACGTACACATGTATAGGTGCGCCTAAGTGACAATAGACTGTTTTGAGACTGTGTTGTGTGCCTTAATGTAAGTTTTTGTATCATCATGTACTCAGGTATATATGAAAATGTCAATCTGTATATTTTTTCTTTGTCGAAAAATACTAAATTCAAAAATTGTATGTCTTGATTACTAGGAGTGATTTGCAAGAATTAGAGTATTTATAGGCTTTATAGTTTAATTTGCCGTCGGTACAGAGACCGATAACTTCCAATAAGTTTCATAGAAAGACAGTTTTCTTATTGGATTGGTACTTGTTATGTAGCTATGATCCTATGCACAGAATCTTAGATATTTTGCTAACACTGTCTCTGTTAACTGAATTATTTCAATAAAAATATTCCATAAGCGACGGCCTACCTTTTTGCAATGGGACAGAATTTTACACAATACACATTGATAGATAAATTAAGAAAAAGCATGTACCTACTTGTCTTGTAAATGAATATCTTTATCTTTCCAAAGTTTTTGAATTTAGTATCTATTTTTGTCTTGCTATCTTGTTTGTTTTGTAATTAGTCTATAAGCCTTGACTTTTGCCTCTTGTGTGATAGATTGACGTAAAAACTTTATCAGTATTATACTGAAACTGAAAGTGTTGCACTATTTGGACCCGTGATTTAAACTATGGTCCAATACAGTGTACTTCTAATGTATCTTAATTAAACATGTTTTATACATAATTTAATCTTTCAAGAATAGAAAATTTAGACTTTTCTGAATGATAAATACCTCTTAACTATAAAATATATAGATACCTATACATATTTCCACTAGCTAAACTGTAAAGCCGAAAGGTAAAAAAGATTTATAACTATAATTTACACATAGTATAAGTAAGCGTTGTTTTAAAAAAATTCAGTTGATATATAAACCATGTACCTATGTACCTAGGTACATTCTTTTACCATTGTAAAATTTAAAGAAATATGATTTATCTCATAAACATGGGTGTTGAATGATGTATTTTCTTCTGTGTTCAGGACAATTCTGTATCAGATATCGTTATCTGTAAAAAAAGGAATTTATTAAAGCGACTGAATTACCTGTATTTGTGTGTCTGTATTATATAAATGATTAGGTTTTTAAAACGATAAACTTTAAGATCTTGCATTTACTGATAAAAATGTGTATATAATTCTTATTAATTAAACAAATGAAAAGCAGTCGACTTCAGTAAATACTAAAAACTATTGTAAAAAGCTGAAATCTTCACATTACAAACATAGCGCCTATCACGTACATTACAAACTTAACATCTATCCTTTATTTATTTAATTAAACTTTATTAACTGTCATTGTTTACACTTTTGGCAAAACAAAAAGGAACGCATCAAATGAGTCAGCATAAGCAACAATTTTATTACCTACAGTATCAACATCGACAGAATCCAATAGAGATGTTTGTCGGCCATTTGTAATTTCACCAAACAACTGACAATGTATGTAATTGCTTGTGTCAGAGGTCCGCGATAGAAATTAACTTTCTTCTTCGGATTAATTTTATTAAAATAATATTAAGCCGTCCAATTTTGTTCTTATGATTGATGTATGTATACATTTTTGTTTAGAATGTAAAATTAGGTTTTGTGTGTCCATTTGTTTGGTAAGAAGTGTATTATTAGTTGGATTATAATGTTATTATGTGCTGACATTAGATTTGAATTTTTTGTTTAATACGATGTAGATGTTTTGATGAAGATTGTTGTTAAGATTTTTTTAAATTTATTTTAATAATGTTGATAGTGTTTTGTCGAATTATTCAAATGTGTTCATGTAGATAATTTTATACCCATTGGTAGTAAATTGTTGAGTGCCTATTTAAAGTTGTATATTGTATGAATTTATTTTACTAAGGAATTTACATGCTTTAGACTAGTTTTGTTGCATTTAGGTCAAAATTATTTTTAAATTTCACCAGAAATACTAAAATACTCCAAACAACTAAATATATCGAACTCAATTCACTAACTTCCATGAACTCGCAACATCGATACTACGAACTAATCTAGAACTATATTTCAATACTATCCGATAGTTACAGGTACATAAGGCTCGGTACACACGCACGAACGGTCGGGCGCACGTTACTATTTAATTTGCGGGTAGCTCGCAAGATAGGGCTGATGAGACGGAGACAGGCGGCCGGAACTGGACCCACCCCCGGTGGAGACACCCCACTGGACGCAGATATGTACTAGGCCTATTCAAGTGTGAGCTTGACGTATTAAAATGTTGATAGTGTCAGTGGAGACGGTTTTTGATGAATTATTTTTTTGTGTTAGGTTTGGTTGTGAAGGAGATGAAGTAGATTTGGGGAAAACTTAAATGAAATTCGACTAAAAATTAAGTTATATATTTTAAATCTCATTAAATTGAGAGATCCAAAAGTAAACAATTTAAAAGTACTGTCCATAATTGTTGCGTAATCCTTATACGATGTGATCCGAAAGCCTTATCAAATTCAGTCCTAGTCGTTTTAAAACCTAAATTCTTTGCCAATACCCAACACCTACAAAAAAGTAACTATACTCCCCATTTCCTCATCCTTAAAACCAGGCACATCAAAACAATCACTTGCAATATCTATATTCGTACAATTCTCTCGATTTCAATATCTCTGTGTAGGGGCGAGAGGGGGGGGGGGCGCCCCACCTTCTCAGGAGAGATGATAGCTCCCTCTTACGTGTGCGGTCTTGTTTGTGTCCAGACTGTCCTGCCTAATATTGGGCTTTCATTATGACGTATGAGACTTGGATTCCGACTTGTGATGCATAGCTGTAGTCTAGAATATTCTGCAAGATATGTAGAGGGATTGGTTCGGGGTTTAAAGTGTTTGGAGTTTTATGGGGTGCTGTGGCTATGTAAGGAAAGATTTTGAATTAAAAGCTGAATTCTGTGTTCTAAAGTTGAATTTCTACAACAAAAATTAATGGATTTGCCAATTAGTACGAGTGGTGCAATAGTTGTATTTGTATTCTATAAAATTTAGTCCGCACCTAAAATAGAAATCAAATTAACGCTTTAACCACACATAAATTGAATAACAAAAGAATTTTACGCAAATATGGACATTACCAAACCAAAATAACGTAATGCAATGATACCCGACAAAAATCACAAACCGCGTCCTAAAGCATTGTTATTTAAACAATTAAACTATAATTGTGTGATACGCCACAAATTGATAATCGAAAATTAAAATGACGAGTTCCCGCCAACAATGCGCGGCGGCCATATTGCGGCGCGCGCTCGGTGTTGCCATGCGCGATAATTATTAATTTGCAGCGGCACTCGCGACTGTCATTAGCGACACCTCGCGCCAATTACGAAGCTCAGGGAGTTTGATGAGCACTTTTTTATTTAGCACAAGCGTTACTCCGGCAATTATTGAATGACTCGCGACGCGTAAGCCTCTAGTGGTTTTCATTTGTACGAGAGTGCGATTTTGTAGTGTTTGAGCGTTTTAATGAAATTTTAATTGTAAATGTCACCTAGCGATGGAATTAACAAATTGGTTGCATTTCTCTCTTTGTTTAAATGTTTTATTGTTTATCTGTTATTGTTTATTACTGAAAAATTAAATTGATGATGTTTTAGTATTTCTTTGTTTGTGTCAACAATGTCGATTGTTGCCAATTAAAAATACCTAACAAACAAAAATTTTACCTCACATAAACTCAGTGTGAAATATCGTTGCTCTTTTCACTTTAAAATAATTTTAACTGGATCGAGCCAAGTAAAGATTATCGCGGGTTTCCGAGGGATTCCCACATTTAACGCCACGGGCTCCAAACCGGGATTCATTAAATTGAAACTAGAGCAAAATGGCGTCGACACCAGTCGGCGCGAACCGTTTCACGGTCTGACAGTTTTGTAGTCTGAATGCAGAATAGACCTAACCTATCTGCGATCTGCGATTTACTTGTATGCTCGCCCGTGTGACGGATCTAGGGGATTTGAAATTCCCGTGTAGGTACATCACTATTGGGTTATAGCACCAACTTTAGGTAGGTACATATGTATATGATTTTAGATTTATTGGTGTGTAATATTCATAACGATTTGAGTCGAAATCGTGTTAACATTTTAAAATAGCACCCATTAAAATAGTTTGTGACTTCATAACTGACTCCTCCCTTTTTTATACAACCAGGTATGAATCTATGTAAGTATATGTATATCTATGTATCTAGGTAACGGTAATCTACTGCTGAGTAAATACCTAGGTAAATAAGTCGTAACCTTCATTATACCGTTTGGTTTTGTTTGTTCATTTGATATACAACCTATGTAGTTACGTCGATTGCGTTTTACTATGATTTTATTTTGTTTTTTAAATTAATTATCTTATACTTACACGAAGTTGTGACCATAAATGTAATACCTATAATGCTAACTAAACAGGTGCAAAATAAATAGGTAAAATGAATAGTTTTGCCTATGTTTTTATCTGTATCACTTTCAGGTGATTTTGTTATTAACACGATTTGAGATGTAGGTAGGTAACTATTTTATTATCTACTCTTAAAAAATCACATGAAAATAATGTCTTCTACGTTGCCAGCATATTGTTGATTTATTTTACTCTGTGTAGATACGTAGGTACTTACATAAATTTACATTATTTTAATTTAAATATAAGTAAGTTGTAGATAAACTATTGCTCATAAAATATATAACTGCAAAACACGAGCAGCTGTATACAGTTCATTAACACTACCCTTGTACACACTATGTACTTTCAACAAACAGTCATAAAATAATATTACTGCTATTTTTCATTAAATAAACATTTAAAAATCACCATGTGTTTTATTACCCAAAACCTATTGTCCTAAAAAGTGAAAGTGCTACCGCTGCCAATGTCGGTAGCTATAAAAGTACCGATACCACCAATAAAAGGAACCAGGACCCATTTTATGGTACCAAAAACGAAACAATAGGTGACTTGCTTAAAACAATAAAAGTTTCAAGAAGACTAAGAGATAAAGACAATGTTTTAAACGATAATGACCATTCAGTTATCGATCTTAAGGACGATAATACGATGAATAATCATCAGGTACCTGAATATCACTTGGAATTTAATGCTCAACTTCTTTTCTTGGAAAATGCAGATTATAATGTTAGTTATAAACTTAGTTCTGAGATTGCTGGTTTTAAGTTAAGTTGGAAATAACGGTAAGACATTGTTACCTAAGCTGGATCTAAGTTAACTGCTCAAGAAAAATATATTGAGTATTATGGTCAAGTATCAACGACTTTTGACAAAATGAACTACAATAAGAATGAAACGAAATATTCTTATGAGCCTGAATAAGAGTATAACAAAATTCAAAGGTCAAATAATGCAGGAGGATCGAGAAATTGGGTGGTCCGATGATCTCTAGTCTAGTGGTAAGTATCCACAGTAGGTAACAGAATAATCAGATCAAAGACTAGACTATCTAAATGTTGATAAGCTGACTTGTTAAGTAGCCTGTCGTCTTCAAACAAGAAGGAAACAATTACAAAAAAATATTATAAGTATGATCACAAATCTGAACCCAGTTGATCCACATATTTCATGATTCAAAGTATACCTACATCAATGAAGATCTTACACAATCCATCTACAGTTACAGATAGATAAAGTTTCAGAAAATCATCATTTCTGCTCATACGATATCAATACTTAGTAGATACCAAAATCATGCAACTTAAAATTGGTTGATTCTAAGTTCAAAAACTCAAGAATCCATGAATAGCTTTAACTTATGACGACAAAACCTAAATGCGAAAGAATCATATAACAACCCAAGCTAGGATGATGTTGACAAACAAAATATGTACATCTAGAACATAACGATAGAATTATGCAAACAGTTACAAGATCAAATACTTGGGAACTCGTGACAAATTACACAACGTTTATTTTCATAATTTGTACTAAAATAATTTCCCAAAATTTCATCAGGTTTTGCCTTTTTCCCCCTTTGGCAGTCATCAAGGATCTTACGAGTTTCTATGTCTTGAGTTGGTTCATATGAAATATTCAAATGTTTTCCTGTTTCGTCAATTGTGTTAAGTAATTTTGTATGTTTTGGTTCGGTTGTTTTGTAACTGGGTTTTAATTTTATTTCTTCTTGTAAAATTACAAAATTTTCCGTTCTCCTATTTTTACTTTTTCATTACCTATATTAATTACTTCCGCAGTTTACAGTAATATCATCATCCTCATCATTTATTGTATCAAAATCACATTCGTCTTCTCCCATTTCATAAGAACAAATATATCTATTACCTAGTAATTATTTTGTCATTTTCTAAAGATTCTATGTAAACATTAAGTATCATCCTATACCTTCATCTCAAAGATTAACTATTGTAAACTGAACCAGTCTTTCAAAAGCATGTGAAAACACTTAGTAACTTTACATACGCTTAAACATATCCTGCAAAATCCTTATAACAATCTAACAATGCACTGAAATATTAACCTTATGACCTCGAACAGTACTACATCAGCTGCTTGAAACAATGCTTCATGTCATTGTTGAACTAGAACATTTTCCCTATTCTTGCAAGTAATTGAAGTAACGTCTTCTGTGTGAGAAGTTCTTTCTCATTGAGTAGGTACAACATTGTCGCGCGGGCCTTGAACTCGCCCCAGCTGAACAAACTACGCTGTCTGTGCGCACCTATTGAGAAACATATTTTCTGTCTGCTCGACAAACAACCAACGGATAACATAAATCTAACTGTGATTATTTGTTTTATTCTCCTTTGTATTGTTTCTCGGTTCAGATTTTGATTGATATTGTTAAAATTTTTAAGATTCTGCTATGAGTGAAGGAAGATTTCATCAAATTCCATATTTGAGTACAATAACGGCTAAAACAACAAAGTGTACAGGTAATGCATGTGTAGTTTACAACATAAACTAAGGCCGAGAATGCAGCCACCGTCGGCAAACAAAATTGAGATTTGCATGAGGCGGCGGCGAGGCGTACGCTCGGCTCGCTCGCCACGCGATTAAAAATGCAGGCCGCGGCGGGTGGGAGAGCGCGGGCGGGGCGGGGCCGCGAGACGCGCTGCCATTGGCGGGGCTGCGGGCGGGCGGGGCCCGGGGTGCGCGCGCGGGGGGCTCCCGCAGTCGCCGCCGCCCGGCCCGGCAGCCTCCTCACAACGCACGTAGCCTCCGCGCCGCACGGTACCGCGAAACGTTATCGACGCGCACCGCCGCGAGTCCATGTGAGCGACCGACGGTTCTCTCGTTGTGTACGGTGAACGAAGGATCGGCAAGCTGTACGCGCCGCAGGAAGACGACATGTTGACGATGGAGACGGATCTCAAGGGCGGCAGCCTGCACGCCACGGTGCCGCCGCACCACGCGCTGCAGCACGGGTACGGGTCGCTGGGCGCGCTGGGCGGCATGATGCTGCCGCAGCAGCAGCCGCTGCAGCACCAGCCGCTGCAGCACCAGCACCACCAGGCGCTGCCGCAGCACCACCAGCCGCAGCCGCAGCACCACCAGCCCCCCAACAACAACAACAACAACACCAGCAAGAACTCCAACGCGGAGCGCGTCAAGCGCCCCATGAACGCGTTCATGGTGTGGTCGCGTGGCCAGCGCAGGAAGATGGCATCGGATAACCCTAAAATGCATAACTCGGAAATATCTAAACGTCTCGGTGCACAGTGGAAAGACCTCTCTGAATCAGAGAAGCGACCGTTCATCGACGAGGCGAAGAGACTTCGCGCTGTTCACATGAAGGAACACCCGGATTACAAATACAGGCCGAGGAGGAAGACGAAGACCCTCGCCAAGAAACAAGAGAAGTACCCGTTAGGCGGTGGAGCATTACTGGGTGGTGGCGAGGCACAGAGAAGCTCAGCGCCGCCCTCACAGCAGCCACGGGATGTGTACCAGATGACCCCGAACGGCTACATGCCCAACGGGTACATGATGCACGACCCGAGCGCATACCAGCAGCAGGCGTACGGGTACCCGCGCTACGACGTGTCGCAGATGCAGCAGAGCGGCTACGGGCAGTACTACGGCGGCGGCCAGGGCTCGCCCTACCTCCCGCAGCCGCCGTCGCCGTCGGCGTACGGGCTGGGCCCCGGGTCCCCGGGCGGCTACGCGCTGCCGCCGTCGTGCGCGTCGCACTCGCCCAGCGGCTCCTCCGCCAAGTCGGAGCCCGTGTCGCCCGGGCCGCCCGGCATGAAGCGCGAGTTCGCGCACGAGCCGCCGGCGCAGCTGAAGCGCGAGTTCGCGGCGCACGCGCACGCGCACGAGCAGATGGGCATGAAGCGCGAGTACGGGCAGCAGGAGCTGAGCCAGATCATCAACATGTACCACGTGCCCGACGAGCAGCGGTACGCGGCCGCCAACGAGCGCGCCATGCCGCTCATCTGAGAGTCGGTGTTCGCGTGCGACATCGACATCCCGCCGCTCTGAGGCGCCTGTCGGGCCAGCGCGCACTACGCCTCCAGTGACTTTGTTGCGAATCGGTTTTCGCGTTAGGACAGTGATCGTTATCTCCCGGCCGTACATACTGCTAGGTATGTCCATTTATTTGTTTTGTAATGTACCGACCGTTAGTGTTGCGGAACTGTTGACTTGCGAGCCGCCGGCCGCGCGCCGACGGCTGAACGTTCAATTAATGTTGTTGATGAATATCTTGTATTATATTATGATTATTGTATTTTTTCATGGTTTAAGTTAAAATATTTTAAGTCGTGTCGTGCGGATGGACGCGAGGGTCTGATTGTGGTTCGCGTGAGAGACGATGTAGTGAACGAGGTAATTTGAATACCAAAAAAATTTGAACAATTTGTAAATATAGTGTTAAAGGCTAGAGACGAAGTTGGAGTTAGTCGGTAAAGCGTAGGTAGATAGCGATAAGTCGTGCCACGACGCCACTCTCGTACGCCCGACGTGCGTTGTACAAAATATTTGTTATATGGAATCGAAAGTTATTAAAGCCTCGAAAGACTAAAATATTGTAATACGAAAATGTACAGTGAGTGTTATATAGTCAGTGGACACAAAAGTATATTGAAGAAAAAATGAAGTTATCAATAAACGACGCGTTAAAATTGTACATGCTGTTTTGTTGTATCTCCCAAGTGTTCCCCGGCGGCCCGAGTGCCACCAAACGCTACGCCGTGAGTCATCCGAGCGTAGCCGTGTCACACTACTGCACACAACTACCCACCTACTATTTATAAATGCTTCATTTACCTGATCTTTTCAAAAAACTAGTGTTCTAACTCAAATATTTGCTAACAAAATCAAAGTTTTCTGCTCAAACTAAAAGTCTCAACTATTCTCATAGAAAAGACTTCAACGCATCACTTAGCTTGCGTGCATTTTGATTGAAACATAATTATTTATTATTTCCTAAATTGCTAAGTGTGTGTTTGTTTGTGTCAATTTATTAGACTAGCAAACAATGCAACACTTCATACAGAAGGCAATAAATATTTCATAATAATTGATAATAGCAGTATTATGTCGGTTCAGTGACAACATTATTGTCATTCTAACATAATTAAATGCTTTTGAAAGGCTCAATAGGTAAATATAATACCTGAAGTTAATAAACAAACCTCTATTGCTTCCATTGCTGCAATAGCTTATTAATTTGATTGTTATATTGGTCATTTATTCAATTATCTAATTGATCAATTTAATTTTAATGTTCTAACATATAAATCTATGCGAATTATTTTTTATTTATTCGTCATTAATAATTAACACAGATATTTTAAAGGATATTTAGTAATGCAAAAGTAAGTTATATTATTAAAGACTGAAACAAACAGACACTTTTTACAAACCAAACTAACAATTTTAACCACTTTGTTTTAAATTGCCAAATGTTCTCCTTCAGATAAAAAATATTTTCTGTCATCTCGGCTAATTATTGCGGTTCATTAGAATACTAAAATGATTTCATCACCAAAGACTTTCAAAGATACCAAAGGCTTCCATGGTTGTTTGTTTAATATCTTCTAATAATCTGAAAAAAATACAAACCTGACTTATCAATTTTATCTTTAACACCATCTTCCTTAAAATATGGAGATTCTCAATTCGAGTTTCGTTTGAGCATTTCCTAAGCAACAATAATATACCTAAGCCTGCAGTTGCTATTCTAGAACAGTATTCAAATATAGAAGTTTATGATACAATTATTAAATAACTTGAGTTTATTCAGTCTCTATTTACTTACATTATATACTTACACAGACTTCATATTAAAAACAGATTCTAAACAAAATCTTTGTCTTTTACAAATGTTTCAACACTAGTCGAAACTTAGTTAGGTATGTCTCAATACGGACCACATTAAAATAGAATAGAAGTTTATTGGTTCCAATATTACTACAAACAGAAAAATATAAAACTTAACAATACAATCAAACATACATACATGACTTGACCTACAATTAAAAAACCACAAAATTACCGTAAATTGAAATTGATTTTAAAAAATTGTAAGAATTTTGGAAAATGCATTAATTACTTGTTATTCTAAATTAACATGGGTATTAAAATAACAACAAAACTACCGTTAATTAAATCTTGAATTATTTTAGAATTAGCTAAATGCATTGATTATTTATTTTCTAATTTATTTACTGTGGGTATTAAGGGGCTTAAAAAATCACCAAAATTGCATCACACTTTCTACCAAACATGCGTAAGAAACTGGCATTTCAATCAATTACTGTCAACACGCAAGGGGTGAGGCGGGATTTAATCAAATCCCACCGAGTAGTTGATAGAATTCGGGCACTCTACCCCCGGGAATTTAACCGACTTAATCCCGGGAAAAACGCCCCGGCGTTTAGCTGCGATCATTTAAACACTATTTTCATTTTAACACTTTGATGTGGGGTGTAGGAGGACGTTGAGATAAACAAGAGAATAACGGAGATGAAATATTTAATGTTGATGGAGTCTTGTAGAAAAAAGTTACACAATCTATGTGTTATATTTAGTTAATACGACAACTGATAAGTGAAGCTGAATAAATAAAGTCAAATTAAAAACTTGAGTTTATTCAGCATAATATACTACAGCCTTCTTTCAGTAGTTTCTTATATTAGCGCGTTCAAGCTAACAAAATTTTCAGGTTTATAAAATTAGTATAGAACATAACAGTAGGTACTGCCCTATTACTGGATCTTAAAATTTTGTGTTCCTAAACATTTCATTATTTCAAACGTGGAAATCAAAAAAAAAATTGAATTCTTAAATATTTGTGTGGAAGTAACTTTTTGTATTTATTGGTATGTAAATTAAAAGGTGTGTATACCTTGATGGATTTTAAGATGACGTTTTCATATTTTCTTTACTTACAACATAGAAGGCACTCCAAATACTAAAATAAACTCCTTAAACTCCTAAAATTTAACTATTAAAATATTAACCCACTGACAAACCACATTTAATTGTTGAATTTATTTTGTAAAATACTTTGCAGTAAAATTAATATAGGATTGCAAAAGTTTATTTTGGATATAAACAATATTTTCGATGGTTCTAACTGTAAAATCATTTTCAGCGATTTTGTACAGGTCAATTAGGTACATTTCCTTTTTGTTATTTACCTACTTACGCAAAAGCTTAAATAAAGCCTGCACTTTGCTAAATTCGAGATCAACTCAACTTCTATCATTGAAACATAGTTCAAAGTTTAAAACTTTTACAAGTTCAATAAAAGAAAGCTTTCTTAAACTTAATTAAAATATGAAGTAGTTCTTTCCATAATCATAATTACCACATTTAATTATAACAATCAATAAACTAATACTACCAACGAACGGTAGCTTCAAACTTGTTTGAAAAAAAAACAAAACACTATGAAAGTACTTAAATGTCGAACAAAAAAGTTCTGTTAATCTGTAACCAATTTCTTTTTTGTCTCAACACGCTTTTTACGCACTTCTCTAATCTCATTTTTTAAGGCATAACCAATCTGGAACATTGTGGAAAAAAATATTATTAAATGTACTACATATTAATGCAGTATCTTCTGTTACGATTTAAATTATATTGTTATTATGTTACGGGACTTTATCCATCATCATTTTCCTTAAGAGCATTCGGTTAGTCTTTTAAACGTTGTGTTATATAATACGGTATGAAATTTTACATAGGTACAATCCTCTGAAAACTTATGCCATCTTTTGAACTTTGTCATTCTTATCACTGCAATAATTATGAAATTTAATTTAATTATGAAAACTTCAATCTTAACATGACTTCTTGACTACAAAACTTAAAACATGAAATCATCATCTTCATCTAATTTTAAGTTCTCTTGTTACTCCTAAATCGTCAAAAGAAAACACATAAAAATCAGTATACTTATTCTGTCTGTTCTTGACTTTGTCATCTCAGGATTATATGGATCAGTTCTAAAAATTCTTTGTAAAACTATGTCTACTAAGACCCTTACATAAGTGCTTACTCTCATTCAGAAAACCAACTTCATTTATAAAGAAAATCATAGTACAGATTTAACATTTTTGAGTCGGTAACACAAATCTAAAATAGTGTTTTGAGGGAAAATCATTCATTTTAGCATTAGGATTTTATGGTAAAAGTTCATGTACAATAATTATTATAGTATGGTATAAAGCACAACTCCACATACAAGACAGACATTAGTTTATGATAGACAGGTTGTGGTAATGAAGAATTTCCCAAATAGTAATGAAATGAAGTAGAAAAACAAAGTTTATTTATTTTCTCGGTAGCTAAAACAATTATGTCACTGAACTGATTTCGTCAGAAAATTCGAGATGTGTTTTAAGTTACTTATCAACTTTATAATCTAGACTCCCTTTCCCCCAGACATGAAGGGGATTTGGATAGGATAAAATTATACCTACATTCATTAATAAAACAAAGCTATATGACCCAAAATAGATTTATTAAAATTACTCAAAACGCATTCACGAAAATATGAATTCCGGATGTACGCGCGTACTCTGGTCTCGCACCCCACCGTTACGCGGCGTGACCCGGGACTCGAACCCGCTACCCGAGGGTGGGCAATCACGCCGCGTTCCCACGGAGCGAGCATTGTTTCCTCTCACGGTTCGCGACATGTCATTGCTATGATTGCTGGGCCACTGGCCCACTGCTTTCTAATCATCTGTTCAACGTAAATATCGCTTTGAATCCCATTACTTACAAGTGTTATGTGCCCCACTACCTAGATACAGTCTAATACTAAGTTCCTACCTGTAATTTTATTGCTTACATACAAACTAGGTTCGCAATTCGGTTGTAAATTACATGTAATCAATATCTCAGGAAACTGCTGCCTAATTAAATACAAATCACCCCACAAATACGTTTAAATCCAAGAAATAAATCACCAAAATTGCACGGTATCATATTCTAAGAAAAAAATCGTATCGAATGCCATGTACCGAGCACACCGGTGCATACATCTGCCACCCCTGGCTTCGTCTACCTACGAACATCCGCCGACACATTTGGCCCCAGTTTTTTTCCATGTCGCAATTTAATTTCCCAAAGTCCCAGGCGGTGGTGGAGTGTAAACATCGGGACAAACAACCAAACTAAAGTTGTCACGTAATTCGTTCGTCAAACATTCGTCTATTTGTTCTTGAGATTGACACCGAGCCCGCCCCCGGCGGTGGCCCTTTGTTTTTATGTTGCACGCTGTCAATATTTGGTCTCATTTGTCATTAAGTGGTTTTAAATGCCGATTCGTCGGCGATACGACCAGCCGAAAGTGGGTGGCGCTGTGTGGGCTTGTTCAAACATACATTCTGATGTGAGAACTGATAAGGAAACGTGAGCAGTTCTGTATGAACTTTGACTTCGGAATTTTAATAAGAGGAGGATCCTAAAATAGAAATGCTAGTGGAATATTTGTAGAATCTATGCTACCCTAGAAAAAAATGCTTAGCCTTGGTCAAAAGTTGTTGCAATGAGTAGTTAAGCGGACGAGGCAAAAAAAATTAAGTGGAATTTTAGCCTTAGTTTAGTGCGCATGACCTTCTTGGAATCGTTAGTTGCCGTAACGGTACTTACGTCGCGTCTCCCTCAGGTAGGCTGCACTCGCTAGTTACTCGACTCGGTGCAGTCGGGAATGCGTTTTTCTAACGCCTTTTTCAGATACGAGTACTACTCCAAGATGACTTTAAACACGACGTGGTTTTTGTCAATCGGTATTTGGCATTTTTTATGAACTTTCATTTTAGATTTGAAGTCGAAAAAGTTAAAGGAAAAATAAGAACACGTGCCTAGTTCATTTCGATCGTGTGTGATTTTGAATCGAATATTTTTAAATTAAATCATTGGAGTCGTCTCGTAACACAAATTTGTATTGTGTGCAGGTGCAACTCATGATTTGCAGTTTTATCAAACGGGATTTTGTCTGAAAAAACACTCATCGCAAATTGATTTTCAGTTGAATACAAGGAATGTCTTTCAAAAACCACTCGAGTGTGACTAAACTTTGATTTCTGCACCTTTATCTGCTAAAGATGCAGTAATATTTATTTATTTTCTGTAATTTGAAGACCGTACACTGAAATGTTTTCCAATGGACTTAATCAAATTTTATGGCTGCTGAAAACTTTTTTCTATTACGTTTGATAAAGAAAATTGCCGTTGTTTCTGAGTAGAATCACTGCTTATTATAGGAACTATAATAACTTAAGTACCTAAACTCATGAAATGGACCATTTTTATGCAATCATCTAATTGATTAATGTGCAATTAAGATTACCGATAACTTCCTTCAACCAATCTTGGCTCCTTCGAAATACATCCTAAAACAAAATAAACAGTAAAAATTATTTACAACTAGAAACAAGACAAAACAATTAGAACATCATTCTCCCAGGTACTAACATAACTGGGCAATGTTAACCTAAACCCAAGGTACGGCCAAAGCGCAATAAAAAATGTTTTTTGGAAAGTTTTATGACCGTAAAAGGGGTACCGATGGGGTTACGTTGTAAAATAATTACCCAGCCGTACTGAAATACCGCCAAAGTTGATGTGGTGTAACTGTAAAATTTAACACAAATTATCGGGTTGGTGTTATGTTCTTGCAGTTAGTATTAGTTAAATAAATACTGTTAACATGTTAGAGTATCCGCATACTGTATACTAAATAGTCGGCCGACAGTTAACCCGAAAGCAAGCAATATTTTGTTTTAGAAAATCTTGATACTAATCGAAGTTTTCAGTCGGTCTGATACAGCTAAACCCCTGATCTTTTTAACGTGCGTGCAATCATTCATCTTCATGCTAATTTATGAGTCCAAACAAACTATCGGCCGACGAAAAGTTTGCAGTGTGTTCTAAGATGTTAGTGTTTCTGACTTCTATTGTTATGTATTATGAAGTATTCGGTTTGATTGAAGTGTACTTTGTTAAGGCATTAATTTATTCTTGTTGAGGCTTACGAATACTGTTAATGAGGCATCTGATGTTCTGTTGATGTGGTATTTTCGTATCAATGCACTTAGTGTAGATACTAATATGTTGTACTTGATAAAAATCATTATAATTATTATGATAGTACCTAATTGCATATCTTTGAAGTTGATTCTGCAGGCCTTGCTGTCAGAATTTTAGTTGATTGAGTACTAGTTATTCTATGTGGTACCATCATTTTGTACCCAATCTCTAGATTATATGTGAACAAAATTTCATTTAAATCGGTTAAGTAGTTCTGTCGTGAAAGTGGGAAAGACACACAGGGTTATTTTGCATTTATAGAATTGATAAGGATTACTCATACCAAAGTCCTATTATTAAATACAGTAGTCCTGAATCATTGGTTTCCGAAGCTAAATAATTTTTGCGAGTTTCGCTATCTTATCAGTGAGTGGTAGTTACTAACGATGGCCTTTCCCGGAATTGTGGGACCAAGTCTTTTCCCATTGTCTTCCGTAGAAAGCCATGGTATGGCGGAAGATTCTCATGATTCACTATATAATAGTGGATATAAGATTTAGTATTGCTTTTTTTCAATAATTCTAAACTATTTATAATTTTAATAAATATATATTTTTTACTTAAGGTTAACGCTATTACATGGACATTTAAATTTATTCAAAAGTTTTAACATTATCATAGAACTGACTTAGGTAGGTAAGTTATATTGCTAATAGACTTTGATTAATTTTAATGTGAGTAAACTATCGTAGGTTGGGTTATTTATTACGCATGTGTAAATCAGGTATGAATTTTAATCACCTTTGAAATAGTAAACCAAATAATACTGCCTATATATGTTACATCAATCAGTCTAAATATAAAGAATGATAAAGCATGCAAGGATTTACACGCTCATAAAAACTTTTATATACATACGTAGAACAGGAATGTTCCTAGTTCCTTCCTTGTCTAAAATAACATTTAGGTATTTTGAATTAATTATATTATTAGTCTAGCGTGAGCATTTAAACTTTCATCATTATGTATTTCTGCTTACTTTTATTCAGTAACTTTGGTATAATCGATTCAGTAGCTTTGGTGAGAGAGCGCGACAATTATAGACATACAGATAGGGTATTTTCACGTTTATAATATTAGTAAATATTTTCGTTTAAGGCAAATTATGCTGTCCTTCCATATTTTATTTTATTTTACGCGACGTTATTAAAAATATTCCAAAGGCAAAAATAGTCAACAGTTGTTCATAGGTATTGTTTCTTGTGTAGCTGATACGGATAAAATCGTAGCACATTCGTAGCAGAGAAAACTTTTCAAATTATTCATATTTTGATTTTGATGATTTTGTTTTACCTTATCATTATCATCGTACCAAAGATACTTCATATGTATATTTATTAAAATTCCTTTTTTTTGGCAGAGCAAAACAGTATTTTATTACAAGTTTAGAAAAGCAATTTGATACTAAATAGGTAGTTAATCTTAAAAAAAATCTACAAAAACCAGTAAATCAAACGCCCAAACGTACAAAAAAAACTAAAATCTACATTAACCCCATACAGTAGTTCCTTAGTTCAGAATAAAAAACAAAGGGCCGAGGGCCAGTCATAAATATCGCGATTGAGTCATTACGTCATTAGCCAGGGGCGGACTCGACGCCGAATAATTAAAAACATATAAACCCGACACGGATTAGGAATTTAAGATTTTAGATTATTTAGGATGTTGATAGGTTTGTTTTTATAATTATTTTTGGTTGTTCTTGGTTTTCGATAGTGTAATTGACAGTTTTCTTAAAACAACTACATATGTTCTTTGAAATTTCACGTTCAATAAAAAACAAAAGCCAGGGGCGGATTCGCCGCCGAATAATCTATACTAATATTATAAAGCTGAAGAGTTTGTTTGTTTGTTTGAACGCGCTAATCTCAGGATCTACTGGTCCGATTTGAAAATTTCTTTCAGTGTTAGATAGCCCATTTATCGAGGAAGGCTATAGGCTACTTTTTATCCCGGTACGGAAAGTAGTTCCCACGGGATGCGGGTGAGACCGCTGGCAGAAGCTAGTTAAAAACATATAAATCCGACACGGATTACCTTATCGCGTTCGTCTTAAACTTACACGGTTATTAGCAATTTAAGATTTCTGATTAATAAGAAAATTTATGGGTTTGTTTTTGTAAATTAGTTTTTTTTTTTTTATTGGCTTTTTTTGGTAGTGATTGCTTTTTAAATTGGTGATGTTTTAAGACTGGCATACAATTTAGGCAAAAGTACACCTACAAAAAATGTTAGCTTTTGTAAAACAACTGTTAAGTTTGAATTTTCACGTTCAGTAAAAAACAAAATGGCTGGGACCTTTTTTTAAGTAAATTAAAAATAAATAAAAATCGCGATTGAGTCATTACGTCATTAGCCAGGGGCGGACTTGCCGCCGAATAATTAAAAACATATAAACCCGACACGGATTACGTTATCGCGACGATCGCTCATTTTTATTTAATAGTTCGTGTTAAACTTACACGGGTATTAGGAATTTAAGATTTTTAGATTGTTAGAACAAATGGGCGGTAGTTGATGGGTTTGTTTTTTTGTTATTAATTTTTTTTTGGGTGTTGTTGGTTTTAGGTAGTGATTTGTTATGTGTAATTGCTTTTTAAATTGGTGGTGTTTTAAGACTATTAGACGATTTAGGTACGAGTTCACCGACTAAGAGCTTACAATCAATTTTGACGTTCAATTTGCAAAATAAACAGCTGTTGAAGAAAAACTGACGTTTATATTGCTGGTGGACTTATGCCTTAGTTTTGAAATAACCACTGTGTTCTATATAATGTGTGTAAACGAACTGCTAAACTAATATTTCATATCGCATTGTACCCAATCACCTTATTACCTGTATTGCAAATATAACACCTATTACAATACAGTGACACTACTTTTATCACAAACCGCAAGAACAACAGTCAGTCTTGCAACCACAAAATCAATTACAATGAACTTCTAGCAATACCAATAAAACAAAACATGATCGAAAGCAAAAATATTAGTGGTGACCACGCAGGAAGAAAAGATGAGCGGAGATGACAAGGCAGGTAGGTTAGGCGCCTTCTTGTAGGTCAAAGACGTGACTAAAACAATCAGTGCTAATCATCGGCAAGGATATTGAGCCCTGACCTTCACCTGCGCAGAAGTGATTTATTGGTTTACTGCCATAAGTGTACGGTGCGCAAAGCCATCCCCACTCTTCCGTCGAGAGCTCATTATCCGTGCCGATAACTATACTATAATTATGTTACCTATATTATGTACTAGTACTAACGAAGCGTTCGGATTCCTTGAGACATCTGTCAAAGGTTGGTAATTTACAGCCTTACTTATTTATAAACGTGAATTAAATATTAGTAATACTTAAGGGCTGTTTAAGAATTCTTACTTATAAACGTTGCTTAAGCATGTCTTAATTAACATTTAATCACTACTTTAAGAATTTAAGTAGTGATTAGTTAAAATGTTGCTTAGAAGGTGATTAGAGATTTTATAAGTAAGGGGGATAGTTTTTTAAAAATGGGCAGTTTCCAAAGAAGGCGTAAGAGGGAGTAGACAGTAACATTCCTAGTCCCGCGATCACCATTATGGTGACGCTATTTTCTTAGATTTTCCATTATATCATTATTTTCCATGGAATTGAGCAACAAAAGCACATCGATGCTTTAAAACCTCGTAATTGAAAAGACACACCTAACTGTTTGGAAAAAACATATAGGAAGTGCTTTGAAACATCATCTTCCTAGGAATGCAATAAAATAATTTTGAGCCAAATTGCTTTTCCGGGGTTTTCTGTAAGACGATACCAAGGAATTTCCAGCATTATAAAATAGACATAAGGGGACAAAATATACGAAAATAATACAACAGCTCTCATGAAATATCTTTGCCGGTCTTAGTCAGCCATTTGTTGCCTTGCATGTGCATGTACCTGTAAGTTTTGACTGTTTTGTTTTGTAGTCAATAGCAAAAGAACAAGCAAAGTTACTACATATAGGGGATTTCCTTTCTTTTATTTGTGATGGTGACGACGGATTATCAGGACTTGTAGAAACACTATTTCAAAATTCATATTAATTGCATTATGTAGATACATAATCTAAAAATAGAAATTCTATTTTAGCAAATCTCATAGCCGACATACCGTTATTTGTATTTACTTACACTTATTTAAATAAATGAAATGAAGCATATTTACATTTCACACGGTCGATCCTAATTCACATTACTCCGCTAATATGTTAAAAATCTTTCATTAACGTGACGTTAATTACACATCTACGTAGTAATGTATCATTTGACATCACAAACTAGTCGGAAGTCAACGTGTAATCCAAGTTTATCCCTAGCAAGCAACGGCTGTTACCAAATTAATTTATTGAACGGTCCGCTAACGGTACCGCTGAAGACTCTTCTGCCAGTCACACAATCCACTCACGACCAACTCTGAAACACAACGAACACAACACGGCCAAACGAAAATCGACCACAATTCAGCAGCAATAGAACTCATTTCAACTTACACACAAACCAACATACGACCAACAAACGCAATGTAGCAGGCAGTAAATAAACAGTTGATACTGACTACACATCATTACATCAAAGAGATGAATAGCCATTGTGATAGGACATTGCACTTTATAGAGCAGCGAATACGTGTCAGAATCAACTGCGTGGCGGTTGCAGGAGTTTCTTATCGAACAGTGGGTTAGTGGGCGCGAGCGGTGCCGGGTCAAACGCTTAGCAAACAACCACGGACGGATTCGTCTTGGCGTATATTTGCCGGCATCACCGTGAAATGGTTGCAAAAGCTCGCGGTACTATGGCATTGTGTGGGATGCATTTCGTTCCACGGAAACCCGCGGTGTAGCCTGGCTTGTTCTGTGAAGAAAATAACAAGTACAATAATATGCTACATAAGTCAACAGGTAAGTGTGTAGCTAAGGCTCCTTATAAACACTTTCATTGGGTCATACATTTATCGAGTTCTTATGAACATAATTAGGTATGTACTTAGTGCATGCACTGTCATCATTATCACTATCGATACATCTTTCTTCCCCTCAAATATTACTATCAGTCACACAACAATCAAAGAATCAATCCAATTCGAAGATGCCAGTTACGATAAAGTAATTGATCACTGAAAAACGTAACTAATTCAACCTCGGCCAACCAACTTGGAGCAGTCCGAAGTTTTATATTGACTGCAAATTCTGAGAAGCAAATAATAGATGTTGGTCAAGTTCAAATTGAAATCGAACACTTTAAATACCTACTTCGATTTACATAGGACGTTCACAAGTATTATTTTTACGATAAGCGGTCAATGACTGGGGTAAATCGATTTCCAAATTAAGATCAGCTCGGCTTTTTAGTACATTACAATTCTGATTTGATTCACTGCGTTTTTTCAGCTCGAAAATGCATTTTTTTGAATTATGAAATCAATCTCGTTCTCAGTCAATTTCTGTGTTGCGATTCCCAAAAATAAGGAGTTTGAAGTCAACCAATAAACTATTTAACAATTATTGTAAGTACCCAAAAGAAACAACGGCAACTAAATAAACGAATTACACAAACCTCCTCAATCCAAGATTGCTGTTATTGCCAACAAAAATAAATCGGAAGCATCTTCAAAACGGCCCAAAAATAATCACCCATCAATCAAAAAGTTTTGATCTATAAAAACCTTCTTTGTGGCCCTGGCCGCCTATAATTGCTACGTAAAAAACAAAAGTAGAAAATTTATAACGAGACGAAACTCCCAAATCACGCTGTTTAGTGCAAAATTATAGTGTTTTAAAGAAAACGTTTAGGCGTTTGTATTGCTGTAATGAGGGTATTAAGTGGTCGGGAAGGAGCCGCAATCTATTAGCTGAGCAAAAACTGAGCTTAATTTTACACCTGTTTACCTTTAATTCTAAAATTATGGCAGCAATGGCTTGATCCTGTAAATATGCTGCTAAGTTTTGTACAACTTTCCAACTTGAAGAAATCGTATGCTGTACATGAACTTTCAAACTATTAAGTTCCGTAAGGTACCTGAAATGGGGACATTAATTAATTAGGCACATGGATAACTTAATTTCACTTCTCATAATCTGATGAAAGCTTTCTGGGAAACCAAATGTCTAAAACAGTTCTCGAAACCAAGCATCAAAAGTACTAATTAGGTACGTTTTCAATCGAGTAAGTCGAATACCTAGTAAATTGTTTTAATCGCTTGATTTATTCCCAGATTCGTGTCTGGTCTCAACTTTCGCAATTCTATGAACATCAACCGAGTAATGGAGAATGACTGAATTCCTTCAAGTTCCATTAGTAGTAATATATTGTAAATTCAAAAGGTTATTTATGTTCTTTGAACCTATGTGTAGTACATAATTTTAAAATTACATTTCAGGAATGCAAACCATACCATACTTGTACAACCTTAATCATGATATTGATCTTCTGTTCGTGCAGGCTGCCAGTTTAATTACCTGATAAGCCCTATTATGAGTTTTCTCAAATTCACCCAATGTGTGTGTGTGCTTTCGCATTGATCTTCAAATCATAAACATTCTGCTACAAATATTTGAAGTCCATGTCCCAATGAATATCTGAAGAGCCACGTCAACGGACCTTCTTGTTGAAGCAGTTCTGCAGTCTCTGGTACACCTCAGCTAGCACCTGAGGGCGGGTGTGGGGCGAGGGAGGCAGGGGTGACGTCACGCCGTGGGTGCCGACACGTCGCTCGCCGTCACGCTCCACAAACAGCAAGGTTGCCGCAGCCTTGACGCCGGCCCACATTGCGCACCGGCTCAGAACCGACTTTTTGTACTAAATACTATATCTCTGGTGTGAACATCTTCCGGTCTCTGAATGCCTGGTAACTGAGTCATGGCTCGCCAAATGCTTGCTGATTATGATAACTGTTATCGGACAATGGTTGAAAGTGAAGTCATCAACTGGTTATTTAAGTGAAACTTTTTGGTTATTACTCAGTTGCAGTTTCAGCGGAGTTTTGCTTTGTATGTCGGGGTCGACCTCTAGGTTAAGCGAAGACAACAAAATATGTCAGAAGTGGAAACCAATTCAATATCACAAGCATCGACAGCCTGATGATTAGGGTAGTCATTGCAACGGCAAACACAAGGTGAAGTATTACTTACTTTAAGTTTTTCGGCTCTTACAAAAAGACCAATCAATTTGCAAAATCACGTAAGATCATACACTTAAACTGGCAGTTTATAACAAAACTGCACTTGACCAGTTCATGTTCATCAGTTCCAGTAAAACCTGTAACGATAAAATAATATTTTTAGTATCGTCATAAATAAAAACATCAAACTCTGTCTCCGCGGGCACATACATCACAGCCTCGTTTACTATACGTACTTGTTAACTTTTCAAAAGGGTTATGAAATCAATTTATAATTTACTATCATTAAATGCATCGGCACTTTCGAGTATCACTTTATTCTTAGAACAAAACTGTTTACTCATATGTTAATGACTAGATATGTATTACACAGCTGCAATTAACAAAGGCAGGCCAAGATCAAATGACATGTCCATAAACAAACAGCAACCATAAAAACATCAACAAATCGTTAAGTAGCGAGAAAATAAGCAATAAAACAATTGCAGATCTAGTAAAATGTTTTCAAAATTCGAACGTCCCTTGGTCGGGGCATGGCTAATCAGACCAGACAATGGTGCCAGCGTGAAAGCATCATAAAGCTACGGGACCCTGCGAGGCTCCGTCCAAAATATTTACGGCGCGTGACAAACGCACCGCCTTTGTCTTGGGAGGACTGTCTCGGCGATTCGTCACGGTTAATCTTCGGACTACGTTGCAGCAGACATGTGCGATGTGTTACGGAGAACAGCATTTGACGCGAGGATCGATCGTAAAACTACGAGACGATATCTCACTGTTACCAACCAGGTATAACTCGCTCATGGAATAGAACTTGGGTGACCATTATGTAAGTATGAAGTAATAGGTACGCCTTGTGGAGTCACTTTTTAACATAGCGGCGTTTGTAGCAAAAACTAGCAATTATATCAATGTAACCACAACATAAAACATGGCCATGGCCTCTACTCCAACTATCTTGAGGTAATCGCAGTATGATTCCATTGATAGGTATGAAACTCTGAAACTTCTACGTTATCACTGAGCATCCGTGCTTTGAGCATCAATGCAGTCTCTTCAGTCCAGCAAAGAAAATAGGTAAGTCCAAACAAAAAAGAGTGGTGAGGTAAGTGTCAAATATATTTCCTTTTTTTTGTCTTAACATCTAATTTATTTTTTGCTTTCACTCTTGTTATGTAAGCATTCCATCACGACAAATCGACTTTCCTCATCGGTAGTCCGTCATATGGACCTAACTTAACCAGCCAGTCACTTGCTTTAATATTGGTGTGTTTTAGATCGCTTGCTGCATCCTCTATAGTAAAAACTTCTTCGAAATCCAGTCTTCAATTGCAGTTGCATGGCAGTTCAGATTTATAATAAAATTCACAGGCATTTCCGAGAGATGACACTTGCAAAATTTAAAATTAAATTTAAGAAATGGCTAATTGACAAATGTTTTTATTCAATAGCTGAATTCATGTCTTGTACGTCGAGAAATATAGAAAGTTATTTGTAATTTCTTTTGTTAAATCGTATTTATTTATATACATATAATTTGGTTTGTCAAATATGCCTAATGACTTTGTTTTAATATTTAATATTATTTTAGATTTTTTAAATTGTAATTCCACATTATGATAATGGTCATAATAATATTTGCATGCCGGTTAAACGGCGAGACATGTGAAACACATACCTACTGTAACATCTTGTAATACCATACCATGTTTCTAGCAAATAAAATTTCTGATTCTGATTTCTGATTTCTGCGATGTTCCATGTCAGCCTATCAACTATTGCTGCCTCCCCCAAAATGCGCCAACCATGCCAGTCTTAAGTGTTAATACACAAATATGAAATCAAGCGAGTAGGCTCACTAATTATGACCCCATGGTAAGCCAGTACTTCGCACATCGCCTTCAAGTTTCTTCATTAGATAGTCTATTAAAATACCCGTATATTTAACAGCTTGTGATGCTGCTGGGCTTGACCGTGTGAACGCAAAGTTCTCATCCAGCTTTGCTTGTCCGAAGTTGGCTACTAGTTTCTTTACCATAGTCAAATTGTAACTCCATAGAATAGTCATTTGAATTTTGCAGTCAGTCTTAATTAGCCTTTTTATCCCTGAAAAAAGAAAAAATTCAAACTTTAAAACAAGAAATAATGGAATGCTTTTGGTATTTTAATTTATAAATGGAATTCCAGAGACCACATATGTGGCATTCTTGCCTTTACGCACAATTAGAAATTATTCATTTGTTTCGCAACAAAAATTCCTAGAACACATGCCTGTAACTCAAATTCCTCAAGATCCAAAATATACGGTACTGTATGGGTGTTTTGTCTCATCGGTAATTAAACTTAAGCAGCTTTTATGAGAAATACCTATAAGTTTTTAATGCCTGTTGCAAAGTAAATATGACGAGAGCACAATGCTATTATCTGGCTCATAGATCAAAGATAGCACGTGCTAACACATAAAGCTGATGATATTAAAGAGTTATCGTGACTCGGAACGAATAAAAAACAAACAAACTGAAACACTTTCGGTTCTTGTTGCCTTTCATTGGTCGAATGTAGAATGTTGGTCTGTTCTTTAGAAAGGTCTAACATGGTCTAAGCTGTGTCGTTTTTTTGCAAGACACTGTAGAACGTGTTGTTGGCGTAAGTATTTTCATTGATTTATTTTATACTAAAGAAGTAGGTTTAGAATAAAAATGCACAATTCTTCCTTATTTCTCATATTCAAGTGCATATGTAACTATTTGTTGCATTTATTAGCAAGTAGCAGAGAAAAATTATATTAAACCCAGCTACAATACTTTTTCAATTCACAAAACATGCATAAGGAGCGGTCCAACAAAAATGGTAGTGGTATGGGTAATACGGAGATCGACTAGTGCAACCATATAGCGATTAGCCATATACGCTATTGGATGCACGAGTGAAACCGCGGGCAGCTGAAGCTAGCTATAAAACCAACCACTGCTGTGAAAGTTCACACCACAATTTAGGTTTTTAACACCAAGCTGCCACTGCAGCGGTCCTCATTAAGGCACAAAAATACGTCCCAACGTATCGCTAATCATTTTATTGTCTTCACGAATTATTGAAAATACTTCAACCGTAAGAACCATAAAAATAAATGCTCACTAGATAATATTAAGTACGTATTTTTAATGAGCCAAAACAACTTTGCTTATTTATAACCTAAGTTCGGCAAATAGACCTTTTATACTGCTATTATTTGAATAGATGTAGCTCTTGAAACTTAGAACATAAACATAATTGATTGCTCAAACAAAAGAATAACAAAGAGATACCGATCAAACATTCACTGTAGAACCAGCGGCACAAAAGCTACCCACGTGTAAAGTGATAACTTATCATTTTATCACCAAGCCAAACATTTCATCACGAGACAATTTTCCATCTCGTACACTCAGTTAAAAAAACGACCTCCATCTCGAATGTCATTTGCACGCCGTGCCGTTGAAAAAGCAATTATTTCAATATCTCGATGCCGGCACCCAAGCCAACAAAAAGTGATCTGAGCACGCGCGCCACTGTGACCGAACGCAAGAAAGTTTGGAGGAGCCCCGAAGGACATCGACGTCGAGTCGATAAACTACGTGGTATGTATACATAATAGGTGGGATTAGGTACTTAAACGTTGTTGTTTCTTTGACGTGGCTATTATGTATCGCACATGTGTGGTTTGGTTTATAGCGCGTTATTGGCGTTGCTAATCGCGCCCTCAGTCTGTCTTTCGTGGAATGGGACGTCTCGTTGTGTACAAGTCTGCGTTCAAAGGCCTTTTGTATGGGTGTATAAGAGGAATATCAATATAGTTATCACATCGTTGTATAGATAGAATCTAAGATCAAGGAAACATTTTACGATGTTAATGTCGATGTCTAAAGCCAGACTTCAGCCGGGCTCATGACTTCGCAATCATGTATCTACCTACGTGAAATATAATATTCAACAGCAACATCATAGCATTCCTTTCAAAAACAACAATACGTAGCGTACACCGTAATACACTAATCACAGTTAGATTTACAATCATAATAAGTACGCCTCAAACGATAACTGTACCAATCACAATTGAAGATGAAAAAAAATTCATTGTCCTCAGCCTGTTCCAGTCTAATGGTCGAAATAGTTCGAACAACGAAACAAATAGGAATAATATGGCTTCCGCTAATCAATTATATTTTTTATTTATTAATGAAAAAAAACAGTGTCGCTTACAAGGTTTACTGGCCGATTAGACACGTATAGTGATAAATAATATAACAGACGCCAACCGCAATAATTCTCCGATAGTTATGCCAGTTATGCATATCGATTGCTGTTTATTTTTTAGGTGATTTATTATTGAAATAATTAAGTAAAAGTGTTTGTGGTGTTGGTTAAAATTGGGTAAAATATATTGCGTGTGTTGAAATGTTGATTAAGAAATTGGATGCAGTGGAATGCAAAACCGATTAACGTGTGAAATTATACATTGTCGGCAAGGAGAACGTACATTTATTTACTTACCTAGACTGAAACAAATAAAGACCAGTATTAGCACATTTACAACCACCAAACACAGTTTCATCCCTAACAAAGAGATTCCTGCTCAACCCATAAAGAAGCACCAGCATGAAAATACTACAAGTTAGTGCATTTGTATTATTTTACGTGGCGCGAGCCGGTACTACCCTGTTTTTGTTAAGTGGCAAACATTTGTGAGTGTCACTCGAGTGACAATACATCGACGACATCGAGTGGTCCAGTCCAACTCGACGCCTCTACCATTTGTCCACACAATTACGTTAGTAAACAGACAAAAATCTAATAGAAAATCGCATAGCGTAATCGATTTGTGCCTCCTTAATGCCATTGTAAAATTTTGCATAAGTTATCCAATGCGAATTTGAGGCTATCGATCATTTCGTATGTGGTTTATAGTGTCAGTCGTGCAAATGCGAAATATATCGATTAGCAAGTGGACCACTCTATAAGGAAAAGTTTACCGAATCGGTAGACCACTCTAAAACTGTACAGCAAAAACTGTGTTATGCAAAATTACCTATTACATCGTTAACGTTGGTGAATTGCAATTCTATCTTGTATTTAATTTAAGTAATATTATTATAATAATTACATAAAGTATTTATTGCCTAGCTAAGGCCGTATATTCCTTGTTCCGTATATTAGTTAATGGAGACCCTACCCCGAGAAACCTGCTGTTTTAGCATAAAATTGCTTCATTAGACACAGATTCGTTTGAAAAAGACTACACAATGCAGTTCCATAAATTATCATGCTGCTGACACCCCTACTGCACTTGGGAATTTTTGACCAAAAATGTCAATCGGGGAAAACCCTGCACATTTTGCTCGTTTCTAATTAACTACATTATTACGGCTTAATGCAGTTTGACTGAAAAATCCTATCATTATTTACTAACAGAAAATAAAACCATGTAGACTCAGAGGAATAACATAGAAATGGTTAGGAAATTGGATGTCTATGGGATCTATATTCTGCAGTGATTTTTTTCCGATAACTTACACGTTCCGATAACGTAATACGGGCATGCTGATTATAAAACCTATTTACTCTGACATAAACAAGTGAAAGCTGCAACCGTATCAATTCCATTTTCTTTTTTTTTATTCTTCACCAAACCAAGAAGTTTAAAACAAACAGCGTTTAAAGAAAACCAGCCAGCATTTATTTCGAATTCCGAATCACAGAAGGTAACTTATGGTAGGGCCTCAGTTCGTAACGGGACGGATTGCAAGTATGTCAGCCGCCAATCACGCAGTGTCGCCTACCAACTATGTACTTTAGAAAGTACTGTAACCAACTTGTGACCGATGACATTGTATATAAACGTTCTAGATTCTGATTCTGCATTCGAAGTGTTTAGGCAACGTTGGAGTGAGTAATGGTTGGTAAGTTAGTCGTGGAAATGTGAGGATTATAGTAATGGGGAATGATATTTATCCTGGAGAATACGACTTCATTGAGTAGAGGTAAGTTGAAAAAGGATATTAAGTGCTTCCACAGATTATGAAAAACTTAGCACTTTGTAATTGAATTTAGGATCAGAAATATTAGTATGTATGAATTACGTCTTTATTCACGCAGTCATGAACATAAGACAATAAACATAATATATTGAGGTAGGTAAAGAAATGCAACTGAAACAAACCAAAGGCGATATCATGACAACTTAGCACTTACACATTTCTCGAAGTAATCAGCAAATCCCATACAACACCAATGAAAAAAAAACAAAACAAAATCAACTAAGTACGTACAAACTCGAAGCCCATCACGTTACCATCATATAACCCCCAAATTTCCCACCTGCCGATCTCCAATCAAACAAAAAACAAACGCGACCTTATCGTCCAAAACACGGATAGCCGTTGATTATTGGCATTTTGGCACAGTCATGTTGCATTACAGTAGACACACAATAAAGTCCTCGGCCGACCAACGCGCTGTCACCCGCGGAAGAGAAAACGTCAGATACGTCCAACTGGCATGATATATGATAAATGTTACTTGTAGATGCCAATGGACAAGGACCTTTGGTTCGCTGGATTGGGCTTGTTGGAGAAGCTTGTTTGTACTTCTAGACGATTCTCTGATTGAAGATGGAAGACATTTTTGTATGAAAAAAGGACTGGTGTTGTTATTCTTGTCAGAGGAATAATTTTTTATGTTTTAATGAGATTACGAAAGCATCATAATAAGCCCCAAATTTCCCACCTGCCGATCACCAATCAAACAAAAAACAAACGCGACCTTATATCCAAAACACGGATAGCTGTTGATTATTGGCAGTTTGGCACAGTCATGTTGCATTACAGTAGACACACAATAAAGTCCTCGGCCGACCAACGTGCTGTCACCCGCGGAAGAGAAAACGTCAGATACGTCCAACTGGCATGATATATGATAAATGTTACTTGTAGATGCCAATGGACAAGGACCTTTGGTTCGCTGGATTGGGCTCGGTGGAGAAGTTTGTTGGTACTTCTAGATGGTTCTCTGATGGTAGAAGAGCTATTGTATGAAACGCAGACTGGTATTGTTATACTTGCCTGAGAGCCTTTCCTTACGTTTAAATTTTTGTACTGGTGACATAATTTGCCTAGACGCTTTACGCTCAAAATGAACTTCCAAAAAACCATCAAATGTTTTACAGGTCGCCACGATGTCTAAAACAATAGAGCATCAAATTGCCGTAAAAACAGTGTACGCACACTTGTAACACCCAAACCACAAAATGGCTCATCCAGTACACATACAGCCTCGTCGTGCCAATCAACCGCGTGCCCAATGCAGGTCGGTCGACAGCGAGGTTAGAGCTTGCCGATTCCTTAATTGCCGTGACGTTTTGGTGTCACATACCACTCTCGGTACCACGCTACTTAAATAGGCTTTAGTAGCACTACGTGTAAAATCTAACCGTTGCAACACACAGCTTCTATTTGATTTCTGACAAGGACGGTGATGAAAATTGCCCGTTATTGGCTCATTAAAATCTGTGTCTCTCTCCTTGAGTGTTTGATTGATGTCTTGAAATAAAGAATCAACAGTTATTTTCTGGATTTTAACGCTTGTTTTATTCGTGTGTAATTGGTGTTTGAAATTGCTTTTGGTTTATTTAAAGACCGATGCAGTGTGTTCAGCTGTTTAATGATGCACTAACCTTGAGAATATGCAAGTGTGTCACTTCTAGCTTTATTTATTAACCTCAAGATAATATGAATCATTGACCTTTATTGGTGCAACCTTTAACAAGTCATTATTTCATATCGCTAACGAGACTAAATGACACAATCATATTTATTGCTCCAACGCTAAACGATGGTGCCTAAATAAATAACATTGGAATCTATAAAAAGTGTGTTCAAAACAAAATTATTTTGGTAAAGGGTAACACATTCACACATTAGGGACGCCACTCGACGCGTCTGCCGGTAATTATTTAAAAGTTTCGCCCTGACACTGGCTGCTGCTTCTTTGGAGATTTTCTTTTTTTATTTTTAAATTTGGAGTGTCGTGAGCGTTAAGTAGTATTTATGCGGTCCCCAGCGGCGCGGAGGTGGTTTGGGCGCGAAATCAACTTGATGCGACCTGTGATACGGGGTAAGTTATTTAATTTAATTTTTGTGTTTTAGCTTTATTTTAAAGAATAATAAATGGAAGTGGCAAAAAAATCTGGAATGATCTGACTTTTTACGTTGATGTTTTACTAAGAGAGGTGCGTTATTTTACAATCCCAGTTTTAAAAATAGACGTATGCTAAATACCATCACAATGCGAGTAAAGATTCTATTTGCCAATGCGAATCTGAGCACCATACTTCTGAGAACGCGGATTTGAAATACAAAAAATATGAAAAGCGACTTATCCCCCTGTGCGCGAGACAGCGGTATAAATTCTGCGCGGACACTTGGGAGCGGATCGCCAAAGCTAATTCTGTTGTGATTAATGCTCCTTGCACATTTCCACCGCCTAGCTGATACTCACCAACTTACGCGAACACGGAAAACATGCCAAAACAGACCTTAACACCCCCAAATTAAGACCCACTACACCAAAATATCAACGCAAACAATATATTTGTTCTATATGAGTGCTTAAAAGTAACTCGCTACTGGCCGTTCGCGTTTCTCACGCAACTACCGACGATTAAATAAGGGAACGTGTTGTAATATTAAAAACACTTGTAGCCATTAATGAAAACCCATTTCGTACAATAATCGTGTCGTTTGTACTTAATTCAGAAATACTCGGGTACTTAATTTTCGACGTAATCCATGTGTCACATGTTATTTATTAAGTGTTAGTCATGTTTTTTAGGGTTCTGTAGACAAACTAGGATGGTGTAACTTCTTCTACAATGATGGTCTTGTCCCATTTCTACAGCCCATGTTTGCTTGATCCTCTGAACTATCTTTTTCGAAGGTAAAGTAAGCATCCAATCTAAGTGTTTTCTTTTTTGGTATGGCATCTTGCACTTCCGCCTAGAAGGCCGTGTACTCATGTGGAGGCCTCCAGCTAGGGGCAAATCTGTGACCAGATTTGCAAACTATATCTTTGCGTAACTACAAGATTCAATGATGAGTTTTAAAAGCTGTAGCCAAGCGATTTCTCTTACATTATTACAGTTACAGAGCAATAGTTTTGATTTAGTCGACTTAAGTATTAGATATTTGTCACAACCAATGCTTCAAAGATTGGCCTTCGTGTAGCTTATAAAATCAAAAAGCAAACAAGTGAAGAACGCCGTTTTATACCCTAAACTATTACATCCGCGCAAATCAAACCACTTCACACCTTACGAAGTTTATTAGCATAAAGAAATTAGGTATACGTAGGCAATAATTTCCACGGTATGGCTCGCTTGTAATAAATTAGGGGCCAGAGATGGTGCGATAAGTGCACCACTGGACTCCAATAATGAAATAATTTGAGTCTGTCACTCTTTGTTTTATTAATGAGATACAAAATCGGTGGATTTACGTGACTTGCAGTCAAATAGGGTTTGTTTTAATGACCCTTTTTGGCCCTTTTTAGGAATTCATTGAAGGTCGAAATATGATTTATGGGTTTTGCTGTTTCTGTGGTTTTTCATAGGTACCTATAATAGTGAGGCAGAGTATTAGGACATGACATAATTATTTGATTTGTATTAATATGAGCGAAAGTTTAAATGACAGACATTTTTATTTACCTTTGAAGCAAATGTCTAAACTAAAATGCCGTCGTAAGGTTTGAGAAAACTTCCTAATGGTAATCCTAATATTTCTTAGTACTGATTACTAACATTTTCCTCAATCGTCAACGAAGTTGTTAATTCGTAGGTATTTAAAACCATCATCTCTCGTCAGGTATATATAACGATTACTTAGGGGCTTCACTACATTTTTTACAGAAAAAAAAACTTAAAAACGAAGAAAATATTAAAAACTTCATCGAGGCGTCGTTAAATTAATTAATTCTAGCTTTTTTGGTTTCTCTTTTTGCACAGTACATCAAGAGATTTTTTCTTAATTTACCTGGCTCAATTAATAAGTATGAAGATTAAATAAATACTTTTTGTTTCATAAACCGAACGTGGGCGCGTCTTGTCTGTGGTAAATAGGATACCTGTCTAAGGAGGTACTTTATCATAGAGATTATTATATATGAAGGTTTATAAATTATTATTTGTTAATTGTATTTAGGTTTTAAATATTAAACATCTATGAGTACTATTGCACACTTGAATTAGTTTAAGTATGATAGGAATTTATTCTAGTCATAATATTAGTCTCATTGATAGTGGGGTTCGTCGTCAATCAGACGTAAGTACTATTAGGTAAGTACCCTTACGAAAAGTCCAACAATAGGCAATAGAGTAATGGAATAAAGATTTCATGTGATTCCAACTAGATTTCTGATAACTCTGATAACTTGGTTTAAGAATATTTAGTAAAAGTCATATTTTTCTTTGCATGTTTATGTCGAGAGTTATAAACATTACACTCTATCTCTGATATTATGCTTAGTCATCTTCGCGTACGCAAAGAAAGCAAACTTTCTGTTTGCAACATAAAAGGTAATAGGTATGTTTCTATTATAAATTATAGATGAAAAAATACATAAACTTATTCTAAAACAGTAATTACGCAGTGATTACGAAATAATCTAATATTTACGTACATTAGATTCCATGATACGATTCTAGAGGTGATTATGACGCAATCGATCATTCCCAATCGATACATATCGCTCACATCGATCTACGTAATCGAATAGAAAACGAACATTTATCATAAAAAGCAGGCTTCCGCATGCCTCCAAAAAGTTTTCTACACATAATTTCATATAAATTACTTAAAATCAAAAGGGATATTAGAGTCCTAATGATCGATTTGCATGTTAAGCGGGTTTCCTAACTTATAATATTATTTTATTTCCTACCCCTCGGTGGGCGGTATTCGTTTAACTGTAATACGTCAACACACATTCGGATAGTTATGATAATCGATGTAATAATTAAGGGAACAAATGACTTTTTTAGAACGTTGCAAGTTTGGCCTAATTCTCACGATATGTCATGTGGTTGTTTTAGAATTTTAGATTTGTGGGTGTTTCAAGTATTGCTTACCTGCTGGGATGTCTATAAATTATGTATGTATATTTCTCCTTGTATATGTTCTGTGTTTACAAGAGGCGTATGAAAAGGTCAGATAAAACCAAAATTCTGTTATAAGGTTTATGATTTTCAGGAAAACGTTGATGTTTCGAGAAGCTACAGTTACAAAGATAACATCATCTACACAAAGCATCTATGCAAAGTTTACACATATTTAAATATATTTTACTTTTATGTATATATTAGCCGCAGGGCATGCATTACTGCACAAAGTAATATCTAAGTGTGTTGTGATGTTAACGCTTGAACACTTGTAATTACACTGACCCCTTGTCAAGGAGCCGCCGTGCTAAAATATAACTATAGTATGAATATATTCGTCAAATATCATTAATTTTGATTATGAACTTCGATTAATCTGAATTGCAATTGTACTGTCAACACAAAAAGATGTAAGGACCAAAGCATTGCTAGGCATTTTTGCGATTTCCACTGTTAAAAAACATTATGTGACTGAAAAATAATACCATTTTAATGTAAAAAGTATGCATTATTCCCAAAAATACGCTATTTTAATTTAAAATTCTGCTAATAAGTAGTATGCCATTTGCCATCCACTAAATATGCTCATAAGCCTTTTTATCGTCCCAATGTGGGACACAAGGCTCATCTCGTACAGTTTTTCTCCGTAAAAAAAAACTGAATAAAACACGATATCTGTGGCTGACTGTACCATTCGATAACTATACTAGCTGGTACATTATAATGCGTTAGCTACCTTCAGATGATTGACGTTCGGTTTTAGATGCAGCGACTAGTAATGTAATTACAATGTCTTGCAGGAATTTTAACTGGCAGTCGTGGGCGGGACTTTACATTTATTTTAACCTTCTAGTTAAATTTAATTAACGGGTAGCGTGTAAGTGTGGAGGAGTTATAACTTAATAAAATATTTTTTGGTTGTGATTCGTTTGTGAAAAGAAATTTTGATTTGTCATAGACTCTATAGTCATTTTCATTAAAATTGGATTTGCTGTGAATCTGAATATTTCCTAGATAAATTAGGCTTTTCTTTTATTTGGAACGATAGGTAATTCTTTTATGTTGTAATGCTTTTATGACAACGGCCAGCACACTTAAGCATGCATCCTGGTAACCGGACATCTCTTAATAGGTTCTTAGATACGTATTGATTAATGTTTATTTACATATTAATAATTAACAAATAATTTACTAATATTTTTTACACCTAACAACTATTTCGTTGAAATAAAAGTTGATTTGACCTTTCCGCTATATTGTGACGTTTCATCTGTCAAAGTAAACTCTTTTGAGTCGCGTTAGGTAAGATTTGTATAGAATGTGCTGACTCATTAAAATATAAATAAATATTGATGTGAAGGTCAGTACTGTGCGTATTTCTTGAAGTTCAAGTCTCATAGTTTATTAGGTAATAGCTGCTATAGCTACTCTCTTTTAATAACTCTCCACAAAATAGATACATATTTGGTGTAAGGTTCATGCAACTGTTCTAAGATTCATTAAATGACAAGTATTGGATGTCTAAACAGACTACTACAGTAACAGACTTATTTGTGACGTTTTTTAGTTACTGAACATTTTTGCTTTTTGATATTTTACTCGCTTTGTGCGGGGTCGCATCTTTAGTAATATTCCTTTTGCATTCATGTCATTTCATTATCAATTTGGGATATATTAACGGTAATTTTACTGTTTCCTAAAGGCCAATAATTCCGAACACTAAGCCTAATAAACGTATTTAATATCATAACTAATAAGTATGACATATAATCGACCACCCAGCTAACGCCAAACCGTCCGATGAGCGAACCATTCATAAAATCATAATTACTTGCATTCATTCATAGATAACGGTACAAATATACACGTAAAGCACGCTAATTTTACCACCAATTGAAAATAAATTGACCGGATTATTTAAAACATCAACATTGCTAATTTCAACTCTGTCATCAAGGCGTAACGTTCATTTTACTGTGTGTTTGGCCGCAGTTTTATTACAAAGCATGCTTATTTTGACTACCTGGGGTACCTTCCTAGAAAGCAGTAATGACAAACTTGGTAATCCTCTCTGTGGAACATGCGATCTGCAAAGATGAATGTTAGGGTTGCCAAAATTAATATGATACTTTCTGCAATCTGTTGATCTCTAGATTAATATCTAGATTTGAGATAGGAAATTTCGGCAGGAAACCAGAATCCTCTTCTAAATTGTACGTGTTTATTAATAACTATGAACACTAGCTATGCATTCTAACACAGGGTGTCCAATATTTAAATTGAAATAAATCTTTTTTTCCATCGGTCGGTTTTATACATAGATATACCTACTCATATTTATATGGTTAGACTCATTCTACATTTCAAAATTCTAAAATAACATTTTTATGTCTCACAGTTCTGCCTAGGAGGGCTGCTTGTACGTGTACTGCTTAGCCAGACTTTAAAATAACAATTGACAATCAATTTCTATTCCCACCAACCCTGAACACACCTCCATTGCTTTGCATTGCCGCCAAACGATTAGCAATTCGGCGATCACCATTCGTCGTTCCACAAGCGGCGTCACAAAGTCTGCCGAAAGAACTGCCCTATACGGCCGGAAAGGATTATATTCCCACTGTTTTTTGCAGATTACTCCCAGACAAGGGTGTGTTTACCTGTAGAATTAATGTAAGAATTCGCTATGTACTTAAAATGAAGATCGGTGTTGTTTTCTTGAATTTTTAAGTACCTAGTTGCAGATAAGTGTAAACAGTTTTGGTTCTTCAGGTGTTGATAAACGGGCACGTTGTCTTTGGATACACTCTGAATTGTTAAACATATTGCTAATTGTAGAATTAAAATCAACCAATTTCGAAATTCATGCCTCACTTCTCAGAGCAGATGCGAAAAACAAGACTAGATATAAAACTGAATCACTTTCAATTGAATAAACGCATTATTTAATTCACATTTATATTACAAACAACATATAAATAGCAATAGCAGATTATTACCGAATTATGTAATGTAAACAAGAAACAAGCCATACAAAGGTACGAATCAATTATTGGAAGTCTTTCAAACGCTCAATGTGTTCGCCATTCAAGAAACAGTTGCCGACAATAACATTGGTATGTATGCTTTTGTTTTATTTAAATAAAGTAAAAGAAAATAAATGTAGTGTAAAGTGTATTCTGGATGTGTTTTAAATGATGCACGTTATTTAAGAAAATATTTTTTAAACGCAATAATAAAATTATTTTTTAACAAACAGGAGCTTCTCAATTGATATGTTTGACTTAAAAATATTACATTAAACTATAACAATATTTTTATATTAATTATAACACAATTCAATTAGTCAAATCAGAATTTTATGTGGATTGGCTAGCCTCAGTTTCATCTTTTGACGAGTTTTTGACTTCAATAGATTTAACTCTGAAAGTGTTACCTACGGGTATTTCGTTGTCCGGCCAACTATGTTGAGGGGGTCAAATAGGCAGTTGCTCCTTGTAAAACACTAATACTCAGCTGACTGGAAGCCCACCCCCATATAGTTAGAGAAAAAGGCTAAGCAGATGATGAGATTTAACACTGAAACTACACGATTACATACCTACATTTATGCAAGTAATTCTGTACATCGCGTCGTTTACTTGGCAACACGTTATATTGACACAGATGTCAGGGTGACTGCGTCAAGTGCGAGGGTACTGATTTACAACTGCGTAGTTGTAGCCAGTGACGTCAGTTAACCCCTTGTCTTGAAAGAACTCAGTACAGCCAAAATATACAGACAGTACTTACTCCCTAATCACGAAATGTGGATTAAGAAAATTGAGTCGTTACTTTTTAAGTTCTTTGGGACCATGAAATGTAATTATCACTTCACGAATAGAATGAAAATTTATTACAGTCCTATCTTACATTTTTCTACTAGTAATATGTTTACACTTACTAGCATATACAGTACAATTAGTTACACTGCAGACAAAGGTAAGATCGTCTTTCTTCTGGTCACTTATTTACTCAAAAGTACAGATTTAGTTTCTCACCTAATTCATAATTAAACAATCTAATAATTAATTCCCGCACAACCATCACCATCCGCATGCATGTAGACATTAGGCACGGTGCACACGTCACAACAGGACGCACGAAGCACGCTTGCCAACAAATCGCCACGTGAGACCCTCACGAAGTGTCGTGGTCACATCTCAATAGACGCTGGAAATTCTACGTTTCCATTGTCATGCAAGAATTTGAGGAAACAAACGGTGTCATGGAGGATTTCATTGTTTTGAGTTCCTGACTTAGGCTTTTTAATTACCGTAAATTGTCCCTAAACACCTACCTATCTAAACTATCAAGCTGAAGAATTGGTTTGTTTGCTTGATAGTGCTAATCTCAGGAGCTACTAGTCCGATTAGAAGAAATCTTTCAGTGTCAGATAGCTCATCTTTTAGAAAGGTTATAAAGTTACATTTTATCTACTTTTTCGAAAAAGTATTCGGTTTAAAAGTTTAACTAACTTTTTTTATCTAAGAAGCAACCTTGAATGTTTATAAAAAAACTAATGTTTTCACATTATTCTATATACTAATAGTTAATCTTCAACTTGACAGAGTGTGGAAGTTCATAGAATTCAATTAAAATTATCAAAGCAATTACTTACTCGTACATTTCCATTTTCAGTCTCCAGGCTTGCCGATTTGTATAGCTTTTTATGATCGGTATAAATATTAAGCGCTTAGTGTCAGAGACTTAGATAAGTTTAGACAAAGCATAGACACCGGTTTCTAGAGGTACATTTGTAATTTAAGACCGGAACAAAAGTTTTCGCCGTTTAATAGTTAATCTTACTGTTTGGCTATTATGTCATATCACTTATTTTTTACTATTGTAATCTAATAGAACTTTTGGCTTCTATTTAAATCGTGATGAAAAAGTGACATGCCAATTTTATTTCCCTTGAATGGTTGAACTGCAATAATGTTATACAATGCGTAGTTGCGTATCTATTGATAATAATACCTATCTATTTTTTTTCTTAGTGTAATCTTTTTGACTGAATAAATCTATACCTAATACACTTTCGCTTGGAGGAGTTAAATAATAGCCTCGCTGGTCAATGTTAAAACTTTTTGCGTGTTTATATTAAAGCCTAGAAAACGATGCCATCAATTCATAAAAGCGAGATATTTCTCAGTGTGAGTTCTCCTTTTAGGAAAGTCGGAGTAAGAGTCAGATGTCAGTACGGATTGAGACTTCCTCGTTTTGTCCTTGATTAGGTAGATATGTACCGTAATGAAATGACAAAATATCTGTAGGTAACAAACACAGATAGTGACCAATTACCGCCCTCGTGTACTTGTTTATCGGCCGGGCTTATTCATCTTAGCATTCAATTCACACCATCATCTCACAAGTGTCGGAGGATCGCGGTGTCGTTTTTTGGTTTATGGTCTATGTTATAGCCGTTTTTGAGATTTTTTGTGCTGGATGAAGGACTGTGTACAAATAATTTAACATTTGGTTAAAAGTTAGTCTATGAGAATCTATTCATTTTATATAGTTCAAGATTACTCTTTGACAGAACGATACGTAAATTACTGAAAGTTTAAGTTGGTAATGAAGACTCACTCAAGAAACTATTGAATTAAGCGAAGTAACTAAAGTAAACCAGAATAGGAACTTCATAAAATTTCCTTAACATAAGGCTAGTTGATCCTAAAGTTTACTATAGATGTTAATAAAATCAAATCCAAAAGAAACTGCTCTCGACTTCGGACTTGTAACGAAAACGTTCAAAAATTTAGCTCAATACTCAAAAATACGACTTCTAAGATCAAAATCATTGCTCAAAACACCACTTAAAACCTACTTTTATTCCTTTCTCCAAGCAATCGCTACAACTACTAACTTAGCCACATCGATCGCAGTTGTCGTTTTGTCCGATCGACCGATGTCGAACGTCGGCGCGCATCAAAGCCGTCGCCCCCACGGGCCGATGCGCCCGCGCCGATGAGTCGGCAGTTAGTCCTGTCTTCTGCAGTGATGCTGGAAGAATTTTCCTTATGATCCGATGGTATTTTGTTTGAGCGTTTGGTGTGGGTAATGTCAGGTTTGGAGGCAATTTGTTTAGAATTTTCTACATTCTTGTGCGTTATTGTTGGTAATGATCCCTAGGGTTGGTGATGTCTGTTGTTTATGTGGCAGTATGAAGCTCTCGTTTTTTGTTAATATGTATTTAATTTTTTAATTGTCTAGAATATTTTTTGTAAGTCATTTTAGCCTATACAACTTCGGAACCTGAAACGTCAGCATTTGGATGATTTTGATTTTAAAATAAGTAAACTAGAAAGTTTGATATACCTAATAAGGTAAAGAACAAGTTAGGCCACCATAGCATCCAGGCCATTGAACTGCTTATGATTATTTATTAATCTTTAAACCTGTGATTGCTTGTAACAAAAAAAAATACAACATAGTTACATAATATATTCTCATGTTACACATAAAACCCTTTATAATCCGACAAGGTCGCTGAACAATTAAAAGCACCTACCTGATGCATCACATCCTATCGGATATCCTATCACAATAATCACCAACTTCCTACCGTTAGAAAAATGTCTTCTAATCTCAAATCTAAAGCTCATCATCAAAATGCCCTATGAAGCAATCCAGGACATTCAAATTTCAAATCTAGAAGGAATAACCCAAGGTCGATTTTTGAAGATCACGTTTTTTGTGATGCATCTTTTGATTGAAGGCGGTGCAATATGTGGTGAAAAAAACGTAACCTCTCATTATTTGTAATCTCCAAAACAAAATGGAGCGGGTTGAGCTTGAGCGTCGATTTCCGTTCCTTTGTATCTCTGCGGATTGCAGTTCAAAGGATTACCCCGACTTTGGTATAAGTATTCACTGAAAACTGTTTAAAAATAAAACGTCTGCTTTATTATTTATCACTAGCCGTTTTCCCGCGGTTTCACCCGCGTCCGTGGGGGCTACTGCCCGCACCGGGATAAAATATAGCCTATGTTACTCGCAGATAATATATCGCTTTCTAATGGTGAAAGAATATTTAAAATCGGTCCCGTAGTTTTTGAGTTTATCCATTACAACCAAACAAACAAACAAAGTTTTCCTCTTTATAATATTAGTATAGATATACGAGGTATGCCTAATATTATATTATCAGCCTCTTTTTTCTCGTGGCTGTGACTGATGTCCACGGGATCTCAAGTTCGATTCCAAGTTCGTGATCTGATGTTAGAGTAGTATATCTTACTTCGACTCTATCTATGTAATTGAGTTCTGCTCCTTCATAAATTATTATCTCCCTGAATAGTACACAGATTATGTAAAATCTGATACAATTTCATAACGTTGTTCTACATTTCAAATAGGTATATAAATTACCCACTTTACGCGGGTTACGTAGAAAATACAAGAACTGTGAATCACGAGTATTGCAGAATCTAGGAAATAAACGGAGTAGGTAAACCAGGCTAGATGGATAACAATACAAATTCTATATTAAAAATTGGATAAGTTCTTATCGGACCACGAGTAGTCTAGGGTTCCGTAATGCCCTCTGATTGGTCAACTCACATAAACAACTTAAAACAACTTAAATAAATAATGAAAATTTCATAATAATTCAATACACATAATTAATTAATTTATTTGTTTTTATATAATCCTTTTTTTATTTTTATTAAATTAATATTGAATGTTAACCATTTTTCTGTGCATGTTGTGTTAGCCAGTAAGTAGTTATTACACTTACAAATGTATTTTTTTTTGTAATTTTTGTATCTCAAAAATGTTATAGTGTACATAACTGTTGGCTAACCTAAATAAATAAATAAAATAAACTCTGTAACTTGTAAAAACCTACACGGCCGTTTTCACATGTTCTAGAAAAACAGCTACCTACTTTACCGTAGTTTATCTATAGTATAAATTCTCGTATAACCAAACAAAATTAGACTACTATTTATCTAGTACCTGCGATAGATAATGTGACTGATTGTTAAAACTATAAATATTCCTTGTTTATACTACGGAACCCTAAAAACTGGTATAAATCCGCCATTTTATATTTGAACGCACGTGCAACGGCGTGGTGTAGACTTTCAGCAAGGAACGGGATCCGCCTCTTTTGGGAAAAAACTGGCGGTAACGAAACACCATGGACGGGGCGTGGGATATGGTACGCACACATGTTTTTAGGGCAAACTTATGTAGATACGGTTATATGGTAGTGAAGTCAATATAGGCCTATGTGAATTTTCTTGAAGGTAGAATATATTTGAGGTCTGGTCAAACTCGAAGTGCATTATAACAATTATAAATATGAGTTAACGTAGTCATTATTTACGTTTTTTGACCAAACTAACAACTACATACATACTTCTACTGACTGAAGTAACAGTTCAGTAAAGTACTTAATAATTCGCTATAACCACCTCGAAAGTATCCGATACTTACCAATTCTTATTGATCAATACCAAAATAAACAATCGAAACAACAAAGCCTTAATTTCCATCGTATCAAATAAACAATTTAAACATCTGATTGTAGTATTAAATTAATCGTAACACAAATTAACCGGTCCATTGTGAGCCGACTAGCACAAACCGCACACATAATTACATTAATCGCTGGTAACTCACAAAAGTACACATGACGACAAAAAGTTTTGCGACTATTGATATTACAACAATATCACGCTTTTGGAACCTATCCGATGTAACTAGACCTACCACGCTCTTCTCCGCCTGAACAAAGTATGACGAGCGAGGGGTGCAAGGACCAACCATTAGAGGTCAGGCTAAATTGGCTGCATCATAAAGAGCTATCGTGAACTATACACTTGTAAAACACGCTTTGTTAGACGGCGCCTGTCATTGTACACAGACAATACAACTTGTAAGAAATGTTTTTTAGGAATCCTCCATTCATGAAACTATTAGATGGTACGGTTTTGTAAAATCTGTGATGATAATGTAACCTGTTGCTTCGCTTTATCGAATGAATTGAAAGTGAATTCAATTCATTGGAATTCATAGTATTGTTGGCCACAAGTTTCCGTAACTCATCCCTTTCTTATTTGTGTGTTTGTTTACGTAATTTGTTTATGTTTTCATGATTGAACAAAAACATTTGCTTGAAATTTTCTGTTGCAATATAGCGTGGTTAATTGTTGACTATGGATTTTCTAATAGCAAATTGTATCTTCTATTCTTAATTTCATATTTATTTACCTCTTGACTTTGTGATATAACATCGGTTTATCCATTTTCTACATCAACCCTCGTACAAACCTATTTAATTAAGGTTTTTGATAAAACGATCTAGGCTTGGCAATCAATATCGTACCTACTTATATCGCTGTTGTTTGTTGCAAAATATTATTTTCCATAAGTAAAGGAAGGAACTGATAAAAAATACAAAAACCAAATATGGTCCTTGACATTGACTGAATATAACCCTAATGAAAACATAATATTCCCATTAGTTAATCCTATGATCGTGACAAATCCGACAAAGTATTTGTATAGTTGTCTCCTCTAATGCGTAACAAATCAACTCGTTATTATCTATTGAGTTTTGTATTGCATATTATTGATTTATGTCAGATATCATAACTGAAAATAGGATAATGGATTGTGCTAAAAATATTTTTTGTCGTGTACCTACTGAAAATAACTTCAATTTTTTTTACTGATTTAAGCGTAAATACCAACTCCATTTCATTTTCTCTATTAAAAATAACATACATAATTTCAAAATACAAACAAAATCTTTCTTACACCACATAGCCATACTCCAACCATACAATTCGTTATTAAAACTCACAGCGTCCACTCGTATTTACTCAGAGTATACATATCACAACATTACATGAAGGCACAGCACAGCTGTATATTTCACATCTGTGTGCGTCGCCTGCGCACGCGTGTGTTAGTGTGTGTACACGCATGCGCGGTAAGGAAGCTGCGCGTGAGATTTGCTGGGTACGCAGCTGCGGCGGCCAGGTGTGCGCTCCCCTGTACCGAAGTACCCCCCACCCCAGCGAGGTACAGTCGAGCACAGTGCGCTGAGATTTGTTTGTGAGAGAATTTTCGAGTAATTTCTGTGGTTTTGATGGAAGCTCATATTTGCTAGCATGGTTGTGTATCTGTAGATTATTAGTTTTCTTTATAGAATTTATGTTATATATGTCGTTCTTGAGAGACTGTTATGTTATACAGTTTAAAAGAAAGTTGAGTTTTAGAAAATTAATACATATGATAAGATGAAAAGCACATATTTTCTATTAATGTTTTTTATACAGCAGATGCCGTTTTATGTGTGTTACGAAATTTCAATTTTTCACTGTACATGTTTTATGCAACTGTGTAAATCAATAACTGAAATCTTTTAAAATATTCAACCGTTTTGATTCCGACTGTACACCGCTACCCCATCAAAATCTGTGAATGCTTGCACAAACCCGCTTCCATGACACAAACAGTCCATCAAGTACCGCATTTATTTAGACCGGTGTACTTCAACAACATTACCGTACTTTATGCTTAGCCCCCATGGGACCATTCCCTGCGAGTAATTATCCTACATGTTTTTATATCAGATTTTTAGTGGATTATTATTTACGGTTTCGACCAAAGCGGTAATGTTTAGGAATTACTAATACAGATTTGAATGGAAGCGAAATAAATTGGTATTTTTGCGAGATTGCTTCTCGATTTTCTCTCATCGAGTTTCGATCAAAAATTAAATGATGTTTTATGAATGGGACCGCGAGCTTTGGAAATATTGTTGGTATTTTTTTTGAAAAATGTATAATTACGTGATACAAGACTATGTATTAATGTAGAGGTAGTTTGTTATGTTAGGTACTTCCTAGAAATATCCATAAAACCCAATATTATATACGTAAAGAAAAACGCATAGTTTGAATGATATAAAAATTCCTGTCCAAAGTTCCCAGATTATGATAGTTTACAATAAGCAAAGATTTTAACGACCAACATAACTCAATGCATTCATTGTCAAAATATTTGAGTTCCACCCGTCCTGCTAAATATTGTTACGGTGTTCTAGATGAGCGAAGATTTTCGCTCATCTAGAACACCGTTTAGAAAGATCTTCTACGGTCTTCGATTTGCAACTGTATCAACATTTATCGAATTACCAACTAAAACCTAGATACAAATTATACCTCTCTTCAAACGACAGTTACTTTTAAATGAGAATTTCTAAAAAGATTTGCTAGTGTACAATGGAGTCGTGTCGGCTGCGCGTGAGTCGCTTTCCATCCCCTCCCTCCCAACGGACAATGGTCAGTTGGGTGTCCATAATGTTTGCGAAGCTAAGAGTTATGTTTATACAGGGAGAAATTAACAACATGCCACAAAATGATCGTAAACAAGCCTTGACTTTTAGATGTTTAGAGTATTGTTTGCAACACTTGTAATTTACCGGTTTTATTCAGGTATTTGTGAGTACGTTTTCAGATGAATTCATGGAGTCCTGTTTAATGTCTCACAAAATGTGTTGGTATACTACCTAAGTTTAACATATTCATAGCAATATTAGAAGCTAAAATCAAACAAAATAAACTTAAATAGACTTAGCCAGTTTCACCATTTTATCCTCAGTATAAATCTACCATACCGTTTATTTTAATCCTTTCCTATTGACTTTACCTGATCATACTGCATTGCTGGCTTAAATTCTTCTTGTTTGTCCCCCATACGCATGTTTTCTCGAGCTTATCTTCCCACAAACCTACCTACGAACCTACTACCAAAAATCTTCCTCAAAGGGCTGTATAATGAAACAGCAGTACTGCACATTACGGTCGCATTATAATCGTAATTATCGGAAAAGTGTGCAGTGGTCAGGCCTAATTTGCCCATCGATTAGGAACGTGCGATAGTCGACGCTCGGCGGTCACACATGCTTGTCACCGCACTCACCATCAAATCTCTTTTAGATGGCACGACACGATTTGGGAATACGATTCGGTTTTGAAGCTTTTGAAGTAGGAACGGATACTGACAACACAAATTCGTATTTATAAATGCATTATACTGCAAGCTTTTTTGAAACTGAACATGGAACTCTAAGACGAAGGGGTTTAGAATTCAAAATCAAACTTAAAGTTTTTCACGAATCATCAAATGCTAGGTGCACGGTTCTGAGAACTGGGTTTTACGGAGAATTTGGTTTGTTTTAAGTTCTATACCACAGAAATTCTATTCAAATATTCTTCGACACTTTTAAGTATATTGTCCTTATAACAAATACCTAAATAACAAGTTCGTAACAAGAATCATCCACCACTTCAAAGCCAAAATCGTAAGCTCTAAACAGTCCCTCCCTGACCGTAAAGCACGGGCAGCTATGCGCGGGCGCACGGCGATTTGACGGATTTCACGGCGCGCCGGCGGGTCACGCCGAGAGGTCACGCCCCGCTAATGTCACGCGCACCGCTTTCCATTAGTTCACGGAATGAAAGTACTAAACGAGGTGACATTATTTTTCTATTTTTGTGGTTGGTGTGCGTCGTCGTGGGTAATGTTTTTTTAAGGGTTAACTGTAAATGAGTAAGTCTGACACCAGACTAACCAAATGGTCTCGGGTTGCCCGGGTAACTGGGTTGAGGAGGTCAGATAGGCAGTCGCTCCTTGTAAAACACAAATACACTTGTGCTGCATGCGGTTAGACTGGAACCAGACCCCAATATAGTTGGGAAAAGGCTCGGGAGGTGATGAACTGTAGAGTGAAAAATTAAGAAGAAAGGTGCTATTTTCTTTTCTTTTTACAGATTTCTTACCTTCATTATGTACATGTCCCATACAAACAAAAGCTGCTTAAGGATTCAGTACCTATTTAGAATGCATTATTGACAACAAATTATCGTTAACCACCGCTAACTTGAACACTGCTGTTAACATTGATAGATGTCCACAACTGTTCTTGTAATATATTTTTACTTTGTAGTTTCCTGAATAAATAATCAATTATAACTACTTATTTCAGTTCCAATTTTGTTCCATCCTGCCTTAGTAACTCCAAAAACTCCCACCTAATGTGGAAGTTTTCATCATTCAAACCAGTCCACCTGAAATATTTAATTACCTGTACCACATAACGAGCAGTGTGACCAACCTATGATTCCGCCATATTGCCACAAATGAGCGAGCGAACGCGCCCGTGACTTCCGTTTCCGGCGGCGCGCCTGCGCAGCATCCGCGACCAGTAGACCGTCGCGCCTGTCAATACTGTCAGTGAGTACAATATGCTACTATTTATTTATAGTGATTAAATCCTTGAGCCTTTAAGTATTTTAGTTGATAAGAAATATTGTCAAAATAAATAAGTAAGTCTTCTAAGGCCCACACTCCATGAAAGGGAAGCGGGGAACGACGAGATATTTCAATTATTACATATGGTATTTCGGTGGAGTCTGGGTCTTTTCGTGAATGAGTATCAGCCAATAAGCAGGTAAGGTATGCCTTGATATTAGCTATTTGAAAATAAATCCAACTTTTGCACAAGCAACTAGATTGATGCTTAGCATGTAAAAGTCTCCTTCATCCTCTTTTAAAGCCTTATTTACATCTTACGTGGTAAGATCAAAAATAGTCCCCAACATAATTGCAAACCTCTTGCATTAGATCAATTACGGACTTGCGCACAAACATAACAACTAACAAGCTACAAATTGCAAGCGTCTTGCAAGTAAGTGCATACAAAAACAATGGTTACGTAAAATGCATGCTGTCGTCGTGCGTCACGCGTGCAGCCGTCTCGTCATCGTCACGTGTCGGAAGCGCGCCCATTAGCCCGTCTGTGATGAAGCATCCGGCAGGGCAGTAAAACTAAGTTTTATGGTAACTTGTTGGTTCTGAGGAGTAGGTTGTATCTATACTAATATTATAAAGCTGAAGAGTTTGTTTGTTTGTTTGAACGCGCTAATCTCAGGAACTACTGGTTTATTTATCGAGGAAGGCTATAGGCTACTGCAGAGGTTCCCACGGGATGCGGGTGAAACCGCTGGCAGAAGCTAGTGTGACATAAATCTATTAAGAACTCTGCAGAATAAAGCTAACTGTTGACTAATAGGTGGCCCGATAGACAGTTTTAAAGGTAATCCTGGATCCTATCAAATGTTTCTGCTCAATACCTGATCGTAGAAACGTGTGTAAGGGGGCAAAACAACATCATGCTGCCCCAATTGCTATTTTGCCCGTGGAGCACCCTGATGGAAACATTCCGAGGGTCGACCGACCGGTGGCGATATAACTACTTCAGTGCGGGATATTAATTTATCAATTACTCAGAGATGGACAGCAGCATCTCCAAAGCAAAAAATATCCCATTCTCCAACATGCATGCCCAGCTCGGTGACTGTGGGTAAACCCCCTAACTTGCCTTTGACCGACCGATAAAAGCACCTTACCCAAAATTTTTTTCAAGTATCTAATTTATTTTCCATCCCAATCAAACCACAACTCTACCATACCATCTAATGAATCAAACACCAACGGAAATATCTATTCTTCTAACCACATAGGTAACACAGTAAAAGGATCTCCCTGGTCAGATATGTAGATCGCCTTACTATCGGTAGGTCACATCTCCTTACCTAGCTTGCCTTTGACCAGCAATGAATTGGCTGTGACGACGAGTGACAACCACACATCTCCATATTGATCAAGAGACACTTCAAACTATTGGCCGATAACATTTTGCATTTGATCCAAGTATCTCTTCAAATAGGTACTTAATTTATTTTCTATCCTTAACCATACCATCTAATGAATCAAACATCAACGGAAATATCTAATCTATCAACAAAAAAAACATCTAACCACGTAAGTAACACAGCAAAAGGATCTCTCTGGTCAGATAGATCGCCTTACTATCGGTCTTAGCTTGCCAGTGACCAGACATGTACTTTTTATGTGACAACGAGTAATGTGTCCACTATCATACATCTCCATATTGATCAAGAGACCAATCAAACTACCGACAGAATTTTGCATTGGCTACAATTATCTCTTCAAATACTTAATTTATTTTCTATTCTAATGAATCAAACACCAACGGAAATATCTAATCTATCACCTAAAAAAAAACTTCTAACCACATAGGTAACACAGTAAAAGGATCTCCCTGGTCAGATAGATCGCTTTAGTATCGGTAGGTCACATCTCCTTACCTAGCTTGCCCTTGACCAGCAATAGACATTTTAGGCTGTGATGACGAGTAATGTGTCCACTACTTCTACTACAATAGACCAATCAAACTGTGGACCGATAAAATTTTGCACTTAATCCAACTTTCTTTCCAAATGCGTAATTTATTTTCTATTCTAATGAATCAAACACCAACGGAAATATCTAATCTATAGACAAAAAAAGAACTTCTAACCACATAGGTAACGCAGTAAAAGGATCTCCCTGGTCAGATAGATCGCCTTACTATCGGTAGGTCACGGCGCGCGCGCCGCATCCGTCGCGAGATGAGACGAGCCTTCCTGCGCGGTGCGCATGCGTGGTTGCACGCGCTGTTGAGCGCGACGGGGAGGTTGGAATAACTAATACTGTTGCTTTAGTGTGGCTTATTATGTTTGGTTTGGTTAAAGATGATCAATGTAGTGTAGTTACTTTTGAGCATGCTGGTTTGTTGAATTAGCCAAATCAAGTTTTTTAGTGTGTAAGACAATGAATTTTACACCATCAAGATGTTTTACTACCTACTTGCATTTCAGTTTTAATAGTTGTATATTATATCCGAGAAAAGACTACGGATAACAAGGATAATAAACAAGTCTGTGAATTTCTGGAAAACCACTTCATTTCGAATACGAATTTATCGGTATTATTTGCCCATCATTGTTTCAATAAACAATTTCAAAATGTTGCTTCTCAATAAACTGTTGATCCAACCTGAGACCAATCTGCATACTCACCCTTCCATTTAAGGTTTTTTTTTAAAATGAATATTCTTTTAAATATCATAATTTAAAACTTTATTTATCACATGCACCACTTTACCCGATGTCCCCGTGCACTGCGCATCGGTATAATATTACGGCTAGCGGCCGGACATCGCGCGCACTGCGCAATCTAGCTCACACATCCAATAATTTATTATTTCCACATAGGATATTACACTCACAATACATATATAACACATATTTATACATACTAGCTAAAACCCGCGACGTCGTTCGCGTAAACATCAAATAAACTATATACTAAATATACGGAACAAAACCTAATCATTTGGTTTGCATAATTTGTTCTTGAGTTTTAAAGTTACAACGAAAAGTGACATTTATTTATAACAGGTATATAATTGTAGCTCGCGATATGTGTTTCGCTATGTATGAAACCCACCATATCGTTACAAAAATTATGATAAATGAAGGGCACGACCAATTTTGTGCAAACTTCACATAAACCATCTACTAAAAAGTCCGACCAAAGCCTAAACATTTGGTTTGGGTAGATGAGACCTTTCTTGAGATATGTATGACAGATATGTTTATACATACAATTCATACATAACACAAGTATTTGCAACATACAAATCTACTAATTAACATACATACATAGCTACATCATTGTCACGCCAAATTGTGATAGGCTGTTTTCATTTCATATGTAAACTGACCGTTTGCCTCGCTTTCACCCAAACTCTGGGGAAACTACGTCACGTTCGCAGACGAATGAAAACTTTTTGGTGAGTTTTCTATGTTCATAATATACTGTCAATGTGTCTCTGACATAGTTTTCAGTCTTGTGGTATTTCTTTATTTCTTATTGCAACAAGTTGCATCATCTTTGTGTAAGGATCGTTAAAAAATGTACTGAGGAATTGGTAGTTTTTACTGAATATAAAACCATATTTCCGAGTGATTATTACATTCGGATGTGGGAATTAGTTCCTTCGGGATACAAGCGAAACCGCAAGAAACTACTAGTTTGCAAATAAACACAAATTAGTATCGTTGATGTCTTTCACGAAACCGATCCATAACTCTAAAAAGTCTTTAAAAGCTCGTCCTAAGAAGTTTAAAGACGCTTTTAACCCGCATCGCACTGTGCTTAATCCCCATAACTTAACTTAACACTAACTTAAGTTACCTGACAAAATATGCAACACAAATAAAGTGGCACAATGATGAATATTAGCATGTGTCAATAGTTCAATAGAATATCGTTTATGTTAATATGGTTAAGCACGTGCGTCTTACTAGCGGTTCCACAAAGTAAAAATTTACACATTAATATGACACATCCAATAGATATGCAAAATTTTATATCGTTTTTTATTTATCTGTATCATCGTATAATAGCGGTCAATGACCTCTTGTATGATCAACAACAATGGTGCAAAAGTGAACGCTAACATTATCTTTTGTTATTCAATAAGCAGTTTCTGAAGTGTTTGGACATTGTAAATCGATGTCTTTTTGATATTCAAATTAGGTTTCAATCGATTAGGAGTGTTATAGCGTTTGTATTTCTTTGATGCAAGGGTATCTATTACTTTGGCTACTGCCTGTAATGCATTGTTAAGAACGATACCTTTCGACACTTGAAAATCTTTCTATAATCTTTTGTATTGCATTTGGAATGTACATTGTTCTAACACACAAGGTTAATTAACAACCACACATGTTAACCCACTTTTTTTCAAAACAGATAATACCGATTAAGAAATTATTTACATTAAGATGCTATCTCGACAATCAACAAAACACATCGATATCTCCACACTTAATTAAAACACAAAGCGATCGCAATCGAAACGAACACCGTTTCTAAAGGTCACTGACCTTATTAGCGAAACACTATCGTACTCGATTGTACACTGTGTTCTTTTCATAGTGTTATACGTAGTGACTATAAATGACATTACATTAGAACTGTCTATGGTGAATTTCAGGTTAATTTACTGCGACTTTAAAAGAGTTTATAATGTAATTTCAATTAAATTGTCATTGGTTCATCTATTAGCATGTTTGTTTATTAGTTCTAGCATGTTGCCGCATCCCTTTCTCAGTATTTTATAGATTTGAAAACGACGACTATTGGTAACGTTTTCTACCGCGATAAAAAAAAATTTCAGTTTTATAACAGAGAACATGGCATGACATTGGATTATTTGTAGTACCTAAAATAACGTTATGCCAACATTTCTAAGTCTAAAAGTAGAATATTTCTTTTGCAAGCCTTGATGAAGAAAGAAGGCTACGTTTTATCGCAAACAATTTTTATCACAGTTTGAAGAAAATAGGACTTGACGTAACTTATGTAATATTTATTTCCGTTGGGTTTTATAAAAGTATACCTATGTATTTTTGGTTACCTAATGTTAATAGTAGCTGTCTGTTGATTGATACATTAAAATATGTATAACATGCCATAATAATCATCAGTTATCTGAAACTTTAGTTGTTTTGATATGCACACAAAAAATCAACCACAAACGTTACTGAACTTTTAGGCTTTATTAGGGTAATGCGCTGAAAATGATAAAATTGAAAATAGTTCTGATGCTTTATAGTAATACAATAATCAGAACAACTTTTCCAAAACATAGATTTATTTTAGTTACCTACTCGTGTAATCACAAGATATTTCATTTATTTCTTACAACAGTTACATCGTGAAAAGTTATTTCAAAATGTTTTCCTAGAATTTAATATTTTGCAAGCGCTAAGTAAGTAAGGGTTCTTTTTCTCACGTGGGGTCGGAAAAGTTTCAGCCTGTTACATCACACCGTTCGTAATGAACAATTTTAATAACAGTTTCAAGAAAATAGCTGCTCACGTAATTTATGTAATATTTATTTTGGTAACAATTTAAACTCACGATTTTTTATTGCGCAATGGAACAATAGAGGAGTATAGTGATTCATGAACCGGTTAATTTGATAAACTAAATACAATACTTTACACTTTATATTTTTTTGGGTTTATAGATTTTTCAGAACCTTTGTTTCTCTTGGCATTTACAACCTCTTTTTACCTTTTTATTGTAAAAATTAGTTTCGCTGATTTTAATGAATTATCAAGAAAGTAAGTGGTAGTTGTCTAACCTATAAAGGAACCTACTTTGATGTCATTTAAGCGATGCAAGTATGTGTCATTATCAGTTGGACTTAAAACCCAAAATAATACCCTAAATAGTAGGTATCAAAAAAACACGACAAGAATTGTGTTAAAACCTAACAATGAACTTCGTTTCTTAAGACAAAAAAGTTATGATTTTGATCTAAATGTAGAATTTTTATTTTGCAAGAGAAACACAAGGCTTCTCTTTGTCACGTGGGGCGTAAGTTTGGAACTCTTTCGATTACATCATAACGTACAATTTTATTTAGGAGGAAGAAAATAGAATCTGTTGACATAACTTATGAAACATTTATTTCAGTCAAGTTTGGGAAATAACTATGGAGTTTTATAATGGTATTTATTCAGCGCGTTAATAGATAAGTTTAAAGAGGTTATTTTGAGTATAGGTTGTTTTATTTTACAGTACGAAGAGTCGTATGTGTTAGTAGACTAGATTCTTAAATTAAAAAGCTTCAAAGCAAAGCAATAAATAGTGCCAACAACAAACCCAACACGACTTCTTCCCTCAAACAACACGTGCACACATTTCGCAACAAATCATAAATATATAAATAAGCTTGCACGGCACCGAATTATTTCTGCCCTGAATAATTTTATACGCATTTTAAAATATCTTTAGAAAACGAACGTGGGATTTACGACGCTGAAACCCGTTCGAAGGGTGGTCTGCCCTTTTGGGCCCTCGAGACCCGTCAAGGGGTCCCGCGGATTCATTTTCTTCTATATTTTTTTCGTCTTGACAAACCCCAGCTGGTATAATACGACATGTTATAAATAAAATCGCGATTTTGACCCGTCACGCGGATAAGGGATGCTCTGCAGATTGGCGTACGTAAGCTCTATTTGCTATTGCCAAACTTTTGAAACCACCCTTAATTATGAACTATTAAGAGTGATTTTCCTATGGCATGTTTTGCATTTAACGGTAAATATAACGTTGTGTGTGTACGCTATGATTCGACACAGGACGTCCTGTCTGTTTTGCACCAATTATTATTACACCGAACCGGAACATTATGAATATGTGATAAGTTCCCAGAAATAATTATAATGTTTTGAAACATTCACGCATAATAACAGCATTAGGAACTATGTACACCGCATGGACCTACACTGAATAATATATTGAAATGCCCATAATATATGAAAGCCTCTTTTCATTTGGCTCTAAACATATAGGTATTTTGATACATAGGTTGTTTTGAACGTGTAATTCCACATTGCACAGTTTAGAACGAAACCATGAAAACATTTAGTGGAAAATGTAATTTGGAATAATTAAGCTAATGCTGTGATGAAATTAGTTTTAAGCTATTGATTTTTAATTTATCGAAAACTAACTAAGAAGTCCACTACGTACGTCATCGTTTAGGGTTTTATAGTGGACATGTGAAACAGATACCTGCAAGTACAATAGTTCAATTGGACAACGTAACACTATTGTATTATGTATCACTACTTATACATTAAACTTATACTTTATGATATCCTTATAATCCTTGCATAAATTAAAAAGGTGAAAATAGAGTATTTCTTGTCTTGTTAGTCTAGGCATCCTTACCATATGGAAATATATATAGGCAAGGCTGTACAAGCAAATTTTTTGAGAAATTTTCAACCCCAAAAAAAACTCAAATTAATTAATAACATCCAAACTAATTTACTTACCAACAATTAGTTTCGACACAAGAAAAAAAAACTCGCAATTTCTAATTGTAGCATTGGAACCGCAACTGGCTAGTTCTTCCTGCGGCTCGTGGGAACGGGGGCCCGATGCACCCCGCCACGCACCCCACTTGTAAACCGACTTGGTAATGGGCCCCTGTGATGGTATGCTGAGAATAAGTGCGTGGTTGATTGCCATGTCTGCAGTTAAGGGTTGGGTTCGTTTTTTTTTTGTTTTAGTTTGATGTTTAATTGTAACACCTGTTCTTTTTTTGAAATTTTGACAGAACTGGATTACCTAAGTAAAATAGTACATAGTTGAGTTTTTCACACGGGCAAGAGCGAATGGGTACTCGAACCATACTTTGATTTAGTGAACCATGACCATCTCCTAATGAACTTATGTGGCACATTATCCCATCTCCAATCTTCAGCAGACCTGAAGTCTCTTAAATATTTTAATAAATGTATTTCAGATTTTTATTCTTCACTAACAATAAAAAGTTCTGAAACCGAACGTAAGAATCTAATAACCAGAACACATTCCTACGCAATATTACTCCAAATAAATAATTATCAACAAGTACAAATGTAAATTAAATTAAAACCGTAAAGCATAAATTACCGTTAAATATAGAATCACATCAAAAATATGCAAAGCTTTTATTCATAACCCACCAACACGCGAAGGGTATGATAATTGACTAGGAATGACGATCATTTACATAACAAATAATTTATTAATATTATTTACACAATATTTCGCAAATAAATGTACAAAAAATATCTATCACTGTCGCAAAAAAAGTGAAACGGACCTAAAATACATAAGCACTAGAAGACCACGTTTCGTTATACCAACAGTTTCAAATAACAAACTCGCTCAAGTGTGAAATGAAATCTAACGAAACTAACGATAGCGCAAAGTTGCGCAACTTTCGTTATAACGATTTACGAACGTCGGCATGTCGTAACGTAATAACGAATCGAACGGGCTATCGTAATCGTAACGGCTGAAAAAACCGAACTTCCGATCGACGAAGCCGTAGGTAGCTCTGAGTTACGTAAAGTTCTTTTCTAAGAAAAATCGTTTTTCTTTTATTTTTAGACTCTTATTTCAGAAGGTTGATCGCGAATAATGTTTGTAATACTTACTTTAATTTTAAATGCTTGGATTTTTGTTTTCGTTATGCGTATCACACGCCAACATCGGTTTGAATGCTTGAAGGCTTGTTTATATTCAATAGTACATTATAATACGTTTTTCTTTATGAAAAAGTACTCAATTAAATGTACTTCTATAAAAAATACCATGGAACTTCAAAGCTTATCTTCATATAAACTAACCTCATTAAGTAGATAATTTACAAAGATAATACAAACATATTTTTGTCATCTACGTTGTTCTTTTTTATTTACTACAAATAAATATTTACTTCTCGGCCGTTACCTACTACGAAGGTAAACGTTGACAAAACCTTACAACAATACAAATCTATAAGTAGGTTACAGGATATCTTCCAAGCAACTAGAGCGAAGAAAAGCCAATTTATCAAAATCTAATGATGACCCCATTGCTATTACATACGCCTATCTACCCAGTTACCTGGACACCCATTATACCTTACTTTCGGCCACATTAGCGACAAAACATCTTCAGTGACCGTTGGCCAACCCTCGATCGCTTCCTCACCAGAATAATCGTGATTTAATAACCCTACCCGTTCTAGTCTAACTGGCCATTACAACCCATTCATTCATTTCATTCACTCGCAAATATGACAATTGATCACTTGTCATACAACTAATTCTTTTATCATACATATACACCCTTAGAAAGTGTTTTGGATCGTAAATTCTCGCATAATGGTAACATTTCTTTAGATTCGTATCTAAACACGTGGGTTGTGTAAGATATGTAGATAAGTAAGGTGTCTTGTTTAACTTGCTAATCGTTGTTCAGATGAGCTGATAATGCGCCCTAAGTTACATGTCTAGTTTGTCGGCTTTGCAATTGAAGTCGTTGGTGTCGAGAATTTCCGTAGGCAATTGTTGTTAAAACTTGTATATTAGGTACTCCTATATGTAGACACACAAGTATAAAACTATGTGACTTTTTTATAAACGATCGTATGAATATAGGAAATAAATCAAAAAGATTTTTTTATAGTCCAAACTCCAAATATAACTTTAATAGGTCATTGTTATTTTAACATGATTTTATTTGCACATTAATTACAATTAAGTTGAACTTCAGAATTTCTTGTAATTCTTAACGTGTTCATGAAATGTGCATACTACCGCCATCTACCAATATTTTCTGCACTATGTAGTTTGCAGTTGCATCGAGTACCGCGTTTTATTCTACAGACGCATGTTTCAATGTTATGTATGTGAAGTACCTGCCTTCTTGTTACTCACTTATATTTGTAAATCATTAAATTACCATCTAAAAAGGTCAATAACCCTTTACTACTAAAACAAGTTTATTAACCGATACGACCCTATACAGACTTCGAAAAGACGAACCAAAATCATCTCCGTCTAACAACGGTCAATCAACCAACTTTTTTGTTGACATACAACATTCGATAATTACAATATGAAATGGTAGCACAATAGGCCATATGATGGCACAAAGAAGGTGACCTTGGCTCGATTCATAATGATAAAAAAGGTTCATCTACACTGCAACTGTTGAATGGGACGCCCACATGCTCCGGCTAACAGGTGTTGCATTGTTATATGCAAATTACCACTTTCGCTCTCATAGTAGAATTTTTTAGGGATATTGGACCTGTTTTTGATTTTGAAGTTTGGAGTGGGTCTGTGAAATTAGGAGTGATTATCTGTGCCAATTCGTGGGATGTCGCAAAATCTTCGCTGGATGACACTGTTTCACACAAGTTTCTGAAAAGTTATCACCCAAAAAGGTTGATTTCAAATACATTAACGTCTGTAGGTAAATATTAAAGGCCTATAGTTTCGTGATTTGTATATTTTTTAATTATGTATATCCATAATATGACGTTATAACTTTTGTAAATATTATGATAGTGCATAAAAGAGAGACAGACACATCAACAATGGTTTTTTACCTCGCGACGAATGGGCCAGCTGAGTCACTGTTCGTATATTATTTATGTTTGCTCATCAATACAAACAACAAATAAACAAATTAAGACAGGAGATCTCAAATGAACTAGAACTGCTACTTCTCTTTACCCTTAAACTCGGTAGTCCACAAAATTAACAAACGTATCAAACATGATCTGAGTAACCTTTACTCCAGTACAATAGTACTACCAAACATTGAGACACTATAGTTCGGCCGCTCAGAGAATGCGTTCCTGACACCTATCAGTTAGTCACGACTAGTGATGGGCACAACATAACACTGAGTTCGTTACCGTTCCTCCAAAATGAACCGCCGCATTATTTTAAGATTATTTTCGTTTTAAATTGGCGGAATCATTTAAAATTTATATTTTAGTTTTTTTAAGTGGAAACCAAAAAAAGCTAATATTCATATAATAAAATCGTTTTATTTATTCTTTGTTACAAAGTTACAATCTGTATTTCTATGCAATAAAGTAAGTACATTGAATTGAATGTGCGTACAGAATATTAATCAGACTCCGATTCGCTTGAGGAGGTGGTGTCTTCATCATCATTAACACAATTACCCAACTTTAATAAACAAAACGTAGTTCGCAATTATTCAAATTCCGAACCGTTTGTCCTGACGCAACCCCACTACAAAAACTACGAAACCTGTTTAAGGTTCCAGACACATAGATAAATCGCTCCCAGCACTATTCAAGTCAAAACTAGTGTAGTAACTGACAAACGGCTTGTTAATCGCCTTTGTTACTCGATATAATGTCTTGTATCGACTTAAAAGGATTCGCAGGACAAGAATCGAATCGGTGCACTTGTGTGAATTTTAGGGTCAAGCTAAACAAACAAAATGAACATTTATATCGGTTAAATGTCAACGTTTGTCATGAAGACTATCTATTTGATTCAGAAAGTATTGTGGGAAGTCATCTTTTTTTTTTGTTATTACCGGTTTTTGCGCAGAGGAAACAGTTCGACTGATAATTGAATTTTCTTGACAAAATCGTTTAGTTGACCGTTAACCGGAATTCTTGTTTGGTGTTACAATGTAGGTATGTGATTCTATACAAAGGAGTTTTTTGTTTAAAAAGTTTGACCCAGATTGCACCCGGACACGAATAATAATAGTTACGTCTACACTTTTATAGAACAGGAAAACCCTTCCCTTGGAATCGCGTAGCCAGTTAAATTGAAGATGATTTTTCGACCGTTAAAAACTTATAAGATTACCTGCGTTAAAGCAAAAAGAAATCGCATGTATTTGACAAACATTTTAATTCAAATAATATCTATAGAAACTATTAAATGTATTAATATCGTAAGTATCTTAACTTATATCTTCATTCTCTATCAGCTCGCATTAACTACACTTGACACTCATGATGCTCTTGGTCTAGTACTCGATCTATGCTGATAAGTATATAACACACATAGTATATATATCTGCACGCATAACTACATAAACAAGAAAAAACAGTCCATTCTACACAATTGAAACAAAATTTTCATGACAAAGTCTTCGAAATCCGATGCAATATACAGGCTCAGTTATTCAGTTATCAAAATCCATGCAAATCGTAATTAAAATTCCCGGCAAACAGTGTTCTCGTATTGACGCAGATTTGCTCAGCTGTGGTCTAAAAACACACATTTGTGTGTAACAGAATGTGTATCGCAGCTGCTTCGTGTGTACCTGTGTGTTTACTTTCAGGTAGGTTGGTTTAGTGCTTATGTATCTGCCTAGAAGTGAGGTCTTGAATAGATTTTGTTCTTTATTGCAAAAAGTTGAGATTGAAACGTTAAGTTAAAATCAATCGTAAATAGGGGGATGACCCTCAATGAGAGAAATTTTCCATTGATACAAATTACATCTTTTTGCCACAAAGCATTAGTAACTGTTCAGAAAATAATGTACACGTATCTGAAGTATTAATTAAGTGGTATTTCTTGATTTTCTACCTACAGAAACTTTTCAAAAATATATACTTCCTTCGCTATTAGTGAAAGATACGAAATGTAAATTAATTCTTCTGCCTAAATAACAATAATTATGTGAGAGAAAACGAAACACATTATAAAATTGGTCGGCAACATTGCAACGTCATTGTTCGTCGCACACTAGAAACAGAATTTCACAAACGTCAATTAATATTAATAGACACCTTTGCCGAACTAAGAAAAAATCGCGGATCAAACGGCTCTTGTTTTTATAATTATACAATAAAATGTGGTTCCGTAGCAAAATATGATGATAATTACGATTTACGAATTTCAAATTAAAATCCGTAACTCTCAATTATAGGTACCTCTACTTAACACTTCCAAATCTGCATCTTAATAAGCCGAACAACCTTGAAATCTTGCTCCATACGTACATTTATTGCGAAGAAACATCAAACAAATTGAAAGGAAAATTAATTGGTTTCACATATTTTATAAGGAACCTTCAAACGCTCGTAGAACGTTCACGGGTCTTTATAATCGTTTGGATGTGACCTCAGCAGACGGCGCGGTCGATCCTCGAAATTAAAAAATGCTCACTCATCATCAATCAAACGGACTCGATTCCATCAATATAATTTACTTTTTGTAGTTTTTACCCGAAAGCGCCCTCCGTGACTCGCAACTTGTGCCCGCCAGGTACGAACCGTGTACCCAACTCTAATAATAAGTTCAGCTACAAGCATTCTAAGTAATACCTAAATCCATTTCTGTTATTGATTTCTATTCCGAATTGAAAGCAAAACTTTTAATCACTTTTAATGTCTAATCCTTTTACGTTTATGGAAATTTTCCGATTGATATTTCTTTTGTTTTGAATGATTTTCCACTTCTTGGAACGGGGTAAAAGCTTCGAGTATTTTGTAACCAGGCGTTTCGAAAAAGGATATAACTTCCCCATGAAACCATCTACTAATCGACTTGTACCTCTTAGGTAATCATAGTCATTGAGGTCCATTTAGTTTTTAAACGACCAATATGATTTTTCCGACAAGTGATCAGCTTACATCAATATTTGAATGTGATGAAAATCGTCGGACTCCAAAACCATATGACACGCTAACACAAACTACCGTTTCGCTCTGTCACCTAATCCCACTCCATAAACTGTAGGCTCTTGAATAAACCATCCGAAAACGTAAACAAAAGCGGGAATCTAAGTCAAGTGAAGAAAACCTGTATACAAAGACCGGTGGGCGGTTAGCAACAGTCCAGTTTTCAGTGTTTTACTGTTGCACGTGGAGCGACGAAATAAAAATCCTAGAGGTAGGTAGGTACAGCCGGGAGAATAAGTTAGTCGTAGTTATGCAGGTTTTTAAGTTTGGAATGTTTTGGTTGTCACCTTCTTTTGTTTTAGCTTTTGGACAACGATGATCGGCTTAAGTCGTCGTCTGATTTTATCAGCCAGTATCATACTGGACTCGAGCTTCAGCTTTAACATAGACTTTATAATTTACATGATAGGTACATATCGTTTCTTATTAAACAGGAACTTATTTAACAGCACAACCAGCCGTTACGAACGACCTCTGTATCACTGTTTGTTTGTTTTGATAAATTATAATTTGTTAACAAGGTTTGGTATTCCTTCCTCCAAATTAACAATCGCCTAAAATTTTCCTCTACTGACACATTCTCTTCTTACCTACACGAGCGTAAAAGTAGCAACACACGAAATAGGTCCAATTGCCGACAACCTAAAACAAAAAAAAACTGATCATGTCTTTAAACTGATCCATCGTTCCATTGTCAAAATGTGTTCGTTCGCTTCGATCAGAACCGTTGCGTTGGCGTTGTACGCCAATCTCATAGTGGTGACATGTCGAAACTGTTTCGGCCATGGCGCTGCCAGTAATCGGTTTTCTCCAATAAACGCCGATTAGACTCGCTGGCGTCAGCACGCCCGGGACCAGCCCGATACTGTCGGGCGCAACACTATTTTGTTTATTAACGGACCTGGTCCTTTTGGAGGATGAAAGGACCGGGTATGTACTATGTAATTTTCGTAGTTAGGTTTATGTTTTGTTAATTTTGTTTTATATTGGTTTTGAGAATATGTTATTTGAGATTTTGATGGAGTACTACCGTTGTTATGGGTCCCAAAATATAATCTTGACGATATTTGCGAAGACCTAACGTAATAGTCAATATTATGTAAATGAAATCAGCATGAACAACACACAATGCAGTAAATAATAAATACGAATGAAAGAATAAAAGAAATATCCAAAGCATTTTGTTATCGAGCGTACGCGCTTTGGTCGTGACCAGACGGCGGTTTCAATTATTATCTAGAAGTCGTTTCACGAGCTCGCACTGCAGTACTTTTAATCATTCTCTTATCCTACTTTTAATAAGAATACCGTTTTTCGTGGAATAAATATAACAGCTTATTTTCCACTGGCTACCACTTAAACTTTGCCATTACTAAGTAAGTAATAACAACCTTTGGCCGCAAGGACATAAAGGTTGGGACAAAAAATCGCCTCTCCAGTTATGACTGTCGTTAACGGCTGACAAAAACGCGGCACAACTTGCAAGCATACGTCACAAAAATTAACAGCGTAGAAGTTTGTTTACATACTGTATTAGGAATAAAAAAGATTATTTCGACTTTACACCTCATCTTGGAGTAAAAAACACAACATTCCATCTGTCTTGTCTAAGCCTTCCAAAACGATAAATAAACACTAGTCGAGCTCTCGTGTGGAGTAACGCTCCGACTCCTATTATTGAAGTGCTCGCTACAATGTCGAGCGGCCTGTTTCAAGTTTGTTTTGATTTTCGACTGACAACATTGAGAGACGTTTAGCCTAAAAGAAAATATAACGTAATTAAATTTTTTTGGGTAAAAACTTCCTGTGACCTTAGTGAAGAATAATTTAGGTGTACCAATAGGTGAGAAACACTATTTATTTTCAGGAATACGTCCAAGGTTTTCCAGTCTCAGAACATACTGTAATATCTTCTGAGTATCAATTCATACAACTTGATACCCAAATCTAAGCACCAAACCAAACTGACAGCAATCACACTGACGTTCCATCAGAGTTCTCAAAAACCAACGGTGTATGACCACCAGGATCACTACCCCAAAGCAAAAGAACACCGATTTCGTCTATCAGGATCATCCAAAAAGTCCTAACTCTTAACCAAACTTACCTCCTTGCTCTGAACTTACAAAATAGCCTCAGCATATCGGCGCGAAGTCGGCCCGAGGTGACGGCTCGACTCAAAGCTTCGACAGGCGTCCAGCACGGCTCATAATTAAGAACGGTGACTGTTGAAAAATGGCCGCCGCCCCCGGCCCGCCGTGAATAATCGTTGTAATTACGATTCGGAATAATTTCCAGCCAGTCATAGCGATGGTATCGGTAGGTGTCGACGGCTCGTTACACGCACGCACTGAAATCACTACGTTTGTGGAATTGCGATTTTTTTTCGTCGATAATAGTAGCGTTTGTTTTAGCCATTCGATGGTCTGTTCTGTTGTATATTTTGTTGGTGCTTTTTCGTTGATGTCTGCCAGTTTTTGTATCGTCTCAATCAAAATCTGCACTCTTGTTTCTGTTGTTCTCAGGAACGACAAAATCATCTCGTATCTCGATTAGTTCGTACCCATGTGGTAACCACTTACCTAACAGGTAGATGTGTCGTAATCATTTGTGAACATTTTTAAAAGCTATTTTACAATGATAAACTCTTTACATATAATTAATAGTCAAGCAACATCTCTTGCTGAAACTTCGAAATGAATTGTGAAAAATTTTACAGTGACATCAGACTGCACGTACCTAAAACATACTAAAGCTATACTTAAACATATAATATGTCTCAATACATAAATCATAATATTATTGTGCATAAAATATCGTATATACCTGCATGAATAACCAATTATCGTAAATGTCAATACAACAATAGATATAATACTACAAATAACATTTATCACCATTTCTGAACTATATTTTTTACTAAGTTGACATTTTGATAGTGCCAAAGAATTATTGCAAATAAAGATTGTTGACTTAAGTATCACCATCCATATTTTTAATTCCAATAATAGAATTCCGAATATCGACCTTTGAACTATGAAGCCTTATTTGGAATCTGAAGCTTTACAATACTGATTATCTATTATGCTATAATTTTTCGCCCCTATCCTTTGAGGGACGAACGCAATAAGGAAATCAACCATCTACAATTTTCAAGGTTCTATAAATAGTACACCTACAGTTCAGCAACGCAAAATCATATTAAGACTTATATTTGGAACACCGATAATTAAATTCCAACAGTCATTTGTTTTCCATTAAGCACGACCAAAATATTGCCATTAATCCGTGAGTACTTAAGCTGCTTTCAATATCACTTCAAGTTGAAAGTTCAGAGGTTATATGCAATACTATATAATTACTGGTTTCTTAACGGTTGCCTTCAATCATGGAGTGAGACGTCCCCTTTATGACAGACAGTGATAGTCGATGATATACCCTTTATGTGTATATTTACGAATAATTATTTGGTAAATTATACAAATATTAATGACTTTTAGGGAGATGTTTATGTTTATTCGTTTCAGTAAGAAGAAGTCCAATGACAATATTTAAGCTCGGGGGCGTTGGATTGCCGGAATGGTCTTCGAGAAAGCTAAAAGTTTTAATCTAGGTATAACTACAATACGAAGTTCCATTTAGAGCTAAGGTAATCTTGATGACAAAAGACGTTTATTTTAAAGGTATTTTATGACATTTTATTATGGTATATGGTATTAGATTAATACCATTACACTCAGTATTCAAATCTACAACTAGTCTCCGCTTCTCTATCGGAAACTCCGCGAAACTTAACAACCAATATCCCCTTATTACCAAACCTACATCTACCCAGTCCAATTACATGACCCTAGCACTAGATACAAAGATAAAGATAAAATAAGATAATCTAATCCTTTCACTAATTGCTTCTATCGGAGGCGTGTCGGTTGCGCCACGAAGTGGGTAGATTTAATTAACTGAAAATACTTTTTTTTTGTTACGTCATCAACGCGGCTTCGACAATGGTGTTTACCAGTTACGGCTATCAAAATTGTTTATTTTTCACTTTTTAGTCGACGCGGAAAATGATTCCCTTAATTAAATTGATGAGACGAAAAAATTATGGTGTACAATGATTTTGGGCGCCGATTTTTTTTAAGAACGGTTCGGTAGCTGCAAGAAGGTTTTACAAGAAAAACTTTTTATGATATTTCTTCATTTTATTCGATTCGGTTTTCGAATACGATATTTTTTTTATAATTATAAGAACGCAAGTTGCTACATTTTGTATAATTATGTATGTAGATTGCGCTCATCAGGGCCATATATGCAATAATTATATTAATAGACACAAATAATAAGCAACACATGTTATTGAGTTATTTTAAGTGCATAATAAATTGCGTTATGACTCATATAATTGGTTAGTACCTATAACCTTGCATGGCATGCACTTTTGCATTAAGTAAAACTAAAATTGAAGTACCTGTATTTTATTGCAGACTACATGGAAACCAATGTAAGAAAATATTTTCAGGCTGCAAATGAAAATACAAAACGTACTTTAGTGTGGATGTTTAGGGTTGCCACACACTGCAAACTAAACAGTTAGTCGACATTTGACCGAATAGGTAACAGATTTTAATAAATAATCTAATTCGAATTTTTCATTACCATCTCATGTTTCATCCACATCCGAAAAAAATAACTTCGAAGAAATATAAAACTTACACAAACCAACTTAAGGTCGACTTTTCTACAGCAACACAGAACAAACCATCCGATTTCTCTTCATACGATTGTATCGATTGCAATGCATAGACGTGTGACGCAATTAACATACGAATAAAATTTCGATCATTTTATTGGCCAGTGACATTAAGATGACAGGTATCCGTTTCGAAGTCCTCACCGTCTGTGTTGACCTTAGACCTCTGGATACTGCTGTTTGTTACGTAAAATTTTGCTTACCATGCCTACCCACGACCTTTGTACTTTTTAGTATATAATCTTATATGTTTATGTAAGCGGAATGGATAGGAAACTAGCTCGCGTTTCTGCCTAAAGTAGAGAAATCGCAGGTTGCAAATTGGCAATAGTGATATTCGTATTCCTCCATGTGGCGCTTGATTAAATACTGACTAAAAACCTGTAATACGACCTACAGGGAGATGCAATGCTCTAGATACGAAAAAAGTGTAGGTACTCTACAGATTTCCTCGACATCTATAGGATATCTAGAGGATCTCGATATCTCGATATCTAGAGGATCGTAAAGACATGACAGTAACCAAACAAATATACTTTACTAGCAGTTTTCCCGCGGTTTCACCCGCGTCCCGTAGAAGCTACTGCCCGCACCGGGATAAATATAGCCTATGTTACTCGTAGATAATATAGCTTTCTAATGGTGAAAGAATATTTAAAATCGGTCCGGTAGTTTTTGAGTTTATCCATTACAACCAAACAAACAAAGTTTTCCTGTTTATAATATTAGTATAGATGACTGAACTTGAATCTACTGTATTTCTTGCACCATCACTGAAGACCACAAAAAGAATAAAAAAACAGCTTCAAGTCAAGATCTTCATAACTTAATGGACACAAAATTAGCGTCACACCACACCACATTACGAGTAAGACCTGCGATTTACCGTCACGCATCACAATATTCCGTCAAGATTGCCTCCAACCCGTTACCCACACAATACTAATTCTGGCAGCGAACTAATCGAGCCCCGCTGATGGATGACAAAAGCTAATTGCCAACGTCGCGACTCCAAACACATTACACACGATTTTTCATTATTTATTCTGGACAAGAAACAGTTCTGGTAATCGAAGCTATTAGAGTTCTGTAGATGTACCTCTACTAGATGTTCTATGATTCTTGTGGTAGTGAAGGATGAACCAAATTAGTTTTTATGTTAATCGAAGTTCTCGTTAAGTTTAATTAGGTAACTCTATATCGGTGTAAAAACTTGTACCTAAATACTTATGTGCGTAATGATGTATCGTTAACAAAAAAAATATGGTCATATCAATAAACAGTTTAAAGAAATCAATTAAGCTAATGTCTTCACACCGTAATCACTACACAAGAAAATACCACTTAGGCACAAGTCAACAGCAAAAAAGACAAAACATTCTATAAACGTCTAGACAAACAATAAACAAACAATAGCACTTCCAGCGGATCTATACTATTGTTAACGAAATCAGGTAGCGCCGCCCGTCTACAGTTATTAAGATGGTAATTTAAAATGGACCCTTGTTTTAATTGAGTTATACACACAACTACGCCTATTACACTTTGTTACGTTTCAACGCATAACACATATTTTATGACTGTAAATTAATTGGTATAATAAATGTTAGATATGAATTATATTACACGCTAATTGCTTGGTCATTCAACATTTAATAAGTTATAGGACCTTAGGATTGGTGGCCATAAAAATATAAATCAATTACTGTTAATCCCTGATTAAATTAATTTCAACAAATTGTTATAGACTTTTTACAATCTGTAGGTGTTGATAGACTGTGTCGGATTTAAATAATCTGATAGAGCTTGAAATTCGTATCTATGAATTTCATTGCGAATTATATGTAGAACCAATTTATTGTACATGTATTATAAATTGACGTTTGTAAATATATTTTTGAAACGACCTTCAGTCAGCTATAATGACGAGCTTTTTATCAAAAAAGACCTTCATGTCAATTAAATCGATAAGCTTTTACAGTAGAGTTCATAAGCAGCAAAAATAACCCTTTGAAGTATTGCAAACTATCAAAAACAGAACAAAGTAATTTTATCGAAAACAAATAATACGTAGCTATGGCAACTACATATATAATCTGTGACATTCCACATGATTATATGTCAAGTGAAACAATAAGTTCTCACGGGTTAATGAACGTGAATTTTGGACATGTGCGTAATAATTTAATGATATTCAGACACATTGTACACGTGAAAGTAAATAATTCCCACACTCCTGTGTAAGAAACTAATCATTTTATTAAATGAAACGTGTAGTTGGGAAACGTGAGCGCCATTTTTCCACGCGTTCCAATTTCAATTATTTTCGAATTGCTTGTTTAATGCGTTCTTTTTTTCAATTTAGTTCGATGAAATTAAACCTTTTTTTTAATCCGTTTATAGAAACTGATTGCAAAAAAAAATTGCAGTTGAAATTGCCAGTAATATGGTGTGCTTGTACCTGTCAGGGGATCGAGAGCCGTTGAAGCTGACGCTTAAGAGGATGTTCAGAACCGTTTCATATGCGATCAACTCCAGCTAGACTGACTGATGACCCAAACGAGCAATCTCGGGTGGAGAGGAGTCCAGGGTCATGCCAAAATTGTTTGTAAAATAAGTCTATGTGGCTAAGTACGTGCTACGTGCTGCCTCACAACATGAATGACGTAATACAAATAGTATCGTGTCTACATCAAATGGATCTCCATATCGAACTATTGGAATATTTTACCCTAGCAAAGCCGCAGTTGACCAAAATACCAAAACAAATTCAGAGCTTCAAGAATGAATCATGTCGCAAGTTATGTTCACCCCATAAAGGAACCCGGAGCCAATAAAATCGCAAAAGAAATTAAAAAGCAACGAAAATTTCTCACAGGGCAAGTGAATTTCAGGGCAACTGTGACGTCGTTAATAAGTCAAATATGAAATATTGGTCGATATTCGAATGGCGATGAGTGGCGACCTCGCTTCCGAATACCATCACAGTGGCGACCACAGCAGAAACAAAAAGGTACACGCCGCCGGCGCGCTTCCGATTGCACTGCCAACGCTGAAAAATTACATGAACAACCCTCAACAAGGCGGGTTAATATATTACGAGCGCTCACTGCACTCGGTAGGGTTCTACCTGATGTTCTTTTTGCGAAATTCTAATTTTATCGACTGTGTTCCCCGTTTGGTCTATCTAGCCTTTGAGTTATACTGCAAATATCTAGCTGTAGCTGTAGTAGCTATCTCTGTACCTTTATTGGTTCTTGCTTTATTCGAAAGTAATATATTTTGGATTGCCACCAAATAGGATATTAGAAAATCACACGGTATTATGAGTTTGATTGACAGTTAACGCTCTACTAACAATTGTACATTCTGTGTATTTCAAAACACGAAAAGTTTCACAACGGTGAGCGTACGAAAAGTTTGCACCATTTTTTGCGAGAATCTGATACATTTTAATTATTGATGTACTTTATAATGTTGTCAAATCAGGATGAGACGTCCGACATAATGGATGATGATAGCCCGCAAAAGCCCGCTGCAATTTTTCAATGAGCGTTAATGTTTGCATCACTGTGTCCGAAGCGTCCTAATGAGTTTGTGCACCACAAATCTTCTGTAAATGGGTGCACTAATTTTTTTAAGTAATCACGACACACCTTGGGTCGTCCTTCAGCCTTCCGAGAAGAGAGCATGACTGTAAAAAAAACTCGACAATTAGGTACAACTTTGTTGTCGTAAATGTTTCAACGTTCGGGGAATGGAAGGGCGACTTTCTTTTGTTTTGCACGCATCTCTCCCGGAGCGAGCCGAATCGCGGCTACGACTTGTTACCCGGCGGGCACATGTTTTGACAATATACTTCAACACAACCTTTTTTATGGGACACAAAGTTTTCTAGTGAAGTAACAAACCCTTGCCCCCGCACTTTTTTCAGAAACAATCACATCTTCACTATGAATAATATTAGCGATAAGTAGTATCGAACATACAATACAATATCAGGCCCGTACATTGTAACACGTGTGTAAATACTAAAGACTAATGCCCACGGTAAAATATTTAACAGTCAGCTATAACAACTGGTTATTTTAATGTCTTCCAATTACAGTGTTCAGTCGGTTAACGATTTCGCTGGGCATTAACTATTCCAATTTTATGTTTTAGCTGGACGAAATTCTTAATATTTAAGGGTCAGAAATGCCGGCAATAATAGTTAAATGATATATTGCGAACCAATTATAAAATGTTTATGGGTACAGGACATGTACAATATTGTTGCGACTTAAGAATTTATTTAGACTCAATCGCATAAAGGACATGAAAAATATTTCAATTTTTGTCTTTTGCATAGAAGAAAAATTCTTTCAGATTCATAATGATACTATTGAAAAGTAATTAACAGTCTTATGAGATTGTTTCTGCATTGTTTCGTAAAATCCTAATAGATAAGATCTACTACTAATATCCCCTAATCACAAGTTATCAAGTGACAATTTCAATGAGAGCGTCACACACCGAGATCCCGTTGGCGCACTTTCGTCCAGCTTGGTGACTTACGAATTTTATTATCTATGGCTTAAAATGATATATGACCGCTCTTAACTGGGGAATCATAAAATATTTTCTGTTTGTGAAATATTTCTGAAGCAATAAAGCAATAATTCACTACGGGACTACGGGGAAGACGACGGCCTTTATTTGCTGTCATAAATGTTCTGTTTATGGTGTACTTTTTTGCTGTACTGACGGACCCAGGGATGCACATAAACCTCGGCTTTATCATTACGTACCTGTCCTCAGTTCCAACACTTAAAACGTGTGTCTCAAGAAAGCTATTGCTTTAATTTCAAATGTTTTATAGTATTCAATGTCAATATTTCCAACGGTGGGGTTATACAACTTGAAATTTATGTACGGTCACGCCCGGCGAGGTTCGCGTCCTTACGTGGGACAAAGCTATTAATCGGTAACTAAATGCAGTAGTGCCGGATAACTCCAACGCTTATGACGTGTTGGTTTTGATTTGTGCCAAACACGTAGGCTATTGTTGTTAAACTATTGAGAGATCACGCCAGGCAACACGGACGTTGAAACACCATCAAATTCTTTTAATAGTTTATGAACAATTAGTATCAAATTCTTCTTCGTTCTTTCATTAAATAAATATTGTTTTCTTAACATCATAATTAACCATGTAATGTCTAAATGATGTAATGTCTGCGGCTAATAAATAAGACAATGATTAGAATTCAAAACATTCCCGATCAGTTCAATGGCCTCAATATTTATACTAGTAAACACGTACAGCCTTTTTAGAGAGAAACCTCCTGGCATGAAGCATACCGAACCCTTGCAGCCGCTTTAATTGGTACACTCATTGATCATAGCAGATCATTCGTTCTCGTCAACTAAATCAGAACTGACATGGAGGCGTCAATTCGTGCGTCGGCGTTTCACACGAGTGTGAAACTTAGGAAGTGTCGACGGGGGGCTCCATTAGTCAGCGTGATTAGTTCTCGAGAGCGTTAATGTTTCAATGAGATGAATAATCGCCGGCAACAGTGACAAATGCGCTTCGGTCTTTGCGCGCACGCACCTGACTCCCCCCACAAACGCGCCGCGCCATCACTCAGCATCACTATGTTATACGTACCAGATGAAGAGATTTATATTTATTAATGTTAGTGCCCCCAACGTTTTTGTTATTTTATGGACTCGCTCGAAATGAGTTTCATTAGCTCACACTACACCATACTTATACGAGACGCATAAAATAAACTTAACTCAAAAATGACTCTCCGACAGAATAGGCGATAAGTGTGAAAGCAAAAGTGAAATAAACGTAGGTCCGAGATTTTTATTAGGTTTTATGGTCACAATGTGTATTGATAAATGACTCGGCTTACGTATTCTGAGTCAAGGGTTAAAGTCGGCTGCGATCTAGTGTCGGGATCTTTTTCGAATTCTCGCATCGTTTTTTATCGAAGTGTGGCGAGATATCGATGTGTGTCACTTTACTATGATTTAACATTGATTGGGTCCTTTGAGTTGAGCCGACTGTGCGTCAACGAGATTTACAGCTGAGGCGATAGCTACCGTCGGTGTTATTGCGCTAAAATATTCGTATGAAGCTCTCGAATGATATACAGTTTCCGAGAAGCCGAGACGTTAAGACCTTGCAAAGAAATTATGGCAGGATTAGTTTCTAGACCTGTGATGCGGAGGATTTAATGTAGGAAACTTGTACGTAGCACATACAGGAATATATTGTAAGCAGCATAAATAAGGCGAAAGTACACATTCTAATGCAAAGTAAAAGTTAATGTGGAACTAGTTACACATTTTTTATACCTAAGCCTGAAATGCTTCGTCACCACGATCTCATTATCTTTCGTAGGAAAAAGTTTTTTTTTAAATCTAGTGTAAGCATTATTACATTGTCTTTGCCTACAACAATTTTATCAATGTTTCAAAGATTTATGAAAAGTTACTTGTTAATTCATACCAAAGAAGTGATTTGAAGAATAATTCTGTATTTTGTTTTTATTAGATGTAATCCATATTTACTGACAAGATATAATCAAATGTACTTAATATTCATCCAAAATGATAACAGAAATAAATATTTATAGCAAAAGTATTCTCTATTAGTCGCAATGGCTTTAATGATTCGTCCATCAAACGCGACAAGGCGCGCTGATCCGGCCGGCCCGACTCCGACCATAAATCAAAACATTCGTGTTTGTGATTAATCAAACAGACCCGAGCATACACCTTCAGCTTCATATTTACCTACACGTATCTGTCAGGTGTAATATTAACAGGTATAAAAGTATTCCTTTATATTTCATTAGCCGAAGAATTTCGACCGATATCACCGGTTGGTACTTAGCCCAAATCATGACTAATGGTTGTAGGTTTGATATCAATTTATTTGATTGAATGATAGTCTAGTTTTGCAATGTAAATTAAATGCGATGGATATTTTTCAAACGTCGACTTTCGCTGAAGGTTAGACACGATGAAAAATTTCAATTCTTACGTTTACATTTTCAAACGTGTTACATTAATATCTAAAAAAAATGTAACAGTCTACCACAAAATTGTAATCTTTTTTTACTTACGTTAATTACTTTCTAAATCATTTAATACAATTTCATAACGTCGGATTGTGGTCAGTGCGGTGAGCAGCGCAGGCGCAAGCCACACAACACGATGATGTAGCGATTTGTACATCATGTCAGTCTCATTTAAACCCACTGTCCTATTCCTTTTTTATATCAATAAATATTTTTATTATACATTCCACACTGATGTTGAATCGATCGTAATCAGGTTAATTCTTAAAATAGATCTGCATCTCCACTCGCGAATACCTCTCAGTATTTTTTTCTTTTTTTAGGATAGCATTTTGATTTAAGTGCGTTCAATTTAAGTGACTTTTTGTCACTATCGATTACTATGACAGTGGCGGTCAATATGATTAAAATTAAATGCGAAATAAAATTCTATTACACACTGAGATGAAATGTGTGATATTTTGTCATTGTATTTTCAATCAATTTTACGGTAAAACTTTACCGATACTTCTAAATTCAATTTTCGTTAAAATTTTTTGGAAAAAAGTGTAATAAATATACTGTTGCCTTCTCAGTCGGTGTACGTTTATTGTTTCTGTTATCTTTTACAAACAACACGAAAATAGAGCCGTTAATACGGTTAGAGGTAACATTCCAATTTGTTAGTAAACATAGTATCTTTGAGCTTCAAAACCACATTTTTATTATGAATTAACATGTTTATATAGAGACTCATTTGGTCGAAGATCTTCTTCGACAGTTTTTCTTTTGCATTCTTGTCTTGTTAAAGCAAAATCAGTCTTATTGTGGTGCATTATGATTGATTGTTGTATAGACAAACTTTAATGTACGGTTTAGGTCCAGGCAGACTGGATGTCAAAGTTATGACGTGTTAGATTGATTATCAGATGGATGTTAAAATACGTTTTACGACTTTTTATGGCGAGCTTTCGGTGTAAAACCGCTTTAACAGATTCGTGGTCACTTCGGCTGGTAAAAAAAGAAATAATAAATAAAAAAATACAATGTATTTGTTACATGAGTCATTGCTAAAGCTAGACCTTGGTATTACCATAAGCCTAGGATTTTTAAATTATCTGACTTATAGTTACTGAACACCTATAATATATATATTATAAACATTCACATACTATACACGCAATGGTTTGTCATCTGCGTGGATACCGTAAGGCTGCAAATTTTAAACAGCAGGGGTGTTCAGTGTTTATGTTCAAATTTTGTTTTAGATGAAGGTAACTGTACTGCACTGTCCATGTATAACCTTTAAGAATGCCTGGAAATTAAGTGTTTGATCATCAAAATATTCACTAATTTCCATCAATTAAACTTTCCGAGAGCCTCCTGATTAGTGCCGTTCGGTCAAAATAACAATGCAATATTCAGGAACAAGTTCTAATAATTTAAAGAAACTACTTATAGGATACATACTCTAGGCATACACATACAACCTTTCCATATTTGCCCTACGCACAGCTTGGCGCCAAACGAATCTCTTAAAAAAAAAAACAAATAAAAATTAAATTCAAAAAAAGAACACAATTTTTTTTTCAAACAAATCTGTCGCTGGCGCACCCACAGTTTTACCTGTCACATATCCGGAACAACATGAGGTCAATGCCCTGTGACCATCGGTTTATGACGACAAACATTTACTCGCAGATCCTAGTTCCGACTCACATCCGCGTAGCAGGTGGTATTGTTAGATTGGTTTAGAAAAAAAAAGATATGTGAACCAGTTATAATATGTGTGCTGATTAATCGGACTAATGAAACGTGATAGGATTTGGACTTCAAGGTTGTGATTGATGCAATAGAAGTAGATCCTCTTTCGATTAAAGAAGTATAGCATAAAGTTAGTATGTGCAGTGCGCTACGTGTGTAGTCGCATGGTTAGTTTATATTCCAAACCATAACATAGTATGGAGAATATACCAATACTACAGATGACGATTGATAGGTGTTGATCAAAAGCTAATTAACGAGCTTGCGAAATAATCGGAGGCTCAAAAGGTTTTTGCACACTTTAAAATCTAACATTAATCATCTATAAGCAGATGGATTAGAAAATGTTAGTGTATCAATAAGATAGTTTGGATGAAATAATAATGGCTTATAGTCTAGTTTAACGTATACCACGTTTTTACATAACTTTCTGTATCCGGTTAAAATATCGGCCATGTCACTCATGGACAGTGCAGCTTTCCAACAGCTACAGTAAAATAATTTATCAAATTGATTCTGGAGGTTCTATGGTACAAACAAACAAACATTTTGTTAGAAGTATAATATAAAAACTCACACCAACAATTCTAAGAAACATTTTTATATCTACCATGTTTTATGCAGACTTATTTCTGCACAACTGTGGACCAGCCTTGAAGCTATGGAGAAACCCATTAATTACCCGATACTTACTTATATAATTATCACTGTCACTAATCTTTTAATACTAAATAGCTCGTAGTTTTGATTCGGATCTCCGCCTTCGAAGTCTGGGTGGTCTGGACCACTTTTTGTGACATTTAGCACATATAAAAACTTTAGCCTAAAAACTAGTATTTAATTAATTTAAACGATTGTCTGTCTAGGTGCTGTGTAGGGTTAAGGTCGTTGAGGAGGTCAGATAGGCAGTTGCTTCTTGTAAAGCACTGGTACTCAGCTGAATCCGGTTAGACTGGAAGCCGACCCCAACATAGTTGGGAAATAGGCTCGGAGGATGATGATGTCTGTCTAGGTGCTGTAGTGGGTGCTACGGCTAAGGGTATTAAGTTAGGTTCCTATGTTCTTCAGTATTATATTTTCTATAAGCAGCTCCTTAGAAGTATCAATGTTTGTGTTTGTGTTTGTGGAATTGATACCTACCGAAAGGGTAGCTTCGAATGCTGCCTTACGTATGTATGTCCAAACTGTTAGCCCTTAGCTTTCATACCTATGCAACTTTTTACTTTAATTTCGCACTAAATATTTGAATGTTTCAGTAGTTGATGGCTGGTTTTGGTACAACATTTGAAAGTTGAAATATTTTTATCCTATCCACTAAATCTGACCATTATTCCCCCACAAACAGAGCAGGTTGACCAACAAGTGTATATCAGCATGACATCGGAAGCGGAAGCTGCTCCCACGCGGGAGGGTTCCGGCGCACGCGCATGTGACGTCACTTCCGCACCAGCCTTGATTGAGAGTGAGGTAACGGTTAATGATTGTGACTGATTGCTGGGCTTGTGTTTTAGTGGCCGACAGTTAAGTATATAACAAATGCTCTGTATGCTAATGTAGCCTTCACAATTCCGCAGTTTTAAATTTTTCCCAGCTTTTGAAAAAAATCAAGTAATGAAAAAACTGGAACACCTTTGAAAAAATCTTAAGTCGCTTCATGCGCCGCACTAATATCAATATTCTATTCAGCAATTATGTTTTCACTATATCGTATCTACAGATGCTGTTACAGAAGTGGCATTAATTCTTCATTATCAAAGTGAGTTGGTTAATAGGAATTAACAAATGGATTCTTTAGATTTGGCCAATCTTCGTCGCAGCCTCACATGACATGCTCAAAATGCGATTAGTTTTAACACTAGAATTTTATTCTAAGTTAGAAAGCTAAACAATATGGATGTGTCGTTAAGTTAAAAAAATGCATACATTTCACATCCACCCACATACCGTCAGTTAACAGCCAGTAAGACAAACAACATTGCATTTCCCTACTTTGTAGCTGACTATAAAACCGAGACAACTTGGAACTTTTGCAGAACATAATTACTATCTATTATTCCGTTCGCAACTGCATATGTCAAGAGCGACACACCTACCCACACTCCGTTCCACATTCGTACTTTCAATCAATGCCATTGTTTATCTAATTACAGCTTGTCTTCACTCCTAATGATACAGTTACCTTTGCTTCAAACAACACCAACGCGGTTATTCATCAAAAAGTCTCACCGACCAAAGAGGTCGGCTCACAACTAATTCGCTCATTGTAATGCTATAATTTTCCATAAGCAACACTTAATATCTCTCGTTATCTCCAAGTCGAAGCGTTATGCTTCATAAGAACCACGTAATAGGGGCATCTTTAAAAGCCGCCGAATTATCATAATGAGCAATAACCAATTGCACGAAGCTCACGTCAAATCGGCTTAACTCATGTAAATTTATGGTTATAACTCAACTTTTTTTGTGTTTTAAGTCAAATTGCTGCGCGTTTTAAGCGATGAGCCACAACGGGCCCTATTAGCGGCCAAATGGCGTATGGCGGGAACGATTCGTGAAAGAAATCAAATTACAATAACGATGCACGCTACACGGCAGTTCGCCACCGATACCTAAATAACGGGTTGCGTCTAATTTATAAGAGGTAAATTGTAGGATGCCACGCGCTAGAGATGTGTCATTAGACGGCCCTCGTAGCCCAAGAATTATGTTTGGTTAGGTTTGTTCAACGATGATTATACGTATTAGTGCGGTCTCTCAATAAAACGGAAGCTCGTTGTCTCGGTGCCCGTCTTATGAACAACGTATGGTAAATTATGTTCTACTTTTAATATAACGTACTTAGTAAAAAAGTTTGAAACCGTTAAAATGTTACAGCATCTTAAAAAGTTTTGGTCGTTAAACACTTTTGCTCTGCATCGCAATTGCTTCAAACCCACTCTTTTCTTATGCATTAAATTGAAGAACAAAGATGTATCGTCAACTGCATCAACAGTCCTTCATACAACTTGCGTGATCTAATCAGATGCACTTTCTTATTTTCATGTCGGCCTTTCAATACTTGTTCTCTGGTGAATCCTATCCCAGAAGTTCAGCGCCCTGGACTAAGAAACCAGTTGCAGCTTCCACCCTGACTTATCTCCATTAATTCGATAAACATTTCTAAATACCCCAGACACTATTAACCTTAAGTAATTCCTGATCAAACAACCACCAATATTGGTGTATTATTCCAAGTTTCGGGTAACGCTCGGCGCGACAGTGTGTCTACGTATGTGCATGTACCGGCAGCTCGCAGGTAGGCATGAATGGCCGGCGCCCCGCTGCTAGTGAGTTATGTTGGGCCCCTGGGGCGCAGCGCGGGCGCTCCTTCACACCTCCGCCCGCGTGTGGTCCCGCGGTTTACGAGACGGGCTGCTGCGCGCGCGCTGGTCGGTCCATGTACTACGGTAAGGAAGTGGGATTGGATTTTGTTTTAGGTCATGAGCTGGTGTTATGAAGTTCATTGGATAGATGTCACTTGGTCTTCCGCTATTATTCGCGTTATGAAATGACTATGGTCAAATTGCCAATACATACTCATATAAGTCAATAAACACTACCAAATAAGCCTTCCTAATTCCCGAGAATCTCGCTCTCTGCCAAGATGGTATCGTTCAGGAAGAAGAACAACTAAACATCTTGAAGGTCTCGAGAAGACAATGCTGAAAAATTTTAATATTTTCCATTTCAATAGTCAGGCAAGCAAAGAAAAAAATCTAAAAAAAACTTTAATTCAAATTAAAACATTTTAAAATGAATATTTTCTTGGCTGCATTCCACATGGCGCATCCTCGGCGCACCTAAATCTTCCGGCGTTACTAGTAGATACCCTTACCGTAAGATATTATAATATTGGTCACATTAGTGTGTATATTTTACCGAGGAATTATTTTATTTGTTAGAGTTATTACGACCTGCCGGGTTTCCTGCGAGATACGATACAGGCCGGTGCCATTTTTATTAGACAGGAAGGAAATTCTAACGTTTAATATATTCTAAGTAAAACGTTTGAGGTTTATTTATATCAGTCGTATACCCTTCGATCCGGTTTGGGCAACTGGGCCAAGCCTGTAGTAGGAAAGGAACATTGACTATACAAACTGTGGTGTGTGTATCTAAGCTTTTAATAGGTTTGTAATGGTATTCAAATATTCACTTAGGTCTTCTCTGGTACAGTTTTTAGGACTCAAAAAGGTCTTTTCAGGAGACCTTGTTACACCGCAAGCTTCAAATCAACAATGTATCAACGTCCAGCATCTTCAACAATGTATCTTGCAACATGACCACCAATTTATTTCGATGAAAATATAACAGAACATGCTAACATCATCAGTGCTCATCTATTGAAACAGCAAATGTGTAATTTTTCTGGCGGTTCACAACAAAAGCATATAGTTTCCCATCATATTTGGTGAGTCAAAAAGCCTATGCACTGTCTCTTATTTCGTTCTTCACCACATTTGTCAAAGCGATGCCATATTGATATCATGCAAAAATTCTATATAAGACTTCCGCAAAATTTAAGGAAGACAAAACTGGTCATACCGAGCCATTATTTCTTACTTATAAGATTAGCTAGATGTGTTTGCTATATGAACTATATACTCAGGTATGTATAAAAACCAAGGGGTCTTAACACTGACAGTTCCTACTGTAAGCTCTGTTATTTATCGTCGTCCCACTGGCCGCACTAAGATTTATGTCCAGAGGAAATTATGACAGTTTCGCGTTTTGTTATTACTGGTTTTAGCACTGAAAAAGAGTTGGTTAAATTCTGATTCTTTAATTGAAATTGTCATTACTTAATATAATTTCCTTTATGCGTATTGATGTCAGCTAGATAATTTTCATATCCACGAAAGTCCTTCCAAAACATTACGATGTTTCAAAAGGATTCTATGGTTCGTCATAAGCAGGGTCTCTATAAAGCAAAATGACCGCACAAACTCTGACTGTGATGTCAAATACAATGTAAATTAGCAATAACTCATAACACGCCCTTCAAAGGTCACGTCGTACAGTTTCACGTGATCTTTAGAACAAAATTTCGTCGATACACCTGTGTGTGTCCCCTTGAGTCGTGACCGGCGTCCGCAAGGTATGACCTAGGAGCGTCGTCTCAATGCTGCGGGGGCGAAGATTTATGAAACGGCTACTGCTTTACCGGACAGCGGAGGTCGATTTAAGTGAAATTTATTTATGCATTTGTATGTAGTTATTGCTCGTAGCTAGTTATAATGTTTGATATTTTAGTGGGTACAATGGTTTAGTGGTGATTCGTGGGTCAAGGATTTTGTGGCAGTATGGGTGGCTGAGGTGAGGTTTAAGCTGTAGTCTGTACGTACCTGCTAGGATAGAAACGTTTAAATTACCCTAGTAACATAGTAGCATCATAACTAATTCAGTACGATCTTTATGAAATCCAATTGCAAGGTTTATCGTAGAAACGAATAATAAACAACAAACAAAAAACACCTTCACGTGAGTTACCTGTAAAATCATTTTATTAAACCAACATCAACAACAGCCTTGTGAGAACGGGCATTACCTGTCTGGTAGCAAAAAACTCTAATCATCATTAAAAAAAAATATCCAACAATTACAAGTATATGTAACCGCTGATTCTTCACACGGTCGTCTATCGACAATCACCATACATAACTATAATATACACATCTTATAATAAGTGGACAGATTATAAAAAAATGAAGCATCATTCCGACTAATTTGCATCGATGCGTGCAATCCGACGCACTTGTGGCATCTTCAGTATAATTGTATGGTTGAGTGCAAGAACTTATAACAATGGCCGAACTTACGTGTACCATATGAGGTACCTATATCTGTTACGTGTTTTGTATTTTGATGCGTACCTACTTATGTACTTTGAAGCCTTTACAAATGAAAATGAAGCTTATCGAACTTGATTTAAGTACCAATATTAAGTGCTAATAATCATTACATACACGAATCAAAAACTTGGAAACTGTTTGGCAGCTAATTCTCAGAAGCTTTCGTGAATTAAGTAGTTTCGCCTTTTAATTGTCACGTTTTCTGCGTATCTAAATAAAGTAGCGCCCCCGTCACCAGCCCCCGTCACTTGTACAACATACCTACTTAAGCGATTTTTTGTCAATCAAAGATGGACCAAAAGTAAATAGGAGTCACGATGGCACAGACACCGAATTCACTGCAAGTTGGTTTGACTTAGAGTACTTCTAGTTTCCTTGAAGCCGACTTGAAGGCATACTGGCCAGACGCGAAGGACGCATATACATATGAAGACTTTGATAAGTCTAACCAAAGAAATACCTACTCCTCGAAACTATGTCAATCAAACGATTCTGAGTTTACAGCTGTTAAACTATTTCCTATAAAGAAGCTATTTAAGCAAAGTAAACAAACTCACTAACATCCAATCAAACCATATCTTATGCCAATTTACCAGCACTAGAACATACGTATACGTTTTAATTGATTCAGATGGACGCCGTTATGATTAGTGTAATGAGATCCAAATTGATACAGATACGGCCAATCTACACTACAAAGCTATTAGTTTAACTAAGATGTTGTTATTTGATAAGCAAGTAATTGGATTATTTTTTATTTACGAAGAAAAAAGTCGCGGTACACTTTGAGGTTTGGTAGATGGAGTAAGATCAGTTTTCGCGAAGTAGGTGTTGGTTTTTTTTTTCTTTTTTGCAGTGTGGGAACCTGAAATATCTGTGGGTATTTAGTGGTCAGATTGGAGGCGTAATCCTTACACAGAGTACTGGTAAACCGCTGCGTTTAGTTCATGCATGCTTACTACTGAACTAGTCATTCTTTACAGATTTTGTTAGTCTTGGGAGGGGATAAGTCTACGGCGACAGGCTCAGCAAAAAAGCTAAGTTCACAAAATAAAGGAAATCCTTAAAAATAAAATATGTACTGATGATAAACACGAACGTTACACGTGTAATCGGATGTATTGTTCTTCTTATTCCTTGTTGTTGTTGTTGTAAGAATTGTTCAGCAAGTAAGTAATAATTTTGTTGAAAATAATTTAATTCTCATATTATTCGTGTATCAACAAACAAAGGACCACAAAAATAACTGTCACCATCCAAATTCTTTCGCAACAACAACAAAATACTCTTAATAAGAGCGAGATTAAACCCGTTCATCCTAGATTTCATTTGCGGATTCATTCTCTTAGATTAAGTTGGTGCGACCACCGGGTCATTGTTGCATTTTCACGAGAACTTTAATAAAGACCTTCCACACGTAGCACAATACTCGTATTTCATGCCCACGCGGGGACCGGCGACCGGCGACCGCGGGAGCCCGCGAGACTCCTTGTCAAGCAAATAAACTGCGATTCTTACGGCTAGTGTGAAATGTTGCTTACATTAAATATGAATATATTTTAATAAATGCACCATGTGCTAGTAATATGCGTAGTTTATTGCGGAGAAATAAAAGGTGTTTGGGATTTGCGGGTCGGTTTTAAATGTATAATATTTTATTTAATTATTGCGGTATAATTAAAGGTTTCAATTTATTAATTATCATAATAACTCAAATGCTTCATATGAATTTTATTTTATTCCCGATTTAAAATGCTCTTAATATTTTTAAACTGCACTTCTGTGTCATTTCATATTTTGGTAAATATTTATTAATTATACATCGTATCATGGAATTAGATGCAATATGACAATCATAAAACATAACGGACTAGTAATCATATACCCAATTCTACATACAAGAAACACAAACTAACAAAACAAAAGCGAATCATTTTAGAACACGCCTACATTCTAAACGGCCACCATACGCAAAGACAGGTTACATAATACGCAATTATTTTCCCTCAGCCGCGTACAGGCGTATTCCACGTAAACGCGGTAGGCTCTAACGTATCATGTTAAGACATTTAGCTACCGTAAGCGAATAAAACGGTGTTTACATTGTACGCCCCGTCCGAGATCCAATCTGGACTGTAACAAATCGAGGCGACCGATGTTCTCGCGATTGAGTTATTACAGCTTCCTGTTAGGCTACTTGTTTTTGTAACTCCTACTGTTTTAATTAATTATACACAATAAATAATAAATATTTTATGTGTAATGCGATACGCAGGTTGTTCTGATGCTGTTGCCTGATACGACGCCCGGATCGAGTGTTCGCGCCACGGCGATTATTCAAACGCTGGCTTTTTATTGTTTCTTGAAGATATTAATGTTTTGTCCGATTCTTGGGTCTGATGCTTAAATTCTTCGTACTGGCTACTGTATTGACATAATTACCTACTTTTGGTTGTTTAAATTGTTTATGAAGACTACACACTAAGCGGGTGAATTTAATAGTTTTATTTTTGTGTCTCATTAATTTTAAATTTAAAAAAAATATTTTGTGTTAATCTGATACATAGACAAATCAGTCTCATTAATTTAACATACCTACACCTGCTAGTTGTGTGGGTTTATTTTAAATTTTATTTATTTAAATAATTCAAACTCATCTTCTGGAAATAATATACGTACTTACTACACTTTGTCACGCCTGACTTATATTGAGGAAGAAAATCAGAAATCTCTAAGTACGTGGGCCAAAATACTTTTTGATGCCTAAAAACTGGTCCCTCCGAAAGAATAATTAATTTTATGGCATATCAGTACAAAATTGCGCAAAAAGTATACTTATATCGAAATATAACATTATTTTCTAACGCAGAAAACAAGATTTGACCGGGAAAATATGTTATTTATCCTAAAATTGCAGTAACAACGTTGTAATTTTTGGTAACGCAGTCGTTCTTAGTACAAAATATTGCTGTCCTTGAGCACTGCGCCAAGATGTACTTAGCTATTTCTCAGAATATTTCCTAGGTGGCGTTGAATCTTAAATGTCCCTACGAAAATGTAACATTTGAACCTTATTACAACGCCAGTAGATATTTTTTACATTAAATATTTCATGGAATAAAAAAATATTTTGTCTGTGTCCCCAACAAAGAACAAAATCGTAACTACCTTGCGTTGCTATATAAAAATAAACCTTAAAGATAGTATGTTACATTTTATTTCACTTCATTTGGTTCGACTTATTGTAACTATTAGAATGAATGATAGCAACTGCGCGGGGGGAGACCGCTAGTCGGATCAGTCGCGACGCAGTCGTTGAGAGAGGTGCGTGCGTTTATTGCGTGGCCGCTGAGTTACCGCTGTCGAAAGGTAAGTACTGACGATATTTACATTATTGTTATTTTAATATGCAGCTAGTTATGTTTTGTTTCTGTCAGTGTTAGAATATTTGCATTTTGTTATTTTTTTTAGTGAATATTTACAATAAAGTCAAATATTTACAACTGCGTTACTGCTACACTGCGTTACTAGAAAAAGGTAACGCAGTTGTTGTAAAGGTAACGCAGTTGCGTTTTTTGATTATTTTTGATGTTAGAAATATGTTATTAAGATAGAAATGCAAAAATACTCTTTCGTTCTTCACAGAAAGAAGCTTCTGCACTAAATGGCGTTAACGAACGCAGAAAAGCAACGTCGTTATAGGCTTAAATTGAAGTTGGACCCTATAAAAAATGCTGAAGCCAAAAAAAAACATCTTGAAAGGTACCACGCAAATAAAAAACTTGTAAAAGATATGACAGAGCGTGAACACAGAAATATCAAGCGTAAATGGAAGACTGCGAACAAGAAACGACGAGAACGTCAAAAGTGTGCTCAACAAATTATGAACATTACACCACCGTCCAGCCCACGGCCAGGAACTCCAGTTTCTCCGAGATCTAGAGGCCGAAGACAATTACGAAGAGATCGCTCTGCAGTTTACAGAAAAAATCTGAAAATTCAGGAAGAACTCGAAAAGATGAAACGGCTGTGCGATAAATACAAAAAGAGATACCAACGAGCTAAATCCGCAATCAATGACAAGAAAAAAGTAAATAAGCTTAACCAAAACAAGTATTCAACGTTATCTAATGCAATCAAAGACCATTACAAAAGTTTGAAGTCATTGAGAGAGAAGAAAGCCTTAAAACGAATTTTCCAAGGAGAAGGCATAGCCAAGTCTAAAATGAAGATTAGTATTATACGCGAGACTTTGGGCATTGATCAGATGAAAGCGATGAAACAACAGAATAACCGTTCAGGGAAAAAGCTTCTGGTTGATAAAATTAAAAGCTTTTTTGACCGTGATGATGTTTCTAGAGCTACAGCGGGTAAACGGGAGACTGTCACCTTTAAAAAAATAAAAATGCAGAAGCGCTATTTACTGGACACAATGAAAGGCCTATTTCGTTCTTTCAAAAAAGAAAACCCAGAACTGAGATGTTCTTATTCGTATTTCATAAAAAATAGGCCTTTTTACGTAAAACCGCCTTCAGTTGCTGGAAGAGAGACTTGCCTATGCAAGACACATACAAATGCGCAGTATATTATAGATGCTCTTCACAAAATAAGAGTCCTTGCCACCTCAAACATGAACGAACTTATCACTAGCACAGTATGCTCGACATATAACAAAGCTTGTATGACTGGCAATTGTAAAGATTGTAAGACAAAAGAATTACTTTTTAGGGAAACAACAGGTAATCTCGGATTAGTGAAATGGGCTCATTGGATAAGGAAATCGGAAATGATTGAAAAATCAGGCAAAAAAGTTAAAGTTACTAAAAACGTAAAGGAAATAGCTGAAGGAACAGTTGAAGAATTGATAGGAAACTTAAAACGAACTTTGATACAATTAAAGAAACATGTTTACAACATTAAAGTACAGTACAAGAGTTATCGGAATGCTATAGATAATTTGAATAATAACGAAGTCGTTCTGCATGTCGACTTTAGCGAAAACTATAACTGTAAGCATTTTGAAGAGGTGCAGTCCCACCATTTTGGCGGATCAAGAAAGCAAGTAACTTTACATACAGGAGTTATGTACACGAAACCCGAAGGACATGACAAACCAACTGTAAATTCATTTTGTACCATTTCTGGGAATAATTCCCATAACCCTGCCTCAATTTGGGCCCACCTACATCCAATTATTCGCGAAATACAACACAACAACCGTCATATAACTACAGTTCACTTTTTCTCCGATGGACCAGCTACTCAATACCGGCAGAAGCAAAATTTTTATTTCATAAGTCATAGACTATTCAGCGAATACAATTTCATCCGCGTTACATGGAATTTCTTTGAAGCTGGTCATGGAAAAGGGGCTGCTGATGGCGTTGGTGGCTACCTCAAACGCACCGCAGATGAAAAAGTAGCTGCTGGTTCCGATATTTCTGATGCAGAAGCTCTTTATTACACTTTGAAGGATTTGAGCAAGGTTCAATTGTACTTACTGACTGAAAGCGACATTCAAATCGTTGAAAAAGCACTACCTAAAAACCTAGTGCCACTCCAGGGTACTATGGAAGTACATCAAGTTTTTACTGACACTCCCGGTGAACTTCAATACAGAGACCTCAGTTGCTTTTGCGAAAGGGGTTTTTGCCGTTGCATGAATCCAAAAACATATCAGCCTGTTCCTGTTTCTGTCATTAATACACTTAGAGAAGATATTCTTTCGTTTGAATTGGATGAGGAATCAGTCCTAGATGACATTTCTAATGTCGTTGCCGTACCTAGAATATCATATTATAATACGGTTTATTCCTCATCTTCCAACTCTGACGACGAACCTTTAGCAAGCTTTAGCCAACCATCGGTTTCTAATATAAACGAAATGCAGCTAATTGAAAAGGAAAATGTTCATCCTTCAAAAATATCTGACGGTGTCCATGTTTTAATAAAAGTGTCTTCTGTCAAAGACAAACACTACACTTACCTCGGCGTTGCTAAAAGTGAAGTCGATGAAGAAGGAGACGTAAAAATTATGTTTTACAAGATGGTAGATAAAACTGGCAAAAGATTCGTAGCAGTGGAGACTGATATTTCTTACGAGCCTTACGATAACATCTTGGAAATTGTTCCTAACCCTAAAGTTATCGCAAAAGGTAAAAGGGTATATTTTTATTACGATGAAGCAATTAACGTATATGAAAAGTAAGACTGAATTATTTGTATTTAATTTGCTAAGTTTGTTGTTTTTGAATTTATTTGAGTTACTTGATACTATATCACTTAATAAGAAGTAAAATTTTGTTTTGTTTTATCATTATAACAGATCTCTATAGTAAGTACAAAGTATAGTATGTAAGAAAATACTACTGTGTTACTAAGCTTACTACTGCGTTACTTTTGTGTCCCTTTGATTATTGTAGTAATTTCAGTAATACATGGGCTTCTAGTGATCTTAAATGCCTGAACCTCTTACGGACGTATTATTGATCAAAAGTGGAAGGTTATGCCATTAGGTGGTATTAAATATAAGTTGTTTTTTGTTATTAATAGGAAAGTTTATGTTTTAAAATGACACTTTGGTAACGCAGTAATCTTAATTATTAAGAATACTCCATGAAACTGATTATTTCTGTGATTTAACTTACTAAGAGCTAAATGTAAGCGTTACAGTTTAAAACTGGCATATTGAAAAGTCTGATTGTGCAATTTTAATTAAAAAAGTTAATTTTGTAAAAAAGTAACGCTGTTGTTTCATTTCTTGACACCTTGATATATTAGTTGCCAGAAATATGATAAACTCATTAAAACTATCGCTGCAGAGGTATGTATACTATAAATCGAACAATAACTAATCTATATTTACCTAAAAAAACAAAGAAATTTAATATTTTATTTTTATTTTTTTTCGAAATTTGTATGCTCGGATTAGGCATAAAAAAGTATTTTGGCCCACGTCTTTATAAGGCAGCTAACAATTTTACTCAATTCTCAACCACATTTGCAATAACATCAAATCCATTCTAATAAACGCAATTCAATCGTCTGTTTGTGACATTCTTTTAGACATTCCTACACTTTATCAATATTTTTATTTTATAAGTTTGTCTGTCTGTTCTAGCCTGAACAGATTTTTGAACCTCCCAAACAGGTTTATGAATTTTAAGAACACCTGGACAGATTTTGAGGCATTAACTTTGGCAGATAGCTGACGCTTAAAATAGTAGTTTAAAGTTTCTTCTATTTCTTACATTTCCAACCTTTGTGAACTTAGCTTAAATTTTTCGTGGCTAAAATATACGGGTGACATCGCGTTGACCAGCTATCTCGCAATAAAACGGCAGACCAGTTGGTTACGAACTTAAGGCTGATCTGTCCGAGAGGCTCGTTATGGCACGTGACTTAGCACTCCGAGGGCTCATTACTCTTACCCTTTGAGTTATAGTACCGACTGTCGACTCTCACCTGCCACTAAACATGGAGGTTATACGTTCTAAGTAAATACAAACTTAAGAATAGTTTGAGCAAACGGTTGTTTTGATTTTACGGAATTCAAATTACCCTTGCTATGTCTTTCGGGTAAGTTAAGGAATTTACCAGAAAACAGCTTAAATTAGAAAGTAGCTTATTTACTGTTGTATGCCAAATGGTGATGACAAGAATATGTTTTCACCGGATTTAGGTTCGTTATTTGTTTTTTGAAATCTATGCGCAGGATTCGAAATAATGGCCCAGATACTATACAGGGCTCAATAAAAGGCGAAACTGTTTCTGAAAAAGAATACCACTTTAAGACTTAAAATAAATGTAAATGAATAAAAATAAAACAAAAATATCTGCTATTAGTACAACTTCCATAAAATAAATTTCATAACGAATTGGAAGATCGTTTTACGCTCCAAAGTCTGGCCTTTGCCCTAAAGGATGAGACAAAATTGAAAGCACCGTCAAAGCAAATGACACTAAAGTATTTCTCCGGTGTGTTTCGATCACGATTCACACTTATTTCGTACTGTTAAGTCACATTAAACGTCACCTCAAGGCGAGCCTCTGAGCGTATTGACCGAATCACGCGAATATGACAACCCCTACCACGAATTTAGTGGTTAACCTCCCAAAATGTCATCATGTCTCACATTTTTGCAGTTTGAGGAAAAAACAACAGTTATGGAACATCAACCCATGCTTAGAATTCACTCACGTCTTTTACAACAAATCCTACGTTGTCAAATAGATTAATTACACAAAATGAAGTGGCCTGACATGCTTTCGATTCAGACAATTTATAATTGACGTATCATTCGAATTCTCATCATCGAATCCTAACAGTAGTACAAAAGACACGTAGTAGCGACAGTAATTGAACAAAGAATAAAGTCGGTTAGAGCTGCTTCGGTCACAGCCGTGGCGTCGGCCCGAGGCGTCGCGCGCATCGCTTAATGTCCTGATTATACGACTATATGTCATTATGGGTCATTACCGACGCTAATAGTCCACGCGGGGACACACCGAAATTGTTTAAAATTCTTAAACGGCTTGTTATTTGAAATATGTGATCCCACGTCGCCCGAATAGCCGCACGTTTTGCAAGTCGCTGTATGTCACGACTTGAAGTGTAAATTATTTGGACCGAAATTCTTTGGAAATTGGCCTTTTTGCTGTATAGCATTTGTTTGGAATAAAATCATCCTAGCTAAAAAGGTTATATTATTATATAGTGAACAACCAACATTTTTGCACAGCTTCAGAAAAGATGACTAAAGCTTGATAACGCTTTTCTCTTCAAAATTCAATAGCACCTAATGCTACATAATTATTGATACGACATTATACATACTTATTTATTTACAATAAACATGACAGGAACAGATAGAAACAAAATCAAGCGTTACCGAAGCGGCTCGATACCAAATTAATAGCTGCAATTTTCAAAATGATTCCTAATGAACAGCTTTAAGTAAAAATTGATATCTATCGAAAACCGCATCGATATCATTAATTCCAGAAGGGTCGTGTTAGATACGTCGAATTAGGACGTATTTGGGACGGAAATCACTAGCCTACCAATCCTACCATATGTCGATTTCAATCAGAGAAGGGTATACCTATTATTATAGGTAGCTCTTTATTTTAATATTTGGTTTTTGTTCTAAAATATCCGTATCTATTTCTCAGGCTTTTTTAAGTTTTAAATGTAATTTACCTACTCCAAAAGCAAATCACATTTGCCGATAATAGCAGTCTTTTGATAAAATATAAATATAATTGAAAAGTATGTTCACTTTTTTTCGCAAAATAAGCACGAAAATAAACCGAAAATTTTCCACGAGGAAAATTTTGCCGTGTATGTACTTACTAGTGGAAAAAACCCTAACGAAAAAAATCCCTTAAGAGCTTATGAAAAGATAGACATTCCCAAATCACTGGCCCCTAAATATTTATTTTTACTTCGAAATAGAAAGAAGTAAGAACTTTGTAGGTCTTATTTGTTATTTTTGTTTGTAACATCGAGACTTCTCTCGATACTTGTTGTACCTATACACGCGTACATCGAAATACGTGAATTCGTTTCGCTCTCGACGTTTTTGTCTCAGAGCGAAACCGCGTCGTCACCCTTTTTTGTAAGTCGTATCACGTCCAAAAATGACGTAAAAACAAAATATTATTTTTCGTCACGCCCGTCCACGCCACACTAGCTATTTATTTTTGAGTTTCTAATAAATTAGTTTCTGCTGTTTTTGGAAAAGAAATAAAAACTTTCAACACTCTATTTCGTGTTATTAATTGACTCCGTCTCAAGATGCTTTATGACGTTGATGTACCTACATTGCAAATAGAAGACACTTTCAAGAATGTTTATTTTCATATTTGATATGTTCCTATTAATTAAAAAAATGGTACCAGTTAACTTCACAGAAACACCAGACTACTGTTTGAAGAACCACAATAATTAAAATAATTAACCGAGAAAGCTAAAAAAACCTGAGATGATTAAAAGCTAGGCAAAAGTGCCACTTCGCACATGTCGCGTCCCCCCACACAAAAGGGGAAACAAATTAAGAGGGCGTCGCACGAAACACGACTTTAATTACACGTAACGCAATCACTTTACTGTTTAACTTTAAATTTTATTCAATAATTCTTTCAGTTGCTAGTGTCTTAAGGATCATAATCGCGTTTCAATAATATCCAGAAAATTTAAGCATACATTGCAGATCATAATCTACCATGTTAAAAGGAGTATAGTACAAAATCGTCAAGGTATAAAGTGGAGTCTAGAAAACCGTCATTGATAAGTAAAGGGCGTAGTTCGCGTGCGGCCCTACCGAGCCGACAGCGGAGCCCGACATATGGGCATGACCGCTGTCAGGTGGGCCCTGAGGCACCTGTCAATATTATGAAATTGTAACGTAGATGGCTGACGTCCAAGGTAGCTTCTTGCCGTCACGATTGCTAAAAACGCGAATAACAACATTTTAATTTCAAATTCTTAGAAGCTCTCTCATAATATTGTCAAGACAATAATTTTTCGAAAATACGACGTGGAATTCAAAATATGACTGTTTCTGATATATTTTTAATCAGCTACATTTTTAACAATTTCGAAGTTCAATTAGGTACTTACCTAAATAGCAATATACTTACACTACAAATCCGAATGTATGTACTTAACCAAACTGCGGATTTTGAGTTTCGGTTACTAATTTCATAAACTCCTGTAACAAAACCCACGCACTGTCCCAATTCTAACCCCACAATTAATAAGCGCTCTCAAAAAGTTTCAATAGCAAACTTTTCTGGCAAAATCCTGCAGTTTGAAGATAGCAACACAGCTAAGCAGCAACAGGGACCATGTTCAATTGTAGCTACAAACGAATTCATTTTACAAAACTCATCTTGCAGACGTCGCCGTTGTCGCGTCGTGTGACGACATGACACAGAAGTTGGCGGGAAAAGTTTTGTTTTTTTTTGGAAGAGACAAGGAGGTTTCATGTTTTTTTTTTCTTTAATTAAGAAAGTAGCGTTCCGTTGTTTGGTTTGTATGAGATAATGCAAAACTATGAAAATATGTAGGGTGTATAAATCCAAACTAATATTATAAATGCGAAAGTAACTCTGTCTGTCTGTCTGTCTGTCTTTCTGTCTGTCTGTCTGTCTTTTCTTCACGCCTAAACTACTGAACCGATTTGTGTGAAATTTGGTACAGACATAGTTTGGAACTTGAGAAAGGACATAGGATAGTTTTTATTACAAAAAAAAAATAAAAAATAAATTATTCCGGACATATAGCGCCATCTATTGGTCAAATCAAAAATCTGCTGGTAGTCACTATTCCACGCGAACGAAGTTGCGGGCAAAAGCTAGTAGATACATAAATGATGGTTCTTGCAGTTCTGAAAATGAATCAATCTACTTACTTATATTTAAAAACAAATAATATATTGTAAAAAAACTACATTAATTTAGTTTACTTACATAGAAGTTTCCTGGAAAAGGACTAAAATGACAGCGTTTAATTAAAATAAATGCAGCATAGATTTATAAAGGTTGCTCCTTCGAATAAAACATCTTTGTATTAACTCCCATTTTTGTCTAATTCTTCCACGTCCAATGTCATTCAGATTCAATTAAACAGACTAATAACTTCAAAATATCTCTTCCAGTGCATCGGTAGCGTGGTGAGCGGCGTCGGCGACGCGTGCCCGGAAGCGTCACGGCCGCGTGAAGACCGGAAATGGGCAGGATGACCGGATCCTATCTCCGCTCTCCTGCCTACCTGCCCACCATGTTGTGACGTCACCTCGCCCCAGCGCACGCTTCGCACAATACCATACATTCTGCTCAGATTTTGGACTTGTTCTGTCAAACCAGAAACGGTTTTCCCGGTCGAATTTCGAATTCAGAATTTGAATGTTCATTCGGTTTATGAAAATCTGATATGTAAAGGAGATGGCCAAAAAAACACCCAGAATCGACAGGAACTTCATATGTATGATTGGATTCAGTATAATTTATGGATTTTAAAAAGTATTTCAAATCATCTAAAAACCATGGGGTTCTCTTTTTATAACGTTTTTTCGATCAAGATTTTAGTTCACAAAAAGTTTACTTTTACTATTTGATGTTCGTTAGAAGTTGAATGCAGACTCGTGATTGGACCGTTTTGCATTGCTAAGTCATTTGTTATATTTGACAATGCCACATGGCGCGATTTTCAAAGACAATTTCTCCAAAAACATTTCATAGCCAGTTGTGAAGGTTGCATGTAACTGCGAAACCTCTCCAAGTAGGTAAGGTCGGTGCTTAATCATATCTGGAGTGGTTAAATACAAGACCTTTTAATCTCCAGGCAAACTCTGTAACTATGGGGATATTACCATTGGCTTGTATAATGTTAGTGTACCTTGTTTTTTATGTGCCTTGATGTCAATAATCTTATAAATCTACATAAATTCAACAGAACTTATTTTTGTGAAAATATGATATAGCTCCTATACCCCATGGATTTCAGACTGGATTTTTTGGCACCATCAAAGGTCAATAATAATGAACCCATTGGTACCCATTTCGTTGCTGTCGATTCTGGGTTTTTTTTCTATGAAAATTTGGCCATCTCCTTTATGTAACAAGGAAACATACGCTGTTATAACAAGCTGGAGGCAAACAATCGCCACTCGAGTTGGCGGATCTCGCTAAAACGTGCACACTGCCAAACCTGAGTTTGCCGAAGCAGAACATCCACCGGTTATCATTGCGGGAGTATATAATTGTTGGCAATTTCGCGTCTCCATTCAAGCCGTGAATAGCAACCATTAGGCAGAACCCTCCATGCGCCCTCCTCAGCTAATAAGTGCATTTTCCTTTACAGGACTCCTTAGTGCCATAGTTAAAGCCTCTACTTTTAAAAAATGGCCGTCTCCGCCATTTTACATTCAACTGGATATTAAAATGATTGTTAATTGTAGTTATTAAGCAATTCGTTTAATTAATAATGAGAATAAAGTGCTTCGTAATTAGCAACGCTGGTTTTATTGTCAACTCTTTTTAATTAGTAGGTAGTAAATGACTAAAATACGGGAGAGTTCTGACTGTGCTTTCAGGAAGTCTGGGCGTTATTATAAAGTCTGAAATGTATTCGTAGTAAGAATTTGTAAGCAATAACATTAATTAAGTAGTTAAATACATTTTTCAGCAATATTTATAAAGTCAGTAAGTGCATATTTCCTTCTCAACGCATTATTTAATTTCAGTAAAAAACATATTTTCAACATTAACTTTACCTAATAGCTTTGTCCTTAAACTTGTCTCTGGTAACCGCCGCCAGAATTCCCGCCCACAAAGTTTTGCGGCTTGCAGAATTTTCTCATTCGAATACCAGATGGCATTTAAATACATATCACATGGAATATTAACGTAAAACATAGCAAATTACTGTAATAACCGCTTTTATGGAACACTTGTTCCATCGAAGGACCTACTAATTTAATAATATGGTCTATCTATAGGACCTACATGTCCCTAGGGATCGAAACAAAGGCGTGTTCATCTGCTTCGAAGAAATAGACTAAAGGATTATCCGGATTTTACTTCTAATTCCAGCCATAAGCTAACCCACGAGACCTAAGAAGGATTAGCACTTAACACTTTACCGTTAGGTAATCTGTTAAGACGAATTAAGGAGGATCATTTCTAACGCGAAATATTTAAATCATAACAAATTAAAATGTGAGCTCCTAAAAACTTCCGCATTTATGAAGCGTTCGTGTTGCGGTGTCTTTAAATTTCCCAATGGTAGGTAATTGGCAATTTGGAGTAGTCACAATACAATATGAGCCGCTACTTTTAAAGCTGAAGTTATCCTTACTGCGATGGATGTGCACAATGGTGGCGGCGGAGTAAGTCACGACTCGGTGTCCTGCGGGCACCCACCTGTGCGCCACATGAAAATTTGGAAATATTTTAGCACATTTCTTTTAATAATTTGACGGCATCATTACTGTGAGCGTGATGTCTGAACAAAGAGCGGCTACTTTGAACGTATTTTGTTTATTGCGCAAGGCTCATGGGGTCTTTAGTTTTTGAGCTGCTACCGAACAAGAACGAATCGTAAAGGAGATGGAAACTTCATATGTATGATTGAATTCAGTATGATTTGAGGATTAAAAAATAAATAAGATATTAAAATCGTTTGAAAAACTCAAAATCATAAATATTTTAATAAAAGCATTTCTTAATTTGTATACCATAGTTCCACATACCTATATTTTAACAGGGTTGAAATTAAACAATAATAAATGATTTTATAGTTTTTTTTTTTCAACAATAACAGCCTATTTCACAACATCTACATGAATACAAATTATTAAAATGACATGACATGCAATGGTGGCACAAGCTCTAAATATATTTTAAAGTAAAGTATCTCTATCTGGAACATCAATGGCTACTTCGTGTACTGTGCTGGTTTCTTCTGACCTCACACTCGCTTGTTCTAACTTCACAATCGCACTACGAACTAGGATGATGACATACCATTGCATACCTGTGAAATAAGAAACACTGTTATATTCAATGAAATGAAAAATTATTTATGTTACAAAAGATATAAAAACTAAGGATATATTTCCACCTTTCTGTTAGGAAAGCAATATTTTTAAGTTCAAATGGCTGAAGCTATAATTATAAAGATAGAACCTTTGGAAGGAAAAAACTTCGAAACTTGGACTTCGATTATTTTTCCTAGTGACATCATAACATAAGGAAAGCCACAGGAAACAGCAATTTTTGTAAGGTAGCGTTACATCATACGCAATATGGAAAGTCACGTATATTCTCTCTTTTATACCCGGGGGTAAGCTCAAACATCAGCAGTTAGAAACACAATCGTGACCAACAATAAACTGGCCATAATCGTCGATATAGTAAAAATTTGCATTTACTACCACAACTTGAGAACGAGTATGTTGACTCGGAATTCATTTATTTTTGAAATATCCATGCTTATTTACGTGAAAACAATTAACATAGGCATTGTGTAGATGTCATTAAGATTTAGTATCTACGAGCGTTTCCCACAGTGATAACTAATAACGGTATTGGATTCGCGTAAGTATTTTGCAAAGAAAATCAAGGTGTTTATTAAAAGCTTCGAAGAAGTACGAACGTAGATAATTCAACTTTTAAAGCTTTTTTAAAGAAAAGTTATTGTCTTGAACTGTTCTAATACTGTTCTGTACTGTTCAAGAAATAACTGAACTTGTTCTAGCTAGGTTTTCCTAGCATAGTATTGTCACTTTTGGAAACTGATTTAGAGTAAATAGTTTTATTTTTAAAAAAGAAGTTGTATAAACTAAGAACTGTTAGTAGGCACAGATTACTAAATAGTTACAACTTCAGTACTTGCAATAATAACGATAGTTATACCCACATATAGCAAACAGAGCGACGCAGACATCGAATACCATCCTCCTGGACAGCAGTACGAAGGTGGGGACTAACGCAGCCAGAGTGGTGACCACCCCGTAGTACAAGTATAATCGCAGCATCAAGATATCTTTCTGAAAATATTTACTGGTTGAAACATATGTAATGGTCAGATGGTAGTCCACATGAGGCTAAAGGAAAGAATAACACAGGGAAAAGGACTTTACTGAAATTCTTAAATTGTTTGAATCCGTGCCTTAAAATTATTGTTATTTCTATCAAATCTGTATCTGTGCAGATCTAAGGGGGAGGCCTATGTTCAGCAGAGGACGTCCTATGGCTGAGATGATGATGATGATGAGTATCAAAAATACATTAGTAAGCTGATTGGTTATAGCTATCTAAGAACCGATATGCGTAATGTATCAAATATTATGAAGTCCTTAGGGTTATCTAAGTAGGTAGCCTACTTTGTCCAGATGGATTCGTAATCTATGCTACTCACAGATTATCAGTTTATTGCAAATGAAATATCTATACCTATATGTATATAAACCTACCCATATAATTATTGTGACGCTAGAGAATAATCAAAACGTTCGTTCAATTCGTTAAAAAAAGAAAGTCAGCCAAAAAATATTTTGCATTTCAATATACTATCTTGAAATGAGGCCCCTACCGTACCTCATACAACATAATGACTCATACAACAAATGACCCGAATCGCACTTGGATTAAGTATGTTCATAACAAAGTGAATCGACTGTACCTATACCTACTGTTTTGAGATAAGAACAGTCAAAAGACAAACTTACTCAGACACAAAAATTGACTGGGTATTTGATTTTGACTCGTAAAAAATGTTTGTACTTACAAAGATCTCAGGACTACATACCAAGGTACTTAGGTAGTCATCCTCCGAGCCTTTTTCCCAATCATGTTGGGGTCGGCTTCCAGTCTAACCGGATGTAGCTGAGTACCAGTGCTTTACAAGAAGTGACTGCCCTGCCTGACCTCCTCAACCCAGTTACCCGGGCAACCCGATACCCCTTGGTTAGACTGGTGTCAGACTTACTGGCTTCTGACTACCCGTAACGACTGCCAAGGATGTTCAATGACAGCCGGGACCTACGGTTTAACGTGCCATCCGAAACACAGTCAATGGTGTCTAAGATATACTTAGAAAGTACATACAAACTTAGAAAAGTTGCATTGGTACTTGCCTGAACTGGGATCGAACCCGCGCCCTCATACTTGAGAGGTTGGTCCTTTACCCACTAGGCCACCACGACTTTTTAAGGTACTTAGGTAGATAGGTAGGTAATTCCTATTAACCTGTTTGAAAATACTTAGGTATAGTTATCGGCACGGATATTGAGCCCTGACCTTCACCTGCGCAGAAGCGATTTATTGGTTTATATTTATGTGTACAGTGCGCAAAGCGATCCTCACTCTTCCGCCGAGAGCTCAATATCCGTGCCGATAACTATACTTATTCTTATGAAAATTTCTTACCTGACAAGCAGCAAATAGCAGCATAATGTTCAAAATAACACTCATACCAAAGATACTGAACAATATTGTCGACGTCACCACCTCTAGCGATGACCCATCCAGCAACTGGGACTTCTTCAGCTCTGTCCTTATAACTAGACATGTTACTGCAGCCAGTGAGAATATCTGCAGGTTTGAAAAATATATGGTAAGCGTGGTCTCCATGGTCAAACATAAAACGTGGTTTAAAAAAAAAAAGGTGGCACGGTAAGCTTAATTTGGCTCTAATGGTGAACAAATAAAACGTGATTTTAAAAAGTACCGGCTTTAATGCTAGGTTTAGACCATTTTTTCGAAGTGGTAGTTCAACCCCAGCTTTTAAAGACCGTGTTATGATAAAGTGGTCTGTACCTGAACTGCAAAATGTGAGCTTCAAACAAAAACCCTTGTAAGAATTAGGAACACCCCAAAAACCCGACTGGATATGAGCCTAACCCTTTATGCCGGAAGGACCTATGTCTGAATGACGTACCAAAAACCCAAAATATCAACTTAACACTCTACTCAAGGGATCGTTACAACAAGAGCACAGCATGAGGTATTTTTTTCGATTCCAAGATCATGCAAAGTGTCGTTGGGTATTCCCACCAGGAATTCCTTGGCAAAGAATTGGGTCATTCAATGGTAGGGGACCGCCCTTATTAACTTGAATTAAATTACAGACAGAGTGGAACACTGTCTGTCTGGGTTTAAAAAATTGTAGAAGGTAGGTAGGTAAGCTTACTTATAGAAACTACTTACAATATTAATTAATCCAAACACAACGATGCCATGTCGCAAAGGCAAACAGCAGCAGCACCTTCTCACTTCTGGTACCTTCATACGCATTTCGAAACTTTTGTCTTCAACTTAAAATAAACTGCCAAACGACCACGGCACTCGATTTGCTGTGCAAACTAAACTATTAATATGCATTTAATAACGATTATGCATTATCTATCCAGTAATAAGTCAACATTAACATCATAAACTTACAATGTCAACAAGTTCGTTGACTTTATACATAAACAAATTGACAATGTTGTTTTAATTAGGTGATTAATCTGAAGTGTTTTTTTAAGGCCAATGAATAAGTCAACATAATTCCTTAAATGATTTAGTCATGAATAATGCATGAAGTACGAATGCACTTGTCGAATCATTTGCTCATTGCTAGTTATTGCATAATTGAGCCACCCACGGTCGACCCCCAACATACTCGAACGATTATCCCCCATTGTTTATTTTTCGTTCAATTACCATCTGGTTCCAGTTAACCGTATTAGCGGTTTGTTTGCTGATTTAACTAATGCAATAACGTGTATCGTACCTACCCATAGTTTATTTTGGAAATTAACTGCACTGTTTTGATTTAACGATATGTTTAGCTAGGGAAATATCGAAATTACAAAATGTCTAGCTTAACAATTTCTGCACAGCAGCTCGTTATATAGGTGCCTAATTCTTAGTTTTTATATTTGTTGGTGCACATAGCATAGCACTGTTGGAAACGGATTCTACTGTTTTTATATTCGTGTTATGAATACGCATCTCAGCTAATATTTCGTAGCTCGAGCTGCGCATCTACCTCACACAGCTAAATTGCTACAACGGCTCATCTGACTGTTATCGCTACATAGCTTATCATCTGTGAAAACAGTCACAGCTAAGCTACTAGGTAGGTACATTTTCGTAACATAGCTGCATAGCACATCTCCAGTGGAGCAGCAGCAAACAGCCTCAGTGTTGCCTCCCAGGTGCCTACCGGCTGGTTAATAAGTTGCACGAACTATCTTCAGCTTTAATTTAATCACTTGTGCTTTAATTCAAATCATTTAATTAAACTCAAGTCCAAGGTCTAGTTTCAAATAAATACTCCTTACAAAAACTCAAAAGAAATCAAAAATACTGGCACACAGTGCATTGCCATTCATTTTTCAGCAGGAGAGAAGTAAAAACTACGTTTTGTTTTTGTGTAGAAAACAAAAAAAACACCTACTAAAAGGACTGTCTTAATGTATGTGTTGAATTCATTTTAAATAAAAAATCGATAACTATTTTTATCAGTATAATTTTGTACCTCTTATTTTGTTGATAAGCCCCTCTATTATTTTTTAACGTTCCGTTATTTCTATAGTGAACAAAACGTAGCACGTTATTTATAATCTTGTTTTTATCTGTGGTTGGTCTTGCTGGTTTTAGATAGAATTTGAGACCGAAATTTACTAAATAATAATTAATATCAAATCAGTATTGATATATAAACAATAAAAGTACAAAGGTGAGATATTTTGAAGACGTAATTCTTGGTAAAAACATAAAAAAATATACTCGCCTCCCGAAGCGTATTTTGAGGTTAGATAACATATCGTGGAATTAGATAATTTTTGGGTTTATGACTGAACTCCTTTGCCTGTCGAAGTTTAGTACTGTATAATATTGTAAATGAGTGGCTATTATATCAATTTATAAGTGTCGAATATATTTTGACGAGGTCTGTTTCATTCGGAGCTTGTATGATGTTAATGACATTTCGATGCTGCAATAGTGCCCGTGATGCCGCAAGCGATAATCGCACTATTTGAATAAAACAATTAGTTACCAGCTTATTCTAGAATGTTTATTCGTTTATTCTAGAAATGGCTGCTCAGCTCTTCAACCGAATTGGACAAGTGGGCCTGGGTGTGGCGCTCGTTGGAGGAGTCGTCAACTCTGCTCTCTATAATGGTAAATATCTTCTTATTCTGTTTGTATGATAGGTCAGTGGGTCGTCAAAAAAATGGATGTCTCATCATCATCACCAAGGTCCAAGAGAATATATATGGAGAATATATATGACAGCTGGAGTACATGTACTTATCCTTAAGATTAACATACACTACGATGACATTCCAAGTATCACAGGTAAATGGTTGAACCATAGTTAATTCAACCACTCATAAAAGTCATATACTATGGCAGTAAAAAATACAAGCGCGGATCCACCGTTGTGGGCATGATGGGCATGCCCACAACCTTAATAGACTTGTGACGTCACACTTTTTCGGTCTTTTGGGATCGATAGGCTGATGATAACACAAGGGAACAAAATAAGACTTTTTTATTGCATGAAATTGTATGACTGTTGTTTACTAATTCGAGGTTTATTTTTTTTCTAACAGCTTTAGTTTTTAGGTACTTTTGTGTCCCATAACTCAAAAAAATACGCGCTCGCTACGCTCGCGGCTTCTTCATTTTGTGGTGGTTTAAGTCCAATGTCGAAAACGTTCGATTAGTTTAAGTTAAAATTGAAAGTAGAAAAGGATAGCACCCCCATAACGCCCTCTTTCAGCACTTTCTGGTTGAGAAGAAGCGGTGAAGAACAAACTTCCCAGCAACACAGCTGTCTATTACAATAAAATTATTATTATTTACAATAGGCACTATTTTACATTATTTACTTGTTTTGATACTTTTTGTTCCACAACTCAAAAAATTTCGCGCTCGCTCCGCTCGCGGTTTTTTCCCTTACCAGAGGCTTCTTTTTTACTGGTTAGGGTCATTTCGTGCCCCAGGACTCCAAAATTTTGCGCTTGTTCCCTCACAGCTTCTTAATTTCACAGTACTTTTTTAAATATTTCTTTAGGTATGTTTGTGACACAGAACTCAAAAATTTCGCGCTCGCTGCGCTCGCGCTACTTTATACGGTTTTATGCTGCGTCTTCGCTTTTGGTTTTATAACTTGATAACTACAACAAAATCTAAAAATCCATACATAGGGGTGCTTTAGTAATGATAGCACCCGGAGCATAAGCTAGAGACGGAACTGATGTTGAGCATAATATGCGCTTATTCCTAAAAAAATACGTTTTTAGCATTATTAGATTAGCACTATTTTTTTTTTAATCGGGTCCGATTTCCTCCTAATTTTATTTCCATTCCTAATGCCAAAGTCCTAATGCTCAAAAAAAGGAAATAATCGAATTCAAGAGTTCATAAACGACTTGCATGATTGTTAATGAGCATGTTCATGCTCCGACTTATACTTAGCTGATTTTCTAGAACTGTGACCACAACCTTTTTTGAGGGCTAGATCCGCGCTTGAAAAAATAGGCTATTAGCCTGTTGTATATCAGAGCTCAGATATATGCGAGACACAATTGATGTTCTATTGTTTTATTATCAGTCATATACAAGCAGTTATATTTCTCAACGGTAGGAAATGATCACACATGCACGTTTTGTACAAACTAGTACGTAACACAGAACACTAACTTTTGAATAGATATTCATTTATTTTCTAAATTTACAGTTGATGGTGGCCACAGGGCTGTGATCTTCGACAGATTTGCTGGTGTGAAAAACTTGGTGGTTGGTGAAGGCACCCACTTCTTTGTCCCGTGGGTGCAGAGACCAATCATTTTCGACATCAGATCCCGCCCTAGAAACGTTCCCACCGTTACTGGAAGCAAAGGTAATTTTTAACTGAATCATTTAAAATGAATACCTAAAATAAAATAAATGAAAATTCATTCCACATGTAGCTGATGTAGCTTTCAGTGTAAGAATTATTTCCCACATTTGAGTAGTTTAATCTTTATTGTGGTGTTTTAAGTTTATTTCTCCCAAGTTTCATCAAAATCCATTCAGGCTTCACGTGAAAGAGTAACAAAATATCTATACTCCCTCATTTATAATGTTAATGTGCTATAATATGATTTTTCTAAATATGCACTTGTACATGTTTCAGATCTTCAAAATGTGAACATTACTCTCCGTATCCTGTTCAGACCGATCCCTGACCAGCTCCCAAAGATTTATACCATCCTCGGTATTGACTATGATGAGCGAGTACTGCCTTCCATCACTTCTGAGGTCCTGAAGGCTGTGGTAGCGCAGTTTGATGCTGGAGAGCTTATTACACAAAGAGAGGTAAGATAATTCTGTTAGTGCCTAGAATATTCCAGAAAACTATTGTTTTCTATTAACTGCTTGTATACCAGTAATTATAAGATTATCAATCGTCTATACTGCGGGTTAGGTGGCCATGTTCTTCAGCCGTCCAATCAGGATCAAGGAATGATTTTGTTTAATAGTTGTGCATAAAGTTCGTAATAATATTATAGCTAACTTCTTTTACCGACTTTTACGCCTTTTACCACCCTGCTGCCCTACGTAAGCATATCACCAGCCGTTTTCGACGAACGAGAACGTGCTTGCGTGAACAATGGCAAATCTGAGTTTATGTGTCTTGAGATGCTAAGGAATAAAAACGGATGACAGCGCCGTGCAACTTATCATTTCATTACAAAATGATTTACCTATCTATACGTAACAAAACCCAATTGTGTTTCACAGGTTGTATCACAGAAAGTCAACGAGAGTTTGACTGAGAGAGCGGCGCAGTTCGGCCTTATCCTGGACGACATTTCAATTACACATTTGACCTTCGGCAAGGAGTTCACACAGGCCGTCGAATTGAAGCAGGTCGCTCAACAAGAAGCCGAGAAGGCGAGATTCCTCGTAGAAAAGGCTGAACAACAAAAGAAGGCGGCCGTTATTGCTGCCGAGGGTGACGCCCAAGCCGCTGTCCTACTCGCCAAATCCTTCGGCCAGGCTGGTGAAGGTCTAGTCGAGCTCCGACGTATCGAAGCTGCTGAAGACATCGCCTACCAACTATCTAAATCTCGCAATGTTACTTACTTACCGCAAGGACAAAATGTTCTCTTAAATCTTCCCACACAGAACTAATCTTGGCTAAAAACAACGCTGGAACGTGTTCAATGTAAATCGGGGTTGGTTCTGTAAAATGCATTTGTATTTACAAAACTATAATGTATAAGAATGTTGCATTTGTTGAGACAATGGTATGGTTGCGCCAATAGATAGTAGTCCATATTAGTTTTATGAAAAATTGTAATTACGCATTAAACTATAATTTTGTTGAAAAACTTCTTTTATTTCCATTATAATTCACTCACCACATGAAGGTCCATTGAATTCAATAAAAAAAATGATTTTATTAAGACAGAATCCTCTTAGGCACTTGTCTCACCGGCAACGAGTAACGAGTAGAGCTAGAACTAGAAACGAGTTAGCGAGACGCGGGGAGCGAGTGCGTAGTTCCGATATTTGTGTAGCTCGGTTATAAGCGAGTGTGCGAGTGAGGCGGGCGATTACTCGCATCACTCGCTCGCTAGATACGCACTGCAGAGAAATGACCACTGGTTGCTCTCTCGGCGTGAGTTCTAAACGCTTGGCGAGTGTTATCTTTCATAGCTTTTGTCGCTCAGCGACAAACTAGTGAAGCGAGTGCTCGCCGGCAGTGTGAACAGTCAGCGATCAACTATTTGTATATGCATCTCTTTTGTTCACTTGGAAAGTATATCTATTGTACGTTTCTTTAGTCGTTTTCTCGTTGTTGGTAGGACAACTGCCTTAGTTATTATAGTACCAAGAATTTTGGAGTGGTAACATGTTGTACCCATAACACCACAGTGGCATGTAGGCATGTTGAATCCCTCTGCAGGGACAGTCCCACCTATCTCATCTTCAAACTTATTTTTGACGTGACAACGACTTATAAATTGGTTTGCCGGGTGACACTACAAGAAACTGCGTTACGCTCCGCTCACGTTATGCGCTCACAATGAGAGCGAGTGAGAGGCACGCGTCCCTTCCACTCGGGCATGGTTAGCCCGCCTAAGAGCGAGAGACAGACACAAAAAGTGAAAGGCACGCGTCCCTTCCACTCGAGCACACTTAGCCCGCCTAAGAGTGAGAGAGACTCAAAGTCGTTGTCACGTAAAACTTTCGCCCGTATACCGACTTTACAGGCAACCAATTTTTTTTACTTTAAAAGTGCTTAACTCTAGGCCGCATAGCAAATAAAACAACAGATTAGTCCTCAAATTTATTTTAATAGTATGTATCACATTACTTATAGTTAAGGCTCCATCTCTAAAACCTGTCCTTAGGACTGGAAGCGTAAGTTCACTGGATTTTGGGGCTTCCACCGGGAAGTTTACTAATTATAAAAAATAAGTTGTCTCACCCTGCGCCCATACTTATAGCGTACTAGCTTTTGCCCGCGGCTTCGTTCGCGTGGAATACCTAATCAACAAAATTACTACTTGATCCCAAAGTAGTTTTCTGCATTACAATTTCAAACGAATTTTCTTCATTAGATGGTTTTTCATCCTTACATGGTACTTCGCTCTTATCATGTTTAGTGATAAATAAATTTTCCCTGATACAAACTTCCCTGAAATATGCAATTTTATCTGGGCCGAAGCTAGATGGTATTATCAACTGATGTTCACTATCATTATTTTTGAAGTTACTAATCAATTCATCGACTTCCTTTTTAAATTCATCTTCAGCCTGTTGTAGTAGTTCAGTTTTTTTCTTTGACTCTTTACTATCATTCCATGCTTTCATCAACAAATCATATTCTGCTGCTATTGTTTCTTCATTGTCAGGTTTTAATTCCTTAGCTCTCTGGAGTCTTTTGATGGCTGATTCATATTCACCAATCATCTTTAAAGCTTTAGCATTTTGATATAGAGCCTTTGGATTGTTCCAAAGGCTTCTCAGTCTATTCAGCTCATTACAGGCAGTGCAAGCCTTCAGTGGTTGCTTCACATTGTTGTAACAAACAACCAAGTTAATATACAATTTTTTTAATAATTTTTCTTGCCGCCTCTCTTCGTTTTCATCAGCAAGACGGCATTTGTGGAGCATGTTGATGGCTTTCCTGAATAATTGAATGGCTGCTGTATAATTATTTGTATGAAATAATGTGATTCCTGAGCTTAATAGCAGTTTGACTTCATGCTCAACTCTTTGGAACATGTTTGCTTCTGAGAAGTTAATTTTCCTGTAATGGTCAAACATTATATTAATTTCTAGAAAAAAAAGGGTGATTATAGTAGGATATCAAAAATTAGATTTCATAACCAAAATAATTACAAAACTTCATTAAACTTTGCTACTGCAAGTAAATGATTTACCACCTACCCTTTTTGGGGAGTTATGATGCTCCTAACAACTTTAATATAAAATACGCAGTCAGCTTTAGGTTTGATTCTCGGTGGAACCCCCAAGTCACCATACATTACTTTGTATGAGAGAAGAAACACGGATGTTTCACCCACCAACATTGAGTTTACAGCCATCTCCAGGCCTGGTAACAACCCATTATCCTTTAGGTCCACTTCCTGAAATAAGAATATGAAAACATACATACTACACAACTTGTATAATTTATTTAATTGAATTATTTATTATTCTTTATTGTACACAATACATATTTTAATACACACACAATAGAGAAAAGTTATGTACAAAGGCGAGCTTAACCCAGAGTTGAGTTCTCTGACAGCAAACCTTAGAGCGATAGAGAGATGTGATAGAAAGAGTAAGTTAGAAGTGCACAACATTAATGTCTACAAAACTACATAACAAAATATATACATACCTATATACAATACATACGATATAATAAATAAATACATACATACAAATAAGGTCATATTGACAGGAAATGTTCTTTAGTTCGTCTCTTGAAGATATCTAACGATTTGCTCTCACGTATTCTGTGAGGCAGAGCGTTCCAAAGCCTTACAGAGCGCACAGTGAAGGATCCATCATAATGGCTAGAAGTATGAGGAGGGATAGAAAGTAGGAGAGATACAGACGAGCGACAGGGTTTGCCTCTAGGAACAAGGAGCCTCTAGGAGAAAGCAGACATCAGCATAATCTAAAAGAGGGAGAAGAATTTTGAATAAAAATAAATAAAGTATTAAATTATTACAAATAAATAAAAGACTGAAATCATACTACTATATGCAAGAAAAGTCCAGTTGAATTATTTTTGCTCCAACTTACCATAGGCTTCTTCATTGAAACTATATCAAATGGTTCTAGAGCGTTTTCCCAGTATCCAGAATAAGCAATAGAAACAGTGCAACCTTCATGAAGAGGTTGACCACCTCCTTCTTCAATTATTTTCTTTTTCACATAATCATTTTTGTCAATGGCTACAAGTTTTTCAGCAAACACTGCAAAGTTTTCTACTGGTTGGCCAAGGACATCAATCTTCAGAGCGTCGTCATTTCTTCGTTCCGATGTTAAATCGTATTCATCATAATCTTGGTTTATTTGCAGAATAGAGCCAGTAGTGACCACATCCCTGAAATTAAACGATCATTAATTAACTATCAATTTTCTTACATTCCTGGCATCTTTTGTGGATTTTAGTATTAAATTGTTGTATGTAGGTTGATTATCATCTAAAAAATTATAAATAAGTATATTATTACACAAGAAATATAATTCATAGAGGGTACTTAGTAAATGATACCTACTTACCTCAGATTAAGACCATCTTCTAACATAAAATTCAAGGATTGTGAGCTCATTTTTGTGTCGATGTGTTATCGAAACAGTCAATATTCTAATGTATTTTCGGTTTGCTAAATGATAAATTAAAAAACAACAAACACAAAATAAACAAGAGTTCAACTGACAGCTAACCTACAGACAGCCGTGGCGCATGTCATGTATGACATTAACACATTAAGGCCCGGTTGTTCGTACGTAACACAAGTGTAGTAACCATAGACATAAAGGCTGATTTACATTGAGTCAGTAACTGACGTCAGTCCACTGACAAGTCAGTGCTGACCCGGCACTGCCATCGTGTATATTGATTTGAAGTCAGTACAGTACTACTGACGAAACACTGACACTACACTGACACTACACTGACTTCGTGTAAATAGCACGCGACAGTTTTCGGCGTCTACACTGACGTCAGTTACTGACTCAATGTAAATCAGCCTTAATATAGTAAACAGAGTGCCTAGTGCGAGTTGAACAAAATTTTGCGAATGACTTCACTGTCGAGTTTAGCGAGTCAACTTCAAACGAACCGAATGCAATATTTATGCGAGTGCGAGTTGCCATCTCGCAAATTACTCGCATCACGTTTCCTCACGGCGAATAGCGATGATCATTTTTGTTAGGTTGGTGTTCCGTTCGCTTGGTGGGATAAACCTACCAAATTTAGAAAGACGTCATTTTAGCATGTAATCGTATGGGACGACTGTCTTTCAAAATTTTTGGGGTTATTGTTTGGATGTTTTGTTTATGTTTGACGTGACGCCCGAAAAAAGTTTTTAGTTGTTTTAAATTAATTAATTTAAAATGAAGACAAGTTCTTGTCTAGCACCTGGAGTGCTAGGGAAGCTTATATATTTCTATGAGTCAGAACCTCAGTTACTTGTTCTAAATACACACTGCACATTTTTTGGGATACGTGCTTTGCTTCTCTAATTGGCCTTTGATAGGATCCAGTGGCAAAAAAGACTAAAGCGGTAAGCACCTGCAAATAAAAGAAGGAGAAAGTTTCTTCAATCATATACATACCTAGTTTTGTTTTGGAAATTGATATTGTAACTTACATGAATTGATAAATAGGTACCTTATGTTCCAAGGAAACACGTAGAGTGGATTTTAGATTTGTGCTTTGTCTCAGTTAACTGCACAAGAACTTAAAACTCTTCTTGGACAATCTATATCTATGTCTATATTGCGTCTCCGTGAGGTGAACTAACGAATTAAAAAATGCGCAAGCCCTTGCCCCAATTCTGGCGCTTTTGTTGCGTTCATCTTGGGCCTTTGCGGCCGCAAACATCCTCCGAGCAAAGAAAAAGCGTCCTGCCATATTTTTTGTATTATTTTCACTAAATAAAAACTTAATTGTTGATATACGAATATCTCCTCACTTCACTTTCACCACAAAAATCTTCGTGAGAACTTTTTGGTTAAATTCGATCGCGTTTGCATTTATTTACTATTCGATCTGTCAAAATCTGAATCTCGCACTCGCATCACGGCAGAAATAAACCAATCCCGTGCCTGTCACGTTCACTTGAGAGTCCGAGCGATTCGATTTCGAAAATTTGTAAACTGGCACTCGCTACTTTAGGTTCCAATTTTTGACACCAGGCGGAGCTGTTTTTGTTCCATACAAATCTTAGTATACGCGCTCTCATGTGAGTCCGTAAATAAATTCACGAAAACTCGCACTAAGCACTCTGGACTGCGCACTTATACCCAAAAAACGAGCCGAGTGAAACAGTTAGTACGGAGGCCATCTGTCCCTTTCTAATAGAGTGACTATGAGATTAAGCTATGTGAGACAAATTCGAATTTGCTAAGATTATTAAACACAGATTGGTATTGAAGTTTTAACTTACGCACAGGATGGTGGGTATCTTAAGGTAACAAAAAAATATCTTGTGTTTCTCCGTGATTCGGAAGGCACGGTAAGAACGTAACGTTATGGGGATAAATGATGTAAGAAATTATATGCATTGTACAGGTACGAAGCCGGGGTACTTTACTTCATTTATCTATAATATAAAAATGAATCGCTAAATGTGTTGGTAAGCGCATAACTCAAGAACGCCTGGACCAATTTGGCCAATTCTTTTTCTGATGTATTTGTTATTGTTAGGAGAGGAGAAGGTTCTTATAAAGAAAAAAAATAGGGTATAGTGGGGGCGAGTTGGGTAGAGTAGGGTAGGATAGGGTAGAGTAGTCAGTTCACGGAAGCGAAGCTGCGGGTAAAAGCTAGTATAATAATATACCTAAATGAAGTAAAGTATTCCGACCCGACTTTGCCCAAGGTAAGGTCAGTTGCAAAATGCATTCACAGTTTCTTATGTTAACTGTATGACAAATTATGACTACACTGTAGCACCGTGACCGTACATACAGAGCCTATGTTGTTCATAATATACTATTTATAACAAACATACAAAAAAACTCTCACTACATATTTAACCAATTAGTTTAATCACAATAGCAAAACAAACAAACCCAATATTTAAAATTAAAAACATCTTTTATGTTATTGTGATAAAACTAACGAGAATAAAAAAGTTTTTTGTAGTCATGAGTAAGATCACTTGTTCACGTTTCGGTCACTGTTTATTATGGACTCCCTCACGTTGGGTACTTTGTACGTTGGCTACTCCCTTATGTGCTTTAACTATGTACACGCATCTATAAACCTTAAATACTTCTTTGTATAATCCATTATATCCTCCCTTAAATGCATATACCTAATTTATTCAATTATATCAAGACTAACGTAAATGCAAACCATGAAATAATAAAATAAATAATTTCATTAAAACTTAATTTATTAATCACTTATTATTCACACATTTTCAAATGAACTATAGAGTATATTAAAATAATTTACAAATATTTTCATTGATATCCACCTTAATTTAAAAATTGTCTCAAAACAGCTATATACGACGAAATCAGGTCATCCATTTTGTATCCCAAAGAAGTTTCACATAAAATTTTCGTTCCTCGCAAGAAATTGCCCATAGTCATGTGGAAAAAGGTGTTGCCCGATGACCAATTGGATAGTTGAGAAAATGGATGAGTAACTAAGACGTCCTGGAAAAAAGTAATTTAATTAAAATATATAATAGAACTTGGCACTATTTGCGTTAAACATTCGAATGGGGACACCTAATCTCTTAAAAAAATCAATACAATGGTCTCATCAATAAAATAACAGCGGCTGACGGGTACTTACTCTACTCTGAGGATGGATCACACTGACACCGTTCTTGTTGATTCCTATGACCACCATCTCAGGGTAAGTAGGATCCGATGTTTGTTTCACTTCGAAGAAAGCAGTGCCGAAAGTTGGCAATAGGTATATTTTCTTCAAGAACTGTTCTTTAGCTTCATTTTCCGTCATGGAACCACGTTCCAAATACGCCTTAGTTATAGAGGACTTCCATTGCGAATTATTCTGGATCTTTGTCATATCGGAAGGTACGTAGTCTTCAAGCATATGCGTTATTTGTGGTAGCAAGGATTGGTCGCTTCCATATCTAGCTCTGTATATCAATGCTGCTAATTCTGACAGATCTTGTTTAGACATTTTGTGGTACCCTCTCAAGTATTTCGGAAGTTCTTGCGGGAAATAGAATATTTGATCTGCGTTCTTATCCTTCCCAGGGACTGTGTTAATCCAAAGCTTTTTCATGAAGAATATTTGGTAGTTCATTTGCATTTGTGAACCTGCTGTAACGAGAAAGAAGGTTAAAAAAGAGATACATACAGATACAACATATAGAGATACAACATATGTATCGATAATGACAATTAACTTCGTTTAATCAATCTCGATTGATGTACAAATTGCTCAGTAAAAGATTTTTTTTCCAAAATAGTTGTACACAATTGGGACTCACCTCCACGTACTGGACGCGTTGCCTTCATCCATTCTACAAGCTCATGAATAAAGTCAAAGAAGTAATAGTTTTCAGGCACCGAGAACACCTTATCTGCGATCTTCACGAACAAACTGAACCCGTCACTGTTCTTCAGGTTTAATCTTCCTGTAATCTGTTCACAGAGGTCTTTAGCCTTTGTCGAAGATTCCACTTCGAAAGCTTCGTCCGTATCATCGGGGAAGTAGACCTTGTGGTATATCTGCATACTTCGATGTTGTATAGCTTCTACCTCCACAATGTACGGGGGATACAATCTAGCTCCCTTCTTCTGCGTTTTGAATACGCGCTTCAAACATTCCTTAGCTATCGGATGTGGTCGTGTCTTGAGGAAATCAACCAGCTCTTTCAGTAACGTTTGTCCACAAACAAAGTTGCCAGTCATAAGCCACATTAACTCCCAGCCCCTCTCTTCACTTAACTGTATCCTATTGTTTGTCAACTGTTTCATTACTTGACAGTAAATCTCATCGCGTAAATTAATGTCAGTAACAGCAGCTCTAAATATCTCGTCTGTGTATTCAGTCACGGTTCTCGCCTTAGGAGCTGGCATGTCTCCCATGTATTTGAGAATGCCGAAGAAAGCTGCGACTGCATTCTTCGAAAGTTTCTCGTCGGTCAGTACTTTCTTTAAGAGCGGTTTGCGTAAAGGTTCTCTAGTGTGAGCCCATAAGTCGCCAGCGATGGCTCGCTTGGCAGTCGTTAGTGTAGATTGTTTCGATATCGATGAATTCAGATCGTGGTTCTCCCTGAAATATTGCTTAGAATAATTCTCGAGCGTATGCATTCTCTTTCTTTGAATGGTATTGTATTTCGAAAGGTTTTTCTTTTCCGTATTTATGTTACCCTTCTTGAATACTTCTAGAATGGTATTTGAGGGCATTTCTAATGTGGGTAGGATGTAAACTTGCTCTGTTGGGAATAAACCTTCTTCGCCGTTACATAGACCGTGTCCCCAAGTCGTGTTCATCAATGTTTCTCCCGTGGAATCTTGTAGAAGAACTATGAGGTCACCTTTCTTGAACTTGAGGAAGGAGGATGCGTCACTGTAACCTTGCAGATCTGACTGTGCAACTACGTAAATAGAGCGCCTCTTCAGTCCATCGATCATGTATATCAAAAGCGAACTCATTTCGCCAGCATCTACACTTTGGAATTCAAACTCTTCTTGCTGTATTGTTCTGATTGTTATCCTGCCAATATTGTCGTAATCTTTATCAGCGTTAAATGCTACGTAAGTCACTTCTGGGTACGATATTTCTAGAAGAATATGTTCTAGCTGATCTACAATGTAAATACCAGTCCAGTTCACAGCTATAATGACTATATCCTTATTGATAGTTTCACCTTTTATTTTGATAGCTTCGAAGAACCTTGAGAACAGCATTGGCCATTTTAATTTGGCAAATATAACTATGTCTTCTTTACACCTCAGAGGATCAATTTTGGTTTGAATGCTTGTCGAGTTTTCGAATGCTTTAGTGACCAAATGCTCCCATTTTGTCAGCGCGGCATCGTTTGATTGAAGGAATTGGTTCGGTATGTAGTTAACGATGAGTCTTCTTAAAATATTTGGATCTATACTTGGTCCAAATTCCACGTAATGTTGCTGAGCTGCAATCATGGCTAAATCTTTTTCTGAATTACATCTGTATTCGCCGAACTTAACTCCTTTAATTACTTGGTAGTATATGAGGTTGGTAGCGACAGGATCGTCAGCAGGGTTGTGCCAAGGAGTAAATACTTCTTTCCTATAGAACAATCTCCAAGGTGCACTCTTTTCAGGAGTTCCCTGTTCTTTAGCAAATTGTTCGCACTGGGAGATAGCATCCATTATGTGTTCTCCTTCACTTCCTAGCGAAAGAACTTTGTCATACAATGTAATGTATAGCGAAAAGCCGAAAGAATCTGTCAGTCCGATACTCTCTGCTATTTGCTGGCATATTTCTTCGGCGTTCGATGCGGAATCCGCTTGGACCGTTTTCATTGATTCGTCCATTAATGTCACAGTTAGTAGGACAGGTTTCTTGGTCTTTGTAGCTTGGAGTTCAAGCCAGCTGGGTGGTTGCGTACGTGGGCCATTCTTGAAGGTCCTCATGAGTCTACCTTCACAGTACGGAGCGTACCCGGGTGGACCGGAACGAATGAAGGCTCGTAGATATTTGACAAATCGTTCTGATGGAGGGAAACATCCGACGCAAAGCGACAATAGGATCCAACCTCTTGCGTGTGATGCCTTCGAAGGGTTATTAGTAAGTTGCTTACATAAGTGACAGAATATTTCGTCCCTGGAACGAGAAAGATCGAAATTAGACCTTGCAAAAACTAAACCAGTCAGGGCAGGTAGAAATAAGTTTTTTATTATTTACCTGAGTTCCTTCCGTATAATTCCATGGCCAATAATAAAATGCAGTTTTTCTAAATTAGTGGTTCGCCTCGAGTTGAGCCAAGAGCTATACATGTCATTGGTAACTTCGTCATTAATTAAGTTTTTCATTAAATCTTCGTCAAGTTTAGAGCGATTCTTCAATGTTCTGGACATGAGTTTATTTCTATTGGTTTGGGATACATCTTTTTGCAAGTATTCCTGGAATAAAGTTTGTTTGTCAGTAGGTATCTCAAATAACAATATTTGTTCTAAAATTCTTGCTAAAAGTTTCTGCTATATAACGATGTACGAATGTACCCACACCAAGCTGATCTATCAAGCTATCTTTAATAGATTTACAACTTTATCTCTAAAGTATAAGGTTTAAAATTGATTGGGAAAATTTTCCATAGATTTTTTTATGTATCCATGTGGTATCCAGGAGTCTTGATGTGCTGGTGTCATTCTCTGTACATATGGCAGTACATAATAAAGCAATGATAGTTATTTTGTTGATAAGAAGTTTATACTCACATCAAATTCTTTACTCTTCTGGAAAGCTCGTCCAAGAGTGTCAGCCAATTTCGACATAACAGGTACATTGTCAGGCTTATCATCAGCATACTTCGGTTCAGCTAAATCTCCCATGAACCTTAGTATAGTAATCCACAACGCTTGAGCGGCCATCTTGTCCACGGGCGATGGTAGGTCCAAAAGAGGATGTTTAAGTGGTTTCCTAGAATATTGGTGCGTAGTGTTGCCTAAGAAGTATGTGGCTGCAAACTTCCTGAAGTTAAACTCGTCGAATGGTTCCTCGTCCATTTCTTGAGATTGTAATGGTATTATGCTTGATATTTGAGGTTTGGCTGTCGATGTCTGAAAGATTAAAGCGAAAATAAGTAAAACCACCCTTCATCACCCTTAATCCCAACCAGTAGCCCCAACTACATCTATTATCTCAACCATACTATATATGCGTAAACTCTGGAGCACTCAGTAGTAACCGAATTGCCGAGTCATATAAAACCAATGTGCATGTAATTTACACACATTTATGGTGTGCCTTAAATGTGTGCCGAAACGAAAGGTGTGCCGCACACCTTTCGTAAAATAAAACATCTAAGGAATATTATACAGTGTATGTAAACTCACCACTCCAAAACCAGTGCCCCTGACTGTACCAGCAGGCGTCGCCGTATCCTTCAGGAAACCAAACACATCATCCACATATCGATCGTCAATCGCCGTAGTATTCTGTTCAACATTATCTGCCGGTACATCTTTCACGAACCATATCGACCTCATCATATCACTATACTGCTTCTCATAATTATCACCCACTGCATCTAAACCTTCACCTGACTTGATAAGCTGTGCCCTTTCTTTATTCAACTGAACCAATGTTCCCTTAATAATATGACCCTTTTCTTTAATCATTTTCCTGATTAGATACCCTCGACAGCGCGATTGGAGTTTTCTGAAGAACACTCTCATGTTTATGAACGTTTTTCTCAATTCTCTGGACCTTATTACAGCTTGTATACGCGAGTATCCTCTCCTCATGGTCAGGAATCGACTTCTGTAGCCACGAGCGCGGTAAGTCTTCTGGATCAAAATGGCGGCAGCTCGCAGTCTCAAGTACCGCTTCCTATAAATAAATCTTCTAGCATTCGCTTGCACTTTAATCACTGCTGTTATTAGGACCTTATGTCTCAACTCTTCTAGAACGGTGTCATGGTAATCTTTGAGGAAAACTTTGGTGTGTCCAAAACGATATTCTTCGTCAGTAAAGACTGTTGAGCAGATTTTCTTTGCAGCTGCTTTGCAGTCTGTTTTCTCGGCCGGTGGGATGCCTGGAGCTACAAGGCGGTATCGGTGAACGAAATCGTGGTACCCATAGCGGATTGGGTAGCCTGCTTGTCTGATTTTAGCTGTTTCCATCAAACCAGCGTATCGTAGTTGACGAACGCAAAGACCTTTATCGAAGATCTGAAATCAATGCAGACATGGTTATAGCAAAAATGTATGGAACAGGTAAGAAACCAGATATGCCCCTTATAATACATACCCTTGGTTTTTTAAACTCATTAGGTTTAATACATCTAACAAAGAATGGATGGCAAGCATACAAAGTCTTCATTAGCGCATCGAGAGATGTTTTAAACTGATGACTCAGCGAAACAGTTTTTCTGCTCCCACTCTGCGTAGGCGCATACTCAGTGATGAACAGACTCTTCAAAAATTCGTTACTTGAATCCAACATCATTTCTTTCACGTCCGCTGTTAGCATATCCCTATTTTTGTCCAGGAAACCTGAAATAGACAAACCCCATTCACGATTACATAATGCATGTCTTTATAAGTCGCCTTAAACGCAATTGCTTAGTAAATGGTGTCTAACCTTACCTTGTACGGCGTAAGACACATCTCCAGCAAAATGTTTGATACCAAACTTATACTCGCGGGAAGACTTAGCAGTTATATAACAGCTCTTAGTTCCATGGTTGCTGTTTAATTTGGACAACAAAGTAACGTCAGTGCCTTTGGGGAATCTTGACTCCTCATCAATCAGGGACAGTAAATTCATTGGCTTCAATCCTATCATGTCCAAATTCTCTTGATTGTCTACATAGTTTATATTAGTCCATGTAATACCCTCCTTCGCATACTGCTCTTGTTCGAGTTTAAAAATATGTTTCACAAAGAACTGTTGCAGGTTTTCGTTGGCGTAGTTTATGCAAAGTTGTTCAAAACTGTTGAAGTCGAAATTTTCAAACCCAAAAATATCCAAGATTCCTACTGACCCGCTTGTGAGTTGTTGATCTTTGAACAGTGTTTTGTTTATCATCGAAACAATGTACTCGAAAATGTGACCGTATATGGCTTTTACTAACGCATCCCTGCCTTCCATAGCAGAAGCTACAGTCAGTAGTGATACAACCTTTTCTCCATGAGCAACGAACGTTTTTCTCGTCAAAGCTTCACACAGCTTAGCCTTAGTAACACCCAAAAGATTAGCAATCCTAGTGGCACCAACAGAATCATTAATCTCGGAGGATTCAATATTGTTCGAACTCATCATTTTGAATTTCAAGTTCCCTAAATGCAATATGGCGGCAAGCAGACTGAATGTCCCCCAAACTTCATTATCAGGGAAATTGAGCACTTTAAAAGCTGATCTTATGTCATTGAACTCTAGACCATCATTTCGTCCATCACATGTTAACATTTTGCCAGAATTTAGATAATTATAATCCTCAGGACGTCCCAATTCAAGTCTCTTCTTCTCGTCCGATGATAGCCCAGTGACGAGCGAATAGAATATGTGGTAATTTCTTTCTCCCGTGTTCTGGTAAACGATTCTCGACTTCTCCAAAAGGTATTGATCAATGTTACCCCCTTCAATGACACCTTTCTTACTGAAATAGATGTTAACATATTTGCCGAATCTGGATGAGTTGTCGTTTCTTACTGTTTTTGCGTTACCGAATGCTTCCAAAATAGGATTTGTTTCTTGAATTTGCTGTTCTATCCACGAGTGCTTACCGCTGGCTGCGGCCAAATATTGCAGTAATAATTTCGTACTTTCGGTTTTACCGGCTCCACTTTCCCCACTGAAAAATTGGATTCATAATTTTAAGTATAAACGCTAGCGCTATCTGGCTATCTTTCTTATCTATATCCGCTTGTAACAAATAATTAACATATGTATTATTTTAGCTTCTAGACTGCGAGGTAAACACGCATTGGTATTTTTGTAACTTTTTGATTTCCGACTATTGTCTGCTAATTACTCAAGTAGGTAATGCTATGCTATACCTAAATGGTACGGAACCCTTAGCTTTTAATTGATAAACAAAAGAGAATTCATACCTACTACTTTATCGATGTAAATGCAGTTTAATCGCATTTTGATGACGCGATTAATGATTATGTACAAAATGCCAATCATAAACTTTTATAGGCAGATATTAGACACCAGTTTACCTGATGACGATGCATTGGTTGGACGACGTAGCCAATAATTCTCTGTACGAATTATCACCGATAGCAAATATGTGAGGCGGTATATCCCCTAAACTTCTTTCTTGATAAAAATGAATTTGATCCATCGTGTAAATCGGTAGAATTTCGTACGGATTTATTGCTATTAACATCGATCCTGTGTATGTCTGGAAAAGAAAATCGTCGTTGTTAGTTTTTGGGTATAAAAGCCTGCTATAAAATTTACTAGGGGAACTTATAAGGAAACCTTTTTCTTCTCCGTATCCAAGATCAATTTTATTGTACTCGTGCATAATGCCATAACGAACAGAAAAATTGATTAAGACTTAATTATCAGTGACCCATGGATGCCCCTCAAATTGTAGCGCAAAATTAACAAATTCTTAATTAAGGTCGTCTTTTATGGATAGATCAACACTCTATGTTGGAAATTGAAATTGAAGGGTGAGAAAAGAGTGCATGTATGTAGCAGAGCTCATTATCTATACTAATATTATAAAGAGGAAAACTTTGTTTGTTTTTTTGTTTGTTTGGTTGTAATGAATAGGCTCAAAAACTACTGGACAGTTTTAAAAAATTCTTTCACCATTCGAAAGCTACATTACCCACGAGTAACATAGGCTATATTTTATCCCGGTACGGGCAGTAGTTACCACGGGACGCTAAAAAGTTTAAACGCTAGTGTTGAGATATAGCTATATAAAGGCATAGCATGTGAGTTAAGGCCAGTTGGAGATAGGTTTACGAGTGTCCCCATTGACCAAAATAAACATTGGAAAGCTATTGCGACGGACAAAAGGATACATGGTAGATACTATCAGTGACACAAAATTCTAGCGATAATTATGATTATTTACTTTGTGATAAGCTTATAACGTCACCCATGTAGGTAAATACTAATAAGTTATTTAGAACATATAAGTTGCAAGCTAACATAATAATATCATGTGGATGTTTATGTGAACTGAATGTATTGTTACGGGCCCATGTCTAAAGTTCCAGTATTCCCGTCCCGATAATTAAGTACTTTCTCTGACAGTGCTTACATATCTAGGTTTCCAAGACTTATTAAACACTTCACAGGTGTTTTGTAAGATATAAAAATACTTACGTAAATAAGCTGTTTATTGTACCGCATATGCAGATTATGAAGAATCGTGTATTCCTGCAGGTCGCCAAGAGTGATCATGTCTTCTACGCCTTGTATAGAAGTCGAGTGTAAAGGCTTGAGTACATTTTGAACTGAAGCGAAGAATACGTTGCCATCATCATCTTTCACTTCTATTTTATCACCAGAGCTTTTGAGCACTTTCACAGCTATGGGCACATCGAATTCTGATCGCCCAGGCGGCTTGAGCCAGACGAAGTCCTGAAAAGCATATATTGAATTCTAAATGAAAAGAAAATTGATCTTTTGTGTTAGCTCTAGTAAGCAGACCAGTCAAGGTCCCTGCGAGAATTTGGCTAAAGCGTACAATCATTAAAACTGCATAATAGAATTCTGGGACTATTGCGGTCTAAACAACAATTTATTCTAATTGCATATCTCGTGGTATTACAGTGAATTGGCAAGAAATATGTTGTAGTAAGTATCAAGCTACCTTGTATAGGGTTCACCTTTTTTTGCTGACCATACTGTTTACGCAACTCACTGTTGATGAAATAGTTATCTAGCTACATGTGTACCTAATGCTTAGAAACCGGAACTTTATCTTAGAAAATAACAATAATGGAGCTGGACAATGGAGATCATAAACACATAGTTGATTCTAGACTCACCGACAAACTCACTCGATCAGCCATCTTGGATAATTGAGATTCACTCCACTAAAATTCAAATTCAGAACACCACCATTTTCACATTCACAAATTCCGCGTGACGTTTGAACGACGACTGTGTAACATTATCAATATTTCAGCTGTCTTATCACTATTTCAGCATCAGATAATATGACGGACTTATCGTTAGATATTAAGTTGTACCAAATATTTATCACGCTAAATATGTAAGAAGTATTTAAAGATTAGCGTTTTCCGTAATTAGAATAAATATGAAATTAAAGATAAATGCAAAATATGGTGCATTTTCGCAGGTAGCCACAATAATTTTTAATCTGATCAATCTTGTTCATGATATTTTTCAATCATTCGAAGTGTTAATAGAAGATAATCATATCTAATCGATAACCACCATGCTACTGAGCTGGTGATTAATTCTTGCATGAAAGTAATTAACAAAAATAATGAATTTTAAGCTACTGTTGGCATACATGAAAACTTTTTTAATAAGTATGACTAAACAAAATTGGAATAAGGCATGGAAACTTAGAAAGAACTCCATTTTACTTGATACAACAGAAATCGACAAATAAATAATGACAATAATTGAATTAGTAAATACAATTTATTTAAAAATAATTCAGCAATACAAACAACTTATTCTAATGTTGATTCTAAATTACTTTTTCTTTTCATCTTTTTCTTTTTTCTCCCCTTTCACTTTGTCTTCAGCCTTCTTATCATCCTCTTTACCGTCCTTTCCTTCCTTCTTTTCCTTTTCTTTCTTATCTTTATCTTCTTTCTTTCCTTCTTCTGCGTCTCTGTTCGTAATCTTGTTGTTGATAAGATTATGTAAAGCTATGATGGACCGTACCAAAGCAGCTAAGTACACTACGAGGGACTGATCATTTGTTTTGATGTACAGGTTGTCGATAAAGCTGTCATTGGCTATATCAGGCAACAGGTTGAAGATGTCTTGCAGCTGGTAGATGATCTGATGGTTCATTGGCAAGGAGCCTTGTCCAACCTGGACGAGGTAGTCTCTAATCTCACTGAGTTGGGAGTGCAGGCCTTTCAAGCCAAGCAACTGGTTTGTAATCCTTTGGGAGAGACTGCCAACAGTTGTGTCTTTGATGTCTCTTAGAAGGTGCTCTACACCAACTTCTTCGGCCTCCTCAGCTCCAATCTCACTGGGTACATGCTCAAAAGTCCTTGTTGTTGGTGAACCATCATCATGGACCTCTTCCACAGCCTGGTAGGCCTCAGTGGGGAGGCCAAGGTCCTTTGGCTTAGCGTCAATGATAACTAGGACTGAATTAGGGCAGTAACGCCTGATTAACTCATTGATGGCTACATCATTCTGGTGTAGTTTGGGACCGGTGTGGTACCAGCCCACCACCTTCTCTCTGGCATTGACCTTCTTGAACATGCCATACATGTTCTCTAGGTAGTCATGGTCGAGGAACCAGACTGACTTGTCTTTGTCATCCTCATCAAAGGGCACTGAAAATAGAGAAAGGAATGTGATTAATTACTTTGAGCCATGTAAATAGGACGCATCTGAAAGGTGACTTTCAAAATAACATGGAAACAATAGTAGCAGACCCAGATATGCTTTGTTGTCACAAAGTAACATAAGACATCAGCAGAGTACATGGAATTTGTCAAGTTAATTACCTGCAAAGCTATTAGAGACGTCCAGAACACCCTTAGCTCTCCAGCAACCCAGCAATACACCGACAACTCGCTTCTGGTTGCCTATTTTACCCATCCGATTGAAGTGGTCCACTACACTCAACAGAACCAAGGGATGAACCACCACTTTTGTGGTTAAAACTTCTTGACTGGGCATTGTTGCTGAAGTATCTTTCTAATATTTAAACAACAAATTGAATACTATTGAGCAGTAGTAACGACAACAATATTAACTCTGAACTATATTTCGCTCAAAATCTACAAAATAATGATTTCTGCCAAGCGGCAATCAAAACTAAAATTTGACAGTCATTATAAAAAAAAAGAATGTCTCTGGTTTGTTTGTCTATGGTCAAACCTCTTAAGGCTGGCAACACAGCTGAAGCAGGCATTCTCGATAGTTGCATTGAATGGAATGAACGGACCAAATATTATTAGTCTGTGGATCACGTGGACAACACTATTGACGGACAGTGTCATGTCTGTCACTGTCAATGTCAAATAAAATGTCAACATTGCAAGATGTGCTCCTAGAATTTTATTTTAAGTTTTTACAACAATTGTAAATAAAAGTGTAGTTAATAATTAATTTGATGATCAGCACATACCCCACGCTTTAGTTTTAAACCAATCAAAGTAGTGAAAATATATTCAATATGTCTAAGAAAACGATAACCTTCGTCACTGGCAATGCCAAGAAACTGGAAGAGCTCCGGGCTATACTGGGCAATAACTTCCCTTTGGAGATCGTTAGTCACAAGCTAGACTTGCCAGAACTTCAAGGAGAGATAGACGAGGTGTCAATCAAGAAGTGCCAAGAAGCTGCTCGTCGTTTGAAAAGGCCAGTGTTAGTTGAAGATACGGCGCTATGTTTTGATGCTCTAAAGGGACTCCCGGGGCCTTATATTAAGTGGTTCTTGGAGAAACTACAGCCTGAAGGACTCACGAAGATGCTGACGGGCTGGGAAGATAAGTCAGCTAAAGCTGTGTGCACATTTGCTTACTGTTCAGGAAACTGTGAAGATTTAGATGTGAAACTATTCCAAGGCATTACTCAAGGCACAATCGTGGAACCAAGAGGTACTAGAGATTTTGGCTGGGATTGTGTGTTCCAACCTGATGGCTATGATAAAACTTATGCAGAACTACCAAAGTCTGAGAAAAATAAAATATCTCATAGGTACAAAGCTCTAGAGCAATTCAAGGCTCATTTTCATGAAAAATAGTCTTATAGGTCAATGTGTTACAACACCAAATAGTAAAATAAGCCAAGTTAATAATCAGAAATAAAAATCATCATTGCTTGTCTTCTTTGAAGACTAAATAAAGTTCCTACTTATGTTGTGGTACCATGTTAATTTGTTCAAATAAAACCATTTCAAAATATTTTTTATTTTATTTTGTATAATATTACTGATTCTACTTATTTACATTGTAACAAAAGTTCTTTGTGCCTAGTACATTTAACCCATAGCATAAAGTAACATTATAGAAGATAATATAAACTTATTGTATGTATTAGCATTACTCTTTGATGTAGGCTTATGTACACCCGGTGCAATGTAAGGTTCTAAATTTGAATTATTATAATTCTTGTAATACCAGTCATTTTCACCAATTTGTCTTATCTTTGAATCGCCAGTGGTCAAATTTTCTGAAAATCTTGTCTTTGGTTCTCTGTTTGGTGAATAGCTTTCTCTATGTTCATAATGCTCCACTTGTGGATTATTTACTTTTGTGATGGTTGCAGGTCTTTTTCCATGACTTCTTTCATGCAGTTCTGCAGTACTGGGTACCAAGACTGCAGAAAGAGCCGTGGGTGCTGGCTGATCAATATGCTTCTTCATCGGAGGTTTAGATGTCACTGCAGTAGATGAAGAGTAAGACAAAGTACTGCTTTCCATCCAAGCTTGTAGAGACATATCATTACTTGTATCTGTTGTTATAAGCATACTCTCTTTTTCAGTAACTTGAGTTATTGTTAAGTTTGACTCCATCAAATTATATTTACTCAAGTTATTTGGGTCTGACTTTTGTTCTTCAACATTTTTCGTTCTATTGTAAGCAACGTGGGTACTGTTATCATCGTCAATATAAGCTTGTAGCTCATGTATCTCACTTTTACTTTTCTGATGTGTTGTAGTGTTATGAACAGTTTTTACTGGTGGTTTGGTTGACACTGCTGCAACAGCATGTTCCACTGCACCTTGCTTGTTGTGGGTTGAAGCACTTTGGACTTGCATAATATTATTAGTAACATTATGTGTAGGATCAGGTATAGGCATAAAGCCGCCTGCAGTTGTTGGCAGTATTGGAGAGAATCCACCTGTTTCAAACTTAGGTGGTTCTGGTAGCTGGTACTTATTTCCGATGCCGACGTGTGTTGCGGAGTTCTTCTTGTCTGGCCAGTCTATTTTGCGTCCTGTATTAAGAATTTTTCCCATATCTATGGGAGGTAGCGGCATTCCAAAGAACGTAAACCCGCTATTTGGTTGTTTTGGAGGAGGTGGTTTAATCCTGTCAGTCGTATTTTTATTCATCGCAGCATATAACGTGGGCAAGCCTCCCGACGTTCTATTATTGTTTGCCGTTGCACTTACTTCGTTATTTATGCCGTCTATTAAAGTTTCGTTGTAAGGATAATCAACGTATTCATCGTAGAAGTACTCTGATTCTTCTGGGGACGGCCTGTTGATCTTGTTGGCCTGGTACGTGTTTTTAATCTGCGTTGTATAATCCTTTATTTTATCTAATGTTGAATATACTTGTGATGTAGCCAAGTTAGGTAGAAGTGCTTCGTTTTCATGAGTCATACAAGTTCTGAGATGTTCCTCTTCAACCTGATTCCTTGCAGTGTTGGAACAATCATTTCTTCCAAATGGCATACCTTTTACGTATGTTCCATCTGCACATTTGGGCCCAATAGAAGATGATTCGGAAAGCCATGATTTCAGCCATACAATGTGGCAGTTGCAAACTAGTGGATTACCTGAAAATAATGGACAAGTAATTACAAAATGTTACTAAAGAACTGATAGTGCGTTTATAATTTGGTGCTTTAATAATCGATACTTACCATCAATATCCAAAATGGCGATATTATTCCTTAATTTAGAAAATGTATTCTCCAAAACTGTGCTAAGCTTGTTATGCCTCAGTGAGAGAACCTTGAGACGCGGCATGAAATCGAAAGGCTGGCCGCTAATGTGGCATATCATATTGTTATCCAAATTCAACTCAACGAGCCATTCCATGTATTGAAACGATGCTCGTGTCAACCTCATCAGTTTGTTAAAACTCAAATCCAAGACTTCTAAAGAAGTCAACTGATTTAGCCCCGAGTTATCGATACTGGTAATTTGGTTGTTGCTCAAATTCATGTACTGCACTAATGGCATGTTCTCAAAAGCTCGCAACGATATGAACTGTAATCGATTTCCTTGCAGTTCTATTATCCTTAGCTTCGGCAGATTTGCAAATACTCGGTCAGGTAGATCTATAATGTGGTTCCGGCTCAAGTAGATAGATACCAGATTTGGTAGATTAGCTATCGCTCTTGGATGGACCACTTCAATATCGTTATTATCCAAATCTATCGTTGATAGATCTCTGAGGTCTTTGAAGCTTCCAGTTCTGAGTTCCACAAGCTTATTGTTGGGCATTTTAAAGTCTGTCAGAGTGTTTAAACTGTTTATGGAATTGCCATCGAATTGTTTAATGTGGTTGTAGCTCGCATCCAAAACTTTCAACTTTGACATCATGTTCAACGTAGAAGGCAATTCGTAAAGATTATTTGAAGAAATATTTAGTGTTTCTACATCTAACGCCCTGCTGACAATATTTGGGCTTATGCTTTTCAATTTATTTTTACTGAAATCAAGAGATGATAGCGCCGAATTGTCTTGGATTGCCATAAAATCGAAGTTTTCGATTGTATTCCCGTGCAAATTCACTTGTTTTAATAAATTTAGTTTGCTGAAACTTTTTGGGTGAACTGCCATTATTTGATTGTAACTTAAATCTAGTATCTCCAGTCGATCCAAATCACTAAACGTCGTCATCTCGATTTGTCTCAAGCCGTTTCGTTTCATATAAAATCTTCGTAAATTGTGTAATGTTTTCAGACTTCCATGAGGGATTTTCTGGATTCCGTTGCTTGAAATGTCCAAAGTTCTCAAGGATGGTAAATCTAAATCTGGCGAAGGAGGCATTGGCAAGCTTGTGATTTGATTCTGTTGTAAGTATAACTGTTCTAACCCTCGTGGTAGTCCAGGGACGAATTCTATCAGTCTGTTAGAGCTTGCGTCTAATTCATAAAGATTCGCCAAGTTTCTGAATGTAGCTGGGTGTATGGAGACCAGACTATTCCCTGACACATTGACGTATTCTAGTAGAGGTGATTCCATGAAAGTAATCGGATCTATGATAGCTAGCTGGTTGTAACTGAAGTTAATTCTTCGCAATGATGGGAGATTGTACAAAAGTTTAGGCTGTGACCTTGTAAAGAAGTTGTAAGACAAATCTAGTCCTTTGAGTGCTGGCAGATTCCAATAAGGACCTTCATTCATGTCATTCAGGGAATTGTTGCTCAGATGCAGTTCTCTTAACGCAGGCATTGCAACGAATGCGTCTGCTTGTATGAATTTAATATTGTTTTTATTCAAATGTAATCTTTCTAAACTCGGATGACCTCTCAGAGCACCTCGAGGAATTTCCTGAAGTAAGTTTTGACTCAGGTCTAGGAACTTTAAACGGGGTAGAGCATCAAGCAGAGCTCGAAACTCAGATATGTGCATTATTTGGTTCCCAATCAGAGTGAGCTCCTCAACTCCACTACCAGATTGTTGTAAGAACGATTCAGGATGTATCTGGCTTATTCTATTGTAGTTCAAATCTACGACTCTTAGCTTAGGAACTCTGTGAAACGCTCCATGGTGTATGATGTTTATATTGTTATGTGAAAGAAATAGATTCTCCAGCATGGGTTGATCCACAAATCCACCTTCGCTTAATTTATCTATCATGTTGTGATTAAGATTTAAATGCGATAGCATTGGCAAGTCTCTAACAGCCCTCCCAACCATTGTTGCATCTGCGATCTTATTATTACTTAACGATATTTCTCTTAGAGAAGGTAATAAAGATAGAGCTCTCATATGTATCAAGTTAATACCGCAATTAGTTATTTCCAGCCGTCTTAATTTTGGTAAATTATAAAAAGCATTTTCTTTCACAATGCGGAGGTTAACACTTCCTTGGATAAACAATTTCTCTAAGTTAGGCAAGTTTTCGAAAGTATTTTCATTCACGGCATTTAGACTTTCCGATTGAATGTTTATGTAACGTAGTTTCTGTAAGCCAGAAAATGTGGGTATCCTCTTTAGATTTTGCGATTGTATTGTCAAGGCTTGAAGGTTTTGCAGTTTCATCAGACTTTCCGCTGGAAGACTTCTCAAGTCATTCTCAACTATGAATATTTCCACTAAATTTAATTCTTGGGTTTCCAGCCAAGCTCCTGATAGTCTTTCCAGTCCATTGTGCCGGAGCATCAATCTCATAATCTTCACATTTTGGAATATCTTCCCAGGGAGCGATGGGAGATAGTTGTTCTCTATAATAAGTTCATCTATTGGTTTTCTTATAAGCTCTCCTACTTTTTGAACCCCCTTCAGTACTTGGGGCAAGTCGCTGTGTGTACACCTGTAAAAAGTTTGAAATCGTTATAACATAGATCAATTAATTAATCGGCCATATACCGGTTGCTTATACCAACCATATTTGTATGTCTTCGTGTCGGTTTGTGCATATGCACGGCAGTATTGACTCTGGGACCGGACATATCGAAGACTGTCCTGTCGCATATGAAAATGTCAAGAGGAGGAGCCATGAGACTATATCTCTTTTCTTGCGGTCCATTCCTCTAAATCGTGTGTGATGGTCATTGTAGCATATTTCTTGTGGTTTTAATACTCCTTATCTGTAATGATACAAAACAATTTAAATGAGTTTTACATTGCAGCAGATTGTTATTGCTCAAGAAACTCAGTCTAACAGAGGAAACGTCGATTCTTTGTTTTCTTGAAAGCTTAACCCTTGATTGCTCCATCTCCCTGTTCTACGCAAAATCGTAATCCGGCGTCAAGGACCGGCACTAATGAAAACAATGTGTTATAGAAACAATACCTCACCGGAACGGTCCGGTGGTTGAGTTGCACTTTCACTTATTCACCATTGTTATTAACGGCGATCTGTGCAATGTTATTTACGTCATTGTTTTAGGGTTATGCAAGTCATTGATGGAGTATTGTTGATGTAGGTCACAATTCGGCCTTCGGAGTATTTGGTCCGTTGAGATTACAATGCCTTGCCTGCATACGTTAGCTTTGGATTAACGGATAATCATTATCTAACTTCTTAGTATTTTGCGTCGCATACGCATAATGCGAGTTTTAGGGTTCTTTGGATGGTGATAGCCACTAGCCATCACCAACTATCGGTGAATACTTTTTCATTTCTAAGTAAGGTAATTTGGTAAGTAGGTACTTAAGTTTAGTTTTCTTTGATACTTAAGACTTCGGAAAGTTGGTTCTAAGTCAGGCAGACAGATTATGAAACCAGGAGAGGAAAAGTCTAAAATGATTAAAATAGTTTAATGCATTGTGTATTCTTGTAAGCATTAACAAACGTTACGTTTTAAATAGCAATTAACTGCGCAATGCCTTCATAAACGACTCATTATATTGCACAAGTTAACCAAAGCGTTACTTGCAGTCCAGATTTGCATATTTTCTGTTTTATTTTCAAAAGAAACATACTAAAGATACCTAACGTTAATTAACGAATCATGTTCATACCGTTCACGCTGAATATTTTGATGCAGCAAACTGTCATAGTAACAAAAAGTGAAGATGACGTATTTTATATGATGTTGTTGACATATGCAGTTACATAAGAGCTGGAAAATCTCATCAGGTGACATAATTTTTAACGCTTCAATGCAGAACAAATTGGTTAGTCACGTAATAATATTAGGTTTGCAGTTCGGATTGTATAAAGATTGGCTTTAAGAGACCCTAGCTAGAAGATGAAATGATATCCTATAGGAGGTAGGTACTCCTATTGACTGTAAAAATGAGTAAAAACTAAGATACCGTGACCTGTCTGTCTATGAACCAGCACTAGAGCGGAAACATAACGTCTGCTGCTCACGATACATACTTTATGTGCTAAGTAGATCCTTAAGTAGGGTAATGATAGATATTACCTACATTGCATCATATCAACTTAACACATTCGGTGATCCGTCCATGACAGAACTTTGCCTTAAAAAGTGCCTTGGTAGTCACCTACTTCCCCGATTAGGAATCGAACCCTAATTCTCATACTTGGGAGGCAGGGGATCACTTTAACCGCTGGACCAAGGTAGGTAGTAAGGTAGTACCTACCCCGGGGCTGCGGGTTTGTTCAAAAGAGTTACCGCGGCCCTGGTAGGTACATAAAGGGCCTACGACGGAACACGACAGTTTTTAATCAGTAAGAGTCTGACACTCCCTCACCGCTGCTAACCAACAGGCGGGAGGGGTCATTTGATGATTTTTGACGTCGTTAAAAAAAGGTAGGTACCTATACCTACCTACTGGTACTAAGTACCCTGCCTTTTCCCAAATGATGGCGCTTACAAGGATCTCAGATATAAGAGAGTGCTTAAAGATTTCTTACTGTAGGTATTCTAGTAAAACCCACGACATTAAAGAGACAGATACCTACACACATCTATCGTAGTACCTACTCCGCATGCAAGCAGAACGTATGCAGTAAACGGGACACCAGTCATTATGGTACAGTTATCGCGTTTATCTCCGTAACTGTAGACAACTGTCATCTCAGATGGTTCTGCTAAGTAGTACGATCTTGTGTGGGTTATTTTTGTTTGATTACAGTTTTATGGTTGTGGCCTGTCATTTGCGGATATTATAAAGTGGAAAAGGCTCATATTAATTTGATGCTAGAAAACTCCAAGTGGTATAGCCCTGTCTAACTGAGGGTACGTAGGTACCCTTATAATTCAAGGTTTTTATTGACCTGTATTGTAAAATGTATCTTGAGTGATTACCAATGATGCAGTTTAACAGTAGGAAACAACAAATATACCTATAGAGCCACATAAACATAAGAAGTAATGTTTTTATTAATCCACAATAATCCCTGATATAAAATATATAATGGACCTACTACACTAGGTACTTAAATAAGTAATCGATTGCACCATGTGGCGATTAGATAGATAGATATTTCTAGACATTATGACAAGGAGAACGCGAGTAGGTAAGGTCAGTTTTCTCAATATTCATCGAGGTAAGTGACTGAGTAGATAGACACGTATGTACCTATGCAATAAATATTATGTGCAGTTTAATTATCTACCTGTCTTGACTGGAAATCTGTACACGAGATAATATAAAAGAGTAACCTTTATATTTCGATTTTTTTACGAATGAGGTATTTTTACGAGGATAATAGCAAAGGCAAATACATAAGAACTTAATATACTAGGCAACCATTACCTGCCTTAACATTGATTGACATAGGTAGGTGCATATTACCTCTACAAATGACGCAATCAAATAATTTACTGAAAACTGGAGCGAAGCCGCAAACGTAGAGGTCTGCAGAAGATCGTAAATTGCGCATAAAATAATGGTTTATGTGAAACACACTAACCTAGTACCCTATCTCAAATCAAAAATGTATGAATTTTCTAGAAGGAAAGACATAATTATAAAATATACTGTGATAAAAGCGCATAGACAAGAAGTCGTGAAGTAAGGGTGTGCAATTGCATAAGAATGCGATCCCTGAAATGACAGAACACCGTCTGAGTTTGTGTGAGTCCGTGATCACCAACTACTTACATTACCTACTAACTTTTTCCAGGGACTTTGCCCTTGGCTTCGATAAATAGAAAATAACAATAGAAAAAGTCCTTCATTTTTCTCCCAATCTTCTTAACGCTATTAGGATTTAAAAAAAAAACGTTTTTATGTAGAAAGATTATGATCGCCAGTTCGGAAGCAGACCTTAGTGGCGGCTGACGGAGGAATAGAAACGGAAAACATTGCTTCAACTGCAAATAACTTGAGACCAGAAGAAGACATTAGGGTTCGGCAGTTCCACATAATACCTACCTATCTTAATTACAAATAATTTTTATTAGATGTTTATCGATAGGAATAGCTAAAGCGCTTGCCGATTAATTAGGCCTTGCCCTAACTACCAACTACAATACTGAATTAAAACCGATTGTTATAGATATCTGCATTGTGCTGTTTACCTGTGATGCATACAACGTCAACTGATCCCTATCTCGTGCATTTCTATTAGATTTTCTATTTTTAGAGCAGTGCACTTTCTATTATTTTAATTAACAGCTGAGCCTTCGTATAGGTAAACATACCACATAAAAACCGAAAATTAAATGATATTTAGGTAAGCAATAATCATCTATGCAGTCATGCATGTATGCATAAGACATTTATGATAGCTGATTTATTTTTTGTTTTACTTTGGTAAGTAGCTGTACCTGAAAACCTGTTTTGGCGATTGCATAATGGCAACAAAAAAACTCGAGGAAAGGTCACTAGCATTTGTATATTAAAGGTGCAAAATAAAAAAAGGTCGTTGTGGTCTAAAACCGGTCAATATCATCGTAAACAGTCAGGCATTAAGACTAACACACTCAAACTTGGTTGCAGAAATATTCTTCTGGACCTTAAAATTTACAAAAGACAGCTCCCAAAACGTCAACCCGTCACCACTTTTTATGTTCTCTTCTGAAAAGAAGACTGACACTGTTTTTCTAACCATCATCATCATCATATCAGCCAATTGCCGTCCACTGCTGAACAGCTCCGTTCTCCGTTTCTCCCCAAAAAACGCCAACTATCCCAGTCTTGGTCTTTCTAACCGCACCGTAAGATATATTTACCTCCAAAGGCACGTACTTCAAGAACACATTATCTAATCTATAAGCTAAGAAAACAATACGATTTCCATGCACGCATCATTCACTAAACAAACCCACTAGAGATAATATTAATCAAACATTCATGGGGGCCTTCGTTTACCGTCAAAGATGATGCAAAGAACACAGCAGCGTCAACTCCGTTTAAGACGTCAGAACACGATGCACTGTTACGCAATAATCACAAAACAACTGACTGACGGACTGGACAAGCGTGGCTTATGGTGGCCCAACGTGGACTGGGATGCGAGTATTTCGCATGTAAACACCAGACTTTCGGTTCACAGCTCGATGCACATCAAGTAACTTATCTTTCACCATTGTGGCGCGTGCTGCCGCCCGTAACTACTTGTGGACTATCATAGATGTGAATGTTGAGGTGCTATTGTTTTTGCTATTTGCCTCTTAGAGGACTGGTTTGATATTATACAAAATCATAATCAGGATCATTCTGACCACATCTTTACTCTTTTCGAATCTCAACCTCATTCCACTTCATCCTCAGTATAAACGCATTCTGATTCTAAAGCCACATTTTTCAAAAACTCATTCTTATTCCGATCTCATGGTTATTCTTAACTCACTATCTTCTTTTCCGAAATTCGCTCTAATTTTATCCTAATTCTGACCTCAGGCTCTTGTCTTCCTGAACTCTTTCTAATTACATCCAAGAAATATCCCTATTCTAAACTCACCATTTCCTCAACTAACTTTATTCTGATCTCAGCTTAATCCTAAAGTTACCAATTAGGTACTTATTTTATTTGGAAAAACACATAGTCGCAAAAATACACAGATGCAAATAAACTTAGTAGACGTAGATATTTGCCTATCTGCATAATTTTTATTCTTTGAAAAAGAACTTGCAAAATAAAGAATTCTAAGCGACTTATCTCGATTAAATCGTACAATGTGGTAACTAGGAAGGGTGGCAGCCTGGACAATGAAATTGCCATATGTCGCCTTAATTACTCTATTGAAACATGTCTGTAATCAGAAATACAAACAATAGGTACTTACACTGTATTTTAAATCTTTATCTTTAATAAGAAGTTTAGTAATAGTTATAATTATTTATACATTTAAATACTACCCTTGTTCTTTGTCCCACACACCCTCATTGTATGGCATACAACATACACAGTAATTAAGTACCGTCCATCTAACGAATAAAGAAATAAGTTTTAGTCTCAACAGAATCGGCTGTAAGAATTGCCACCGATTAGGCCGGGACAACACCAAAGAGGAAAGATATTTTTTAAACAAGCAATAGAATTGTGTAATTGACACATATTGTCTTAGCTCAGCTTCAGAGGAGATCGCTGTGCTGAGATGTGAAACCGATAGCTCTAACGGATGAGAAACCGGTCACACCTGACTCTATCCTCCGATATTATGAAAGCTACCTCTAGTTCTAACTGAAGACAAGAGGATACACCTAAGCTAAACCGCATATGGCTAAACCTTAGAGTAGCCACATTTCGGGCTTTAGCCATAACATGCATGCTCTATAGTCGTGACCTATGTTGAAGAATTGGACTTGGGCAAAAAAAGAAAAACAAATAGGTACCTAGTCCTAACATTTGTTCCTCATCATAATCAAATCGCAAAATAATCTCAATTCCAAAACGTCGTAAATGGATGCAAAGCAAGTTGTTTGCCAATTCTTATGGCGTTACGTGAGTTTGCAAAAACGTGTTTTATATCCTGCTGGCCTTGGTATTAGATGTCGCGCAAAAAAACATAGATTTTGTGTTTGGCCAAAGAAACCGAACTATTTCGCGAATGGTGGCTGTACTGTGTGGTATGTTGCCTACAGCACTTTATAAAATATTAATAAAAAAAAAATCTACTCCTGCCGTTTTTTTGTAAATTTTAGGTAGCTATTTTTTAGGACTGGCAAAATAGAAGATTTAAACAAAGTTTAGATAAATATAATGAAACAATTTAGATCTCTCAATAGCTAGGAAACCTACCCCGGAAACATATACCCAAGATAGTCTCGTACGCTAAAAGAAATCTAGGATACAGTTAATTACCAAAACAATAATATTTCCTTAAAATACTAAAAAGGTCTTTGAACATTTAATAACTCGCGGTGTTCTCTTGTTGCTAAGCTCATCTTATCAAACATGGGTGACTTCATCACAAAACCACGTGTTTTTGTATAATAAGGTGTTTATTATAGAACGTGACCATCTGACGTAATTACTGCCAAATAATATCCTTCGTTTTCGCAAACATATACCAGCGCTTATTTAAATAACATAACGTCGAGCCCATTTTTGCTGTATGAATAATATAATAATAATAATATTTTAATTGCCAACAAGACCAGTTTACATTAGGCTATAAATAATATTTAGGGAAACTTCTAATGGAACCATTATCATAATATTCGTCTACGGATCAAAACCAAAACCTAACTTAGAGCACCCTTACTGAAACTATCTCTATGTATTAAGATCAGTAGGAACAGGTTTTTTGAAAATGCTAGTCATAGTGATTTGCAAAACGCAAAAGGCCTTGCCGTACTTAAACAAAAAATCGTTTGAAAATATTATGGTCTCGGATCCTGCTGTAAAAAACCCAAAACTCAGCTATCTTACCAGATATCGGCTTCCCGAACTCTTGCAGCAGTATTTATTTCTTTTTTTATTAACGAGACAAGTAAAAACCGACTTCCAAAAACACTAAAAAGTAAAAAAAAAAACGAATTTTAGGTGCATCGGCCTAGAAGTCGGTGTTTTGCCACCGACTTCTAGGCCGATGCACCTAAAATTCGTTTTTTTTTTACTTTTTAGTGTTTTTGGAAGTCGGTTTAATTTTTTTGTAAAAAAGTTTATTATTTACAACTTTTCAGTGATACGAATAGTTGTCACCATCCATATATGTGGAAAGTTCTCATAAATACAAAGAATATAAGCCCAAAAACGAGGTATTTTACATATTCAGTTGTCGAATTCCCTCGACCTTCTCTGGTCTCCATCATCAGGTCAGCTCCAAACCTGCACTGTTGCAAAGGTCTCGTCAATACAAATAATATAAGCCCAAACACGAGGTAGTTTACATATTCAGTTGTCGAGTTCCCTCAACCCTCTCTGGTCTCCATCATCAGGTCAGCTTCAAACCTTCACTGTTGAATAGTGCTTTCAGGCATGCACCTGAATGTCAAGTTTTTACCCTAAGTATGCCTACAACTTTCGAAGGTTGCCCTCGATTTCTCAGGGTTTCCATCATCAGATCCTGACCTGATGACGATGGGACCAAATGACAAGCATACCCTTTCAAACAAAAAAAGAATTTTTGAAATCGGTCCAGGCGTCTTTGAGAAATCGAGTAACAAACATAAAAAAAAAAAAAAAAATACAGCCGAATTGAGAACCTCCTCCTTTTTTTGAAGTCGGTTGAAAAGAGGGATCTTCTTTCTGAGCACGAAGAGTCCCGAGATGGTAAAACGGCCTTGCCCCATATCTTCTCCTTATCTTTGGGGTCGGTCATGCATATCTTCTACCATAACTATGCCAATCTTTCCAACGTCATCTAAATACCTTAACGATCACTGGAACTAACAACAAAGTTATTGGGTAATAGTGTTGCTAGAGTTCCTACTGTTCTAAAATGAGACACACCCTCATTCAATCCAACAAAGATATACTGGCTATACATACCTACGTACGAATTTTTCTAAACAAAGTTGATATTTTCAATTTTCCACTGCTAATTTGTCCGTGTAAAAAATTCAATGTCAAGTTTGTTCAAAAATTGACATAAGAGGCGACACACCCACCAAATCTTTTCGATCGCAACTGCATCTTAAGAGTTTGATAATAAGGTCCATTTTTTTATAGCCGGGGTTATCATACGATACACTACATAGGTAGATGTAATATTGGTTTACAACCTGTTTCCACCTCACGCGAGACCCTGCGTACTGTTTACCAGTTACCGTTTGTCTTACACAGTGTTTTATCGTGTCGCCTATCTGACGTTAGATCCTCCGTAATTATGTTCCTAAGAAATTTATATCGGACTTCAATTAAATTAAATGTTAGAAATTATTCTGGAAGCAAATTAAAGAAGCCACCAAAGATTTTAATTACGGGTGAGTTTTATTTTGTGATATCTACATAGGAAGGAATTAATTTTAAAAAAATGTTGTGCAAAAAAACTACGTAAAAAATTAATTGACTGTCCGCAAAAAAAATACATTTCGCTAAAATGATGATAAATAAGATGATATATAGCTGGTTAATAAAACAGAAGTAAATATATAAAAATAAAACGATCGCGTCCTAAAACACGCAAAATAAATAACCGATAAAATCAGGCTAACGCTACGATTAGGCATGTCTAGCCGTCTAAGTGAAAGGATAAAATGCAGTGAAGGCTGCATTCAACAAAATACTAGTTATAAAATAAATCCCAGTGAAAAATGCAGTAGTTTCTAATCATATCAGCCTGACTGATCGAATGAAGCGAAAGTGCACGAGGATGACGAATTGTTGCTCAAACGCGTGCATTCCGGTGCCAGTGGTGGCGTGGTTCAAACAGGTAAACCAACTAACCAACTATGTATAATGTAGAGCAGGTTAATGATACAGAAACCTCGGGATGAGAGTGAACGTTGCCCAAAAAAAACATTGCGCAAGAATGAACCTCTATTGTTTTTTATTAAGGAATAAAAAGTTTGGTGGGACCTCTTATGGAATTCAGTAAATTAAGAGTTAGTGGGCTTGGAAAAGGATCAGTGGTCCAGTCATTGGTCCACAAAACTTTAAATAACCATTTAGTAAGACAACTCCACGCCAGGCATCCCGTCTCGAAAAAAAATATAAGTCATTCAAAAAATGGTAGGCGCGCGGAAAAATGGCTTAACGTGTGGATAACTCTACACTTCATGCCACTTTAATACAAATAAAAACAATAAATAAGAATAATAATCGGTGATTCTCTTATATAATTTTATGGTGAAAAAAGGATTTCTCAGTAGTCAAATGCTATCCTAAATACCTAGGTTGATGGCCATTTAATTTTACGCTGAACTCAAAATCGATGATCTCGATTTTAGAAACGAATACGATGTTTTAAAGATATGAATGAATAAATAACTCTATTTACGCTTATCATGAACTGCCTATTAATACTACTGTAAGCATAATCTTACGTTGATCCGGTCGATCACATTGACCCACAAGGCGGCAGTGTTGTCTTGTGCGAGACCGATAAGTTCCTCCGTTTTATCTCCGCTATTACAGATCAGAATATAGATACCTACGCATATGTAATTGATTATATCGATGTCAATGAACGAGAAATAGTGTAACTTCAATCAGATGTTAGTCAACTAAGATAATAGGATAAAGACTTTTTTTTTTCAAACGCTATTTCGCAATAGGAATGTTGTGCGAAAGATGACGATTGCAAATCTAAGGATCTCATTTCCGCGTAATTTGTTTACATAAATATTACTTCTTGTACGTACATAATCTCTACGTCGTAGTAATATGAAGAAGGTAATTCAATAACATGTTTGTGTGGAAAACCGAGTATCACCACGTTTTGACTAACACGAGGCATTTCAAAACGCAGTATCGGAACACATTGTAACTAATGACGTAGATCATATTTAATTGCCGAAGAGCATTTTCAGTAGGTTCTATATACTTATACTATATCTTGTGTAATTAAGGTAGCTTCCGAATCATTTATTTTAAATAAACGTTATCTTTACAGGAGGCCTCGGTCAACTAGGCGTTGAGTGCGCCCGGTATCTTCGGGGAAAATATGGCCGAGAAAACGTAATCTTATCAGATATAATCAAGCCTTCCCAAGACATCGTCAATGACGGGCCCTACATTTTTGTGGACATTCTGGACTTTAAGGGTCTCCAAAAAACTGTGGTAGACCACAGGGTTGACTGGCTGATTCACTTCTCAGCTCTTCTCAGTGCGATTGGAGAGCAAAACGTTCCTTTAGCCGTGCGAGTGAATATAGAAGGAGTGCATAATGTTATTGAACTTGCCAAACAGTATAATCTAAGGATCTTTGTGCCGAGTACAATAGGGGCCTTTGGCCCGGACTCTCCTAGAAACCCTACTCCTAATATAACTGTACAAAGACCTAGGACTATCTATGGTGTGTCTAAAGTGCATGCGGAGTTGTTAGGGGAATATTATTATCATAAGTTCGGTTTAGATTTCCGTTGCTTGAGGTTCCCTGGTGTCATATCTAGTGACCCACCTGGAGGTGGTACAACAGGTAAGGGATTTTTTTATTAGACAGACTTTCCACAGTCCTCCTTTTAACTAACCAACCCAAACCAGGCACTTTCAAGAGGCTAGTTCTTTTAAAATACCTTGTATTTTTAGCAAGTCATCATCTGGCTAACTTCACGAATACCATATTCTTAAATATTTACCGTGTCTTTTTTTAACGTTAATGCCTTAGCAACAGGTTGGCTACCAAGATAATTGGTTATAATTCCATGACGTAACGTAGTTTTTTTTTTGTATTGATGCAAAAATTGTCTTGATGTGAAGCCTTGAACGCGGTAACTGACCGACTTCCACGCGGACGTGAGTTGCTCAAACAATAATATTTATTAAGTCTAAATTTTAGGAATACGTACCTACTTATGTAAGTACGACCGTTCAAAATTTTTGCTCATCTGGTCATTAGCATTGATGAGGCTTGTTGGCTTTGGACCACAACACGTCTCGAACGTAGATACTATAGCTTCACAGCAGGACCAACGGCTTAACACCGACTCAGGAGGTTCCTTCATCATCATCAGCCTATAGCAGTCCACTGCTGGACATAGGCCTCTCCAAGTGCACGCCACTGAGATCGGTTTTCGGCTTCTCGCATCCAGCTCCTGCCAGCCACCTTGCGCAAGTCATCACTCCACCGTGCCTGAGGACGTCCTACACTACGTTTGCCGAGGCGTGGTCTCCACTCTAGAACGCGTTTACCCCAACGGTTATCGGTTCTTCGGCTAATATGGCCAGCCCACTGCCACTTCAGCTTGCTGATTCGGTGGGCTATGTCGATGACCTTGGTTCTCTGACGGATTACCTCATTTCTGATGCGATCCCTCAGAGAAATGCCGAGCATAGCCCTTTCCATAGCCCGCTGAGCGACTTTAAACTTGTGAACCAGCCGTACCGACAGTGTCCACGTTTCGGCTCCGTAAGTCATGACAGGTAGGACGCACTGATTGTAGACTTTTGTCTTTAGGCACTGTGGGATCGACGATGTTAGGACTTGACGTAGCTTCCCAAATGCAGCCCAACCCAACTGAATTCTCCTATTCACCTCGTCCTCAAAGTTGTTTCTACCTAACTGCAATGTCTGCCCGAGGTAAACATATTTCCGAACAACTTCGAGAACGGCGCCGTGTATCGCAATCGGTTCCGGTAGAACATGTTCATTGAACATGACCTTGGTTTTGTCCAAGTTCATCCGTAGGCCAATGCGTAGAGAAGATTCAGCCAGGTCGTTCAGCATCTGTTGTAGGTCATGCAGCGTTTCCGCCATGATGACGATATCGTCAGCAAATCGCAAGTGAGAGATGTGTTCGCCATTGATGTTGATGCCGCGTCCTTTCCAGTTCAGCGTCTTGAACATATCCTCCATTGCATTAGTGAACAGTTTCGGAAATAACATCCCCTTGTCTCACTCCTCGATGCAACGGTATGGGCCTTGTTTGCTGATTCTGTACTTGGACGGACATTGTAGCGGCTTCGTAGAGACATCTCATCACTTGGATGTATCGCCAATCTACTTGACAACGCTGCAGGGACTCCAGAACAGACCAGATTTCAACCGAGTCAAAGGCCTTCTCATAGTCCACAAATGCTAGACACAGGGGCTGATTATACTCTTCGGTCTTCTGTATAATCTGCCGCACTGTGTGGATGTGGTCTATGGTGCCGTATCCGCTCGAAACCCAGCCTGCTCCGGTGGTTGGAATTCGTCGAGTCTTCGCGCAAGTCGGTTCGTGATCACTCTTGAGAACAGCTTATAGACGTGGCTTAGGAGGAAATGGGTCGATAGTTCTTCAACTGGGTTTTGTCTCCCTTTTGAAGAACAGGACGACAACACTCCTACTCCACGCCTCTGGAGTTCTCCCTTCAAACAGGACGGCATTAAAAAGCTTCTGGAGCTCCACCAGTAAGGGGTTTCCTCCTGCTTTTAATAGCTCTGTTGTAATGCCATCCTCGCCAGGGGCTTTTCCATTTTTGAGCTGTCTCAGAGCGATCTCGATTTCGCCACTGCTGACTTCTGGCAGGTCTTCGGTGAAATGGCGCGTTAATGTGGCTCTAGAATCCTCATTTCCGGGATCAGGTCGAGATGCATGCGATGCGTATAACCGGCCATAGAAATTTTCCACTTCCGAAAGGACTGCCGGCACCGAAGAAACGACTTCTCCACTTGTTGTGGTCAGCTTCGTCAAGTGGCTTCTTCCAAGAGATTGTACGAACACCTTTGACCCCCGATTTAGCTCAATTGCTCTTTCAATGGCAAGAGTATTGGAGCACCGGAGGTCGCGTCGTACGTGCTTGTTGATCTCTTGGTTTAGAGCCCGCTTAGCTGACGAAGTGACAGGCGGGTTTTCACGTCGTTTCTTCATAAGCCCTAAAGTCTCTTCCGAAAGCTTTGATTTCTTGCCCTTACGCTGCATGTTACAGAATCTCGAACCTTCCTCCCTGAGGATCCGAACCACATATTCGTGGTTCTGGTTAACGTCTGTTGTGGTTTCCACGGCGGCAAATCGGTTCTCCAAATTTGACTGGAACGTTTCAGATCCTGTCATGGTTTGGAGCAGTGTTGGTCGGAGTCTGGCCTTCATCAGACGGAAACGTTCAGCCTTGAAGTTGATATTCAGAGAGCCTCGGACAAGTCGGTGATCGCTCCCGGTATTAAACCTATTGATCACAGAGACGTCTCTGAATATATGCTTCTTGTTCGTCATGATGAAGTCAATCTCCTTTTTAGTCATAGTGTCGGGGCTTTGCCACGTCCACTTCCTTTGGGGCTGCTTTTTGAAAAAGGAGTTCATCAAAAAGAGCCCCTCGCGTTCGAGGAAGTTGACGAGCATTTGCCCCCTATGATTCCTGCTTCCAAATCCATGGGATCCTACTGCCGATTCGCCGCAAATCTGTACTCCCACTTTAGCGTTAAAGTCCCCCATGACAACGGTGTAATGGGTCTTTGTAGTGAAGTGGAGGGCCCTTGATATATCATCAAACATATCCTCCACTTCATCGTCTGAATGTGTCGAGGTCGGTGCGTACACTTGCACTACCTTGAGGCTATACCTGTCGGTGAGCTTTATGATAAGGTACGCTACCCTGTTCGACACACTAGACACCTCCACAACGTTATCAGCTAGGGACTTATTAACCAGAAACCCAACGCCACCTTGGGATTGTTGGTCTCCCTCTCGGAAGTACATTAGGTGACCTGATTCGAGGGTTATGGTGTCCTCCCCCTCTCTTCGAACTTCACATAACCCTAATATGTGCCACCTAATCTTCCCAAGTTCCACCTCGAGTTGCGCCAGATGCGAGTCAAGCCGTAGCGTGCGGCCGTTGTACGTCGCCAGAGTCAGTTTAGTTTGGTGGCCTCCCGTAACCCGGAGATTCTTCGCACCCCCTGTCCCACCGTAACCACGGTCGCCACCGTGACCGGGAATAGCGGGACTGCCGGGAACTAGGGGCCGTGGCTTTTTTGTGCTGCTCATGGAGGTATTTAGCCTACTGCTATCACGCTGGCCAGACGGGTTGATAGAGGGTTTTTTTCCGAGTTTTCCTTCTCTCGCACTGGTGTTCGGTGCATTTTTTACTCCATTAGTCGACTTCTACGACACCCACTGGAAGAAGGGGTAGCGACATGTGTATTCTTAAGCCGTCGCTACACGGCTTAAGGAGAGCAGGAGGTTCCTTACAGAGATCATAAATCGATCCCTGCAAAGACCTTCACACCGTCACCTAGCTCCAAGAAAAACTATGAAAGTTAAGATTCAGTTATCAGTCGAAGTGTGGGACTGATATTGAACCACATCCCATTCCCCTAAAGTAGGTCTTCGTGCAAACTTTCAATGTTTTCTTGTGTTTCCAGACTATGCCATTGCGGTCTTCCACGACGTCCTCAGAAAGGGGCAATACCAGTGCTACCTCAAACCTGACACCAGGTTACCCATGATGCACGTGAGAGATGCTCTCCGAGCTCTTTCGGAGTACCTGGAGGCACCAAATGAGGTCCTCAACAGAAGAGTATATAACGTCACATCAATGAGCTTCACCCCGGAGGAACTGTCAGAAGCAATGATCAAATATATACCGGAATTCAAGATCACTTACATGCCTGATAGCAGGCAGGAAATAGGTTGGTATTTATCGTAGTATTTACATAAACAAAGCTGTGGAAGTCACGGTTTAAGGGCAGAAAATACATTATTTGCAACGAAACGAAAATACATACATAACCACATACATGACCAAAATAGAAAATTATTTTTTCGGCATTTGTGGTGGACGTGGTAGGTGCCATTAGGGAAACTGAAGTACCTAAGTAAGGTACTTTTTATATAAGTCTGTTAGTTTTGATCAGCATGTTTCAGAAGTTAATGCTCCTAAATAAGAGCCCCCCTATCCTCTCATGCTCTGTAAGACCCCCTTACCTGCCGATGCCTTGTTTTTGATCGCTAAAAACTTTAAGACCTACCGGTAATTTTCAATTTCTTTAGAATTCTAAAACACGTCCTATATAAAATTCCAGCGGACTCCTGGCCCCAAGTATTCGACGACAGCGAAGCCAGAAGGGACTGGAATTGGAAACCTGAGATCGATATGGACAGCCTCGTCAAACTGATGGTCAAGGAAGTGAAAGAAAAAATTGCTGCCAATGGACAATCATAACGTGGAGTCTTGTTCATACCGTGTGCTCAATGCTTATTAATGTGTTTGTCACTCGAAAGAGCCCCTTTCTTTGTACAGGAGCACAATTGAGTGCTTGAAACGCGTATTCTGTCTTATGTATATAAGTCAGTCTCATCTCAGTTTTATAGCTGAAAAGACGTCAGTGTTAATAGTACTTATTGTTATTTAAATAAACGCTTAAATAATAATGGCATATGTCTTTGTTTATTTATTTTATACCTTATTAGTTTCAAGTAATAAGCCGTGTAAGGTTTTAGGTCATTGTCATATATTAGCTAGAACTAAGATATTATATTACCGGTCTTATTGACATCGACTTGTGCTGCATAAATTATGCGAAGGCACCTTGGCTTATCCTTTGAATCTCGAATAGATTTATTGAGTTGTTTTAAACGATTAAATGGCATGCACGATAAATAAAAGAAAAAAAACTTCGATCAATTCCTTTATTTAAGCATAAAACAAAATAAAAATCACCTTTGCTTAAAGGAATAATAAAAACAGTGTTAAGCATGTACACGTTTGCTACCTACAGATACACAATGAAAAAGAAAACAATTACCCCTACCATGAGTATACAACTAGAATTTGAAAGTGATGTGTACGAAATTAAGGCAAATTAATCTTGGAGCGGATAGACTCATGGTAGGGGTCGTATAGATTGTCAGAGGATGAAACTTAAAAAGTAAAATGACTTCCAATTCACACTATACACAACTCAGTCTTCGATACGTTACTCGTCGGCAACTCGGTCTCTTATTATTATTTCTACGACAATATTCACTAGATATGGACGTAACATTACTATAGGCAGAACGTTCATTTCCATACTCATACAAATTATTATTTATCTCAATGTTGCCGCGTAATTATTATGAGATGTAACTATTTCAATGCATATAGTTTAAAATCTAATCTACTAACAATTTATTATTCTAAATAGTGGTGTTTCTGTGATTTTTAGGACATTTACTATGTCTAATGTTTAAAAATACTTCATTTAAAGTTGTAACAGCGATTTTACAGAAAATTAATAACAAAAATGCCTGTCCACCTTATAGAACTATGTGTTATTTATTATTTCTGTATTACTAACGCGAAAAATAATAACATACAAATATATATCAAAATCAAATTTCTAGCCGAATCTAGCAAACTTAATTTTATTGCACCTTCTGTTTACTATAATAATTATCACAAATCGTATATACAGTCATTGTGAATGTTTGATAATGGCACTTACGTCTTCTTGCATCGGGAAGCATGTGTTCAGACACACTATGGGAAAAGAAAAAATAAATGTATTCCAATTATAATTTTAAATGATCCAAAGACAACTGCTGCTAACAATAGTAAGATTTTTATGCAGCATAAACACTCAAAAGAAAAATAATTAAATAAAATCTAGGTACTAAACGACATGATTGTTTGGCGAGTACCCATAGATTTTACTGCCAATAAAATTCAGTTAAAGAAACATTCACAACAACAATGAAATTCATTTACACTTTTAAAAACAAATTGGTAACATTTTATACACAAATATATCGTAAAAAAAATAAAACGTACATTATTTAATATACCGCACCGAATATAAAACCTATATGATATCCCGGTACCTAAACTATTTCATACCATATTAAAATACATGGCAACTTTACAAAAAAAAGAAAAAAAAAGATTTAGAACAAATGCAATATACACAGGTGGTATGAACGAAGCGAACGCGTAGTTAGTTTAAGTACATAGGTTACAAATAAAAAATGCAATTAGTTACAAAAAGTGGAATACATAGTATTTATAGAGTAAAATACAACACGACAGTCACATGTGGAAGTCAAAATCAAACTTGATTTTTTAAAATACAATATAAGGGTCGTAGCACACATTTCAACTTAGGAGCAGATGGTCAGAGCCTCGACTTTCCCCCTCAGCATCAAACAGTCGACCAATTGATACACTGACGATTCCATTCCGAGTTGACGTATATGCTGCGACCCTAATGCGCTTTATTTTTGTGGACTCGGATCGTTTAGAAGTACTTTTCAGCTGATTACTGATCATCCACATAGTGATGATAAAGGCGACCATAGACATGAAAAATGTATTGGCCAATACCTTACTTATTTGTCAAATGCTAGTGCACTATAATATGGCTGATCTCCTTAATTGAGAACAGCCGCCTTGGCCGAAATCGGCCGTGGACGCCTTTATTATTAGTCAAATCAAGTATGCTGATAAAAAGGAGAACAGTGAAAATACTTATTAATATAACTACTGGCCGCAATACAACATTATTCATATTCCCTTATTCGTTTCTGATTTTATCTGGTTTGGAAACACTATGTCTATGGACATGTTTCCAGAAAAAGATCAAATAAGTTTTTCTGAGGTGCAAATCTCAATCAACGGGCTCGTTTATGCCTTGTGATTGAATCACTTGACTGATTAAAATAGCCGTACATATTATTGTCACTCATTTTACAAACTTGTTCCAAGTTTCGAAGAATTGTCAAAAACCCTTTTTTCGCAAAATTGAGGAATACACAAATTTCATTGATAAAAAAGTTAATGTTTTACGGTTTCTTTGAATAACACGAAATGGGTTTAAAAAACGTGTTCTTAATCATGCCTAAAAATAAATAGGCCTTTCCCGCCAGGATTATTCACATGCATGATATTGAAGCAAACAAATGGTTTTTTCATTGGACGAACTGTCGCATCTCCGAATTTCAAACCAACCTTCTTTGGACTTTCCTATGTATTTTAAAAATCGCAATAATAATCAATGCATATGTCGTTTGAAAACACACATTTTGAAGCCTGAACGCCTGGGCCTTGCATTATAAATTATAATGAAAGTCGTTGTTTACTTATTGGCAACGATTTTATCTATAGGTATATCTTTTATCCTGTTTAAGACGCTTCCTAGTTTATCCTGAATTACTAAAAAAGATTGGCGTGTAACTGAAATTTTAAAATGGATTCAAGTACTGCGCTTATATGTCTATCCTTCCCCACATTGTTTTCGTGTCAGTAAATTAAATTTACATATAACAAATAACGTGAATGCGTTTGCACATAATTAAAATTTATGAAATCACACAAAAACTTCCTTATTATGTCTCAGTCATTGTATGCAATATAAATCCATGAACTATTCATTAACGTGTATTGTGACGTCATAATTCGTGGGCGGTGACTGGCCATTGTACCACAGATTAAAGAAAGAACTAACATCTGTTTTATAGTATGCGGCAAGAATCAATGCAGCGTGCAAACATTTAAAATTCACGTGTTACAAAATATACTTTTATTATACATATAAAAATTAACATAATTTCGATATCAAAATTAAGTGGTGGTTGTCCCATCAAGACACTTCTAAAAGGCAAGTTATAAAACGAATATTATAAACACATTTTTTATCGATGTGCTTCATAAACCGTGAAGTCTAAGAATACGTTTAATTTTATTCAAAGCACTAGTAAAACGACCTCGTTTTATGGAACTTACGCCGCATTTAAGAACGTACTTTGAAATATTTACATTATTTAGTTTCGATTGTAGCTTATTGGACATTGTCCTACGAATTTTCTTTTTAACATTAATTAATTATAAATAAATCACTGCGTCGTATGCCTAAAATTAGATTCATTGTTTATCGTCAATGCTAGCAAAAATATGTTATTTTCGTTACCTACATAATTGACTTGACCGATTACTCTGCCTTAAGATGCTGCTGTAGTTCGCGGTTCATGTTCATTTCTTTCAAGCGCTGTCTGAGCTGTGCCTTCTTTAAGTTTGTCATGATCTGCGTTGATTGGTACAGCCACGAACCCTGGAAAATATTAAACCAAAATTTTAGGAAACATAAAGACAAATTACCTAAGTGGAGCTCTTAAGCCGAAATGGGGCTCTACACTACTACATTTATGCACATAAGCATGAATTCGCTATAGAACTATACAGATTTTTTGTGTCGATATGCCAAAAGCTATTTACACGCGACTCTCATCCTTCAAATTAAAATTAAATAATTTATTCTTCAAAAGTCATTACATACGTAGGCAGTGACACTCAAACAAGGCTATGCCTGTACATTGACGATTTTTATTACATTTACTGTAGTTCTCATTAAAATAAACCATTGATTTCAGTGAAAGTCAATACACCTAATTCAATTTCCCAACGGCGAAAATAAATCACAACAACACCCATATCCCATATCGGCACTTAAAACAATTAATTACGTTATCGATATCATACGTGATACGATGCTTTATCAACTTACCACCATTATCATACAGTTTAACAATATCGGGATGGAAAACACGACCGATATGAACAGGCCTTTACTATCGAAGTACTGCTGTCTAGAAAATAAGGCCCAGTTCCTTGCAGCAACCTCATTGATATTCTCCGAAAAGTAGACTAGCAACACTGGAACAAAATTCAAGGTCAATTAATGGCAACTCTGAATAAAATTGTCGTATGCGAACTTTTTGTTGGTATAATTAAGTAGATTAACATTGTAATTAAATTCTATTGTTTTATTTTTTTACTTAACCTGGTCCTAAGTGGGAAACTGTTTTGAATTCTGAAACGATCAAATTAAAATAGGCTTTTCTAATTCAATGATATTTTTTGTGCATGATGACTTGCCAAGAATAATAAACGGCTAATTAGGACAAGTTAGAAAAACCTGTATGCGTACATGTGTACTAACAATGTACTAATTGCCATCTTGAAATAAGATTGGCAATGTTTTATAAGAACTAAACTGTAAACAATCTTCCTATGTAAACATATTTTTTTCACAATAAACAAATGACACAAAGTTTCCGAAACAAAAAATAACTTTCACTATTTTGTCGCAGTGCCAAATGACGCAGAGGCGTCTTCTGAACTTCGCTTTCGATTTTCGCATTACAGCAAGAATGTGTACAAAGTTAACAGAGGTATTTGTTTTGAAATGGGGGCGTGTGTTTGTATATAGTACAGGTCTAGCTAGGATATATGTTGGTTTCGTTTTACAGTATTCTTCCATGAATCAGTATCGCATGCCCTTTCTTTAAATTGACCGTTGCATGGAATATGACTTAAAAACTCTCATCATAATAGCTCATCATCCTATATAGGGTAATTTTATATTTATTATAGGGTCAGCGAAGCATGTTTTCTTCTTCCAAAATCTTGTATGGAATGTATCTTCATTTCACAAGTTCAGAAAAGAATATGCGACGACTTTCACACGTCGTTAAAATTTCATTGAGGTATTTTGATGATTGTTATAGAGAGATGTTCTCCAAAATTAACAATAAATATTCTAGATCTCAGTGGCGTGCACTTGGAGAGGCCTATGTCCAGCAGTGGACTGCGATAGGCTGATGATGATGATGATGATGATTCGTGTATTATACAACAATAAGTTATAAGACTTTAAGTAATTATTTAGGTAATTCTTCGATACTTACATAATATTATGAACAAGATTACTTGAAAGTTTCCGTAGTTCCTCGTCGAAAAACATGTGAACGTTATTATGATGTGGAATGATATGAGAGCCATCAGCCATGGGTCGCGCCATTCAATCTGGAATCGAAAAAATTAGAAGTTCAAAAAACAAAATCTCATTAGGAAGTTGGCAAAGCCTCAAAACCCTGTAACCTCTTGAATAATACATTTTTTATTTATTTATTTATTTATTCATCTACATACATTTACCATTACAGGTTACCCCAATGCGATAAATGCGCCTTAATTACATATAAATTATTTATACTTAAAACTACAGTATTTACTATCTATAACTAATAATAAATAATGCATTCCTTGTGAATTCACTCGGAGAACAATAAAATAGGTCCGTTTCACTCGCTATGAGGTTGAGCATGCGGAGTGCACGCGTCAGCGGCGCCTCCCTTAACAAGTTAGTCCGAGCGCGCGGCACCACCAGCAGTGGCGGCCGCCGCCGGCGCCACACGTACCTGTCCGGCACACACAGACCCAACTGGCCTAGAACGACTGCATTATGCACCTTGCCTCTCAATAATTGAAATAAATATGAGGTCAGTGCCAGATCTCTCCTCACCCTTAACTCGTTGTATCCCACCATACCCAGAATAAATAGGGTGGGATACATCAATGGGTAAAAGGGATATACTCCATAGTACCGCATATATAAATATCTAATAAATTTATTTTGAACCTTCTCCAGCATGAGACTATATTTAGCTTCATGTGGGGCCCAGATGACTGCATTACACTCTAACTGGCTCCTCACCAATGCATTATATAGTGCTATAATGGCTTTCACATTTGTGAATCCTCGGACCGTACGAAGTACAAACCCCAAATTTCTATAAGCCCTTTTACAGCTACGCATGATGTGGTCACGAAAAGTCAGACTTGTGTTAAATTCCACCCCTAAATCTTTAACTACAGCGACTCGTTCCAAAGGTAGCCCGTCAATGTAGTAGGTATGCAAGATGGGCTTGTGTGCGCGGGAAAAGGTGATGGTCACACACTTTGAGCTATTGAATTGTAGTAGGTTATCCTTGCTCCAGCTCACCACCCTATCAATGTCATCCTGTAGCCTGACACAGTCATCCTTGCTTTTAACCGTGAGGGACAATTTGAGGTCGTCAGCGAACAACAGACAATACGCGTCTTGAACTACTTCTGGCAGGTCGTTTACCACCAGAAGGAAGCATAAAGGGCCAAGATTACTCCCTTGACTTACCCCAGACCTCGTGAAATATGGATCTGACACGTGACCCGCATATTCTACATATTGTTGCCGATCCCTCAAATAACTGGCAAAAAAGTGGAGAGTGTGTGGGGTAAAACCAACACCTGCTAATTTTCTAAGCAACATGTCTTTGTCGACTAAATCAAATGCCTTTCGAAAGTCAAAATACGCAGAATCAGTTTGTCCCCCACTATCCACCGTCGGCACCAGATGGGTCATATGGCAGAGCAGATTACTGGTGGTGCTTCTTCCTGGTCGAAACCCATGCTGAGCATCTGATAGATGTGCTTTAACCTGAAGGTAAATGCTCCTATGTATAGCCGTTTCCAATACCTTTGCCGGCGTCGATAATACTGCCACTGGTCTGTACCCATCTACTGACCCTGCTAACCCCGCCTTCGGAACTGGGACAACGCGGGTCACTCTCCACCTCTCTGGAAAGACGGCAGCTTTAATACATTGGTTAAAAATGTGGAGCAGTGGCTTGGATAACGCTACTCGACAGTCCTTAAATATGTAAGGTGGAATGCCGTCAGGCCCTGCGGACCGTTTCGGTTTAAGTTCTTTTAGTGCCCGACACACGTCTACCAATTGTAATTGGTCCAAGTGCACTCGCGCCGCTCCATTTCGACTACCTGCGCTAGCTATGGCTGAGTCCACATCCAACTCCGGTCGCTCCTCCCTATATACCGAATAAAAATACTTCGCAAACTGTTCTACAGACTGCTGATTGGATAATGCCACTCCCCCTTTCATGATCACTTGTGGAGTTCTTCTACCTCTCTTGGACTTGACGTAACTCCAAAAAGATTTCGGATCACTCAACAGTTGACCCTGAACGCGGTTCCTATAGTGTTCCTGTGCCACTTCTAACTTATTTTTTATGTCGGTTCTACACCTAGCAAAAGCTTCGTAATCGACCCTTGACCCGGTTGCCTTGTACTTTTTATGCAAAAAAGCCTTCAACCTTATGTCGCGAATTACTTCAACAGTGTACCACTCAGGATAACTATATCTTGAGTTTACACTACTTCGCTTTTTTTTCGGTACACAGTCATCTATAATAGAATTAATAATATTATAAAAATAATTTAAACCTACCTCTATGTCCATTTCGTACAACGGAGTCCAATCTATGTTTGCAATTGATGAGTATAAACACAAGAAGTCGGCTTTGTTAAAGTTCCACCCGTGTGGTGTAGCCGCTTTACTGTCAGATGTCGCCGAGCCTGCTGAGCTGGGGCGCCGGCGCAGGCGCGTGTGTGTATTAACCGAGATCTCAAGCGGCGGGTGATAAGCATCTATCGGAACGAGCGGCACCTCCGCTGCGCGCACGCTTACACTGCCCCCCTCCTCTAATGTACTTAACACTAAATCCAAACAGCGGCCCTTACTATTATTCACTGCGTTACTCTGAGTGAATCCACAGAAAGTGCAAAATTACTCATAATAATTATTGATGGTTACCGAACACGAACACAAGTTAAAATCACCTACAACCAATATCTCCCTATATTTATTACAAAATTGTTCTATTATTCTAAACAGTAACATGTACTCATTATCATTACTTCTAGGTGGAATATAGACGACACAAAGTAAAAACATAAATCTGTTATGTAGGTAAACAGTAGCACAAACCAGTTCGAACACATGATCGTTTACATTAACGTCAATGGGTAGTGACACTCGTCGCAACTCGAAGCGCGGTGTGGCCACGAGACACGCGCCGCCGTGTTTGCGCCCGTCGGCTCGGTCACACCGCAATATCGTAAATCCCGGTGGAATTATTTCTGCATCTTGAACAGAGTCATTGCAGCCTGTTTCTGTGAGGGCGAACAAGTCTGCATTTGAAATGGAAATATTGTTGCAACACTCCTCCAACTTCGTTCGAAGTCCACGCACGTTTTGATAAAATATTTCAACGGAGTTATTAAAGGTTTCTTTGTTTGTTGATTGGTCTACGAAACCACACCCACTCCGCAAACTCAATATTAACTGCCCAGCTTTCCGGCTGACATAACTTATCATATTTGCTTTCTGGCACACCTATGATGAACGACGCATACTCCCTTTCAGTTTTAGGTATTATTTTTTCTATTTTAATGGGTATTTTTTCTTCGTATAATCTACTAACGTGCTTTTCCAAGCTTTCTATTGTCGTTTCTTTCTGTAAACGCCAAACGTGTAAATATCTTTTCTTTTCCATTCCTTGTATGTCTATTGAACTCATGTTTCCCCCTCTTTTTACTTCGCCGTTCGAATATCTATTTTTTTTCCTTGCTACAGTAGTCCAATTTCCTTCTTTTTCCATTTCTTCCTTTCCTACAGTAACAATATTCCTAGATATCTTCTCTGTATCCAAAGCTGGCTTTGCCGCTTTCGTGGCCACACATTCCATCGCTGACGCTAGTACATTTTTATCAAGTACCCTTTTTTCTTTGACGACATTTGCAAAAGATTGTGTCGAGACCTTAGGGCTTTCTTCTGTATGGCTTGCCGATCTAGCCTGACTTTTCCTAGGATTTGTTTGCAGGATATCTTTGCTTTCCATTAGCGTTTTAATTCTAGTTTCTAATACATCTACTTTATTTGCCTTTTGTTGTACTACCTCCAATATTTTTCTTAATTCCTTCAACTCTTTTTCCATATTGATACATCTATCTTGCAATAAAACATATTCCTTCCGCTGCTGCTCCATCTGGGACCTCACTTCCCATCGAAACTCACGTATCTCGCTTAGAAGTTGGTCATCCGTATCCATTATTATGCTTGTATTTGTACGACTGCCTCGCTCGGAGATATTCACATAGCTGCTCGGCGAAAACGGTTTGCTGGTAGCTGCACTTCCTCGAACAGGTGTATCAGTATTCCCCCTTTTCGGCATTGTACATACACACTCAGGACACATCCACCGGCTCCTGTATTCCGGCGAGAAAGCTTCGACCTTTTCCGTCGTTAATGCCAAGCAACTTAGGTGGAACTTTTTCTTGCATTTGGCTTGCGAACACTCCATAAACAAGGAATCCTCTAAAGCAGCATCACAGCCGCTACACTTATTCTCCATTTAATAACAATTTGTATATCCGATTTAGTGACGCACACGATCCGTAACACGTCCGTGCTGCTCGCGAGCGCGCGCGAATTGACATGATTACGATAGAGGTCCTTAGAATTTTATTTCGTCTTTATGTTCATATCTGCATCATCATCATCATCATCTCAGCCATAGGACGTCCACTGCTGAACATAGGCCTCCCCCTTAGATCTCCACAGATACCTGTTGGAGGCGACCTGCATCCAGCGTCCTACTTATGTTCCTATAAGAATATTAGAAGTCTTTGGCGAGTTCACTGGATGGTTTTAATTAATTCCCTATTATAAGTGTAAGTATTCAGTCAAGGTTTAAATAAAACATTATTCCGCAAACGGTACAATATGACCTAAGTGTTCAAGGACCTGTAATACCTCACAACCTAATTTATAGTGCCTCAGACTTATACAAACGCACCGTAAGCCTAAGTATATTAGTACAGCTCATAATACGCGACTCTATGACTAATCTTCTTCGGATACCGTATACTGAAACCGGTCTCCGACTTCGTAAGGTTTCTACGCCTTATAATCTAGCAACTAATACAATGAAATCATTAACTCCAGTGCTAGAAACCTTAAATTCTAATTCCCATTCGTGTATATTGCAAAAATACTGCTGTTATTTCTCCATTTCTCAAAACCAATTAACCTTGTAAGACTAGAATATTTTATCGGTCAAGGTTATGACAATCGATTCCGTTCCTTTATCAATCTAAGTACAAAACGTGATATTTTAATCACATCGATTAAACGTGTTTATGTTGAAATAGACACAATTACCTGTGTACCTCATGGCAAATGAATTGAGTTCGAGTTAATAGGGTTCGTGATAATGTCGTCTACATAAGCAAAACTGCAGCAGGCAAAAGTCGCATTAGCATCATGATAAGCTGGACCCTCATACCTTTGGACCTAGGGAACCACAATTGCCCTTTATTTGCCTAAGGGCCCAGTTATCGATATGCGTGCATATTTCTACCGTGGTTTGGTATGTAAGTAAGGTTGCTTCTTCGTGGGCTACTTCTAAATAAATAAATTGCTATCTTCCTTAATATGACTTCCCAATTTGCAATTATGATAACAGAACGGGCCCTCCTTCTATTGTCTTGTAACGTAGTTTTGTGTGTAATACCTAGTCAATTGTTCTGACGATATCCTGCATGAGTATAAGCCATAATTGGCTGAATACAATATAGGTAATCAATTTACTACTTTTCTATGCGATATTTATAAAACTGAAGAACAAAGGCCTTAAATGAACGTCAAGTATTTAATGGACATCTGGTCTAGGAAATAACCTAATTTTGCCTCAATGATGATTTGACATGGTTATTTTATATTCTATCAAGTGTAACTATGATAAGGAACGTTTGATGTTATTGACACAGTCTGATAGTTCTAAATGCAGTAAAATCCTGGCCATAAAGATCTAACCAGATCCTTGTGTCAGACATAAGGAGAGTACGATTGGAAGATAGAATGATCATTGCTATTTTACTGTTACAAGTCAAAAGACCCATTTAAAGAAAGTATCAAAATACGGAATTTTCTACAGCCAATTATCTACAGGTTTAATTGACGACCATGGCGAATGCTTGTTAACAGTAATTACTATATCCAGGCAATTAGGGCACGCTCGGACAAAGACCTCTTTTCATCGAGCCTTGCATAATATCAACTTACTGATGCTATCCACTACTGAACGTAGGCTTCTTACGAGTGCCAGAGATCCCGGTTCTGGCAGCCAGCATTCATCTAAATTTTTTAAATTGACGTTCAAAATTCGAACATAATTCTACATCCAGCCATTTTTAGTTGGTAACATAGGTACGTGTATTATGTAAATGTCTATACAAACTTAAGTGCTCAACGGCGACCCAGTGGCCACATCGCATAAATAATTCTTTGGGTGTCATCTACATAAATAATAGCATAAGTAGGTGTGTAGTCTACCTAGAATCGAGTTTATCGATCGTAGGAAATTCTTATAGCATCTGCATGGAATTAAACTCTTCTTCGTTGGCTAGGAAAGTCATTGGTAAAGTGTGAGCAGCATAATTTTTAACCTGAGACGTATTTTGGATGATTAATGTTCAGACAAGTTCAGTTGTGCATAGATTTTGTTACGTCATTCTATTAGATCCGTTCTATTTAAAACGATGTTAAAAACTTCCGTTAGCGTTGTTGTAGAATGATATGTTGATAAGAGAATTTGTTTAACATAAATACAGATTTTCTCCAAACTCTGACATACGAGATACGAATATAATAGGTACTATGATGTTAGTATACAGTACAGACCTGCTTTGCAATGAGGTAATACTATAAAACTGTAGCTTACTCATGTGTTTTTATAACTTTATGATTTAATAAAATTAAACTAATGTCTCGTGTAGGAGGAAGATTATTTCAGTTCGGTTGAAAGCGTAACTATACATATAGGTATCTCTACTCTACCCAACTGTGTTTAGAAAAAAAAACATGATTTCGCGAGGCCATAGCAACGAGATCACAAGTGAACGTCATAATTTGCGCATAGCCGATTCTGCAGCGCTGGCGGCGGTTCAAGGTCATCGTAATAATTTACCTATTGCGGTTATCAGACCGTTTTTTAATTAAGCTCTATCGCTCAGTAGGCACCATAAACACTACTACACATTTTTTCATGTTTATCTTTTCCCTCCCAAACTCTCATAGGTACCTATGAAGTAAAAACTTGTTACACCATAGCAACAGATTCAAAATAGTATTTTTAACACCCATTTATGAGCCTCTTGTCCTTGACTTCGAGGCATAGAGAAAGGTCAAGGTCAATAAGGATTATTTTACATTTTGAGCTACTGTGGTCGCCTTGATAAACACAACATAGGTAGGTACGTCATTGCCCGACTAGTCTCGTGAGTCGTGCGATATGTGCCGAGGTAGCATGGAGTACATATGGCAACATGAACTAAAGTACCTACCTTTAAGGTAAATTGACTATTAATATGAGAATGCGAGTAGAATTTAGATGCTTCAAGGCGGCAATTGCGGACTAGCCAATTTTTAAGAAATCAGGAGAAGAATATAGGTATGTTGTCCACAGACTCCACAGTGGGCAAATAGTTGGAATAGTCAAAAGATTGAAGGAAGCAAATTGGTGTTCTAAAAAAAATAATGACCAAAATACTTTTGTATAAAATCTAATGGCTATCTCATCATTAGGTTGCCTATTAATGAAATCTTGAACCAAACATTTTAAAACAAGTTCTTTAAAATTATTCATGTTTCTTCAAATATTTTAGGTAAGAAAAGTTTTATTATTAGATTTATTTAACATCAAAAATACAATACAAATTAAAACTTGTTTATTTAGAAAACTTGATCAATCTAACTGCATACACTTGCAACAACATAAGGTGTGTAAACAAACACAACATAATATTATATGACTTTCATATACCTATATGTCAAAGAATTTGAATGGAATTTAAGCTGAGCAACTATTGGAAAACATGCATGAACACAGTCATATTTACTCATCAGAATAAATATAAAGTACTTTATAATAAGAATATTATGTGATACGTGAAAAGCGTTGAATATTAATATGTGACGTTATTGCTATATAGACTATGGTGTAGAAAACATCATAACATAATATATCTTTTGATGTTCATGGTATGCTATTCAACAATTTTTTTTTCTTTCCAAAAAGGTTTTTTTTATAACTTTATCACAAACCAAGTTGTACTAACAGACTCAAAGATAGTGCGAAACAGATAACCCAATATAAATTGAATGTTTGTGTAATTGCAGTTTTTATCATATTACTGTAAATATTGAATGATGTAGCATGATTTAACCTTGCTCATATTTAAAAGCATTCATACGTGAATAAGCCACTTTTTAAAGCAAGGTTTATTTGTGGGGCTTAGGTATAAACCTAAATTTTCATCCTCTGAGCCTTTTTTCCAAGTATATTGGGGTCGGCTTCCAGTCGTAACCAGATGTAGCTGAGTACCAGTGCTTTTCAAGGGGCGACTGCCCTACCTGACCCCCTTAACCCAGTTACACGGGCAACCCTATACCCCTAGGTATATAGGTATAAACCTAAATTAGTGGAAAGATTTCCTTTTTCTTTAAACATATGTTTTGGAATGGCAGCTGCACTACTGGTCTGTGTGTATTTACAAGAAAACATTTTAGATCTTTCTACAAAATATTCACGTACTTGAAGATATTTGGTCACTGTTTTGGGATTTCAGAAAAAATACAACCATTATAGTTGCAAAATATGATGCATTAACTTATTATGAGCCAAAATAAAAAGAAAGCAGTCGAGTGCAAACCACTTATTTTTAGATTTTAAAGGTCAAAGTTAGACTGCACTGCGATAACTTTTTACAGTTGATTGGAACTAGATATTAAATACGAATTGGCTGTATTTTATTTGGATACGGTTATTGTACTTGTAATAAAAAATAAAATGATCTGGGAGATTAGGAATATTATAGATGATACATTGATACGCTCCAGTGAGGCAGAAAACCAAAGTAGTCAGATACCCGTGAATTTAGGCAGTATAGACAGCGTTAATATGTTAATTAAAAACCTTTGCTCTCTGCAACCGGTAGAACAATAGTAAATTTTTAATTAGACAAGTACATGATACCGATTGAATGCCGTTGCCAACAGAACCGCTACGCAAAGAAATGTAACCGCCTCGATGGGAACAATTTATGTAATATTCCCACCTTGCACGTAAATTACTAATTATCAATTTCAATCTTCAGGTAAATAGTTACTTGTTACAATAGTTTATTCTACATGTAAAGTATGAGAAATGTATTGACGAAACTTACACTGCGGAGGTATGAGATAAAATCCGATATTTGATTAACTTCCACAAACTCTTCCATGGTAAAAAAATCCACGTAAACACAAACTATTTCAAAATTGCTACGAATAAATTAATAAACAGTGTTTTGTACTGTAGCGATATTTTTTCAATCATCACATCAATGAATGAGATGATGAATGACTTGCTTGTCAGGCGCTCCCTGTAATTTAGCCACAGATTAAAAATAATTCACATATAGTTACGTCATGACGTAACTACATGATTATTTATTCAGTATTGCCATTTATGCGACATTTCTATCTGAACGGACCCTTACTGGGCTCAACTTCAACTCTTTATCCCATCCCGTTAGGAATCTTCAGTATAATAATAAACCTATAGTGCAATGGACTGTGATTTGTGTAGGGGCCGACTAATATAGCCTAATTTAATTGACCTAGACGACGCCTGACCCTGATTGAATTTAGGCGGTCCCTAGATTACAACATTGTGCAAGTTTATTGATGTTTAGGGTGAATATTCTACAATGATTTTTAGCGAAAAAATTATAATTATGATACAAAATGACCGTCTAGGGAGCACCTTCTCGACCAACGTAAAGAACTCACTAAAGATAAAAAACCACATCACTAGTTCATACACACATTGCTTCGTTCGTTTACCTTCATTCTCTCAATGCATCTTCCATTCATTCTGTCTCAATCAAGTGCTATCAATTGACACATAGATAATACACTATATAGAGATAGATACGCAACTCATCGTTCAAAACAACTTACTAGCGTGAAAGTTAACGGGCCCCCGTCACAAGATGGCGTGGTTACTTCATGTATGGTTAGGGTAGATGGCGCTTTTCAAGAGTTCTCTTAAATATGTTTTTAAATTTGAAAATTGAAATCACTGTTTTAAATTCAATTTACTGTAAATTGAATTTAAAACAGTGATTTCAATTTCCAGTTCCAGTTTCCAGTTTTCAGTTTCCAACTTCTAGTCTAGTCAATAATATTATGGGAGATAATAAAAAAACAAAAGATAAAGAGTACATTTATCGGCTAAGTATATTTTATTTCCTTTTTTTATGTGTATTACAATATTTAAATGCTTGTAACTTAATTTCATCATTTACATCGAAATTTGTTATTTTTCCGTTAATTATTCTATTAACCCCGGTGCACCAACTGTGAATGATTAAATTAATTGACATATTAATTATAAAATCAATTAATTTATTTTTATGAACTATACAAGTAATTATACTAAAATCACAATGGCAATTGATGTAAAATTTCATTTTTCTTTCAGATATTTTATTTCAGGTGAATCTCGTAAACATGCAACAATCATATAATATATTTCATTTAATAATTTTATAAAATCATCACATGCATTAAATAAGGATTTTTTCGTATAATCTATTTCATAATTAAATGATTCAAAATCAATTTCCTTTCTTAATATATCATTAGTACATGTTCCACATTTTTGAACACTTTACATTTCGATTTTTTACAATGTATCCTGCTACATATTTTTGATTCGGCATGCAAAATCGAGTCATTCCATTTAATTTGGTTCATTGTATTAATTAAAGAATCAATAGGAAAATCACCACTAACCAATTCAATTTCATTGTTTTGTTTTTCAGCAAGAAGATCTTTGAAAGATTGCAGTGATTTATTTTCATCTTTTTCACAGTTGGCACTTACAGAATGGGGCGAATTTAAATTATTAAGTAACAAAGTTTTGAACGCATTAATAAATTGTAGGCACGAGGGATTAACATTTCGTATCCCATTACTTCTAATGTTACAAAAAATTTTCAAGAGGGTCCTGATTGAAATTTCTGGTTAAAAGGCTAGTAACTTTATATTTGATTTTTAAAAACTCCCACATTTCTTTAAACGTTTTAATATTGTGGATCCAATTTTGAAGGGATGGCACTTTTTCATATCTTACTTCTTCTGTACCATCCGTTTTTTATAGTTTTAAAAGTCATTGAATCCAATATAGGAACTACCTCTGTCCATAATCTAAAATGAGGAGAATTATTCATTACACACCCCTTGAAAATTTTGGATCACCTGTATATGAATGTCCATTGAAAGAATCAAATAGTTTGTCCATAATGAGTAGAAAATCAGCAGTTTCTTCGCACTCCGCCGGAAGAAGGTTGTGTTCTGAAACAATATATTAAATAAGTACTAGAATACAGTTCATATCAATCTTTTTTGCTATTGTGGACCGAAATTAAAGAAAAAAGAAAGAAAATACATTTATTCGACCCAGATTAGGGGACACAATAAAAAACAAAATACAAAAATTTAATTAAAAATTAAACGGTGTGCCTCACGGCTGTGTCGAAAAGGCACAAACTTACAAACTTTAAAGTGGCAGTAACGATTTACTGTGCGTCTTTATCAGTTGGTTCAGTAAATAGTTGTGGGTGTAAATATAATTAGTAAGAAACCAACATTAAACTATATTTTGTAGTTTCATAATGTCTCAAATTTTATTTCAATATGATAATTTTAATTTATTATTTCATTTCAATTTATAATGTTATTCCAACAATATATCTTATGCATCTTAAATATTGACATAGCCAATTTTAGATAAATTATTAGATATGAATTGTATTTTTATTTTGAATTTTATCGAGAGAAATAGCATCTCAATTGTTTGTTTTTAAATATTTTTGAACTTATAAATGTAGCCAGGACATCTAATATTATTTTAAAGAAAAATAATGAACTTTCTAATTTGTCTGTGGAGAATGAAGATGGTTAAAAACATGTAAATTAAAAATAAAAATCTAATTTAGTAAATTAATAGCAATTTTTTTTAAATATAGAGAAAATAATGAGAACAATAAAAGCATACTTACTTGCTAAGAATCTCAATGCTGATGATACCCTTTGGCTGAAAACTTGTGCAGCATATTTCACTTTCATTTTTGGAATTTTCTCTTTATTAACATGGTTTTCTGTTAATTTATTAACAAGCCTAATTTCATCATCCCCAACATCTAACTTCAACAGCATCTCCAAATGTTCCCACTTTGCATACTTTGTTTTCCCATCTTGTACAAATTTCAAATGTTTGGCGAGTAAATTATTTCTCATTCCCTTTAAAAGATGTGGAGGATCAAATAATGGGAAGACCTTTTGGTCTTCAAACTCGAAGGCTTGGGTCCTATATTCATTACCCTCTTGTAAATATTTGCGTTTTGTGTCTTCTTGAAGACTTTTATCACAGAAATATTTGTGGCTGATTGGTCACATATAGTGGCAATAACTATCAATCCAGTATTGGAGATTTCTTTTATTATTGTTTTGATCAGCTTCTTTAAATCGTCCTTTTTCGTGGCACCTTGGCAAAATGAAAAGCATAAAGGTTGTTTCACTTTGCTTTTTATACCCTTGATCATAAAGACCAAGGCATGATCTGCGAGTTTTTTTGTTTGTCTGTGCCCAAAATCTTCAAAACCAGTTATCTGTTTTAGGGCAGGGTTGTAAAAAACACCCGGAGCCAATGATACCTCATCAAACAGTAAATTGACCAACTTTTTTTCTGCCGGCAATTTTGCTACTGTAGCTTTTAAATTTTTAAATATATCAGGATTGAAGCCTGGTTTCAGTTCAAATTTACTCAACATTTTTTGTAGGCTGCGCTTTGATGGCAAGACAAACATTTTTCGCATGAGGTTGTAAGCTTTCTGACTCTGTTTGTAAATGGTCAATGCCATGATTTTTTCGTTAAATGTAAATCGCCTGCCTCGTGGTTTCTTTTTCCATTTCATTTGGAGGGAAGTAAATATTTTATTGTTGCAGGCATTTTATTTAACTCTTTCAAAAATGATTTTGATGTGGAAATTTTCCTTGCAGAGAGTTTCTTGTTATTTTGTTCCTTATATTTCTTTTCAGCTTCAATACTTTCTGTTTTAACTTTATTATCTCCTTCTCTTTGGAGGTGACGACTCGTTTTAAATATTGACAAGTCCCTCTTTTCCTAGAACCTGTAATTTAAATTATGTTACACCTCAGATCAAAGAAATAGTGTTACACAAAGTTTTAATAGAATTGTGATAAAAATATGTTACATAATATTGTTCTGTTATTATATTATGACCAGAGATTGGAATAGGTAGGCTTCGAGGAACAGATACAAAAAGTGGAGACTTCCCTACAACAGCAGATACAAGCTTGATAAATATTTTTTATGGGGATTTTATGGGTAAACAAAATGGATATAAAGAAGATCATTCAGACTCCATACATTTTGGGCCTTTTCTACCAACGAAAAAAAATGGTATGGATGGTTAGAACTAGCTATTTGGATGAATAATTATTATGACACATAAGTTGTAGGATTATATCAAGTTATTATTATTAATCCATTTAATTCAGGTTTACAAGTTCGGAGATTTGTTATTGTCTTACATTTATTGATTCCTGCAAGTGCGGAAATAATCCTACCTAAAATTATAAACGCGAAAGTTTGTAAGTTTGGATGATGTTTGTTACTCTTTCACGAAAAAACTACTGAACGGCTTTGGATGAAATTTGGTATGTAGATAGCTTATACCCTGGAATTAGACATAGGCTATTTTTTATTCCGGTATACGCGGGTGAAACCGCGGGACGCAGTTAGTATGAAATAATCCTATACTAGTACTAATATTATAAATGTTGTGAGGATGTTTGTTCCTCTTTCCCGCGAAAACTACTAAACGGATTTAGATGAAACTTTACAGTAATATAGCTTATAAAAAATGTAATAACACATAGGCTTCACTACATAGTATAAAACAAAGTCGCTTTCTCTGTCCTTATTTCCCTATGTACGCTTAAATGCCCACTCTCTCTCTGCAAGAAGTTTTATGACCCTACAGTGGAAACAAATTGGAATCCTGATGATGGAAAGAAAACCTAATGTTACAAGTCAAAGGTCAATTGTCAATAAAAATATTTACCTTTAGGGCGTTCAGCTGTCTGTAATGCATTCTGTACATCACTATGATAGTGGGTAGAGCTGGATGGCTCAATGACAGCAAGTTTATCTTGCGAAATGTTTAATAAATTCGACATGTCTGCCTCGACATGTCCCGATGGACCTTCAAGAGTTTGACCAACTGGTAATGTAGATAAATCTGCAAAAGGATGAAATTATTTATAGTTACTGTATAATTATGTAGAATATAGAACAATATTCATTTAATTCTTAGAAGATAGCATGTTGCATCAATTATTTTGGTATATAATATTCATTTTATTTTCTTCTAATTAGGATTAGATTATTCAGTAGAAAATTTTATTTAATATTTGAGGAACAATTTTGTTATTACAGCGAAGGCAAAGAAATGTGGTTTTGTTTCTATTAAGATTTAAATAACATAAGACATCTAAATAGTAGGTACCTAGAGTTGGTATTGCATTTGGAGTAAGTCGGTGACTGGCTGAACGGTAACACTCTTCAAAATGTCTGTCGCAAAATCGAATTTGGTTATAAATGTAGATGTCGCCTTTCTCTTGTAAAGCTTTATCTAGTACTTTTTTCCACGAGTTAAACTTTTCCAAATGTGGGTATTCAGGTTTAGGAAATCGGTGCAATGGGCCTGAAATCAAGAAGTTTTTATACATGAACAACTCACTCTCATTAAAATACCGTAATAGATATCATCATCATATGTATAAAATTTTAGTAATGTACTGTGATACCATCCTTGAATATTAATCTAACACTAGAAATAATAGCTGAGGTCTAGCAGTACTAGAACAGGAACACCACAGTTGAAGTAAATAAAATCACAGTAGCATAGCATGGGGTGCCGAGGGGCCATGGCCCTGGGTGGCGCTACTCTAGGGCCGGCACCGCCGCCTAGCTGCAGCATCAAGCCAAGTAGAAGCTGATAGCGTTGACAGTAGAGGCAAAGGCATTTTTTGCCGCCTTTACATTGTCAGTTCCTATTTATGCCACCCCATAATACAATTTTCTTGAGAAGAGTCACTATACATTAAAGGTTGTCTGTAAAGATCGCTTTTAGCGATAAGACCACCCATTGTTACACCCCTTTTAGTTATTAAGTTTTAAATTGTAATTTGTTATGGTGTACATAGTGTGTATAGATACCACCACCACCACCATAACAAATACAACAAGATAGATAGATATCTATCTATACTTCTAGCCTACCTCCCAATAACTTCTTGTCTACTAAAAGAAGATCTAACCTATCAGGCAGGCAGGGTACTAAATTTTCGACTCGCTCTTGAATTTTACATCTGCTTGTTTTTCGTTTAATTTGACAATAAATGCTTAGTCCACACAAGGCTTTATGTTTTTTGAGCTTTAAAGGAAAATCTAACATATCCTAGTTTGCAAAAAATATTGTTGCATGCTGTATGAATCGACAAAGTTATACATAGATCATTAGTGTATGAATCAACAAAATCCTAGGTAGGATGCTAAAATTTTCACACTGCTGCACTACATATCAAAGAGAGCCAGTAACAATTTCTGAAAGTATTCCTTCCAGCACCCTAGTGAATCCCAAAATCATGGGCTGAGACCGCACCTGGTCATGAGTCGATATCAATAATAATTCTTTCTTGCCAAAACCATCTTTAGAATTTTATTAAATTGTAGTCATTTGAATTTAAATAAGTACCTAAATAAGGGGGCTCGCCCCTAAGACTACCCACTGACCGGCAGCTAAATATACCTGCGCGGGGCGGAATCCCATGCTACGCCACTGTAAAATCATAGTTTTAAAACCTGATGAAGTTATTTGGTCAGAGGGTCGTCTAGAGCGGGCTTTGTCTTATACGTAGATTCCGAGTCTTTTGATTGGATATAAAAGTTAATGTGCAGTTTCAATTGTTTGTGTAGGGTCAGGACAGGAGTGTGTGTGGTAGTGCATCTTAGATTTTGATGACTCAAGGACTATGATGACCACAGATTGCACGGATGACAATAATGGATATTGTGCAGCCTATCAGCAAAAGATAAATTACGTGCATTATAAAGTTAAAAGTTTTGAACTTACCGTCATTGTCACAATCAAAGTAGCACTTATATCTTGACGTTGATGGCATTCCGCCCCTAAGACGATCCACTGGACGCATTTTCTAGTCCTAAATACGGTGCCGGGTCAATGTAAAAGCAGTCGATCGAGGTTCCAAAATACAAAGCCGGGTCAATGAAAATGCAGTAGATCACAGGTCCAAAATACGAAGCCAGGTCAATCACAGAAGCAGTCAGTATCAGAGTCCAGGAACACGCAACAATCGTAATAAAAAAACCAGAAAATAACACTCAGAATAAACCAACACGTTAGAAAACGGAAAACGGTTTAATTTAAAAGTATGGTCGACTGTCAATGTCAATCGTCAGTGTTTCAAGTGGTTTCAAGTAGTGTGATTATTGTGATTAACTAAGACGTCCTCATAGATAAAAAAGAATTAAAAATAAATCATAAAATTATTTAATTACAATATTTGTTAATATTTCTAATCACAAAACTTTTTTTAGATTTGTTATTAAATCGATGAAATATCGGTCTAAGGTGCAGTGACATCTAGTGACTAAAACGAAGTACAAATACCCAAGTTACGGGGCATCCGTCACTAGATGGCGCATTTCTAAAAAAAAACCTCAGAAAATTATTGTACTTCAGTTGCATCCCCATGAATTGACAATTTTCCCTAAACAAATTTTGTATCGTTGTTCTAGTTTTTGAAGTGATTTTAATTAATTTAAGTTAGTGTCCGATAAGGAAATCTGGTATTATATTTTCAATGTATCAGTTTTAATATGTTTCATACAAGTCATCCGTGCAGTGAATAGAATTATGTTAGTGTAAAATTGCTGACTAGACTGCAACAAAAGCTCGCGAGCCGGCAGCGAAATGCTAAGTAATATCAAGGTATCAGCTGCAGGAATTCTAGCAACATGTCTCATTATATTCCTTCGGGACGCACAAGTATTGGGCCATTTGGTAAATCGACCCAGTGATAGATATACTCTAGATGTATCTGGCTGTGCTTTGTATCATAAGCTCTGCTCACACCTGGATGATGATCTCGGTATTCTATCTTGTGCACTAAATGCATCATATAACAAAACACAAATTTCAGTACTTTGTCAGCACAAGCTATGGAGTCATCAGGCAGAGCTTTTAGACAATGATTATATAGAACATAAATTAAAAGAACCATGTCAAGATGAGCCAGTAATATTAAACTGTCTAAGCCCATCAGAGTACATGATAGATTGTGTGCTCAAGAAGAAATCAAGTGTGCGAGATAAAAAATGTTGGAGGATGATAAATAAAATAGAATCTCTTGTGTTTAATGATTGGCAAATCATTGGTAATTTTCTAAAGAATTGTTATGATGACATTGAAGCTCATACTTGTGGCCGTATACCATATGATCCTAGAAGTCTTTCTCAAAAGCAGACACTAAAATGTCTGCAGGGGCAGGACATGAACCTTGTGACAATCAAAACAGAGTGCCAGGCTGAGATGGCTGTGTTAGAGGAAATGAAGTACAACACCCTTCAGTTGGACAAGATCATATTTGCTGCATGTAACTTGGACCAAAAGAACTTTTGCCCTGATGAAGTCCCCGGCTCTTGGTTGATGTACAAGTGTCTTTTAAGACATAAATATGAAAATGGTAAATATTTTTACTCATACTAGCATGACAAATAATAATTGAAAACAGCCAAACAATGCTTGTTTTCAATTAGCACCAATAATAAAACAATAGTGCCGCTATAGTAGTAACATATGCTGTCATTCATTTATTGTATGCTAATGAACATTTTATTTATCGATAATTGCTTGATTTTCTTATCAAGCTATGGTTAACTGTAGTTTTATGATTTTCTGATTACAGGAATGAGGAAAAAGTGCCAAGATCAATTGTTTTATGACCAAAGGAATATTGTAATGAATTATAGAATGAGTAAAGGTTTAGTAAAGTCTTGTAAAGAAGACATAAGGAAGTATCACTGCCGAAAAGGGGTTGTAGATGATAAGGATGTCAGACTTGCACAAATTTTATTATGCTTGGAAAATGTATCCCGCAATGATAGCACAAAATTAAGCCCTGAATGCACAGCTGAGATGATAGATCATAGAAAAATGCTCATGGATGACTATAGACTGTCACCAGAATTGATGCAGAACTGTGCCAATGATATTACAATGCTATGTAAGGGTATTGAAGCTGGAGGTAAAACAATCCACTGTCTCATGGAACATGCCAGACCAAGAAAAAGGAAAGATAAAAGAATAAGTGCAGCTTGTCAAAAATCTTTGGAAGCATTAGTTCTGGAAGCTGATCCAGGTGAAGATTGGAGGGTTGACCCCATTCTACGCAAGGCCTGCAAACCAGTGGTGGACAGAGCTTGTAGAGAAGTCAGTTATGGCAATGGTAGAGTCATGTCTTGTCTGATGGAAAAACTTGGAACCAATCTAATGACTCCTGATTGTGAATCTGCCTTGTTGCAAATTCAATACTTTATATCTAGAGACTTTAAGCTGGATCCCCAGTTATACAAGGCATGCAAATATGATGCTGTTACAGTATGTAGAGCTAAACTCCAGTGGGCTGATGCCAGTGAACACCAGTCAGAGAAAGACCCACTAGTGTTACCCTGCTTATACAATTATGCTTATAATCCTGATCTCAGAGGAAGGTTAAAACCAGGTTGTGAGACACAAGTCAGGAGAGTGATGAGACAGAGAGCCATCAGTGTGGACTTGATGCCTGAAATTGAAGACTATTGCATGGATGATCTTATTAATCTATGTTTTGAAAATACTGGAAAAGGAGAAGAAATATCATGTTTACAAAGTAAAATTAAAGAGCTTGGACCAAAGTGTAGAGATATTGTGACTAATTTTACAGAAACTCAGAGTGGCCATATTGAGCTGAATGCTGTTGTCAACATTAACTGTAGAGTTCCTATTGAGAGGCTGTGCTCATCTGAGCTGAAAAGTAAGAAAGAGGAGGATGACATCATGGACTGTTTGATAAGTCATAAAAATGATCCAGAAATTAAAGCAAATGTTAATTGTAGGGCAGCTATAGAACATGAGCAACTGATCTCATTAAAAAATTATAAGTTTACAAGAAAATTCAAGAATGCTTGCAAATCTTATGTGGTTAGATTTTGTCCCAAAGCAATGACCAAGAGTCAGGTGGTCACATGTCTGAGTGAAATAGTGAGGAATGATACAATCACTAAAAGAAAGCACACTATATTTAAGGATTGTCGCCAACAGCTGAGACAGCAGCTGTTTCAACAAAAAGAGAATATTGACTTAGATCCCGAACTAAAGGAAGCTTGTAAGAATGACTTGCAAATATATTGTGCTGGTGTAACACATGGAGAAGCAGCAGCTTTAGAATGTCTCCAGACAGCTAAAGGAAAGTTAACAGATGAATGCAGAAAGGCCATATTTGTTGTAAGAAAACAAGAGTTTGCAGACAATGCTGTTGACTATCATTTAATTACAACTTGTAATAGTATGATAGACTTGTACTGCCACAATACAGATGCAGCAAATATTCTCGACTGTTTGAAGGTATTTATTTTATAGTTATTGTATAGTTTGCTTTTCTTTTGATTCACTTCAATGTATTGTTTACTCAACTGCATACTTTGTCCTTTACAGATACATCGCCAAGAACTACATTTCGATGAAAACTGCAAAGTAGTTATTGTGAACAGGATGATAGAACAGAATATGGATTACCGGTTCAATAACAATCTCCAAAAAGCTTGCAAAGCGGATATCACGAAATTTTGTTCAGATGTGATTGGTATAAAATCCATTTTTAAATTAGGTAGACCTATTTACAAACTCTATAGGTAGTAGATAAAGTCGAAATTAATAAAAGTAGATAATACAGAGTAGCAAATAAATGGAGTGTCATATGTGTGTTTATGTTAATCAATTCACATGTTCTCCACCATATTACAACCCCATTTGTTTCCTACCCTGAATATTATATACAAAATTGATGTATTGTCCTCTTTTAGCAAAAGAACCACAGGATATGGAACTTCAAGGGAAAATGTTATATTGTCTGAAGGAGAAGTTCAGAGAATCGAAATTGTCAATACCTTGTGAGAATGAACTGGCTAATGTTTTAAAAGAACAAGCTCTCAATTATCGTCTCGACCCCTTACTTGGGAAACTATGTAAAGCTGAGATACAGACAATTTGTGCTGTTCCAAGCGATATTACAAAGTCTGATGGACAGGTACCTTGATGTTTTGCAAAAAAGTCTTAATTTGCTGGAAACCTTCCATTTATAACGCATGCCTGGTCTTGCCTTATAAATCCTATACTCTGTATGCCTCTTATTTAAAAAATTCTTATTCTATCTTACTAGTCATTCCATCTTGTATGAAGGAAGACTATTACTGATTTTGATCCAGTTAACTTTTTTTAAATCCCAGGTTGAAGAATGTCTAAAGAATGCTCTGTTGAATCATAAAATCGTATCGGCGGAATGTGCGCGAGAAGTGGCACAGATTATCGAAGAAACAGAAGTGGATATTGAGGCAGATCCATTGCTAGAGCGGGCTTGTGCTATGGATTTATTGACCTATTGCAAAGATTTGGAGCATGGTGCTGGCAGGCGTAAGTTGAAAACCTTCATAAGACCTCCTTTGACTTTTTTGAGTAGTTTAATATTGCTTATATGGGATTAAAATATTATACTAAATGTTTTCAAATCATTTTTTCAGGTTTAAAATGTCTGAAGATAATTCTGAATGATAGCAATAGGAAATTAGAAGCTGATTGTCAAAAGGCATTATCAAATAGATTAGAAATGTATAAACATGTTGCAGCTGTAAGTATCATTTGTTTTGGTATAATTAGCAATAATCTGTTACTGACACTTTTTTGATAATGATTATAGAAACTTTAGATAAATATTACCCTTTAGATTCTAAAGGGCAAACAAAATACTTTCTTGATAATTATCATTTTAGACATGTGATTTACCAATTTATAATCCCTCATTGGTCTTGTGTAAGTTGCAAGAAAAGAAGAGCCTATGTTTTTTTTTGCCAAAGCACCCTTCTAAACTTCAATCATGATGCATACTTCAATAATTTGTTTTCTTTGTTGCAGTTGAATGTGATAGAAAATTTCGGCGATATGTATAACGAGATATCGTCTTCACCGTCTAAGAAATACTTTTTAATTGTAGGCATCTCAATTGTAGGTTTAATTTTTATATGTGGTTTATATTGTGGCAATTTGGCTAGGCAAGCTATGTATGTTAAGAGGAAATAGATATTGTAATATATAATTTAAATCAATAAAATCAAATCTTTTAATTATTATCTTTATGTATTTTATTTATCAATGTTCCGAAAATATTTATTTATCAAGTCTTTATGCTTATATCTACTAATTTTAGTACTTAATCTTGAATGATAACAAAGACAGAATAGTGTTAAAGGTCAAATAGGCTCCAAAAGATATATTTACATGACCTCTTCGAAGTCCATATCTTCAAACTCATCAACTGATTCTTTTTTCACTGAAGCTGTTGATTTAGGTTCTTTCTTAATTTCTACTTTAACATCTCCTTTGGCTATTTTCTGAGACTCTTCAAAGAATTGGTTAGGATGGTTGATGCCTAATCCAAGGTCAGAATGATGCACAGCATCAAAGTATCTGCTGCAGGCTATTTGGAAATGTCCCTTCTTTGTCATGTCTATTATTTCATTGATACCTGTAAAAGAAACAAGATGAGGAAAATGAATATAAGTTGAATTTGTAAAACATAACAAAAATAAGAATTGAACTCCATTTACAGGTCCAAGTTTTTTTAAAAATATTGTATGCCTATTGAATATGGCCTGATAAGTGAACAATGTTAACTTACCCTGAGGGTCAAGACCATAACCCTGAAGTCTGTTCTTCAGAATACCAACATCACAATGTTTATAAGGACATCCATGGCAGTCTCCCGGACCAACAGTAGTATTAATGATCTTCAAACAACTGAATGGAGAATAATCCCTCTTACTACCCTCCTGTCCATAGTTATATCTGACGTTATAAGCATATTGTTTTTCAAATTTATCTAGTTCCATTATCTTTGTGAACTCTTCCCTCCAGAATCTTAAGGAGTCTTCCAAAGTCACACCAATACCTTTCAGGAATAGTCCATATTGTAATCTACCTCCATGCTTGAGATGGTGGGCCAGTCTCAACTGCTCATGCAGCTGCCGCATACACAGCGGGAATGACTTCACCGATAAGGAGTCCAAACTCTCAATAGGTATAACAGCTTTAGAAGAACTGTAGTCATTGCCAGAATATGATTGATGTAGACCTTTCAGTAATGATACTAATCGCTCATCCTGTTCTATTTCACCAAGATGGTGGCAAGCAACTGCTAAACTCTGTTTCAGTTGTGTTCTATACTGTGCAGAGAGAACAGATATGAAGTCTTTGTGTGCAATGTACGCGTACCCGCCGCTGAGGTAGACTTTTCGCATTTTCACCAGATCTAATACTTCATAGAACTTCACTTTGTAGAATTTCATGTTATCAATATTTGCATGAGGGGTACACTCTCTCAGACAGTGCATAATTTCACTCTTTTCTTCATCACTCATGTTAGTATAGCATAAATTGTTTATTTTGAAGAATGTATCCACAGCTTCTCCTCTCATGGTGGCAAACCTCATTTTGAATAACTCCAGTTCTCTTGCGATGAACCATCGACGCAATTCCTCTGTTCTGCAGTACGCTAGTCGAAGTATGAAGTGTGCAATGTGGTCCTTTCGTCTCGCTTGCAAATCAGCTTCAGTAGTTGCACAAGACGATTTTTCACATAGCTTTGCATAATACTTCAAACCTTGAGTTCTAAGCTCACCTATAACATATTCTGTCCATTCCTCTGAATACGCTCGAAGTCCTTTAAGAGTTGTTGCTGTTGCTAAAGTCCTCAACAAAGTTACTCTTTCCAAAGATAAAGTTTCGAATTCTTGAAGAGTAATGTTTTCAGTAGGAGGAATCTTGTACATTTGAAGATCATGAGGATAAGTTTCTACAAGACTACTGGTTAGTTGCAGTTTAGTAGATTTCCTTCTGATATTCAAATCCATCACGCAGTTTTTCTTTTAACAAGATAAATAAACTACAAATCACGAATTCACGAGCTTCCAAAAACACAGGTTGATATGTTTTTCGCGCCTTTTCCTGACGTTTCTGACATACTTGACGTTAACGGAGGACAGTGACATTGCAAAGTTTTTTTTTGTACATGAAATGAGCAAAGGTTTTGTATGATTGTATCGGAAATGTGGAGGCAGGAAATCTGAGTCTGAGTGAGCCTGAAACTTTCAAGATACAATACATTTGGTGGAGCATTTCTAGCACAACATTCATCGGCCATTGCCAGGTTTTAATCAAAACAGTTTATTCCTGGGAGTAACGAAATATAATGAAATTATTGCATTATTTCCCCAACTGTTGGTTAAACGGGATTAAAAAAAAAACTCAATGTCCACTACCAAAGGAGGTTTATATTTTATTAAATTTTCTATAATAATTTCTGCGCAGAATGGAAATGCACGTGACACGCATGCTCCTTCTTCAGCAAACTCTTTCCGGTTTTCCGCTAAGCCCCTCCCTCCCTCCTCGCTTGATTGTCAATCTGTCAAGTTGAGTAAACTCAATAAAATTGAATTTTATTTATATTTTGAATTAGTTTCTTGTGATGAATGAATAAATTATGTATAACTATACGTCAAAAAGTTAAAAAGGCCATTAGTGATATATTGGTACGGGTTTAGAGTGTAATAGGATTATAAAATGGTATCCAATAAGATGCAGTCGTCATTGGACGATTTAGTTCAATATACACAGCTTTTCAAGCCGGTCCCGACTGTTCTGCAAGGAACTGTGCTGCCTTTTTTGATAATATACCCAATAGTGTTTTATTCATGGATCGTTGTGTATGGTTTCGAGGAAAATTTTGAAGCTGGGTTTGTGAGTGTCGTGGTCGTCGCTACTATACAAATTCTCATATGTCTCTGTTGCTATTGGAGCGTCCACATTCAGTGTTTCCTGTCGTGTTCCTCGGTAAGTAGCACACATGTTGTGCTCAACAAATTGACTGTCATCTTTCAATTCTGTAGATGTAACTGTTGTATGTCCTTGTACATCATTTGTTGCTTCAATTTTAGGTTAAAGACCCAATCCAGGCTGAGATAGTGAAAGTTGTTCCCACATCGAATAATGGATTTTCTGAAATTGTTAAACTCCATCATACTAAGGTAATTTTTACAATCTTGTTAATGAGAATACATTATACCATTTTTGTCTAATCGCTCAACTGTTTTCTAACTTAAATATGTATTGATTTTAGTCAACCAAAAAGGGTAGTATACACCCAGATGTGTGGTTTATATTTCAAAAGAGTAAGTACATTTACGACTGGGACAAGAAGTCTTTTCACACAATTGAGTTCCCAATTAGTAAAACTTACGAGGAGTATATGGATTCCAAAGGTTATGTGGACGATGAAGCCATTGATATTGCAGAAAAGGAGTTTGGAAAGAATGAAATGATAATGGTAAGTCATGATTTGTAAAGAGAATACTTGTCTATCGAGAATACACATAATGTTCAGTTATGCAAACTCATTAGTATTCAGAAAAGGTTCCGTGTCTATTACCATACAGTTGATTACAACTATTTGTGGTTTGCGAACCATATCTAATACCTTATTATAATTGATAATAAGAATGAGGGTTTTCTAAAATGGCGTCCACGAGGTGGCAGCACCGAGTCGTCAGGTCCAGGTAACTGTCAAAGTGCTTATCTTTACTATGAATAGTGAACGATTTTAGTGTTTTTTTTTATTTTATAATTAAAGCACTGCATTATTGTTTTACTATTGAGGTTGAGTAAATAAAAAAAACTAAATCATATTGTGTTAACAAGCTTTTCCTTAGTACCAGTGACTTTTGCACCCTCTCTCTTGGCTCAATTTTTAGTTTGGAAACCTTATTCTGACCGTAGTCCATAATAAAATCAATAACACTTCCAATATAACAGAATTTCAATAAACAATAAGTTCGGACCCTACAATGCCATACTATTTGACAGCTGTTTGGACCTGACGCATACGAAGCGCCGCCTGGCGGCAGAAAAAGTATCGAAAACCCTCATTCTGGTTCTGCAAACAATTTGTTGCACATTTCAGCAACTTAATGTCAGATTAAATAGTTAATGAAATACTTGGTACACACTGGAAAACAATTTAATTCACAGCTGGATACAATACATTATCATCTGCCTAGCCATGTTGGGGTCACCATCCAGTCTGACTGTATGCAGTGGAGTAAAAGTGTTTTACGAGCAGCGACTGCCTGTTTGATCTCCTCAACCCAGTTACCCGAGCAATTGGTTACAATATTATTCTTCATAAACAATATTCTGAAACAAAACACAGCAAGGCAATTGTCTTTTCATCTTAACAATGTGTTCTGATAACACTACAATTTATAAATATGTGTGGGAATGAAAGTCTTTCATACAACATACACACACACATCAACATAGTAACATAATGTAATTAAATTAGTAGCATGAGAAAATATGAAGGTTATACAGTGGCACTCACTCAATTCTATTTTTAATACACTTTTTTTATTGGATTATATCTAATTCTGTACTGTGACATATACGCTATTGATTTTATAATTTAAATAAGTACCTACCAAACCTCATATGTGTGACTGTTGTATTGTTAGAATTTCTCAAGGCCAGGCATTTTTCCAAAAAACTCACTAGAATAGCACAACTCCAAAAATACTTATATGAAAGAGTGAATGTAGAGAAACATATTTGTTACAGGTTGTTCCCGAGTTCATGGAACTCTTCAAGGAAAGAGCAACAGCACCTTTCTTCGTATTCCAAGTATTCTGTGTTGCACTCTGGTGTTTAGACAAATATTGGTACTACTCCATATTCACCCTTGTTATGCTTGTCACGTTTGAATGCACCTTAGTACAACAACAACTGCGAAACATGGCCGAGATCAGAAAGATGGGAAACAAACCGTACAATATCAATGTCTATAGAAATAGGAGGTGGCGGCAGATAATGAGTGATCAGCTCCTACCAGGAGATGTTGTATCTCTTATAAGATCCACCAACGACAATCTAGTACCTTGTGACATTGTGCTCCTCAGAGGTTCATGCATAGTAGACGAGTCCATGTTAACTGGTGAAAGTGTGCCTCAAATGAAAGAAGCAGTAGATAATGAGAAGAATTTAAAACAAAATTTAGACCCTGAAGGTGATGGCAAGCTACACATGTTGTTTGGTGGAACAAAGATTGTTCAACATTCCTCTCCTAGCAAAAGTACCTCATCAGCTCTTAAAGCGCCTGACAATGGGTGCATTGGATATGTTATTCGCAACGGCTTTAATACATCACAAGGAAAACTTTTAAGAACTATTCTGTTTGGTGTGAAGAGAGTAACAGCCAACAATCTTGAGACATTCGGATTTATCTTGTTCTTGCTTATCTTCGCAATCGCCGCGGCCGCGTATGTCTGGATCAAGGGCTGTGAAGATCCTGAGAGGAATAGATACAAACTATTTTTAGAATGCACATTGATTTTAACATCAGTTGTGCCTCCTGAACTGCCAATAGAGTTGTCATTAGCAGTCAACACATCATTATTATCTTTATCAAAATTAGCAGTATTTTGTACAGAACCTTTCAGAATACCATTTGCAGGAAAAGTAGAAATATGCTGTTTCGATAAGACTGGTACACTTACGAGTGATAATTTAGTTGTAGAAGGTGTGGCCGGCATAGAGGACCACAAAGATGCTACAGTCATTCCATTATCCCAAGCACCGATGGAGACTATACAAGTGTTGGCGTCATGTCATTCTCTAGTACAACTGGACGATGGCGTGGTGGGAGACCCCTTAGAGAAAGCTACACTAAAAGCTGCCGAATGGAACTTGACCAAAGGAGATGCTGTCGTGCCAAAGAAAGGAAAATCACCAGGACTGAAAATAGTTCACAGAAACCACTTCTCGAGTGCTCTCAAAAGAATGTCTGTGATAGCAGGCTATCAGGTCAATGAGCGAGGTTTTATGGAAACCCATTACATAAGCAGTGTCAAGGGTGCACCTGAAACTATAAAGACCATGCTCAAAGAGGTTCCCAGTCATTACGATCACGTCTACCTGACTCTATCGCGAAGAGGGGCGAGAGTACTGGCATTAGGATATAGGAATTTAGGCAAATTAAGTTCCCAACAGATCAGGGACATGTCCCGAGAAGATATCGAATCTGATTTGACTTTTGTTGGCTTTGTTATCATTTCGTGTCCCTTGAAGAGTGATTCCAAAAAAGCGATATCAGAAATCGTGAATGCTTCTCATTCCGTGGTTATGATCACCGGTGACAACCCTCTGACGGCGTGTCACGTTGCTAAAGAACTGAAGTTCACTCAGAAGGAAGAAGTTCTTATTCTAACTGAGAGTGAAAGTAAGTGGGGATGGACTTCAATAGACGAAGAAGTGAATCTCCCAGTGAATCCGTTCAAGACTTCGAAGCAGTTGACTTCGAAGTTCGATTTGTGTATAACAGGGGAGGGATTGACATTCCTCAATGAGCACCATCATAAGTTCTTGCTGGAGTTGATGCCTCATATAAAGGTGTTTGCAAGATTTGCGCCAAAACAGAAGGAGTTTGTGGTGGTGACGTTGAACTCGCTTGGGTACGTGACGCTCATGTGTGGTGATGGTACAAACGACGTGGGAGCTTTGAAACACGCTGATGTGAGTATCTGATCACATTACTAGATCTATTAATTTCATCAAAAGTTTAATCATCGTGCCCTCGGATTTTTCTTCTGTTCTATATCTTCTTGTTTTTTAATAACAAAATAAATATTTTCTTCCTTTTATTGATATCATCTTCGCATCCAAATATCGATTAAACTATTCCTGTATCAAATTATAGGTAGGCGTAGCGATCCTCGCCAATGCACCCGAGCGACCACGAGAGAAGGTTCGAGAAGAACGCGCGGTGGAAGAAGCGCCGCGTCGCACGACAAGTCGCACGGACGCGCGAGCCGAGGCCGCCGCGCGACTCCGCAGGGCCATGCGGGAGTTAGAGGAAGAAGATATGCAGCTTGTGAGGTTGGGAGACGCGAGTGTTGCTGCCCCGTTCACCAGTCGACTGTCCAGTATATTTTGTAGTAAGTGGTTTTTTTATTTAAACTCATACTAAATTACATTAAAAGCTGATAGAGGGGAATATGTAAAGTAAGTCTTCTACTGGTTTCCAAATCCTTGACTCGCTCAATAAAAATTAAATAATACTCAAAATTCAATGTTATTAACATAACATTAAGTAAAAAAAACTAAAATATAAAACAAAAGTGTAGGGTCTCTGTAGGGGGGTAGACATTATGTACCTACCAAACTAGACATTATATACCTAGGCTTACATAGCTGATACTTAACTACCACTTTTATTTCATAACTGTCCCATTATCACGTCCCGGTCGCATATCGTAGTGTACGTACATGAAATGAAATCACTAGATGCATAAAATGACTTTCGTCACAATTGGTCTGAAAAACACAGACAAAGTAAATAACCCTTGGGTCAAGTTGGCGGGACAATGACAGATATTGCAATGTTAAATGAGAATAAAATTTAATTCAGTGAGTAGGTACAAAAAACAAAGAGATTTTTACACTAATGATTGACGTCAAGATTTGATAATTCACCTTCAACATCCCTAATTAAAAATAGTATTGCTGTTACTATTTTTTGAGAGATAGAATACAAACTTTAAACTAACAAATTGACTCTTTAAGTTTCTCTACAAAAGGCAGAAAAGGCAACCCATTTACATAATGTGTGCGTACATACACACCCATAAGACAAGTTTCATCTTACCTTGGGTACCAAAGTTTCATTGTAATCACTTTTTCTTGTTGTTGATTATATTATGTAAACTTTTTTGGTCAGTCAACAATTATATATTTCATTATTTTCTCTATTTCAGTCTGCCACATAATCAAACAAGGCCGCTGCACTCTAGTGACGACACTACAAATGTTCAAGATCTTAGCTCTGAACGCCCTCATCTTGGCGTACAGTCAATCAGTACTGTACCTCGATGGCATCAAGTTTAGTGATACTCAGGCTACGTTGCAGAGTCTGTTGTTGGCTTCATGTTTCTTGTTTATATCCAGATCTAAGGTAAGGTTTATTTAATTCAAGTTTTTTTTCATTTATAGACTTGTAATGCTAAAGAAAGACGTTTTTGACCGAAAAAGAAAATAGCGAAAGCAACAGCGTTAATTAAGTTCTAAGCTATTGGCCAGATAAATAAATGATGATAAAAATCCAAGTTCAACAACAACATAAACGCCAGTTTTCAATCGCCAAATTGTTTTCAATTTTCGCCTTGAACTGTTGATTCTGAATTTATCAAGTTCGAGTTTCGAAGTAAGCAATTTTTAGGATAAATTACGCTTATGTTGTCGGGGAAATTTATTCTTTAGAAAAGTGTTTTATATCTAATTTTCTGCGCCAATGCATGAGGAACACAATATTTTGAAATGTAACTGTTAAAAATTTAACATGTCTAAAACATTATATTTGTTTTACAGCCGCTAAAACAGCTATCGAAGCAGCGTCCCCTCCCGAATATATTCAACGTATACACAATAATGACGGTGCTCACACAGTTCGCGGTGCACTTCCTGTGTCTCATTTACTTGGTGCACGAAGCTACGTCGCGGTCGCCGGGAAGGTAAATGATTTTGGACTCTATTTTAATGGGGATAAAGTTGATATTAGTTGAACAGTGAAAATATTACATAATAGAACATAACAATATAAGTCAGGTATTTGTTAGACTTTTTATATATTAAAACTGTTTTAATGGCCTCATATACAGAACAGAACCTATCTTCGAAACTATAATAATGTATAATAATTTAAATAATGTAACACTTGAATATCCAGGCACCTTTCAAATGCGAGAGCGATTTTAATCTTAACTTTGTTTGAAATAGTAGAAACGAAATGAAAAATTATTACTTACTTACCTATGTTTATTTACAGAGATACAAAGCCTAAATTAGACATGGACTTAGCGGAGGACGAGGAGCGAGAGTTCGCGCCCGACCTACTCAACAGCACCGTCTATATCATCTCAATGTCTCTGCAGATATCCACCTTTGCTATTAACTACAGGGTAAGTACTTTAACACTAAAAATAATTTTAAATTACTTCCAATTTCTCGACATTTTGTAGATAGCACATTATTTTATACAATCTGTAAATCAGCCGAAGATTTCATTGCCCACGGCAACAAAGTGTGATAGTAATATTTTCAAATTCCCAATTTGCGTGCGATTTAACGGCCGCTCCAAATTGGTGCGAAAGTTGGTTCCAACTTTCACACCAACGTGTTTTGGTTGTTGTGATTCAATTTTCGAAAATATAATTCCACGCTGTGATAATTGATTACAATAATAATTGTAGCCATAGTACCTATAGTCCAAAAAATTGGTATAAGTATATACCATCTACCACACTACACATTACGTTTGATGGTCTTCGAACGTGTTGAAACATGGCCGATTTCCCCTTTTGTTGTCCGTACAAAATTGAACCTTGTCGACACTTTTTGACCGATTGTACATAGAATACATGTACAAAATTTGTGTTTTATATGTACAAAAGTCTGTAATAAGTTTTATTGTCCCCAGGGCGAGCCGTTCATGGAAGGTCTCCGCGACAACAAGCCCCTGCTGTACAGTATAATGCTATCGAGCGGCGCGGTACTAGCGCTAGCCGCCGGCATCTTCCCAGACCTCTCCAATATGTTCGAAATTGTATATTTCCCACCTGATGTAAGTATACAAAAATTATCTCTAACTTATTTTGAACTTTCTGAAAGCCAAATTCTAACAGTCCTGAAGCTTTTAGTCAGTTACGCCATTTTACTGATATGTCAGCTATGGTCATCTAAAAACTGCTATATGAGGGAAATTATTGATATTATAGTTCGGCCGTTCAGAGAATGCGTTCCTGACACCTATCAGTTAGTCAGGACTAGTGATGGGCACAACATAACACTGAGTTCGTTACCGTTCCCCCAAAATAAACCGCCGCATTATTTTAAGATTATTTTCGTTTTAAATTGGCGGAATCATTTAAAATTTATATTTTAGTTATTTAAGTGGAAATCAAAAAAAGGTAATATTCATATAATAAAATCGTTTTATTTATTCTTTGTTACAAAGTTACAATCTGTATTTCTATGCAATAAAGTAAGTACATTGAATTGAATTAAGTTAATCAGACTCCGATTCGCTTGAGGAGGTGGTGTCTTCATCATCATCTTCGCCTACGTGTATATTACGTGTATATTAGGTATTATCAATAACAGAATCAATCCTGATATCTCGGTCAAAATCTTCCAAAATCAGGTTTTAGTCTTAGCGCACGAAACGACAACAAATGACTATTTAGCGTCACAAAATGACGGCCCATGATGCCATTTGGGGTTACCATTTTCAACCTAAATATAAAAATGCTACTTTCTTTCGCGCGTTCAGTTTGATCATAGTTTTATTTTTATATTTCATAAAAGTTATCCTATAGTCCATTATTTTCAAATTCTTAAAAAGAAAAACAAAACGTATTATTTTATATTATAAGTATAACTGTATAAGAACCATCAACCAGAACAGATTACGATACTTGCCTGTTATTTTTAGCACAGCACTACAAATATAAAGCGCTGACATAACCTTGTAATAGCGCAGTATAGATTTAGAAAAATATTGTTTACCAAGTTATTTGACACTCAATTTGGCACAAAATTACAACATTCATTGATTATTATTGATATAATAATGTTGTTTTAATGCTCAACAATTGTTAAAACGATAAACAACCAGCAAAAATATTTTTATCGTACTGCAACGCCATTACAAAGTTACGTCGTCAGTTCAATCGCGATGTGTCAGAAACGCATTCTCTGAGCGGCCGAACTATAGTGCGACATTATTAAATATGACTCACTCTTTATATATATTTTTTGCTACGCGAGTTAATTTTTGTTAAGTTTCCAATAACTGCATCAAAATTCCACGAGTACCTATGTATATAAAAAAAAAAAAACAGATGTGTAAATCTGCTGAAACTGTGACATCTACTGCATATTTTTAATAGATCTTAAAAATGATTCTAATATATTTAATTATTGTTTCAGTACCGAATTATATTAGTACAAGTATTGATAGCGGATATGCTGTTCGCGTACCTAGTGGACCGACTCTGCCTCATTCTGTTCGGCGAGGGGCTCAGAACTAAGGGCACGTAGCGACTTTACACGACTTTATTGCTGCTAATATAGGTAAATGTGTTGTACCACAGATTAGCTACTGTTCAGATACTCCAGTTATATCTTAAACTCATTCGTTCCCCCGCGTCTATACACGTAAGTACACAAAAATATATTTTTTATTTCGAACTTGTATTACATCCTGAGTTAAGCCCGTTCAACTAGACAAAATCTTAAAGTTTATAATACTGTAGCATAAATACGCTACGACAATTTGTATATTTTGTTATTATTATTAATTTTATCAAGTCGTAATCATACAAAGCGGAGTATCTGACAATTGTTTAATCTGTGGGCATTTCGTGTAAATATCTAAATTATAAACAAAGTACGTTACTTGTCTCGGTGTATTCTTATGACTGGGGACGGTGTAACCGCTCAAATATATGTGCATTTAAGTATGATTGATAAATGTGTCGATGGTATTTATGAAATATAATTGTGTAGTTAAATGTATGCGTTTGTTTCATTTAGCCCTAAACACGTAAACATTATTACCTAATCGCAAGCAACCCGGAAAAATATAGGTCTTATATACCTCTACGTTTATTCCGCATAGCAACTTCAACGAGTTCCAAATTATATGGTGGTCGTAAAACAAGAGTAAACAACACAATACACCGTGACACTTATTTTATTTCAGTATTCACAAATACATAGTCAACCTATACTATTCGTATCGCCTAATGAACAGGTAACATTCAGATGCGAAAGGAAAGTAAGGTCGCGATAACGTCCGTAAGGGAATTTCTGGCACCTGCATTATCACACTAGTGCTTCCATCCACCGAGGCCGCCAAGTCCTCCGATGCCGTAGCCGAGGCCGCCGTAGCCGATGCCGGCTCCAGCGAGGCCAAGGTCGGCGCTGCCTAGGCCAATTCCGGCGTTGCCGATGCCTGAGCCTAAGCCAAGGCCTAATCCGCTGCCGAGTCCCAAACCTAGTCCTCCGAGGCCGACTAAGCTGGTTGCGTAACCACTAGTGGCGATAGGGGCAGCGGCTATCGGCGCAGCGGCAATAGGAGCCACGATCTGTTTGCTGACGACGGGCGCAGAAACCAAGGTTTGTGGGTGAGCCGCAGGGCCAACACGTTTCACCACCGCGTTGAAACCAGAAACGGGATCAGCGGTATAGTCCACCACTCTCAAGGTACCGTCGGGTTCAGTGAGGGAGTAAGAGCCTTTCACGACGCCTCCGTCGCGAGACTCGGTTTGTGCCTTTTGGTCACCAGTTATGGGGTCGTTGACCGCATAGTTGAAGCCGTAACGCGGGATCGACTGGGGAGAGAAACATGACTCATATTGAATGAACATTCATACGACGATATTTTCTGATGCAATGGTATGTAATACTTACAATACTGCCGGTAGCGATGGGCAAAGCCCCGATGTCGGACGGAGCGGCCGTTGCTACACCAAGCAAGCAAGCAATCTGAAAATAGATGCAAATGTATGAATACTGAAGCAACTAGTGTCATGAATATTGAACTGTATTGTAAGCATTGTACAATGTATCACGAAATCAATCATAGATGTACCTACATGTAGACCGATTGAATTGGTAACTGATATAATTAAAAGTTTAAGTGAATCATTTTACCACATACAAACTAACATAAATATATCAATCAAGTTAATTTGATTTTGACGTGACTAACCCGAGATCTTCACGCTCACTACTCACATAGCAAAGATAAACAATTTTCATTTTTTTTTCCTGAAACCCCATGTGTGTAGTGTGAAGACATGTCTATATCTTACCGCAATGAAACTGAACATGATGAACAGGTAAGTTCAGCGGGCCCGTGAACGTTATCCAAACTGTTTGTGCAGTAATAATGCATTGCCAACCCGACTATCGTTTTTATACTGAGCACCGCTCCTTGTTTGTCAATTCCTTACAATCCTTGGTCGTTTCACGCTTATTGATTATTCACGTTACGCACCTTCGAATATATTTTCATAACGTGTCCTAAAATCGGCGGTAATTAGTTAATTGTTGGTGCAGTCCGTATTCTCTGTAGCTGTGGGTAATTGTTTCATCAGATTCCTGTCCGGTTAACAGGAATTATGTGAGTAATTGGCCGGCTGTTACTCAATTTGCTTCTGATTGATCCAGTCATCCGTGAATGCCGGAAAATAGTCGATAACTTTATCATAATATCCTCGCGCCTCCACTTCCTCAAGGGTTAGAGACTAATGTTAAGTACTATCATCCACCTGTACCTAAGTAATGTTCAAGTCATCTCTTAAAATATTGATTCGAATATGGATTAAGTATTCCGATAAAAGGGCATAGCTGGTAACAACCAGAACTAACGTCTTCTTTTAATGTTCTTCCCTATTTACTCCCCATTATAATCTTCTTTATATACTAACCCTATGTATCGATTAACCTTTATGTACTCCCCTAAGACAGATACCAATATTATTTTAACTTAAGTATGTTCACGTCCATTACCCACCCGATCAAATGATTTCCTAATATCGAAAAATCTGATGACGAAAGTAGGTACTTATTTGATTAAGAAAACACCTCAAAGAACCAGCAATGGAACTCAAAGAAAACACTTAAATTCTATTAAACACAAATGGAAAAGAAATTGAATCTATAAATAACATATTTACGCCACTGATGGGGTCCACCCTAGATGGCTATTACCCCCATGGGTTTTAAAAGACACCCATGATATATTATCCTACATGACTGCTGGTTCGTGATCCAACCTTTTATTTTGATACATGAACATTTATTCGCAGTTTCTGAACGGTATGATTCTAAATATTTTTTGGTGCGTGGGCAAGTACATACTTGCCGCCATTAAAAGTTCTTTGACCGTTTTTGAAGTGTCAGAGAAAAGCGAACTAGTGTGCAGTTGTTCGACCTACTACGCACGTGGTAAGTTGCATATAATCTGTTACAGCCTTTTTATCGTCCCACTGCTGGGCACAGGCCTCCTCTCACACGGAGAAGGATTGAGCATTAATCACCACGCTTGCTCAATGCGGGTTGGTGATTTCAGACTATATAGCCCAAGTTTCCTCAAGATGTTTTCCTTCACCTTTTTATCAGCCATTAGTGCATATAATCATCTAATATATAAATAATGTAAAACAATTGGGTGCTGGGACTTTTCAGCACGCGTTGGAAGCGTGCGTCTTACGTTGTTCTAAGTTTATACTGGTTAGGTACTCTGTAGAAAAGACATTGCACATCCGTTTAGCTACAAATACCATGATTGTTTCTCTACTGGCTTCCGCCATCGGCTTCTCGTGCATTCCATAGGAACTGCTCCGCTCAACCAGATAAAAAGTAGCCTATAGCCTTCCTGGATAAATGGGCAATCAAAACTACTGAACCGATTTTGAAAATTCTTTCACTGGGAAAGCTACACTCTTTCCGAGTAATATAGGCTATATTTCATACAGCTACGGGTTTCCCACGGGATGCTGGTGAAACCGCGGGTAAACTGCTCGTACTTCATATAAGTATAGATTAGGTTCTACATAATCATCGAATAGGTATTGAGGTGTACAATCTATGCCTATTCTATCAGGTCACTCAGACTTGTAGTCAGTTGTATCAATCCGTGATAGCCTCAAGTCAATCCGTATCTATGATAGGTGTTGTAATTCCCGGGCCACTGTTAATGATCGTTACAGACATGTTAACTGTTGCGTAGTGGGAGATGTAAGCCGCTCTGATTGGTTATTATTCTGCTCGGTGATCTACGTTTGTGCTTTGATTTGTTTCTGACTACTTGAGTATATGTCAGATTGGGTGGTAGGTGTATGGACCTCCCGATAACATGTCATAGGAGGTACCTACACACCAAATGATGTCCTCAATGTCGATCAGTTGATATACTTCCGAATATTGAAATTGTTAGATAACCTTTTAATAAAAGTTATATTTTTGTGTCAACCTAATCATCTACCTAATATTTCCAAAAGAGACACGTTTCCACCTGATAGCGTGGTTTAGTTTAGGGCTTGTTAGTTGTAGCAAGATAGAGGCTGCGATAATCACATCTCCATCCAGTAGGAAAACGATCAAAGAATACGTGAAATATTATCATACCTACCCATTTTCCTAAGACATGCACATTATTTTAACTTTGTTTTAATAGACAATTTCCACAGTTGTAGTTGAGTCTTGGTCCTTTAAAGTTTTTTTTCAATGATGCTCGTGAAAATTTGCACCACTTCGTAACTGAATTGCATAAAAATATATTCATACAGGTTTGTCTTCATTCGTTAAAGTTATTAATTAAGGCTGTTACATATTTATTGCCTTTGCTAAAGGTAGGCAACTAGGCTTGAACATATTTACGACATTTATAATGTCAATATGTATGTATGTGCATTTGTTAATCTAATAAACTCACCTATTTACATGAGTTATTTCGCTGTTTGGGGTTCCATGGAACAAATGAAATGAAAACCTTTACACTCAATAATTGTTCGGTATTTAGAGAGTTCGGTAGAAGATATTTGTAACGAATTGCTATTTTCAAGGTTCTTTCAAAACAGGGATAAAGTTTTCAATTCGGGTGTATATTTTGGGTACGTGTCCGTATCATACTAATTTTTACCAAGTGGTATGAATGTCCCACTACCATTTCATTTTTAACAACAACTGCAGTAGAATTATAGTAGAAGATTGTTTGTCTAAATAAACGCTTTATCTATTTATCTATCTATCTAAAAGTCATGATAACAGAGCAGATACACCGAGGTATATTTTCACGGTACGGAACCCGCCTTTAATGTTTATTCACAATTGACTCGCACTTTTTGTATTGAACGCAGTGTTGTGTGAAAATGTGAATATGGTTTAAGGACAAGTTGAAGAAAATAAGGTTCTGTTTACACTGTTACTATGTAGCTCCTTTATGATACCTCTAAATGGCTAAATACATACTGAAATAATTGTTTACACTTTTAGATAGGTATATTTTGTGAAACATAGTTACAAAAGCATTTCGGTTAAATAGCTTTTTGTTATTTTATCAAATATGTCGTCCCTTAGGTCCTCAGTAACTTCGTGCACCCGGATAAAAAGTAGTCTACTATGGTCTTCCCGAATAAATAGGCTTTCTAACTGGTTTTGAAGTATAAAGTAGTACCTAGTATTAGATATCTTAAAGTTAATGGATTTTATTATAATTTTTCGACTACCACGACCACGCATCCCACGACCTCCGAATGTAATTTATCTAGCCTCACAGTTGCAACTAATTCTGCCCCACTCGACCGGCTCATTACCCCTTTTCAGTTGGAAGTTGGAACACTCTTTCCACTCAGACTTACACAAATTCACATTTGCAATCAGAGCCCGGAGAAAAGTTCCTCCTACCCACCGCCCCTCGCCCCCACGCCGCCTTTAATTAACAGAAAGTGGTTCATTAGAGCTTATTCATTAAAGCAAGGAGTAATTAGCGAACTCTAATGAATGCTGTAATAATGTAAGAGCGGCCGCGTCGGACTGCGGCCCGACTTCTAGATTAATCTAGAAGCTACGAATAATTTAGTAATGGCGTTAATTTATTACTGGACTGATTGCGGGTATTAGGAGTAGCTACTTACCTAAGTGGAGTGTTACGTGGTATGGAGAAAATTGCCACTAAGCTGCTGTTTTTTTTAAATAATTTATTACATGGAGTGTCACCATTTGTGAAGAGCCTATGTATCGTTGTCCTTACAAATGTCATAAACGAGAAAGTCCGTTCGTTTGTTTGTTTCTAAAAAGGCTAGATAGATGATTTTCTTTCGGGTATTGAAGTAGCGGCGGACGAAGTCGCGGGCGAAATCATAATTATATTTTTTTCAGTATTTTGTGATTATGTTTACAAAGAAGTGCAAGTGCAGTTTCCGCATGTAAATATACAATTTATGATGCTTAAGCAAATATTCATCTCAATCGGGCATCAAACCCGGTATACAACTCGCAAAAAACATCCCCAATCTCCCACAAGAGACTTACGTTTATCTAAACCAGTGGTTCTTAACCTTTTTGACATGAGGGACCACTTTGACCAAAGTTGTCTTGCCGGGGACCACCTCATCGGTTTACCTAAATTAGTACTCATTTCTTTAATATTTACAAAAAAAAATGAATTTTTGGGTCAGCTTGGGTCAACTCAAAGCTAAACGCATGTTGGTAGTTGTGTAGGTAAGCAAATGCAAATAAAGAAGAACTTGCCTATGTAGTTTTCCAAATGCGCGAGCGAAGCGAGCGCGAAATTTTTATCGGACTTAAACCAAATATTACGTAAAATGTAGCCCAAACGTACTTAACTTTATGTTTGTTGAAAAATTCAAAAATAAGGGCATATAGTTTCTGAATACGCGAGCGAAGCGAGCGCGAAATTTTGATCGGACTTAAACCAAAAAATACGTAAAATGTAGCCCAAACGTACTTAACATTTTGTTTGTTGCCAAATGCAAAAATAAGAGCCATAGTATAGTTTCTGAATACGCGAGCGAAGCGAGCGCGAAATTTTATCGGACTTAAACCAAATATTACATAAAATTTAGCCCAAACGTACTTAACTTTTTGTTTGTTGACAATTGCCAAAATAAGGGCATATAGTTTCTGAATAGGCGAGCGAAGCGAGCGCGAAATTTTAATGATTTTTTAAGACTCAAAACCAAAATTACGTAAAATGTAGCCCAAACATACATTTTCATGAATGGGGGGGACTAGGTACGACACACCCGATATATGTACGTCCATGTGAAAACCCCCGCTCGCAATTATAAGTCGATAAAAATTAAGTTAGGTAACGTATAGCAACGTCGCGAAGCTAAGCTTCGCGGACCACTTGGAATGCCTCCAGGGACCACCAGTGGTCCGCGGACCACCGGTTAAGAACCACTGATCTAAACAGAAGTTTATTTTACTTTTTTACAGTCTGAAATCGTAAACAAAGCCAGTGGGTTGTGAGAATCAATTATGCATCAATTACCTAAGTGAATCTGTTTAATTAGCGCTGATAGACGGTTTTTTAATTATTAAGCTTTTCACTGTTTGCAGCTAATACTAATTATCTTCGTTACTTAAATTCTTAGATAATGGAGAAACTTGTATTGCAAGTAAAGTTTTATTCTACAATGAAGTCGTACCTATAGAAAATTTACATTTATACATAAAATCCTCATATAACTAGAGCATTTTTGTGCTCGATTTATAATTAACGAGCTAATGTAAATGTGTGTGTGTGTATGAGTGGCTTCATGTTTGACATTTCATCATCATCACTGTGCGCTTACATGGGAAGCGTAGGCATGCATGCGCTACGTTACGCTACGGCGTAGCACACGCTTAGCTACGATCGCATGGTCGATCCATACATAGAGAATTTTAGGAAACTGACCTGTATTTTTTATTTTTACGTCATTAAATAAATTGACTGAAAGCATTAAAAAAAATATTTGATCTTAATTTTGATTACCCCTATCTTCCATTATACTTATATAAATATAGATAATTATACCAGAATATGAAATCATAGTTATAATCATAATTTCCGCCTTCAAAAACAACTCACAAGCGCTCAGACGCTATTTCCATAAAGAAAACAGCAGCCAACGTCACTGGAAGGGCCACGTTCATTAGTATTCCTCAAAATAGGATCGTTATGTTGTTAGTAGGTTTTCTTATGATGTCGGAACATGTTACCCATGGCTCGCTGGACCCGAACACGCATAATGATGTATGCTAACGTTATTAAAGTGTATCATAATAAGCCTCGGCTGACAGAAAACAACGTACTGTTGGTGAAACAAGTTTGGATGAATTTGTAGTTTGGTTTTGTTTGGTGTTTTACAAGTTTGGTCTTCAGTCTTGTCTTCAGCCTTGTTAGTATTATTAGCTAGATTTAATTAGCATCTAATGTTTTTTTTTTAATTTATTTACTTATTAATAGTGGTTTCTTAAGTTTTCACATGTGTCTCAAGGAAAATTCTACCAGCAACCGGATTGGAGGTATAAATTTTTCCAACCAGTTTAGTATTAAATGGTAACAAACAGATATAAACATTCGCGTTGTAATTATTTAGTACGAATATTCCTAATTATCCTCGTGGTTTGAATTTCTTATTTTGTGAAGTACTTAATAAAAAAAAACTGCGGTAAGAATAACATTACACTAACAAAATTTCTATCATTCATAGCGTCCTCGTAGTCAAAAGTCCTACCTATACATTGTTGAACACGAAATAAATATTAAGAAAAATAAGTTAAACTTGTTGCGCCGACCGTACAGAACTGCTCGAAGTGACCCTCAGTGCCTTACATACAGCTAACAATTGCTGCGGGACTATCCCGAGTCCGGCTCCGACATGTCCACCCTTGTTCATAGACAAATGAGCTCCTTCTTATTTATTCTAAAATATACCTCTTTTGTTTGTTATGAATTTATCATTGATATTTTATTTAATTATTCCAACTAAGCTCTTTAATGTGGTTTTACCAAAATTTAAAATTATTTTCTTATAAAAGCTCGTTGAAATCTAAGATTAATTTATTCATCGCGTCCCATGTCATTAGTAGAAGATATAGTTCGGCCGCTCAGAGAATGCGTTTCTGACACATCGCGATTGAACTGACGACGTAACTTTGTAATGGCGTTGCAGTACGATAAAAATATTTTTGCTGGTTGTTTATCGTTTTAACAATTGTTGAGCATTAAAACAACATTATTATATCAATAATAATCAATGAATGTTGTAATTTTGTGCCAAATTGAGTGTCAAATAACTTGGTAAACAATATTTTTCTAAATCTATACTGCGCTATTACAAGGTTATGTCAGCGCTTTATATTTGTAGTGCTGTGCTAAAAATAACAGGCAAGTATCGTAATCTGTTCTGGTTGATGGTTCTTATACAGTTATACTTATAATATAAAATAATACGTTTTGTTTTTCTTTTTAAGAATTTGAAAATAATGGACTATAGGATAACTTTTATGAAATATAAAAATAAAACTATGATCAAACTGAACGCGCGAAAGAAAGTAGCATTTTTATATTTAGGTTGAAAATGGTAACCCCAAATAGCATCATGGGCCGTCATTTTGTGACGCTAAATAGTCATTTTGTTGTCGTTTCGTGCGCTAAGACTAAGTGCCCTGCCTCATTAGGACGCCAATGGCGACGTCGCCGGCTACGTATCCAAGCAGTTAGTATTGAAATGTATGGAACCTAACTCACTTGGCGACGGTTTGGTAACTATGTGGCTTCTGGCTACCGTGGCAACTTGGCGACGTGGCCACAGTAGCCACTATAATGTACACGGTAAAGCGCACCTCCCTCACACAGTTGCCAATGTGGTCGCCAGTCAGCTTGCAATTTCTTGAGCGACGACGTAAACAATTGACTGTCGAGACGCCATGGCCACTCGACTTGGCGACATTTGGATGCCAGAAGTAGCCAGACCTGTGCCGCTGGCGACGTCGCCATGGCGTCCCAGTGAGGTAGAGCTCTAAAAACCTGATTTTGGAAGATTTTGACAGAGATATCAGGATTGATTCTGTTATTGATAATACCTAATATACACGTAATATACACGTAGGCGAAGATGATGATGAAGACACCACCTCCTCAAGCGAATCGGAGTCTGATTAACATTCTGTACGCACATTCAATTCAATGTACTTACTTTATTGCATAGAATTACAGATTGTAACTTTGTAACAAAGAATAAATAAAACGATTTTATTATATGAATATTACCTTTTTTTGGTTTCCACTTAAATAACTAAAATATAAATTTTAAATGATTCCGCCAATTTAAAACGAAAATAATCTTAAAATAATGCGGCGGTTTATTTTGGGGGAACGGTAACGAACTCAGTGTTATGTTGTGCCCATCACTAGTCCTGACTAACTGATAGGTGTCAGGAACGCATTCTCTGAACGGCCGAACTATAATTTATTGTTGCTCTTTGTAATTAAAAGTTAAAGGTTTGTAATGAGACTAACAAGACAAGTTCGTACTAAATCGTCAACTGTCATTAAGTTACAGCTTCGATTTTCAAAATGGAAAATATAAACGAGGTTGTATACGTGGCAGGAGGCGAGTGGTTTTGGCCATTACTAACGTGAATATTGTAGGGTGGCCTGCAGCGACTCTATTGATTAGTCCCTCGTATGCCACCCATCATTCATTCATACTCGTGTCCGCAGCCCGCGTCAGTCTCCCGGTATTTTTCGCCATTTCTAGCCAAAGGCCGAAGTACATATTTGATGGTGCGTCGGTCAGGAAGGAAGGCGTGCTTCGTAATTGGTCGTGCCGCCGGATAAATTCTGATAGAACCCCTGGGTTCACCGCGTCGGATGTCTGTTAATGAGATCTGTTGAATATACAATTTTGTTCGCGTATTTTTTTGCAGTTTTTTCTTAATTGGAGTCATTGGTTTTTGAGTTGGGGTGTTGCACAATTAATTTTGGGAATGATTTTTGATTTGGGAAAGGCAAATATTATCATCAGCAAATATGTCATCGTTTCAAATGATGTTTTAAAATAAATCCTCACACGTACATTATCTTGTATATTTATTAAAACATAGTGCCTATACGCGTAACAGATATAAATCGACTTAAGAATCACTTAACTTATTAACAAAGTAACCACCTATCATAATATTCATACTCAACTAACTCTAACACTAAGAAAACTTCGCAAAATGAACCATTATCCATCGGAAGTTATTTCGATGATATTTTTGTGTTGTGAAATACTTGCCGGCACAACAAGATAATCCAATTGTCAGACCAAACTCGTGGCCAACAGGCGTGAGGCGCTTTCGTCTGTGCACTCCATTGGGGACCTACTAGGTGAACTCGAGATCAACTCGCGGTGATAATGAGTGTGAGATTGGCTTGAGAAAAGTGTACTGGGTTTGTATTGTTGTTTAGTTTGTACGAGGGTAAAGTGGACTTGTTTACAGTTCACTGCAACGTGACAAAAATATTGTAATTTTATAAATAGTTCCTATAATTTTTTATTTTCTGCCTTTTAAAGAAGTGGTTTTTTTAGCTCTAAATTGTTCTCTCTCTTTTCATATTGCAAATATCCTTGTGTCTTGTTTATGCGGAACAAAAGTTTTATCTATCTTGAACATAAAAATAACATTTAGGGAACATTACTTTTTGTGCAGTAGTTCTCTAGATATGCGGATAAAATCCCGGGCAATAGTTACAAATAAATCCGTATAAAATCCGACCCGGAACCGTGGTAGTGGTACAGAATTCGGACGATATGATATAGATGTTTGGGCTCAGATTACAGGCTGATAGAAACCCGATGGGTTTCATGTTCACTCATTGAACGGAAGGCTCGATGTAACGTGAACGCGCCCAGATTTGTCACATAATGCCCAAAAAGGATAATAAATAAATGCAAACTTTTAACGAAATAAAAACGATATTTTTTTGAAATCCACGCTTCTTAGTTCTAAATTCAAATTCACGTGAATGCGTTTTATAATGGTTTTATAAAGGTATACTAAGATGTAGAATGTTCGTTCGTTCAAAAGAAATAACGACTTTTATTCGCTTTTTCTCAACGTCTTTTAATGTCCGCTTAATTTATTTTATAGTTCGTTTATAAATTACAAATTGGTTCTTTACTCCAAAGGGATTTGTCTTATTGCACGTGGGAATGAATGTGGTCGTTCTTAGTTAACATTTCCAACGAGCTTTAAAGAGTTAATCAGATAAATTATACGTATTATAGTCGTTATTTACTAAGCCTTAAGATCTAATCTTTGATCGTTTCTATAATAAAGGTTTTGTTATTGTTGTTAGCAAGTAATCTGCATGATTAAGCAACACTTAATCCACAAATGGCTAAGTAAATTCAGATTTTTCTTACCCTTCGCATAAAGGAAATGAAATCGAAATATTTTTGAATACTAATTCACCGTCTCGTCCACTCATTGTGTCATGGCGCCAGTCAAAAAAGGCTTCGGGATGGCTTGTTTACATAATCGTTCAATTTGCAATGTTAAACAATTTCGAACAGATGTTTTCTTGCTTTTTATTTTAATCCAACAAAATTCAAGTAACTGCTTGTTTTTACTCCGGAACAATACGGTTTGAGAGCATCCAACATTAATTTAAATTAAATGGAATGTTTAATTTTGCTTTTTTTCTACCTAGATAAAAGCAAAATAGATTTCTCAGAAATAGATGATTGTAAGAAGTCTAAAAGAAAGATAGGGTTATGTTATCTGCTAATTGGGTTGTGGGTTGTCAGCTAGGCAGTCAAAATATTTAGTTGAAAAGGCATGACGATGATAAAATGTGTAAATATCTTTTCTCTTTATTTCTTTACCACTTCGTGGATCAATATCAGCCGGTATACATTATTACTTGTAAATTTTTTTCTATTACCATTTTAAACTAAACTGCCGTATTTTCCATATAAGGAGTTACTAATTCGAAAGATTCTTTTACTGAATCCAGTTTCAGGCTGCGTAAAAAACTTTCAGAGATCTACTGCACAAAGCCAGTTTAGGGCTATTTTCGATGGAGCCATGTCTTGGTATGGTAGATGTAAAAATTTACCAACTCTTGATAGCATGAATCATAATAGCTTACTAAGGGGTAGGTAGTGGTTTTTTTATTTAAGCTTTCAACCACAGTATACTTAATACTTACTTCGCTTCAACGTACATCCTAATTCATCCAGTTGATGTATATGCATCTTTGGTACATTCAAAAACGTGCTTTCCGAGACACGAAGGATAGATCTCGTTAGGGCTTAAGGTAAAGATGATCTCCCTCCAAGTGCTTACCGCGCCAAGCATTGCTTAACCTTATGATTGATTTTCTCATGCGGCTTTTACTTAGCCACGAACTGTATATTTGTCAGGTAGGTAAGGTATATTTGGGAATTGAAACAGCGTAAATAATTTACAAAATTTTATTTTCTCCTCCTGTCACCGGCTCTCTTAGGCTAGGTATTGTATGTTCTTTCTTTGTGTATTGGTAACACCATAACTGTCGTTCTAACAAACCGCCACAGGCTTCAGGTGTGACTTGAGACCGAAGATCTTGAACGAAAATGACAGACGTATTGTCGGCAACTGCCCGAGCGTTTTTAAAGGGCTATCATATTTTAACCTGTCTGATACTAAGGTCGTTCTCTATAACATAAGTCAGACCAAAACCCTGTGGTGTTTTCCGTAAATTAAACATATCTTTAGATGGCAAGATTCACTAAACGCTAACATTATATTGTATGCCGGCCACAAACATTGTCAGATACAATCTAATGACATACAGTTCTGATTAAAGTTCTAACCACTAAAATCTTGAATTCCAATAAAAGGAAAGTATTTTATCATGAATTTACTAACGTCGTTGAGTATAAAGAATAAATATAGTATTCTGAATGAATATTGAGCTGACTCTATGTAATATTTATATGGAGTTTCAGTCGTCGATATAAACCTTCGGGAAATAATTACTGAACAAAAAACTCATGTTTTTCCTTTTTATTTAATGGTTGTTTCATAATATTTAATAACATTTTTTTTAATACATGTGGGCTATAGGAGCGTCATATCTTTTAAAACGTCCATTTATAAACTGGCACGTGATTGATCATCACACTTTACCGTAAAGGGCAGTATTACTTATTTAAGTACAGAACCTGGATTACGAGAAAAACAGTTTATTTGTTGTTTTCATTATTTCCTTTGGTTTATTTCGCCAACTTTTTCTGCAACGACTTATTCATAGGTACACATATAAAGGAATGTTAGCGTTTAAGGTTACTTATATACAATAACTGTATACATTTAAAAATCGATCGAACAACTGGTAAAACGTAGATCAATATATACAGAGACCGTTATTTACTTGAATTTAAACTTCAAAGATGTTGGCATCAAAATTATTGCTACGAAGTTTTGCGCCCAAACTTTAGCATCGGAACACATTAGGCAATTTTTCTTCAGAAAAGAGTTCCGATTCGTAAACCAAAAGCCATGTAGTAATGTTATTAACTTCCACATTACCATTACGTCAAACAAAAAAAAAATGCTTTTGTGTTTTGAATCGGCTTTTCAAATAAAAGTTGCCTAACAAGCCCTCGCTTAGGTACAAGATGTGTCTACTTAAATCTATGATGTTTATACTAATATTTACAATATAAACGTATTAATAACGAGTCAATTGATTTACAGCTCGTTTACAAAGAAATAACAAAAGACGAGAGAACTATTTACACAGCAAGGTTGCAAATCACAGGGAGGCGTGCGCAAGAAACATTGTTGTTGCGATATATCATAGCGGTAATTAAAATTAAAGTAAAAAGTACAATCTCTGGCAAGATTCGACATTGCTTTCTTACGTTTTATAATATATTTTATGGCTGCCAACAAATATTGCAAGACGCAACGAGTTTTAGGGTCACATGATTCTTTAATTTTTTTTTAACGCAGATGTAACCCCAAATACCCTTTAGGCTAGATTGCATACACTTAATGTATTTATTAATGCAACTTGCTTCTTGAGCGAATACTTCATTTTTAATATTTCGTTCAATTTTATTTAAATTAATGTTTGCTGATAAAATGCATATTCATTTGTTGTTTCGATGGTGAAATTGCAATCTGCGCAAGTACTACAACAGTATTCACAAAATTACGCAGTTACAATTTATTTTGTTCGATGGATCGAGTTCATATAAAATAAAAGAGTGCTTCAAAAACAACAGTTTTTTAACATTAAAGATATGCTTGATCTTTCCACGTCCACCATTAATTATCACTTTAATTTAAAATAGAAACAACACGCTTGTGTTTAACACATCTCGTTCTGTTCAACTCTTAAGTATCAGTAATTTAATGGAAATTTACATATAGCAAGTTAAAGTTATATAAATTGCCATTTTCACAACCGAAATTAAATATGTAGTAGGTACTAACGTATAACTTAACAGTTCACTGACAGAAGAAAAATTGTTACTGACGGCCAGCTTCCCAGCTGTCAGTAATAATTTTGTCTGTGTCGTAAGTTCAATAAATTGTCTGTGGCACAACACTGTCACTCAGTCTCGCCGTCGCTGGCCGGAGACGGGAGATGACATTTGAGGGATGTCGACGGCTTCGTGAGGTCGAGAGCGGGCTCGTGCGAGGGGCCGGGCGCGGCCGGGGCGGGCTGCAGGCTCAACAGGCTCGGGGGTCGGACGTACGGCGAGAGCATGCCGGCCGGGGCCTCCGCCGGCGGACACATCGCGGGCGGCGTCCAGCAAGCAGCGCTCGACGCCTCCGGAGCCATGGCCGCCGCGCTCAAGTACGAACACGACATCATCTGAAACAATTACAAATTCATTTTAAAACATCTCCGGCATAACCTTGAGCGAAATTAGGTTGATTGTGCGTGTAATCTCCGAGAGAGATTGGAGTAAAAACAGGGCTTACATAAATAATGAAATATGTAGTATTATGAGATGAGAGGCCTGAAGAATTCGTGGATGGAGGGGGTTCTGTAATCACGCTAATGGCCAATGCGCAGCATAGCCGCGGGCCCCCCCGCGCCGCCTCTCAAGGAGGCTTTCATGCTAATGCAGATTGGGCGCAGGAGCAACACTAAATCGCATCACATGTCCGACACCTCGTAACTTCGCCGGAACTCTGAACTTATCACTTTGGAAAATTACATAAGAATATAATTTTATTGCAGATCCTAGAGCAAAATTTTTATATATTTTCATCCATAAAATAACAAAATGTTGTATATGGCTTCTCACGTTTGCCAATATATCTTAAAGTAATTGTAAGTAAAGCATTTAGTGGCTATATATCACAGCGCGGGTGCAGGGCGCCGCTCGCGTCCATTTTTCACACATATCGCTGTGAAATTGATTACCTACACAATACACGAGGCGTCCGAACAGCCACTGCTGTTGTCCTAACAACTTGCTTCAATAACACGAGTATGTTGAACTAATATTGTCAAACTTGATATAAGGTACCTTACGAAATTTCTCTCAAAATGTATGAATGGCAAATTGATTTGTAGCTCGGGCGATAGGCTTGTACTGCTATAATAGTTTCATAGTTAATACGGAGTACAAAAGCCTCCACACAATTGGCATAGTTGGAGGCAACAGCTGCTCGCGTACACGGAGTGTTCTAACAATGATATTGTAACTTTAATATTTATTGCACTTGATCAACTCTGTGCAAGTTTTATGGAACTGCCTCCAAACATGCATTATGTCAGCACGCTAAAAACGACGAATTTTAATGCATAAATTAAATTTATCCAAAAGCAACAATCTACTCACGTCAAGTCTTTAAACGAGCAGAACTTAATTAACTTGACGCCATTGTGCCCAAGAACGTAAAGTGCATAATTAAACCCTTCACGTAAATGCTTTGGTTAATATGTTTAAGCGTGGGTATTGCTTTAGGAGACCTAAACTCTCCTATGAGAATAAACAGGGTCTGAGGCGGGCGCGCTGGACGAGCCTCGCCGCACAAATGAATTAGTGGTGTTGTGACCCCCCCCTCGCTCGGCCGGCCGGCGGGCCACGCAGGGCGGGGGGCATGTTGCGATTAAAATATAATTAGGCGCTCGGCAATTGTTTCGCCATCGAGCCAGGTGGTGCGGCTCAGGCGGCTAGGTAAATTAAATAGCCGTATAGGGTTTCCAATTACGTGCGCCCGGTGGCCGCGGAAAACACGCTTATTGCCTAATAATAGGACGGGGGGAGCAATATGAGGATCTTGTGTGGCTGATTAATTATTTCACGCGGCGGCTCGTTCGTGTTAAAAATCGAGGATACCTGTGCGGTGATAGGGGGTGATTGTAACGCGATATTAATTGCTATCAAGACTGAGGTGACTAATAAATCACGTTCACCTACAGTTGGTACTTTCAGCATTAATGAATTCAAACGGGCTGCGATAATTGCGTACCTAATTACGGGCGGACGGAGCTGTCTAATTTATCACTGTCGGATTATGAATTAGGAATGGCGTTAATTAAACATGCATAATATTTGTGGAGGCGATGTAATGGTGTGTTACGGTGGCGCATTTCAGCCTTGTTCACTGCTCTTAATATATGAACATATTATTTTCGCAAGTCTTCTTGCATAATTCAATGCAATTATGATTTGTTATTAATGTTTCATGCATCATGATTATTTTTGTATCTGTATCTATTTTTTGTTCGCAACTAATTATGTGAGTTTTGCACAAGTCTTTTAAAAACAACCATACCTAGTAGTAATAATTTATTCTCTGGTTCCCCAGCCTGGTTTCCCAACATATTAAAAAACACGGATATACTGACTAAAAAGCCCTAATTTCAACAAAACCGCCGTACAACATACAGAGGAAGCCTAGATTTCCATGCACCTTTCTGACCTAACGTCATTATAGTGCAGACGGGGCTGCAATTCGTTAAGGTCAGTTGAGGGCAGTGTGTAACCCCTCATGTGTTTGTAATCAATACCTATAATAGTTCTAAGCTTGAAGCATTTTATTTAGATTGTATTTAGAACACTGGTATTAAAGATGCTAAAATACCATAACTACAAAGTAGGTAAAAATATAGGGTAGCCCAGTTTATGTAGTTTCATCGCTGACCTGAGGGAATTCCTTCAAGTACTCACCAATTTGAATACTTTTTCTGAAAACAAGGATAGGCAATCGTCTAGGCAACACTTATTTACATCCCAATAAAAGACCCTTTCAGACCACGTTTAAAAATTCACGGTATTCATACCCAACTTAATTCAATTAGAATCAAACGTATTGGGGTCAACAAACCGTAAGACCAACTAACGAAGGTACAGGTCGGCAAAAAAGTTGCCAAAAATAGTTCGTGTAAGTGTCTGTATGTGTGTGTGCAACCCTGTAAAGGTCAGGGACACGGTGCCCGGGTCAGGGGGTCGCGTGACCTCGCCCGCTGCACCGTAATCACCGATATACGATATTGCTCAAGAATGGAAGGCTATATTAAACTCGAAACGATTCGTAGCTATTGTACCAGAAACTGCATTATAACCAGTAACCTTAGTTATGCAATCTATACTAAGAAATTCTAAGTTTTCATTACATTCTCCAAGATTCCATTAAATAAACCAAATTACAATGTATTTGCATTAATTTCGGCATCTACATACGTTTAAGCACAGTATTTATTGAATAGACAATAGGCCCGCTTCTAACACAAATTTCGGTTATTACAGACATACCGTAAGGAACTTCTGCGTATGTGCGTTCAATTTAATATCGGCCATTGAATAGAAAACGCCTCTGCGCTCACAATGGTCCATCGGCATTCCATTAACTACTAGAGCAAACACGGGGACGCGTGCGGGCACTAACTCAATACAAAACGATTCCTAGCGAACGATACTCGCACATTCGGGACATTCCTATTCGATTGTAACAACACTAACGACTGTTTATATTGGCGGCGGGTTGGGCCCGATCCGGCCGACAATCGGGGCCCGGACGGACTTTCGCGAGACAATGCAAGACTGGGCCTCAATAATTTAATAGTTGTAGGCGGTGGCGCGGCTTCGAGCGGTCGGCAAACAGTCGGCCGACGTACGACGATATTGCATCGAGGTCTATCGGCCCAAGGTTTATGAAGTAAGCCTTTGTCTTGTACGTGTTGATTAATTGTCTGCCACGTGTGAGACTCGCTTTGTTTTCATTCGAAAGTTCGTTTCCTAATAGAAGTTGTGCATGGAAAGTTTTGGTACTTTGTGCTTTTGTGAATAATTACGCAAAATTAATGAGTTTTGATTTTAAAGAAAGTGGGTGACCGGGTTGGCTTATTTGAGACCGAAGAAACAGTGTACTCTCTGCCAACTAGTTTTTAGACGGAAACAAGAAAAAAAAAACAATTACTTTTTTATTGTAAACATATTTCTATTTTTTAATTTAAATGAAACTTCAGGAGTTTCCTTCTCAAAAATAATTGCAGCGCGGCGAAACTTTGGAAGACCTATGGACTCAGTGAGGATGTCCTTTACAAAGTTTTCCTTTTTCCACGCCATAATGGATGATATGGAGCTCTGAGGCTTAGGGTCAGATGTTAAACTGTTTAGTGGGACTTCATGGAGTATTTTTGTCAATTGAGAACTGGGTGATAATAAATAATAAGAGAAATTAAGTAAACGTATAAATATATTTTTCCTACGAAATGGCGCCTTGCTCACATTTTGGAGAGCAATTTTTCAAAGTATACACTATTCTTTATAACCTCAAACAGATTACCCGAAAAGCTCTACTTAGTAATTTCGCCTAATATGCGAGTGCCATAAACACAACGAGAGCCGCTAAAGATATCGCGAGGTAAGATATAAGAGTGATAGTGAGCGTTGGGCGGGCGGCAATAAATTAGGGCGGGCGGACTAGGGCGGCGTCGCGTGCGCCGCGGCCGTTTGTCGCGTAGCGTGCGCCCGCGCTCATTGCTTATTCATGCACGGTAAGCACGCACAGGTAAGGCGCACACTATCATACAAAAGTGTTGCCCTACCGATAATGGGTTAAACACTGCTATATTACACCGATTGCATACGGAGATTATTTTTGCTAATAAATAGTGCTTTTGGATAATTTGTTGACGGGAAATTTAAAGTTTTGTTTATATAATATTTATCAAATTATATCAAAATAAAACGTACACTTAACTTGAACTAAACATTATATAAAGTGATTTTAAAATATGTACCTACAGGCTATGCGTATGCGTAGTGGTGCGGCTTTGTGTCGCGTCTGTCGGCTCGATGACCGCACATTAATCATCATTCGCGTCTTAGTGATAAGCTCTCATCCGCTGTCAACGCCTGTCTCCACCACTGACAACTTCATCAAATCATCGTATTTAATCCTACAACTTCACTATAAGCTTCCCAGAATAGAGCCTCAATAATAATCACATTTTAATATCATAATTATACACGAGTATCGATAACCCATCTGTTACCTAGATACTTATGAAATCAAGTTCCCGACAAGTTTTACGTTCAAAGCAAAATTTGACTTATACTGGATATATTACTAAGAACTCGTAAAGTTACAATAACGTAGTTGATTCTTACGTAAACTTTAAAGAAATAAGTGTATACGTCAAAGGATTTCGCATAATTCCCGATAACGAGCGTTCGAGTCGCTCTCTTACTTCAAAGCCGCGTTTCAGTTACAGTTTATTATTAATAAAATTTGGGTGGGTTTGGTAGCGGGGAGCGGGGAGCGGGGCGAGCGGAGCGCTCGGCGGCTGTAACGAGCGTGGTCCGCCTCGTTATCGGCAGCGCCGGCCGGTCAGCGCCGCGGAAAATTCGCCCGAAACTGACGCGCGTGAAAATTTAATGAACGGCCGGACGCTAGTTAACTAAAAGGTAAAGTGCACCCTCTTGACGTGTTCGGTAAATATTAATAGTGAGTGTGCTAGCGTGCGCCATTAAAAATGCACGAGTCCGCGGACACGCTGGCCCGCCGGCGGCCGACGCGTTCATTAGCCTCTTTACATGCGGTCCCCGGGCCCTCCTCCAAATTAACTCCAGCTCGAGGCGCGTCGCGCGTCTCAGACTCACATCTCCTACATTATAACAACAAATTAGGATTTTTCCGCCAGCCTGCTTTGTCGTCCAATTTATCCGATAAAATGCGACATTCAATATCGAACTTCCTCGGATGCCGTGCTCTGCGTGGCCTGCGAACACTTCCTGAGAACAAGTTTTACTATTGAAGCCATTTTAAAACTCTTACGGATGCTATTAAGGATAATAGAAACTGTCTAGCTGGAACGATGAGTCCAGGAATTATGTCTGGGACTGGAATGATCTAAGTTTGACTTTTATGTCGTTTTCCGTTTCGAGAAGCGCGGCTTTTCACGGTCCGTGCGAAAAGTCCGTGAGTAAGCGTAGGAGCTGGTCACACTGACGGCTGAAGGCGAGGACGCGGGGAGACGCGGACGAGGGCGCGAGTGAGCCGTGGTGTCTGTTACCGAGTAATGAGGATCGTTAATTATGTATCGCTAGGTGCGTAAGCTTTTCAATTTGGGAACGGTTCAGTGTCGCGGGCTCTCGCGAACGAGGTCAAGGGTTCGCGACTCTCTCAACCCTGAGGGGCTGCCAAATTAATGAGGCACTCCTTTGTAATAAAGAAATAACAAGAACTGCGCACGCGAACCCGGCCTCACCGACTTCGATGTCATTAAAGGCGTCGCGAAGTCTTGAAAGGAGTCGTTACCGCGCCTCGCCTAAACAACTGAGTTTTCATCAACATTCCGAAATATACACATAAATTGCTAAGCACTCACGCTAAGAAAAGGAACATTGAAAATAATGTTCAAAAATTATGAAGAGACGCTGAAATGGAATGAATATAGGAGCTGTAGGATTATAAAGCATGGCCGAATGATTGCAGCACTAATATTGTGTGTCTATTTTAGCAGTAGTTGCAATTGTTTCCCGCAAGTAAGGCAGTGTGTACACGGTTGTGACGGTTCATATTAGTGGAACAGACAGGGTAGATTAGAGCGGGGGTGCGCCCGGTCCCGGCGGCCTGCGGCCACGGGTTTCTAAGTCCCGGCTAATTGGATGAGCCGCCAGGCCAGCCCAATTAGCAGCACCGTTGTGATTCATTTTAATCGGGCGCCCTTATCAGTGCACCACTCAGCGCCGGTGTAACCTTACCTTTAAAATATATTTATTTTTATATGAGCGAAATTAAATTAACTGGACGGCTGTTAAGACGGATTTCATAGCTAAGACCAAGGAAGATGCCTTGACATAGATAGAAATAAATAAAAATTCTAGATAATAGTATTGTATTTCTGCGGGCAAGCAAAATAATTCTAACGTTAAATCTTAGAAGAATTTACTATTTGAAATAAAAGCTATTATTAAGCATGAAAGATTGAATGAGTGTAATTTGACAGGTGTATCTCAGACACATGAATGTCTAGAAAGTTTCACTTTGGAATTTTATATTTTTGTTTGCTTTAAGGATATGATAAAAGCTTAACAAGATGGTAACTTAGTTTTTAAGAATACATTAATTTCTAATTAGGATACTTGTAAGCCTGAAGCGTTTACAAATCTCTGTAAAAGCTCTTCCTAAAAGGTCATTTCCATTTACCATATTAAAAAGTTCCTGTAAACAGGGATTCTAAAAATAAGCATGAATTTGAATAAAATATAACATGTCACTATTTCCCATTTCAATATAAATTATAAAAAAGCATATAATTTTCATAGAGTTCTTGCCATATAACTTCAAAATTATAGGCACTTGTATAAATATGTAACCGGTTTTATCTGGTAAATAAGTCAACAAGATATTAAGAGATAATTATTTTTAGTTCAAACATTTTATTTAACAGCTAGACAGCATTAATTGAAGGTTGTCTATAGTTGTTGCACTTGTGTCTATAACATTAAATAGTTAATTAATATTGTTATTTATATTTATGATCTCTAGGCAACTAGGAAGTCCTGCAATTGAAACATAGTTACTATGCATTCAGCCTTAATTAATTTGCTCAATTAGTTTTAAAGATACTTCCTCTATAAAGATATACACATAGGTAAAGAAAACATGCTTAATATCAGTCCATACCTACCTTGAATACCAAATAAAAAAAAATGAAGGAAAACTACTGAACCGATTCTAGAATATTTTTTCAACTTTAATGTGTATAAAATAAACTTAAATTTTTCTAAACTTTCCCGAGTTAAAACTATTTCAGCACATTTCTGTCTATATTCTTTTAAAAAGCAACGAATTGGTACGAATAAAATTGTCTCTGTCAATTAACATGAAACTTATAAATAACGTCAGTATAGAGGCTAGTGGGGCGACCAAACAACCCGGGAACCCTCTCCTTATCCCGGGAACTCCGTACCTTATCCCGTGACGTAGGCCCGGCCCTAGATAAGAATTAATCAAGCCAGGCCGTCCCGCCAGTCAATGAACGCATTTGAGTGGAAAATAAAAATAGAAGGACAAATTGCTTGTTTCTTTAGACAGTCTATTTCTTTGCATTTTATTGTGATAGTGATAAGTGTAGTTAAGATAGGACACGTGGTGACATTATTTTTCTACTCAGATTCAGTCGATTTTTTTATATCTTTTTGGTAACAAACACGACAGCAAGTAGACTATATACATTTGACTCTTTATGAAATTAATGTCATCAGTTTTCCTTTCTTTGGACAAAATCATAAGCTGTTGAAAAAATTGCAACTACTGCCAGAAACAAGTCAGCCCACAGCCAACCAACAGAACAGAACAATGATAAAAAATCTCAACACCGACCTCCCAACACATCCAACACTACCACAGAAACCAACATACGGAACCAAACTAAAAAAAAAATAACACACAAAAATCTGAGTTTTTCATCAAGCGAAATGCATTCGATCGCGGCATATCAAGCAGAGTCCGTCCATTAACGGCACAAGTTTACAAAACACAAAACAAGCGAGGCCGTGCGAGGGAGACGACAAGAGAAACCACTTCCGCAATGAGATGGGGCACTTCCTGTGATTGAGGGCGCCCATCGGCCGCGCTTCGTCCTGCCGGATCGCGCCCTACACTTGCGAAACTTTCTCTAATGTCAAATTAGCTGTACGAGAAAATTGCGTGCTGTTCTCGAGCGCGAGTTTTTGGACTTCGAGGGTCTTATTAGTGAATGTGGTTGAAGAAGTCTTTATGCCTTGAAGTTATACAGATTCAACAACTATAGTTCCTAACGTTGTAACGTCATTAACTTGTTAAATACCCACGGTTGAATGGTCGTTCGATGAATGACAAGATTTCAATAGAAATTAACTCCTTATTACTTTCTCTTTTCTAAAAGACATTGTACTCATTCATCACCCATTGAGACATCATTCTTAGGAGACTAGAGTCGTTAAATGGTCAACATAATCGACTCCTTAAGTATGTTTAAATAAAGTGGACAATAATAGTACCATATGATCGTTCCTGGTTTAACTGTGTAAATGAAGTCGTATCGTGCACATTTGGCAAATGCGGTGGGTACATATTGTGTAGTAAACGAAGGCACGCATAGTAGTGCTGGCTGTGAACACTGGCTCGCCGTGTAATTTCCAGTGCATCCCGTTCTCATCTCTCTCGCTCAGCTAAGTAATGACTTAGATCCATTCCCGGATAAATAGCAAATTGAATGTGTGCCCCTAGTAGTGTGGCGTGCACCACCCCGTCTGCGAGCCAAGCTGCATGTGTGTGCGTGCGGCCTACGTGTGTGCACTGATAATGCAAGCTGTATATTTTGGTGATTAGTGGCGCTTGCCTATTAATTCTACCAGACTTTAAGTACTTTTTGAGATGAGCGATCGTAATGTCTGAGTGAATAATTATTTCCACATGGCGAATACTTTGCAAAACATTAAACTGGAAGCACCACTCATTTTGGAGGAACCGGGATAGTTAAAACTATGTTTTAAAAACTAATTTTGCAGCGAGGCTGGCTCCGTCGATAACCCGCTACTATTTACAATGTTTTTCGTCGGTCGTATTTTTTGGCTTGTTTTACGGTCGACGAATATGAAAAGTTTTGAGCAGCTCTCTCCGAGAGGCGTAAAGGCGGTTTACGACGCGTCTTCGAGTTGAATGCGCCACATGTTAGCGTGTTCCACTGAATTTCCTCGCGGTATAACCGCATTACACGTGCTCTATGACCTGACCATGAAAATTTTAAACGTCTCGCTTCAAACTAAACGGCTCGTTCTCGCCATCGTAAGTTGGCAACGGGTGCATAATGTACAACCCGCATTTGTTGAGGCGAGTGCTTGCGGTTAGCTTAGAACCGACATCTTTTTAAACATTGCACAATGCAATCCCGACTGGGCCAGCTGCAAAAACTCCCGCTCCGGGACAACAAAGAGATGTCCTTATAAATTCTCGATTAAATTTTGGATACGAGCTCCAATGAACACAAATTCCTAGAGTCGGTCCAATAAAGGACGCCGTGCAGCCGCGTTAGGAGGCCATAAACGAACGTATTATCCATGTAAGGCGGAATAGCCGTTGCACAATTAATTGTTTCATTTTGGGAAACAATTCCCGCTCCTCATTCAATTAAGAGCGGCGACTAAGGGGAGTGGGGCGGCGGGGGGTCGGGCTACCCCGCCCGCTCATGAGACGGACGTATTAATAGCGCCTGCAATATTGATATACTCGTATCGTATCCCACGTACCGCGTTCGAATACGATATTGTTTGTTAGCGAATTCGATTTGTGTCGATCATAAATCTTGCGCCTTATGTTGAATTTAGAGTTGATTGAATTCGCACCGTGGAACGCAAGCGGAAGGAGCGAGTGTCGCGCGAGGCCCGCCGGCATAAAGAGTACGCGTTTACGTTTTAATTAGTGTTTCTGGATGAATAATAGATTAACGAAGCGAGCGATGACGAGCGTTTGCGCGGTGCTCAGGTGATACCGAAGCGGGACTCAATTAGCAAAAACACACAGAATTAAGAGAGACAAACATGTCGGGTGGGACACATGACGAGGCGCCCTCCTCAATCCGAATTTTATATTGCGCCATTCATTATTCATTGTGTTTGTCAAGAAAATTACTGTGGACCTTTTAATATAACTTCCCGAGTCGCACAAACGGAGCTACAAATTGGAGTTGTGAACAAGTTCGCTGGAAGTCGCGACTTAACCTTGGCGATTAGAACTCGCGTGTCGAGCTGTCAAACAAATTTAATTAGGTGCTAAATTAACGAGGATCATTGGGCGTAGTTAGTAAATGGTTCTGTCAAATTAACTTTGGCACAGTATTATGAACATTAGTTCAGTATGTTATTCCGTTAATGTAAGAGAGTATTTAATTTAAAAGATAGCTACGTCTCAGGGCAGAGCTTTCAAATCAGTGGCGTTGGCTGAAGATTTGAGAGCAATCTGTTAGATTGGTTCATTACGGCCTCCATTAGTGGAGTAATGAGTCGCGATGCATGCCGAAGCGAGTGCGGGACAGACGGGCGGGCGGAAGCTGAGTAATGTTTGTTTTGTCTTAGTAGCCACAGTTATTACATAATAACTACAAATAATTTTATGTTCATTCCATAATGGGTGAAATTTCAGAGTAATTACAATATATGAAAGTATGATAACTGGGCTTCCAAAAGAGGTATCAGGTTGCCAAGGTAACTGGGTTGAGGAGATCGGATACGCTTCACTCGCTTCAAGAAAAGCCCATCATGTTTGGGAAAAGGCTAGGCAGATAGTGAGGTGTCGTAGATACTATCTATTATTCTAATACAAGTTTAAGTATGTTCAATAAAATTACATACTAAACTTAACCGACTCATACATTGAACCACGAATAGGTACAATCCAAAAAAAATTTATATACATCTTGTTTATTCCAAATTATTAGGTAATATAAAGTTCATATACATCACTACAATAAACAGGTAAAACTTAACTAGGCACCCACTAAATCATCATCAGCGTTCAACCGCCGCGTTGAGCCCGCCAGTCTGCGCCCTACGTAACGTTTAAGCGAAAATTAGCTGCAGCTTGGTGTGGAGGATTTCGAGTATGAATGCAGGTCGGGTGGTGTCCATTAGCCTAATTGGAGACGCGGCAGCACCGCAGCGCCACCTAGGACATGGCCCTTTGTTATACGAGATACTAAATTTGACTGGAATCTGCTAATAGACCGCTGAAAGCGTGCGGGAGTTTGATGATTTTAGGTCTTTTGATTTTGTCGAATGACGGTATTTTGTTTTGTTTATTTTCAAATTCAAATTCAAATTCAAATTCAAATTCAAATCTTTATTTGCGTTCCATATGTAATACAGGTGGTATTTTTATAAAGTTTAAACAATATATTTTAGGGGTTATATAAAAAGTTATACGGAGCAGTTTTCCCTTTTTTAAATTGTTTTTTTTTATGTACTTTTATGAAATGCCTATGTGGGTATGTACCTTATTGAGACTAAGCTCGTGTGTTACCAATTAAGAATTTCACTACACACATCTCGAACTTTTTTAATTTCAGTTCAAACTTCGTTAAAATACGTATTGGAACTTAGAATTAATTAACTGTTTAAAACTTAATACATGACTAATGAGAAACCCTAAGTTGCGCTTATACTCATAGCATTACGACAAAAGGTAAGGGGTGGGCGGCAGCTCCTTCTAATTAAATGGTAAACTTTCATGAGCTCCCCCTCCCCCCCCGGTCCCGCTAATTAATGCGCCCACGGAAAGCCGCTCGGACGTCTCGCCTTACGACCCTGAGACACTACGTCTTACGTGGACCCGACTCATTCATAACTACTCAACTATATCGAATTCGTAATCAAACATTTTTAAAACCAAAATGGATTCAAAGTTTCTTTCGATCTCAAGTACCAATGCGAACACGGCAATCCTTTTAGTAAGCGCTAAAAACTACGTCAGAGGAAGTCAATCCGCGGGCAGGTGCCGGGCGGGCCCGCGGCCGCCGCCGGCTGCTCGCTAAACGTATTGTCGTGTACCGCTTCTGATGTGGTCGAAACTAAACCCCAACTACTTAATTGAAAACCGTAATAGAGAATTCAAATACACGGTATCCCTTTTGATCGCTATATTGGAGGTGCGATGGAAAATTAATTGATCGTCTCGATAATGTGTCGTGTAATGGAATACAATTGTAGTGGATAACCGATATCAAAATGGAAACGCTCGCCGGCTGGAATTTAAATGTGCGAAATTTTCTCTCTAAATAATCCTGAATTAATTCAAATCACTGTTAGTAATAAACGTCTGCGCTAGCGCCGCAGCATCTACTGGGAGCCCGAAGAATACGGTAAAATGTTCCAAGTTTCTTCAAGCAATCAAGGCTTAATACCGTAGTGAAGTTTCAAGTTGGGAAATTATAGGGCGCGGGGTGAGACGCGGGCGGGGCGGACGTCCGCCGCGTGTCATCTCGTAACATCAAAAATGCATTTAAATTCTGCGCAATAAAAAACAGCGGCGGGAAGTTTCACAGCGGCCCGGGGATTGAAGACGCCTGCCTCCAACCCGTGCGCTTTATAGCACTACACAATTCTGTCCACCCGCACTTTACACGATCCCCGATCTACTTACTAATAAAAGTGTTTCAGAAAATAACTGCGATCTGAGCGAGAAAGCGAACCAAATATAAATAAGGCTTTCGCCAAGTCTGTGCCAGGATTGTTAGTACAAGCAATTGCCTCATTGTATCGAAGAGTTCTCCCTACAAGAGTCTCAATAGCTCTCCGGAACCCTCATTTCTTGTTGTTTAAGTTTAGCAGCGCACTCATACTAGTGTACTGAACCTGAATTCATTCCAGACTAGAAAAAAAGACAATTTTTGTCTACTAAAAATATTCTTGCTTTACATATTAGGTAGCAACCCAAGTATGACAGAATATTTACAGAAAAAACAAGAAATTGACAGAACGAAAATACAGTAAATTAGCATAGGTACACGTGCAGCTGTGTTTATTGAAAGTGCAGAGAGAGTCATAACAGGTGATAACTGCGACTCGCTCAAAAAAACTGAAGGGAAAATATTTTCCGTGTCCGGGCCGCGCTCGTCCCGGGCCGGCTCCCTCGGTCGGCTTGATGCGATAATTAGCCCGCCCACTGTCGGATAATTGCGGGATCCGATATTGTACCGGACATTTCAAGAATTGTTTACAGACAACGATTTTAAGCGTTCGACTTTATTTCCGATTCAATTTCATCGTGATATTTTTGTTTTTGTGAAGCCAATTTATGGTGGATGTTTCGACTGAAATAATAGTGCATGTTAAATCATTTTTAACTTTAACGTGTGACTAATATCACAATTTAATTATTTTGTTTTACTAAAATTAATCCAAGAATAATTAAAATTAATCAAACCACATAATCTGCAAACACAAGGCTACAAACATTCGATAATTACAACCACATTCCATTACCGTTTATAAATTGAATAATATACAAAGGAAACGTCACAATAACGCACTCGCAGTTACAATAATACAAACTAATTACGTTGTGACGGGAATTCTTTCATTAGCGAAATGAAACATGTCCGCCGCTGTGACCGAACCACCCTATCAATTACAAAGCAATGCAATTACATTCGGTACCTAATAAGCCACTTTATGGTACACGTAAAATACGACAATTTAACAGGAAATTAAAGTTGGTGCCGCAAACCACGGACGTCATTTCGCAATAGTTTGTCCAATTTATCAGTGTTGAGAGTCGTTAGGAAATAATCGTAATCGAAGCGAGCTCTGCGCTGAACAATATGGACCGATGTCGGCCTCTCTAATTGGCCCTTACCTGGAGCGCACTCGAGAATGATAAAGCCCCCATTAGCCGCCCTATTATTTACCTACTCGTCATTAGCGTAGACTTCATTAGGATAACGAGATAACGGAGCCGGGACTCGAGTACTCAGCCCGTGCAGTATTTTTGGTGTTTTTGAGCGAATTTCATGGAATCCTGACGATCTAATAGATTCTAAGAAAGCGGACTACTCGCAAATGTATAAGAGTGGCAGTTTATTCTTGTCCCAATGGCTAATAGTTTCTAGCGTTTACCTGTAGATTAAATTCCTTGCATCTTGTATTATTTTAAGTTTATCCATAATTTTAATAGATCTTTAAAATACGATATTCCTACTTTAAGTTTTCTATCTAGGTAGTATTTCCTTGAACTAATTATAATACCACGTAACAATAACGAGAGGAAAGGGATCGTTACCTCGATCAGGCGTATTACTCGCGAAGTGGTATGATAACAAGCGGCGTTCGGAAGAATCACCTAATTATTTCCGAGTATTTCCGCGCTTTTCAATGTAAAGTTAAATTATGATGTGCGAATAGGCAATAGGGACCACCCGATAGCGGCATTATAGTGAATGTGTTATTAAGATCGATATCGAGAGCAGGAAAAATGGATGCACCAGCCCTCGGCGCGGTACCACAAAAAACATACCGAATTTATTGTTAATTATAAAACTCCGGCGCGGAACATTAACGCAGAGATGCGATACCCTGATAGCCGCTCGTCTATTTATTTATTATTTAGATATCGGCCGGTGCGGTCACGACTCCATATTGTTTCGCTGTAATGGCATTAATGACCTCGGTTTAAAGTTGAAGTGTTAATTTGATTTAAAATTATGCTCCTGATTACAATCTTCACGTTCAACTTTCGCCCCGAAGCTTTAATTACGGCGGTGATCCCCGATGGAGCCGGCGTGATATGACCCCCTCGCGTTCATAATACGCTCGATGCTAATAAAAGCTGGACGTAAACCACATCGGCTAGTAAACCTTGCTGCAATGCAGCTTAATGCACGAGTTGACATTATAAAAGTTAGAATTAATGATTTTAATCTCATTCGCCTTATTGCTGAATGTACGCTTTACGGCGCATGTGTTTAGTGACAAATTATGCAAAGTGTTGGCCGTTTTAATGCAAAGATGCCAGCTCTATGGACGAGGTAGCTGCCTAGATTGCTATCGAAACATTAAAAAACAATTGCACAGCCATGCCTTTTTGTATGTTTGCAGTATATTTCGTTTTAACTGAGTGAGTTCTAAAGTATTTTAAAATAAAAGAGTAAGATAAGGATAATAAACCCTTTATCGCGAATGCTATGTAGTTAACTTAAATGAGCATTTTAAATACAGTTTCTGTTTAACATACAATAGTGGCTAAGGTTTCTGAGACGGTTTCCAAGGTTCGCCTCATAACGGAAACATTTGATTCAGGTGTTGACGGCGGCGAATTAAACTCAAAACCGATCGGTAAAGAACAACAAACGCACTGCGTGGTCCTAACTAACGCGTTAGTGTGTCACTTGATCTAATACTACAATATGCAGTGACGCAGCTGATAACCCAATGGAAAATGCATCACAAACTAAGTTCAGTCTATTATAAAAATGCTTAAAGTGGCAATAAATCGACCCCGCAAATAGAAAAGTGAGAAACAATTTTCAGATGTAACAAAATTGCCATCGTTAGAAGTGATTATACCAATTACGTTTGATGCTTTAGTGAAAAGAAATGTGCAATATTTTTTACCCTGGAAAATAAGAATTGACGTATCGGGAGCGGGCCGCGGGGCGAGCGGCCGCGGACTGAGTTACGACCGCCGGTACTCGTAAACGTCACATTAATTAGCATGCCCACTAATGAGGAGTTATGGCGCTCTAATGAGAGGGCTTGTACTCGACGTATTTATTAACGTACGCCCAGCGACGGCCCGGCCGTTGCTAATCTGATAGATTTACTAACATAACGCAATAACGTCTTTTTGAAGAAAATTTTGCTGTTTAGCAAGAGCTCCAGTCTTTAGAGTTAATTGTTTAAGATAAACCATCCGACAAGTAAGGCCGCAGTGACAAGTTAATTACATAATTAAACGCTTGCCACATACCTAATTGCATATAAGTGTGCGCAGATTTTTTGCTAAGTAAATAGCTGTTGGGTTAGCAAGGTCCCGTCAATGTAGCGAGCTGATTAAAATTCTGTCATAATTTGTTCTGGCGCAGATAATGAAGACACGGTCCTTCTGTACAACCCGTTCCCGTGATTGAGATAAGTGTGATTCGATGTTAAACAAAACCGTGCGAAAGAACAAAGCGCGCGTTACCCCCACAATGGAGGGGTGAAAAAGACGTTAATAATATTCGTCAAAGCACTCTGGTTACATTAAATCAATTTGCCCTTTCCGCGCGGTAAGTAGCGAACGGTGTAATTGATAAGTTGAAACCCTTGTACCGAGAAGGCTACAGTTTGGCACTGCCAACATTCTGGCTGAGTTTCCACGTCACGTGCTGCCATCTTTCTTCTCTTTTATACAAATGTAATCTGTGTCGGTGTATATGTTTAGAAATGGGAACTACTCACTGCCCACCAACTGTAACTAGGATCTAAACTTTATAACTAGATCTTGATACTTGTGCAGCCTATCTCAAATGGGTTATTCAATGCCACAGGAGCACCTGCCTTCTGTTTAAAATCAAAAGCTACTAAGAAAAACTAAAGTAAGATTAGTTTCTTTTCTAGAAATCAAAAAAAAAATCTTACATACAACTTGGCTTTATTAAAAAGTACCAAGAATTCTTCGAAAAGATATACAGACTTATTACATCCGAACTCACAACTATCCGATTATGAAATATCGATACCTATAATGACGAATTATCGACAAAAGAGCATGCAAAAGTGAAAGCTCTCCGACCAATAACCGTCAGGATCGCACTCGTTTTAAATTAAATCGCAGATTGTTTTCAATGCTCGATAGCTGTAATTTGACGTTGGTTTATTTTCATTGCCACGAGTGTTGTGAAAAAGTAAACTTTAAACGCGGAGTTAATCGAGGGAAATGCTTCATTAATATTGGAATCAGAGTAAGTGATTACAGTTTGATGTTATCTGTCATTGTGCATTGTGCTTTTAGCGGCCGTTTCCAAAATTCCATGTGTTGTTTTGCTTATAGAAATGGGAATTTTACATTACTTGTGTGTAGGGCTGCCATCCGTCCGGGTTTCCCCGGATTTGTCCTCGTTTGGAGGCCGTCCGGGGGCCGTCCGGGCGGGGTTTCAAGATGTGTCCGGGGAAAACCCGGACATTTTTCATAGGGCCATCTTAACCTAGGGTGCCTGGGTATGCGAATAACCCGGGCGCCTAATAATGCAGAAGTCGAAGTGTCCCAAATTTCAAAAATTTTCGCGCTCGCTTCGCTCGCGGCTTCTTTTCTTAACACAATTTTTTTTACGTTTAGCTACTTTAATATTCCAATATTCAAAAAATTTTGCGCTCGCTTCGCTTGCGGCTTCTTCACTTTGCGGATTTTTTTTATTATACAAGTTTAGGTGCTTTAGTGACCCAAAACTCAAAAATGCTCAAAAGTGCTCGCTGCGCTCGCGGCGACTTCACTTTACAGTTGTTTGTATTTTTCAACATTTTTTTGTCTAACCTATCAAGAAGGTAACTCCTAGTTTCCAAATGAGCTTTCTTAATTATGACCTTCGAAATACATTAAGTCACAATCTTTCAATAGGTACTAGGTACTACATGAGCTAGAGACGGCCCTGACTTTTCATGTAAGGAAGGCCCTCATTGAATTTAAGTAATATGGTAATATTAAAAATTAGGTCTTGTTTTGTTAAACAAAAAAATCGGACTCGTCCGGGGAAAAAATGCGATTTACGCCAAATGTCCGGGTTTTTTTTAATATTTGTCCGGGTTTGGCGAAATTCGAAATGGCAGCCCTACTTGTGTGGGGCTAATGTAAAAATTCTATCTCTAGTAAGCGAGGTAGATAGATCATTGGGAATAGCCGTTAGTTGTTGTGTTGGATTTATATGTGCTTTTGTTCGATGTTTAATTCAATATATTCTTTTCATAATATAATAAGACTTCTTGAATAGAAATGTTTCCGATATAATACTAAATGTGTCATAGTCATTATTACATAAAATGTAACGATCAGTTCTGGTTTATTTCCATTCTTCAGTGGTAATTATCTTTCGATACATTATTGTTAACATATGACTCACTCGTTAAACCTTAGAAATCTTTTAGAAAAACACTCGTTAAAATCTTACTTATCATACGTACCAGTGGAAAATGGCTTATATTTATTTCAGTACCTTTTATTACGTCTAATTGTATGTAAAATCCTTGAATCGATACTCCCATTCGACGGCCCACGCGACTTTAGAGGATGGCCCAAGTGGAAGGCCTAATTGTATTGCTCTATCAATATTTAATCTGTAATCATGTGTATGTATGGCTGCATCTTTGATTATATATATGTCTAGATGGAGTGTCACCATACAATCCCAACAAAGAAGCAGAGACAAAATTGTTATGCATGTGTGCGTGTAGATGTCATTTTACACCGCGAGTTGACGTAAATAATGATACCACCTTCTACGATTCTCCCATAAATAATGAAAAAAAAAATAGACTAATTAAATAAGTTTGTATACATAGTGTTATTCGGTTTAACTATAACTTTATAGAAAATTGAACCTTGCTTGGCACTGCTCCTTTTGTAATTCTTCGTCGCCCTATCTTGTCGACAGTACTCATGTCCTTGCTGTGGAAGTGATCGGAACACAGTACGGTATTTTTTGCTGGTGTCCACATCGCATCTTCGCGGCTTTTTTTAATGCGGTCTGACTCCTAACAATAGGATTACTTGGAATTCTAAAAAAAATTATGTTACGTCGATGACCATAATTTACTAATCAAATAATAGTAGATAATATTTTGGAGAATCAGAAAATGTCTATCCGAGCAATAAAAATAGAAATTATACCTATTAATTTTTTCCGCAGTGCTTAAAAAAATATCCTTTGATGATGATGTCCTCCTAGCCGATTATCGGCTACGGCGGCTGTTCTCATTTAAGGAGATCAGCCAATTGCGCAGGACATATTATAGTGCACAAAAATTTGCCCAGACACAGGTGCACTCCCTATTCCTTCACTCTCATAACCCGATGGGACGGCAAATCCGACACGACCGGAGAGAGATCAGGCGCAGGACCGACATTTACGTGCTCTCCGATGCACGGGTGTATCAATCACCAACTTCCAGGCTCCGGGCTGCTTTGTGAAAGTCTTCTAAAACCCACAAAGCGATTTCGGCCCGACTCGGGTATCGAACCCGAGACCTCGTGCTCAGCAGCCGCACTTGCGACAGCTAGACCAACGAGGCAGTTATCCTTTATATCCTTTATACATAACATAAACACGTGAAGTTGGGAAAATGAAAAACAGAAACTGGCAACACTGATACAATATGGCGTGATTTAATAAACATAATTACGAAAAACAAATATTTATTTTCTGGGTCAGTTACCGATGATAGGTGATGTTATTGGCACTTTTTAGCCTTCCTTTATAATTCCGGCAGACTTTAATTGCACATGTCGTCATTTTACCTCTGTTATTTGTATTTTAGTTAGCGCGCGTAATACGTTTTGACAGTTAAGCGGCACGATTTGTTCTGATTGACAGGAAAGCTAATGTCGATGAACAGTACATTGACATTTTTTTCCACGCTTGCGCGCACTCGACGCTACATCTAGACATATATATAATCAAAGGGCTGCATGTGTGTATGTATGTATGAATGGCATCATAAAGGAGTGCACCGGAACAGATCGCACGACAATATCCTAATTCACTCGCGCGAATGTAATCCATTAGTGTTCCCTCCTCGGGGCACCCCCCGCGCGCGCCTCACCCCCGCACCAGTCTGTCATTCATAAACCTCCATATAATTTGTATTGGCACATGTTTCATATGACTAATGGACGAGGGCACATTAAATATAAAAACGACGTACGCTTATTGGTGTTTACAAAACTGAAACAAATTTTTATTTTGAAATGTATGAGACTAAGAGATATTTGTGAAGGAAAATTCTCGGTAAGGATGAATTAAACTGAGGCAGCCTTGGCTGTGCTAAAAGGCCTACTCTTTTAATAAAACCTTATTTATGCTTATTACTGTCTGCTCCTACGCATCTTTACGTATCATTTACTAATGAAGAAAATTCTATGTCAACAATTTTATTGTGTATGTCATTCTCTTAATGTTGCCACTTTTTGTAACTTTATACTTACTTGTTCGTTACGTTACAAACTTTTTCGTAATTAGTGTCACTGGCATACATCGGTTTTGTATATTACAGATTATGTTATAAATATTATGTTGCATATTTTTGAAATTTTAAAAGATTTTTTTTTCTTTTAGTGTGAAGTTTTTACGAATAATTGTATTGCAGGTCTTCCGATCCTTTTCTATAGACTAAAATCTATTAACGCGGAACTTTGCAATAGAATACTATGTTGAAAAAAAATATTTCGAACACTACCATTATAATGACGTATACCTACAGTAAAAGGCAGATGTTACAGTTCTTATACCACAAGAAACTACATAATATTACCTGGTTAATTTAAAAATATATAATACCCATAATTATGAGGCTCGTTTTAAACACGCTGGCTTCATAACGTGGTGTTTTTATTATGAACGTTATAATAAAATTAAAGCTAATGTGTAGACCGGGTCGTACGAAGGCAGGTAGTTTTATTAATTATTAAATTTAGCCTATTAAGTGCAAGAATTACGACCGCGTCGGACAAAACATCTTGTTTTAATTCCGTAATGTTATGTTGATCAAAATAATAGCCGCCTTTTATAATTATGATGATAAGCTATCATTAAATAATAAAGTTTTTATTTTAAGCGTTATACATTTTATTTCAGATTTGAAAATATACTTACTTATTGTTATTTTATTTTTAGAAACTACCTACATTAAAGATTACCGTATGAAAGTGGCTTATACAAGCCACAAAGAGGTACCTACATATTTATTCAACCAACATATTTTGCAGAACGAATGGAACGCTTAAAACGAATAAAAACCAAAAGAACATTTTGAGCTGAGAGTGGTATTTCTAGGAATTTCATGATTTGACAATCTGTATCCGACATGGATTGCAAACGATGGCGCCCAATTCAAGGAAAATAGAAATAAACCGACTTGGTGTAAACTCGTAACGATATTAGTGTAAACTGTCATCTATTATTAATTATCTATCAAAGCATTACACTTACTGCTAAAAAACGTTTAAGCCGCATCACTTTATAGCAGTGATATTTATAATTGAATAATTTTGAGAACATATAATCAGCTGATCATCAATAACTGTTTGGAATATTGACATATTCGTTCAAAAGAGGCTGCATAAACTTTATTCAGTAAACATTTTTAAGCCTGGCAACTTTAATGACCACAAACATTATTTAAAATTTAAAAAAAGAACAAAAACATTCGAACATTTAAATACTGTTCGTTCAATTTTCGAATCCGAATTCGAAAAAAGAGTATTTTGTTGAAATTTTTCATCCATTAAATGTGTGCTCTTCCCAAAGCTTTAATACACTTAGGTACTGGCTGCGTTTTCAGAAAAATTAAAGAAAGTAATCAGTAGAATTACGGCGGCTACTAAAATATGTATTCGTCATAAAAGTATGCGCCGACTTCTGTCGAGGATAAATATTCATTATGACGGATCGTGTAGCGTTTTAGCGGGATTAAACGCTATTAACCCGCGTCGCTATGCTCTTAGCTAAATCAATCGGTCGGAGTATCTGTTGTTATGTATTCTGTGTTACAATGTGTGCTCGCTCTCCAGGCCAATTACTTACATTTCTTGTGAATTATTTAAGATTTTTAGACTTAGCACTTTGTGGTGGTATAGTGGACATACAGAATAATTAAGTTATCTTTGAGTAGGTATTAACGCACAAACTATTATTGTATTGCTGTATACCGACAGAACTTTAGTTTATAATGGTCTATATTTTATATAATTAATCCTATTAATTAATATGAAAATCATGACGTACTTACTATTACTTTCTTATTTAGGTTAATTAGTATGATATATTAGAGCTTAGTTATTTTACTTTAATATTTTTCATATCTTGATACTAATTTATTTAGTTTGAAACATAAATCAAACTGCCGTCTAGACTATAAGCGTTCTAAAAATGCGTAAAACATAACCAAGAATATAATCTTCATGCTTCGCTATTTTTTAGAGCCTTGTTTGTTATAATGAGCTTATTAGTATTCACGTTTAAGTATAAAACTGTTATAAAAGCGGAATGTCACGGAGGCATTTTACGCGTGTTTTATTATAAACAAAAATATAAAGTGTATGTATGTCTAATCTGCGTTAAGACGTGTTGTGGAGTCGTCGTCACTCACTCAATATGTATGAGCGGCTGTAAACACCAATGCGGGGGTTCGCTTCATCCGCCCGAGAGCTCTCATTCGCCTCTAATTAATTACTCAACTCAGTTTCAATTAAATTAACTCGAGATCGGGGCATCGACACGCAATGAATCGATGCCAGCCGCGATTCGATTAAGATCGTTAATACCGATCAATTTTACTCGTTAGTTATCAATAAAGTTATTAAGCGAGCCGCGAAGCCCCTACGCAAACATGCAATGCCAGGTGCAAGTTGTGCTTTCATGGAAAAGGGTACAATGATGATTGGTTCGTGAAGTTGTTAAGTGGGAAATGATTTAGATAAATGATAGGGCTATATTTGTAGCTGGTAAAAAAGGAATGAAGATATTAAAAATGCAAGTTGGGGTTGTAGAATTGAAATAGTAAGTAGTTGCGGCATGATTCGGTGGTGACACGCAACGAGTAGGTACGCAGGCTTGCGTCATTCAGACTGTAGCGTGATGCTTGGCTCCGTGACTTGCTGTCACATCAATAATTTGTGACGTCTTCAGTTCGTTGCAACGGCCTGAAGAAACGCAAACGGAACTAAAGCTAAGCATTATTAACTAAAGAAAGCAAAATAACTAAAAAAAAATGTGTTCTGCCTCATTTACTCTTTTTTCTTGTACCTTTTCTATAGATAACCATAAATCATTAATTTCCTCATTTTTCAGGAAATCCAATCAAATCTGTCTGAGGTAGACATTCTTTCGCTCAATATTCGACACGAGATCACAGAATCCTGTATGTTTGACACCAGAATCTGTCGATACTGTTTCTACAGTTTCAGAATCCGACAAATGGATCGGTCAGTTAGGGTTGCCAGTCATGTCGTGTCATGTCCACGTGACGGAGAATGTTCACACCAAACGTATTGACATATGCGCTTGACACGCTTCCTCGCCACTTCAGGGTTAAATGGCATAAATCTGGTGCCTTTAAGAAAGTCGTCTCAGAGGGTGCTAACGAACTTTGCGGATGGAAGGACTATGTTTTGGAAAATGCGAAGTTTTTAAATAATGACTAGATACCTATTATTTTCATGAAAGAACAAATAAAATTTGAAAACTAGGACACGCTGGGGTGACATTTTGATTAAAACGGTAAATCGTACACTTATTCTGTTTCATCTACTAATCGTAAATTCTGTGTCAAAACTCCAACTCATTACAAACGTTACTATGAGGCTTTTGATACATCAACTTAAAATTTGTATCTCAAACACGGCGTAACACTAAAACTAAATTGGCCACTCGAAACTAGTTGAACCGAGTTTAAAACTGCGCCCTTAGCGGGGAGGGGGCGTTTTAATTACGGCGTTTAAGTAAAAGCGACGCTGCGTCTAGTCTAGCTAGCTGCATTACACAGATTCAGCCACCAAAAGCCTTCCACTTAGCTAATGAAACATGTTCGCGTATAGTGTTTTAAGCGGCGTCGCAGCCAGAGCCGCACTGTGCCGACCGTGCGCATTGTGAGCGGACGCCAGCGGCTTCGGCGGACTCGTCTCCGCAAATCCTCATTTACTTGCATTATTTTAATGGAACTATTGTGGGCGGATGTCCTTTGTCGCGTGCGGATGCGGATCCGGCGCACCGGGCTGTGGGAAATGTGCCGGTGCATAAGTGCATCACCGCTCTGCCCCAAATTGTACCGCCGATCCCAAATTAAACGGCAGAAAGCTCTGTTTCAATTTAGCGGATTTGAATAGTTGCTCAGATTGCGGAGCCGCAGCGGGATCTGGGTTTATTGTACACGTTACGTCTATAAAAATAGAAAGAAGAAATAACAACGTATCCATTTAACTAATTAAGTGGGGCGAGTTGGTTTCGAGGCCACGCAGCGCGTCCGCTGAGAAATCCCACGGACCTCTAATAACTGGCTTCCCTAATAAGCTAAGAGGTTGTCTTACTCGTATAAAAATGCAATCGGCGGAGCGAAGGCCCGGCGACGTCGTTCAAACTTTTCAAATTTTCCACAAGCCCGACGGTATTAATTTTAAATTAGAGCCAGAGACGTAAATTGTCTCCACATGTGAACGACTCGCGTTAATTAAAGTTTTCTTTATATTTCATGTTTTATTCTAATGTACGTATTAGAGTATTAAACTTTTTTATGTTCCACATAAATCTGATTTTCTTGTCGTTTTTATTCGTAATGCATAATGGCTAATGAGTTACTGAGCTTTTATGTTGTGGGTTTTTATCAAAGTTAGGTTATTAGTTGGCTGTCTGTAAATACAATGAAACAAAGATTTAATTTCGATAATGGAGTATTAATATCGTGTCGTATCCCCACTGTTGGAGGCACGCGTTCACTTAAGTCAAGCACACACAGTCGACTGGCACTTAACATGATCAAGTCGTGACTGAATTACGAGCGCGTATGGTTCATAATGTCGGTCTCGCAAGTGGCCACGAGCTGTTTCACACGACTGACCGTATGATTTTTCATGATCATAGAGTGGGGAGTTGGGGGCGAGTGTGCACTAAGCCTTAGTGTCACGACGTGATTAATTTCTAAACCTCCTGACGCCTTAACTACCTTCGTAATAACTAAACTAGACACGAACCCAAGCCCAATGAATAAATTAAATACTAATTTCTTGACATACTTTGTTTGAAGCGGATTGCCTTGCGAGTAATTACGGTTATATTTTTATTAAGGTTCTGTACCTAAGGAGAAAGTAACGTTTCATAAAAAATGTAAGGCGAAGTATTTTTCATTACTTTTTGATTCTTCGTAGTAAGCTAAGACTGGGAATTGTGACCATCTGTGTTGACCAGGATGATGTATTAATGTCAATGAATTAACTTGTCGACCTTACGTTGCCTTGACTTTTTTGGTATGATATACATTGGTATGATACATTTATTTATTTAAGATTAATTAAGCACTTTTATACACGGGTTGTAAAAACACTCTAATTACAAGACCGACATAGCAACGATTACTTAGAGCATATCTTGGACCTCTTAACACCTCGAACAAGGCGATAAAATTCTCCGTATTTATAAAATACAGACGTAATTGCACACGTAACACTAGTATCGATCTAAATTGTTTATTTTTTACAGCGTCAGTTGAAACGGGTAATTAGTGTGGGAGTGATTAGAGGTGAGAGCAGCTGATCGGCCGAGGCACGCAACGGTAGCGGGTTCGACGCCCGGCACGCTCTCACGAAGGGCGTTCGATCAAACTACCTTCAGTAAAAATTGTAATGTAAACAACCCTGTCTTACTTTGTAGAGGAAAATTTACGAAGAACAAATTGGCCGTGATTATTGAAATAATACAGTATCCTACAGTGTTGGTTTTGGGCTTATTGGAGCAGTTAAATTTTAAAATGTTTAAGAATTATACAAAAATGTATTTACCTGCATAATTGTAAGCAGTTTGTTTTCAATTATCGTTTCACACTGCAGCCTTTCGGACACTATAATTGGTACTTATAGTAAACATTTAAACAACATTTTGGTAGCGTCACGGACTCGTACAAAGGTACACAGAAGTAGCGTGCCTCGCCGCACAGTGCAAACGACCCCTTAGCTCGCGTGCCACAACCGCTTTGAGGCCGATTGAATTAGATAGACAATAGATATCAGTCATCAATCAAAACGTCCAAGAGTTTAATTGTCGAAAGTGAATTGTTTATGATCGACGAGAACAGTAAAACCTCTCACGGTACAAACTCGTTAAGAATCGACAAAAAGTAGAAGATCTCTCTAACCTGTCCAGTGCACTACATTAGAACATCGAGATCAGAGGGACGGACCTCGCCCGCAGCAGCCCTTTGTGGAAAGATTCCCGGAGCGAGTGCGAGGGCACTTTGATGTCGAGCCCGCCAGGTAATTTGGAAAAACGTTATTTAATTAACTTTCGACAAGTCGGCGTAATCGTGTTACAAAGCCGCTGGTGAACGGTCAAGTCTTTGAGCCACGGGCTACCGGCTGTTCCACCGGGACTTGATTTTTACGCCAAACATACCGACCATAAAGGCGCTGTCATTTTCAGGTGTTTTCCAATTAACATCGCGCCTTTGACCACGTCCGCACAAAGTTATAACTACAGCCTTTGTTATTACCCGTGTAGTTTTATTAAAGGGCGGCGGTGTAATAGAGACGCGCTTTTGAATAATATGCGAGCGGAATTAATTCAATTTATTGGCTCACAAAAAGCAATCACTTTATTTACACATTTATGACATATTTTCTTTGAAGTGCGTGGTATCACTTTGCTAACATCCAGTTGTTTAAAGAGGCGTTGTGGCGTGTCAAATGTTTACGAGTCTGACCAGAAATTGTTAGTTCATTAACAGGGTTGGTACAATAGTTTTATGAGTTGCCGAAATAAGTTTGGTAGTGTTTAAACTTCGGAATTGGTTAGCGGTGCATTTTGTGTGAGCGCCGTAAGCAAGTCCGGGGCGAGACGAGCCGGCGCCCGCGGCGGCCGGACGACGCTCCGCTCCACGGGATAATTAACTGTGCGAACTATCCCCTTGTCCGACAAGTACTGCAATTAGAAATTTGCTTTAAAGCGCTAATAAATATCATTAACATTTGAGCCTTGGTATTCTGCCACAGTATGTCTGCCACTTTCATTATACGCATATGAAAATGCCATGAAGCTTTTAATCAATGGAGAATTTATACGCATCTAATCCTGGCAACTTTTAGAGAATCATTTGTTTTTTATAATGACATGGCCTCGTGTCAGTACGCACTTCATTTGTTTTAGACGCTTCAAGACATTATAAAATGTGGAGTACATTTTCGAAGTGCGTTCCGTTCGGTAACCTCATCACATAAACAAAGCCACTCTTTGTGCGTTGTTCATTGAACAGATTAATTGTATTTCTTCGCCACTTCTATTTGCGGAGTTCGTATGTGTAATCATTTCAATTAATTAATACGTCTTTCAACGAAGATTTTGCGCATTTGTTGTAAGATGGATGCCGGGATTTTCTTGCAAGATACCTAATGATGGAGAAAATTATTGTAAAAGTTAAGATGAGAAGCTACTATGATAGTTTTATGATGGTGAAACACCTTATTCTTATCACAAAACTGTCGAAACATAATATTACAAGAACTATACAGAAAATCAAAATAGAAACGTCACCGTTAAACACATTACAACCGTTCGAGGAAACGAAATACATTTTCGCAGCAGCCCGAGCATACAACGTAGTATTTCAATAATTATGATCGCCACGCTGTTCTGTAGCCGCTACCTAATCCGCTCGCACTGAGTGGTCGTGTCGTGAGTGCAAATGGTTTCTGCACAAGCCCTCGCCTTCATCCCTCTGTTTCGCTTATGATTCGTGAATTTTTAACACGTCTGAGAGGACTGGCTTTGCAACGTTGCTTTAAAAAAATATTGGTATTGGCTTTTAGAAATATGGTATGTAAAATGTTTTTGATTAGCCTCTTTTTGTCTGTGGTGTTTTCGACGGAGTTTTTATGTGGTTAGCGAAGTTAATTTCTGGAGTAACTGTCTGTCTTTTGAGCGTTATTCTGACTTGTATGGGACAATAAATCTACTCGTGACGCATATTATCTCTACGATATGGTATGCAAGTACTAGGTGGCGTGCGATTGCTAGAAGCTAGGGTTTTTTATCATGTAAGCTTTTATAAGGGGATGTGACACTGCGGCTTCGTAGCGGTGCTACGCGGGCTACGGATCCCAAATAGGCTACGCGTGCATACATAGTCAAATTAATTATACTTGCGTGCGTAGCGTGCTCAAAGCATGCATTACACGTGCGTAGCGTGCTCATGCAGTGACTTACTACGAACGTCCTACTAGGAACGTAAAACAGCTGACGACTTGATTCATTCGCGTTTGTTTCCCAACATATGACAATGTACGCGTGTTACTATAATAGTTGGTAGTGTTGGTACACTATTCGCTACGTGCCAGCCACTTTACGAGCTATGTAACTTTTATCTCTCCGCCTCAGTTAGCTGCAATAGACAATAGCAAAGTACGCAGTTACACGACAAACGACTGCTTAATTAAACCGTTACAGGCTAAAATTGCTTTTTATCAACACTTTCCGTTTAAGAAATGTAAGTAGGTGAAACTGTTTAACCTTTTTTCTTGTGTCGGACTTATCTACTATTCTACTAGGCCGGTGATTGGGCCTGAATACATACAGAATACATGGATAGTTAACCTATAATTAAAACCTAACCTATCATTTTATTTTTAGTGTTGATACTTGGTTTATTTATTGTCTGTCTATTGACGTAAACTTTATTTATATAGACAAGGAACTTGTTGTACCTGTTTCGATGACGTCAGATTATGTAAAGTTATAGAAGCATGTGAATAAAATTTTACGATTTTGTCTCTCTATAAGAACTTATTTTTGCATATTTGTTGTTGTTGTAAGTGAACATTTTTGATAGTTATAAGTATGAATACTTCTAATAACGATAAAACAACTAAAATTGAAGTCACGCCGATATTCCCCAATTACGTCACCAAATTACGAACTACGTACAGAAGTGGAAATACCGATTTTCTGAATACTCCATTCAATTGGCAATTCACCGCGGTGTCAATCAACCCGCCCCCCGGCAGACAATAATTAACGCAATTAATTAAGTTTAGGAAATACCTTAATTAATGATCACGCTAGTCACGACGTGTAAGTGTTTGAAGCAAAGGTCAAGCGTGAACCCGCCCACGAGTTAAACCTTCGAGGGTTTATTAAAGAATGTTGAGGCGCGGCCAATGATCCATTCGGATAATCGATTTATGGTCGATTAAATTAATTATTGTGTTTCGGTTCAATAAAAATGGTCGTTTTTAATTTGTAAATGGTTGAGGATTCGGACCTGTCACACTCCCCAGTTATTGAAAACAATTAGGTACAAGAATTTCTCTTCAGTCCAAATCTGCACGTAACATGGAGTTGCTATCTCGTTCCCAAAGTGATAAACGGATTCCTTGACCTTATGTGGTGGCCCAAAATTGCGGTATTAAATGCAGTATTCGCGACATACCTCCTCGTAGTCCTTATGTGAGTGTTGCGGCGCCTGCGCGCGCGCAGCTGGTGCTCATTCGCGCGAGCGACGCGGGCGCCCCACTTTGTTCTTGCGCATCGGCGCGCCCGGCGCCCCCGTCGCGTTCGCGCCCTTCATCAGCTTCTGCCAGTCTTGCTCGCACACTGGTACGCCCGAGAGCAGGTAATACCTAGGGAAATAGATACTTTGTAGGGATTTTATTTAAAGTTAACGTTTGGATGTTAGGTGGTAAACCTACATCTTCCTGCCCTAATTGGCAATAACCTCACCAGCCCGTGCTGCACTCCGCTGAAAGGCTTTGGCATTGAACTAGGTAGGATATTAAATTACTTGCTCGGAGATGGGCAGCATCTCAGAAGCTAAAAAATATCCCACACTGCGACGGGCACGTAAGCCCAGCGCAGTGAGTATGGGCGAGTATTCCCAGCTTGCTGGAGAACGGCCTCCTCCGGCAGTGATTGTTTTGAGGCTATCCTATCCCCTGGATAGTGACCTATACTATACCTTGTATACTGACCTATCGCCCTGCATGAGGTGTGAACCGCATTTGGAGCACGCGAAGCACTTTATGTGGAATACATGGAGCGGCTGCTGTGGTGCGTTCGTCCTCATCACGAACTCGCTGGCTGGGATGGCCTGCCCGCACCCCGCGCACGCGCCTCCTGAACCGAACATTCTGGAACAAGACAGCCTTATTTTAACTTGCTTTAGAAGCTCAAATACCCCGGGCCCAGGGAGGGGACAACGGCCCAATGTTGAGACAGAACTGTTTAGTAGGAAAAGGTAGACCACTTCTCGGTAGACCATAGATGACGAATCGTATCGTCATTTCCCACACGGTCTACAGAAAAGAGGACAACGGAAGGGAAAACCACTCAACATTGGGCCAACTTGTGCCATAATTATAAGGATGAATATACTACTTGTCTAGTCATTTAATTATGCTATAAATCAAGGGGAATTCCAAGTGTGTTGAAAGAGGATAATGTGGACGATAACTAGTGTGGGACATTATTAGCTTAATCTCAAGTAACAAACATGATAAAATATAAACAACATAAATATAGATACACAGTATATTAAAAATAAAAATTAAATCAAACAAAAAACTAATTTAAAACCCACTTTTCTAGTTGGCTAATTAGAACGCGAACTAATTACAAGTATTGAAATATTCTCTAATGAAGTTGGAGTATTTTAAACGACCTGCGCTCTCAGAATGTTTAAATTGAAGATTAAAATGATCGACATCCGAGGTACTAAGAGCTAACAATTTTAACAAGCTAGCTTCAATCCGTTAAAATGCCACGATTATTGCTCGTTAAGCTTTGATAAATGGATAATAAAGTAACGACGGTGACTATAAATCACTCAAATATACATGCTTATTTGTACTGCTGTTTAAACACTAAATTACTGGGTATATTTATAAAATTATTGCTAGTTCCACGCCAGAAAATTTGCTTGATATTTAGATCACCAGACAGCCTGCTGAATAGTTTTACTGCTCAGAAGTTAATCCTATGTAGTGTGTGATATTTTTGCCAAAATCCTCGTTTCTATCTATCTGTCATTGTTTCTTTTGACAATCTAAATTAAGGAAGGATTTATTGACTTATCAACTAAGGGACCTTTAGGCAAAATTAGGTAAAAATCCTTGCTACGGTCCTACGGCCTTCCACTCTCTATTTCTCTAGTTCTTCATTGTACGCAGTCATATAAAACCTCAGAATATAAAAAGCTGGTTTATTATTAGCCAAGACCACCTATACAGCTTGAATTTTGATATAACAATTTATCAATCATCATTTCTCCGTCATAAAGCGTAGTTAAATTTTCTATTTCTCCTCTAACTTTTTCAACGCTATGTTGTAAAATCAATCACGCGTTTCTTAGTGATTTAGCGTATAATTAATAAGGCTTAAGGGGCCATATTGAATGGTTTATGACCAATAAAACGTGTGAACACAGACGATAAGATAATGTTTATAATACCTTTGACGAGTGTCGTCTTTATGTTTATAATTTGCGATAAAAGTTAATGACCACAGTTTTGACTAATGTTTGTATTTCATTTGTGGCAGGAAATAAAACGTCCTGATTTATTCCATATGGGTTCTTTGCAAATTATTTTTATCACATCAATTAACTATATTTAGTTAATGTATTACCCAAGAAAGAAGTAAAATAAATTCTTAATGTAATTAAACTTATTTTAAGTTTATGCTGAAGTTCTGGTTTACGCAATATTATAGCAATGAAGCAATCTGTGTTATTGGTGTGAATGAACTAGTAATTAAGAGGCCTCATTAGGCGAGGACCTGCAATACGACGGAAGCTCTGTCACATAAAACAGCAATGAACCTAAAAGTCTACATGACAGCTTTAACAACCTCGTTGCCGTTAAATAATTACAATCTCTACTTCGTTTTAGTTCAGACGTCGTTTGCCAACTACAATATAATAAATCTATTATTATTTAGCTTGTTAACTAGCATGATTCCGCATAAAGTTTCTAGAATACCGTGGCGTTCGCTGCATCGCGCGGACTCCACATAGCAACTCTTGACGGAAAACTCGATTTAAGCTAATGACATGTATCCTCCCAAAAATGCCGTCGAACAGTGAGAACACCGCGGCTGTGGCAGTTTAATAGCGGCATTTAATACTTAATGAGTCATTATTGCAATCGCTATTAGCGTCGCCGGCGAGCCCGTATTATTTACAACCGGCCTGAATATTAATAAATCGCAATAACAATCCGGCCGAAAGCAATCAAAATTTAATTACCTGCGCTTCTTAGCGATATTCGTTTTGAAATTCAACGCCGAACATTGGCAATGGGTTAAAGATAAATTTGAAAGTCTTAAAAGATAAATTCGCTTCAATCACTCGGAGCAAATAGGATTTCGTTTCATTTACTCCGGTAAGAGCGTTTTCAATTAAGGAGCGCCCGACAAACAGTATCGGCGTATGAAGGTAAAATTAATTAAACCGAGCCAAGACAAACATGTACGAATCTATTTGTGTTGGACGCTCGCGAAGCCGTGTGTACCAGAAGATGTGTGGATTATACCCGGGAAAAATACGGCGAACATCCCTATGCCATGTATCTGTAGGCTGTTACACAACTTATAAAGCAAAAGTATAACCCTAAGCAAGGTTGACATACCAATAAATCTTTTCGTTACCGTAAGTGGGTCGAACTCTATGAATACCTAAATAAATCTACTCTTTATGTAGAACCTTGCCAATTGTGAGGGCTACTTCATTTGGAAGAAAGATATTATGTCGTGCTTTGGCACATTGAAGGCCGGCGGAACCGTACATTATAATTAATTAAGTTAATTAATATGTTTAATATTTCCTTACGAATCTTTTGAACATTGTACATCGCACATCAATTCTCGGAACGGACTTAATTAAAACGAGGATATTAACACACGCGAAGTTGTTTTATTTATTCGACCGTGTGACTTTAACAAGTTTAGTTTGGGTTTGAACATTTCAAACTGATAAAGGCCCCGCTTAGTTCGATACCTTTCATCGTGATTTGTAATTTTATTTATGTAATGTAGTTCCAAAGTTGTTAAGAATTTCTAATCGGCAACTTTTAGGTTCCCTTTCATACTGATATTAATTAAGGAGTGTGTGTTTAATAAATGCGAAAGTTTCGTACGTACGGGTGTGGTGCCTACTCGAACTTTATTTGCCTTCGTTACTTGTAAAATTGAATACGTCGCAGTGAATCCTCATTAATTTAAGATGTAGACTGTATCTTGACATGTTATTTTATTCATTAAGGGAGCGTCTTGAGTCTCACGGTTGTGTACGTGTCGACTTCGGATTGTTGTAAGGAACATAATTTTAAACCTCTCGACAAGATCATTAGAGCGAGGGTGTGGATGGGGCCCGCGAGAGGGCGCTCTTATCGCATCTAAATATAACGCAGATGAGAGCTAACATGAAAAAAAAACACGCAATTATCACTGGATTTTCCTAGAAGCGAGAACGTACCGATAAGTTAATTACGATTATTACATGACTCATTAGTTATAACGATATAGGTACAGAATATAGTTAGTCCACGGTTGGCTGCCTACATGTTTAATTAAATATCAGATTTTTCATCTTTCCTTCCTCGTTGTTGTCCTTGTTCGGAATTAAAAACAATATGTTTTCAAACCACCTGTTCAAAATAACTATAGCTAAAAATGGTTTTTACTTCGAGCTTTCGTTTCGTCACTATTATTTTTCTGTCAGAATTAAATGCATAATACTAAAATTGCCGTATTGGTCTAACACTAGGTACCTAATTGCTATCTATTCCAGGGATTCGACAACCAATTTGGGAAATTATATTGATGGTTTTCCTTCCGAAAATACCGAAAATTTTAATTTCACAATTTCAGCAACTTGCAGAAAAAAAAAAGTTTTTATTAATTTGAAATTGCTTCAATGTATACCTACACAGAATTTACTATAATTCCTAATAACTATTAACTACTATCCGGTACTCTAACTACGGGAGGGAGTCGCGATTGGTACAGCTAGACGAATGCCTCTCAATCGCGGAGACGCATCCCGACCCGGTTTCACTTGTTGCTTCTCTGTTTACTATCAGACTTAAGGAAAGGACAGAAGAAATCTTTAAACGACGACATTATCACTGTTAAGAGAGGATATTGAATTACTCTTCGTCTCTTTACGCTTTTACTTCATACTTATTATAATTAACGCGAATGTTTGTATGTACCTATGGATGTTTGCTCCTCTCTCATGCAAATACTAAAGGGCGGATTGTGATAAAATTTGGTATTAAACTATTTTGTAGATCAGAATAACGTATAGGATAATTTTTATCCTTATACGGCATGGAGTTCCTTTGAAAAGCAGATGAAACTGCGGACAGTTGCTAGTTCTAACTTATACCACCTATATTTCATACTTTCCTAGTACTTAGCGTAACATTGATTTATTTTACAGCTAATTTGCATATGGTAATTGGATTGCGACAGTGCTAATGATAAATTCAAGAAGTCCTATAAGTTATGAAATACTTTCTATATTACTTTAATTAATTGAACGTTTGTGAAAGTATCATTAGAATTGTGATTATAATTAAGCCGCAAGCTTTTAAGTAAATCTAATTAAGTTTTCATATATTCACAATATTTTTTTGCACATATTTTTGTAGACAAAGTCTGAAATTAACCAATCTGAAGCCAGTCATCGCTGTTGAACAAAACCGAGTTAATGCTAGCGGAACTCTATTACGTACAAAGTCTTCAAACAAAATCAATGCAGTCTATAATTTAGTTAAGAAACCAAAGACGTCAATACAGTGATTGTGTGCTTATGATCACAATGCATGCAGGGACTTCGGAGGCGGGACGTACTGTCTGTGTATCAAGTTAGCACGTCGTTAGAGATACTCGTTAGCGGCGCGTGGCGACGACAAGCCAAGAATTTGCTAATGACACATGCTCACGATAGGGTTGACTAATATAACCCGTTATAAAACGTATGAGACAGTCTTCGCAGACTAATTAATGGAATTAAGATTATGCATCAAGGAACTGCATTAAGTGGGGGAAACATTGATTATGTTGTAGTGAAATGTTTGAAGCAGATAGCGTTGAACGTGGATTAAGTCTGTTTCTACGCAGTAATGTTTATTTATTGGTGACATTAACTATTGTAAGTGCAGATAAAATGTCTAGGAAAATAAATAATTTAAGAGAAATCATTTACGATAGTAGTTATGCATTAGTGTGACAAAATACTAAGCACTTTATTTATGAAATATCAGTTCATAATTGAAGTATAACCGGTGGGTAGCCCTGTTGATATTCGCGGTCGCGCCGTCTACGGTTCGTACGCGGATGAATCAAGCGGTTTGACAAATCGGATCGCTTTAATGAATATCATGTTTATTATTCGGAACGTGTCGCATACGATTGAGCTTAATGACGGAACATGGTGCCGTCTGCCTGTTTAGTGTTGAGGGCTTTGTACTTGATCCGTGGTTTGTATCGGCATTCAGAATTTTTAACTACAGACAGACTTTGTAGAGCAAAATTTTTTGGACAGGTATAAAATAACATAAAGTTACAATTCATGTTTTTAATTCAGCATATTGGATGTCAATAAAATTTTATTGTGACAGATTGTCGCAATATAAATATCTCGGTACAAACAAATTGTTTTCTATATATTTCCAGTGAAAATTTTATTTTGAGTTACGTTCGTTAACCGTGAGGCAATCTCGTATTCAAATTGACATAGTAAAACAACAGAGCCTCCGGACCAAGTTCCATAAACTCGTTTCAAACTCCCCTCTACACATTCTATCGGCGATTTTTAATTAAGTCCCTAGCGAGCGGCAAGCGAGCAAAGTAACACCATCAATTCATTATCCTAAACTCTGGCTCGATTGTTCCTCGCTCGCTACTTACGCAAACTTTCATTTTAATCAAGCGTTTAATTAAAAATTATCAGAGAAAAACAAAATAAGCCCGTTAGGGGGCGGTCTGAACTAATTAAGGCGCATGCGATGAGCCGACCGACAACAGCGGCCGTGAGGTGAGCGTCCTTTAATTAAACGCCTTGTTCTACTCCAGTGGCCGTCGCTTAGCTAAACTATTACTACAACTAGCGAGGAAAAACCTAACAAGTGTTAGGGGCGGACTCCCGCGCTTGTGGCGTAATGACGACGTACTTATTAGCGCGACGTCCCACTCGCTGCGAGCCATGTCATATTAAAACCGAGAGATGCCCCACCATTAGTTTAAAGCGCTTTATTGTCCTCCAGTGATCGCTGTTTAACGAGACTATCCTGTAATTATGTTCACGCGAAACAATCAAATTTTGCTAATGAGTTGCACCAGTTTTTGCAAAGGGTTAACGTCATAAAAGATTTTAAACCGCTCCCCAGAGGTTTCACTATAAAATACAGCGTCGTGTATAAATAAACGTATAACAAAAACGGTATAGCAAACTTTTCTAATTACTGTTAATACCAATATCAATTAACTTGCGCTAAGAATTAATTATCTCGGTATTACGGTCCCTCATTTATTACTAAACTTTCACTAATCAATCTTCCAAAGTAGCCAACCTCGCTATAACATAATTCTATAAAATTACCACTATATATTTTCTTAATGAGAATAGCGCTTGTTAATAAAAAAGGATAAAATAAATATTGCCCATGCTAGCAGTTATCGTTTTATTCAGTAAATTCTTGAAGTAGAAATCTAAATTAATTAGCGATTCGAATGGAGCCACGGTGGCCAGTTATAAAACGTTTAAGTTTTAATCACAATAGTCTGTATTGCGACTAATAACAATATATACGAATGACATGTGTTATTGTGTGCGTAAGTTAATATCGCTTGTTGCACTTAATAAACGAACGGTCATAACAATTCATTATCTAACTTGTAAAGTTGTTACGAGAACTTGATGTAGCGCTGCCCTTATTTACACGTAGTAAACCATAACTGTTATCTTATCAATTAGCAAACAATACAATTGACAGTTCAAAATGTTATTTCGCGCAATTATGTAGTCGAGGGTTCACTCGGTGTGACTTTAAGTATGTGTCGATAAGTGCGGATAATGTTAATTATTGGTGTCACGCATGGGTAATAATAATGATGTGTAAGTGGCAACATTTGTCAAAAGCCGCGCTCGCACGATGAGCTAATCGACTATCACCGCTAATTGGCGCGGCGCACCCCCTCCCCGCCCGACGCCCCCTCCCCCCGCCGCCCCTAACTAATTAGATAAGTTTGCAACTCCACTGTACTTCTGGTGCTCCACTCCGCCGGTAAGCATCAATCTTTTTAATTAAACATTTTTGACACCGCAACGATTAGCCATCGAACCCATTTCTATGCTAATATCGTGAATAGTTTTAATTTAAATGCAAAACGACGAGCGAATATGGACACAAGTTGCACACTTACGTGCTTTTTGCATTGTTAGAGGGGTTTAAACTACTAGGAGTTTAAATAAAGTTAAATGAAGATATCGTTATTAAGGCGAGGAAGTGGTCAACAATAATTCCATAACCGGCACGCGCATCTAAGGCGCCAAAAGGGGTCGGAGCGTCTGAGCGGGGCGAGGATAACAATACGCGCGCTAGCTTATAACTAAAAGTCGTAAGCGACAAAATGGTTTTGTAATTTTAATATTTAGAAATGATAATTTAATAAAAATTCCTACTACCATTTTAAAGAGTATGTATATACTCAACTACTAAAAAAGTTAAGAGGCTTAAATCGGTCCCGTTTGCCCATAATATGTGAATCTCTTTTTAAAAAGAGGTATGTTTGATATATTTTTCTCTGTTATAAAAGTTACCTAATCATGTTTCTACAACTAACAAAATAAGGCTTATATCATGAACTTTCAGGTAACCAAGTTGTATTTTGATCCGTTTTGTATTTACTGAGAAAAATTGACATCCTTGGCGCCAAAAATTCCAATTCGTCCTCTTAACACCAATAGCTGAATCATAAATCCTCTTACCATGTGTGGTCGGTCTATTCCGAAGCCATAATAGTAACGTAACAGCTTATAAATCCCGGCCATTAACGATGGAATAACGTGTACCTGATATCACAACCCAATCTCAGATTTATAGTTAATTGATGACCTCACTCAAAACTCACGCAATAAACTGACACGATTTTAATAAAAATATCGTAACGTCCCTTACTCATCGCCGTCTAAATAAGCATGCGTATAACTGAACGCAACGCGTGGAAAGCTCTCAATTAAGATATATCATTCATAACATGTCTATCAATAGGAAAGATATTATGCAAATATTGTGTTCCGAACTCAGAATTCATATACAAAATAGGTTGTTATCATAATTAATTGGTTATTGACTCAATTCCCGTGCCCATAATACGTGTTTTAATCAACCCATTTGTAAGCAACAAAAATTAAATAGACGAATCAATTTCGTTAATAGTTCCAGCATCGGCATCGATCGACATTACCTCCAACTGATTTTATAACGTTCACTGATCAAATATTACTTTTTTATGTAAACAAATTTATTACATTTGATCGGATTTACGTCAAATTGATCATAATCAATTTCGTCAGCAATTAATTTATGAGACAAGTGTAGATGTTTGTTAGTAAAACAAGAATCAAGTCCATTATAGATGAGCGGTGAGCAATAAATCAGGACATACAATGGCACATTATCTGTCGCTCAACCTGATTAAATAAATAAATAGGTGCCGATCTGAGACGCTTGCGCAGATCTTATCACACATCTTGGGACATTTATAGAAGCGAAAACGCCGAAACGACCTCTCTATATAAGATAATAAGGCTTTAAGTATCAGTGTATGAAATCGCATGTATCTAATCGTTGACCGTGTTTGGTGTTGGCTGAAGGATTCAGAGCTTTGTTTGTATTGTGTTTGGGTTGAAAGTTGAGTGGTGAATATGTCTTGTTAGTTAGGACTGGAGACGGCCGAGATGGATGGCAGCGTGGAAGGCGAACTACGAAGGTTTGCACTTCATCTTTCATCGTTATATGCTGAGTGACGTACGAGCTAGAAACGTAAATTAAGTACCTATATCTAGAACTGCAGGTAGCGGTAATATTAGATGTGCAATATCTAGAATATTCTAAATATTGCTGAATTGGTTTCTCATATAGATAGTTTGCACAGAAAAAGAAATTAACTTTTAATTAGGCATCGCAATTTTCAGGTGTATACAATTTTATGTGAGGATGTATAAATACTATTTTAATTTTAAATTAAATACATATTTTTCTTATTTAAAAAAATATATAATTACAAGACTTTAAGTGAAGTCACATCACCTTTATCCAGATCCCACCGCGTGATAGAGCGCGCAGCACATAAACCGAGTTAATATATGAGCTAAGTTAGAGCGATAATTAAGTTGCGCGTTCGCATTACACGCAACACATGATATTCACAATTTACATGCGATATTAATGAATCTCGACGCAAATTTTAACCGGTGTCCAGTAACGGTCGTTAGGGAGCTTTATTTAGGGTAAAAGGCCCAGTAATTGGCCCGGCCGGATGCAGCACACAGGTGCTCCGTGCGTGCGCCCTCTCGCGGTGGCCGCAGGAAATGAGAACCAATTTGAATTTCTTCCGTAGCGAATCGATTAATTGGAGAGCTATTAAATCATTTTTCGGTTATGAATCCAAACCAATATATCGCGGTTATTTATTTTTTCCTCACACCTGTGCCACTCAATATAATGAAGAGTACATAAAATAACAACAAAAACTTTGAAAACAATGAAGGCAGATGATTAAGTTACGGTATTTATTCTGTATAAAAAGAAAAGTTAATTAAATAAGCTCCGAACAAAAAGGTTAAAGATAAAAAGGCATATCCTGGTGCAACGTTGATTTGAAAGAAACAAATCTCCACAATGAAGGTGGCACACAAAGGTACGACAGGATGGAAGTTCGTTTGCCTCACAATATTGTGGCACGTACTTCATATTTCACTCGATCTTGATTCGCCATCGCAAACAATTTGTAACGTAAAAGGGTAATTAGGAGTTTAACCTGCACGAAAATAAAGGAATTATTAGAAAACAATCCGGACAGAAGAGAGGGGTGCAGGTCGGCGAGGCACGGGGGGTGTACGAAGGAAGGGTGTCTAATTAGGGAGTGGGGGCGAGGTAATGAGCCGCGATCGCCGCTCCGATATAACGAAGGCTATTTACGCGGTGGTCGCTCTGAAAATTGCGAGGTTTTGTTTTAAAAGCGGTTACCGTTTGAGTTTTGCGATTAAGGAGTTTAATTAGACAGTGTTGTTTACAACCTCATTACGGTAGGTAACGTCGGTGGGAAATAGCCTCGGATATCGGCCGATAATTTATGAAGTTGAAAAATGAGTTTCTTGCCGCTAAGTAGATTCTGTTGTAGATTATAACCAAACAATCCGGGCTTATGAATAAACATGAGCGCAAACTCTTTGTTTTTTTCTTTGGAAATAATGAATTTGGACCTTATTGTTTTCTGTTTAAAGACAATTGTTGTTTGTTGAAGGGTAATAAACTTGACCTTCAATTGTTTTAGAAAATTACAACTGCCTTTACTGACAATGGTCCGGTACAACACAAATATAACTTAAGTAAGTTTAGGGGAGAAGGTAATGTATGACTTTACCTTCATTGTTATTTTTTGAATGCAGTTTTATAGCTTTACTTTACTGAACTTTAAAACTTTATTTTAAATTATGCAACTGTCACAAATTTACTTCATACATGTGCGCAGAAAAATTATAGCCAAATATGGTTGGTTACGTGTTAAAAAGAATACCAACAACGATGTTATGGGCTTTAAACATTGTTTGAATTAAACGAACATCAATGGTCAAGCAACACAAGCTGTTTTATCTCACAACCGGTGTCTAGCTTTTCGAAAAAAGCCCCTTCAAGCAATTTATCAAGACTTTAAAGGTGTGCAATGTGCATTTACATATTCATAATACGGACCCTAAGCATAGCTGTATCGTGTCTTTTTTTCGTTTCCCCTACTAATCATTGAATAAACTAAGTTTGATTACCATTAAAAACGGCATTTGTAGCATTCTTACATAGTATTTTACACCTATTGGCTTAAGCATCTCTATTAACGCTTATGCTAATTGCCAGTTTTAGAATTCATTACAAAACATGGAGGTATTCAAATTATTTGTAAATAAGTGCTGATTAACATTTTGTAAAAGAAACGAGTGGAGTGTGCTGTGTCATTAATTAATTACGTAGCAATTAATTTTGTGAATTAGTATTTGTTTCGACGGAGTGCATTACCGTGTTTGTATGTTTGGGGTGCTCTCGAAAACTGATGGATTGATTTTAATGATGTTTTATCATTTGTAAATGAGTGTCATCACTCAATCGAATAAAGGAACAAATAAATAAAAATTACACATATTTTTTTACATATTGGTTTTAAAATAATTCTCCATAGTTCTTATTTCTGGAGTCATTAGTATTTTACCTATTAAAGCTACTAGAGGGAAATATATGTTTATTTCCCCCAACGTTCAGTAATTTAATGATTAATGAAACTTAATGGTCAATTAAGGTGAATTGAAACTCTATTAGAAGAAAATTGTTTCATGATATATTATGCGGCGGTAGGCCACTCCGTCTGCATTAACATTAAATGTAGTACAAATTACTAATTCAAGGGCTTTTCGTTCAAATCGATGAATAAAAGATTTTTATCGATCGCGGATCGGATAAAAACGCAGGCGAAAGTTAGCGTCGTCTCGAGCTGGTGATCATTAGTTGTCAACAAATAATTACAGGTTCCTAGAATCTTGGAGTCTGGCAACCTTTTATATACGATACGTTTCTACAAATTAAAGTGAGAAATATACAGCATTTACGTGAAAATTAACTACACAAAATCAAAAACTAAAAGATAATTAAATTAATAAATAAAAGATCATAAAATAATAAAAAGAATTCATATAAAAATTAAGCATCCTTTTCAGCAATGTCAATATGACAGTACGGTGTGAGAGCCGGGTAAGCGAAAGCCGCGCGGATGCGGCACAAAAGGAACGTTTTTTCACCGTAATAGACGTCCCGCCGACATCATTAACGTATCGACAAAGTTGGCCGCAGTTATTCGCTAATGTGACAACAACAGAGAAAGCCCGCCACAAATGAGGGACCATCTTTTCGGCTTAGGATTTGGGCACACAGGGGCTGGTTTTTAGTTAGACGTTCCAGATAAATGTTCGTGTATTTCGTGATAGTGTTGATATGTAAGTAAATGTCTCTTAATGTTATTCTAATAAAAGAAAATAGCATGATAGAAAAATCGTAAGTGTTCGTAGCACGTCCGTACTACGAAAAAATCGTAGCCGAGCGTAACCATCGGGCAATTAAACAAGCCTTGTAGCAATTCACCTTTTATTGTCTAATGATAGTATCTTATTTATAACCCACTAATCTCATAATTAACCACGGTTTACCGCCAGTAATAATTAATTTCTAATTAGTGGAAAAATAAGGATCATCTTATAATCTGCACGATTACCTCCGAACAAAGGCGAAGTACCGGAACGACCTCTGTAGAGTGCAGGTGTTTTTAATTATAATAGTAATTGAATGTAATAATGTTTTAGCAGGTAGTGTTTGCGTCCGGTGTGCGTCCGGCCGGCGGGGGTGTATTCTAATCGCGTGTTAGCGTGGCCCGTTTTTGCGCTAACGAACAGGTTGCGTTAAGGCGACGGAGACGGCGAATCGACGGGAATTTTGCCTCATTAAAAGTTGCGACCTGCGGAGGAGGCAATTTGGAGGCTCGCGACGACTTCGCCCGCTACTTATTAACGAGCCGACTTTACACTATCACTGTGACGCCAGTCGGACGTCTTCGTTTACGTCCCTTTATAAATATTTTATTAGTATCGCGTTAGTGGCGCACTATTATTATTAGCAGCATCCCTCGCGTGCTGCGGTCTCGCCCCACCTGCCCCACTCGAATTAGTAAACAAACGTCTTTACGAGCGGTTTTACGAGCCCCGCGATATTTCGGTCTCGCGCACGCCGGTTTACGACATAATGAATTTGTTGATGAACTAGGTATTAGAAAGTTTGGAAATAGACGCGTTAGTGACCGACGCATATCGTCGCGGACCAGTAGCTCACACTCCTATTATCAGTACATGTCATAACTATTTGACACAAGGGCACCGGTTGCGTTATTCGGCAAACAGTTACCTTCTTATTTTACTGCGAACAGTGGAAAAATACAGTTTTATGTTACCACGTTCGCTGCTCATAACCCATCGTTACAAAATGCAAACATAAATACAGTACACTAGTAAAATTGATCGTACGACTTTATGATCGAACGAGAAACCTCATAAAGTTACGCCAGATATACATGTATACAAATGAGGTAGTTAAATTCGTAATTGTAATTAGATAATGATTGCGTATTTTTTTGTAATTATAGGATGCGCTGCCAGCATTTCCTGCAGGAATTTAGGGCGATATAAAAATTAGGTGTAATCGTGAGGAGATAATAGTGGTAAAGTTAAGCGCTTTACTATTAAATTACAGCCGCTCCGGTACGTAATTAAGGCATCTTCAATAAAGTTAAGCATAAATTTACATATCGGTGCGAGCATACCTCCTGTTATTAATAAGTAAGTCGTAGTAAGTTAGTAGTGCACAGAGCACGCGTCTCATAGTTATGGCGAGGTTAACACATGAGGTTAATTAAGATCAGAAGCGGGACCTATAACTAGCTAACGTCGCTACCGACACTCCGCGCGAGTTTACTGAGTGCTTCCCCTTAATTGATACGATTTGATCGTCATCACAAGCTCTCGCTTATTCCCGGTATATAATTTAATTAAAATTTACGTTACGATAATTTAATTTATATCCGACGATAAACGTAATTGGTTAGTTTCCTTGCTCGGGTATGCTTTGTAAAACACACGGAATACTCAAAAAGCATTGACAATTGTCAATAAAAATCTCTATCGGCGAGTCAAAACAATATCTTTTGACTGGATATGAACTGTCACAGCGCCAATCGTAACAAGTGGGAGTCCGGACTAACCGAATCTCGGCCAGTAAACATTATTAAAAATTCCTTTGACAGCGGTGGCTATCGAATAATGATTTGTGTACGTCACGCCGGCTTCCGCTGTCATACTTGCGCCAAATTTTCACCGGGAACATTTTTTACTATTTTTTGACGGCCAGCCGGACGCCGGGCACTGCGTTTATTTATTAACGAAATTCGTCCGTCTATGTAACACGTCTCGTCCGTCGTGTGTGCTGAGGTCAATGTGGGCTCCATGTCGATGGCATAGGGTGTAAGATGCAGTGGCGGGTGCGACACGCGATAAGCCTTTTTCAATCGGGCGGGTATCGTTTACGAGGCTGCATAGGCGCGACGCGGCATTGCGCCCGTGCGCTCCACCCATATCAATTTCGAATAGGTTTCCTATTCGGCCGGAGAGATTGCGTTTTGATCGTTTTGTGTGTAAAACTGTTGCCCTAAATTAAACGCTTTAATAATAGAATAGAAATAAAACTGGTCCGGTTCTGTTGACATGAGCACATTGAGCGATATCGAGCGTTCAGTCCGAATGTTAATATTTCATTAGTCGATCGTTGAAGTTAAACGGATGGTATTTACGGCGGCGTCGGACGTGGCTAGGCAGGACACGTAGCCTCGTACAGCTCAATGTTGGGATCATCAATTACAAACTACTTCCAATTAGTGATAGTGCAGTAACAAATCAAATTTAACCGGGTCCTGTTGGGGAGTCGTTCGCTAATTAGAGCTGCGGGCGAGGTGCTTCCTGCGAACTAATCAGGTGGCTAAATAATGTAGTCGTGACGGCGTCGTTAGCGCTCGTGAGACAGACGTTATTAATTAACATCACATCGAGCCACCCCCCCTCGCCCCACCCTCACCCCCGCCCCGCAGGCCGCCCCGTGCTATCACTGCGACACTCACTGTACTTAACGTGTTAATACCCATTATGACGACTGTGCATTCCATAGTGCATCCCTAAAAGCGAATGCCCAGAAATGCAAACAACCACAAATTAAGCAATAAAATCTTAAAATGAAATGCTAATCACAACAACTAGTTAACTTGTTCAATTGCCAATTGAATTCCTTCTATGGTATCGGAGTTCTGTGAATAATCCATTGAATAGGAAATCTAAATTAATCTGTGGGAATAGCATTATAATTCGAATTATTGACGACTGCATACCTTCATGCGACCGGCCATTCTTGACTCTAATATGGACATTAATTTTCGCGGCTTACTTAATTAACTACTTGGTGTAATAAAAATTATTTTCATCTACTAGCTTTTGTAGCTTATTTCACTGTTTTATGTACTAATTTCTTTTATCTATTCATCTACTTTTGCAATTTTTTCTGTAATTTATTTTTGATTTTAGACTTATAATAAAACTGCAATAAAGCAACTCTTCTAGTAAACGTAGAAAGTCAGTAACTTCTAAACACATTTTTATTCTTATTTAAAAGGACTCGTAGCACGCGTAGCGTTATCTAAAATGGAGCGTAGCCGGCGTAGCAAATACACTTGCATTCATAAAAAACTGAACCATATAAAAATAAGATTACTAGATCCTTCTTTGTTTCACGCAGATACTTCAATTGAAACGTTAATTTACTAACTAGTACCGTTTGACTGTAAAGCAAGCATTAGATTGAAAAATTGAATGATTGCATCGCACGCGTGCGGCTAACAAGTTGTCACTATGCACAATTGCACTCATTGTGTAGCGCCCACGCTTGACCCATTTGTATCAACTGTGTGGGATGATTGGCGGATACAACTTTATCGTTTTCTTGCAAATAGAATATATTAAATTTTCAGGTGTTGCTTTTGACGTATAAACTTCAATTTATAGTAAAATTTCCTTTTCTAGCACATATTATCAATCTCCTTGTATTGACAAGGAAAGCAACGGTTAAGACTATATTTGTTTTTAGAATAAAGGTTAAAATGGCATGCACCTTATCGCTTAAAACAAACAAAGATACAGGTAATATCTTATTTTAAACAAAACAAAATAAACCTTAAAAACTTTGATAGAACTTTTGACGAAACTGCATCAAAGTCATAGACGGAGTATTTAGCAATGATTTCTATATTCCATATAACATTGTATGACATGACGATTCATCGGCTACAGCTTGTAACGTATTAATTAAGTGCAGTTTACTTCAAAGGCAATGGATTCCGAGAAGATTGGAAATGGATGGATAGGTATTACAACCGATAGCTATAGAACCGCTTCAGAATCAGATGTCCGTTAATTACAGATTTAAACCATGTTTAGACTTAGAATGGAGGTATTTCGAAACTGGTTGTCTTGTTAGTTCCTGCTTGTGGTTGTGAAATAAAGTAGCTGGTTGATTATTTAGCTTTGCGTATCTGTGAGGTACTTTTAAGTTTCTCTTATGGAGTTTTTATAAACGTGAGGTTAATTATTCTGAAAAGTGATGGATATAATTGTACATGTGTATTAAACTATTTAAAAGTCTGTCTGATAGTTATAAGACAGGTCACCTTCTCGAGTCAGACCAAAGTTACAATAGAATAAAACCTTCATAAACAACACCAAAACGCTTAAAACCGACACATTGCAACAAACACAATAAAACCGCGCACGTTACCATAACTTGCAAGCCAAGACTGTCCAATTAAGAAACCAAACACAGTATCAATTTAATGTAACAGACTTGGACGAACATGTACAAGATTGGTTCATCTCGTGAAATTCTCGTGGCTTTCCGTGGTACACGACTTGTGGACGTATATGTCTATGGACGACGCTTTGCAAACATGTTGGATGACGTTCAACGACGTCAAATTGATGACTACAAATATCGGTGGTATATTGAACGGTACATGTGCATTCGGCTCTATAGTCTATATGTTTGGTACGTCCGTTATTTGGCGTTCACAAATTGCTTTCTGTGTTAATCTGGTGGTTGTAAATCTTATTCTGTGTTGGCAGTGGTTTGGCCATAGAGTTTAGAGTCGTGAAGTTAAACTTTTTTGTCGATGATTGTCAAGCTTGAAGAAGGGCGTTTGGATAGCCGTGTTGAATTAAAAACTATTTTTAAGTAGACTCTCCTCTTAAAGAATGTGTGCAAAATTATATTTTCTTGTCATCAAGAATCGATCTTAGTCGATTAGACTTGTAAAGTGCAACCAATGAGAAACGATTAATATTACACGTAAACGCAACTATTGTTACTTTCTTATAAGTTTCAAAGGAAGTACCTGTAGCATTCCCCAAAGAGAAAGTTTCATTCACAAACAAATAGCATTCGAATTCCAAAGATTAAAACAATACATAAGAAATATTAATGACTTCTTTGTATTAATTAATTCGACCTGTTAGACCAGTTATGCAATGAATCTTATTTATCGTCTATGCTAATGTATTTAAATTTAAATCCATTAGTGTAACGTTGCGAAGTTTCTGTTTGTTGTAGCTATAGTTAACATTGAAATTTAAGAAGACGAATATACTGAGCTCAGGTATGCGTTGAGGCTGTTAAGATTTTGTTTGGCTACATACAATCTTACACACTACCCTGTGGTCCTCATAGCCTCAAATGCGGTGTCAAATACTTCACTTATCACTAAACATTACACTTAAAAACATTTTTTTTATTGTTAATAAACAGTGGCCAGTGCCAACACATGTGACTTGTAAATCAACGAAACATTTTTTTAAGACGTCAACAAAACTTCTCCCAATTAATTAACTTAATTTAAATATAATTTTAGTGTTATTTATAAAACTTATAATATTAATTCGCAATAATAACAAAATCTTATTGCTGGGATTGTAAATTTTGTGATATAATTGTGTTTTTACTGTGTAATTATAAATAACCAAATCTCGACCTGTCAAAGTTCGAAACTTGGTAACGATCTTTGAAAGTTTTGAATTAAAGTGCATTGTCATCGTGAAATCCTGTAAGTACTATCTTTTTCAACTTTATTTATTACTGAGAACTCCTATTCTTCATCAGTGATTACTGGAGAAAATAATTTTCATCATAATAGTGCATAGAAAATAGTTTCTCACACAAACTAAAATACTTTCGTAAACATCCACCTGAGTTATTGTTTTTTCTGTACAAAATGGAAAGAATAATGACCAGGAAAGCCACTGCACGTTTGGAGGAAGCTAAACTTCAACAAACATTAGTGGAACTTAAGAAATATAAGGATTTGTGTGGGGATCTACAGAGGGAACAGGATGACAATGAGAAGGAAGTACTTCAAATTTTAAACAATAATAGTAAACTCAAGAGTGAGATGGCAGAACTACATTGTCAATTAGTTAACATCACAGAAGAACGGGATAAGCTCCAACACATTGTTGACCAGTTTGACCGGTGCAGCGATGAGTTTGACACAACTCTCAAACACAACGCTGAACTGAAGTGTAGGTTGAGTGAAGCCCAGGATACTATTATCAGGATGGAAAGTACCAGCCAGAAACTTCAGACAGAGCAAACCAATGCACTGTTTGAGGAACTGGTTGGTACCACTCCGGTGCGGTCTGCTGACTCACTCTTGAATAATAGTTCTCAAATTGTAACCATTGACCTGACTACTGACAATAGTTTTGCATCAATATCTCAGGTAAAGCAAATCATTGGCAGCAAAACAAAGTAAAGAAATATGTCAAAATAAATAAATTTATTAAAAGGACTCAAAATTAATAAAAGTAACAAAAATAATTTCACCAAAACCACAAATCTTTTAACAGTTGTAAAAATTACAATTAAATTTCAACAATAGTAGAAAGAATATGAGGTTGATATACAGGATCTGCAGTCAAGGATTCTCCATTTACAAGAATCATTGATGGCAGTTACATGCAAATATCAAACCTCACAAAGAGAAATGGGTGAGTACATACTGGCAATGAACGGCTTGGTGGATCTGTGTAGTGAAAATGAGAAAATGTTTAATTCATTGACAAACAATCGAACACCAGGTTGTGAACAAGATCTGCCAGGCTGTTCAGGGTTAGATGATTCTCATCAATCTTCTCATTGTATTAAATTAGATGGTTGTAAAAAAAGTACTTCCTTCGACACACAAAAAACAATAAAATTAATACAAAATGAAAATAATAATTGTAACAAAATAGTAATGTTTAGTGATGAAATTGGACAAAACATGTGTCACAAATTACATCAATATTTAGGTGACCAGGTAATAAACTATTGCATGCCTGAAGCTACTTATGAACAAATATTAGACAAAATATTAAGCAGTAGTTACTGTCCAACTACTACTTTAGTTGTACTAATTGGGAGAAGAGGAAATGCCACTGTTAAAACAGTAATTAAATACTTTGAGTGTTTATCGCAATTAAATGTAAATAAAATAGTTTTATATGCTTTTCCCTATGGCAAGGGCTTGTCGCAGACAGAAAATAACCATAGACATAAATGCAATCTTAAATTGCAAACTATGACATTGTATAATGAAAAATTCAATTTTATTGACTCTAATGTACTCATTAGTAATAATTATTTTATGACAAATGATAATTATTATATTTGTAATTTCTATAAAGGACAAATAGCAAAATCGCTATTTTATTGTATTTTGAACAAAGCCAAATGCTTGGCTAACGATACTGCTCCTATTGAGCAGTCTAGTTTATTTTTTTCACAGAACTTGGAATTAGTTCCAAGTGATTTAAACTCCACCACCAGACAATAGAGCCAATCTCTAGCAGTCAATCAATTATTTTGAATTGTGACATAAATGCAATTATATGTTCAAATATAAATACCACAAATAATGTTGTTACTTCTAATCCATCAAACCCTTTGAGTATAAATACTAGAAACAAACACAATCTGAATATATTCCATCAAAATATTCAAGGTTTGATTGGTAAAGAATTGGAATTGGAGTTGTTCATGAACTGTAATAATATAGATATTTTATGTTTAACTGAGCATTGGCTTAAACAGCATCAGTTCATGTTTAGCTTCAAGAACCATTGTGTAGGCATCTCGTACAGCAGAGTAAATATAATACGTGGTGGTTCTCTAATAATTCTTCGCAATACTATTAAATTCAAAGAACGGAAGGATATTGTGAACCTTTCTGTTGAGCGAGTAATTGAGATATCATGCGTTGAGCTTGAGCAGTTCATTGTAATGAGTGTATACAGGCCCCCATGTGCAACATATACAATTTTTGAGAAGCATCTGGAAGATGTTTTATTCAAAATTTCTAACAATAATAAAACAGTTGTTGTCTGTGGAGACTTTAATATTAATATACTGGAAAATACTGCTATTGTTAATAATTTTATAACTCTGTTTCAATCATACAACTTGTACAGTACATTTCTCGAGCCGACTAGAATAACTAGCACTAGTGCTACATGTATAGATAACATTTTTACTAACTTAAAACCTTTAAACAAACATATTTTAAATGTGTTAGATTCTGATCACTCTGGTCAATTAGTTACCTTTCCCATGAAAACTATTAGAGCTCAGAGAAAAAATGTAAGTTTTATTCCTGTAAACAAACATCGGTTGGAACTTTTTAAAAATAACTTGATTGAAAAACTACCTGAATTGCCCTATCATGATAATCCTGATCAAGCTTACACCCTTTTATTCAACTTAATTAATTGTGAATTTAAAAAGTTTTACTACTAAGTCCATATCTGTTTGTGATCAGGTAACATTTAGTGATTGGGCAACGCCGGGTATTTACAAAAGTAGACAGAAGTTGTTTGAATTATACTATGAAAGATCATTCAATCAAGATGAAACATTTAAACAGTATGTTAAAAACTATTCAAAAATATTTAAAAGAGCCTGCACCTCCGCTAAATCAATACACATAAAACATAAAATAAAAGCTTCTGGTAATAAAATAAAAACTACGTGGAATATAATCAATTCAGAAATAGGCCGATCCACTGTACGGAATCGAGACTTCCACTTAAAAATAAACAATGTAGACGTTAAGTCGGACTTGGGGTAGCATCTGAGTTTGAAAATTTTTCACCAATATCCCTATCTTAACAACCAGAACTCTTATGTCGTCTTCCAGTTCGGCTTTTACAATATTAAAAAATTGTGTTGCGGAATGTGACAAAGGTTTTGAATTCTCAGTTGTTAGCTCTAAGGATATTATTCAAGCGTATAAAGATCTCGATGTAAAAAAGACTGCTGACCTTTGGGGATTGTCAGTTCAGATAATCTCATCGATAATTGAAATAATTTCACCTTATTTAGCAACTGTGTTTAACTCTTGTGTTGCATCTGGTGTTTTTCCTGACTTAATGAAACTTAGTAAAGTAATTCCATTGTTTAAATCTGGTAGTACAACCGATCCATCAAATTTTCGGCCAATTTCAATTTTACCCACTTTGAGTAAAATTTTTGAGAAGTTAATATTACGTCAATTGTTGAGCCATTTTAATAGAAACAATTTGTTGCACACTAAACAATTTGGATTTACCAAGGGTCGTTCTACTACGGATGCGGGCGTGGAATTGCTTAAAAATATATTCGAGGCCTGGGAGGATTCGCAGGATGCGCTCGGTATTTTCTGCGATTTGTCCAAGGCTTTTGATTGCGTGCACCATGATATACTCATCAGGAAACTTCACCACTATGGTATCAAAAATAAGGCTCTTGACCTTCTGACTTCTTATTTGCATAATAGAATTCAGAAGGTAGATGTCAACGGTAAGAGGTCTTCTGGATCTACGGTCACCATGGGGGTTCCGCAGGGTTCAATTCTAGGCCCTTTTTTGTTCCTTATTTATATTAATGACCTTCCTTATCACATAAGGGACAATCACAAGATTGTGTTGTTTGCTGATGATACTTCACTCGTTTTTAAAATCAAGCGCCAACTCGACAATTTTGACGAAGTTAACAATGCACTCTAAGGTTGTTCATTGGTTTAATGTCAATAATCTTCTTTTAAATGAGTCTAAAACGAAGTTAATTAAATTCTCAACGCCCAACGTAAGGCAGTTACAAACTAATGTACAACTAAATGGAGTAGAGTTGAAGCCTGTTGAGTCAACGGTATTTCTTGGTTTGACCGTTGATTCCAAACTCCAATGGGGCCCACATATTGTTAAACTGTCAGGAAAACTTAGTTCCGCCGCCTATGCTATTAAAAAGATCCGTCTAATCACAGATGTGGACACAGCCAGAATAGTTTATTTTAGCTACTTTCATAGTTCAATGACGTATGGGATCCTCCTTTGGGAAACTGTGCGGATGTTGAAACTATATTTATTTTACAGAAAAGAGCTGTTCGAGCCATTTATAATCTGGGTCCAAAAGTTTCTCTCAGAGAAATTCAAAGAAATAAATATTCTGACTGTTGCCTCTCAATACATTTTGAAAATTTAATGTACGTTCATAAAACATATCAGACTTTGTTCAAATGTCTGATGTTCATAGCATAAATACTAGGAATAAACATAATCTTGCTGTACATGCTACTCGCCTCCACAGAGTAAGCAACTCGTTCATGGGTCAATGTATACGCTTTTACAATAAACTTCCCAAAGCGGTTCGTGATTTGCCTATCAAGAAATTTAAAAATCATATAAAATCCAAACTTTTGAAAAAAGGATATTACAAAATATCTGATTATTTAAATGATAAAAAAGCTTGGGAATGAGCTGCTCGCTTAGTGAGTGATATCTTTTCAAATGCCTGTGTATTGTTACTTTTGACATTTAAATATATATTATCATCAGATAACATTTTATTAATGACATTGTTTATTGACATTTATATATTATAATTGTATTTTTTTTATATTTTTTTATTTTTATTATTTTTTTTATGTTATTTTGTTTTCTTCTCTTTAAAGAGAGTATAGAATCTTACATGCGGGCCGGAGCCAAGCGTGTAAGGGATGATTATATAGAAAATGTAGATGATAGTGTGGATGATGTAAGAAATTTACGTGTAATGCGGCAGGTGTTAAGTATGGTGGCTTTTTGAAGCATGTGTAGTGTATGGGCTGGCATGTGTAGTGTGTTGAGACTTTGTAAGAGAGATTTGGGTATGATACCGGTAGATGACAGGACTATGGGGACGATGTGAACGGTTTGCGCTTTCCACTGGGTTTTTATTTCTATCGCGAGATCCTGGTATTTACTCAGTTTCTCCGAAATGGTGGTTTGGATGTTGTGTGAATTAGGTATTGCAATGTCTATTAAGTAAACTGTTTTAGTAGTTTTATCGTGTACTGTTATATCCGGTCTATTGTAATGTATGGTTTTATCTGTTATTATTGTGCGGTCCCAGTAGATTTTATGATTCCTGCCTTCTAAAATTGTCTCAGGTTTGTATTTATAATATGGTACTATCTTATCTATGAGTTTGTATCTGTAAGCTAGGTGTTGGTGTATGATTGCTGCAACCTGGTCGTGCCGGTGTTTGTAGTCGGTCTGCGCAAGGGATTTACATGCTCCCGTAATATGTTGTATCGTTTCAGACGCAGTGTTGCAGTGTCTACATAGGTCAGTCGGCTGAGTTTGGTCTTTTATAATGTACTTTCTATAGTTCCTAGTAGCTATAATCTGATCTTGTATAGCGAGCATGAACCCTTCGGTCTCCGGAAACAACTCGCCTCTCCTGAGCCATTCGTTCGACTTAAGTTTATCGACGTGTGGCTGGCACAGGAAGGCTCGGTGTCTTCCGTGTAAGGCTTTGGTGGACCATGCTGCTATTTTTTGTTGTGTGTTTGTTATTGTTTCGTTAGTTTGTGTATTTCGGTCGTGTAGGTTGAGTGGTGTTAGTTGTATGTCAGTGTTCGTGATGTGTCTGTGTAGTGGTGAGTGTTCAGATTTGTTGTGGAAATATGTTCTGAGTGTCGATATCTGCTTGTTGTGTAGGTTGTGTATGTCTATTAATCCTCTTCCTCCTTCTTGTCTTGGTAGTGTGAGACGTTGTGTGCATGATTTGGGGTGATGTTTTCTGTGTTTAGTGAATGAAGTGTTAATAGTGCGTTGTAGATTTTGAATGTCGGTATTAGACCATTGTATGATTCCGAAAGAGTATGTGAGGATGGGTATTGCGAATGTGTTTATAGCTTTAATTGTGTTTCTGGAGTTAAGGTTGGTTTTTAAGATGAGGTTGACGCGGTGTGCAAATTTTTTACGTAGTTCTTGTTTTGTGATCTTTTGCTGTATTTGTCTGGACTGTTTGAACCCTAAGTATTTGTATGTACTGTGTTGATCGACTGGTTGTACTGTTTCACCAGAGTCAAGTGTGTAAGTGTTATTTTGTACTTTACCTTTGACTATTGACAAGATTTTGCACTTGTCTACGCCAAATTGCATGTATATGTCATTGGAAAACTGTTGAGTAGTGTCGGCTAATTTAAATAGGTTGTTTATGTCAGCTGCGTACAATTTAATATCGTCCATATACATGAGGTGTGTCAGTGTGTATTGTGTGTTGTTGTTAGATAGTGTGTATCCTCTGTTAGTTTGATCGAGTAAGTGAGATAGTGGGTTTAGAGCCATACAAAACCACAATGGACTTAGAGCATCTCCCTGGAAAATTCCGCGTTTTATATATATTGGTTCGGTAGATACAGATGAAGGCCCTTGATTGATTTTAAGTGTGGTTTGCCAGTTTTGCATGGCAGATTGTAAGAAAAGTTTAAGTGTCGGGTGGATTTTATAAAGGTCTAAAACATGTAGTAACCAACTGTGAGGGACGGAATCAAAGGCCTTTTGATAATCTATGAACATCGCATGAATCTCCTTTTTGCCTTTGACTGCGCTGTTTGTGGTGACCGCGTCGATTATAAGTTGCTCTTTGCAACCTTGGCTGTTCTTTCGACATCCCTTCTGTTGTTCAGCCAGTATGTTGTGTGTAGTTAGGTGGGTGTATATTACTTCACTTATACAGGCGGTGAGTATTTTGTATAGGGTTTGTAGACAGGTGATTGGTCTGTATTTGGCTGGATTGACGGTGTCGTTTGTATCCTTTGGTATCATATACGTGACTCCATGTGTGATGTATGTTGGAAGTAAGTGAGGTGAGTTAATGAATGTGTTCAGATGATTGTGTATGAATGGGTGTATGCGAGTGAATTTTTTATACCAATAGTTGTGTATATTGTCTGTGCCTGGTGCTTTCCAGCTGTGTGTACGTTTGAGGACATCTATGAATGTGTCTATTGGTATAAATTCATAGTTCATTTCGCTGATTTCAGATGAAACTTGGTTTAACCATTCAGCGTTGTTGTTATGCTCTACAGGGTTTTCCCATATATTTGCCCAGAATTCTCTAAGGGCTTCAGGGGAAGGTGTTTCAAGAGTGTGTTGATTAGTGTTGCTGTTAGATGTGAGGTTCCTGTAGAAGATTTTCTCATTATTGATAAATTTTGTGTTTTGTGATTTACGTTCTGTACATGTCATGTATCGCCTGAGTCTACTAGCTGCAGCATTAAGCTTTTGTTTCAGTGTGTCCAGAAAGTGTGATATTTGTGTATTTGAATCTTCGTGTTGTGCATGTAATTGGTATGTTGATTTTACTACTTCTACTGCTGCTATTACTTTGCGGCTTCTATTGCCTCTAGCGTATTGTGTTAGCCTACCGATGTTTGCTCTTAGTTTGTCGATTTTCTTTTCGAGTCTTATTTGCCACTTTGGCTTTTTCTGTACGTTCCTTCGATTTTGGTTTTGTATCTGTTCTGAAATTTTGGTTCCATTGCATTTTGCTGCCGTCCATGCTGCGCAGTATATTATGGACTGTAGAGTGTTAAAATTGGTGTCAGCGTTTACGTTGTTGGGTAGAATTTTGGTATCTATGTAGTTTACTATAACTGAGAATTTTTTGGATGTCCTTTGTTTCGGTATGAATGGTCTGTTGGTAGGATGTGTGTCTAGGAAGTATTGTTTTGCTTGTGTGAATGTGTCTTCTATCATGGAATTAAATTCTGGGGCAGTGTCAGTATTATTTTGAGATGGGATAAAGGCTTCAATATCGATATTGTTAATTAAATCGTCCTGACCTATGTCAAACGTAATATGAGGTTCGTTGTTAGTTTGTGAGTTAGGGTTTTGTGTGTTTGTTAGCTCAGTGTTAAGTGTTTCGTAATTGTCGTTGTAGTTTTCTGTGTTGTGTTGTGTTTGTGTGTTTGATTGGTCATCAATTTGGTTACTGCTGCTCCTCAACTGATCGGATACCTGTCTTTTAATTTCTGCTAATCGACTATTATTTATATATTTGTTGTTGACAATGGCTCTTTGTTGGTCGGATAATCTTTGTTCTGTTATATGAGATAAGTGTGGATATTGGTTTATGAACTCTTCGTGCAAATATTTTCTATAGGATGTTTTGTTTGTTTCAAGTTCTGTTACTGTGTAGTAGATTCTCATGATTGATTCATTTAACTCGTTACCCCATTTCATTCGTTGTCCAGTGTTTGTGTGTAGTGTACTGTTTTGTGTAGAGTGTTGTTGTGTTTGAGTGGGGAATATGTGTAATTGACCTCTTACTTCTTCATAAATACGGTCTATTGCATCTTGTGGTAACAGTTTCTTATTAACTATGGCTCTGCGTTGATCCCCCACTCTCTGTCGGCTTACTTGCATGTGTGGGAATTTTGATGAAAACTGTGTGTGTAAGGGTTGAAGATATGTTTTGGTATCGGTTTCCATGTTAGTGAGATGAAGATAAGTACGTAGAATGAATTCGTTCATTTCTTTAGTCCATTTTCTACGTATTGGTGCAGTGCTGGTGTTGGGTACAGGCTCATTGACAAAATTTGTCTCCTGTACAACATCCACCGACTGTATACTAGCTGATGATAATGATGGTGATGGTGAGATGCAAAATGATTGTGATGATGATGGGATTGATGAAAAAAGTGAAGAACATGATGACTCATCGTCATGTGACACTGCAGCAGTTTGGAACTGAGCAGTTGGCTGCGATACGGTGCCCCCCCCAGAATACGAAGGGCAGCCCAGGCTGGAAGCCATGGGGCGGGATTCTCCATCACGGTTAGTTCCGGTACCCGCCTGGGGTAATACTCTATTACGTAGTCGCATTTCATAGGGAAGTTAACTTAATAGGTTTAAAACCTATAAGAAGATAGTTAAAGAGACAGGAAGAAAGAAATAAATTATATGGGAATAGAATTTTAGGTATCTAAGTCGTGCTGATACCTGAAGGGTAAAGGTTTAAGCTTCAGTTTTCTTGGGAGTTGGAGAGTGTAGATAAGGATAAAGGAATTGATAGGTTAGGAAGTTGGGACCGTTAGTTGGAAAGGGTGTTGTCAAGGTCTTGAGACAATTTAATTTAGTACCTCCTGATTACCTGATGGCACAGGGTTGTCATGATCGTAGTGACAATTTCACTGTTCATGCCTTCCCACAAGCCCCCCCACCACGTCAAGGTGGCCCCTTGTATTATTGTGAATGTGAGTATCGTGTATGCGAGCAACATTATATATTCTTATAACATAAATACTGTCTGGCGGGTTTGAGTATTTTTGAATGGCCTACGCAAATGTTCTGCAGATCTGGTATCGTCGTGTGACAGGTCGTTGAGCTCCCTAAGATATGGTTTGAGCTACACGACGACTGATGCATGCGTGCCGTCTGTTGGGACTGGTCAGCTCCAGCCTGATGTGGCTCTTTCCTCAAAAGGCCATTCCAGACCGCGTACATGGTGACACTCACACATGATATTACTTGATTTATAACATGTTTGGACTTTAAAAGAGACTATGACCCTTGAGTTTGTTTCGGCGTTTCTTCTCAGGGATCAGTCAGTTAGGAAATGCCGACCTCAGCATTCTTAAAATGACGTGTAAAAGTGATGTAATGTCCAACTTGCAAAATAAACGATTTCATTTCATTTCATAAATAATTATAATGTTTACCATTTGAATGACCACGCATAAGTAGAAAGCATTCGATTCATTGAAAGCTTGAATCATTCATATTGTCGTGTGTATCTGTGATGCAAGTGTTAAGCGTTTGTTAAGACCACCCTGACAGATACAATTGACTGTTAACACAAGATTTTAAATGGTCGCAACAATTTTCTTTGACATGTTTGAAAGCTCATTTTTAAATTACTGTTGTTTGAAAAAAAATCTTTGCCATTTTTGGCTATCGCTAAAGTCACAAAATCCGTAGAATCTATCTTATCTATTATAATCTCGGCTCTACATCAAACTTTGAACACCATAAAGCCCCATGAAACAGCTCGAAGTTCACTAGTACCACCCGATACCCAACCAAGACACTCCGAATCATCCGTCAAACGTCAATACACGCACACACACAAACGTGCTTCAATGATTTACAGAGCAGCACATGTCGTACCTAGGAACACATTGCACGTCGGGCCCAGTTCTAACCGCTAAATTGCGCCTGACTAATGCACCCACTGCCCAACCTAACTGCCTCCCTGTAAATGTGCGAATATATTTAGATCACCAATTAACGGCTAAAAGCTGTCTTAATTGATTAAGCTTGAGAAGTGAGAACTGTTGTAGTTGAATGTGTCCAGTAATTGGAATTTAGTTTAATGAAAGTTTAAATTTAATTAGTTTTAAGTTGCTTTTGGATTCCATCTTGCGGCTTTTGATACATATTTTGTGGGACTGTTGTAGTGTGGTATGTTTTTCGATAGTTGTGTGGTGTTAAGTTTTAAAGCTATATTTAAAGTCTCTACCTAATGTTTCCCATACAGCCAGACACACAATGGCAATGACATAATGACCACAATTATTCTCATATGAGAGACTTCTGACGTGCAAGAATATTCGCGATACCGGAGATGGGCCTACATATGTAGCATGGGGCACACACATTTTACGAAGGAGTAAAAATCCCACAAATATTTTTTTTAAACAAAAATTTTACTACACCAAGTTGTATCATTCTAGATAATATATGATCCCCCACATTCATAAACTTTCCACAAGAGTGTTTTATAGGCCAAAACTAACTATAACTTTATAGTTGTCTTGTTAAAAAAAGAAAATATAGTCCATGAAATTGTCATTTAAAGTTTTTTTAAGTAAACTTAAAATTAATAAAAGCTCATTCGCTAAAGTGATTCGTAGTGAATCACTTCGGAAGATAGATCTCTCTCAATAGACGGAAAGTTGTGCAAGCAATGTTCTCGATACCAACCGAGATGAATATCGGTAATCGAATTGTACGCAAAGATCGTTTGCTGGACGCTCTTTAGGTTCTATTTAGAGGTCCGGAGACGCCGGACGAACGGGCGGACAAAGAGACAAACGAAATTAATCGAGACATGCGCCGACGGCCTAATCCAATCGCGTCTATCCGGTCTCTGCCTTTTAAATAGATCAGCCATGGCTTCGGGCGCTGCTCTTGCAAGAAGTTCGGCCATGAGCCTTCTGCAAACCATATTCTCGTAACCTTGTTGGGACTCAGTTTTGTTGGAGACTTCAATGTAATTACAAACTAAAATTAACCCTGCAGATTGCCAAATTCTAAAAAAATATGTCACTAAAAGTTTCGTCATTGTTCGCAACAATAAAGTTCATCAAAGCTCGCAAACCAAAATAGATGTCCCTACAACCTTCACAAAGAGAATCTCTTTCTAAGACATATTAAACCAATTATCGCCACCCACGTAATGACTTCATAATTAATAGAAGCGCAATTTTTAATTAACACTGGCAACATCATCGTTTGGCTTCGCGTATCGTGGTTTGGCGACATCAATTTACGTACAATGTCAATTTGCGCAAGAGAACCGACTCCGGGATACAGAGCCTCATTAGAGGCGAGCCGTTGCAATTAAACCGTGCGTCTTTTGCGACTTAACGAGCGCCCAAATTGGACGGCCCGCCCGCCCTGGACACGCGTTTTAATAAATATACATTTCGACGTGATGCAATAAATATATTCGCTGATGCTATCGCTGTGAAATGTTGTGTTCCCTTTGGGTTTAAATGAGGATATAATGTTGAGCTGATAATGATGAGAACGAACTAATGTCGTAGTTATTTTGAGGCGAGTTGGAAATGGAACGATTTTTTTCGTTTTAATTAACTTGTATATTTTTTTTATTTTTCAATTTATGTAGAGTATTTCTTAAGCAACGTGAGAAAATTTAAAAGATACAATTTTATGATTATTTCACAAAATAATTCCAATTTAACTAAATTAACGCTTGGAGGTTGGTGTTCATTAAAAGTGCAGTTTTAAAAGATGTTAACTGTCAGTAAGGACAAGATGTTTGTATAAAGGGGGCTTGTTAGCGCTGCAGTGCTCCACCGCTAACGAGACCCCTTCGAGATACGGGGGAACTGCTGATTGTCGATGACAAATTGCCCAGATACGGGGGACAAAAACGATTTATATGTGAATGTAATTCTGCGTTTATTCGGTCAATTGAACTAATGAAATATTTGGATAATTGATGTAGTTTTGAAAGTAAATGTAAATTGTAAACTAAAACAAATTTTGTAATTTTTGCCGGATTCAATTTTACAGACGATAATCTTAAAATGCATACAAATCTCTTGTACCATCTTTCTATAGCAAAGACTATTCCCAAATATGTGCTTTTCGCAGTTCGAGCATAGAAGCGCATATTCCACATTAGTACAGCACAGAACTCAAATACCGGCACTCAACAGCATTTCGCAAAGGACGTTAGTTAACTAAAGTGTTGTTAAGAATGGGTAAGAAGTTGGTATTTTAGAGGGGTCTCGTTAGGCGCGCGGGCGGCTGATTGCCGATTGAGCACCAATTGCCTTGATTGACGGCGCCCGCACTGCTAACGAACCTGCTTTCAACATGGACGTGCCTGCTCGCACGTCCCGTCGACGAACCTGCGTCTTACAGACTCACAGACGCATCCTCTATGTAGGTCACTATGTGTAACAGGGGTTAGTGGGCTGATGAAGTGATTGCGTGTCGGATTGCGGTATAAATAAACAGGTGTGGAATTTTATGCTATTTATAAAAAAAAAAATACGTTGATGTAATCGAGGTTGGTTGTCTACTCGAGTATTGTGTAAGAATCTAAATTGACTTGTTGACGTGTTTCAAAGCTGCAAAGAATTTGAACACATGGTCCTGCTATGAAAAGTCGTCATATTCAAAACTCATAGAGGCGCTGCGCGCTACGACAGCTTTCTGATTGCTGACTAGCTCCAATAATTCGGTCCGATTGACGTCGAGGAATCCCTACTGAATTTGGTTCATTTGTACACAATCGAGAAATTCTGTACCACCTACCGCTACACGGCCCGTGAATTGCCTATTGCTCCAACATATGAAACATAATGTCTTCATTCGAACAATGCCAGACGCGCAATAAATCATTATAAAATTCAAATTAAGCCGGCTTAATGTTTATGTAACGCTTCCGCCGCTTTTATAGTCGCACACACGAGGCGTAACACCTCGGCGGCTAATTCGTTCGTACACAGTAATCAGCAGCACGTAACATCATCAGCGTCTTTGTGGAGCGAGACCGCAATCCATCATATCGAGACAAAAGGAGGCGGATAAACGCGCCAGTTGTTTGCGTGAGAGAGCGTTAATTTTGTTAAGGAGTCTCAATCAGTGAAGGCGTGTAAGTAAAGTCGGCGCGCGACCGCCGCGGGAGCGATTCGAGCGAATTACCGTACCTGGAGGCGCGGGGCCGACTCGTTAGTTGTTGTTTGCCGAGTGACGCGGGTCAATCAGCAGAGACATGCACGGAACCGCACTTCTTCATCCCCCTCTGTGGCCCCTCACCTGTCCCCCGCCCCGCTCGTTAGGCCGCGCCGTCTCTGTCAACTGTGAGACGAGCTTTATCGAATCTACGACGCACGACCCGCGCCGCGGTCGGCCCACTCTTCGCTCTAGTTTGACTCACAACCGCCGGTAAACAAGGGAAATCAGTGTAAAACGAATTTATATGAACGACAAATAGACGGGGGTTAAATATCGTAACGAGATATTATAGGCGTCTGTCACGGCAGAAGGTGTTGGTAAGAGATGCGGTATCCGCGATGAAGACCCAAATCATGAAGGCGCCTTATTCATTTATGTACGAAAAACTAAGAGGCATGTGGCATATTTTGTAGCAGAGCTGGAATGAAATGAATAGCTTGAAATAGTTTGCTTTTGGCTAATTAACGCGTAGGGACAGCTGCGGTCCACGTGGGGCTGCGCGCGCGCCGCCCGCATCTTTGCTGCGACCCTCCCACCTCTGACGGAGAAATCGCAGTTTCTATTTATTTGTGAACAACTTTCATATGCACAGTGATTACTAAGGGCCGCCGTACACGGACTGCTCGAGCAGTTAGCGGCTGAGTGAAATACACGGACCGCTCGAGCGGTCGGCGTCGACTGCTTGAGCTGTCGGTTGTTGACTGCTCGAGCTACGACCCAACTGCTCGAGCAGTCAAATGAGAAAACTGACGCCGCGAGGCCGCAAAGGACGGGGGGGAGAGGGAAGTCGGAGAGCTGTCGACTGCTCTAGCGCAGTCAACGGCTCAAGCAGTCGGTGTATGCCTCGCAACCGCTCGCGGGCGGTCGACGGCACGATGGAATTTCATCATGCAGTTGACGGCTTGAAGCGGTCGCGACTGCTCGAGCAGTCGTGTGTACGGCAGCGAATGAATGACTATAGTTCACTGAGCGGTCGCGGCTTTAAGCAGTCGGTCTCAACTGCTTGAAGCAGTCCGTGTACGGCGGCTCTTAGGGCCGCCGTACACGGACTGCTCGAGCAGTTAGCGGCTGAGTGAAATACACGGACCGCTCGAGCGGTCGGCGTCGACTGCTTGAGCTGTCGGTTGTTGACTGCTCGAGCTACGACCCAACTGCTCGAGCAGTCAAATGAGAAAACAGACGCCGCGAGGCCGCAAAGGGCGGGGGGGAGAGGGAAGTCGGAGAGCTGTCGACTGCTCTAGCGCAGTCAACGGCTCGAGCAGTCGGTGTATGCCTCGCAACCGCTCGCGAGCGGTCGACGGCACGATGGAATTTCATCATGCAGTTGACGGCTTGAAGCGGTCGCGACTGCTCGAGCAGTCGTGTGTACGGCAGCGAATGAATGACTATAGTTCACTGCGCGGTCGCGGCTTTAAGCAGTCGGTCTCAACTGCTTGAAGCAGTCCGTGTACGGCGGCTCTTAGGGTTTATTTTAATAGTTACTAATGCTTTTTATTTTATGTCATTTGATGCACGTAAAAACTTATAGTCTATTATTAGTATTGTCCGCTTTTGAACGATGCAGCTATTAAAAGTAAAATTACTTACAACCATTCTCTTCGTTATTTACTGCAAAAAGTATTTTTATTAATTAACCTCTGTATATTTATTTGTATGGTTAATTGACGACCCTTGATTACTATTCATGTTCTACAAGTGGGCAATAAACTATTTGAACATACTTTGCATGAACATTAGCTTGAAACTATTGCTATGTACGCCGTAATTATCAACACATAAAAAGAGACATGTTCGTAGTTATTTTAACGAAGTTAACAATTATGAACATTTAACGTAATTACAAAGAAGTGATTGTGCGTAATTCCACATCGATTAAGATTATGGCCTGTGTAAAACTTAATGGAAATCGTAGGACATAATTGCTTATACTACAACTTAAGGTATTTACCGACCTAGATTGCTATGAAGTATGTCTTATTCTTTAGTATCAAGTACTGAAATAAACTGGCCACACACAGTATTTATCAACAACGTGGTACAAACTACTAACTATGGTTATTCATTAGTTCGCAAAGAGACATAAAATTTCCATAATCGTAGATACAGCCGTAACGTTAGTTAGCTCCTACATAGCGCGGTACACTGCCACACAAAAGGCTGATTAGTGCGGGGTTTCAAATAAAAACCTTGTTGCCTACATCTTAAATTAGTCCTAAGCGTTCTTTAACGAGACCAATTTAGCTGGTCCGCGAGACGCCGTCGATCGGTTGTTGTGTGCAAAACTGTTTACTTTTTGCTCCTCTCCAGGTAGAAAACACAACGGTTCGAAGCATTTTCATAACAATGCGCCTACGGCTTTCTCGGTATACTTTTTTGGATGCGATGCGTTTGACAGACACGCCATTGTCATCGTCAGATGACGGACTAAAAACTAAACCTTATATTGATGATCAATGGGAAAGATCGATGCGGAGTCGAACACTTGGAATACCGAACCATAAAAGGTACCAATTAGTCCTGTTGGAGACGAGACTTGAAAATAATTAGATTAAAAGAATAAACGTGGCTCACCTTGTGTAATCGCTTTTGCATAATATCATCCCGCCTTTGAAGTAGAAGGAGCGGCCCATGTCCGCGAGCGCCTGGCCGCAGCAGGCGCACTTGAGGCAGCCGTGGTGCCAGTATCTGTCGAGCGCGTGGAGGAGGAACCTCTCCACAATCTTGCCGTTGCAGCCTGCGCATTCTTTGAGTGCGGGGTTGTTGTTGTTGTGCGGGTAGTCGTGGCCGTTGGCGGCGAAGGCGGCCTCCGGCGAGGGCGGGTGCGGCGAGCTGAGCTCCGCGTACCCGTGGTAGTGCGGGTTCATGCTCAACGCGCTCGTTGCCAGCTTGACGGTTGGAGCGGGGACCGCTCGCACCGACCACCACAACTACACGCCCTGTTGACAAACAAACTTACTGTTAGACTGATATCCTCTTATGATTTACCGAAGACTGAACAACAACATCGAAATTATTCCCATCCTACCCTATTTAATCAAGGGAAATATTCTGCTTTGACCTCTTTGAGATGTTGACCCATTGTTTTAATTTTTCTTGGCAGCCCTTGGTCAGGGCGCAGTGGATTCAGGCGTAGGCCTGCGGGCGGCCGCGTTTATAAAATTTTCCAATTAGCAATTTCATACAATTAGGAGCGGGGTAAGGGTGCGGGCCGAGGGGTAGGGGATGGTTAGCGCGGGTCGCGGCGCGGGGAGTGCGTCAACCCGATCCAATTAGCTCGCGGCCGGCGAAGCGGCGGGACGCCCGTGCCGTCTGAGCGGCCCTGTCGCCATAAAACTTAATTAAACGTTTTAAAACAAGTATTCATTAAAGAATAATCAAGCTTATGTAGTCATAAATAACCGGATTGTCCCGCGCGGAACGGGTGCCGTAATTAAGACTGCACAGAGTTGATCAAACGCACTGATTTGAAACTACCCTTCATTAAGAGAGCGCGAGTCGGGCGCGGGAGCTTCCGCTGCGGTGCAGAAACTAATTAAGAATAACGGACGCTTTAAAAGCGTAATTAATTTAGATTGTAATTCTATTTCTCCGAGAGTAAAGTAGACAATTATTTCAGTAGCCCTTTCTTTTGGAACGATTTGCTTTGCTGAATGTAATTTGCTTAATTTCTGTGTCCAACGAGATAAAGGGTTGTAGCTGCGTCAAGATTTATTTCTTACATCAGAATCAGCTTGAAGTATGATGAATAACGTTATCAGAGCGGCTGGAGCTATGATTGTATAATGAGTCAGTACTAACGAGCGTATCGTGATTAATTAACGTAGTAGACGTTCAATTACGATTGGTGCAATGGTGTTGTAAACATTACGTGTTGCATCACGGCCTGTGCTGCATCTGCAGGAGCGTGAGGGAAGTCATTACACCGTGCACTTGGCAAGCATGTCTATAATGAAGGCAGTAAGGGCGAGGTATGGCGTGGCCGGCGTTGCGTGCGTCCTAATGAGCGTCGTCGCGTGCGCACCTATCGCACTTCGTTAAATCGCGCCCGAACTACGCGATCCGAGGTGTATTAATGTCTTTGTTTAGTTAATTCTGCAACGCATTAAGGCATTCGCCCAGTGTTGAGGAGTTGAGGGCTTAATCGCTGTGTGCGTGCTACAGTGCCTATGTTTGTGCCAGAAAGACTCTAGCCAGACAGGAAATTAAGCGTATTATGTCCGTTTAGGTAATCAAGGCGATGAATTTGAAGAGATTGAACTATATTTAGTGTATCCTACACCCATATCTAATATTAAATTGACTTTATTTTGTAGACAGGTAAAAATTGCAACTAAAATGGTGAAAACAAGATTAAATTCGAGTTAATTACAAACAGTCAGTAACACAACAAAATGCATACAAGCAGTAATACTTTAACGTAGGTCAAACACTACACCTCTGATATAAATCTTGTTATCTATAATATTGCGACAGTTAATTGCATAAATTGATAGTAAAATATTCTTTATAAATATTAATTAGAATCGTTAAGCCATTATTGAAAATGTAATACATAAATACAATACTCTTTTATAAGTTTTAATTACTGCGTTAACGTTTTTACATGTCTTCCTGAAGTATTTTATTTCAAAATATTTTAATCAATGAATGTGAATCCATCTATTGTTTCCAAGTAATTCCTATTGGTTCCTATCTACAGCAATATATGCAGCCTCGTGTGGTTTAAGCCGGTAAAACTTTTCAATCTGTGACCGAAACAATTTTTCAAAATCGTTCGTTTCATGAAACATGCCGAGTACAATAGCAGTATCAGTTCGTAAATAAAAAACAAATGCTGGTTTTGGGACACGAAACAATTGTGCATAATTACTCAAACTTATGTCTATTTTAGTTGGAACCGTTGTTTATTCTAAAATAGATCGTATTGTTGTTTGGATTAAAGTTTAAAATATGTTTTATTCTGAGTACGCGGTGCGTGTTTAGGCCGGGGGGTGGGCTGAGAACTTAGCAGGTGCCGTTTTCATTATTCAAGCGCCATTGATTGGATACTTTGTTGCCGTTTAAAAATCTTATTAGCAACCGGCCGACAACAAAGCGGTACGATGAGCCTCCTCGGAGCCCCTCTATTTACCTGTTAAGTGATTTTTTTTCAATTACCGCGATGAGGTGCAGGTTCCAAACGAAAGTGTAAGTCATCTTGTTAGTGAATGTTTATTTCCGCGCTTTCCACAGTCTACTTCTAAAACATTTGTCAGCTGCAATAAACGTGATGATTCGACACTTTCGTAGAATTCCCCGAAATATGGATGATAAAGTGACGGATCGTTTCGAGCGATTAATCATACTTATCATTGTGACAGAACAGAAATATTAAAGAATTAAAATTATTTACCGACTAGAAAAACACGGAACAATGGAATTATTCATGGCCATAAAAACTTAAACAGTTATAAAAAAGCTAATGTAAGTAAACGTATCGGTCACTTGTTTTAACTGCAGGGTTCCCCAAGAACAGCCGGGCGCCCGCACGCCGCGAATAATGTAATTAAGGCGAAACCGCCGGCGAAATTAAACGCGAAAACGGAATGAGAATGTGAGCCTAATTAGAGCCGGGAGCGGGGCGGAAGACGCTGCAGCGGCACCCCAGACCCCCCGCCCCCCGGGCCCCGCGCCTCGCGACTGCACGCGGGACCCCGACACGTGACGTAACGTCTTCATTCATTCCACACAAACACGCATGCCTAAAAAACCAACTAATGATGTGACCAAATTATAATCCACATGAAAAAAGGCGCATTCAAAAATGCCAATTAATTTTAATTCCCTGCAGAACTAATGACAAACATAACTACGCCAGTAATATTAATTCTGCGCTAATGAGCCGCGTTTTAACGAAGCTATAAAATATTAGCCTTTTTTCTGCTTTTTATATTGCATCACGCAAATAATCACAGCACAGCGCACGTCGGTCGCAAGCATAAATCCAATTCGTTTTCTCTCACATCCATACTAATTAAAAAACTGCGGACAAATTGGAGCCCACTCTTCGCCCACGGGAACATAAAATATCCATTCCATTGACGGCACCGGTCTGCCATTGATTAATTTTATCCAATCGGATGCGAATTCAAGTTTTTCAGGAGTTAATTGTCATGCTTCATTAGGTGAGTGACTTTCGGCGTTGTGTGCGATTACTGATTTATTCACTGATGTATCGAATATATCCGATTTCAATTACCTACAATGAAGAATGAAATAGCGACTCATGGTGTTGAAAAAAATGATGGCAGCGTTTTGAATGTATCAGCCCACTTATAGTAAACGGGTATACAGTACATGAGACTAATGTGTGTAATATTATTTGCATATAATGACCGTTAATGTGGCCAACGCATTATTCATCCGGCGTGACCTCAAAACGGCCGCAAGAACCGTTTTATCGATGTACATTCCCTCTCCATACATCTGTGTATTTTAAAATGGTTATTTCATGATAGGTAGGTAATTACTAAGGAATCACGTAGCATATAGATAATTTTATAGAAATCACGAGTGGTAAACGACGTAATTGACGCACGATGGTATCAGATCCGACAAAATTGTGTGCCATATTCTTAATGATAGTTATTATGTGGGTGTGGGTATCAAATAAAATATAGCTTTTAAAATGTTTGGAAACGGTTGTATAAAGTACCAATTTTTTTTAACCGACAACTAGGAATTTTCGCAAACCAATGTTTACAACTTTAAACACAATAAAATGATTGTAAGACAAAAACTGATATAGGAGCGTATATATATCTCGCCTTGGTATTTGCCTAACAATGTCTGCCTATTTTAACAAAAAAAAGTAATTGTGGCTTTCTTTCAAAATAAATAAATAAATAATGTCGGGACACCTTTTCACGGTCGATTAGCCCCATGATAAGTTATTAATTAACTTGTGTTGTGGGTGCTAACACAACTGATAAACATATATACATATTTATAAATACATATTGTAACACCCAGACCACGGTCAACAAGCATGCTCATCACACAAATGTCGACCGAGCCGGAAATCGAACCCGGGACCTCAGGTTCGGCAGTCCGGCATGGTGACCATTGCGCCATCGAGGTCGTCGAAAATAAAATTGTTTACAACTAACAGTGTCGATTATTTTTCCCAGATTTTATCCTCATAGCGGGATAGCAAGACATGCATTTGGTTTTTCCGGGTGGGAATTCTTAGTTGCAGTTTCCTTTGCACGCTTAATAATCTCACTTTCTATTGCACAGAACTTAAACTTTTCTTTTGAAAAACCTTTCCGGAAAAGGGCAAATATTGTTTTTATGTTTGTCCATTACCATCATTAGCGGTAATTATGATTATCATTTACCTTGTCAGTCGAAGCCGTGTCAGGGTTTCGCATGAATCGTTAGTATTTGGTAATATTTTGTCCTTGCTTTGTTGAGGCTGTCCGTTAATTACCAGTTACGAGCTTATGATGGAGGAAACATACAAACAGTTAATTTTAATAGTATTTCATGCAACTAAGTATGTACGCTGTACTCAGTTCAAGAATATTACTGTAAATAATAACTTTTTTAATTACAAGATACTTAGTAGATGACTTTTGTATTACAAACGTATACTTATACTTCAAACCACTCACTTAACATATTAATACACTTGCAATAAAACGTTTAAAAGTCTATTCATGAAGAATTAACCTGCAGCTATAAAATTACAGGCGAGTGAATGAACTGGGAGTCGCACGCGCACGAAGAATGCTAATAGGAACGTTTTGTAGTACACTAATGGCGAAGGATTTGTCATTGCCGGCAAGCAGGTGTCGTGACGAAAAACACGTAATAATGACCGTACAAGTGTAGACATTGTCTCCGACAGATCGAGCGCTCTCGCCCGTAATTAGAGGCGGCCGACCGAGGACGACACAGACCTACGAAGCATAGAGGAGGCATCGATTAACCTTAAGCTAAGTCAAGAACGAACCTCACGGAAATAATTCTAGAACAGATTACAAAAATTGCATTGAATGTTATTAGAATTATTACCAACTTCCCTAACGCTAATCAAATAGAGATATCTGTGACAGATACAATAATAAAAATAAATGTAGCCATGTAAAATGAAATTTAATATGTTAAGTCAATTTTCAATGCTTTGTAAAAATTGATAACGATCACTTATCAGGTACAAAATCTGCAATGTTTAAAGCTACCGCTCCAAATTACGCACGGATAAGACTTGAAAAAGATGATCTATAGACGATAATTTAATTAACTGATCGTAGATTACTTAAAAAATTGATATAGGATCTGTTAAACAACATTATTAATTAAATTGATAAAGATTTAGTTCGAAAAACAAAGGTGCCGCCCTTACTACTAATAGGATAACATTGGTCTGATGTCCTTCTAATAAATTTTATTTTGAAAACCTACAAAATATAGATTATGAATTAATGATGAAACGATAATCGCTGCGTGATTGCGCTTGCGATTATTTTGCGGTTTATTAGATAAGATCTATTTATGCTACCGAAGGGATGACAGTGAAATATGCTTTTTGCAGGTGCAAGACAAATTATTATGAAATAAATAAGACATGTAACCCTTGTTCTATTGGCTTCTGGGTACCTATTGCATTAGCTTCTGTTTAAGCTTCAAACCAATGCTTCAAATATGGTATGTACCTTCAACAGATAACTTGGTACTCTTTTATCTGCTAATCCTATTATATCTATCTACAGTCTTTTTCAAAAGCGATCATAAGTTTACAATGTGCCTCATCCAAAAGCGGACCCATATTCAAGGCTCCACGTTTGTCCGTCACGGCGGACTGACCATAATTGTGCCTCGTCCAACAAATATATTAAGTATTCGTGATAGAAGTGAGCAGTGTGTAATTTTAGAACGTTTTGCCACAAATGTCGGCCTCGGGCGGGTCCGAAGTGTCCGACACTTGAACTTGTTGCTAGCCCGACACGAGTGATTGCTGCCTGTTTACTTTGATACCGACGATGCTTTATTACCAAGATCTTCCATATAGCCACATATGAGATGCTTACAAAATATGACGTCATTACTTCGGAATACGTTTTGCATATTCGTTACGAATAATATAAGAATTACATTTAAAAATATGCGTTTTGACGCTTTAAGGAAATCGTCTGCCTACACGTGTTAAATCGATTATTATTTGATTTGTTCGGACGCATTCGAACACTAACGCACTCGTATATCTAATTTCCTTTCAACGGGATATCTCAAGTGCACACAATGTAAATCTTTCTCTCATCTTATCTTCAATTGGGTGCAAGTTAAAACCTTAATTGGTACTTGAACCAAAAGTAAAATATTTAAAACTAGCTTTTGCCCGCGACTTAGCTTGCGTGGAATAGTGACTTTCGGCAGATTTTTGGTTTAATCAATAAATGGCGCTGTACCTATGTAGGGAAAAAATTTAATAAAAATATCCTATGTCCTTTCGAAAGTGACAAACGATGTCTGTACCAAATTTCACACAAATCGGTTCAGCAGTTTTGGCGTGAAGAAAAGGCAGACAGACAGACAGAGCTACTTTCGTATTTATAATATAAGTTTGGATATACGTCAGTTAATATGACGTTGGCTGTAAATTTTAAACGACTGATGTCTCACAGGTCATTATCATCCGATGGTTATAGTGATAATACTTCACAATCACAAGGCATCCATTGTTTCCATCAGTGAATGAACTTTATGTCATCAGGCACACAGTTATTGTCATCAATATTATATTTTGTTTTTTATACGCCTTTGAAAGGTCAAAGAACTATGCATCGACGCCATCTTTGATTGTTTATATTTTATTTTTTTAATGACATCATCATGGAGTTTAGTTGCACTTTCTGGGTCTATGGCAGTATTTTTGGAAAAGGGGCGCCCCTGCATCAGTGATTTGTCAAAAAATAATATTTACGATATACAAATGTTTCTTCACGAGGTTTTTTGTTGACCCAAGAAAAACATCAAGTGGACGTAGGTCTCCACTTAAAAGGACTTGGAAACTAAATTGCAACATTCTCCTCCTGTGTTCAAGACGAATGACAGATTGATATATCGACAATTTTTAAGTACTGCAAGAACTACGTAATATTATGGGAATTCTTGTCCGTCTGTTTGACTTGTTCAATATAATGAACACGATAATAGACTGTAAAGCGATGCGTACATTTCTACGAACACATTATACTGAGTTAGTTAATAATGAGCAGGTAAACCATGGAAATATATTATAAGTTGTACTTATTTCGAGGCTTATGTTACATACTTACATAACATGTGGGTTTTAGGTAGGTGTGTTCTACAACACAGCTCATTTAAAAATTCGAATAATCTGAAACATATTTATGAACATCACTGTGCTTATTTTTGAAAAGCTAGGCGGAGGTGTCTTATTATTATAGATATTTTAGGGCTTTTAATAGGCGTTATGTTATAACAATCCTGTTTATAATAGGTAATGCGACTTAATGCTTTCTTGTCGAAATTGTCATCGGGAGACTAATTTTGAGTTGAAAATATATAGACTGCATTTAAATAAATATGAGCTTTTTTTAAATTCCAGGTAGGAGTAATTGGTTTGTGATAGATAAAAATATCCTATGCTTAATTTAACCTCAAGCATAATTTCTTTAGATGACCTTTTTTAAGTCAGTCTTATTAAAAAAAAAAAAACACCATTTCGACCACCGGAGATGGCAAACCCGTAAGTCAAGATTCAAAATAAGAACTTCTATTTTTAACTGTTACTGCCGGTCTATTTATGAAGTTCGTTTTCCAATAATATAATGAAATGTTTCGAAAGCTACTTAAAATCTTTTAAGAAATATTAACAAAGTTTGTTTGTAGAAAACAAAAACGGTTGACGTCAGTTAAACATGTGGTCGGTACTTTTAACAATACCTGCGTATTACAAAAAAGTAAAAAACTATTTTTTAATGTTTATGGATACGAAAAGAACCATAAAATTATTCAGCCTTAACGGTTGTTTTACTGCAATATTACCTAGCATGTACTTTCAAATTCATATTTTTGTAGTAAAAATGAGTATCAAGATACATGTGTTTAACATCTGCAATTTTACAGTTGCTAAGGTACTTTGCAGTTCCAGTTATCAAACAAATAGAAGAACAATGTTGTGTACTTACTTTAGAAGACAATAAAAAAATGGCGTATTATATTGAAATACCATTAAACTATAGCCATTAAACAAACAAGTTACATGTTTGTAATCGACTTTCAAAAAATCAGGAGGTTCCAAACTTTAAGAAGTTATCTCAAAATTAATTTCCAGTTCCAGCTTTCCCTTTGTCAATGTGCATTTTTTTTAAGACAACAATGTTGTTCACGAAGACAAAATACATATGAATACCAGTTTTAAAGTTACTCCAGTACCTACTAAATATACGCTACTAATATAATACCTACATATAACAAAACAATTTGTTATTAAACCGTACTATTTCCTTTTAAACTTATTATGTACCCCATAGGCAGCCACTAACATTTTTACAACCAGTTTAATTACACTAGGTAGTAAAGTCTTCATGCTATTTCATAGGAAGGTAAATTATCATTATTATGATGTCTTCATTATTAATTTTAATAACCCATTTGACTTTGAACGAGGTTAAGAAGTGAAGGATGACTATTCTTGTAGTACGACCTATTGAAAGCAGTTTTTAAGTACCCAGAAGACACAGTATTTACAATTTTTCTTTCAATAGCAATCAAAAGTCAAGAATATTACAAATTACAAAAAAAATAGATTGATGATGATTATCTCGCCGGTCATTGTTTCGCTTTTCTTGTTTAACGGATAAAAGCTTACTTTATAACACTTTGATACTTATAACATCCACATTGACATTTTCAAACCCACGGTTAGAAATTGCGCTTAAGACTTTTTGACCAAAGACGCAGTCGGATAAATCAGGATGTTCTAAAGTCTTATAATCTACAGACCATAACGAATAAGATAAGTTGAAGTATAATTTTATTATTGTATCTCACTCCGGACAGATAATGTCGTTATTCGGTAACTTTCACACCGTTTTATAGCTCATAGCGCATCGAACATGCGCCAGCGCATTGCGATGCGGCGCAGACGCACCGAGATAACCGTGATTCCATATCAATTTATCGCTTTTACTACACACAAGCGTAAACTACGCACTTTCTATCGTTCTATTAGATAAATATCATACAATTTCCTCCTATAAAAATCTCGACATTTAATTGATTTATTTACTTTCTATGTACTGCGGGAGAAATGACATGCTCTAGTGAAACCGCTGCATAATTTCCCGCGTCGTTTGAGCGAAGAAAGCAGTCACTTGATTGGTTGATGGTGTTCGTAAACTAAGATATAATTGAGTTACGTTTTTATGAAACAATTCATCATGGTAATTATTTCAGTGAAATCGTTTACTGCTTATTTTGCCTGCTAGAATTTTACATTTATTTAAGAAGCGGTAAATCGGTTCTTACCCCCAAGAAGCGCAGAACGTGAGCATTGAGACCACTGACAAGATTTTTTCAGAAACTTTTGCAAAAACGAGGAAGCTTTTTATTGAAATTTTCAATATTTTTTTGGGCGTTACCGTGAAAAGCCATTTTGAAGTGAACACCATTCATGATGAGTGAGCGAAGGCGTAAAACATCTGGTTTATGCATACTTTTTGTGTTATAACTGTTAAGTTAAGCGGTTAACTGACGTACTACCGTTAGCTGCGCATGCGACGTCAACCGCAACATTATATTGTACACCAGGATCGTATTTATTTCAATTCCTCTCCCTCATAACAGACATGTTATTTGTTGTTTATTAATATCAGACGATTAATTATATTCTTTGATCATTCGTCGAGATTGCTCCGAGCTATCGTTTGGATTATAAAAGGTTCAATTATAATAAATGTAGCTAATTTCAATCAAATAATACCACTAATTAGCTGACATCGAACCTTCTTTGTGCGGGCCGCTTAACAAATGACTCAATTGATGTTGTTAATAGTCGGGCCTTCGCGGCCTCATTATAACCAAGTCATTCGGGGTTCACGTATAGTCACGATATCAAACTTCGAGTAATAGAAATCACTGTTCAATTAATACTATGTAAGAAAATGGCTCATAAAAATACTTCGTGATGGGCGATTTATAAAACGTTAACGTCATTATAATTAGTTGGGAACATTTGGAATCGAATTGATAGATGATTATCGGTTCGAATTGATGGAAAAGGAATCGAGATGAATACAACACTGCTGTTTGAAACTCCAAAAAGCCCAAAAGGAGGACTTGTGGACTTCTTACTACACCATTTTCAATTTTAATTTGCAAAAAAATAGAACATGATAGCAAAAAAGCATCATCATCATTATTAACGAAGGGCCTTTGATATTAATATAATGATCGAAATTAAACAAAAAAGCAGTAATTACTGAACAGATGGTCAAAAAATCAAAAGCTATGTTTTAATCGAGAGCTTGGTTCATTACTGGTTAATTATTAAGTGCCTTAGGCTAATACCGTCTGTCTACAAATATTTTAGTTTACAAACTAATTAAAATTAGGCAGTGTTTCGCTTAGTTAAGTAGCTACGTTTTTTACAATAATTGCTACACGTGTATCTTTAAAGGTAAAAGATAAGACAATGAAAAGTTTCTTTGGAAATATGAACATTGAACATGATACAAGAAACATAGGTTTATTTATTGTGACAACTGTTTTATGAGTGAGGAATGGATAGATAAAATGACAGATAGGTTATGCTAGATCCGCAAGAAGATTAAATCAGGAAATTACACTAAACATTATAATATTAGCTACTTGCAGCACTAGTGACATAATCGCAGTTTTGATAAACAGTTTGACTACCTAGATCAAAAATACGTCAGCCAGCTGTAGCAAAAAAAAAAAAGGTTTTTAATTGTTTACGACTAAAAAAGAACACGATATTTTTGAACGAATGCACCAGTGGGTCTGATATTTGTTACCTATGAATGAGGAGTGACATTGACTGACAAGAAACTCGGGTAGTGGTTTCAAAACGACGGGCGGTCTGGTACGAGACGGATCAAAAACTAATACCAAGTCCTCAAAAGCAGTTAATTTTATTTTCCCCTTAAATTAAGCGACGCTTCTTTAATTACGTAATAGGGCCTTCCATAAAAAAGTTTGACAGCAACATTCTTACATAAAGCTACTTTTTTAGGACTAGTCCTGATCACAATCTCTTCAGAAACGGACCAATACAGGCAACCACCATAAAAAAAATTGTTATAAATCTCAGGTCCTGTAGAAATGATTCTGTTGGTTTTGTAACCAGCAAAGACGTTATTCAGAACAAAATTTAAGAAGTAGTTAGCAAAAGACAAGTTGACCTTTAGGTACGAGCTTTCTATTTAAAATTCCCCAAACTTAACAAACCGAATTCTGAGAGGAAAGTCATTGCCCGTCTGATGATACAGAATTGAGAAAAGTAAACATGATATACGCTCTTGTATGTCTGTCTGTGCATGCATGCGTAGGCGACTGTATGCTCCAAACACTACTGTTTGCTAAGCCAATCCCGTATTAGCTTTAGAACAAACTGCTTTTTTTGTACAATTTGGTGGTAAATAAGTTCTTAATGTCTCAGGAGCGTGGCATTAAGCAAAATGTTTGGGTAGTTTTCGATTGACTTGACTTTTTAAACTTTTTAAATCTTAGGTGACACACACAGCAGTAACATACATAAATTGGCTGCTGAATTTTCCTATTACAACAATGTTGAAGGATATACATGCTGTCTAGAAGGAGGTTATGGTAATCAACAACATTTAGTGTTTATGTCAATGGAAGCCAATGCTGATGCTGCTTGCTGAGAAGTCTGTCATTCCCCAAATCTTGAGGAAGGTCGGACAGCGGAAAAAAGAATGATGGCCAAAGTTAAAATCTAAAAACTCAATCGTGCAACGTTAAAGCAACACATTCCCTACGTGTATTACGCTTCAACGCCGCTTTGACGAGCGCATTAAAAGTTTTATTATATAGCAAGACGGGATAATAAGCGGCGGCCCCGGTTCACATTGATGGACGTTTGACTGCGCCCTGACAGCCCGTAGCCAGGTGGTCCCAACTATTGTGACACAATTTTATACCCAACATAACAGTTCCACGTTTAAATTTTCGTAAGACTGTCACAGACAACTATTGTACATTTTATTTCTCGCGTGTGTCGTTGGCATTAGAATAAAAGCTCTCGTGTCTGCACCAAACCGGGCCGTTTCTATGCGTATGATTTTCTCTTTTACTTGTCGCTTTAACGAGCGCGACAGAACATTACCTACGTAGGTCGCTCATAAAAATTTCCTAGGCAAGTTTCCAAAGTACTCGTAGTGTAAGCGTGCCACAGCCAATACATGTTCCGGTCACAAAAACGTTGGAGAGCAAAGCAAACAACGCGAGCATAAATCTAGAAGTTGTAATGAAGCGTTATTGGTACGATAATAAAAGCTAAATTGATTAGCGGTGGTCCCGCGCAGGTAGACCGCATTCCGGGGCCTCCCCCGCCGCGCCGCCCGCCGCGCCCGCCGCCGGGACCGGGACACGGGAATGTTTGTCATAACATTATACTCACGTTAAGAAATTACGTTGTTACAATTGGTAGCTCAAACCGAGAAGCCAAATATTACATAAAGATTTTTTTTTGTTGAATTTCACTATTTACTACACACAAAGACTATAAAACCACTTGACTGCGCATACAGTGCCCCGACGCTCGCCAAAAGTTAGTGATTTTGCGCGTACTATAAGGCTACGATCAGTACGATCCTTTAGTAGCGACCGTGAACTGACCAATAGTAGCCGCGGATTATGCCGCGTCCCCCCGCCCGCAGTGGTGAGTCGTGTTCTTAGAAGAAATTGGCGAGTGCGCTCTCTAGTGGTTATTTACTTTATGACTACACACATATTGTCACCAATAGGTGTTTCATGTGTTTAATGATACCTTACTTAATTTCACCAGATACACCAGCGATTTTCAATAAAAATACCAAAAATCGTATTACCTGAAACAAGAATAAAACATTGGTTAATACAACAATTTAGGTGTATCCAAGCTCAGGTAAACTGTGGAACTTGCTTTTTTACCGTTGTGAACGTGAATTAACTATCTGCGCAAGAGCATGACTCATCGGAGGGCGCGGTGAAAATAAGCGGAAAATTAATAACAGATCAAGGTTGCAATCAAAGAACGTCTGCACGTGGTGTATTTTTACATTATTATTAAAATAAACACTTGTTTAACGGTATTTTAATAGACCATAAAGTCTTGTTTAGTCAAAAATGTATAGGAACAGAACTAACTGATTGTATTCCTAATTATAGTCTTTCATACGCACAATATTCTGAGAATTTTATTTAGGTAAGTAAGCTAGTTTTAGTAGACGAACAGGAAATACGAGAATATTGTATTAATGAGCTTCACATGTATCTTGAAATAGAAGTTATATATAAACTACAATACTTCGTGTTTCAGAGCCATTTTGTACTAAACAATGCTATAAATATTAAACAATCTATAAAATGTTCTACACGCATCGGCTGTAAGTTCATATTATTTTATTATCTCCGTTATTGAAGAATTAATAGCTACCAGATGATAAATGTTTCAATTTATACAAACGAATGAGAATCGGAACATTCATATCGTTAACTGATCTTTTGAAAATCTTTATTTTTGTTACACTGTGGTCCAGCGAACCAGTGACCATTTTATTGGGAGAGCGTGCGTGGGCGCAACTATACAAACTATAAATTTAAGACCGCTAATAAAAATACTACTAACACATTTCCTACACTTTGATTCGACCTGTTTATGTAGATCAAAGAAGTATGAAATAAAGTTTATATAATACTCTCATAATAACTTTGTATATTTCGAAGATATGTATGAATGAACGTCCCAGCTGCAGTCATTACAGAGTCCTATTTAAAGATATCTCTTGTCCAATTAAATGTTAAGATTGTGTTAATTTAAACACCTGAAACGTATACAACATGGAGGTAATGAGGAAGCTGACATATCGAGATGCAGGATGACAGTGTTAATTGGGATTATTCCTTTAAAGCCGAGCTGTTAATTCGTCGCGAATAAATTCGATTGTTGAGACAAGTTAATGTACCCAGGTGAGCGGCTAATGAAGTGATGATTGTTAATTACCGAGGCATGCATGATCGTAAAGATTTCGACTATAAACGCGAAGTTCCACGTTGCATCGGTAGCGGCGACGTCGGCGCGCGCGCAGTCTCCCTCGCGTGATGGCATCCCAGCTTCATGAATGAACGGCGTTCGGACTCCATTCAACCAGTTTGGTCGCGCACTGATAACCGCTTACCCACTTTTAATCTTATCTACTACACGACTTGGTACCACCACGTGAAATGGAGCCACGGATCGGCGACAGCGATTGGCCGGCTGGTCGCTCGCCCCAAAAAACCAACCGTTGCCTTCCTCTTTTCATTCACACCTTTTTACGATGGTTTTTGGTGAATGAAGTCGTGTTCGGGATAATTATTGAATTTCGACGATTCGTTACGAATATCGATGAGCCGGAAGCCTATCGGCGCGGGTGATTGCATCGGGTGATAAAATTCCGTCGCTCAGAAAGTAATTTTATGGTTTTTAAGCTGAATTTTAGTTTGATCTGGAATATATTGTTGATAGTGCTGTTGCTGTTACAGATAAAATTACTTCTTCTATACATAGTCACGTCCTATATAACGCTAATTCGAAAACAATATAGGTTTAGCAGTGAGACAATGAAAGCTCTCATCGATTACGAACAATTGGCTCACATTGTTCTCAATGGTAATCCGGAATGTCAAATTAAATTAATGAACAAACAAGTCTGGTGCAGCGTCGGCCACTGGATGGATATTAGACGGCATTATAAAACGAATCAGTGGTAATAACGCAGGGGATCTAATTAAATTGCCGCCGATAATAATGGCACCCAGTCTCCCCTAGCAGACCCCTCGACATTTATTATTCCAACAGTACCTGCACAATACGGAAACAGAGAATAATATTTTTTTTAATTTCTCACCGGTCCATAAATACTTTACTGCAACTAAGAAGTAATAGAGACCATTATTTTTAGCTCAGTACTGATTAAACGTAAATAACTTTAAATATTCTTAAAGTGGAACAAGGGCAGATCTGGAGTAATGTAATTAAAGGGATTCTCTTGGAAATCGTGTCAAGGAGCATTTCAACGGAATTTTATGTAGTTGTTCTGTTTGCGTTACAAAACACGTACATACACGAAAAAGTTTATAAAAACAGGACATTCGATTTCCCTAACGTCGTCGCTGGCGATTCTCGTCGTCGTGTCTACATTGTCTACTACTCTGTCGAATTGCAATTCACGGCAATTCAAACGCACACCTTCATATTGTTATATCTCCATTTCATTGCTCGCCTGGGAGTACATCTGGCCGGGCTTCCCTCGCACGGCGCCCCGCGCCCCTACCCCACGTCCATTAGTGTTTTGTGAATGATTTAAAAGCTCTTTCGGATAACTACTCTGTAAGTGAGTAATATAAGACTTGCTTCCTATTTTATCAGTGCTCCCCAAATTTGAGTGCGCATTAAAACATTAAGTTGTATTACAGGCATTATTATCAACTCGAAGTAGCTCAACGCCTGGAAAGGAATGTAACTCGTTCAGCTGAACGAATTAATGGACTAAAAATTCTTGGAGCGATATAAAAAAAATGATTGGAGACAATAAAATAGCTTTTAGCATAACGAAGATTCTTTGGCAACGCTGAAAATCTCGCCTGAAAGTTACTGTCTTCGCCTTATAATGTATTTACCTAAATAGAACAGCTAAAGACATTAATTTCATCGAGTGGGACTGGCATTCGATTGGAGACATCCCGGAGTATTTATACCCTCGTTATGTACCTGATATATTACAGGGAACTTTCAACAACAATGCCGTACAAAAATATGTATATGCGAGACTATAACAGAGAAACACAATAACACGAAATTTCCGAATCCGAGTTTTAGTAGGCAGAGCGAAAGCGGAAGAAAATCCGTCATCTGTGGGTCGTAAACAATGCTCGTCGGTACGTAGGTGCATGTAAATGAGAGTTATGGTAATTTATCGGCGGGGATGGGGTGGTAATGATAAGATAACGCTTTTGTTGCCGCGCGCCCGGAGATACGGCCCGTGGACGGCGCACACAACACCGAATTATTTTTAGTGTTCCCTAATGAAATTGGGAAAACGGAACGCTTATGGAATTGTCTCCGACTGAGTTTTGGTGTCACGGCTTTCTTTGGAGGTGACGCTCTAAATAGATTTCTTACATCATTTGTGTGTATTTTTTTATGATACGAGAAACGTAACTAGTGCAGTTAACATTGAACATGTTGAGCAATAAAATCTTGAAAAAATACCCCTCGGTTAATATTCAAGTAATAATAAAAATATGCCTAATGGGTTCTACCTTGAACAAAATTGTCAGCTGCGCATTACACAATAAACATTCTTTAGCACATATAAAAATATTTATTTAAACAATTTGTTATACATGTAAACAGTACGCCTAGAATGTTTCGGAACATTTATCAAGAGACGGGCTCACACTTGACCGGCTTTTTATCGTGAAAAATTACAAAACAAAAACAAGATTTCACACTTAAAGCATTTTATTGGTCGACGCAAGAATCCGTCGGTCCATTGAGGTGAACGGTCGAGGATAATTTTTAACGTGAAAGCTTTTACTGAATGCTGTAGTACTGTCTAAAGAATTCACATTAACGAAACTCTTTTACATTCCTTTAATACAAATAGATGCTGAACGTGTTGTTTTCTAGCCGCAATATTTTGTTTTTAAATATTCGATTTTTATGGCATTAATCAGTATCTATTAACAACTCATAATAATCGAGATAAAATCTTTAGATTCTCATTGACATTGAATTACCGTTTTGTCGCTTAACGATTACTGTCATCGTGTCTACAATAGACGAGATTGGGGTAAATTGGCAGATAAAAATAAATTTATCTTTATCTATGTATGTATGTGCAGTTAACGAGACCCATCAGGGGTTCCCGGCCCCATCTGTTTCCCCTGCAGACATAGCGACGCCGAAAACTATTATTACTGTAAAAATAATAACTCATAGAATTCGTTTATTTAAATCTAAGTACCTACGTATTTACGGACGCCGTTGCTTAAGTAGAATGATAAAAATACTTTTAAGTTGAAAAATTGTGGCCGTGTCAAAGTGGCTTCCACGTGGTATTTTTTATTTGGACATAAAATACCGTAACGGTATTAGCAATAATGTTCTCGTACAAGACACGTAAGCAGTACACTGTAAACTAACAGTTGCCCTACAGTCGGCAATTTTTTTTTTTTAAAGTCTTGACACTAGTCGGTGCTTTCAGTCGTTCTGAAACCGGCTAAATTACCGATCTTTGTAATGTGCATTCTACCATTCATCTTCATACTGATTTACGCAAACAACCTATCGGCCGACTAAAAGTTTGCCGTGTGCTCTAAATATGACAACATGTCTTGCATGTCTACGTATCGAGTCTACCGACTATATTAATCAAACACATTATGGACGTAACCTTTAAGAAACTAGGTTCTTCTTTTAAAGGAGATATTGTTTTCGAAGGCTGCCTTATAAAACTGTAATAAAACGGTTTCACGATACAATATGAGTATTGGTATTTCATGTAGCTGAGCAATTTAGTTTGATGCACTTTGCGTGTTTGCGTTTTAACATTAGTTTCGATTCATTAGGTAGCCTAAATGATCTGGATGCGTTACATAGTAAATGATTGATCGGCTTGTTTTAGGTATTCGAAATTTAAGTAGCATAACAAATGGCATATTAATTCTAGTTAAATATGTACAACCTGTTAAACTGCCAGTAAGCATAAGCGCAATATGAATTTTTAATTACAGAAGAGTCTTCAGTTTTAATTAAAACTTATGAATATAGGAATCAAATAATATGAATTCGTGAATAACTTGAATAAAAAAAGGTTGCTTGTGCCGCTTGTGTAAAAAGCCTTTAAAGTTCTGGAATCTAAGTCCCAAGCTTACTCCCAAGCACAATTTACACAAAAAAATACTGTAGCCAAGAATTTATTTTTCTAAAGTCAGGGTCAACCAAGTGCACACAGAGGTGGTAAGCGTTTAAATAATTCATAAACAGGTAGCGAAGCGTTCATGTGCGCGTGCGCAGGTCGCCATTGTTCGCTGATGAGCGGTGTCAGAGGGACAAAGAGGTCATGGTGTGGAACAATGCTGAATGGTACCTAAATACTGGTGATGACTAAAACGGTTAGTTTACATTATTTTTGTTTTTTGTCCAGTGTGATGGACGGTGAGGCTGCTGGTTGGGTTGCTAGTATTATGTTAGTTGACGTCATATCAGGCAAAGGCTAATATCGATTTTTATATTTTTTTCTTAATAGTAAATAAAGCAGAATTACAGAATATATTGGTTATTTTCCTTTTGCATTGCCTTTGTGATGGGTATGCGTGCATTAGTAGCGGTACCAGGCACTAATTAATAAGCACTAGTGGTTTAGCTAATAAGGATTTTTGGAAAAAAAATATTTAATAAATAGGTAGGTACGCAGGTACATAAAATAATAATTTTATCATTGTATGCACCCATACAGTTGTAGCTAAAGTCAGCTTTTAATTTTAACATGACCATTAACAACAGTATTTTATTTCCATTTTATAGCGACTTCAATTCGTCGACTGCTCATCAAACAATTAAACGGATGCTCCATGTGTATGCCATAATTTTATATTTAATTGTTACACTAAAACATTATGCATAAAAAGGTTTATAGCATAAAGTAAGACTCTTTGTTCATAGCAGAAAACTGAATCATGAATCACGATAAAAGGCGCATACGTCTTAATTGTTTGCCCTTATAAGTGACAGGTATGTAGTTATTTTAATAATCATTGTAGCATATACAGAGTCCATAATAAGTAAACTATTAAGTGTCGCGAGGGCTTCTGGATCTACCTCGTTAAAACTTCACACGTCTCGGAATACTTTAACAAGTTCAACTGGCTTGATTTTAGACGACCAACATTTAATTTGTGTAGAAAATGGTGTCTAATACAAATTGTCACGAACTGAGTCCTTTATTGGAAAAGAAGTTGCTACACGAGACACGAGTATTCTTATAAATTTTATTTTTAGACTCGGGAATTAGTCTGAAAGGTATTTATTGGCTGAAGTATTTGGTTCAGATATCAGTTTGGTTTATTATTTTATACACTGTGTTGGGAACTAAATATTTGAAGTTGGGGATTTCGTCTGTGACTTTAATAAGTGTCATCCATCTTTATTCGTTTTTCTTCTCTTCCATCGCTTACTTGGGATTTTCCATATTCCTATTAAAATATTTATATTTAAATTAAAAATGCATTTTTATTATTGTCATGAGAAACTTTTGTCATTAGGATGTTATGCTTGAGATTATCCAAAATATATACAGTAAAGGGTTTAAAAAGGTTTTTCTTACTTTTTTTTCTTACTTAGTTGGGTATTTGCATTCGTTTTATAAATTAGAAATAAAACAATGATAAGAAACTGATATCTTAATTAACATCATTTAACTTTAATGCTATCAAAGCTTTTCCAAGTTTTACATACAATAATAGAGAGAGTCAATGGAAGATTGAGCCTGATAACGCTCACACGGAAACGCATTTCACGGCGCGAAGTCTCGCGTAATTGTACGCGTAAATACATCGGCTTTAAATATAAATAGCTAATGTTATACAAAACATTATGTTCTCGTACTATAATGTAGATGTTTGTGAACGATTTGAAAAATGTATATCGCCATAACAAGCGTTTAATGATGCCTATTTTGTGCAAGGTATTGTAATGTGTCGCAAGCATGCTGTTTGTCCACGTTTGTAAAATTGTTCGTACGAGAAAGGGTTGTATTTTTTGTAACACATAATTCAAAGCCTAATTAATCGACTTGTAATTTATGATGTATTTTTTTGTGTTATTTGATAGATCTTGTTTTTGTGGTAATAAACTTACAATGATGGATATCTTTAAAGGTATCCATGTCGACCAGACCCGTTTTGGAAGCGTACGCCATAAAAATGCATGTCATTATTTGTTTAGGATAACATTTTGATCGAAATACATCTGACGGCAAAAAGTGAATAATAACAGCATACAATAAACCAATAATTACTATATCTTCGATGAATGGTGACCTAGTGAACTCGTTGATTTCCACCCCAAATAAAAAAGATGCGTAATTGATTGCATCGACGCGAGCTCATTTGACTGATTGTATAGAGCACCAAATTGCGTATTTAACGTATGGGAAGAACCCTCGTGAACCGTTGCCAATTTGGATGGCGCCCCCCAGAGCCGGGGTCCGCACCCCACCCCCAAACATGTTTATATTGCATTTAGATTCAGATAATTCAAAAAAATTATGCGTCCAATTTTATTGCTGTCTGATAAAAGTTTAGAAGCAAAAAAGCATGTCTCCACGAAATGATTGTAAAGTGGAACACTGTTGCAAAATGCCGATCCGTTAAGGGCCATTCGCAGTTTTATCAGAGTGCAAATAACCCGCCCTGAGCAGATTAGATAAACTACAGAAAACGGCGCGACGTGGGAAGCGAGCCGAGAATTATGACGTAAACAGTCTTTTAATTACAAACGTTTGTGTGCAAATTACTCGCAAGCCATTAATCTCTTAAGAAAAATGTCTAACACCATTCTTCATAAATAAGTTTTTTGCGTGAGGTCGTTCAATGTGACTCTGTGTCTCGTTAAACGTATTAGGATCGTTGTGTACGTTGACAATTTGGTTGGAATTTATGGCAGTGCAAATGAATGCGCATAATTTGTCAAAACTGTCGGATTTGCAGGGAGCGCGTACTAGCGATTCCCGGATCGTTCGGTATCTATGCAGATCTAAATTTAGAGGGTAATCGCTTGTTTAATAATATATGCCGCTGGGAGCACTCAGTATAATCTATTTACATTCGGAGTGGACCGATCTATTCAGTCGATATTACATGAACGAGTATTTACTATTATCGCGAAGCTCGCCGTCAACACTCATTACAATTTGCTTGTTCAACGTCAGTTTGATTTTCCTCTTACTCAGCATGTTCCTTATCAGTAATTACTCTTTTATAATCCGCCTTCGGATTAATTCTCCATTAGCCTTTCACCGTTATAAACTTGGAGTAGTTATCTATCTAATCTTAACATCATTTGACTTGAAAAATGCTATAAATTTCAACTCGGGAGATATTTCAACAGACTCCGCAACAATACCATTTGCTAAAGAAATATTTTAATGGCATTAATTCTAGTTTCAATGATCCCATCGTTTGCATTAACGATGCCCATGAATAATAATTTATCTGTAGTAGTTAATTAGCAGCTACAAATAAGTAAGAAAGGCAGATAATAGCAAAGGTATGCCTGCCATGAGGTCACGGATATCGTCAGTCGTCGCCACAGTAACAGATGGCTCATTGTGTTAAAAGGTAGAGATAAGCCATGACTTCAAGTAAACGACTCGGCTCACCTACTTAAAGAATACAAAATAAGGGAAACAATTGCACGCGATTGTTCTAGAATGTTACGAAACTAGCAAAAATGACAACTATTAAAAATAATTATGTTGTGTATTTTGTAAAATACTAGACATCGGGTATCAAATACGTAAAACAATTAGGTTTATACGATGATTCAGCTCGACGCGCGACTGCACGGCGTAAATACCAGCATTGTCTTCATCATTATAAAATTAATAACAACAATGACTCAGTGTACCGAATAAATCAAATTACATCGCCCACTATGCGATGAACAATGAAACAAAATAACGTTTAAAGTAACAATTAAATACAAGACAATGCCGCGGAAAGGAGCTCCGCGTAAAACGAAGAACTTCTTGGCTCCTCATCAATCAGCTATCACAAACCCCACCCGGCTTTGCTCGTTACACATAATTAATCACTGAATATAATTAAAATTCCCGATGACAAGGCGCGATCACCACAATATTCATCAGAGAGGAAAACCCTCAGAAAGAATATTGGCGAGTTCAAAGAGCCAATGAAAGGACATTTTTTAACCCTTTGGGACCGTCGTCTTGAAGTGATTCAATTTTCAATTAATATTTGACGTGACTTGCAAATGAGCGGCTAATTCATTTATCTGTTGTGTTTTCGCTGAACTAAAATTATAGTTTTTAGATTGTTAATCGTTTTGAAGTTCCATGGAGGGTCTTCAGAGCTTTATAGCAATGAGGTTCAAGATAATGTTAGATTTGAGGCGCCTGGCTGGCGTCTGCCCTGGTGTAATTACCTAGTGACTCAGCATGGCTTTGTTCGCCCTGCATAGGATCCGCGAACAAACTTGTTTTAATTAATTTCGTGTCTCGAACAAGCCTTCAGCTGATTGTTATCTACTTAGTTGCTGTTAGCGCTCCGGACGCCCTGATAATGAAGCAACAAATTGTTCTAAACTAGTCTTATGATTTTGATATCAATGGATATGTGATGTTATGGGATATTCAAAGTTACTGCATCTTTGTAGGTATCAATCGATTATCGGGAGATTACAATTAGATTTATCAGAAACATCCAAGTGAACAGTCCACATTAGCACGAATAACGTAAAATATTGCAATAACTAAGGATCATTTTCTTCTTAATCTAAAAGTTACTCGATAATATTATTTCCATGAATCACTTTGGGCAATGACCTTTTTGCATGACCAATAATTGAATTGATATCATATTGTAACAGGTTTCAATGTTATTGTTCGCCAAAATGTTTCGTTATGTTACATTTATCGATGATCCTTTTCAAAAAGCTCTTTGGCTACACTCATTATAATCTTATTATTGTGTTGTATGTAGATGTGAGCCAGATATCGACACGTAACTGCCGTTATATCTCCTCGTTGGTCGTGTTTGGCGCGCCAGTTTCCATGGCAACCAGTGAAATATGGGCCCCGTCTTTACAAAGCTTATTGCCATTATTATTAGCTAAGGATCGCTATTAATTTTCAGTTCCATTCTTCTATTGGTGCATTTATTTTATAGTGTTTCCCACTATATTGCAGCAATTGATACAATTTGTCGATGTGTTTTAGTTTCCTTATCAAGTTATCATGTAACAACTTTCCTGTTAAGACTTATTGAGTAACATGACTAATAAAAAATCTTGATCGGTATAAAACAAACCTGTTCGGTGTTTTGCCATTTATTTATTAGACGTGTGTAATAGATGTGTCCCAGTGTGCAAACGAAGGGAAGATTGAGATCTCATGTAAAAATTTATTAATATTCAGTGTCGGAAAATATTTTACAACAGTCAATTCATCATAACTCATCGCGATTAGACCACATGAGTTTTAACAACAGGCCATACAATGGAGTGCCCTCAAAACAATAATTAGTACCAATTACGACACGAAATATCCTCAACAATCAAATGGGATGACTGGCACAAGTTGAGTGGCCGCACGCAGAGAGAAATTAAGGAGATCATCTGTCTCTCTTCGGTAAAGGCACAATAACAGCTGTCCCTTGCCCTCATTCACAATTCAATTTAAGCTCTCAATCATCGACATCGAAAACTACCATTAAGATAGCGAGAAGTGCACTTATTTTGATTGAATAAGACTAGTATTGTTTGAAAGGAATTTCTTCAGAGGAATTATTCCTCTTTTCCTCATTGCTATCTGTAGCTTCTATAACGACGAAATCCTAAATCAAAAATTCTTGGGGATATTACAGATCGCCTGACATTTTTAGCTTGACAATCAGAAGTACTTTTGTGTAGATAATATCTACGCCCAGTTTCTTCTCTAAAATGTCTGAGCTATATTTTTTTTTATTCAAAGAATGCTCGTCTCGTTATTATGATAGAGGTTTTAAACGCTTGTTCCTAAATTCTTCAAACATCATTATTTCATGGCCGAGACCCTCTTACCTACAAAACAAATAAACTTCGGTTGACTTTGTTTATTTTTCTATGGGAGTTGAATTGCTTCTTCCTGGAACGGGGGTAATATTGGTAATCGCTTTGTAAATATCACTTGAAGATTTTCTAATAATGATCTAAGTAGTCCATACTTAGGGACACGCAAAATATGGTACTTGTAAGATGTAGTTAAACAAAATTATAAGGAGCCAAAAAAGAATAAGACGGTGAAAAACTTTGCAAAGTTAATAGTTGCTTGTTTAAAATGGTTTACAAACGAAAAAAAGCTAATTGTACATTGTATTAAAAATATGCACAACAACCTACGTGAGAGGTTCGTTTCCGCCAAACGGATAAGTAGGTAGCTATAACCTGTAATCGAAACCGGTTTAGTCAATGTGGACTTACGGACTGGGGAGAGGGCATGCGCGATATCATAGCAGGTGTTCCACTGTGAGCCTACTGCCTCAATGAGAATTCCAATTCGAGCCTTAAATAGTTTGTCTGAGATTTACTTCGCGGTCTAGCTATAACTCAAGATAAATGTTGCCACACAGCTGGCCCTTGATATAGCGTATACGTGCGATCTCAGTTTGATAAACGAAGATAAAAAGACTTGCGAACCCCATGAAGTTGTCGAGCAGGCAATCATTCCACCATCAGAGCCGGCCAAAGACATTCGAGAATGAGTTTAGGGCGGCGTGTCTGTAACGCGTGTTTAATAATTTAAGGTCTGATGGCGCGCCGTCCCTTACCGGCCTGTTCGCTGAATAATGGATGCAACAATAATATGACTTCGACTACGCCATCTCAATTTATTCAATACCGAATACCATATTGCTTTGACGATACATCCAACAATTTAAAGCCTGAATATTTAGAACTCCGAGTGATGTAAAACTTATTTTAAATATTGATGTCATTGATACTTAGTAATCCTCTTATTTCAACAATCAACTCTCATTTGTGGCGTTAGAATATCCTCCTCCGAATAAAAGGCTTTTATAAGAGAAACATGGGAACGTACACCTGTCGCTCCCCGCATTTTAGAATGGCGTCTGGCTAGAGTATTAAATATATTAGTATTCATTCCAAATGTATCACAGACGAAATGGCAGTTCCAGAATATTTCGCACAAATTATATTATTTGAAATATCCCATTATTTTTTAAGAAAATAGAACTCTGGAAATTTACGTAGCTCTGGCATGCTATATGCAAGCTTTATTTGCATAGTAAGCGAGTTGTTTAGTTGCTCTTTAAATGTAAGGAACTAATGTGTAGGTAGAGAGTTAGCCAAGCGGAACTGGTTATGTTCTGCTCGGTAATGTTTCACTAAGTAAAATTAACATTAGCTCTTCTGGGGTTTTAACGTTTTCAAAGTTTTGATTGAAAGAAACACAGTTCTTATTTGGGTTGTTGCAGTGAAGCTCCAATTTTCCCTGCTATCTTGGAAGGTCGGGGAAGTTAGGTGGATTCAATAAAAGTTTATGATTATACTCGGTGATGTTTCTTTTTCTTTAATCAAAATCCATTTGTGTACATCGTGTTTTCATGAGGGTGCAGCAGAATGCGTTTAATTCGTTAATAAATCAGGGTGCGGGGTGGTGCGGGTTCATTAGGCTGATCGCCCGGGGCCTTCCGGGGTGTCCGGCCCACTCCATGCACCATCCTTCTGTTGCTTGATGCATTTAATTTTGCGAGGGCATTCGATGATGGATGCGTCGCTAATTCCATTTGTCCATCAGCGGGCTTGTCGTTTACAAACCATCGATGCACGAAACATCAATTTGCTTTTGTTTCATAAATTCACTTAATTCATTTCGTCTATACCTATGTTGTGGCTCCACAATTTGATTTTAGCTAATTAAAGAATCAGCTTCTTAATCTGTTTTAATATCCAAATGAGAATCTTAGTTAAAATAAGTAATTAATTGGCTCTCATAACTTGGGCTTATCGCTAGCATAAATTAAGGTAGATTCGCGCGGCGCCTCGTCCACGCACGTAGTGAAACTTTTAATTGCATTGAGCTCTATCACTGTCGTCAACTGGGAGTTATGAACACCCACAGAGATTGTACTCTTCTCCGGGCTGCTAACAAATACATACATACCATGTAGCGTGGAGGACCAATTAAATGCATTATGAGGCATTAGTGGCGTGACATTATTTATAACCATCTAAATATTTTAAGCTTTTATAATCATTAACAATCGTAATTTAATCTAATGAAAAGCTAAATCTATTACAACTTTGAAATTAAAATCCTCGGGAATTATTTAGGATCTCGAGAGCCAAGCACGAAATGAATAATGGATTAATTAGAATTTTTAAATTAAAATTGTCACCGTGTATCCGTTCTGTGGCCAGCACAAACATAATACAATAGAGGCCAGGGCCGGACGAGAGGACTCATTAATTTAGATGATTGTACAATTATCTAAATATAAGCGGAGCGAGACGCCCACGCGGGGCAGGGGGTACTCCAACCCGAAAATGAGGGAGGGGAGCGGGCACTCGTTTTTAATTAAACCGGCGATGAAATGAAGTGGTCCGTATAATATTGCTTAGACATGTTTTAAAATAATTTTAACCCGTCTTATTACGAATGATTTGATGAAATAATTTCTACGTTCCTGGTCTATCCGACACTTGATAGTCATAATTGCAATCAACATTTCTTTGAAGATTATGTCAATAGCAATAGTTTGCCATCATACGTTTAGTTTAGTTCGTGGCTGAATGTAGATTGTAAGTCCGGAGGAGGCAGGAGCGAATAGGCCTAAGTCCTCAATAACAATGTTGGGGCCGGGGCGGGCCGCGGTGACGAGGCGCCTCGTACGCAAGGGTTGTGCGCCTCTCCTCTATTTGTTTTTCGTTAAAGCTTTAATTAAAAGTAGGTTTATTTTAAAGAAAATTGATGTTCAAAGTAAATAAATCCTTGATGGTTTAATTATCTCTTAGTAATTGAGTTTCACCTGACGGTAAAATAATTAGTGTTGTGCTCACGAGATGCTTATTAATTAATGATTTTGGAGATACTGTTGTACGGGGTAATCTATTATGATGTCTTCTTTGCTGATAAAAGTTTTAATTAATTCATTAATTCGGACACGTTTTTTGTTTTACTTACATTATAATTTTAAATACCAGCTTGTATAAGTTCAGTAACCGATTTATCTAGTGCAATCGCCTCAAAATTAATTGCACTGTCCATAAATTTGGAAAAAAATACACACATAAAAACTTCTATGTACCTACTTAGGTACGTATGACAAGAACACATCCATAGTATTAGACAAAAATAGTTTCTTCATAAGTTTCTTACTTTCAATAGTTGCATGTTATTTAAGTAGTCATGTCAATAATTGCACATCACTTCGGGTTGGAAGCAATTAGCCGGAGTCGCACGTGGCGCTCAGAAGTTAGCAAGCCGGCGCGCACTGCAGCCGGCACTGCCCCACCACCTCTCCGATACTTCCTACATCCAGCACCTCAGCTATTGTTATAATGTCTACAACGTGTCATAGTTTATTAGCTGATGCAGTCTGTTTACAAACATGCTGCATTGCAGTTCCACGCTAAAGACGTTCGATCGTTACAGCCAAACCACTAAGTTCTTCCCAATAGTTACCTAAAGGCTTTGTCCTCTGGGGTCTGTATGCCGCGCGTCCAGGCTTGGTGCCTCGAAGGGACCCGCCGGTCTCCGGACCGGCGCGATGCACCAAACAAAAAAACTTAACAATAACAAAAAAACACAATAAACGTATGAACTCAAGAAACTACACCGTCGAGCGCAGTCTCTTAACCTTTAAGTTCGACAGGATAAAAGACTGGTCACATAAAAACTTCCTTGTAAAACTTTAAAACAAAACTGTGCAGAGAACTTCGAAAAAAGTAGATATGTTTGTGGGGATCGACGACACTTCCCCGTCCGGCGTTTCGGTCGCGACTGAGCCACGCGGTCGCGAGAGGGGCGCGGGGGGCGGGCGGGCGCCGGCCCCGCACCTCCGCGGTATTATTTGATTAATTCGCCTCCCCCTTCTATACTCGGTGAGTCGTTACGAGGACGGCGACGTTAAGTTTTTAAATTTCAGTGAGAGGACCGCAACCTTCACCTACTCCTTAATACTTTAATTGAATTAATTAAGATCGACGGGCGCCTATAGGAGGTATGGGATTAAAAGAAATAATATACTAATTTGATATTGAAATATTTATTCTATACTTTAAATGGTACTTGGAAGCAATACGTCCGTCTAACAAGATCCCGTGACGCAGTGTGTGTAGAGTTAAATAAACAGTAGATTGTTCAGATAGAACAAAGAACAATGTTATCGAAAGTTAGGGGTATTAGTTTTTGCTTTATATAATCCAACACGCCCCCTCAAAAATTAATCCCTAACTTTTAGTCATTCGTTAGTTTACTATACAGTATCTAGTCTACAATTCAACATTACAAAGTGAATACCAACTTATAAATACGACGTAACATATTATACTTCCAAGTAAGGTCTGGGACAACTGTACAATAATGGTCCAACATTTGCTGCACAGGATCAGGGAAAACCCAGAAAAACCTGATCAGACCATTTCATAATGAAATTGTACTTAAATTAAAACTTATTCTATACCCAATCCTTTTCTCAGTCTTATAAAAGACACGACTGGTAAAGGTTTTGTCAACAAGTCTGCCAACTGGTTACCTGTGGAAATATAATTTAATTTTATTACATTTTTCTCAACTTGTTCTCTAGAGAAATGATATTTTATATCTATGTGTTTGGACCTTTTATGACTTGTTGGATTATTAGCTATGCTAATACATCCGTTATTATCTTCATATAAAATAATGGGCTTATTAATTTTAAGTTTATGCTTTCTGCCAGAGACTTAAGCCATAATGCTTCTTTAACAGCTTCATATAAAGCCATATATTCGATTCAGTAGACGAGACCGCTACTGATGTTTGTCTCTTTGTACACCATGTAATTGTATTTTGATCAAATAATTTAAACACATATCCAGTAGTGCTTTTCCTATCATTACAATCGTGGCCACCCCAATCTGAGTCGACATATCCACTTAGGATGTTATTGTAATTATTTCTTGTATATGTTAACTTCAAATCAATTGTGCCTTTGATATATTTTAAAACTCGCTTTAAGCATAACCACAATTCTTTATTGTTCTTATTTGTGTACCGACTTAAAATATTTACGCATGTACTTAAGTCCGGACGCGTACAAAGCATAATGTACATTAAACAACCGATCAGGTGACGGCATGGTGCGTCACACTTCTTATCAGCGTTAAGAGCTTCATAGTTTAATTTAAGCTCCATCGGTGTGTTTATAGGATTGCAATCACTCATATTAAATTTATTCAAAACGGTTTTAATGTAAGCACTTTGGTCTAAAGTAATTTTATCATGGTGTCTCTCTATTTTAATGCCCAAAATAATTTGATATCGTGTAAGTCGGTCATTTCGAATTTAGTCATTAAATATGCTTTGAAATTATTCATTGTTTGCAAATCTGCACATGCTATAACTAAATCATCGACGTACAAGATTACGTAAATATTTTTAGAAATGTCTCCTTTACCTTTCATATATATACACCTATCTACTGGGAGTTCTGAAAACCTATTTCTTTGAGACATTGTTCAAATGTTTCGTACCAACATCTAGCTGATTGTTTTAAGCCATAAAGAGCTTTGTTTAATTTGCATACGTAATTATCTTTACATTTTACACCTTCAGGAACTTTCATGTAGATTTCTTCCTTTAGTGTACCATTTAGAAATGCTGTTTTACATCCATATGATGAATCAGTAAATTATATTGATTTGCGTAGCTAATTAAGAATCTAAAGCTTGCTATTCTAGCAACTGGTGCAAATGTTTCATTATAATCACTAAGATATTCTTGACTGAAACCTCTAGCGACAAGACGTGCCTTATATCTTGAAGGTTGACCTGAAACGTCATTTTTAATAGTGAATATCCATTTACAGTCTACAATATTTTTATTTAATGGTTTTGGTACTAATGTCCATGTATTATTTTTCTTAAGAGAATTGAGTTCTTCTCTGACTGCTTTTTCCCACTGATTCCTATCGTTCAGAGATTTAATTTCATTTAATGATTTTGGTATATTACTTGTGATGGATAACGCACTATAGACATCATAGTCATTTTCATTATATGATTTACGCGAACATGTTTTCAGTCTTTCACTTCTTCGTAAATTTAAAAATTCATCAGGTTTATCCTGATTTTTGTGTTTCAAACTACTCTCAGATTCATTTTCAGGTTCATTCGGTATTTCATGACTACCGATTTTTCGAATTTTACTTGTACTGCATTCATCAGATTGAGAGCTATCTGATTTAGGGCCAGAACTATGAGACTTATAAGACACTGATTTTGTTACGGAGTCATTATCAGTTTCGTCTTGGGAATATGTATTATTACTCCGTTCAGGTCGTAATGAAGGCCTAGATTCGATAAAATTAGTCTCATCAATTACAACGTCCTTACAGTTTCATATTTTTCGAATTCTGTATTCCAAACTTTATAACCATTGGGTTCATAACCTACCAGTATTCCTTTCCACGACCTATTGTCAAATTTGTTTTACTGGTTTTATTATGAACATATACAGTTGAACCGAAAACTCTGAGATTTTTAACGCTTGGTTTCCTATCATGCCACATCTCGTATGGTGTCTTTGATTGACTTAAAGCTTTCGTAGGCGTAATATTTATTAAATAAACTGCAGTTAAAACTGCATTTCCCCAAAACGTTTTGATGCTTTAGTGCCATTTAACATAGCACGAGCTTTTTCTGTTATTGTGCGAACCATACGTTCTGCAACACCATTTAACTGTGGGGTCCTAGGAACTGTTAAATGATAGCTTATGCCTCTTTCTCTACAGTAGTTTTTCATTTCGGTGGATAAGTATTCACCACCGTTATCACTATAAAGATTTACTACTTTGAAATTGAATTTAGCCTCACTTTTAGCGACATAGTCTTTAAAAGCTGTAAACACTTCTGATTTGTAAGTTAACATATACACCACACAATAATGTGTGTATTCATCAACAAATAAAACAAAATAATTTCTGTTATCTATTGTTGGAGGTGTTATAGGACCACAAACATCTGAATGCACAATAAACAGAGGGCGTTTAATGTAACTTTTGTCTTTAACTTTATTAAAAGGCAGGCGAGTCTGCTTCCCATTTATGCATGCTTCACACAACTTATCATTTGGAGTTACGGTATTTATTTCATCTAAGTCATCAATCATATTATGACATTTTAACTGCAGGAATTTAGTTTTACTTATATGTCCTAGGCGTTGATGCCATAATTCATATTTATTTTCATTAACATAACATGCTTGGGAAGCGGATTCCCTTTATTACTGGTATTTTAAACTCTAGAACTATAAGATTATTCAATGTCTTACCTTTCATGATGATTTTACCTTCCTTTGTAATTTGTGTGCCTTTGTCATCAAATATTATGGTGAATCCTGCTTGCTGCATCTTTGATACCGATATTAAATTATATGGTACTTCGGCACAGAACAATACATTTGTAAGTATTCCTTGCACTCCTGTTTGACTGATAAGATTTATGTTTCCCCTTTAGTTGCTGAAATAAATGTATTGTTTTTAGCTACTGAAATTTTAAAGGAGGATTTAAACATTCAAACGATGTGAAGAGATCATCTCTATTTGTGATGTGATCAGACGCTCCTGAATCTAATAGGAATTTAATTGTCGAGTGGTCTTTTCATAATGGTATGCGCTTGTCATGAACGCAAATCCTGAAAAGAAGAATTCGAGGTCGTTCCCTCTTGCAGGGCAATAGTTTGGACTTGTCTTGTCCTTTCTGGGGCATTGTTTTGTATATTTGTCTGTCTTTTGAAATAGAAACAATCCTGTTTCTTGTGTCCTTTGCGTCCACAGTAATGACATTTCACAAATTTTTGTTTGTTTGTTTTCTTGAATGTTGTATTCTTCAAATAGTTTTGTTTTGTGCGATTGTATCTGTTTTTATTATATTTTTCTTCAACATGGAGTATCTTTAAACTGGTATCACGACTCTCGTTTTTTAATTTTACTTCGTGATCTAATAGTCTAGTTTTTACAAAACCGAGAGTGATATTTTCTTCAGATAGTGTCTCAATTGCAGTGATAACGCCATCATATGTATTCGGGAGAGTAAGTAATAAATGAGCTACTTTGTCCGTTTCCTCTAATTTAGCTCCAGCAGCTGATAATTCTGTCAGCAGATCGTCAAATGTTGAGAAGTGTTTGATCAAGGGTATATCGGCTTTTAATTTTAATCCCAATAATTGTTTTCTCAGCGCTAATTGAGTTGCTACACTTTTCCTTTCATAGATCGCGTCAAAATGTTTAAAAACTGCTTGAGCAGTCCCATTTTCATTAATATAATTAAGATATGAGTCCGCCAAATATTCGACTATAATACTTTTGGCTGCCTTATTATTCTTTTCCCACTCAGCGGATCGCGTTCCAGGAATTTCTTCGTCAATAACACTGAGCAAGTTTAACTCTGAAAGCAGTGTACGAATTCTAAATTTCCATACACTGTACTTTTCTCCATTAAAAGGCTTAATGTTTCTTTTCACTTTTTCCATTGTCACAACTTTATTTTTATTTACAACTATGCACTTTACTGTCACTACGCACTACTGAATGTTCTCACTACTAAATGTCCTTTTTCGCACTGGGCCCATAACCTATAGGAGGTATGGGATTAAAAGAAATAATATACTAATTTGATATTGAAATATTTATTCTATACTTTAAATGGTACTTGGAAGCAATACGTCCGTCTAACAAGATCCCGTGACGCAGTGTGTGTAGAGTTAAATAAACAGTAGATTGTTCAGATAGAACAAAGAACAATGTTATCGAAAGTTAGGGGTATTAGTTTTTGCTTTATATAATCCAACAGCGCCAACAAAGATTAGACGTTAATAAGCAAACGCTGAAGGACCCGTCCCGTTCATGGTTAATTACAGCGGCTGCGGCTGCGGTACGCTCGCAGGAAAAAATCCCAGCTTGAAATAATGAGTATTACCTACCGAGCAACGTAAGACCCGCTAATTGGTGCATTTACATACAGAAGTAAAACAAAGTCACTAGTGAGTTATTCGACGATGTCAGATGTTCTCAAACGACTGACGGCTGTACACGAAAACCTTGTTAAAGATTGAGTCTGTCCTGTCGGCCAGCCCGCAGCACCGACGACACTTTATGCATTTTGGTGAATATTAATCAATGGGCCGAATCCTTTTAGTGCTTACAGCCCATAGGAATACGAAACACAGGTACTGGAGTCCCATTGATTGACTCATTCAACAAGATCGAGTTTATTAACTTCTCGTGTTTCTTTTCTCTTATTTTAAGAATGAAAGCGTCTAATGTCACAACGATCAGTTTACCAATTAAGCCAACTAGAGTCGATTAGACGTTGACTATTGAACCCAATCCGTTAAGTTCATTTGTTGTTCCCACGGGCCGAGGCTGCGAAACTGAGGCACGGGGAATTACTGATGCGATTCCTTCGTTCCAAGTGTTACTCGACTCGTTTAGTTTGGAAACTTTTAGAGAACATTGGAAGAAATTGGAGTGTATTTTTGATTTGCACATACTGAATTTTTTAAAATTTTTATTTAATGAGCTTTAAAGCTTTAGATAAACTTCTGAGCGGATTCATTACAAAAACGAATAAATCATCAATATAGTTCCATGTATTAACTAGCAGAATTCTTAGAACAAGAGACGTTTTAAATTAAGTCTGTCAATTTTCGTTTATTTCTGTGAACATAAAAAAGTGAATCGAATCGAAAAATAACCTGAGACATCCCCCACAGGAAACTCATTACACATTTCGTGTCGGGTTACAAGAAAGAGGCCGGTCTCGATTTCTGGTTAATTCAATAATTTTACGGATGGAGCATTATCGGGCTAATTCGGTTTAGTTCGGTTTAGCCCGATCGATCAACCGATGCGCGGGCGCAGGTGGGCGCTTCACGAAGTAAGCGCACCACCATCCCGTATTATGAAACTTTGAAGTATTTTAATCTCAGGATTTAAGTTTTTATTAATTTTTAAGTTTTTATTGGGTCTTTAAATTATCTAAGTACATAATAAAAACTTACAGTTATTAGATTCCAGTCTTCGATAATAATCTTAAGCGTGCAACTTGGAATCTGCTTATTTATTATTTCCTTCATTTTTTTGGGCTTTCTGCGGTCACAGGTGACAGCTGTCATTGCACTAATACCATCAGCTACAATAAACAGATCACAAAAATATCTACTCACTGTTTTAGTTAAACTGACATATTTTTTTTGTATATTTTAATATTTTCTTATAATTAGATTAACTGACAATAAAAGTAAAATACATCAATTTAACTCTTTGAAGGTCCTCAGTTTTCGTGGTACGAGGAAATCTCTTACAAGACTGCTCCGCTTTGAAATTAATCTTTGTTTAAAGTTAATGGGCCTTATTAATCATGGGCATTATGTCTAGATGAATATAATGTGGTAATCGGTGACTCACTTCAAAGATATCGAGGCTTTTATTACGAAAACAAATGCACCGTTACACAACCTGTCCGTTGCTCTATTACATTTAATAGATCCGGAACACAATACAAATTACACTTTAAGGCCCTGCATTAAAGCTCATAATGAACTTAGAATTATTCATTCAAAGATACCGGGGCAGGTGAATGTGTTACCAATATTATATTTCTTAATTAATAGAGGTGAGAACACTCAGATCCACGGGAATTTAATATAATGGGCTTTATTCCCGACTAATTTAATTGTAATGCCATTAAAGTGTGGTTTTAATTTTATGGCTCTTTCTAATGTGATTGTGTTTATAATAACTTTATACATTGTATCGGCAGCTGCTTCAATTAGAGAGGTTATGTAAATATATTTTGTGAAAGTTGTATTAACGACTACGCTTTGTGATTGTGGGTGTACTTTAGAGAGTCTTCTTAATCCTGTAAGTGTTCTTATTAAAAGGATGATATTCATGTAACCTTCTCTGCATCAGTATTATAGCGCAGACAGTAATGGGTAGCATTCCCCTTCTGTCTGCCAAAATGTGAGGCGCCGAGCGACGCGGGGACGTCTCATCCTCATCCAATCAGGATAATGTGTGATACCCGTCAATCGTGTAAGTGCCTTCAAATTGTACTCCACAAGGTAAAGTTTGCTGTTATCGAGTGCACTTTTGTGATTAGCTCGTGGTTTTCTATACATGTGGTTTATTTGAAGCATTGAGAACAATCTGGATTCAACCAAGCAATAAAAACGAACAAGGCGGCTAAATGCAGACATCTTATTTCAAGATTAGTTTAACATATTCACGTCTCTAAAACGGGTAACAACGAGACAAGGGTACAATTAAGGCGGTGGCACACTGCACCGTTGCAGCGGAGGGCGGGTGTTGCGCGTCGGTCACAATGCGCCAAATGACGGTCGGTACGCAAATGAAGAATATTGTCGGACGGCGTGAATGCTCCTTAATGACGCGTCGGGCCCAGGCCCACAGGCCCCGTGTGCCGTCCTCACCCACACGACATTTGCGCGATTGTCTATCATTGTCGAGGTAACTCCACATGGGGAGTGTCTTTTGAGTCGGCTTGTATGCCGTATGCGTTGAAGTCAAGTTTTAGTGTGGTGTTAGTTGGAACCGTGGTGCGAAGTGCAAATGCATGAAGAGGGCAATCATGTAGTCTTGTTCAGTTGCAAATAAACAGAGAGTATGTATATGTATACTATGTGTACACTTTTGTACTCAAACTACCATACGATGACAAAACAATGGCATGTAAATGATGAGATAACATTAGAAAAAAACACAAGGAAATGATGAAGCATCATTCCATTAGTCATTTCCAATTTGTTTTTTAACAACATTCTTGCAATACTATGCCCAAGTACAGGCGCAACTATAAATATTCATCAACAGCCAGTACTCTGTAGTGGAATTCGGTGAGTATTTGTACTTGCGTGCGCGTACGCACGTTCGGGTGCCAAAGCAACAGTTACACAAACTGAGTGGAGTGGTGTGCCGACACTCCAGCTAGCACTGTCAACAATGTACCAACATGTGATTTGTGCCTGTACATAAGTCAACAAATCATCATTCCTTGAAAGAAAATGTGAAATATTTGGAAGCACTCACCTAGAAGACGTAAGTAAAAACACTAGTACCAAATTCTACCAACGGGTTAAAAAGCCAAAGAGCAAAACACCGAAATGAACGAGCGAAGCTTTAACTACCTTGCCCTAAAAACTCTAATACGTGATAATCACAAAACATTAGAGCAGTCTTCCTAACATCTTCACTTATTACAGTTACAAAAGTACTAATAACTCCATAAATAGGATCGTGAAATGCTTCTCTTAAATATCATACTCGTGCCAAAGCTAAGACAGTTGGATGTACCAGTACTAGTTCTGCAAGACAAACCGCGGTTGCAATTTACATTATGAGGGCACTAAATGTCGAACACTGACGTTCCCCAGCACGCCGCGGGACGCGAGTTTATGAAACTACTTTTAGTGCCCACAAAACTAGCAAAATTTGTTACAAGTAATTAAACTGACAGTGATTAGCCCGTTTTAGGAACTCACCACTTTGCCACTTCAATGATTGATGGTCATGCCACTTTACATAAAAATAAGGACAGTAGGAATACGGTTCAAAATGAAAATGTGTGATTTATCGCAAACTGTGGTTTCATGTATAAATCCAAGAAAAGTTCGGAATACAGCTTTCGTAAATCTGCGTTCAAGCTGGATAGCTGCCAAATTCCTACAATGCACGGGTTGCGGTTGTAACGTTTCTTTCTATTGTAATATTATAATACCTTAATCACATGTTAAACATATGATTAGTGAAGACTGCAAATCATTCGAGGAAGGAATATAATTGCATCTCACTAGTTTATGTATTGGGAAGTTTAAAGTTAAAGCGAAGAAAGTTGGCGCGACTGGCAGGTGCGGAGATTTACGGTGCGCAGTTGACCTCTGCCAAGCAAATTGCCTTCACAAAAGAAGCGTTGACGGGGACGCACAAAACGGTTGACCCTAACCTTGGCAATCAGACGAGGGATCCTGCTATGTGAAAAAGATCTTAATTGACTGCTATTTGAATGTTTTGTGCCCTTAATTATGTCGATATAAAGGGTTGCGACGAAATTAATTAAAACGTTTCCTTTTTAAAAACTAAACGTAAACACGAATACGAAATGCCCATAGCAGCGGAAGTCATCGACAATTATTTTGAAACTGGAGAACATTGTTTACACATACTGACGTGATGCAGATAAACAGATTAGAGAGTTATTATTTCCTAAAACAGATACCAAATATTTGCTTATCAACTGGCATGGTGTTGCTTATTCTCAGAACATCACATTACCTCGATTTGGGGACTGAGAGATCAAGGACGAGCAGACTCGTGGCGTCATCGAACGAGAGCGCATTACGTTCGATTGTAGGGCCAGGCGCGGCCTAATTGCCAGCATTGTGTCGGCATGCAGATGTGAATGGGCTTTGATTTGGGCCCGGGGGCGCGGGGGCCGGGGCCAGGGGACAAATCGCTCGTTACGGCTGCAGGTAAACTTTCATTGAGCGTCGGAAGGCGTCGGACGTGAGAGGCGGCCGACAAAATGCCCTCGTTATTCGCCGCCGAATCACTCGCTCATTGTGCTCCGGGAAACGGTAGACGCGGTCGCCGAATCACGAAAAAGACTTTAATGAGGCGTGGGAACGCTTTAAATGAACGATTGTGCAGGAGCTCGGATTAATGAACGATTGATATTAGAGTGGCCCTGATTAACACCCATTACAATGATGCGCCAGAAAAAGTACTGGCGGTAACTTTGTCAATTCTTCGACGTTAATGTAATAGATTCGCGGTTTCGGAAATTTCGGCAGTTCATCGAACCACTTGTTGCTCTGTAGAGGGTGAGAGAAAAACTGAGTGTCGGGCGAGAGGCGATCCCCCCGCTCCCCGCGGCCTCCCCCCACACTCCTCTGGACCGAACTCGACACCACGCCAATTAAAACCTGACTCCTGGCGTTTTGTCATGTAGGTATGGCACGCGTTAGATTTAGCTAGCTGTGTTGAATTTTAATTGAATCAATGTTCTAGAAATATTTTTTAATTGGCACAAGCTAGCATGGCGTGTGAACATGGTCTGACCAGGTTATTTGGGCTCTAAACGTGGCTATTTTAATATGTAAAATTAAACTGTTGCTAAGACGCTATAATGGGAGTCCCTACCTACGTACAAGCCACGTACAAGTTGGTAGTTACGAACAATGTGGGGTGCTTAATTAGTTGGCATGAAGTGTGTAGTGCGGTGCATACTGCAAATATCTGTGTGAGCACCCCAGTGCGTGAGACAGGTGGCGAGGGCGCGCGGCGGGGCCCGCCTGACGGGGCCCGGGGCGCAACGGTGTAACAGTTGCCCGCCATCACCGACATGTGCCCACTATTTGTATGTAAATTAAAAATTTAATTAACAGCTAAAAATAAACACCATTACTTTCCATATTTTAATGACTGAATAAATACTAGTTGTTAATATAATTCACTTAATATGTCCGCGTAGTTGCTGGAACAAGTATTTAATTAGTTAGGTAGGTATTGCTTAGCCTTTCACTTCAAGTTGCCCGCGGCTTTGAATCAGCTTAGTAACTCGGGATGACGTAATTTAAGGATCAATCGACAATGATTTACTATGCTCGCAATGAGGTCAACGACTATGTACCTAAGTAAGTCGGTAGTGCTCTTACTTACAGTGACGTTTCGTCTAAATCAGAGCATATGTCAGTAAACTTAAAAAATAACAATGTACCTAATACCAATTAATATTGATTTTCTAAACACATTAACATTACACGTCATGTTAATTGGCTTTTTAGAGCTAAAAGAAGTTTGCAAGTAAACGTGGTAGTAACAATATAAATATTATCAGTTTAATATTATGAAAACAAAGTATAAATACGAATGGAAAAGTGCAGACAGTGCACGTGTCTGTTGTATGGTGGAGACCTAAATAAATTTAATTAAAGCTATCAGGTTTTTTTTTCAGTCAAAAAAACACGGTGTATTCTGGATTAACGATTGAATATTTTTTTTACACTGGTTTCGAAATATTTAATTTATTTCATGTCACAAGGGTTTGAGCTAGTTTGGGATGACAAATAGTATAAAAAGAGACCCAAAATAAAAAGGTCTCGTTGGTTGAATAACATAGTGTCATAATATATTAACATTTTTAGAGTGGGACCCAACCGTAAACCGGAGTCAAGTATCTTCAAAAATGCCAACTGTTTGCGTGGACAATGGTTTGAACATGATCCTTTTTGGTAAAAAAAAACCTTTATGGTAAAACGCATTTGTCTAAATAAAAAAAGTTAATGAATTAAAAGGTGTCATGCTCCAATTAAAGCAGTGTTGTGCACGAAGAGACACGTGAGTTCAATATTTCATCTCAAAGGCAGCGTGCACACTGCGGTCTCGGCCGCACTCGTTCCACTCCTACAATTACGCGCTTGTGTCATATTTACAGCCCAGGTAATTGCCATTCAATTACGAGGCCAGCCCGCTGTGCATCCGAACGAGAGGTCCGACACCTCGCCGATATCTCCGTCCCGTTTCCCCGCGGCGTGCAGCCGGCCAGCCATCAATCATCGAACACCCCCCGCTGGGTGCCCGTAGGGATGGGAAACGTCACAAAGCGAGTATCTCAGTCCAACAATACTCGATAAGTGGGCAAACGCCACGCTAAATTGATTCCGAACCGATTCTGATCCGAACGTTGTTTAGCCGCATTAATTTAACTCGTCCGCTTGTCATTCGTGTTGCAAAATATAGTTATGACGAATAATATTAGAAATTATATTTAAAAAATTGATTAATCGCTTTTAACGATGTTCTAGGGTAAACAGGTGCTTCTAAATGTTACCTGATCTATGTGTTTGGCATTTGTAGTCTAAGCATTATTCGTTATGTATTAATGTCTATAAATTATCTATGTTTGTTATATCCCTACAGGTTAATTTGCATAATCGATGGCTTATAGCAAAATAATTGAAGTTTTATACTACGTAATTATCAAATGAATAATTGCCATGGCACCGACATAGGCTTAGGAAAAAAGATAAGAAATGGATAGGATATTTACATTAAATAAATAAGCCAATTAAGAAAGATAATAATCATTTATGAAACGCGAGACGCACATAGTGGTATTTTATTTGTAAAATACTATGCCATTAAAGTGTAATGATAGGTTGTAAAGTATCGATACAAATGGCGCGTGTGTTGCAGCCCTAGGTTGTAGCACAGGTATGCAATCTCGCCTTTATACCATCACCCTATTGCACTTCGGTGCTCGAGCCAATCTTTCAAATTGAGTTCAGTGCGATGTAGGGAATAATGTGATTTAAAACCAATAACTTAGTTATCTCTATCATTTATTTATGTTTCCTTGATTTGATTTTCATTTATAGGAACCACTTTGTGGATGAGTGGGTGTGGGAAAGTAAGGAACTAGTAGATGGATTTAAGTTGTTCTATCTGAGTGGTATGCAGCTAATCTAATTATAGTTAATAGAAATTCGATTAATCCTGACTCCCACCAGAATATAACATGTAACTCCCAGGTATATTCCGATTGTTTGTCTCATGATTGGGGCTTGTATGAAAAATGTTTATGGGTATATGGTCATATGGTGTCTGTAATGTAACTTTGAAGTACGGAGACTTTAAAATTAATACTTCCAAAAAAGTTCAAAGTTAAAATAGGGTTTCCTGTATTTACGATTTTACACATAGTCTTAATTATGTTTTTTAAGTTGCAATGATTTAAAAAAATCCTTTAAAATTCTCATCAAATAAGTAGGTACAGTACTTTAAGCTTGCTAGTACCTTAAGCTCTCATGGTGCTAATTAGCGTTTGAAACTTAGTCCTGTTCACTAGAAGGCCAGTCTAAGCCTTCTAACCTGATTCTGAACAAATTAATGAACTTGCAGGATTTTGAAATATTTGACTTAATTCTTAGGCTGTAATAAAGATGTAATGTAGTCAAAGTGGGTCAAGTTTAAAGTATATCGATAGAATATCAGGTGACAACCTAGCTAATTTTCTTAACAATTTCACAGAATATAGGGTTTTATTCATAAAGAAATAATTACTAATTTTATTGAAACTTATTTGGTTGTTATTAACTTTGAAGATTTAGATACCTAAAAAATTATGTGGCATATGTATTATTCTCACAGTTGAGACAAGCTGACTTTGATTTTTAAAGTTACCTACCATTGTAACCATGTTGTACATTATATTGTATTTGGCTATATTGACTTTAGCGATGGCCTTTTGACCTTTTGACTTTTTAAATAAACTAGAAAGTTACTTATCCATCATACAACCACTACATACCACAAAATCTATATTATCTCACAAATGCAACAAGTTGTTCTTAAACAATTACCAATTCATTACACACACTATCAAATCTCATATATTAATAAAAAGTACCCTATTCACACATATGTAAAGTTTTCTTTGTGCGAGCGGCTTTAGAAATAATTGAATATGACAGACAATACGTCCCGTACTGGCTTAATTAATCCAGTTTATTACTGCTAATTAAAATGAAATAAATGTATTTTCATTTTTCGGGCTTCTTTTTCGTTCATGATGTTGGTACTATAAAGTGTGGGTAGTATGTATCTGTTGTATCCTATCCTTAAAATAGGTTTAAAAAAGTAGGTTTCTTCACTACGGTTTCAGCCACTAAACTAAAACGAATATTTGACATACTACATACATGCTTAGTTTACTGCACTGTAAGACGATTTTATCTGGGTCATCATACCAATAAAAAATTGTTGGTTTGCTATCGATACCTACATGTATAAATAACATTTTGATTTTCCGTTAACAATACAAACAATTTTATTCATTTAACAAAATATACAGCATCATTTAAAAGAAGAAAGAAGCGTGTTCCGTCGTTAATTAAGCATAGCCAACATCGAAATAAATGCCAGTTTCATATTATAGTTTTAATTAATACCTTTATAATTAAATACAACGGGGCGAAATGGGAATTGTAGTAAAAAATGTGCAAAAATGCACGTTCATTAAATTGGCTACGGAATAGTTAATGTTAAGACAGTGTGACCATGATTCACGTTTTATGGAAACTGTCTCTCAAAGACAAAAAGTGAGCTGTCACTTAAATTAAATTTTGAAATTAATAACATGATAAAGTGTGGATGACGTACAGAATGACGTCAAAGTATACAAGTATTTTGCAATATGTGAGAATTGTGTTGTAATAGTCTTCCGCTTTGCATGCAAATTCTGCTGATAAACTTTGGTCTCCTGGGATAATAAAGGTCAGACAATCTAAGAAAAATATTTGTAGGTCAAATTAATCGATATCGGATTTGAAAAAAATATCAAAATTATTAGTTAGTTTTGATTTCCTTATGTTCTGATCGTGTGTTCTTATTCATAATACTACAGATTATTTAAACAAAATATTGCAGCTTGCATATTGACATTCCCCCTTATGCCAGTTTCATTTGGGATGCGTGCAGCTTGTTTTCTTCTTCCATGCTCTCTTCTATGTCATCTCATAAGTATCTTTTTAGCCATGTCAACTTTCACACAGTCCATCCGCATTTCTCTGGTCGTCCCATCCTTTATCCATTACACGTTTATCAAATCAAATCAAAATATACCTTTATCGTCAGGCTACATTGGCCCATAGATATACTTAGATATCCTAAAGACTATCACATATATAATTAAATACAAAACATTGCTCAAAACCTTCTCAATCAAGGATTTTTTTAAACCAACTAGGTATGTATTTGAAATGGTATTTACATAAAACTAACTTACTCTTTACTCAAACACATAAGAACTTATATAAGAAAAATACCGAGCATTAAAATGTCCCGCTCCAAACAAAACTCCTGGTCACAATATGTATAGACAAAATTAACCGGAGATTTTTCTCGGAAAAATCCAAGGCTTGCTTGTTTCAATTACGGTTACTAATGAGTTGACTTGTGCTCACTAATTAGCCACCTTGCTAATTAATCACAAGCAGTTCACCTTGTACGAGAAAGTTCATTTTACTCGGTTCTTGTTTACTCTCCTAATTATTTCCCTATTATAAATAGATGCGTAGGTACTGTCTTGCTGAGTCAGTTTAAGTTATTGTTTTAATGGAATTATTTAATTTTATTTTAATTAATTGGTTGGATATTTGCTTTATTGTTTTAATGTTGTTTTTTGTTGTTTTAATTAGCGCAATGATTTATTGTTTTATAGTAGGTGTGCTTAGATAATTATTTTTCTTTAATTTCATTTTTATTACTGGTATTTTAAAGAAGAGGAGGTAAAGAATGTTGAATGATTTGTATTTGATCTAAAGTTTGCCTCTGGAAATCGTATTGCTGTCAAACTTTGTTCGTTTTTTTTTTAACAACGTCTATGCCTTCATTAAGCTTTTACAAACATCACGTAAGCTAAACTCTGCTAAACTCACAAATAAAATTAAGTTTAGCAAAAACAAATCAGACATTAAACATGTAAAAAATAAAACATAAATGCTAAAACCAACTAATTGAACTGCCATTAGCAGCTTACTAAACAACTCGAAGCAATAAAAACTATTCAATAGCTAATCCGCTGCCATCTCGCGACCACTAGAAGAAACTCTATAAATCCGTGTGTGACCAACCAGTACCAATTAACAGTATTAAGCTTATCTTACATAGCTCATTATAACAAGTAATGGTGGTATAAGTGGCTTCAGTTAGACTTCATTATTTAATGTCAAAGATTGGAGCTTACCTCGCCCATCACACGGCGACACGAGGAACTTGTTCGTGTATCATTCCAGCTAGTGCATAATCAACTCTAAGTTGAAGGCCATAGAGTGGGGATTAGATTGGTGGTTGTGTGTAGGTGACACCAAAATACAAGTGCTTCAAACAGTTATAGTGATGTACTTCCATGAATGTTATGGTGCATTCAACCAATGTGCCACCTGTCAAGTCCGTATCGGGACTGTGACATGAGAGCTTTCATTTATTTAGACGGGCACAGATTTACTTACATATCTTCTTTTGAGACAGATTCTGCATAACAGTATGGGATGATAGTACTAATGGATTTAATAAGTATTTTGTAGTTGATGTGACTGACTAATATGGGATGATACTGACATAAATACAGCTGTTCTCTATTGCAGCAGTTCTATAAAGATGACTTTTAAGTTGCTGTCACATTATAATTGTTTATTCTCTTTTTCGCGACGGATTCAAGAACAAAAACAATTGATCAAGAAGAACCCAAAGTCTTTATTAGGATCTTAAACGTAACTCATGATGACATAGGTATTTAGTTATTTCTTTTGTTCATATTATCTTAATCCCTTTATATAGACACCTCTTTAGTCTTATCCTTAAGAGAATATTCAGAGTCTCCAGCAGTAAGAACGAAACACCCCGATGAAGTACAGGCTGTAGTCAGTTGGTCATTATCCCACGTAAACGACTAAAGAGGTCGGTTCAATGTGTAGCCTCAGGCAATCAATTTGTTTCTGCCTGTGTATCATTGATACATTTATTACACGGCGATTGTTTCTCTGTGATGTAAGGCCTTATTGAGAAATTGATGCTATTAGATCTGAGATGCCTTGAAAAATTACGTGAGTATCTTGAGATAGGTGTTGTTGCTTTGGGGTACAATCGAGGTCAAAGATGTGTATATTTATAATAATCTAGCTATTTCAACTACATCCCCACCCGCAGCCCAGATAAAATAAAGCCTATGTCTAATCAAACTTCCGAATATTGAAAGAATTTTTCAAATCGGTCCGGTAGTTTTGGAAACAAAAACAAACAAAGAACGTTCCCCTTTATAAGGGAAATGCTAAATAACTACGGAATCAAAACCATGAATTCATTGTTAACTTGAAAATCAAACCTCAAGCTCCTTCATACAATCTAGCATCATATTCTGCCACAAGAATTATCTAAAAAAAAATCTTGCATATTTCACATCTTTCTCTCCTACCATAAAACAAACAATCATTTGCATAAACAGCATCGCTGAGAACTAAACACTTTTTACTCATAACTATATAGGTCATAAAACTTAAGCATAAGGCCCCCACTTTACCGCAAAAACTTAGTTAAAGTGTAAAAAGCCTACTGCCGTATGTCATTGTTTGCGCAACGAAATGACGAATGCGGGACTTGAAGAAAAAAGTTTACCAAGACACAAAAACTGTCGAGTATTTACTTTGCCTCTGGGATTTTACAATTCTTGCGTACACGTTGAAAAATTAAAACAATGTTCTTGCAATTTGTTTTTAAGTTCTTCGTGGGAAACAAAATATATTATGTAGTTAAAAACCACTTGTGCAGAAGTATCGATAAAAGGCTTCAACTGGCACAAATTCTGCAATAGTTTTACTATGACTAAAGCCTTAAATAACAACAAGAAAAGACACACCTACATATAAGGATTAATATTTAAAAATACACGCAATAAATAAACACATCAACACCAATAACCCTTAACCCGAAACGAACAAACAATCGATCAACGATAACCACCAAAATCGGAATAAACTATTCAAAGCCTCATTATTAAGCGAAATTACAAGTTAACGCTATTGAAGACACGGCTAATCGGATTGTGTGGAATAATGAGATTCTGATAGCGGCCCATGTATCCCCGATAGGATCTACAGATAGTCGCGAGTCACGTTGCGCGCGCGCACGCTTTACAACTTCATCAACGACGAACAAACCTTATAAGGTAAAGCCCGAAACAATTATTTAATGTCGGCGACTCATAATTAAAAGGTAATATGAAATTTATGGACGATTGTCATTTGTCAGGTAAACATAAATCATCTCGATGGAACAAGTTTTATAAAGGTGGTATTATTTGAAAACGATCAGTTCTATACATGGGCGATGCGGAAAGCGGACATCTTGCAGCGTATAAACTCGTTTAGTTAAATTGAACGCCTTAAATAGCAGTTTAGAAATTAAAAATCGATAGACTTAAGTTTTTTTTTTAATGTGTGTGCAGATGAAAAAGATACGGGTATTTAATGTCTATTGGCACGAACATCGATTAATATCAACAAAAGAATTTTGTATAAATTATTTATAGTTTTTCACGTAATAACCGTTCTTGGGTCCTCATTAAGGTTAACAACGCAAAATACAGTTATTTTTAGCTGTTTATGGAAAGCTTTTGTAAGTTTCCTGAAAAAGTTAAAGTGAAATATTTATTCGGCTGTTCGAAGTTAATAACTATTGATATTGTTGATAAGAGCTTTTCAGTTAATACTTTACCTTGAAAATGCATCTTGTGTTGGTCTTTATAAACGAATTTTCCTAATATATTAATTGTTCCATATTCAGTTTCTACCTCACCTTTAAATGTAATTCTTATTTGAACGTAAATAAACATTTTGCAAAAATGTTTCAATAGTTTATAAAGGAACACAAAAGCTTCGTAACAAAGCAAATCAAAATATATGACATAATTAATTAAAATGTTTATCGGGAATAAAACAATTGCAGAATTTACGTTTAAAATGCAATTTATCAGAACATGTTCCTGTTGAGTCCACTCGGTAATTAAACGAGAGCTTTCACTACAGTAATGGAATTCAATTAAAACTCTAACGCAGTGTATTCAGCCGTTGATACCGACTTACTAGCTAGCGTAAACTTCCGCTGCATACAATTAATTAAATTATCATTGGAAGGAGCTTTTTACAAGTTTCATTCAATTATTTAATTGAAATTCTTGATTGTCTACGTGTCTACACAGGTTAATCGAATCCCCAAATTCAATTAGCTAATTAAACAGGGTAAGAAAGTACAACAAAACTATAATGGAGAAGCGCAGCAAAGGCATCTCATATTGGCAGTAGAGTCGCGATCGATGGCGCCCCCTCGCGGCCCCCAATCAGCTCCATCAAAACTCGAGCTCATTACTCAAAATCAATTAGCGTTATTAGTGCGGCGCGTCTTCGTTAGCCCGTGATGGAGGGTAATTTATTGGCATCTCTTAATTAGGGATAAGTCTAATTGGAGGCTTAGTCGTAACGAGGCCCTCGAAATCTGACGTCCCGACGAATAAATTGGTCGGCCGGGGCACGGCCTCTGCGCGATGGCGCTCGGGCTCGGCGCGGCGCCGCACGCACTCCGCTCCATCACCACTGATATTTGACGTGCCAACTCGATTTATGCTCCTCAACAGTACTCACTTTAACGACTGCTCTAATAAGTTCCAAACATCGACTTAGCCCTGGCTTAAAAGGATGCGTCATAACGTGTGGGATTTAGTAGACGGTAATGAAAGTTATGCGGTTCCACGTCTAATGCCGGTCTTGGGACTACTAAAACGATTTTAAAGTCGCACCACACGAGACGTTTAGTTAGCGAATATTGATTTTAAATGTGGTTTGACGTGAACATAATGCATTCTAGTAAGACTAATTCGGTCTGGTGGGATCTGTGGCGAGCGCTAAGCGGTGCGGTCGGTGCGGTCGCCGTTCAAAGCGGTTCGAACAAAAATAAAGGACGGATATAAAGCATAATAAATAAAAGAGTGCGGACAACGGCATGATCAAGTGCACCGCGCGATGTAACGCGATACTTTGTAGCGTGCCTTATTCCGACGAAAGGTACCCCCCGGCACCCCTCCCGCGGCCCACAGAACTGGTCAACTCTATAATTAGTTCGCTCCTCTGTGACACACTACGTGGAAATAATTTGTGTTTTAATAATGAGATGAATTTAGATCTTAGATAAGCCCCGGCCCCGCTTCTATTACGGTTACCGTGGCCCAAAAGTTAATCGACCACGAAATATTTCGACTTAACAACTTGAGAGGAAAGAGGAACTTGAATATGGGTTGACTATACCATTTTGTACTTAACTACTATTGAAACAAAATGTTAAGTTTTAAAGACTGCATAATTACAGGAGCATAAATTCTCCTTTGTACAAGCCGGACAAATAAAAGAAAAACTACCCATAAACCATACTTCATTAAAGATTTAATCCTGCACTCGCCGTACTTGCGCTTATCAATAAAAAACACGTATGAAGTATTAAAAATCTCTCACTTAATTGTTCCAAATCGATATACGGCTCGAGAGCGCCAAAGAATCGGTTTAATGCCAAATCGAATTACGATCAGACGATGCAGGAACAACGGTGGCTCGGAGCTGTGTCAACACATTATATTTTTAAACACGCGACTGCTATTATTTGGATAACGTTGACCTTGAATGTTTGTACAGGTGTCCATCTGTATTCATGTTCAATACCTCGGATAATTGTTAAATTAGACGCACTTTCGTTTCATGTTTGTTTGTGGAAAGGAACCATGAATTATTTGTGTCTATCATTCGAAACTACTTCTTGAATGAACTGTTTGGTAAGATCATGTGGTTAAGATCATAATGATGATCATCTTAACTTTTCAGTTTGTGAATCATTGTTAGACCATTGGCTAGTATTATATAAACTTTCAGAACTATAAAGAAGTCTTTGTAGAAATGATGACAACTTACCACCAGCCATAAAAACTAATTGAAGGTTCAAAGTTTCCCTAATTAAACTTCTGGCTAAACTATGAACCAGCGTTTACGTTCAAAACGTGCAGAATATAACACAAAACTTTCTTTCATACCAAAATACCGAGAAACCAACATAATGACTAAAAATTTCTCGCTATAGAACAATTCGCCATTCAAAACGGTCATAAAGATCACCGCGCTAATCCCTGAGCGTTTCAAATAAAACCGAATGGACCGGCTACGTGGCCCATACATTACCCTTTCTTAGGACGACGTCTCGGCGGACTAATGCCTACAATGTGTATTATAGCATTTAATATAATAATAACGTAATGAAACGTCTCGCGCGAGGGGCGAGGGTGAGGGTGCGCGGGCGGCGGGGAGGGAGCCGCGGGAACCGGTCGCCGGAGGTCATCGGCAGCGAGCCTTCCGCGACCGGTGTTGCCAGCTTAGGCCGACTCGGTTGCCCATTTATGTAGTTTTTCGAAACGGCTGAGGTTAACTGGGACAGCCCGTAACATTTGTTGCCTTTTTAAGTCGTCTATTAGTCTTGCACGAGGCAGCTACGGACAGGATACATTAGAAGTAATGATCTGTGCATGCAAGTCTAGATTATGCAAAACTTTTTTTATCGACTAATGGCATATCCGCTTGGCGCTTCTTATTTTCGATTTTTCTTTAAAAATATAGAAAAAGTTTAGTCACTATAGTGTTACAATTATTGAAAAATGTCGAAAAGTCCCAAGCTATATGGAGGTTGGCAACCCACGGACGGCTATGGTAATGCTCCAACGCGTCGCCCGCGCGTATGTTAATGCTCCATTAAGATTATACTAATTGAAAGCCAATAAATACAACGGCTATGAATATTAATTTTATTTGGCTTCGCGCTGTTACTGAACGGACCAGTTTCTGGATCGCGTGCGACGAATTACTCGCGACTCTTTCCAATATTTAATGTAAGACAACTGATGACGGACTTGAAGAACGCCGTTCACGTTAAGCTTCAGTGAAAATCACTTTAAGTTTATCGGAATCTTAATTTGATAGCTTAAGTAAAATGGACAAATTGTTGTGAACCCTTTACTTCGCATTGCCGTGCCATTCGATTGCGTGTGTGATGTTAAGCTGATCTATAACAAAGTGTAATAACCCTCAAATGTCATTAATTGAGCACGCGTGACGCTACTAGTTATCGACAAGTGTGCCACCGGTAGCAGCGGGTTGCGTGCGTATCTTCGACATCCAACTAGCGTGACGTCTCGATATTCCTGTCAATCCCGTTCGTCGTCGATTACACAGGACAAATCAATTACCGCTCGCATTCCACCGGCAGCCGACCGACGAATTCTCTGTCACGATCCTATCAGCCGATGACGAGACCTCTCATCGAACGGTATGCAGAACATTGCGCGCCCCTGTCCGCCCCTAAAGACTAGATTTGCACATAGAGAGCGATGGATCGCGCGCTTCCATCAATTGTCCGTGAATTCCACGCATTCAAACATACGTCTAGATCAGTGGTTCTTAACCTTTTTGACATGAGGGACCACTTTAACTAAAGTTTGTCTTGCCGGGGACCACCTCATCTGTTTACCTAAATTAGCACTCATTTCGTTATTATTTATAAAAAAAAAAACTGAATTTTTGGGTCAGTTCTACTCAAAGCTAAACGCATGTTGGCAGTTGTGTAGGTAAGCAAATGCAAATGAAGAAAAAGTTGCCTATGTAGATTCCAAATGCGCGAGCGAAGCGAGCGCGAAATTTTTATCGGACTTAAACCAAATATTACGTAAAATGTAACACAAACGTATTTAACTTTTTGTTTGTTGGCAAATGCCAAAATAAGGGCTATAATATTGTTTCTGAATACGCGAGCGAAGCGAGCGCGAAATTTTTATCGGACTTCGACCAAATATTACGTAAAATGTAGCCCAAACATACATTTTCATGAATGGGGGGACTAGTTACCGCACACACCCGATATACTTCCATGCGAAAACCCCCGCTCGCAATTATAAGTCGATAAAAATAAAGTTAGATAACGTATAGCAACGTTGCGAAGCTAAGCTTCGCGGATCACTTGGAATGCCTCCAGGGACCACCAGTGGTCCGCGGACCACCGGTTAAGAACCACTGGTCTAGATCGAATCGTTGTGTACCTCAAGCATGGCTCAGCTTTGACCACGCCAAGAATTTCGTGTTCGATACCTGAACCGGAATGTTATCAGTGCGTCGCATCGGTACTCGGCATCAAACATGTCTGACACTATCGTACTACATTGTAAACCACTATTTAAATGAGTAGATAAATTAATTGAAAACGCAATCATGTAACGCGGTCGATATTATAAATATATGAGTATTACATGTTCATCCTGCGGTAATCAGCTAATTGGATATGAATTATTGATCCCGTAAGTGGTAATGATCGGTTTGTGTGGCCGACCGGATGAAAGTCGTATAGAGCTGGCGTGTTCAACATCTTAGCTTTTTTATTGGAGTCTATTAGGTGCCGCGTGAATGTAAACTTAGCTATTACTTCATAAAGGCAAAAAGCGCGTTTGTGTGGCGTGGTGGTGGAGTGGCTGAGCCGGCTGTGGCTGCAGACAGAGTGGGGCTCGCCGGGTCAATGTCAGCGCGTGCGGTTTTCCTTCGCAGTTGGGCCGCGAGGTCGGCTAACTGCTAATTATTTTTCGACCAACGAGTTGCAACATCAGCTGGTTTATGATGACTAACTGACTAAATGCGGTTTAGTGGTCACGAAATACTTTACTGATTACCGTGCTGTGGTAATAGGATTGTGTTTGTTGAGTACATTTGTTTAGTTTTAGCTTTATGGAGTTTTAGAGGAAGCGAGATCAAGCATAAGGCACAGGGCTGGGTAGATGCGCAAGAGCACGCGCCCACGCGGGGTCGCCGCTGTTCGCCTCGATTTTATGTTAATCGAAGAGCCGTGTCGTCGGGCGACGTGTACATAAGAAACAACGGTTAGGTAATGCGGAGCATCCAGTCACAAATACATTAAATACGCCATTATCCACAGTCGAGAACAATTTCACATTTACGACTTTACACTGACACGTCGTAAATTGACTTTATATAGTTTCTATTGCAGGCTTGCAGCCTTATTTGCACGTGAGGTAATTGGAAGCGAACCCGATCGGGACGAAGTGCCACGATACGGGACAACTGTTATGAGCTTTTAAGTAAATATAAGGGATACTAAATAAATAATCTCCAATAAAAAAAATTGCTGAAATAACCGCTCTCATTGGTTTCGAATTACATGGGAGCTATAAATGTAAAGAGTTGCTTGCATTATTATCATAATTATACACCTAATTAACTAACATTATACATACATTACCTGGTAAAAGTCGTAAACACCTTTCTCAAAGATAATAACTTTAACAATAACGAACTTATGGAAAGTGGGAAAAAAAAGTTTAATTGTTAAATAATGGTAATTACATTAATAGGTTATTAATAAAGCGTATGTGAAGGAATTTCAAGTCGTGTTCGAGATATCGAATGCTCTTTCTTCATTTGTAGTGGCCAATAAATTAGCTATTTAATGCAATATTCATTACGGCGAGCCGCATTTTTCTTAGCTAAAGTAGATTTACAAATGTAAAGAAATTCCGTGTTCAAGTAGTTGAAGTAATTCAAAAGTGTCGGCTTACAAGCATGATTAAGTTTTATTTAGAAAATATGGAAAAATCGTTTTTCGTATAACATTTTATGTGGCTGAAAAATGCGATAAGCATTCGTGTATTTTGTGGCCATTTATAATTTTTTGTGAGGTCAGAGTTGTAAATAGTTTTTTTTATTGGTCAATTTTGAATTAAAATGCAACATAATTTTAAAATAATTGAAAGTGCGACTTTTTACTATTGAAGCTATAGGTTACTTATTATGAAACTCACGAAACAAAAAAAAAATATTCATAATTTCTTCAATTTTCAGTAAATAAATAATTTTAACAACAAATAGGTATGTTTTGCAAAAATAGATATAAAAATTGACCCTTCAAATAACAAATACAAATTTCTTAACACTCGCAAGTAGGTACATTCTCGTACACAATGCGTTTTGGTTTTGTCAACAATTTAAATAAAATCACACGACGTCTCAATTCATTCGAATGAAGACGTAACATAAATAAGAGCTTGTTTTGTTACAAAAATATCGTATAGTTGGACACAACAGCGTGATTCGTGATCGTCTCCTACGCACCACCTACTCCTCAGCTTACCTTTTACAATATCTTAATTTATTCGATACTTAGAGTACTCGCATACGGCAAACTTTTAGTCGGCTGATAGTTTGTTAGGGCTGAATATGAATGGTAGTACGCACATTACAAAAATCGGTATTTAGCCAGTACCAGACCGACTGAAACTTGAGTTGGAATCAAGATTTTTATTTTAAAAAATGACAACCATCGTGTCCGCCAACTGTGTGTCAACTGTCGCCCGACTGTTTAGTCTGCAGTGTGTTCTTACTTTAACTTCGAACTATGAAGTTGTTATCGTAAATCTTGTGTCTTTTCGGAAACAATATTTTTCCTTTGTTGCGTTAAACTAATATTTTGATCCGGAAACGGCTATCAAACTATAAAAGTTTATTAATTTATGGGTCAAAGACGAAAATGGATTTGACGGTTATCTTCTTCGCCAGGTATTTAAGCTTGACTGTATTTTTTACATATTTTTCTATTTCCTCCAAAAGCATTCTGCAAATGCAAGCTATGCTGAATAATTGAGAATATGAAACAACATTCTTGGAAAGCAAATTATGAAAAAGAAAAACGATTTCCAACATTTTCATTATGTTCTACAAATATGTATCAACATTTCCAAATTATACTAATAAACGCTCCAATTTCTATTGTACTTTAAGGGTTAAGGGTAAAAAGGAAAATTCTATTGCTTTTTTAACATTTAATTATAATGTTAACACAATACCCACTGATGTTTTATCACGAATTAACAATTCAAACAAAACAGTCGAGGTAAGCATGAGGGCCTTCTAGGCACAAGTATTAATTAAGAGGGTTGAACCACTCCGTCTCTAATTAACCGAAGACCCAAGCCACATTCGGTGTAATTAGTTCCCTCCGAGGGCTGTTCTCACGCTCTCGGACCTTAAACACTGCGAAATAATAGGAATTTCATCGATTACAATTATGCAGATAAGGCAAATATAGTTGAATATCCAGCGAGTCGGAGACATTGAATAAATTAGTCGTCATTAATACGTAGTTGCGAGTGGTAGCGAGTGTCCCGGTAAGAGAGACGTCACACGTGCAATGTCGCGCGGGCGCGCCGGTCAGCTGCCGCAATTTGTCCGTCGCTACGTGGATCGGTTATTAATCTGTTGCTACAATTACTCGCCGACCATTGAATTAATTGTACCCCTTATCTGGCGAATTCACTCGCGAACGTCAACTTATCGAGATGTTAAGTTCTTGTGTAGCTGTCAAGAAACGTTCGTGGTGATATTTTTATTATTGCAAAAAGTGACCAATGTGATCTTGCGTTGTTATAATGTCAACCACTTGTCGCCGTTACAGCGCGTCGCAAAAAACTTTCTTACTCGATCCCTCGCCTTACTTAAAAGAACTCATTTATGGCATTCGATCCAAAAGCCGTCGACAATGAAATAAATGATCCCTCTCGATCTCGACGACACAGCAATAAAAATTTCATAATAAGACTTTTTAAAACAATAACACTCGAATGAGGGTGGTCGAGAATCTTTATTAAAATCTCGAGAGAGTAATAAAAGCACAGTTAAATGCAGAGAACTCTGATGAAAATATTAATTAATGTTTCGGAATGGGAAACATGTTGCTAATTAAATGGCGATATCGCATAAAACGTAATTAGAGGCCGGGAACATTCGTTTCTCACGGGGCGGCGCTGGCGGGCGCGCCGCGTGCGGTACCGCTCCGGCCGCTCGGGCCGCTCCGCGCATCTCGCGCTCCGGAGGAATGCAACGCGTACAAACTGCACCAAAACAGGTTACACTCCAACTGCATATTGTATAAAGATTTTCTTCACTCGACACATTAAAATTCGCTCTTAATAGTTGTTAACTTTTTGCCCGCCACCTCCTGCTAACAATGTTCGACTTGCAATTTGTAAGGATGATTAAATAAAATCGGTTACTAGTCACGGATGATTCTGTACAAGAGTTTAATTTAAAAAATAGATTAAAGAAGGAGGAGTTTATAATAGAAATTCCGCGAGAGCGAAACTACGAGCATTCCGTAGAGGCAGCGGCGGGCGTTATTAAATGCACTGACTGGCAACTATTAGCCGCGATGATAGACGCCTGAATGGGCGGCGTAATTAAAAAAATCAATGATCACTTATTGTAATTAGCGGTGTATCGGTCGGCCGACAAAAAGGTAATTGTTTCCTGACGGGCGTCAATCAGTCGCGGAGAGAATAGTGAGCGAGCGACACGTGCGCGCCGACCGACTCTCTGTCTGTTGCGAAGCGATAGTGTTATACCGACACGATAGTGTTATGTCGGCAACGGACTCATCTATAGAGAATAGACAATGGTAATTATTTTAAAATTATTAGAAATATAATTTATGAAACGATTATGAGTCGTTTTCTCCATTCATGAAACATGAGAGAGTTCTCAAAAAAAAAAGTAATGTCCTACTAACCCGAAACAGTCCATAAATCTAAACCTGAACTTGAAATTTTGTCTTAAGGCAAACATTTAGAATAAAATAAACTTTAATTAATGTAAGTTTACATTGTTTATTTCAGTAATAGAACAAAGCGCATGGCCATAAATAAGGTGGGCAACACAATATAACAACGTAAGATACACAGACTCGTCGCGTTATCTAACAAACAGCAGAGGGTCGTATATTTCATAATGAGGTTATTACTGAGCATTCTAGTTGCCTTATCTCCAACTATTCCGAAGCAGAGACTAGCGCCAAATTGGCGTGGCGGAGTGCGCGGGCGCAGCCGATCGGTCGCGCAGATATAGCTAATTAAGGGCCGCGCGCGCCGATCTATTTGGAGAGATCTAGCCGCTGACGTGTGAAAATACCCAATTAATTAACGCGAAACGAACGCCCGATCACGGGGCATCGCCTCGCGTGCTGCCACGGGAACGACCTGACGCTACTGACTTTCTATTACTTGTTTAATTTGAAACTATCTCTCTTCAGCGACACCCATCACTAAACTGCCAACTTAACGTCCAACTGCAGTGTGAACGCAACTTGTTCCGCCTGTCCCTTAACATGACGTATTCGGAGTTGTTAAAGTTATTCCAATTACTTACTGGACCACATAGTGCCATCAATTTATTGAATTCGTGCCATAAATAAATTCGATTGCGCATTAGGCGTACTACCAATAAAGTGGGACATTTGAACGTTTATTTATGACAGCGGAGTCGCGTCAATTAAGCGGGGTTCCCCTCCGTGGCCGTGGTTAGATGCTGGGAGGCGGGGTAGGTGCTGGATTGGCGGTGCACTAACTGGCGAATAGATGGCGGTGAGCGATGGCCGCGCGGTGTAAAGCGAGTGTTAATGGGCCATTAGCCGGTGGTGCGACGGGCGTCTAATTGGCGCGCGGGCACGCCGGCACGCCGCGCACGCCGAGCCAGCACGCGCTAGATGCGCAGATACCACGCACGCTAACTGCACTATTTTCGGATACTTAATTGCCTATTTCCCCTAAACTTGGTGTATCTAGATTTCATTTGGTGTTGTTTACACAAAGAGCTAGGTTCCTAGAAGCTTTTGATTAATCTAATGTCAATATCCCCTTTCTTATAGCTGCTTTTATTTTAAACCAGTGTTTTCATGAGGATTTACCAGCACCAACTTCTAGCAACTTCCAAAAAGTTTCACACTGACCTATTACAGCGTTTCGAAAACTAAGTTGGGAAAACATTAGCTAACACTGGCAGCAGTTGTTGTCGACAAACTGGACTTGTACAATCAGTTGGCGGCGACGCGTCGTCAGCCAGGAAATTAAACGGTAGGACACTACGGCCTGCGACGCAACGCCGTCGTCACGTCATTCAACGTACGAACGCCTCTATTTACAAGCGGATTTTGAGTGAACACCTCTGTTCTCTGTTTCAAGCGTTTTTGAAGTAAATGGAGCCTTAATTAAGGAATAATTAAGACGTTGAATTGAATGAACTAATGGTCTGGTGTTGTTTTTGTTTATGATTGTGGTAATGGCTTTGAGCTTGCATTAGTCCTCAAATAATTTCAACATAAAATTATTTACTTCAGTGCTAGGTATGAACTTTCTTATTACATATGTCTCCTAGCCGTTTGCTACCAGATCAGCCCCACACGTATCGACGTGGGCGCTCTTATTTATTAGACTCTATAAAATAAAAACAAGCAGCGACAAATGATATAACCCCAATAAAACAAAACCATAAACAATAACATTACACTTACAACCTCCATTCACCAAACTAATCTAAACCATAAGCAAAGATTTCAAAGGCCACTATTACTAGAAGCTGGCAGTAAATCAAGCATTTCTGGGCATAGAGTAAGCAACGTAATTGAGCAGCCATAGACAACCCGTCCTCAGTATGTCGTCGGTTAATTTCCTGCAGTGCTGATTCGCAGTGCACGTTGATTAGTTAGGTAGTTCTAAGTAGTAGGTAGGGCAGAGTTTTATAAGAAGTTTACTTAATTATCTAATGCTTAAGGTAAGCACTAGTTAATGGGGGTAACGGAAGTTGCACATTTTCAATAACATTACTTAAACACTGCGGAATTTATCAAGATTGCTGTATGGAGTTTTTATATGTAAAAATTTTAAAGTTTAAGGTTACATTTCAATATAACCTAGGTTTCCCATTCCTCTTAACTAACAATGGGCGTTAACATAACGCGCATATAATAAAACTACGCGCGTGCTACGCGTAAATGCGTAGCACGCTTCGTAGCTGTCGCGTAGCCGATGCTAAGTCAACTTCTTATATGTAATGTTAAGTCGTATTAATGAACAATCATCCTATGCACGACATATTATAGTTCTCCTTATTCACGATAAATTAAAATGAAGCTATAAATAAAACATCGCTCTAGCGTCACAGTTTTAACTAAAGTTGTAACAGAACATAAGACAAGTATCATTATTAACAGCGCATTGTTCCGGGGAAGAAAGTGACCATATGACGTTTAATTTCCTCCCAGCCTCCCCCTCCGAGCTCACTCTCGCTGCCATCATCTGATAGTTGGAGATTCAATTAACACAGCAGAGCGAAACTGGGCCTTTGTTTGTTATCTTTGCGCCTTGGAATCTAGATTAAGTTGGGGCTGACCGGTGATAAGATGTTTTGTAAATCTGCTTGCATAATTCAATTGAATGCATATAAGCGTACTACTGTATTTCTTATGTAAAAAAATTATCAACTTTTAAATAATAAAAAAAAACATTAAATTCAATGGTGAAATATTTTACATACAATTTACATTTTTCGTTCTAAAGCTACTTACCTTAGAACATAGATACCTAAACATTCATACTAGCCTTGTTTAACACTAACCTAGTCACTACTAACACCCATCGAGCACCCATCAAAAAGCTCAGCTAATCACATCACCGTGACACGTATCACAAAAAGAAAAAAACAAAACAGCATCAGCAGACGCCAATAACAATCGGAGCAGACAAAAACCTTTGATACACTGGCTAGACAATAAGGGGCTGGTCTACTGCCGACTACAGCGGCGAAGTAATTTTCCCGTGCAGGTTTCACGGAGCGTTCGTCGCGTGTTTGCTAGTTAGAATTCGGGTGCAGTTCGGAAATTAATCAGGGCCCATTGTGGGCGCTTTGTCGCGGGCCCTACTGCCAATTATTGGGTGCGCAACGTGCCCGTAATTGAACCTGCCTCTAGGCAGTTGCCAACTAGTGGCCGAACGAAAAAGTTTGACTATCTGTGTGCAAGTTTTGGAATTAAATGACGCTTTGTGTTTTGTTAATGTTGAGAATTAGCTGCGTTTCTGTTCATCTTAAATGTTGGTCAAGTTCTGTAAATGGCCATTTAATTATACATCGTTTAACATACTCCTATTTATGCATTTCATATTGCAGTGCATATGAAATATCGTGTATCGCTTGTAGTCAGATGATTCAAGTTGGAGTATTTATGCACATGAAAATGTACAAAGCGTTGAATCACCAAAAGATACACAAATACCACCTGAACGATTTGTCTCTTAGTAATCGCTTGAAACCCTTCACCTTTACTTAACCAACCATAGTTATTACATCGTCGCAAATTGTGATAAATATCGACGTTAAGAGGCTTAACATTTATTTTAAACGACGCGCAAACATGTTAAAAATAAAATTGTAACGTTTCCGTCCCTCGGTTGTGTGTTACACATATAAATATGAATTGAAAAATATTGAGAGGAAAATGCAGTTAACAATCACATCATAAGCAATCACTCGCGAGTGAATGAAATAAATTGCGCGTTCCCATTTACAATATTCGTTGTTGAGAAAAATTGGAATAAAAACATGGTAGGTTCGGCAGCTTCGCAATTTGGGCGGCTTGTGTCGGCCGCGCCGGCCGTGTCGCGCGCTGCCTGCCCGCCGCGCAATACGCTGATTGATTACAATAAAATAATTTGCGTGAAAGCGCAAACCTCGTCACCTTTGTGTTCCCTTTCTTTTTTTACATTTCAATCACAGTTATTTACTGCGCAAAAAATATTTCAATTTTCATTACAGTGCAGCTTAAAATCCGAAACATGGACGGAAATCACGATGTCCATTATTTTTGCTGTCGCTGTGATAGATTGGAGGTTTTTTTTGTTGCAATTATAGTGACGGAAAAATTAATATTGTTGATTAATATGAGGTTTATTGAGGTCACTATTAAATCCATTTTAATTATAGATCAGCTGCTCTTTCCAGATCAATGAACAGTATGAAATGAAAACCTTTGCTAGAATCACTAAGTTTAGACCAAAGCTTGCTTCTACTAAAAACCACTAACCAATAAGTAGGTACCTATCTAGTCGATAGGTACCTACTTATTTTCAACAAGCGTAACAAAAAATACACAACACCCAAAAATATTCCTTCAAATAAATAAATTTAAACACATAACCCGCTAAACAAAAACAGAGTATCACTAAAGTCTCCGTTATTCGGGGGTTAAAGGTATAAAAGTCGTAGGGTGTTAAGCGACGGTGAAACAATGGCGAGTAACGTCGGTAACCGCCACTGAATTTGCATTCCTCATTGCGAGAGCACATAAAAATACTCTCATTAACCTGGGGTGGTCAACTCACCCTGTGTAGTGGGTAATGCTGTGCGCCGTACGGTATGTAAGAGTGCGAGAAAGGTGGGGCCAAGTTAGGAACTGAACGTGAGAAATGTACCAAAGTTTTTTTTCAATTGTGCTTAAAGATTAAAATTGATTTATAAGGTGGTATTAAAAAAAATGTCTTTATATAACCGAGAGTTGTCAAATGTTTGCTGGCGCGTGTACATGGAAAAACCGAGCGGAAAATCCGCTTGTATGAAAGCGCTGTAACTCACACTAGACAAACTAAATAGCTGTTTCCCACAATTCACTTACGTTTTTTTTATGTATAATTTTTTTTCATAAAAATTCGTTCAATATTTTTTGCGAGAAATACACATGGACATATTCATTGGAAATGTCTAAATATTTTTTATATTACTTACTGTAGGCGTATGTCGAACTAGTTACTGAAAACTAAAGCACGCACCTGTCTTTAGCGCTCCTCTTATAACACACAGGGTGTTGAATTCCCAGCAAGATCGGAGGACGCGAGTAATCGTGTATCCGACGCAGTTTTCATTACCGCTGCTTAACATACCGGCGTCGCGTGCCCGCATACCGACTCTTTTTATCCTATTTTACTCTGCCTAATGTTTATTGCTCACCGGTCAAGTAATGCGACACTAATTTCGCATGCCTTCGCTTAGCAGTGTCCTAGCAAACTACGCTCGTAATACCGAACCGTTTGCTGCTGTTTGTAGCTGCTTTACGCATAAATAAGTACTGTTCTGTTTTTTATTTTATTTTTTGTTAAAAGGCTACCAGACTTTTGCTTGCACTTTATCTGGTTGCTTCAGTTTTGACTCGGTTTTAGCTCAGCTTCTAAGATTTTTAAATACTTACTCCAATAAAAGAGACTATTGTAGAGATCAACGAAGATTAACCATTTAATTACACAAACCATTAATTTATTTGCGAAACTAAATTAGAACACTTTCAGTATTTCGTATATTTACGTCGATGCTCGTAATCTCCCCGCTTTCGAGGGTTAAAATTCAGTCCACAATGGCGGCATTGTTCCATTAACACAATTTTATACCCGACATATTAAAATAATAAAAACTTATGCCTCTCTTAATTAAATAATTTAGCGGCGGCCTGAGCCGAGATATGTAAATTGTTTTAGGGGATAGATCAAACAACCCTTTTTTATGACTTTAATATGCGGTCGCCGGGAGGGAGGGGGTCGTGAGACACAGTCAGGGCCGGGGGGCGAGGTAAGTTATGAAATATTTAATAACGGCGCACACGATTCCATTTGAATTACTTTCGAGGAAATGACGACGTGCAAAGCAGGCGGCACATCGCGCGCTGCCCCGCCCGCACCTACGTGAGCGCCGAAATGAGCTACCAAACAAATATTACTACAAACAAACTTTTTGCCTTATTAAAATTCACCAACGTAGCATCATTTTTACACAGCCATCGTTTTGTTTTGCGGCCTTTCCCTTGCTTTATTTACGTAGCAATTTCATTGAAGTAACCAGTTTAAGTAACGAACGAACCTTGGCATTGAGAACGCCATTTAATTGTTTTTGTTTCCTAAGTGGTTTGTTGGTCTTTTGAGGCAATTACAGTATTACGTCTCATTAAAGTTTCCAGTACAGTTCCTTGCAAAAAAGTTAATGAATTAAATAATGATATGAGTAATCTGCGCCCGCTGTGTGCCGGGTATTACGCGGGACTTCACTGTCTCAAATGCCGAGGGAGTGTTTTAATTAATGTTTCCCGACAAATTGCGAAAAAACCGGGTAATGACGTCACACAGCTCATGTGTGGGGGTAATGACGCCACGGTGTAATCAAGTAATGACGCTTATTATTGTGATGTGACGTCATCACGGCGCGTCTTTTAAACGATGCCTGTTTGAGTACGAATGCGTGTAAAGAAAAGGGTTTGTTTTATAAGCGTCATTAATTTAAATGTTTATTTGTGAATGTAATTTAAATTAATTACAGTCGTTTTTTCTCCTTAGAGATTACTCATGCCACAGCCAACTAAGTATATGTAGGTAAAAAGAACCTTCGCAAAAAACACTACGTAAAGTCTACGACCGAAATGATGCGTTGCTATAACAAACATGTATATTTTTTTCATCTCGTCCTGAGAAATGGTGGTGCGGCGCTTCTCACGCGTCGGTAACGAGTCCACATTATCGGGCATATCGCTCAAACTCGACTCGCGCGCAGTGAGCACACGCCCTATACCGTTCGACGAACCAATGTTATCTTAGACACACCGATTACTGAAATATATGATCTAACACCTAGTAAATTATGTTCACGTGTTTTCTACCCACGATCCAGGGAAGGTATGTAATTGGGACAGGAACTTGTTTAAGTTTTATTACTGTTTTTAATTATCGTGACGAATAGTTTAAAATTGGTTCTATCCGGTCATTTGTTAAAGGAAAGATCATTACTGTAGACCCTTAAATTGAGGATCTTTAATTTATTTAGTATCATTACATTACACTTATATGTTTGAAAAATTAGTCGTCTGGTAAATATAGAAAGCCTAATAATGATTTTATCTTAGCATTACAGTTTGATTGACTTACGTACGGTCATTATATTCCAATTGCACCATTACCGCGACATTAGTAAGGATAGATATTAATTCTTAATCAGCGTTGGATTAATAACCTTATCACATCATCATAAGGTTTAATATTAATTGCAAATCTTTATATTTAACGACATTTTAAATAAATATTGTTAGTGTAAAATTAACTTTATATGGAGGGTGTTAAAGTTGACAATTCCTTGCATTGCAATTAAAGCTTTTTCATTAAATGTATTAGCTAGTTTTCAGTGCGAATGTACTAAATGGGCGCACTTTTATTTACCGTGCGGTTTTTACCGATACCGAAAAGATTCCCGTAATGAAGGTGATTGAAGTCGGTAAATTACCGAACATCATTAAGTTGTTATAACATGCCAATTCTACGTGACTCGCCTGTACCTACTTATGTCTGGTCAACAAAACAGTTCGGTATGCAGGCACGTAGCGAAAATATTTGCTATCCACTGGCTGTTTTGTGTACGTAAATCATTTCATTATATGGCTAATTGGTAAATACAAAGAAAATTATTCTAATCAAGGTGGTTTGTGTATATTTTAGTTTCGTGTTATTTTTCAAAAAATAAGCTTCAATACAAAACTTTTAGTAACTTTCTTTAATAAAACTTTTTTTCATAACTGTACCTACTTACTACGATTGAAAGTAGGTACCTACTTACGACATCTGTAAATACATATGTCATATTAAATCTTTAATTAAGTTCAATAAAAAACTGTTCATTTTTATGGGTATTCGTGATTTAGTGAAGCAATTACGCATGATGAATGGTAATTAACCGCTTAATTAAGAAATGAAATTGATGTCCGTAGTCTTACATCAAATAATCAGTTGTGTTTAATTTATTTATTCTGCAAGTCGTGAGCTTTATAGATATAATTTGCCTTCATTAAACTGTTTGGTTAGAATTGATTGAAATGATTTATTTGTTGAAATAGGCAAAAGCAGAAAAAAAATAGTGACTCCTATTAAAGGTAGTATTGTCTGTCTGGTGTATAATGTCCAATCTTATTTCTTTAAGTAATATTTAGTATATTGGTAAATTGAAAAGTTTTAATTTTTTTACAGATGCTATACTTAAACTGGTAATATTTACCTATGGTTTAGACCTGGCATTAATCCATTTAATTATTTTTACTAGATTCCGTTTTGAGATTGGAGCTTCCTAAAAATCAGTTTTTATCGGAGGTCTCATTGTTACCTTTAGTTTTAGATATCGTGATTAATCATATAGTGGCAAATCCCTTTTATACACATATATCTCTAGCTTTATACCATACATAAGATATATACCATATATACCTATACAGAAGATAAACAGTTGAAAGAACATCAACAATACACCATCGCATCGCAGACACAACATAAACAAAATAATTAATTTAGCCACTATCTTCAATCTGTAAGTTCCAAGAATTAAACAAGAAGAGATACCCATATATACCTATATTACTTATATTAATTTAATATCAGGATTCGTCACAGTCTTTTTGCCCGCGGTATGGGCGTACGCTGGTCGTGAAATCCTGTAGATACCTCGATAGATGATTTGAAATGGCTCATTGTTGTCTGAAGTTTTGAGTTACTTTCACAAATGTATAGTGTTGCTTGACATTTTGAGAGTTACAAGATGTTTCGTAAGGTTGCATGAAATGTTTCTTGTACTAAACATGAGTAAATTAATATCAATCAGGATCAGGACTGGTTGATTTTGGGTGACATCTGGAAAATGACTAGGTATTTGTATGATATTGTCGTTCTCACGAACACCTTAGCTTTTCCTCACGGTTTCACTCGCGTCCCGGTAGAACCACTCACATCATCATCAGCCTATCGCAGTCCACCGCTGGACATAGGCCTCTCCAAGTGCACGCCACTAAGATCGATTTTCGGCTTCACAGTAACCGGGAAAAAGTGGTCCTTTAGTAGAAGTCCTTATTGAAGATTGTCAGAGTTTTGGTATACAACCTTTCATTAAAATCAGTTCTGTAGTTTTAGCGAGAAAGTGCCACAAACAGGCAGAGTTACTTATTATAGGTATTTTTTTTATACCTACAACATTTCTGTTGACTTTCACAATGGTAATCGCACATACAATGGTGTACTGCAACTAGCAAGGGCTGCGACAATGTAGATACAATGGGCTGTTTTAATTCTAACTACCTATGTGCAAACTTGTTCATTTTGTTAGTGGCGATTGTTGGGCTAAGTATTCCAACAAGAACTGGCTATTTCTTGCTGTTCCAAGAAGGTGACAAGCATTAGTCCTTTACGATGTTTCTCTAAAGTTTTTGTCCGTTGTGTCCTGTATAGGTAAGCATGAAAAAAACAACATCAGCTTAGCTTACTTTCTAGAGAAACTTATCTTTTGTCAATGAAAACAACAAAGTCATGAAAGGTACTGTGTCTACATACACGGCTTATAAATAATTGTCCCTTTTTGTATGTTCACAAGTATCTACAAGGAATAAACAAGTTTATGGGAACAAACCGGAGCTACAAGGTTGTGCGCTAGCGCAAACATAAGGGCGTGGACGGAGCGCGGCGGAGCGGGCACGCGTGGGCCCAGGCTCGGCCGCCCCTAACAACTTAATAAGCGGTTGTGCGTGATTTACGCGCGCTCGCGGCGCCGGCGCACTCGCCCATCCGACTTATTTATACTAATTTATGACAGATAAACATCGATTTTACTTAGCAATACCGAGACAAAGGATCTAAATGCATCCCGCCTATTATCCTCAAAAGAATTCCTGCGAGCAATACGACGCCATTGTGTTCCGTGCTTTCATAGTAGACGGCGTGCGTATCATTAAAAGCTACAGCCAGTCGACCGGCTCATTAGCACTAAGCGTGCCATTAAAAAGTGGCCACAACTGGCTCTACAAATTCAGATTATAAATCTAAACGCGAGCTAATTACGCCGCACCCAATAAATCTCCCGCATTATATAGGCCGTAAATATACCACAAATATACCATAAATATACGATTCCGTGGTCGTTGGCCATAGACCCCACTCGAAGCGGCTCTCCGGCCGAGTTATGGCCCTTCGAATGGCCGACTCGGCCGTAACAATCGGTGTGAATCGGAAATAACCGGAAAATTTCCACAACTTGTCTAATGGCTTATTGTTATACGATTGTTGTGTTATTGTTGTTACGGCTAACAAATAGCCATGTTGTCAACGTGTTTTAAGCGTTATTTAGTGAGCGCTTATGCGGAGTAATGTCTAAGAATTATGAAATGTTGTAACACGAAGGCAAATTCGAATGAGAAGCGAGCCGCTGTAGCTTAGTATAATTATTGGTCTTGCAATGAATAAATCAATAATGGCAATTGGTCAAGTGCTAGACTTACAGGCCTAAGTTTCAGCACCAATATTTACTGATTGCAAAATGTATTAGATAACGAAATTCAATTCAGAGTACATTTTCGAAGAACAGGCGAAAACCATGTAAACTAATAAGCTTCTAAATATAGTCAGATATTCTACGAATTTTAATGAGTATCGACCTTTCTACATTGCTCTCAATTGCTTCAAAAGTTAGACAGTGAAGCTTAAAGGAAAACACGAACTATAATAGCTCGTCAACAACACACGTTAACTTCGTATGGAGCGAAGAGAGCGGAGCGAGCGAAGTGAGCGAAGTTGAGAAAGAAAAGCAATCAAGTTGGCTCGATCACCCAGTGCATACATTAGTTCGGTGCACTATGAACGTATGCAAACATCGCGAATATAATTAATTATTAATTAATTCAGCTCGTTAAAGAACAGTAAGTTGAACGGTCAAAGTTTTCGTTTTAATTGTATTAATTGGTTGTGTTCATGTTTTTGCTAACTATGAATTTTATGTTAAGTAAATATAGCTGGGAGTTGTAAATGAACCCCTGAGAGGGCCTTTTGAACACTAACTAAGCCTTTCAATTTTCTTGCTTTTTCCATTTTCTGATGAAATTAGCAAACACTGGAAAAAACAATACAATTACACAAAAAGCTCTAACAAACGTTACTTGATTTCTCATAATTTAACTACATTTCTCATACTAAAACTAAAGGATGTAACAAATTAAATAGCACTCAAATAATACTACACAGCATTATAATAACTTCCTAATACCCAATCAGAAGTCATAAAACAAACAATAGTACAGGAAGTGCCTTAAAATTTCAATTATAGAATCTTTGTAGATTTTCGAATTTCGAACGTAATCCTTTCGTTCCGGTGACGTCACGGTCACGTAAGACGAATTCGAATGAAGAACGCCTTGAATGAAGAACGAATGAACAACTCTTTGACAATGGCAGTGGTAACGAGGCGTTCTGCAATCGTTCGGTCATTAGCGGTCACTGCGAGACCACTTGAGGTAATGACCTATACCTACTTAGATTTATGGATATGTTTTTTTTTAATATTCGTTAAGGAGTCAAGGATGCATTTGGTTTTGGAAGACCTTTTGTTTTGTCTGAGAGGAATTATCGAAATTAATTGGATAGAATTTTATAACTTGGAGTTATTTTGTCAATTAGCTACCAAAAATTTTATTTTTCTTGAGCTACAAATAAAATACCGTACATTTTTTTTTAATCTTCCACACTTATATTGCTTGGTACCTAAATACCACCTGTGTACCCCAAACATATCGTACCATACCTCATCATTCAGTTTGTGCAGCCATCCGGAAGTATTCTCCCGCCAACAGGCTTATTTTCCCCCGCACCGACAAACCGAAGCGGAAATATAAATTCGTATTGATACGAACATCTTTGAAAAATACCGGTAAATACTCCAATAACAGGATCGTCGTAAAATACTCGATCGGTATCTCAAAATATATCTTTTTTGAATTTGCAACTGAAACTGATTGGGTCGTGAAATTGACGATGAATGAAACCTTCTTGGAAGTGTATTTTTTTAGTACTTTTCTTGTTTGAAGGCAATCAACTGTAACTAAAATAAACAAATTAATTTTGAACTAAAATGAACCATTCAAATTAAAATAATCATAGAACCGCAAAACTTACAAAATTAAAACCAAATTAATTTCAGATAAAGAACAAATTAATAACATTAATATCCTAGCGCTCCATTTAAAATTACCGAATCTAATTTAAATTTCGAAATTCGAACTTAAAAAAAAAACAAAACACGCCCACATAAACCCAATTAACACGTAATAGGCTCATAAAATATGATTCATCCCAACAAAGATATCTAATACAGGTCGGCAACACGTATTAATAAAATACAAGGCTATTCATTACTTCGGCTTGCTGTTGCCGCGGCAACGTGTAATTAGGTCTATCGAGTCGGTCATTTTCGATAATTCATAATGTATGTTAATTATGGTGGTTCCTTAGCCCCGGGACAAGCTTTCCTCCACCCGGCCCTTGCCGCGAACTGTGTTTATATTGTGCACTTACAAATAAATAATGATAGACAACACTGGGAATTCTAAATAAGCGAACTAAATAACAGCTTTTGTTATTTGATTTAAGGGAACGGAACGTGTTTTGTTGTTGTACCGAATTATGTGTTATTTGGGTGTTGGATCAAAAATGTGTAAATAAGTGAGGTTTTTAGTGGTTGTTATTGCAAAATAATACCTATTGACGATTGATTCTTCATCAGTTTTTCTTATTGCCCTACAGCAGGACACAGGCGTCTTGTAATAATAATTGAGAAAGAATGACCGTCTGGCTCGAGGCAGATTGTCAATTTCAGACTTAAAATTAAAGTACTTACTGATCTCTAAGTTACCCTTAGAAAGTAAGTACATAATGATAGGAAAGAAAAGTTAGATATGTCATCTATAGCACTTTACTAAGTATTACAAAAGAGACAAAATGAGGTACGAAAGAGATATCTATTCAGATGTTACACAAATCCTACTCACAAAAAACTTCAAGTACGTAATCCAATTACAAATCAGATTCACAGAAGCACCAAAACGCCGTTCCTTCAAAAATCGCACACATTCACCTCGCCACGCAATTAACATCGCACAGAGAATATTTTGATGGAACCGAGAACCCGCACATCAAACTATACACAACACTTTTGTGTGTTTTTCACGGCATCAACGAGCGCGATACTGAAAAGCCTCAGGCTCCTAATTAGGCTGAAGTCGGACGTGCCAATTAATTCAAGTTTCACTCGGAAACTTTGCCGCGTCAATTAATTTCATAGTTAATTAGCAAGCGCGGCCCGGACAAAACCGGGTGAAGGAAAGAAAGGCTAACGATGGTAGCCCGCGGCCTTCTACAATGCACCAATTACACCAGCTTTGTTGCGTCCAACTATATTCGTATCACAGGTGCATTCAATCCGCTACCAACACGTACCTACCTATAGGTAGTATTTTGATGTATTTCTGCGAGTCTAGATATGATTTTTTGTTCTTTTTTTTTGTTTTGTTTCTAATTAGTGAGTGTTTGTTTTTTGGATGTTTCGTTTCAGATAAATAGAATTGCTTATTAGTGGCTATAGTATGTTTTCACTCATGTGCTATAGTGGTAGACACACGTATCACACGACACACGTATCTATCTTTGGTATATTTAAATAGAAGTCAAGAAACAAATGCATATTTTTGGCTATGTTGAAGTTTAGTGTCATGATAGAGATCCTCTATCGATAACTTCGAAAGGTCACAAAAATAGAAAAGAAAATTTATTTAGTAACTAAGTAGCTTTAGACACAATTAATCAGCCAGGATTACCTAGATGATCCATAAAATACTAAATTATACTTTCAGAGGCTTACATTTTGCTAAAAATACCTAATAATTATAAAGTTTACCGTTTAAAAATTGGATTTATAGATATAATTTGGTACTTACAGAAGGGGCGGCCAGAGTTTTTCGAATCCATAAAATAAAACAATAAAGATGTAAAATATTTACGTGTGTTCCAGAGCCATCACAAATTCCATACGTTATCCCTCCATCTTAGTTATTGATTTTATTTTTTAAACGCATGTACCCATCAGTGATACATTGTCATTATTTTCTTACCGTGACCATCTTTCTATCACAAGACACTTCTAGCGAACGAAGTCCTCTCGATATTCTACGAAGCAATAAATAAGAGTATTTTATTTTATTTGTAGGCATTGTCTTACATCAAGCAATAATGGGCCACGAACGAGCCCGATGTACCGAGGAGAATTCAACAACATCACGCCGAGACTCGCCGGCATTCGAGCAATAACTCCGTGCAAATAAAATTTTAACCTCTGCTTAATATCTGGCGGAACATTTCGACGAAGTGAAACAACCAAATTGACAGACAGTAAAATATTTTATTCGCGCAATAATTTCATTTGTAAGAAAAACAAGGCGCGGGCGCGGGCCCGCCGCCGCCGCCGCGGTGCTCCACAAACATCTTCCACGTGAATTAACCTATTAAACACCAAATTCGGGAAATAACTTCCGTTACCGACGTTCCGTAGCTACTCGTAAAATCGGGCAATATTTTCCGGTGCCATTAATTTTACTAAATTCACTTTTTATTTCCCTTGTCTATTCGTAGAACTTGCTTTATTAGTGTGCATTTATCAACCGTCTGTTTTGCTAGGAAAATAAAAACGGCGTGTATTTTCGCTGTTTACGTCTTCAAGAGAATGTTAAGGTCTTAAGGCCCACGCACACTTATAACGGTAAATCAGTCGCCGTCTCAGGCTGCAGCACTCCCGTGACTCGCCAAGTCGTCACACGTCCTTAGGCCGTATTTGAATCGGAGCGGGAGTTAGATGGCGCGGCAGTCGCTCGGCTGTGTCGACCCGGTTCGCTTTGTTTTCCCGCGCGATGTCATTAGTGGAAAGCCCTCGATATTTTCGCAAGCATCGATTATTTTTAATGGGCCGCCGCCGGCATAGCCACGCCGCACATACCAGCACCACCAAGTAATTCGATAGTACATCCGCACTCGACACGACATAAGAATCACTGTTTGTAGCTTTAATTATATGCAGCGAAAAAAATTCGAAATTTTGAGCCAAAGCGCGAACAAATACAACGTCGTATTTTTCTAACCTGAAGGATTAAAATTTTGTTTAGGTTTTGGTACATCTAACGACATCGCTGTTGAACTTAAAAAATAATTTCAACAGATATTTAATTTCATTTCCGGAGAGAACACCCCAGTTGCGCACAGGACTACTAGTCGTCATCTTCAGGATTTTGCTGTCAAAAATATTTGTCCTAAAATCTCTTCTTTTTAAATTAGTCTTAAAACACATGAAATGTGGTATACTTACTAAATTTTCCTCTAGCTTTAGCTTTGGGAAAACCAACAAAAAGTCTAATCCAGCGTTCGAGACCGCGTTCGGGCCATGGAATCAATCATTAAGAAATCATTAATGGCGCTTACCGCCTGCTTTCCTGTCACTAATACTCTACAGAGTTTGTCCGCCCAAATAACTCGGGGCTCGAAAACCGTTTTCTTTCGTTTTTTTTTTTTGTATTTTGAAAAAGATTAGAAATGTTTTATGACTTTTTTTGGATAGTTAAGTTATCAGAAATTATTGAATAACTTTATAGGAAAAACTCCAAGTTTTATTTTCAAAGATACAATACAATACACAACAATGCATTGTTCTGTTTAGCAAAAGTTAACAGAAAGTTATCGTTCCCAAAATTTTCTGTTTCTTATTCATAAGTCGCAATAAATAGATCTGTTTAATAAGAATTTAGAGATTTAAGAAAAAATATCAATATTTCAATTAATACAAAAACAAGATAATTTTGATCAAAAATTTACTGCCAGCCACTTGGGTACACTCCCGGTGGGCAGCAATGAGGAGTTATTTGCTGCCATGCAATAATTGTTTTTAGTTGTGTATATGTGTATAGAAGGAAATAAGTTTGTTTTTAGGACATGTAAACAATTTAAATATGGACAAACAACCATAATTACACAAATTTAATATTATTGAAAAATCAAAAACAACATAATTTTAAAAAAATACAGTACCCTTTCAGAAAAGCAGTCTAAGATAGTAAAGTTTTAGTGTATTGTTAGCAAGCATTCCAATATTTCATTTTAATAGTTTTGATCGACTGACTTCGATCAACAGACTGCGTTAATGAACGAAGTTAACGGATACAAACTACTAGCACTACTAGCAGAAAGTTTTAAGCGAGAAAACTTTGCAAAAATATATAGACTTAAGTATAGTTCCTTCAGTTTATTAGTAGGTCTAACTTAATAAGCTTAAACTATGGATTCTTCGGGATCTCTCATTAATGAATATTTTAATTGTGACATTAAATAACCATCATCTGTCTGAAAAAAAAAGTAATAACTGCAAGCTGAACTGCTGGTTGACTTGAACCTGTTTTGCTTAAAAAATAAAATCACGCCCCTTTTCATGTTTTCTTTTATCTGCCACTTTTAAATCAATATATCAAAAAAGTAAAATAAATATGAGAAAAATAGGCTACCGCCTGTTTATTGAATACCACAGTAGCATTTATCGATCGATCTAAAAATCCAATCACCATTAGCTAACGATCAATCATACAGCATCAATAGCAATAACAGCCGTGCCACCGTGTCTGACTATCAAGCTCTGATTTAATAGTAGACCATAAAGCCAGATATACACCGGCAACTCTACACAAAGGCTATAGCCATGGAGAACAGAATTACCAGCAGAAGTGCCATAACGGAAAATCTCCTAAAAAAGTAGCGCGCCAAAATGCAGGTCCTAAGATTGGCAATGCAACTCTATGATTTAGGTATAAAAATTATAAAATAAGAATGATAGTTTAAAAACTAAAAATTACGCTTTTAGCACGCACTAAAAATTACAAAATAATTCGGACATTTAATTTGATGAAAGAAAGCGTTTTGTCAACAGTAAAGATCACATAAACACTCCACGTTGACCGATGTCTCAAAGAACCCGAACGCCTCTTTAGTTCACTCGTAGGTAACTGATCATTCATCGTATGTATTTGACTTAGAAGAAGGCGCCTGATCTACCAGCATTATGGTATCTCCGCTCTTTCCCTACTCCGTGGCTATATCTATAGTATAAGGCTGTGTGTACATTATCAGGGTGGCACGCATCGTGTCGCCCGCGGCTCAATCATTAAGGGATCATTAAAAGTCCGCCGTCAACCTGTTGGGCGCTCAACCGATGCCCTTTCTCTACTTTTTCTTCATTTCTCCGCTTTCAAAGGGTTTTAGATATTTAATTCCGCGTTATAATTAAAGTTTTTTTCTGTTTCTAAGATTATGTGTTTAGAGGAGATTTATTTAGAAAAGCGTTTTAAGTATATTAATAGTTTTTCTATTTCTAATATTAAGAGAATTTCTATTTCTCTACCACATGGTAAAAGACAGACTGATGCATTTTGGGGACTAGCAGCTTTTTTCGAAATATTTATTTTTTACACGGCTAAAACTATACCCGATTAGGTAAATTAATATAAGAATTTCAGTGCCATTTAATTTCATTACAGGTATCTTTTGAAACAAATCCATTTACCTTACAACATAAAATTTCACGGAGAACTCACTCACTAATTTATGATTATAGAAAATTAATTACAGGACACTTACAGCATACATAGATCTTAAGCTGTAATACACAATTTCATCCTTAAGCTTGCAAATGAGATACAAACGGCTATAAAACATAAAATCAAGTGCATAAAACATTCATAAAGTTTTATGACACCGATTTATCACTTCAGCGGATAGTTAGAACGGTGTCGGGATGAAAAGAGTGGTAACAAAGTCGACGGGCGGCGGGCGGCGCGGTGCGGCAAGCAAATGAGGCGCGACGCTCACTGCTAACTAAACCAATCGGCCGTGCTGGTTATGCAGACCAGCGGGTGAAACGCTGCGATTTTAAATGTTATATTTTCAATTCAATTTTGTCTAAGCTTTCTGTACCTGTTCCCCATATTGTGTGTCCACTTATAATATAAATTCACTATTCCAAAAGTTAATCAAAGTTCACATTCCAAAACTATTTTAGTTAACATCTCAACATCTCATAATTAATCTCTAATGTCAGACTGAAAAAAGAAAACCTATAATGCATTGTAATTAAAATTTGTTATCACTGAGGCTACAAAATTAAATAAACAACTCTTGTTGGCCTGAAAGTTTTCCATATTTATTTTTTATCTAAAAAATATCTCATTGCAAATATAGTAGGTGTTCTCACTGTGAGTATAATAGGCATACCAGACAGTCGGGCGTTTTCCCCCACGCGTCATAACCGCTTATTTAAGACGATCATTTACCATCATTTGCGGGTTGCTTTTTAACCCTCATCCGTTTTTAATGCGACCGCTGAATCCTTTCGCGTTCGCTTGTTATTCGGATACTATACTGCTCACTGATACCGAAGCTCATCTCTAGTTATGAATTCCCTGTGAACATCTGATACCATTGTCTGTGGCGACCTTTACAAAAATAGTTTCTTTAACTCTGATTGTAATTGAAATTCCGCAACAGAAATGGAATGTTTCATCTTCATTGCTCACTGTATTATTCCAAATATTTTTTCATTTACAACAAAGTTTATTTTAATTTAAAAAATGTTTTTGTAAGTCAAATCTAATCACTGGTTTTATGGTATCACGTGTGTTTTTGTAGCGTAAACAAGCTATTTCGAATAAAATAAAAAATCAACAAGTTTGATTAATACGGGGCGATAATCTGGCGACTGAAATATCATTTATGAAGCCATCAGCGCTAGCGATCCAACGCTAACTGCATGTAAACACATAAATATTTATCTCATAACGTGCCCGACCTCGTTACACGCCACAGAGTAGAAAAACAACAGAGAATCAACATGAGCTTTTCCTAGAGACAAGATACCGTGTGCGTATTACGAGGGAACTAGTGATGAAAGAAACCTTTTTATATTATTGAGTTATTTGTCCACTCTCTTTCATTTTCTAAGAACAGACTGCAGTAGTTAGTATTATTAATTAATATCCAATGTTCCTCATATCAATAATACGTCGACTTGCGAAAAATTTCTTGATAAGATGCTGATTCTCGTTTTGGCAAAATTATTGCAATAATATCTAGGGCTGTTGACATTCCATTTGCTTCATACTCCATGTTAAAGTCGCGTATGTCATAACTGCTTCATTTTAAGCTCTAATTGAGTAAAGTTATTGCCACGTTTAGATGTCGTACTGATGTCACTTCCTTCTCTTAATTAGTACACATAATATTGCTTCTCAAATTATATTAATTTAGAGAAACGATGGAAGTCATTATTTTTTTTTTGTTGTTTTATATTGATTTGAGTACGTGTTTTAATTGGTTTATGATTTAAACAAACAAGGTGATTATGATACTCTGACAGTCATTCTCTCCTCGATTGGAATGTAATAGGTTAATGTAAATTGTTACAAACTTTGTAAGGTTTATTTTCAGTTTTTTAAAACAAGCAATTACAGGAAGATGGCGACCCAAATTGGAAGGCTGTATCAGAAAAGATTAGAAGTTGTAGTTTTCATTTCAAAATTAAAGTTCATCAAAATGTGCGGTCAAAAAATTTGTCTCCATGAAATAATGAAATTTTATAAAAAAATCGCATTTAAACATAAAATAATATAGAAATTTATAGCAAACACCACATTAACCATCACTAAACCTCCTAAACGCAGCACAAACGCACTGCAAACGCAGGATAAACGCGCAATATGGCGACATCTCTAATCCCGATCGTACCCGGCTCGTTATCGCGTCGGCGGTCACCTCATTACGACCCTATCGGTAACGGCTTGTTCCTATTCACTCCAAACCCCATTGTTTTCTGTTAGAAAAGTTTTCATAATTGTCTCCCACTTTGATCCAAAATTTTGTAGAAAAAAAAATAAGATTATTATAACCGCGATAAAATCCGTAAAAGTAGTTTTATTCAAAATAAATAAATTAAAATATAGGTACCTTCAAATTCCTTCCAGCAAAATAAAACGCTTATGAGCGAAATTATTTTTTTTTGTGTTTTTATATACAACATGTACCAATATACGCCAACTAAAGTATCGTCTCCATAGTTTTGTCCTGTCTCTCTGTATTTAAAATCTGTTTGTTGATTATAATATTACTTTTAAAAAAATCTTTTTTTCTTGCTTTGGACCCGTTGGGAAGGATTTTGTGGAGCAGGCGGGAACAAGCCTCGATAACCGCCCGTTATCATAATTTATTTGTAATATTATGTACATGTATTTTTATTGCATTCACTGGATTTTCGGATATAGTTCGGATTAGTTTAACTAGAGGTTAGTGAGTTAACTGTGTAATCTGGCTACTAAAAAGTAATTGTTATGGGTGGTTGATCTGGCGATAACATGTAACCGATATTTGTGTAAGCTTTGTATGCTATTGTTTAATACATAGTTAAATAGTTTTTTTGTAGCAAAATTAAAAGTGGTATATTAAAATATTATAATAGGGGTTAAAGTATGAAATTGCCGATTTGTACTGAAAACCTAAATTGTATTTTTTTTTAATTTTTAACAAACTTATTTAATCAAAATAGTTGCCATTATTATCTATACATTGCGGTCATCTAATAAGAAGGTCATTTATGCCTTTACGATAGAACTCTGAGGATCTAGACTGCACAAACAGTGTGAAAGAATTTTGTTCTGCCTCCTGGGAAGAAACTTCTTGTGACGTAGATAATTGTCCAAATCACAAAAAAAATGGTCGTCCGTTAGAGCAAGGTCTGGCGAATATGGAGGAAGACGAATAGTTTCCAACTGCAGTTCCTGAAGAGTTAAAACGGTTTATTTTGCTGTATGAGGCCTCGCGTTGTCATGGAGCAATAGCGGTGAAGGTCGATTCATGAGTCGTGGCTGTTTTACTGCTAATTTTTTCAACATTATTCGGTGTTCGGCTGGGTATCTGGGTAGTTTGACTAGGATCGGCGTTCACCGTCTCTCTTAATTTCTCGTTAATCACCTGTCAGGCGGTCTTTCTCATGGCTCGTTCTTCAAGTCGAAGTTTCCACCACGAAAGCGTTTAATCCAAAATCGCACGGCGCGTTCATTAGCAGACACCTCTTCAAATGCAGCATTGATATTGCGGGCTGTTTCTGCCGTTCAATCCCGCGTCGGAACTCATATTCAAAAATTACTCAAATTTTCGCAGTATCCATCTTTCTTGTTTAAGTTGAATAACAAAAACAATTGAACATCGATAATCAAATGTTTCACATTTTTTAAAAGAAGAACATCACAGAAACCACGTGAAAAAAGTTCCATTCGAAAACCTCAAACCATGAAGACTCTATGGCAATTCAAAAACCTACTAGAATAAAACGGCAATTTCATACTTTAACCCCTAATACAACATGTAACGTAATTAACGCACACCCTCAAACACCCCAATTAGAATATTATGTTATAATCATAATACATTCACTGAATTTTTAATTTGACATGTGTATGCATTGTTATTTACTTTAATTCTTGAAGAACTTTTTGGTAATACTACTACGCACGCAAATATCGCGCCGCGCGCCACTCGACACAAAATAACGAAACTACGGAAAAAGCCGACAATACACGAAGTCTTATTACTTTGAGTTACGGTCTATTTGAATTTGTTTTGACTGTACAGGGTTAATATGACAATAATTTCCGTAGTTTTAATTATTTTTGGGATAAAAAATTACCTATATTAAAAATGATATAAATCGATTCAGTAAACGATTCTGAACAAACTAATTTCAGGATGTGCGTTAATTAAGTTACATGTTGTATATGTTCACAGTAAATTTTCACTTTTAGGATTATTGCCATAATGCAAGAAGAAGCTTTTGAAACAAAGATGCTTTATAGAACATTTTAAATTATACGATGACATGGCTTTATAATTTTCTCAAAAACGGTGTTTTGAGAATCGCAGTGTATATACAATATTAAACAGAATATACTAACGTGTTTATACAGGAGTAAAAAATAATATACATAAGATATTTTAAAATAGAAATCGAAATCATAATTTTGTCTCTGCAGCATATAATTAGTCAATAATTTAATTTTTACAAAAGAGATAACAGTAAAAGGCGAATGGAAAATTGCCTGCTTGAACTTTTTTGGTTGAAAAAAAGTTCAAATCCAATGAGCCAATTTTCAATAAGCGATGGTGACTTTGAGTTCAACTGTGTTGATGATTCTTATAGTAAGATTATTTAAAAGACAAAGTTTAAAGCTTTCAACTCTACTGAAAACTACCAACCTAAAAATACCAATAAAAATTCAATTTCTTCTAACCAAGAAAAACAAAAATAAAGAAACCGCTAGAACGACAAAGCACCCCAATCGGAATGGAAAAACGATCGTTGCCAATTGCCATAAAAAGATCGTCGGCCCAATAAAACGGAATTCACATTGTCAGCGATGATTTGAGCGGGTGAGGGCGACGGGGGGGTTGCGCGGGCGCGCGGGGTGCAACAACATGGTTTGGGCGGGCGGGATTTTTATACCGCGGTAGGAAAAACTTCAGAGAAACGTCAGTGACGACTGATTTGTTCCCATTTCAATTGGTTAGTAGAGTATTTTAGTGACGTGTGTTTTTCTTGTTGTTTTTGGGTTCCGTGATTGTGTAATTTTGTTTTTTTTTTTAATGTGGGTTAAACTTTTTTGGTTGTTAGAAGGGGTGGAGTATTGAGATTGTCAACTTCGTGACAGTTTTTTTTTAATATAAAGTTTTGCTTTTAATATTAAACGTAATATAATGTTAATTCAATATATAATTCTTTATTGTAGAAAATTACGATTCCTATACCTAATAAAATAATTATGATTGGTTTGTCTTTTGTATCTTTGCCCCAAAATCACTTTTAGTTTATTACCAGAATATATTAAAGGTTATAAATGTTTAGAGAAATGCTAATTATGTATAAATGAGAAAAGATTTACTTGTTGTAAAAAAAAATCAAGCTTTTTATATAAAATACAATTGCAGCAAGTTCTTCAATGTTAACACAATTCTTTTTTAAAACAAAAGTGAGTTAGCTTACTCTAATTCAGAAATTACTTTTTCAATTTAGGGATACGTATTACCCCACTTTTTTACCTATGTGCTAACAATTTAGAGCTTAATATATTTTTTATGGCAAAAAATATTCAAAGTCTTTTTTTGTCTATTAACTTTTCTTTCTTTAATATCAGGAAAAATACGTTTTCAGTAAATACTACACATTCTTACGTACCTACTAATGAAAAAGTTGTTTCGAACATTCTAACAATTTCACAAAGAGCATAGTATATTTTTATAAAAAAAAATCTCTAAAATATTTTGGTGGCATATAACTTCCATTTCTTTAATTTTCAATAGAAATATGTTTTCAGTAATACTACACGCACTTGGTTCTGAAAAAGTTCTTTCGAACATTCTAAATGGCATCGAAGATTAAAATATGGCAACAGAAAAGCATCGAAAATAAAAATTCATTCATGATGAATTTTCTCCAGCAAATAAGATGTATGAATATTTCAATGGTAAGTATATTTTTCAAGTTCAAGACAGTAGGGATCACCGCTTGTCGAATTATGTAAGTGACTTAGTCCACTTTCGAAAAATGACGATATTTTGTGGGTATACTAATGTTTACTTATTGAGTTCCATAATTTTAAATTTTTGTCATTATGTTTAGGAAGTTTGAATAAAGTTTTGTCATTTGGATAAATATTTTTACTGCACACGAAAAAGTTTTGAAGGTTCATAAAACTAGTTTGTTATAAATCTGTAAAGAACTTTATGTAAGTTACTGTAAAATTAGTTTTCATAAAGTAAACTTACTTGGCGTGCGTGTGGGGCCGTGCGGCAACTGTCAAAAGCACGTGGCAAGTCCCGCGGGACTGACGCCCACTGCACACTGGACCCACTCGGCTCAGGCCTCACGCACTGCCACCAGCCAGGACACGGCTAAGGTCAGTCTACAAGTTACTGGAGCATCTACTCGTAAGCGATGTTGGAAAGTTATTCCGTCGCCGATCGCGCAAGGATGAGCGTCAGACGTCGCGTCGACAGACCGACTGAGCGATGCGAGCGCGCGCGGCTCCGAGCGACGCGCCGCTGGGCGGTCCCGCTAACACGCCCCGCCTCGACACCCGCCCACCAGCGACCACGCCCACCTGAATTAATAAAGGCGGCAAACACCGCCGGACACGCGGACAATGCCGCATTGTCCTGCGTCCAAAATAGTTTCAATTAGAATCGAGGACAAGGCACAAAAGCGCCCGCCGGCGGATCATTCACGCCGAAATTGGCCGCTGCATGAGCGATTAGCGAAACCTCATACAAAACTGTCGATGATATCCCAAACTATTGTTCCGCATTTGAACTAAACCGCTCGTTATAATCGAATGAGTTTGCTTTATCCGCGACGTGTCATGGCAAGTTAATAGCTTAATATCGTGTTGAAATTCAACATTGATACATTGTTTTCGTACTTTTGAAAAGCTTTTTGATGTCATGAATTGCCTGGCTATATCGTGGGTAGAAAGCATCTTAGCAAATGACACTACAAAGCCTTTTTAAGCGCTTTCTTCAAAGATCTGTCAGACATCAATCAAGTAATTTCAAATCTGTTAACAAAGCTGGTAGAATTACTAGAGAATCGTTTAGTCACTTTATGAATAATTCAAATCACTCATTACATACTTAAATGTATTTTCAGACATATGGAAGACGCATCTCTGTCTCATGAAAACAAACCAAAATCCGGATAAGCAGTTCGTTTTCATAAAAAGTTTTGTGCAAAAAAGAAGAAAAACGTTTTGCCGACCTCAGGGTATTTTTCTTACATAATTTGTATTTCAAAAGAAAATAGATTACAGGCGTCACGATCAACCTGAAAAGCGAAAGCTTCTTACTTTATAGCAGCTTAACTGTTCTAATTAGTAGCTGTTGGCTGTTTAAAATGCTGACAAAAAAAATACGTAAGTATCTTCATTATGTTACTGTTACAGCCTTTTTTTATCGTCCCACTGCTGGGCTGCGGCCTCCTCTCACACGGAGAAGGATTGAGCATTAATCACCACACTTGCTCATGTGCACGCTTGATTATGTGCTGAGAAATAAAAAGCACCTATGGTTACAACTTATAATGATGGGATAATAAAGGGTCTGAAAGTAAGAATAGGTACTGAAAAAATTGAAGATATCGTTTGATACAAGACTGAAATAAGTTCGTTCATCTGATGGCTCCAGTATTGGAGAGTCGCCGGAAGAATAAGTCCTCATATTAAACAGAAACCTTAATTCTCAATATAGATAAAAATAAAATACCAGCTGATTTAAAATGAAAGCAAGACTTCGATGTATTTTAATCTCGGGATAATGCAACCTAGGTTTTCATTCCTGGAAATTATTATGAATATGAATTTCATACATGAACATTGACAACATATAATGATTCTTCGTCTTGGTAGATGATAGCAATAGAAGAAAACGTACAAATATCCAAATTAGAAACTAAAATTCTCCAAACAGCTTTCCAAAAAGGAGAAGCTTTTAGAGGAGCCAGTAGAAGGTTAAAACCTTTTTTTTTTAACAATCTGTTACAAATATGATAGATAGATTATTCGACAATTATATATTAGAATATGGCGTTAGAACTTCTCGGGACCTGGCTTCTACTACTACATTTATTACACCTTTTGTCCTATAAGATTGGAGAGAAAGAATGTGATTCAAAATCTAATGGTCACCTTACGGTCATTCAACAAAGCTTACATGCTTGTTGCTTCAAACTGTTGTCCCCATCATTAGATAAGCACCAGATATACACACGATAAACAAGCTTTCACCCGAAACGTGCCTACAATTTTGTTAGTTTCCCTCGATTTTTCAGGGTTTCCATCATCAAATCCTGACATGGTGGCAATGGGACCCAACTCCAAGTATTCTCTTTCATATAATTAAAGATTTTTCAAATCGGTAGAGTTGTCTTCAAAAAATCGAACAAAGAAAAAAAAACTGACTAATTTTGTAAGTTAGTTAAAAAGAGCCTTGACAGATGATGTAAGCACAAACAAACTAGATAACTAACTTTCAAAAGGGAACTCATTTATTTGTAACCTTTGATTTCGGTTTGCTGCATCATCATAATTTATTGTCAGTTTTGGATATGCAAATATTTATTTCATATTTTTTATTCGTTAAATATACTCTTATCTTACCGTGCATTTACCGAAATGTAGCAGGAACGATTTAAAATCTATTAAAATTGTTAAAAGCCAGGAATGTAGATGTGTTATGTGAAACTGGAAGAATTACTTAAATGGATCAGAACCATCTTACATGAATTTCTGTAGATTTTTTTCCTATATTTTGCTACAGTGCGTTTTCATACGTAACCCTAGTTAAATTCGGTTCTGTAATTTTGGAGAAAGATGTATAAGGGTGCGTCCACATCTGGCGAATGCGCCGCGAATGCGCAGCACGCGAGCCGATCGCGAGCTGTCCGCGAGCTGCGCGCGTGCATTTTTGTTCGTGCGCCGCTTCTGCGCCGCCCGCGCGCAGCTCGCGCGCAACCTACGCGCCACACGCGATCGGCGCGCAGGCGGCGCGCGACGTCTGCCATCTTCGAGTACTGAGCCAATATACGGAACTGTAAGGGCGAGAACTGATTGCGCGCAGATCGCGCGCCGCTCGCGCGCTCTTTACGAGCCTTGCGTGAGTTGCGCTAAAGAGGCGCACCGAACTATTGCAGTGACTGCACGCGCGCAGCTCGCGGACAGCTCGCGATCGGCTCGCGTGCTGCGCATTCGCGGCGCATTCGCCAGATGTGGACGGACCCTAAGCCCCTTCAAATTCTCACCAATCATTCCCGCTATTAGTCCAGATATTAGTCTGATATGCCAGTTAAAAATACTGAAGAAAATTATTGAAAGAAGATATTGAAAATATGTATGCAGCTTACATTGGAAAAAGATATGGGAATTTATTACCCGTGCTACCGACAAAATATATGGGGATTTATTACACCTACTGCTGACCATGTACTACTAATAAGGACCCATCGGAAACATAACCACCTTATTTTACAGTGTAAAATAAACACTTTCCTAAGACCGATTTTCCAATACCCTCCCATGTATATTTTCCCATCCACACTACCAGTCACCTGACAAAACAAATGAACGGAAGGGTTTTCTCGAAAGACGAAATGTTTCCACCGAACGAACAAGACTCGGAACTCTCGGATCACTGAAGTTTCAGCGACACCTATAAGTAATGTCCAAACTTACAAACTGAATATCCGTTTGGTTTACTGGCCACGGAAGGGATTTCTCGGCTGAACAAACAGAGAGTTTCACTTCAAATATCGGAGTGATTTTACGAATATACCCCAAAGGTGTTAGTGTTCTAAAAGATTAGTTGTCTAGGAATAGTCGAACGGATGGATGACGAATGTAAGCAAACAGGGTTTGGTTTGTGTGTTTCAAGAGACGTGTCGTTTTTAGCATAGGTACCCTATTCCAGGCAGCTCAAACATAACGTACCGAATCTTTAGTAGCGACTCAAAAAAAGGCTTAAAACCAAGGAACGTTGATATTCAGCACGTAAAAATGCGAAATTAAATTAAATATAGCAGAAAACTTTTTTTAAAGAGCCTTGAGTTAATAATTTACTGACTTTTTTTTATTTTCTACACTAAAAAATATTAATCTTAATCTTTCTCAGATTTGTTCAGAACCTTTTCTCCAAAAAGTATTGAATACACTAAACCACCTCTATTCATCAGAATAACACAGACCGTAAAAGCCATATAACTCAATTCGAAATTTAAACAAAGCTAGAAAGCAATGAGTCGTAATTGGAACGAGTTATGCCGCGCAAACAGCGGCGGTGTCCCGTCGCTCCGGACACGTGGGCCAATATTTATTTTATCAATATTCAAACAGTTCAAACGTCGGGTTTTGTCTTGATCGTCTAGAGGGGCTCCTGTAGGTATATAGCTATTGGAAAACTCAGATATTTTCGCGCTAGAATTTTCAATGCGCACTCTTCAGTTTAGAATTTATTCGTTTATTTAAAACGTTCTGAATATGTGTTTCATTTCGGAAAATGGAACAAGAGAAAAGTGAAAAGTTTCAGTAATTCTTTAAAAAAACCCGAATGAGATACATAAGCAGTTACTATGAGTATTCTTTACTTAATAGGACATTGCAACGTACAAAACAAACTATCACCCAACTTGACTTCTACTGAAAACTATCGACAGCAAACCGCTTAGCCCTCACCGCGATGCACAATCCCTTGTTAACCTCGCTAATACGTTAACGAGCTATTCTACAAGTTTATTTAAGTCGTGCCGCAGCCGTGCCGCCGACGCCACGCGCGTCGCCCGCACCTCGGAATGCTAAACAGCCATTGACATTCCACCGGCGAACCAATCGAACGGAAAATACACTTGTCATACATTTAACGTGGAATTTTTTATTCTATGATTTAACTCGAACTGAGGGGAAATTATGACGGTTGTTCGAGTAGTAATAAGTAATGTAAATGGTTTAGGTGGGTGACTGGTGGTGCATATTATGGTATATTGTAAGAGCAGGTTAGGGGTTTTTAGCTTCTTGGAAAATGTGATTTGATTTGTAGCTATTTTTATGAGTAGCCAGAACGTTACAGGGCTAAATATGAATTTTCTTTTCATTTTTTTTTCTAGTTAATGTTTTGAGATTTACCTTCTTTTACTTTCTTCTTTCACTGTAGTTAAACCTTTAGGTCCGCAAAGTTTTAAAATTGCTAAAAAGATAAGCACGTTGTTTCAAAAGTGTATTTAGATTTAACACAAATTTATATCGCTTGTGCTTGCATTTTTTTACAATAATATCGCAGACATCGAGAAAAAGATTAAGGCTTCTCAAACGAATTAAAAATTTATCAAACCTCCAAAAATATCACCAGCAGCCCTAGAAAATGCAAATACAAAAAATATTTTCATATTACCTCTAACCCTCATGAGCTAATAATTTGATCTGCTCCTTCGAGCCGCAGCCACCGGGTTACCTGTGACGTCACGTCAAGTCGGACAGCCCGTCATCATTGGAACAACTTACGGCTTACGAAAACACGACGCCTGCGCCGCGCGCGGGACCTAATTCTTGGAGCCGGGCGCACGTCGCTCTTCGCCCGTCAAATTTGCGCATAGGGCTACCACGAATTTTTATTTCCAATGAATCAATTTATTATTAGGGTCCTTTCTAGTTAAAAAAATATTTGTTAGTCATGAACTGCTATGATTTTTCACAAGCCAAGAAAATAGAGAAAACTACGCTGCCTTGTTCGTGGAAAATTGGTTGCTGTATTATAAATGTGTGTAAAAGAATAAAGAAATAGGTTTTCAAAGAAAATGGTTTGAATAAACGTGTCTCTACAATTTAAAATTTGAAGCGTCTTAGATGCCAAGCATCGACACCACATTCGGTTTTGAATGCCAGCATTGTCGAACATGAGGTAGAGAAATATTTATCAGTATATCGCACATGACGTGTGTATTGCAGGAGTTGTCAGATCGCGCCTCGCTTGGGCACCCCTGACGGCCATCACAGACAACGTCTTCCTTCGACTGACAGCCGGCGACATATTTTATTCACGGCGCACCGTCGTAATTCCGTCGATGCAGATAAATTGTTTTACCGCGGGAGCAAGCCACGTCCCACGACTTTGGCGTTTGCATGATGAGCTCGTTTTTTATGCTCGAATAAAATTGTGTTAGCCACCGCCACGGAGACGTGTGAACACCGTCGAATTCCCAAGAAATTGTTTTTGGGAAGCCTGCTTTGATATTTATGAAAGTTGGCAGGTTGAGACGTATGTTTGAGTGAAGGGTACGCGGCGGGCATAACATCGCCTGGACTGTATGTTGTTTGTTGTCTGTAAGTTAGGGGATATTATCACGAGTTGTAGTGGTTCGTAAATGTTTGCGAACAGCCACCAGTTGCAAGATGTCAGGTATCGTAAACACGTTGACACAGTCGCTTTGCAGCGCTCGGTGCGCCGCGGGACCGACATCCTCCGCTATCAATATTAAATCCGGCGGTGCACAAACATCTGCTCGCGACTGCAAACGTATAAGTTTAATCAGTGGTGTTTCGATTAGTTAGAACACATCGGCTCCTGCCATTGACGGGGTGCTTTAAATTAAATGTCATTGCGTTTGTTTAGTTTGAGAAATTCGTCTCAAAACCACAGAAATTAGGAATGTGCTATTTATTAGGTACGTTTGCCTAAATATCAGAATCAGGAAATCAAATTTTTATTTATCAATGTGCGGCACAAAATCAAATTCACTAAAGTGAAATATCAAAAGTCGTAACAGCCGAATAGCCAACTTCAGCATTCAACCATTTGCCACGAATAACTTACACAGAAACTGCAAGCCACAGCCACAGGTAACAAGTTTAAAATTCATCAACATCAAACAAAAAGACGATTGACAAAATGCAAATACTGGAGTGTGCCGCAGAAAATAAAATAAGCTTTGACCCTACAAAGTTTCGTGGGATTATGAATGTTTATACTGAAAATAATGCGCGGTCGTGGCGTTCGACGCAAATATTTGAAGATGTAGTCAAAGGGATGGCTTTTTGCGAGGCTGAGGTCCTTTGAGCGCGCGGTTTGTGGTCAGATAACCCGATTAGCCGACCATCGCGATGTGCCAGGAGAATTGAGATCGTAGTTCACCTCAACCTGTGACGGGTGACTCTCAGTTATTCTGTTTTACTGTACAGGATTTGTTTTTCAAACTAATTTACTTTTGCATCGTTTGTATATTTACCGAATTATTTACATAAAACATGAAATAAAAATCTAGTTGCGTGCATCCTGAGCAGTTAGACAATTTAATTAGTTGGCAAAAGACCCCAAAAATGAAAACAATCAATTACCTAATTTTTAAAGGTTCAACGTTATAATAATATGAAAACAAATAAACTTCAAACCATCAACTTGAAGACCTAACCTAAGCAGGTTTGATAGCGAAACATAAACTCTATGATAGACTTGGTACCACAAACTGACGTTATATTTCCTCTTTACGGCTGGCTGACACTAAAATGTTTCCAAATAAAATTGTTATCCATCAAAACAGCTGTTCGTTTCCTAAAGCGTAAGACATGCACTGGCATGCCTATAAGCATTCGCGTTTGAAGATCTAGTAGTCTAGTACATTGCTTCTTTGGTCAGTAACCTTTTTAACTTAAGAGGTAATCTGACATTGTCTTCTCCTTAGTACCTCATTATTATTCTTCAGTTCTTATCTAATAGATAATCGATCTAATGGTCTAATTATGTGTAAAAGTAAAGTCACAGAATAAAATGATATAAAAAATCAAGAAGAAAAGATATCTGCCTTAATGTCTATTGGAGTTATTTCATTTCGTAAGGTGCAAATGAGAGTGCGCAGGAGCATTGACCAAAATGAAAAGTTTTCCACATTTTTCCAAAATGGTTGCATAGAAAATACTTTCCGAGTCGCTCTCTAGATTCAAAAAGTACATAACTTTAGTCTCCAGAATCAAACAAAGTGTAACTAAGCTTATGTTTTTTTGTCATAATACGAGAAATATACCCAGTAACCCTTCTAGCAAACTACCTCAACGTCCTGCTGACTTATTCAGAGGTACCAGCACAGGCTTCACAGCCCTCCACCTGCGGTTAGGTGTAACTTAACGAACCCTCGCTGAATCTTTAATACATAGTTTCATTTAATACTACGAGTTACTCGCTAACTTTGCAATGGTCCTCTGTTGACTGAAACTTCGCGGTTTGGCTAATCATACCCTGTTTGAGTTTGTGCGGTCAAATATTTATAATCACAACTTTAGTACAAATAGAGGTATGTAAGTTTGTGTTAGTTATGGGATATGGGAATGAGAGTGTGTATACATTTTTTTATATATTTCTTGGACAATATCAGGTTTATTTTTATACGAATTTCGTAAAAAAATGGGTACGTTCATTTTAAAAATAAATTATTAATTAAACAAAACTGTGTAACTGGGTTAACGAATTTGTGCCAAATTGTTAATGGTTCTTAAAGGCTTTAGATTTCTCGTAATTATATTTACACTGTTAATGAGAAAAGAGGACAAAATACGCACCTAATATCAATTATATTTAGTAGGTAATTCAAAAGCAGAATTAATTCAATTTCCAATACAAACATCTACCTGACTCAGGTAGCTCCTCCAGCGAGGCGCTGTTCCCTACTTGGCAAATTAGATTTCGCATAAAGCCTATTTTAATTTGCGCCGTCGCTAAACATTGCGAGCTCTTAAATGTTTAAGCGAGCGGAGCGCGCGGCGCTGTGTGCGGAGCGTCGGAGGCGCAGGCGACCACCGCCGTCGTTGACATTCAACAAAGCAAATATGTTCTTGGCGATGGCGCCCGGCCCAACGCGATAATAAGCTTACCGGCCGAGGGCGGGCCGCCCCCGCCCCGCCGCCCGGAGACCGCCCTAGCCTCACGGTGTTATTAAATTCTTTTGTTGGCCCCGGCACCGGAATGCCCAGTTATTTAGCCGTGGTCCGGCTCTACGGGATCAACGTAAATATCTCCAACATGTTATGTCTTTTGAACTCCACTAGATTGCGGGATGAAACGGATTATTTGCATCCTTTTTCACGTGTGAGGGTTGCCGACGTGAAGCAAAAAATAAGTGGTTCAACACAATATGATAAATGTAATGCAGCAGGTGTTTGCAGTGTGCGCTCGCTACTACGGAGCATATTGTAAAGTGAGCTCGAATTAAAACATTAAAATCCTCGCTCCCCCGCTTCGTATGAATTTAGACAACATCTAAGCCGAGGGCGCGCTTCATTTCGAGCACATTACTCTCTGTTTAACAATAAAACTCATTAAATCGCTCGTGCGGTCGCGTTTTATAAATGTTTCACGTATTAATAAAATTAACAAAGCAGTGGTACACGAGAGGGCTATTTCCCGACAAAGCGTCGGAGCGTAGCACAATGGAATCTAAAATAAATACGAGGACTTTAGCAAACAGTAGAGCACACAAAGCGTCCACCTGGTGGAGGCAGTCAGGCTCTATTGAAAATTAAGTGGCGGCGACGGAGTTCAATTAATGGCCGCGAGGCGTCCGCCTGAGTCTCTTCTCACACTGCGAGACGCACCAGACCTTACCCACGTGCATACTGATGTGTAAATCAGCATTAATTAGCAATTTACCAAAAGACCCTAAAGAAAAATATTGATATCGTGAAATATTAGTGTGAATAGAAAGTAACAGAATGCTATAATGAGCAGCTGTAATAAACCCAAACAACAAATCCCACATCAACCTATACTTTGATCCTCTAGACATCAGATACGCAAGATTACCGGTGTCAGCAAAAAACCGCAGATCTAAATGACTAATTTATTCCATTCTTATCTATCTGTAAAAAAACTGAAGCTAAGTCCAGCAATTGAGCCACCCTCTTATTGGGTGATCTCTATCGGCGGCCAGCGTCCAGCTAAACCGGTGCTTATCTCACAAATTACACCGTTTTACTCGATCCTCTGGCAAACTGAGAAAAGTAGACCTTTTTAACACAACTTAGGACTTCACCCCTACTATGCTGGAACGATTTTTATGATCACGTTGTGTGGAGATGGAGACATGTGGCCAAACATTCAGGTAAATAAGAATCCACCTGAGTCTTTAATAAGGTACCTTTGAAATATGGTATTCTTTTGATTGAAGAGACCACTTCGTTTTCCCTGACTGAAAAAAGTTTTCATACGTCTAATTAGCAAACCTTACATAAGTACCCATGACTACACCAAATTGATTCAAGCGATAAATGATAATACATTTATATTAACCCATTCAACTGTCGGAATGCCCTTCTCAAATACCATTTTCGCTCTTGCTACTACAAAACCTCAGCCTTTTCAGACTGCAATACCACAATCGGAACTTTCGTATTGACAAGATACTCAAAAGAATAAAAAAGACGAAAGTGTTCATCGAGTGTTATCGCGGCTCAAAAAATCGCAGTCTGTTCGCATTTTATCGGAATCGGCGGTGGTAGGGGCGGCCAGCTTACCAATCGCCCGTTTAACCCTCGACGCCGGATTTTATTGCCATTCGTATTGTCGGCTAGAGATTTACTTTGACACGTCGGAAATTCGTTTGTTGACTCTTCGCCGCCATTTTCGAATGTCTATTTCGCACTGTTTTCCCCGTTTTTCTTCGTCGTAAAAGCTTAATTGCGGTTAAACTCGTACGTTCAGTTTTACTGTACTCCAATGGTTTATTCCAACTGACATTTAAAGATTACACAACACAAACTGTGGAGTGGTGAAACAATGTAAATTATCTGGCGCTTGAATAAATTTGTCTAATTTATCAATTTCCGCGCCACTTCTTGAAAAACATGGCGGTTCGTGTGTAGCGCGTGTGTCAGGTAAAATGCATTGGGTAACACATTAACAATGTTTCCTCTGAAAGCCTTTGTCTGCACTCAACGAATTACGGGGAAAGGCGAAAATTTAAATACCCGCCGGGACTGTTTTACATGTAAGAGATGCACTTTGCATGTAATGCGGCGATTAAATGAGACGACAACGTTCTGAGCGCCGACGCGACTGCCGCTCAGCGGAAAAATGTTCACCATAAAGTGATATCATAATTGTAAAACACCTTGTTCCTTGCTGGATGATCCCGTACTATATGACTTCTTTTTAAACTTTGAGTACTAATATGTTAATTACATGCTACTGCAGATGCGTATGATCAGAATCTTCTTCATTAGCAAATAACTAATTTAAGTAAACCTTTCCCTCTTTACATTTAACAGTAAATGATGCGTCAAAAACCAACACAGATGAAAGACAATCAACACATATCATTACACCAATACATCTAAACCTTAACTCTTCAGACTCCCCATAGGAACAGTATTTAAAAATAAAACCTTATTTTAACTATCTATCGTCCGCACAGAAGATCTTCATTCGCTCCACAACACCTCACTGTACGTTTGAGGGTACACTCGTCGACAAAGGTGCAAAGGGAAGAAAACTCAATTAAAACAACGCGCACTTGTCGACCGGGCGACTCGCATTACCACACGATTAAGCCCAGGTAACGTGCTGTGTCTACTTGTATTATGTATTCATTAGGAAGTAGAAAAGTTCTCTTTAGGTAAAAAATAAAGCATTTTTTTAATGGGAAAATCGTTTTATGTAATGTAGTTTTTAAGTTTAGTAAAGGACGTTTCTTGCGTGTGTTTGTTTCAACTACCCATTTATGTAACTTTTTTTTCGTTCTCCTAATCAGGAGAATAAAACTTGGTGCCAGGATTACCTGTCCCCTTGCCATACTGCATACGAGTATTTCTAAGAGTAAGTTTTGACAAAATTACACCTATGTGTGAATATAGGAAAATCTCCAGGCTACTACCTACATCTCCAGAAAGACTAAGAATAAGAAAAGCAACACGTAATATATGTGGTACTTATCTATCTACTGCAAATCTCTTACAAGTGGCCACGAACAAATATTTACTTTTCTATCCTCCTCACTAAACGGTCAAAGTTTTTCCGTAAGTGTAATGTCTTAGTGTGGGGCGTAAATGTGCGACCATCTGTCCAATGGCCGATCGGAGGGAGGACTCCGATACGACCAGGAGATAACGGACACATTCTCTGATTCTGCACACAAAGCCACTAAATCGCTGTAATAAATGAGGCTCTTAAGCTTTGAGCAGCGCTTTCCGCTGCCTTATACAGTACGTACTTATGTGGTTACACGAATATTTTCCCCCATATAAGGTCCAGCTAAGTCTCAAACAAACATCTAAACAGCAATAAAATAACTTAATAACTAAACAATTTAGTTACGTTACACAATAAAATTTCATTTTACGTCCTAAAGTCTTAAGTATGAAGCGGGAAAGAGCCGTTATTTGGAACACCTTTTGAGTCCCGATGGGGTAATTTATTTCGAAGTCGGCTCATTAATTAATTGGCATCTACCGCAGGCCGCGTGCTTTTTACGACGACTATAAACTGTTACTGTGGGTACCTTCATTATCTGCTAGGCCTGTTTACAGAAAGGTGTACTTTTGCGTGGAATCAGTAACTCCTTTATGGTAAGTACAGTAGACCGCACATCAGTGGTAACTGTCATGCACCTTAACTCAATAGTAACAAGTACGATTTTCCTATAAAACTGTTACCACTGATCTGAAGTTGACTGTACAAGTTGTGAAGAAAGTAACTTACGATCGGATAGCAAGTATGTTAACTTAATGCGCCTTTATTAAGTTATGAAGTGATCTTCGCAGATAGCTCGTAACATCTGATGAAGTCCACCCCTAATATTTCTATCTGATTTTGCCACAAAGAACCTCGCGTAAACTCGTTAAGTCTTCTTCTTTATTATTTTTAAATTCGCAAGATAAAATTCCATATAAAAATTGTTACAAATAAAATACTAGCATCTATTCAAAACTTGTACAGTACTTCCTTGAACAGAACAGATGGCCGACGGGGCCGAAAAGTGCTGGAGTGGAGACCACGAACTAGCGAGCGCAGCGTAGGACGTCCACCAACAAGGTGGACAGACGACCTTATAAAGGTCGCCGGAAGTCGCTGGATGCAGGTTGCCTCCAACAGGTATCTGTGGAGATCTAAGGGGGAGGCCTATGTTCAGCAGTGGACGTCCTATGGCTGAGATGATGATGACTTCCTTGAAAATGATCCACTGTTGATTTCTGACACTTACGCGAATATTACACTGTTACACATTTAAATAAAACTATTTTACAGATTTCATCGCGGTTATATTAATACTATTAAATCCCAACGTTTCGGATCCTTTACAGCATCCATGGTCACGGGCAGACTAAGGTGTTTTGTCGTCTTGATATTATAGTTACAAACATCTAGCCTACATTTCATTGTTTATTGACAATCCGATTTACGCAAAACGAGCTCACTGTATCCTTAGGTCCTCGCATTGGCTTGGATTTGGATGCAATAGTTTCTATGACGATGTTTCTATGTTCCAAGCCGGTGGTACAAAATATATGTATAATCTACTGCTTTTATCTCATAGCAAAACTTCTTGTTAGAATTTCTTCTGGTAACAAAACAAACAGAAATATAACTCGTACTCGTTTTACGCATATTTAATTGCAAGCCACCTCGCAATTAAACAGTTCCTAGGCCAATTCAGTTTACGATCGAGCCTCCGTCGAAGGCTTTTCGACGCCGCAATCAGTTTTACGAGGCATTTTGTCAGAAATTTGCCATTTTATTGTCGGCTCAAATAAGTTTGTTCGTGTCGTTGTTGGCAAACGGTTGTGCGTTGCTATCGATGCTTTTCGCGGACTATTGTGTCAAAATTTTGGGGAAAACTCTGTTCATTCTTTAAATATTTGCAACAAAAGTACAAGTACATCTAGTGACTCTACGGGCGAGTCATAAGTAGGCCTCTTGAGGCTATCTAGATCCAAGAAAGTTTTAAGCAAAACTCAAGTCAACTTTATGGTAACTATCATACAATTCTTGCCCCAAAATATGAAGAATTACCCCAATAGAAGTCTTAGTTTACCAACCCTTTAAACAAAGATCACGTGCTAACTCAGGGTGCGTTCCTCCGCATCCGCAACGCAGCCGCAGATTCCTCTCGCGGCACTTTTAATAGCGCAGACCCCGCTTCGAATGTAAATCACCCGCCGTGCCACATTCGCCAACACCTGACTATTTACGTTATTCTCCTCGTCTCCATTCCTACACGAAATTTTATAACTTCTCAAACTTTCCCAGACGAAATTGTAGCACGTTTTTGAAATTCGAATTATAACGGCCGGCATTTGAATTTGAATTTGGAATAAGTAATAACCAAACTTTTTGTTGTAATTACATTTATTTTGTAACAATATGGTTGTTGGATACATAAATATTTATTACAATGTTCTAAAGTAGAATTAATATGTAGTAACAAAATATAATATTATCTGAATTGATTTCAGGTACATGTTCTATTAACACCTATAGTTGTGTATTTAGAAAATGATACTAAATTATAAGAATGTGTGCGTGGCGAACTTAAGTTATAAATACATTGAAAACAGTCAACAACTGGTTGTTTTGATTTCTTTAAGTACAATCTGGGCTAGCGTCGCATACCTAATACTCTCGAAATGTTAGCTTAAATTAAAGATTATTTTTCAATATTTGTTGGCAATTTTGTATTTGTCCAAATACATAAAACAAATATCTACATATTTAACTGTAAGATAAACTATTTTCAAAAGAACGGATTAACACAAAACAAAAATAAATTATATGTCTTTCATCAAAGTTGATGGACTACATTGAAAATATTATAGGTTCTCAAAACACAAATCTTTGTGCTTTCTCTATTTTAAAGTAACTTGTGCCGTGTGATTCGAGAAGTAAACGATAATACTGTTAAAACAGTTTTACGGTCACAAAGCTAAAAAAATATATTTGTTTAACAAAAAGTAAAACCGAAGAAAATTCTTTTAAAACATACCTAAGTACATACATCACCACTGTAAAATATTATAAAAATCATCATCGTATTGAAAATCATGTAAAACAAAATATTATAATAAACAAAATTATTTGTAAAATTATTCTGCATTTAAAGTTGAAGATTTCGATTTCAATTTGATTAAAAATGATTTTGCTAAAACTTGCTTTTAACCTATAAAATTAAGTACCTATAAGATCTGTACATATTGGAGAAATAAAATTAATTCGAGTATATTTTTTAAATAATACTATTACGCAAAACCTTCACCATAGAGTAGTATACTTCATCATACAAAAGTAACTTTTACTCCATTTAACATTTTTTTTTAAAAAAAAGTAAAAACAAACTGGGATCTTTAAAACCTTAAATTATTTTTCCTCTATCCTGCAAAAGCAGTTTTTTTTGTAACCTTCAAAATAACAATTATCGATTTTTTTTTTAATATTATTGAATGGCTATTTTGTAAAACAACTATCGTATAAAACATTTCAGTAAAATAAATAACAAAACCTCCATTAAGATTTACTTACATTTTTATATCGAAAAGGCTTTGAATATTTATACTTTTATTTCTAAAATGATCGGTAATATGATTATGCTATTGAAGTTATAGGACCTCAAAATGTAATATAAAAAATCGAAATTTATTTGCTATAAAACAATGTTAAATACTGTCACATTTTAATTAAGTACTTTATAATCTAAACTAGTTAAAATAATTATAATATAATTAAATAAAATTATTCTTAAACTACTGTTAAATAAGCTACATTGTACAAAAACAGCCGGTACCAGGACTTTCTTGTAAATACATAATAAATTATTGCCTAATCTTAGTAACACAGAGTAATCTGTAACTGTAACATATTTAATAAATAAAATATATTTTTTGTCAAAATTGGCACATTTTTTAGTCTACATTTTACAGCATAAGTACATGTTAATCATGTAGTATTATAAAAACTGCACTTTCCTAAATATGTTTTTTTTTTAATCAGAAATTACCTATACAATATTTCCAAAAATACTTCTGTAGATATATGAAATTATTTCCAAACTGTGTAAATATTCACCACTCAATATAATATATCCGTACACTATAAATAGCTACAGTCTCTTGGTCCCATTTTATAAGAATTTTCCATTCGTTAAAACCTTACTTACGTACATACGTATTTACACATAGCAACAACAAGTCCATGATAACCGTTTTCCACTTTTTCCGAACGGAATGACTTCGTTAAAAGGCTAGACAACTCATTTTCACATCCATTTTCATAAGTAAAATTCGATCAACAGTTTTACTTATTAAATCACTATTGTAATACACTTACCCAACCGATCACGGTGAATGTATATTTTTCAAAATGAATAGTATAAATTAATTATTAATTTTCATAGGCAAATCACTGTGTGACTAGAGCAATATCTTCGTCACGATAAATAAAATATACAAATGTGGTTCATTTGCTCATCTCACCTACTGGGTTCACCATTTATTTCAATCTGAAAAAAAGGAAAAAATAAATTAGTTCCATGGAGCGTGTAAAAAAAAACTCTCGTTATCAATAAAAATTGGACTACACAATTGGACTATATTTTTATGGTGAGTTTATTTTTATAATATCTACGAGCATACCAATGAAAAATAAATTATAAAAAAAACGAGTAGACGCTAATTCCTAAACATTATTGTCAGCAAAGTATAGCAACATACATCGTGGTGTGAGAAATTTTTCAGGCGCTTTCTGGGTCTACGTCAGTTTTATTGATACCACCTGATTCTACATATCTTATTATTTTATTATGTCCTTCATTCAGTAATTCCAGGTATAATAATTCATGCATCTAGTAATAATAAAGCACTAACATATCCCCGACTCCATAATCAGTTGTAATATCACATTTTCTTCGCTGTTATTAAAATAGATAACTAGTGCATTAATAAAACAATAACACAGCAACAGATACGTCTTTATGACACAAATGATTATGAGAATTAATTTATATTCATATCAGTTATACCCCTGATGACGGATATTAAATGTTCTTTACGATCCTGGAGATAAAATTGAAATCCTAGACGTATAGACGTTTAAAAAGTCATGAAGTCAGCAAAGGAATCTAGGTATAGCTCTGTAATTACTAGCCCCTAAAATGAAATTAAATTAAAATTTATTCTAATTGTTTTTTTGTCGCAAGGATTTCCATCCTCTCCTATAATGAGACTAATGTATATTTCCCGTCAAATATATCTGCTTCACTTAAGTTATTCACTTAGTGCCTCGACATGCGCAATAGTGTTTGAAAAATAAGAAAAAACGCTAAAGTAAAAATCAATTTACCTTATCAATATCAATAGTAGCGAGTATTAAGGGCGCAGCATGTGCAGGCGCATCTCTATCCGCTATCGCTCTTCTCGTATCCCCCGCTCTCTCTATGGCCTCCTGAGGAAGGTACCTCCACACGCCAGGGGTGAACAACTCCGCATCCATCTTGAGAGAGTCCTTCTTGTCGAAGAAGTAGCCTACTATCATGCCGACTGACATGGTGGCGATGAGACCTAGTGGGGCTATCCAGTGGTAGGATATGCGGAAGAGGGGGAATATTGTTTCGGGGTCCTGTTGGGAAGATTTGTTTATTAGTTGTGGAGCGAAGATTTTGTAATGCTGTGAATTTTTTATATATTTTTATGTTTTCAGATTCAAATGCGGGGGAAAAGACACCATACTTTAATCATGACAAATCATCGCAATATCATTGAAAATCCTTCAAAGGACAAAATTCGTGAGTAATATAATGTGTTTGTATTTTTTGTGACACATAAAATATTGCATGGTCATAAATACAACAATAGCGTTGGAGGCTTATGTCAAACATAATTGTAATAATCTTTCTTTTATTGCCATAGTGTCAAAAATTAAATATAAAAAATGGTAACTATTCTGAATAGACAATAAATACTTACAATAGCATCAACAAGTCCCACATAAGACGCGTTTCTAGCGCAATCCATCGTAATATTCAGTGGTGGTGCTCTCAACCCCTGTGCGGCCGCGGCCTGGGTCCCCAGCGACACGGTGCCGGCCAGCAGGGCCCCCGCCACGGCCCCGGCTAGAGCACCCCGGGGGCCCACCCACCAGCACGCCATGCCGAGAGTGAACACCCCACATGTAGCGCTCGCTGCGATAGCTGATAATGCTGTTGCTACACCTGCGGATGATGATGAAAAACATAAAAGCGACAATTCCAAAACGATAGGTACGTTCTTAGACTTTTATAGATAAAACGTCACTGAGTTAAAAAATACAAAATTGTTTCATGAACTTTAATATTACTATTGACTTTATATTACTGATAAAGGGTCAAAGTACCTACAAAACGTTAAATCTCAACGGTAGCGCGTATACAAAATTAACATCATATTTCAAAAAAAGCTGATGTTTACTTTTATGAGTGCTAAGATGATTCAAATCAAAATTTTTGAACATAACTACAAACCATACTACAATAAGGGCAAAATTAAAAATTAAAATTACCCTCAAAATAGCCAAGACATTTCACAGCAATATATCTAAACCAAAGTTAGAAGAACTTACCAAGAACCCCTCCCAGCTTCTCAATGACGAACAGCATGACAACGGACACGATGGCCAGGGTAGCGGTCACCACGCGCGCCAGTATGCCCTCAGTGAACGGCTTGAGTTGGAGCTTCAGCCAGCCACACAAGACATTATACAGCAATACTTCTAACTTACCAAGAACTCCTCCCAGCTTCTCAATAACGAACAGCATGACAACAGACACGATGGCCAGGGTAGCGGTCACCACGCGAGCCAGTATGCCCTCAGTGAACGGCTTCAGCTGCAGCTTCAGCCAGCCACACAAGACATTATACAGCAATACTTCTAACTTACCAAGAACTCCTCCCAGCTTCTCAATAACGAACAGCATGACAACAGACACGATGGCCAGGGTAGCGGTCACCACGCGAGCCAGTATGCCCTCAGTGAACGGCTTGAGCTGCAGCTTTAGCCAGCCACGCACTATGTCTTCGACTACCACCAGCGCACACGCGTTTAATACTGCTGAAAGTGAACTGGTGGAAAGAACTATGTTAGGTCATCGTTAGAAGTCTGAATAGGTCTACTGCTGATCAAAGGCCTCCCCCAAACTGAGAGATTTGCTCGGATGTGTTTGGTAAAGATAAATAACCATGAAAGTGTGTTCTACTATCTTATGTAAATTTGCGGACCCTGACAAAGAAGAAAATACCAGATTCTGGTAAAACAAGGATCAACTACAGCTAAAATTAACAGTAGGTTTTAGGTTCCATGAAGTTTACAAACCGACTGCCAGAAAGGATTATATATTTTTTATAAACAATGACTAATTAATTCTAGCTCCATTAGCAGAAGATCGTCTATTCATGACAAGAACTTAATTACCAATATCAGCGGATCACAAATGTCCAATTTATTCCCACACAAACAGTTTCATACATATTTTTTATAAACTCACCTAAGTCCAGCTCCAAAAACCCCCGCCAAGAACACACCAGGGAGTCCAGGCAGATGCTTAGCCCTCGACACATACGTCACAAAGGCTGGTAGTAGCCTGTCATCGACCAGAGGCACGCCACCAGGGTCGCAACCTCCTTGCACCCAGGTGGCCCAAGCGGCCAGGCCACACCAGACGCAGAGAGAGATGGCCAGGATTGCACCGATGCAGAATATGAATATGGCTCTGGAACATTGGGTTTGTGTTACATTTAGGGAATTAAATGAAAAATAAGGATATTGTAGTTTAAATCAAAAAATAATTTTATGGTTGCAAATGGCTTGCCACGTTTTTACCAGAATTTACGGAAAGAAAAAATAATTAAAGTAGGTATACCTTGCAATGTCTTCAATGCTGATAAAGTACGCATTGTAAATTGCTTTATATTTTATTTTAATAATTAGAAAGTGCTTAGAAAGATTTGTTGTGATAAAAAATCACGTTAAATTAAAATAATATTTTATTCGCCAGTGAAAGTTATATGTCTGTTATGACTATACATATATGACTGTTAACAACACGTTCTTTATCACATCTTGGTGTAGGTCATGACAGTGGAGGAATGCTAATAATTATGTAAGTCGGCAACTATTCTACAACATCGCGGCTCGCCATCGCATCGCCGTAAATAGACTTCGGTCGTCAGACCACGTTGACTTTCAACACATGGCAATCATAACATTTGTGGGAAAAAAGACAATATTTTGATGGAAAACTATTTTCTCTCAAACTCATAAACGTCGGTAATCCATCATGTGTTATGGACAGATTAACTTTCTATTTTTATTATGTGTGCTTTACTGCAACAGATACTAATAGCTGTAATACAGATGTTGTTGTAAGATATAATTAACGTAATCAGAAATTATATACTGCACTTTTGTCTAACAAAATAGCACCACGTTTTGACATTGAAATTACAAACGGAAACTGTATTCGGAATTAAGCAATGATTGCAGATTATACCATCATGAGCAAATGTAAAACACATGAGTGAACTAAACGAGCACTAATCCAGATAACATACATAGGTATACTTATCAGCCAATCTCTTTTTGTCGGCAATCGATTCCCATGGCAAAAATTGGGCATTATCTAATAAATAAAATCGATTGCCCACTGTGTTGCTACGTACTCGTTCCTTCTACAATGTTACCCACTTTTAGCATTGATATTGCCCAAACCTTCTCTTCCGGCGACCTTTATAAGACGGAAAGACGCTGGATGCAGGTCGCCTCCAACAGGTATCTGTGGAGATCTAAAGGGGAGTCCTATGCTCAGCAGTGGACGTCCTATGGCTGAGATGATGATGATGATGTAACCTTCTCTGTCTAAGAGGAAGCCTGTACCCAGTAGTATAATGATTAAAAGGCTAATAGACATTTCATAAAATGTAACCAAAAACAAAACTGTACTATCTAGGACATATTTGCTCAAAATATTACTTTATGCTTCATCATTAGTATTATGGTTCTTATCAAATGATGTCTGCAATGACTGTTTGCTACACTATTCTAAGCTGAACAAATATTGGCATCGTCTAGAGGACGGGAAAGAGCAAACAAATTCTTAAAAACATTATAAAAATCGGGTGACTTTAGTATGTATGTCAATGCTATTTTCAGATACATAAAAGTAAATACACCTTATATATAACATTTGTTTCCATTGGCAACCGATTCCGTATATTTGTGAAAATGAGATTGTTGATTGAATATGACGTGGTTCTTCTCATGCCCTTATTCAACGTTTCTTTGATCTGTCATACGATCTCTATAAACTTCTATAGTCTCCTTACACTACATAATAACTATGGGTATACAGTCGGAAACCGCTCTACATTGCAGTTAACTAAAGGTCATGGCATACATTATAGGCATTGTACGTCGCAGCTGATATAAGGTAGATGCAATCTCGCTGTCAACCTGACTTTTTAACTAACCGTTAAAAAAATATTTTGTTAAGATAATATTTAAGGGTCAAATTCAAATGACAAGTTAATCGCTGAGTTGGAGCTGCGTCTGCCATTCGTGTGAACCAAAACCTTTATAATTAAACACATATACATTTTCTAAGATACTCACGTAATAGCTTTCCTCTTGGTGGGTAGTGACATGTACCTCTGCACCATCGTCTGATTGACGGAGTTGAAGCAAGTCCAGTATAAGAATCCCCCGACCACTGCACCCCAGCCAGTCTGACGCTCAAACGGCGAAAAGCTCCAACTGATGACAAAAGATTAAGATATAGTTCAGCTTTTATTAAACTGGCCTTGGAGTGAATAAATATCGCAATGTAAACTTTTCTGGGATATATCTGTGGGCCATTTGCTATTGACAAAATAAGTAGTCACAACTGCGAAAATTCTGTTTATTGGGCCTAACAAGAAACATGGCACCGAATGAATTTTATGAATTGCTTAAATTTAATAAAAATAAAGTAGATGGTATCAGTAGATCGAAATAAAGTAGATTTGAAAATTAAAATTCTTTATCGATAGTGTTTTTTCATTCAGCACACACATTAATATGCTCATTTCCCTGCAACGTTTCAGTATTTTCTCTTATTTTGGGCAGAAGTCCAATACACATACATCAACGACGTCACGAGTCTGAGTGCAGGTTATGTAACAAATTATTTCTAATTACTCTTTATAATTAGAGATGAATGAACGGCAATTATAAGTATGGTAGTCTATGGAAGTTTGTACAATAGAATAAAAATATTATTTTGTCATACTTCATGCAGATAATCCGAATTACTATTCAGATCTTCCCTTCAGGCCCTCGCATCTTTACTTTGACATTTAGTACCTATTAAAGTACCTGAAGTTTTTCTTGATAAGCATTTCTTTACAAAACATAAAGTGTATTTAAATACACATACAGTTATCGGCACGGATATCGAGCCATGACCTTCACCTGCGCAGAAGCGATTTACTGCCTTATTGCCTTATGCGTACGGGTGCGCAAAGCGATCCCCACTCTTCCGCCGAGAGCCCAATATCCGTGCCGGTATCTGTACTTATACCACCTTATACTGAATTTGATACTATTGACACCTACAGTCACATTGATTGAAGATACCTGAGAAAGACACTCATCATGATATAGGTTTATAAGGATATAGCTGTGGACGAAAAATTCATGAGTATGCAATAAATGCAAAATAATCGTGATGACGTTCCCCTAGTAACGATAACAGATATCTGAGAAGAAAATTATGTAAGACCACAGACTAATCTTTCGCCAAATGTTAGCGGATGCGTAAGATTAGACCGTACGTGTTAGATATTTTCTTACGTCACATAATATTATAGAGATATCTATATATCTAGATTCATTCATTCAGTGTAATTATGTATTATATGTAGGTAGGTATGTATGTACAATTATGCATGTCATATCATAGCTATATCGTGTCAGTAACAATGGATGACGTTACATTTGATAGTAAAAAGAGTACTAAGTAAGTTCCTGGGTACTTCAATGGGATTTTATAGTTTCATTCCAACTACAAAACATAAACAGTATTATTGTTTGCTACATGTTTTTTTTTCTTGATCTTATTATAACCCATTGGAACGCTAAATCGCATATTAAATTCATTATATTCGCATTAAATACCAATCAATCGTTGTTTTTGTAGTACCCAATGCAACAACACGCCTGAGGCAAAATAGTGTGAAATTCTTATAACAAGGTGAGAGAAATCAACAATGTCTGAATTCTGGTCTGATATGGCAACATTTTCACACTCGTTAACCAAAATAATACACGATCAGGACCAATTTTACCTTAAATAGCAGTGAAATAAAATGCTGATAAAAACAGTACACAATGCAGTCTAGTGTTTTATTAAGTACTTACTAGGTAGCAGGTTTCCCGAGGTTTCACGGCGTTTCATGAAAACTGCTTCACGTACCCGACTAAAATAAAGGCTATGTCTTGTACCAATGTGTATGTATAGTAATGAATCCGAATAGAGAAATCATTTTTCAAATCAGTGTAGTACTTAGATTCGGAGCCTTTTTCGCCTATTTTTTACTCTTAATGATTATTAGTAACCAAAAGTACCTATAGATTAATCCAAGGAGATACTGCAAAATGCTAAAGAGTTTTTAAGCATTGATCAGAAACTGTAAGGTTATCTGAAAGTTCATTGGTACCATATTAACGCCACGTGTGTTCGTTGCCGGGCATTTGTCGGGTTAAAGATTACACAATTGCATAAGAAAACGTGTGAAACTTATTTGCAAGTTTAAATGTAATGATATTATCGTAAGTTTGTTTTTGTATAACAGTAGGTAAGGTAGACTGCACATCAGTGGTAACTGTCATGCTAACTCAATAGTAATAAGTACGATTTTCCTATAAAACTGTTACCACTGACCTAAACTTGATTGTACGTACCGAGAGTATGAATTGCAGATGGCAGATGTATTTTTAACAAGTCAATAATTTTGACAATATCCACTATCTTTCTGATAAAAGTTATCTCACAAGATCCTGTTATTACTGATAGAAGAAGATACACATCCTTTTATCTTTTACAAAGATTAAAGTCACTTTAATAATAAAGGTACCTACTTGTAAATGAATTCGGTAATATTATCATGTCATAAAAACCTAAGACTTAGTATATCGCTATGAAGTTCCGTCGGCGTCGCTCATAAGGTTTTACTTAATTTAGAACAAAACTAATATCACTATTAAAAAAGCAATTTTATAATCATATAAAACATTACCCTCCTTCTTTGGCAGTCGGGTAAGAAATATCAAAAATACTTACTTAGATAATTCAAATCGTCCAGTTTCGTTAACAATTTCTATAACATCCTTCATCCCGCCGACGGCAATTGTCCCGGCGGCGGCTACTAAGATCACTCCTATGAACATAATGCCGGTCTGCACTGAATCCGTCCATACCACTGCTTTTAGTCCACCCTGGTTAGAAAGTAATTAAATATATTATAATATACACGGTTATAAAGAATATTGTTAACAGGTTTCAGTAAATGCGATACCTATAATAAACTTTATAGCTTATATTGTATAATTTTTACTAGCTAAGATTTGCATTATTCCACTTAAATTAAGGACTAAATCTAGTAATTCGTCTTTGAAATGGCAATGTTGAGCGATAGATAAGTTATCTAAGAATCTATGAAAAAGGGGCATACCTAATTCTCTCTTTTTGCGAGCTTCACAAGCTAAAAAACTACCTTTTTGTTCAAAATAACCCTATTTATCAGCACTTAGTAACCAGATACAAGAATATAGTGGTATAATCACTACAGTCACATAACATCATAATCACGTGTTGCACCACGTTGCACGCAATGCAACAATTAGCCATGCAAGATGACTTTACCTACAATCAAACTGATTGATATTTATGCTTTAAATCATCATCAGCCTAGGATTACTAAACTACTTCAAGGAGCAGCAAACTAAAATATCAAACTATGTGTTACGTTAACGTTAGGCTGAAATTACAATAAAGGAATTGGGTAAGGACTTTCAATTAAAACTGAAGTTATATCTCAAGTGCAGGACACATGAATCGCGCGATAAAATTGCATAGTTCACAAACATTCCAAATTAAGTAGGTCAACAAGAAAGCATAGTAAAGCAAATGATAAACTAGATTCTACTCACTAATACTGTATAAAGGCCACATATGGTGACCATAGTACCAGCAACTGCATAAACACTGAATCCTGTCACTGAAAAGTAAATAAAACAAAAGAAGCGGTATAAAATAACATCTAATTACGCTAAATAATAAATTAAATGTACAATGTATTTTCATGAATTTTTGACTTACATTGATTGAATGCTAGTGCTGGCACAAATATGATCATCGGCAGGAAAAGAACCTAAAACAAGCAAAAAAATAAATACATACATGTTGTAGCTGAGAAAATATACATTTATACCTACTTGATATGAAATTGCGGCTATAAAAAATGAAACAACGATCGACAAATTCATGGTTAAATACATTTGGAGCAGATCACCCTATTTGACTATAATCTATTATTTTTACAGTAGCCCTAAACTAGCCAAGACTGCAATGGTCTTTAAAATTAACTGTATATTTCATCATTTTAAAAGGTACACCGACAATTTTCGTCCAAACAATCATTATACTCCTGCCCCTAAGTATCTCAAATCAATCGGAGCGTTATCCTCGTTTATCGTATTTCTCTATTATCTTGTCTCAGACTTATACAAAGTATGACCATGGTTCACGGTCAAGGGTATAAATACTGCCGTGTACATGTCCAGTGATTAATACGTCCAAGTGTTCTAATTATTCTAGCTGCTTGAGTACAGTTCTGTGTTTCCGCATTCAGCAGTAATTAGGAATTATTTAGTTAATCACTCGTACCAATCTATTTGCTGGTCGGTTATTAAGCTGTCAAATCGATGGTCCAAAGGTTGACATTGGTATGAAAGCCATGTTGTTGTTGAGGCCTCCTTATTTAAAAATAACTGGTTTGCGAAAGTGGAACTAAAACAATTGAAGAGTTGACTATGTGCGAGGTTTAAATTTCGAAAATTATAGTACTTATTAGCACATCCTTTAGACGTCTAAGTACCTAAAACAATAGACATACGTAACAAGGTGCTAAGTATAGCACATACATGCTGAATGATATGACGTCTTATTCAATTGGATAGAGCAGATCGGTCCAGCGGTCGCTTCGTCTATATTTTTAAACAGAAACGTAGTCATTACATGTGGCATATTTTCCCAAGTGGTCAATTGACCATTGTAATCCTTGAGTACATTGTTTATATTGTCAATTGCAAATTGCGTGACCAAAGTCCACTATTATAGAGTACCTTGTCCCGTTGGTCGACCGGAATCGTATTGAAATTACATATTGTTTGTAACACACGCTTGTTTGTACGAAAGTATGCTATAATCAAGCGAATGTTGCTACAGAATATTTTAGTCATAGTTCATACTACATAAACAATGTCCCAGTGCCCAACTTTTCATCTGTTTATCAAGCCAAGTGGTGCTTATGAACTTGACAAATAAAACAGTTTCTTCAGCATGTGTTACAAACTAAAGCACGTGCTACATACAAGGATGTTTATTTCTGAAATAAACGCAAATAAACACGTGTGCGCTTATAAATATAATCCGTCAAGTCAATGATCTAGCCGAGTCTTCGCGATGTCCACTTTCTACGTAAATGCAGCGCGTGAGAAAGTTGATACGTCTATGGTTTACATTAAGGATCTTTATGGTTTAGACTAGTCTATGGTCAGACTAAATAAGACTATTGTTAATTGATTTGATTTTATACCTGCTTTATAGTTCATTAAACAACGTCTAGATTGATGGTCTCAACAATCGGTAGTAAATATTAGAAAATTGGAAAGTCACCGCAAGACATAATACTTAAGTAGATAGTTTTATTTGCGAATATAAACAGTCTGCAATTTTAGACTCATCAAGATCGACGTTTTGAATTCATGTGAAAGTGATACTTTTAATCGTCAAAATATTGTAATGATCCTACTGGACACACTCATCATTTCAACTTGATATATTTCTCAATTTAACAATGACCAATTCCTTGACCAATTTATTGATATAAATTATCGGTCACGATTCTAAACATTTTTTAAAATATTAATTTAGATTTAAATTAAGATACCTAATTTAAAAGATACTTAGATTTTCCACAAACATGACGTAAGACCACGGGGCACGGTTTCGTCAATGTACCGCAGACAATTGATGTTGATTTTGTCCATACGAGTCGACACCGGGTGGTCAAAGTCCGATATGTCGGTGAAGCGAACGACCTTATGCACCGTCTCGTTTACACTACTAATAAGAATTACTGATTGGTTAGCAACAAACTAGCTTTAACTAAACTACGATTTTTTACATTGAAAAGTGTTTAACTTGATCTAAAAAGTGGATGTGCTATCCTCATTCTATTCTTTTGAAAATTATCTTTGATTTTTCCTCGTCAAGAAATTGTCTTCAGTACTTTTTGCACCGAATCATAACATCGTGTTCATCATTTATTTTCATAGAATGACTTCATAGTTAGTTTAGACATTGTTTGACTATTGAGATGTTTGCCTATTTAAATAAGTATAAAGTACGTATTTAACGTAGTATATTTATGTAATAAGACATTTGCAATTAAAAGGATTTTTTTCACATTCACTCAAGCTCGTGCTGCCTAATTTCCTATAGATATTTCTAGCAATAAAGTCTCAAAATGCTTGAAATGCTCATCAAAACAGACCGACAAAAGCACTTTCACTTTTCATAAATACTATTTACCTCTATTATGTATTCTGATTGTCACGTAGATATTGTTTTCCGATAAGCCTTGCATAAGACCGTCATGACAGCCGGTGGTCTTTATCTATTTATCTAAAGCGTGGTATCTGTCTCAAGTCATTGAAATCCCCGTAACTTTCATATCTCGCGTATCTAAGCCTACTGAAGCTGTTATTCGTATTATCATTCAATGCCCTAAACATCCGCATATGGACTGAACTGTCAGATAAATGTTAACACACCTACAGTCAGATTTCATGACTTAATCATTCACTGCAATTTTCGCAACAATATTGGGGTCTGCTTCCAGTTTAACTGGATGACGCTAAGTACCAGTGTTTAACATGGAGCAACTGTGTATCTGACCTCCTCAACTCAGTTACCCGGACAACTTGATACTCCTTAGTATGACTGGTTGACAGTATTTCTGACATAATATTATTCCTATGTCGGTGAGTAAGTTATGTGCATATGCAAAGCAGGTTAAGCCTTTCCTGTGGAATGTGAGTAATAAAAAAATATTCCATAGTTAACAGTTAAGTAACTAGCATAAAATGATTCTTACATTGTGGACAATAGCTATGGAAGAAAAGGACAGTACTTTAATTCGAACTCTTTATATCATGAACGAATACAGGCGACGTATGTATGTTTGTACTCAATGGTGATTAAACCACGTCATAGATCAAAGTGAAACAATATTTAATTATGTAGGGCCACATAAGAAATTCAAAGACAGTGTGAGTATGGCATTATTACGCAAATGAACTTACCTCGTCCAGTAAAAACAACACTGAGGCGCACGCACGAACATTCTTGTTGAATCTTAACTCTAGATACTGAAACAAATTAAATTACATTAGTATGTACCCATAAAAGAATCTTTATGAAGAATACAAAGTTATGCCTAACGTTTATGAAATACTAGCCGTTTTCCCACGGTTTCACCCGCGTCCCGTGGGAGCTACTGCCCGCACCAGGATAAAATATAGCCTAAGTTACTCGCAGATAATATAGCTTTCTAATGGTGAAAAAATATTTAAAATCGGTCCAGTAGTTTTTGAGTTTATCCATTACAACCAAACAAACAAAGTTTTCCTCTTTATAATATTAGTATAGAAAATGGAAAAAATACGACGAATAATGTATGTACTTTTATTTAAAAAACAGTCGAGTATTTATAAGTATTTTTATTATTTTTAAGTACACAAATAAGTATTGTACTTATGCAAAGTATGTACAATAAATACCAATACAAAAAAAACACTAACTAAACGAAACAGGATACAAAATTGACTAAAGCATTATTATAAATAGTTAGTACATCGGTAGGTACCTACATGTCTTTTGTATGAGACCAAAGTCCAGCGCAAAAGTTGTCGTTTTGATAGATTACCGCACACGATGATAAGATCTCGCAACAAATGATGAATTACTCCAACATAGAACGAGATGATTGTTCCAAGATATTAATATTTCATTTGTAAGCGAACAATCTCAGGCATTTAAGTTGATGATAGAAATGATTTATACTTGCGGTTGAAATTATCATTAAGAAACAGTTAGGTACCTATCCTTACTGTTTGTAATAAAAACAAGGTAAGTTTCTAAAATGATTTATCGGTTTTTACTATGCAGTTTTACGGCAGAGGATAAAAAATCTCTCTTTATGCCAAAATCATGTACCCACGTAATAATGACCGTGGCATAAGTTCTAAGAAAATAATGAAAGATTGCTAGCTTTCAGAACTCAATTAGGAAATCCAAAATTACAATTACATTGAATACAAATTAATTTGCAATATCGACAGTGTCTAAAAGTATGTACTATTTTATGCTATCCAAACATTAATGTCTAGACAAATATATGTATATCCATAAAGTGCCAACTAAGTTAAACCTCTTTACTCACCTCATAAGACGAAGTTAACCTTAGCGTACAGAACACAGGCAGGTATATGGTGACCACAGCTATGCAGCTGAGGGATACTCCGATCACGACCAGCCAGTACTGTGTACCATAGTTGTATATCTCCGCCGGGGTGCCTAGAATCGTCACTCCGGAGACGTAGCTGAAATATATTGGGTTATCAGAATATGTAGAAAATACAGGACTTCTCGTTTCAAATGGAATAAATTCAAGGTGAAGAACAGAAATTGCATGAATTACAGGAAAACTTTTTCCGGGAACCGCTAGTGTGATAAGACCTTTACACATAGTTTTCCCGTTTAAGATTAATCATTCCCATTTATTTACTTACTTCTTTACTAAGTAATACTTAAAAAAATACGTATTATTTGAAGGAACGGTATTAAAATTGGTCATAACTAAATTATACACAAAAATATGCGCAATATTAAGAAAATGCATTTTCTCGTTTTCATGCATGGGTTTAATCGTGATCGTGAACAATTTATACGATTTAATACTTCATCAAATTGCCGTTTTAGTGCTCATAAACCCGATAAACAATTTTTCTTCAGACTTTTTCTTTGACAAGTAAGTTAATTTTATTTGTAGAAAACTGTTTCTTGTCTTTCAAGGTTGAACTTACTAGAGTCGTTTTACTGATTTAATATAATTATTCCGAATTTATATTTGTACTTGTTAGTAGGTCATGAAAACCTTCTTGACTTTTAGGTGTATGCGTCATTCATTTATTGAATAAAATTAAACAAAGCAATAAACAATCCCGTTATTGTCACGTTTTCGAAGAAGTTAATTTTCTTACCTTTCATATAGATGTAGGTTAGTATCGGATTACTCAGAACCGTAAATAAATGCACACTTCATTCAATATTAAGATAAAGAATGACATGGCTTTTTTCTTACAAGTTTCTTTGAGTGACAGATAAATCATTTTACCATTTATCTGTCTGTTCAAGTCCGGTATACCTAGGCACAACTACGTAATATTTCAAATAAAATCTGCGATTCATATGATCGGAATTATTGAATTTTTAGAGTTAACTTAGTCTGAACTAAACTAACTAGCGATAATCTCGACATTTTTCAGTTATGGATCAACTAATACTTAGCTAAACAAAAGTCTTAATTCTCATAGAAAACTAATGTTACAGAATAGACTTATTATTTATATCTTACCTGGCAATAAGTGACATAGCCACAGGAAAAGTAGACAGCGTCCGTCCTCCAAGGAGGTAATCCTTCACATCTACAACCTTCTTGGCCTTAGATCCAATGGCGCTGTACCATAGACCACCTGCGCATGACACTGCGCAGAGTACTCCGAACACCACGTAGTCTCCTACCCCGAAACCACCCTCGTTCATTGTGAAAGGCATCTTGAACTTTGTGAGCTGGGTAATAGAGAGTAAAGTTGATTGTAGTATACATAGTTAAAAGCTAGTAAAGTCAAAGTCACGGTAGAAATTACAGATTTGAGAAATTAATTGCATTGTTGGAAACGTAATTTGCAAGTAAAGGCTGATAAGGTAAACGTACCAATAGTCGTCGGATTTCGGAAATCACTGACTTTGAAGCGCTACTGTGTGTTAAATATTCAATAGAAAATGAAAATTTTTGCATGACGTGATAGAGTATTTATTCATTATTCTAATTAACTAATGTTTTTTTAATCATTTTGATGGGTTTATATACTTATTAAGGCAAAAGTAAAAAAAGGGCGATTTGTACCAATAGTCGTCTGATTTGTACGGATACTCGTCAAATTATCCCAGTACTCGTCAACTTTTAATGCTAATGTAAACTCTCTGCTCTTGAACATAAGGTTCAAGTTATGTACATTTTTTTGTGCTTGAATTTGTTAAGCATACTTGTGCTTTTGAAACATCAGGTAGGTAGATAGATAAAAAACCAAATTCCTATTTAGAATAGCAGGTCATAATCTGTTAGAAGAGCAGGTATTCAATAAAACAGATACATGGTTGCATTTTAATTTATATTCCTATCTATCAAACGCTTGGAATCACAAAACCAGTCTATGTATAAAATATCTATATAGTTATCGGCACGAATTTTGAGCTCTGACCTACATCTGCGCAGAAGTGATTTATTAGCAAAGAACCAATCCCGAGTGACCGCTATGACGCGATGCACTGCGGGCTAATCACCGCTTTAGCCCGTCCCCGCGCCTCACTTCATACCACAAAAGGGATACCCAATAAATACTTCTGCGCAGGAGTAGGTCAGAGCTCAAGATTCGTGCCGATAACTATACTAATATTATAAAGCTGAAGAGTTTGTTTGTTTGAACGCGCTAATCTCAGGAACTACTGGTTCGATTTGAATATTTCTTTCAGTGTTAGATAGCCCATGTATCGAGGAAGGCTATAGGCTACTTTTTATCCCGGTACGGGAAGTAGTTACCACGGGATGCGGGTGAAACCGCTGGCAGAAGCTAGTATGTTATATTTTTTAATCATAATAACGATGCAGTCATGTGCATATGTAGCACGAGTAAAATAATTACTTTTAAAATATTTAAATTGTAAAATAAAATAATTAGTATTCACAAAAAACAAAAGCCACATTCATTTATATAGCTTATCGCGAAATAATTACTAACATTCATAGATATGTAGGTAAGGTTGTCATTCATCAAAACTTCTGAACTGCTTAGCGCATGCTAAGTACCATTTGCAAAAATCTCTATAGACAGTTTAAACTGTCTACTGTCTTAAAGGTATCAATCAAAAAATAAAATATGATTAGGTACAACTAACCGTTCAAACTCAATAATAATAATATCTAATAAGCCCCACAGGGCATCTGAGGTGGATGACGGGGAGTAGCGACCCCGCGGGGCTATATATCCGAGTGCTCCGGGGAGAGTATACTGTACCCCATCTCCGGCCTGCTGGAGTGAAAGTCTCCCGCCTCTTGGCTTGCCTTCATTGGCCGACCAGAGTGGAGTCGCTAGAGCAGGGTTAGCAGCCCTGCTCGGAGGGTCGGTGCCTCGTGGTAAGTGGCGAGTGGGCCGGTGATGCTGGACCCACAGGGAGCGCGTGATCTGCGTTTAAAGTCCGCCGAGGTATCCTCACCCTTCAGCCGCTCATGTACCTGTTGCCCTCTTGTTGCGATTTAGCAACTAATTCCCGGGGGCTCAGTAAGTGAGGTGGCGAGTTTCCACCTGTCATTTTAACATGTATTTTATACATTGTCATCGGCAGGTGCCATAGTTCCTCATCATCATCATCCTCCGAGCCTTTTTCCCAAACTATGTTGGGGTCGGCTTCCAGTCTAACCGGATGTAGCTGAGTACCAGTACTTTACAAGGAGCGACTGCCCTGCCTGACCTCCTCAACCCAACAAATGTAATCTTAACCTTAAATATGTTTGTTCTAGACAGTTATCAATTTTGTAAAAGTCCCGATATTAGCTATTTATTCGCATTTTGTACTGTAAAAACACAAAATATCCTCATTATGACGAGTTTAGCTGCAACTTTTGAGCATGTCCCAGTAGTCGTCATAATAATTGTAAAATTGACGGGTTTTGGGTCAAATAGGAGTTTTGAAGTACCAATAGATGTCACATTAAAAAAATATATCTTCTATGTTAAAAGTATTCCAAATTGCATATTACATCGCTAGCAAATAAACTTAACTATCTAATTGAACAAAGAAACATACCACAGACCCCACTGGAGTCATGTAAATCAAAACACAAAACCACGTGCTGAGTTTCACTTTTGACAGCTGAACTTCACGAAAAAACGATTTTGTTAGGGCACACACGTTTGAAATAACATATCTTAGAAGCCGTGACTGTTAAAACCCCTTATTGTTATTTCAATTGTGCAATATATTATCAAGAATATGTTGATATATAAACCGGCCCATTTTAAGTTCAGTAGAAAATAATAATAAAAGTTTTAAGATTAATTGACGACTATTGGGGCATGACGACTTCACCCGCGTTTACCTTATGCTGTTTGACAGACTGAAAATTAATTATGTTGTTTCATGACATTGGATTTTTTTCCTAGCCATCGTCATCATCTGCCTAGCCTGTTCAAAACTATGTAGGGGTCGGCGTCCAGTCTAACCGGCAGCTGAGTACCTATCAGTATTTTACATGGAGCAACTGCCTATCTGACCTCCTCAACCCAATTACTCGATACCATCTCGATACTAGTTGTCAGACTTTCTAGCTTCTGACTACCGGTAAATGTATCCTAGGTATGGGCAATGAATATACGAACATACGTTCGTTCTTACCATGCAATAAGAAACCTTTCGCCCTAACATTTTGTGTGAAAAAGTGTTAATCGCATTGGTTAGCCATAAATATTGTTTTGTTGTGGTAATTATTGGCTCATCAACGTTTTATTTGACCGACAAGAACGGTGGCTGACGCATTTGCTTGACGTCACTCGATGCTGACGTATTTTTTACAGCGCTCTTACGTTTTCTGCTACCTGTGTATTAATGAGGAATAAACCATTAATAGTGGGAAATCCGATGGGATATAAATAAGTACCAAGATAACATAATTAGATCATTAAATTCATCAACAAAAAAAATAAAAAAGGTATTGAAATAGATATGTTAGAAACTATTTGTTTACCAATTGAAATAGTTTTTATTTTTAAGAAAGCATACTTTACGTTTGCCTTACGTAGAATACCTAACAGATGCAAGAACTCAGTATCGAGCCGAGACATTACTGTAACATTTTACCTTTTCAAGGTGATAATAACTAACTAGCGATCTCCACCTGTGTATTTTTTAAACTCTCTCTTACTAATCTACTACTCTTATGAATGACACTCATTCATATATTAAGCGAATGAATAATAATACAATTATTTGGCATCGAACGCTCTCACAAAGTTATCACCGCTTGAGAAAGGAGAAATGTCAAATCGGAGACTTTTGAATTACAAGATTGATTATAAAGTAATTGGTTGTTATCTTGCATAGATACAAAAGGTACTCTATCTCAGTTTTAAAAGCTATAGGTAGGTATATTTATAAAGGTGAAAGTGAGTATTAATTTGAATTAATACGGCTAGGATTTTATTGGATTGATATTTGTGATTGTTGAAAAATAATGTCTGTAAGTCGGTGTTTTATTTAAAAATGCTTTTTTATTTCTTCTGAACATAAGTATTTGTTTACTTTCCATAGTAGCATCTGCTATGTTTTCATCTTACTTTAAATCAGCTACAGCTGTGCATATTGTCAACAGCAACCTTCAACCTTGAAGACTTATTTGAAGACGATGAACTTTAACATTAAAGACCTCATTAAGGATTTGTTACATCACAATCAATATTGTCAATATCACAAAAGGTAGTAAATAATATTCATCTGCGGCGTTGCATTAACAGTATTGAAACAAACAATTTCAAAAGGATTGGGCGATGACAAGTAACAAGGGACCTAGGAAGTGGTTGTTTCTCGAAAAATAATCAAAACTATTATTATTATCTAGGTACCTATATGTAGTTTTTTGCATTCTGGAGGCTCCGAATCTTTTGCACCCATTAAAAAAATCTTTCAATGTTGGTAAACTGCCCTATTCTCGGTACGGTTAGTTTCTCCCGCGGGATTCGGTTGAAACCCCGAGAAACAGCTCTTAGTTACTTAGAAAATAAGTTTCGATAAAACATCAGACTTCTCAAAACAATAGTATGAGAAAAATAAGACCCACTATGTGTAGCTTCTTCAAAGTATAGATCGCGAAATTGAAGTTGAGATATTTTTTCGCACGATAGTGCTATATTAAGATCTGGAAAATAACTAGGTGGTCAAGGTTAATTTATCGAAATGACTTTGCGAAACTGGTTCCTTCAAAGATGAGACGGACTGACAATGGTATATTATTATTTATAAGATTATTCTGCAGGTGAGATACTGAAACCCGCAAAAACCAGATAGGTACTTATATGGAAACTTCTCAACTGTCGGACAATGTCGGAAATTTTGGATTTTTTATGTCAATTGTACAAATATTTAAATTCGAAAAAATCTCGTTATGTAAATTAGAAACTATTCTGAAAATAACCGCCCTTCTATTTGGTTGATAAAGCATACATCGATTTACAACTTGAATAAGTCTATACTAATATTATAAAGAGGAAAACTTAGTTTGTTTGTTTGGTTGTAATGAATAGGCTCAAAAACTACTGGACCGTTTTTAAAAATTCTTTCACCATTCGAAAGCTACATTATCCACGAGTAACATAGGCTATATTTTATCCCGGTACGGGCAGTAGTTACCACGGGACGCGGGTGAAACCGCGGGAAAACGGCTAGTAATATTATATAAAGCTCAAAGTTTGTTTGTTTATACATATGATACTATATGTTTGTTTGTGTGTTTGCTTGAATGCGCAGTCACCGGAACTAGGAAACTGCTAGCGGAAGCTAGTTGCTTTATGAATATCACACATCAATAAGTAATCGATTAAGTAAGTGAATATAGTTAAAGACTTGAAAAATAATGTTACAGGTAAGAAAGGATGTCTGAGATCGCTACTTCAAAATCAATTTGTTATGTCGATAAATAACCACACGCATAGAAAATTAGGATCGTATCTTAAGTTCACGTTTACTACCTATACTTAAGGTATATTATACTTATTTCAGAAAATTCAGATCCATTTAAGATGTTCAAATGTATGTCCTTATATGACCGAGTTCTGAATTAATTAAACTAAAAACTCCAATAGCTGAAATGGAATGTTGAATCGATCAAGGGTACCTAACCTCCGCGCAGGATTTCGTCGGCTGAATCAATCAAGATGAGATTTGGCATGAAGATTATCGGGTTACAGGACGTAGTTCATCGGGCTCGTACGATATCTCGGGTGAACTCCAGTTGTTGTCCTTCAGTTGCAAATCTATTCAATAATATTAAATTTATTGGAATAACTTATTTTAACTTAATATAGGTACTATCGTCATCAATCGTGTTTCTTTTCCGCGATCGCAAATTGACCTTGTTAACAATAATTTATTTATACCATAGTCAACAAATCTCTCAGTCGTTTTATTACTGAATGCTTCTGCAAATATATACCGGTTAACCTATCTTATAGTTGTTTAACAACAATTGTTTAACTCACCTTAACTTTTTATTAAAAAATGCGGTTAATACTTCGCTAGTGCGGAAGTAAACAAATAGGAATTGTCTGCATATATGGGATGCTGGCAACCTCACAAGGGCACGTACATGTATTGGCAAGAACAACGTCACCAAACCTACACAACCGCATTGCACAGTTTACTTTCACTTAACATAACTTCTACAAAACACTGACGCGAATATCCGTCGGCGGAATCCGCGCAAAACTAAACTCGAAATTCCCGCGCGATCACATGTCAATGTCACTTCGTAAATCATTCAAGAATTTGCACTAGGAACAAATTATAAACAATAACACACGCGACTATCTTGCTATATTCTTAGCAACAATTTAGAGTTTAATCATACAACACCTCGAAAGACTACCTATAATTATTTATCGTTCATTTGTAATCATTCAATATAAATATCGAAAAGTTTTAAGTGACGTGCACTTTAGCAGCTGTCTGTCGCGAAACCGTGCCACAGATTGTGACGATCCACATGGTTTTGAAATATAGTGAAAATAGTTGTGTGTACGCAGCGACACCTAGTGTGCACCACATGAAACTTCATTCATATACAAACTGTTTTATCGACACCTTCACGCTGAAAGAAAATGAGTGAAAACTTTTTTAGGATTTACAATTTCAGCTACTGATGACAGATTCTGTTATCTGTTAATCAAAAGTCAATCTTTTTGTTTATAAATTGTTTTGCATCTTGCATCATTATTTATGTACACTTAACAACTACTAATCATTTATATAGGTCAAATAGGGAAGGAAAGGCATTTTATATACATAGATAGTCAATTCTTTTTAGTATTATTTAGTTTACAAAAATAACATTATGCCACCAAAATCTAAGGGCGAAGCTCCCAAAAAATCTGCCCCTCCTGTTATAAGACCGCCAATCAGTGACCACAGTCTTATGTACGTTCCCCAAGATGTTCTGAAAGGTGGGTGCTTCTATATTCTCCAATATTAAATAGATATAGTACGTTTGTACGTTAATCTCCTACTGAAGGGGCTTGGGACCTCATTTGTTTTAATTTATCAGGGAAAACCTAGTAGTTACCTAATCCTGTAAATTCACTATTGCATAAATGCTCGTAGGTTTCCAGGAACGCGTAGAAACTGGCATAGATTGGACACTGATCGAATCCGGAGCGCGCCATCACAGGGAACATTGTAAGAGGGACGATATACCAAAAAACACATTTACTCAAGCATTACAAAGTAAATTTGACAAATGTATAATACAAGGTTTCCTCAATGAGGATTCGGGGCTCAGTATAGAACAACACTGGGAATTCCTAATGCCTGCAGTAGTATGGGACAACCAAAGATTTGCTACAGATGAAGGAAAGATATGTTTTCATAACGCTAACTGTATTACTGATGATATGATGAAAGTCATTAAGAGAGCTGTTAAAGCCAATGATAGGAATGTTTTGAAGCACGATATGAAAATGGTTAACGTTTTGCGAGTGAATGATTCGAAGGTAATCACGATTGTTACTTGGTTTTCTATATTTTATAACAAACATTTCACGGCAGCACTCCTTAGATTTTTTTGAAGTTTGAAGAATTTGATAGGATACTAGCATAATACTTACACAACATTTTTAAATATAATATACTATACAATTTTTTATTTTCGTTGGTTTTTCTTAAACTCAAGCATGGCTGAACAGATTTATTGAAATTGAAATATTTCTCGAAATTAGGTAGATGGCAAATAATTAATAATATTGTCAGGTTTATAGAAGGCTTAAAAGGAAAGAAAATAATGTTAATTAGGCGGCATGGATTTCGCGGAGCCAACTATTATTAATAATGGTTACACTGGTTTGCTCAATCTCTTTCGATCTTTTGCTTTTTTGCTGATGAAGAATAATATGCTTACGTTTTATTATTCTTATTTACTTCAAAGCTCTAACAAATGTTTTTGTTTTTTTTTCAGATGACCGAATTGGATGAAGGCTTGAAAAAATACAAAAAATTGGTATCTCTCAGTTTATGTGGGAACTTCATATCTGATATTAATTCAGATTTTATTCCACCGTCCGTAAAGACTCTGGAACTACAAGCTAACTGCCTTAAAGATGTTTCAGGATTTGCTGAAACTTTGCCCTCTGAGTTACTGTATTTAGGGTTGGCTAGAAACTTCCTTACCTCTAGTAAAAATGACATATTATATTTTTTTATTTTACAACAAATCATAACCTTCGTAATATACTTCATTGCATTCTTTCCCAGGTTCCGTAGATGGATTGAGGCTGTTACCATACAATTTGACGGTTCTGGATCTGTCGGATAACGACATCTATCATTTAGATCCGGTACTAGATGCTATCGCTAAGTTACCAAACCTTACTGCACTGCAGCTTTCGGGCAACCCTTGCTCGGTACGCTACGCTTTACCTAAATAGTGTACCATAGTAACGATAGATGGCGCTATTTTTTAAAAATTAATCATGTTCTAGGTATGTGCCGGCTATGCTCGAGCTACTTTAATGAGATTAACTCGTTTACATTATCTGGATTGCCGTGAAATTCTTCCCACTGATAGGCCATTAGAACATATAGAAATGCACCCTGATGATTTGCGTGCTGCATACTTTTATTTCACTGTGTACCGAATCATGTCCGCTCCACAGCCGCCGAAGGCAGAAAAGGTAACTTCATAAATTTTATGAAATTAATGGAATAATCCTAGGACAGCTTGATTTTTCTTTTTAAAGGGAGCCAACGCAACATTCCACATTGAACTGGAGATCCCGTTGCTGGACGCGGTAAGAAGACGATTCTTGATGTTCAGACAAAACGAATCCCTTATTGAAATGTTACCACCACCAGAAGACGATGAATGGCCAATAACCCCCTCTGTGCCTGCGATGAGTAAAGTCTTAACTCGTGAGTTAACATTTTTGACCGTAAGCCTTATTACCTTAAGTAGAAACATAGTTTGGGGATGTCTTTTTATTATTTGACGGCATTCAGCCAGTGATTGGTACCGATCGACGAATAGAAATTCATAATGTTGTCTTAACTAAAGAAAAAAGGTAGCTTGTCCACTGCCCACTGTCTTTACAGTCTTTAGTTCCATAATCTCGTGAAACTCATCAACACCCAATTACCCAACACCATTTTAGGATTGGATGAAGAATCTTCGCATGAATCTGATATCTTCACTAACTTGGTTATGAGGAATCCGCGAGAAATTCACAACTACACCACGTTCGAGAGCAACAAGGTCCAGTGGAGCAAATTAATGAATTTCCAAGAGCCTATTCTGAAGATCTTCTGTCCCGACCTGATCGCCTTGAGGGACACTTTCCGATCCGTTATCACCATCAGATTGATTTACTCAGTTGTAAGTTTGATGTTACTGCTAAGTTATACAAATCCCTAGATGACTTAATATTACGGTACTTGTCCAATTCGTCCCTGTTGACTTCAGTCTAGGTTGCATGACATTAATAAACAAGTATTCGATGTATGACTAGAAATCCTACAGAATTATAACGTAACCTACATTGGAAACTTTATTGCTTATTTTTGCTTAACTTACAACACATCGACAAGTAGTTTAATTGAATAATCCAAACAGTCTTTCCTTGCTCATCCAGATATATGCGCATCAAAAACCAGCTAAAGCTGAAAAGGTGAAGAGTGTCTCAGCGATGAAACCGCAAGGAGAGATGAGACTGACCATAGCCACGATCAGGTGCTCTCTCAGGGCCCCGGACTGGAGCCAGCCTTCGCAACACTTCCACTGGGACGAAACCCTCGGCACTAATGATGCTATTCATTGGGGTGAAGGTGATCTCTCTGTGAGTCTTATTCCATCAAATACAAGAGAGTGTAATATGGTTGCGAATATAATATTTAAAAATCAAATGTTGGATTTACATAGCTATAGGCAGCAATGATTATAGAGTAGAGAACTGTAGAATAAGTTAGAGTAGTAGGACTGAGAAACGACAATGTGTTAGCGATTCTCGTTTATTCCTTTTCTATACTGTCATCGCCAATGCGTCTTGAGCAAGCATGTTGATTAAAGCTCATTCTTTTTCTGTACCGAAATCGCCATTGCGATATAATCTAAATACGAACTGATTGTCATGTAGTATATAATGTAGATAGTTGTATATAATGGAAATCTATTTTTACATTTCACATGTTCTACAAATAATGCAGGCTGATTTAAATATGACTTATTGCCATGAAATTGATGGTCTTGAACGAGATCACAGAACACTATTCTAAAAACCCATAAATATAGTCATCGTAAATTCTCATATCGGTTTTAAAGTACTCATCAAAATAAAATATGCTTGTAATACAGCCCAGTGTTTAACATAAAGATGATGATTAGATTATATAAAAAGCATTCTTGCCAAGAAAGCAGAATCTGCCAAGTTAAAAAAACCCACAGTATGAAATGAGTCACAATTTATCCTCAATGGAGACAAACGTATACAGTTGTGTACATTTGCATCAAGTAGCTGGTGTAAATTTCGTTCTTTTTACAGTTAGTTGAAGTCCTAAATTAATCATTTATTTATATTCTTATAATTTGTGCATGAAGATTATCTTATTATTCTCTTTTCAGATACTGCAATACAGTCAACAGCCAGTAAAAGTGACCAAAGGGAAACCCGAAGGCCCAGAATCTGGTCGGCAAGTAATGCCGGACTTCTTAACTTGTCACTTTGGCTTTGGGATCGATACCCTGAGTACCTCAAACATCAGATGAAAATTAAAAAGCTGTTTACAAACACTTTCAGATATTTCATTTCATTCACCCAGGGCGTTTGCCTTTACCCTAATGTATGTTGAACTCAAAATGGTTTGCTCCGGAACCCTAAGTTCTTCAATACAATGAACTACACTATTTATAGCATCCATTATCCTATTGTCAAGTTCTTAAATTGCATAAACGTTCTTGGAACCCCAACAAATCGGCTAGCTGGCCAGTCCCCCGTCAAAACCTTGTTTTTACCAATGTTAATGGAACTAAAGTGTTTTATAGCAAGTATTCATATCCTCAATTTGTCGATATCAGTCCGGAGTCCCAGTGCGGGATCAGTTGAAGTGTCTAACGGTCGATTGTTTGTGTTAATGGCTGGAACTCCTCACGAGCGCTGGGGCAGTCAGGCGGAGTACTTGCTATCATGTCTCGGGTACGCAGTAGGCATTGGCAATATTTGGAGATTCCCTTACTTGTGTTATCGGAATGGAGGAGGTGAGCTACAGTTCTTTTAAGATTCTTTGGAATTTCCTATATGATCAGCCGCATGGTGTATGAAAATGTAAACAAATCATCAAGTTGATCAAATCAAGTTTGCCAAATCAAAAAATCGAATTCTTACTTATTCGTATCGAAGATTCTTAAATGTTATACTTTCATCTCTTTTTAATTAAAAATGCAACTTTTCACATAATTTCGTTTTATTTCAGGAGCATTCCTCATACCGTATTTCCTCACATTGGTTATTTGCGGCATCCCACTTGTTTATTTAGAGACAACATTGGGACAGTTCGCTAGCGCCGGATGCATATCAGTTTTCAATCTAAACCCGTTATTTAAAGGTAAAGTATTACTAATAACATTGAATTTGGTTACAATTCCAAAATCTGTTTAGTTGTTCGTACACACAGTATGTATCATCCAAAGACTATAAAACCACTTGACTGCGCATACAGTGCCCCGACGCTCGCCAAAAGTTAGTGATTTTGCGCGTACTATAAGGCTACGATCAGTACGATCCTTTAGTAGCGACCGTGAACTGACCAATAGTAGCCGCGGATTATGCCGCGTCCCCCCGCCCGCAGTGATGAGTCGTGTTCTTAGAAGAAATTGGCGAGTGCGCTCCCTAGTGGTTATTTACTTTATGGTATCATCATATCATCTATGTACAGGAGCAGGTTATGCGGTCGTAATACTAAACGTCATAGCTGTGGTGTACTTCTCATCCATCATGTCATATCCAGTGCTGTATATGTATCACTCGATGAGTTCCCCCTTGCCTTGGCAAAGTTGTGGCAATTCCTGGAATACGGACAAGTGCACCGAGGTTGGGTAATTTTAGTTTTATGTATAAAGCAATTTGTATACATGACCGTATCTTGAATACGCACGGCGTATCATTTTCAGATTAGCGGTAATTCAAGTTTTTTTAGCTCGAATGGGACCATCACGACGCCGGAGGATGAGTTTTTCCAGTGAGTTCACTCAACTTAAAAATATATTTTATACAATTTTGGAAGATTCTGCATTTTTGATTACTCTGATTCCAGCCATCGTCTTTTGAGAATGTCACCTAGTATCAATCAAATCGGCGGTATCGTATGGCCTGTGTTCTGGTGTAACGTAATTTGTTGGATCATCGTGTACCTCTGCATTTGTAACGGTGTCAAGAGCGTTGGAAAGGTGAGCTTTCCTTCCCGATTGATCTTGGTTGGCACGCTGCCGTTTTGTCAATCACAAATTAAATATAATACTTTTCGTCGAACTGTTAATTCTGAGAATTTTTTGCGTGTTTTTGTTCCCAGATTGTATACTTCACGGTTATATTTCCTTACGTTGTGCTCACTGCGTTATTTATTCGCGGCGTCACGTTGCCTGGCGCTTGGAAGGGCATTTTGTTCTATATCCTGCCGGATTGGGGGCAATTGAAGAAGCCGAAAGTAAGTATCTATAAGCAGCATTGAGGCCAAGTTCATCCATCTCTCACCTACATTACATTATGCATCTTATTCTTAGTAGGTACATTATTTTTATTATAACTCCGTTTCACAGGTATGGGCAGACGCAGCTACGCAGATATTTTACTCGCTTGGACCTGGATGGGGAGGTCTAGTCAGTATGGCTAGTTTTAATAAATTCCATTACAAGAATCTAAGGTTTGTTATTTTCCTGTTTCTTTTATTTTAACCCAAAAAATACAATACTTATGCGAAATTCGTTTCATCTTTTTAGGTCTTCAGTAATTATTCCACTGGTGAACAGTGGGACAAGTATTTGGGCAGGTTTTGTGGTGTTCTCCGTGCTGGGCTTTGCAGCGGAGCGGTCAGGGGTGCCAGTTGGTGAAGTGGCCACAGCAGGCCCTGGGCTAGCCTTCGTGACCTATCCAGCCGCAGTCACCATGATGCCAGCGCCAAATCTGTGGGCTGTCACTTTCTTTGTCATGTTGTTCTTCCTGGGCATTGATTCAATGGTACTAAATTTTCTTTGTTAAGTTTTAATTTTTTTTATTTGATAAAGATGAGTTATTTCAAAACATTCTTGAGCATTGATAGATTGTACTAACTACAATTATTTCAAACTTTAATATTTTTTTCTGTATAAAATACCATTGTGTTTTTTGTTTACATTAAATTTTTTACAGTTCGTGACAATAGAGTCTATAATAGCGGGAATAGTTGACGAATTCCCAGCGTGCCGCGCACGGAAAAAACTCATCACTTTCCTCACGTGTTTGGTGCTATTTAGCCTTTCAATCATCTGCAATACTGAGGTTTGTACCCAATTTTCATGTAACGGTACTTATTCGCCATAAAATATAAATTGTTATCCAGAAAATAGTTTGTTAGCAAACTACATTTCAGAAGTTACAATTGAATGACGTGTTCGCGTGACTCTAGCGCTTGAAAGTTTCACATGCATAACTACCAAGTTGTTTAGTTGGTACCTGTGATAAAACAGATTGTTGGTATATGGTTTCATTAATTGGAGTAGTGTTTTATGATTAGGTTTCACGATATGCGAGTGTTAATTAACCTACAAACGAATCGTTTTGTTGATAGCTTGAAGCCATCAAAATTAGAACATAACTTTTTTCATGGTAAACAAAGTTTTCTACGATCATGATAGCTTTTACTATATGATCAGTAGTTATGTAGACTTCTAAAAGTTATTATAGCTAGCATTTTCTTAATTAATACTGAAGCTATAGTTTGAAGAATTTCGTCAACTTCCTTGGGTAACTCACGTTCTACTAGAAAATCTATAATTATTATTAATTGACCATTTGTATTAAAAGGATAACGGAGCTTGATCTACATAACTACTACCAAAATATTCAAGTTTGTAATAAAAAAACTTAACATAGGTAATACTTCAAAACTCACATGTTATATGATCATATTTCCATAACACAGGGAGGTCTTCACGTAATTGGTCTACTGGACACCCACGTGGCCATAGCCTGTGTACCAGTAGTCTGCGGCTTGGAGATCATAGCTGCAGTGTATACTTACGGACCAAGGAGGTTGGCAGCTGATGTCCTGTTCATGACTGGACAGCCTTTGGGAAAAATGTGGATGGTGCTGTGGAGATACATTCTGCCCGTCATTTTGTTGGTACGACTTTATTTCTATAAGTTTAGGGTTCATTTTTGAATGAATAGCTGGTCTAGTAGTCCGTGCCGAGAAGAACTTCGGGAAAAGAAAATTGGGATTGTGAATAAAATTAATCGTAATCAAGAGCTTAAAGATAGTACGATTAAATAAATGTCACTTGCCAAAATATTGATGCTTTCAAGTTACAGTTTCTATCAAACTAGACGGCCTAGATAAACGCACGTTATTATAGAACTTTATTGTTTTACTTCAGACTAAAGTGAGACCTTGAGACGTCTTCAAAGCGACAGCAGCAGTTTGAGTCAAATAAAATAGTCGCGAAACACGTAGGTGGATCTAAGAACTACAGTAGTCAATATGACAGTAAAATGGATAATAAAGCATTATAGTGTTCCAGTAATTAGAAATAGACAGTGTCTCCATTCAGTCTTATTCTAATACACATATTAGTTGTCGAACGACCTTAAGATTGTGAATTGCGATGAATGGATCATTCAAGTATACGGTAATTTTCTGTTGGCTAAAGGTTCTCTTGTATCCATAGAATGCTTCACGTTGTTCCGTGTATCATTTTCCATTTACCTTATCGTTCAATTTACTTATCGACTGTCTATTGTTTCTGGCAACCGGACACTCCCTGCCATGGCAGCTAGCCTATTTTGATACAGTCGATTGGACAACAGTATTTCGCAGATTGCCTATCACGGCAAACATTTGTAGCGATAGGGAGAACTTATGTCTCAATTGTGATGGCTCTGACCTGGCCCATAAATTGTGCCTTAGGTAGAAAACTGTCTTCCTCGTGTCTGCTAAAAGATATTAAAGGGGTCTCTTTGTAAAAGAGTGATGGTCACAAATCCACATGGCAATCTTAAGAGTTGATCGACTAGTGCCTATTGCTGTTACCAAGCTCTATATTTCCATAATATTTCCATTTCAGGTAATTACAGTATACTGCCTAAGAGAAGCCTCAGGGTTAGCAGGCTGGTGCGTGGCTCTCGTATCAGTCATCTGCATACCAATCCACGCAATCAAACTGCTCCTCAGTTCAAAAGGAACATTCATACAGGTGCGTTTACTTTCACATTTTATTATCTGTACAAACATGCCAGTAATAAAGTTGAGTGAAAAAATAAAGATTCGCCACGTAAAAACTTTTCTACGATTAAAACGGAAAAAATAGGACTTGCAGGTGCAAAATATTTACTTTAGCCAATTAATATTATTACCTATATCCAGTCATTTGCATGTTTCTGGGAAGTCGTTTATGATTGTTTTTATCATTTAAAAGAACTAAAGTCGTTCCATCACGTCTTCTTTCCAACATAAATACGAAAGAAAATGGTAAGACCAGACATAGGATTTACTAGGTATTTAGGGCCTGTTTTTTTTGTGAAGTTTTCATTCAGAAAGTGCTTATTATCTGCCTCCTTTCAATTGATGATTTTTTTATATATCTAGAACAGTACCTCATAGGAAATTCAAATATCATGTCTTATATCCTCAATGACAGACAACTGTAATACAGTTTATTTGCATTTATGAGCATATGTATTATTTTACAGCGCATTCGTGACAACTGCCGTCCAAGCAACGACTGGGGTCCCGCGGATCCAGAAATGCGACACCTGTGGAAAGCTGCCATTAACAAACAAAATAACCAACACGTTAAACTGAATAATATTGATAAAGTATAAGAATAAAATAAACTTAAGACATTGCAATACCGTTTCATTTATCTCGATTTTTTTAAATATCAGACTTGAAACGTTGCGAAGCTTTTTTCAATTGCTTCGATCAACAACTATCCAGGTCCAGGTGAAAGAACCCCTTCAGATACAAGTAATCGCACTAGTACTTTCAATGTCTGATTAAATAGCAAGAATCCTTAGAGAAGTTTTAACACGCCAAGGAATCAAAAATCCAAAGTATGAAACCTTACACATCACCATCCCAATATACCTACTGGCATTCAAACTAAGATGACAGCAAACAAAAAGAAAAATAAAATTCCTTGTAAAGATGACATTTTGTCATGGCCTCCAGTTTCGTTTCAAAATTTAAAGTAAAACATTCTTGTTAATTTTTATAACAAAATTATATTGTAACAATAACATTTTTATAGTCAAAATTTAATTGTGTTTTTTTATCAACCACGACGTTTAAATTTAAAGTGAATATTTCAATCGAAAGCTATAAAAATGAATGACGTGATGGTGGAAGTTACTGAAACTGGTAACGAAGTCACAAATGGGAATGGTACTGCAATCGCAAATGGGAACGGGAACGGAAATGGTAATGGAAATGGAAACGGTAATATGGAAATAGACGATGATAAAGACAAGAGAGTCAAAATTCAGGTAACCATAATATTTCTATATCTATTATAGCAAACAATAACTACCATTTCAAGATTTCTGAATTTTAAAATCTTAAAGTATCTCAGAATTTATTTATTTATTATTTATTTAATTAAATAGTGCCTATAGCCATAGTCTATATTAAAGGCAAGTTTTATCATAATCCATTCGATAGTTTTCGCGTGAAAGAGCTACAGCATGCATACATACTTTCTTTCGTGTTTATAATAATAGTAGGATACCTACCGAATCCTGGATACAGTTCTAACAAAGAATACACTTGCAGCAGTTGTAGCCCATTAAATATGTATGTTTGATTTATTTAATAAAGAATATATGTATACCTATGTATGTTTGCGATTCGATTGTAGGTTGAAGGTGAAGATGAAGTGGTGGAGGCCGAAATGGGTCGCAAACAAATGAAAAGATTCCAACTGCCAAACCTACCGAGATGGTGGCAAGCTGTTATTATTCAATATGCGTGAGTACAATGTTTAATTTCCTAGCTTAATTGTATTTATCGGCACGAATCTTGAGCGCTGACCTTCATCTACGCAGAAGTGATTTATTAGCAAAGAACCAATCCCGAGTGACGGCTATGACGCAATGAGCTGCGCGCCAATCACCGCTCTAGCCCGCCCCCGCTCATCACTTCACACCACAAAAGGGACCCAATAAATGACTTCTGCGCGGGTGAAGGTCAGCGGTCAAGATTCGTGCCGATGATTATACCTATGCTAAATAAGTACATAGCTTTTGAACTGAAACTTGATTCATGACGTCTTGATGGACTGCTGGCTTCCAAGTCCTAGGTTTTAGCAGTTTTGTTTCCAACGTAAGTCTTGCGATTGCTGTTATAGATATGCCATCTATCATAATTCTTGCCGAATGGAAACTGTAGTCAGCTGTATTTCCAACTCAAATCACTCACATGAATGTTGCCTACGTTAGTTTGTTCGAGCTTAGCCGCTGAGTTTTAGTCTAGTTTTAATACCAATATAACAATCAATGGCAAAAAGCTTTTCTGTTGGCGAAGAGTGAAGTTACCAATTTATCTAATTTGAAAACGTTGGAACATCTGGCTTTTAAAAAATACAGCTGATGGATCAAGATCGCGACCTCCATGGTCACTCAACAACAACCTCTTTTCAATTCATTACCACAGATTACTAAATAAGCATTACCTTTAATGAACACTAAATTGTTTCTAAATGTTACCTACATAATAAGTGAAGATGTAATTAGATAATAATCCAAAAAAACGAGTTTACTAATAATAAGTTTATTGAGATGAAATTGGGATTTGATCGTTTTGGGATGATAGAGAATATTTTTAGCCTCTTATTTGGGCTTCATCAAATGATATCTTTGGAACGCCACAAAAAAAAAAACCTGATCCGAGTATTATTACTGACACACATTCGTACACACAAACATCCCTATGAACTCATATCGTACCATATTTAATTAGTATCGTTCTTAGCAACAGATAGACAGCCCACAACTACAATCATAAAAGTTTTTATTTAGATGTGACATTTTTATCATAAATCCAACTAGTTCATTAGACCTCCAAATTGGTTGACGTCAGCCTAATCATATATTTTTATAACACTAATGTAAATATGAAGATATGAAGCACGTGCCAGGGTTCACGTGACCTCCTCCAGTTAGAATATCGTAACATCTTTATTTCGACACAATAAGCGACAGAACTACATTACCTGACGCCCATCACACGGTATTCAAGGGGTGCTTCCATAAATCAAACGCTGAAATATACGAGGTCTTAAAAGCTCACGCGCTCAACACCTGCTAGGGTATTAAAAGGTGACAGTCATTCCTATTGTTACGCACTTATTTTTATGAAGAGTATTTATTAGCAGACTTCCCAAAAAGGTGGAATTGAGAAAATTCCGATGCTTTCCTTTTTTCTAAAATTTGTTTTTAAATTGTACCTACATTGTATGTTAACCTAAAAAGCAGTAATTGTCGTGAGTCTGTGAAGGCCGCCGCCGAGGCATCCGGCTGACCCGGTCGCGACCGGCGACGTTGGTGCTATCCGGGTCAACTCAGGATGAAGCGGGTCTACAACTGTGCCGCATTTAGGCTGAGTGTCCACTAGATAAACACGATTTTAAAGAAAGTGAAAACAATTATAAAGTAAAAAATAAAGAATACATACTTTTACACATACTTTTCTGATAAAGTAAAATTGCAAAGCTCAAGCCTCTCCGCTGAGCTTTTACCAATCAAAAGAAAACGTAAATAAATTCACAACTGTCGTATTGTCTTGCAAATTAACTATTAACTTGATAAAAGAAAATATTAATAGCTAGTCGTGTCTATGGCATCAGTGAATACGCGGGGAATTATCCATGAAAGGTGTCGAGGCGGGAGATTAATGTTCGCGTGTGGAACACGTCGGGTGTCGAATCTATGGGGGAAGGGGTGGTCGGAAAACTATGATGGCGGCGGCAGTCATTGCACCTTAAGCCGCGGCTCGGGCAACATGCAACTGTGATTATACTCCAAGATGCAGCGAACACCGTCCAGTGCTTCCGAAGGCTCGTTTTGGACGACCATTGAGCTGCTGGCTGGTCGCGGCCGGAGGAGATCTGCGGCGGACCCTGAAGACTATACCACCTTCCTTGATGTTCCTTCGAGAAGAGCCTCTACGCTCAGGTTCAAATTACATATCACTTAATTAGCACCGTAATTATTTTAAAAATATATAACATTTATTTACTACACTGTATTACATTATATATCACATGCAACACACAGAAAATTCAAATCACTCCCACACCATTAATTTATAATTTTATTCACTGAAAGCTTTATACTCTTTCAGTGTTTACAACTTTTCACTAAGGGCGGCATACCGCGCTTGCAATAAATCACGTTTATAAAATATTTGCACATTTCACAGCTTATCAAAACATGATAATGTATGAATTTCGAGCTTGTTTGTATCCGGTTAATTTTACAAAGGGATAATAAATCAACGGGAAGTCTTAGCGTGTTATCGACAAGATGTGGCCACGAGACAAGCCATTGTTATGGTTCAAAGTACTCGAATGATAATACTTATCGTATCGATAAATAGGTATTTTGCGTCATTCGCACCCTCGCATATTCGTTTGGCATAAACATTTTATAGAATTCCCAAAGTTTTTTGTTTTGGTTTCCAATTTTTTGTAAGTAATAAAACTTTACCCGTTGAAGTTTGATAAGTATGTTTCACATTTGTTTTTGATGATGCTTGACTCATGGTAACATGAAAAAAAGTGCTATAACTACATATAAAATTCGATTAGTGTTTCCAAAACAAAGTTAATTGGTATGCTTATCACGTTTATGTACGTCTGTAGTTAAAATTAAAACGAAGATACCTATATTTTATGAGTATTTTTTGTATGTTTTCTTCTTGGCCTGAGAATTAATTAATTGGTAAGATTAATATTGTAACAATTTATTAGAATTTACATAAGTATAACTTGTAAAAATACGGTCGTTTTGCAAGATATTACCTACCTATGTTGCATTAGCTACCTCACTTTTCTTCTATGCCGATACTCGAAGTCGTTCTTATTCGTTAATTATTATTATTTCTGAAGTTCAACGATACAAATGATGTTGTTACAAACTGTATTATCTAGATTTTCGTGACCTCATTGTCATTGACAATAATGATGTTTACGATTACCAAATCGTCATTGGTAGGGGGCCAATACAATAACACCAATTAGCGTCAAAAATATAATCTATATCCATATGAAATTAACGGACCGTTATAAGAAGATAACTTATCGGAAATAAATATAAATGAATCTTTATATTTTCCTTGTTGACATTCTTGATTCTTGTAACGTCGTGACAACTCCATTACGAGTTTTTCACGCGCAGCAAAATATGACGGCGGAGTAGTCACGTAATATTTTTATTAAGAGCTCTTTTTATTTTCTTTTATAACTGAAGCTTTTTCCTCTGGTTTCATAAGTATTTTTTGGAGTGAGATATTTTTCAAGCCTTTTCAATAGATGGTGCTTATCACATAAATGCGTTATTTAAAAGTTTTAAATCTATTATGATCTGCTAAAAGGGATTAGGAATTAAGTTTGTTTATTCATTCATCAGCAAGGGAAGGTTAAGCTTTTTAACAGTGAGATCCTAAATCAGAATTTAAATATCGTAAATTCTGATTAGGCTATGATGACTATGATATGACTATAATGGCTATGATTCTGATGGCTATTCCGATTAATAAAGACGAAAGACGTGGTAAAAAATAAAAATAATCACTCAGAAATAGCCAATTAGGGGTTATTAGTTTTTCTCGAAGTGTCATTGACATGTCGTAAGTATAATAATAAATAACAGAATTTTATAGTAACTAATCTCAGGTCTACGGCCTATACATTTACTGATGATGACGTAATTTCAAACTTGCGATAATTTTATCTCCCCTAGTTCCTACAACAGGGGCGATAGAATAGCGGATGTTTTTTGATATCCAAGTCCCGTGACCCGTATCTAATCTCTTTTTTTTAACGTTTAGGTACCTAACCTTACAACTATTCTATGATATTAAAGTATTGTAAGTTTAAGTGAAAATAATAGGTATCGGACATTTCAACAGCTGTAAAATAAGTATTATCTTTATGTGGAACGATGATGGGGCGGTGTAAAACTGGCAAGTGATTAAATGTAAATATCCCGGGATTGGGATATACAGACAAACATTTTTCCTTTCTTCTCTATCAGGGAATTAACCAATATTCTATACCTACCATAAAAAGTATACTCTTGAAGAAAATCAGCCTTAAACGATCAGAATCATCACAAACCTTGAGGAAACTCAGCTGTTATCAATCGCCAAGATTATAACTCATGTGAATACTGACATAGACACGTAAAAATAGAACCAACATGAACCAGTGCCATTAATAGCCAACAGTTTATTAATGAGCCATACCGACGAATGTTTTACAGCAAACGTGCGAGCCATCTTCGAACGAATAAATCACGCCTAAGTGAGTGATCCGCAATACATTTAATAGTTTGTTTCGAGTAAATACTCTTCGAATCTTCGAATCTTGTTTGGTAATCTCGATCTATTCGTAAAATTGTTAGTCGTAGAGATTCTGGACTGATAGGCATACAAGTATGATTTATTGCTAAATTGTAATCTTGCGACAATTTCGCAGTATTTGTTCGCATAGTAACTATTTAGTAATCTCTGGCAATAGTTTCAAAGCCCTTTAAGCTAAGCTAAACCACATTCAATATAAGCAGACGTACATGACATTTCCAGTTCCCAAAGGCACCGTACCATACCCGTCACATCTGTTCACAGGATATTTACACGTCCCCGCTCTAACTACGAATACCGATCACAAATAACGTAAATAACATTAATGACGACATCTTGGAATCTCGCCCATTCACACTTGGAAATAACATCATCCATTTTTATGCATAAAACATAAAAACTAATCCTCATGAAAAGTAGAACCGTGAAGTACATAAATTCTAAAATCGTTCAATGTCCGTGACGTTTAGTGGCTTTAAAAATATCACGGCTTACCGATTTACTGCTTGCGTTTCGTACTGTACGCTCTCATCAAACAATTTGTTCGTTTATTGATAGATTCTCGCATATCACATCTATTAAAAGAAACTACAGAAGAAATAATTACATTTTCGTATTATTCTCATGAGATAAGATACTTGAAAAGACCCATATGGTTGTCGGTCATTCAGCAACTATGAGTCAGTTGTATTGATTTTCATAGAAATAATTGAGTAATCAACATATTCAATCTATGTGTAACACATATTGTTACAATATATTATAAGCATAGAGACCGAACCGCCCATAAAGAGGTCTGGTAAGCTTTTATTATGAGCAGTTTCCACGATTTCCATAGTTCGTAATCATACCATTTTAGTGTTCATTTCTTAGTACACTAAACCGCAAAAGCTGAACTTTAGGACAGTGTTATGGCTGTAGTCTGGCGACAAACTTACTGTAGACAAAACGTAAAACAACAGAATGAGGTTAAACTTTGAATAGCAGTAAAAAGTAATATGGATGTGTATGGGTGTAAGTACGAATTTTATTGATCGTAAAGAGAGCTCTTTAATATCTCTTATCGAATTTTGCATCGAAAACTTGGTACATAGCAACTTTACCTACATTACCTAATTGATGTAGGACGTGAACTTTTCATGCGAAATGTCGATGTAGGTACTACACGGAAAGAGCAAGATTTTTTTATTACGATGACTTATCTGTACTCAAGACAGTTTAAATATTTTCAAACACACATCATTTGCGGAAAAGCTTTCATGAGTCACTTCATGACTCAGTTCTGCATTAATCACGAACTTTTAACGTACTTTGAGATTTTTGGCGTTTACTCTGAAACTGAAGTCTGAAGTGACGAATAGATGTATCGTCACGCGTAATTTGGGTTCCGTAAACAGTGACGTCACAGTATTACGATATGCCACAGATAACTAAGAACTATTTTCTGTTATGATCGTTTATATTGGTGTGTTGCTCACTGTTTACTTTATCCAACTGAAATTCAGACTGCGTGTGATTTGGTGTTGAGTAAGAAGCACGTATGGATATGTATACTGTATTAAATACAGATGTATATGATAGTAACTAAAATAAATCTTGCTGTACAAATGGATGGACGGATAATCAGTTTTCGGTACAGTAAAATATTTGTTGCATAACTGAAAGTGACACAAATAATAAAATGTATAGCCTAATCCAACATCATACTTCACTATCTAGACTCCGAAATCAATTTATTTTATTACTTTGAATAGCTATAAAACTAGTCAAACAATCGTCGTCGTATGCCTAGACTCAGATGACAATTTTCTTCAAGGTTTTTATTTTTTAGCGACTTTTACCTATATACTGACTTATCTAGTTTCAAAATATTATGTACTGTGTATTATTTTCTTCTTATTGATATTTGAATTAGGTTATAACATGACTCAATAAAATATTGACATATTTATTGTTGCTTTTCGGGGATAGGTATTTAGGGTTTTTCTCGAATCTTGAGGAAAGTGTTGTTAATACTTGTAGGATTCACGATAAATGAAATAATAAATGAACTAGTGTAAATATTAAAAGTCTGATAAAAAAATGAAAGCATTTTTAAGTCATCAGCTTGATTGCGTAGCAACCAATAAATAATAACACACATGAACTAATTACCGCGTTACACCCCAAACGGAGTCTTTTATCGGATAATTTTCAGTACCAATGACTATTTTTAGTAAATAAATCAAAGTTCAATAACACAGCGACACAGTGACACTGTTTTATAATAAAAATAAAAGTTTAGTAGGCAATATTGTCGCGAAGTCTTGTTGCTATTGACTTACTGAACCCAGACGTTTCGTTTCGATACCGATATGGATTCAAATGAGCCCTGTACGCCATAGATTTGGAGACATAGGAAAATTACATAAGGTAATTTTTGCGTACCTATTTCAAAGAATGATAGAGTCTACAGTTTGTGGACGTTTAGTGTTTGCTATTCCGACTATATGATGTTTCTTTGGCTTAAAAAAATGCTTTTAGTGTGCGAAAAAATGGGCTATGTTACAAAAGTAGTTGTGTCAGCAAGCATATTGTCGAAAAATATCATAGTCATCATTTTAATTTGTTTGTTCTTAAGTATTATATTATATTTTATTATACAACTCTCATATAGATTACATGGCTCCGTGCGTACGTGTCACCATCCACGCAGTTCGTCGGGAACTCTCGGAAACAGGGTGGACTGCTTCCTAGCAACTGATGCCTTTACCATAGAATATAAAAACTTGTAGACGATCCTATGCGTACGTACCTATATGTATGTCACTGAACCAATTTGAGAAAAATGAAAACCGATACGCTCTTCATTAAAAAAAATAAATACAGAAAAAAGTCCAGAGACATGAAATAATATAATCTTTTCTAATTGCTACTGTGAAAAAACATAATTAACTTTATTCCAAAGATGACCCCCACGTATAATATCAGAAACTTTAAAAAATTCACTTTAAAAAAACCAGTATAGATTACTTCTTTTAAACGATATGAACTTTAACTTCACTATCTGGGTACTTCGTGTCATGTGAGATCTTTAGCTAATAATAATTATAATCCGGGTTGTTTGCCCATAGTAGTGGAGTGATAACGTATTTTCCTGGTAAGCTGTATTTTGAAGTAATTAAAAATTATTTATATTAACAAAAATAGATAGTTTTCGTAGTAGTGATAGTAGATGAGAAGGAAGAATGACGCTTTTAAAACTGAAAGGCAATATCACAGGTCCAAAAAACTAAATTCTTCTGACTAATGGGCCTGTCTGTATATTTTCAAGTCTACAAGCAATTATTAGCTTTACATAATGGCGCTTTTATGTGTTTCGCTTCACGCCCCAACAGTGTAGGGTTGCAAAATAAAGTGATTTATTTCACGAAGGATTTAGCCTACGGATATCCTCCAAAAAAATTTGCGAAGAACATAAATCCTTATGGTTATTCCTATTTAGGGCAAAACTGACGTAAATATATGCAACTTTATGCATTCGGTATACAGTAACTTACAATAAGACATGCCGGTGCCATGTATGGTGCTGAGTCAACTATCAACAGTCACGTGAATTAAAGAACCTTTTAGAACGAACCCTTTTGTAGAACGGGGCTATAATAAAAAAAATGGATACTTGTCTCTTACGAGTTTATTTTTTAATATTGACAGATTTAATTATCTACTTATCGGTAACCTTACATCGTTGAACTTTGTCTTATAGTGACCGCAAATTGGAGGAATTCAATGCCAAAAAATAAGTAATCCCTGACCCTTATTGATTTTAACTGGAATAAACATAAGTAGACTTATCATAATCTTAAAATGTAAACCACTGATGATTTCCATGTTTTTAATGAAACTCTTTTCAGCCCAAACAAATTAAAACTACGCTTACCAAGTCGGTATCTAGGTGACAATTCCAAAAAACCTATGAACATGTAAATCAATACAAGTCACTTGGTGTTTCATGAATGAACCACCCAACGTAGTTATTCCATTGTCATTAGTATTTTATCGATAACAAGTACTACTTTTCATACCTACCAAAAAGAAGTGAGAAAACCTCTTTACACAAAATTTGTACCAACATGTGGTGTCGACGGGGGCCGTGCCATACCGTGCCAGGCCCATCGTACCCCGCGATAAAGGTCTCAACTATGACACTGAGCATATAGTCAGCAGCGTCAAAACTACTAAAAGTTTACGGCGACGTCGAGACGTCTGGCCGGCTCCCGTGCTCCCGGCATTGCTGTCAGATTTGCCGCCAAAACGACTGCAGAAAGAGGTTCTGGTGAATCTTCGCGGGTCTGGTAGGCTATGCTTTGTATTTTTTTTTTGTGTACATCTTCAAATGTAAACAATCGTGGCGCGTTTATTTGTTTGTGGAAGTATTTGAATATAGAACAGCTTCTCTAAGCTTGAATTTCTTTTTTTATTGCGTTTTTGAATAAATTTTGTTTTAATTTGTAAAACGATGTCGTGTTAATCGATTGCTATTCACGATTATTGAAGTAAAGTACAGTATCGTATGTTTTGTTTATATCACGATTCACATGTTTCTTTTTTTTATAGTTATAATTCATTATGATAAGGGTGGCATTGGTGTTTTATTGCTGTAATTTGTCTTTGTTCTTTGCTGAAATGGCGCCAAAATTGTGTTTTCATGTTGTTTGATTTATGGAAACATTAATTTTGGTTTTGTTGTCATACACATACCCAACGCTTGTTCTGAAAGTAACTGGACCTTGTTTTTAACAATAGTGAAAGGATTGTTAAATTCATTGTAGGTATTAGGTACTTAATAAATACTCGCTAATCATATTTGTGCTTTTAAATCCATATTCTACCAACGGCGAATTAGGCCTGTTTCAAAGAGCCTAATTTATGAAAACAGAAGTATAAGAGGAAACAGTCATCCATTTTATGCCTACTTAGGTTGATTCAGATTTACCAACAATATTGCCGTATGAAGTGAAATCTCTTTGTCAAAACCCATACCTTAGTCTTCAAAAGATCCCTTAAACCTGGTTTTCTTGTTTGTCGATCAGCTTCTCGCACCCGCATGTCCGCGCCCGGCTGGAGAAGCACATGGGCTCCAACCTGGTGCGGCTCACGGACAAGGCCTTCATGACGGAGCTGGAGGAGAGGATCCGCGCCGTCAATGAGGAGAACCTCAACAAGAGGATCACTACGCGCGTGGTAAGTATGGACTGACTATTTCTTTGGGCAGTTGACAGTTGCTGTCAGTGCAAAGAACGGTCTTTTCCCTTGAAAACCGACAGGTGTCAACTGCACAACAATATCGTTACCTCTATACCACCTGCTCAAGAAAAGAACAATTAAATCTTCACAGCTGTTCGCAGTAAGCAGAAACCTTCCAAAATCACCAATATTCAATTGCAAAATTCATGTCTTGCAAATGGTATAATAAGGGGAACTTTTAATAGACTGACTGATTCTATATTCATACATAAGATCAGACATGTTTCAGTAAAATGCTCATTTTAAAATTTATAGCATAATAGCTGAAAATATCAATATACACCCCATAACTTACTATAATTACTGTCAATCAATCAACTATCACTATAGCCTGACAGTTCGCAAGGCTTTCGTGTTCCGCAAATTAAACGCCAGTCATCATGAAACTAATTACCCACCCATCAGTCGGGTTGCTTTATGAACTTTACGATATCATTTAGTACCTGCGACGAGCAACTAAATTCCCTTAAAGTACTTCCCTAATCAATATAGCTTTTATTGCCGTAAAGACCTACTTACGCAACGTATTGAGATGTGTACATTTTATAGTTTCATAAACACTGCTGTCATGATGTAAAAGACGTAACTTTATTTGACACTGGCACAGTACCCAGTCTGTAGTTCATAGACCGATATAACATCATCTGCCTCCTTTTTCCCTGCCTCTTCGCAACCCATTACCCCCAAGTAAGACTGACTGTCAGACTTACGTTATTGGCTTCTGACTACCCATAACGACTGCCATAGATGTTCAAATGACAGCCGGGACCTACATTTTGTCATGCCTTCCGAAACGTAGTCATTGGTTTCCAATATATACTTAGTAAGTACCTACATACAAACTTATAAAAGTTGCATTGGTACTTGCCCAACCTGGAATCGAATCATTTTACCCTTTTTACGTCGATCCATACCTAATAATTGATTTTTATCAATAGATGGACGAGATGGAGAGGCTCAAACGACTAATCCTAGTCGGGAAGACGCCGCTCAAAGAATGTCCACCGGAACTGTTCCATCATCCAGTGTTCGTTTTTTGGCGAATGGTCAACCGGGAAGTTAATCGCGCTTCCAAGAAACGGGCTGACATTTACTATAGAAAATTGAAGGCTGCTCAGAAGTTGGACCTGGTAAAAACTCTTCTTCTTCTAAATATAATAAAATGGAAACAATATTTGTTTGTCTGCCTGTAATAAATGATATTCTTATTCTTTGAAAAATTAATTCACTGTTCAAAAGCTACACTATCCATTCAAGAGTAGTATATCCAGGGACGCGAGCGGACCCATGAGAAACTGCTCCATAAGCAGTCTTCTATAAGCAGTCGTACAATTTTCAAATGTCCTAAATGGTACTGTCATCTTTTTTCAGTCCATGGGTGAAGAGCAAATACACGAAGAAGAAGTGAAAGGCAAAGAGCTGACACCGGAACAACTCCTCGCGAAATGCCGTGAGGAGATGGAACAGCAAACGCAACTGGATATTGAAAAAGGTGTTCGCTTCACGGAAGAACAGTTTGCACAACTGAAATATGAAACAAATGACATTAAAACGCTGAAGAATCTCTCGGTAGGAACCAATTTTTATGTTACTTGATAATTTAGATTAGTAGACAGAATGGGAGATCAAATGCAGTCTATGGACCTCTTTACGTTCATGTCACGCCTCTGAATGTAAAGAGGCCTCTCTGTCCCGAGGAATAGATCCAATGGATCATAAAACAAATGACGGTCGATTGTAGATAGTAGATATAGAAAGTTGTTGAATCGAATTTCATGAAGTTCTAAAAACTTTAATTCTGCTTAGAGAACACTTATTTTAGAACTGTATCGCGATGAGAATCTTCTAGATGGAAAGACAGCATATTGTATCATCATGATGTGTAATAATTATTTGTTTACATAGTCTAGTCTAGGGCATTGGTGATAGCTCGTGGTGAACCGGTTAGAAGCGGTATGACCAGCTAGGCTTGACCCCTGCTCGACCTGTGGACTCATCTGGCGCTCGTGTAACAGTCATTAGCCGGTGCAGCTACATACGTGTGCACTATGCACTTATAGTCATAACTTATTCAGACATAGTGTTATCTGTGCAGATTAGACTTTCGTACCTACTTTCGTTATCATATGCTTGACTGCAGAGTTTAATCTCTGCACGCGGTTTCACGTCCAGTTTCAAACATTTTCCCCATATTTTCAATACTTCTATAAAATAAATCAATATAGGTACTGAAATGTGTTTTCGATGTGTTGCCAAGGAAAACTAATTTGCATAAAAAAATGCCTTATCCACAGTTCAAAACGCTTTTTTGCCGATGGTTATATCATTTCTGCTTCAAAATAACGCATTACTTTTAACTGAACGCGTGCCCAGCTCACTTAATTGTATAAATTCGTGTTATTTCTTATCAAAGTCGTATTTAACTATTGCTAGACTTACTGCCCGATACGTTGTCTATTCATAAACAAAACTTTAAAGTAGGGCAAAACACGATTCATTGAAAATAAACTCAACAGACTGTGTTGGTCACTTCCAAGATTTTTCATAGAATTATATTTCCTCAAGATTTCCCCTAATTATTAATATACAACTTAAAATACTTTGCACAAAAAGAGTACCTAATAAAAAATTCAAAGCACAAAAGGATGGTAAAAACTTTTTGAACTGCGCCCATTTTCCTTTTTTTTCGCGAATTTAAATGATTTCCTTATGTACTCAGAAAACTTTACAATACAAAGTTGCGTGATCTTGGTGCATTGAACTTCAAACTTTCGCCATTAACCTTACCGAAGTTAACATAAACACGCCTAAATGATTTATTGCTAAAATCCTTTCAACGCTAATGCACACCACTGAATAAGGTCGATCAACAATTTATTCTGATTATGAAAAATTGTCTCTGGTCTTTAAAAATGTTAGGTACACCAATACACGTTTAAAGTAATAGACAATAACCGTCTTACCACAAAAACTTTTAAACGTCAGTTTAACACCTGTCTAAAAAAATGTCAAATTATGACGTTGAAATAAGGTCCATTTTGCAGCCACACTTTTTCTAGACAAGCGTTTGTCACAAGTTTAAGTTTTTGCAGTAAGACCATAAATAGTTTCGCTAAGTGAGTCGTCTGCAGGGGTCTTTAGTAAATTCGGCTCAAACTGGTTAGGAACTAGTTGGAATCACGTTAGAACACACAGATAAGTAATGACCCGACCTCACGACTCGCTCGTGTTATACAAACGTTGTTACCAGATACTAATTAAGTTTAACTGGACTCGGACTTAGGTACAAGTCATTCCGGGGCTGCTGGTTGTTCGAAAGAGATACCGCGGCCCTGGTACATAAAAGGCCTATGACGGAACACGACGGTTTTTAGTCAGTAAGAGTCTGACACTCCCTCACCGCTGCTAACCCACAGCGGGAGGGGTCATTTGATGATTTTTGACGTCGTTAAAAAAAAAAGGTACAAGTCATTAAGTACTAAGATTTATATTAAGATTTATTTCTTTAGACTACAAGTTTTACAGACTCGAAGTTATGTAAATTTTTATTTCATTGTTACATGATTGATGGAGGCGTTTTTCTTTTTCCATGTTTCCGTAAATGCGTATTCAATATTTCATAATCGAATAAAGGTTGCCTTCTGGAAGATTCGACTTAATTTCAAATAATTAAGTTATCTAGATAACATTAAGAATAGTATTAAATGGGACTAAAAACTTTGATTAACTTTAGTCAATCTTATTGTCAACCGCACAGCTATATGAAAACACAGCCTATGATATGAATTGAAAACACTATGTAAACGAAGTTGGTTTATTTTAATAATTGAGTTACGATTAGCTTATGACCGTGTTACTAAATTAATTATGTCTCAATTGCGTAATTAAAATGCATTGTTAATTCAAGCGCGTTAAATTCTAGACTAGACTATCATTCGTTGTTTATGTACGTAAGAAATTACGATAATATTATTTCCATAACAATGGTGAAGTTACGGCAGCAATGAGAGAATTTTGTGGATAGTAAATTATTTTTTCAATCGCCATTCTCTTTCGTATTCATTGGACTGAATTGAAAAATCCACGGGTGTTTGAAACTGTGCCCTATCCTCCATTGTAGTAAAATTTAAGTTTCATTATGACTTGAAATCCAATAAATATAACATATTTGCAATAAACATGTATGACATTTACAATCTAATCGAAAATAAATGATTTCTATTATCCTAATATTGTGTGCTCTTCGTAATTGTTGGTGAAACACGTAGAAATATTGAAACTACTAGAAGTTCGAAGTATCGAATAAGAATGAACTATTAATGATGCATTGTTTATATTATTGAACACTAAATTACGTACTCTGTGTCGGGTAGGATATGACGTCATTACTACATGCCTACTACATTCTAGCGGCGTGGGCGCATTCTTTCATTCAAAAAAAGTTCATTCAACTGAACTGTAGCATAAAATTTCAAATTGGAAAGACATAATCTTTTCCTGTGAATGAAATTAAAAATGAGTTGTTTTTCGTTAAGCTATGCATCTACCAAGAATTGGATACCAACAAATTTTATTGTTTACAAATTCAACGATAATGCGCCAGTCAGTTTTCTTCTTAACTGGACAATTAATTGTTATCTAATATTTACGTAAGAAAGCGTTCGTCATAATGTTTATCTGTTATGTTAATTAGACTTTGTTATATACTATTTTTTGCTGTTTTTTGCAGACGGTGGAGGAGTTGTACGCTTTGGCAGATAAGATTATTGGAACCAAACGTCTGTAGGATTTTTTTTTTAATTTTTAAGAGTAATTTATTCATAGCGTGATGTACCTGAATCAATAATATATACGTAATATTTGGTCGTTGGCTGATCTACGTCGTAATATTATATCAATAATAATGTCTCTTTACGAGATTCAATAAACATTGTAAACTGCAACGCAACGTAGTGAAAGTAAGCAACATGTTTTGTATTTAATAAATATCCATGAAAAATTATATTATCTTTTTGTCTCTTCATTGAAAACACAAGTTTAATACTTTGAATGTTTATTTAACTTAGTCATACTTATTAGATTATTTGTAACAATCTTATATGGTTAGAAACCTCATTAGAACTGTACCCAACATACATTTGGTACAGTAAATAAAATGATTACAATAAGAACTTGACTAGATTACATAACGAGTAAATTACATTTAGATACAATTAATTAACGTTGTTTATAAAATAGTGAACTTACAATGGCGATATTTGTCTATAATTCTTAGAGGGTAATAAAGATGAGTAAGGGGCGAATAACAGGAACATCCCCTTGTTTACAACGAAGATAATGGTGGAACGAATATAAAACTAAGATGTCGTAGCGCTACGCGGCGTAGCGCGGTGTCACAAGTGACTTTTGGGTCTACGGCGTAGCTGCGCGTAGATGAGGCCGGCTGGCTTATCGATGGGTTGGTAGATGTGGTGGCGAGGATCGCCCTTCGTCACATTCGCGGGGAACTTAGACATATCGATGTTGAGGTAGTGCTTGTTCGGCATCGTCATTTTGATCCAAGTTATCTGAGGACAAAATAGAAACAATCAATTTTAATTTAATCAATCATTACAGCATTATCTTCTGATGAATAATAAACACGCAAATTAAGAGAAATCGTATCTTGTTTGCCACGTCATAATGTCGCGAGTTCAAATCCGGCCAGATAGATACATCACATGATTTACTTCGAACGCAGAATTCATAGATACTGAGTTCATGCCTATTATGTTATCATGACATTACAGCTTCTGCACTCATCATACTAAAATGAGATAGTCGTTTTTATCTAATTAATGATAAAATGAGTTTTATAAACATTAGATTAAAATGTGTTACATAAAACTCCCCGAGTATTATTGCTGTTGGATTAAATCGATAACATCGAACGGATATTATAAATATGTAATACATTTACCTACTAGAGGGAACTGCACCATATGCGGTGTAGATCAATAAAAATATAGAACAAAAAAAGTCGCTACACACAACTTTGCGACGCGTGTAGAAAGTTAAAAGATGCCTTCAAATATGAAGACGGTACATATAAACGCAATTCGTACATATAAAAAAAAATATCTACTATTTATAAACAACAGGGACGCAATGATCGAACCTAAAATCACTAACAAATCCAATAGCCCCCTTAGGTTTCAATTGAACTTGATAACTTCTAACCTTTGGCTCACGTGACTGCTCGAAAACAAGTACAATGCGATTGTGTGTGACTGTGACGTCACAGCTCTGATATCGAGCGCCCATATCGTACGCCACCAGAATAGGCCACCAAGGAGTATTGGCTTCCGCGTATCAACTGTTTGGTCAACCGTTGTAAATAGGTACAAGACCCCCAAATTGGAATAGATAAAACTTTATTGAACTTTAAAATTAATTAATAAATAATAATTTTGGCCCGTGCCTTATCAGAAAAATATCCTTCACTGAAAATAGCGAATCAAAAATTTTCTAGCAGTATTTTTGCTTTGTATATCTTATGCAAATTATTAATATGCCAAAAATATAAAATACTACGTGGAATCTTCATATTTCGAAACTTATTATTTCCCCAAAATAATGTCTAGTGCGTCCAATCATACTTTAAAATTTATTTATAAGAAAAGATTCCCCTAGAGAAATCACCTTGCTGACTGCGGAAACTACTGCGGGATATTGACCGCTGGCTAAACTTAGAAACTTGCAATATTTATTTCTGTAACACTCTAAAAGACATTTTCACCTCCTTGTCTTATTCATTATCGGCGTGACCTACATAGCAGAAGTCTAAAAAACGATTAGCTGGTCAAACGTAGCAAAGACCTAAAATGACTGGTCGAAAATGTGTCTTTGAGAAACAATTTATTTCACAAATCATTTTGTAAAACGCGCTTCATAGTAAGTTTTACTTCTGTGTTTCAAATGAGAATATCAACCAACACCTCATTATAATGTAGGTTCCCCAATTAACATGATTTATAATCACAGGGGTCACCGCCAATGTTAAAAAAACACGCAAAAATAATAATTTCATCAGTACAGTCACACGCAACTAGTTACTGTTAATATAGCGAAAATTACACTCATTAAACTTCACCAAAGTTAGCTAGCTATTAAAAATAATTGTTACCATTAATGATAGTAAAAGGATTTTATCGCGGCACGAGGATGGCACCAACTATCGCTCGTCTGATTCAAATTGAGTAAATTAATATGAAGACTAGCGTAATTTTCGCAATAAACTTCTCAGCAAAGATAAACACACTACCTACTTAAATGGCAAATGTTATCGTAGTTATTGATAACAATATTTAGCAGAATATGCTTATACCTAAACTTTATGTATCTTCAACCCGTTTGCAACTAAGTAATCAGCAATTTCACTATTACTTCGAGCGTAGCTTTTGTATCTCAATTTTGCCAATGATGATTAATTCTTGAATCGAATACTAAAATATGCTTTAGTGAAGCATTTTCTAACTATGGAATATTAATTACCTCTGAAACTTTTTCTAGCACAGTCTTCTCAGCTTGATACAGGGTGTGTTGCACTGACGGCGAGTACACCCCAATGTCGGCAGGTCCCGCGAATTTATCTAGAATGGCGTCTTTGACTGTCAGCCAAGCGTTATCGAAGTCTGCTGTCCGCATGTTGTCGTATATCCACTCGGCTTCCACCACAGTACTGTTGACAAAATACGAAATTAGATACACTTACAAAACTACGAATAACTTATGAATACAAAGTGGCAAATTAAAAAAATTAAAATAGAACTGGTCTCGTCCAACAAACAGATAACAGAAGAAAATTTAACAAAGGATTTGGATTTTAAAAAGTGAAAAATGATATTCCGAAATAATTATGACATATAAATACCTGAATATTCTTTCGGCAGCATCCGAAAGGGTTGTGTATTCGTCTTGAACGAAATCCACAAAGGCTGACTGCGTCGTCTTAAGCACACGAAGGCCACTTAATCCGGATTTCACAGTCACTGCCTCTGTTCAACAAAGGAGAAAGTAAATTAATATAGATCCTAGAATAACTTGAATAACCACATAAAACTTGCAATCACAACTAACCATGTCGAGCTTGGCTCACTTCGCACCATCTGGTCGCAGTCGGCGAAAACACGAAAGCGTGGTTATGAGGCGCGCCCGCCTGGAGTCGCTCCCAAGGGTACTCTACGACTCTACACCTGGCCTCTACTACTTGCTTGTACATGTACAAGAAGTGGCCTACCACTACCGCACCGAACTCTTCGGGCGTCTTCACTCCATGCTTCTTCGCAAGCAGATACACAGTATTCTTCTGGGAATCCGTTGCTACCACGTCTTTATTGTCACCTATAACGTAAGCGCTTTCAGAGTGCAATTTTAATTCCGTGAACACTTCGAATTCCCTGATGGAGTGGAAATCTGCATCTCGCTGTACATGGAGGAGCTTGACAGCACTCTTGCCGTATCCGTGGTCGCTCAGTTCGAAGCGGCCGCCGGAGTCGGCAGAGGCTGTCAAAGCTGGTCCAGCGTTGAAGTTGCTGCTGGCTGGAGATTCCATTGAACTTGTGTTGGATGGCTTCGCGTAAATTCTGAAAACATGTTCAATTTAACATCAATTAATCACGATAGTCTATTTTGGGATTGAGAACCAGATAACGATTCTGGGTTGATTTATTGTTACGAACGTATTGACAGAGCGATATATTTACGAGCACAGACACAAACAAAAGGGCACATTAAGTTACTAGACAAACACAATTACACAATGTTAATTACCTGTTGATGCTTGCCCACGGCATTCTGTACAAGCCAATAAAACGATTAAATCACTTAATTTTGAGTGAATGCAGGAAGCTACGTCGCCGCATAGCCCAACGTACTGACTGTTCCGGCTGAGATGCTGCCCTCACTTATAAGAGTAACCTGTGACCTGCCTTATCAGCCGAGCACGCGCCCGCGCCGCCGCCGATATTGTAACACTCATTAATTATCTAACGCGGCACAGTGACGGATTACACCAAAACATTTAACAAGAAAATAAATAACGTTCTAGCAGAACCTTCGACTATGAAATACAATGTGTTTTTGAGAACTAATAATGCTTAACGATCGCAAATGTTCGCACCAACTACCCAAGTCACTCAACTCTTCTTTGAAGATAGGTCCACTTTCTGGCGTAAGATACTATTTTCTATCACTACGTGTGAGTCAAGTCCGTCACTGGTCACATTTATCAAATGTTTATACCTATACCGTGCTAGACATGAAGTCAGGCTACACATTTTCTTACTTTCCTTACTCGGTGCAAGTTTGAGGACTTTAGACCTAATTCTATGTTCTTTCCCGTACTTTGAAGGTCAAAATTAGTGCTTTCGTGAAAATAAGTAATTAAAAATTTTTATTATGATATCGTGATGTTTAGATTACCGACATACACACCAAACACGCGACTTGTGACGTATTCCCACGTATTCTAATAAATCTTTGTTAAAAAAATGTGGATAACAAAAGGTTATCTGTGTAATAAAATTAAGACGAATGTTTTTTTTTTAAGTTTCATTGTAGTGGTGGGATTTTTTGTGGTAAGTAATTATTTTATTTTTTAATTCAATTAACTGTCATTTGTCTAAGTCTATGTCCATATCAAGATAACGTGAAGATACATTACATTACCTACCAAGTTTTTGAAATTCTATTACGCAATTAGAATTACCTAGGTCATGCAATGTTCCATGACAGAGTAAAGTACTAAGTTATCGTAGGTACTTCTAAATAGAGGGCTGACGAGCCTCCATAGTCAAACCAACAAGTAAGTAACTGTCGCACGAAACATCAAACGTTGCCGAAGTAATTTATGTAAGTTTTCTTCAATTTGTTCTTCCCTTGTTTGAGATAGGTAAATGTGTTGCTATGCTGCCTATGAGAATCAGACAATTAAGAAACTTTTGTAATTAATTACGCTGAAATAACTAGTAATTCATGTAGGTACTAATACTTAAAGAAATTATCATATGTTTTTATTCTTCTTCAATGATTAGATAATTACCTAATTGCATTTCTGAAGTTACAAGCTTCTTTCAAAAGGACCTGTTAATATTAACCTGCAACTCGTTCGTAAAAAAGCACCAGCCCAAATCTTAATAACTTTATCAAGCCGTCATAAAAATACTCAGAACGATAAAATTTGACAAACATTGACGCGACTTAAACAAAAACTTGCTGAAATGACGCACAGCCTGTTTTGTCCGTAGATACCCAAATAAAAATAAGAAACGGGGTTAATAGGACATCGCAGATTTAATCTTTTCCAGATATATAGGTATATTGTATAAATACATCATTAATTTAACTGATGAAACAGACTCGTAAGAGCGATACATATTTACAAACACATACACTAGTGGTTACGCGACCAAACGGGGAAGTTCTTATTAATGTCGACGCGTACATACACGAATAAGCTACGACAATTACTCGCATAAGTTATTTGTCGAGAACGATACATGCCTCATATCACATCCCGCGTGTTCTAAAAATAAGAAGGATCTAACATTAACGTTTAAATGTACGTGAAGTATCGAATGTGAGTGGCACGCAATTTTTATAGCACGATCGTAATATTTTTATGTGCCTGCTTCATGAATATATTTTCATAGCTGTAAATAAGACATCTTTATATACATCGCAGGTATATAATAGTGCGAAGAACTTCCATACCCAATAAATATCTAAGAGCATATTTATGACAGAGGATGCTACGCGCAACGGTTTCCTAAAATTTTAGCATGAGATCTAGCCGACTTCCGTAACCTTTATTTTAGACTTGCAATAAAAATCTAAATCTGTAGTGTAGTGAGTGCTATTGTCGGTAGACATCGCGTGCGCTAGTAAACTTCAGTCTGCCACTCAAAAAGTGTGTAAACACACAGCTGCACCGCAAGGCGCTAACGTATAAATTGCGAAAAAGACTCGGCCTCGGGCTGACTAAATCCGTCCTATAAGTCATTCAATTTACTCTCATTCTGAATCTTTGTGCAGTGAACGATCATTGAAAGAATTGGCGACTGCTTAATCGTGTTTTAAAACGATCCGTAGCGTTGTAGACGACATGCCAAGTGCGGGCGGGCGGGCGTCGAGCGCTGGGCGGGCGGGTTTGCGCAAGCGCGGCGGGGCGGGCGGCGCCGCTGTGACGTGCCGGCTCAGCTGACGCCGCGGCTCGGCGGCTCGTGACGCGTCGCCGCGCATCGATCCCGCGCGTCCGTGCGAATATCTGCCGGTGCCGATTGCCGGATAATACCGCGGCCCTCCCGCTAGTGAGCAACGTGTTATCCGCCTGAGAGTGCACGCTTCGTGCACTGTTTACCTAAATACCGATGATGGTGCGACGCAGCGGACGATACACTGTGAACTGGCGAGGATTTAAGGATTTCGCCTTTGGAAATAAGCCCCCCGACGAAGGTGAGTTTCAGACCGCAGACGTCTTAATTTAAACGATAGATCTTAATTCATAGCATAACCTCAAAGTGCGATTCTATGTATAAAGTACGGCAAACAATTTGAATAGTGTGAAATTCTTGAGGGTTCAGTCCTGAATAACATCGTAAAATTGTGTGCAAAGCATCAGAAAATTACGACAGTATTATATAGTTGAGTGAACTTATAGAATTCGAGTGGATCTGCCAAATTGGAATCTTACACCATACTTCATCAATTTTCTAATAAATAATAGTGCGGATCTGAAGTAAACCTCGGACATAAACGCTTGGTTTTCATGAACTGAGATCAACAATAGAACATAATAAATGTCAGTATTATCTGAACAAACCTGGCACCTACCCATATTATCTAAAGCAAGTACATACTCGGATTAATTTGTTGTCGATATATTTAATAGCCATAATAAACACGTATTGAATACCAATCTGTTTACATAATAAACATAATTATTATTTAATAAATACGAGGTAGCTACGTTGGAATTGAAAAAGAATCCTACATCCGCTACGTATTTGCGAAAAAGTTTTTCCTGTTATAAATCTTTATTACGTTATGTAACGTACTTACTACGAAGAATAAAATCAGCAAGTGGTTCTTAAACAAATTCTTACGTAGGTATCGCTGTTTTTAATAGAGAGATTCATAGTACCGATATACATATTATTTTATTGTTAATACCTACCATAGGTGCAACTATTGTATTATTTACTTAATTTATACGTATTTACCTACCCACGACAACAAGACCAATATCAAAACATGAATAGGTACTTTTGTTATGACATCCATGAGAAAACGTATGATTTAAATCGTAAGATACGCGTGGTATTTGTAAGAAATAACTATTACTTTAAACACCGCGTTGTTTAACGTAAACAGCACTCGGAAGTTGTAATCTACTAGTATAATATAATTCTATTTTTTAGACAAACAATGGCCGTATGCTTAAGGTTAAGCTAAATTAAGTTCCAGACATGTTACTCGTTAGCTTAGATTGGTCATCTAGATAATATTTCGATCGAACTTAATTTCTTGGCGCAGGAAAACAGGCTAGGCACCCAGCTCGTAGACTAGACGTCGCATTGTGTCAAAATAAATAAGTTATTACAACTAAAGTAAATGAAATGAAGGCTTTTTTAAGTCATCGGCAATCTGTACATTTAATTTAGGAATGTAGATTAATGACTTTGATTTCTACTTAAGTGACAAATGAATGCGATGATAGAAAAGAGCTAGTTAATGCCTTACACTTTGAAATATCCAAAATACTAAACTTATCGCATTTAACAAAGGAGAGATAAAAATAAATAATCGAAGCTCAGTATTCTCGTTGCGGGTATAGGAAGTAGGTACTTACAAGTTCATTCTGGTATGAGGTAAGACTGGGTTACTGGGGCGCATGAAAATTCACGAATAAGGATTCCTGTCGCAAATACTGCAGCGAATGCAGCAGTGGTACAAAGCTGCAGTGGGTCACACAATCTTAGGAATAATTCATGCTACAAATCGACGCCTTCGAATGAAAACCTCGTAAGTGTAAAAACTCAACTTTCAAGAGGAAGGAATTAGGATGTGTTTTGCAACACCTTCTTTCCAGAAAAGCATTAAAAAATTCTCAAAAATTTCAATTCCGATGTTTTCACTCTAAGTCGACGTAATACAAGGTCCTGTACGTTATTTTGTCTGCAAATGGTAGTTTTTAATGCAACTTTCATAATTAATTCAGAGTGGCATAACAGCTGAATTGTCTAAATCTAAAAACTTCAAATTTCTTAATTCTTATCTACCTGATATAAAACTGAGCAAGCAAGCACGTTTATAGTGTTATTCCTTCATGCACGTAGATATGCTGCTTAAACATAGCTTTAGCGATTCTGATTTATGCCAGCCGTCCTGATTTCCTTGTGCAGCTGTAATATGTACCAACTGCATTACTACACATTTGTTCACGCTATACTTACTTATGAATAATACATCCGTAGGTATGTGTTCATTTTCAGCAACATCGCGTGTATGATATCCGCCCAGTGCAGTTGCAATTAGCCATATTAATTCATACATTCATCGTGAATTCTTGCATGTGTAGACCTTTCTATATGTACCTACATTACATTTAATTTGTACTTAGGTACAATATTTAACGTTCTTAGCTCACATACCTAAAAACTTTGAAAATCTAAATTAAAGGGTTTTGGCTAACCGCATCAGACACAGTATAGTTAGGGCTGCCATTTCGAATTTCGCCAAACCCGGACAAATATTTAAAAAAACCCGGACATTTGGCGTAAATAGCATTTTTTCCCCGGACGAGTCCGATTTTTTTTGTTTAACAAAACATTACCATATTACTTAAATTCAATGAGGTCCTTCCTTACATGAAAAGTCAGAGCCGTCTCTAGCTCATGTAGTACCTAGTATTGAAAGATTGTGACTTAATGTATTTCGAAGGTCATAATTAAGAAAGCTCGTATGGAAACTAGGAGTTACCTTCTTGATAGGTTAGACAAAAAAATGTTGAAAAACACAAACAAATGTAAGTGAAGTTGCCGCGAGCGCAGCGAGCGCGAAAATTTTTGAGTTTTGGGTCACTAAAACACCTAAACTTGTATAATAAAAAAATCCGCAAAGTGAAGAAGCCGCAAGCGAAGCGAGCCCAAAATTTCTTGAATATTGGGATATTAAAGTAGCAAAACGTAAAAAAAATGTGTTAAGAAAAGAAGCCGCGAGCGAAGCGAGCGCGAAAATTTTGGAGTTTTGGGACACTTCGACTTCTGCATTATTAGGCGCCCGGGTAATTCGCATACCCAGGCACCATAGGTTAAGATGGCCCTATGAAAAATGTCCGGGTTTTCCCCGGACACTTCTTGAAACCCCGCCCGGACGGCCCCCGGACGGCCTCCAAACGAGGACAAATCCGGGGAAACCCGGACGGATGGCAGCCCTAAGTATAGTTAAGGATCTTAAGAATGCTCAAACGGGTCGTTACAAGACGTTTTCCTCGGGTAGCCTTGCCAACTAGATGGGTGTTCCTATTTATTAACGACTACTAAATAGAGGAAATGGGCACTGGCCCTCGCATAACGTAGTTACTTAATCCTTCAGCAATTTTTAGTAGTAGGACATCAATATTATATTGTGAAAACTGCCACCGTATCTACGTTTTGCCATGTGCGTTCTCGACTTCGATTCAAGAGTCATAAATAATCATTATTATGAGGGATTTAGAAAATTTCATAAAGCGGCTCAGAGTCAGGGAGTTGGCAGTAGGTAGTTATGGCAACCCCTGGGACGTTGAGTTGAAACAGTTCTTAAAATTCCATGAAATAATTCAAGCAGCTGTAGGCTACCTACTTTACTGAAGTAGGAACGAAATGTTAATTTTCAATACATTACCACATTCGATCTACCTAAATACCTGACCCGGAATCCGGAGACGATTAGAATCTTAACATAAATATTTCCTGCAACAAACATTTGAAAAAAAAAAAAACGTTACATTTCTTCAAGGTACTCTGAACCTCGTTTCGTTTAATAATAGCATTAGAACATTAGCAGACAGACAAGTAAATAAACAGCCTTGTATCGTAATCTCACACATCTTTTTCATTGATACAGACCTACAATCTGTTTTCACCTATCAATCAATCGGCAGTTTCTAGAACTAACCGTCAGTTGCACAAAGGTCCATAAAGTTAAAGCTTCTTTAAATCTATTGCTGACTCTTTCTATGTCAACAAAATAATAAGTGATAGCAATACATTTAATGAAGCTTTAATTTTAATGGACTTTCGATGTTCGGAGTTAGGAAAGAAATATGACATCTGTCTGCAAAAGTTATTGATAAAATACGTGGAGGTTGGCACGCATATACGCAGGTACCTATGCGTGAGCCTTGGCCTTTTATGTGCCTGATACATGTATGTATGTATGTGAATAAAGTTTCTATAGGTTCATGCTTCTAAAAAATCAATGGTTCACAAAGACATCGACAAAGGTTCCCTAATGATATGCTACCGTATTAAATGCCACGCGTCGTGATAACGGAGTGTGCCATGACATGGATATAATGCCAATAAAATGTGAGGAAGGTTCACAAAAAGTTCACATTTGACTAATCAATATTCGAACTAAAACCGATTTCTTTTATTTTAGAAAAGGAGGAGCAGAAACCTGAAGAAGATTTAGCTAATCATGAAGTCATATTTTTGAAAAGTATAGTTGAGAGTCCAGATTTTGCAAGGAAATGTGAGGTAAATATTATGATGATTTGTTCTAACTTAAGGCTTAGCTTAGTCATGATGTGATAGCCTCCCGGGGCGCAGTAGTAGCTTATGAAAGCGAATTTCCAGATTATTAGGTAATAATTAAAATTTGTGGCAAGTACTCAAAAATCGTGCTAGACAAGCATTACGTACCTACCATTCTACAGGCAGTCGGCTAAAACGTACTTTGTTTGCACAGAAAGGTAAAAACTTCACATTACGACGTTACGGGGTCAATGGTTCCACAGCCTATATTATTGTTTCCCTTCCTTCATCGTTGACTACAATAAATCATCTTTTTTTTACCAGTTACTGTTTAAATTATAAAAAAAAATTGAAAAAGTCCTCTCCTGTTCTATTGCTATACTCTTCTAATGCTAAACGGTGTGCGTTTCGGAACAAAGAACGGTTTCACTCTCCCCTTTGAGCTGACAGACACGGTGATAGGGCAACACAGCCGCACAGAGTTCGAAACACATCACGTAACTTTAAGCATTATATCAAGGACATAAGGTTAAAAATTACATGTCACTGCCTCCATTAATAACTGTCAAACATACTAGTGGGAAAACAAGATTTTGTGAAATCGTGCGATACGATACGTTTGGGTGTGTTCATTTGTTACAACAAAAACATATTTAGTACATAAATGTAGCTGTTTTCTGCTACTTGCCCCAGTATTACATAGTAAATAGTTTATTTAGTTCTTATTGGTAATGCAACGTGGTGTCTGCACGATAATATCGTAGTTTTCATTCAACAATTTAACGACAACAAGTGCCACGCCTATAAATGCTCGTAACTCGTATTTTGGAGTGCCAACAGCCGTTCCTGGGTTCTATTTTAATTACTGGTGAGTGTTGTTATTACAGTCTATCGATTCGGAGGAGGACTTGATCGTAAAACCAGTCTCGCTGGGCAACGTAAACATCATACGATCACTAAGCGAGTACCGTGGCAACAATATACGGACTATTGAACAAGCCGAACTCGCTATAATTGTGTCCAGGGCACACTTTAAGGTAGGTACGCCCCTTCCAATATTAGCCAGCCTTCAGCGACGTGTTTACAAAGTAAAACAAATATTTATTGCATGCTTTGTTAGGTTGATGATGCTAGTAAAATCAGATCGTCAAGGGATATAACAGTACTTGTTATTGTAGAATGAAGTAATAAATTAAATTGTGTTGTTAAAGTCAATGGTTGCCATGGATACTGAAAACTGAAAAGTATTTAACAAAACAAACAACTGTTAACAGAGAGTTCTTTGTTTTACGTGCCAGATATTGTCCAATAAGATCTAATTCCACTTTTTATTTCAGGCTTTAATAGAGGCTCATGACCAAATAGGTGCAATTTGGCTTGACCGAGGTTCTGGTATTGATGAGAAGCCACCACTGCCTGAGTTAGAAGGAGACAAAGACATAGCAGAAGGCGCTAACGGTGGTACTGAGGAAAACGGTGATATGCCTGTTGAGACTGTGAAAGTTGTGGGGCTCAGGAAAGTTCCTGGGCAGCCTTTAGGATTAACTGTAAGTATGAATATGTTATTTGATAAATAAAAAGTATGTATTATTAATTTGTTTCTACAAATTATAATTTTTATAAACTCAAAAGATGTATAATAACTATTTCATATAATTGAAAAAATTATTGAAAATGTGCAATCTGTTTACCCAAATCCACAAAAACTGCTTGTGGTTTTCACATTGAAAAGCCAATTGCATTCATTCTGCTTTTTTGTAGACCAATCTCAATTTGACAAAACTTTCAATGTATGTGAGTTGAAAGTAATACCCTATTGCATATATTTATTTGTCAACAGGTAACTACCGATGAGCATGGCCAACTCATAGTAGCTAGGATATTAGCGGGCAGTGCTGCCGCAAAACAAGCATTAGTTTCCATAGGAGATGTATTGTTAGAAGTAGATGGAGTCCATATAGACTCTGAAGATCAGCTCAAGGAGGCCGTAGCTAAGCCCAATGACAGGATCACGCTGAAAGTTGGGCCTAACCTCAAGGAGAAGACTGCTCAGTTAACTAATAAGTTAAGTGTGAGTATAAAAATTAAAAGAAATCTACATGTTTAAAATATTAATATCTATTATTGTAGTGTAAAAATTAACCTTATATCTCAAAATTCTGACTTAGTTTTTGATGATTTCTAATTCAACAAAATATTTTAACCTAATTATGTTTGTTTTCAGTGCTACATGAGAGCCCTATTTGATTATAACCCTAAGGAAGACACTTTACTGCCATGTAAGGAAATTGGACTGGAGTTCAAAAGAGGAGACATTTTACAAGTAAGTTTATATAAGTGTTCCAAAAAAAATGTCTATGTAAGATTGGGATTGTAACGTTAATTTAAACTTAATCAGTATTTTGTAATTCTGAAAGTAACATATTAATAACTATGCTAAATGGCATTTGGAGGAGACAAAAATATCACAAATATGCATAAATTCTGAGTTTTGAACCAATAACTAAGTAACAATAATAATTAATTCTTCAGGTATCAGACCGCAAAGACCCTAACTGGTGGCAAGCGAGTCACGTGGAGAACCCCGACACAGTTGGACTGATACCATCACCCGAGCTGGAAGAGAGACGGAAGGCATATGTCGCTCCCGAAGCTGACTTCGTGCACAAAATCAGCATTTGTGGTGCGAGGGTATGTAGAGTCTTAAATAAATACATTTTCATAATTTAATATTTTTATGACCAATAGAAAACCAATGACTGAATATTGTGATTAATTTTGTTCATACATTCTTTTACAATGAAAATACTAAACTAATTAGGATGACATTTTGTGTCGAGACAGCCGTGCGTGGGAAATGTCCCGTTTTGAGCCAAATACTTTCATGTAGGTACTTAATTACATACATAAAAGTATTGAATGGGTTTTCGTAACCCCTGGACCACAGTCATTGTACCAAGAATTGTCCAAAATCAGCACTTCTGAATGACTAAACATAATGGACTTTGTTTACAACGCTGCCTTTCATTGTCAATTAATGAATCAAAGGTTTCTCACGAACATTTCACGTCAGCGATATTTGTTACATTGTTATGATGCACAGACGTGTCAAGTTTACCAATACGCTTTTGTTCCGGATTTTTAATGAAATGCTCTAATAATGAGTCATAGAGCATTCCTAAGGGGCTCTTATTACAAGTTGTCTAGACATAAAAACGAATGACCGAAAGTTTTAAATACAAACAACGGTAATCGTCGCCCACTACCAACCCACGTGTGTTGGACACTTCTAAATATTGAGATGACTAATTTCAATAAATATAAGCTCATTACTTTTGCTGACAAAAATAGTACCTACTCGATTCATATTTTAGTATTTCTCCTCGACATTACGAGCTAACGTAATCTATTCAAGTAAATGCAAGAAGTAAAATTCATTTATAATATCTACTCTCTCCAATTTTGAAGAAGTATTTTAAATACTTAAACTTTTTTCCGCGTTATCTAAACAACGTAACAGTTCTCGAGAATCGGTCATCCGTGGAAATGTTGAAATCGATTAGTGAAGAGGTTAACGATTTCACTTTATTGTTGAACAAGACCGCCCACGGCTTATTTAGAATAACTTTATACTAAAAATTCTGTTGTTCAACGACCTCCCTATAAGTCCCGATAGGTACAGAGACATCATAATAGGGATTTGCTAAATAAAGAACGAACTTTGACACCCACTATCAAGGCAAGAGGTTCTTTCCCCATAATACCTATGTATCATCCTTCATCTTATAGGTACACGTTATGAATAAGATGTACAATATGTATTTCCTGTGTTGATATCGCATATTAGGTACATCTCTTTCGCCAAAACCGAGCGTCTACAATACGCGCGCCACATTAGAAACGCCACGAAAAATCTGTCACTCAAAAATTCGCGCAAATCGAGCCTTGTCGCTCGGAAAATCCGCCAATGTGAAATTGCTTTTATACGAAATCATATTGAAATATCTAGATTTTGGAAGATGAGGGGAATGACCTGCCCTTTATTAAACCCTTTATTTATTTACAACAGATATCAAAGAAGAAAAAGAAGTTCGTATACGAGTCAAGATCCAGTGTGCAGCTAGAAGGCGCAGAGCTAGCATTGTATGAAGAAGTAGCGAGGACACCGCCATTCCTTCGCCGTGTGCTCGCCTTGGTGGGGACAAGGGGTGTGGGCAGAAGGACTATCAAGAACCGCATGATTCAGGAACATCCGGATAGATTTGGAGCTGTTGTGCCTCGTACGTTTAGTCTGGAGTATTTTTTGTGACTTAAACAGATTGTCAATTAGCCAGTTGTTTTAGAGTTTTGGGGTCTTAAATTACATTTCTAATTGGGATTTATGATATTGTAGCAGTCATTTAAGCATGAGGCAACATTACAATAAACCATCCATAATCCCTCTTATTACGCCGGATAACTTAAGTTTAGAGCCTGTTTTTATATTCCTAGGTAGGTACTGATTTGAAATTGATAGTCAGGAAATGCTCTTTCACAAAGCTACACTCAGCTTTTCTTTTACAATTTAATATACATATATGTAAAATATCTCTATTAATTACCGCAGACACATCCCGCCCACCCCGGCCGATGGAAGAGAACGGCCAATCCTACTGGTTCGTGTCCCGCGAGGAGATGGAACGCGACGCCCACGCCGGCCGGTTCCTGGAGTACGGCGAACATAACGGACATCTGTACGGGACCCATCTCGACTCTATACGGGCTGTTATGAAGGATGGTGAGTTTAGAATGCTCTAAAGTTTTTGGAATAGTTGTCTGTTTGGGTCACGGCGGAACTATAGTGGATACTATGTAATTTACTTCTGGCGTCATATTTATGGTGTCATATCTTGTTTTAAGTATTCTTTTCTGCTCCCTTATACATGTACTCCCTTTATTTTCACTTTGTTCCCCCTTATTTACTCCCCCATGCACATCTTTATGTAGTCCATATCTATATATAGTTATGTTATACCATATTATCTATATATAGTTATGTTATACCATATTATCTATATATAGTTATGTTATACCATATTATCTATATATAGTTATGTTATACCATATTATCTTTGTTCTCCCTTATGAAGATCCTTATGTACTCTCCTCTCTTAACTACATATTCAGCCATATCGGGCAGCCCCTGAATATACCTTATCCTCAGTGAAATTAGGGTGACTGCCAAGCATTATTCTTCACCCGATTTACTTAGACACCATTACTGATATATTTCCAGGTAAAATGTGCATTTTGGACTGCGCGCCCCAATCTCTAAAACTGCTGCACAACAGCGGTGAATTTCTTCCATTCGTGGTAATGATAGCGGCGCCCGGTATCGAACAACTGAGGAATCTCACTTACGCCTCCAATCGTAACTTAACGGTAAGAAACATACATACTTAGAAATCATTTAACTAGAGATTTATGTGTCCATATGATTATTACAATTTTAGTCTTTTTCCAAATTATTTTTTGTTCTTGGCAACCCTGCTTGCCGTGGATGTTCTGATTAGATTTTTATTCCCAGCTTGCAAGGGGTACATTTTTTAATAGTTCTTCGATAGATTTTTACATGGATTTTGTTGTTATTTTATTCCCTGCTTGCAAAGAAATATCGTATTATTTAAAATAGATTTTAAATATTCTGTAGAGCATGTTTACCTCCCGATTATGTTTTTGTATGAGTTGTCATGCATCTGACGTTTGTTGCGCATGCGTAGTTCGACAGGCAGAGCTCCATCCGCTACAGTTCCCGCCGCGCCCGCACTCTCGAATCTCTTGCGTCACTCTACGAGGTAAGTTTTTGTTATATTAGTGCACGATTTAAATCTTTATCTACAATTTTAATAAAATTAATACTGGGTGAAAAAAACTTTTTTTACTTTACTTGGAGTTAAGTTCAATACTGCACTACAAACGATATACCATAGCTATCAAATACATATTACCTTAAAGTGTATGGGTTAATCCATATTATGTTTTCGTCTTATGCTGTCCCACCAAAAAAAAATTAATTTAGTATAGTAGATTTTATCGATAATATCAAATACCAAGACATCTTTATCTATTTCGTTAATTTAATTTAAAAAACCCACAGGAAGAAGACATGAAACAAACGCTGGAAGACAGCGCCCGCATTCAGAGGCAGCACGAAAAGTACATAGATCTTGTAATCACAAACAACAATACTGATACGACTTATTCTAAAATAATGGACGCTTTGCACTCACTGTCCACCGACCACCAGTGGGTTCCAGTCAGTTGGATTTACTAGCATTGCTAAAATATGTTTCAAAACGCGCATTTTCTATTGCGCTTGCGGCCTCGGCTACGCTAGCGTCGCCATCGACAAATATTCGTCTTCCCGCACTGAATTAGTTTAGCGTCAACATATTTTAACATATCTAAGCTTCGACGACGTATTCAAACCTTTTAAAGCGGTTTCAAACTAGCCGATCAACTTTAAAAAAACCAATGTTTCTGGCATAATGTGTTACGTTTAATACGGAGTCTATAAAGAAGCGTATTTGCAGACCTTCACAATATAATCACAGTAACATCACTTTCTTTGAATATGCATTTAATATCGCCTACAATGGTAATGCTACAATTTTTAAATAAAACCTTAATTATAAGAATGAAGTATACATCACAAGGTTGTCAAAATATGACCTTAAAATATTATGTAAATGAATTTAGCCTAAATTATGTGCGGAAGTATTTCAGTGTGCCACTTATGAACTTTCTTAAAGAATCAATAAAGCTATTTATTTAAACAAGGCATTCCAATTAATTAAATACGACATTATGTTACCACTGGTAATGTTAGATAACAGCTATACATGTGACTGTAACAGTTATTCTTTAAAAACGTTCAACTATAGGGTAATTATTGTTACGAACGCTGCTCATCAGTCAACGCCTCAATGGACTGACGTATGAATAAAAAGTAAAGAAAATGAAGTAGCGAACTTTATGTAATAACGAAATAATTCAATTATATTCCCACCTGAGGTATTGAGCATCGCATTAGTATGTGTAAGTCTTATTGTGCAGCTGTATGGCCTAAATGATAAGTATGGAGTATATTTTGTACGAATTAAAAGATGTTTGTAGTAGGTATAAACTTCTTGCTTTTAGTTAATGTAAGATAGATGCATTTCTATTAAGCTGTATCACACTGCCGTTTAAAGGAATTATTGTTTTGAAATACTTTAAATCGGAATAATAACATCACGCAAAATCACATCACATTTTAAACAAAAGTATTACAGCAATTCTACAATTATTTCTCATACTATTATTTTTTTGATCGAGAGATTTATTCACTAGGAAAAATATTATTGTGTAGTAATTTGTAACGATAAGGAAACACGAAAATAATTCTAATTGTAACAACTGATAGGTAATAATATTAGTTAGTAAGAATATTTTTTCAATTATATTAAGTTAGTATTTGTATGTATATTTCTGTAAAGTAGGAAACAAGACAAGCTGATTAGTTCATACAGAAGTGTATTGCATTATACCGATTGTATTAAGGTGCCGAAATATGGCAGCTTCAATTTTTGCTTACATTATTGTATCACTTATTTAAGCGTTTATTGTGAACCTAGCTTGTACTTCATTAAGAATCTCACATTCCGTCCATTTTCTTTTGTTATTTAGCTATAAATTTTATTGTGTCAAGATTTATTCAATATACATTATGTAACTACATTGCTTCATTTTATTTCAATGCTTTATATCAATAAAAACTACGCATTTACTATTGAATATTTTATTATTAGTTCTTCAATTTGTATTTTCTACTCCTTTTAAATTTAAATACCACGACTACTGGTTTGGCTGGCGTGTAGCATTTTTATGATGGCGTACTGATGTCTTGAATATATTGGGATCAATATGATTCAGCCCAGTTTCACTTGCAACAGTTATCAAGTTAGGCTCTATTTCCGATTTTTCCAGCAAATGAGGAGCTAGCAGTAGGAATAATTGCTGTAACAAAAAGTAATTACGTGTGCATTATGTAAAGTGATATAAATAATTTGAACATGCCTCTTGTGAAGAGGTTGAACTTACTTCTGCCCAAGGTATTAGAGGTAGATTAGCAAAGGCAGCTTGCCACCCAGGGAGACCTAAATGCACAAGTGCCATTCTAAAATAATGAGTAAAAGAATCCGCTAGCCAGCCCCAGGCGCCCTCTCGTGTCGCTAGCCACACTGACCACATACCTCCAGTGTACACCAAGCAAATCTGCAAACAGAATTTTTGCTTAATCAACTTTTTTGTCAATTTGCATATTTATTTATAATTGATCTAACATGGATCCTAAGAAATTACTTTGTTGACTAGTTGCTAAAATTTTAAAGAAAAGGCCCACGTTGGGTCCCAAATTACCTTTCCAATAGTTCTGCATGTGTCCAACTCAAAGACTTTGCTTTTAGTATTAAGCACTGGTCGCGGTCCATTATGCTGTCTCGTCATTGCGAAATCTAACAGATCCTTCAGGGCAGGTGAAAGGCACAATTCGTTCAAAGAGTTGACTCGGATTGAGCCAACCGGCAATATTTCATCAGCTGTAAGAATAAATGTAAGTACACACCGACCGTGCCAAATATTTTTTCAATTTATGTTACAGACTCAAAACAAACAGAGGCATTGTCTGATCGTGTCGAGTTATTGTTTTTTAGGTGAATAAGTAATTATCAAGCCAGCTAGGTGCAGAGGGGACGTTCACTCCACTGTTAACAGTAGGTACCTCTACTGGATACAAACTACATTTTATACATAGTAAATTTTTACCGGAATATTTATAATGCCAAGTTAACTGAAATCCATCGCTTGAAGCATAAAAGTTACGTAGATCCTCGGGAAGTAAGGCTGAATGTCTCTGTTCCCAAGTAGACAGTGCTACACGGTCACAAGGAGGTCTGCGCTCAACACTGACATTACAAATTCTGGGGTCCGCCTCTGGAATGCGTTTAAATACTGAGATTACATACATGAAAAAAGACATATTCGACAAAGAACTAATGTATAGAAATCGTCAGATTACTCTTAAATATTTGTGTGGCTGTACATTTTAAAACACCTGTGCCTGAAAACTAATTTTGACAACCGACCGTGCTTTGCATGTCTGATGTCACTGTCAAGTGTCAATTTATTTGGTTTTCTCGCATGGTAAATAATCTAACCTATTCACATTTCTAACTTGAATAATTACATTTACTAAAATAAAGTTCTAAACAGTATTACCAATTCAATTGTAATTTGGTTTAAAATGACCAATTCTACTGCTGGTGTCTGTGCTATAAAGGAAGAATTTGTAATTCAACGACCGGTTAAAAACCGTGCTGAAGATAGCATTCATTCTAAGCGTAAATTAGACGATAGCAACGAAGACGAAGGCGATATCGACAATAAAAAACCTAGAAGTGGTGAAAATGAGGATAATAAATTCAACAAGCCTAAGAAAAGGGGTCAGAATAAGGCTCGCCCAAAAACATACCGAGATAACAAAGAAGATAAGGCATGCCCTTCTATAGTAAATGTTGAATCACCAGAATTTTTGAACCCGTGCCAATATACAAACTGTAAATACATTCACAATCCACTTGAATATTTAAAATTAAAACCTAAAGACCTCGGTGAAACATGCCATTTGTATGAAACCCGAGGCAAATGCCTCAGGGGCATAGCTTGTCGCTTTGGATCTAGTCACATTACTGCGGAAGGCTTTAATAAAGTTGACTCAGATAAGTGGAAACAGTGGAAAGATGACACTAAAAACACCATTCAACCACCACTTCAAATAGCTCTTCAGAAAAGAAAATATGATTTTAATTTATCTGAAAAGCTTATCAAACACATGGACAGAAGAAAAAAACCCACTGATAAGGAGTCGGTCGAAAGTACTGAAGAACCAAAAGATGTTCCCAATGACAATGGTGAAGAAAAAGTCAACAAATCCAGTGGTGCTATTACCGATGAAGACCTTATTAAATTATTGCCAAGGGAAAGGAAAACCATTGATTGGAGGGATAAACTGTACCTTAGCCCATTAACAACAGTCGGAAATCTGCCTTTCAGGAGAATCTGTAAGGAGTATGGAGCTGACATTACATGTGGAGAAATGGCCTTGTGTGAGTCTCTGCTGAAAGGTTTGAAACAAGAGTGGGCATTAGTCAAACGCCATGAATCAGAAGACTTATTTGGGGCACAAATATGTGGAACTAATATTTACACCATCACTAAAGTAGCACAGCTTCTACAAGAGAATACTGAGCTTGACTTCATAGATTTGAATCTAGGGTGTCCCATTGATTTAATTTATAAAAAGGGAGGTGGCTGTGGAATGATGCACAGATTGAATACATTAGAGTCATCTGTGCGATGTGCTTCCAAAATACTCAGCATACCTTTTACAATTAAAATGAGGACAGGTGTATACCAAGATAAAAAAATTACACATACAATTGTACCTAAAATGTCTGAATGGGGCGCATCTCTTATAACAGTCCATGGAAGGTCCAGAGAGGCACGGTACACTAGGTCTTCAGACTGGGAATATATTGAGACTTGTGCAAAAGCAGCAGCTCCCTGCCCTGTTTATGGTAATGGTGACATATTGAGCTATCAGGATTATGTAGAGAAAAGAACAATAGCTCCTACATTACAAGGAGTCATGATTGGAAGGGGAGCACTTATCAAACCTTGGATATTTACTGAGATTAAAGAGCAGAGAATTTGGGATATCAGTAGTAAGGAAAGATTTGACATATTAAAGAAATACACTAACTATGGTTTGGAGCACTGGGGCTCTGACACACAGGGTGTAGAAAACACGCGTCGATTCTTACTGGAATGGCTATCATTCCTGTACAGATATGTACCTGTTGGCTTGCTGGAACGTCCTCCACAAAGAATAAATGAGAGACCACCATCATACTTTGGTAGAGATGACTTAGAAACATTGATGGCCTCAGGCAACTGTTCAGATTGGATCAAAATAAGTGAAATGTTGCTAGGCCCTGTACCTGACGGATTTAACTTCCTACCAAAACATAAAGCTAATTCATATTAGGGTATTATTGTTATGAATATGGATATTTGTTGTTATGTAAATAAATTATTAAAAATAGCGTTTAGTCTTTAAATTAATATTATATCAGTATTTTATGGGAAAAACAAAAAATACTGCAAAGTAGCTAAGATAACTTGATTTCAATGTACCACTAGTAATTTCATTGGATACATTCATGTATGAGTAATTTCACCTAAAGGTAAAAGGGGTAGTAGGTAGTTTTTGAATTACTGGCATATTATTTCGAATACTTAACTAATAATGAAATGTTTGGCTAAATCCTAGTTGGTTTCTACATACCTAAAAGCTTTGTTACTCCCAAAGTAATATTTTCATAAAAGGAGTCCTCCGATACTAAATCCACACAAAAACTCATAGTATAATTTACAAAAACACTTTATAATGATTTTATGTGATAGTTTGCTGGCTTTATGTCCTGCCAAAAATGATTTTGAAATACAGATGCAATTTGATATTTTTAACCTTATCAGTTGTTTACTCAGTAACTATGACAATGAAACACATCAGTCATCATAAATGCTCAAAGCTCTAAAATATGCGTGAGGGCCACGGAGAATACAACTCATTTTTCCTTCCTCCGTGGTACAGATACCGGCACGGATATTGGGCTCTCGGCGGAAGAGTGGGGATCGCTTTGCGCACCCGTACGCATAAGGCAGTAAATCGCTTCTGCGCAGGTGAAGGTCATGGCTCGATATCCGTGCCGATAACTGTAAGGGCGCTTACAAACTAGCGGATTACACGTGCGGTTGTCTTTCGAGTGCGCGACATGGTTGCACATAAACGCCATGCATCGCAATGAAATACGAGCCCTCACGGTCGGCCGTTATTTTCTTATGCCGCGAGAAAGCCAAACCAAGTGAGTACGTATACAGGTAGGGGCAGCTCAAGCCGCTTCTGTACAAGCGTTCCAAGTTCCTACATATCTGTGTAGGCGGCGCTCCTCGTGAACTGTACTGCACGCACTATACGCTTTCTCTTCAAAAAAATCTAGGGCGTAGGAATAACTTAAAGGCGTAGGTACTGATATTCTCAAGTTCAGATGGGACCTGTGTCCTGAGAGTAAAGGGTAGTACAAAAGAAACTGCTCAAAATTAGTGGAAAACTTTAATTTCGTTCACATACGTTTTACAAGATACAATTCACTAGTCAAAGATTCTTGGGAATAGATACCTACCTAAATAAAAATAATGTTTCTTTATAATACGACGGTACATACTTAACGTAATCTAATATCTGATACAGCTAGAACTTAAAAGTGACCACAAAAGCACTTAAAACGCAAATATAAACCAAATCCAAAGGATGTACAATGTATAAATAGATAGCTCAAAGCTATCATCAGAAACAACAAATTATATCAATGAGCCACTTATTTGCTTCGTTTTTATTACAACAATCATAGTATAAAATCAGCCAGTAAAAAATTGCTTTTCATTTCATTTAGTTTCATATAATATTTTAGATAATTTTGAAATTTTTAAACATTTGATGCTATATTCTTAGCTAAGATTAAAACAGTGACATTTTACTTCTATATACAAAATGTATGTGACAAATAATTGCCTATAAGATAATATTGCATATTATATCGAAAAATAGATTGTGTTAATGGATATACTGGCACTTTTTTGCATCTAAATGTTTATTGTTAAAATTGTTCAATCTAAGACATCTATGTAATGTTTATTTACAATGCATAATTCCAGGGGAGTCTACAGTGACAATTAGGAGAACACACATATTTGTAGCACTGCACTATGGTTGCACATTCAATAAATACAACATGGAATGGAAATCAAATAGTCTGCGTCAAATCTTAAGTAACTAAGTTTCTTACTTCTTACATTCAAGTGCCGTTTAACGTCTTCTGCGTCGACGAGAGTCGCCATTGTATCCATTTTCTGCAAAAGAAGACATCCTATTTTTAAAATGCGTTTACAAACTATTTTTATTGACAAAGAGAGCACAGAATAAATCATACAACATTTTTCAGGCGTTCATAAATAAATGATTATATTCTTCGATCGACAGGCCACCGAAGCAGCTTGTTTCAGTGTAGTAATGTAAGTGGAGGTGTTAAAATAGGTGAGTTGGCATTGGTTTGAATATAACAAACCTCAGTCGTATTCATCGTCGGCGATTTCTCTGGCGGTCGTTATTGTACCCCACGGAGCCATTAGCCAGCGCACCGTTGGAACCCATCTGGTCCATACCGAGACCAAATGGCCGGCCGGGTCCCATATTTTGTGGACCATAATAATCCATTCTACCAGCATTGTTGTAACCTTCGCCACTCTCGTCTCCTTGCATATTACTATTCTGCTTAATACTCTTAGATCCATAAGACCCGAACGCAGTAAAATTTGCGCCCTGCGGCCCAACAGCATCGACGCCGCTCGGAGGAAGCATGCGCGGCAAAAGGCTCCCGTGAGGTACACCGAGACCGCCAGAACTGTAGCCGCCGCCAGGCGGCTGGCCCAGCCCGCCGCCGTCACCCAGTCCTGCCGAGCCGAGACCTCCCGACCCAGCAGAATCTAAGTCGTCGTAATCCCGGCCTCTGCCGCGGCGCCGCCGATCGCGGCCGCGGGAGCGGGAGCCGGGCGGGCCGTCGGCACCGAGGCCGCCGGACGAGCCGAGCCCGCCGCCCGAGCCCAGCCCGCCGCCGCTGCCGAGCGCGGCGCCGCCACCGGGCCCGGCGCCCGCCGACCCGAGCCCGCCGCCGGAGCCCAGTCCGCCCGCGGCGGGACCATAGCCGCCTGATCCACCGAGCCCGCCAGAGCGAGCCCCGCGTTTTCTGGAATCTGACTCGTGGCCACTTTGCCCAGGGCCCCTTTGCTCGTGACTGCCATTAGCCGAGGACTCTGAGGGCGGAGGGGGAGGAGGAGGCGGGGGCGGAGCTGCCCAGCCACCCGGTGGAAGCATGGCCGCAGGGAAATTCGGCATCATCATACCGTACTGATCGGCCGGAAAATAAGGAGGCATTGCAAAACCCTGCCCATTCATTGGGGGAGGTACACACATGTTCATTTGAGGATTAAGTGCCATCAGAGGTGGTATTTGATTTGGTTGCGGCATATAGCTGGCATTACCATTACTTACGGGATTATTTTGAATGTTTCTATCAGAGTGAGGAACGTTATTTTCAATGGGAGGGGTAGAGGGCCCTTTGCTAATGTGAGCGGATGGAAGTTGAGGACCAATAGGAGTCGGCAAAAGCGGTTTCGGCGTGGGAAGAAGAGCTTGGGGCGCCTGTTGTTGGCCCGAATCCGTAGAATTCTTCTGGGGGCTGCACTTGCCTGAACGAGAACGGCTACGCGAACGGGAACGGGAGCGGGAGTGACTTCTTGACGACCTCGACGACCGGCTTCGCGATGATCTGGACGAGCTGTGGCGTCTACGGCGACGGTCGCGGGAGCGAGAGCGTGTGCGGGAGCGGCGACGGCGGGACCGCGACCGCGAGCGAGAGCGGCGTCCGCGGCGGTATCTGCCGCCACGACCTCGGTGTCCTAGCAGAAGCATAAATAAACTTTCTTAATAAGTCACTCATAATAAAAAAATTGCTGTCAAAATCTTTAAAACTAATAAGAGTGCTATGATTCAAATTGTACATAATTTACGACATTTATTATAAAATGCCAGTATACTTACGTCTCCCACCTCCACCGCCGCGTTCAGCTAGCTCTTGTAATTTAGGATTGACGACTTGTTTCGCCTCTTTCAATACAGCTACGAGATCGGCTGCCTTAGCTGCATTTGATGGAGTGAAAAATGTATAGGCTGTGCCAGTTTTATTTGTTCGTCCTGTTCTGCCGATACGATGCACATAATCTTCAGAATTACTTGGGTAATCGAAATTTATTACGAATTTGACATCATCAACATCTAAAAACAAAGAAAATATATATAGTCCAACATTTCAAAGCACTATGAAAAAAAACTCAGTAATTTAAAATACATACCTAAACCCCTAGCAGCTACATCCGTAGCAACTAGAATGGGAGCTTTCCCACTACGAAAATCTGTAAGAAAGTAAATGTGTTAGCACCTTCAACAAACCTAATAAACATTGTTTCATTGAATATTAAGAACAATGTCATGTCTCTATTTGAATAATTTGACTCAACACAAGAAAAAAATGCTTTAGTTTCTACTTAGAACACAATCGATTAGTACTTCAAATTTCAGTAAATATATTCCAATGCTTGAATTTGAATGACACTTTTTTGAATCCTTACCCATTTCCAAACAACAGTGCATAATATTTTTGTAGTATTTACTACTATGAGAATAACCTTCATAAAACCGCATATAGCAGAACTATTGCAAACTATTTCAAATAAATTACTTTCATGGTCAATTGCAGGTATTATGTCGCTCCCACAATAATATCGGCAACGTTTTATAAACCAAAGTACAATATCCAGTGTGACGAAGTCCAAGCTTAACGAAGTATGTGTTGCATCAGTGTCCTATTCAGTATTCATCTCACATTTCACCCCTTCTAGGCCACCAGTATGTTTATGCGATATAGATAATAGTATGATAATGAATAAATGAAATGATCATGGGTAACAAATAATATGTATAAGCATAGGCAATGTAAGTACATAATAAATAATTAAAATAATTCACAAGAAAAATAAAGATGTTGAATAGGAAAATGACATGACACATGTAACTATGTAAATGCAAATTGAGGGCAACCTTAGGAGGTTTAATGAGAGACGTAAAATATTTTATTCCATTCACTATTGTATTAGTAAACTTACTAATAATATCGACTCCGTCATATATCGCACAAAAAATTAAAAATTGAGAGCGAGAGATGATATGTCGGCCATCAGCACGAGGGGCGAGAACCGAGCGCCGACCACCGTGGTCGGGCGCGGCGCGAGCGCCGGCGTCCGACACCCGCGGGACTCGCCTAGACATGCCGCGAGATGCGCCGGCCGCCGCCGCGCCGCGCGAGAAGCGGCTCAGACTAGCCGCGGGAGCGGGTCAGAGTGCATAGGGCTTAGCCCCGACAACTAGAGGCGGGCGCGGTGCGGGCCGCCGTCGCCGCCGGACGGCTGGGCGGCGACGAGCCGCGCGCTGCCGCCCCGCCGCACGGCCGCAGCTCTCCACAGCCTGCACATGCAGACACGGGTTCAAACAATGTTTACTGGCTGCGCTACACCCAACGCGCTCGCGTCTTTTGTCCGACACCGCTTCTCGACAACCACTCGTGCTAGTTTTTTATATGAGTATCAGTAGTCAGTATACAGCACCAGTTTCATATCAAAATAGTTTGACTATTATTGTGGAGCTAGTGTTATATAAATTACTGTCAAAATAATAAATTTAATATTAAATCATCATAAGATCTGACGTTTTTTTTTTAACTTTACCTTGTAAAACCCAATCACGTTCATTTTGTGACTTATCTCCATGAATACACACAGCAGGCCATCTAAAAGAAAATATAAGAATCAAGTCTGGTGTAAGAAAAATGACAAACTTATGCTATCCTGTACACATGTTTTTTTTTCTTTTAATACAAATTTCGGCCAAAGTATACAAAGATTGCCATTTCATTAATTTTTAATTTATTGTTCTTCTTAGCAAAACAAATCATCATCTCCCGAGCCTTTTCCTAACTATGTTGGGGTCGGCTTCCAGTCTAACCAGATTCAGCTGAGTACCAGTGCTTTACAAGAAGCGACTGCCTATCTGACCTCAATCCAGTTACCCGGGACACCCCTTGGTTAGACTGGCATCAGATTTACTGGTTTCTGACTACCCGTAACGACTGCCAAGGATGTTCAATGACAGCCAGGACCTACAGTTTAACGTGCCATCCGAAACACAGTTATTGGTGTCCAAGATATATTTAGAAAGTATATACAAACTTAGAAAAGTTGCATTGGTACTTGCCTGACCTGGAATCTAACCCACATCCTCATGCTCCAGAGGTTGGTTCTTTACCCACTAGGCCACCACAACAATTTTTATTAGCAAAATAAATATAAAGACAATAATCAATAAGCAAACTTACCCATCTCTCTTCATTTTTCTTGTGATATCATCAACCCGACGCTTAGTTTCAATAAAAATGATTGTTTTGTTTTCTTTTTCAGCCATTATTTCCTTTAATAGGGTACTCAGTTTAGTTTCTTTTTCATATTCCATACAGACATCAATAATTTGCAAGATGTTGTGGTTAGCAGCCAATTGTAATGAGCCAACATTAATTTGGAGGTAATCCTTCAAGAATTCTGCAGCCAGACTTTGAACTTCTCTAGGCCATGTAGCAGACCACATGAGTGTTTGGCGATCAGGCCTGATTTGCTCAATAATCTTCCTAATTTGAGGTTCAAAACCCATGTCCAACATTCTGTCAGCTTCATCAAGCACTAAATATGTTGTCCTTTTCAAATTAGTTCTTCCACTTTCAAGAAAATCTAAGAGACGTCCAGGTGTAGCAATTACAATTTCAACACCAGCATCCAAATCTCTTGCTTGAGGGCCTTTAGGAGCTCCACCAAACAAGCATGTATTGTGAATCTTAGATGTGTTAGCGAATTTGTCACATACTTCTTGGATTTGTTGGGCTAATTCTCTAGTGGGTGCCAACACAAGAGCTATTGGACCATCACCTCTACTAGATTTCGGTTGGTTGTTAATGTGTACAATTGCTGGTAAAATGTAAGAAAGAGTTTTGCCAGATCCCGTGGAAGCGATACCGACCATATCACATCCACTGAGCGCAATAGGCCAGCCCTGAGCCTGAATTGGGGTTGGTTTGGAAAATCCCATTTTATCAATCTCATCCATAACATAATCGGGAAAACCTGCCTCATCAAATGTCATCGTTGGTTTAGGTATATTGCGCCCTTTTAGAGTGATCTCATTGTCACTTCTCCAAGCTTCTACTTCAGATTCTGGCCTGTTTTCCACATCAATATGAGGTACATAAAAGTCTTTTTTGAATGGTTTCAGCCTGCTTAGGTCCCATTTCGGTTTTCGCAAGCTGGCACCGGGATTACTCCTACGCCCGCCGCCATAACCTCCTCCGCCGCCGCCGCCGCCACCGCCCGAACCGAGACCATAACGTGGACTTCGACTGCGGCTCCTGCTCCTGCTCCTGCTGCGACTGCGACGCCTATCACGGCTGCGATCTCTAAGGATACAAAATCACAGTATGAAAATACCCATACTTTAGTTAACAATGTGCTGTTTAATGCATAAAATATTTACCTTCCTCGGCCCATGATTGAAGTTGAAATCAAATGCCGTTGACAAGAAACGCAATTATTTTTCTTCAATTACTACGTTAGCACGAAATCACTTAAAAAATTATAAAAATACACTTCAATTAATACAAATCATCACACAACTTTAATAGCACAACGCCATTCATTTCATTGTGAATAAAACAAGATGGCGACGCGGAAGCAACCGGAGCCATAGACAAACTAGCATCACCAAAAGTTTATTTACAATCGATAATTTCTTACTTTATTAAATACGAGTTTTTTAAACTTGATTTTAACTTTAACATTTTTATTTAATACGTGCATCTAGGTATCTACCTATCTAAAACAAAAAAAAATATTAAGTAATAAAAACAAGTGATCCTAGGAGCACTAATAACAAATTCTCCACACTTATTTCTTCTTTTTAAGTACTTCCAAATATCCTCCTGCCCCATTGTACATACTCTTACTCCATAATTAACTTTCTAGTGTAATCATTAATCAAATCAATCATTAAGGAACTGTCCATCCATTTCCCATGGGAAGAACGCTATGGTGAACCCATCTCAACTTTAACATTAAGTTAACTTTAAACATTCAAGTATAAAATGCAAATTTTGAGATACACAATTGCATAGCTGAGCTGTAAACAGCCTGTAAACCCTAAATCTGTTTTGGATCCAAATCAGTTTTACTTTTACCAGGAACAGGAATATGATAAGGATATTGAAAATTGTGAAAACGTTAACATTCGATGAAGTCGGGAAGTATCACCATCAATGTATCACCACCTTTAGGGCAATATAAATAAATTAACCATAAAATATTTTATCACTTTAAGATAATCGTTATGAAATTTACATAAAACATCGGCTAAGAAATACAATAAATAATTATTGTTGGTATTTTAGCAACTGCAACAACTTTTAAGACAAAATGATAATTTCCATAGTTCTTTACTTATCTGTGACGGAATCCATTTTCTGCGTTGTTGTGACATTTTGCGTTTTGCTCCTCAGCCAACTATTCTTGAGGAAAAAAAGAGTTGTATTGTATGAATATTGTCATGAAATTGAACATTGCACTTTCAAATAAGTGATGATATTTTTTTTGTATTGTTAATATTTTATTAAAGGTATTTTTGAATCGTGAAGTAACTCACGATGGGTTGAAATAGTGATTGCTATCGGCAACAGTTCATCATATTCATTTCATTATTTGATATTTACACACGCCATAACATAACAATGGAACTAGACGTATCACCTGCGGACAAAATAGACAACGATATGGAATATTCTGATAACTCAACTGATAGTAAATACACGCCATGTAAAAATGACCAGTACTCGATCATACGCATTCCCGAAGATGGTGAGAAGTCAAGTAAGCACTCATCAAGAAAACAGTCAAAAAGAAGAAAGAAGAATTCTAATCATTCACGACCCCTCCCTAGGATAATAGTGAAACCTTTACCACCACCACCACCTCCTGAAAATAGAGAATGGACTGCAGCTACATCCTATTCAGAAACGAATTCCAATACTAATAGACCATCTACCATGCGAGAAGTATTAGCCAGCATACCAGGGTTTTGCATGAAACCAAGGAAGCGCAGTGGTAAAAAGTTATCAACCGCAGCACAATTACAACAGACACGAGAAGGTTGCATTGACTTAGAGACGCCTGATTCAATATTAGTAAATACAAACATTAGAGCATTACTAAACAAACATACATTTTCTCTACTTCCACCACTATATCAATATAAGCTTGGGCAGCTACTACCTAGTGTGGATAGGTTAAGTCCTTCAGGTCGCTTAAATTCTTCTAGTCTGAATAATGAATTTTTTGCTCGAGCTTGTTTACAATGGCAAGACAGTCTCTCTGGTGGAGAACTTACTCCAGAAAATCAACAAAGAATGAAGACTGAAGCGGAAAAAGAAAAAAGCAAGATAGATCCATGGAAATTAAAACATTTTGAACCTATCTGGGGAGAGAAGTCAAGAAGAGAGAAATCTTCTATCAGTTTAAATTCAGATCGACCTTCTCTTAAAACTACTATTAAATTAAGACCAACAGCTTCAATAACAAGCAGTAGCACTGTTCCAAAAATTAAAAAAAGTAAATCTTCTAGTAATAGTAAAAGAATGCGCTCAGTGGGTGCAGTGACGAGGTCTTCAGCCAGAGCTGATGAAGTGCTGGAGGAACCTGTCACAGTTTGTAGTAAGCAGTCCGCTCCAGTGCCAGACTTATTGCCACTCAAACATACAAAAAGTCACAGTCATCCCAACTATGAGGAATTTCCAGTAGACTTTAGTTTCTCTGATTCATCTTCAACACAGAGGATGGATGATTCATTATCCACAACACCTGTTGACCCACTACTACTGCCAGATGGGGATCCAGACCGGAATGAAGTGAAGCAAGAGCTTGACATCAGCGTAGTCACTATAGAGGAGAATTCTAAGGATTGTGAAGAGGATAAAGCAACAGATTCTGATAGCAATGTACATGATGCCTCCAAGAGGTCAAGTAATGAAAATGTAGAATATACTATGGCAAAAAGAATAAAATTTGAAGAGGATTATGATATGCATGACACAAATTATATCGTACACAATGCAGATACTGCAAATAATTATTCAGATATTGATGCAAACTATGCTAATGAGCAGGTGTGCCCTAATCATGAACTTCTATATTCGGGACAAGAGCATGGTGACACAAACAGTGAAGACAGTAAAGCCACTGCATCAGGATATGAATATGATGCAAGAAGTGAATCTTCAGTGTCCAGTTTGAAAATAGATATGAATGTAAATAACATGCCTTTAAGTGAGTCTACTGGTCCTACTGAGGCTCTTTCTTATGAGAACCATTTGACAGAAGTGGAAGAGAATGTTGAAACTGATAAAGGAATTGTTCAGGATTTAACACCATGTGACACTCAAGAAGAATATGTATCAGAGCCTTACCAGGAACGTGTTAAGTGTGAAACTGATTTAGAATCACCGCAGCATAAAGATACTGTTGTGGAACCAGAACCATGTCAGAGCTACAGCCAGGAGGTGGAATGTCAAATACTACAGCCTGCTGAACAGTCCCACATAAAAACTGATGATGCTATGCACAGCCCGGAAAAATGTGAAAAAGAAAGCATACCACAAAACATGGCACAAAACTATTATGATGAACATTTTAAAGATGCTGAATCTTTTATATTAGAGACAAGCCTCTCAATACTTACATCACGTAAGTATTTTTTTATCCATAACATTTAGCTAGTTAACTCCACAGAGAACCACTTCATTCTTTTGTGAATCTGAAATATCTATAAAATTTTATTTCTTGCATGTATATTCTATAAACTTTTGTTTCTACCTACTTCCACAGAAAGTGAAGATGTGAAATATTCATCACACCCTAACTTGATGGAGTTATCATCATACATGAGTGAAACAAGTGAGTATGCTTACAAACACATAACAAATGTGGGTAGTTATAAAATACTTTTCATAAAATTTTGACAATGCTTATCTAATCCAGCTTTGTCAATCTGTCAAACGATTTTTATTTAAATAAGAAATAAACTCTTTCAGATGTTACTGCTGTTGTTACAATGCCTTTAACACAAAATTCATCAATACCTATGATGGAAGTCACTAATACATCTGTAAGTTCTCATACAATTTTTCATCAGACATCAAGATATATGTTGTTTTGATTATTTTAACAACTCTCTTGCACTAAATTCCAGATTGTTTCATACCCTGATGACAATATGAAAGATGCAGCCAAACCAAAAGCATCAGCAGTTTCATGGAAGAATGATAGTGACTGGGCAAACAGTGAAAATGTTATGACTTTACACCCATTTTCAAACTTAAACACAGAGAGTGCTAAATATGTCAGTGAAGACTCGAAAACAAGCATGGAAGATATAAATATGAATGATGAAAATTGTATGTACAAAGAAGACAGGGACGCAAATTATAATATGGAATCTTCAAACTCTTCAGAGAGCTGTCAGTCAATAAAGGACTCATCTGTGAAACAAGAATTAGACGCAGCATCTAGCTTAATATCAAGTACTGCTGTTACAAACCCACCTGTAAATTCGACTACCATTACACAAGGAATGTGGGCTCGGGGAAAAAAGTCTAAATTAGGGAAAGAGTCTAATAGGTATGTGTTTCATTCACATTGGTTCATTCAAAATGTTTTACTTATAGGATGCATTCTGCATACATAGACTTTAAAGAAATGATTCTACATGGATAGTGAGATTCTATGATATAATTGTAATTTCACATATTTTATTGAATATTTTGTTCTATTTTCCAGAAGTCGAAGTTCAAACAAAGTGCCCCCTGGTACGGTGAACCTAGAGCGCAGCTATCAGATCTGTCAAGCGGCGATCCAGAACAGTCCGAATCGTGACGCGTTGCGAGGACAGCTGCGGCCGCCGCCGGCGCTCCTGACGCGGCCCGCGCGGTCCGTTAGGCCTCCGCCCCCACCGCCGCCCGTGCTTGTTAGGCAGCTACCTGTCTCTGTGATGCCACATAATGAAGTATGTATTAGTGTTGTCTTCAAAAAACTTGCAAGTATTAAAGTATACTTATATAATCATTAATTCAGATGATTAGACTGGAAGCAGACCCCAACATAGTTGATAAAAGGCTAGGCAGATAATGTATACATATAAGTACATACACATGTACGGAAACCAATTATTTAATCATTTTGGCGATAATATAAAACGAATGTCATGTATGTTCAGATTTCAGATACATACATTTAATAATGTTATGGTAACCACTTTCCAGATGAATGAGAATCGCTCTAATAACGTCGGCCAGTATATCCTAGTACAAAGGACTCCTAACGTAGCACCGCGGGCGTCTAGTGCTCCCCCTGCAAACCAGAATACAAATGTGGTGAGTACTGTGGACCACATCATTGTGTATTAGCGTAGTGAGTCAAATATCGAAATTCAGAAACAAATTATTTTGTAGTGACGAATTGGTGTTTTAATGGGAATGTACTATATTCCAGGCAGTGGCGCGGTGCCGCAGCGTGGGCGCGGACGACGCGTGTGTGTGCAACCTGCGCGCCATGATCCTGTGCAAGAAGTGCGGCGCCTTCTGCCACGACGACTGCATCGGCTCGGCCGAGCTGTGCCTCACCTGCCTCATACGCTGACCCCGCCTCGTCGCGCGGCCGCTGCCATCTTGCTAACGTCACTTTACAAGGAACTTTTATATAGATCGAATTTAGCTACAGCCCTAATCGTACTCTACCTTAAGTTCAGCGTAGCTAATAGATCGAACTTGAGTATCTTGAGTATCCGCGAAGGAGGTGTGTGAAAAGGAAATGGTTGTTAGGAATGGTGGTGCTATCTGTTTGAATGTATGTATGTATCGATAACAATAATATTAGTTTGTATCCTTTGTACGAATATTAACACTATTTTGTACTTCACAAACTAACAAGAGTTGCTTATACATATTCTGTAAAGCTTTAAGTTGGATAGAAGTTGCGCTAACGATTTACCTAATTATTCGTTGTCGCTGAACTTGAGTTAATCAGAATACCGATTTTATACCTTGCTATTTTTCAACTTATAAACATTGTAAACAGTTTAATATTAGAATTATCAAGTACCTGCTAGGAAGCAGTAAGTCGTTTTATTCGACGTATAATGAAAAGTACCGATTCATGTTAGTTTCTTGTTAAAATGTTGGTTGTTCTTCAGACAACAGATATATTTATAGATTGTACGTTGAATATAATACATAATTCATATTTTAAGGATTCCAATTATAACTTGTACACGGCACAATATTTTTATTCAACATTCTGTAACTCGTATTTTATTTATGATTTAGATTTTACGAATTAATAAGCTTATCGAAATATAGCAGATAACTTGGTAGCATTTGTTGACATTTATTTGATACAAATAATATAGTTGTTGTTAAGAGTACACAAGAGAATAAGTCGCTGAGCTAAGGATTTCATTTTGCCATTATACTTTAGTATTAGGATATCATCACAATTTAATTTTATGATACTGTTATATTAATTTTAGTGTTACTTTACCATTTCGTGACTTTCTTTTGTACGTAGTTTGTCAGTTAACGGCTTAGTATTGGAATAGTAATTAAAGTACTTGTGCACCATCTGATATCCCATCTATTTATAACATTTATAATTAAGTGTATGTACAGATATTTATTGATACGTGAAGGCTGGTGGGTTGAACATCGGATGGACTCTTATCGTAGGTATTTATAGAACATTACTTGTTATATTTAAGTTTTTCATTATGGCGTGTACACTAATATGACACTAAGTTATGCAATATATTTATAGTTGTCTATAATATTTTTATAAGAATCTTTTACAAATTGAGAAATAGCTTTTTGCTAATTTAAGACTTCCTTGTAATATGTATCTAAACAAAATCTAATTTGTCCATATAATCTCCTTCTGATCTCTGTTTTACTGTCCCAGTAATGATATAACTATGGACCTTATATTGCGTATTGGGCGTAGTGTACAATGGTTATGATAATATGGTTTTATTATAACCAAAATAACTGATTATCAACAAATAACTGATTTATATTTAGATAGTTGACGACGCTGCTCCAGCAATGCCTAGTTTATTCACATAGCAATGCCTTACATGACGACTTACAGATGCTATAAGTTACAATTAAATATTCATAGATATTATAATAGATAATTAATAATACAAGTGTTGCTCACTATGTTTGAATCACAAATGTATATCTGTATATTTTAGCTTATATCATATTATCAATAAGTGTTAAAAAAATATCTATGTATACATGTCACAAAAGCTAGATACAGTCTAGACTTTGAGGACGTTTCATGGAAGTTTTAGAAGAACACTATTGGGACTTTAGATATGTATGAAAGAATTGTAATTCCTTATAGTGTACTTAGTTTAAGAATTTCATAATCTCGGTACGCAATAATTTAACAGCGTTTGAATAACATTTCGAATAATAATGAAAAGTTAAATTGGTATGATTGCATATGTTTAGAAACTACCAACGACTTTTTATGGACGGCTCTTTGTTTTCTTTATTTTTATGCTCGCGAGTTTGATTTTTTTCGCGAAATTGTCGGATTATTGTTATTTATTGGTAATTAGTTATTTTATGCTCATGAACATTTTTTCTCTAATAAAATTATGTTCTTCTAACATTGGTTGGTTTATTTATACATCCTTCTTGAGTTACAAATGCCAAAGTTCGTTTTCTAAGATGGCACGGTAAAACGGAATTTGGTAGTTGATGGTGTAGGTGTAAGAAAAACAATAGATTTTAGATGGGGTTGTTATCCGTTTGAATGAATCCCGTGTTTGAGTAAATACCGAAAAAAATCGCTTATGGATGTAATATATAAAATGATAAACTAGCCGTTTCCCGCGGTTTCACCCTCGTTCCATGGGAACTACTCGGGTACCGGGCCCCGAAAAAAATATAGCCTATGTTCACCGGGAATAATAATACATTTCCAACAGTGAGAGAATGTTTCAAATCGGTCAAGAAGTTTCGGAGTTCAGGAACAAATAAACAATCAAAACTTTCCTCTTTATAATATTGGTGTAAATATGAGTAAGTAAATCCTAGACATGGGGTATCTATCCTATTCTACTACAATCTACGTCTAAAATATTGTAGGATGAAAGACGTCGATAAAGAACTGCGTCGAAAAATCGAGCCATAAATGTTTTATTTTTTTAAAAATTTTTATTTTTATTGTCTATGGTTTATCTTAGCTCCTCAGCTCTAGTTCATTCAATAGAAGGGGAGTAAATGATTGGTTGGAGAGTGTTACTTCTGTCATTTTTACACATTTACACTCCAATGAAACACTGACAGAGCCTCCTACTAGCCAATCATAAAATAATAGTAAAAATTTAGACCAATGGTTATGGTTTTCAAGTTGAGATTCTAGAACATCTCGTGAGCGGTTGTTGATTTGATTGATGTCGATATTTTAGTGTGTTGTGTTGTGCGGAGGGTGGATGTTTGTTATTTCCTCGCATATCGGGGAATACGGTTTTGTCGTTATTATGTAAAATTCCCTTTCTAAACTTGTACGCTACGATCTGAAACTGACAAAAACTTTAGCAAAATGTCGACAGTTCTGCTAGCAGTTATTGCGGTCATATTGTGTGTACTTTTCAGAATATTGAACGTTAACAGTCAGCCTCAAAAACCTGTGATCTTTGGGAGGGATAGAAATTTTATTGAGAACATATTATTTATATCACCGTTTCTAAATGAACCGTAAGTATTGTTGCTTCATTTGTATTTGTTTTCATTTATAGATCCGTTTATTTACATTCCCGTATCCACGCATGCCTGAGGTATATTTGATGATGTCATTTGCCTCTCAGGTCGTAAATTTTGTGTCACGGAACTTTTATCTTGAATATCGTTGTTATTCGGTAGATTTTGGTTTTATTTGGAATTAGTACTAATTATCATTATCCAAAACATTGATATGGTTTATCCATTTTATTGCTCTCAGTTAATTTTGTTGCGCTCGATAACTGTTTGAAGCCGAATACCTACTGCGTTATGTAGTATATCTCTACTTTGATATTGTTATACATTTACTAAGAAGAATGAAAAAATTACTACTATGTGAAACTACAAGCAGCAATTTTGGTATTATTTCATTTCATAATAATGTATTGAAACAAACTGCTTCTATTATTATGACAGGATTCTTAATAAATGCAAAGTCAACATGCCTGCTTTATTACTGATATTCTATAGGATTTTTAAGAATAGACAAAGTGTTTTAATTGTTCTAGAAACATCCATAGATTTAAAGCATGTCCGTCAAGTTAGACTAAAAACTTTTTTGTATTGGTGAGTCATTTATGACTGCATAACTTGTCTCTCATTCCAACCATAATAGACATGATGTCAGGATTATCTACTAAAATCTTATATGGGCAGTAATTAGGGTCCCCACTCTCCCACTCTTTACCAATTGTAAATTAAATAAATATCATCATCATCTGCCTAGCCTTTTCCGAAATATGTAAGGGTTGGCTTACAGTCTAACTAACCGGATGCAGCTGAGTACCAGTATTTTTACAAGGAACAAATGCCAATCTGACCTCCTTAAAACAGTTACCCGGGCATCCACATTATACTCTATGTAGGTACATTAAGTAAATATATGGTTCACTAATGTAATTCTATGTTTACAAACATGTTATAAATTTCTAACAACAGTTCATTAACTTTAGTAAATAGAGTGGATACAATATTCATGAGACCACTGTTTACAGGTGTCTGTTTATTTTCATAGATTTGTTCAGTTTTTATCAAGGTTAAGTATATTAGAGCATTCGTATTAATGGGCCGCTTCAATTGCATATAAAAGAAAAATAACAACAGTCTCACAATATAATATAAAAGAGGAAACATATTTTTGTTTGTTTGTCTCTGAAAATACTGAACCAGTTTGATTGTTTTTTACTATTTATAGCTACACTGTTCATGAGCAATATATGCTATATTTTATCCAGGTATGGCTAGTAGTTTCCATGGCACGAAGTGAAACAGTAAGACACCGGCTAGTATTAAATAAAGAAACATTTTGTTTTGAACTAAATTGCTGGTGCTTTAGGTATTACAAGTTTCTAGCACTAGACAATAGAAGCAATTTATATCAATTGAGACTACTGGGTATTGTAATATTGAAGAATCAATCAACAATAACATGTATAAGTAGGTACTTAGTTGAGAGAGAGAACAAGAGCTATACACATCTTTAAGCACCTATTATATTTTATGGCCACTATTTGTCATCCCTACATCATCAGACAAAAAAAAAACCTGGAGATTCTGTCAGGCTTACGTCATGATAGAGATTCCAAACATCTAAAATATTATTACTTATGTAAATAAATGGGTTTAGTTAAAATGATCTAATAACAAATTAACCCTGATGTCAATGGGTATTTAAATTTTAAACAATCTTGACTCATTCATTACTCGTTCACCTTGAAATCATTGCTTCATCAGTATTGTAAGCATTGTTTTGGTCAATTATTGATCCATATGCATACCCTGTCTAATTAGTAAACTTAAACAATAGGTAAAGTGTAGCAAGCTCATTACTTGCAAATTAATTAAATGCAAATATTTTCACTGAACGGTTTTTAATTAAATTAATTTTGTTATCAAGTTTATCTTTTATATTGGTCATATTATGTAGGCAACTGGATTGTTTTGGTTGGTTATCCTTATTGCACTTTCGGATCATATTGTACTTTTAGAATGTTCTGGAAGGTCCAATTCTACTTAAAACATTTCCATTCTATAAGTAATAAGTATAGCAAGTCATAAATTAGATAATCTAAACAAAACTGGCCTTCAAATGAATGACATCATTGATGGACACGCTATTTAAACTCAGATATTGAATGAAGCCATTATTACTTTTTTAATTATTTGCTAGAAACATTCAGCTGTCTCCAGTCCACATTGCAGAATACTTATACTTTTCATTACTTTGACCATGAAAATGCACACCTGAGTTTGTATTACAAGATTTAGATACTGATCTTACTGATAATAAAAATAGCATTAGTCTATGCTGTATATGAATCACTACAGTTATGAGTGATATCATTTAATTTGGAGATCAAAGATAGTTACTAACACTTTTTTTGTTATTTTGTCTGGTATTGTATTATACCATAAGGAGAGATGAAGCCTGGATAGTTTTTATACAAGCAAACAGACAGATGTTCCATACGAAGTTGTTATGGAGTGAAATAATGAAGTGCATGTCGTATTGATTATTGTTCACCGAGCATATGGTGCCGCTAGTGCCATACAATTCCCATGCTTTGGCGTCCATGCTGAAGAATGATTCACGCCAGACTAGCTAGCTTATCGACTAAACCTAGGTAGGGACGAACGAGTCATAGGTACACATGTAAATTACGACGAAACCACACCGCATAACACTCCGTGAAACAATAAAAATATTAGCATATCTAAGATCGTGTCACGCCAACTTTGACTAGGGTATGATGTCAGTACTAATTACAATAGATTCGTCTCGCAGAATTGGGGTTTTATTATGACATGATAATTAAAATCTGTGGTATAGGTAGACGAGCAGGGGCTTGTCTAATTGCCATTCAGTACAAGGGAACGCTATCATATCCTTATGAATTAATAAAGAGAAGCAATGTATAAATAGAGAAATCATATTTAACGACAGTACTTAACTAGTAACTCCAACGAATTGCTTTACGTGTATGTTTTGATAATGTAAGCAAAGCGTCGTATAAATATGACATTTAGAAGTTCAACAGGTTGCTAACCCAGCGTTTTCGTTGCAGATACGTACCGACTCGACTGTGGGGCTTCAGCGGGCATGTCCAGACTATTCTGCATAGTCTAATCGGGCGAGTCCGTTGCCCCTGGCCTATAGGCGGCCGAGTGTCGCTGGTGCTGCCCGATAAGTCGACCCTCACCTACGACCTCTATGAACCCGTTGGGAATGAACATGAAGGTAATTTTTTATTAGGCGACGTTTCATCGCACAAATAGAAGTTATTTGTAGTTAAATATCTCATTCCAAGCTAGCTGAATCTATGAATTTCATTTGATTTGATTGTTTTATTTCCTGCCATGAAATTCCGAGAAATCAATAAATGTTGGTTGGATTCCTATCAAATTGGCAACCGGAGTAGATAACTGATTCATTTAAACGTGGAAGTGGCATCACTTTTGTTAGGTACTGACGGCAATATATAAATAGCTATTTGATCTGGTGTATACCGATAGCAACGTCACAAAAATGCATACAATAATGCTAGAGTCAACCTACATCGATGCATAGCAAGGTCATGATTACGAATAGCTTGCGACTGGCTTTTCCACTCCATTGGTCCATCAGTTGCAACACGAAGGTATTGTTCCCAAGACCGGTACAGCAGTAAAACCTGTTTGGTCTAACTAAACTCCTTCGTAAGCTTCGTGAAATGATATTGCATCATCATTGTGATAACACATTATGCTGTAATATACGTCATTATAAATATCAGTGGCGTGTTCATATCGGTTCAGCCCCATGAGATAATAAATAGGATATAGGTAGTTCGTATCAAAATAGCGCGGGGATACTTTATTACTCGCAAATATTCAAAAATGATAGCATTAATACTTGAACATTGAGCATGAAATCAAATTTTATCCACATTAACATGACAATTCACAGTTTCTCTATCTGGACATTCATACTAGCAATGCTATGGAATAAACATAGTTATAATTGGATAACTATGTGTCATGCCGGCAAACAAATAGCTGTAATAAAACTTAACATAATTTTCCAATGTCTAGGATTACCACTATCAGCATCTTATCATGATACTAATAAGTGTTTTAGTGAGTCAGGAGTAAAAGTAGTTCAACATGTCAGACAAAATCATCTAGATTATTCTAAACGATAAAATCAACACACCAGATGTTAGATACGGTCAAATTCTACCTCGGGTAAATAAAGGAATTGGAAGAAGCCACTTGACGAAGCTGACCACAACAAGTGGAGAAGTCGTTTCTTCGGTGCCGGCAGTCCTTTCGGAAGTGGAAGATTTCTATGGCCGGTTATACGCATCGCATGCATCTCGACCTGATCCCGGAAATGAGGATTCTAGAGCCACATTAACGCGCCATTTCACCGAAGACCTGCCAGAAGTCAGCAGTGGCGAAATCGAGATCGCTCTGAGACAGCTCAAAAATGGAAAAGCCCCTGGCGAGGATGGCATTACAACAGAGCTATTAAAAGCAGGAGGAAAGCCCGTACTGGGGGAGCTCCAGAAGCTTTTTAATGCCGTCCTTTTTGAAGGGAGAACTCCAGAGGCGTGGAGTAGGAGTCTTGTCGTCCTGTTCCCCAAAAAGGGAGACAAAACCCAGCTGAAGAACTATCGACCCATTTCCCTCCTAAGCCACGTATATAAGCTGTTCTCAAGAGTGATCACGAACCGACTTGCGCGAAGACTCGACGAATTCCAACCACCGGAGCAGGCTGGGTTTCGGAGCGGATACGGCACCATAGACCACATCCACACAGTGCGGCAGATTATACAGAAGACCGAAGAGTATAATCAGCCCCTGTGTCTAGCATTTGTGGACTATGAGAAGGCCTTTGACTCGGTTGAAATCTGGTCTGTTCTGGAGTCCCTGCAGCGTTGTCAAGTAGATTGGCGATACATCCAAGTGATGAGATGTCTCTACGAAGCCGCTACAATGTCCGTCCAAGTACAAAATCAGCAAACAAGGCCCATACCGTTGCATCGAGGAGTGAGACAAGGGGATGTTATTTCCCCGAAACTGTTCACTAATGCAATGGAGGATATGTTCAAGACGCTGAACTGGAAAGGACGTGGCATCAACATCAATGGCGGACACATCTCTCACTTGCGATTTGCTGACGATATCGTCATCATGGCAGAAACGCTGCAGGACCTACAACAAATGCTGAACGACCTGGCTGAATCTTCTCTACGCATCGGCCTACGGATGAACTTGGACAAAACCAAGGTCATGTTCAATGAACATGTTCTACCGGAACCGATTGCGATACACGGCGCCGTTCTCGAAGTTGTTCGGAAATATGTATACCTCGGGCAACATTGCAGTTTGGTAGAAACAACTTTGAGGACGAGGTGAATAGGAGAATTCAGTTGGGTTGGGCTGCATTTGGGAAGCTACGTCGAGTCCTAACATCGTCGATCCCACAGTGCCTAAAGACGAAAGTCTTCAATCAGTGCGTCCTACCTGTCATGACTTACGGAGCCGAAACGTGGACACTGACGGTACGGCTGGTCCACAAGTTTAAAGTCGCTCAGCGGGCTATGGAAAGGGCTATGCTTGGCATTTCTCTGAGGGATCGCATCAGAAATGAGGTAATCCGTCAGAGAACCAAGGTCATCGACATAGCCCACCGAATCAGCAAGCTGAAGTGGCAGTGGGCTGGCCATATTAGCCGAAGAACCGATAACCGTTGGGGTAAACGAGTTCTAGAGTGGAGACCGCGCCTCGGCAAACGTAGTGTAGGACGTCCTCAGGCACGGTGGAGTGATGACTTGCGCAAGACGGCTGGCAGGAGCTGGATGCGAGTAGCCGAAAATCGATCTCAGTGGCGTGCACTTGGAGAGGCCTATGTCCAGCAGTGGACTGCGATAGGCTGATGATGAAATAAAGGAATGGCTAGTTTATGTAGGCATAGAAAACAGATTATGGGTAAGCCATTCTTTTACAACACCACTTGAAAATAATTTTCTCGGCACGCAAGGAAAATATGCGCTTGACTACAATGATTTGCAATGACGTCAAATATTACCAAGAGTTCAGTTACCATTAGGTATACTAACCATAAGTTACTGTACAGTACTGGTAAAGCCCAGAAGTTAATAACTCTCTCATGTTCTGGTAGACTCTCGTATCTTGTATTAGTCTCTTGTATCCTACCCAACTTCTTTCCTATATTTTGTGTAAGTTCGTTCGATGACAATAACATCATTAGCTGATGTCACGGTGAGATTCTTCATCCTTTTTCCAGATTTTAAAGCTTGCCTTGCCTTGCTTCAGGGATACATCAAACACGCTTTTGCTACTATTAAACAAACTTTGATCTTCATAAATTATATGAATCTCATTGCACGTAATACAAACCTATCTTCAATGTCATAAATTCATTTAATTAGTCATCGTCATATCATAAAATACAAAAGATAAAACGGTACGTCAATTGACAAGCTTTCGCAAACAATAACATTATAGGTAAACGATGCTGTTTCTATGTAGACATAGCTTGTGAATCAGTTGAACGTCATAGAGTGGATGATAAGATTCAAGTGGCGGAAAACTGTATTTATGGTCAGCATAGCGGGGAGCTGGTGGCCCTAGCCATTCATTAGTTTCGCACATCCAGCCATTTATTGTTTGTAATACGTCGCTTCCAGTCTGCCCCTTCACTATACGTCAGCTTATGTACCCTTGAGCATATAATGTTTAGGAATCTCTGGTTATTTGCAGATAGTATTTGGATATAGAATTACTTTCATGCTTTTCCTTGTATCTTTTCACATTTTAAGCAGTTTCAAATTTAATCGAAATCAATTCTGCACATTTAACCGTGCTATAAAGGTCAAAAGTATCATGTCTTTATCCGTACATTCCAATAAGTATCTACAGATTCTGATATTCTTTTGATAGAAACTACTTGTCTACTTTGAATTGGTTTTTGTCTAATTGTCATTTATGGAAAAAATTACTTAGCTTACATTCTTCGAGATGCTGACAATAACGTATTTGTAAATCGGTAGCACCGAATGCCGGTTAACCTTGACACAGCTTTGAATTTAATTGACTCAGTGAGGAAGTGATTCAGAAAGAATATTAATGAACTTTATATACCTACATTTAAAGTTCGTTTGTAAAACATTTATTTATTACTTTACATACAACATTATTTACATGTAAACATCTAAACGAAGGCGGATAATGTTGACCTCGTTCTGTATCCAGCTTTATCATCATCACTTATTATAGATCAGAAATCTGGAAATCTAGCTTTGCACTGACCAGATGTAATGCCTGTTCATGTGCTCCATAATTTCCCTATTCAACGTCTATATGTTAGTTAAAGTACCATTTCAAGGCTGGAATTTGCTTCATCTCAATTTTGTTTCCCAGATGACGTGACGGTGGCGATCTGTCCCGGCATCGGCAACACCTCAGAGAGTGTGTACATTCGAACCTACGTGCACTACTCTCAATGTCACGGCTACAGGTGCGCTGTGCTCAACCACATCGGAGCACTCAACAGCGTCCCAGTGACTGGCAATCGGATCTTTTCCTACGGTAAGGAATTTGTAATATAATCACTCTTCGCCAGAATATCAAATTTGCCTATAATACAAGGCGATTTTATTAAAGTGAAGGGTGTTAGTAGTGAGTAGATCTAACTAGCACCTAGGATATGGCAATGAAATAGGCACTGGCCTGTGAACAAGTGACCGAGAGTGGTCCGAGTTCTATATAAACATTGAAAGCAAATTATATTCCTCGCTTTTTCTCCCCTCGGAAACTTCGTAAAATCTGCGTTGTATATGTACGTAATGCGGTTATACAAACCACCGATTGGTTTCCGAAGTAACATAACACTGCAACGGAATTAATATAATCGCCTTTGTTTCAAATGCGATCTAATGAATGCAATACTTTCTATGTTATTGAGGCTGATTTGTCAATGTTATAGAAAAAAATAGCATAGGTAATTAGATAATGACGAAGTAAATTACAAATATGACCCCTTCCTTGCGCCACGGTGCGTTGACGTCGATGCGCAAACGCATGGATATGCTTGAGGGGAACCGTTCTAAATACTTTGTTAATTACTTAACGTAGGTACTTTGTAAAGAGCTCTTTATATATCTAATCATCTTCATTATATTGTACTTACACGTGTTCATATCTACAGTACCAAGAAATATTGTGAGTCTTCCATTGTTGCGGTAAATCGTATTATTGCGTATGTTACATTTGGCACAAGTAATAGATAAGAAAGCACTTGATTGATTCTACAATAACCAAGTATTTAATGTATTTAGTATGTTTAGGTACTTAGGTATTTGTGTGGATTGCATGCTGTTATACAATTGCATTCCTTTTTACTTTTTCACGCATTTTCTTTATTTGTTTACTAATTCCAAACAAAGCTTTGTTATAATTTATACGAGTAGTCCACGGGAGTAGAACTTAAAATAATATAATCTTAAGATTATTCGAATTCATATACCTAATAGGTAATTAATTAACAGAGTTCGGAATTATGAAAGACTAGAAATAGAAAAGATTTCTGCAGGTTACATGTTATTGAATATATGCATTTGAAATTAAATGTAATGGACGGTGACAAAAAATCAATAAGTTGGGCCGGTCAAGTTTTAGGTAACAGGTGTCGACAGCTCCCTTAGAAGTAGCAAAGTATGACACTCCGATTTATACATTAATTAACTAACATAATGAATAGACGCCATTTACATAGGACTATGGCTGTACGTTATCTGTATTCCACATCTACTTAGGTACGGACTGTAACGACTTTCACATCGGGGTCGTTGACGCAGACCATCTAGAATTACTTTGCTCTATGCTTTTTTAAAAAAGAGGCTTTATATTATAAAAATATGAATTTTTGATTACTTGTGAAATGTTCACAATAGAGTTGCTTTGATGAGGGGAATCAATTTGACATTTGTTTATTATTCATTGTTCAGAAACCATTCTCAGAAATATCTATAAAATGGCTCAATCATTCAAATGTCAAATCAATCTAGAACACTTTATTGGTAGTTATCAAAGTCAACTTGTAAAACCACCCTGTTATTATTCATTTACGTAACATGTAGTAATAGATATAACTTTAAGTAAGTACAGTTTAACGGAAGGCAATCCTACGTCCGAGACTTTCCCGCAAATGAGACCGGTGCCTTTTTCCGTGTTATGTGTGCGGAAAAAGGCATTAGCGGCAAAAGAAAATCGTTGGTTTCCCCTACATTATCGTTGGTGTAAATCATTGTACCTTAGCTTCGTCATACTATACCTGGCCACCAGTGTGACTCTGCCTTTACATTGTAGGCAATTTGAAACACTTGCATTTTCCCACAGTTTTCGCAGTTAAAACCGTGAGAAGTATAGCAAGGCGGCAATTATTGAATTGCTTCAATAAATAATAAATTATTTCAAGGTGAAGTTATGTACTTGAAAGAAAATAATTTCATACTGCGTATCAATTTAAGTATGTATTAAAATACAGTTGTTACGAATAATAAGCGATAAAATTTTCAGTTCATGTTTATTAAAATTATAATTACAATTTCACCGCGCGATGGTATTTTCACTCAAATACTTATGGTGACGTAGCTCTGCTTATCTTTCCACATAATATGGTAATGAGCAAACTCGTTTGTGGATTAGGAATGGAAATACAGCTGTAGAAAAGTCTATAATTGAGACTTGCATAACGAACAAGTTTTTTTTTTCTACACCTCTATCAAATAATATTTTCTGTTCCGAATTACCAAACGCATTTAATATACTTACACTTTAAATATTAAAATTAGGATTTGGATAATCCTATAACAAGTATATATCATCACGTAGAATCTATCTTATACTACGGTTCCATTAAAATTATACTTATCTGCCTTAGAAGGAACAAAACGATTGACCATATCGGCGCTGGCCTTCAAACGTTCAAGTGCATTTGAAATAAGTGCCACAATACGATGAATGTGATAGAAATTGAATTAGTTTTATCGCGAAATGGGTTATTATGAATTTTATAGATATTAGTGGTAGGCAGTTGTATTATAAACTAAAGGAAATCATACTAGGCACTCTGTCCGATTATATTTGACCAACATGTACGTACATATTTGCTTCTAAGAAGTTTCGTATGGATCCAACTAATTGGTTTGCAAAACAACTTTTAAACATAAGTCTATATCTACCTTTGATAACATTGAGTAACTACTTACTTCAGATTGGGAGTACGAGTGGGCATGTCACATTATGATATTTATACCTCTCAGCGTATCATTAAAATTAATGACAAAGCGTATTTAAATTAATTGATATTAAAAACAATATCGTGTTCATTAACCCTAATAACTACAAATGCAATTATTAAAAACTAGCACAACGAAGCAGTCAAATATTGATAAGGTTACACCCCCGAAGCATGTCGTTCTCCAATAAAGTATACATGGTAAAAAATGTTTTGTTCACAGGCCACACCGATGACTACAACTACATGGTGGAGAACCTTTTGGAGCGGTACCCCAACACGAAACTAATTCTAGTCGGATTTAGTCTTGGCGGCAACCTTATCTCTAAGTACCTGGGAGAGGATAGAAAGAGGCCTACCAATATAATTGGCGGGATTTCAATATGCCAGGGATACAATGCTATAGAGTAAGTAAATTAAAGTCACAATTGTTTAATGATGATTTTTTTCAAAGCAATTTGTCCGAGGGGTCGAGGTTATCGTCATTGTCAGCTACATTGTATCTCCTATAAACGCACATCAATTAACTCTTGAGGAAAACTGTACGTGGATATAAATTGATCGTTAGCGATTAATGATACATTTTTGCAAATAGCATGTGCTATATGCGTTAAGAGCATATTTTTATAAACAAGCTAGCTATAGATTTTAATCGAATATGGAATATGCTCATAAATATTTCAAATTATGGGTTTTAATATACTAGAGATATTGCAAAATGCTATCTAAAATATACAAACAGCATTTACATCAATTCATATTAGGTAGGCTCGCTATTGCAACAGTAACCTTCATGGAAATTTTCTATCGCTGGTTGCGAAATTACTCATAAAACCTGCATTTACCTACATATACTCTCAACAATAGATTAATTTATTTCCTACATCATATCCGCAGAATCATTTTATTTGTTCTCTGAAAAATAAGGTTTATTATGTTAACCTGAATCGTGAGCTTGTCTTGATTCAGATCAGCAGTTTGCCGGCATACTTTTTACTGCTTAGTTATCTACTTCAAAATGATATGACTATTTATTTTGCACACATCCGTCTGACCCCTCGCTACAATCACAGCGGCCTTAACCAGGCCTTGATCCGGGTTGTCGCCCGGTGTTCCAATTCAGATGATTGAAGTGTCTCTTGTATGCCCTATCTTTGTATTACAATCAATAGGTCTGATAGTTCCAGAATTATGTGCCATTTTTCCTCGATACAACCATGTAGTACTGAGAAAACGATAACTTACCTTTCTTGTAATAATAAGTCTTATCTCTAATTTTTAGCACAATGGTGTACCTCCTGCAATGGCAGAATTTCCGCCGGTTCTACCTGTACATAATGACAGACAACTACCGCAACATCATCACCAGACACAAGAGGATGCTGCTCAGCCCAGAAATGAAGAACAGATACAATTTGGATGAGAAGATGATTGTGTCGGCCGGAACGTTGCCGGATCTTGATGAGGCTTATTCCAGGTAAGGGCCCTTTTAGAGGGAACTTTAAATTGCATTTCTTAAACATATTGCGGTTATGTATGATGGTAAAGGACTGGGCAACTGTATTTACTACATACAAATTTATGTTGCACGCGTGTTTGTGTAACAACAGGTAGATGAGGTAGATTCCTACTTACACGGGAAGGTAATTCGATACGACCGCAGGTCCAACAGAGTTATGTACTAAATGTACCTACTGCACAGAGAATAGAGAAGATTTGTGTATAAGCAGGTTTAATTAATGGAAATGGGTTTCTCATAATAAAACGCCTTCGAACAATGCCGATAAAATATGCAACTTATAGCAAAAGGAATTACAAATATAGGTATAAAATAATTAAAATGTTTTGCGCACTCTCAAGAATAATGCATTTTTACAGCGAAAGTAAATCCGCCCCACATTACGGTGCATAATTTGAAGATAGATCTTTTAGATTTGATAGATCTTTCTGGTGTCATAATGCCGGTATTTTATGCAATTAACACATATTGAGCAAGAATTAGTTACGCAGTTTCCTGTGAATAATGAGATTCTACTTAAATATTTTTTTGTTTGATCGTCCAATTAATACTGCCACAACAATTTATTAATACTCATATTCGGCGCAATTTTAGACTGGCCACCTCCTAGGTTTGCAAAACCGATGGTAACATAAAATTGGGGTAACTAGTTAACTGTTGAGCTCGTACGCTACATTATCGCACTCGTGATCTCTGACCGATCACGCCATCCTCGATATTTGCTGGAGTTTACAATTTTAAGGCGTGTCAACGGACTTTTATGTATGACCCGACACGCGGGTCATTTCGGATATTAGCATAGTCGGACAATTTATCTTCGGTACTTAATGCTTCTAGCGCAATCTTAAGTAATTGCTATTTGACAGTTTATTGTGGGCGGGAAAAAATACTGAGAGGAAATAAAGTTCTTTTTAGAAGGATCAGCAAATACTACAAAGGTTTGACGACATTTTTTTTGTATGTATTTACAGGAGAATGTATGGCTTTGAATCAGTGGCAGATCTTTACAAGTGGAGTTCGTCAGCATTCTACCTCAAGAATATAAAAACCCCGATGATTTTCATCAACGCACGCGACGACCCCATTGTTCCCGAACCTCTTTTGCCCATCGTCAGGGAATTTGTCAGTAAGTACCTAGATCCTAGATCTTTTGCAGAACTTTAAAAAATGGACTTAAGTCGATAACACTTCATGATCACCAATAGTATTTTTTTCTAGGTATTTAACTCATTCTTTTTCCATGAAGACTGCAGTCTAATTTTAAACTTAATACAGGTTTTAAAGGTCAAACCAGGTTGGCGTTAGGTTTCTTTCTGACTTATTTTTAAAAGTCAAAAGACTGCGTAAACCTGCAATTAGCATATTTTTTGTGATTAATATATAAACGCCGTGGCAATATTTGGTAGTGTACGGCACTGCGGGCGTTTTAGTAATTCATTAACATTATTAATTAAGGCGTCGCCTACGTGAAACTTATGACGGGTCTTATAAAGACTGAAGTTAATATTACTTTATTATGTACCTAGACGACAAGGGTGAGTCTGGGAGTCATTAGTGCGTGATGCGTGGGCTTTTTTCTGTATTAAAGTTAAACGAAAGTCTTTATTATTGATTAACTCCATTGCGCAACAGAATTGAGGTCATTATCATTGTACTGCTGTGAATGAAACCTGCAGAACTGGATTTTAAATCTTTAAATTTATACATGTCTTATGTTACTAAATTCGGATTGCCAAGGTTAATGATTTCAGAAATGGTTTAGAAAATCTTTATTTTTCTCTTCTCGTCATTTGATGCGATTTCTACTCAACATTTGGAAATAGCTTGATTTCTTTCTATTTATAAGTGTTACTAAGTCGGTTCGCGACAGTTTGATTGTTGAACCCACTTTGATTCTAGATTCTAGGTTACCTTTCTACAAATAGCCTTGTAGTATGAGTAGGGAGTTCAAACTCAGCGTCTTTTTTTTAGTTAATCATATGTCTTTCTAAATGTAATTCATGTAGAAAATATTTCACTAAAGTGCTTTTGTTACTAACACTTTGAGCATGATCTTGCGGCGTGACCGCGAAGCTGATAACGGCAACTTGAAAAAAAGTTTGAATCAGACTAAGGTTATCTACTTCCATTTTAGCGTCATATTTAATTTTTGCTGTTTGTTTTCTTTTTTTAAAGATTAATTTATCGTTACAGGCTCGCACGATAAGGCGATGTATCTAGAACTCGCTCACGGCGGCCACTTGGGTTTCTACGAAGGAGGTCTGGTGTACGCTAACCCGGTGAACTGGCTGGACCGCGCGCTGGTGGGGCTGGCCGGCGGACTGCTCATGGCGCACAACAAATGCTCACACAAAGATGTCGCCGTCTCCGCCGAATGCGTACCCTCGGACGACGAACCTGATCTCATCAAATCGGCTACCATCGTATACCGCGACCCTTTAGAGAAAACAGCCCAAGCAGCATACTAGACATTAGTTCTTTAACTCGTGGCTCGTAGAGCACTTTGGTATACTTATGTGTCTAATATTTATTAGAAGAAAAAAAACTAATATAAAATTACTGCAGTCCATTTCATCGGCAGTACATTTTTTATAAAGTACTTAAATTGAGTTATAAGTACATATTTTGGAGGTAACGATTCTCCGCCACGTTTTTATACGTCCTAATAAATAGTTGCTATATTGATTATTATAGAAGGCTAACCCGTATTTACCAAAGCCTAGTATGGGAACGTGTTAGTTCCCGTTATGCCTTAAGTAAGATATTAGGCAGGACCTAATAGGGAATTTATTATAAACAGCACATAGCTTTTTATAAATATTTATTGTGAACTCGTTGATTAGTGTTCCCCAGGCTCTATGTCAAATTGTATGTGAGTTAATGTTTATTGTTTTATGTTGTGACTATAAGATGTGATCTGGCGTGGCGTAAATAGTATATATTGTAGTCGAGGTGTTTTCCGAAGCATCAAATTTTATATCAACGATTTTACAAGCTATATAAATATCAATATTCGCTTTGAAATGCGGACTGTTGTGACTAGCACAAAACATGTTTGCATTTATAAAACTGCTTTCCATATTTACTGTTTGTAAAGCCACGCCTTATTGCACAAATTTTATTCGAATGCACACTGAAGACACGGGCCTTAGTTGTTTTTTGAAGTTGTGATATATTATAGCCAATTGTTTATGTATTTACTGTTGCATTTTAATTGATGTGCACTTGTGTGGAAAGTATATCAGCCGGGTATCAGCTATTTCTGTGTCACGGCTATGGGTTCTAGTCCCTGATGAGTAAGTTATGTATTAATATGTAACATTGTTGTTTGATACAAGTGAGAATCATTAGTGACTTTACAAACTTACGAGTACATGGATTTTAAATATTTATCGAATAATAATTATTTCATAATAATTGTTTGTTTAACATTTTTGTTCATATGTAATATATAAATAGTACAAACATAATATTTGCACAATGAACAATATTGAATGCCAGGTTGGTACTGCTAGATTAAATAAAGTATTAATATACATCGCATTCCTCTGTATTGAATTCCCGTAATGTTCCTATGTAGTAGTTGGAATTCAGAGAAAATTATACATTATGCTGTGTACTGTCAATTTAGGTACCCTTTTGATTTGGAAATGTATTTGCAATAGAGTAGTTTAATTTAATTTGTATTGACACCTCATATGAGAATCGATAATTTAAATGTTCAATTGTTTGCATGTGTTCTGGAAATGGGTTTTTAAACTAATGCGTTATAATGAAGTTTGTACTGTTCCTAGGAAAACTTTAGCAATATGGAATTGTTCGCTAAGCGATGATTTGTGAGCTTTGTTCGGGGCTAAACTAACTTCCGTCCAAACTAATGTTCATAAGTTCGTGGGGAAGATAGACATAGTCGAATTCTGACAAAGGGGATGGGAAAGTATTTTATATGTATGTGTAATAAATTAGAAACCCATTTCTATAAGTATGACGTGTTTAGACAGAAGATCGTTTAAACGCAGTGTTGCTAAATATGACGATTATAGTCTTTTATGATACTTACGTCCATTTGGATGATTGCGTTTGCGCAAGTATGCTGCGTACAACATTGATGTTTATTCTGATGACTGCAAGGTAAATCGATGTGTATGTTACTCTTTATGAATATAGTATTTAATTACTCTTTTTGACCGCGTAAATGAGGTATTTTGGAAAAAAATGGGGCTTTCAGCGTCCGCTTATACTGATGCAAAGCTTTTGTCTCTTTGTAGAAATCGAGATATGGGTGCTTGAGCAGACGATACAAAATATTAGTATAGCGATACTAGCGGCCTCCAAAACCTATCGTTACGGCGTAGTAACTTTTAATAATAGCTATTTTCACTACTTACTTATATAAATTCACTTTATACTGACGACCAGGTAATGTCAAGTAACTTTGTCATGCTCTCTAGTAGCCAAATTGAGAGATGCAAAGTTATTTGACGTGAACTGTACGTTATGAAATTGGATTCGTAAATTCATTCAAGTAAAGTCGTTAATCGTGTTTTCGGTAGGAATATTATTAATTATTCCCACCTGAAATATTATCTCACTGATATTTGTGAGTTAAATACTTGAATTAAATTGATCTGTCAATCACCAACATTGTTGCTTGAGATAATCCTGCTAGAGGTTTCGTAATTATGGAGTGAATTGCTATAAATGGTGCTAAAAAATAGCAGGGCTTTGTCGTTAGTATTTAGACTTTTCTCATGCCTACTAGCAATTTATTCGGCTTTCAATGTTATGCCTATAAACTTCGAAGTTTCCATACAAATCTTAGGATGTGTAACTGATGCATTTTGTATCACAACTGGTGCATCAAGTGATTATAGTGAGCATTTATAAACCTTAGAATTAACACTTCCAAGTAATTCCATTGGTTATTCTAAATGTGTTAATGTGTGTTCAATTAGAATGAAAGATGGTAGCATGAAATTATCTAGTAGGATAATCATGTCTCTATTCGTCAAGTAGAGAATCGAACGTGATAAGAATGAGTATAATAATACTTGCGAAAAGTCTATATTTTTATAAGAAATCATTTTCGCTGCACTTCAATGGAAATTGGTCTTGAATTCGAAATCATTCGTTTCCTTCATACTATATCAATTAAAGGTCATTTGTCATTTGAATTACCACAAAATGTGTTTGCACAAATCAATTTTACAATCAATATACCTATTGCAGATATAAAATTATAGGCGTACTTATAGCTTTCAATGTGATAGATTCAAAATAATAAAAAATCGCTACTTAGATGATTGTTGTCAATTTAGCTACCAATTAATATATCGAGATTTAACAGTACAAAGGTTTAAAAAATAGGTTCACAACAATGTAACCAATAAAATATTGTAATTTTATGCCTCTGACAGTACATAATAATTAATTTTAAATTAAAATAATTATGTACCCAATACGACTTTTCGATGTATGTATGAATTGCCTAAAAGCTCTATGTTTTATTTATGTACATGTAATAAACGTTAATGAATAATACACAGCTTTTTTGTTTTATCCCATTCATATTGAAATTATTCATTACAAAAGGATTGATAAATAAGTATATTTCTAAGTCAATAATATAAAATTTCAAAGACGGGTGAATTTACGCTGCCTTACATTCTAGCAAGTTTTATATCTAACTAATACTATTATTAACATATTCTGTAAATGGAATATTACGACAATTACTGTCAATATTTTTACAATACATTTGAGACTTGTAGAAAACATTAAACTGGGGTTTATCTTTATTACACAAATTGACAATACATACATAAATGATAGTTGAGCAAAAACATAATGAGATCACTAAATAGGTAATTAAAAAGAATGAGCATGGTCTGTTATTGCTTACAGAAAGTGCTTATAGTCCTTGTTTAGTGTTTGTTATTTTGACAGCGAGTTATTGTGGTTAAAATAAAAGTATACAACATGATAAATTAATACTATCAATATTCCAAATACAAATATCACAACATTTTCCTTAATTAATTCTTATTTCTCTTTACACATATATCTTAGCGTAATACACATCAATAGTTAAGTAATTTAGATAAATACAAATAAGAACATTTACATTAGAAAATAATTTTCAGTGCCAGATCAATGTTACCATCCTTATTAAATCATATAATGTCATTACTATAAGAGAGCATTAATTTGCTTTATATTAAAAATTATAAAAATAGCATGGCCACTGGGAGATTAAATGCATTACATTATTCCAAGTTACGTTTTATGGGACTATAAGAACTTTTGAGTATGTATAATATTTGAAATATAAATGATGCAAGTATGCATGAACTTCATAAAAGTGACCTTAGAAAATCTATTAGACTGTAGATAAAGATTTATTTGAAATGCATATAATAATTGATAGAAAAATAACAAGAATACTTAATGATAAAAAAGTTCAAAAAGTCCCATAGTGTAATGCTGGCTGTTGAGTAAAAGATGCCAATATAGTTAGAATAATTTCACTTAATACTTACAAAAGATATTTTAATACTTATTACCTACATAGGTACTTTGACAAAAAATAAGTCCATAGCTATTAAGTATTCCGTCATGATTCACTGAAAAAAATATTTTTAATTTCTAACTAGAGTTATGAAACTGATATTATACAGTCTTTTTACATATCAGTTTTTGTAAGATCTGAGTATTTTCAGAATAAATTAAAGCTTCTTTTTACAAAGTATGTATTATTATAAATAAATTACGTAAATGCAATCAAATCGTGACTGGTGTCATATAGTCAGCATATAGATGTGGGATCTCCTTCCATAGTGCACGCTATATTATCTAATTTATGAGCTAAGTGCATTTTGTTTTCTAGTCCTAATATAATTTGTTCTCTATATTTACTGACATAGATGTACAACTCTTTTAAGGCAGACAGAGTGTCAAACTCATTCAACTGTTCCACCGAGAGTTGTTGCATAGAAGTACTTAGCTCTTGGTCTGTTACTTGAGGTAATTGAGATACAGATTGATAAAATCTTATAACCATTTCCCTATACGTAGGCAAGTCTTTAGCAAAAAGTAATTTGTTAGAAGGAGAATCTTTACATAATCGATGTTCTGTTAATGAACAAGCATCCATAAAAGTTTGCGCGATAACTGATAATGAGGAGTCCACAGTTGCGGTTTTATTTATATCAAATATAAAATCTGGATTTTTTATGAGATTCACCCAAAATCTAAGAGGCAAGCTATTTGACTTCCAAGCATGAACGACTTCAGGGTTCATGATACCATGCGTCCTAGCCGCGTCATCGAAGAGATCAAATAACCACTTGACAGCTGGTGGCAAAACCTCGTTAACGGTGAGGATAGTGCTGAAGAAGTCATCAACGAACTTGTGGACTGTTCCCTTCGTAGACAACAGTCTCGTAAGGAATATCTCTGGGATGGCTTTGTGACTATGTTCTGAAGACTTGTTGATAATATGCTGATACTCTATTGGTTTTACCAAGTGATAGTAATGGACATTTTGGTCTGTGATGTCACTGTTATATACTCTGATGTGGGAATTGGAGCAGTAAATTCCTGTACAATTCTTACAAGGTATTTTGTATGGAGTGTTAAAACTGTCATTCTGGCGCGATATTAAGGACATGACAGCAGATTCTTTTACGCCGTAATGAGCTAACGTGTTCAACTTACGCCAGCCATTTATCGTCTTCGTGGTGACATCTTCATCTTGAAGTGTAACATGTCCTCCTCTTCCGTGTCTCCATTCTAAATCAACTTCATGGACGGAGGGTCTCATAGAGAACGGAGTATTTTTGAACAGAGCATCTAATATTTTAGATTTCACTTGTGAAATACTATCACAATCTAAAACCTTGCATTGAACTTTTTCATCAAAATCATCTTGAACTATATGCAATGTTATAGTCTGATGGTCTATCTGTTCTTTCAAAAGCTTTTCCTCTGATAAAGAATATCGCGCTTCGTGTGTTATGGCATCAACAACTCCTTTTTCAATTTGATGTTTTATTGCTTTGAAAAGCAAAAACAACGAGGATCCTGCGTAGTCTTTGAGGTAATAATACATACAGAGAGCCATCCAATTAGTTAACATTTTTTCAACCACACTTTCTGTTCTTCTTAACATAAGTTGAGGATGCTTATTGCATATCGATTTATCAATGAGACGTAATAAAAGAGACTTTAAGATATCGGTTGCATATTCCATTTTCCCCATGAGTATTATCATCAGCAAGGAAGCCACGTTGACTTTGTCCCGAATGTTAAACGACTTTTGTGACTCTAATGTGTCTATAAATGACAAAAGGAAACATTTATTATTCAAAAGTTGCTCAAATTGAATCATAGCTGCATCATAGTTGGTTCTCGGAGCGTTAATAAATTGCCGTTGGACATTCAGAATAGGATGGTCTGATACTCCCGGGAAGAATACCTTCATGACGTAGTTAACGTGATCTAGCGTCGGTATACCTGAGTGTTCCAAGTCAGCTGCCAAATCAGACATATCAGTTTGCAATTCAGCAAAAGCCAATTTACATTCTAATCTAACATTACTCTCTAATGTATCCATTTGAATTTGTATCCTTTTATATTCTCTTTCAGCTTTTGTACTACGACGTCTGTACATAACTAGCACAATCATGAATATAAGCACTAGAAAGAAAGTTCCTCCAGCGATGCCAGCGATTACTTCAGGGGGGAAATTATAATTTCTAAGTAATTCGTAATGAAGATAACCAATAGGGAATCGCAAATTTTTACCAACTTTTACAACAACCAAAGGTAAATTAATTTCTGATATTTGTACGCCATTTTCATCGGTGTTAGCAGGTTGTATTTCAGGAGGCGTGCACAGAAGTTGTTGCATTGTAAGGCTTGTAACGTTACAAGGCTGTGTTCCGATAGTGACAATAACATCCGATTCGTCACTTGCCCTTATTAAATTTTCACCTTCTATTACCAGTGGATCTCCTTTGTAAGATTTTACGCCCTTATTGGGGAATTGGTATACATAAGGATCCTCAACGAAAAGCATATGAGACCTAGGGGGGTTGAAGTGCTTCTCATGCATTGTTTCTACATTGTCTAAAACAAATCCAACTTTCATAGCTATTTGAGGAGTACTAGTCTGAGTTTTTGTTGCTTGCAAAATATCAAAATATTTTTTATTAACTGCAGGACTAGGACACTCCATTTGATGTTCATTGAGGACAGTGCACTCTGTGTGGTTCACAGGTACCTCTTCATTAGCAAAATATAATTTCATAAGAGGTTTTTGAATTGTGTGTAAATTCGTCCCATGAACGGTTATCATTCTTCCGCCGGATACGAAACTTTTGAGCGGTTTTATCTCCATTATAGTAGGGTCAGCAGTATAATTAAATAAATCCCCCTGCAAAGTGCGATTAGCATTATCTATGCCAACAGTCAATGTGTGGATAACTCTAGGCGCGTCCGCTTTTGGTGTGATACAAATTAATCTACTATTTGAGGTCTGAGTTGTGTTAACATAACAAGGAAGTTCATCCAGATAGGCAGAGATAGATGAACCTATGTTTAAATGCTGCCCACCTATAGCTAGCTGAGTGCCACCCGCAACTGGCCCCAGGGTTGGATAGAGACCTTGAAGTTTGATGTTTTTATAACTGAACAATACAGATGATTCTGTATGGCCTGAATCATTTTCTACTATCACAGGTGCTACAGTAGAGCCATTAGAGGGTCCAGTACGACATGTAATGCTGACGGACACTTCAAAATCAACAATCTCACATAGAACATCACCAATACGAACTTTGCCAGACACTTCTTCAACTCTTAAGCCCAGATTACTGCCTTCAATAGTGACTATAGTTCCTCCCTCTATAGGACCACTTAAGGGTTTGATCATATCAATTCTTGGTTTTGGACACTCAGTAACAGGATTTTCCAAGCAAGTTTCACTATAAGAACAAGAGTTGCCACACCAAGTGCACTTGTAGATAGAGTTTCGAGTTATACACAAAGAACAATCTGCATGTTCTCTATGTGATCCAAGAATTTCACATTTGTATAGAGTGATGTTGATTGTATCAATGTAATGTTTATGATTCCACACAATTTTAACACTGACATTGTATTCCCCAACATCTTCTTCATATGAGTAGGTTGTTTTGTCACACACAATGTAATGATTAGACTCAACTCTTGCAGGTAGTATCATGTTAGCCAGCTCAATACTGACTATACATTGAAATCCTGTGTGACCAGGTTGTAAGTGAGGCAGATTTTCAACTTCAAGTTCCAATTCTTTAGGCACATTGTTTGGTAGCAAAATAGGCTTCTTGTATTGTCTTATTCTAGGACAATGTCCAATACCATGATTTAGCAGTTTAGTAGGATTATTTTCACCACTTATGATGGTTCTTTGACAAACTGATGTATCATGTGTACACCTGTTATCATAAATACACCAATTGCAGGCCCATTCACTCAATATGCAAGAGTGGCATGTAGTATGTTTAGAACAGTCATAGAAAGCAAAGTTCCTGGAAACAAAATCCTTATTTGTTTCTGATGAGTGCACAGAAAGGGACACATACACATGATCTTGGTTTTGGGTTATTTTGGGTCTATGCTTTACATCTGGGGTGGGACAAGCAAGGCCATTTGATGTAACAGCAGCATCTATGGGAGGTGTATTTCCAAAAACACATTTATATTTTGCTCCAAAAGGTAGTTCTGGTAAAGTTCTAATTATAAGCTGCACTGTGGTTACTTCATTCATGGATATTCTGTCAGGTAATATCTGTTCAAAATCAATGCACTGTTGGCCAATGTATTGAGATAACCACCTGGGTGCACTTTGTGTACCTTTTTGACACATATTTTGTACTGTGCAGCGCTTTTCTAAGGAACACCATCCACAATGAGGATCATTTGATTCTAGACAAGAAGAACAATTGCCATGTTCTGCACATCTTTCAGTTGGTATTTGCACTATGGAATTCCTTGCCAATACATATAGAGTTTTCTGATAAGGGGAAAGGGTTGTGTCTGGTAGAATTCTTTGACCAGGTAAAATTGATTCACTTGAATATTCTAAAGCTTTATCAGCATCAATAAGGACCTTCTTCAAAACACCATTACTGGTACCTAGAAATGCTACAGTATGCAATCCAGTAACAGACATAGTCACAGAACTAATTAATGTATCATTCCAATTAATGACTGACATTGTTTTGATAGGATACAGTCCACTAATTTTCAGACCTACTTCACAAAAGTTGAGTATATTTCCTGTGGAGCCAACACTAGGACATTTACCATCAGATATCATGCCTGATATATAGCCCATGTTTCTTGCTTTAGTACTGCCATTAAAACACATGTGGACATTCTCATTAAACTTAATTTCTATTTCTTGCAAAGAAAATACACAAATAGCTGACTTAGCCATAGGTTCGTTAGAAATACTTTTTGATGGACTAAAAACCGCTATAAGAATAGAGTCACCTGTTTCAATACCCAGCTGCGCAGCTAAGTTTGCACCAGCCTTAGCAATCTTAGCATCTTGAACTAAATTATAATTGACCACTTCACTCTTACCACTAATAGTTTCTTCTCGAACATGGCACTCTAAAGTGACTTCTGTGTAGCTATTATAGTTGTCATCATTAACACACGTACGGGCTAAGCGAGAAACATACCCTAGTTCTTCATTACCAGCTAGGTGTGAATGTTTCTGGATTATCAAAAAATAGGCATAATCACTAGCATTAAAGCCATACACATACTGTACTAAGAAGTTATCTCTGTATTTAACATCTATTTGTATTGAACTCTGTTTATTAAACGTTAATTGTGCGGTGTCGAGCGTCATCAGGTCGCGGCTGGATATGGCAGGGACATCATGTCTGTACTCACCATTGTTAGTAAATGTGGTTCCCACATATAGCACATTGGATCTGTCCCAAGAATTATACCTCTCAGGGCCGATGAACGCGTACGTGGAGGCATCAGCGTCATTAGCAGCCACACTGACTGGAACGAACTCCGGTTTCGCAGACAGATCTCCTAGTTTGTACTTGGAACAGGATCCCTGGGCCACGGAACCGCACGCAATCACTCTTCCAGATTCTTGATCTATCACTAATATCTTGTTCACGTTATCAGTCCGAACAGTCTTTATATCTGACGATGGGCAGCCACTTGCATGACACATTGGGTTGTCGAGAATCGGACCTGTGCCTATTACATGGATTGGTTTCAAGTCAGGGCTTAACTGGTGAATCCAGTTTAACGAACCAGCGTATACTTGACCACTGACTCTATCCACGGCAAGATGATAAAAATGGTATGTCTCATTAGGCTGATTTGGATATTGTGATATGAAGTCGTAACCATACACTATTGTGCACCGAAGCCAAAATGTTATGACTAACACTGTAATTGGAGTAGCCATGATCACATTTTAACTTATAGTTGGGATGTTAATTTCACTTTTTCACACCGTTTACGTTGTTTTCATTTAATTTTCAACCCATCTTTAATCCATTACAAAAATGTAATGTAACTTGTAAAAGCATCCATCGATGCCGATGACACGGAATAAACAATAGAGTGACTGAATGTATAGCTCCTATATTACTGACCATAAACTACAACCACCCACAAAAAATCCATTCCATGGATTTATAAAGCTGGGGCTACAATATAGCCGTCCAAGATTCGTCTTCTTTGTGTGCCTAAATATCTCTTAATGCGATGTGCTTGTTAATCAACATTAGCAGGTTCTCGTGCCGGATTGTGATGGATGTGTGTGATATTTTGTATGGCCGAAACTCGAGAGGAAAAGGTGTTGGACATGTGAACTTATGGATTCGATTATAGTTCACATGGATATTGGTAATCTGTGCATCAAATCAATCATTCCCACTTACTTGCCACTCCCACAGATAAAAAAATACAAATGTCGTGTTGAGGTTCTTGTTGCGTGCCGTGCATCTTGTTTTGTCCGGTAGTTTGGGTTAATATTTTTATTAGAGATTATTGTGACTAATGTAATTAATTATGATCTAACACTTGTTAATAAACAATGTAATGATGGAAACGTGTGATGGACAATTTTCCATGTGTATTTTTTTGTCCTAACAAAATGTTGGGTAATTCACTTGTTAGTGAAAATAAATAACTGTGAGACTATTTGCTGTGCACAATGATGGCTTCCATGGCTGCAGGCGGTCCTGGGGACCCCCACACACAGATGAACACCTACAGAAGCTATGTGACCATGCTGGCTGATCCCGGCGCCAAGGACGAGATCAAGCTCAAAGCTGCACAGGAACTAAGTGAAAACTTCGAGGTACTTAAGTATACATACATACACATGTTGCTCTTTGTTAGCCGGCTTTATGTAATATAGGTCGAAGAAGGGCCCTAGGATATGATGCCCCAGCTGGGGCTGTGGGGTTTTGTGGGAGAGTTACTGGGGCTTTGGTATACCAAGGGATCCAGAAGGAAAATTGGTGGGTTTTAATAGTTCAGCCACTGACACTATTGTTGCACCAACAGCAAGATGAGTCATTTATTGATTTCCAATGTACAAAACAAAGGTTTTGATGTCTGACAACCAGTCCTACCAAGGGGTATTGGGTTGCCCGGGTAACTGGGTTGACGAGGTTGGATAAGCACTTGCTCTTTGTATAATACTAGTACTCAGCAGCATCCAGTTATAGCCAGCCTCAACATAGTTGGGAAAAGGCTAGGCAGATGATGACAACAACATGTTCGATGATAGATTCTTTACTGAATCATGATTGTACCATATTATATTGTTCCATGAATTTCATTTAGGTTCTAAAATAAAGAACATTTTACATTCCGTAAGAAGAACAAGCATTATTATAAAGCAGTCTTATTGGGGTTATTAAGATAATTTAACCATCTATCTAAGTACATTATACAGGGTTACTGGTAAGTAGACCGCATCCTTTCAGGAGGTGATAGTATAGGTCAATACGGACAAATTTGACCCTGAGATACACTGGGCAAAAGTTAATCCGTTTCAAGATAATCGAATTTCAAGATCAGTCGTCTAGGTACACGTTTAAATTTTCATTATTCGTCAAAAGTCTCGTTTTTGTGGATTTTTGTGTGTTTTTGGATAGAAGATGAATCATTTCATAATAACAAACCATAAAACTGTACAAATCACAGAGGAAATTATAGCGAACAGCAATTACTTTTTTAGTAGATATTTTCTCAAAAATATTACTCATCATTTTTTTGTGCAGAATACTTAAAAAACATCTACATTTATCTAGCTATCCAAAAAGCCACAAAACTCACAAAAATCCGCAAAAACGAGACTTTTAACTAGTAATAAAAATGTATACGTGTACCTAGACGACTTGTAAAGAAAAGATCTTAAAATTCGATTATCTTGAAACGGGTTAACTTTTGCCCAGTGTATCCCAGGGTCAAATTTGTCCGTATTGACCTATACTATCACCTCCTGAAAGGATGCGGTCTACTTACCAGTAACCCTGTATATAATTAGAAAAAAACTCATTTTCAAGGAACACATTCACAGCTACAATAATATATAAGAGAAAGTTGTGTTAGTTGCACTGCTAATAACTCAATAATGGCTGAACAGTTTAAGCTAAAAATGCATCTGGCTACAGGAAGAATAGCGTAGGATGCTGATGAAACCGCAGGTGGAAGCTAGTAATATCAACCAAAACCACAAAGTCCAAACAATACCATGTATAACATTTTTCAGGTAATACTCAGTTCCCCTCAATATCCACAATTCTTGGAACACTCATTGAAGATATTCCTCAAAATACTCCAAGATGGTGAACCTCATTTCATAGCTGAGTACAATATTCAGCAAGTGAGGAAGCTGATACTGGAAATGATTCACCGACTTCCAATAAGCGAGACCCTGAGGATTTATGTGAGACCCATCCTGGTGCTGATGTTAAAATTGATGGAAATTGAAAATGAAGAGAATGTTCTGGTGTGCCTTAAGATTTTTATGGAATTGCATAAACAATATAGACCTCCTTATAGCAGTGAGGTGGATGTAAGTATATTTTTGAGCTACACATTATAATGACACATTTTTACATTTACGGCGTTTGGGCGTTTGCAATAACATATAACGATATTTTGATTTATTATCTAGATTCACAAGTTCCTGCAGTGGGTGAAAGGGATATACTCTGACTTGCCAAATCATTTACCTAAAATATTTGAACCCAAACCCACCATTAGGGTAAAAGATTTATCTGAAGTGAACATTGATCAGCTGCTACAAGAGACTTACACCACAACACCAATACATACTGAGAAAAAACTCCTTGATGGGAGTGTTGTTACTGTAAGTATAATTTGTTTTTTTATCTTGGTCACACAAATCTAAACCTTTTCTTAGCTCGAAAACTCACAAAATTTTTTCTCTGTGATAAATGCTAAAGAATGCAACTTTAAGAGACAGATCCTAAAAAACACAAACACACTTAAATAGAACACCTTAATAAATAAAAATCAGGACTTTAAAAAAGTGTCCTATTCATGTATTTTATTGCAGTACAACCTGATACCAAGATCGGTGCTGTCATTGAAAGTGATACAGGAGCTACCCATCATTGTGGTGCTCATGTATCAGTTGTACAAACAGAATGTGCATCAGGAGGTCAGCAACTTCATCCCTCTCATTATGGAGACTATTACTCTGCAGCCGGCGGCTACGCACAGGTGAGATAGGACAAAAAGTTGTACTTTATTTATTCTCTGCTGCATCAGGTTAGACTGGAAGCTGGCCCCAACATAGTTGGGAAAAGGCTAGGCAGAGAATGATTTTATTTTGGCATTGTTCAATTTGATCATGGAAATTCATCTAGAAAGGATGAGAAAGCGCAAAATCATTTATTTAAATACTCTTCAGTTCATATGTTTTTTGCTGGGAAGGAGAAACTTTTCTGAGAAAATCAGGGATCTTTATATGTTTTCTGTTCAGCTTGACCAATATTCAATAGACTTCTATATACATACTATTCTATTTAACTAATTATCAATATTATTTACAGACAATCCGCTTCATTTAACAAGGAAGTTTTCGTGGACTTCATGGGTGCCCAGATAAAGACGTTGGCATTCCTAGCTTACATCATCAGAATATATCAAGATACCATTGCTAACCACGCCAATTTGATGGTCAAAGGTATCATAGGGCTATTGACGCTATGCCCACCGGAAGTGGCGCATTTGAGAAAGGAACTCGTCATAGCGACACGACATATCCTGGCGACGGATTTAAGACTGAGTAAGATATGATAAGTTGCTATTTGATTTGAATTCAGAACAATTTTTTTTGTAATCTAGGATTAACTTTTTGTAATAATCCTCTTTATGTACAGCTTATTTACATTGTTTTTTTTTCTTCTAGAATTTGTTCCATACATGGAACGTCTGTTCGACGAAGATGTACTATTAGGTGGCGGGTGGACGGTCCACGAGTCGCTGCGTCCACTCGCGTACTCAACACTGGCAGACTTAGTACATCATGTTAGACAACTGCTGCCATTGACTGATCTAGCTATAGCTGCTCACTTGTTCTCTAAGAATGTTCATGATGAATCTCTTCCTACAAGGTATGTACTTAAAATATGTTAACTTGCCTGCAATTATATGTTACTGATTTATTATTTTTGTGACTAACGTTCTGACACAGATGCCAGCACATTAAGTACTCTAAGCTGTAGAATTTTCTCCATCAACATTGAAGCATATACTTAAATTGTTTAAAATAGATCTTCACCTTTTTCTCTAAGTTCACTGATTATTATGGTAGCTTGATGTGCTCGCTGTACATTTAGCAAAATTGCACTTAACTTCATAAATATTTCCTCTAAGAGTATTGTTATTACTTCTGAAGATATTAAACCACAGATATATATTTTTTTAGCATCCAAACAATGTCGTGCAAGTTACTTCTAAACCTGGTGGACTGCATTCGCCAGCGCTCCGAGAGCGAGGGCGCCGCGGCGGCCGGCACGCAGCCGCAAGGCCGACAGTTGCTCATGCGCATATTAGAAGTGTTCGTGCTGAAGTTCAAGACCATATCCAAGCTGCAACTGCCTGCTTTGATGAATAAATGGTATGTGGTTACAATGTTGCTAAGAACTTTTACAGGGAGGATAATTATGGAAGATTCTGTTTTACAAAAAAAAAACAAACCTTAACCTACTCCACTCCCTTATGTATACCTATGTACCTTACAAATACTGTGCTGAAACTGCATGAAAATCGGTTCAACCAAATGTTAAATAATCATACATACGATGTGAATAGTACAGTCAAACTAAGAACTTACTTTTTTTTTGACGTCTGTTTGAAAAACCTTTATAACAATAAATTTCCACCGTCGTCAATTTATTTATTAGGTTCCTAGCATAGGCGTATAATGTTCTGTGACTTCTTTCAGCAAACAAACAACGCCACCAGCAAATGGTACAAACGGGACCACACCTAGCACTCCCACTACCCCAGGCCCAAGTACTTCCACAGCAGTAGAAGTCAAAGTTGAAGAAGAAAAACTTGCGCCAGATTTCCTGGACAGCCTGTCCAAGAGTGAGGAGAAGTCCAAGATAGGGTTCCCTACATCACAGATGAATAACCTGAATGTTGGTGACTACAGGACCTTGGTCAAGACGCTTGTATGTGGAGTCAAGACTATTACGTGGGGCTGTGCGTCGTGCAAGGTAAGTGGCAGTAGAAATAGCTTTTTGGAATTACATGTTTACTAGAAGATGCTTTAGTGCTGATTTGAGAATCAATTAAATTGCAGAATAGCGCGAATCCTGCACATTATTTAGACTAAAAATATTTCACAACATTTTTCTTGTAATATTGCGCAATTTTCTACCGATCGTCTAGCGCCTTAGTATGATAGATATAATCAGCAATTACAGCTTAAAAATCCCCATATTTACCTTCCCAGCAGACCACAACAAATACAGAAGGGACCTCAACAACGACAATAACCGGTCAAAAGCAGTTCAGTGCTCGTGAGACGTTAGTGTTCATACGCTTAGTGCGTTGGGGACTACAGTCACTGGACATCTACACGTTAGCCGCGCCACGTGCGCCGGCGCAGCCGCCCGCACAACCACACGTACGATCTAAAGAGGAGAAAGAAGTGCTTGAGCATTTTAGCGGAGTGGTAAGTACTTTAATACTTTCAAATGTATGATAGAATAAAACTTGCATTGAAATTCTTAGGTTTATTTTCTTTGAAGGAGATAAAACAGTGGCTTTTATGTTTTTTTTTTGCAGTTTTCAATGATGAATCCACAAACCTTCCAAGAAATATTTACAGCGACGATTTCCCATATGGTGGAAAGAATCAACAAAAACACAACGTTGCAAATAATTGCAAATACATTTTTATCCAATCCGGCAACGTCGCCGATATTCGCGACGGTACTTGTTGAGTACCTTCTCCAAAGGATGGAGGAAATGGGGACTAATGTAGAGAGATCTAATCTTTACTTGAGACTATTCAAACTAGTGTTTGGTTCCGTCAGCCTCTTCCCAACTGAGAATGAACAAATGCTGAGACCACACTTGCATAGCATTGTTAACAAGGCCATGGATTATGCCATGACAGCTAAAGAACCCTACAATTATTTCCTACTACTGAGGGCGTTATTCCGATCCATTGGAGGCGGCAGCCACGACCTTTTATACCAAGAATTCTTACCACTTCTACCCAATCTACTTGAAGGATTGAATCGCCTACAGAGTGGCCTACATAAGCAACACATGAAAGATCTTTTCGTCGAGTTATGCTTGACTGTACCGGTAAGATTAAGTAGTCTATTACCTTATCTACCGATGCTCATGGATCCTTTAGTATCTGCGCTAAATGGCTCCCACACTTTAATATCACAAGGGTTGAGGACTCTCGAGCTCTGTGTCGATAACTTGCAACCCGACTTCTTGTATGAACACATCCAGCCGGTCAGGGCTGACCTCATGCAAGCGCTGTGGAGGACATTGCAGAACAATGAAGTTGCCAGAATCGCGTTCAGAGTCCTCGGGAAATTCGGCGGCGGCAACCGCAAGATGATGATAGAACCACAGAGACTCGAGTATAGAGAAACTGACGCGCCACCGCCCGCGGTGCAAGCATACTTCCAAGACCAACCGAAACCCATAGATTTCGAAGTAGACAAAGTAATAGAGACAGCTTTTTCTGCGTTAAAGTCAAGCATGACAGATCCATTTTACCGACGACAATGTTGGGAGGTGTTGCGATGCTACTTAGCTTCGTCACTTAATTTGGACGACGACAAGGCGACCTTACAGAAACTGTTCAACCACCCCAGTTTCATTGACGGCAAGATTCAAATCCAGAACGGACCTTACTACAAATGCTCGAACAGTATAGTGAGAAACACACATCGCACGGCTCTGACAGGGATGTTCGTGGCCGCTGCTATCAAAGAGTTACGTCATCACGTGCTACCGACCATGGTGTCGTTGGTGAGGCACTACACTATGGTAGCGATAGCTCAGCAGGCGGGGCCGTTCGTCGAAAGCTCTGCACCTAAAGACGGTCTGGATGCATTGGTCCTAGTCGATGCTATCGCCGTCATTATGGGTCACGAAGAAAAGGAATTATGCAAGCCTGGCCATCTTGCATTAGTTCTAATGATAGAGACTGCAGCTACGGTGCTTGGAAGCCGAGAACGTGCGTGCAGATTACCTTTGATGGAGTACCTCGCTGAACGAATGTCGGCGCTGTGTTATGAGCGAGCCTGGTACGCCAAGCTGGGCGGTTGCATCGCAGTCAAGTTCATGGTAGAGAAAATGGCACCAGAATGGGTTTACAAGCACGTGTTCACATTTTTGAAGGCCGTGCTGTTCGTTATGATGGATTTGACGGGTGAAGTTTCTTCGGGTGCGATAGATATGGCGACGGTTAACCTGGAGAGGCTCGTTAGAGTTTGCGTGGTTGGGCCTTGTACGCAATCGGTGGAGGCGGAAGGTGACGTAGCTGCGGCGAAGGCTAGAGCCTTACATGATGTGCTTCAAGAACTTGTACTGCAAGTGACTAGTCCTCATCTTCTTGTCAGACAACAGGTAAAAAAACATTACTTATTTCACCTTTAATTTCTGTATGTAGACATAGATCATATTGTTTTAATTGTAATTTAATATCCAGGCCATGAAATCATTGGAGCTCATAGCCGAATTACAGAAGAAGACAGTAACAGAAGTAATGGATCCGCATAGAGAAGTGTTAGCGGATATAATTCCGCCGAAGAAACATCTGCTTCGTCATCAACCAGCGAACGCCCAGATGGGTCTTATGGACGGAACTACCTTCTGTACTACTTTGAAACCCCGCCTGTTCACTATAGGTAAGTGTGTTACTTGCCGTGCCTAAGGCTAAGACTTAGACTATTCTCTACTTTGACTTTGACTAATCTCTAAGACTTAGGTGCATATAATCAGGCTGTATGTTATATACCGTGATATTCAGAAAGTTGTTCTTTTGGTATTTCATAAGAGTTCCATGATTTATTTATTTTCGTTTTCCAGATCTAAACATAAACGAACACAAAGTATTCTTCCGTGAGCTACTTTCGCTATGTGAAGCTGAGGACGCGATGCTAGGAAAACTGCCATGTTACAAAGGGGTTAATCTTGTGCCGCTACGTGCGTCTGCTTTGAAAGCTCTTGCTGCCTGCCATTATATACAGGAAAAGCATTGCCGTGAGAAGATATTCCAAGTGCTCTACAAGTCTCTTGAGAAAAATGATCAAGAATTGCAACAGGTAAATTATCTTCGTTAAATATTCTTGTCAGATTTGTGGATACGAGTACTTATTAGTATGAAACTTTATGGTTGTATAATGTATTTTATATTTACTTTTAGGTTGGTTTCGAGTGCATGCAGAAATTCCTGTCAGGTTTCCAAATCGATATGGAGATGGTACACCCAGTAATGCGACCTCTTTTGCTAACACTTGGTGACCATAGACATTTGAGCGTGAATGGAGCAAAGAGGTTGTCATACCTGACTCAACTGTTCCCTTCCACGTTCAGTGAGAAACTGTGTGAACAGCTACTGCAGTTGTTGAAGAAACTTCTGGATTATTCTATACAGACCAACAGAGGTATGTGCCATTTTGGACCCAAGCTTCAATAATAATAATATTTAAATAAGTCATTTAATAAAATGTGTTGTTCCCAGGAGGAAACTTCCTCCAGAGTGTTTCAAAGAATATGGAAAACGAGCAGAAGATAATAATCCTGATCGGTATATTCCACCAAATACCGGCCGCGTCACCTCGGTTTATTGACGTGTTGTGTCGGCTCATATTCCACACTGAGAAGTCGCTTATGATCGAAGCCGGATCTCCGTTCAGAGAACCACTTGTAAAGTTCTTAATGAGGTACGTTCCTACAATGATCCATAATACTGTCTTACCTACTGTATTAAAAGATTGCGAAAGCGTTTTTCGTTTATGTTTCCATGGCATCGATATCGAGATATTTACCGATGGTATAACATTTTCAGGTACCCTAAAGAGACTTTAGACCTAATACTGAGCGACAACAACATAAAAGACCAGCAATGGAGTCGATTCCTTGTCTTCCTCATCAAACACCCGAAAGCTGGTCCCCCATACAGAGAGGCTTTGCAAACGGCCAAGAAACCCCGTCTTATGCAACTGTTGGCGGCCAATACTGGTGGTAATTCGGCCAACCTGCCAACAGCCGACCGGTCGGAGATGCAGTTCCAAGCTGTTAGAGTGATATCCCTGTTGATCAAGTTCGATGAGAAATGGTTGGCCGGCCAACCTGATTTGATCGAGTTGTTGAAGCGTATTTGGTGCAGCGATCAGTACCATGTGAGTATTTTGACCCCCTTTTAGTTTTTGGTTAAATATTTATTCGGTAAATTATTTTCTCTTAAATGTAGCGTATACAACTAGGGCCCAAGCTAACTGACAGCAAAATATCTGTCTTTCCTAAAACAACGGTAACCCTGGAATTTAAACGTGAAAATTCACATTAAACAAGTGTTTCAATGAACCTGACGTTTTGCGTAGTCGGTAAACTTAGACTTGACTTAAACAAGACATATTCTTCACCAAAAATGAGTACTAACAATAGTTTTGTCGTTATATTGTTTCAGGAAGTACACAAGAAAGTAGAAATAGTTGACTGTACGCACTGGAAGGAGCCCAAGCTGATAGTGAAGATATTGCTCCACTACTTCGTGCAGCACAAGTCCAGCATCGACTTGTTGTTCCAGCTGCTGCGAGCCTTGTGCGACCGATTCATACCTGACTTCCAGGTAACGAATATTTATTGCTCTAGCTAGTGTAAGCTAGTATAATCTTATTTTCGTTATTATAGACGAACAAACAGATTGAATATTTAAATGCAAATGTCATTTGAATTAGCAAAATGTCTGTTATAGACAATCTGTAAACAATTTCTTCATGATACAAAAAGAAAAAGTGCCCCTTTTACGCCCTAGTGATTTCAAAAACCTCAAACATAAAATCACTTATTCTAGCTTGGCTGCAAAACAGCACTTTTTCAACGTCATTATTTACAAAAGACAGCTTGAAAACGCGCACCCATGTTTCTCCAATTCACTTTCGTCTAAAGCTCACAATCATTTTACAAAAAATTAATATTTAAAGAAGTATATCTATGTTTCTCTTTCCAGTTCCTACGCGACTTCCTAGAGAACACAGTAGCTCAGACATACGACATCGAATGGAAGCGAGCCGCATTCTTCCGCTTCGTGGAACATTTCGCCAGTGATGCCATGTCTCAGGACTTGAAGGCCAAGGTTCTGCAGATGATCCTGATCCCGTGCTTCGCAGTCAGCTTCGAGAAGGGACAGAAGATTGTAGGTGGCTCGCCGGCGCCCTATCAGGATAATCCCGACAATGTCGTCTCCGTGTTTATTAATAATGTAAGTTTTTATGCTGATGTGTGTGTGTTGTAGTTAGTTATATTGTTTTTTAATTTATTAAAAAAAATGCATGTGTTAAATGAGGGAGCTTTTGTAACAAAACATGAATTTACTTGTCTATTGATTCCTTAAATTATGAGTATTAAGCAAAAATTAGGCTACATACAGAATTTTACATTTCATATTGATCTGTCTTCATATTTAGCATTTCTTAATATTCTTACTGCATATTGCATTTCCACCTTATGAGCATCATAGAATGCAATAACCTATACCTATGCATTTAAAGTTCTCACTAACCCCATAATCCACCAATCATACACGATAGTCGCGTTAATTAATACCAGTTTCTATCTCAGGTGATTGACCCAGAGAATCCGTTCGCGTGTTCGGACGCGGTACGCATATCTCTCTTGCAGTTCGCTTGCCTACTCCTCGAACAAGCGTCACCGCATATACATGATGCGAACAATAAGAAGCAAGGCAATAAACTAAGGAGACTCATGACCTTTGCCTGGCCCTGTCTGCTTGGCAAGAACTTTGTTGATCCTGCGACTAGGTGAGTTTTGTAGAAATTTTATGATACCCATGTTGTATGTAAGTGTTAGGTAATAATTGGTTGAGGATTGAAGCTTGAATCCTGCAGTCGATTCGTGCGTGATTTTTCCATTTTGAGACTTATGTGTCTATCGCTTCCCCCAGAGGGGAGCTTCTTAGGTACTAGGCTTTTTTTTGATTACTCAAGACTTCAAAATGTATATTGGTTTGAGTTTTGATTACATGGCATGTATTCCACAGGTATCACGGACATCTACTGTTGAGTCATATCATAGCTAAGTTCGCTATCCACAAGCGGATAGTGTTGCAAGGTAAGCTTAATACAACCTTCGTTAATATAACTTCTTAAAAATAATTAATTATAGGACATAACTCCCGCTACCGGGTGAAAAGTGCAGTAGGTTTTTGCGTAGCAAATTACGCTACAATTACAGTTATTTCTTTTACGACATGTTTCTTAAACTTATTATTATAAAAAACCTTTTTTTTATTTTATTAAAATTTACCCTTATTTTGTTTTCTAGTATTCCACAGTCTCCTAAAAGCGCATGCAGTGGAAGCCCGCTCCGTGGTGCGTCAGGCACTCGAGATACTGACGCCCGCCATGCCACAACGTATGGAGGATGGCAACACCATGCTCACGCACTGGACCAAGAAGATCATAGTGGAAGACGGTCACTCCGTACAGCAACTGTTCCATATACTGCAGCTTGTTGTTAGACATTACAAGGTAGGTGAACTTTGTTATAAGAATGGGAATTAATAAGAACAGAACTCATATCTTATTCTTATTTATGTGGTCACAAATTAATAAATTACAGATTGTGATTAAATAATTTATGAAATGGATTCAAAATATATTTTGTACTTTGTAAATGTATTTTGTTGTTGGATGGATTTCTGCCGCACTGTAAAAATAATTGACATAAAAACGTGCTACAATGTGGTCCAACCTTAATAAATCACTTTATCTTTGAATTCTGTACTTGAAAAGGAGGCCACCGTCGTATACTTTCGCGATTTAATTTACTCCACGAAACTTTAAATTTTCTTAACAAAACAAAGATCAGATGGGTTCAATCCCAATATTTCTCCATTAAACCTCGACACAAACATACACAGCTCTTAATACAAAAGCCTATCATTATTAACCAAAGAATTCCTTCTCCAGGTGTACTTCCCAGTCCGTCACGCACTGGTAGGACACATGGTAGCCGCGATGCAGCGCCTAGGCTTCTCAGCGACCGCCTCGCTGGAACATCGCCGCCTTGCCGTCGATCTGGCTGAAGTCGCTCTCAAGTGGGAGCTCCAGAGGATTAGAGATCACTCCAATGATGATAATGTGGTGAGTAATTTTATGTGTGTCTACTGTTTCAATCTGCAGAATTGATGATCTCCACCTTTCACAGCCACTTTTCCAGGGTCCTCATTATGTCTAACTCCAATGAGATCCCTGGAGTTTCTTGCGGGTTCTTCTCAATAAGACCGTTTAGAAGAGTTTTCATAGGCCTATTTGAAATAAATAAAAATATACTTTGATTTTGATCTCATTTTACACAGTTGCTGCAAGAGCGTATTCATAACGTCTTCTCCATATTTCGTCATGATACAGCTTTAATATTTTTTCCTCAACAGCTGCTAGAATGTCCATATGATTTGACCCCATTTGCTCAAACTCTATGTCAAAAATAAATAAATAATAACGATTATATACCAACGAAACAATTCCAATATCCTCCCAACCCCCAGGTTGCCACATCACCAAGCGGTGCAATGAAGCGCGTCTCCTCAGACGAGAGCAGCTCCGAAGCTCGTAAGGCCCTCAACACCGGCTGGGCCAGCCCGCAGGCCAGCGCCGCGCGGATGGAGCCAGACGCCGCCAAGCCGTTGGACAGGCAACACGTCGATGTGGTGGTCAATCTGCTGCTCAGGCTGGCATGTCAAGTAAGTATTTATGATGTTTGGTTGTGTGGGGAAATAGGGGTGGTAATGTGTTTAAAGTATATTTCAGAACTTGTTTTGTTATTGTTTGCGGAACCTCGGAAAAAATGTTTGCGGTCTAGGTATCTTCGATATATATTCAGTAAACGTAACGCTCGGCCCTTTTTCAGTATCCTTTTTCAAAATATGGAGTAAAGTAGAATCCTAAAAAATACAAACATGTGAATAGATAAGCTCCGCCTTTTAGGGAAGTCATGTGAAAAAAGGCATGGTTTTTCCCAGCATTTTTTACATAACGGTTTATCCAACTGTTTGGTGTAAAGTTCCCGTCGAATGACTGCTCCTCCGAAGCGCATGCGTAGTTGTTTTTTTTTTATACATTTGGCTATCCTACTGTCGTGTTCCGTCGTAGGTCTTTTACGTACCAGGGCCGCGGTAACTCTTTAGAACAATCCCGCAGCTCCGGCAGGCCTTGGCCCTGCTAGGCCCCGCTGGGGTTGAACATTATACTATCTTTAAGTCACTAGAGACCAACTTTATCCCTGTTATCCATATTATCACGTGTCGTGTGGCCACATGTGCAGGTGAACGAGGGCTCTGTGGGCGGCGCGGCGGGCGCGTCGCCGGGCGAGCAGCTGTCGCGGCGCTGCGTGCTGCTGCTCAAGGCGGCGCTCAAGCCCGACGTGTGGCCGCATCTGTGCGAGCCCAAGCTCGCCTGGCTCGACAAAGTGAGTCATACAACGCATAAGCCTAATTTAGTATACATAAGAGAAGGTACATAAAAAGAAGAAAAAAGTTTGACGTCAAGAGTAAATTAAGTTATCACCTTGCCGGCTTCGGTAGATCCACGAGTGCTATAAGCAGATGTCTTGTACGCCGAGGGTTTTTATTGAGTAATAAATTGTTGAATGGAGCTTTTAAAAGGTTTGTTATTTATTATGGACACTAAAATCTGAAAATGAAAGGTTTCGTAAAGTTAACAAGTAACAATTGTTATAATATTTTTGTATACATATATTATGTACTTTTGAATTTAATAGTCAAAAATGTAATAAAAATGTTGCACAACAGAAAATTCTTTACAATCATCTTAATTTTTTTAAGGTATTCTCAACAGCGGACGCCAACGCAGGTGGATGCGCAAACGCATGCACAGCGCTAGAACTGCTAGTATTCCTACTAGGAGTACTGCGACGAGAACAGATCCTCGTAGCTTTGAAGCCACTACAACGAGGTTTAGCGGCTTGTGTGTCGTCGACCAACCCTAAGATAGTGCGGTTAACGCATAACTTGTTAGCGAAACTCACTGCGATATTCCCGACTGAACCTACTGGAGCTGCGCAGGCGTCGAAGGTATGTAATCGTGTACAGATGAACTTTATAATATAGAAGATTATATTATAGATGATATTAAGCAAATGATTTCCATTAAAAAAAGGATTTATAATTTAACTCTCTGAAGATTTGTTAATTGTTGTATAGAGGTATAGTCCATATTTGAGCGAAATCACTGTCGTTCTACGATACAATTCTTTACAATTTATTAATGAAAATTGATAATGTCACTGTTTGGCTGTGTCCACATTTGTGGGCTGAATTATTATTTCACAACTACACTATAAATACTATTGAATATATTCATATTCTCTTTTTATCCCACAGTACGAAGAACTAGAAACCCTATACGCATGTGTAAGCAAATACGCTTTCGAAGGGCTAGCTACATACGAGAAGTCGGCCGGCGGTCAGGCCGCCAGTGGAACGGCCGCCGCCGGCACAACGCCACCTAGCGGCGCGAGCGCATTACTAGGACCTCTGATGATGTTGAAGGCCTGCTGTGCTTCAAGCCCGTCTTATATTGATAGGCTGCTACAGCCATTGATGAGGGTGCTACAGAGAATGGCAAGAGACCACGTGGCTCCGAATCCTGATCATGCTTTGGCTGATTTACTTGTAAGTACTTATTTCCTAAAATTCCTTAAACTTGATGGCGGCTCATAGCTGATTTCCGAGAGGCTATGGTTGGGGATATGGCACATAAGCGATGATGTACCATATCCCCAACCATATGATACCTTAACCACTCCCTCATATCTTACAAAATACACAAACATCCGAATTGATGAGAACCTCTTCCTTTTTGTCGGTTAAAAATAATTTTTGCTCAACTTCTTGCGCGATGTTCCGAGCTGCCAAAGAGTTTGACTGTCCTATAAAATATGATTTTGTGGACGTAAATATTGATATATCTTTTCAGATTTTGGCATTAGATTTACTGAAGGCCCGCGTATCCGTGATGCCTGTGGATACAAGAAAGACCTTTATCGGCAATATACTGGTGGGGCTTATTGAGAAAACTACTGATGCTAAGGTAAATTCTAATACTTTTAGATTTGCGTTTATTGATCCTCTTCGTTACTCTTCGTGACTTTATATACTATAAAGTCACTAATTTTGGTGCGTAGCTGCTACCGGTGAGACAGGAAGCCGACCCCAACATAGTTGGAAAAAGGCTCGGGAGATGATGGTATATTAACCCATTTTCCTTTCCAGGTGATGAAAGCAATAATCCGCATGGTCGAAGAGTGGGTGAAGTGGCGAGCCCCGGCGGTCGGCGCCGCCGCCCCCACCGCCGTGCCCTCGCTCAGAGAGAAGTCCATCCTGCTCGTCAAGCTCATGCAATATGTGGAGAAACGGTTCCCTGATGATTTGGAACTGAATGCCCTGTTTCTGGAGCTTATTAATTATGTCTACAGGTAAGCCAGTCTATGGAGTTTCTTGTCGACTCTTCTCTTTAAGACTGTGAACTGTGCACAGCACATAGCTTTGGACGTTTCGTAAGAACCTCTAATCCAGTCTACTTGAAATATAAACCTTTGACTAGGTTTCTGTTGGATTTCTACAGGTTCATTTGTTTTGATTTTTGTCAAGTCTAGCTCGACTTGACTTCTGTCGTACATAGTTGTAGAAGCTACAATATCGTTTTAATTTTCAGTCAAAACAATCATAGTGGGAGGTTATTTCGACTAGAGCAATGATACTCCACCTATATACGTTTTCCAGATCCCAAAAATAAAACTTACGTTAATGTTTTATGACCATTTTTCCCCAACAGAGATGACCACCTCAAAATGACAGAGCTATCAATGAAGCTAGAGCCGGCATTCCTGGCGGGTCTTCGCTGCCCACAGCCAAACATTCGCGCTAAATTCTTCGAAGTATACGACCAGAGTGTGCGTAGACGCATCTTCGACCGGCTTCTGTATATCATCTGCTCGCAGAACTGGGATAATATTGGACAGCACTTTTGGATTAAGCAGTGCCTTGAGCTGCTGCTTGTTACTTGTGTGCCTAGTAAGTTTTATGAAATTGTTTTTATATCTATTTTGTGTAGTGAAATTTCGATATTTTCTTTTAGACAAAATGTCGATATCGATGCCTCTATTTGGCAAAGAAACTACTTATTAATCTAACTATACCAACGCATGCTTTTAGGCCAGGGTTTCCCAAAGTATAAATCATAAAATACATTAACAAATTGTTATAGGGAACTGGCCTATCATAAAATACATTAACAAATTGTTATGGGGAACTTGTATTAGCTGGGTTGGAGTTGGAGCCCAAATATTGTGGGAAATATTGAAACACTGTTTGAAGCACTTATAACGATCACATAAATATCACACATCCTAATTGTTTACCCCATAAAATGAATGTCTACTAATTGTCCTACATTCTTTTCAGGTACACAAATCCGCCTATCGAATCCAAAGTACCTGCTGCCCAGCATATCTTCAGTGATCAACTCAGCTGACAGCGAAGACCGCAAATCCTTCGTCATATTCAGCAGCGTGAAGGAAGAGTCTTCCGATGGGTTCAGTGACTCGCTGGAGCCTGATAAGGAAGATGTCTTAGATATGGACCTGGATTCTAGCTCTAATAAAGATGATTGTACTAAGACTGTCACAAATAGGTGAGTGAAAAATATATTTGTTATGGGTCAAGCAAGCTCTGTTATGGTGTTTTTGGCACGTTTTTCAGTCAATTTGGTGAACCTAACTAGAGTCTTTATGGCGTAGTCCTATATATTACTGGTGATTTCCCACAAAAAGTTAAAGGTTTTTCAGGATTCTTTACTGTCAGGCTATTGTCTCGTTGTCATTCCTTGGTTCTCTTTCTTTATTCATAGGATAGGTTCCTTCCTACTGCAATAACACAGTACACAATACGTACATGTATTATCGGGTCTGAAATAAGACTATTCGAAATTAATCGGGTACCTGTAGGTTCCTGTAGGTACCCGATTAATTTGGTTAGCTACGTAGATTGTCCAATAAGACTAAAAACTTTACATATTTTGTATACCCATGTTTTCTTTGTCCACAGACTGAAAACCCTAAATCAAATCGTGGCCAAGCAATCAGAATTCCTAGAACTAGCTCGTCGCGTTCGTACAGAGCAGCTGGTAGTAGCCGCAGCTCAACTGTGCCACATGGACGATGCGCTGGCACATCACACGTGGCTGCGGCTGTTCCCGAGGCTGTGGTCCACGCTGGATGAACGGCAACTGGGGGTAAGAAGCCTGTGATATTATCTTAGCAGCTGGTAGTAGCCGCAGCTCAACTGTGCCACATGGACGATGCGCTGGCACATCACACGTGGCTGCGGCTGTTCCCGAGGCTGTGGTCCACGCTGGATGAACGGCAACTGGGGGTAAGAAGCCTGTGATATTATCTTAGCAGCTGGTAGTAGCCGCAGCTCAACTGTGCCACATGGACGATGCGCTGGCACATCACACGTGGCTGCGGCTGTTCCCGAGGCTGTGGTCCACGCTGGATGAACGGCAACTGGGGTAAGAAGCCTGTGATATTATCTTAGCAGCTGGTAGTAGCCGCAGCTCAACTGTGCCACATGGACGATGCGCTGGCACATCACACGTGGCTGCGGCTGTTCCCGAGGCTGTGGTCCACGCTGGATGAACGGCAACTGGGGTAAGAAGCCTGTGATATTATCTTAGCAGCTGGTAGTAGCCGCAGCTCAACTGTGCCACATGGACGATGCGCTGGCACATCACACGTGGCTGCGGCTGTTCCCGAGGCTGTGGTCCACGCTGGATGAACGGCAACTGGGGTAAGAAGCCTGTGATATTATCTTAGCAGCTGGTAGTAGCCGCAGCTCAACTGTGCCACATGGACGATGCGCTGGCACATCACACGTGGCTGCGGCTGTTCCCGAGGCTGTGGTCCACGCTGGATGAACGGCAACTGGGGGTAAGAAGCCTGTGATATTATCTTAGCAGCTGGTAGTAGCCGCAGCTCAACTGTGCCACATGGACGATGCGCTGGCACATCACACGTGGCTGCGGCTGTTCCCGAGGCTGTGGTCCACGCTGGATGAACGGCAACTGGGGTAAGAAGCCTGTGATATTATCTTAGCAGCTGGTAGTAGCCGCAGCTCAACTGTGCCACATGGACGATGCGCTGGCACATCACACGTGGCTGCGGCTGTTCCCGAGGCTGTGGTCCACGCTGGATGAACGGCAACTGGGGTAAGAAGCCTGTGATATTATCTTAGCAGCTGGTAGTAGCCGCAGCTCAACTGTGCCACATGGACGATGCGCTGGCACATCACACGTGGCTGCGGCTGTTCCCGAGGCTGTGGTCCACGCTGGATGAACGGCAACTGGGGGTAAGAAGCCTGTGATATTATCTTAGCAGCTGGTAGTAGCCGCAGCTCAACTGTGCCACATGGACGATGCGCTGGCACATCACACGTGGCTGCGGCTGTTCCCGAGGCTGTGGTCCACGCTGGATGAACGGCAACTGGGGGTAAGAAGCCTGTGATATTATCTTAGCAGCTGGTAGTAGCCGCAGCTCAACTGTGCCACATGGACGATGCGCTGGCACATCACACGTGGCTGCGGCTGTTCCCGAGGCTGTGGTCCACGCTGGATGAACGGCAACTGGGGGTAAGAAGATTGTCAAATATATCCTAATGCCATATAGAGGTACTAAGTATGGTTTTCTAATAAAGTGAGTTACGGATTTAATCACCTAACAAGCCCTGTCAGAGTTTTAGTATACAGTATACAGTACTTTTATGTAAAACGATTGGTGGGAGATTCTCCGGATTTTTTATTTAGTTTCAATAAATATTGAGTTGTTGACGCCAATCTATTGATTCTAATATAAGGGCTAATTTGACTTTTGGTTATTTAGTAATTTATTCACTTCTTTTTCATGACATAAAATTAATAAAAATAAAATGGCCCTACTCCTATTATAGTAATCATATTTCAAGTATATTTTTGGTCTACCCAGACGGTAATGAACGAGATAGTCCCGTTCATAATATCGGGCGTGCACACTGGTCAGCGTGATCAGCCGCTCAGCGCCCTCAACACTTTCATCGAGGCGCTGGCGCGGTGCAACCCGCCCGTCAGTATTAAGCCGTAAGTATTTAAATTTTTGACTTTATTGTTTAGTCACTAGGGCTTGTTTTTGAGGACTAAAATTGCTTTTGTCACTTATCGGTTATCTATCGTACTATCACAGTAACTTTTATGTAAGTACCTACTGTAACTGTATAGTTCCTTATGGGTACTACCCATATGTCCTCCCCTATGTAATCACTTATGAACAACCCATGTATAATCCCTTGGATACTACACCTATGTACTTTCTCAACTTCCTGCCTACGCTTTTATGTATGCTCCCTCATGCCCTCCCCCCCATATATACCCCTTTATGTAATCACTTATGAACTACCCTGTATACACCCTTATGTCCTAGTGCTTATGTGCTTCCTTATGTACTCCCCCTCTTTACTCCTTCATTAATATTAACATCGAAGTAAAGTATGCGCTCGCACAATGACAGCGAAGCAGAACATTGACAGCAAAACGAACGTCATCCGTTTTGGATCACATCATACAAGCTGATCTTACTAAAATCTTATTTGTTGTCTCCAGGCCCATGATGAAGTATCTCGGCAAGACACACAACTTATGGCATCGCATGACACTGAACCTAGAACAGATGGCCATAGATCAAGCGAGTGGCAGAGCCCAACGGGAGCCTCTCGAGATATACGACTATGATATTGAAACTACTACACCTACTGTGAGTATTGTTTTCACTGACAACATAAACATAATAAACTGTTGTTTTAAGAAAAGTGACGTTTATGTTGTCGGTGAATTTGGGCGAATGTATTTTTTTGTTGAATTAAATGCTTGTAACTTCCGATACTACGAAATTCTATTTTATTGTTGCTGGGGAGTTTGTTCCACCACTTCTCCTTCCAAGCAAAAAACATCTTGACCTTCAAAACTGCTGATTTTCGACCTACTTTGAATAAATGAATTTTTATGTATTTTTTTTTACTGTATATTTTAAATCAATATTTGCTTATTAACAGGAGGTGCTAGACTCCCTGAGCGATATGTTGGAACTATTGCAAGAAGAGGACATGTGGTCCGGCCTGTGGCAGAAACACGCGCGCTACAGAGAGACCAACGTCGCGATAGCGTACGAACAACAAGGCTTCTTCGAACAGGCGCAAGTATGTATTACTAAGTGTTAATTACTCTGTGATCCTTTATTAAAAATAAATAGTTCTTTCTATATCAAAATAAATAGTTCTTTCTATATTAAAATAAATAGCTTCAGCTGAATGGGTTTTGAAAAAAAAATCTGTGCTATTCGTACCTTTTCACATATTAGACCGTTCGTTTCCTTAAGGATGCCTAAGGATGCCTAACTTTTTTAGCAAAAAAATATAGGAAAAAATTGTTGAAGCTACTTACAGTCACCGTCGCTTGACAGTGTCACATACAGAAAGAAAGAAACGTATAGAAATAAATATAAAAGTACCAGTGTAGTGATTGTTTAATAAAGCTTTCTCATATAAAATCTTTCAGGCTGCGTACGACGTCGCTATGGCTAAACTTAAACAGGAGTACACCGCCAACCCTTCCTCATACAACATGCATAAAGAGTGCACACTTTGGACCCAACATTGGCTCAAATGCGCCAAGGAGTTGAACCAATGGGATTCGCTACTAGAACTGGGCTTGACAAGAAGTGGGAGAGATCCCTTCTTGATATTGGAAAGCTCATGGAGGAATCCTAATTGGACCACCATGAAAGAGGCGCTGGCTGAAGTTGAATACAACTGTCCTAAGGAATTGGGTATGTTTTTTTGCTTTCTTTGTGGGAAATTATTAAATGACTTTTTTGCACACAATAAATATACAAAGAATAAAAACAGTTTATGTACAAGCGTTTTATATAAATAAATAAACTCACCATGTTCCTTCTTAATAATAATAATCTTCCACGCCGATTTCGGCAACGGCGACCACTTCGACCCTAATGGCGTGCGTGTGCTCTCATGTGGCTGGAGTATCCAATTTTGTGCGTGAAAGTCCGCGCACACTGCGGACATGTCAGGGTACCAGCCACAAAGTTGTAGTTGATAGCTACAGGTGGTCGAGCTTTCAACTCATCTCGTTTGGCATCCAACTCAGAAAGCCGGCGTGCTTCAAAGTCAAAGACTTTGGCTTTAACGCGGCTTCTCCAGTCTCTGCGGTTGGATGCCAGATTCTCCCACTGAGATGGTTCAATGGAACAGCTTTTCATGTGGCGCTTCAGCACATCCTTGTATCGCAGCAGCTGTCCGCCACGTTTCCGCTTGCCCTCCTGCAACTCGGAGTAGAGGATGCGCTTGGCCACTCTAGTATCCGGCATGCGCAGTACATGCCCGCACCAACGAAGCTGTCTCCTCATGAGGTATGCTTCAATGCCACCTACATTGGCTTTCCTCAACACTTCTGTGTTACGCACACGATCAAACCAACGGATATTTAATATTTTGCGCAGACATTTGAGGTGGAAGCGGTCTAGTTGCTTGATGTGGCGTCGGTACAGTGTCCATGTTTCCGCTGAGTAGAGTATACAAGGCAACACAACTGCCATATACACAGAGACCTTTGTGGATATCTTTAGGTCATGGGAGCTGAAGACCTTCTTGTCGAATTTGCCGAAAGCAGCGGCTGCAGCACCAATTCTGCTATTGATTTCGGCGTCAAGGTCGCACTTTGATGTTATAATGGTCCCCAAATATTGAAATTTATCGACCTGCTTCAGCACATCTTCACCAAGCATAATGGTCAGTTCTTGACGTCCGTGATTGTCTAAAGACATCACTTCTGTCTTTTTGACGCTGATTTTTAGACCAAATGTACAGCACTGCTTGTGAAGGTTCGTGACTAGCTGTTGCAGGACTTCAGGGGATTCAGCCACGAAACAGAGGTCATCTGCATACATAATGTCCTGTATATGTGCATAGGACACCTTTGTGGTCGCCTTGAGTCTATTCAGATTGAAAAGTTTGCCGTCAGTCCGATAACGAATACGAACTCCTTCAGGAGAAGAAGTCAATACTTCCCGGACTACAACTGCGAAATATAATGCAAACAATGTGGGAGCCAGGACACAACCTTGCTTCACTCCACAGGTGACGGAGAAGAAGCTCGATTGGTCATCTTCAACCGCTACACAACATTGCATGTCATCGTGCAGGAGTCGCAGGAGTCTTATGAACTTCTCTGTACATCCCAACTTTCTCAGTACCTTCCAGAGGGCCTCGCGAGGACGCAGTCAAAGGCTTTTCCAGATCAATAAAGCAGAAATACAAGTGCTGTCCCTGCTCTCTACTTTTTTCCTGGAGTTGACGGACTGCGAATATTGCCTCACAAGTTCCTCTGTCTGGTCTGAAACCAAATTGGGTTTCCGGCAGAATCTTTTCAGAGAGGTTCCTGAGGCGGTTCAGAAGTACTCTGGCGAAGACTTTTCCAGAGACAGAGAGCAGTGAAATACCGCGGTAAGAACCACATTCCGACCGGTCGCCTTTGTTCTTATAGAGAGCCCTGACGCGTGATAACTTAAAAGTTTCAGGAACTTGTTCTTTCTCCCACATAAGCACAAACATTTCCCAGACGCGCGAATGCAGTTCCTCGCCGCCGTACTTCAGAAGTTCACCTGGTATAAGGTCTAGGCCAACCGCACGCTGATTTTGCTGTTGTTTGATGGCACAAAGCACCTCATGTTTAGACAAGGCATCATCCAATTCTTCTGCTATTTGAAGTTGAGGCAAACTGTCTATGTAGTGTAGATCGGCTGTTCGATCTACATTAAGTAGCTTATTGAAGTGTTCTGCCCAACGATCTAACACTTCATTTTTGCTTTTCAGCAGAATTTTACCATCCAGCGACTTCAGTGGTACCTTTATGAAGTTGGTGGTACCCAGGAGATTGCGAATTTCACTATAGAAATCCCCGAGCTGATTACTATCAGCAAGCCACTGGATGTATTGAGCCTTGTCTTGCCACCATTTATCTTTAGTGTGTCTCGTGAGTTTACGCAACTCACGGTCACTCTCTCTTATAAGTGCGCTGTTATTACTGCGCTTGAGAAGTTCTCGATGTTTGGCAATAGCTTTAGAAAGAACTTCGTCGTTCTCATCAAACCAGTCTTGCTTGCGTTTATTTTTTAGACCTATGGTGTTAATGGCTACGCCAAGAATGGACGACGATAAAGCGTTCCAGTCTGCATCAATATCACCGGTATTTTTATGAGAGTGTATATCACATGCCAGCGTTTCAGCGTATTTGCTTCGGGGTCCCGGATGTTTGAGTTTCTCAATGTTTAAGTTCTGAGGCTTTTTCCTGCTAGCCCTGAATGGTCGCCGAAGGCAAATACGCAGTTTGGTGACAATTAGTCTATGGTCCGTCCAGCAATGAGCACCGCGCATAGCACGAGTGACTAGGACCTGAGAGATGTCTCGCTGCCTCGTGACCACCTTCCTTCCTTCTTAACCACCTCGGTAATTCTTTCGAACAATACCGCCAGCCAGTTTTATACTAAAGATTTGAACCCGTAACTTTGTGAATGTTCTATGCGAAACTATCTATTCGATAACCTATTCATCCATAACATAAATAAATAATTCTCAATAACACGTTTGTTATTCTATCAGCATGGCTAGTGAACCTGTACCGCGGCTACCTATGCATATGCGCGGGCGGCGAGGCTCAGCTCCCGGGAGTAGAACGTCACGCGGAGGCGGCGGCAGCACAGGCGCTGCGCGAGTGGCGACGTCTACCGCGCCTCGTGTCCCACGCGCATCTGCCGCTCCTCCGCGCCGCTCAGCAGCTCATGGAGCTCAGCGAGGCCGCGCAGATACATACCGTGAGTACCTCCTCCCCACCCTTCCTCACTCCTTGCAATAACACCTCCTGTACACAATCGCCACTGACACTACACTTTGGATTTGGATTTGAAAATAGAACACGTGTGGCTCGGCGACTTTGGTGGCCAGTTTCACTGGTCACTGATGAAGTCTTTGTTAGCTTGTTCTAACTTATCAGGAATTTTTCTGACAGATAAACTAAAACTTTTAGTTTCACACGTCTTTATAATATCTAGTCAAAAATATGAGCATTCTTTATCTGGCAGCTAATATTAAGTTTCAGATAACTAGATGACACTTTATCGGTAACCAGTGAAACCGGGCCTAGAACTGAGTATATAAAAATAACCGAATTTCAAATTAGATTAGAAGTTTTGTATGGCGTATTGGATTTGGTCTGCATAGAGATTTGTACTAATGAGAATGCTGTAGACTGGTCGACCTGGAAGTTAATCTTGAAATTACGATAACGCAAACATGTAGTTAGTCAGCTAATACGCAAACTTTTGTAAATCTGGAACTTAAGCAGTTACATTAAAGGAAACATAATGGACGTAGTTAGATCACACACATAATAACATTAACTAAATGTAAATTATAATTATAACGAATTTTATTTTTATTCTCTTACACTATTTGTAGTGCTAAATAATATTTTAATTTACTTTAGTGCTTTCTAAAATATTCTAATTGATATATGTCATAAAAAGTAGCTTATGATTTTATTCAATTATAATCAAACTTTTTACTCATACCTTAGATGCTTTCACGCACTTATTTAGGCTTCACTTTTTGCATGCTATTTAAAGAACTAAGAATTTACTATTTAGAACAGTAAACATATTTATTAGTCATAACTAAGAAATCTTAGATGAATTTAATGCTATGCTCAACAAAATTCTAAAAATAAAATAGACGTCAGAAATGCGCCGCCACGGCCATTGTGTACAGGAGCCGACTAACAAGGCTCTACGTATCGTTTCACTTGCGTATCTATCGCTGTTACACGCTGCCACGCAGCACATGAAACACCTGGAAGCCACCGAGTCTTCACAGATACACGCCGTGAGTATAAACATCTGTGAACCGAAAATGTTTAAATGGAGCATGTTTGTGTCGAACAACCATTTCTGACGTTTCTGTGTTATTTAAAGGCATTCTATCGCCAGAGATGTTTAGGCTGTGTCTTCTTCCCAACCCTGGCTTCCAAACCTATAGTATGTAAATGCTAAACTTGAGGTGTTATATAGGGGTTGCTGCACAGCCGTCCGACGTCACTGCACGATATGAAGGCCATAGTGAAGACGTGGCGCAACCGCCTGCCCGTAGTGGCCGACCCGCTGTCGCACTGGGGAGCTATCTTCACGTGGCGCCAGCACCACTACCAGTTCATCGCCTCGCACTACGACTCGCAGGCCGACCACGCGTCCAACCACAGCATGCTCGGCGTCCACGCCAGCGCTCAGGTAACTACGTCCAACATATAGTACGTCCGATATAACTTGACGAGTTCGAACATAGTTGTTTAGCTGCTCAGTGCAATGTTTGCTACTGCGCAGCCATTCGACTACAGACTCGCCTATTTATTCCGGACGTAGTGCACCAGCCCGTGAACATCCACTGCTGATGGGTTACGGTTGTAAGGCGTTCGTTAACTAAGGCGGTTGGATTTGCCAGTATGGGCTTCTTTCCATATGCTAATAACAATACAGCGGTGATCAGACCGTATTTTGAATAGGCATACGTGATTACGGCAAGATCTAGGATGACCCAAGCTCAGCAGTACACGTTCACGGGCTCAGCTGGTGATAATATCACGCACAATGAGTTCAAACATTGTTGAGGATCATTGCCGTAATCACCAAACTGGATTTGGATAAATGGCATCTGGTGTTATTTTGTACACAGGTCTCTGCCACAATCCAAAGTTCTGATGTAAGTAAATACCCCTTAGTAAGTTTTATTGGCCTCATTTGATCGTACCCTTCAGCCAACAATATCGGCTTCTTAAGTAATACCGTGTCTCCGTACGGTCAAGTGGGGCGTACCTCATCATGTCTTATATATGTCTTAGTGGTGAGGGAGATTTTTTGTATCAGAGTAGTAGAGCACTGTAGACAATTTTATTAGAACACCAACTTCTGTGTCGTAGAACAAATGTTGTCATCCTACCTTATCTATTTCAGGCTATAATTCACTTCGCAAAGATAGCAAGGAAACACAACCTGTCAGGCGTCTGCCTAGACTCTTTGCACAGAATATACACAATACCTAGTGTTCCGATCGTGGACTGCTTTCAAAAGATCCGACAACAAGTCAAGTGTCACATTCAAATGTCGTGGACTGAAGGCAAGGAGGAATTACAGGACGGCATAGATATGATAGAATCCACGAACTTTAAGTATTTCACTAAAGAGATGACCGCTGAGTTTTATGCGTTCAAAGGTTTGCTTTTAGCGCAACTCGGTAGGTCGGAGGACGCGAACAAAGCGTTCGCGGCTGCCGTACAACTGCACGATACGTTGGTGAAGGCGTGGGCACTCTGGGGAGACTATTTGGAGCAGATATTCATAAGGGATCCCCGACAGATACAAGTGGGAGTGTCCGCTATGACTTGCTTCTTGCACGCTTGTCGACACCAGAACGAATCTAAATCAAGGAAATACTGCGCTAAAGTAAGAATAACTTATTATTGCTAACGTATTTATTAAAATATAATGCTCATTGACGATTAACTAATTCGACGGTTTTTTGTCTCAATTTTTTAAGGTTCTATGGATGCTAAGTTTCGATGACGAAAAGAATAGCCTCGCTGAAGCTCTAGACAAGTATTCAGTGGGCGTTCCGCCTGTCCAGTGGTTGCCATGGATACCGCAACTACTAGCCTGCCTCGTCCAATACGATGGAAATGTCATACTCAATCTTCTGAGCCATGTGAGTAACAAAGTTTTTTATATTTCATTTAGCAATTTTTTGAGGAGATTTCTCATGAAATAAGCTTATCCTTTGTACTATTTGTTCTATTTTTATTCTTGTCTGTATTCTGTGTGTGTAACTGTGTACACAAACTATTAAATAAATAAATAAATAATGCTCTGTTTAATTTTGAGGCTTAGAAAAAAAAGTAAAAAAATTGACACATCTCCCTTTTATAGTTTGTGGTAGGCCTTAACATTGACGAGTATTCCCTTCCCAGGTCGGCCGACTCTTCCCGCAAGCGGTATATTTCCCCATCCGCACGCTGTACTTGACTCTGAAGATCGAACAACGCGAACGACACAAAACAGCAGAAAACATCGCCGCGCACCTACCACATCAACCCACCACCTCTGCCGTAAGTTGCTTATTACTTTTACTGTTACTATACAAAGTGTTCATGACAATATATTAAACTTCACATTTCTAAAAACATTCTTGGCCCATATATAAAAATAATTTGTAAATATCCAGTTGTTTAGGCATAAGAAGTTTATTTCATTTTTCTATAAAAAAGGTGTTCTGTCTCAAATATTCTCATTGACATAGTATGTTTTTTTTGCCTTGATGTTAGGTGGGTCTTTCTATGGTTTTTTGTATTGTTTGTCATGAACACTTTGTATAAAATAATATTTAAAAAAAAATCATTCACGCTCATTTTCTTCTATAATAATGTAAGTACATTTCACCTTACTTTTTATTCTTGTCTTACATGTTAATTGCTATTTCAAAGAGTCGATTTTTCAAAAGTCAAATAGTCTGTAGAATACATCTGAAAGTAAGAAATTATTTCTTCATATAAGAGTATCTGATGATTGATAAATCGTCTCTTAGTAGCTGCTTCAAAAGTGTTGCATGTTGTCAGCATGATCCATCAATAAGCATATGGTCAAATAAGTTTGCTTATCCGCAGATAACAATATGGTACCTCACGCGTGCGCAATAGTTCATACATTCTGACTATCATGCCACTGGAAGCCAACTTCGGACAAGCAAAGTTGTTCGACTAGAAATGAATACTCCATATGAGTAGGCACTTAACTAAAAGTAAACAATCTTGATAGACACAAATACATATTATATGAAAATTAGAAAGAAAGAAAAAACATGCTGCTTTCAAATAGTGATTCAATTGATTAGGTAACATTGACTGAATTTGACTTTGACAAAACTGAATTTGACTTTGACAAAACTGAATTTGACTTTGACAAAACTGAATTTGACTTTGACAAAACTGAATTTGACTTTGACAAAACTGCATTTGACTTTGACAAAACTGAATTTGACTTTGACATAACTGAATTTGACTTTGACAAAACTGATTTGACTTTGACAAAACTGAATTTCACTTTGACAAAACTGAATATCACTTTGACAAAGCTGAATTTCACTTTGACAAAACTGATTTTTTAAGGGATATCCCAAAAAAGGACGAGGCACTAAATTCGGATGTGTGTATTATTGTCATTTTTAGAAAACTCATATCAAGATTGTTCATCATTCGATAAGTGCCTACTCAAACGGACCCAGTCTATAACAAGTATTGTATGTATAGGGCGGCAGCAAGGTGAGTGAGGCCGCATCATCCTCGAGCAGTGGCTCCACGGGCGAGGCGGGCCCCATCAAGGCCACCCTGCCCATGTGGCGCTGCTCCAAGATCATGCAGATGCAACGGGAGATACATCCCACCGTGCTCTCCTCGCTCGAGGGCATCGTCGATCAGGTCAGTTCATATTCCGTACCAAGATTATAAGCTATAAGCGTGTCCTTTGAACTTCCATTAGAATCAGATATAATTTTATCAATTAACTTAAAATGTTAGGGCCTGTTTCTTATGTCTCAGTGAATTTCTAAAGTTTATGGTGATATTATCATTAAAATGAGCAATTTTGTCATTTATAAGTGTTTCTGAAACTTTGTAAAATGTAAATTTTTATAATGAAATAATCAAAGATTCTCAAAATCTCACGACGTCAACGTCATTAACTATTCCCAACACCCCCTACCAGATGGTATGGTTCCGCGAAAACTGGTACGAGGAGGTGCTCCGTCAGCTGCGCGCGGGGCTGGCCAAGTGCCACGTGGTGGCCTTCCACCACCGCGCCGCCGTCGCCGACGCCACCGTCACGCCACACACGCTCAACTTCATCAAGAAAGTCGTCTCCACTTTCGGCATCGGTATTGGCATAAGTAAGTATGCCCCCCACACGACCGATAGGCGTTTTACTTTTCGTTTCGTTTTCCTCTGTCTATGGTTTCATTGTAGACACATTAGGTACACTCCAAGTCTCTACATTCTTGTTTTGATAACACGAAGATTATGGAAGTAGTAGTTTTCAAGATGGTGTATTGAAAAAGTGATGCCTATTTTAGACACTAATAAGCTGAAAAACAAAGCTTTTCATTAAAAATCAAAATTATCCCTTTAATAAATGGGACGATACAGAAGCATTATTCATCAGTTATAATTCACTCATAAAAAACAATAACATACAAATTTATTTCAGAGAGATAATAACATAAACAGTATGTATCGCTGTGCGATTATAACTTTGACATAACAGGTAACAAAGTATTCCTTGATTCTTCACAAGTAGTTAGTACTAATCTTATTTTATTTTGGGTTTTTCTGAATATATAACTGATGTTGTGCCCCCTGCGAGCGTCACTTTATACAGATACTCCATTTTGTATGTCTACAGAAAGTATTTCAACAAGTTCTGTAAGTGGTGCATTCTCTTCAGCTGCATCAGAGAGTCTGGCCCGCCGCGCGCAGGCCACCGTGCAAGACCCGGTCTTCCAGAAGATGAAGACACAGTTCACCGCAGACTTCGACTTTTCGCAGCCAAACGCTATGAAATTACAAAATCTTATACAGAAACTGAGAAAATGGGTCAAGATACTCGAGGCTAAAACAAAGGTTCTACCCAAGTAAGTAGTTGAGCTCTGGCATTGAACACTTCCCAATAAGGTAAATACAGAGGAGATTTATATTCGATTGTGCCGTCCTTCTTGTTACCTAGTCCTTAGCAACACCTCACGCTCGATCTAACATCATCGCGTAGTTGTAGCGAGGGTTCAGGCTTAGTGCTTCACTAGCTTTCGGGTTAACAACATACCGCTTTTATTCACTAACACTCATCATACAGCTACATCAAAATCAATATCTAAAATATTTTTTGTTTTTTCAGATCATTCCTTATCGAGGAGAAATGTAGGTTCTTGTCAAACTTCAGTCTCAAGACGGCTGAAGTAGAACTGCCTGGCGAGTTCCTGTTGCCCAAACATACACATTACCACGTTAGAATCGCAAGGTTCATGCCACGAGTTGAGATCGTACAGAAGCACAACACATCCGCACGTAGACTGTACATTCGTGGACATAATGGCAAAATATACCCGTATCTAGTAGTTAACGACTCGGGACTGGGTGATGCCAGGAGAGAGGAACGAGTGTTACAACTGCTAAGAATGCTGAACCATTACTTGGGTAAACAAAAGGAAACTTCCAGAAGATTTTTGCACTTCACTGTACCGCGAGTCGTTTCGGTTTCGCCACAAATGCGGCTCGTAGAAGACAATCCTAGTTCTATATCTCTACTAGACATTTATCGCACAGAGTGTGCTAATAGGTAAGTCTAAAGAACAATGAAGAATAATAATAATTTTAAAGAATATATGAAAACTCAAGAAATATGTTTAATTTTAGGGGAGTAGAATACGATGCCCCAATCGCCCGTTATTACGAACGCCTTGCGGCAGTCCAAGCGCGTGGCTCGCAAGCTTCTCATCAAGTATTGCGAGATATCCTCCGTGAGGTAAGCTGAAATAATGTATATTATTACAATATAAGTACAACAATGGTTACAATATTATTTCTTAACAACCGTATAATTTAAACATTCAATTACCAAAGCTTAGTCATGTCTACGCACAAAATAGACAATTGATTAGCCACGGCGCACCTGCGTTCAGTATTTTGATTGACATTTGTGAACGCAGGTGCAAGCGACAATGGTGCCAAAGGGCATGCTGAAGGAATGGGCGGCGGCCACCTTCTCCGCGCCCACGGACTACTGGACCTTCAGGAAGATGCTGACGCTGCAACTGTCACTGGCTAGCTTCGCGGAGTACGTGCTACATCTGACGAGGCTCAACCCCGATATGATGTATGTCCATCAGGACTCCGGGTTACTCAATGTCTCCTACTACAAATTTGACGTTGATGACACCACAGGTATGAAAATGTTTCAATTTTGTAGTTCTTGATGTCGTTGATGTGTGTGACTAATCTCGCTGCACCTATGTTGGCTATGCATAACAGTTTTAGTTGATTTACAGATGTGGGAAGAGTTGGTAAGAGTTTGCTGTTTCTTACTCTCGGTGTATTTCTATTCTAGCTGGTCGTGTGCATATATGAGTAGGTAACTAATACAGTTTGTAAACCTACAGGTGAATTAGACTGCAACCGGCCAGTGCCGTTCCGATTGACGCCAAACATATCCGAGTTGCTGACCACAATAGGCATCACCGGACCCCTCACAGCTTCTGCAATATCCGTCGCGCGGTGCCTTGTAACGCCCAACTTTAAGGTAAACTTATCAAGAAATTACCTGATATTTTCGTCGAGTCTATTTCGATTCTAATTTTTTTTTTGTTTCAGATCCAATCCATCCTACGAACAATACTACGCGATGAAATGGTCACGGGCTACAGAAAACGTTTAGAAGATAAATCGGGTCTTCCAACAGCAGGGGCTTCAACAGAGAACAAACCTGTGGAAATGGACAACGAAACTATTATTAATATGGTTAACAAAGCCGTGACAGTTATCATGAATCGTCTAAACTCTATGGCGAATTTCGACGGTCCGGATAGTAAGGTGGCCACGTTAGTGACCGCAGCCAACAGTCATGACAATCTCTGCCGAATGGATCCTGCATGGCATCCCTGGCTATAAACTAGAAATACTGATATTTGTACGTAAGCCCGGAAACATTTGTTTACTCTGTAGTTTTTATGTCATTAATATAAGAAAAGAAAAAACGCCGCCAAAATACGATTATGATGTTGATATAGTCGCAACACTGCTGGGTTTTAATAGCGGAAATGTATTACTAAGATCTTATGTGATTCTTTTAACAGCTGCAAATGGACACAACAATAGCATATCTAAATTAGGATGTTATCCAGAGCATTTGAGAACTGTATTCATTTAAAATGTTTACTTATACCGATATACAGTGCTTGAGTGTACATTTGCCTAATAATCGCCGTTACAGTCACTTTAACTCAAAATCATGTGCAGTGTGGAGCTGAGGCAGTCTTTTAAAATAATTCTAGTTATTATAGGTTTAAGTGACTCATGTTGTTGATATAAAGATAGCAGTTTTTTCTGTGATCTCTAAAGATGTGAAAGAAGTATTAAAAAAGTGAACAATTGGAACTGTTTTGTTGTTTTATTTTGCCAACTTCTGTCTTCTTGTGTAGACAGACCTGTTCGGTGACATACATGAAAGGAACCTCTGATTGCATGTGCATGAGTGACAGCTAAGTACCTGCATGGGTGAAAGTACCGGGACGGCATCAAGTGCGCGACTAATAAGCGTGGCTGCCCCGCGCCGCGCGTCCCGCCCGCCTCGCCAATCTCACTCGATCGCTAGAGATAGTAAAACTGATTTCATCACGCTAACAATGGGAAAGAAAGTGCAGTAATTGTAGGATAGAGCAGGAACTGTTTGCATAGTTGCCCGCTATGCGAATGTCTCTGTTGTAACAATTTGGCGTTACGTGGCTATGTAACAGCCCTAACTGTCCTGAGGATAATAATTAGGAAATAGGAATATTTCGATTCCGTGGCTTCCTTGGCATTCACCAATTTAAGTCAAAGGTGCTACACCTTCGGAAAGTCCTAAACCAAAGTTTTTGGAGTTGCTACGTTTGACAGACAAGCGTATAAAAGCATTGTTATGAGAACAAACCTTTCTTCGCGATGTCTGCCAGGATAGCCTGAGACTGCCAGTAATAAAGCTATCAATCTACCTACATTTTATGCTGCAAATCTAACAAAGTCCCGTAGGAAAGGCAACTACTTCTGGAATTATAGAATATCAAAGTTTATGGTCTTTCAATGCAGTTTCTACAAGAACAGCATTTTGGCTGTAGTAAAATATGTATGTATCGCAGTTTTAACATGTAATAAATGATATAAGAAAAGCACTCCAGAGCGAAAAATGCTGAATAAGACAAAATAAACATTTATCCATCAATCAGTAAGTAGTGCGGGTAGTTGTAAGTTTTTTTTCAGTAATGCATCTTTCAATCAAGATTAACAAGAAATTTCGTTGTAATAACACCGAAGTGAGACAACCGGGTGACACAAGATGAATCGCTAAAGGCGGCTCGTGGCACATGAGGTCGCGACGGGTGTCTCAGCAGCGGGCGGCGGCGTCGTCGCGCTGGCGTTGCTAAGCGCTTGTGCGGGCGCCGGGCGGGAGCCGGGCCGGGCGGGCGGCCACGTCGCCGGCGCGCGCCGCCTCTCCGCGCGCCGCGTCCCTCCGCCGCGAGCTCTGTCAGTCCGCTCCGCGGTGTTGCGTTATGCGCTGGTGTATCTCATGTTCCCGAGCCCGAACGGCGAGTGTCCGACCTCTGTAACCGACCGTTTATGACATTCGACAACCCCGCCCTGTGCATTTTTCCGAGTTGCATTTCGATCAGTGCGAAGAGTACGTCGGCTGCGAGCGATCCGTGCCGGTGTCGTCGGCTCCTCCCGCGTTTATTTATGTTGTCGTTTTGGTGTGGTGAATATTTGTGTTGTACGGACGATAACCGTATTATCTGTGCGATCGAGTCAAGTGGATATTTTTAACGATCGACGGCTTTTCGCGAAGGTGAGTGAAATTTCCGATTCTGTGAAAATTGTTCAATTGACGGGACGTTTGTTTGATTCGCCGCTACGTGGCGATCGTCTCGTCGATACGTTCCGGAACATCAGGAATTGTATACAGTTTACCTATGTGATGGATCACGACCGTAGCTCTTTTATAAGTCACGTCAAAATCTGCATAACTATTTGAAAGATGTTCCAACTTCCTAGTCACGTTACAAAACCTGTTGTATCGAATCATTTTATTTTGAGGCTCTCACGTTTAAAACTAAGCAATAACATGTTAAGCCAGGAGTATGTGTGCTCTCTTTTATATTTTCCTAGTTGGGAAACCTATTAGAATCTTGATAGATTCGGTCCTATCCCACTACACCATATGGTAGACGGAAGCGAGTGGGTAAGAAATCATGGAGGTGAGCGGCGCGGGGCGGTGCGCGGCCGGTCGAGCGGTCGAGCGACCGCATTCCATATGGAATGCCGGATTATACGCAATGTCAGTGTGACTCGATGCTTGCTGCCTCCGCTGCACTGACCATTGCACATTTGCAACCAACTCTGTTAACAGAAGTTGTACGTTTTATACATGAAATTATCCTGGGACGATGCTATAAATTGCGTCGCTGATTGACATTACGGCGCAAGTCTCTTTATGCCCACACGTAAATGTGTTTAACCAGTCTCGTTTAATGTATGAAGAAATATGAGCGTGTGCGTTTTATGCGAGATGACACCTATTGCGTGTTAGTAAAACGATTTCTTTGAAGGAAAACTTTAGTTATGCTTAGAAAGGCCACAGAAGAAGCACACTTGTAGGTACCTCTACCTACTTGTTTTTAATATCATGGAGTTCCTTCCTGTTGATAGTTCGCTACATATCATATCAATACTAAGCCCATCTTCATTCATTGTCTGTGTTATTTTAAACTACTGAACTGTTATGCAAACAATGGGCAAAACCTTGCGAGATTTTTAGTTGTATTATGTTTAAACTAACATTCTAAAATTCAAGAAATCTGCATTTGGGATTTTTACAAGAAAACAGCCATTTAAAATAAAAAGCAGATTTTATAAACGTATAAAGTAAACAGAGATTGGTTTTTCCCCGAAGGTAATGTAAAGTGTTGTCAGTTTCTTACAAAAAATGGGGTACTGGGGAGAAATTCTTCCTTAATATTGAATTATACTTTGTCGACATCATTGTTAAAAAATATCAGAGATAAAAATAACGTAACCAGTACCTCGATAAGCAAAATACAATTGGGCAACAGGGGACAAACAAATGACCCGCGAGCATGGGGCCCTGTAAACCCTTGATAAATTATTATCTCAGTGACATTACTCGTGATCTCACATAATGAGTATAATGAGTTCGATAGTGCGTGCTATATTTCGAAACACGTCCGTCGTCGCTTCCGCTCTGTGACCCACAATCTACAACGAACATTTTAGGTGAAGTTATCTGCAGTCACTATAAACGAGATTTTAAATCAAGAAGTGTCTGTCTGGAAGCTTACCTGGTGCAGTAGCTATCATTAGAAAATTTCCACTGTATAAAAACAGTCTAATCAGCACCTTCAACATAACCGAATCATTTTGCATTCTGAAAATCTCACTGCACAGTGCACTCCATGCGAGCACGAAATGTGTTTTCGCACAATTTTATTTTCTCTAGATATTTCTCAAAATTTTAAAGAAATCTTTGTTACAAATGCTAGTTAATTTGGTTAATTCAATTCTTGTTTGATTTCATGGAACATACATTCCTCACTTGTTTAGCAAAATTTGCTACCTATCTATTAAAATACAAAACATAATCGTAGTTTAGTTAAGTCAGCTCTCAACATACCTAAGCTACCAAATTCATTATCGCTAGTGTCCGGTTCTTGGGTCAAATTCACACAATCATGGTGACCTTTAATCTCGTTTCAGATAGCTAAAACATGTTCCTTTGTGTCAGTTCTCAGAATTGGTATCATGTCTTATTGTTTACATACGAGCAGGAGAGATACTTATTTGACCTTTTTATTAGTAAATACCTATTACCTACTCTCCAAAGATAGGCTCTTTATAAGTACTGAATAAAGCTTTCCTAAGAACACGAGTATAGTCTAACTAGTAGCTCGCAGACACAGACACGAGTGTTACGCCGTCTTTTTTAACCTTTTCAAATCGATTTACAAACCTGCGCCGAGTCTAGGCAGTTAACCACTCTGGTCCTTGACATTATAGACAAGTTATAATTTTCTGATTTAAAAATGTCACGAATATGAATGCTACTCTAGAAATACCAGATGAACATAATACTGGGGTTGCGATGAATTGTTTCCATATTCATTATTTGTAAATTTGTTAATGCCGGAGCCAGAACAGTCTATGTTCACGTGTCAAGCGGAACAACTGATGTTGTAACATTGTCTTTGTTATTTTAATATGTTTGTTCTAGAGCTACAACATAATTAACACTGTCGCCTCAGGAGCTAATCAGCCATTTATGTGCATACTGCACAGAGATTAGATTGATATTTTATTCTAAAAGATAAGGCAGGAATGCGATCATTACAGCATCTGCGTACCTATAACTCGTCATTAGAATACAACTCCTTGTTTAGAGTACCATCATTATAATTTTAATATGGGATAAGGAAGTAGCAATAACATTGTTATCAACCTAAACTTGGTAATCTGACGGTATTGCAATGGAACATATTTTAGAAGCGTTATCTTTTATAGACTGTCTCGACATGTAATCTGAAGGTAGATACAAGGCTTTCTAGTATAAAGCTTCTGGTATTTAGTAACGAATGTGAATAGTAAGTTGTAGTGGTAGCAGTAGACGCCTTTCATTTTACCGGACAACACTATTAGCCGCAATAAACACTCATTCTAAATTGAATTACTTTCAATTACCAGTAAATCGGTTAGGATGTCATCTTGCGATGCGAGATGCAGTCTTTCCTGATGTACCAGATAGCCTTGAGCAACGTTTTAGTTCTTTAAAAAGTAAAATTTTGTTCTGCAACTTTCATAATGCATTTCATCAACGCTGCTGTTAATAGCGTTGCGCTAAATTTTGTAAGGTGAATGAAGATATGATCGTCAGTGTTAGTGATGAAATCTTGAAGAGATATAATCGCATTCCGCGGCTAGCCTCCCCTCTCCCTGGCAGAGCCGCGATGTTGCATACCGACGTCGCCGCACTCTTATGTGGGTTGCATTGCACTTTGCCGCCGAAGCTGCTGAGGATCATCTGCTTCATTGTGATTTAACAATACCTCTACTGTGCTTTTAGTGGCAGGATTGGAGGTTATAGTTTGATAATCGCTGTAATTTTTAGTGGTTGTTATAATATTTATTTGAAGCAAATAGATATTGTGACATTTGTGGCGTATTTGGAGGACTATAGTTAGGCTCTACTAGATGATTTATAGGTAGAGGATAGCGGGTAACGGTTCTGTCATGTTTGCAGAGGCACGGGTGTGGGCCCGTGTGTGCGTCCGCGCCGCTTACTCAGTCACACAGGCGCAAAGCGCTTACGGCGTAGCGCGGCCGTTGAACCGAATACTCGAGGAATTTCTCCAACGCCGCAGTCGCTTTGCTTTGCAGAAGAAGAAAATTATCGCAGGTGGTAGGGACGATTAGAAATGATGACGTCTGTATATTATGGTTTATCCTTACCGTGAATTCAATTTGTTTTCGTATAAAGCACTTACTATTCTTTTTAAACTTGAATGTATCGCAGTAATTGAATGAATGTAAGAAAAATAAACATGTAAGTTTGTAGATGAAAGGTACTTTATTTGGTTCCTCCACATTTGATGGAGTCGCATCAAAGGCTAACGTCGGGGAGTACGTTAGAGTAGTGTGTGATTTGGAGCGACGCAGCTGTACCACTTATTATTACAGTCACAATTTAGGTGTTAGTAAGTACCAATTTGTCGTAGACACGTGTGCGGCTGATCTCGCAATAGCCGGCATACCGGACCAGGGCGCGGTCTGCCAATGGGCTCTCGAAACGCGAATAAATTTTATGTGACATACCTACTTATTTATGTTACAGTTTAAACACCAAACAGCTTGTTATAAATGAGCAGCGTGCTTATCAAATTAATAGTAAGTTACACTTGGAAACATTGTTTTCTTATGCAGTATACTGCAGGCTACCTTTGGTTTTGTTTTCCAAAAGAGTTGTAGAGAAATTATACTGAATTAATTAATTAATTTGATTTTTGATGATTCAGAGTCAAACAGTTTAATTTCCAAGTATTATGGGGAGTTTTTAAGTTTTGCATTGGCAACACTGACCACCTTTGATTGAATACTGCGCTAAGTTTGCAATTCGTAGTGTGCGCAGAGCATAGATATAATATTACTAAACAAGATTGCGCACGCTCAAAATATATATTTACGAAAATGAACTCTATTCTAACGCAATAAGGTACTAAATTGGTTGCATAATACACAGAGGTAAATCCGAGCCGAGAGGGATAGTTCGAACGGAGGCTGTTTGTCTCTTTCTAACACCTTGCCAGCATAAAAAAATGTTGTGATCAAAAGTTTTGTCTTCCCAAAAAACAATTGAATCACTTATATTTTTATCTTATTTTAACAATTGTAAGTCAACAAATTAATAACAATCGCATTAATTTATTCGTATTTATTATTAAAACATAAAAAACATAAATTTTTATTTTGCTTTTTTTTATTTTTTAGCGGTAACCCTGAACATTCTTGGCGCGTAATCAGCGTTTAAAATTTTGTTTATATTTTTTTGTATTAAATCAATTTAAACTATTAAAATGGTGAAAAAGTGTTGCGTTTCTACTTGCAAAAGTGAATCCTATGGTGGTTGCAATATATCGTTCCACAGGTTAGCTAATAATAACATTTTCGTAAACCAAATAACTAGGGTGCCCATGAATTCTTGTAACGAGTCAAAATATGGGTGATGGATTTTAAAACTGTTGTACTATTGTTATAGCTTCCCAAAAAATGAAGAAAGGCGACATAAATGGCTCAGCAGTCTATATATGAAGTAGAAATACAAAAAAAAACAGTCTTCACTTCGAATCTTCCTGCTTTTATACTGCTAATTTCCTCTAATTATTAAAAGCCTTTATTAGTATCTTAAGGTTCAAACTGCGTAAGTTAAAACTTCAATACTAATCTGTGTTTAATAATCTTAGCAAATTCGGATTTGTCTCACATAGCTTAATCTCATAGTCACCGTATTAGAAAGGGACAGACAGCCTCCGTATTAACTGTTTCACTCGGCTCGTTTTTTGGGTTTATATGCGCAGTCCTGTTTACTAATATTATGTCTATGGCGCAGAGCGAAATCTAGGTATCTAGGTGCACCAACATGACGAAAAATTATAGGTAATCACCACATCTATAGGTAACTGAAACAATTTACCTTATAACAAAAATAATATGTTTTAATTTAAGGATATTAGGTACATTAAATAGGTACATATATTCATTCATCAACCTCCTGCCTATATAAGGATATATAAAAATTATTAACATTATATTGAATAGGTAGATAGGTAACCAAATTATTTTCCTTATGTGGTTAACCCTAAATAAATGTCATACGTATGAATCATAAAACGTTTTACAATTCGTAAAATGGAAGGTTTAATTTCGTGTTAGTAAATATTGTAGTCACCGATTTGTACATCGCCAACCACGTTATTACTGAAACTGTCAAGTTATCTATCAAGCGTGATTTGTTCCTTAGTCACAAAGGAAGGAAATCCTTCCTAAGGAGAAAGTCTAGTAGGAAAAAGTCTAGCCACAACATGATTCACACAATAGTTTAGTCAATCTGATTCTTCGTAAGTCTCCGTACGATCATCCACCATCAGGTCATTCACCTCAATTAGCTTCAGCATGCGTTTGATGATAAGCTGATAGATAACGTTTATGTTTTTAATTTGTTTGGTAATAATATTATTCTTAGATGATGATATGAGTTAGTTACATCAATTCCAGTATTCCCGGGATATTAACCAAAGTAAGTAGCCGTACCTACTTATGTTTTAATTTAACTAGAGATAACCGAAATTTTTTGGCTTATATTACCTACCTAATTTGCAATAGGTAATAAGTATGAATATTATGTTTTATTGACGTGACGTAGCTGTACGCAAATTACACAATAATAAAAATGATATCTTTTATTTACGTTCGCATTTCAAAGAAACACTTGAAAGTTAACGTCGTAAATAATCACATGATTATGTACCATTTTCCAATCGCAAGAAACTTTCGCTGCTCAAACCACTGCTAGCTATCAATGTGAGACATCTTGCTTGCCGCTCGTACTGGAGTGGAGTACGTACCTACTCATATGTTATTGAAAACATACCAAATAAGTCGGCTTTACTGACGTTACGTAACAACGTTATATAACGCTACTTTGTTATTATCATAGAGAATTTTTAATTACCATTTGAGATTCCTGCACTTTTACGTGAATGCTTCGTCGGTAACTTACTAATAAAAGATTGCGTCACTCAGACTTCACTTTTAGTGTTTCGAAACTATGCATGAGTTGCACGTTGCACAAACATCCGGCTCGAAAGACCAACTGACAGACTTAGATGACAATCGATATTTTCGATAGGTCAGCTAGAGACCGACAGTGGCTTACACCTTCACATGTGTAACAGGTCAAGTGATCGTTAAATTGTAAGTGCTTTCTAGAATTGCAACTCGTGTAAAGCAAAGTGGGAAATGCTTCAACGTTTGCGCAGTCCGCAGATTTTGGCAACACGCGCAGTTTGTTTACAGTAGGCAGGGAGGTAAATCAGTGAAATAATTTGATTGCTATTTAGCAAGAATTGTTTACTCGGCTTTTGCACGAATTGTTTACCTATATGATAAAAACAATAATCGTGTGTTGAGGAATGTGGGCTGGCTTGCACGATCAGGATTGAAGACAAGTAGCGCAGGGCAATCATACAAGGTTGTGAGGCTAAAAATAATGCAAAATCTTGGTTAAAATAAAACCCTTAGTTGGCAGCCGGTTGATGGTGGCGGTGTGGTGTGGCGGGCGAGTGAACGCGGCGACCTTGGGCCCGTGCCGGCCCGCGGACGTTCGTTGAACGCGCCGCGGCCCGCGCACCCCGCGCCTCGCACCCGCCGACACAACTCGTTTGCGACACGATAATTTGAAAATTAAAAAAAATACCGAGATCCAGGCTGGTATTTAAATAACTTACCTCAGGAACTAGTCCTACCCAACCCGAGTTGTCCTAAATCAGTTTCAAGTTAATGCGACGACAAACATCTGAGATGTCAACGATCTCTCATGACGATTTACATTGTCTTTATCATACGAGTCGACGATCTTTATTTATTTATCTTAATTCACGATCTCCGATAAGCACTACAGATGTTTCCTCAGTCACGAGATATATCTGTTACGTTACGTTTACAATGTATTCGTGTAAGTTACAATAAAGCCCGCAATCACCATTCAAAACAAAAGCGTTTCCACGTTTGGCTCACTAACATGCATGCGAACATAATAGACTATAAAAATATACCCAAAACAGTGCGTGACGTAGTATTTTGCTGCATTATTTTCGCAATAGTGGGTGCGTGGGGCCCGGCAGGGCGCGAGGCTGGCCACACTGCGAACATTGACCGCGCATGTAGCATCAGCAAAATACGAAAATGCTGAATTCCAAATTAAGTTCTTTAAAAGCGCTTTACAACATACCTAATAATCGATTTTATATGTCCATTATATGAAGTTTATTGCACAAATTGATTTGTTTCATTCCAGCATTAATGATTCGTAATGTTTATGAATGAGGGTCGGAGTTATTTTAAACGTTGTTTTGAATGCAGCGAGATTAAACCTTATATGTATAAAAGATATATATCCTGCATGCACAAACAACATCAAAACTGTTTATTTGGGGGCTGTCTCATAATCATATCGTAATTATGTATAAACACATATAGCAGCGGTATGTACGAGAATGTTATGAATAGTTATCTAGTGTTCAATTGATACTTTTAAAGGTCCTTAGAAACCTTACAAAATAAATCAGAGCTGTAGCAAAGTTGAACAAAATTGTACTCGGCAACGATACAATATGAAACATGGACATCCATAAGTTTTATCACAACGGGAAGAGTTCGTATCACCTCATATAATTTTGATGATAAGTTAATTCCGGCAGAACGTAATTCAAAAGCGACATCAGTAACAATACACTTAGTTAATTTTAGAATACTCAAAATTGTAGTAAACTAACGAAAACTAGGCCGTAGTCGTACACCTAGTAATAAAATCACGAATGGTGAATTGCGAAACACGAAGACAGTGCAAATTATTTCAAGAAACATTTTAAAACAATGTATCCTAACAATTCTCCGGTTTGTGATTAGAACAGAGGAGTTAGCATCAAATTGTTTAGAATTCTGGACATGTGAAGATGGAAAACGTTGGCGCAACTTCTTCCTTGCAAACTTGCCATAATGACTTTATCTTGGATTTATTGTCTTCGCTGTAATATTGAGTCTTCTTTAAACAGAAATGTTATATGTATTCGCATACAAACAGGATGTTGGAGGATTTTCCTCGTACGCTCGGAGGCGAGATGTCAGACGGGTTCTTGTGCGTTATTACTGCACGATACCTGTCGATTGTAAATGATACCTCGCCGCTGGGGATCTTGTTGTTATTTTGCCTTGAATCTTCATTATAATTGAAACTAAAACTGGCCTTCTGGAGTTAGGAAAAAGCTCTGTTTCATAGTTTTTCAGCTGTCCATATCTAAGGTTTATTTTACAAATCAAAAATCTTTCAATTTACTTACTTTATTTATATTGCCTTACAATGTTTGTTATATTTATTAACAATTGTTTCGTTTTTATGGATCATAATCACGCACTTTTAGCTAGCGTGAAAAATGGTTTACTAGTCTGTGGCGTGAAAATTGTGGCCTGAAAGATTTAATACCAATTATTTTGGGGCTTAAAGATGTCTTATGAATGACTTTGATGATGACCTTTATCCTAATGTGCTAAATTAATAAATTAGGTAATTTACAATACGATAAAATATATCCGATCTGGTTTTCGCATTCAAAGTGAAATGGTTTGGCGTTTTCCTTGTAGATAACGTAATACAGCTGTGTTTTCGACATTCATAATTTATTAACCCGTATTTGTAATCCAGTAACCACATACAAATACGGATATCGCTGACGTCACAAAACAACGAAAACGGAATTGAGTGCGTCTAGCAACAAAAAATCCCAAAATCTTGTACGCACGAAAATACCCTCGGGAAAAACCAGCAGTTGTTCGAAACCATTTAAAGAGTGAAACTTTTTTGCAAATACCGTAGCATATTAACTGAGTTAACGATGCAACTCTCAATTGGTGCGTAATAATTCACGATTGAACGTCAAAACAGCGGCAGATGTGATGTGAGCGATGCGATCTCGCGTCGCCACGAGCCGCATCAGGCACACATGACACTTTCCCCGCGTGCACCGCATGAAAGCCACTCAGCACGTTTTGTTATTAAGGCAATTATCTAAAATGCCATCAAATCCTGTTCACACATACCTTTGTCGCAACAACCATGGTGTTTCCATGGATGATAAACTTTCGTGCGCTGGTTTTGGCTTTGTGTGCATGTGCACATGCGCGCTAGGCCAATGATCATATTTCATCAATGAACTACAATTTTTCCTCTATAAATGTCGTTAATTTTATGACGTATAACTAATAACATTTTTATACATGACAACATTTATACATATATTGATTTACACGGCATGATGACTGTATCAAATATATTTTTATATGGCAAAATCGTCGGGCCTAATGGAAGAGATTTCTCAAGAAATAAGCAGTGCCTTTGTACCTGATTGTTCTGTTTATCTTCTATTCTCATCAACTGTGTGCATTAACTGTTAAATAAATAAATAAAATAAATCATTGCATTTGTTTGGGCTGAAAAGAGACAAAAGTGTGTTAGATGAGTAGCGTAATTTGCACAATACCGGTGTTTTCCCCGTGGCCTCGCTCTTGTAAACATTTATATTGCGCGAGTTGCAAGCGTAGTTGTGCTGAAACGTTCCTATCGATTATCCCAAAAGACGACCACTGGCAGGAATTACATGTCAGTTATCAGTTTATCACGGGGACCTATATTGAAACCACTTTCTTTATCAAAGTAAACAATCAGCTATTTTTAAACGGTTGGCGGACTGCCAAGCCGCGTACACTTTCTATACTATCTCGACTCCGAAAATACTTGAATTTTGATGTTGTAAGTTAGCAAGTTTTATTAGAATAATACCCTGAACCGATTTTACCCATATTTTAATTCAGGCGTTGGTTAAGTACTGGCCTTTGTAACAGTTGGACGTTTTAAAGATATAATTTAAATGAGTTGTCAATATAACATACAGAAACATTCCAAACTTTATACAATAGCTAATTTACAAGTAAAACCCTTCATTAGTAAGGTAAACAGATTTTTCCAATGGAAAGTTCTGGTTTAATAGCAGTATGATTAGCAAGAGATGTAACTGTTGGATTATATAAAGCAAAAACTAATACCCCTAACTTTCGATAACATTGTTCTTTGTTCTATCTGAACAATCTACTGTTTATTTAACTCTACACACACTGCGTCACGGGATCTTGTTAGACGGACGTATTGCTTCCAAGTACCATTTAAAGTATAGAATAAATATTTCAATATCAAATTAGTATATTATTTCTTTTAATCCCATACCTCCTATAGGTTATGGGCCCAGTGCGAAAAAGGACATTTAGTAGTGAGAACATTCAGTAGTGCGTAGTGACAGTAAAGTGCATAGTTGTAAATAAAAATAAAGTTGTGACAATGGAAAAAGTGAAAAGAAACATTAAGCCTTTTAATGGAGAAAAGTACAGTGTATGGAAATTTAGAATTCGTACACTGCTTTCAGAGTTAAACTTGCTCAGTGTTATTGACGAAGAAATTCCTGGAACGCGATCCGCTGAGTGGGAAAAGAATAATAAGGCAGCCAAAAGTATTATAGTCGAATATTTGGCGGACTCATATCTTAATTATATTAATGAAAATGGGACTGCTCAAGCAGTTTTTAAACATTTTGACGCGATCTATGAAAGGAAAAGTGTAGCAACTCAATTAGCGCTGAGAAAACAATTATTGGGATTAAAATTAAAAGCCGATATACCCTTGATCAAACACTTCTCAACATTTGACGATCTGCTGACAGAATTATCAGCTGCTGGAGCTAAATTAGAGGAAACGGACAAAGTAGCTCATTTATTACTTACTCTCCCGAATACATATGATGGCGTTATCACTGCAATTGAGACACTATCTGAAGAAAATATCACTCTCGGTTTTGTAAAAACTAGACTATTAGATCACGAAGTAAAATTAAAAAACGAGAGTCGTGATACCAGTTTAATGATACTCCATGTTGAAGAAAAATATAATAAAAACAGATACAATCGCACAAAACAAAACTATTTGAAGAATACAACATTCAAGAAAACAAACAAACAAAATTTGTGAAATGTCATTACTGTGGACGCAAAGGACACAAGAAACAGGATTGTTTCTATTTCAAAAGACAGACAAATATACAAAACAATGCCCCAGAAAGGACAAGACAAGTCCAAACTATTGCCCTGCAAGAGGGAACGACCTCGAATTCTTCTTTTTCAGGATTTGCGTTCATGACAAGCGCATACCATTATGAAAAAGACCACTCGACAATTAAATTCCTATTAGATTCAGGAGCGTCTGATCACATCACAAATAGAGATGATCTCTTCACATCGTTTGAATGTTTAAATCCTCCTTTAAAAATTTCAGTAGCTAAAAACAATACATTTATTTCAGCAACTAAAAGGGAAACATAAATCTTATCAGTCAAACAGGAGTGCAAGGAATACTTACAAATGTATTGTTCTGTGCCGAAGTACCATATAATTTAATATCGGTATCAAAGATGCAGCAAGCAGGATTCACCATAATATTTGATGACAAAGGCACACAAATTACAAAGGAAGGTAAAATCATCATGAAAGGTAAGACATTGAATAATCTTATAGTTCTAGAGTTTAAAATACCAGTAATAAAGGGAATCCGCTTCCCAAGCATGTTATGTTAATGAAAATAAATATGAATTATGGCATCAACGCCTAGGACATATAAGTAAAACTAAATTCCTGCAGTTAAAATGTCATAATATGATTGATGACTTAGATGAAATAAATACCGTAACTCCAAATGATAAGTTGTGTGAAGCATGCATAAATGGGAAGCAGACTCGCCTGCCTTTTAATAAAGTTAAAGACAAAAGTTACATTAAACGCCCTCTGTTTATTGTGCATTCAGATGTTTGTGGTCCTATAACACCTCCAACAATAGATAACAGAAATTATTTTGTTTTATTTGTTGATGAATACACACATTATTGTGTGGTGTATATGTTAACTTACAAATCAGAAGTGTTTACAGCTTTTAAAGACTATGTCGCTAAAAGTGAGGCTAAATTCAATTTCAAAGTAGTAAATCTTTATAGTGATAACGGTGGTGAATACTTATCCACCGAAATGAAAACTACTGTAGAGAAAGAGGCATAAGCTATCATTTAACAGTTCCTAGGACCCCACAGTTAAATGGTGTTGCAGAACGTATGGTTCGCACAATAACAGAAAAAGCTCGTGCTATGTTAAATGGCACTAAAGCATCAAAACGTTTTGGGGAAATGCAGTTTTAACTGCAGTTTATTTAATAAATATTACGCCTACGAAAGCTTTAAGTCAATCAAAGACACCATACGAGATGTGGCATGATAGGAAACCAAGCGTTAAAAATCTCAGAGTTTTCGGTTCAACTGTATATGTTCATAATAAAACCAGTAAAACAAATTTGACAATAGGTCGTGGAAAGGAATACTGGTAGGTTATGAACCCAATGGTTATAAAGTTTGGAATACAGAATTCGAAAAATATGAAACTGTAAGGGACGTTGTAATTGATGAGACTAATTTTATCGAATCTAGGCCTTCATTACGACCTGAACGGAGTAATAATACATATTCCCAAGACGAAACTGATAATGACTCCGTAACAAAATCAGTGTCTTATAAGTCTCATAGTTCTGGCCCTAAATCAGATAGCTCTCAATCTGATGAATGCAGTACAAGTAAAATTCGAAAAATCGGTAGTCATGAAATACCGAATGAACCTGAAAATGAATCTGAGAGTAGTTTGAAACACAAAAATCAGGATAAACCTGATGAATTTTTAAATTTACGAAGAAGTGAAAGACTGAAAACATGTTCGCGTAAATCATATAATGAAAATGACTATGATGTCTATAGTGCGTTATCCATCACAAGTAATATACCAAAATCATTAAATGAAATTAAATCTCTGAACGATAGGAATCAGTGGGAAAAAGCAGTCAGAGAAGAACTCAATTCTCTTAAGAAAAATAATACATGGACATTAGTACCAAAACCATTAAATAAAAATATTGTAGACTGTAAATGGATATTCACTATTAAAATGACGTTTCAGGTCAACCTTCAAGATATAAGGCACGTCTTGTCGCTAGAGGTTTCAGTCAAGAATATCTTAGTGATTATAATGAAACATTTGCACCAGTTGCTAGAATAGCAAGCTTTAGATTCTTAATTAGCTACGCAAATCAATATAATTTACTGATTCATCATATGGATGTAAAACAGCATTTCTAAATGGTACACTAAAGGAAGAAATCTACATGAAAGTTCCTGAAGGTGTAAAATGTAAAGATAATTACGTATGCAAATTAAACAAAGCTCTTTATGGCTTAAAACAATCAGCTAGATGTTGGTACGAAACATTTGAACAATGTCTCAAAGAAATAGGTTTTCAGAACTCCCCAGTAGATAGGTGTATATATATGAAAGGTAAAGGAGACATTTCTAAAATATTTACGTAATCTTGTACGTCGATGATTTAGTTATAGCATGTGCAGATTTGCAAACAATGAATAATTTCAAAGCATATTTAATGACTAAATTCGAAATGACCGACTTACACGATATCAAATTATTTTTGGGCATTAAAATAGAGAGACACCATGATAAAATTACTTTAGACCAAAGTGCTTACATTAAAACCGTTTTGAATAAATCTAATATGAGTGATTGCAATCCTATAAACACACCGATGGAGCTTAAATTAAACTATGAAGCTCTTAACGCTGATAAGAAGTGTGACGCACCATGCCGTCACCTGATCGGTTGTTTAATGTACATTATGCTTTGTACGCGTCCGGACTTAAGTACATGCGTAAATATTTTAAGTCGGTACACAAATAAGAACAATAAAGAATTGTGGTTATGCTTAAAGCGAGTTTTAAGATATATCAAAGGCACAATTGATTTGAAGTTAACATATACAAGAAATAATTACAATAACATCCTAAGTGGATATGTCGACTCAGATTGGGGTGGCCACGATTGTAATGATAGGAAAAGCACTACTGGATATGTGTTTAAATTATTTGATCAAAATACAATTACATGGTGTACAAAGAGACAAACATCAGTAGCGGTCTCGTCTACTGAATCCGAATATATGGCTTTATATGAAGCTGTTAAAGAAGCATTATGGCTTAAGTCTCTGGCAGAAAGCATAAACTTAAAATTAATAAGCCCATTATTTTATATGAAGATAATAACGGATGTATTAGCATAGCTAATAATCCAACAAGTCATAAAAGGTCCAAACACATAGATATAAAATATCATTTCTCTAGAGAACAAGTTGAGAAAAATGTAATAAAATTAAATTATATTTCCACAGGTAACCAGTTGGCAGACTTGTTGACAAAACCTTTACCAGTCGTGTCTTTTATAAGACTGAGAAAAGGATTGGGTATAGAATAAGTTTTAATTTAAGTACAATTTCATTATGAAATGGTCTGATCAGGTTTTTCTGGGTTTTCCCTGATCCTGTGCAGCAAATGTTGGACCATTATTGTACAGTTGTCCCAGACCTTACTTGGAAGTATAATATGTTACGTCGTATTTATAAGTTGGTATTCACTTTGTAATGTTGAATTGTAGACTAGATACTGTATAGTAAACTAACGAATGACTAAAAGTTAGGGATTAATTTTTGAGGGGGCGTGTTGGATTATATAAAGCAAAAACTAATACCCCTAACTTTCGATAACATTGTTCTTTGTTCTATCTGAACAATCTACTGTTTATTTAACTCTACACACACTGCGTCACGGGATCTTGTTAGACGGACGTATTGCTTCCAAGTACCATTTAAAGTATAGAATAAATATTTCAATATCAAATTAGTATATTATTTCTTTTAATCCCATACCTCCTATAGTAACAAGTGGTGCATCGGGGATGCGACGGGGGCCGGGGGTGCGATCGATAGGGGCTGGAGGGCGTCGGGGGCGCTCGGCGGGGCGTCCTCCCACGTCAGCTGGAGCCCGGCCAGCCTGCCTCCAGACCTGACGTAAATAGCATCGATAGCCACCACTGTTTACGTCGTAACGTTTTAATTTATAATAATAACGATTCTATTAATAAATAAGCCTTCAGATCTTTAATACAAAGCTGATATCATAGGTAAGACGTTTTCATCATTCTAATTTTACCTGTATGTTCTGTTTCAATGTATGTTATATTTAATATTTTGCACTGAATTTATCGAACCTGTAATGTTTCATAAAGAAAATCTCTTCAGTTTTATTCATGAATTATTTCAAAGCTAAAAAAGGACATTATCGTGAAATGATGCCAAAATTCACTTTGTGATCTCGTTGAATAAAATAGGAACCTGAGGTGATTAATAATATTCCTCGAAACAATAATAACTGTGTGTCTACGTCTAGGCGGATGTTAAGTCTCAGTTATTAAAATAACCTGGGCCGGCAATGCATTTATTTTTGTACAAGCTATATCAATCAAAATGTTTCTCGCACATCCACAGATTATCCCACGTGTATTTACAAAATACGCGCTTGTGACGTGTAACAAATGTGAGCTTGTGAAATCATTATGCTTTTTTCTTAGGATATTTTTTAAAAGAAAATTGCTCGGGTGTTTTCAGCTTCAAACAATGAGCGTAGGCTGTGAACCTGAAGTGTGTTTGAAAAACTAAAGCAACATTTCGTAACCTTTGCTTTTCCGCGGTACGAACATTATCTGACAGTTTGTGTGAGCGACGCGGGAAAGTCTTTGTAATTTATCTGTATTTTCTATTCATTCGTATATATGACGTAACTGCTGAGTGAGTAATGCTCGAGATTTGTGTCCCTGACGTAATTTATACTGAACACACTGTGTGTGTGTGTTGTGTACGTCTGATAGCTATTCTCTGAATTATTGTTATGCCAACACTGATTAAGAGGAACGACTGTCGCGAATTGAACTTTACTGCTTATTGTATTACTGTTATCATTTTAACTGCACCACATTACACTAATCGATTTATGCCTAAACCATTATAATAATTATTTTAACAAATGGAAGCGTTTGTTTTTAAACATTTTGCCTGTTATTCTTATCTCTGAAGCGTATTCTCAGAAGTCGTATCTCCTGCACTCGAAAACAATCTAAAACCTCGTGCCAAATGATGCTGTGGCTTTTCCAGACTCTTTAAATGTTTACGAACTGTTTCAAAGATTCTTACAAAGTATAATAGTAGTTTTATTGTTGTTTTTCATGCGATGTTTATTCTGTGATAAAGTGCACTTAGATGATTTAGAGGTAGGCTCTCTAATTCTCTAATTATTTAGTCATTTATACCTAGAACCAAGGACCATGAGAGGCTTTCGTCAATAACAAAATATTTCACGTCAAATATATTGGTTTGATGATTCATTTATTGTTTTTATATTTCGCAGGTACGTACAAAGGACACGATGGGCGGGTATTGGGAGCCATCTCGCATATGCTAATGTAAGTAGGTACCTTCAATTGAAATGTCTCGCAGTGTTTAAAAAAACTTGTCATTGTTACCGGCGGGCGCATCATGCACCGCTCATGTTATCCTGTGTCGCGCACAATGCTACAAACAACTATCGGACATTACTTCTATATGTGCGACGCGATACAATCAACATTGCGTGCTTATCGAGCTCTCTACATTACAAATTACACACGTTCGCAATTATACTCGAAACCCGCTTTTGATTGATATCTCTCATTGTGCCTAAGCTTACACTGTAATCGCTAAAATCTGTAATAACAACTTGACTTCAAAACAACGCGAAAGAACCATGAACACGACGAAGTAACTTTTTTTAACATTATAGGTTTCGTCTTCCTCTTGATGAAGAGTTAGGCGCCCAAATAAAGTGATTTATTACTTTTGAACATCATTTTGAAAATGCTAACTATGTATAATAATGTATTAAATAGTTAAGCAATATATCTGGAGCAAATGCTATTTAAACTGCGTAGATAGATGTAGTCAATGTGTGCAACACGTGCAGTTACAAATCAAAATGTAAATTGAAAAAAGAGAATATAGGTATCTTGGGTTTATTTAATTACACCAGTTTGTAAAACGATGTTCTATAATTCCCTATAAGTATAACATAAATAATATAATTGTATAATTAATATTATTTCGAGATTTCAGCAAGTATCCATTTTGACTTTGTATGTACATGGTGTTGTGATGAATTTTAAGCAATTTAAATCTAGTGTCTATTTTTAAATGCAATCTGTATGTCATCTAATTAAACAAAGTTCAGGCAGCGAAACTAAAACTTCCTCGTAGTGACCCTAATTATCTTCTGTTGACGATATACAGATGTTCCTTTGTGTCAAAAATACAAGAAGTAATTTTAACAAGCTTAATATTGTAGCCAGCTTCAATATGCATGCCTATGTAATGTTCCAAGTATACAACTGTGGTCGACTGCCCAGTGCCCAGTGCAGGCATTGTTAAAGAATTTAGCCCTTGGCTATGTGAAATGTGAATGAATGCGTGACTTTCGATGTCGATTTGTTCGTGTGTACATCACTGCAAATTCCATTACTGCCTAGCAACGAGCTGCACTGAATGCATTTTTCTTATACTTTAGTGCTTTTCTTTGTTTGTCTGACGTTTATGATGCGTTTTATCGTTTTTAATATCTTAAAAAGCGGCTGTTCATGTTCAAGAAATCCCATAAGACCTCAGCATAATTCATTTACAATTATGCATAAAGTATTTAAATGAGTCTTTGATGGGTCTGCGACTTGTTGTCGTCTGTCGGCGCCAGACTTCATTGTAACTTTTATTAGCCTTGTTCGGTGAGTGAACCAACGATCATTTATTAGTATCCATCCACTGATTGTTTCCAGTTGCCATCCCACGTGACTTATAAGTCATGCTTTCTAGTCTGTTCATTGAGAAATGATTAGGTCTTTGTATGAAATCTATCAAATTAGCACTTCAACCTTATTACAGTTTTTGTAATTGACTGTCGGCCCTCAGACTAGCTAAATCCGTCTACAGATAATTGTGTAAGATGACAATGATTGCAATGGCAGCAGCTCTAGGAGTCGTGTGACTGTCAAAACACGAACTAGTGCTGATGAGCGTAACAGCTGAGCGTCAGCTGGCGGCCTCGCTCTCGCAACGCTTAACTAAATATCGCCCTGTTGGCTGAGTTCATCGCCTAAACCATCCACGTTACGTAGGTATGCATGTATATTATAGACTAGGCTATTGAAGCTCCCGGCTACGGACCGCCGAGCGCCGAGCAGACGTGCGTTCACGACAATTGAGGGGCCACGCCGATTGGAGATCGCCTCTGGAACGTATGAGGCGCACAATCTAATGAAATTCTACGAACGTTTCGTCTCAATAACTGCCTGTTGCAATTACCGGTTGCTCATTTCAAATTTTCTTTTCATTCGCAACGCATACATTGTAGCGTAACTTAGAATTATATTTAATGCCGGTTGGTTTATTGTAAATAACTTAAACCAATTTCCTTAACCTGATATTTGACACGAAAATAATTAAGTTCCCTGTTTTTTTTGTCTAACAAATTATTACGCCTATGTGTTGTAAACGTCGAAAAGGATGTAGTCGATACGCCAGTCACTGTACTGAGATGCGAAGTATGCAAAAAAGCGAGTAATTAAAAGGTTGACAGCGAAGGCCGCCAGTTCCGCGTGGTGTCGTAACATTGCGCCTGCGCTGCGCACCACACCGCGCCGGCGCGGGCGCAGCGCAGGCCGCTCACCTCGCCGTCTGCGGGTCACGGCGTACCTTCGATTCCTTTCTAAAGTGCTTTCTATATCTTACACACTCGCGACGCTTCCGAGCTTCGTTTTACCTTCACGCTTCACGCCAGTCTCATCTTTCTACTCAACTTATCAGGTTACAATGCGAAATTTTCTGTTTAGGAGTATGTCGTATTGTATGCGGATGCAGTCGGTCTCTCTGGTCGCCGTCGCTGCGTCGCACCGCGGTCCAGTTATCTAGCGTAGTGTGTGTGCTGCGCATGCATTCTACATCAGCATTCCAATAGCGGCGCGTCATCCTCGATTGTGCTCCGATGCTTTAGGTATTTAGGATTCGAGCTGACTACACCGACCCCCTTTGTTCTGGTGCAGTTTTGTAATACATCGACACAGCAATAGCAATCTTAGTTCCAACACTGCATTTTGCAAGATGATAAATAACTCGACGAAAGAATACCTATCATTATTAAAACGAAATCGAAAGTGTGCGATGTTGCACAAGTCTATTGTCCTCACCTCGGTGGAGTGTTATCATGTAATTCATTCGCAGTTCTCGACTCCCGTCAGAGGGGCACTTTAATTAAAGCTATGGCGATATAAATCCTATGGCACGTCGTCGGCAGTTAGAAAGTGCGCGTGATGTAACAATGCAACGCTCCCCGACTCTCAGGCTCGGAACGTGAACGTGATCGATCTCTTCATTCTACCACTAGTTGCGTTGCAAGATGTCTTACTATCTGTTTATGTTGTGTCGCTCCGAGGTGGAGGACCATTGTTGTTATAACATTCGTATTGTTATTCACGTCCTTACCGTCGGTCAAATCCAAGTCAAATTAGCCACAACTTAATCCCAATATAAAAAGTAATGGTCTCTACCGTGGTGTAAATTGGTTTAGTTTATAGCGCAGTGAAGGGCGTGTAGAGCGTTGTTTCGACCCAGTGATCCGCATGACGCGCCGAGACTTCCGGGGTCATGTCGTAACAACAGACGCGCGACAGGTGACACTAGGGCTTTCAATACCGGTATTACGGGATCCCGTAATACCGTGATCACGGATATATTTTGGTCTTTTTTCAATACCGGTATTGACGAGCCAATACCGTGATTACGGTATTACAATCTTTTTATAATTTTAATTATTGTGGTTTGTTGTAATAAGTAGCAGGAAGTTGTATTAAATAAGATAAATAACTACGTACTCGTAAGATGTCATCATCATCCTCCGAGCCTTTTTCCGCCAATCTACTTGGCAACTTGGCAGGGACTCCAGAACAGACCAGATTTCAACCGAGTCAAAGGCCTTCTCATAGTTCTCATAGTCCACAAATGCTAGACACAGGGGCTGATTATACTCTTCGGTCTTCTGTATAATCTGCCGCACTGTGTGGATGTGGTATATGGTGCCGTATCCGCTCCGAAACCCAGCCTGCTCCGGTGGTTGGAATTCGTCGAGTATTCGCGCAAGTCGGTTCGTGATCACTCTTGAGAACAGCTTATATACGTGGCTTAGGAGGGAAATGAGTCGATAGTTCTTCAGCAGGGTTTTGTCTCCCTTTTTGAAGAACAGGACGACAACACTCCTACTCCACGCCTCTGGAGTTCTCCCTTCAAACAGGACGGCGTTAAAAAGCTTCTGGAGCTCCCCCAGTAGCTCTAGAATCCTCATTTCCGGATCAGGTCGAGATGCATGCGATGCGTATAACCGGCCATAGAAGTTTTCCACTTCCGAAAGGACTGCCGGCACCGAAGAAATGACTTCTCCACTTGTTGTGGTCAGCTTCGTCATGTGGCTTCTTCCAAGAGATTGTACGAACACCTTTGACTCCCGATTCAGCTCAATTGCTCTTTCAATGTCAAGAGTATTGGAGCACCGTAGGTCGTGTCGTACGTGCTTGTTGATCTCTTGGTTTAGAGCCCGCTTAGCTGACGAAGTGACAGGCGGGTTTTCACGTCGTTTCTTCATAAGCCCTAATGTCTCTTCCGAAAGCTTTGATTTCTTGCCCTTACGCTGCTTGTTACAGAATATCGACCCTTCCTCCCTGAGGATCTGAACCACATATTCGTGGTTCTGGTGTCGTTTCCAACGTCTGTTGTGGTTTCCACGGCGGCAAATTTGACTGGAAAGTTTCAGATCCTGAAATGGTTTGGAGCAGTGTTGGTCGGAGCCTAGCCTTCATCAGACGAAAACGTTCGGCCTTGAAGTTGATATTCAGAGAGCCTCGGACAAGTCGGTGATCGCTACCGGTGTTAACGTCTCTGACTATGTGCTTCTTGTTCGTCATGATGAAGTCAATCTCATTTTTAGTCATAGTGTCGGGGCTATGATTGGACGCTTTTTAAACTAAAGGATTGTGTTTTAAAAGTTGTATTCGATCTAAAATTAAACCCCGATTTCAAATTAGACGAATTCGATTTGACAATATTAAAAAATATTTACAACAGCCTTTCTGTAGTCAAAGTAACTGTATTAAAAATTTGAAAACGGGATGCCAATTTACTAAAAGCGGATATTGCTCTAAAATTTATGTTGACGAAACTAGATGGTCAAGCTTGCAAGCAATGACTTAAGTCAAAATCTTGTAAAAGCACTTCGAAGACGCATAAAGGAGCTATCTGGAATATTGCAATATTAGCATGACCGACAATACCGTGATCACGTGATCACGGTATTGAAATTTTTAATACCGGTATTGATACCGGAATTGAAAAAATCCGGTATTTGAAAGCCCTAGGTGACACACACACGCACCTCTTACTCACCAAAACATTAACATACACTTTTATGTTGTTATCTCAAAGACACAGCCACATCATCAGAAACTTCACCAAAAAACGTTTTTTTTTAAGATTTAACTAAGCACTAAAAAAGTATGGACATAAATGAGGTAATCTAAATAACACGATAATGGTACCTGCATGCGAAATCGCTTATTTCGATGGTAGATAAGCGATACTAGCCAAACATGGTTGTTTTACGAACCACTTACGCAATTTTTACGTCACCCCATGACATATTAACGTCATGACTTTTATATGGTGAACGTAGGAGAAATTACTTACGCTTAGAATATAACACCAATAAAAATAATACGTAAGTTACAAGTTGTAGATACTTTGATACCTCCAGAATTACCGAGGTTTAATCAGAATTTTCACTTTAACAATAAATATGTTCGTAAATACGTGGTGTATAATTCAAAACAACCTATTATAAAATATACAAATCATAGTGAACTAATAATTATTTTTAATTTGTTCCTACAATATAAACCTTAATCCCTATAATTCCTTATAGTAAACAAATCAATGCACTAATTAAATATTTCTGAAAATTGACTGTAAACTAAGTACTTATTTCAATTTAAACAACAAGTTTAAAATTAGTGTAAAATCATTATTATTCCTTTATATACCAAACAGCGTAAGAAATAAATATAATTAACTTAAACTCGAAAAGAAACCACGTAATCCTCTAGATATTAAAAAATCAATATCTTATCATTTGAATATACATATAAATAAGACATTCATGTAATTAAAAATGAAGTTTCAATAAAAAATATGTCTCTTTAATCCACCACTTTGATTATCAAGATTAGATATCCTAAAATAAACTTATGCAGTGGTAGCAGGTATAATTATTACTTAAAATTTAAACAACTTACATTCATTTTGTATTTTAGATTTCTAATGAAATAAGCTGTGCCTTTGTACTATCTGTTCTATTTTTCTTCTTCTCTGTATTCTGTGTGTGTACATAAATTGTTAAATAAATAAATAAATTCATACTTTTAACATTAGTATAAAAAGACACACTGTATACATTGATATAAAAAAATAATGTTTAATAATTTTGTTAGTATACATTACGCCATTTGCGCATTTATTTGGCCTAGTGCGCATGTGGTTTGACATGTTAATTGCACATGCGCACTTTACCAAAAATCATGACATAGTGTTAATTTAGCTATGTGTTTTTGTTTAAAACCGTACTTACGAGCACCAGATAATATTTGTTTTTGTTTAATAATAACTAACCTGAAAAGAAAAGGTATCATTTTTTTAAGCCGCCAATGCCTTTATGCATTTCTCGAACAATGCCATTATAGTTAAAACTGTATTTTATCTTTTACCGTCTATAAAGATCAGACATTCATACGCCTGGCTGATGGGAATGTATGAAATGAATAGAAATAAACGAATAATGAAGTGGTCCATTACCAACCGGACCAGACTCGTCATACAACTGACCCAACCGATCTGCATACATCTATTTCGCTTTGTGGGACGTTCCATTTACGACTGCGACTGGTACACACAACTAGGGCTTTCAAATACCGGATTTTTTCAATTCCGGTATCAATACCGGTATTAAAAATTTCAATACCGTGATCACGTGATCACGGTATTGTCGGTCATGCTAATATTGCAATATTCCAGATAGCTCCTTTATGCGTCTTCGAAGTGCTTTTACAAGATTTTGACTTAAGTCATTGCTTGCAAGCTTGACCATCTAGTTTCGTCAACATAAATTTTAGAGCAATATCCGCTTTTAGTAAATTGGCATCCCGTTTTCAAATTTTTAATACAGTTACTTTGACTACAGAAAGGCTGTTGTAAATATTTTTTAATATTGTCAAATCGAATTCGTCTAATTTGAAATCGGGGTTTAATTTTAGATCGAATACAACTTTTAAAACACAATCCTTTAGTTTAAAAAGCGTCCAATCATAGCCCCGACACTATGACTAAAAATGAGATTGACTTCATCATGACGAACAAGAAGCACATAGTCAGAGACGTTAACACCGGTAGCGATCACCGACTTGTCCGAGGCTCTCTGAATATCAACTTCAAGGCCGAACGTTTTCGTCTGATGAAGGCTAGGCTCCGACCAACACTGCTCCAAACCATTTCAGGATCTGAAACTTTCCAGTCAAATTTGCCGCCGTGGAAACCACAACAGACGTTGGAAACGACACCAGAACCACGAATATGTGGTTCAGATCCTCAGGGAGGAAGGGTCGATATTCTGTAACAAGCAGCGTAAGGGCAAGAAATCAAAGCTTTCGGAAGAGACATTAGGGCTTATGAAGAAACGACGTGAAAACCCGCCTGTCACTTCGTCAGCTAAGCGGGCTCTAAACCAAGAGATCAACAAGCACGTACGACACGACCTACGGTGCTCCAATACTCTTGACATTGAAAGAGCAATTGAGCTGAATCGGGAGTCAAAGGTGTTCGTACAATCTCTTGGAAGAAGCCACATGACGAAGCTGACCACAACAAGTGGAGAAGTCATTTCTTCGGTGCCGGCAGTCCTTTCGGAAGTGGAAAACTTCTATGGCCGGTTATACGCATCGCATGCATCTCGACCTGATCCCGGAAATGAGGATTCTAGAGCTACTGGGGGAGCTCCAGAAGCTTTTTAACGCCGTCCTGTTTGAAGGGAGAACTCCAGAGGCGTGGAGTAGGAGTGTTGTCGTCCTGTTCTTCAAAAAGGGAGACAAAACCCTGCTGAAGAACTATCGACTCATTTCCCTCCTAAGCCACGTATATAAGCTGTTCTCAAGAGTGATCACGAACCGACTTGCGCGAATACTCGACGAATTCCAACCACCGGAGCAGGCTGGGTTTCGGAGCGGATACGGCACCATATACCACATCCACACAGTGCGGCAGATTATACAGAAGACCGAAGAGTATAATCAGCCCCTGTGTCTAGCATTTGTGGACTATGAGAACTATGAGAAGGCCTTTGACTCGGTTGAAATCTGGTCTGTTCTGGAGTCCCTGCCAAGTTGCCAAGTAGATTGGCGGAAAAAGGCTCGGAGGATGATGATGACATCTTACGAGTACGTAGTTATTTATCTTATTTAATACAACTTCCTGCTACTTATTACAACAAACCACAATAATTAAAATTATAAAAAGATTGTAATACCGTAATCACGGTATTGGCTCGTCAATACCGGTATTGAAAAAAGACCAAAATATATCCGTGATCACGGTATTACGGGATCCCGTAATACCGGTATTGAAAGCCCTACACACAACCTATAATAGTTACCCTACTCACTGTTCAGTTACACGAAGCCATTAACATATTTAACATCTTAATTTAGTTTGTTTCCAGACGAGTTCTTAAGTGATAATTGGTCACCCTCCCCACCAAGTCCCTGATATAAATGATAAAAACCGGCCAAGTGCGAGTCGGACTCGTGCACGAAGGGTTCCGTAAATTACAGTTAAATCAACCTATCTCAAAAACTATAAGAGATACTTTGATCAAACCAAAAATCGTTGAAAGAGTTAATTAGCATGCATCACCTCTATTTTTTTTAGAATTTTATACCCCGTAGTTATAAAAATAGAGGGGGGGGGACATACTTTTTACGACTTTGAGAGCTGATATCTCAAAAACCGTTCACTTTAAGAAAAATGTTTTTTAGAAAACTTTATATCATTTTAAAAGACCTTTCCATTGATACCCCACACGGGTATGTACATCGAAAAAAAAAATTTCATCCCTCAGTTACATGTATGGGGGGCCCCACCCCCAATTCTTTTTTTTACTATTTAGTGTCATATTTTTGTAGCGGTTCATACAACACATATTCCCATCAAATTTCATCACTGTAGTACTTATAGTTTCCGAGTAAATCGGCTGTGACAGACGGACAGACGGACAGACGGACAGACGGACATGACGAAACTATAAGGGTTCCGTTTTTGCCATTTTGGCTACGGAACCCTAAAAACTGCACTCTTCGACTCTATTACGATTTATCTATAGACACACATAACGAGATTACATGCTCACTGATGTCAGTTACATTAAAAGTATTTGTAATAAGTTCACTTACTTTTATTGATTTTTTATGTAAATAACACATTTAGCAATAAGCGAGTTTATCTCTGGTAGATAATAATGTCGCAATAGGCCTGCATGCTACGGTCGCTAACACGCTTGCTCCACATGCTCGTGGAAAATATTGTAGCCCACCGAAACATTCGCTTTCCCACTAGTAACCAATCATATTCTTGTTTATAATGCAATCAAAATTTGTAATAAAGCAATGAATAATCATAAAAATATCCAACAGCTTTTTTAATGACGCAAGAACCAACAAATCAAAAATTGATGATGATTGTGTTACGTCATAGAATAAATGTTAATTCCAGTCAGTGAGAGTTAACGCTATCAATAAACATAACACGTATACAGCCCTACGTCACAAAATTTCAATATTCAATTACTAGGTAACACATTTCGTAACATTTTTCATGCTGATACTCTAAAAAGCTTTTAAATAGTCTCATCGATAAGGCATTGTTGAGCTCGGTAGAACAATGAGAGAAATTCACACATTATGTCGGGGTACGGAGCGGTTTTGCAAGATGCCCGTGGCTAACGATGTTCGTGCTAAATAATAAATATAACAACACAAAGTTACATAAGCTGAATCTTCATCACGACTGCGCGCAGGCTGACCACTGAAATATAAGCGAATACAGGTACATAGTCTGTAAAATGTCTGCCATTCTCATAAGACGATTTTTTCACTGTCTTCGTATTATATTCAACGTTGCAATTACGTGTCGCGTCGGTATCAAATATAAATCACTGGTGTATTACCACTTTTCCTACGCTATATTTTTCTGAATCACTTGCAACATTTAGAATGATTTACAACTGTCTAGAAGCCGTTAAACAACAAACTGTACTAAAATCGTGCAGACTTATCTATTGAATGTAAATTACTAATGAATGATAGACTAAATACTTCCTGTTTTACGTACTAGTTGTTCGAGCTATGAACGTTTTCGGTAAGCGCATGTAATTAATTGTCATTATAAAGTTCTAAATCAAACTGGATGTACACTTGTGCGATCCGTCGGCAACTGGTTTATTGACATTCAGTCCAGCTACCGCGCACTCAAATGAATCTTAATTCTCTCTAATCGCGTTGAATACGTATACCTGCCTATGTTTTATGTATAATGATGACGGTTAAATATACAATAGACTAACAATATGTGTGCCAAATTCTACATCCGATTTAACATATTCAAAAACAACGGATGAAACTTAAAATATCGAGAAAATAAACAATGCGTGCATGATTTTCTCTCGTCGTTGGTTGCTGGAGGTCTGGCTGGTGACATCATGTTCTTTGACCGGATGAATAAAACAGAAGGCGACTTGGATATCTAACTATGTGTGAAATTTAAATCAGCTTTGGCTACACGGCCGGCTCGGCGACGGCGCGGCATGCATTAGCCACGACTCCACAAGTCGCGATCGCTGCTTCTCAACTCTTGTTACCGACAAACATTTTATCATCACGTACCTGTTGTGCACAAGTGCCCATAAAACTTACAGCGATCGACGTTAGTAATAAAGTTAAAATGCGCGAAACATTCAATTACAGCATGTTTTTAATTTGCTAATAACTTGAGCTATGGGAATTCCAAGCTCAGCTTTCTGGGTGAGGTGTGCCCGCAGGAGTACAATAGTAAGCTTGTGGAAGGTCATTGCCGCCGGGGCGTGCTCCCGCTGCGGGCTCGACCCTCACTAGTGTGCCGTAATTACACTTCCCTGATTACCGCACCATTGACCACTGGATAACAAGAGCGTACGTGGCGATCGCTTAGTAGACCAACCCATGCACGCGTGTTTACTTCATGACAAACCAATGTTTTGTGAAATTGCCGCTTATACATCTATGAGAAATGTAACGAATTGTTCTACGCGATAGCAATTATCCTGGTGGGGACATTGCATTGGCTTAATTATGCTGGCGCATTACCAGTGGTGAGTTGTCGGCGCCGGCGCAGCGCGGGTGGGGGGCGCGCCGTGTAATCCGCGACTGCTTTCGCGTGGGAGCTGCACCTGCCCTCGTCTCTATTTAGACGACGTACCTACAATTACGATAAATTAACATGCTTATGTGTTTTTGCTTATTGCGCATTCTCACCGCTATCGCGAATGCTATTGTGCATGCTATACCGAAAGCTGGTATTTCGTCGTTAGCGTTCATTCAATATTGAAATGTTCTGGCACTTGCTTTAAGAGACCATTTGGATTTATACACGAATGCATTCTATTGGCTTGGACTCTCAAACGGGTTTTGGAATTTAGATTTACGGCGATGTTCAGGTAGCAATGACAGTGGATAACAAATGATGTGTGATAGGGTGAAATAGGTTGAATGTACGTCGACCGCACTTTATCTATGCGGTGCGGCTCCACTCTGGAGAGTAACCGCAGCGCGTGCGTCGGCTCCAAGCTTTTACACATCGCCCGCGTACCGCCGCCCCGCCCGGAAATAGAACCGAATTAAACTATAATCGAGTGCCACGGTGCCACCGTACCGCCATACGTTAGCGTCAGGCTATGAAATGATGGGCCGACAGCGGTACAACTTAATTGATGGATTAATTATGACCCTATCTTGCTCCGAAAGTCATAATACCAGGATATATCAAAAAGATTTTGATGAAAAATGAACTTATCAGAAAAAAATGCCTTTATGGACGCCAAATACTGTGAAGAATCTCAAATTTCGTGCTAGCTTTTGTGTAAAGGCTAACTTTCTTTATGTATTTCATTTCTCCGTATTACATCCCAGTATCATGCCAGGCGGTTTCCACGTAGCTTTTTGGTTGCTAGTACCACTTTCAAAGTTATAGGTAATCTATCATTCCTTTCGCGTAACACTCCACATTCCTCAAAAATTCTCTTGTTCGCTGCATTTAGTACTATTTCCTTCATAGATTTGTGCATGAGCACTCTGGCACAGTCATATACAGCGTGGACTATCTACGAATTGTGGTATTTATTTACTTCTATTTTATGTGTTTCATTATCAGTATCAATTCAATTGAGTCATATTTGAGCATGGTGTTCATTTAGGTCACACAGGTTATCAGCCAACATAACTGATATCTGTACTTGCTTGAATGTAATACTCATTCATATTACTTTATTTAAACTTACTACAATATCTCTATTAATGTTACCCTTATCGTCTCTTGTGGTTATCATATTTTATTGTTAATGTTGACATTTGCTCGTCAGTGGGATAATGTAATGTCATTATCCTCCTCTTTATTGCTCAAATCTGTTATGCTGGTCTCCGCAAGTCCAATTCGCTTCAATTTATCGGCCTAATGCAGAAAGCCTTAGTTCATTAGATTGTGGAGTAGCTGAACCTTACATTTGCTATACAAGATTCTAACTATGGACCGATAAATTATCGACTGATGGATCAAATCACCCTGACTTTAGCAAAAGCTTTAGTGAATTGGGTATTTAGGCACTAGATTAGATGAATATTATATCGCAGCAGTTACTTTATTCAAGTCAGGTTGTATGAAGAGGATAAGGGTTACACTGAAAATATCGCATATCCTATTGTCTCGCTTCAAACTTCAGCGGCTGTCAATTATGATGCCTACCTACGTAATATTGTTAATACCTTGTTTATCTCATAACGCAATGGGGTAATCGTAGAGTTCCGCTGCCCACGCCTCGTTGGGCCGATCGATGGCAGTCCATCAATGGTGTCTTACTTCTCCTCTGCAGCTATTAATAGTTCTTCATGAAGGCGAGTCCATTCATGTCGTTCGCGTGAATGGAGTCCATTAAGGGCTGCTAAGCTAATTGACCGGCGCGGCCACAACGGGGACACGCGACCTACGTATACTTACGTACACAAAGGTACACGTATTGTAACCACTCGGATTGTTAGCGTGCCATACGTCATTTGTTAATTGTAACCAGCTTACGTCGAGATTTGATTACGTGAACACGTATCCATTAAATTGGCTTAAACCGCAAATGGTAAAAGATATGCTACGGAATTTTCCCTTGATTGCGTAAGTAATTGCAGCAATTTGCATTTTCTCGAGAAAATGTAAGATCATGTCCTGTTGGTAATCACTGTTTTATTCATATCGAAAGTTAAGTTCGTGTCTGTGTTTTGAAAGTCGCCTTTTCTATTTGCATTTGAAAAACGTTTTGTCATATCCAAATCTTTTCTAACTTGTGTCAATAGGAGGGACAAACTGTTTTGTAGAAATAAAAATAATGCAAATACAAGAACTGCCACCTACGTGTAAATAGAACGTGTGAACTATATTCAAACGAAAGCTTCTAGGAAAATCCGTTTAATTATTTATTTGTTGTTCAGAAACTGATAAAGCATAATAATGTCGCGACTAGCAAGCCACTGCTCCACAAATGAGTAAATAGATCAGCATATACTTGCAGCATGTTAACTATCTTATCATGTGAGTTAAGAGGCTACTATTTTAAGAAATTCGTTTTTAGAGCACAATTTGGAATTCCAGAATGTTGAAGAAGCAAAATTCGAACTTTTTTAATATAAGTACTTACTCAACCCATTCGGAAGAAGTCTTATCAAAACAAAACTCCAGAACCAACAAAATTAGGGATGCATCATGCTGATTAATTCTTCATAAAGTAACTGAGGTGGAAAATCAAGGATCGGGATGGAATAACAAAGGACTGAGTGTAGGATGATTTGTAGACCAAGTATTTTTGTATACTGCGAGGTGGGTGCGGATTGAGAGAGGGTGTGAGGGGGGGGGTGGGGTAGGGTTCTGCGCTATCTGACAGCGGAAAAGGCGCCGTATCCTGCTGAAGATAAGCGCTAGCCTCATCTGCCGCCAAGCTGAGCCTCACAGCCGCTCAATGGGACAAGCTTTGTTCTTTAAAAACTGCGTAAGAGGCCCATGGATAAATGTACTGTCTGTGTCTGCTATATATTTTCTGTTAAGTGTGATCGAGGGATCTTGATAACTTGCTTACTTGGCTTTAGAAGAAGTTACTATACCAATTAAGTAAACTAATAACAAGTATTCAATTATGATAACTTAAACTGTTATGTTATGTAATAGATAACAATAATATACTTGTGTATTGAATGTGTATTCCTATTCAAAACAGGACTTCCTAAACACGAAGCGCTGTACAAATTCAACTTCATTGACAAAGTTAGTGATTAGCGCTACACCACATGTAAACTTTGTTGTGATTCCACGAATCCACCTATTCATTTTGGTTTCAATTTACCATTGACATGCCGTGCTGTGAGCTCTGACGGCTTATCCGCGGCGGATATACAAATCCGATAAACGATCTGTCCACACCATCAGTTATCAATTCAATTCTATTATTTTTTCAATGTAAAGCGCCAAAAACTGCTATTAACTCCTCACGCCATGTTTTCAAAGAGATAATAAAGTTGTTCGCTAATCGCGTTCCAACAAATGCACATTATCTCAGTATGTTTATTGTGCTGTAAAATAAAATGTTTACATTATGTGCCGATTTGTTTCCATGACGATTGACATTTCAACTGGCGGCGTATCCGGCTGTAATCAATATTAAAAAGAAAATAATGTACGCTTGATAGCGGCTTTATAGATTTAAATATTAAATTAACATCATGTTATCTCCTTTGTTTATAAAACTATCAAAAGATCCAACGTTTTTTTTGTCTAAGGCCAGTTACCTAACTTTGGAGGCATAATATTATATGTGTTATAAATGGTCTTAAACCGATTATCCTCCCTCTGAAACGCCCACTTCAAGTAACAATAGCTAATAATTTGGCATATTGAGAAACTTCATCGTCTCCAAAATTCTGAATGAATACTCAGTGTCGTAATTTCCATGACTGCAATCAGTTTCAAACTGAAAAGGCAATAGGGAAATAATCTTCTAATAACTATGGAATACAATGTATGATATCCAAATCAGTTCAATTCTGAGTAGGTATGATTGGTCTGCTAATTCTATTGTTACGTTGAAGCTTGTTGTACGCAATAGAAATCAATTTCAAAACTTCTGCGGTGACTTTATTATCTCTCTGTCATGTAACTTTTGTTTTCCTGTGTGTTATTTTGTAATTCGAAAGTGTACTGCTAGAGAATTATCATTTTCCTTTGTTTGATTGTTCAGGATGCTTGTGTTGGGTATATGCTGCTTTAATGTAAAAAAATCTTTTGAAAAACTTGTAAATTAACACCATGTAAACGCATACGAGGCACTAGTCATACGGCACATTCAAGCAAATTAATATCAAGCGCAGTCGCGGGCAACAACTAGTAATACATAAAACTAGGTATGTTCGATGCTAATGACATTTTTTCACATTGGCTTGTATGTGATTGCGTGTGCGCATACCATACTGCGCATTGTAAATAATGTATGCGGCATAGTTCGTGCTCCATTTACGTTATCACGGCGGTAAATTAAAATTATGCTCATTATTTACGACATGTGTGAGATTGCCAATAGATAGTTAGACGGAACACGCGTTCACAACTAAGTTCCAGGTTTTATTACTGAATCGACAAGCTAATTCTTCTTTTGGAATATATGACCGTATTAGTAAATGTTATCTATCAGGCTTTCTCTCTGATTGAATTCCCATCTATATCCGTCTTAGGTCCTTTCAGTGATGTAATATGGAAATACCAATTAATTACCTATCTGTATTGTTGTTTTCCTCGTATTGCGTAGATAACAATTATTGAAGCAATAATGTTGTTATTAATGAATTTGTGTAAAGTTGCGATAATATGTAATAGGTATCCCACGACGGCAATATGTGTCATCGATTGTTCCAAGCATTTATAAATGTGGAATGATTCTGTGCAAACGACCGTTACGCGTATACACATATGTATAGTGCGTTTGTATGAGTAAACAATGTTAGTGTGAACAGCATTTGCTTGATTGATATTCAGTTCAGCCGCGGAACGAGACATGATGCCGGGCGACGCTACTCGCGACGATCGAATCGTGGCTTCTAGTGCACGAATGATTCGGAGGTCGATGTACGACCCCTCCCAACATGGCGATAGACAAGCTTTGTCCATATCTAGTGCCTAAATTAAATTATTAAGACGCGTAATATCTCCCGCTTCGAATCAACAAAAATAACCCGAATTTTGTGCTCTTTGTCGATGTGGGGTATTGATTTTCATTCGGCTTTCGACTGATTCAATTTTCTGATATCGAGTACCTACACAAAAATATATTCATTTGGAGTGAAAGTTTGCAGACACGTGATAGACGTATTTTCCAGTAGTGTGATTACCTCTTCTAACTACACTTAAGTAGACGTCTTTGAAAAGTCAAGAGTTCAATCAATCGAGCGACGTTCTCTATCAGGCATGGACTCGGTGCAGCGATTGTTCGAAACCGAACCGCGGATCGTTCATTCATTCCTGTGAACACTATTGAACCGTTATCTTTACTATAATTAGACGGATCCTTACAGTTGATTACATAATAGTAATTACTTATACGTTGAGTGGCATATCGTATGGCATTCATTCATGATGTTCGAGGTGTAGGTGTCGAAGTTTTAGCGAGAGGATTGCTTTTCACGAATTTAATGCTGTAGAATCATTGCCATCTTTAGTAGGAATCATTTGACTACTGTGTAAAATGCAGCTATGGAGGTGGAGAAAAGTTGTTGACATTTAACACTTTAATATGGGAATTACACCTTCGTTGCAACGCCCACAAGATCCTTTCGCCCGCGCGAAAATTAAATATGGCAGTTACATTAAGCATTTTAATCTAGGTTCTATTTGCGTCAACAACTTAACCTTTATGTAGCAACATTATCAAAACAATTGTAACATTATTTATAACATTTGTAACGAGAACGTTTTTAAATATGGTTGAACTTTACCCTTCAGATTACAGTTTCGTCAAATTATTATTTCGAAATATCAGTTCATTTTAACGATGTCGACCACGAACTTTGAACTCGATTTTGGAAAACAAAAATTATGTTAGGTATTCACGAAAGATATTAATAAAATATTATGTCTTTAGTTTTTGGGGTAAAACCCTTGAAGTGGTCTCAACTTTGACTGGAAACCTGTTTTTTTACGATCTTGATTTGCATAGCTCTAGATTTAGCTTTGAAGTATAAAGGATAGCGGCATTCTAAAACCGTAGCTGAAACAAAAGAACCCGACACACAGAGCCCCTGACTTGGGCCTTCTAAATTACAGGTCCATGAGTCATCGCCGTCTGGCTTCCATGTTAGGCACTAAAGCTACTTTCTGTATGTACGTCATTATGTCCATTTTGTTGTGCAAATTTAAATATTAACAGAATTCGTAGAAATACTGTGTGTCTACGCGCTTCTGTTGCTAACGAAGCGCCAGGACACGTTTTGTATGGAGGCCAGTCTTTATGCTCGAAGGAGTTTTTAATTAACTTATTAGCTATAGTTATTGGCTCCATATTTCTTTATTTCATCGTGATCCTTGTCAAGTATTTTATTCCTTAATTCGGTAAGCAAATGGGTCTCCTGACTTCTGTTCAATACAATGTATCGCTTTATAATAAGCGAGCAATCAATTTAAATTTCAATTCACATCCACAAAAAAGATGGATGCGTTTCTTCAATTTGGATACGCGGTCCTAAAACGGTTGCAATAAATTAAAAGCTGTCAATTCGAGGACGACGATCGACCAGTCTTTATGTATGTACTTATTTATTTCTGTGAACAGCTTATGTACAAGGTTATAGGCATATGGCCTATGCTATCAGTAGACATTTATTTTTTAGACCAGTCTATATTTGTAATCGGTTTTCCTGTTGTTTTTGTCAACTTTGTTGCTTTACCGTTTAAGTGTAAGTTAAGTTTACAGATAAAGGACAGAACGGTAAAACAGGGTGAATAGTTGCTTACATAGTTGACTTTTGAGCTCCTGTTTTTAACATACTTTGTCATCAATATGTTTTGATAGGTTTTTCACACCCTTCACCTTTTGTTTTTGGAGCTTCAAAGCTAGGAACAATAAGGAGTCTCAATTTAAAGTATGGCCACACTAAATCTATTTGGTTTGTTCTCTCTGGTCTTACAAATAGAAACTGCAAAGCCAACATCAGAAGACCTATGTATCGGGTATACAATTTTTGAGCGGCGCGAGGCGTGGCGCACTGATACAATGAATTTACCCAGCGTCGCCTACCATTGGCCTCGATCCAGGAATAGGCCATCCACAGTTCAAGTGTAGGTACTCCGTTTCCGGTATATAGTTTTACGCCCGGCTGTCGGCATAGTATTTTGTAATGCAGCTGTAGTACATTTAAGTCCACTTAACTTTAGTCTATGGGAGTTGCGCGTTCATTGATTTTGTTTTGATGTTCCTTGTGTAGTATGTTCGTCTATTCAGCGGTGCCAGTCAATAACTAGCATTCATTATTGAATAGCTGCTAGTTTAAGTTTCTTCCGTAAACTCTGTCTACTGCCTAGGTCCTTCTTGTAATTGTTTTCCACAAAAAGCTTCTACAATGTATGCTCTTATTGTTTCCAAGAAGCCGACAAATTAGGAGAATGCACTACTTGACTTTTAAGACTTTCAGAGAAAGGATGAAGTTCTACTTGACATTTAAATGCCATTGTGTCTTAAAACTAGTTTCAACTTTTATCATTTCCTTATTCCTTTGTTTAATAAGACCACACTGAAAAGATTAACGCCCAATTTGCATATTAATCAAATTTTCTGCTTGTAGTCGTGTGGGTGTCGGGCGGATTTTAGGTTAATTTTTTCATGAAAGGCTGCTGAAGCTGGGCGGAGTGCGTCAATGCGTGGGCGCCGCGCGGTGGGCGGGCGGCGCCCTCCGGCCGCTACTCTCGTACCCCCTCGCTCACCTCCGAAATAACAAAAGCCGCTACGCCTACATCCCGAAAGGGTAAATTGCCCCAATATTGTCGCGCGGAAACTATGCTAAAGTTTTTCGATATCGAAAATTTTGAATTTGAAAGTATTCAAGTAATAATAGGGATCTTAGGAGCTGAGTCATATGGGACCAGGCTCACCGGCAGACAGACTGATAGAGATGACGCACTCTTAAAAATGCATGATAAATGTGCCGGCTCTGTATCATACAACTTTGTTTGTTTCAGTGGGAAAACATCTCTATCGAAGTGGGCGTTTTATTTTTAATTTATAAAATTAATGATAAATTCCATTCTGAAAGGCAAAAACTTCTTTCAATCCAGTCACAGTCGATTAGTTCGAGTCATAATGATGATTAGCTCCGTAACTCTCTTTGGGCTGTTAGCAACAGGTAGGAAAAACCATTACGCAATATGTATACAGGTAATTTGATAATAGTCTAAGCTTTTTCGGTCCAGACCATTGTTTCGATGTTGATGTATGGCCAAAATATTATAGTTCTAAAAGCTTCGTGACGGCTAGACTAGTGCGTGGGTGGACTTGGCGCGGCGTTCACTTGTGCGAGAAATTACCCATACGGTAAAGCGAAAACCTTTTTGTTACCATCATAATACGCCTTAAACCGTCGCTAAGTGACGGCTGATGTGACCGTTCCTGTCTGTTGAAAACAAGCACCTAATGAACGAAAAATAACATAATTACAATGTCATGCGGTCTGAGTGATTCTTGGGAATGGTTATGCTTGGTGAAATTTTACACTGAAGGGACTGGCGATTGATAGCACTTATAACATTGTCAACTTGACATGTTAAGTTATACCTTTACTTTCCTACTTTTTTTTTCATTTTTTTAAGGCCAGTTTACAATGTAAAAAGTCTCAATACCCTCTTGAGATTTCTGGCGTTAGCTATTCTCTAGCAATGAATTTTCTGAATCTAAATAACTAGCACATACCTTGTGTTAGCTGAGATTTACTTACAGATCATCACAATGTATACAGTTCGCAGCTAGTAAGCGGGTGCGGATCAATCATAACAGCCACTTCTCGCTACCGACCTCAGTCCACATTTGCTATGTAAATTAATTCTTGGAACGTCTCAGTCGTTCGTAGTTCGAGACGCACTCAATTCTTCCTTTTGCAATGCACGATATTCGGGATTCCCGGCTGGGAATGTTTAACGGACACCGACAACCTCATGGGATCTTCACAGATGTGGGAAATTTTGGCAGAAATCAGTAACTTGTCGCAATAAACATATTTTACAACAGAACAAAGATACAATATGACAACTGTGACACATACACAGCTATTTGCAAGACAAAGAACATGAATATGTCATAGTCGGTCGTGCACTGACCTAGGAATTGTACCTAATAGTCTATACGTGCCAACGACAACTTGGATCTTAGCTCTACGTGGAAACGTGGCTCAGCTTAACGACTTTAGACGTTATTTCAATATCCTTCTTATCTCTATGTCACTATAACTTCAAGTTTCTCCATGTTTCATGTAAATAGACAGACCAATTCTTTTTCTTTTTTATTCAATTTGAAGAAGATGATGAAGTGCTAAATAATTATCGAACAGCGAGTAATTTAAAAATGTATACAAATTGAATTCTCAATTCCTTTGTGAGTCATACGTGCGATTCGCACAAACACTGAATGAATATCAATAAGTTTACAGTAGTTCCGCTTTCCCAATATACGCGTAGCTCGTTCAATTTTAGCATTGCTGTCCATTGTATCAACTTTTAAAATATATCATATTTGATTCAAATTACATAAAAACCGTAACGTTACCAATGTACAGACAGAAGACCGCAATACTCATACATATTGCGGAGACATAAACGTATGAAGTCATAATAATTAAGGATTTTATTAGGAAAACCGCAAACATTAAATGTTAGTTGCCACCGCAATATATCGGAGTAGGGAGATATAATAAATACGCGGAGGTATGCTAAGAGGAAAAATCTGATTTGTTGTTGTGTTGTTTCTTTGGCGGAGCTGGTTTTTATCGTAAATTATAATTGTTGTTGGATCGATAGTCAACGTGAGTGCACGTGCGTCAGCGGGCGAGATTACGCTTCGTTTCAATTACCCACACACCGATAGGAAAAACATAAAAATGTATTCGCCAAATTGGCTATGAACTGACGTGAAATCGATGGAACTTGACGTCCGCTATGGTGAGCCCGCTAGCGGCGTAGCGCAGACATTAATGTATGCCTAATAAACATATTTGCTTTCTAAATACGTTTGAGTCATTGATTGTTATTGTTAGACATGATTAACATACGCGCTATAAATAGGTGCTAAGGCACTACTAAATACGTAATTATAGCAAGTTATGACGTGGCATAATAAGCGAGGGCTGAGGGCATCGAGCGTATGGTCGGCCGTGACCCTGGTGCTCCACGGAGGCAAGCGGCTCATCTGTAGGCACGACCCTATTTACATAACAACGCACGTAGGATCGGGCGTTAATAGCGAACGCCACGCCATCACCTCCCTGCATTTATTCAATTGAACAAGATCGAGAGCAATAGATGGACGGCTTGAGAATTCAGGGGGACGGGAAACTGTCTGATGCGGCTTGTGTTTGTTTACCGATGACGACTGACGTCTGCTGCGGTTACAACTTGCACCTTTTATTGTATGTTATTTTTAGCTAAAAGTGAGTTATGCAGGTACCAAAATACCTATATGAGAAGAAGGAAAATCAGAAACCTTCTTCTTTATTCCGCTCACGTTTGAATCTTGATAAAACTTTTTTTATGCACAATATTTTATTTAAATTCCAACAGGTCAAGATTTCGAGGTTTATTTTAGAATTTGGAGGTGTTTTATTTACCGAGGTGGTTTATGAGTCAGTTGTTTTTCAGCCGCAAACGCAGCTGGCACCCCTGTCCTCGAGGAAGTCTGCTTCTCAGAACAGTATACCTACCCAGTAGGTACAGAGTAATAATATTCATGTGCAAACGTCAAGGTTAGCTCCATAAGCTTTGAGTATTCGGCTGCGGATTGTAATCATATCGAATTAGTTAAGAATGCATGTATGGTTCCGTCGCGGCCCGAGTCAAGGTTGTCTCGATAACGCAAACGATCAATTAACGGCTGTACTTCCTGGCCGTTTGGTTTAATAAAATATTTAAATGCCTCGGTTTGGCAAATTGTACGTACCTACATGAATTTTATAAATCGTAGGTACCGCAGCCAGAATTTCTAAAATCCCCTTCTAGCTTCTAATTAAAAAGAAACCATTTTTCCTACACTAACTTAGTCATTTTTGCCGTTATTATTGTATTTTTATCTCGATCTAATAATAGCACAACTAGAGCATGAATTGTCACGTTGCAAATAATATTGCATCACACAGGTTTTGTTATCGAGGCATCATATTGCTGAGGGGATTCACCTATTAAACCTTTACGCAGCAAAAATACTCTGGTCGAATTACGAAAAAGTGCTACGTTGACAATTTTATAGGTAGATTAGAGGTAGAAACAAACTGTTGCTAGTCTGCAGTTAGAAAAAGCTAAGGAATACTGATTGTATATAGGTATGCAAAGATGATTTTATGTAACCAAGATATAACACTTTTTCAGGCTTCAACCCAACTCCGGGCAAGTAAATCAGTTCTGCCACTGAAACAGCGATAACTACAGCGTTAACTTTTTAATGAATGAATAATAAATAAGCCTAAAATATTGCAGATAGGCACTAGCCAACCTTATCGCGTATAAACATTTACTATTTCGCTATTTTCCTGTTAGGTTTCGTAAAACATTCATTTATAATGAATTAGTATTTTTTCTATTGACGTCAATTTGTTTGGTTTAGCAAAAAACTTACGAGGATCTAATAAACTTATATAATAAACATAGGTACTGTTCTGAAATCGGTAAAACCCCAAATATTTGACTTTAGAATTCAGTTTATTAAAGCTGTGATCTGGCCTCTTTTGCCGTTCATTGTCGTTGAAGATAAATCTGACACACGTCTCGGCAATGCTGGCCCTTATCAAACATATGAAGGTATTCCTTATCATTGTAATCTCCTCAACCTTTACGGACACAAAACCACACTTTCGACATTGAAAAAGAAATAACAATACGATGAACTTTATTTGACATTTCCTGTTAGGGACGTACAATAAATATCGCTTACAATAAAATATAAACGGTTATTGTAATGGTAAGCAATCATCCAGCCATTAGCTTCAATGTCTTATGTACTAGGAGTCATAAATATCGAGCAGTGTTTACTCTACTCTAGTAGTGGGTACCATTATAAAGTTATGTACCGTGTAATTGTCCAACGGAAATGCAAAGGTTTCTATTACACAGTTATCAAACAGACATAAATAGCTGTTGAGTTGCATGTCGTGTCGTACCGCGATAAGAAATAAAATGTTTGTTATCATTTAATCATCTGTATCCGCCATAGCCACAGGGAAGTCCTTTAATCTTTTCTCTGACAGCTGTGAATAAGCATTTCAAGAAAACGACAAAATTGTAGCCAAAAAGTTTACTGATGCTGAAAACTTTTACTTTCCTTTTAAAAGATAAATTAATTGGTTCTTATTGAATGTTTAATAGGATTAAAACTGAAATGGAGTTATAATTTTCTCCTTTCATTTTATTCTTTGTGAAGACGATCTTTGGCCGCTTTTGAATGTACCTTTTCCAATTCAATTTTTAATTGACTTCTGTTAGTATTATAGAGAATGTGATTGCAATGCTGTCTAAAACTTTTGATTTTACAGTCCGATTTTATAGGCTACTTTTGGTACAGCCAGTATCAGTATGAGTTAAGATTCCTTATTTTGTTTTGATAGAAATAAATAAATTCATCAAAGTATTATGTAGCGATAATGAGAAATTCCTCGTCTTTTGATTACAGGCAATCAATCATTACACTGGATATGCTTAATGCATCAAAATGTTGAATATCCACGAGGCTGACAGATAAATAAAGGTAGTTAGGAATAAAATTACATACATATGAGGTAGGTAGGTAGGTATTAATAATAATTAACGTACCACGTTTGTATGAACTGTGATGTACAAGTCATACCTAGGTTATTTTCCACATTAATTTATCTCATTAAACAAAGTATGATTATGTCGAAGAAAAAATAAATTCTTTTTACATTACGGCCGTATTTGTGCTCAATAGCCGAGACGATCATTGATTCATGAAAAGATAATAAGTATCACCATCAAATAAACCGGCAATTAAATAAAAGATTAGCAGCTGCTAAGAGGCTTTTCATCTACTTGACATTTAACTGTACTTAATAATAAATTAATTAATAAATGACATCAACAATAAAGTGACGTTGGTCGCTGGGATACGGAGTTATAATTAACATCAAAGTGCAATTTATAAATAAACTTGACGGCAATGACACAGCGAGCAATGAGCATTACAAATTATCGCTTCACCTAAATAATGAATATAATATTGTAACAGTTTTTGAAGTGCGCAATGTGCAACCACAATGTGCCCTTCCACGCACATGAATGACTCCACATATTGTTGATTCGGTGAGTCAACGAACAACGTACGCGGCACGCAGCCATTCGACTCATTCATGTAATTCACACAAAAGCCTTAACAATTACTCCAGCAAGCACTGAAGGATCAAATTACTTACATTTAATTATTATGAGTGTGTACACTATGCCGTCAATGCGAATGTTTGTGCTAGAATCTCATAAGATACTAATAAGGTTTATTATTTAGTGATAAAAAAGAATTTGGTTTGATTTATTCGTGTCTATGATTAAAAAAAAAACATGTTTTACTAATCGGTGGTCTGTACGAAACTATCAGGTAAGCAATAAACAATCATTAACCGCAAAATTATGTGCTTTTGATTTTGCTGTTAAGATAGGAGGAAAACCGTTTCTTTGAAATGTAAAACGTAAATGGGAAATTCAGGCTAGCAAAATAAACAGTAATTCTTGTAACACGAACACCACGTTAATGTTTTTTTTGGACGTTATAAAAAGCTCGAATGACTTTTTTGCCTTGATTACTTAACTAATTACAATATTATGTCAGCAGGTCGTTTTAATAACAACAACAAAGCGTAACGTAATTAATTAAAAGAAAAACGAAGTTTAGATGAGAAAAAAAATATGCATATATGAAAAGAGGTCGCATAAATACCGCGAAGATGAGACTGTAATTTAGCCATAGCCACGCAGATTGAACTTTTTTCTTGCAGCGAGTAGGCACAAGCTCGGTTGTTTTCAAGGAGCTCCGCTCATAGCACAATCACTGACACAGATTGCGGGCTCATCCACGCAGAATTCGTGAGGTGCCATGACAGCACCCCATTTAAAAGGCAAATACGGTCACGACGTGCTCACACGGATGTGTCGATATCATTACGATGTGCCTTGTGCAACTTGCCGCGCTAATGCATCCACTAGACAAAATCAACTTTAGAAATGTGATGCAACTCCTGGCCTGGCGAATCTTGCTGCTTGTAGAAACACTTCGAGAAGGGGTTTAGAATGACTTCTAAAATGAATAGCTTATTCGTCATTTTTATTTACCCATGACTGACTGACGTGAATGGGAATTTTGTGGTTGCCGATTTCAGTCTAAAAATGCTTTAATTAGCTCTGTCTGTAAATATGACTTAGTTTGTAAATAACAAGTGGATACCTATAACACTATTGGCGTTAAACTTAGGTGTCCAGTTGTCCTTTAACGTCTTCTCGATGTTTAATATTACCAAAAAGACACATTTTTTATTACGTAGGTGCAAATTGCATTCCAATTTTAAATTTGGTCTCACTTGCCTGGGTCGACTTTTATAGCTTACACCAGCATTTGTGATAATTACCAGCCAGTAATGTGTTCCAAACAATATCGAAGCGCCTTATTTGAGTACCGCTTACAGTACTGCTCACCCATTAAGGTAAAAAAGCGTGACGACGATGACATCGGGTGAACGGACAAATCGTAACGGTTCGCTCGACTACGGAACTTTAATAACACTATGGCGAACAAAAACTTCGATAGACAACATAATTTAATAAGCGCAGCGTTATGCATTGTCATCTTATTTGTAAGGCCGCCGATTGGCCCAAGAGAAGGGGCATACATATTTCCTACCATCGATTTCAAACTTGCACCAACCACGTTTGTAAACTGTATATTATTCTTGAGGGGTGATCAATAATTATTAGAGACATAAGCCTCTATTTTTTTCTATCCGTCTCCCTAATACTCGAGATGTAAGGAAGGTTCCATAGAAAGAAGCCTTGATAAACACATTCGCGTCTCAGCAAACCGATGTCAGCCAGACTCCAAAGTCCTTAGTCTTGGAATCCGACAATATTAAGCATCCCTCATTTAGCATCTTGTATCTCAAATATCAGCCAAAGTCAGAAGCCAGTAAGTCTGACACCAGTCTAACTAAGGGGTATCGGGTTGCCCGGGCAACTGGGTTGAGGAGGTCAGATAGGCAGTCGCTTCTTGTAAAGCACTGGTACTCAGCTGAATCCGGTTAGACTGGAAGCCGACCCCAACATGATTGGGAAAAAGGCTCGGAGGATGATGATATCTCAAATATAAATTTGAAGTCCGGAAGACCATAAAACTGGCTAGCAGTGCTCGAAATAAGCATTCTGTTGTAGAGACGTGAGCTCTGCCATCAGGCAGCTATGCAGACCCAGATGTCTGGCAAGCCATGCTAGTTGTACCATAGAATAATGTACTTATTTTGTGTTTTTCTGTTGTCCCCAGATCGTTGTCTCGTGAATCGGATGCGGCGCGGGCGCCAGCGTGCCATGCAGTGTTAGTATCGACCATGGTGGGCGTGGGCGTCGCGGAGGGTGGCGGGGGCGGCGGCGGCCCCGGCGACGGCTACTACGGAGAGTACTACCCTCCCGAACAGTACTACGTGCCGCAGGAGATGTGTCCTCACCCCTCGCAGCATCCTCAGCACGCGCATATGTGCACCGTGCTCCCTGAATATGGTGAGTCCAATGCTTCTAGTACTTCCAAGTATTTTGCACTGTCATTTGTTTTTTGGTGGGTAACTCTTTCGAGCAATCCCGCAGCCCTGGCAGGCTTTGGCTATGTTGGCTCCCCTCTCAAGCAGTCTTGAGAGGGGAGCTCAGCTGAAGGCCAGTGCCTTCGGGACAATTTGTTCTTTGAACTGGTTGTGTTTTGAACAAAACATGTCTATCATTGTTATCAATAAATTACTACATGTCTACTTGGTTTAATGGCATTACAACCAGTTTTAAAATTCCTAGTTTCAAAAGAGAAATGTGTTTTTACATAAAGTTGATAGCGTATCGCGCGATTGTTTTATTGTTGCTAAATAGAACAATGTTTATTGCAGTTGACTACTTTAAATACTTTTACTAATGAATGCGAATTTTATTTCAACCTTATCATCTGCAAATAACCGGTTGGCTTAATTTTTGCTCGTAAGCGTAACGGCTTATTTTTACTATCGCTGTTTTATTTATGTTCTAGTTAAGTGGTATTTCTACTTAATATAATTTATCAACTACTGTTTTTGTTGTAGTTAGGTGTAGATACTGAGTTGTTGCAAAATTTAATTAAATAATCAGCTTCCTAGAAAAGATTATTTATAAATTCAAAATGGAAACAATGACAGCTAGGTACAACGTATTTGGAATTTGTTTACCACTATAATTTCGTTTTCTGAAGCAGTAATTAGGGTGACTAAAAATAGCAGCTCGGGAAACCACATTCAATTAGTGGTTGTGTCAGAAACTTAAGCAACCGTAGCGAATTAAAACTGGGAAAAAACCCTTCTAGTGAGTTGAAACAAAGAGCTTCAAGGCTCTCGTGGGATTCCTAGTGCACGGCATTGCTCAAGAGTGCGGTCGCGTTGCATCGCCCGCCAGCCGGCCTCAGCTATGCAGCCCGTTTCCGCCGCGGGCGGTTGATACGCTCATACCAAAGCGGATGATCCCACAAAGAACCTTTTCTACGAACGCCCAAAACACGTTCATTCATAACCGCAAAGTTACGGGCCGGAACGGCGGCCGTCGATGTCAAAATAAAGCTAAATGAACCCACCCGTGACGTGGCACCGGCCACGGTAATCTAACCCGTATTCGTAGCACGCGAGCTGGAATCGGCATGCAAACATTATCAGCTGTGTTTATACTGAATACATACATAAATTATATCTAGCCATTAACTTTTTGATTATTATTTATCTTATCAACAAGTAAATGTAAACATTAAACAGCAATACGTGTATTCTCGCTATAAGTTGAATGTCAGATTTTTTGTCGATAGTTGGATTTTTTTCTCAACTTTTTAACCAATAATATTCATTAGCATGATCGATAAATGATGGATGAGATGTTTCCAAGTAAATCATCAGGTCATTGAAGAGTCAGAAAAATAATCGAATGGTAGTTTTGATATTTGGAGACCGTATACCTACCACCCACAGATATTGTCATCTACATAAACACGAACATTACAGAAAATATATTTCTAAAACTGTTGACATTTCACTTAAGTGTGATATATTAATGAACTTAATTATGCTCGTTTAAATCCGCTCACATTAGATAAAATCAAACCTTATATGGCCACGGCGACATTTTTATAATTGCTTCAAAGCTACAAACGGTGATATCATCAATGTTTCATATTAAAATGTTTATCACACACATCCTATCCGCCATGAATTGGTTAGAGTTAATTAATACATTTGACGATAAAACTTTTAGGTTTTAACTACAGATGTATCTATGTATCGTTAAAATTTTAAAGGCCTCTTGAACATGAACATAATGATGTATTCACCAAATAGGTACAGATGTTTTACAATTACAAGCATATTGACTCAAACCATAAAGCGAATTGAGAACCTGCTTGTTTTGAAAATGGTCAAAAATTCATTATTAATTTCCCTTTCCAAAATTTTCAGAAAAATACAGACTATACTTAAATGTTATTGCAGTAGTGGACCTTTTTTTTAATGACCCCTCCCGCTGTGGATTAGCAGCGGTGAGGGAGTGTCAGACTCTTACTGACTAAAAACCGTCGTGTTCCGTCGTAGGCCTTTTATGTAGGTACCAGGGCCGCGGTAACTCAGAACCACCCGCAGCCCGCAGGATAGGACATGCGTTACAGACTGTATCTGCCTTCACCAATACACTTTGTAAATTCGTCATTTTAAATGTTCCAGGTGGCATGCCCGTAGTGCCATCAGGCACAATGATGCCGCCCATGATGCCGCCCGTGCTGGACGAGAGCATGCGCCACTACCTGGTGCATGCGCAGGCGCACCCCCACCACGCCGCGCACCATCAGCCGCAGCACCACCAGCCGCCGCATCACCAACCACCGCCTCATCATCAGCCGCCACACCATTACGTGAGTATACTCATTTCCACCATAATAAGGGGTATGATTTAGGGATGAAGAAGAGAAAGGACCCAGAAGTCTTGGTTCCCTAGGATTGTACGTCAACTTTTACTCCAAATGCGAGAAGTAACTTGTTCAGGATTTTGTATGCAGGAGTTCCTTTATGTACCCTCATCATCTTAGTTTCTTTTTCGACTACATTTATTTACTTAAATATGTATATTAAACCCTTGGTAGACTTTGTACTTACATAGAAGGGCAAAAAGTGTGCCTTTGGTTTTCTAACCAGTAAAAAAGTAAGCTAATGTTGTTTTGGACGATTAATTTGAATAAGTAAGTCACAAAAAACAACACGTTTTGCCAATTACCATTATAATTGCTCAGTAACCAGCTATTCTGTGAACAAACATCCATCTGTCACGCAGTTTCCTCACATAATATGTCGTCTCCGAGATCGTGTAAGAACATAAGACGTATAATAAACTGCGGCTATCTCTAATTAGGCTTATCCGGGATAAAGCTAATACGATTTCCTTTATTTATTAGATCCTTGTTTTGTCAGGGAACTACTTAGTCCTTCTAAGGAATCCTGACTCACGTACGCCATATGTGTAACCAGGATCCAAAGCGACACGCTTCGGTATTCTAGAGCGTGAATAGTGTTCTTTAATAACTATACGTGCTGACTACCTATCTATATGGTGGTGTGCATCAGGATAATCGAAAGAATTCTATTCACTCCACTGCAGCTAGGATTTCCTACTTTATTCTCGTAAGCATACAGGACAAAATCTAGTGCGCCAACAATCTTGTAATTCTTACATGCAGTTGTGGGTTCTTGTTATCTAATAAAGTTCTTGTTAACTGTTTGTTAGTTTTACCTTCATTGACCAATCACTAGTAATTGTAGTTATTTTACAATATTACTTTACTAGCTTCCGCCCGCAGTTCCACCTCAAGGGAACTACTTCCTGAACATAGATAAAAAGTAGCCTGTATTTAAAAATCTTTTCGGTAGTTTTCCGCAAACGTATATAAATGGCAAATCTAATGACATAGAGATGCCAGGGAAAAACAGTAATTAAAAAAAATACATGTCTTCTCGATGTATTGTCCGGAGAATACCTTATTCAGTTCACTGCCCCGCCAAGGCCGCTGTACGCTAATAACACTCCTTACAATCATTGAATTGACAATCAGCCGCTAATACTGAACTAGGTATAGTGCAATTTTTATTGACTTTAATTGGACACGAGCGTTATTAAGTACATTACAATGTTGTGTAAAATCATAGAATTATTACGTTCTTTGTAATTTGGACTTTCCACGTAATAAATATTTCTTTTTATTATACTGAAATGGTAGAGATAAATAAAAAATATGTTTTTTTATTATTATTGAGCTAACAAAATGATGCTAATGTTCATGTCGTGTCGGCGTCGAATATTTATTTTCACACAATATACTACACCTTAAACTTTGATCATGCTTTGCAAACGTTATGCTACTGTCAGTGTCAAAATTAAAAGCTATTTGACGTGAGACGCCAAACATGGAGTTCATTGACTTGTTTATTTTGTAACGGGTGTAAAAAAATCAATGTTTATTTATTAGAAAACGAGTATCAACAAATCTTGTTTTTACAAAAAGTTAGCAATTTTTCATGGCGAAATGTTGGATCTAATTCTACGATATTATGCTCATGAAATAAGTATACCTTTTGAAGACAATGCTATTATGGCGTAAAACTTCTGTGTAAACAAAATTCGCCTGATACATTCGATTGTTTCGCTTGTAAATTTAACCACGTATATTTACATTTCGCTTTTAAATTTGTGCACAGGCGTGTCGAGTTATCCGACTATTTTCAGTGAGTAGGTGATTAAATAGAGTTGCGCGGTATGCGACGTTAATCTAATCGTGGCGAAGTTATACGGTCGCGTATGATTGTGTAGTGAACTGTTATCACGAAAACAGTTGGCTGTAGGTAGTACGTGGCAGTGACGTTCACATAACCGACTCAAATCTCAACTGGAATCTTGTAAAATATAATTTAAGAAAGATGAGTGAAGGTGATGGAAATAAAGTCAATAATTCTCAACAAGAAGGCAATATAAAGGTTGGTGTAACTGCAGTTCACTAAATATTTGTTGCTCATTACATTCTGGTCTGCCTACAATATGTTAGTTTCAAGAGGTACTAAATCTTGGTTATTTTATAAAAATAAATTGTGATTATGCGTTTTATTTAATAGGTCTACACCATTTTTATTATAATCAACATATATAAAACACACTTGGATTATTAATTTTTATCAAACTGCAGCACTGTTTTATTCACTTTAACAAAAATATGTACATATACCTAAGTAGTAAAATAATGTAAAAAATAATGTTATGGCTATTGAAATATGTGGCGAACAGTATATTTTACGAATTTTTACAATGTTCGTTATATGTTGTACATAATAATTTTAATGGCTTAATGAGCTAGACAGTCTGTATTAAGGCTCTGAGACTACTGTGTAATTTGATAAATTCTTTTACTTTTGGTAAGCTACCCTATCCCTGGGTGACGGGCTATATTTTATCTGGGACGATAAGTAGTTTCACACGTGGGACGCAGAGAAAACCATGGAAAACTGATAGTAATTTATTAGTGAAGTAATTTTTAGTTATTTTATACTTTTAATGTTATTTGAATTTTCTTAAAATTTAATTTCTTTTGTTCCAGGCTCCTACTAATGGTACCGGGGGTCCACAACATTACTACAGTACTGGGTATCCACCACATTTCCACCATGTCCCACACCATATGCAGCATTCCCCACCGCCGCCGGCAGTCTTCCAGAAGGACGAGAGGACCCAGCGACAGTACTCTAAGCTAAAACAGAAACTAGAACGGAAGCAGACCAATAGGAATAATGGCATTGGTAAGTCTATATGTTTTTTTGATAGATCAATAACTGTTTCAGTAAATCTATTTCAACTGTTCATATATTATGTCTTTTAATAGACCACAACCAAATTGTAAATATGTACCAAAATTAAATTGACAAATAATATTAAAAGTATAATTTTTCCCTCAGATGCTAACTCGGGTGCTAGTACTCCGTCGCTCTCGCCACGTAAGGAAATAAATGGGCGCGCCGGCAGTAGTAGCGGCGCGAGCAGTGGCGGCAGTGGTGCGAGCAGTGGCAGCAGCCTGCCGAGCAGTGGGCCCAGCAGCGGTGCAAGCGCGGGCTGTGCCGGCAGCGGCGGTACCACCTCGTCCGGGGCCTGGTCGGAGGAGGGAGAAGCCTCGTCCGCCGAAGCCTCCGTGCAAGGCGATGGCTCGTCCGCCGCCGCCTCAGTACAAGGCGATGCCGAGCCCGAAGATGAAACTGACGCCCAAGCTATACTTGACATGTTTGCTGCCAGACGCACACCACAGGTACTGAACTTGTTGTCGAATTATAAATATTGTCATAAATGATGTGCTCAGATCAATAATGTGTGCTTTACTTTCGCTTTTCATAGATTACTGACGTCTCATCGACCAGCGCTCTAGTGATTTGGAATCTGCCAGTCCCAGAAGATGTCATAGTTCCAAATGGCGAGTTAACGTATGACTTGCTTCTGGCTGATCGTGGAGGCCGATACAAAGCTATTTACAGCGGGCAGAGCCTTACCTGCAGGTGTGTATTGGACTCTAAATCTTGAAATAAATTAATTGTTAGCGCAAGAGTTAATGCTAAAATGTATTTTTGTACTCGACAGGGTAAGAGATCTGAAGCCGGGCTACGAGTACTCAGTATGCCTGCAGATCCGCGCCGGAAAGCTAGAAACGACGAGTGCTTCGGCGACGTTCCGTGCGCCGGCGGCGCGGCCCGAGCAGATGGCGGCGCCGCGCGTGACGCAGCGAGCCCGCACGTCGCTGCAGCTGCGCTGGGCCGCCGCCGCCGACAACGGCGCGCGCCTGCTGCACTACGTGCTCGAGATGGACGACGGCGACGGCTTCGTGGAGATCAGCCGTCCGCGCACTCGCCAGCACACCGCCAACAACCTGCGGCCGCAGACTCGCTACCGATTCCGCATCGCCGCCGTCAACGACTGCGGGCGCGGCGAGTGGAGCGAGGAGACGGTCGCCTGGACCACGGGCTCGCCCCCGCCCGCCCCCGCGCCTCCCGCCCTCACCTCCGCCACCAACGAGTCCTTGGTGCTGGGCTGGGAGCGTCGATCCGACGAAGAGTTTACGTTACAAATGGACGACGCGGCTCGCGGTCACGGGTTCCTCCCCGTGTACTCGGGCCCCGACAGAACTTACGTGTGCACTGGTCTCCATCGCGCCACAGACTATCGTTTTCGTCTCCGCTGTGAAACTGTCGACGGCCAAGGACCCTGGTCCGTAGAAGTCACGTACCGAACGCTTCCCGAGCGCCCTGGCCCGCCTGGCCGGCCTACGTCTCGCGGTCGAATTCATTCCCGCGCATTTCGCCTTCGTTGGGAACAACCCGTGGACGACGGCGGCGCTGCAGTAGATTGTTACACCCTCGAGCTCGACGCCGGCGATGGATATCGGCCTGCTTACCGAGGCCCAGAGCGCGAGGCGCATTGCGACCGCCTGCTGCCCGGCACGCCGTACCGCGCGCGAGTGCGCTGCAGCAACGAGGCCGGCCTCAGCGACTGGTCCGCCGCCGAGACCGTCACCACCGAGGCCGCCGCGCCCGCCGCGCCGCCCGCGCCCGCGCCCGCCGCCGAGCCGCGCAGCACGCTCGTGTCGCTGCGCTGGCGCCCGCCCGACTGCACCGGCGGCGCGCCCCTCACCGACTACCGCCTCGAGATCCTCGAGGCGCAGGATCCCGAGGGGGCCGCCCGCCTCGCCTACCAGGGGCCCGAGTGCGAGTGCATAGTGCGCGACCTTATGCCCGGCCGGCTCTACCACACGTGGGTCACGGCTCACAACAGGGTGGGCGCTAGTCCCTCATCCCCAGCTCTCATCTTCGCGACAGCCCCGGCGCCACCGGATGCACCGGACACACCGACCGCACAATTAGAAGGCGCTCGTGCCGCGAGGCTCGAGTGGAGTCCACCGCGAGACAACGGCGCGTCTATTCTCGATTACCGCCTGGAAATGAGTTCCACGAATGTCGACGACGCATTCTCAGAAGTATACAGGGGTGCAGACACTAGCTGTCTGGTCAGTCGCCTCGTGCCGTTCTCGCCGTACTTCTTCCGAGTGTGCGCGAGCAACGCGGCGGGGCGCGGCGCGTGGTCGGGCGTGCGCGACGTGCTGACACCCCGCGCCCCGCCCGCCGCGCCCGCCGGCCTGCGCCACGAGGCCACGGCCGACAGCCTGCGCCTGCAGTGGCGCCCGCCCGCCGCGCACGGCGCGCCGCTGCTGCGCTACCGCGTGGAGGTGGGCGACGCCGCCTACGACACCGAGGGCCCCGCGCCCGAGCGCGTGGTGCGCGGCCTGGCGCCCGACACCGTGTACCGCGTGCGCGTGGCCGCGCTCAACGAGCTGGGCCTGGGCGAGTGGTCGGACGAGGCCCGCGCCGCCACCCGCCCGCCGCCGCCCGCGCCTCCCGCGCTGCGCTGCGTGCAGGCGCAGCACAACCACCTGCGCCTCGAGTGGCCGGCTGCCGGCGGCGAGGGGGCCACCTACTGCGTCGAGATGCGCTCGCTCGACGCGAGAGACTTCCGACCCGTGTACCGGGGCTCGGCTCGCTCGTGCAAGGTGAAGAAGTTGCGCGAGGCGACTACGTATGCGTTCCGGATACGAGCCAGCGACGAGCGCGGCGGGCGCGGCGCGTGGTCGGAGCCGCTGGAGGCCGCCACCATCACCGCGCCGCCGCCCGCGCCCCGCGCGCCCACCGTCACGCAGCCGGCGCCGCGCTCCGCGCTCGTGTCGTGGGACCCGCTCGACGACGCGGAGTACCTGCTGCAGTGCGCTCGCGCTAGGGATGCCGCCTATAAGCAGGTCAGTCTCCTCATTTATATAAAAAATATGTATGTACATTATATGAATATAAAATAGTGCAAGAGGTAGGACATGAATAAACAAGCTTCATATTTTCTTTGTCAGGTGTACTCGGGCAGCGAGACGCAGTTCCAGCTGGATGAGCTGGAGGCGGGCGCGGAGTACCTGGTGCGCGTGTGCGGCGTGCGCGGCGGGCTGGCGGGCGCGTGGTCGCCGGCGGCGCGGCTGGCGGTGCCGGCCGGGGCCCCCGCCCCGCGGCCGCGCCGCGCCCGGCCCGCGCGCACGCTGCACCCGCGCCAGCTGGCGCTGCTGATGGCGGCGGCCTTCCTGCTGCTGGCGGTGGCCGTGGCCGTGCTGCTGCAGGGGCTGGTGGAGCCGCAGCCGTGACGCGCGCTGGCGGTGGCGCAGTCCCGCGCGCTGTCCGTGCTGCCGCCGTAGCCGGCTCGCGAGCTGCCGCCGCAGCCGGCTCGCGTGCGGGGGCCGCCCGCTGGCTCGCGTCCGTCGATCCGGATCGATGTTTACATTTAGAATACGAAAATATTACCGGCTTTGCATTTTTTGCATCGATGTGAGGTTGCCATTCAGAGTGTATATTTTTTACAGTCGAGCGAGAGAGCCTCGCGTTCTGTCGTGTCTCCTATGTGTTGTATCTAAACTTTCACAAATTTTCATAAATCTAGTCTATGCTTGTAACTTATTATTTTATTTACTGTATTAGCAAAATACCGTTGTGCTTGTTTATACTATATTTGAATACGGAATCGTAATATTTGTTTTGACGGTGATACGACACGTACTTCCGATATTTAATATTTCCTCTTTGTACTATTTTCCATACATTTGATATTTCATATTTTTATAAAATTAAATTATCGAACGATCTGTTGCATAACTTTATCAGATTTAATTATAAGAAGATAGCAAACGAGGTGCTCTATATTATTATTATTAATGTTTTGTTAAGAGGGACGTGGCCCCTCGCTCTGCAACGAGTTTCCAGTGTGTGTGCTGTGATCACTTCCTTATGCGAATGAGACTGATTTTACAAGTAAATGCTTTGTTTATAGAATGAATCAATGCTTACCCTTTGATGACTAACTGTGTCTGCGCCATTTACATATAAGCACGTCTGTTCGTTACTTGTGGCAAGTTGTCGGGGACGGTGAAGCTGCCGGCTGGTGTAATGTGAACCTATGTGAATGGGACAGAGCCACGGCGGAGCGGCCGTGGTCGCTACACAAACAATCCGATTTTATATGCTCCGAATGCTTATTTGATAGTATCGATGTATACCTAATTATATTGTATTATCGATAACTTCATAATATTGTTGTTTTTATTCACAGAACATGACCTTTTATTGATGACATTATATAATATAGATTAATTTGTTTATAAATTTAGAGATTACGAATTATTGAGATTGTTACCACCCGGTATAAAAGTAAGAAAAGGATTTCAATTTTAGAAAATTATGTTTCAAATATGATATTTTAAATGAAATTCCCATACTGGTGTTTGTTACTGTAATAACATTATTAGGAAATTGTTAACTGATGTTCATATACCTATAAATATAATTTTAATAAACGAATTTCTTGTAGATAAGAAAAAGTGAATTTAAGTATCATTTATATTCAGAATTAGATTAAATAAAGCATCGTACGGGGTTCGACTTTGATGTTTCTTAGTATCATTATTCAATTAATGTTGTTTCGTGGAGGTAATGTCGTACATAATAAAATAACATTGAATATTGTCATTGTTACGTAGGCTTCGTATTGTATTGGAGTTTACTTCGCTCGGCGCCGGCCTATAGTATCGCGCCGGCGACGGTCATGTATGTTGCTGTATTTATTTATTATTATTTATGTTTGAGATACAATTACGCACCAATAAGCATAAAATATATCGTAAATATGTAATATTTACTTCTACTGTGATTAGCTTATTCTATTCTTTCTACATATAGTATCTTTATAATTATTGTCTGAAACATTCCTAGGGTACGTGTTACTTTCGGATATCAAAGAACCTTTTTTTAAATTTGTTAATAATTCTGTAGTAGACAAGAAATTCACTTCGTGCCTATTTCCGTACGGCATAATTTAAAACGTAAGCGCAGCTTACACTGTTATAAATTATTTAATTTTCGAAAATTTTATAATAATGATGATGTGCAATTAACAATTATTTATTCTTTATCGCTTAATATAAATATTTATTTTTTAGAAATTATATCAGAATAGTATCGTTTATCAAGTGAAGGAATCGATGTTCCTAAGTGAGTTTTACACTGTTGTACAATACACCGATTGCAAGCTAAATTGTGTACTACGGTCAAGCATTCCAACTTTATTCCACTTGTAAATAGGCCTAATGAATTCTACGACTTTTATAAATGTACATGCTTTAATGAAATGTAAATAAATCTGATGTTCATGAGCTTCATGTAAGGAGCATGTTTAGATGCTGAACATGTATGCGAATTGAAATTACTGCATTGTGTTGAGAACTAAACGTTTTTAAATTAATGAGAATTACGGGGATAACATCTCATATTGTATTTGTGTTTGAGTATGTAACGTATAACGAAAAATGTATATGTTTTAATATAATATTTGATGATGTTATGTATACAATTTATTAAACATGAATATATCAATAAAACTATATTTTGTGTACATTGAATGTTTAATTTGTTTTTCTACGACAATACAAAACATACCACAAAACTTAATAACAATATTCCATCCATAATTACGGTCTATTTTACAACACTGACAAGTCAATCCATTTATTACAAAATGTGTAGTAACTCAGTACCTAAGTAATAATAACTATAACACCGCTATTAAATAAGACACAACTTTGGTCCTATAAGAAGACTAGAGTTTTTGTACTATGAGTATTTTCACTTAAACCTAGATTTATTACTAAAGCCTGTTTAGATTGGTGGGAACAGTTGGCACGACTTCACATTTTCACTGTACACTTCAGTATAGTTAGATAGGTAAGACTTCTCCTTTGTAGAAATGTTATCAATACAGCCTTTGAAGTTTTGGGGAAATATTTTCTTAGCTATTGTGTATTCTTGGTCGGATATACCACCTGAAATAAACATTTTAGTAAATCTTATACATTAATCTTCTTAAAGGCAAAACAAATGAGTTGACACACCAACGTAAGGGGTATAAGTAAAAAGTCCTTACCAATATACACGTCCACGTTATCAGCTTTATTCACCATTCCTGGTTCTTCTGTATAAACCAGTGTTTTATCAACAGTCAATGTAATATTAATCTTATCCATCTTTAGTATTAAAACGTGCCACTCAGCGTCACTAAGGAATCCTGCATGAGGCATCAATCTGGACAATGTTCTGGTAGGCCGAGCTGAATTAATGTAGTTGGTACTAATGTTGTTATGATGGAATGACCAGACTAGTCTGAGGAAACCCTTTTCAAGACCTAAGCCAATGTAGTCGGTACCCTGCGAACAAGCAGTAATATACAAAACATGTTAATAAAGGTGGTGCCAATATAGTACCTTGAGGAACTCCTCTACAAAAATAGTTAAATTAGTTCTACGGTACCATTATAATGTTGGTTAAGATGAAATTGAGTTCTATCTAAGGATGATGCCACACCAATTTACCAAAATAGGGATCACATCTTTTAAACGAATGTATAATGTATATGCTACACATTGTCAAAGGCTTCACCTAGATCTTTACCGATTGTATATCGATCCATCGAACAAAATTTTTATTACAAGTGTTTATATAACTATGTAGTTGTTAACTTATTTCTTTACATATTTTCAAATATTAAAAAAAAACGCCTTACCATATCAATCCAAACCAGTAGACCATTTGGTTCAGCAGTAGTAAAGTTGAGTCCGATATAGTTGGGCCTCCCGAGAGAAGGTGCAATGCGTTGCTGGTTCGTATGACTGGCTGCTGGCTGGCGACCCAAGGAGACTAGCGATGTACCGTCAAATTGAGGGATTTTGATTTCGATCTCTGAAAGGTTAGTGGTGATTCATTATATGGCGAAAAGCTATTGTATTGGTTTTTGTGTGATTATGATGAGTCAGAGATGTTTGTAGAAATGTAGAAATATGTACCTCAATTTTCGTGTTAAGTTGACTGAAACGAATGCAATTTTATGAAGTGTTTGAAAGTGTAAAGTGTGTATTGCTTTTTGCCAGTGGAAATAATATTTGTAGAAAAGAATATTCGGTTTTCTCTCGAGGGCTAATGCCTTACTATGTATGCTACTCGTATATTAAGCAGGATAGATAATGAAAAGTCCTGGCAAGAGATGAGATTAAGGGCAAGAGGACCCGAAGTTCTCCGAAGATCTGAACAGCGATAAGTTTTCTAAAGATAACGAAAACAATTAAGGGTGATTCTTCGAAACACAGTTTTTACGTGTTTTTGACCGAAGAACATATGAAAATATCATTCGATTGGAATGAAAGTTTCAGGTTTTATGTAAAAGGTAAAGGTCTATCGACGCCTCATGTAACTAATTAGAATTTATAAAAAAAAACTATAATTAAGTTAGCAGAAAACAGTAAAACCTAATTAATCTGGTGTGTCCCAACGCCGGTTTTTGCTGCATTATTTAACTTTCTGTGAGCTACGGTCGCGTTACAATAAAACTAATGAATCCAAATGATCTTTAAATATGTGTTTCTTAATATTTTAACATTAAAATAAAAGAAAATGGTGTATTTTCATAATTACATTAATTTAAAAATTGTCCCCGACTAAATTCATCATTAAGCTGGCTCGATTTGTTCAATCATTATCTATACGTAAATAAAAAATATTTGAAAAAGTAATATTTACTTGTAAGTGATCGCGCCGATCAGCACCGAACGGTGACAGTGAGTGCTCGTGAGGGGACGTATTTTTCCAAAAAAATACGATTGCAAGTTGTCATCTGGTGTTTGTAAGGCAAGTAGTCATATCAATCTGTCTTAATTAACTGATAGTGTGTATCTGCTATCGTTTTGTTGCCAACGCAAAGTGTCTTATGAGATGGTTTTGCTAACATTAATTGCATGTTTGATGCTTTACGTTTATAAATAAAGGAGCAGGATTTGATAATCTGCGAATTCCTCATTTTTCTGTCCCCCATTAGTCTGGATTCATCTGGCTCTTAAAGCCAGATGAATTTGAGCGGGACATATGAATTAGATTTCATTCAAATTCGGGCATATATTACAGGTATGTCTAAAGACATTTCTTAATTGTAGTTTGTATACTTATTTGTTAATTTGTGTTGGCTTCTAGTGCATTGTTTTTTGTTCAAATACCGTGGAAATAATTATACTTATTTTTTAATTTCAATAAGATTACTTAAGTAAGTAATACAAAAAAATAAAGCTGTTGGTTTTTATTCCGAAGTTCAATTTCTGTGCTAGAGGTTTTCTTTTTTTTTTATCGTCGCTAGAATAGCTTTATATTTTTTTAGATCCATAATTTCAAAATTTCAAAACGAAAATTATAAACAAGAGAAGAAATACTAAGAAAAAGGACTAGCGGATAAGAGAAGATATGACAGAATAAATAATAATGAAGAATTATGGAAAGAAAAACAAGAAGGAATAGACAAAACTATATACGCAGGAAAGAAGAAAACAAAAAACTACTGATAGGAGAAATGAATCTCAACGTCTGATTCATTTACATAAAAAGTTCCTGAAAAACTCAAATTTAATTATTCAGCGTTCTGCAAGTTTGGGAGATCTAACCTGATTTTCGATCAATAGATACTTTTTTAAGAGATGGAAGTAAACATTTTAGTGTCGATTTAGAAAATATAAATCCATACTTAATAGACACTGATGATGAAAAATTTAATATTTTTTATTAATTTAGGTAGGATATTAATTAGTTTTCTACTATCTCAAGCTTAGAGTTCCTATCGTACTGAAAAATTAAGTCTGATTTTGATTTACTAATCAAAATCAGACTTAATTTTTCATTCGTTTTAATTGAGAGTTTGTTTTCGGTGAATTTTATTTTTGTTTTAAGCTAAGATTCGTTTTTGTTTTGTGTTATTAAGAGGTCTTATTAAGATAAGTTTACCATTTCATATAATTATTATAGCGTTGAAGCTAGTGTGATTTAACAACCGTAAGAGGTTTAATAAATGATTAATTTGAATGAAAGCGTTACTGTTTAATTAATTCATAATTATTTTCTTGTGTCAGCCAAAAAAAGTGATAAATTAAGTAGTAATAGGAGTAATTATTTCAATATTTGGTAGAATCTATACTATCTATACTAATATTATAAAGTGGAAAACTTTGTTTGTTTTATGGTTGGTTGTAATAGATAAACTCAAAAACGACTGGATCGTTCACCATTAGAAAGCTATATTATCTGCGAGTTACATAGGCTATATTTAATCCCGGTGCGGGCAATAGCTCCCACGGGACGCGGGTGAAACCGCGGGGAAACGGCTAGTTTTATGATAAAGATCATTGGAAAAATAAAGGAAGTATCATTAATCTGTACTGTCACAATTAATCTGGCCCAGCAATTAATCAGCACCTTTTAAATCCTAATCTACGTGATGCAATTCGATGCCTTCGATATATGATATTGCACATAAGGCACTAGGTCAAACTATTACGTCAATTTTGGTCTAAGAGCAAAAAAAAATTGAGCCAGATCAATGAGTCAAAAACACTCGGTCTCGAAGAATCACCCTTAAGGCAACTGACTATTATCGCAGAAGGTGCCAGCATATCCAGGGCCGCACACACATCTACCAGCTCTACACCGGCCTCTTGGCCACACACAGGAGGCCGGGGAGCAGGCCGCATGTCGTCTGCACCGGGGGCCCGTGCCCACGTAGTTGGAGGCGGCCCCGCATGCACAGCGAGCGCGGCCCTGCTCTAGTACACAGACCCCACCGCCGCATGCTTCGGAACCACAAGCTGTGCCGTCACAGTCGGCGAGGTTGCGGCCCTCTGAAAAGAATATATTTGAGGAAGTTATGTAGAAAAATGTGTTTGATTCATCCTTAATGAGCATCCTTCATCCTTGTGAAAATTAGGCTAGACTTGAATCTAAGGCACATTTAATTTTCAAAGTAAACAGTAGTCTCAAGAAAAACGGACTTTTATGTTGTCTTGATGTGTTGAACTTGAGAATTAACAACTAAGAACATTTTTGGAAGGTGTCCCTAGTAGTGTCCTAAAATTGAGTGGAATATAATAATAACCTTGTATATTCTGTTGTTCCAACGGCAGAAGTATGTTGTTGACGTGAAGATTTTTAATACAGCCAATGTATGGTGCTGGAGCTCCTGACATAGCATCGAAGGGCAGAGATGATAAATCTTTTGCTCCACCTGAAATAAATAAAATAAAGTCTCATGAGACAGAATAAGCTGGCAACAGGTTTAAGCACTAAACAAAGCAGTTCTGGAAGTTAATAAACGGAATGTCCACTATGTGGTCAGTGGCGAAACCTTACCTTCTGGTGATTTTATCATATCATCTCATGCTAAAGACACTACAACTATCCTGAATCTTTCTTGTTCCTTGATCACTTACCAAGAAGTATCGAAGCGTTGCCAGCCGTATGAGGATAAGCGTGAGCCAGCATAGCCTCAGTACTGAGTGACCCATCGACCCACACGTAGAGGCGACTGCCATACCGACCCGCTTTCACGCTGTGCCACTGCGACATTGACACTACCACGCCGCTGCGGACCAGGGATGTTACTCCTGATAGACGATCTGAATACAGAAAAGTAGAGATAATATCATCCTCCGAGCCTTTTCCCAACTATGTCGGGGTCGGCTTCCAGTCTAACCGGATTCAGCTGAGTACCAGTGCTTTACGAGAAGCGACTGCCTATACGTCCTCCTCAACCCAGTAACCGGGGCAACCCAATACGCCTTGGTTAGACTGGTGTCAGACTTACTGGCTTCTGACTACCCGTAACGACTGCCACTGATGTTCAATGACAGAAGAGTTGGGTATTAAAATAAAGGTTTATTACAGGACAAATTCAATTTCCCGAATGTCAGAATTGACTTCAGCTATAACAGCAATACCTACCTACATTTTTCCTGAGATGGGAAGATGACTCGGTTGAATTTGTGAAATATCGAAACCGCCACTTTTTTCTTCTAGAAGTCTTTGAACCGAATTTGACACGTCTTTTCGTAAATGAAAAATACTGAAGGCATTTAAATGATGATAAAATCAAAATCCCTATTACCTGTCCACCGATACTCCAGCAAGCCACCCTGCAGCGACAGAGCAGTATAGAAGTGTGGCGTTTGAACAAACATCAGTAAGCCTCGTTCTTTAGCCGGCTTGACTTCAGCCTCCAATGATAGGCTCACACTGGATATGGTGCGAGCATGAAGCTTCACGTAGGATCTTGTTCCAGTGAAAAGGACATCCGTAGGGAACAGTTCTGAAATGTGTTAATCATACCATCCATATAAATATGAAAGTTCTGATGAACTAGATTAACTGTCATGCAAAAACAGCGAAATGAATTCTGTTGAATAAACGGACGTATAGCCATCAGAATATAAAGAGAAAAATAAGATAGAAGAATTAGAAATTTCTTCAGTATACAAAAGAACAGCGGTAGGAGCAATTTAAAAACACAAAAATGACTTTGCCTTTCAGTCTCGATTTTTTCAGACCGCTTAAACAAGGCTACCGATTTTATATTCCTACCTAAGGATATTATGTTACTTCTTAATGACGATAAGAGAAGAAAACATTTACCTTGCTCACAATACACCCCAGTCTTCCCATAAGGACAGTCGCACTGCGTATTCCCGTCGGTGCTGATGACGCAGTGTCCCTGACATTTGGACGCCGAGCGGTCACACGGGTTGTGGCTGCTCGAGCAAGTTGCGCCGAACCAACCTTCGTTGCAGATACACCTTTATGCGAAGAAATTGTTTCAAGGTATATTTTAGGAGTTTTTGATCGGTTTAGACTAGATCTCCATATAATCAAATGTCGAAATTTTGGGGTGGTATTTTGCCGTTATCGATTACATATGGATTGCGATAAGAGGATTACATAAAGGGAGTACATAAGAAGAGTACAAAGACAGAATATAAGAGGAGTACATATGGGGAGTATATAAGAGAAGTATATAATACAGGCTGTGAACTCTGCAGTTCACTGTACAGACGCAGCTTGAAGCTGTCGCCCCTGACTGCTTCAAGCGGTCCGTGTATTGCCGTCTAAGGTTTCATAATCATATACAGTATACAGTACTTAACTTACCCATAAGTAGCCGGCGAATGTATACAAACACCTCGTGGTGCGTTACAAGACTTAGCAGTACACTGTGCGACGCCACACTGCCCCACCCCCCGGCCCCCGGCAGCCCGGGCCCCCGCGCCCACGGCCTGGCCCCCCACCTCCCAGACACAGCCGCGCCAGCCGCTGTGCAGGGGCAAGTCGTGAGGCAGCTCCGCGAACTCGGGGGATGGGTGACCTCCTGAACGGAACATGTTGATGGCGTTTTTGTAATCGAGCCCTTAATTTTTTCAGTAAATTTTTCATTTTATTTTCTAAAAACTCAATACTTAAGGTCATAGAGATTAATTCGAATTTTGTGTAGAAGAAAGTGCAACATCGTTTGGACTGTTCCATAGGTCAGTCACCTAGAATTGGGTGTCTACCGACCTAAAGTTCAGTAAAATGTTGTCGAACTGGTTCACCACCTCCATTCCTGATAATTCACACATTGTAAAGAAACATGTCCAGACAGACCATAAACGTGGCGAATCCCAGAGAAATTATTTTAACTGTCGCTGACCCAAAAAAATTTGCAGAATTGCCAAAAGTCAAGCTCACCAATAAATATATAGGGCAGTAGTGTCATCTTGGAGCTGTGTGCGGGCGCGTTGCCGGACACGTTGTGTCGGCCGTCCACGCTCAGCCCCGCGGAGCGTCCGCGCCGCCACACGCGGACCGCGTGTCCGCCGCGACGCGGGCTCAGTGCGCGGGATGTGAACACACGACGAGGACCTGAATAAGGGACAATTTAGACATATCTGTGGGTCAAAATAAACAATGCGACAATGCGTTTAAGAGGTCAAAGATGGTTTTTAACCGACTTCAAAAAAAGGTTCTCAGTTTGAAAACCAGCGAAGTGTAGGTTCTAGCCAGGGAGCATGTTGGCACAGCTCAAAGTGCGAGATTTTGAACAAGGAAATTCAAAAATCGATAAAGAGAATTTCGAAATGATAATTAACTTAGGTGCATAGGCGTACAATTTGTTGTAACCTCATTATCCTCCTGCCCTTATCCCAACCCATTTCTTTGATTAAACGCTAAAGAAGTTTTAAGTGTATATTAATTTAATGCATGGTACCTACGTCATACCTGCATGTATAATGAATGAGTGTTGACGCCGACCTAAGCAATATCAACAAAAACATGCATTCTTGAGGAACACGGGTGGCTGATTATATTGGCGGTTTGCCAATACTTGGCCATGTGTGCTTCATACAAACATAGGTATACATATGTGAGTGTAATAAGTATACATCCATATTTAACGGATGTGGAAGGCTAACAATGCAAGTGAACTGAAATAATTATTTTTAGACTGCATTGTGTAAATATTCGTCAGTGAAAGGTGTATGAACTGCCTTCCAAACCGCTAAATGCTAATTTTGTTGCACTTTACTCTCTAATTTGTAAACTTTTTGTTCTCCAACTCACCACTGCCCATATTCCAAGTAAGCATGACGTATCCTTTGACGAAAGTTAAGGCCACATGCTGGCTCCTCGAGTCATGCCGTCCACTTTGGCCCACAAACGCCAACAGAGCTATTTGGTCCATATCTGAGGTCTGGAAGCGTAGGCGCAGGTCGAAACGGTCCGAGTTCATGGCGGTAGGAGATAATGCGTACATTATGTACGAAGATATTCCGGTGCTTATTGGGGCTAGAGATGGACGGGTGATCTCTACATCTGGGAAAGAAAATTAGCCATATGTTTGTAAAAGTTTTAAAAGAAAATGCATAAATAACGGTCTTCTCCGTACCTTTTTTGACACAAATGAAGCAGGCCTTCCAAAGGGAGTTTATAGGGGAAGTAGATAAGTCAGTCTACCTACATATAGGGAAAGTATATAAGACAGTATAGAGGGAGTACATCGAAGAGTATGTAAGAGTGCGTAAAAAAATAATTGCGGCGTCTGAGGGTTGGATTTATTATTATGTATTTTGAGTAATAAAAAATTGGTAAAAAAACTTTTAAGTTAAACGGTTTTATCTTATGTGCACTGAAAACTAGAAAATAAAAAAATAGTTACTTACCTGTCAACCTACGTAGGTGGTCCCGGTCATACTAGACTAAAATAAAAACGTGGGGCCCATTAACTATTGCTGTAGTACTTTCTTCTAGAGGTATAATAGGTGTGGATTGCATCGACTTACTATAATCGCAACTGGAGATTTTGACAATCAATAATCAGCCGTAGCGGCTTCACCAGCGAACGCCGAGCTCATGATCTACCAAAGTATAAAGATGTGCTTTGCCATAGGTAGGATTTCACCGGGGCCCCACGTTTTTATTTTAGTCTAATATGACCGGGACCACCTACGTAGGTTGACAGGTAAGTAACTATTTTTTTATTTTCTAGTTTTCAGTGCACATAAGATAAAACCGTTTAACTTAAAAGTTTTTTTACCAATTTTTTATTTTCTAGTTTTTAGTATTTAATGAAAATGCCTACCGAATATTCCTCATTCTATCTAATTCATTTAGTGCATCATTATTACACGGTCTCTTACCTGACAATTTATTACAATCTAATTCCTCAATACATAGCCCTTCCAGATACTTTTTTTTTTAACGACCCCCAAAAATCATCACATGACCTCTCCTGCTGTGGGTCAGCAGCGGTGAGGGAATGCCAGACTCTTGACTAAGAACCGTTTTGTTCCGTCGTAGGCCTTTTATGTACCAGGGCCGCGGTAACTCTTTCGAACAATCTCGCAGCCCAGGCAGGCCTTGGCCCTGTTGGGCCCCGCTGGAGTTACTGACAGTTTTCTACATGTGAAGCCCTTTCATTTGATACCCATATTGATGGGATTGATAAAACCTACGTTATCCGCCATCTTAGATTTCAATTTTGCATAGTAAATTGTATTCTACTTGTTGAGACCTTTCATTTGATACCCATGTTGATGGGATTTATAAAACCTAAGTTATTCGCCATTTTGTAGAGGCCGCCATCTTGGATTTTAATTTTATATAGTACGTTGTATTCTACTGGTTGAGAACTTTCATTTGATACCCATATTGATGGGATTGATAAAACCTACGTTATCCGCCATTTTGTAGCGGCCGCCATCTTGGATTTCAATTTTTATAGTATATTGTATTCTGCTTGTTGAGCCCTTTCATTTGATACCCATATTGATGAGATTGATAAAATCTACGTTAACCGCCATTTTGTGCCGGCGGCCATATTGGATTTACAATGTTATTGATATTACTATATTATATTGTCATCGGAATTAAAGGTGTATACAAAATTTCAGATTAATCGGTTGACAGGAAGAGGGTGAAATTTGAATTACTAAATTTGACCCAAGAATGAATAAATAATAAATAAAACAAACGGGGTGAGCTAAATAAAACCGTTTAATAAAAAGGGTCCGAATGGCATAGATGCACTTGCAGACATTTAGAAAGTAAATAAATTCTTATCTTAATATAAAAAAACAAATACGTTGTAAATAGGTAATAAACAAACCTATATCTAAAACATCGATATGTTGTATCGTAAACACAGATTAAAGACTCTGGATGGGCTAGAATCACTGTTTGATAAGGTTATCTATAACCCAAGATATTATTTTATGAGTAATTGTAATAAAATCGGTTTGTCTATCTATGATAACTACGATTTATAACCCAAGCTTTCAAAACATAGTCACTGATCGTTATTTATAACTCCATCGATGATTAACTAAATTGTAATTTACTTGAGTGCTATTACAAAACACCGGTCGAACTAACCTTTGCCATATTTCTAGCCTTTAAAGAACGGCGTATATACCTTTTGGTTTATTCCATATACCTGGCAGTTATGAAACATATTGTTAGGGCCAGTATAATTTTCTGTGGTCAAATTGCGATATTGCGTACGATACAAAAGCCAAAATCAATAATGGTGGCAGAAATCAAAATAAGTGGCTGTCTAACAAAAAAAAAAAGGGAGATAAAACAGTTTATGAGAAATATTGAAAAATTTGTAGCAATAGATCAATAGATATGATGGCCCCAGAAACCAAATTAACTAGAAAAGGGGAGATAAAAGAAAGTGTGAAAAATATTGAAAAGCAACAAAAAACTTACTGTATTCGCATAAGATGCCATGTTTCCCGTATGGACAAAGGCAGAGGAATCCACTACCCGGGTGACGAACGCAGCTGCCTCCAGATTGGCATGGATTGTTCTCGCAAACGGACTCATTGCAATGCTCTCCAAGCCACCTGCAAATAAACATATAAAATTGGAGATGATGAAATGGAATGGAAATATTTATTCGCCGAGATATGGTTAACACAAAAGGTGGTAAAAACAAAAGGGAACTATATTTTTTGTCACCAAAATTTATATTTGTCATCAAGTTGTATCACCTAATAAATAGATCTATCGCCACGAAATATTTTCGTTCTCAGATAAACAAAGAGTGTTCCCAGGTATGAATTAGCAAATTATTGTTAATATAATGTGTAAAATATGAGATGGATTACCAATAAAATTGTAGTGCATTACATGAATATAAACTTCGTTCTTATAATAATAGTTTTATTACTTAAATAATAGCTTGGTGCTCAAAATGGTAGATCTGTCACCAAATAAATCGATTAATCGATCCCTGACTGCGACTCCTTTTTATTTGTTATTTTGTCACCAATACAGTAGTTACATTTTATTTCGTTCAGTTATTAAAATAATGTATTCGTTACCAATTTAATACATCAGTTTATAATTTTAATAAAAATATGTTCAAAGGGAAGAGGAAGGGAAGGGAGACAAATTGGCGCGCTTTCGGGCCTCAACGAATGGGTTGTAGGTTGGTTGTAGGTACGATCATACGATGCGGGCAGCGAGATTTTTAACAATAAATATTGATTATTTTGACTTTGATTAAGTGTTTTATTTACTATTCAGCTAGAAATTTAATTTAAATATATTTATACTACCTGTGGAAACTAAAGCCCTTGGGGGGAGGCACATGGCCAGTTAAGTAGTAGACTCTTTTGGTTGAAAGGATGATGACGACCACCCTACATTTTTAGACCTTCATGAAATTTTATAGTGATATAATATATGATTTATTGGTGATCTCTTTAAATTAGTTTGCTTAAATACTATTAGGACAAACCTATTATAATACATACAAAATCATTTATTTGGTACTTGACCCCATATCTCCATGATTTTCGGTAATTTATTGTGGAATTGATTTTATATTGTTTGGTGACTACATTTGGTGACAAATCTACTATTTTGAGGGCAAACCCTATTATTTAAGAAACACAAAATGAATTAAATTGGTGACAGCTTAAATCATACCCAAAACAAAAAAATCATGTCGCCTTCAGTAGGCATGCGAGATACTGGTTTTTGATATTTTAAGGAATATATCAAAAATAAGATAAGTTTAATGAAAAGAAATGATATAATTTTTGAGCTTCTGTTACAGGAAACTTCGGGTATGCCGAAAATATTGTAAGAGTCATTTTCGGCGAAATACTAGAAAAGTTTAAAGTTATCTAAAAGGAAGTTTCAGTTCAGAAACGACATCCTTCTTTTTAGGGAAATCGATTAAAAATGTCAGGCCACATCACATACTCTGGGATAATTGCTGTTTATATTTGTGGCTATGGTGAAGCATAACCCCAATTGGGGTTTGACATTTGTCTTCATCTCACCCATTAGCACAGGAGCAGGTGTATCCCCCGTCATGGTGATCGCTGCACGTCCCACCGTTCAGACACGGCCCTGACAGACACGAGAGCGACAGGCACTCCGTTACTTCACCCGCATCGAGTGCATCGCCGAACACTTCACGTTTCTCACCGTTCACCTAAAGTACATTTATAAAAAGTTTTAAAAATGTTCCTGGAAATAGGAAATCTGACGTATCGGTACCTATATGTGCCTACAATAATATCATTGAACTGGAATTTGGATCATTAATTCAGGAACTGTCAGAAGCCAGAAAGTCTGACACCAGTCTAACCAAGGGGTATCGGGTTGCCCGGGTTACTGGGTTGAGGAGGTCAGATAGGCAGTCGCTTCTTGTAAAGCACTGGTAGGTACTCAGCTGAATCCGGTTAGACTGGAAGCCGACCCCAACATGATTGGGAAAAGGCTCGGAGGATGATGGAATTCAGGAACTGTGAATTCAACACTGCACAAAAATTAAGCCAATGACACCTGAAAAAAATGAGTATTTACAACAATAAGACAACTTACAATAAGATCCCTAATACATCCAATAAAAGGTTTGCTTTCATAATCTTTAACTTCTCTCGAATTTCCGAGATACAGTGTCGAGTTGTGGTCCAATGTGGTTATGTTGGCTACTTGACCACCACTCATGGCCACTGTGTCATTGAGACGGAGAGTCGCGTTGCAATGCTGATCTTCCGGATACAAATCTAACCTGCAATCGAGGTATTGACGTCATTGACCAAAAACACATCGAAGTAAATGGAGAAAGGAAATTAGGTGACGTTTTGATCAATACTGATCCTATAAAACAAATAAAACATTTAAATAAGTAAATGACCCATAAGTTACTGCCTAAAGTGGATCTATTGGGATTTCATTACATACCTTGTTTCAATTTTCATCGGGTACCCTTTATTGACAAAAGTCTTCAATTCACTCAACAACATTGTTTGGTAACCGCAAGAAAATTTGAATTTCAATAATCCTGAATTCATGAACAGTTGCATGTAAACTCCTTTCGCTATATCCGCGTGTAGTATTTGTCCGTCAGTAATCAGGGTTTTTGCGTTGAATTCTATATTGATAGATGTAGCGTTTTTTAGTTTGTGAGCTATGAATGAGTTTCCTCCGAAAGCTGCCGATGTGATTGTTATTGGTTCATCGCAAAACCTTCCACCGTAATTGAAATTGCAATGGCACTGAAATCAGAAGAAATAATATTTATGTTTTTTTTCTAAATCTCCATTAATCGTACTTGTCTTTCCTTACCCGAATTCCGTGAGGAGTATTAATACAGCTTCCATGTTCATTACATATTGAATCAGTGCATTCCGACTGCACAGTCGTCAAAGTTTCTGTATCAACACCACTCGTGACTTCCACAGTTTCTGTAGTCGAAGAGTATCTTACAGGAAGGTCCGTTGTGGGATGTTCAGTAGGAACATTTGTGAACATCTTATCTGTACTGCTATCAGTTTTAGGCGTTGTTGTTATTTCTGGTGTAACGTCAACTGTGGTAAATGTAGGAGAGGTGGTTCCAGTAGTTTCGTCGACAATATCTTTTGTAGGTATTATTGTTGGTATATCAAGTTTGGTACTATCTGTAACTGAACCAGTTGTAACATCGACATCCGTAGATGTTGGTTGCTGAGTAGCACTACCATTACAAGCTCCTTGACACTCTGTAGTAGTCTCAGTTTTGGCATTATCCGATTCCATAGTTGGTCTAGTCTCTTCATGATCAGGTAGTTCTGATATTTCTGCTCTAATGGTTGTTGTTTCGATAAATGTTGTTGTTTCTTCGGATACACTAGTGGCTTGAGTGTCTTTTTCTGTTGTTACTTCTGTGACAGTAGTAATAAAAGGCTGTGGTTCAGTGCTCGTTCCTGAACTACTGGGGCTATCAAAGTCAGTTGTTCTTTCAGTTAAAACCTGAGTTATATCAGTAGTTGGACTATCTGTGAGAGTAGTTTCAGCATCAGATTTCATTGTCGTAGTTTCTTCAATTAAAGTAGTTATTATGGATTGGGTAGAGCTTGTTATAGGCGTAGGACTGACGTATTCACAATCGTAAGTCTCGTCTTCCAGTATGAGACATTCGCACAATGGGCCAGTCAGTCTTGGTGGACATGAGCAGGTAAAATTATCTACGCCATCTATACATGTACCACCGTTCATGCATCTGAAACAAAATTTTGATTAAAGAAGGACTGGTTAAGGAATAATCTCCTATCTACGTAAATACGTATCACAAATTACCTTGGTCCTAATAAGCACTCATCATACTGCAACTCGCATCTCTCTCCGTGATAATCGGGCACACAGTAACAGACTCTAACTCCATCTTCCACGACACACAATGCATTGTTACTGCAAGAGTTGTCATCGCAAAACTCTATCTGCACTTCGCAACTTTTTCCCGTGAAACCTAGAAAGACATCGTGATTTGTCAACCATGTTTTTCGCAATGTTTTGTTGAGAAATAAAGAAAGGCATTTTTACCGAACGCGCAAGCGCACATGTAATCTGCATGGACATCAATGCATACGCCGCCATTTTGACAAGGGTTGGATTCACATTCGTCTATCTGATCTTCACATTTCAGTCCAGCCCAGCCTTAGAATTAAAAATAATAACATAAAAGTTGCGATAATTAATAAGTATTACTACAGATGTAGTCAATGAGCAATAATGAACTAAGCTCAATCTTATTATCATGCCGAAAAACAAAAACTTAATGAATGAGAACTTAACGGAAAAGCACAAGCATCTTTATACAGCAATCGCGTGACTATCAAAATACAGCACAATCTCATGCCATCAACATTTTGAGCACATTATTTACCAAGCGAGCATTTGCAGTAAAATTTGAACCCAGGTCCCTCAATGCATTGACCTCCGTTATAGCATCGAACCTCTTCCGTAGAGTTGCATACAGCTACGTCCAGCTCGCAATGTTCGCCAGAAAAGCCTGGGATGCATGAGCATAGGTAGCCATTGTTCATGTCTATGCAGGTCCCGTTGTTGAGACAAGGGTTCGATTCGCATTCATTGTAGTTGGTTTCACAGTTGTCGCCTGAAAGTATTTTAATTAATTAGGAACTGAAACTGAAAGGCTGAATGCAGTTTTTACGTTAGTCAAGGTGGTTTAATGCGGAAATTCGGTTGTAAATTAATTGAATGCAGTTTACTGATTGTTCAGTTTTAACTTTAAATTACATTTTTTATGCATTTAATTGAATTATGTCCCTCGAAATTAAGTTCTTTCATAGATTTGTTTAGGTAAGGAGGTCAAACTCTTAAAAGGAAATTGGATCATCCAAGAATGATTCGGAAGAAAAATAAAAATATTTATAAACAGATTTTTTTATGAAGGTCCTTGTATTTTTGGGTATAATGAAATGTGTCTTTTCAAATATGAGCCGCGAAATTAAATGAAGTTTAATTGAATTAGGTAGTATGTATGAGTGAGAGTGAGAAGAACCATGTGGTACCTTTGTATTGTATAATGTACTTGGTACGTATTGGTAGGTCAATCAATACCTTTTAGGTAAATTAAGATGGTAATCTACTAAAGGCACATGAGAAATGTTCGGCCTAGTTACTCGCTCAAAAACGCTTTATTTGGGAATGTATTTGGATGGAAACTTCAGTAATGTTTGTTCAATTATTGTTTTCTGTCACGAATATCTAGATTAAAATTGCAGCAATTAAAATATTGCTGTGAATTATTTCGAATAATGATGTTAGATCTCAGAAACATTTGATACAAAACTAGTGGTATGTAGGTAGTTCGCGAAAAGCCGTAACCACATATATTATATTGTACGAACCTATAAAGCCATCAGGACACGAGCAGTTGTAGGAAGCAATGCCATCGATGCAGGTGCCTCCATTCTGACATGGACTGGACCAACACTCATCCCAGTTGGTCTGACACTGCACTCCAGTGTACCCATCCACGCAGTAACATGCGTATGTGCTGGAAGTTTACATGATCTAGATAGGTCTCTTCTGGTTTTAACCCTTCTCTTATTTTTTGAAGTCGGTCAAAAGTGTTTTCGATCGTCGTTTAGGTAAGTAGATTTAGTTGGGCTCAGTTTGCGCCCTTTATAAATCTGCCGTAAACGTATTTAAATAAACGAATATGTAAAACAAAATTTCGGTACTTAAGTACTTTAATTTCAAAATAGGGCCATATGAAACATATAATTTATATTACTAGGTATGTACCTGCATAGTGCGATTGTATCTGTTTGTAGGTACCCACAGGCCGTATTACAGTAATGGACGGATTGATATTGTAAACAGATACAGAACACTAATTGGTAGGTTAATATAGGGTTTCATACATTTCCAGGAAATATGGCCGGTCTGACCAATTGCCTAGGTCAACTAATTTAATAGTAGATATTATTTACATAGCATAATTTATGCAAAAAGTAAATATAGGAATATTATATTTAAATAGGTAGGTAACGTAAATAGGTTTTATTCAAGAGTACTTACGTATTGACGTCGTCTATACATATACCGTGTTGGCAAGGGCTGCTAAGACACGAGATGCCAGCGGTCACAACCCTGGCTGCTGCTAGCAACCACCAAACTGTTTGTAATAAACCCTTGAACCTCACCAAAAACATGGTTCTTAAACTACGGAACTCTTAAATGTTTACAGAAATATACATGCTGCTCTATGGAGTCAACGGCTCCCAATAAAAAAACAAAAGTTCAGTGACACGACCGAGTAAAACTTTGAAATGAATAATTAATTTGTACACAGATATTTTTATATGAAAGCTAAACTTATTTAAGAGCACAGAGATTTCCTAATCACATGCACGCATTATCTAAACGGACTATTTAACTATAATAGAACATTTTGGGAAGTATATCGTAACAAAGGATCGCACGCTTTACAGCGCACAGTCGCCAGAACTGGGTCTGATGGGCGAGGTGTGGTTTACCGCCAGCCGGTTGCCATGGAAACAGTTAAACATACAATACAATGCCTCATGATGAACGATTATTGACAAAATTTCGACACCAAGGTCCAAACACCTACGCATTGAGGGCATTAATAAATTAATTATAGAAAGTTATAGTGACAAACGCTTTTTTTGCTTTTTAATTGTAATAAGAAGGTACTATTCAAAAAATGAATAAACGCAAAATGGATGACACTTTTTGATTTTTTTCTATCATTGTCTCGAAGCTACTTTAATTATTTACTTAGATTTTTGGTGTGATAAATATCAAAGAAGTTAATTCATAAAAATAATAACAGTAAAACATACCATTACGTGTTGAAATATAATTATGTGTATAAAAGAAAGAAGGTCTCCAAATTATAATACGTACCTAGTTATTACTCGCAGATCGAAAATATTTTTTCCGCAGTTCATTGCATTATTTGCCTGCATTTAATTTTAAATATTGCCGCCGAAAACTTAATTTCTTTTTCTCCAATCAGAGTTCGAAACAAATGGTATTACCACCAATAAGATGTCCAAGTTTAATCATCTGTTCACAGCTGTAATTCCAGCCAATCACATTCGTTTTCGTAAAGGTACGTTCAGAACGCTTGACACTGCAAGTATACATTTTGGTCTGTGAATATTAATTTCCAGATAAGCAGGAACTAAATAGCACATTTATAGACACTTACTAAAACTTTTATGTATTATTCAACAAGTTTCAGTGAAATAATCTGAATGAAACTAGAATATTTTCGCAAATAGTTTTATGTCATTAAAAATGTACAAGGTTTTGAACGGCCCTTACCCTGCTTTGTAGAAAGGTTTCAATCAAGGGAGAATCGAGTTTGAGTTGTGAAAGGTGGACAATGGCCAAGTTCTTATGAGGTTCTCATTTAGCTTTTGCTTGGTCATTAAGTTAATTTGCGCTTGTTTAGGGATTCGTTTTACTTGAAAGTAACTGTAATAGTTAACGATTGTAGTGATATCATTACTAGTGAGAGTTTCATTGAAAAATCTGTTGAATTCATCGTGTGAAAATGGATCCGGGTATTCTTTGTTTCCACCATTGTGATCACAAAGTATTTTGTACTATAATACCTGAAAAATGTCCTGTGTGTGAACAAAAACTGGATAGATATGACTATAATCTACTACCTTTCAGGTAACAATACGTTTATGTAACGGTTTTTAGAATAACATGACTAATGAAGGTTGTTGCTAAGCGCCCTATTTTGGTTCCAGGGTTCCCTACCCCTTCGTCAAAGCATCTCAGCATCCTCGAGCAATAGTTATGAAGCCAACCCACGGCGATTTTCTCAAGTAAGTGATCAAATAATGTGCTACGTGACATAGAAACAGTTCACATATCAAACACACTTATTTATCCGATCGAAGTTATTGGCCGTTAAAATGATTCACGACCTTATCGAAACGTTTATGCTTACATGATTTCTCATTCTTTACAGTGACTACTATAATTCCAAAGATTTGCACATAGGAGTGACTAACTCTCAGGGCTTTGTTGTGGAGTTTAGTGAGGAGGGAATCCATGGAGTGGACCCTATGACCAAGAAATGGAGTAACTTTGACTCTAGCTCAGACTGGGACCAATGTCTGCTGTTAGAGCAGTTTGATGAGTTGTGGAATGAGATATGGGACAGTGTTCTACTCAAGGTATGACAATATTATTGTTTGTTGATATTATTGAACTTGTCATCATTCCACAAATTGCTTTTAAACAGTTGGTTTTTGTTATAGGTGAGTCAAAGTCCTCTGTGGGAAGCTCACAGGTACAATGAGGAGAGACATAACTGCTTCACGTTTGTCCTCGCATTCTTGCGAGCACTTGACTGTGGGGAGCTTTCTGAGAAGGCTCGAGATCCCAAACTGTTTTGTAAACAGTATGTAGTTCCAAGAACCTCTGCTGCAGGAAAGTACATCTCTCTGTATAGACAGCTCAAAAGGCAAAACTATTTCATACAAAACCAATGCTAGCCTATCTAAATTAACAATTTAATTCTATGTATTTGTTTACTACTTATTCAGTATTAACTGTGATGTTTTATATTTAGGTATAAGACTTTTAAATTGAAGTGCATTTATTTTAGACCAATGACAACTTAGTTTCTGATTACAATTTTAAATATGTTATGTATAAAGTAGGTGTATTTATTTGATAAGTATTTATTATTTATTTAAAATGTCATGAGATGGTACATTTTCTTTGATTCAATATGCATCTGTACAAATAAGGAGGCTGTCTAATGTATTGAGCAAGCAGGAAGCTCTTCTGATAATAAATACTTAGGTGACCTATTCTGATAATATTTATATCAGAACAGTAAAGGAGATTGAGTCAGTGGTTGATGTATGTGTCATTGTTTGTATGTGTGTATTATGATGTTAACACTCACCAAAATTGCCTTTTACACATAACACACACAATTTTTATATTACGACCTTGTCTTGCCAGTTTGTAACTATATGATAAATAGTAATATTTGTGTAACTGCAGGATAAATACCATATAATATGTTTAGTATAATTACCAGTGGCATGGCCCATCTCTACCGAGTAATGCTATGTCACATAACATCCATTTTAATACATGATTTGTCAGCAATTTAAATCTTCCAACACATAGTTTACTTTAAATTAACAATCATATAATAATAACTTAATTCTGTGGCTGTAATAATGGAATTACATGTAGTGTAGTTGTCAATTACTGTTTTCTATACATTTACATAACACTCATTGAATATTCATAGGTACTTCATCCAATATCATCTTCTATAGTTGCTAGAATGTATTGAAGTAGTTGTATTATGTACTTGCAAGTCTCAGTTTCACACGTGTTGTCTAAACATTGGAACATGTAGCTACTTTCGCGAAAGTCGTGAATGTCGCGTATCAACTTTATTTGCAGTTTGATCTCATTTCGTGTTACTGCAGATGAATAATAATTTAGCTATAAATAAAAAGAAACTTCTCTTTATAATGACACTTTATGAATTTCACTTGTACTTTTTTATATTTACTTAATCATTTTATTTTGTATTTTGATTCTCAAAGAATAGTATTGCTGTGGCGATAAGGCAGTCTGTGTATTGTTAGCCCAGTTACCTACTTACTATTTATTTAATGCTTAGTATGTACTGTCATTCACATAGGCTTTGTAGTTACTCATTCACAAAATGTTTATTTGTACTCATTTAATAAATTCATTTTATAAATGAGTAATAGACTCCTATGATGAATGAATTTCTAAGAAGTACGTTGGCACAACTGAGACTTGAGATGTTGTGAGAGTGATTGTAACAATAGTTGTTTATCAAAGTGTGTAGCGGTTTGTATGGGAATTGCTTCAACGTGAATAGAATTCGAGCTTTATTTTCTACAAGGCTTGCTCAAAGACTTAAAATTAAAGTCCCGGAATGTAGGAAGCGTAATCATAAGCGTAAGCATAAGGCGAAGGGGAGAAATATTCTAATATCGTGCTGAACGTCTATCAACGACTGAAATCACCTTCATAAAAAGGCTATAATAACAGAACTGTGATATAATAACTCATTGTATTCCAAAAGTCCGTCCCCTTCTCCGTGTTACGCACATTTATTGATACTCGAATATCTATGCATATCTTGTAAGACTCCTTTAGACCCGACTAATTGGATTAAATTTATAAGTCTTTGAAAGCTTCAGGCATGTATCTACAGTATAAGCATCATATTTTTAGGACACGACAATTAGATGTTTCTTTCGCTTTCGAATGATTAATTAGCTTTATCTAGGTTTGTGTTAAAATCTAAATTTTATTAGGTAATTTCGGCCTAATAGTGGCTTTTATGTAAAATTGTTATGAATCTACTTACGTGTAAACAATTAAAAACTATAACGTTTATGTTGCGTGTTCAAATTAAATAAACAAAATGCCTTGTCTTCCCATGGGTGTAATTTAAACCCTTGAATTGCCGTGTAATGTTAAAGCCTAAATGTATTTTTAAGTGAATATTGAAAATAAAATTTTCTGTATGCCAGTGATATTTTGTGAATAAACCTTTGTTTGACTGTAGATACAAGCTCCTAGTTCCTACCCTACTCTATTTGTATTTATTGAGACTTGAATTTTGTAAATGGATCTCGAAGACAAAAATTCTAGGTGCTATGTTTGAAATAAAGTATTTGTTAAAAATTTAACCATTGTTTTTATTTTATTGTACCTAGACCGATTAGTTAAAAATAGTAAAATAAAGCCTTTTAATAAAAATATTTATTTTATTATGAAATATCTAATACATTGACTGTCCATTGATGACAAACAATAATATCAGAGGTGTAAGACATAAATTATAAAATAATAATACTCTTGGTGCTTAGACAAATAAATTAGCTGGAAACTTGAACGGGGGCTGATTCCACGCCGACCCAGAAGACTGCACCGTTCAGGGCGATGGTAGCTCTGGAAAACAGAAAGACAATATAAAGTAAGTCGCAAAACTACGAAGGCAGATGTCTGGCCTAGTAATATATAGTTAAGTACCTATAAATTTAGGTACCTTTATAAATGAGTAGGTATGAGTCGATTTAGGTAAATTGATTTGACTTTCAATAAAGTACTCTCGTCAAAGGCGGTGTACCTATCTAAAATAATTATGGAGAAACATAAGCCCTAACCATATTGCGAATGGCAACACGTATAATTAATTACAGTTTCATATTACAATATTTCTTTTTATACTCAACGTAAATTGACGAAATTGGTTACAAAACAAAGGATAGAAACTCTTTAATTCACTTAACACACCTACACAGCAGACCTGCTAATTGAAATTGCAATGTTCGTGTTCGTACATAATGTATGTTCGTCTGTCTCAAATGACTTTCAAGGGTCATAAACTCCTGACCTGTGCAACCCCAAGGCGCCCCTTTGTCCCTTTATATCTTGGCTTAAATGTCTAGTATTTTAGCTACCTTTTGCTGCAAAAATAACATGGCAATTATGCTCATACATAGTCGGTGTGCCATGCGTTAATATTAGCTTTCCATTTTCAGTAATAGGTAACCAATTTTCGATTAAACAATTGACAACCCCAAAAATGTGCATTTCTGGGGATATTACCAGGACGCAGACTGTCTTCTTTAACTGCAAAGCTGGTCCAAATAGCTCATCTTCACTTATATAATATAGAGGAAGAGGAACCATTTTTTTTGCCTGTTTGTATCCTCCGAAACTATTGCGTCAATTTGCGGACTGCTTCTCTTCCCTAGTAAAATAGGCTATATTTTATACCGGTACCACGGGACGCGGGTGAAATCGCGGGAAATCTAAATAAAAAAATAAAGTCTGTTGTTACCTGAATTTAATTTCGCCGCTGAAGCCTGCAGGGGGCGTCCATGTGAACGCGACAGTCTGTTTGTCGAACTTCTCATTGTGTTTCTTGTGAGTGACGGCATTCTATAAGAAAACATTCAAAACAATTAAATTAATACAAAGGTAGACAATGCTCGTTACTTCTCTGTTGAAAATGATCACAATTTTGAGAGTAGAATAGTATAGCTAATACCTACAAAAATATTTTTTTCCGTTCACGTCCTGTATGTACCTAATAGTTGTTTAAACCTAACAAAAATAAGTACTGACAGACAATGTCTAATAAGGATAAATTAAATATAGCCGAGGATGCCTAATTGGCGCCTTGTTAGTTGTAATCTACAGTCAATTGTGTAACTTGATCAGATAATTGCAGGCGAGCGTACATGCGTTATTATCGCAATCTGGGACAAAATATATCGGCCCCTAGACAGATAGCAATAATTCGCAGAAGTGCGACCCGCCTTGCACCTTGTAGGTTTACCTTCACTATTTAGTTCCTCGACGTGTGACAGTAACTGCTCTTAACTTCCGTTTATGATCATTATCTATCTTACATGCTAACTAGAATAAAATGACACGCCTTTCGTACTCCATTCAGGCCATCTCTTGAGCACTTGATTGAATAGTATACTTATAGCTTGATTAGGAGTAATTCTATTCGCCTGTCGCTTACCTATACTTATAAAGATTGAACACCCTGCTTCTACCCGGTCAAGGCCTAATTCCAACTGTGTAATAGGTCTATGCACCACGACACGAACGTTTTACTATATACAACCTCTATAGGTTTAATCAATGTGTTGTACTTTGTTATATGAATATGGCGAGGATTAACAAACAATCTACACGTAATTAAGGTGCATGCAACCTCCCATTCATATTATACCTCATTGATATAGGCGCTAGTCTATGTTTTTGTTAGTTCAAATGCCGACAAAGTACGTTAGTGACTGCTTGCCGTTGTTTTGTTTGGCAATGACGATAATTGTATTTAAACCTGAGTGAAGGGTTAATGTGTCCTCGGATGCAGACAATTTGTTGCTTTTGACAATTTTGTTCGCAAAAAATTTACAACTGTCGAGTCTGTTAAATTAACTGTGCGTAAGGTTTGGTCGCTCTATAACTTCTAAGAGCAAAGCAATGAATAAAATATTGAAAACTCCTGCTCCAAAATAAATATTATTAATAAATATTAAGTAAACGATAGTGCCTGCCTTATTACGGTCAAAAATAACGCTTTCGACACGTGCTAATGGTTTGTCTCAGTATGACAGACAATATTGACCCGTGCGTCGCTACCAAATCTAGCGACCTCTTACGAACAATAGCCTTGAATGGTGCAACACAGCTTTGAGAATTCTATCATAGGTACCTATTTATAACATATAGGTACCTACCTATTTAAGATCAAGGTATGTCAACAATCATCAATCAACAAAGGAAGGGCTAGAAGTACATACACCACTTTAAAAAAAGTCTGATTACTTCATAATTAATGGCTATTACCATAATGTTATCTCTGTTAACTCTGTACAATTGCAAGAGGATACAGGACTTAAAAAAAGGTTTTAAATCCGTTTGGGGCTTAACAACCAGTCTGTATTTAAGAGGACTATGTTTCAAATAGTAAGGGAGGTACGTTAACGTATTATAATATGAAGCACTAAATAATAATGTCTGATCATGTCACTGCGGAAATATAAAATCGTGACGGCTATTCAAACGACGCGACAGATTCATTCTGACAAATTATTATCACAAGGTAACGACCTGCATAGTAATTGATAAGTTTTAGGAAAACAAAGCCTAATTCTAAAGACGTCAAAAAAATACATGTTTTCCTCAATAAAAAAAACTACTGTTTTTAAGTTAAGTACGATAACAACCTTAAGTTGAGTGCTCTTTTGTGCAGGTAAGTAGGTACTTACATCCTGCCTTCATTATTTTAAGGTCTTTTATTAAAAAGCTATAAGTCATGCTTAGTTAGGTATTGGTTAGGTATGAGTAACTTTTTAATAGTATGAAATGTTACTGTTGCATTGCCATAATAATATACCATGTTCAGCAGGCATATCTTTCGTCGGAGGTCTTAAATACATGTACGGTGTGCCTATTGGGAAATAAATCGCATAAGTATTGATAAATGGGTCCTTGTCCTTATGCCTATAGTTTTATGTAAATACATAGGCTTAGGAAATACTTAGCCTCAATTCTGTATTCAGAAAGCCACCGTTAGTAACTGAGGTTAACCCGCTGACTTACTATGACATGCAACTTTTTATGTTTTAAAAACATTCCGCAAGGTTTTACGATCGAGTAGGTCGTGGACGCTTCTAAGTATTTAAATTAGGAATTACGACTACATTTTCTTTTTATCTCATATGTATGGAATATTCCTAAGTCATTTCATAAATCTGTTATTAAAAAAAAGTTTAAGACCATAGAGAAAAAAAATATTGACAATGGAAATCTTGAAGCTTCAACATTCAATAGATACGTGATTGCGTGATCAAGTTTACGACAAACATAATAACAATGTTTCAGGAAGTTGGTCCTCCCTATTGTTGTGGACAACACTTTAACATGAATCACCTATTTACGTTATAAGTTAACAGCCTAGAACGTGATAATTAGATTCGGCCTAAAAAAATATCGTAAGTGAGCGATTTTTTACCGCAATTGATTGTAATGTTTTTTGTGAATTTTCTTATCGCTAGAAAGAGAATTCATTGAATAGCTAGCAGGTAAACTAATAACTTCCTGCTTGAAAAAAGCTTAATGTGATTCAGATATCATTCGAACGCATCAGTACACAACACATGTAGGTAGGTAATAGGTACCTATCCGTAATCACAATTATTGATAATGCAGTTGATGCATTAATAATACTGTATTTGTAAATAATTATGCATAATTTTATATAAATTACATTTTCCCTCTTCCTTCCTTCCTTACGTAGGTACCGATTTATAAAATGGTATATGTAATTCAGTATTTTCGACGTGTCATTTATGACTCAGTTACAAAATAACATTGTGTTACAATAAAGTTTAGGCATAATATTTTAATTTACCTAACAAAAACAAATGTTAACCGAACCGTAAGGTTATGCGAAACTTTTGAAGGACGAATTCATGCAAATACCACTTAATTTATGAGCTACAACGCTCAAATTATACCTAAACAGTACAAAAAAAAAACATGCAGATTATGGTAATCGCATTACGGCCTTGAAAATCAGATTAAAACCTTATTTTTCTGGACCTTTTTCCTACATAAAAAAAAAACAAAAACATGTTCCATTTGTATGTATGTACTTACGCCAGGTTCACCACAGTTGAGCAGTTGCGCGAAGGGATCATTGGGCTTCAATGTGAATTTGCCCACAATCTTGTCTCCCTGGCGGGCCTGCAGCAGCAGTCCACGGATGGTGTTGGAGGGAGCCTTGCCGCTGATCACAACTTCCATAGGTGCACCGGCTTTCACAGTCTGTAGGAGAGAAAAAAAACTTAGAACAAGCTTCAAAGCTTTTAATTTTATGACAATTTCGGCTGACTCATTCTCTTAAAAACCTTCTAAAGGATGCCTGTGGAATATTATTTGTAACACCTAAATAGAACTACATATATATTATATGATATGTCAATTCAGGCAACAAAGTTTAATTTCGATAAATAAAGTTTAAAATTGTTTGACTGAAACAACCGTAAAGTTTTCCTAATATAATTCTGCTAGTTTATAAGTGCTTACTTAAAATAGCTGACATTTTACTAACTACCTTAAAATAAAAGCACTCGCTTGGGAAAATGTATGAAACACGCTACATGAGAGACAACCGACCGATTTGCCATTCAACTTCGATTAATCGATAATTTCGCATTTTCACAGAAAGGTCACTTCACACGGGGACGTCTTTCAATTCAACTTGCAAAGATAAAGCTTAGTAACTAGGCATATCTATACAGTTCGTATGTAAGGATCAGTGTTCTAAGTTTATTTATGTTATGTTACAGGTCCATACACAAAGAAAAACTATTAAAATAATACATTAAATTGATTTTCTTTCGTAATTACGCGGAAAATGAACTCACGTGCAGTGTATACCTAATACATGTGTACTGCTGGTGAGACATAAAAATATTTACTTTTCTCTGACATAATATTTATAACGTTTGCATCCGTAAGTTACTGTAACCACATCAGACTATTTAGGTACTTTACAAAGCATGAAAAAAATCTGGGAGGCAATTTAAAGCGCGCGCACACTGAGACTTTAGTCGGCCGGCAGAAGACCAATATTCTTGTTTTTATTTATTTTTTTATATATCGAACTATAAATAAGTACCTATGTGTAGATAAATTAAATGTAACATAATTTTTATTTACACTCTGATCAACTTTGCTTGCCTACAAGATTACTTTAACTATTCTAATTTCGTCATACTTTTCAATGTGGATCCAAAGTCCGATGTTAACAAGTCCACAACCAGAATATGACCAGAATTGGGTGGATGACTAGGTCAAAAATAAATTACGTTGTCATATTCATTTAGTGAAGCATCTAAAAATAATGTCACTTCCATTTATCGTTTTGATGGAATAATTGATTAAATTTTTTTATTGATAATATAAGCTAAATAAGTATCCAGTTTGATGTGAAAAATCTGTGACGTCATAAGTTGCGCTTACATACATATTGCAAAGAAAGTGACAGTTTTTGACAGTTAAATAAAAGTAATGAATTTGACTCGTTGGAAACTACCGTATTATACGACTTACCTTAGTGCTAGTGGTGATCGTGTAAGGGGAGGGGGAGGACTGCGCCGGCACCGGGTGCTTGGGCACCATGTCTTGGCAGACGCTCTCTGGAGCACCGGTGGAGTAAGCATTGGCGGCCGCCACCAGGGACACAGCCAGAACTACGTAGGAAGCCCACATGTTGTTTTTGTTTTCTGAAAAAGAGGTTTTGTTTTAATATTTCCGACATCATCATCTTCCTGTCCCTATTGTATTATCACTTATCATGATGACGGGATCTTTGGATAACGTCTTATTGAATGAAGATGTAACTTGAAAGCTAGCATAAAACGTGGCTATTTACATATTTCAGTAACTAGGCGCCACAATAACTTTTGTAATTTTGATTGGGATGATCACAAATGTTCGGTGTGACTGCAGCAAGTGTATTTTAGCCTTGGTCGATTAAACCGTAAGTACAGCGTTTATTGACCCACAGCATAGTGTATCTACATGTATTTTCATTATTAAAAGGAATGTGAAACATTGAAAATTCATAGCACCTCGATGTGATAAAGACTCAGGGATTCCCTAGTAGTCGATGTTTCAAGCTAGAGCATATTGATTTAGTTAGAATATAAGTGGAATAAAAACATGCCAAATAATGTTGTCACAGAGTGCTTTCGCAATATTTGTTGTACCGGCAATTTTCGGAACAACTCGAAATTTCGAGCACCACTTTACAAAGGACGTTGTCTCTTTGTGGAAAATAACATGCCTTTTTAATAAGACCTCATCAATCCAACCTTTATGTCATACTTAACATTTACAAGTTTTTCATTGATCATTTTGATTCGTTGTATAAATCATTAAGCTTAGGCCATGACTATAATGATTGATGCGCATAATTTTAGATAGGTACAAAAACATGATTCCATCCGAAGCTAAGTCGAAATAAATGCAAAGTAAACGAAAGCGGGTCATGGTCCTTTCGGTTCTTCAGATCTCAAGCTCTTGCAAAGCTACGGCTCGGAGACAGGTTCCCCACAAACGTTCTGACGTAACTTAACGATCAACAAACTTTGTCGACGCACGCTTGCATAAATCTCGTAAAATAAATAAAACCAATACAACAGGTACCGTTAATATGTCAATTATGAAATTACTAATGATCGTGTGTTCATTATTTTGACAAAGAGATCGAGAGACAAAATTAAACCTAAAGAATCAAAGCACTGAGGAAGTAGTTGATTGGTCCTTATGAATGTAAAAGGCAGGACAAAGGAAGTAAGTATTATGACCGGAATCTTTTAAATTGATAAAGTTCAGTATCTTTTACAGAGTTAATTTCAATTTCATTACAAAATTCAAACATCAAACTTACATCAACCAATTACTTGTTACTTATCATATAGGTATCTATGTAGGTATGTGCTATGTGCTTATTATTTGTCAAGAAGACGCATTCAAGACCTATGCAATATTGATGCATTTCGCAAATTGAATAAACGATCGTGTCATGTTTCTCTTTAAAAGTACAGAGTTATAACCTTTTACGACAGACGTGCAGTGCAACATCATCCAATTAGAGTTGACCTGAGTATCGGTATTTAGCAAGAAGGCCTAGGTTAAACAATGACGCAGAAAGGACATCGATCTGTGTTGTAATTATTGTCCACTATCATGCCGAACTAACTAATACTATTGCCACTATTGCCTTTTACGTTACAACAAACATTGCTTGAGATGACCAAGCAATTTGCATTTGAATGAGCAGGCATGAATTTGAAATATCGTGCAGTATGTTCCTAGTTCCAAAATTTAATCTATCTTTTATATTTCAATCTGAGAGATCATTATTGTTAGAAAAACTCAAGTCATTGTAACTTTACACAGATCGTACATTTCAAGTAAGATTCAAGTTAGGCTGAAAATATCTAATTTAGAAGGCAAAAATTTAATTATTTTCTCACTAAAGAATGACACAATTAGATAAAGGTCTACCTAATATAATTCTATTTTGAAAACCTAATTTTAATTAATTCTGTCCTTTGGTCTATTTTCATATTTTATTTAAATAAATAGCTTCTTGACGCATGCATCTCATTAACTATTTAAGAAATATTGGTTTTGAATAAATAAATACTTCGCTGACGTTGGCATAAATTTTGGAAACATGGTAATCAGCTGATATCGAAACAATATTACAAAATTCACATAACTAATTTAAAAAGACATCAATAAATATCTATTTATTTGTTTCTTACGAAGTTTAGATGCTTTATAACGTGCTTTGTTTTTAGAAGTTGACAATGAAAACACTTTATGACAAAATAATGTTAATAATAAATTATTGTTATTGTTAATAAATAAATAATAAAATAGCTTAAATAATTACCTTTGATTTATTTCAAAAGCGCGCGCGCCGCTTGCTTCGGCTAGTGTGTGAACGGTTACAAACAGAAAAGTTGGTAACCAGCAAGTTATATAGGTAACGCAACCATAGCCAATATGGAAGGGCAGAAGGCCAAAGATTAAGCGGCAGAAGGCGTTACTCTGAGCTGCATTGATTTTTTTCCATCGATTCAGAATCTTTTTTGTTTTGTAATGTCGCTAATACAATTAATAATAAAATGTGGGTAACATGAAAAATATATCGTTTTTGACTACCTGATATTTTTTGGATATTCTACCTAAATTAAAGGTACACTTTTATTTTTTACGTACGAGTGTGGATCAACCGATTTTTTGTACCTACCTGTAGCGTTTGAAACTATTTCTTTTTATAATTCTATCCATTTTGCATCATCCGTACGCATAATCTTTTAAGGTAACTTCTACGTAATATCAGTTCAATGCAAATTAAAGGTACCTACTATGTATTATAACATTGATAATAGTTAAATTCGATAATGCCGCAAGGTTTTTAAGGGACAAAAATAGGGGCTCGTACATTTTTAATGTGGGACCCTTCTGTTATATTTTTTAATCTTTGTAATACACAAAGATCTCAGCTAAGACTATGAAGGCGAGCCCTGTAGGTATATAGGTGTGTCCTATTTAATTTATGTTAATTTATATAAGGAAAACCATATTTTTTATAACTTTTTCGTACATATAGTTCAACATTATCAAAATAGCATGATCTAAGTAAATCGTTATTGCAGGTTACGTATGTTTTTGTGATAAAAAAGAGCAATACGAGTTTCCTCGATGTTTTCCTCAAATTTAATAAATTTTAGCTTTATAGTTAATGATAAAACCCGCATGTTAAGATTCTTAGGATGTATAGAAATCTGTAATACATATTTCAGGGAAATAACGAATTATAGGTACCAAAATATGTAACTTTTATATTTTTTTTAATATTACAGAAGCCATCCTGGTGGGATTGGTATTTCGTTTTTTTTTATCAACAAAAACGTATTTTTTTTAACATCTGTTTACTATGTAAGCTTAATCAATTTTCGAAGTGTAGAGTAATTTTGAGAAAAACTGTGAACTGTCAGTAGGTAGGTTTCAATTTAACTTTAACGACTTGAAGGCAGCCGGATAAAAACTATTACTGGTTCTTTCTGGTTGTTTTAGATTTAATTTGATTATGACGATGATACCATGAAAGATAATTGTGATGAGTTAATGTCAATTCATGCCAAATCTAGCATCTGTTTTCCGTGAAGGGCTGAGACGAGATGTTTATTTACAGTCTAAATAGACTTGTAACTAAACCTTTGCGTACTTACAATCATGACGGGTCAGGAATCACAATATTTATTTTCCACGATGATAAAGTATGTTTTACTAACCATGAGACATTATTTCGTCATTTCAAGTATGTAGCGTCATGGTGCTAACAAAACTTCATGCTCATACAAAATATGAATTGTAAAATATCATCATGAGAAATAAAAAAACTAAAAAACACGCTTTTTATAGAAAAACGAACTAAAAAATAGGAAATAAATTTTAATGAATTTAAATTAAGAAAACAGTGTTAAAAATTTCAATGAATATAAATTAATAATAGTGTGAATACAAAAAAAAATATTTATAACTATTGACACCATGCACCCCAGTGCATGGTGTCAATAGTTATAAATATTTTATTGACAGATATGAGTACAGTGATTTTTATTTCGATAATATCTTAAAAAGCACCCCACGCTTTTTTTTAATATTTTTTTTTTGTATTCACACTATTATTAATTTATATTCATTGAAATTTTTAACACTCTTTTCTTAATTTAAATTCATTAAAATTTATTTCCTATTTTTTAGTTCGTTTTTCTATAAAAAGCGCGTTTTTTAGTTTTTTTAAACTATTATTTATTTTCTACTTTTTAGTTTGTTTTAAAACTATTATTTGTTTTGTAGAATTAAAATTCTCTTTAGTATACAAAAATTTGTCAATATTAGAGAAAACGGCTAAAGATAATTATTGGAAATAAAAATTTACATCGAGTCCTGCCTTATCGACTGTAGAGAAAAATTCTAGAAAATTTTAATTATTTTTCTTACCTTATCAACTATAGATGAAAATTATATAAATTAACAAAGATCATATTTTGCAAATTGAAAAGCCTAGAAGTCGGTGTCTAATGGATGTTACTAAGTTAATTTTGCCACCGACTTCTAGGCCGATGCACCTAAAATTAGTTATTTTTTTTGCTTTTTAGTGTTTTGGGAACTCGGTTTAATTTTTTTGTAAAAAGGTTATTTATTTAAAGCTTTTCAGTGATACGAATAGTTGTCACTATCCATACAAGTGGGAAGTTCTCATCAATACAAAGAATATAAGTCCAAACGAGGTATTTTACATATTCAGTTGTCGAGTTCCCTTGACTTTCTCTAGTCTCCAGCATCAGGTCAGCTCCAAACCTTCACTGTTGCATAGGTCTTGTCAATACGAATAATTTAAGCCCAAACACGAGGTAGTTTACATATTCAGTTGTCGAGTTCCCTCGGCTTTCTCTAGTCTCCATCATCAGGTCAGCTCCAAACCTTCACTGTTGCAAAGGAATTGTCAATACAAATAATTTAAGCCCAAACACGAGGTAGTTTACATATTCAGTTGTCGAGTTCCCTCGACCCTCTCTGGTCTCCATCATCAGGTCAGCTCCAAATCTTCACAGTTGAATAGTGCTTTTAGGCGTACACCTGAGTGTCAAGTTTTTACCCTATGTATGCCTACAAGTTTTGAAGGTTGCCCTCGATTTCTCAGGGTTTCCAGCATCAGATCCTGACCTGATGACTATGGGACCAACTGGCAGCTATTCCGAGTCGAACAAAAAAAGAATCACGTAAATCGGTCTATTAACCTCGGAGTAATCGATGTGTATGTGTAACCTCCTCCTTTTTGGGAAGTCGGTTAAAAATGGAATAATTTTATCAAATTAGTGTATTGTCATCGGTCCTCAATAAAACTACAAAGTTTGAACGAAATCTGGCCGTTTAAAGTGGGTCAAAATCGCGCCCAAAGAAGTCGGTTACAAACAAACATACAAACATACAAACCTACAAACATACAGGTGAAGCTAATAAAAAGCGTGTAAAAAAGCAACTACTCGAATAAGGACTACGCGGCGTTCGGCGTAGGCGGGAAGCTTGCTACGCCGTGTCAACTACGTCTATACTACGAAGCATGACCTATTTTTTGCTATTTTTTGCTACGTGACATTTCAACATAATAAAATTCGAGAATTTTCGCTATAAGATGTACGTAGGTACTGGAAGTAAAAATAGTTTTTGTGAAAATAAGTGGCAATGTCGTTTTAGTGAAAATAAGTGGCAATGTCGTTTTCATAACTTAAACTATCTAGTCCCGTTGGGATTCTTCACTGATATCTATATTAAGTACATTTTAGTTTTGATACGAAAATCTCAGAAGGAGCCTTTACGAACCACCTGAGTTACCATTTAAACTTAGGTACCTAGTTAAAAATCTAAACTAAAGTCGTTCGATTCCCGTAATTACTAGTTCTTTGTGTAAAACATCCTCGTCAACATCTGACTAACGTGTTTCCCTAAGAACTGGCATGAGTAAGGTATGAAGAACTCTCACGATTGCTCAATTGCTACCTAATTGCAATTTCCTGTACCTACTGCAACCTCAAGTGATCAGGAAAATAAGCGCGAAAAACAAAGAGTTTTGCGCCTGGGACAAATGCAAGCGCAGTTATAACCAACAACAGATGTGTCAGGCATAGAACATAATAGGTGAATTCCCTTGCATTAATAGAAGTGAGGTATAAAACCTGTGACAATGAGTTGCTTGGTAGGTAGTCATTGTAGGCATTTCATTGAGCAAGTTTTAAAATACCAATAAAAGTTAAATGGTAAAATAATATTTTTATATTTTATAGTATAAAAATAACGTAGATATAATAAAACCCTCTAATATCCAATAAAACCCTACCATAGGGTCATGCAGTTTTTCAGAACATTAATAGGTACTTAGGAACATAAGTTGAAGGATGGTCGGTCAGTATCCACGAGAAGGTATGTTAGGTGGCGTTCTTGGGGTAATTTGCCCCTTTTTTAGCATACCTCTTTTTCTCTTCTAACATGTACCTACCCTTGACGAGAAGGTAAATTAAGTAAAAAAATATATGAGTACTTAGATATTTTTCGTTAGTAACATTTTTCTTTAGAAGAGAAAGAAGTTCTTACCCTGACAAAACTGGGACCCTTTTTTATTCCCAATTTTTAATAAACTAATCGTATTACCCTGAAACGTAAATTATAGTACCTAAACGAAAACTGAAATAATACACAGAAACTGAAGCAAAGCGCCCTCTATTGTTAATCGTACGCACTAGTTACGCTGCTTGTTACCTTCGTCGGTTCTGCGTCTTTAAGCCGCACGTTTGCTTTGCTCCGAACTCATATCCAGGACATTCTCATGATGTTATAATGGTGTTGGTACCCAACTTATTTTGCCCGTTCATCGCAATTACTATAGGTAGTCATAGTACTATAGTAAGTGCGATGCACGGGTACTCATCGGTTGTAAAGTCTCTTGTAAATTGAAGATACCGGTTTCGATGTCGCATTAGATATGTTTTTCATGTTACGGTTTACTCCCGGTAAATTGACAAAAAAATAATAAAAGTAGATATTAAGCTTTAACAATTCTTCGTTTAAGCGGATAAGAATGTACGAGTGGTTGCCTAGTGCAATATATCGATGCGTCGTAAAAAATAAATTGAATTTCATGTTTTATAGCAGTGCCCCACGTTCAAGGAACTATTTTCCGCATCTGAGTAAAAAGTACCTAGTCTTTCCTCTTCCATCCGCTATGTATCAGTGAAAGTAGATACCGCCAAAAGGCTTTTATATATTAGCAAAATTGTGTTTCTATACTATTCAGAAAAAAAAACAGTTCAGCCATTTCAAACGTAAGCCGGAACAGACAGACCGTATTTACCGATGTGTACCGAACATAATACCCACACTTATTATGCGCTCAGTAGAAAGTTTTCTAATATTGCAAACAGTCTCTATCTAATTTTATTAATTTTTAAATACCCAAGTATTGATTAGCTTCCGCTCCCGATTTAACCCGCGCTCCGAGGAAAAGATCTCCTTGGAAGAAAGTTAGCCTGTTTTTTTATTTGTTTCAGTAGTTTTAAAGTTTTATTTACATACATACAAATCTTTCCTGTCTAAAATAAAAGTGTAAATAAAATTGCTTATTTTTTATTTCGTCAGCTCGCTATGGTCAAAGGAAAACATTCTTTACAAAATTATTTCTATTCTTATCGCAAATACCAAAAATATCATTAACATGTATTTTTATGGCAATTATATTTCTAATAAATAATTATTTGGCCTCATGGATTTTAGCAGAGAAAAGATTTTAGCTAAAAAGACATGGCTGCCAATAATTGGTACAAAAAAAAATAAGAGCGTGTTCCAGTACAAATGTATTTGAGAACAGTATGTGAAGCATGTGAAAAACTTATAAACTGATTAAATAATATAATTAAATATATTTTCAGGAATTCACAACTCAAAATCTACCTTTAAAAATACGTAAGAATTTTTTTGTTATTCGATAAACGGTTTATAATGCATCTATTCGTACAACTTCTTATAATTACATAGCTATGAATGCTTTGCAACCGTTTTATAGCGAACTGGAACGTAGTCACTTTTTTTTCATAACTTGTCATAATACCGCGATTCTAGACTTCAAGCGGCCTAGTTTGTCTATGCTTTAGTTATATTTTCGGTGTGGTGGTCGATTTATCAATATTTTTCCTACAATTTGTTTTCGCAATATAGGCGGGAACCTGTTGTTTTCAATAAAACTCAGTAACAATGAGCGTGGAAGAGGATATTATGAAAATACAAAAGAAATTGACTAAGATGATATCGGCGGATGGCACGGTGGGTCTAATATTTTAGGAATCGAAATTATGGAGCTGAGGACATTTTCCGCCTAAAAATTATCTTTAAATAACCGCGACAAATCTCCTAAACAAGTCCAACTGAAATATGTGGCCTACATTTAGCTAACTTCCTAATATTCGTGCGTTCTGGTTATTGTTTTATTTTTATAGCACCGGACGCTATGCTTAGATACTGGTCCAATTAGAAGTGATCGAGCTAACGAGTGTATTTATTGTTTTAGGGTCAAGAAGAAGCATTAGATCTGCTGAAAACCCTTCTGACAATGGCTATCAACTTGGATGTATTGACGAAAACAAGAATAGGCATGACAGTGAACAATCTTCGTAAATCTAGCAAGGATGAAGAGGTAATATCTTTATGCAAAACTCTGATTAAAAACTGGAAAAAGTTCTTGTCAACGCCAGGAACACCTGGAAAAGACAATGGCAGCTCTTCTAAATCTAAAAAGGATGGTAAGGATAAAGATAAGAAAGACGACAAGGAAAAAGATAAGAAGCTGCCAGCTTCATTCCCTCCATCAAACACTACTGATGCTGTGAGGCTCAAGTGTAGGGAACTTCTTACACAAGCCCTCAAAGTTGATGGTGAGAACCCAAACGCATGCGGCAGCCCCGAGGAACTTGCTGAAGAATTAGAGGAATGCATTTATGGAGAGTTTAAGAATACTGATATGAGATACAAGAACAGAGTACGCTCAAGAGTGGCCAACTTGAAAGACCCAAAAAATCCAACACTGCGTACAAACTTCCTCAATGGCTGCATTTCAGCATCTCGACTTGCAAAGATGACCCCGGAGGAAATGGCGAGTGATGAAATGAAGAAACTTAGAGAGAAGTTCATCAAGGAGGCTATTGATGATGCTCAGCTGGCCACAGTACAAGGTACTAAGACTGAGATGCTCAAGTGTGGTAAATGCAAAAAGAAGAATTGCACATACAACCAGTTGCAGACCAGAAGTTCTGATGAACCGATGACCACATTTGTGCTCTGTAATGAGTGCGGCAATCGCTGGAAATTCTGTTAAGACTGCTTTTAACCATCCCCAGGTGACTAGTGTACCCTACACAATATGATACTGTATTGTATCAGTATAATATTACATTTTATTATGAATTATGGTTTCTGTTTTTGCTATTCTAACACCTTACTACTGTCATTGACTATGGAATCATGTTTAGTAGATAAGGTGATCTTAGTTTAAAACTTAAATAAATGAATCTGCTTTAAGTGAATTTAAATATATTTTATTTATTTTATAGTTATTCAATAACCCTTTAGTATGAAAATGTAATTTTAACTAGAGAGATGGAAATTAAACTGCTAGTTCATTGAATAATCATATATGTATTTATAAAACATTTTGCACAACAGGAATGTGTCCTTTAGGACAAACCTAAAGTATATAAAACTGGCACTATATAAACTATGATTACACTTATTCTTACAATATGGTAGGTATAAATTATTATCCAGTGTTCCTAAAATATTAATCAGCAATTTATTCATAAAAATATTGAGTCTCCTATCCTCTGATTGTCTAAATAAACAACAAAAGTAATATTGTCTATTACAATTACTCACAAGTTTATGATAGTAAAATATATTTTTAGTCTTGATTTAAATGTGTGTGAATTTGTATGATTTTTTAACAAATCAATCAATCAATGTATTTATTTTTATAAATCTTGCATATTTAAAACAGCTTCAGCAATTTTGAAGGGGTTTTACTCAACATTATATAAAAAACCCTTTATTTGTGGTAACATTAAAAATAACATATCTCTTATATTCTTTTTATGTTATAATGATTTTATATGATAGCAGCCCAATTGCGCTTTTTTGTAATTTTGCCTTTTTGTATTTTCATAATATCCAAAATGGCCAGAAATGTTATAATCTAATATGGCAAGCTATGCTTTGGTGAACATCAACATTTTTCATTTGGCTTAGGCTAAAACTATTCTTGTTATGAACAACCTTTAATCTAATTAACCTATAATTATAGTAGCCATTATTATTCAATAAGAATATTTTATTCTACCAATAATCCAGTTTTAATTTTAACAAATATCTTTTCATCATTACAAGCAAAACTCTTGTTTTGCATGTCTAATTTGAGATCAACTGATTCACTGCCATCTTCTAACTTGGTAATGGTAAAGCTAACATCTTGGTTAGCCACGAAACATTCAGGAGTTTGAGCCTTGTGGTAGTTGAAGTGAGTCTTGAGATGTTCGCGGAGGAAGTGTGACTGCACGACCACTAGGTCACAATAAGAACATTTGCGGCTCCCAGCGTGCAGATCATCGCTCTCACCGTGTCTTCTGTAATGATTACTTAATGAGTCTTGACGTTGGTTAGTGTACGGGCATAGTACACACATGTGCAATTTACGTTCTTTGATCGGCGAGGTTTCTGATGTATTTAAGTCTTTCCCAGAATTGTTCATCGATCGCCTTCGCTGAAGCAATCGAAGAGTTTGCTGGTCGCTAATGGAAAATTGTTGGAAGTCGCTTTTAGGCGCCCCCTTCGGCATAGTCTTAATTGCAAGTTTAATGTTATCACTACTGTCATCATGTTTGATGTCTTCTTGGTTTTCAGATTCTATATAATCAGTACTGCCCTTCTTTCTCTCAGCTTGAGCTTCATCGTTCATTTGATGTTTTCTCATGTGTTGAACGTAATTGGCATAATATTTTACGGAATAGTCACATAATTCACACTTGTATCTTTGCTTGGAGCCGTGCAATGATAAATGGATTTTATATTGTTCTCGTTTTTCAAATGCTGAAGGACACTTGTGGCATTTATATCGTTTTTCTTTTTGACGACCATTCTTTAGGTACGTAGGATATATAAATTCAGGATTACCGTGCATTAAATAACCGAATTGAGGATCAGCTTGCAGGACAGGCGGAAAATGATCATTCGGTTTAACTAACTTATCCTTATCGGTCAAAACTCTTTTTTGAGCCTCAGTCTTTCTCTGGAACAAATCTGTGCCTGACAAGGGAATATTTTTATAGTCCATATCTTCACCAGATTCGTAATCACAACTTGTAGTTTTGTTCTCATTCTCGTGTAATAATTCATGTTTGGCTAAGTTACCAATATTCTTGACAGCATAGTTACATTTCTTGCACTTATGCTCTCCTTCACCACCATGTAGCCCCATATGATATGTTAACGCCGAACTTTTGAAAAACTTAGCAGGACATTGTCTGCAACAGTACTGCTTTGGCACGGTTTTCGACTCATTCATTTTCTTCACAGGAGCATCAACAGTTTCAATTTTGGATGGACCTGTAGCTATCCACGTAATCTCAGATGTTGTTGGACAGTGGACAAGTTCTAAAATGGGTTGTCTGTGCGAGGGATGCGAATGGCGAATAAATTTCAGCATCTTCGTTTTTGTGTTATATTCATCGGTATGAACGATAGCATGTGCACTTAATTCACTTTCTTCGGATACTGAATAGTCACAACTTTTACATTTATTCGGAAGTGATGCAACATGACATTTTTCATGATCCTCTAGTTCACTGAATTCTAAAAACCTTGCGGGGCATTTTACACAAAAATATAATAGTTTTATTTCTCTGTTCTCAAGTGTAGAGCTATCATCTCTAGAAAAACTTTCTGGATTCGCCGATTTTTCTATTTCTATAACCTTTCGCAGCTTAGAGATTTGTTCTTCATCGGGAACATCGAATTCCACGGGACAATAAATGCGACCATATATTTCGCCATGCGTTTTAGAATGTTCAGCCAGCCTGCCGGCATTATCACATGTGAATTTGCATTCCAAACATTTATAAATGGTCGTGTCATTATTTTCGAATACGGTGTAATGGATTTTTTCATGATTTGGTATTTTACATTTTATAGCATTAACGTATGAACAGTACCGGCACTTGTACATTTTATGAAATTCGTTCTTTGCTGACACCCAAACGTATGGGATTTCATCAAGGTTAATACTGAAGTCAATTTTTAGCTCCGTCTTGTTTTCTAGTTCTGCTTCTGTCTCAATTCTTTTGGTTGCGATTCCGTGAACTCGTAGATGTTGGTGTAGCAAGTGTCTTTTTGATACGCTGTAGTTGCATTCCGGGCATTTGTATGGGGTGTCAGCGGGTAGTCGATGAAATTGTTCGTGGTACATGAACTGCGACTTGCTGTTGGTTTCATATGGGCACTCTATGCACTTGTGACGTTTCGTGGAGTTGAATGATTGAGTTACAGGTGCTGGCTGCTCGGGTCCTGGAGATTTGGTGCCCATTGCCTTTGCGATGTAGTCCTCTGGGTCAGAGATACCGTGAAGATGTAGATGTTGGATCAACTCTGGTTCATCCTTGACGAAGAAGGGGCAGAAGTAGCATTTGAAGATAGAATTAGCCGAGGGCTGGTGCTGTTGCAAGTGAGCGATAAGTAGCTTCTTATCACTTGTTCTGTACGGACACTTGTTGCATGTATCAATGTTGATCTCATTAATGTTCATTGGCGGGTCAGGTTTCGGTTTGACTGTAGTTATTACTTTTATGACTCCATCGTGTTTTAATCGGCAATGACGCTGAAAATGAGAATAATGATAAATTAGGAACATATTATTTCCAAGATAGGGTTCAGATGATTGAGGTCTATAAACAAAAGTAACGTACCTGAATGACATGTTTCCAATTTGATAACTGGTTACAGTGTCCACAGCGATATGCCAAGTCAGCTGGGTCGGGAGTATTGTTTTCAGCTTTCTTGGCAGGTTGTTTGCTTGACTCGTCATGGTGACCGTCCGATTTGGAGTGTTCACGGACATGCTCTAACAGGGCTTCTTTTGAAGGATCTCTGGAAAGAAAAAAACGATCATTGTAGTTACATTTAAATGAATATGAAACATTTTAGATATACGGAAATCATAAAGCATAGTTAACACATGTTTAAACTTACTTGTAGTTACATTTTTTACATTTCCATAATGTTTTCTTCGGCTTCTTTATGTCATTAAGACCTCTGTTATCCATATAATCGTACTTATCGTCACTGTGTTGTGTCTGTAAGTTTAGTGGTTGCATTTCAAATTGTACGTTCATAACGTCCGATATATCATTAAATGACTCATCGATTTCCATAGTGCTGTCGACTGCGGTATTAGGATCCAGGTAATGGAACTCGTTTTCACCATTATCATTTAGTACGGGCATCGCTAAGAATTTGTTGTATTTGCTATAGTTTCTTCTTCCAGTTTCATCTGTCATTAGAACTTTTGCCTCGTTATGTTCAGGATCTCTTGCCGATTTCAGTTTTATGTGTTTGGTTATATCCCATCTCCAATTAGATTTATATTTGCAGAGTGAACACTCAAATGGTTTCTTATTTAAGTGACCAACAATGTGCACGTGAAACCTGGATGCTGTTGTGGAGAAAAATGGACAATGTGGACATTTGAATACCTTTCTTCCGATGGCTTGACTTGGTGACAAATTCATACTTTCGTTGTCGTCAGTTATCTCGTGATCGAAACTTCTGTGTACTTCTGGTAGTGTGCAATCGTCATTTATGTTTATGTCTAGAGGCATATCGAACTTGTTGGCGTCTTGGTTAATATTATTCCAAACAAAAACAACGTTTTCCATTGGATGAGGTTCAGTCTCTTTTTCATGTATTGGAATGACACCGTCATTACTGTCTTGATTTTTAATAGTATCTTCATCGTCCATATTCTCGCTCTTTCCACACGTTTGCATGTGGACGTACAAATCTGCGCTAGACTTACAGCGGTGTCTGCAGTTCTGACATCGAGTCGAGCTTAAACTTTTAAGTGACGTATTTGCATTGACCCTGTTAGTTTGAGGTGAACAATTTTTCTCGTGTACAGAATGTTCTGATAGACATTTGCTTTCAAATCCGCAGTTTTTACATATAAGCGAGCCTTCTTCTCCTGTTTCTGTTAACAGTCTTTCTTTAAGTCTGTCGAAGAATGATTCATTCTTTTTTCGACCTGTAGTTTCTTTGATTGAAGGGTTTTGAGGGACGAGGGTGTTATCGCCCGAAACATCGTCAACAATTTCTGCTTGTAACGATTCCTTGAACTTTTTGCTGGGCGGTTCACCAGAACATGTTTGTTTCTGGTTAGGTGTAGAAGAATTAAGTGGTATGAGTTGTGGTATTGGCCTGGGAACTTTTCTACTTTGTTTCTGCGTCTTCTCATCTGAGCTGTGTGTAGGTGACAGCTGGAAGCCATCTTGTGAAGTTTCTTTTTTGACAATGGTGTCAGAAGCAGCAGCGTCATTGGAGTCGCTTTTGCATCCGACGAGTTCTCTCTCTGCGTATTGAAGACCCATGTCCTGGAATTAAAGAAAATAAATAGTTTTATTCATTGCAGATAGATCGTAACTGTACAGGTAATTTCTATCTACTGCGTAACATTCGATATGATAACCCCATTCTTCTTAGCATATTTCTCCCAGGGTTCATGTTAAAAGTGCGTGCATGTACAAAAATAGTCAAAAACATGCATGGTGCTCCTAAATTCGCTCAGGAATCGAACCCACTATAGTGGAAAAGTTAATGAGCCACTGCATTCTTACAGGCATAGTAAATATTTTTGTTTATTCCACAACATGCATTATGTTATCCCTTTGACTTTTAAATAAAGGCTTGTGGAATATATCTATAAACTTGAATATCTTCGTTCCTATTTAGAGTCATTATTTTGTAATTAACAACACAAAAAGCATACACACAACATACAAAATACACATAACGAGTGTTGTACATAAGGTGAAAACAGAAGCTGCGTAAAATTCTAACAATTCTATCAGATTTAATCTACTTAGCTCTGAAAGAATTAATTATTTTTTTAACTTTGTTTTCGGTGTCCTTGGATGTTACTACCTATTTGACTGATATGAAGAAAACTACGCTTTAAGTCCATGAAAAACTACTATGTACACAAATTATTGAATTGGAATTCCATCACTTATTGATTTTAATGAAAGTGGGAGCCAACGAAATATATTTTGACAACTTGCTTAAAGGGCAAATTGTCTGTTTTCATGCAAAGTTACGAAGTGCGAATATGGGACTCACGCATGGCTACAGTCAGCAAATTAAATTCCTAATTAGACACCTGAATTCACATGGTAGTACTGAAGTGCCTGCACACCTGTTCATTTAAAATGAGTGTCTAATTGACATATCTTATCCTAGAGTTTAGATGTCTAAACTTATTTTTTTCATTGATGATTATAAAATTGCAGTGTCACTAAACATTTGAAAGATATGGAATAGCGTAATCAGGGGGCTGGATAAGCTTTGCATAGTGCTCATGTTTTTGACCCACTTTTGACAACTACTAAAAGAAAAATATTAACATACAGTTGTAATTTAGATTTTTTTGCCATTTTCATAATTAACTATGAGGAGAAACATTTACTTAGTTAAAAACATATACATAACATTTGCTAGAGGTAGATAGGTGGAGGTGTAATAGTGCAGTTTTGATCAAAATGATTCAAAATATCAAACACAAAAATGAAGTGTTACACAAAATATGAGATCAGCAACAAATAAATCTATCCCGCGTTCCTTGAAATTCAATTTGGCTGTCATAATTTTGTCTGACACCACGAGTTTCGTCCAACACGGCCATGGCTGGTGCTAAATACTCAAGTTTTTGAGTTCGCAAGCCAACAGTGTGTCTTTTATTGTTAATGTTACTTCGCACGCCATAGTGAAGAACTACCTGGCTTGACGAAAGGTGTTTATTTCTTGTGTTACCAAAATCTTTTGTCGACTGTCCAATCATTGTTATGGCCACGATAGATACCGTTCCGACAGTTACTTAGTGCGTAATTTCAGTAGGCTTCATTGCACACCTTCCATTACGCCCCGAGATGAAGTTCACAACGCAAAAAAATGCGATCTAATTCTAAAACTTTAAGATGTCATAAAAACTAAATTAGGAATAAAATATGATTTATGTATGAACCGATCCATCCTACGCACTCGTAAAAGTCAATAAAGAAGTTGATTATTATATTTTTTGACGGACACATAACTTCTTAGTAAATATGTCACTGTCCAAGCAAGAAATATTTCTATAGAGCTGTTCCTAGTCTGCGCTGAAACTGAAAACACGAATCGTTTCAAGCTTCTATGAATAGTTGTATTGAGGCAACTGAGAACATAAGTACTACAAGACCGTGCCTGCAGAAGCTGTAAAGTATGTCTGGTAATATAGGACATAGAATTATTTTTATCTAATCGTCGTCGGTAAATCGGTGACGTGCGATTCTATAAAACACAAGAAATATTGAGTCGTCATCGTCACACAGGTCCGGTAGTAAACAAGCGGCAGTAAATATAGATGCGGCATTGGTGCGGGTTCGATACCCAGTTCGACTGTTGAATTTTTCATGCTATTGTTGTTTCTTTGTTTTTGGTATGTCATCCTATTGGAATTAGGGTAAGAAAAACTTAAGACTGAGGGATCTAAACCGATTAGCTAATTACATAATCCCTACGATAGTCAGTCCAGTTGTTTACAAATGCGAATCGTGTATTATTTGTAAACAACTTATTTATTTGTTTAACTGATAACGGACACGTTTAGCAAGTTAAATAATTTTGTACTGTGAACTAATAGGAATGGGAATGATTGTTATGTGATCGAGTGCGGAACACAAGTGCAAGCGTGAAAAAGACATGCATAAATGTAAACATGATGCAAAAGGTGGCGAGAAGCGTTATAATGTGAGTGCAATCCAAGTGCGGTGGCGCTCGTGATAAGAGTTGGGTGTGACGTCACCGGTGGTGGCGGCACCGGGCGCGGCCCCTCGCCACGCACACAACACACATATACGGCGACTCACCGAGACCGAGTGTGAGGACCGCGAGTCGCCGCTCCCTTCTTCCTCCTTGGGGAGCAACGTGCTCGCTGCGTCGAACTCCGCGATAACCGTGTCGCTGGCGCCCACCCGGTTGCGGCGGCGACTCGACAGCGATTGGCCCGCTGGCTGAGTGTGATGATTCATTTCGTGCACCGTCAGACTCTGCTTGATGTCCGCCGTAAAGTTGCACATCGAACAATTGAAACTTCCACTTCCACCGTGGTTCTTCATGTGGCGGTCCAAGTTCCACTTGTAGGGAGTTCGAAAATCACACATTGTACACTTGATCATAGGCATTGAATGATACTTGACGTGCTTTGTGAATCTAGCCCTTATGTGGGTGACATAGTTGCACTTATCGCATGAGAAAAATTTCCCTTTACTTTTTGACTCGTCAGAGGGCGCTGCTTGCTCAACACTTCTTTCGCACTCGCCATCCAAATCATCAGGTCGCTCCGAGGAGTCATCATCTACTTCCATCATCATATCCTCACAGTCCTCGACTTCCTCTAGTAAGTCTTCAATGCGCTCTGCCGGTTCCATGTTTTCGTAGGAGGGAGGCGACAACTCAGCATCCACTTTAGCAGCCGCTGTTGTCGGCTTAGGTTCTCCATGGACCATTTTGACGTGTCTCATAAGTTTCTGATGATGCCTCGAAGCGTAAACACAGTGTGGACACTCGTAAATCTTGAGTTTAACAAAGTGAGCGTCACGAGTGTGGAACAGATAAGCGCGCGGGTTCTGAGTATAGAACGTGCACTTGGTGCAATTATAATTCCTCCTTATCTTGCACTGTGGTAATTCAAAGTCCTCCGCGGCATCCGAGGAAGCCTCCGAAGACACGTCGCCGCAGACGCGGCCTTCAAGGTGGCGCACGATAGTTGCGACCTCGCCGGCTTGTGCGCTCGGCGGCGAGGACATCTGCTGTAGCATACTCCGCTGCAACAGAACAATGTTCGGTGTCGGTTAAACGTTCCGGGAGGCGCGCGGCGTGGGGCGGCGAGGGGTGGCGGGCGCGGCGCGCTGCACGTGTGCGGTGCGCGAGAGCGTCGCCGGCTGAATGAGGCGCCGCGGCTGAGGCAAGCAGCCGACAAGCGCGGTGCGGCTGGCGGCCGGGCCCGAGGGCGCGTGGGCGCGGGCCGGGCGCGGAGGGTCGCCCGATGTCATGCTCCTATGTTTTTCATCCTCGACGACGGCAAGGGGAGCCGGCGCGGCGGACGACCTCCACTCGGCAACGGTCTAATGAGAGTTTGTACTCTTGCATGTTGTCGACAACATTTTTTCATATTAGGTTGCGGTGTAAGCGACATCGTCATTATACCGAGTACCACCGAAGGTATGAACATTGTAAGGGCGTAATAAGGACATCGTTTGAAAGGGGAAATCTAATGATGAAGCACAGGTAAGCAGAATTACAAACGCCCATGCAGACAGGTACTTCAATGCAGGGTTGGCACGAGTACCTGCCTGCTAGGTGTTACGACTGTGCTAAGAAAAAGCGTTAGTAAAGTTCCTTTTCCGAAGAGAATAGCGTTACAGCTGTAAACAACTTGTTGTTCTAATTGAAAAAGAATTGATAAGCGTTGATGTCTTTTATAAAGATATGGATTTTTACGATTGAAGCCGGAAAATTGTAAACTTCTTTAGGCATGTTATAATTGTTTACGTGCCTTAACGTCATATCTGTGCCTGTAAATAATTACTTTTGATAAACATTTCAACAAAGTTATTTCAGTGAACCTTGAAAGTTTTTGCAGAGTTCAAGTTTAAGCGTAGAAGAAAATAAGGACCCTACTAAGTTGAAATGCATTTAACTTTTCAATCTTTTAACACCTTCGCTGTCTAACCTCTTGGGACAACTTGATTCATTGCAAAAGAAGAACAAGTGTTGGGTAAAGTTTCGGTCAATAACGTAGTCAACCAAAACCTGCTTCGTCGGCGTAATAGGTATAAAAGCTTGGGTCCGCCTTATCAGACACTACAAACACCATACAAACAGACCATAACCCTTCCTTTTGACTTACCGTGGTCTGGCGACGACGGATAAAAATGCGACACCACTCGTCAAGTCCAATTATGAACTTTATGCGTTCGATATTAAAGTCACAATTGGTTTACACCGATCTCGTTCAATGTATCTACGATGCTGTACGTACGCCGGCATACCAACAGCTGTAGCATTTGGCAGACGTGATTTTAGCAATTCTAGACTTACTAGCTCAGTGCATAGGGTTGAAATTAGGTAATAGCTTTTTGTCAAAATTTATAACAAGGTATCGTGCCTATGAGTATCATTTCAATGATGTATTTATAATATAGCGTATTTGTATGAGAAATGAGGCATGAGCACGGGTTGATTTATTATTTGACGTTGGGGTTCCTCAATCTCAGCGGCGAACCAATCTTCAAAAAAGCAGAAACTAAGATAAAAAAAAAGTTCCCCAATAAATCCCGTTGACTGACCGTGTGCCTACCTATATTCATTTGGCACGTTTTGCCGGTTCGATTGTTCGTGTACATGTCACAGTTGATTTCACATATCTGTTATCCAATTAAAGTGCAATTATGCAAATGCTAGACTAGATAAATTTTAAATTTAGTCTAATATATAAGTGCCTAACTACTTACTATAGGAAAAGTATTTTTTCTGCGTTGTTTGTGTACTACAGAAAAATACATAATGTTAAAATCATTTCGTTTCAATTTATTAATTCTGTTAATCTTTATTGAGGTTCTAAAATCAAGCCATCATCTTAAAAAGATAAAGTTAACGGTACGGAACCCACCCTCGTCGAAAAGAAATACCACGAAGTTCATTCAAAATAATTAATTAGACGCGAGACAAAAAACGTTACTAATTGCCGATTGCTTTAACCGAAGCTATTAATGAAATTAACTAAATACACCGCTGAAGCACCTATTAGAATTGGAACTAATCAAGTTTACCGCGCGTTTCAGTATTGCAGCGTTTAAATTGGACATGTATGGATATTCTCTTCGAGTCCATATTTATGCTCGTTACACAAACAAACGGCCAGCAGAATTACAATGTGTTGTGATTTATTTATAACTAATAAACAGGCAAACATTGGTGCTGACTTATTGCTCGGCAGAACGTGGTCAACAGCCTATCGCTGTAGGTACTCAGCGATGATTAACGCGATCGTTAATGAGTGCGAGGCCGAGTTATCAAGAGTGCGCCGTGCGGCTCCATGTGTTAGGGACAGGTGACGCTGGTAGGCAGGGCGCGGGGCGCGGGCAGGCTCGTCAGACGACTGACAGGCCGAGGCAGGAAGCGGCCGGAGAAGGCATCCCAGGCCGAGCACAATGGAGGCGGCGCGCCGCAGGGGGAGCCCTCGCAATCGATATGCCGCCGTCGCTAAGGTCCGATGGCCGCTGCGAGCGGTTTGGAGCGCTGCAGAGGCGGATGCCCCCCGCCCCGCGCGCCGCACGCCCCGCCGCTCACCACACCTGCTGTGTATTTATAGAGCGGCACAGCCGGCGCAGGGATGCAGGGATGTCGACTTTACCACGGGCGTCGACGTCTACCTACCTATGCGATGTAGGCACGCACGCAACGCGAGCACGCACGCCGCCGCGCCCGCTGCCGCCCGGGTGACGCCCGACTCTTTATTATTTGTCACAATGAACATAAAAATAGCACCCGTTCGTTAAGTACCATGCTGAATTCAATGTTCGCAACGACGGTTCGTATTAACACTACACTGATTGTGCTGGTCGCTATAGCCATACAATAACGAAGTACCTGGCCTTTAGCACGACTAGAACCTGCGAGACAACAAATCACTGCTGAGTCAATGTAAATATGTAGCCCATATGTCGACTACGTAATAAGGCAAAGACCCAATCAGAATGAAATCTGTTGATCTTGAAATGGCACAGTCATCAAGGAAAACTTTTATGGTGAATAATAAAGCACGTAAATATGGGCCAGGCCCTATAAACGTGTAATATAATAAACGTTATGTTAATACCACCTCGTTGCTTTCACTCTCGTTAGAGTTCGATTCCCGAGACAAGTCATTTGGTGTTATCGAGGACGCTTTTGCTTTCATTGATAGTTCACCTCTACCGGATTTTTTTATTTGTAACTTCCTATTATAAAGGTTGAGTCATTGAGGTTTTATGCTGTAATAGTAAGTCATTCAACATCATTTTGTATGGTCACTCGACAGAAGCGTAATCGAAGTGTGGATAAGAAAACGGAAGTATCAAAATATCTTTTCGATACCGATATTCCTATTCGCGACATATACATAAAGTCCTATGCGAAGGCATTTCTCCTCTTTAGCCACGTGTTGCGAAACTGTTTTGCTAAATAAATGATGACAAAAAGTAACTTGAGCTTTATAGCCGTGGCATCATTAAGGTTATTATCCTAACAAAGCAATTGACGTAAGTCATTGGCTTCGTCGCCTACCGCACGTTTACACTGCAATGCAACATTAGAATCATTCTTCCTTTAGTAACATTTCATTACTTGCCAAGCACGCATATTTTTTACCGGCATATCACTAATATAAACAATAACTTAAGCCAATCAAAGCGGGTATGAATACAGACAGAAATATAAGAGGTAAACAACTAAAACTCGTCTACAGATTGGTTTTTCTTTGACGTCATCCGAGTACAAGATAGGACACTGGATCACGGCCAATCCGAGAAGACAACACTCGTGTTTTGCCTGTTCAATAGTTAGGAGTCTGCAAGGGACCGACTAAAGTTACCTACGTACATAGTTTGTGGAAATATAACAATCTAAGCAATGGTCGGTCAAAGTGTCATACCACTGCCTAGCTTATCAGGTAGACTTGTTGGATTAACCTATCTGAAAGTCAACCTCAGGTCAAAATCATCACTTGTTTAAGTTTACAAATAACGGTAGCCGAGAGAAGTTTAAAAGGCATCAGTTTTTTAAACGGTTAAGTAAAGGAAGTGATTGTCGAACCTTTACGAATTACTGACTGCTTTTAAATGCCTTTAACAGGTTACACAGCAGCACTAACTGTTTCAGTATCTTTAGAACCTTACTACTTAACATACTCTTACATCCATGGCAAGCGAATTTAAGTTTGCGATCGACACGACACATCTGCCTATCCCTTCAAGCAACAAGCGTGACGCATTATAATAAAGTTCACAGGAGTGTAGAGCGGCGCTAGCTCTCCGTAGCGACGTAGCTATAGCCACGCTACATAGCTACACAACTGAATTTGTCCGATAAATGATAGCAAAGAGCCGTTTTCAGTGGCGTCTGTGCTGTGAATTAGCTCGCTTAACCACGAACTATACATATATGAGTGATACGCCGGTACACATGTACCGTGTGTGCATGTGTTGGTGCGTTGTCGCTATAGCTGTGTTGTGTCGGTCTGTGTCGTCATTTGTTTGCAACGTCTTGTAGGAGGTGAAGTGAGCAGTCGTAAGCATTCCAAGCGTGACTAACCACGCAGTGCCTTGATGGTGGAGCGCTCACCTCGAAACGGCCTCAGACTGACCACTTCTTGAATTCAAACCCGTTTTTGTCCCACGTATTGTAGAGAATGTATAGCCGTAGACCCGTAGTCCCTAAGGCGACGCGTCAGCCACCCCTTAGACGGAATTCGATACCTGTTTTTGGGTTATCTGTTACTGTAACTCTATAGGGGGTAGAGACGGAGGTTCTATCGTAGAGCCGTAGGCTGTTCCAGAAACAATTTCGTGGCAATGAAAAGATCAACGTCTGTTTTGAAGTAATAATGCTTGAAAAACTTAATTTGATTTCCATTTCAACTAAAGATTGATATAATTTCTAAGCGTCTTCCAGCCCGCCTACTGTCAACTACGCTATAATTACAACGTTAATCTGTAATTTTGTTGAGGACGATGTCGACAGCTAGCAATCAATCGGCACGTGTATGTACCCACAGTACGTAAGCATGTAGATGGAGATCTACCTACTTAACTACCTCGGCATACAATACCTATTATGAGGTCCGATAAGAATGCGTGCCGCGTTCTTGCCTTAAAGAGTACGCGATGTTGGGCCAATGTTGAATCAGTGATCAGCCATCCATTATTATACAAAGACGAGTCTGTACTATGTACAGCTCAACAGGAGATGGGCTTGAATAATGTTAGTTTATAGTTTCGGGATGGTGCAGCGACGCTGCGGATTTTGCGACGCAAATAATTTGCGCGCCAATTGACCTTTCGTCGGACGTCGTCGTCGGAGCAGCGCGGTGGCGGCGGCGGCGGGCGCTTCGGCCCAACACGAGCTATATATAGTTGCGCGACAACACGCCACTTCGAGCGAACACCCGCCAGGGGCCGGCTACGTAGGCACTTTTCCTATATCACCCGCCCGACAGCCTCAGCCTGGATTTTACCGAGGCTTTGCCAGAGACGCCGCTCTACAGAGACTACGGCGACGGGATGCCGACCCACACCACCCTCCCGAGATCAATACTGCTGGTCGCCGCAAGAACACCCTAGTGTGGAAATGTATAACCCTTAGATGCTGCCGGTCCTAAATAGGGTACGCTTTATAGGGAGCGACATTGTAGATGAATGCGGAGCGGCTGTGTGCAGCGTCGACGCGTGTTAATATAACGTGATGCAACATTAAAACTGCGGCGTCTGCAAACTAAGCTACCGGCAAATATTCAAAGAGTACCATCTACTACGTTGCAGGCAGCCGATCATTGAAAACGATAAATGCCTTGTTTATGCGAAGATAGATATTAATGCGATGAGTCTCGCTAACGAGCATGGTTGTCACCGGTCCGACTGGTAATTAACACAACCTTGAAGCAGGCTGCTAAACGATGCACGGCGCTCGCGTCGCACATAATGAAAGGATCGGTGCGGTCGGTTGTCGACGGCCATCGTAGCAACAGTGTTCTCGAATGGAATTCGTACCGAGTGGCGGGTGGCGTGCACTGTGCTCGTTTAAAGATGGCTGCGATAAGGCGTAGTGACGCTCCTCGGGCGCGGGCGTCGTGTCGGCGGCGCGGCTGTGTGCGTGAGCGTGCCGGTGTGCCGACGCCGTCCCTGGTCTCCCGCCCCTCGCCCGCGCCCCGCGCCCGCCCGCGCCCGCTGCACGTTCCGCAACATGTGCGGCTGCCCTGCCTGCCTCTGTCCACACGCCACCCAACAGTCGCAGCCGCTCTCATGTGCTCCTCCCGCGAGGCCCGCTGATAAATGCGCCTTATCAAAGCACCAGATAGCAGAGGTGCTGCTCGCTCGTTAGGTGTCACGGACGACGCGCACAGATCGACGCCGGCCGACTCGTGCATGAACACAGTCACGGCGACTTGTTTGTGTTACTTAGCGATTTACTCATTATGAGTCAATAGCTACTGTTTCCAATAGCATTCACAGTACCTACACCCGATTTAAAAGCATTTTGCACACTGCAGCGTACGTAGACACTAATATGCAATTATGTAGGTATTGAAAGTAGCTATGTGGGCAGACACTTCCATCGGCAACTGGTCGCACGTTATGCTAGTTTCATGCATTGAAAGCTGGAGCGAATGTTATGCGCATCTCGTCGGTAGCGAGCCGACATTCTAGCGGTCCAGGCCACGTGTTGCACAAGACACCTGGTGACGCAAACGGTTTCCGCTACACCCGACCACTGCGACAGGTACACAGCTCTCATGAAATAATTCTAATCCAGAAGTCGCTTACGAACACACACAAATATATGCATAAGTAGCCGAAAATAGCACCTCTTCATGCTTTCTCCTACATATCCTAGTCTACCTATAACTCTACCAACAAAAACGTGTCTCCTCAAAGCACTTATTACCTAAGAATTATGTATAAAATCTTGTGTTGCATCAGTTAAGGTGAACAATCGTGAAGATTAACATATTTTTTAACGAATTTGATTGTCCATTCGAATTACTCCATAAAAGATGTCTTCAATGTCACGAGTGTCGTCCAATGACAAACAACACAGTCGTCTACATAACGCCATCAAGGCTGAGTTACCGCATGGACAACATGAGCAAATACCTAATAACGTTACCTACACGATAATTCAATAACAATAATGTCTTCACCAGTAATTTGCACCGTTTGCGCGCTTCGTTTATGCTACGAATTTGTCGACAAGACGTTGCGCTACAATCGTGCATACCTCACCTACATATCGAGTGCATGGTGTAGGGAGTAGAAACCTAGAAAAGCGGCCGCAACGTGTCGCAAGAAGCCGTTGAAGTAACATAAGCGCAGCAAATTATCAGGGTCGAGCGACGACGCCGCCGCGGGCCGCACGACCGCCTGCCTACGCGCCTACCTAGCTAAACGTACCGCCTATATACCTATATACTTGATGCTCGTGTAAAACAGCCACACCGCACGCTGTCTGCGCACAAGACGGAAAAATACGATCACGGACACGGCATAAGGACAGCCGCTCCACAATACAACGCGACAACAAAGCCATCCAACAAAGTCGAGCGCCCACTTCCCAGAAACGGTCGGCCGTAGCACTGAAGAATATCGTTAATATTGTTTTGAGTGCGCCTGCAAACGTCTGCGTAAATGTAGAACGCTCCATTTGCGAAACTCATCACTCGTGTTCGCGGGCGAAACCTACGTTAGAATTAAAATCTGTTGGTAATCATATCATAATACAAGACGGGGGCCGTTGGTGGTCGGCCATATTGAGGCGTCTGCTTCGAAACGAGTTTTGTTGTGTGCGCTTGCAGGCAGCCGGCTGCCAGCTGCTCTCATGTCAGGTGGTGCGTGGCCTCGCGCGCCGACATAAGAACTAACTAGTTAGGTGTCTACTGCTACCTCGCGTCTCCGATGCAATAACGTCGCGATCACAGCCCAGTACTAATTAAGGTATAGAGCGGAGTCAATTAGGTGACGGCACGATTGCTAACGATGGCGACAACAGTTGCCCACTGTCCAGTCACGAACTACTAGTGCCACTACTTCTATATGTTGGCATTAATTAGCGCAATACCTATAGTTTTGTGTAAAATGTCACTAGTGTCTGTATACTACATAATAGAAAATTATTCAGAACCAGCAATTTTCCCTATAATTGTTAGATATTTGCCACTCGAAAGGCTACAGAGAGTTCCACTAAAACGATCTCATTATGTGATGGATAATTCATGATGGACTTTTGATAAACAATCTTAATTCTGTCGTAAACAAACTTCATAGACACACATACTAAGTATAGGTACTCGTACCTATGTATACAAATCTGAAAATGTATTACCGCTCACTTCAGTAGAGCTACGGTGTGCTACGACTCCAATCCAGCAATTGAACTGAAAATCTTGAATGAATACGAACAAAAGAAACAATGGTTGGCGCTTAGGTCATATTTAGGTGGCATATAGTCGCCTGCGCAGTGAGGTCAGTGGCGAGTGCGTCGGCCGTGGCGGCGTGGCGGCGACAACACGCCAGCCAGCAGTGCGAGCACGCATACATTACGTGCCGCCTACATCCCGCACGCGGCTCCTATCTGCGGTTATTACGTACATAGTGTTCGATATAGCACTGGCACGGACGGCGCACTGCGCTCCTCATTGTTGGCTGGATGCGATGCCTGGCGCGAGACCGAACGAACGACCTCTTTACGTTTCAGTGACATCGCGGACGCCGCGCTCCAGAGGGGAGCCAACACAAAAATGAAAACATCCTGCTAAAACCTGCTTCGTGAATTATGACATTCGTAACATCATAACTCAATTAAAACTTAATTAAAGGTGGCCTCATCTCCAAAATGACACGTAATTTACCTCTCTTTCAAGTATCATCGACATACAATGAGGTAAACTTCACATCGCTTGCGGAATCCGTAATTTTCCCGTACATACCTACTTATTGAGATAATGAACCAATTTATTGCAACGTTGGTTGTTCGTTTAATATAACTAAGTAGGTGAACAGTTTGATGGTATCGACAACACCCGAGGCGCGCTGACGAGTTGGGTATCTTGTAAATCAGGACTGGCTTATTGTGGTACAACGGTAGAACAAATCAACAGAACAGTATAGTCTATCATGAACGTAGTAACTGCAAAAAAACGCATACATAGAAGCGATTACTATGTACAAAATTGTACTGGTCACCTAAACTTAATACACTGTTAACTTGGTTCTAAAAATAGCCAAACTATTCATAACACTGTAAACGGTTTCAGATAAATATCCTCTACCATCTGAGTAGCGAACACTACATTATACAATAAGATGGCTACTTAATCTAACACTCGGCTGTCCCGTTCAGCACGTAGGCATGAACTTACATTGTTCTACATATGTGTGTTATGTACGCCTATGTAACTTCACAGAATCCTCTGCAAGGCTATCGCTGATAACGTTATCTCGGCTAAGTGCCGGCGACTGTGGTTACTGCAGACCACAGTTTTTAGAAGGGCCGCTACGTTCAAATTGCTCTAAAAATACCCCAAATTAAGGCAGTAAATGTGTGTGACGTAAGCTCCACTAATTATGACATGTATACGCTTACAATATCAATCGAGTCTCGATTGTTTTTAACCTCTTTCGCTACAGCCCAAACTATTCCCGTTGTTCTTCCAGAACAAAACGTGCGCGACAAAACAAAAAAACATCTGAAATTCATGACTGTAACGGATATGCAAAGAGATTGACGGAAATCAATTTTGATTTAGGAACGCAAATCGAATAACGTTAACATCTCGCCTGTGGAAAACAGACAATTTGCTTGTATACGTCTGTTTTATAGCGTTGTACGGTGACTACGGACTAGGCTATGACGTGCCAAGGACGACGGCGTCGGTCTATGATAGAGGTACGTATAGTATGAGGAAAATCTGCAAAGCAGCCCCCTGCCGCGCCCTAAGCCTGCGGGGAACGGCGACGGGAGGCCGACCGACCTCTGCTCCAACGCTATCTAAGCCTAGATATATGCGTGCCCACCTAAGTACACACTTATCGTTAGCCACAGCTTACTGAGCTAACATTTCTTTGTAGACCAGCCACGCGTGCTCTATGAGGGGTAATAAACAAAACTAATGCCGTAATAAGTAAATAAGCATTCGCCGGCTGACACTGTAATGAGATTTGGAGTAATACACGCACTAGATCGATTGGACTTACGAGACATTCAATGTTACGAGAGCGACTTGCTTATTGAAAAACAGACGCCATTAAAAGCATGTACCATAGCTGGCTTCTTTACGAGGTGAGCAGTACTCTAACTAAATGCAACTCATTGTTAAACACCACTCATTTCATGTAGCGCGTATCACCATTGAAAATGATAATTTCGCAGACTGATGTCAATTATGTTAACTACAGCTCTCATACAAATTGGCCGAGTCGGCTCGATTTGATGCCCATTGCTACATTCGCATACAAGAGGTCTGCACGAGTACATAATAAATTATCAACGGATGCTGAAATGTGGACAGCATCTGGTGTTGGCAACGTCATGACCACTTGCGTCGAATAAAATGTACTTGATTGATATCTGACAAACGTGTCGCGATACTGGGCTAATGTGATATGGCAGTCGTTAAGTGTATATCTTAACAGTCTGCTGATAAAAGGGCTTCCCTTGACTTTGAAACTATTAGGATATAAGATATAACCTACCACAAAATTATGTGTGTTGTTTATTAATACATAAAATTTTGAAGTACTGATTGATTGTGAGATTCATATTCATCCTCAATCGTTGTTATACCTATATTCGAAATTGTCAAAGCCCTATAAAGCCATAGTCGACGCCCCAATCCCGGCGGAGTCCGACCCAAATTCCTATTACGTAATAAGCATGCAGACGGCCATTACAATTCTATATGGATTGTCTCCAAATGGAATTACGGAACCGAAAATCTGGTAATTCAATTGTAAGATAAAAATTAATAGGTATTACACCCACTAATCACTTAAAAACAAGTAATAAAATCATTAAAAAACTCGGTAAACGTAATGTTTTGGTACGTTATCTCTTCTAAACAAATTAGCTATCAAGATAGAGAATTACGCAATGGCGAGACCATTTAACTTATCATTTATGCTAATCTTGATGTCGCGACGTTTGGAAGAGCGTACCTACCGATGTAAGTAATTAAGAGACGGATCAACAAAATATATTAAAGTGCTCAATGACATGTTAAAGACAATTTAATGCCTGCTCATTAAGTTATTGCAACGTTTAACCATTAATTTACCAGGCCAGGTTGGCTCAACATATTTTTTTCGCAAAATACTCAGGGTCGGCTTTCCATAGAAACCAGCTAAAACATCTGTATTTACGCGTACATCACGTGAAATCTCAAACGCTTGGGCACTAAATTCAGCTCTGCTCAACATCAGAGATCAAAAGCATCATGCCACATAGTCGTGTAAGTGCGATGTGCACCGACCATGGCGCACATGTATGTATGTGTACCTACTCTGTGCGAGCAGGATTCTGTTCGGTGCAGTAAAACGAGCAAAAGCATACGCCAGCTGCAATGCAGCTGCCGCCATGCCGACAGCGACGCCCGTCCGCCGCAGCCGAGGACGGCTCACCACACCAACTTAGCGAATTATTCAACCGCCTAATGCAGGTGCGAGAGCAAATTCCTACTTTACATATAGCTTAAAAAGTTGATGTAATATCACGTAGTACTGTGACGGGATGTTAAGCTTCCATGGTGCGTATTTTATGGGCGCGTTTATCGATTTGTAGGACTAGGAGCCGAGGTGTTTCATCAGTTGATGAATCGCTGAAACGCAGGTATTTAAAGTTAGTCGATAAAGGGCGTTTAACCGACTGCAAAGAGAAGGTCTATATTCATAATAAAATGGACTCTATTATTATTTATTAGTGATTCTGATAATACCATAAACACTACTTATTAACTGTGTTATTGAATAAAAATACTGCTTGGGTTTCCTTTAGAAGCAACACCCACTGCAGGAACGTGTTATTTAAAAATCCTAAAGTATTGAGAAACTAGGATGTAGCTTTAAGGTTAATGAATTTAGATAATCGAGTTATTAGTTCTAGAGACAACGGAAACTTCATTCAAAAGCATTTAACACAATAGAGAGTGGGGTGAATGAGCTTGTTTTTGTGACACATTGATGACCAGCTACCTGGTCTTAAATGGTCACTACGGACATCTGCAATAGCCAAGTCATCGCAGGTGCATATCCCACCTCGTAAGCGACGTCAAATCGTCTCTTGCGCATAAACCGGCACCCATAGTCATCAAACCGGAACACAGCAATGCTGCTTGCAGAAATAGGTGCGGTGGTGGTACATCACGAGGTTTTTTATTAAAAGCTTCAATATAGTACGAGTGTTGTATTAATTAGAATGTTACGTTGAATAATTACAGAATAGTAAAGTTTTTCACTATTGGACTTTTCATCAAATGAATTCAAAAATTTCCTAATAACATAATAAAGCTTAATACGTTTAAAAATGGCTGAACCAATTTTGCTGAAGCCTTTCTAAGAATCTGCGCTGATACTCCAGATTTTATCGAAAGAAACACAACCAAATCAGTTCATCCGTTTAAGTGCCACAGACTAACAACAGACAGACAGACAAGAATGTGACGGACAAACTCAACTCCCCAGGATTTTGCACTATACATACTTATCTATAACTAGATTATTTTTGCGTAAAACAGCGATTTTCAGTAACATGTTTGTTTTATCGCTAGAAAAAGTTCGTTCAGGCAGCACGCAACTGAAATAAGCAAGGAGTTATTGTTTCGAAGAAGTATTTAACGGCTACACGGCATTACTGATGGCGTAGTCTATGACCAACGACTTCAGAACATTATGGTTGTACCATAGACATTATTCCATAGACATTAGTAAGAAGGTTGTAACTCATTGATTTTATTATCGCCTGAAGACATATTCATTATTTACCACTTGACGTGCCCAGTTGTTGTTGTTACCTTGTAAATTCTGAAGGGAATCCGGTATGTTATGGCTCATTTGATAATTTCGATCGATGGGCCTGTAATTACTATGGGTACTTGTTTAAGAAGCAGCCCTTTTATGTCAATAATTATCTTGACGAATGTAAAAAATCCTCAAAAAATACTTCTAAGATATGGAGGTGTACCCACGTTCACTAGCTCTATATTTGACAAATTCCTATCTCTAATAAACAAAAAATCAAACAGATCGAATATTGGGAGCGGTCGTAATATTATAAAAGTCAAACTGTTCGTCTGTCCGTCTTCTACGCCAAAATGATTTAATTATTTTCTACGCAGATGGACTAACTAGAGCCTGATGTCCTTAGCCATAGACTTTTTATCCTTTTTACAAGATGTAGCTCCCTGAGAATACGGGGGTACCCGCGGGTGATAGTTTATGTATAACTGTTACCTATGAATTTATGTAAAGTTCGTTTCACAGATAACTGCGTCCTTGGAAGACCATTACTAAACGTCACTAGGGCTTTGCCGATTCATTAGGTAAAACTGGGATGAAGCAAACCAACTTACTTGCCTTTTAAATTAGGTCAACCCTATGCTATTATCTATTACCTTTATTTAGTAGGTATAGAATGAGAGAGAACTGTTTTCTGATAAGAGTACATTTTTTTAACGTTGTTTTTTATGTTTATTTTCGATTTATTTATAAGTACGATGCAAGCATACTAATCATCATTGTAGTGATGAAAAAAAAAAAGATCTATAGTATTTAGGACTAGGCCGCAAATTTCATAAAATTGAAAAATAAATAAAAGTTGAGAAAAGTATTGCTACGTACCTATTTTTCGTAAATTCGTAGTCGGACTACGGTTGCTACGAAAATATTATGTTTATGTTATAGCGATGAACCTATTAGTAATTTATGATCCTATTTATGGTCCCATTAACAGTAATAGAGAGAAGTAGGTAACTTAGTTTTGTTAATAATTGTGCAATATCCGGAGCTACCGAAATGATTAAACAAATTATCTTTGATTCTGATTCATTATGATATTGTTGGTAAATAAAAACGACAAGGACTGCTTTTAAAGTTCTCTACTAATTTTATGTTAAAATAGTCCTTACTTAGACTCTTGAAACTGCTGATCCGACAGAGGTGAAATTTTGTACGGAGACGAGTACTCTGGATACGAATAAAGGCAATTTTTTATCCGGATGAAAAGTAGCTCCCTCGGGATGCGGGCGTAATCGTGGGCGAAAGTAAAATATGAATCAATTGGCACAGATCTGAAACACTCCTGGTATTTAATTATGCTGAATAGTAATTAGCAAACAATGCATGCGTGTACAGTACAACATATTTCCCTTATTTTTACTTCTTTTCAATGACTTACTGACGTGTTATTTTGAACTTCTTTTTATCAGAAGAGGAATTAGCCCAGCGCTTCATCTCCGGTCTATTAAGCGCATCGTTATGGTAACCCATCTTGTTTCTGAACGCAACCTCAGCTTTCAGATAAATATGATTTGGAGCTACATAAACTACAGTGAACATTGTACTTCATTGTAAAAAAGCAATGACTAAAAGCTTTCGAGTGCCGACAAAATTATCAACTTCCTACGCATGTACAAAGTAAGTTTTTTTCAGCTTCATTTTGTAATTGAGATAATTTTGCGCAAGTGAAATAACCCTGTCACTACTGAAAAGCCACTTTGATCCAGCTGCGAAAGATTGTAAGCGCCAACGGCAACGAGTAAGCATGTACACTGGATAGTATATAGGCACACTATGTATCTATGTGCATATACTTGAGTACATAGCTCTGTACATATTATTCGCCACGTGTTTTTCGTGTAGTGTCCGTGTCAATGCCAACAAGAGCTTGCGTGCACTGACATGCAATATCAAATGAAGTAGGTAGGTCGTATGCTATACATCTAGGTACGCGAGATGCACTAATTCGTTTCTTGAACCCGAGGGCTTGCTGTTAAAAGCGGCGATGACTTAACAGCCGGGAATAAAGTATCAACAACGACACCATGATTCAATGGCCAGCAATGTTGTGTAGGTATAGGTACTTGCTAACAGGTATCTAAAGTGCTAGTGACTTACAAAAATGAATACACCATGTTTTGTAATTTGATTATGTGCGACATTCAGATATCGCTAGGTCGCATCTATCTCTTCAAAAACGAACTCTAATTACTGGAATAAACGTCCAATTTAAAATGGACATTTGCTTTTTCGACAGACCCGGCGTAAAGAAGCAGATTTAGCAAATCCTAGTTGGAAGTCCCGGGTCGACTACTCCTGCAGGGAGCCACCCCGTCGCTCACCCACCCTCCCAACTTTCACTCTCTTGTGCGTCGGGGATCTCGACCATACAACAACTTCAAAAGACTGTTAACGTCTGAACACGCGCACGACATTATCACCCCTACAAGCGAAAGCTTTAGAGGCGAATACGGCGTGGACGCGGATAGTGCGAGGTCGAGAACATTTGAGCGATGCGTCTAGGGCGTAATAAGTGTTGACACATCGTCACGGAATACTGAGCCATACGACGCGAGCAGTAAGAGCGATGTCTGCGTGACGGCGTAAGTGTTACACGCACAGTGTACTGCTGCTGAAGACAACACCGGCGAGTACCGGATCCCTCGTCAGTGGGCAACCCGCGCACATTTCACGAATATTTCATATGCCGTGCCTGATTTAGCGATTATAGAATACAATTACACCTAGTGCTTTATATCAAGTCCACTGATTCTGACACGTGTGTCAATCATCATAACAACAACAGGCGCGCCACAAAAATGCTATTATACCTAATAGAAACGTAATTTTGACGCTGTTAGTAATAATCAATGATCCCATTACGGACCTCAATAATAAATTCAACAACAGAGGTTTGGTGTCGGTAGGCAGTGTTGCGAGCACGTAGCTGCCCACTGGGCGTCATCGCATTACCACATGACGTCAGTGTCAGTGGAGCAACTTCTGGTTTCCGTTTGTTTCAATACTTGTGGTTTCTCATCGAGCCAAACACAATAAGTTGATCTATCTAGTGAGTGCAGTCGTCAGGTCGGTTGTTGTGAACGCGAGAGCACGCTAGAGGTCAGCAGTAGCATCGGTGCACGTAATTTATCAGTAGTTGGCATACAAACAATTAACATCTGAGAAGTCATTACAGCTCTAGATAAGTAGTTGGAAATTGTAAGCCGCTTCCAAACAATCCAGAAAAAATGGAAGCCATTCTTTGGTACTTGAAAAAACTCTAGTGCGGAATGAGTGTTCATCGGTAAACAATAACAAACAAACAGAAGTATAGTTCCCGGTAATCAGAAGCATCGTTGTTTGCGGTATCGTTGGGCATTGTTCGTGCTTCAAGTTGTGAGTGTGGGCTCAATACTTCAATAGGTAATACGAACGACGCAAGAGCAGAGCAAAGACGGAGCAGAAGCCGAGGCCGGGCGCGCCCGCGTCGCCGGCGCGGTGGCAGCGCGGCCGACCCTACGGCCCACGCGATAAGGCACACAACGCCGCGCGCGCCCGCTGACCTTACCGTACCGCCGCCGGCAAATAATAAATATGTAACACTGATAAAAACCGCAGAAGCGTTGACCGGCAAGTATTTAGGGATTCTCGTTTGGCAAACAAGACGGGTCATCGTGCCCCCGGCGCCGCACCGAGGCCGCCAAGTTGTGGACGTCGCCGGTGTGGACGGCCACCGGCTATTTCTAGTCATCCGGCGACCGGTGACATTCGAAATAGCCGGCAGCGGGTCCTGCGGCCGCCTCCGGCGAGGCGCTCGAAGGAAGCGAAAGAAGTTATGAAAGTCACGTGCGATATACGTACCTTCGCGAAGCGGTGGTGTGTGTTGTCGCGCTCGAACAGCACTCGTGTCGGAGGCGCGCGGCTGACTGGCGGGCGGCGGGCGTCGGGCGCAGCACGAGCGTCGCCGCGGCAGCAGCGGCCCCCGCCCGCGCCCCGCGCTCCGCTGCATTCTGTGCGCCCGCCGTCCGGCCGCGCCGTCGGGAGAGCCGCCGCACTGACATCAGCGGAGCCGCCTGACGCCTCCCCATATCTCGCACGCACGCACTCGCCTGTCACCTCTGCGTGACCCTCGCGACCGACTAGCCGCTCCGACCTCGCTATGCTTCATCCTATACCTATACAACACCTTCCATAGCGGTCGAAGAATCTAATTACATTATGCGTGCTCGTAATGTACTAATTGACATAAAAACAAAGGGTAAGCACCGAAGCCACTGTTGGCGTGTTATCGGCAAGATTTTGTTTTCACTTCAAGGTGTGCCGGTCCCCCTGTGGTTCACGGCGACTTTCGTAGCGGACAACGAGCTAAAACACAGGTGGTCAAGTTATTGCTGAATGATTTAGTTTACGATAGGTTTCATACATTAAATTTCAACAAAGACAATGGCAAGAGTGGCTGTTGACACGTATGCATGTGTGTTTACATACATATGGGCATCAGCTATCGGGTGTAGGTACTTACATATGTATAGCGAGTAGGTACTTGTAACCTTTAAGAACAAGATGAGTGTTCACAATCGTTTTATTGGAACAATCTCTTGGCTCAGCCGTAGCGTTGGGTTTTCCTTGTTTTTGGGTAGATGTTGAGTTGGACAATAGCACGTAATTCCTGCTTTACTTCCTTATCAGTTTGTAAACACTTCTTATCAAAAACATATGCTGATAGTTTGTATCTCTAACAGTTTATGTAAAAATACATACTGAACAGCTGATTGGTTTCAATGAATGACAGATAGGTAAAAGAGAAGAGGTACGTAGGTAGGTACACCCGATAACTTGATTAAAGAAAATGCAATTTATTTCAATTGTTACTTGGCTTGGAAACTATTCAGGTAAGTATTTAGCGTCTATTATGAAACATAAATAAATAACTGTCATCTATTCATGACGTCATAAGTATATGTGTAATTAACACTATTTAATATTGTGTTGCATTTTTCTTTTCGCCTCATTCATTAGCCGCGACACCATACCTACCTATTTCTTTGAATTTGTATACCAGTAATTTCCTAGTTTTATTTCTTGATCGTTATAAAGCAGTGTGTCGTATGGAAGCGACAAGGGCAGACCACGCCCTTTCATCCCGTAGATGCGAGGCCATCGCGAGATAATAATGAGGTCAATTGGCAACCACCACCTCTTTAAAACATTACTCGGCAGTTCAAAATCCGCTTACATTTGCCACGTTTACCTATCGCATTTTTTCAGTGATGAAAAATAAAATTACAAGCGAGACTGAACTCTGAAAAACTGAACGAGATTTTAAAGTGAACATCCTGTCTATTAAAACTCACTTTTTTTTACTCTACAATTCATGAGATTCGAGAATCTGGTTTTTACCGACTTCAAAAAGGAGGTACAATAATAAGTCACGGTGCGACGGTAAGTGGGTACGGAGTAACATAACCAGGTTCAATAGAAACATATGTTTTATTCTATTTAGTAGAAGTCAGATTTCAGTATGGACACAGATAACTTAATATTTACTTGCTATCTACCAGCGAAAATGAGCGATTTCTTTATTTACCTCTACTTAAAATGAACTTGGAATAACGCCCTTGTTTTTCTGCTCAGTCAACCGTTTCCCAAACGTCCGGCGGTTTAGTAGCAGAGTTTTCGCGACCGTAGTGAGTTCGATTCCCAAAACGGTATTATTTAAACGTTTTTCTCTATTGTTTCATCGAAACATTCTATAATTCAATTTAAAAAGTCTATAAATCTATACATAGACTTCATGACCTTTCACTATAAATTATTACTATCTAATATTATAAATTATGGTGACTACCCAACTTCACGAAGTCGGTACTTACGCCTACCAATACCAAGTAGGCAAACAATTACTCCAACGCATCTTGTCCATATATTTCTGCAACAGACGCCCACCATTCGCAGTGTACGGATCAAATTAATTACTATTATTAGAAGTGATAAATTGATGATTAATTTTCAAAGGCATACAAATTCATAAAAAAACGTACTATTCCCCCTAGTGCCACCTCATTCACCTGCATCCCGAGGGAACTGCTTATTCCACCCTTATAAAGAGTAAGTAGCCTTATCCTTTATGTCAAGCTCTAAACTATCTGTGCACCGAATTTTATTTAAAGCAATTCTGTAGTTTTGGCGTAAAAGGCAATACTACAACAACACGGGAATACAAACAATGTCGCTGTTTTTTTTTTTGCAGTGAGCTGTCTTTGGGACTTTCATACATACTCTCTTATTAGTGACCATTCGAAACTGCGCAAGATTCTATTCTACGAGTGACTAAGTTTGATCGGACGATGTTACAACTTCCATATGCGACAGATACAGGCAATCATATTTTTTTGTTTGATTGATCCTAAGTTTCAAACACAATAAAAAACTATTACATACCTCAGATCAATCTTCGATCTGAGTTACATACATAGGTACAAAGTTTCCTACGAAATTCTTTATCAGTAAAAATCGTAGTAATCGGAGAACTATGTGCTACGAATTACTACGAAACTACGAACTTTTGCTAAATTATTATGTTTTGCAGATTTTTTTGCAAACAATTTTTCTTTTATTTGTTGAGTATTTTGACTATTTCATTTAAATTTAATCACCCCATAGAGAAAGTAGATCCCTTAATTTTATTCTATTTATGTTAGTAAAAGGACTTCGTCTAGCTACTAACAATTTCCGACAAGCAGAATTTACGAATATGTAAAATAATAGTAAATGTAGATAGAGTCTATAAGAAAACAGTACATACTCTTGTTTCACCATATGAGGGAAACATCAGTAATACGTGCAAACGTCACTATGCAAAACACTCAAACTCAATTAAAATAGCAGTTTCACCACTATTTTCATGAAAACGTAAATAAGTAGCCACAACAGTCATATTTTTAGTTCGTTCTTTAATAAATTCTGCTTTTAATTACGCCGGGGATTCAATTAAGCTTATTAGTTACTCAGACAAAGATCTAAGTCGGTTCACACGAGTATGATAAAACTTTTTGTTTATTTATATACTACGTGTTTGTTTACGTGATCGCAGCGCCATCTGTGGGCGCACATGTACTATTACGCAGCAATAGGTCGGCCCAAGAAGTTCTAGCTAAGCTTGCTAGATGGCAGCACCTGAATGAAAGTTAAATCTTTTGCATATAATGGGCCGTGCTGGATACCTGACTTGCATTTATATCTTACCTATGTTCATTGTGGGTACAGTCAGTGTGCTAATATATTGAGAACGTGACAAGTTAGCCAAGTCTATGGAATTAACCCATACATACTTAGATAAGGTGCTATCTCTATATCATCCCACGATGCTATCATAAAGACGCCTTTACCTTCTTTCTTCCGCACCCACGACCACAGACTCATTATATATAATGGAATAGAAGCAGTGTGTTCTCATCTTTTTCAGAAGTTCCCTCAAGTATCCCGTTCTCCCTTATGTACCTCTAATCAAGTTCATGAACATTGCCATCTACCGGGCACATACTTATGCTCGAAGCTGTTCAGAACAACAATCCAAAATGTACCTACACACATCTAAAGATACTTTGATTTCCCAGGACCACAAAACCTCAAGATCAGCAGAATGTCGCTCGCAAAACAGCCGAGTAAGAGGAACTATTTTGTTCCTCACTTGCTTGTTACCTCACCTCACGGAAGCGAAGCTAGGGGGCTACAATCAGCACATCATATCCTGCAGGAAGTTGAGTCAAGTCAGCAAAATGTGCGCAATGTTATGTTAGTTTATACTTTTGTAGAGAGATGCTGCAGTTGTGTTAAGGTTGCAATTGTCGAGGCTTGCTTGGTTTGCGGGCTTGCAACTTAAACGTCAATGTATTCGAAGTTAAAAGAAGCTAAAAGAAAACCTGACACAATTACGATTATTTTAAAAAAATATGTAAACACTACGGTACATAATTTAATTATTTTTGGTTGTAGTTCAGAGAGAACTAATTGTTATATTTATAGGCAGCATCAGAACTCGTTACTGCTCCCCGTCTAATTAATGATTAGAAACTTGAAGATTCTGTGGGGGGGTGGATGTATGTCGGAAACAATATTTTTGATTACAAGACCTGTAAAATTACAAGTTTGTAACTTTAAAGCCCTGTTTTAAAGATGAGTCAATACACTTTATTCACACTTCATCGAATGCTGTCTTTTTATATGTTCCCTTTAGTAAAAACTTATTTCACTGCATGGTCATACCCCTGGGTAATAAGTTATTCACATTATACTTCTGCATACAATAGGAAGCATAATTTTCCATCTATTACTGGATATTTCCTTTCCAGGATTTTCCCTGCTCACGCTTGAGGAGTCATAGACTATGACTGTGCGGTAGGTTAGGTTTGCCCTATTAACCCTTAGAATTGTTTACCGAAGCGGTCATTAGGGGAGCTTCCTGATTACCACCGTGAGGGGTTCGGATGGTGCCGTTGAGAACAGTAACTCTTGGTACCTTTCATGAGGAATGGCATATAACGACCTACATCATTTTTGTTTTCACTAAGTGACGATAGAAAGTAGGTCAGTTAACAAAACATTTTAAAATTGGATGTAAATAAGTCCGTGGACCAGAACAATTTTGATGAACAAGTTCGACAAATTAAAAAGTAGAGGCACGTAAATAGTAATGTAACCTTCTTTCATTTAGAATTTGTTATAAACTAGTTACGTATAGGTCTTCCCCTTCCCGGAGGAAGTTCCTCTAACCTCTAAGGTATTTAAGTGTAGGCTCAATAAAGGTAGTCGTTGAAAAGGCTGCTTTGTACGATACCTCATATCGACGTTGATTGATAATGTTTGTAGTGAGTAGTGTTGTCGGCACATATTGATACTTTTGCAAGTAATACACTTAAGAACGGGTGATGGATTAAAAGTACTAGCAAAAGCTGTGAATATAGGTATTTTTTCTCAGGTTTTACCGTAAAGTTTCAACTACATGGAAAATTAAGCATAGGTCTAGTTCACATCGACAGTCAAAAACTTAAAAGAAAATAAAACGAGTCTTGAATTTTTTTCTTATTTATTTATTTTTATGTACAAATAGAAATTCCCTTAGGTAAAATAAACTTACTTAAGTCTTAAATTATGATACTGTACAGAGTTTGTACGACGGACGGGCAGTGTGGGGAGATCCCGAATGTAGGAGTTATGGCAAGTCCTTAAATGTGCTGGTGCTTAATAAATACGATGTAGTACGATGTGCATTCTACGGAGTGTAGTTAGAACCGAACGCTATACTAGAGTAAATTTAAATTCGTCTGATGATGACACTAGTTATTTTGATCTAGTGTTAGGACATCGTGGAACACGAAGTCGGCAGTAAACTTTTGAGTATAATCACTGTAATGTTTGGTGTTCTAAAGTTAGGGGGATCACAGACGGAGGCCGGGGTTGGTGCTGGCGACGTAGTTGAGGAGTTCGTCGGAGTCCTCGCAGACGACGGGCTTCTCGTGGTAGCAAGCGACGTCGTGCCACGCGATACCGTCGTTGTAGACGTTGTTGAGGACTGACAGGCAGGACTCGGAGGTGCCGTTGATGTCGAACTCAGCGTTGTCGGGCTGACGCTGCTTCTTGTGACCGGTCTGAGACCAGGGGTTGTAGCCCCAGCCGTTGGGGATCTGGAAAATTGTACTTGATTAAAAATAGCCGTCAAAAGGTCTTCGGTCACGCTGCAAGGATCCAATATGTCGGATTAGCAATGTTCTTTTAACCCCGGAAATTACATAAATTCTAAAACATTCAATGATAGTTTCGCATGCGTCACATTTAGGTTAATACTATCGTAAATATGAGTGAAATGCTATGCACTTAGTGATATAACATAATAGAAATACTTCAGTATTCGGAAACGCGTAATAACATAACTTTCACACAACGACCGTACACAGGTGTCTTCGAAAGTTTTTGATGCAGTAAATAAGTATGTGACTGTCGTGCGGAAATTCCCTTTTCGTCGCCAGCCGTAGGAAATGGATTAGTTCCAAGTATGACAAAGGAACTTTACAAATCGCTCCGATACACATTCAATATATAGTTGAAAAAAAAACTTTCTTCTTCCTTATCCGTTCACTATATATTTATTTTGAATAGATGTAGAGACTGATTATGATCATATAAGATGAATGAGTATTTCTAAGAGATTCTACTAACCTGGGTGGTGGGCGCCAGCTTTTCACGATTGGCGGACCAGAACCATCCGAAGACGTTCTTAGGCTCAAGATCCTTGCGGTTTTCACAGCCCTTGAAGTCACAGAGGCGACCCGACGTCCAGATGTAAGGCACATCATCTGCAAAGACAGTTATTTGTCTCAATACCGTTACATGAGGTCAGCGGAATAAAGAAGCCACAGGGTCATGCAAGTGCTAAGAGCGTCACCGCCCATTACAATATTTATAAAAAATAAATGACGTTTGTGAAATGTGAAGGCTTCTATATGTTGCCTTGGTTCAAATGCTTACTTTGCTGGATAAGCTTGAAGATCAGATTATTTTCTTCTTGCGTCTCCATGGAGACGAGGTCCATGCAGTACTCGCGGCAGATGTTGCGTCCATCTAGCCAGTCTACCTTCCTGTTGGCGAGAGTGGGAACATGGCCGCTGTAGAAGTAGTTGTGACCTCTGTAGAAGAACTCTTTTGGTCCTAGAAAAAAATAAATAAAGTTTAAAATCTTGTTCCAATGCAACTAGTTGTAAATAAATACAAAAAGACGCTCCAGTCAAGGTTGGCGGGCAAAACAAATAAATAAAATATAATAATTCACACGGTATTGCTTCTATTTAGTGAGGCGTTAATATGTGACAAACGAGGACCCTCAGTGACAGGTCATGTACCTACACATCACACATCGAACTGTTCTATCACGGTCGTGACATTGAGGTGCTGCGGCTGCGAGCAATTGTGTTAAATTATCACGAGCTATGTCAGTGTCGCAATCCCAGTCATTACATAACGTACCCGGCCACGCATCGTGACCTTTCCTCCTTACATAAAAACGCAAACAACATATTTCAAGCTGCATAAGGAATGCATGGTTAATGTCAACAAATGCGAGAAAAACGTCATTCATTCCAAAATTAGATCAACGTCGATCTAAATGGTGCATTTACATAATATGTGGATCGATTTATTGCCGCGCAGTGATGTCCTTGTGTTTTATTTATTTTATTCTAGCTCTCAAATACCATTTATGTTTGATGTATTCTGAAACATCCACATCGAATGGTTATGTAGTCTTATAAAAATAAATTTGGTAATACCTAATTGGTTTGTGAAATTGTTGGCAAAGGGTTAATTACGATAGAATATTGCATCTCAGCCTTGACAATTGACAGACGATGTGCACAGCAGATTCAGTATGTCTTGTACAATTGATAGTTCACAAGTTCAATTGCTTGAATACACTAAGGACGAAGCTAGCACATAACGTGCCGCGTATGTATACAAACCGTTTGAAGTACATGACGCTATTAAGTGGATCTAAAAGCATCCGCGACCTACATACTTCACTCCTATTTGCAGTTCTAGTAACTGGACCGCGGCGTGTCAATTCTTTCATCATTATCATCAAACACTGGGCGGTGGGCAGGGTTGCATGAGCTGTTTATTCTAAGTCTACATTAGGTATGTGCGGATCGGTTTTGGCAGACGATGTTGCAACGGCCGCGGTGCGGTGCGTCGCGACTGCGGGCGGCGCCGCGCGGCGCGCAGATGCGTCGGTCACGCGCCGCGCCAACTGGGCCAAGGATCGCTACCGGATGCGATTTTTATATTTAACCAACCGGCCAGTTCACGCCTATTGTCAAGCCGACAATCCTAATTATCTGCATTATTAGATATTTGATACGAAAATGTGCAATCGTTTAGTGGTCTTTGTCTAATTTTATCGCTGCATGTTTTTAAAGTTCTCGGTATTGTACGGTCACTGGATTTGTGGAATGTTGAAGAGAGGAAAATGTAGCTTTTCTTAAGGATCATAGGTTAAACAAAAGTTTATTACGACGACGTTATTTCTACTTAGTTACCAGCGGTGGAAATCCGAATTAAGATAATTACCTCTCTAAGCTATTGCGAAGGTCCTTTTCTGTCGAGCGGCATCCGAAGGTAGTTTTAGTGAATCGCATCATAATGAATAATTTTGATTACAATGTGAATGTGGTAAGGTTCGCACGACGCCGACGATGGCGACGTCTGACACGTTCACAATGATTGTGCTCAGACCTTGCTTACTGACAGACTGACGAATGTGCGATTGTCCTCTGAACTCAAGCGACTAGACGCTCACATCACTCACGAATATCTAGCTAATTTTATAGCTTCAGTTACCAACGGCCAATACTTCACCAGCGTTTTGTTATAAACCTGGCCATCATTAAGCATTACGAAATTATTTTATAGTTTCGTGACTATTACTATAATAACTAAGTAAGTACTACATTAAAATGAATAGATCATAAACGTCTATATATTTATCACAGATAGAATCGTAATATTTGTATGTATCGGTGGAACATCAAATGAAATATTGGTTTAGTTAAAGATGAAATATAGTAATGGATTGTAATATCGAAAGGAACGTTCCTGAGATGAAGGCTGAGTTGCAAAACCTAGTTTTGTTTATATTAGTTGCTACTATTGGATGGGTAGCCTAGAATGTAGTCGATTTTGCAAAAACCTTCGAAGATCATAAAATTATAATGAACGGCTGTAGCCGTTAATTAAGTTCATTCAGTTACATAAATGTTGAACGGTCAAAAATTGGACTTTTAATATGATTTTGAACAGCGAACGGTTAATCTTATTACTTAAGACTTATTTTATAGGATTATTTTGATTCATGTATTTCCATAAACTTTTTGTGACAACAAAACTTGATTTTAAGTGCTAGACATAAACGATTAAATAAATATCCTCTTTCTTGCATTTTAGGATATTATTAGAGGATGTTCATCGATAGGGACTGACTTATTCACATTCATCATCCAAATGCATACCGATGTAAAATAAAATTTATATTGCCAGGGTTAATAAATCTACAGGTTTAGGTAACTTCATCTGCATACAGATACAAGCACAGTTGCATTTCGCCATTGCGTGCATTAAGTAAACAAGTCACAATTTATCTTTATATGCCAGGGATACAACATAATTTGAGAGTTTTAATAACGAGTAATTACTGTGAAGCAAACATATATTTGTTTGTTGGAATAACATAACGTTTTATTCTCTAACACCCGTGACCCGCGCCCATGACCTGTCACATTTTGAACCCATGAACTCAAGATTGAAGATGGCTTGGCTTTTTGTTATTATCTGCAACTATGTATGCAATAACATACATTCGAAATAGTACTTGAGTAAATGTTTGGAAATATTTATAAAGGTTTCGGATAGCCCTTTCGTAAAATGAGAGCCATCACTTTTAGCCGCACCATGGTGATGCCTTCCTTCAAATAACTAATATCTAGTCGAACAACGAGACCTTATCGTATAGTAATCCATGGTAAAGTTAAGCAATTTGTAAAGTAACCTGCAGACTTATTTTATGGACCTATCCGGTACTCGTTCATACTGACAGACACTGACAAACTTAAATGGCAAGAAGGATCCCATTGGTCAACGTTATACGTAGTCTAGCCTATCTAGCAGAAACAGTAAGCTGTGGTAAAACATCAAACATCGTAGCTAGCTTTAGGATACATTATTTTAGTAAGGATAAGTAAACTGAACACCAATGGAATCTGTTTAGGATATCCCAGAACCATCTTACTGATGAATGACCATAACAACAGAAATGATTAAAGGTACCTATACCCAAGGATTATGCACGTTTTTACATAATAAAGGGTGGCCTCGTACCTCAAATGCACAATGAGTTGGCGCATACATCTGCCAGCTGCATTGCTGCATAAGACTTACTGGACTTATAGCTCGGGGTGGTATAGGGAACGACATCAGGCCTACCAATTGCCATACGATTATCACCCTTATATCACAGTACTTTAGTATTAAAATAGCTTGAGGAAGTTCACCCCTCATCCCGTGGCCGCTCGATACGTTTTCACCCATGCGTCAAGCCCATCTCTGCTTGTGTGAATAACCAGTGAAATGGTGACCACAAAGGGCTCTTTAATATTTCACAAATGTTATTGTACTCATAAACACGTAACGGTCATGTGTGAGCTTTCACTTGTTGAGTCAGGATATATTTATTTTCCTTCTAAGTTGCGAAATCAAGGCTTATTGATTAAAATATTAGTTCCCTAGCAAACTAAAAACTTACATTTGTTTGAAAAAATATGTGATAGACATAATTATAACACTAGAAATAAGAATAAGATAGCTATCCCGCAGTTCAGATTATCTAAAGTACATACATCTTTCATGGGATATTGTGTCAAATGTTATAATAAAATACCAGACAACATTCTGGAACTAAATGACATGCGGTTTAAAACTCATATAAAAGCCACACTTTGTAAGCAAGCATATTATAAATTAGAAGATTACATTCAAGATAAAAATGCTTGGAAACATGCTGGTCCTGCTCCATAGGACATACTGACAATATCTAATTAATTAACAAATTAAAATTACACCAGCAAATAAAATTGTATTCATCTTTTGATTATTTGTTTGTAACTTTGTACCTACCAAAATATAAACAATTTGTAAATGTGAACACCATGTAGCATTTTAATTGTCACTTTATCCTCATTTGTCTTTGCGATTCTACATGATCTTCGCATGCTTTTACTGTATGTATCAATACATACAAATTGTAATACTATATTATTTTTAAAAAGAGTAACCATGGAGTTTCTTGCCCGTTCTTCTCCATAGGAAGCTACTTTTGGAATGGGCAACTAGAATCAAACTTAGTTATAATTTTGACGTTCATAAGTGCTTGTAAAGGCCTAAATGAAATAAATGATTTGACTTTGACTTTGACTTTGACAAAATAGATCCTCCATGCTTAGAAAACTGCGCTAACAATTTCAAGTAAAACAGCAAGAATTTTGTAAATGGAAGCCTTCTAAAAACAAAAGACGAACCAAAAACCTTCGAACAAAAAAATAAGAAGAATAAAGTTCCACCGCGGATGACCGTGAGCTCAAATCGAACAGTACCTTTGTAAAGTTATACTTAGTAAAATAATTAATTCCAAGTTAACGATGTCCCATTAAAAGTACAGAAGCTGTATATAAAGATGTCTTGCGTTGTCAAGGTACTATTGCAATAGCCGAAGATAAACTCAGAATACGTGTTTGCCATTATGTCTACTTATGTGCTTACTGAAGATAATTCATGCACTTACAATGTTTATAAATTATGCTCACGTGATGTTTATTACTTTATTATGTACGGTAAAGGCCTAGAAGATATTTTGAAGGAGGTGACTGTGATAGAATATCAGTTTTAATGACTAACACTATATTTGTGAGCAGTCTGTAACTAGTTATAATACTCTTTGCCATAATAAGATTAGACAACTCGAAAATAAAATAAGCTTCCAATAACAAAAACCTTAATCATTTTGTTCTCAGAACCGGTTAAAAAAAATTTGGTAGTTTATAAATTAAAATGACGATAAAACTTGTCACATTATGGCTTTATTCGTAAAAACATACGAAATGCGATATTTAAAATGACATGTTTGAATATTTAACCAGAAAAATATAAAAGCGTAGAAAATTCATTAGTTCTCAATTTGGGCATAATAATTATTATTTAAGACAATATAGTAATAGCCTTAAAGAACGTGGTACAAAAAAACTCTATTAAAGTACATTGTAGAATAGCTGTAAAAGCTGTAACGATGAAAATAAACTTGTATGTGTGTACTTAATTTTTCTGTAACAATAAAAGTGACAGGTGCCGTGAAAAGAGAAAAGACCTAACACAATGTTTATTTAGATACTTTCAATACCTACTTTCACATTTTACAAAAAAACGACTTGACATTCGCGTCTGCTCATATTATGCTGCTACTCGAATTCTTAGAAAAATACAAATTCTGAACGTAATCAGAATGTTCCAGAACAATCATAGATTCTAGTTTTATTGGTCATAATCTTAAACATAAATATCTAGTAATAGATTTGCAGTCAATATCTCACATTTAATATAAATACGTATTTCAAAGCGGAATCTTCCTATTTCCTATTTTCACTCAACGATTGTTTGTGGTAAATATGCATTAGTCTGTGTTACCATAGACTTATTTAAAAAGTAAAAGTGGAAACGGGTTTGAAAGAGGTTCAAAGATTTCCCATAAAGGTTACGGAAATGCATTATATTAAGAAGAAATACCCTTTAAAATGATTTAGTGGGTTACTAAGGGCTACGCTATAGGTAGTTACGAAGTTACGACATGCTACAGTTAAACGAGATCTGTTGCATAAATTGTTGTATAATAAAATCCCATCCAAAACAAAAATGTGAAAGACTGCCAAGTTCGATAATATGGGAATGCTTCGCCTATAAAAGAAGTGAGATCTGAATAAGTTCCAAGTTCCATACACATACCTCAGTTAAAAATAGTTACTTTTTAATGATGTTACTTGGCAAGTTTTCATACACCTTGTTATAAACCTACTAAACGCAATGAATCAAGTATTTAATTTTCTATTAAAACTTGCCAAGTAATCATCATTAAAAAGTAACTATTTTTAACTGAGGTATGTGTATGGAACTTGGTACTTATTCAGATCTCACTTCTTTTATAGGCGAAGCATTCCCATATTATCGAACTTGGCAGTCTTTCACATTTTGTTTTGGATGGGATTTCATTTATTTTGAAAGGTTGTTTATTTTATTTTTTCTTATGATGAAGTTAGTTAAAGAAATGTCTCATTTATACTATTTTTAGATTTTTAATATGCACTATGTTTCTTACAAAGAAATGAACTAGATTAACTAAATGGACTAGATTTACCAACTGACTGACATGACATGTTATCATATATTATGTTCGTGGATCAAAGTTACACATTCGTTATTTTCGAAAGTGATTCACACTTGGCCGTTTTCAGATTTTTACTTTACTTTGACTAAATACAAACCTTTGTACCATTCGAAGATATATTATATAAATATAGATAAATTTAGTTCGTTTTAGTTCCTTAGGGGTATAAATTTACACCGGGTATAAAATACCTTCATTATTTTGAAACCGACTCACACTTGGCCATTTTCAGATTTTTCCCTTTACCTTGACATAAAGACCTACCTCCATGCCAAATTTCAAGTCAATACGACCATTGGAAGTGGTCTAGGTTTTTGATGAGTGAGTGAGTCAGTCAGTGAGTGAATAGTAAAAATAGCGATTTTCTGACGTCAATATCTCAAGACCTACAATAGGTATATTAATGAAATTTTGTATTTTAGATAAGTGAGGGGGTCTCAACAGATACTAGAAATTTGATATGCGTAAATAAAATAGATTTTGAGTTACAGGGGGGTCGAATTTGGCCCGAAATGGTTCGTGTAATATAACCCACGGCCGGTGTGTCGCTTTTTTTGCTCGAACTTGGCGGACACACTGCCGTGTGTCTAGATTAATAATGCGTCTGGTGAATTAAAATTAATATTAAAATGACATGCAGACGGACTTTCAACAACGAAAATGGTTAAAGGCAGCGGTATTATTTATTTCGCAGCTACTATTATTTTGGAATATTCTTTAAGACTCTAGCTAGAAGAAAAAGTTATTATTGTAAACAGAAACTTTGTTACAGTACGAGATCCTCCATAAAACAATCCCAAGCCAATAATCCCTGGCTGTGCAAACTAAAGCCAACAGGCTTAAAATATTTCTTCGACATTAAACATCTTTAAAAAGAAAAAGATCTCTCGACGAGGAAACGGAAAAGTGCTTTTCCCAATTACGCGACCGTACTTGAGTTCAGAGTGCGGGGAGGGCGGAGGGGTGCGGGAGGGGCGGGGCGTCCTCCATCGCGTCCGCGACCTTGCGAGGTCAACGACCCGCGGAAGCTTTTACTTTCCTACGTAATAATTACGTGAGGAATCTCCATAGTTTGACGGATTACGCGTGGGCAATGCAATGTTTATTTTTTGGAGCGTGTTTAATTTGTTTCGGAGTATTTACTTTAAATATCTGATTGGGAAATAAGAGTATTTGCTAAAGCGTTTTTTGTTTTCTATTCGTTGATGATAAAACAACAAATATTAATTACCTAACTCTTCGCAATTTATAGACTGGATTTACTTTTTTGTGTAGCCAGTTTAACGAGTTTTATATTTAAAATGTGAATAGAAGATACGAACGAGGCATTGTCTATTAAAATCTATTATTAAAGAACACAGGGATTTCTGAAAAGAAGGATCTAGCTAAGGAATGTTTATATCAAAACAGGTAAATATGCAAACCAAGCCAACTCTACGCACACGCATGAAGAAGATATATCATAAATTATAAATTTAAATTCGAGTTTTCATATCACGATCGACTAAGGTTGCTATATGATAAATAAGTTCAAGGTTTTTACGAGTTCCTGGTACATCGTCTTCACAGAAATGTTTTATGAGGTCAATTCTACTAATTAATTAGAATTCTGGTTTATTTTATAGTTGGGGTAAATTATGAAGGCGCCAACAAATAATTTAGTTGGAATTTTTGACGCCACTAACTTGTTGAGTTATGTGAAGTAGATTGTTTTAGTTGATTAAATATAATTTTTTGTTATACTACATTTTGATCGGCGTTCGGGCGTTCTCTACCTACCAGTCTAAATTAGGGTGGTGGGGTAGTGACATAGAAGATCAGTGAATTTAAAAGCCTCTCTTTCTATGATACTAAAAATAATAATTGTTATCCATACTAATACTCCGAAGCCTCAATTCGATTAAATTCAGGTCTACTTCATTACATAAAGCGAAACGATTATCTGCTTTGAAACAACATTGACATAAATGAACCTGTTTCGCTATTTATATCGATTCTAATTCATTCGAGATGAGCAATTATACTTGTTTATTTATTGTTACCATGTTAGTCTTAACAAGAACAACACCATTATGTCATACTATGCGAAAATAAATACATAAGATAAATAAAAAAATAAGTACCTTTATCGGCGAGCATTCATAAAGAGCTTAAAAGTTAGATATGGAATGTGAACTGCGTAAATGAAATTAATAAAATCTTTCTAGGTTTTTAAACATTTTTCTTAGAAATTCTGTTCGATGTATTTTCTATATCAAAGAGCAGTGAAAATGTTAAACATTTCTTCAGATGAAAATCTGGCGATTGGAAAATTCCGTCAGCTGTTTTTTTTTTTGATAAGTTAGGTTTAAATTCTTGTTCTACATATGCGTAAGATCATTATTTAATTTTTTTCGGTATTATTGAAGAGGTAGGTACTTACTGCTAGCGCATTTCTGGGGGTTGGGTAATGAGAGGAAACGTCCAGGTTTCTGTGCCTGTGCGACCGCGACAGTCGCAAGCGCAGCTGCGCACGCCACCAACAACCACACCTGCATCTGTAACGAAGAAATAACATATTTAAATAAACAAATAGCACCAAATACTAAAAACAAATTGTTAATATCCTACCTATTTAAGAAAATTACCAAATGAAAATCGATTCCCACAATCGCGCCATAATGTTTTTTTTTTCATTCTTTTTTCAAACTGTTCAAATGTTTTATTGGCATCGGCGGCCAACATTATTAAAAAAAATGTGATATAAAAACTCTTTTTCGATATTTTTGTGAGAAATAATTGATGTGGTTAAAATTTTACTTGAGTGGCGCCAAATAGATTTTATAATTTGAATTGCGAGGCTACACGCTTATAATTTTAAAATTTTCGTAAATTATTACATAATGATGTGAAGCTAATATTTGTTAACGGAATTTAGCACTCATTGTTTAGATAATTGCATTCATTCTAAGATCCGGCTGCAACTTCATAAAAACATAACAGACAACAAAAAGCTGTAACTCTGTATACATTTCATACGTGTTAGTTTCGTAAATATATCATAAAAAGGCGTCTAACGGCCGAACAATGGTCTATTCACAGTTAATTAAGATTGACGGGGCATATATCTGATTGTGACGAAAACACGGTAGGTTAATCAGTAACGTAATCGTATAGAAATGCTTGAGGCAGTGACACATACATACATACACCGGTTCACACTGCTTGTACCATAAGAATTTATTGCATAAATAAGTTCGGTTGAAAACGCAAGTAGGTATCATACGCGAGAATTAATACGAGTGCCCATTGTGACACTGTTCTGTATCGGTAATACATTATGTTGTCTATGGTCTCGTTGCAAGGAAATCTAAAGAGGTTTTTACCATAATCTGTTTGAAGAAGAATAGTCTTTGAGTACGCGGGGAATTTTTGGTATTTTTCTCAGAGGTGGCATGGTTATAGTGGATATTGGAAAGAAATCTTAGTCAGAAAAATGAACTCCAATAAAAAACCATGACATTTTCCCCACACGAGGTCTAAAATAGAATATTAGGTACTGTTGAATATTCGTCTACGCAGAATAACCTCTAGGTTATCTAACTTTCTACTATTTTGAACTTGACATGCCAAAAGTCTGATATTTAAATAGAATGGATTAAATAATCTAATTCTATACGACCTCCGAATCTTCACGACGTCTTAATTATATATTTTTTATCTAAAGACTAATTAGGTATGTCGCAACGTGATTTTGTAGCGCTCAAATATTTGTCATCGTAGGTTTTACGTCATTATTATACCAGCAAAAAATTAATAGGTAAATATTTAAATTTAGGTAATTATGGAGTTTTCTACATAACAAAAAAATACCTGTGTTATTTACTCAATGCTTCGAGTATCTGAAAAACGGGCGTGGCTTGCTAGAATTTAGGCACCAGATTATAATATGCCATAACTTATAATTGTAAACGCACAACAGTGCAAAATAATAGAGTTTCATATAATTTGTACAATTAAAACGGTATATAAAGTCCTCATTACCTCCAGCAAGTTATACTAAGCCGAAGTCAAAACAAAAATACAATTACATAAGAAGTGGTTTCCCCAAATCGGGCTTCAATTCAGGTGCCAGTGAGTGACCGGGGCACTGGACCACATTACGTGTCGTATTAAGTAACACAACCTTTAAGATGCAACGACTTATTAACTGCACAAGTGTACGGCTGTATGTAAATAACATAATTAGCAAAAAAAAACTTTCCCACTACTTAAAATACGAACACAATTGCTTAATGAATACTAATGAAGATCATTTATGATAAGACGGCGTTCCTTTCCTACGCTCTCATTTGTTTTCGTGACAAAAGACAAGAGAAACTTTTGTTTAGCTTGTAAACTCGTCATTGTAACTTTGTTCTTGTCTGTCGGTTAGTGTGTCGAGTCAATACATGCTGCCTACGCCCGCGTCATGCAAACATTCGCTGATGTCACTGGTGCTTGAAATATAGACTATTGTTTTTAAAGCGAAGCCCGTGGCTCATATGTTAGTCTGCCATTGCCACATTGGTCAACCGGGCGTTGTTCTTTGTTACGTAACTCAAGTATGTCGCCGGACAGGTCTGTGTGAAGTTTTACATGTCTCTGACATCGCTCCAGGCGACGTATGGCTTGCGTACCAAAAACTCCGACTTTATACTACACGACCACGTGAACGGACAGACACGCCTCTTAATTTCATCTAATCGTTTTTTTTTGTCTCAACCAGGATCTCATAATTCTCAGGCAAACTTTAATTGGCAAATATCTGTTTCTCGCTAATCGTTATAAAAAGACGAGACGTCATGAGTCGATTGAAGGCGGTAAAGTCGAATCGTGTTGTTTACCCGGAATCGTCTGTTGTCAGGCGGAGTAGGCAGACACCCGGTATGATGTGATACAGGTATATAGGCGCCTGTGTGATGTAGCCTTGACACCATTGCCTCCATGACCGTAAGCAGTAATTGCGATCTCTTCTCATCAATATACCGTAGGCCGCGTCATCACGATCAGTAAAGGTAAGGATCGTCATGCGCTCTCAGGGTTTTGCTTAATTAACTTCCTCAACCTAATATGGGTGTTATGGTTCATAAGCATGTTAATCTCCGCAGTAAAGTTTCTTAATTTAATTAAGACGTTTCAATCAATTACCATAGTTAGAAGCTTGTTTATTAGTAAAGCCATTTAATGCTCGTCTTGCGTATCTTAAATGCAAAGTTGCAACGTAATCCCAATTCATTGCACGAAACAAAGCTGTTTGTATACCGTACTTAATAGCATATCATTACAGCTAAATAAACGTCAAGTGATATTAGATAAATATCAGAGACCTGACCTCAGTTGGGCAACACACATTTATAGGCAGACTCGTGTGTAATGCCATTATTACACACAATAATAGGATGAATGGGGAGCTCACAAAGGCCCGAAGGTGTTCGAGTACAAACGTTAAACAATACCTGTTCTAATACAACAGTTGAATGGTATTCTTCGCGAATCTGTGTGCCAATCGCGAATTTAGTTCGAGACTCGCAGCCACAATGTTTCTACGAGAGATTTTGCAACGGCCCGAGGCCGGTCGTCCGTCAGTTTCGGTCACGATCGTGCGGCGTCGTGCATCTCTGCTGCGTCTGCGCCTCGCGCCTTGCCTCACTGGTGCCCTCCAGTCACCAGCACATTGTGCTGTACCTATTCACGCTTTAATTTAGATAATGACAGCTATACACAAATATAAACGACACCGGCATGTGCCACGACTCCGTATCCCATTCACACACCAATATTACTCAATGTTGTAACTGCTCAACTATAAATCCAGTATAACTTGAGAACACATAAATAAACCAAAGGTTTAGGTTATATTATTTGTTCTTTATAGCTGGTAATGTTATAGAGTAAATATTGCGATTTGTCGTTAATTTATGCGTTGTTAAAATCGTACATCGTATTTACAAATGTATGTTCGAAAGACGTTGAAATAAGCTTAGAGGAGTATCGAAATAATCCTCCGTGGTGATAAACTGACGATTTAAAGTAAGTAGTGATGTGACAAAGCGAAAGCATTGTATGTACGTCCATAGTAAATATGTATGTATCTAAGTACGTAGTTGTCGCTAGTCTGTATTCATGTCTTGTCGTCCTGTCGGTAATGCGTGTCGCACTGAATTCGTCATTCGTCTAGTGAAATTTTTATTACCGTCTACGTAACGTCTGGTAGGTATCTTCACTGGAGATTAGTGACACAGTAAGCGTTTTACATAATAAGACTGAGTGTGATTATTGTAGGATATCGAAATAATCTAGAAAAACCGGCTCATCTTAGGTAAAATGTTATCGCATTTTGTTCATTATTAGGTTTTATTTGGAACCGGCTAGATTGCAGTATTTTTTAGTTTGATTTTTCTCGTAAAACATTCGTAAACCTGTATCTGCACAGGTGTTTGATTAGAGAGTTTTATTTGATCGAAAAAAGCACTAAGCAGCTACATAACTTAGCAACTAGGTATGTCCTTATGCTCAACTTCGGCGTATTCCGATTCTTGTTAGTAACTTGACTTCAGAATAGATTTATATCTCAACTTAGAAATATCTGTCGAAGTCCTTTATTTGCCAAAATGTGTGGTTTTACTTTTATTTCGGTTCAAAGCTTGCATTGTAATGCATCATACATCGTGAACTTGCACAACAGTATTGCATGCACAATCAGTAAGTACTCACTAAACAACCATTTGCAACTGCAGCAGAATTAAAATCAGTATCGTGCTCATCTCCATTAGGACGCGAGCAGAGTTGCAAGCAATACTAATGCTTAACGTGTCGACACGATGGATCCGTTTCAGTGAAGCATCTAGGTTTAAGAGTGCAGATAATGCGCACATTTCAGAGCAAAGGCCATTCTCAATATTCTATCTATCTGTTGCTGTTTTGATTACTAGAGATAGGGTCTTATCTCATCTCAGAATTTTGACTCTAGTGAGCAAATCAACAGATAGAATATATCCGTAAACTGTCGGCCTATAGTTGGCCCGACGATGGTTTGCTGACAATTTATTTTTGTGGATGAAATAAAACTTTTCGTCGGTATGATTCCGGCTAGATTATGCGTGCCTATCATTCATCTCTAAATGACTATAACTTTATGAGCCTAATCAAAGTCATCGGAACTAAAAGTTTGCAATATGCAGGCATTCTAAAGTTTGCAGAACAAGGAGTTGCAAATATAAGTGCCCTTTACAAAATAATTTTATAATAACAAATGATTTTTGTTACTTTGACTTTTATAAAATAAATTGTGCATCAAATGAAGTAAAGCTTTAATTTAATTTCATGGATGTTAGTATGATTGCAGAATAGGATTTGTCACAAGGTTTTATAGAAGGAGTGGTGCAAATAATGGTGATCTCAATAAGTTTTAGTAAAGGCTAGATTGTCACGTGATTGGCACTCACATTGACTAAGTTTATATATAGTATATCTTCCAAATAAAGTCCGAGACTTTAAAGGTTATGTCATCTTACAATACCTATTACTACTGCATTTGTTTATAAAAAATGTGTTGTTAAGTCAAATATGACTGCATATCCAGTCTTTGCAATACATATTTGTAATTGGTAAATACGAGTACATGGCAGTTTGAAAATCTATTTCTCGAAGGTAAACTTTAGAGCTCCTAACCACAAGCTGCAGCTCATCTATACTAATATTATAAAGAGGAACTTTGTTTGTTTGGTTGGTTGTAATGGATAAACTCAAAAACTACTAGACCGATTTTAAATATTCTTTCACCATTAGAAAGCTACATTATCTGCGAGTAACATAAGCTATATTTTATCCCGGTAGGGGCAGTAGCTCCCACGGGACGCGGGTGAAACCGCGGGAAAACGGCTAGTATTTACTAAAAGTATTTACACTTAAACATCAACATATATAGCGTACAATAGGTTCAAGTCGTATCTCAGGAAGCAAACCTCTTTGCCCTGAACACACCCGCACAATTCCGTTAGTCAATTGTTTTTACATTAGCATCTTAATTCATTGGCCTAGGCTGTTAATTATGTGTCCTGTGTTTGATCACGCCTCGTGGGTTGGTAGCTACATGCATTTGTGGGATGGCCAGCATAAATGAATATGTTTATGATTCTTTGGCGTAGGACGAAACTAGGTTCTTGTAAGTTATTGTTATTTGCTACTGTTATGATAATATCGGTAAACGTACATACACATTATAGGTATCTACGTAACATACTGAAATTTTGATGTTTGAAGATTTTATAATTGAAAAAGTATCTGAACAATCTGAAGTTTCAGAAAGTCCAAACCACTATACTTTTTAATATTATAAACAAATTAGAACATATTAAATTAGTACTAATTCACTCGAATAAATCGAACCACCATTATTTTTTTTCGTTTCAAATAGTGTTGCACCTACTATTTCTTTTTCACCACCACCCTAATGTAGACTGATAGAGAACGCCTAAGCGCTAAGTAAATCCGCCGCTGTATTGTGCAAAAAGTATAAATAAATAATCTTATAGAACTTTATACCTGTATGCAACGTACCTAGGTACGATAAAATACAACTTTGTATGACAATGATGCAATATCACTATTCAAATGTACAAACATTTGAAATCTTAGGATTCAATTATATTCAAATTAGCTTTACTAGATAATACATTAATTACTTTAGGAATTTCGAGAGCTTGTTTCAACTTCTGCCGCTTCATTCTACAAGATTAATAGAATCCTATCATATGCAACGTACGCAAATATTTATTACAAAGATTTATTGCACAGAGTATATTTTGTTCAAGAAATAAACTGACAATTGCATAAAACCTATTTGGTAGTTTTCAAATCTTGAATGGATTGTCTATGAATAAGTTTTAACGACTGGCTGAAGGTCACACAGATTTAACGGCTATTTAGAAGAGTATCAAAGTGTTCCAAGTTCAAAGTCACGAAGTTTGGCGCCAAAAGATTGTTGCCATATATGGTGATTTGTCAGTTTGACTTGTAAAACAAGTTAGGAAATTATTTTTAACAAAAAATGTAAGGTATCGAACGTGATAATACTCGTTAGCAACTAGTTTATGGGAGAAAAAAAATTGGATTAGTCATGGTCCGCGAAAATAGATAAGAGATTATCCCACGTTTATAAAATCAAGAAAACAGGTTGTGAGATGTCGAAAAAGAGTTATAAAATTTTACATTGGATTAAAAGAATTGAAATTCTTCATAATTGAATATTGGTTTACCTCCTTACAATATTTTATTCTTGTAAACCAAATCTTCATGGACTAAACTGTTTGATAACACTACAAAGTAGCGGATATTGCTTCATCTACATTACATATCTGCTACACTAAGCTATCAGACGCTAACCATTCTGACCTCGAAGCTACTATCAACAGTCAGACCCGACCTTGTCTCTGACATCTAACATAAACATGAACTCGCCAATAAACCGCATTCAGACAGACTTTAGCTTCTCCATTTCAAATCTGACCCTCACCGATGGTCCATTCATTTTACACAATCACTTATTCTCTATCACATTTTCAACCAATAAAAAAGACATAACGTACAATTTTGGACGTTCTCCCCCTAATGGGCTTTATCGAAAAACCAATAAATTTACGCAACAACCAATAAAAATAGGCCCACCAATAAATCGACCTCACATAAAACTCGTTTGTACATCTATCTGTAACCAAGTTTCAAAATATTTATACACGAAGCCAATGTCCAGCCATTTGTGTAAGTACCTCGGTGACAAACTGTAGGCTTTTATCGATGAGGAAAGCCTCTGCAAGAGATAACGTGATTGATTATCCCATCTTGCGACACAATTCTTCATTAGTAGCCCCACCGCGACATAAGTACACAAGAAAGGCGCGTAGTTTAAAAGACATCAACGCGTTTATTCAAACAAAATTTTATCATAAACAAATATTATCTTGGGTTTATTAATATTATTACAGCAAATAAGGAAATGATGACAACCATTGCCATTCCCGCAATCAGACGGCATCTCGACCAACAAAGCTCGGTTCCTGCTCCGCGGTAGTTAAGCTCAAAAGTAACTTAATGACAATCGTGAATATTCATAAGGCAGATTGTCGTTTCGCGTATAAAACATCAGAATAGTAGCCTTGAACCGTTGCGCAACGCGCTGGCATTTGTCCTAACGCGTCGACGTCAATTGTCAGTTGCTGAGGGTCCGAATGCCTTTCGAAATGGTCTGCGGCATCCGATTTGAGATTACGAGTAGTTGTCCGATTCGTCGCGATAATATCGGTTTGTCGAACTAATTCGCCGAGTGTTACTCAACGCGTCCTTCGCTTGACGTGATCGAGTGGCGCGAACTGTACAGAGCTTAATTGTGGGACACAGACTCCGCCATTGTTGTACCGCTGTACCACTGTACCATCGTGGGATAACCTTTTTACACGATTGCACATTAAGAATTATTGATTGTCTTGAAACTTCAATGTTTCGTGCTTCTTGTCCTTCAAGCCTATTGGAAATGTTCGTAATTATAGTTTGGCTAACATTTTAATGGCTACTGTTTTTTAGTTGTTGCGAAAAATCAAACGGACATAAACGTTGATTAAAGCTGTGATAATTAAAAGCTTGTAGTTAACAGTTGGTTGTTTGTTTGGTAACAACTTCACGGTTTTGTATTCAAATGTCAAGTCCACGACCAGCGTGAGTTGTCGTCATGTCGAAATTCTTCTGAGAAATGTACTGCGTTTGACCGTCGACTATCGAGTAGAAACATCGATAGTCGAGTAAATAATCGAGACTAGTGCAAATTAGCTGCAGAAATCAGTTTTCCGAACCGAACTGTTAGATTTGAGAGCCTCTTAAACAGGAGCGAGCACCCTACAAACTTTTAGTCGGAAGATTGTTGGGGCCCATAAATTAGTATATAAATGGTATAGTATGGAATCGTAGTAAGCACATACACCGATTTGGTGTTACTGATATAAGACTAAAAACTGATCGAATTCGCTATTTTATAAAAAAATTAAAAGTATCGTGTATTTTAAACAAAAGCTTAAAGTAAGCTTCTTTATGTACGTATGTTATATAACTTAAGTGATGTGTCTCCTAATTCTTATTTGTTTACAAACACTTTCCTCTTTATTATCGTCATAACTTTTATTTGAAGAGCTTCTGAATGATGCGAATGGCTACTTTTCTCTTGTTAATATTTCATGAGGACTATTTATTTAGTGCTTATATAAACTACGAGTGTGTGGTTGTTAAATCAATATAAATACGTATTTTATTATGCTTATTGTAAAATAATATCGAAAGTATTTATAACCACAAAACACCGAACTCGACTTGATTCTGAGAAAAGGTGAAAAGATTTTTCAAGGAAAAGTATCGATTCGTTAGGTAACAATCATCCTCCGAGCCTTTTTCCCAATCATGTTGGGGTCGGCTTCCAGTTTAACCGGATTCAGCTGAGTACAAGTGCTTTACAAAAAGCGACTGCCTATCTGACCTCCTCAACCCAGTTACCCGGGCAACCCGATACCCCTCGTTAAGTAACAATATATGATCTATTAATACAGATATAGTTATGAGTTTTCGTTACAAAATATAGCAAGTTGTGGAGATGTATGAAATATTCTATCATTGTGTATTTTACCAAAGCCGCCTATGTTTCTGATGGCTATAATATACGAAAACAATTTTTTTACTTTTGAATCAGAAATTGGTTCAAATTAACTCGCCACTGATCATTTATAAATATTATGAAAACAGATCGAAAAAAAGAATCCTTTAGGTCATTTACGTGACTCTCCCAATGTCCTTAAAGCGGTCTTAAACATTTATCTACATAATTGTATAGCAACTGCACCTAACAATTGCAATGACATCTAAACTTTTTGTACTGAGCTCTAACAACAAAGTAGGCATTGCCTAACCACAATAATCGTCTTGACACGACTCAGCAGCAGTTTATTATAAACTTAAATGTTCCGAGCAAAAAACAAGCCCTCGAGTTCTTACTCGCTATAAGCATTAGACTACACACAGCAGACTAAAATGTCGGCCTATATTTGACTCGATGGATGGCAAAAAAAAACAGTTAAAGATAATCTTGATTCCAATCAAAGTTTTCAGTCAGTCTGATACCGCCTTATCTTTGTAATGTACGTGCTAATACATTTTCATACTGATGTATGAGCAAATACAAACTATTGGCCGACTAAAAGTTTCTAGTGTACGGTACTCTATCTAATTAGTAGTAATTATATAAATATCCACATCCGTCTTGTAATTTCTTGTTAAAAATATTTGATAAATGGTAGCTATTTAACGGAATAATTGAGATTTTTGACGTCAAACCGTAAGTACGAAATCGCTTCTATGAAATCTAGTTTCTTTCTATATTAATTTAAATAAAGAATTCCCTTACTTAGAATTCTTTGACATTTGTATACCCACACATACAACTGCCTATATGGATTTCCAAATATAGTCGAGTTATTTATTGTTAAGTGAATAATAGAGATCTCTACATATCCAAATGCATCAATATAAATTCAAACTGGATATCACAAAACTTTATAGATTTTCCCCACAAATTCTGTTACCGCCAATAAAATTTTCACATGAATACATTAAGTTCAAAGGCGGATCCAATGTTTGCCGGATACGGTTTATCATAACAACAGTATAATATAGTTTATACATAAATGAGTTTGAAGATCCGGCAATTATATTGTCATTAAACGGTATCCTGCAAAAATCTGATCCGGCTTAGAAATTGATGTCTCGTGTGAGCACAACGTAAGCTGCCGTCCCTTTAGCCCAAGTGGTATCCTTATTACCGAATATTAACTATATGGTCCTATAGCTATTTTCAAGGTTAATAAACCCCATTAATTTTAACAAACTCGTGACTAAATTGCGAATAATAAACTAAATTCGTCGATTATCCTCTAAAACTGCAAAAACTATAACGACGTGCTTTTCATTCGTCTGACAAACCTGGGTTATTTAAATAACATCAAAAAACAGGTCACGAAGATACCGCGACATTGTGCCCAAGTGTTCACATTTAAGTTTTGCGGTTAAAGTGTTACTTAAACTTAGTTTGACGGTAAGTTCGCAAAGGAAATAAGTATAAGATAACCTCGGGATAAGCTGCATCATTGTTCTTTAACTGTTTCTCACTGTGTCATCTAAGGTTAAGTTAGAAATAGTCAAATCATTGTATGTTGTATTTGTATTGTATACTCGTACTATTGTATTGCATTTGGTTTTACTATTATTTATGACTAACCGTTTTCTTGCGGATTCACCCGCGTTCCGTAGGAACTATTGCCCTTACTGGGATGTATTAATATAGCATGATTTACTCGGGAAGAGTGAAGCTTTCCAACAGTGAAAGAATTTTTCAAATCGGTTGGTTTTGGAGGAAACAAACAAGCAAATGTTTCGTCTTTATTATACTGGGTGTCCCATAAGTCCTTTGAAATCTAAATTTCGAATAAAATTTAAATGGCGCGCGGGAATGGCATGCGGGGTGCGGGGATAGCATCAACGGTCTTTCGGAATTCATTCACCATGGAAAGTTTTATCGGAGCAGACCGTGGTTTTTGTGTGCTTGAGTTTTATCACAACAATGATTCGGCCACCATTGCGCGGCGTAAATTTAGAGAGTATTGCAATTTGCGCACGTTTAATGACTGTCCCAGTGTTCAAACGGTTAAAAATTGAGTTCAGCAGTTCGAGGTGACTGGATCTACAATTTTAATTTGTTGAATAAACAACGATCGGGCCGCCTAAGGACATCACGGACGGAAGACAACATCGACGTAGTGCAAGAGTCAGTTCGTGAAAATCCCACTCAATCCATTCGTAAGCGTTCCAATGCATTAAATACACCCAGATCGACGTTACAGTTCATTTTAAAGAAAGATAAGAAATTACCATTCATAAAAAATTCAGTTAATACAGGAATTAAAAGATACGCCGCGCAATGGTGGCCGAATCATTGTTGTGATAAAACTCCCGCACACAAAAACCACGGTCCGCTCCGGTAAAACTTTCCATGGTGAATGAATTCCCAAAGACCGTTGATGCTATCCCCGCACCCCGCATGCTATTTCCGCGCGCCATTTAAATTTTATTCGAAATTTAGATTTCAAAGGACTTATGGGACACCCAGTATTAGTAGAGATGAATAATGAATTGTTGTTTTATTTCATGATTCATATTAGCAATTAAAATAGGAAGGTACGAAGCTATAATCTATGAAATCTAAAAAGAGACCAGTTTTGTGTTATCCAAGTTTTTGTTTAAGTTTCATCATCTTTTAATAAATAAGTAAATATATACTTTTTTAACGTGATATTTATTTAATTATTTAATAACGTGTTCGAAAACATCTAAAAAAGTTAAATTTTATTACGATCTTTTTTCTCTCTGTCACTTATTATATTTTTCTAAATGGTTTACCAAAATAAGAACATTTATCAGTTCATACATAATAGGTTTTTGTTATTCCATATAAGATATTATAGGTGATTAATATTTACATAATAAAAACATTTTGATCCAAATTTTTATTGTAAATGTCAAGAGTTTTTTTGTTGTTTAACTTTATCTATTTTTATTTCCATCTTTCGATAAAGTTTCATCTAAATATTGGCGCAAAAAACTCACTCTAATTTATGATATTTTTAAAATGAAATTGGTTTAATAAATTATTATGCAAAATATGAGGTATTTTTTTCAAGAATTTCGCCTTAATTAATTCTGTGATATCATTTCTATTTTTGTTAATTTTATTGATTTGCCACTTCGATTAAAATTATTGTTTAATACTTTTATACGATCGTTAAAAACACGTGTGTATGTATCAGTTATTTTATTAATCAAATCCAAAACAGGTTCCCGTGACACACTCGAATCTTACTTAACTCACATATTTTCTTGTCACATGCTATAAATATTTGAAAGTCCACATCTTTCAGTCTTGCTGACCTTCACAATGGCATATTTTGAAACACTATTTTCGATGCTTAACATTAATAAATTATCATGTCAATAGATATTTTTAAGGTTTTCTAACCGCAAACTTAAGTTAGGTTTAAGTTATTCGTTTGTCGCGCGTCGCATGTGTGTTCAAGTGTACCCTGTACAGTGAGCCACAGTAACCGATAAGACTCATCAGTTGAAAGTCTAGCACGTGATGAAACCTCATAGAAAAGGGCTCTCAAGCATGTTCTCAGCATCAGTGGCATGTGTCGCAACTTCGGCTTGACATACATACGGTGCTCGCCTGTAATCTACAGACACTGTAAGGACACTGCCACCCGACTTAGCAATTTTCGTGTCAGATTTGACGAGAGCAATCATCGCATGAATGAATTGACGCAACGTAACTCTTCAACGAATACCGCGGGCTGCAATTAATTTAACTTTAAGCTTGAGCTTATGCAAGAACGTATTATCAAAATAAGATGCATTGGCTTGATTGTGGCGTTAAGAAATACGTATTTATAAGCTGGATTGTAATCTTAATTTTTGTGTTTAAAACTTGTTTTATAATTGCGTAATTTTTTAACTTAAATCTATCCTTGTTTTCTATCATCCCTGCAACCCTTAGAGAAGTTCACTTACCTTTATTGTTGGTTTAAATAAATACACGGCGGGAAAAATCACAGAGTCACTGTTGTAATAGCGCGCGGCAGGTTTGGGCTTGGTCTTTTATAGTCGCTGGAGCGGGGATGCGCAGCGTGCGCGCGCGCTGGTGGGATCGCACGTACGTCCACATGACTGCTCACAGGTGACCTCACACCTCACTTATCTGTCTTCTGCTTCTGCTTTACAGGTCCTCGCTGAAAATGCGGCTTGGAAAATATAGCAAAAAAAAAGATTATTAGAGTAACCTTCATCAGGTTATGTTCTAGTTAAACAAAGAGAGCATTTAAATTCAAATATGTTAAAGAAGTGAGGTACAGTCGACACATGAACCTTCTCATTTTCATAGACCAGATTTTTACAGTGAGATTTCCCATAAATTACACAAATCTCCATCATTTGTGTGTTAATCCCGGGTTGGTCCGCAGCTGCTGCTACGGATCCCAGGGTCTGTTCCAAACTAAAGTTTCTAACTTTGTATACCCAAAATATTACATCGATATATAATTATGAAATATTATAGTAAATGTGTATCGTTATTACAAAGTATTCAGTACAAATATAGATAAGGAAATACTCTCATAATTTATACAAAACGATTAACTTAATAAGTGCAGGATCAAGACTGTTGTATGCGCTATTAAGCAACATCTCGTAGGTAGGCTATGTTACATAATATACCTAAATTAATCTAAGTTCATTTTAGAAACTAGACTATAGCAATAAAAATAAAGTGACTTTTCTTTTTCCGTTTTTTTATTATTGCCTTTTTTATTAATCTCACATTTTTTGCATCGTTTGCAAACGTGATTGAACGTTTCTATAATATTATCCTGTAATATTATTGAAAATATGTACTTAACTAGAATTAAGTAACATTTAACAAAACTGTTTAATAACCAGTTCATGTCATAGAGGTACAATACCGAAACATATTTTTTTGTTCTCTGATGCACAGATTGACAAATAGTTACTACATCTGATGTTATTTTCAATATATCGATGCCTATTTAATATTTTTCCCGGAAACTATTTTTGTTATATGCCTAAACAATATATCTATCGACGCCTATTTAATATTTTTCCCCGAACCCATTTTTGTTATATGCCTATAGTACTCTTAAATAAGTGTGGTTACGACCACAAATAAATATATACGAGCACAAATACCAAAGACAACACTAAGAAGGTACGTGTAGACCACACAATTGTTTGTTCCGTGCGGAAACCGCGCGTAAAAGCCAGCGACACTGTTAATCACACTAATTAAGAACTCGCTTAGAATATATTATGCTTTAGATTAGAATAGAGAACTGCCTATACTTAGCACAGGTATCTGTAGTTATATAATTAAGCTGAAGAGTTTGAACGCGCTCATCTCAGGAACTACTGGTCCAATTTGAAAATCTTTCTGTGAAAGGTAGCCCATTTATCGTCAGCAAAGGGCTATGATACGTTTTATCTGGCTGCTGAAGTGAACTTCTAGTCGGATTTCAGAAATGTTGGATAGGCCTTTTATCGTCAGTGAAGGGCTAGGCTACTTTTTCTATCTTCGCGAAGTAGGTCTCACGAGTTGCGGGTGAAGCCACTAACTGGTGGAAGCTTGAAAATTATTTTATTAGGTCTAACTTCTTTGATTTGCGAAGTGGTTATTGAGTTTGCCGCATATAGGTAATCAGATGCACCACAGGACTTTGTTTATGTCCGTAGTGAAAACAGAATGATTCAATTTTACATTTCGATAATCAGTAACGGTGACCTACATAAGTTGAGATAACGCGGTCAACTTACAAGTTTACAACTGAGTAAATACGCTCTTAAGTATATAGCTTTACATAACTACTCGACAGTTTTCTCCGAAGGGTTAGATAGGGCTGCGCCTTTGAAATACACTCGTTACGATTTTGTAAGTACATGTTTGTAAATGTTACCTTAGCATTTTAGGGCTAAAGAAATAAGTCTCTCTTCATCCCTATCAACCGTTTTAGAAATATTTCTGTTTTACTTTGGAAACCCTTTGTTTAGATCTAATTCCAAGCATATTACATACTTTGGAGTTTATGAATGTGACATTCTTTCATAGTAGCGATAAGCTCATCTAATATAGGTATCCTGTTTACGTGCCGAAGTAGTGAATAAATGACTTTAAGACTCACCAAAACTTCGTCAAAAATAGCGCGGCGGTATTACGAAAAAATAATGTCTTTAAAACAATATCAACATCACAAACGAGGTCTCAGTTTAAAACCATTACATTTTAATTACCGCTGTCATACATTACGTATTAGCAACGAAAGCCTTTAATTATTCACAGCCAGTGTTGCTAGCGTGAACGTAACTATATTTAATTCAGTCATCAATCAAACGCGAGCTAAAGTCTTTATTGTAATTAAATTATCATTATAATTGAGATATCACTGGCTGGTTGGACTCAATTTGTTTTTAAAACCACGTTTGAATGAATGTGTAGTGCAATACTATTGAGAGATGTTTTTGTTTTAATGAATGTATGGAGTCATTGTATTGTCATACATTAATTAAAGATTTATTTCTATTAAAGGTTCTTTCTAGAGATATTGAAACCTATTTTCCAAAAGGATGAGGGAGTAAAATATTCTAAGCCGGTTGTGCGATGAAAATATGAATCTTAAAAAAATCCTTGGAATAAGCCATAAAGTAAATAAGTTTCATTGTGTCTGGAATTAAGCCAACTTATGAATTCTGCTATCCATGAACATATGTACAAACAACTGTACATAACAACATATGAATAAGAATAAAAACGTTAATTATGTTATCAGGATTAAGTAGATTATTTTTCCGACCCAAATATCGACCAATAGAATTGCACCATTCGACGTCACGTGGTACAACCTACATGGTATTATACTGAAAATTTTTTGAATATTTTCTCTGGTCGTTGCTACGTCAAACTGACAGGTTGTGGCCGACATTTGGGACGGAAAAATAATCTCCCGAATACCACACGAGCTTCATAATTATCTGGCATTTCCCTCAAGGTTCCCTGCAAACAAATAAAGTCGTCAAGTTTTTCAGGAAAAATCAAAATACCCGATAATTTTGAAGCTCTTGTGGTATTATAAGTGATTATTAAGAATTGGTCATAGTTAATCAGGGCAGCAATGGGAATGTTGTCTCATCACCGGAGCCATGTTAAGTCGCGAAGTTTCTTTCGGACGCATATGAATGTATGAATAGAACATTTAATACGGAATTTGAATAAAAAACTAACGGATATGTAGAATGTAGCATCTTAAACCCATGCTGTACATACCCAGAATAAAACTAGAATCACGATTAATTTATTCAATTTGAAAGCGAATACGTTATAGTTTATCAAAGTTCTAGATCAAACTTCTTTGTCTTTCAACTTGACCCATGCTTGACCTAGAATGCTACATTTTCATGAAGCATAAAAACATTAAGTAATAGGTATACATACATCGGGGCATCAGATCTACCAAGTACTTTATAATAACTGAAGAAATCCTATGTTCTTTTCCTTTATATAAATCCATCCAAATAAATATCAAGAGCTCAGCTTTTAAGTCATAATAGAACCTCAGATCTGCATTGATAATGCCGACTCGAAGACGGAATATTAGCTTTATTGGGTGACTACTAAAAAACACTGTAATTAAGTACGTAATTAACACTTATTATATACTTACTTAAAAATATAAACAATAGCCGTTAATGCGGTATTTGGGAAAACCAAAACGTACAAAGTTCTAAAGTTCACTTTATTTTTAAATTGTATCTGCATAATGTTCTACTAGCGACGACTTACGAATGTGTGAAGAGATCAGTGACAAATTGAAGAGTGGACAAATCTGGTAATACTTACTAGCCATTTTCCAGCAGTTTCAGCCGCTTCCCAGTGGAACTTGTGTTCGTTGCCAGATAAAATATTGCCTATGTTACTAACAACCACAAACTAAACAAACAGTTGTATAGAATTTAACCTTGATTTTCATCTCAGAACGTCCTCTGTTATTTGAGCATGAAAAGGCAAATACCAAATACCTAGCAAATGTGGAAAATACTCTACGCAAATAGGATTCTCGGTTTTCCTTCCTTGTCCCAAAAAAAATCAAAACAATTTTACTTAGCTTACAATTTTGCTTAAGTCTTATTGACTTTGTATTGACTAAAAGGAAAATCCGTTTCTTAAACAATATATGCATGAAAATTTCGCTCATAAATGTTTTTGATTTATTTAACGCTTTATGTACACAGTTGACAATAAAAAAAATCAGACAATCAACAAAATATAACGTAGCACGTAAAAATCGGCTCCATCATCACAACAGTTCGACAGTACATTGACAGTATATTGTCACCAGAGAACTGCATACCAATTTTCATGACGCTACGATCCTTGGAAGATGGTTAAATGGGTTACCTTAAATTCCATTACGTAGTTACATATAGGTAGACTTAACAAAAGCTTGTCAAAAAATAGAAGAATAAAGTAATGCTGTTTCAAGATTTTACAAGTACGAATATAATTAAAGGTATCAACTGCAACTCGCTAACGGCGGTCATGTGACATTCCTCATTGTTCGCTAACTATTACACGAGGTTTTACTCGCGTGTGTTATTAACGTTTTTTGGAGATCCCTCACTATGTCAATGAATATTAACACACATTTATCACATCAATACATACAGTTGAACACAACATTGTTATCGGTTTTTTAAAGGTTGTTGGTACGTACCTACTGTGAAGGAGGTTTTATATCCAAATATTTTAGTCATATTGGCACAAAAACAAACGGATAGCAATTTAAAATGAATCATCTAAAAGGAGACTTTTCAAGTTAAAAGTACATAAAGAATTTTCATTTAATAGAAAATAGAATCGCCCGGTCCTACAGTACTTACTTGTGTTATGGTTGTCAGAGGTACGGATGTATCCTTTCACAACATCTGTGGCCCCTGTCATAGACAACTGGCGGGCAGGGGGTAGTTCCACCCGCTCAAAGATGCCCTTATTTTGAAAGGGCCCCAGGCGAAGGATCTCCAAAAAGGTTTCCTACTTGATACCGAATATTAATTGGTTATGAATTTTATTTGGAATATTTTCATCAATTTACGAACTATAATAATTGTTTTAAAAATACACCACTAATACTTTTTCTACTCGACTGTATCTACTTACACAAAAAATTCTAACAGTAGGTACCTTAAGCCTAATACTTGATGTGTGACGACAATAACCAATTACCATCATTAAAGGTGTTTTTCTATTAATTAATTTACCATGAAGAAAAAAACCTTAATTTACCATAGCTACTCATTTAATTGAGACTAACGTGCGTATTTGGCCACAATCAGAGCAAAATATTGACGTCAACAGGATTTGATTTCGGCGTGATGATGAGAAGACATCTGATGCCCTTGCCGCGGGCTTATCATTATATTATTACGGCAGGTCATTGAAACGATGACACATTCAAAAGCAATTACATTCATAGTCATTTGTTCTGTTAAATCCTGTTTGGTAATCACTGTGGTCTGAGTTGGTTCACGATTGTACATTGAACCTCCTCCGGAATTATTGCAAGTCTACCTTATACTTAACAGATTTGAGTACCTAATAGTGCTTTTGACTATTCAGTTTTGAACTAAGACTTAATCATTATTTAATAAATTACATATATGACTAAATATAACTTACCTACTAGTCGTTTCGTCGCGGTTTCACCCGTGTCCCGTGGGAATTACTGCTTATGTATCTATACATATATAGCCTATGTTACACGGGAAAAGTGTAGTTTTCAAACTGTGAAAGAATTTTTCAAATCGGTTCAGTAGTTTCGGAGCATTTAGTTAAGGCGCAAACAAATAAAAATAATCCTCTTTATTATATTAGTAAGTACATTTAGATTAAATTTTACGTTTCACCCTTTGTAGAAACTGTCTTGTTTGTCTATAAGCTCATTCCGTAGAACACAGACGATTTGCAACGAAACACACTAAATAACTATGCCCTACATTGTAATCATGCACTTAATTAATCACACGCTCTGCAGCCCTTTACAACGGCAATTAAACGAATAACTAATCCAATTAGAATGTTTTGACAAATATGGTATTTGAGCACATTAGATAAATAATTGTTGTGTTGTAATAATGATAATCTTAAAGCATCTAACCGGCCGGAGACGCCACTTCCGTTCTAATTCTCCTGCACTGTCCCCAATTTTATTTGGGGTAGCAATATGTCTTCCGCGTCCATTCCTCCCTGTCACTCGTCATACTAATATTCACTCCCTTCTTATTCATATCACCTTTCAGGCAATCCATTCGTCTTTTCTTATATCTTTCTCTCCCTCTGTCATCCCTCTTCATTACATGCCTATACCATGACAACCTCAGTGCTCATAGCCGTTCCAGTTGCTTGTATGCTCTAAGATCATAAATGAAGAAGGATCCTATATTTCAAACGTTGATGTACTATCGTGTGAATTGACACGATAAAAGTCATCGTACACGGATCTCCGGCTTTAACGAGACTTCTCAGTACAAACGTACATATTTTTAACGTGCATAAACATCTTGACATTATAAAATTAATGGATTAGATGAGAAATAAATTGTGACATAATAAAAGGGTTTACATGTGTATCGCGTGCTCTTTGTTAGGAATGTGTTCTATATTATTATTGGTATGTGTCAACAAAGAGCTGTGCATGCCTGAAATACTTATTAGGTCGGTAGAATTAGTAATAAAGTTATTTTACTTATTAACTGTATCAAAAAGTTAACGTACCTACAGGATTTTGGCGTTGTCAAATCTCAATCACAACCCGTCGGCCAATTGTCGGCCGACTGTTCTGTCTGCAGTATGCCCGAAAATAATACAAGTTCGTCTTTGATGGAAGGTTGTTTGCTCATTTCACTTTAACTTAGAAGAGCCTACGCCAAAGAAAGATTTAATACAACCAATGATTGTAAGAGCCGCCAAGTAATTAAGTACAAGTTAACTACGAGTGTCACAATGCAAGAGTTGCATCAACTTAGTTATTTATGAATTGACACGATATGTACGCGAAATAGCGAGGATTTCTTATTCAACACATACTTAATAACTGTGTAGAAATAACGAGCTCCCTGTTATAATAGAATGCCTCTATGGTGTTTTCCATGGATAAAGAAATTGACACACTTGTTCTGCTATGAAGCTTCAAACTAAAATCCGTCCATGAGCATTAAAAAAAAAAAAACTATGTATACCTCTATAACACCGATACATAAAAGCTATGGCATAATAATACAGTTTTACACGTAGTGGGACGTTACGTGTTTTAAATAATTACTTCAATGATGTATTTAGGATATTTAGATTAATTGGAAAATCCACTTGTATCCACTGCAGCTGACTAGAAGTTAGCTTAAATATAGTTACCGGCACGGATACTGAGCTCTCGGCGGAAGAGTGGGGATCGCTCTGCGCACTGTACACATAAGGCAATAAACCAATAAATCGCTTCTGCGCAGGTGAAGGTCAGGGCTCAATATCCGTGCCGATAACTATAATAAAATATACTTAGCTTCAGTTTGTTAGTTTCCAATTGGAGCATTATATCTAATGTTAGCCTACTGTCTAACGGTACCTTAAATGTGCGTGTTCGGTGAAACAGCAAAAACTAATATCAATTAACAATCATATGAAGTGCTCATTTTCCCGCCGCGATTCCACTGCGCGGTTGCAGAATATTAACCAATCACATACCTATGACTTTGTAACACAAATTGGTATTTTCTCATACCTCCTTCATAGATGTGGGGTATCCTAAGAACTGAGTGCTCCACTGACATCAATACTTTTTGCTTTAAAAGCGTCGTTTCTAGAACTGCGATACTTGAATGAACGTGGGCGTTTTGGTAGCAGTTATGGATGACTAATTCATGCAATCGATTTCATTGTCACTGTTCTTTGAGGAAAACAATGTGAGGAAAGTTTGCCTTATGAACTGCATATTAGATGCACCAATACAAATTATTTTGCAGAGTTGACTACGTTTGCGTTGAAGGAGGGGAAACTCACTCGGAAAAACCATAGTGCCAACCTGTCCCAACGTATTTTTTTTTATAAATGTACATGGACTAAAGACAAAAGGTTAACTCGGAATCCTCTAGTATGCAGTACTTAATTCTTGAAGACAAAAAACTTTGAAAGTAAATGTTCACTTAAATATCGTTTTTAAGTAAATATATTTTAAGACAATAGGTACTTCAAACCTGTAGTAACAATTAATCGAATCGTTTCCCTCTACAGATGCATTAACAAATTACTGGAAACGCAACCGATGATTGTACAAATGTTGCAAGCTTTTAGTACAACGTAGGCCACTCGATTAATGACGTCATAATCGATATCAAAACTTTATACTTATGACCTTTAAGTTGGTATATTTTCAACTAGCTGATTTACCGCGGGTTCACCCGCGTCCCGTGGGAACTATTGCCCGTACCGGAAAAAATTTAACCTATGTTGCTCGGGAAGAGTATAGCTTTTAGCTTTACAACAATGAAAGAATTTTTCTAATCGGTTCAGTAGTTTCGTAGTCTTTAGGGTGCAAACAAATGAAAATAATGTTTTCCATTTACTATATTAGTGCCGAAGTACGTGTGCAATTGTTTTTCGAGCCCTTATATCATATGCAACCATGTTGAATTTTGATTCGATTGTGTGTTAATGGGCATGCTATTAAGGATGCAATTTGAAGGTTTTCCAGCATTGGGCAATCAGTCTTGGAAAGAAAGATATCAATTGGTGTTCCTATAGACAGTTTTTATACCTTCATATTTGGTGGGCATTCTTCTGGATACCAAGATTTATATTTGTGACAACTGATACAGCCTACAAATCATAAGACATGTGTTTCTATCACTGGTAGGTGAATAAGAGGGAAGTGATGGGCAGAGGTAGGTTAGGTACCTACATCATTTTTATTAAAAGTTTATTTTTACGGCAACCAGTTTAGCGAATTATAATAGGGAAATAAGGCTTATAGGCTTAACGTCATAAGCATACCATAGAATAACAACATATCATAAATAATATTTAAGGTTTTTATTTATAAATCAGGATATAATGTATAAGTAACTACTTAGCTTAAAAAATGCCTTCATAATTTATAACTATAGACTTTAAAGACAATCTCTATTGTCTGGTGTTCAAATTATAAGATATTAAAGTTAAAATTTTTAAACTTCTAGCTTGCTCCATAAAAAGACGCACATTATAAAAGTATTCGCAATGAATGCGATCAGCATCTTCAAAGCATAGTCATTCATTCCGAACAATTGCCAAATGCACCCATTGTGTTCATATGTAAAAAATAACCCCACGTGGGAAATATTCTGTTTTACATGGCGAAAATGCAACGACACCCGTTCAACAATAGGGCGTGCTCACGACTGTGGAATACTAATAAAACCCCATTGTTTTATAAAGTAAATACTTTGTCAATTTATTTTCCTACATAGTTTTAGGTATCTATAGCAGTAACCGTTAAGTAATCATTGAAATGTCCGGAATAGTTTGACTTTTCTTACATGCTACACATTCCTATAGATTTTTTATAGTTGTAAGAATCTATCATTAATTTTAGCCAACATAAGCATAAGCAACTTTATATCTTCTAGTAATTGAGTTCGTCTTTGACTTCTTTCTTTTATTAAGTTTTTATATAACTGGAAGTCATCTATATTGTAGTCAATAAATATAAATAAAAAGAAGAAGTCAATACAATTAATCTGGTACACTTAACTTGACCAAAGACTCTAAATCTCAGTTTGACCGACCATAGACTGTAAATCTCAGCTCAAGAGTTGCAATTATTTTATTGATATCTTTTTCACATCCTATTTAGTTCACTTAACGACTATCATAGCCTTCGCGAAGATCATGCCGAATTGCCATTAACATAACAGAATACATGTTTATTGACCAAACCAACAATTATATGTAGAATGAGACCGTGAAGTATGTATTTAAATTAATGATGAGTTCATAACATACTGTTTATTGCCACCTTAAGGACATGGAAGGTGCATGATCTAAGAACTGTCAAGTTCATTTTAGCATATTTATTTATGTCTCACAAGCGTATGCAGCACATAAAATTGTTTATAGGTACTCCATCAACAATTCAAATAACTTAGGAGTAAGGACAAGTCATAAAAGTGTATTGCGGTGATTAGTAGCGAATTCTCCCACCTAAAAATGCATTTTCATCATAGTGATACTTTCCTCTGCTCAATAACTATAGAACCGTTATAAAGAATTGGGCTGTTCTGAAAAATAATTAATTTATGAGCGATCTTTTCTGGCAAGCATTCTAACATCGCGCCAAATTGTGCCGATCCAGCCAATAAAAGGCTTCTCTAAATATGAAGATTACAATCATTATACAAGAAACTGGCGAGTTTACAGGGCGCGGGCGTCGAAGTCACGATTTCGAACCTTTTTCGCTAGAACCACGTGATAAAACCAAGGTTCTAGCTTCGGTTTTGCCAACAGTACCTAATGCTTACTTTGTAGTCGAAAATAGGGATCAACAACAGACTAAGTTCGGAAAAGTTAAGCTAGCTAGCTAAATAAATCGACTTTAAACTGTTAGGAACGTAATAACATTAGCCCTTTTATACCTACTCAAAAATCTTCAGTTTTGAGTTACTGACTATTCATTAATAAAGATTTCGTCTAAGTTGGTATACATTTAATGAAGGGGGCATACCTACATTAAATATGGGCTACCTACACGTTTTTGAAATACCATAGACGTTGTGTAAGAAGGTAAAGGAAGGAAAAATTTTTAGTATCTAGAGTTCACAGGCAAGCATCCAGTTACTAAAGCAATAACAAATAACTGCATAATATCCTCATTTAATTAATCACGAGCTCGATCACATTTTTCGCGTTACAAAGCTAATGTTGTTGCACTACATATTAACATACTTATCAATCTAAAACAAGATAGCAATTGCACTATTTCAAAACTTTTCAGTCTACTTAATTGAGTATTAGATACATTAACGGTCAAGGTTAGCGGGCGTTTGAAAGGCCTGTCGATTTTGTTGAAAGAATGTCTCGAACTAAACCAGAACATTGTGTTTTGGACTACACCTACAAACATAGTTAAGTACTCATAAAAGATAGAATCGGTCCACGTGTTGGTCCACAATCGGAAACCTAAAAACTAAAGAACAAGAGTTTCTGAAAACCTAACGAAACTTTTTTAATGCTGAATGAGTGTGACTCACTGGTGCTCTAATTTCAGGCAAGTAGGTACCATAGCCGATGATGGAAGGCGACTAAGAGGAAGACCAAGAAAACGGTGGAGAGAAGATTTAGACAGCTTCCCCAATGACTGACCACAAATAGCGACCGATAGGGAAAGATGGATGGCTAAGGGGGAGGCCTTTGCCCAGAAAAAAAAATACTATAGCTGAGGAAATCTAGATTTAAAAAAAAACTTAAAAAACCACCTATTAGGCATTTTATGCCAAATGTGCTTGATTTTCCGTAGATAGATCTACTTATGTCGAAAGTTCACCGATGCAGCTAAGCATTTAAAAAGCTCAAGATGTCAGATATCAAAGGGCCTAATTGTGTATCCACGGCGCAATTGTTTTGGGACGCGGCTTGATGCCGTAATGACGCGGACGACCTTAGCCCCCTTGCAGCCAGCCACTGAATTCGAGTGCATTATTATTTTGTTAGTTGCCTGCGTTTAAACGTTAAACGGTGCACGAAGTTGCCGGCAAAGAGGTCAGCTTTAGGTTTTATATAACTATATGGACGTGACAAAATGATGCGTAGGTATGTAGGTACTCTTTAAGAGTACCTACATACCTACGCATCACAACCGTCCCGCATTCTGCGGGACCGTCCCGCAATGCTTGACGAAATCCCGCTTTGAAATTAATAGTAAAATAGTCCCGCAAAACGTTGTATGCGTCCCGCATGTCCCGCATCCCTATTTTTCTACCACGCTTCTACACAACACCCACCTGCGCGCACGCTCAACAGTGCAGGAACACAGATTACCTATAATATAATATCGTTCTCTTTCTTTCTACTGAATTCGTGAGGCCTAAGAGCGGGAAAGGGGCGCACGCGTAATAGAATTGTTTTGATTTTGAAAATTAGACATTAGTGCACGCTGTGACTCGATATTGATAGGTTAAATTATAGCTTTTTGCTTACGGTTTTTATTTTATCAGTTCCGTCCGATCATTTTTCAATGCCCCTTTTCACGAAAGGTTGAGTCCCGCATTCAGTTTTCGGAAAGTTGGCCGCCTTATACTCTTATGACATAAAATAAGGTACCTACCTGTTAAATACATACGAGTAGGTATATACTTGCCAGTATTTAGTTGCAACGACATTAGTCTTCTAAAAATTCACCTCAAACTACACAAGGGCCGAGCAACCCTTGTTTGCAAAGTGTGCATCGCACACAGAGACCAAGGAAATAGGGCCATACCTATATTTACCAATGGCTTCGATTCCGACATTTTAATTTCTACTCATTATGAATGAATCACCAAATTTAACCTGCCAAAGCGGAACTTGGTACCTATAAAACTTTCTGAAAAGCTAAGTAGTTTCTTATAAACTTTTCGCGTTGTACTTCGGTAACTCAGTTTGGTGCTTAGTTTGTGGCTCAACGTAAATATAGCATACTGTAAGTTACTTTTAGCAATTTTTAAAAAACTTTTATATCACCTCAGTAAACATGCTGCTACGGTGTTACGTTTCCGTTTCATCTCCTCTCTTATTAATCTGATTCTAAAGTTCCTGACACCATATACTAATGAAATCAAATCACCGTTCTATCTCAGCTTCCATAATTATTATATTTTTATTCATAAGCTATGAAAATAAATTGTCTAGGAAATCTTAAAACGAAATTCAGTGCAACTCATCAAACTTTTAATTATCTCAGTCATACGTGAGGTCGATTCGATAATATTGGACATCACTAGAGATGTGTGCAATTAATGCTGCGAAGGTACTTTATCTTGATAGCCTAATCACCGTGGTTAGATAGTAAGGCCACTGTTTTAATTCGTAGCACTTACTAATGTAAATGAGATGAGTCTCAATAGAATACGTGATCGAATGCGTTTAGATTATCGTGTTATACCTATATTATGTCGATGTCTAGTCGCGTAATATCGACCTTCGAAGGGGATGCGACGATTCACGATTTCTGACTAAAGATATTATTAGGCTTTTTTTTCAATGATTCATCGTGGTACTCATAATTTATTTGAATTTTTGGAGTAGAGAATAGTCTTGTACATTAGATAAATCAACAGGCTCTTAGGTAACCTAAAACTGCGAAATTATGCAACACAATCGTATTGTATTGCTGAAACTCCTAATTTTCACCGCACTAGCGACAAAACGACGATTTCAAGAAGTTTCGAAATTAATTTAATTATTTAACATAATAACATTATCTGGTTTAAATGAATATTCGTCACCAAAAATTACGAAATGTGTAGTTCATAGAACTACACACGTCAGACCGTTATCCCTGAGATTAAATGGTCCAAACTTGTGACTAAATAAATGGTTTATAAATAAGGTCAGCACAGTCATGAATTCTGTATCAAATCAAAATTGAATATTTTAGTTCGGCATTTCCTCGTGATGTATAATAAAATGTCATTGCCACTTTCATAGGTATGATAACCTACAGTCTACAGTTACTTATTAACTTCCGTATGACGTTGCCTTTCGCATTCAAATTGCATCAATGAACTTTATTGTAACTTACGCTCACGCTTTAAATGTAAATTAGATAATACTTAAGTACTTTTGTAGCAACTTTACTTTTGTATCAATTGAGGAAATAAAACAAGTTTTTATAAAAAAAAATGTCTTTATGTCAATTAACATAACTAAAAGGTAATAAAAACCAAATAAAAATAACAATCTCTGTTATTAGTAACAATTGCGCTTAAAAGTAATCAGGTTAACTTAAAATTAATTTGTTTTTAGTGCTAAAGCTGTGTTGTGCTTACATTTGCTAAATAATAAGAACTTATGACTTCTGATCATCTTTCTGCTGTTGTTTAGTGTCAGGCCTATTAACTGGGTTCACTTTACACGTAATCTTGTACGACTCGACCTTCTTTACGGAATCTCTAACTAAAATTGTGGATCTGATAGTGAAGGAGTGTGAGAAACATACTGAGGCGTCACAGAGCGCCGTGTGGAAACTCAGGTACAAGCGATAAAGGAACTTATCTGTTCGCTGTTTGAGTTTCATTTCGACCCGGCCGGGCAACTTGCTGCCTTTGTGAGAAGAACTAATGAACTCAAAATCTTCTTGTGTCACATCCTTACTGTTTTCATCACGGACACACACAAGCCAGTTCTGAGGCGCTCCGGGAGTGAATTTGACATTCTTGGTATCCGAGTCCAAACTAACATTGAAGTAAATGATAAGATTGCCACATTTCCTATTGACAAACAAGTCGTTTTTGTACAGGATCAAATTATCTGGTTCGATAAACTTGGGCTCCATTAGTCTTACTTTGAAGTCTTGGCACACGTTTTTCGTAAGATTGAGTATTTTGATGCAGTGGTTATTCGTGTCGGCTATGTAGAGATACTTTCCGTCACCAGTAATAGATAATCCGGATGGTTCATTGAATTTCGCTGGGTCGGTTGTCTCGTTCATAGTGGGGTTTAATGTGGTGACTTTCTGTGGTCCGACTTCGACTTTCTTTATTTTGTGGTTGTATGTGTCGGCTACATACAGAGTTTTGGAAGACTCACAGTAAGCCACGCCTAGCGGGTGTTGTAGCTTGGCGTCGACGCCCGTGTCATCCACGTCTCCGTATGCGAATAAATTCTGCACAGAAATAGAAAATTAGATTATTTACGGTAATTTATTTTTTGATTTAAAGAAAATATACCTAAGTAAGTAGTCATTTTAACGAGAAGTTTAGCATTTATATTAGTGATATTTTTATGGTAACGCAATTTTAACTACGCAGAGCTCGAAACATAGTTCGCTCGCTCAACACTCATGCAACATATTTGCAAAATAGGCAGGTGCAAACAAACAGCACATTTCTCATAAACTTCTCATAAAACATGGGCATAAATTATAAAATATTCATAATACTGTATTAGCAATTATAATGAATTAGCAAGAACATTAAACTAATAAGTGTTAAAGCTCATAGTAATGCGATTATAGTTAATTATGTGTGCATACTAAAGGGTTGCGGTCACCGCCGCATAGAGTGGAAACTTGTCCTGTTGTCAACGCGAGTCGGCGGATAGACGAACTCTCAGAATCGGCGATGAAAATCTCTGGGCTTGATCCTAGAATAAATAAATCTTATTAACCTCATTTTTATCAGGTTTAAATCATGAAAATTATAAATATATGCTAAAAATGATGACACTAAGATAACCAAAATAGGTATAAAATAAATTTCTCAATCTGCGTCATTCCCGTTCTAATTAGTTAGTAAACAAAGATCAAGGTTAGGTCATACACCATACCTATTGGTATTGTCAAATCCATCTATACCAGTATATCTTAATTTTTCAACATATCAGATTTTTCTCGTTTATTTCTTTTCTACATTAAAAAAATAATATCTGATTTTATTATTACAGTATTTTAGCTACATTTTTCCCTTGTATTAGAAACTCACCGGTTCTGAGTGTAAGTCCGGAGGGCTGCGCAAACGCAGCGGAGTGCGGGTAGGCGCTGTTGCGAGCCGCCTCCGCGCCAGAACCCGCGATACACACGCATGTACCTGAACAGCAATATTTTATGTAATAAAATTACTTCATATAAATTACACAGATTCGATGGAAACTATTGGATTTTTAAATATCGTATTTAGTACGCAAAAGAATACTTCAAACAAATCAGCAAAGGGATTAAATTTTTTTTTTTTCCAATCATATAAACAATATTTATTATTTTGTTTCTACCTATGCCTATGCCAATGGTAGAAACGAGTTTCTAAAACTATTTATTTATTTATGAGCTTAAACTCCTAATAATTTCAAGAGAATGTAATTTCGTAATGCTGACGTACCTTCAGTGAAAGTCTTGTATTTCCACCAGATGGTGGTGTCGAGGAACAGCGCCCAGATCTGATGCGAGCCGGCGCACGCGATCAGCAGCACGCGACGCTTGCTGTCCTTGTCTTTTTCTAAAATAAAACAGAAAAAAAAATAAGATTATCTAGACGTCCACTAGTTTAAATTGCTTATATAATAATATTAGGAGGGATCAGAAATGTTATTCATCTGAATCTATGACGAATCTAATTCAAATACTATGCTCAGCTCGATTGTGATTGGTCGTGTGAATCATGTTGGTTCTTCAGCAGACCATGGAGCTATCAAGGCAGATTTAGAATAATATTTATAATTTCCCTCACTAACAAATTTTTATAATCAGCCTTACACATGTTCAAGCGTCGTTTGTATGGGTGATTAGCGGTTAACGCCTAAGTATACCCTACTAAACTCTAAAAACCATCAACCCTTTAAATAGTTTATTACATTGATACCTTTATGATCTCCCTTAGCGAGTTCCTTGCTATCGGCAGCGGGTTGGGCGCCGGGCGGGGGCGGCGGCGGCGGCAGGAGTGGACGCACTGACATGTCCATATCGGGCGTCGCATACTTACACATCCTAGGTTCTTAAGTAGCTGAATGTCTTAGCAATAATTGGCCCCATCTTCCCTTTCAATTGTTTATTATATTCTACGTACCTTTATGATCTCCCTTAGCGAGCTCCTTGGTGTCAGCAGCGGGTTGGGCGCCGGGCGGCGGCGGCGGCGGCGGCAGGAGTGGTCGCACTGACATGTCCATATCGGGCGTCGTGTATAGGAGCACGTCCCACGGTGACGCTAGTGGTTGAACGCCTAGGCATTTGCCGCCTATGGGAAAAAGAAGAAAATATTGTAAGAGCAAAAATTTTTTTTGTAGTTGCATGACTCGTTGTTGTTTTGTACGATTTTTTTTTTAATTTAGATAGTCATAAAAACAAAAAATCGCAGTAATCCGGCACAAACCTGTCACGCTAACCGCGCGCTGCCGCGTTAAAAACCGAGTGAATAACCCGCTTTAAATTTCAATACTATCATTACTTTTTTCAAGACTCTTGATAACAATGACAACAGTAGGATATTATTGGGCATTCTAATCCACCTTCCGTTCCTACGGCTCACTCCGTTCGCCTCCGTCGCTCTCGGTGGATTAGAATGCCCAATAATATAAATGGATTACCTTGATCGATCAGCAAACGGATTGGGCGCCATTCCAATTGGTTATTAGTTTAAAACTAAAACGAGCATGAGAACAGACTATTTAGTGTTTGCTGGCGTAATGTTGCTTATAAATGTGAATGTAACAAATTAATTGAGTCATTTTTAGTCTGTTCGTTTCATGTAGTAACCATGAAGTTTGTCAAACAGCCACAATCATTAAATGTGAATACAGTTTGTATTGAGCCTCGAAATACTGGTTCTCGTCATGGAGACCTACTACCCAACTCTGTACGTTGCATTATTTGCGGGCCTTCCAATTCTGGAAAAACTAATTTGTTAATAGGTCTTCTCATACATGAGAATGGATTAAGATTTCAAAATGTTTATGTTTATTCGAAAACTCTGCATCAACCCAAATACATTTTTTTAGAACAAGTTTTGCAACGAGTTCCTGGTGTATCATTCCAGAAATATCATGGTAATGAGGAAGTACTGAGTGTCCAGGAGGCAAAACCTAATTCTGTGATCATATTTGATGATGTTGCTTGCGAAAACCAAAACAATATGCGTGATTACTTTGCGATGGGAAGACATAAATGTATTGATTGTTTTTATCTTAACCAAACATATACTAAAATTCCTAAACAGTTAGTTCGGGACAATGCTAACTTAATTATACTTTTTAAACAAGATGAAATTAATTTGAAACATATTTATGAAGAACATGTCAACACTGATATGTCATGGAGCGAATTCCGTGAAATGTGTTCAAAAATATGGAGTGAACCTTTCAATTATATAGTCATTAATAAGGATTGTTCCAAAATAAAGGATGTTACAGAAATAAATTTGACACTTTTGTAATCTTTGATTAAGATCATAAATATTTAAGTATCTTACCACAGAAATATTATTATTCGTTAAACAACGCTTAACCTATCAAGATATAAAATGGAAAAACATTAAAAACAAATTGTTGATGCTGCAGAAGCTGTTAAGAAAAAAATACGAAAGATGAAAGACATTGAGATTGATAATAATCAGACACTGGAGTCAATGTTCAAGCCTGTAACAGAACCTCTCAACCTAATTGCAAATGCAAGCATGCAACCTCCTCGTTTATATGCTACGGGAAATGAAGAAGCAGATATTTCATTTATTGATTCAGCTTCTCAGAAAGAAAACCTGAGTAAAGTCGACGGTGACTATGAATCCGACAAGGACAGTGATTGTTCGTTTCAATCATTGGTTGAAAATAAACAGGGTGATACATCATCTTGGTCAATAACCTCAGAAGCACTTGCCGGGGTCCCATATGGTGTCAGAGTGGTGGATGGGAACTTGATGCTAGGTTCAGCTCGCATAACAATCAGCGATGAATATATTAATGTGTCTGGACACAAATATCAAAATACACCTGGTTTAAAACAGTTGTTGCTAAAGAAAGATGTAGATTTAAGTTTGGTAACCGACAGGGATATGCAACATTATAAGTCAATGCTACTCGATACAAATGCTCATCGACGAGACTATGATTCCGGTAAACCAATAAAAAGTAATAAGGGGCAGAAATATTTACAAGTTATTAAGCCACTTTTTAAACTACAAAGTACCATCAAGACAGTATTCCGAAGGAAAAGGACTGTCATTGACAAAAATGTGGAAAAAGAACACAGATTTTGTATATTGGGATGATCCAAATGAACTAGTGGATAGGTTAAAATTACTGATAGCTTCTCGAGATGCTGGTAACACTGGAGTTAACAATGAAATTATATCTATCATTGAAGAATTGCGTGAAAATAAAATAATAAATAAATGATTTTAAAAAATGTATTCATTTTATTGTTAACCTTTCATCAATATACACCTAAATATGAACGTAGACAAATTTGGACATCACGTTCATAAAAGATTACGTTTAACAGAGTTACTTGACTTTAATGAGAACGCCCTGTGCAAGTCAGAAACGGGAGACTATGATTTAAAAACAATTAGATTGAAAGGAATAAGATCTCCTGTAGAAGGAGACGAAGCTGTGAACAAGGATTATGTAGATCGAATGAATGCTCAGACAGTACAAGAATTCAATAGACTGATTTCTTCATTACGTTCTCAAATTATAATAGATGGGCAAAATGCAGTTAAGTCTTATTTAAAAACAAAGTCATCAGACGTTTTGACTCATTTCGAAGACAAGTTTTATACTAAAGCAGAGGTAGATAAGTTAATTAAAATTTCCCAAATGGCAAAACAGCAAATAGTTAATGAAATACATAAAGCCGCACGAAGAAATTTCCTGAGGCGTTCAGTTATTTTAAAAGGAATCGATGATTTGTGGCAAGCCGATCTGATGGACATGCAAAACTTGAAAAGTATAATAAAAGTTACAATTATGTGCTAGTGGTTATTGATTGCTTCTCAAAGTATGCTTGGGCGGAACCATTGAAATCAAAAAATAAACAAGATGTTACTCATGCATTTGAAAGGATATTGATTGATAGTAATCGCAGACCTGTTAATTTACAAACGGATATGGGGACCGAGTTTTATAACAATACGTTTCAGAATCTTATGAAGACGAACAATATTAACCATTACTCAACGTTTTCAACCAAAAAAGCTTCGATTGTTGAAAGACTAATAAGAACTATTAAAACAAGTTATATAAATCTTTTAGCTATAACGGAAACTACAAATGGTTAGGACAACCGTTAGAAGTAATATTGAAGACATATAATAATACAAAGCATCAGACTATTAAATATAAACCAGCTGAAGTAAATAAATATAATGAACACGATATAAAAGAAAATATTAACAGAACATTAAAGAAAATATCTTCTCTCCATACAAAGAAACCTAAGTTTAAAGTAGGCGATTATGTACGCATCAGTAAATACAAACACAATTTCGAGAAAGGTTACACCCCCAATTGGTCAACTGAATTATTTACTATTAAAAAGATTAATAAAACCATACCAGTAACATACCACATAGAAGATCAGCGAAAAAAAATAATATTGGGGGCATTTTATGAGCAAGAACTTCAGAAATCTAATTATTCTGATGTTTATTTGATAGAAAATTTAGATACACAATCCAAACCGCGATACGAAACGTAACGATTATGGCTGTCATCTAATGTGCACGTTATATGATATGCGAAGGCTATAGGTACATGTCGCTGACGTGTTACAGTACTCGCAGTTGTTGGATCAGGGTCACAAGATTGGTACCTTTCCAGCATTGTTTCAAAGTCAGCGTATATAACAAATGGAACAGTTTGCTTTCTATTATAATTTTCAAACTGTATGAATGAGCCCTTTGGAGGCAGCACAGTGGCAATTCCTCCACAACTGTGCGAACTAAGATCATCACATTTTAAGATCATCATATTTGGATTCTTATGATACGTCCAGTCCAAATTCATTCATTATTTATTTAGACTGTAACAATCTATACGGGTATAGCATGTGTCAGGCACTACCCTATTCCGATTTCAGATTTATGAACAGAAAAGAAATAGATGATTTACAATTGAATTTAACAAATATTAGTGATACCGCGGAAAAAGGTTATATTCTTGAAGTTGATTTAATGTACCCTAGGCATTTGCACATTGATCACAATGACTTCCCATTCTGTCCTGAAAAATGCTTACCACCTGGTGGTAATAATAAAAAACTAATACCAAATTTGTATGATAAATACCAGTACGTTATTCATTACGCACATTTAAAAAAATGTCTACAGCACGGTTTAGTGTTGAAAAAAATCCATCGAGCTATAGAATTTAAACAAAGTTGTTTTTTAAAGCAATATATTGATCTTAACACCCAGCTACGTCAGAAAGCAGAGTCGACCTTCGAACAAGATTTTTTTAAATTACTAAACAATAGTATTTTGGGAAGACGCTGGAAAATAATGAACAAAGAATAGATGTAAAATTAGTAAACAAGTGGTGTGATTCGAACAATAAAACAAAAAAGACAACTTGTGCTGAGAAATTAATAGCCAGCCCTTATTTTCATAGCGCGTCTGTCTTTTCTGATAATTTAGTAGCAATCCAAATGAAGCCTTCGCGTGTTATTCTAAACAAACCAATATATATAGGGTTTGCTGTATTAGAATTGTCTAAGAGTCACATGTACGATTTCCACTATTCCACTATAAAGCCTTTTTATGGTAACCGAATTCAATTGTGCTACACTGACACAGACAGTCTGGTTTATAAAGTTGAAACGAATGACATTTATAAAGATTTCAAGATGCATTTCCTAAAATACTTAGATACCAGCAACTATGATTCGAATAACGAATTTGAGTTACCAATTATTAATAAAAAGATTCCAGGGCTATTTAAGGACGAAATGGGTGGTAAAATCATTAAAGAGTTCGTTGGACTGCGCTCAAAGCTTTATTGTATTAAAACGTTAGATAAAACTATAAAGAAGGCAAAAGGTACTAAAAAATGTATTACGAAGCAGTTTAAAATGACCGATTATAAAAGTGTTTTGTACAACTGCAATGTCATTCGCAAAAAATATTTTGTTTAGGTCAATAAAACATGAAATATTCACACAAAATGTAAATAAAGTGGCACTTTCAAGCAATGATGACAAACGATTGCTATTATTTGATAAAGTGTCAACTTTAGCCTGGGAAATGCAACCATTTTTATGTAATGTGTAATAAATAGGTATTTTTCAATCCATTTTACCTTGTAACTTCATTAATGTTGCAAAATATATGTAATTAGCTACCTAAACTTAATCAATGACTATAACTCCATACCTACTATCTATGATGTAAGTACCTACCTAGGTACATGGTAAAAAAATATGTAATTTTGAATGACTGGTGTCCTAAATAGGCATAAGCTTTTGTAATCCATAATTGTAAGGACTAATATTAGTTTGTAAGAATTATGTATACTAACCAAAATATTTTTATAAATAAATATATTATGTTAATTATATCTGTGTTTTAATTCCTCATTGCACTCGCAAGTTGCAAAGGTATAAAGAAGTCTGTTGTAAAAAAATTAAATAGTCTTGATTATGAAAACGTATAATTGTCATGTTATCCGCAAAAAAATGTGTTGTTTAAATCAATAAAACATGAAATATTTACACAAAGTATAAATAAAATAGCACTGTCAAGTAATGATGATAAACGGATGCTAAATATCAATATTATATATTTTTAAAATATTATGTAAAACATACAATAATATATTTTATTTCCATTCCTGATGTCAAATATTTTCAAAACAAGTGCTCGAAGCATACAAGATCAGACTTGTGAAAACATTAGTTTCATGTTCATTCCTGTCTATTGCGCTTACACGTATCTGATGTTAAATATGACACCACACAGGTGCGCTCGTATAAAGTATACAGGTTTAAACTTGTTAAAACATGACATTGTTTTTTTTACGGATTAGTTCCGTCAATGTAACTCCTCATCCATACCAGTTCTCGCAATACATTCCTCTCGTACTTTCATTCTTCATACTGTGCTTTTCTTACATCCTTTCCATATTTTTTTTTTTTAATTTTTTTTACTGTATTTTTTTTTATGAATATGCAATGTAATGCTGCCTTACTAACTTTAAATTAGCTACAGTAAAATATTTTTGTTTCAAATTATGGTTTTTAATCATTGTTTTTATTTAATATATTTTATGACCATATTAGCGTATATTTATGAATTAAAAAACTGTAAATACAATTTTCCTATAGCTAATTTAAATACCAATGATTAATTATAATAGAAAATGAAACATAATATAAATTTAAACTTTAACATTTATTTATTTATATAACAGTAACTTATAATATTATATGTACATTGATAAACTACAAACTATTCTAGATAAAGTTTAAACATTATATATTTTTACAACATTACTATAAAATTAACTTTATAACTGCGCAAATATAATATTACCAGAATCAACTACAATACTACTACATAGCTAATTATGGCTAGGTACAATTATTTTTATAAACTTATATTAAAATGTGATTTCCTTATATATTTAATATAATGATTACAATTAAACATGTGATGTGTAGACAAAATAATAGAAATATCCTAATGTTAATAACTAAAATCTACCTATATTATTCACATATTTACATACATACAAATAATCATACTTAATTATAACTATAGTTTTCACAAAGTTTCCTTACATATATATAAAGATTACAATTAAACATGTGATGTGTGTAGACAAAATAATAGAAATATCCTAAAGTTAATAACTAAAATCTACCTATATTATTCACATGCAACATATTTACATACATATCTACAAATAATCATACTTAACTTATAACTTATAACTATAGTCTTCACAAAGTTTTTTGGATATTTTATTTATTAATGCCTGTGTCTCGTCCATTATATAGTCCACAGGCTCAGTCACAACGTATTGCGCACTCATCACTAGCACTTCTCCGTCAGGGGTTGCAGGTTTTTGTTGTTCATTAATGTCCAACACTTGTACTTGAATGAGCCGTACTCCTTTTTTCTTCTCATTGTTGATGACGAACGATTGGTACACTGGAGTCTGCTTTTGCTTTTGACGTCTCACTCTAGGCTTCTTACTCGCACGAGGTTGTGGCTCTGGTGTATGCCAGCTCAAACTTGGAGTAGGAAAACCTTGAGCGTATTGTGAGAAACGAATGTCAGGAGAATCACACATTATTGATGATCTGAAACAAATAAAACAATAAGTAAGTTTTAAATCAAAATGAGTAATAAAGATATACTGATAGAAAGATATAGGGTCAATACTTACAATGTTTTATTTTTTGATGAGATGTTACCACTTCGACAACGGACAGCGCAATGACGAAGGAAGTGAAATAGTTTAATGTAACAGTACTCAATAAAGACTCGTATGCTTTGAATCAATGTCATGTTTTAACAAGTTTAAACCTGTATTCTTTATACGAGTGCACCTGTGTGGTGTCATATTTAGCACCAGACACGTGTAAGTGCAATAGACAGGAATGAACATGAAACGAATGTTTTCATAATATAAGTATGTATAATGGTATTTTATGACACATTATTAACAATCCACTTCATCATTTCCAAACTTTTTGCTGAATAAATTAAACACAGACATGTTATTATCAAAATACCATTTTCTTATACACACAGCATTATTTAATGCACAGTTAATTCTATGATGCACACAGTTAAAGTCTCTTTTATTTTTTAAAAACATTCTTTTTAATGTTGAAAGATTAGGACATCCCTTTTCACCAAGATCAATCACTTTACAGTTCGTGCATAATTCTTGAATCCACTGTATTTTTTCCAAACCCTTGGTCATTATTTTCTTATTCTCGAGATATAATACTACGATGCGTTGAAATTCTTTATAATCGATGTAGCCCTCACTCCAGTAAATTCCTCGATTTCTTTCTATCCATCTCACTTGCTTCTTTTCTTCTTTAGACAAATAATGAAACGGATATGGTGGTTTTACTAAGAATGTTTGGGTAAGTTCCTGACTTACAATGGCCACTTCCTTCACGATAAAATTATTTTGATTATCTTTAAATCCTTGGAGGTCAACTATGATGGTATCTGCGTTCATGATATCTTCTTTACGATGTTACTTAATGGCTTGTATTCAACAATGCAGTCATTCAGAATGAGACAATAAGCTGCAGTTTGATCTGGTAGTTCCGAATCACTCTCAATTTCTACTCTTACATCTACGACAGGACCCGCCTTTAGATTATCTGCTTGTCTAGAGCAATCGACTACAAACAGCGGTGCTAAATCTTTAAACTGTTTCTCACTTAACAAGGGTTCTGGACGGCGTCCGTAATACGACTGTTGAAATCTGACGTATTGCTCATATAATAATGCAATTCTGTTATTAGCGAAGTTCACATTAAGACTTTCATATGGAAAATAAGTTGAATTTAGGTACACTTTTACGTCACGAACATTGCAGTGATCGAATTGAGACATGTCAGAACTTGCACTATTTTTCCTATTTGTCTGTAAGCCTATAATGACGTATCTTGGTTTTCAATTTGAGATGCAGTTTTGATAGACCACGTATGCTTTGTAGTTTTAGGTAAAGCTGGATATTCGTAGAGATCCCAATTTCTGTAAATCATCTGGAGCGGACGATCTTTTTCTAACAGTTTTAGCAAAGAAATTTTTTCTTTATCTGATACTTTAACATGTGGTACGCGCCATATGATTTTGTTGATGTGAACGTCATCCACTACTTCGCCGGTGCTAAGTTTTACAGCGTTCAAATTAGTGTTACTTCGTAACAGTACCAGTTCGTGTCTACTATTTATGATGACTTTTTTAAAATCTTCAGCGAAACCGAGGATATTGCGAAGTGGGATAGAAGCAGAAAAACTTCCTCCATGATTATTTTTATTCCATCGATATTCCAACCCCAGGCGTTAGACATCTTTGATTCGCCCTCATTCATTGATATTAACGATTTTATGGTTGTAGTTATACCAGCATTTTTTATTTTATCTATCTCTACTCCATTTAGCTCATACCTAATATCTTGAAATAAGTAAAGTAGAGCATTGTTGGTGAAATGGACACTACTAGCTTTGTCTTTCGTATCCTTCTTGCTAACTATAACGGTTCCTTCCAAATATAAAGTGCTAGCTGATGGTAATATGTACAGGTCCTGTTGATTGATAGGTATGCGTATTTCATCATTTCTATTAAAACTTGTTACGTAGGGTTTGTAAGAATGAAATTCAATTCCTTCTATTGCAGTGTCGTAAGTCGGAGTGGATAAAACGTCTAATATATTCATTTTAGTAATCCGATTGCTTTAAGGAATGCCTTATTATCTTTAGTTAATTTTATTTTCTTCTTAGAGCGTGGTCTTGTATGGTGAGTAGCTCGAGTAGAACTGATATTTTTAACTTGTTGAGGTACATATTTATTGTAGTCAATCATTTTTTCGTCTAAGATGCAAATACAGCTGCACTTCTTCACCACGTAAATTGATTAAGCGATTCCTTATGTCTAATAGCCTAATATGAATACAGCTTATATTATTTTGATTTATCGGAAAGTATATTGCGTTCTTCGGTATTTCTATGATCCTATATCCAGGTGGCACGTTGAGTGCAAATTCGTGAATAATGTGACTTGGTTCACCGTTTATAAACGAGCCGCTTACAATATCACATTCAACCCTGATCACAGTCGTAGGTAAAATGTTGACTGGAAACTGTGATACATGCCATTTATTACCTTTTAAAATCTGCTTATTAAATCCTAACAGTCTTCTGAAAGAGCTTTCTTTGCTAAAATCAATGTCTTTTGTACAGAAAATAGTAGTTTTTAACGTATTATTATTGCATAGTAGTTTTATTGTTGCATCCTTAATTTCAGATTTTAAATAATCACTGATATCTTGCAATTCATATGTACCTTCCGGTATTTCAATAACTTCGTTGGAACCGTAGTAGAACTTGTTATTCGTTTTGTCAATGTTGGGAATAGAATTAAATGTTGAAAAATGCAATAAGGCGCACTCATAAGCTCCATCTAGTTGCAACGTATTTGGATAGTATGTAGATAAATTTGACGAATTTCCAGTTATTGACAAAGTGAGTGACATTGTGGAAATGATTAAAATTAAAGAAAAACATACATTTTATATTTTTTTATTCCAAAAAGTCATCAAATACTCTAAACATAAGTGACCACAATTTACTGCATTGAATCTTTGATATCTTGTGTAGTTATAATAAACATTACAATTCTTAAAATATCGCATTAATTCTGTTGGAGGTTTTAAATCTCCATAGCTATCAAAATATTCACAATGCTTGTATAATTTAACATAAGCTACCCAATGAGTTCCTTCGTTCTTAGAATCGTCTAAGTTTACGATAGCGCATTCAATTTTTTTCGGCTTCCTTGGTAACTGATCCTTCATGTAGATTCCCCGGAAATATGGGATGTCTTTTGCATACTTTTGAATATCTACATTAGTCAGAGGACGATTGGGTAGCATACTTTTTAGTTTTTTGATGGTTTTATAAACAAACCTTTGCCATTTTTGTACGGCTTAATGTATAAACCCTTGCCCACCACTAAGCCTTCCATAACCTTATTGTGTCGTTCTGTTTCTCGTAAATTTTGCTGAGCTGCTTTGTAATCATTCACAGTTTTTGCAATACCAGCGGCACCACCAGCTAAAGTTCCTAAAGCTGATAAACCAGCGAAAATAGGGATTAGAGGCAAAACCCCTCCAGTCTTTGGCAAAGGTATTACTCGCGGTACTCGAATTCGATTAATTCCTGGAAACATTTTTTTTGCTGCTAAATAAGCAACTTTAATCAAAGTTTTACTATTCTTGGGTTTCATTTTTTTAATTTTTGATCTAATTTTTGAAACCAAGCTTCTAAATGTTTTTACACCGGAACCAGACTTCAGTTTTGCTTTCATAACCTTGCTCACTAGCCATGAGCTTAACTTTTCACCTTTTCCCGCATCTTTTGATTTAAGTCTTTGTTTAGCCATGTTGAGTAATTGTAAGTCAGCTTTGTGACGATGGGATAGATCTGTATGATTTGCGTAAGCAATGTCGTGGTGCATACAAGCTTCGTCTAGCTTATTCACGCCTCGATCACCTCGCAACAATCGTTTTGAAGTTTAGTTCCTGGTCCGCAATAATTGTATCCGGGCAAATGAACTTCGAACGGTAGATTATTAATTATGTTATTTACTAGTCCACCACCTTGCATTACTTTAAGTGTACTGATACAAATATTACATCTGTATTATTTATATATTTTAACTCATTATTGCAGCTTTATCAATCCAACTGTTTTCTTCATCATTCAGACCTAACCACTTCACGAACAGTTTACGTCCTCTTCTTTTTAAAACTTTTTCTATCAAATAAACATCAGAATAATTAGATTTCTGAAGTTCTTGCTCATAAAATGCCCCCAATATTATTTTTTTTCGCTGATCTTCTATGTGGTATGTTACTGGTATGGTTTTATTAATCTTTTTAATAGTAAATAATTCAGTTGACCAATTGGGGGTGTAACCTTTCTCGAAATTGTGTTTGTATTTACTGATGCGTACATAATCGCCTACTTTAAACTTAGGTTTCTTTGTATGGAGAGAAGATATTTTCTTTAATGTTCTGTTAATATTTTCTTTTATATCGTGTTCATTATATTTATTTACTTCAGCTGGTTTATATTTAATAGTCTGATGCTTTGTATTATTATATGTCTTCAATATTACTTCTAACGGTTGTCCTAACCATTTGTAGTTTCCGTTATAGCTAAAAGATTTATATAACTTGTTTTAATAGTTCTTATTAGTCTTTCAACAATCGAAGCTTTTTTGGTTGAAAACGTTGAGTAATGGTTAATATTGTTCGTCTTCATAAGATTCTGAAACGTATTGTTATAAAACTCGGTCCCCATATCCGTTTGTAAATTAACAGGTCTGCGATTACTATCAATCAATATCCTTTCAAATGCATGAGTAACATCTTGTTTATTTTTTGATTTCAATGGTTCCGCCAAGCATACTTTGAGAAGCAATCAATAACCACTAGCACATAATTGTAACTTTTATTATACTTTTTTTTTGCATGTCCATCAGATCGGCTTGCCACAAATCATCGATTCCTTTTAAAATAACTGAACGCCTCAGGAAATTTCTTCGTGCGGCTTTATGTATTTCATTAACTATTTGCTGTTTTGCCATTTGGGAAATTTTTAATTAACTTATCTACCTCTGCTTTAGTATAAAACTTGTCTTCGAAATGAGTCAAAACGTCTGATGACTTTGTTTTTAAATAAGACTTAACTGCATTTTGCCCATCTATTATAATTTGAGAACGTAATGAAGAAATCAGTCTATTGAATTCTTGTACTGTCTGAGCATTCATTCGATCTACATAATCCTTGTTCACAGCTTCGTCTCCTTCTACAGGAGATCTTATTCCTTTCAATCTAATTGTTTTTAAATCATAGTCTCCCGTTTCTGACTTGCACAGGGCGTTCTCATTAAAGTCAAGTAACTCTGTTAAACGTAATCTTTTATGAACGTGATGTCCAAATTTGTCTACGTTCATATTTAGGTGTATATTGATGAAAGGTTAACAATAAAATGAATACATTTTTTAAAATCATTTATTTATTATTTTATTTTCACGCAATTCTTCAATGATAGATATAATTTCATTGTTAACTCCAGTGTTACCAGCATCTCGAGAAGCTATCAGTAATTTTAACCTATCCACTAGTTCATTTGGATCATCCCAATATACAAAATCTGTGTTCTTTTCCACATTTTTGTCAATGACAGTCCTTTTCCCTTCGGAATACTGTCTTGGATGGTACTTTGTAGTTTAAAAGTGGCTTAATAACTTGTAAATATTTCTGCCCTTATTACTTTTATTGGTTTACCGGAATCATAGTCTCGTCGATGAGCATTTGTATCGAGTAGCATTGACTTATAATGTTGCATATCCCTGTCGGTTACCAAACTTAAATCTACATCTTTCTTTAGCAACAACTGTTTTAAACCAGGTGTATTTTGATATTTGTGTCCAGACACATTAATATATTCATCGCTGATTGTTATGCGAGCTGAACCTAGCATCAAGTTCCCATCCACCACTCTGACACCATATGGGACCCCGGCAAGTGCTTCTGAGGTTATTGACCAAGATGATGTATCACCCTGTTTATTTTCAACCAATGATTGAAACGAACAATCACTGTCCTTGTCGGATTCATAGTCACCGTCGACTTTACTCAGGTTTTCTTTCTGAGAAGCTGAATCAATAAATGAAATATCTGCTTCTTCATTTCCCGTAGCATATAAACGAGGAGGTTGCATGCTTGCATTTGCAATTAGGTTGAGAGGTTCTGTTACAGGCTTGAACATTGACTCCAGTGTCTGATTATTATCAATCTCAATGTCTTTCATCTTTCGTATTTTTTTCTTAACAGCTTCTGCAGCATCAACAATTTGTTTTTAATGTTTTTCCATTTTATATCTTGATAGGTTAAGCGTTGTTTAACGAATAATAATATTTCTGTGGTAAGATACTTAAATATTTATGATCTTAATCAAAGATTACAAAAGTGTCAAATTTATTTCTGTAACATCCTTTATTTTTGGAACAATCCTTATTAATGACTATATAATTGAAAGGTTCACTCCATATTTTTGAACACATTTCACGGAATTCGCTCCATGACATATCAGTGTTGACATGTTCTTCATAAATATGTTTCAAATTAATTTCATCTTGTTTAAAAAGTATAATTAAGTTAGCATTGTCCCGAACTAACTGTTTAGGAATTTTAGTATATGTTTGGTTAAGATAAAAACAATCAATACATTTATGTCTTCCCATCGCAAAGTAATCACGCATATTGTTTTGGTTTCGCAAGCAACATCATCAAATATGATCACAGAATTAGGTTTTGCCTCCTGGACACTCAGTACTTCCTCATTACCATGATATTTCTGGAATGATACACCAGGAACTCGTTGCAAAACTTGTTCTAAAAATGTATTTGGGTTGATGCAGAGTTTTCGAATAAACATAAACATTTTGAAATCTTAATCCATTCTCATGTATGAGAAGACCTATTAACAAATTAGTTTTTCCAGAATTGGAAGGCCCGCAAATAATGCAACGTACAGAGTTGGGTAGTAGGTCTCCATGACGAGAACCAGTATTTCGAGGCTCAATACAAACTGTATTCACATTTAATGATTGTGGCTGTTTGACAAACTTCATGGTTACTACATGAAACGAACAGACTAAAAATGACTCAATTAATTTGTTACATTCACATTTATAAGCAACATTACGCCAGCAAACACTAAATAGTCTGTTCTCATGCTCGTTTTAGTTTTAAACTAATAACCAATTGGAATGGCGCCCAATCCGTTTGCTGATCGATCAAGGTAATCCATTTATATTATTGGGCATTCTAATCCACCGAGAGCGACGGAGGCGAACGGAGTGAGCCGTAGGAACGGAAGGTGGATTAGAATGCCCAATAATATCCTACTGACAACTTTACCATAACAAATAATAATACTTAAAATCGAAAACCATTCAACTCCAAGCTTTTTTCTTGAACAAAAACATATCAAACTTAATATACTTCGTACCTGGATCGCCATGTGGCGACTGTTCCCCGGTGCCGGCGAGAATCTCGACCGTGCCCTCGTCGAGATGTATAGCGCGGACCGCGTGGTTGTTAGTGTCGCATACTGCCAGCACGTTGCTCGACAACCAGCATACTCCTTGTGGCGAGTTGAACTGTGCCTCGTTCAGTATAATACTAACATATAAGATATAGTTTATACCTGGATCACCATGTGGCGACTGTTCCCCGGTGCCGGCGAGTATCTCGACAGTGCCCTCGTCGAGATGTATAGCGCGGACCGCGTGGTTGTTAGTGTCGCATACTGCCAGCACGTTGCTCGACAACCAGCATACTCCTTGTGGCGAGTTGAACTGTGCCTCGTTCAGTATAATACTAACATATAAGATATAGTTTATACCTGGATCACCATGTGGCGACTGTTCCCCGGTGCCGGCGAGTATCTCGACAGTGCCCTCGTCGAGATGTATAGCGCGGACCGCGTGGTTGTTAGTGTCGCATACTGCCAGCACGTTGCTCGACAACCAGCATACTCCTTGTGGCGAGTTGAACTGTGCCTCGTTCAGTATAATACTAACATATAAGATATAGTTTATACCTGGATCACCATGTGGCGACTGTTCCCCGGTGCCGGCGAGTATCTCGACAGTGCCCTCGTCGAGATGTATAGCGCGGACCGCGTGGTTGTTAGTGTCGCATACTGCCAGCACGTTGCTCGACAACCAGCATACTCCTTGTGGCGAGTTGAACTGTGCCTCGTTCAGTATAATACTAACATATAAGATATAGTTTATACCTGGATCACCATGTGGCGACTGTTCCCCGGTGCCGGCGAGTATCTCGACAGTGCCCTCGTCGAGATGTATAGCGCGGACCGCGTGGTTGTTAGTGTCGCATACTGCCAGCACGTTGCTCGACAACCAGCATACTCCTTGTGGCGAGTTGAACTGTGCCTCGTTCAGTATAATACTAACATATAAGATATAGTTTATACCTGGATCACCATGTGGCGACTGTTCCCCGGTGCCGGCGAGTATCTCGACAGTGCCCTCGTCGAGATGTATAGCGCGGACCGCGTGGTTGTTAGTGTCGCATACTGCCAGCACGTTGCTCGACAACCAGCATACTCCTTGTGGCGAGTTGAACTGAGCCTCGTTCAGTTCTGGGAAAAATAATTAGAAAACATATATTCATGAAGTCTAGAATTAAGTTTTCATAACAGCTTCAGTCAGGATTACTCAAAATTGCGGCAAAAGGCTCTACTTTCTTCTCTTATCAAGTGAGCTGCAGGTTTAATCAATTAAGAAGTCTAGTGCCAGAGTTGTCTTAAATCCGTCTGATGGCGTAGAATATAAAGTTAAATAAAATATGAAGTACCTTCACAAATCTATAAACATCATACTGTTTAACTTCTTTACTAAAAATCGGTGTATTGCACTATCACATTGAATACTTACTGCCATCTTTAAACCCAGGTTCCAACCCTCCCACAATTCTTAGTACAACTCCTGCGCAGTCAGTGAGCACAATACGATGGTGGCCGGTGTCCGAGATAGCCAGGAACGGCTCGTCTGCTCGCCCACGGTAGTACGGGTTCAATGCCAGCTGGGGGAATAAAGGTAGTCGTTTGGTACGTTATGTTTGTAGCTTGTGGCAAATTGTTAAATCAAAGCAAAGGTTCTATGGGTAGGTAAAACTGTGTAGGCCCATATATCGTAAAAAGAAAATGCAAGTCGTCATTTTTGCGACGTTACACAATTTTATTTTCTTTCTTTCTTTAATTTTGTACAGAGGAAAAGTTTACTATTATTTGGTTGAACAGCCTCAAACAATATGCCCTTTTATAAATTATCACGAATGTTAGGATCAAGAATAAATGGAGAAAGAACCATAGATTGACCAGTCTCAGATCCTCATCTGATTTAAATGAAACACAAACCTTGCTAGGGAAATAAAGAAGTTCTTCAGTTTTAGGCTTCAGATGCTTAGCGGGTGCTATCGCTATGGGCGCGTTGGATATGCGGCTGCCGAAGTGACGCACCGCGTTACCCACGTACCACACCAGTTCATCTCTGTGACCTTCACCCGTTAACACAAATAAGGGCTTATTGCCGGGACCTGGAAAAAATATTAAATGGAGAAAGCTTTTCTGCACTGTCAAGTTAAATGTCCTAAAAATAATGTAATAATTAATTTGAGATTGTCTATATAATTATTTTCTATAGCTCAAATATTAATTTATTTAAATACTAGCTGACCCGGCGAAGTTCGTAACGCGTTTTCCTTATTTGCTCACTGTTTAGACCTACCCTGGACTACGACAAACATTTTAATACCAAAATCAGCTCAATCAGCCCAGCCGTTCTCGAGTTATAATCAGACTAACGAACAACAATTCATTTTTATTTGTTTTTTATTTATATAGATTACTGGTCAATAAAATGTTTATAAAAGTTGTAGTTTACCCTCATAAAATTAAATCTTTGAATAAATCAAAAAAAAACTTCTTCAATTATTGCAACCATAAACCTGTGTTAAAAAATATATTGACCATTTATTAATGTAGCTCACCTAATATAAGTAGTGTGGGCCAGCATTTAATTCCAAGTGCGTCCCACATGCAGCTGTCAGCATCGTTCACCACTGGATGATGGATGCCATATCTCTGGACGGCTGACAGCACATTGGATGAGTCCTTCTCATTTGTGAATTTGGCACAGTGCACCCCTATCTGTAATGAGTGAGAAATGGTGTGTTAGTCATTGAATTTCCAAGTCTTGTTACGTTTCTATAGAATTTATTTATATATGTCAAGATAGAGGAATATTTAAAGCTCATTTACAGTCCAATTTTTACACTTCCGAGAAATATTTATTTTTCATTTTATGTAGTAAGACTTAGATAATTTTTCTGGACAGCAATGGGAAAATAAATGTTTATTACTATATAATTCTAAATAAGTCTTCACTAACTAAATTGCTAGTAACAAGACAATACTTGGCAGCATAACAAGACTTGGCTCGGGCACCGCTACATCCCTTGATATAACACTTACCACCACTACCCCTTTTTCAACCGAGTGCAGTTTCTCAATATGAGCCAGGTCAGGCAGTACATGGTAACAGTTAATGCAGCAATAGGTCCAGAAGTCCAATATCACAATCTTGTCAGAACAATGCTGCGCCAAGGATATCGGCTCTGACACGTTCACCCACTCCAAGTCTGCAAGTCATAAAATTAGTTTTGAATTTTACTCTTAGCTGTTGTTCTTACATAGAGAATACAGTGAAGGGATATAATTGTTCATAACTGAGCTTATGATTAAATATTCAAGAGAAACGGTAATTTTATGTAAAATAATTATAAAGTGCGTAAATGTTGTTGTGCACTGTTGATCATAAACTTAACCCGTTAGATCAAGACTTGCGTACTGTTGCTATGATCTAGTAAGTGCCTTTATCGTATACAAAAGCAAAGGTACTTACTCTTTTTAAAGTCTTCTATCGGAGTAACTGTTGACCATACTTTCTTGATATGGTATGAAATGTGAGAATCCCGTTCAAATTCACTTGTAACTCCGCTTATAGCATCAGTTAAGTCCATACATGCTTGCGCAACGAAGTCTAAAGAAGCCGCTTCCATGTTTTATAGTTTTGTACTGAATTAAGTTGAGATTCACAATTTACTAATTTATTTATTTTCTTCAAACTTCAAACAAACAACCTTCTATCATGCTGTGTATGATTTCATAAAATTTTATTTTCCCGTACTTGACAGTGAATTCCACAATGACATTGACACAAATATTAGCCAATTTTAATTATTTTATGACCTGGCAAACTCGCAATACAGATGTTTCCTATGTTCATATCTAGCCCATGTCATGCTTCTCCAATATATTTCAAGTTTGAATAAATCTTTTAAACGAATTCACGCTATATTTTTAGTAAAAGAAGCAAAATATTATCTTGGTTTTTCCAGGTTTTCCATTTGAACATGATATTCTATTCTTGACTTTGACATTTCTAAAATGAATGAATGATAATTTTCCTTTTTCTCGTCATTCGTCATTACTCATTCATTTCATTCATCCTTGTGTTTATTTGTTGGAAGGCGTATTCGTGTTTATTTTTCTCGTTGCTTTTTCAACTTGTAACAATTCCGTACTCGTTTTCTTGGAGTTCTCCATCGAATTATGTTCGAACATGGATGCCGTGTTTGATATATGTTACTTGTCGTCTGACGGTAATAACGTCGAGCCTGATGATATTCCTCAGACAAAGGAGAGTGTATGGATCTTGGGAAAAAAATATAGCGCTGTCCAGGGTACGTGATTATTCATTTATTGTTTACAGCTACAAGTAAAAGATCCAATGCCAAGTAAATCTGCCGCAGCCCATTGTTGTCGAGGGCCTTGCCTTTCATCATTCGTAAACATAATGATAATGATTCGAATATTCGATCATTATGACGGAGTTATATTTGCAGATTTGGACCGCATCAGAAGGGACATCACGTCAATTATATGGTGTACCTATAGGAAAGGGTTTATTCCTATAGGCGATGAAGGTCTTACTTCTGATAAAGGATGGGGTTGCATGCTTCGATGTGGACAAATGGTCTTAGGCGTCGCGCTCGTGAGAGTACATCTGTCAGCTGACTGGGTTTGGACACCTGAGACTAGGTAAACAACACTTGAACAAGCTTTTTATTCTATAAAACAGACAAAACTAGTAAACCATTCATTATTTGAAGGCCTAGCTAGATTGCAACATGTTGCTGATTGCATTCAATGATGTAAATTAATAGTTTTCCTGTTAGTAATAGATATATTATAATTCTTATATGTACAACTATGAATAATTTGCACAATGCTTCTATCAAGTATCAATCAGTATGAATTTAATGTTAAATGATTAGCTAGAAGTTTATAATGACCCATGCGAACATTGTATGACTGCTTATCAGTATAGAATTATAGCATGTCTAATCTATTCTTTTAATGAAATAACTTCTGGGTTTTTCTCAATGTTTTATATGCAAATAGTTCAATTAGCAACAAGAAACAAGAGTGTTGCAGTAAATATCTTGAAACATTCTTGTGTTAGGTTTCAATTCAAAGAGCTAAAGGAGATTGGGCAAGAATGTATGAAGTCTGGTCCAAATGTCCACCACGAACGAGACCTATATAATTAAATAGTCCACTTAATTTAGAGTAACTTTTACTAAGAAAGTAAAAAAAAAAACAATGCCAAAAAAAAGTTATAGCCAAAAATGTATTCTTAATTTTCGGTACTTTTTGTATGTTATCATTATATTTTTTTATTTTACTCCACTTCCATTTCCGCACTTTATCTAAAACTAAGATGAGTAAGACACATTTGCATATAAACAGCCCATATTTTTGCCCGATGGATGTACGAATCACTAACCAATTGAGGCGCCAGAAGTGCTTGAATATACTCAGCGATTCCTGGTTCCAGCGGTAACTGGTGGTGTCTTCTCTCTAATAATGAACAATTCTATTTTGTCGGAAGTTACAGAAAGTACGAAAATCGAACATCACGAAAAGTAATTGAAAAAATGAAATTGTTAAAATCTGTAAAATGTTGTATTTGATTTTGCTATAACTTTTTTCTGGCATTATATTTTTTTTTACTTTAATAACAAAAAATGTTCTACATTTAACGGGCTATCTAGCCATATAGGTCTCGTTCGTGGTGGACATTTGGACCGGAATCGCCCATTGTCCTTTATAAATAAATATTAGTACAACATAATTTTAAATTACTAAGGACAGAGTTTTCAATAATCACTTTACTTTTATATGAGGAATAAATATGGTTAGTTTTACTTTTTCTTTTCTATTCAAAGAAGTCAAAATGTCAAACACATTCTTCATATAAAAGTTATCTCTTCCCATAATTAGCCCTCGAGATTATATTGAAACTGAAATATACTAGAGATATATTTAAAACTTTCAGAGATCCAACATACTTGAAGATAATTCAAAGGTTTGAGGAGAGAAAGCAGGCTCCGTACTCAATCCATCAAGTGGCATTGATGGGGGCTTCAGAAGGCAAGGAAGTGGGCCAATGGTTTGGACCCAACACTGTTGCACAAGTGTTGAAGTAAGTGCTAATACTCATTTTGTATCATCTTAAGCCATAGTCCTTACCAATAAACACAGAGTGTAAAGGTAATCCATGTCTGACAACCAGCCTCACTAACAGTAACTGGTTTGAGAAGGTCAGCAAAACTGGAGCTTGACATCCCAACAGTAGTACTCAGCTGTGTTTGGTTGGTTAGACTGGAAACTGACCCTAAAATATTTGAATCAAATCAAATATCAAAAGTCATCATTTATTCAAAGTAGGCTGAAAGTCAGCACTTTTTGAACGTCAAATTTACAAAAGACAGCCCCCAAAACGCCCACCCTTCACCACTTCCTATGTGTTTTTGCTTGGAAGAAGAAGTGGTGGAACAAACTCCCCAGCAAAAAGTGCTAGGCAGATGATGAAAGTTAATTCAAGTTTAAACCAATTTAAATGTATGGTTATTCCTTTCTTATTCTTTGGTAACTATAATCTGTGTTATAGTTATATAATAAATCCTAAGGTTGTCTGGAAGAGATCGCTTTTAGCGATAAGACCGCCCATTATGTCACCTACTTTAAATACCTAGTTTAAGATCAAAAATGTAACATTGGTGTACCTAATAAAGAATATCTATCTATCTATCTATCTATCTATCTGTGTTTATTAATATGAAGGTTAGTACTGTAGTTAATGATACTTACCTAAAACGTGTATAAGTAAAAAAACAATTGTTCAAATACATTGTTCTGTCTGCATTCATTAAAAATTAAAATATTTCTTTGTGACTCAGCAAGTTGCCCCTCCTTGGAATTCAGCCAGTCTTTAAGAATGTGTCCATATATGCTGGTTAACCAATCATACTTGATTTTTAAACGTTTTCTTTGTTATGTGCATATTTATCTGTTAACATAAATAAAACCTCATTGATAAATAACATCCAATTTTGTTTATAATTTTTAACACATTGTATAAAGCCAATATGTTTTGTTTATTTCAGAAAGCTAGCAGTTTACGATAAATGGAGCTCCCTGGTGATCCATGTCGCTTTAGATAATACTATTGTCAAAGAGGACATATGTAAGTAAAATCATTATCATATAAATTACCTGGGTGACCAAAAAATGAGTTCATTGAGTCTTAGGGCCTATGCACACCACGTTTTTTAAACGCGCCGTCGACGCGCGTTTGTAGCGATACAGGCGCGTTACGCACGCAAGACAGACGCAGCCTGTAGACCTTTGCACACCTGTATACATACAGACGCGCGTGTGTACAACGGCGGATCCAGGGGGTAGGTCACAAGGTCATGACCCCCCCCTGGGCCAGGTCCAGGACCTTAGAGGACCAATAATTGAAATGGTTAAACACGATGTTTTATGTTTTTGTTATAAGTATAAGATAATTTTTATTCCGAATGAATAGGTAGGTATGTAGGAACCTACATAGTTACAGGTAGAGAGAGTAGAGAGGTTCGCTCTCTATTCTTTATGTATTTACTCTTTATCTGTACCCAAAAGGAGGAAACGGGACCCTGTTACTAAGAATCCACTGTCTGGGTTGTCTACATTACATGCTGTATCTCATGCAGGGCCGTCTTAACCTATGGTGCAGGGTGTGCGAATAACCCGGGCGCCTCGATATCAGAGGCGCCGCGGGACGCCCCACCACCAGGAAATTTCGTTTATTAATTTATTTTTAACTTTTAACATCCTCCAACTAAGTGAAAAATTCTAGCTCGCTACGCTCGCGAGTAAATGACTGTGTCTGTACTGTATTTCTGATTCTTATTATTTTTATTGACGCACCGAATCAACGAACACAAATGGCACTCGCTTTAATCACGGTTCCTTTTCATTTGTACATAATTCCCAGTCTGATTTGTGAGTCTTCAAACAAATAATTTAAAAAATGGCCTTAATCAGGTGCTTTTGTGTCGTAGGCTCAAAAAATTTCGCGCTCGCTTCGCTCGCGCAATATTATATACGCCTTGCCTTCTTAGCTTCATAAGTAAAATTTAGCAAAAAAATATATTAATGGAGTCCTCAAAAACAAAACAGTTTGCTCTTCTTTTTTTAAAACTTACGAACTTTTTGTGGCCCAAAATTAAAAAATTTTCGCGCTCGCTTCGCTCGCGCTAATTTTTACAATTACGTTGTCCTGTCTCGACTTTCATAACTTAAATCTGGCCGACAGTTTAAGCCTACAATGATTTGGAAACATTTTTTTTAAGTCCTTTACCTACCAAAAAAGTGACTTTCGTTCGAACGTTCTTATTTATATTCCTTGTAAAGTACTTCGATCAATATGTACTACTCAAAATCTTTCAATAGATACATAGGTGGCGCTTGGGTGATGATTGCACCCAGGCGCTACATGAGCTAGAGACGGCCCTGATCTCATGAACCCTTACCAATAGTAAGACAATTGAAGTTTTCACAGAAAATGTTTTACTGTTGCTGCAATAAAAAACGTACGCGCCCTTTTCTGCGTACACAATACTTTTCAAACGTTTAGTCTTCAACCTAAAAAAAATCGTGCTTGCTATGATCGCGCTTTCTTGTATTTGTGCTGTATATTTGTTATACAGCAAGAAATCGTTTTCATCTACTTTTAGTCCTCGAACTGAATAAAAATTTTCGCGCTCGCTTCGCTCGCGCTTTTTTTTATTTCCCATCTGTGATTCTGTCGAAGAAATCGCGTTCGCACAGCTCGGACCATTTTCTACATAAAAACACTTTTTTAACCTTAGTCCTCGACCTGAACAAAAATTTTCGCGCTCGCTTCGCTCGCGCTTTTTTGTTTAGCACGTGTTCGTAGCGTAAATACAAGAAATTGCAATCACTCTGCTCGGCCCATTTTCTACATGAAAACACTTTTCTTATCATTCGTAAAAATTTCAAGCTCGCTACGATCGCGCTTTTTGTATTTATACCTACTACTACTTTTAATATTAAAAGAAGTAAAAGCTACAATATAATATTTTTTGTGACTTGATCACGACTGTGTGACCCCCCCCTGGCGCCGAAGCTGGATCCGCCCTTGCGTGTGTAGCGATACAGACGCGATGCAAACGCACGTTTGTAGCGATGCAGACGCGAAGCAAACGTGCGTTTGTATCGATACAGACGCGCCGGTGCCGCGCGTTTGTATCGATACAAACGACAACAAACTATAAAAACGCGCCGGCGCGTTTAAAAAACGTGGTGTGCATAGGCCCTAAAGTAGATGACTTTCTCATGTTTTTAAATAACTTGTAATCACGCATATTGCATGTGACACAAGCATTAAGGTGTTTACATTATTGTAGTTGCTTGCTAACAACCTTGACAAGTCACCTTAGACAAATAACAATTGTATCTGTAGATACTTAAAAGTCTATAATAAATTCTTCATTAGTATTTCATAATATTTTATGCAGTACATTGTTCAAGATTAAAGGAATATGGACCTGTTTGAGCACAACTTAAATAAAGCACTTAACTAAAATTAAATACTTTCCATGTTGACGAATGGCGTCATTTGACCGGTATACCTTTGCAAATGGAATTGTATTTCTGAGCAGGCATAATTGAATAACAAGTCTGCAAAAGTAATTTAGTCTTTATAAGACACTCGACAAATGTTAAAAAACCTTTCCACTCATCTTTTTGAAAAACTTACCTAAAAGCGTAGGTATTTACTCAATTCAGCTGATTGTACGTTTTTAATGTGTTTCCAGTACAGCAATGTGTAGTGAACAACGACAGAGGCGATACGTCGGCGACTCCGGACTGCGTGGTGTCTGACTGGATGCCCCTGCTGTTGATGGTGCCGCTCAGGCTCGGCCTTAGCGAGATTAACCCCGTTTACATTGATGGCTTGAAGGTAAACTTCTCTTTATGTACCAATGGTCTGTTCAAAAAAGCCTAGCTTCATATGAATCTGGAATAGTATTATTTCAGGCTTTAAAAATAGGCTAAACTGTCACCTCACCTTTGTTTAAATTACTGCACATTTTGCATAGTTCGGAAACACTGACATAATGAGTATGTATTTAGTAATAAAAAAACTATCATGAAACGGAGTATTTATTATGTCTAAAATCAAAGTCAAAGTTTTGACTCTAGAATCTACATCCATCACCCGAGTTTATTACACAGTAAAAACTGTATGCTAATGCAACTATATTAAAATAATTTAATTTCCTGTGTTACAGATATGTTTCCAATGTCCTCAATCCATCGGCGTGATCGGCGGCAAGCCCAACCAGGCCCTGTACCTAGTGGGGTGTGTGGAAGACGAAGTCATTTACTTGGACCCACACACCACGCAGAAATCTGGCTTAGTTGAGGTAAATAGCAGAATTATGACCAGAAATATTAATGACTGGCTTCTGGCAATGGTTTCATCCGCACCCCATTGGAGTTAAGTCGTGCAGTAGGATAAAAATAGCTTTGCTCTAGAATTTACTATCTTACCATCATCCTCCGAGCCTTTTTGCCAATCATGTTGGGGTCGGCTTCCAGTCTAACCGGATTCAGCTGAGTACCAGTGCTTTACAAGCAGCGACAGCCTATCTGACCTCCTCAACCCTGTTACCCAGGCAACCCGATACCCCTTGGTTAGACTGGCGTCTACCTTGGTGGACTTACTGGCTTCTGACTACCCGTAACGACTGCCAAGGATGTTCAATGACAGCCGGGACCTACAGTTTAACGTGCCATCCGAAACACAGTCAATGGTGTCTAAGAAATACTTAGAAAGTACATACAAACTTAGAAAAGTTGCATTGGTACCTACTTGCCTGACCTGGGATCGAACCCGCGCCCTCATACTTGAGAGGCTGGTCCTTTACCCACTATGCCACCACGACTTTACTAGAATTTACTATCTTACCCTAAAATATTTTTTTAAGATGGATGTCTAACACATAAACAAAGAAACTCTTCATATCTAAAATATTGTTAGAGATTATCTTGAAAAATAAAATAAAAAGCAAGTTGATTGCATTATACCTCTGTACATTAACCTAACCTAACCTAAGCGCGGTAGCTCAGTTTACGATAACAGTAAATACTGCAATAATATTAATTTTAAGGATATTTTGTTTGGAGAAACCATTTTTTGCCTTGTTACAGACTAAATTGACTGATGAACAAAAGGAAATGGACTGCTCATATCACTGTAAATATGCTTCCCGGATACCCATGCTGGCAATGGATCCCTCTGTAGCAGTGGTGAGTTGACATACAAAATATCTATACCTTGGTATCTCTTTTAAATATTTAAATGTATCGGTTGTGGTGGAAATCTCTCGCTAAGGAAGATCGTCATAAGTCCATTACGCATATATTTTCAGTAATCAATTTAAGTGTTTAAAAACATTATTTGTTGCAGTGTTTCTTGTGTAGAACAAAAACCGATTTTGAAGAATTGTGTGCGACTATAGAAACTAAGCTAATGTGCGAGACGCAGCCCCTGTTCGAAATCTGCGAGAAGCGACCGTCGCACTGGGGGCCGATGACATCGGACATCGATTTACAGAATACTACATTATTTACAGGTAATTTATGATTCTCACTATTGTATAAACTGTGTAGTAAAATAACTACTGTGCTATTATCCTACACACTCAATCACTTAAAAATAACCCAAAGGCCATTGCAGGTCTATTCGTCTCTGACTGTCTCCTGCGGTCTTACCCGCGCCGCGTCACGTGAAAACATAAAATTGAGCTTCCTTTGTCATATAGGGATAGCTTGGATATATCTTCTCAAGTGAAACTATTTATCAAATCGGTACAGCAAAAAAATAAAAAAATCGTTGATCTCATCTCATCTCTCAAAGAGTATAATCGAATGTAAAATGGTTAATGTGTTGATTTTATTGTTACAGAATTTGAAGACGTAGACAGACAATTCGACGACTCGGACGACGAATTCGAGATTCTGTGAAAGTGGCGTACAACGGAATAATAATGCAATTTATCACACAAACGTCTTAATGTAGATAGACCTTAATATAATATATGTTTTATGAAATAGATGACCACACTCGTACTTATGTACGGTAACGTAATTGTTGTTTTAAGTTACCTACATTGTAGACACAGATATTCATGAATAGTAATAGTGCCTACGACTGGATAGTGTAAGCCGCTACATTATATTTTGCAGTGCCTTTACAATTTTATTGTGCAATTTATGTAAATAAACACTTGAAAGTTATGTACGCTGATTGACATTCCTGAGAAAAATTGTGATAATCAGTGCATCTTATAGGCAACTCGCATAGAGTTCAGGTATCATCTAGTCATAATTTAGATAGACTCGAAATATTGAAGCTTAATTAATAAACAGTAACAAATACATAATTATTATACTTGAATTAATAACTTGTAATAAAGGGTTAAGTTTTAGTTCTTGTGCATGTATTGTCCAAATAAGTTTTACATTAATTGCATAATATGTACCTATATGCTGAGTAGTAGGTTTTAGTTGTATCAGAGCCAATTATTATATGCCATTAGCATGTAAGCTATAGGTTTAGCGTAAAATATCATGTATGTATTTAAACTTGCGTGTCTAAGATTTTTGTAACAGCAAGAAATGTGTTAAAATAACAATTTGTGTTATGTGTTTTAGGGTAATGTTTTGTTACAAAATTACAGGCTGGGTGGAACAGCCTACTCAAATATTTTATATAAATAAAAGTGTTAAAAATAATTGCTTTTCTTTATCTCTCGTCTATATAAAACTTAATTTTTGTAGGTATGTGGGTTTTCTCAATATCCTCATTTTATAGGTACTTAGACTCATTCGAGCTAAAGATAATTTCAGTCAAAATCAGACCCAAACAAAATACATCGTCCAAGATAAAAAAAATGGATTCTGAAAGCATCCGCGTACCACAATGCTCATTGTAGAACAGTTCTCTTGGCAGCTAAAAACATTTTCATGTATTTCACCGCATTACAGGCGTCAATCGTCTTGGTATCGCAAATTATTGTTCTGTACCGATAAGAGAGCGTAAAATACATGGCACGTAGGTATTGACTTTACGCGTGTAGGTAGTTTCAATTGATGATGATTGATTTTGCTGCTGCGATATAGAACGTAACACACAAATTGTGTTTTATTGCTAGATATTGTGTACTAGCTGTTTCCTTGCGATTTCAGGCCTGTGTTACTCGGGAAAGAAAAGTGTTGGTAGCTATAAATTTTTCGAATCGGTTTACCAGTTTCGGAGCCTTTTGAGTACCAACAAAAAAAAATAATGATTCATTATATTTGTACTATTTAATTACAAATAAAACACCAAGATTTCAAGATACCATTTATTAAGTATTACGTACAGTATTGTTATACTTTGGTAGGTAGACCTGAGGCAAGCAGTAAGACATTTGGACAACATATAAACCTTTGAGGCTTTGGTAGATTTACACATATATAACACTGATTATGTACAAAAATCCTAACTACTTATACATATGTTAAAATCACTACAAAATATAGGGTAACACAACAAGGGCTAACTCTTCTTACTTCTGTTATGTGTTTAAACACCCCACATTGTTAAAATGCAAAACACATAGTTACGCAATCCAGACCATTATCAAACTATTACATAATCCAAATAATTTTGGCACCTTGACCTTACCTATTAAAATACAATGTTTTCAATTGTGACCAATATCATACTAGGCATCAATTAGGTCAAGTAGAAAGTAGATTCATTTTGGCCCCAAAAACGTGTAGTTAAAAGATAGTAATACGCCATTCTTCATAGGCCGACAGATATACTTTATAAACATTTTTTGTACTTAAATAGAACGTTAGAATCCTTTTCTGTATAAAGATATAATTACAAAAATAGGTGTCTTGAAAAGGCTGTTCCCACATAAAAGTAAAAATAAAAAAATACCAACGGTAAAATCAACCAGACTACCTATCATCATTATTTATACAATAAATCGTTGATGACGCTATCTCTTATGAATCGTAATGAAACACGTCATCTCACCAGATCAACAAATAGGATTATTTATAAAACTATCTCCTGATGTGGTAAGAAGTTTAAACATGGGCTAAATTGTTCAGGGGTGAAAAATTGCATTCGTGACACGCAACTATAACGAACCAGCGACGATTCAAAAAATATTTATTGGTGATGTATGATTATTTACCGGATTTTGAAAAATAATGTCTTATGAATAAAAACTACTTATTTGGTCTTATTGATACATAAACCTGGTGAACATGAAAATAAGAATTAAAAAACCATTCTTATTATAAAGTTTATAAAAGCTCTAATTAATTAACAGCAATTGTAGTGCCTTATTATGCAAGTAAAATATTGGAGAAAAATAATATAAAACTACAAAAATATGACTAGCACCACAGGCAAATATGAACGCACTTTGAATAAAAAATAATACTCAAACAGAAGGAAATGCAGTAAGTAGTACCATATACATTGAAGGGAAATAAGAACCTATGTACCAATATCACAAAAAATACAAAATCGTTTTTTTACCATTTTACCATCTATTCGCCTAAAGGAAATTATTTATCTACACCCAACATTTAAAAGATGATAAAGCAACAATCCCATAGCATTTGACGATGATAAGCAGGGTATGTAGGTATCTTATGAGGATAAAATATTACATATTATTACAATATAATTATAATATTACATATATGTAAAACAGTTGTCAAGAGGACAAAGGGTATAATGATGGGTAAACAATAAAATATTAATCTTATAGACCACCCAATTTGAAAACTGTATCCACATCACAACCATCCATAAATTCAAAACTTTAGATTTTCAAAAATATGACCCTATACATTCAAAAATATAAACGACTCTCATCTAAGTAATATATAATCTACTGGACGTAACTATATACAAAATTTCCATAATCTTAACAGTAACATCAATATATACCAAGATGATATTATTTAATTTCACAGGTAAACTATAAACATGAACACTGCAGATACTAAAGTGGAATAATACAGAACTTGATGACAACTATCTATACTAGGACAATCAGATAATGTGTAGGTATTAATATCATCAGTAGTTTAAAATGCAATTTTGATATTATGTTATACTCTTATACAACAAACATCTATTTGTTATGATGACTAACTCTTAAATGTTTCACAAAAATAAATACATTATTATGGTTAAAAAAAGACATACAATTATGAACTACCTACTTAAACATTTGTTTGAATATATTATGTCTTTAATGATTTATAATATGCATTTTAATGTTACTTCATAAGTATTATGCAAAGACAACAGTTAGTATTACATTTTGTTACTTATAAGTATCCCGTAGGAAAATGCAGTGAAAATAAATCGATAATATTTTCACGCATGTATTTTCGATACTGAGTTAGTAGAAAACTTACAATTTTAGGGTTAAAATTCAAGTAAATGTTTCATAAATTGTAAGATTTTAGAATTTGACACGCTAGTGTATACAATACCCAAAATATTTACGGTGAGACTGCAGCAAATACTTTATTGGTTAAAAAATTGATAACTAACACTGTGATGTTATCTACAGATCCTCTGTAGTATGCTTGTAGTGTTAAACTTTTAGCTCCATAATCAGGTTCATCTAGCCTTTCTTTAATGAATTTTACAGCTTCCTCGTTAGAGAAGGTATCCCACAGTCCGTCAGATGCAAGAACTAAGAACATAGGCTTGTGGTCGTCAAGGTTAAAAGTTAAAATATCAGGGTCAGCAATAACAAATTTCTTATCTTTCAAAGGATAGTCTCCCATAGCGCGTGATGTTGCCAATATTCCCGCTACTCTCCATACTCCATTAAATGCTATGTAGCCACCGGCAGCCTCAATCCTTTTCTGTTCACGGACCTAAAATAAAAACAGTCACTATAAAACTGAATTATGGATATTGATCTAAAAAATATTCTCAATGAAACATGAATAGGGCCTATAATAAAAACTATCAGATTATATCACCTGTTGTGGTTTATGGTCAAATGACACAGGAATAGCATTTCCACGCAAGTCACACATGACTCCTCTTGAGTCCCCCACATTAGCTACGATGAGGTGGTTGCCTTCCATCACAGCAAGCAGAGCTGTAGTGCCCGCTACATTCAAGGACCTTTTTGCAGCTTCAACCAGAAGCCTGTCAGCAGCCAGCACCTCATCGGTCAACAGTTTGCCATAGTTTATCTTCCCCTTATCCATGTAACTGGATAGTGGCTTGGGCACATTCTTGACAGGCTTGGCGGCTGGTCTCACTTCCCTGGTGATAGGCCTTGCTTTGGACAGCTGTGCCAAAAGCTCTGGATCTGTGATTTCCTTCTTTGATGTATCGTCCGCAGTACTCACAGATTTTTTAAAGCTAGATTTTCTGTCAACAGTTATATTATTCTCTTCCTTTGGTTTGGACTCCTCAGAAGTTTCCGTCACGGGTGTACTTATTATTTTGCCATCCTTAAAGGCATGTAATTCCACTATTTTATTATAAAGGTTTTGAATCAGATGGTCTTTTGCGTAGTTGGCGGCAAACTCACCCCCGTGTCCATCAAATATCGCAAACAGTGAGATCCCAGTGTTATTTATGTTTTCGTTGATGATAAATCGGTCTTCCATGTGAGCTCGCCTGCCTTTGATTGCATAAGCAGCGCTCAACGTCCCCTTTTGCTCCCAGCTTTGCTTATCAGCGTCGGAGCCCTCCAAGATCTTCATCCGTTGAACAGCACTGATAGGACTCATAGCCTGCGACAATCTGCTCAGCATAGTGCGACTCCATTGCTCGATCGTTTGCAAGTACATAAAAAATAATATTATGCCTAGCGTGAACACAACCACTTCAGACCGAAGTAAATAAAGGCGCACCATCTTCCATAAATAGCTCACGGGAGTATCAAGCGGAACACTACTAGTGAAACGTGACAAGATTTTCATAAATGAAAGATATGTTTGGTACAAAACTCTGTCTTCTAATTCGTCTTCCATGTCCTTGTCAAGTATTCGAAATGATAACACAATAACAGCTTTTTTATTAGCACTCAAAGTGCACTCAGGTTTAACTCTTCTTCTTGTGTATACCTACATTAAATTTATATGTACATAAATGCAAACTGCTAGAGAATATAGATTTTAGCATGACATTCCTGTCATTCTATTTGGACGATTTACCAAAATTACTGACAAATGCAATCAATTCTATTGCTTTAGTAATAAGGTTTATTATGGTGTGATCCAACATTTAGTGATTGTCATTCGTAGACAACCGAACCCATAGAGAAGCCTGTATTCGTTTTAACTTTTTTATTTTATGAGGCAAGGAAACAATTTTTTACGTTAAAATGTCTGAGGTTTTCTTACATTTTAACCGACTTAAAAAAAAGTTTTCATTTCAGTTGCGTTATAATTAATTACCTTACATTTCTGTTATTCCAATAGGTGTGTATCGTATCCATAGAATTGTTAATATAATCAGGAAATACTATCAATCTGGGTACGATTATCAGCTTAAAGCTTTATTTACAAAATCATATGTCTCAATCATCATTAGGTCTCAGCACTCATCGCGAAGCAGTAGTAATTTAAGTTGCTTGCTAGCGGATCGGCGCCTATAGCTCCGTTGTCCGTTGACGATGAGGGTAGCTCAACGGCCAATAAAGAATACTTAAATTGATCCATCTAGCATGCTTTCAATTAATAAATTAAAATGCCTTACGTACTATTATACCAATCCATTTTATTTCAAAGTTGCATCGATTTCTAATTTTTCTTTGATATTTTTCTCTAGGCTATCCGAAATGTCAAGCCAGCTTAGGTATTTGAACAAGTGGCGTAATTTATGAATTCGACAAAATTCTACAATACCATTGCAGGTGCTGCTTAAAAGTTAAAAGACGTTATACAATGGAAATGTTAACATTATTTACCATAATTTATTGAATATGATTTATGAAAACAGTAGGTATCTTGCTTTTTTATGATATGCCAAGTTTAAATGTCCTCAAGCATGAATCGTGTTGATAGTTACTACCGCACGTCACGAGAGGAATACAGGATAAAAAGTAACTAGTACCCGTAGTGTACACTTCGCTTTTTTTAACAGGAATCGTAGGGACTTTCATCACCTAGATAATTTAGCGAAAGGGTGAAGGCAAATGAAAAGACGTTTATTTTTATAAAATGTATTAAAACATGAAATTTAGATTACAATTCAGTAAGGTTCAGAACAAGTCTTGCTTTAAATTTCGTGCTAGTTCATAACAATTTGTGTTAAAAACTCATACTAATGTAGTACATCTTCACAGGTAATTGAAATTACAGTAATCTACCCACAACAACACAGCCCGTAAAGATCAAATTGAATATAAGTTAGAACTCTGTCAGTATTGTCGACATCAAAAATAAATAAGGAAATAACATATACAAGAATATTAATCACATACAATTGGTGTTAAACAGTTTAAATAATCCAATAATTATTATATTCCACATTATATCTAGTTTAAAATATCGACAATTTAATAATAAGAAGTAAATTTTAGCTACATGATAATTTTGTTCTACTTTTTTAAATTTAGAGATGTGTGACACCATGTTAATTAAGTACCCTTGATGGTTAAAGCAAATACAAAAGTTTAATTTGATGACTTTTCGAATAAATAATATACTTAACATTTATGACATAAACATGTGACATACATAAACTATTTTAATAAAGCAAGGCATTGAGTATGAGATTTATTCCACTATTCATACATAAATAAATATAGCATGATGAATAATAATGTAACCCTCTCCCAACTTACAAATATTTCAATATAAATAAATAAGCAATGGAATGGAGTATTTTGAGAACGTTCATGGCGTAAATAGCATGGTAAGAGAAATCTGAATTATAGTAGCCATTATTGGGCTCAATAAGAACAACTTATAAGATGTTTCATAGAGAGTAAACCATCTCTAAGGGTATTATATAATTCAAATTTCTCTTATCAGGCAGTATAGAATAAATTGTAGTACATTACAGTTTTTTAAGAATAAAGTCACCACCACGGTAGTTATTTCAATCATGACATAGACAAATCATATTTTTAAGTGCTCTTATTTATTTAGCTGGTACAGGCAAGCGAGGGTGCGTGCAAATCGAATTGTGTTGTTTATGATACGACTCTTTGTCTACATTATGATTGAGTTAATACTTAAATGATCGTTTGGAGTTCCTGACGATTATTTGGAAAGTTAATTTTAGCTTCTCGGAAATCTATGATTAGAGTATGATCTGGTACATCGATATAAATAAATATGAGACTGAGCCAAGTATATGTATAGTGTATCCGTGGTAGCACATGACGGCGTAGTTTTCAGCCATTGATAAATACTAAATGAAGCCTTATGTATTACGAACAAACAACAAAATAAATTAAACAGACGTACAACTTGCGTAATAAACTTTCTTACACAAATGAATAAAACAGTACTTAACTCAATATTAAAATTCTGATATAAAAAATAATAATAAATGTTTACCTACATCTAATGTCAGGTTTGAGTTCGTAATTTATAAAATAGCAATTGATGAAGTACTTAATATATTATAGAAAAGTAATCTTCCTTATCGGATCTCGTAAAAGTTAAATATATATTTTTATGTTCTTACTTGTCTTGATTTTACTAGCATCGCATTCGTAGAAGGCTTTCAATGTATTAAGTTCCACAGTTCAGCAAAGACGGCCACTCAAGTTAGAGCGACAATTATGTCGATAAACCGCAGTAGGTATTGGGTATATAAACTGAATAACTTTACGAGACCCCTAAAAGTACCAAAAACAAAGTTCAGGTCCCGATCATAAAAAGAAATAACAAAATAGGGTGGTATCGTGAGCGAGTGAATACAATTTAAGAATACAAAAAATACATCACACTTATTGTTCAGAGTTTACAACTTACAATATAATAATTAGTTACAGAGAATACTAAGAGTGTTAGTAAGACAAAAAAGTAATAAGGAACTAGATACTTAAGACCGATTTCTTCCGTACCGTTTAATAACAAACAAATGATCAGATTTTCTAGCAATCTATGAAATATGTAGAGGGATATAAAAAAGTACCTTTTTCTGTGTGAAGGGGTTCCAACGATACTCAAAGAAATCGGTCGTTAGGATGACATCAAACCGGGATAAAAATCCTTAAAAACTAGTTACGTTAAGCATGGCAATACTAGCAAACAGCAGTTTACTAATGACTTGATACTCTTAGGTATTTCTACTGAGGGTACAAATCCTAGCTACGTTATAATTTTTAATCGATAGTTTGTGCTCGTAAGACTATTATTTAGTCTAGATATAGGTTCCTAGGTTAGATAAGAGAGAAATATCAGTCATGGCACTTCAATGGTTTTTCAGATCTTAATTATTTAAAAACATAATCGGTTGTCACAGGATGGAATTTGTAATTGACTGTTTATATAAATACTGTTTATGACGAGTATATTTCCTCCCTTATTTAGAATTGTTTTTAGAATATAACTTATTGTTTATTTTAACCAGTGTAGGTTTGCAACAAATCTGTTGGATGCGGGTCACCTGAATGAAAAGTTTATCTATGTTCTCTATGAATGAAATTATACAAATTAATAAGGTTTTGAAGTTAGGCAATGTTATTGTTGATTTATATGTGGAAATTGTTAATTTGCGATACATATGTATGTAATATAATCATGCCATTAACTAAGGTACCTTTAAGTGCCGAAACAAGTAAGTTTATCTATCATGACCTCAATGTTTAAAAGGCTATTAGGTAACTGACAACTCTATTTGAAACTATGTCTCGTTATCTGCTAAAAAGGGTAATAACAATAATAGTTTAGATCAGGTGACACCCAACAGATTCTATCAGAACCAATTATTGTCCTATTCAATTGTGAAATAAATTTGTTCTCATTGGCAAGCTTTTTAATTCGTGTGTGTAAAAAATTATATCACATTATATTTATCCAATTATGACTAATTATTATTTTGATTAGAAAAGGTCTATCGTGGCCAAATTTTTGGCAACCCTTTCGATTATTAAGGATGGATTTTCAGGAAGATACTCAAGCACAAAGCTTTTTCACAGATTGAAAGTTCATAAATCGAATCGAATTTGAAATTGCACTTGAGTCTTGTCACAGCTTCCGTAATACGAAAATCAGTGAATCTTACATGTATGGTGGTATGTGAATGTGACCTAGCCTTATCTAAGAACTCAGATCTATAGTCCTACCTTAGTAAATAGGATAATAACGATGTTTTCAGCTACTACTCTTATAAAGGTAAAGAGGTCAATTGAATCTAATCTCCTTTAATAAGGCAGATTAATTTTATTATGCGGCTATGATGTTCAAAAGATTTGTATTTTACTGACTGATATATTAGATGTATGTTTCTCTAATTAAGAATAATTTATGTTTTGGCAGTCAACTGATAGTGGGCTGTTCAGTAAATAATTTTGTATTTTCACCTGAGAAAGACAAATTCCGTAAATACCTACTTTCTTTTGGATGACTCATCATTTTTTTAAAATTCGTATGGCATATAAGTGACTTCGCTAAATAAATCCCTTATTATCATCATAGTCGCATATTAAAAAGTACGTAACCCTATCGGATACAAACTTTAAATAGTATTCAACTCTTAGTTGTAATATTTTGAGACCTTACTTATAGGTGCACTATCTACATTGGACTAAGATGTGTTCATAAAATGGAGAGCAGTCTTAAGACAAATTGAGACTTGAATCAACTTCTTTTTTTGAGATTTTGTTGGTTTAAGGCAAGGTTGGCTATAATTATTATTTATAGCCAGTACTATTTTCGTGGAGCGCATAAAACGCTTGAGACCTCATTGTTGAAAATTCATTGGACAGTCAGTTTTTTGGCAAAGCCGTATCAACGACATTTTTCGTAAGTACTTACTAACACGTGCAATTGGCATAGTAGATTTCTCGTTTCGAAACTTTATAAATCGTGCGCAGGATTACATTTCCGCTACATTAAAGATTAATACTTGATATTGAGACGAATAACCTGTCCTAGCAGGACAGAGTATCGCTAGTTGAGAAACGTCATATAGGACCGTTGATTTCAATATGCGACTTTATTGAGAGCGCAATAAGGGCGAGATTCGTTCAGCGCAAACGCTGTCCAGCTAGGACATCATAGGAACTAATGTTCAAGCATTGCTGGACTCCAGTTCGACTCCTGGGACGGTCGTGCTCAAGTTGCCGTTGACTAAGATGTCCTGTAAGGGCTGGCCTAACATACCGGAGAGGGAATGGCTGAGCTTGTAGTAGTTGGACTCTAAAGCCTCGTGGTATGTCACTTGGTCGGAGCTGATGAGCTTGGCGTTCAGTTGCAAAGCTGCGTGGCACACGGTTAGGAACTCTCTGTGAAATAAAGGTTTATTTTTAGTAGTCTTCAAAAAAAGTATCTGTCTTATTATTTTTTTAATTTCGCCATTTAGTCACTTTTTTATTAGGAATATAAAGAGCAAACATAAAGCTGAGAAATGGTAGCCCATTAGATGGTCAACCTTTTGGGCATCTATTATGATAATACACATGTAGCCCAGTTGCTGTGGATGCTCCTTTTCAATGTATAAACTAGGGCTTTGAATCATGTTCTATCCTTGAAGCCCAGTTCATGCGAATTGCATTCAAACACGATACATCAATGAATTTGATTTATGAATGAAGGTTGAGGCGCGGTCGATATAGGCTAAATTGTGAATTATTTAGGCATTGACAATAAATTCTGGCTGAATTCTGTGAATGATTGCAATTATTTCCTCAATGGAAATGTAGGGGAATTTTTTATGGAGCTCAATAATAGTTAGTGTAATAAAATCCATCTGACCAGAGTTTATAAGAGGATTTATATATTGCGAAAATTTTATCGTAATGCATATGAATAAAAGCCTCCTCTCATTCAGAGAAGGATTGAGCGTTAATCACTTGGTTAATACGGGTTGATGGTTTTAGACTTAATAGTCCAGATGAGTGTCTAAAAACGAACAATACTCACTTGAATATAGCCTTGAGTTTATCCACCATTTCGTCAGGATACATCTGTGCAAGAGTTGGGTCGAGGAAAGCATTCGCGTACGCCAGTGGACCAGCGTTCACTTGGACGCATACGCTTCCTTGTAACCTGGTTAATACAAATCATAATATTTATCACTAGAAAATCATGAAATGAAAATCCCGCTGTGTGTTAGCAGCGTGAGGAAGTGTCAGATTCTTTCTGACTAAAACCCTATTCCTTCTTAAGCCCTTTATGTACCAGGGCCGCTGTGACTCTTTCGAAGAATCCCCCTTATTTATCACACTAAGGGTGAGTTTCACTATTTAACTATGACGATACCCAAATCATAACCAGTCGTGTAATTGCCGCCCATTGGTCAAATCTTTAATTAGACAACTGAAAATGGTTTGTTTAACGTTATAGTCCGTCATAGTTATATTTCAGAAGCGAAAGTGTGTGAGTATGTGTGTGTATGATTTGGATGAAAGCAGCAACAGTCATACAGCTTATATGGCCTACTTTGTCCGGAATATTTTTGTCACATGTTTGTCAAACCCGGTGAAGTGACGCATGTTTATAGGTCATCAAATATCAAGGTTTGCGGAGAAAGCGTGATGGGAAAACTTTTAATCGATAAACCAGGAAGGTAACTCAAACAACGGTTTACCTTAGGGTTTTTATTTTACCTCATTAACGTCATTACCTATTGAGCAAGGTATGTACAGATTTCAAGTGGGAAAGTGTATCTAACTTCCCCAAAACCGCTTTCGTCAGTATAATTAGTCAGTACGTAATTTACACCGCAGTGATTTTTCCAGGTAAAATTTCGTTTGTTCTAGTTTATTTTCAACTCTATCACTTTAGTTGTAAGGGCTATTTTTGTCTGAATTTGGCTCCTACCTTAGCTGCAGTTTCTTGATATCAGGTGCCTTAGCGTTGACTATTTCCTGTAGTTCAGCGACTTGTCCTTCCATTTCGGCGACAGCGACCTCTATCGGGCTTTTCTCCTCAACTTGCGTGTCGATGACTGGCACTCGGCGTTTGACGTAAGGGAACCACGAATCGGCTGCAATAGTTACGGTTGCGTCATTATTGTGTTGCGTCACAAAATCCCTTCTAATATTATAAATGCGAAACTAACTCTGTCGGTCTGTTACGTTTTCACGTCTAAGCCACTAAACTGATTTTAATAAAATTTGTTACAGAGATAGAGTTGACCTTGAGAAAGAACATAGTATAATTTTTATCCCGAACTTTTGAAGCATTCTCTTGGAAACGCGATATAACCGAACTCTGCGCGGGCGAAGCCGCGGGCGGAAGCTAGTATTTAATATTAATTACCTGAAATACTCTTTGTAAGAGAAATGACGTCTTAAATTAAGAAAAATCTCATTAATCACAAATCATGTTCTTTAAATACCATTTAAAAAATGCATTATGCATTATGATATACATCTTATCACGTGCCTTTTCACATTCAACTTTAAATAGGTATTATTTTACCTCGTCTCATTTTATGACTGACACGCTATAATAAGTTACTAATAACATTTATGTTTTTCCTTTCTCGAACATTAGTACGTCATTTGAATTAATGAAATACGCTTGTAGTAACATTTATGATTAAGATGATGTAGGAATAAAAGCACAAACTTGAAATGCGCAAGAGTTCATTCTAAAACAATGGTGCTATTACATAATGTAATAAATAGAGTAATAACTTCATTAACTTCATCAATAACTTCATTAAAATTTGTCATACTTTAAATTAGCAAATTCGTTTGCCTATTTTTACGTTTTGTAACACTCTCGTTATCAACGCGTCAGTGCTACGGAACAGAAGATTGTTCCTTCCAAAATATACCTAATGTAATCCAGGAGAAAAATATGAAAGAAAATCCGCGCATACGCGTATCATGATGGAGTGTCACACACAAGTTTGTGAAACTACGGCAAATACTATTTACTAAAACAAACTCTATTTCAACGAGCATAACGTTGCTTTTCATTTAGCAATACCAATATTATACAGGACATTGCAATATTTGCTTTAGTACTTACTAGTAAGATGTGTGAGCCTCAGCCTCTGATGATGTACCGGTCCTCTAGCTGCACCGTCCCTCGTGAAAGGCGTCTCGAACACGAAGCGGCGTACATTGTGGGCTCGTTCGAAAGACCCCTCCCCGCCTCCCGAGACCACCACACCTTCGGGAGCCGCGCGAACCCAGGTCACTTGGATGTAAGCTAGTTTGCTGTCTAGTTCCTCGCGATTTACCTAGGGAAAAGTAAAAGAGAATTCATCATTTGTTGGACAATGTATAGTTAGAGTTTTCTGACGTCTTAAAGAGAAGAAGACCTTTTTAAGACCATAAGTTAAGTCCATTATTATTATTATTTTTGCAGCATTTCAACTTTTATGAAGTGTAAGAGTGTTTATGTGACATAGTTGCTTTAACTAAATATAAAGTTATTTAAGGAAAATGGAAAAATCGTTTATTGTGAAATATTTATGTTCCATCTTTCTTCAGACAGGTTTATGATTACATATGTAAGTGTTACATTGTTATTTAGTTACTACCTGCGTTTTGAGACCAAATTTCAATTAATTGATTATTTTTAATTAAATTGGAAACGTATTTAGGGAATATTTTTGGTACTCCTATATCACTGAACCAAAGAAACACCCGAAATTGGGGTCAAACGCCTTTGACTTAAAATAAACTCGGAGAACCAAATTGATTGTATTGATCACAAGATCCTTAGATGATAATAATCTATCTCAAACATAAGTAAGTATGTTCGACACACGGAAAATAAAGGGTCTCAAATTGTTTAGAATATCCATACGTAAGATGATTAATATTGTGATACCACTCAGATAGTAAATAATTCTTTATCAGTACAGCATCAATAGCTGTGGTTAAATAAACGTATATACTAATTAGATACATTTTAAGCACATAAATGAATATACGAATTCGTCATGAATTAAAATTCTTCACTAATGACTAGTGCATTACGTAATAACTGTGCATACGCCAACGGATCAATTTACCCGAATCTGTAAAATTTTACCAATGGAACTTTAATTTTCCACTATTGTGATAAGGTTGAAAATCTATTGAAGAAATTTGACAGACTGAGGTTGGTTGATGTGCTGACGTTTCTACAAAAAAAAAAGTCGTCACTAACCGGTGCAGAATCCATGATCATTTTCACATTCCCAGCACCATACTTTTGTTCGTAGAAATTCTGTAATTTCTCCGATATTTCACTTAGGGATGTCAATTTGGGCTCCTTGTAGATGAACTCAATGCCTTCCTCGTCTTCACCGAAATGCGCTTTGCCGAAGAAGGCTACACGGTAGAATCTACCTAGCAGCCGTTTCCCTGAGTTAGTGACTTCTATAACTTTGGCATAAGCTTTGGTAAGATGTTGGTAGCAGGTGAGAAGAGCCTGATAGTCCTTCCGTCGCTCGTATATAGGTATGATGAGGCGGTAGAGTGGGCCCAACAGTTCGTATCTTTCGGCCTTGTCTACTGATTCCGTGCATATCATCAGTTGGTCCAGGAACGCTTGCTCGTTGTAATGAACGTCCGTCATGCCTGAAATAAGGAAAATTATATATTGTTTTTTTTAATGATATTAATTAGGTGATTATTACTGGTACAAAAGACTTATAATATGGACGAGTTGCAGGTCATGTCCTCAGTTGTTTAGAATTATTGCAAAACATTAATTGAAATATGGTGGGTACTGAAAAAAAAAATTTTTAATAATTAATATTAAATCAATAGGAAAAACATGTCAGTGCGCAACAAAATAACATGAATGTTAAATTAAGGTTCAATTTGTAATTAAATGATAAATTACAAATAAAAATAATAATTTTATAATGTGTTGTTATTTATAGGGAGATTCCACGTTAGACCTTATTTTTTTTTTGTTTACAGAATGGTAATTTTTGTGCTTGTATTTTTTTGTGGTGTATTAGCTCACAATCATTTTAACATACATAAATTGTAGTTAAGTGTATTGAAAAGTACCTAACATTGATGATTTTAAAAATTAGGTACCTAATCCTAGATTTTATTTTGTGTTCTTATATAATCCCAAAATAAAGCAAACTAATTGCTTTTAAAGGCCTTTAAATTTAAAAATATCATCTCTTAATTTTAATAAATGAATGTTATTTATAAAAATATTTAATTTGAACCGAATTTTTCATGGTTCTACGATTAAAATAAAGTGTGAACAAAACGTTATTTCTTACAGTACAAAAACTGCTATGGTAGCAAAAATAGCCTTGTAGTATTTTGGTTTTAAGGAAATATTTCATGTTTACTTTGAATTTGACATACACAAAATTATACAAGTTATTTACTTATCTATTGTTTTATAAATCTTTTAGCGTGTCTAATTATCTTGATAGCGCAGATACGCGCGCGCTGTATACAAACAAACACTGAAAATAATATGAAAATATCTATGAATGGAAGCCATGACCCTGAAACACCCTACGTACTTGAAAACGACAGGTATGTTCCGTGAGTACATCTCTCATATCAACCATAATCAAGCACGTGCATTCGTAAATTGTCTCAAAATTATCTCACTTTTCAAGCTCTCGAGAAGGTACGTATCAAGGTGCAATTTTCGGCATTAACAGATGTCCAACGGCTGATTACGTTGTTAGAGATTCGCACAGCTATTGAGGCGGTGCTGTCCCGCCGGCCCTCTTGAAATACTATTCTATGTATCTCTATATAAATGGAGCAGAGGCTCTGTGTGTTGCAGTCGAAAACGGTTCGCGAACGCGCGTACGTAGCGCCGATAACAGGCCACTCTCGTCGGTTAGGCGGGAAATTTGCATTTAAAATGGGGCTGGTGTTAGTGCTGGTGGTCGCATTGGTGGGGGCAGCGTGCGGGGAGGAACCTCCCGGCCGTGCGGCGGAACCGCGCCGGATCGACTCCGGAAACAATGGCTTGGAGAATACAGACCTGGTCCTCGCATTTGTGGTACGTCTGATGACTTGTTATTCAAGTGGTCACGACCGGCAGGCGTGCCAGCTTCCGACATGATTCGCAGATCATTTATTTAATGACGAACTGTGGTCAATCATGTTATCAAACGTGTGCCGCTACCGGTACACGGTTACAATGACATGGTGCCGAAACTAAGCATCGATTATCTTGCATCGATTAAGGATTCAGCAATAAGAACTGAGTTGTTCATCATCATTGTTTTTTTTGCGGTTAAATAAGTTTAATTGACCCAATTTCATTGATTGCATAGATAAGACAATACAATAACTTGTCCTGCTATTGTTGACACAACATTGACCTTGTTAACAGATATTTCGCCATGGAGACCGCACGCCTGACAATGAAGAGTTGGACTTGTTTCCATCTGAGGAACATCTGTCAGATAGCCTTTTCTTCCCCTATGGGAAGAAAGCATTGACGAATGTAAGTATGCGATGGTATAATTCCCTAATATTAAGGTCGCTGGCTAGACCCCTTGAGATGTCCGAAGATAAAAGATGAATATAATAATTTATTTTTAGAGTAAAGAAAAAGTTAATTAGTATGAAAAACAAATAAGGTGAATTTCATAAAGATAACATTTCCTAATAAACGTTCAAAATATTGTCGTGTCAAAAACCTTTCACCTAATAACGCGACATAAATGAGTGGTGTGATATTTTAATCTATTAAGAAATCGTAAGACCGAGAGAGATATCGGCCCATATATCAGACGATGTGTCAAACTTGTGCCCACTGAAGTCTATTGTCGATATTATTAAATCAAAATCTAAACGTTGAAAGTGACAACCATAATGGAGGTATTAAGAATTTCATAATACCATGCAGCATTCACTTTAGGTATAGATTGGTATGATATGAAACCTGGATATTATGTATAATGAATTTAGCTATGGTCTTGGATGCAGTGAACATTTGAATCAGAAATATGTGCATTGTAATATATGAGTAATGCATCTAAAATTCTTCAATTATAGAACTACCTTTATTCCGGAAATAATAAGACAAATTGGGGTCATGGCATGTCACCAAGGTCACCGAGGGACACTGACCCTTTGATTGTGACATTTGATTGTGATTGAAAGAAAACAAATCAAAGTTTTAATTCACGAACTTCTTACTACTTAATTACTTACTCCCTAGGTATTTACTTTTTAAGAAAGATTTAATTCCGCCAGCGCTTCACCATTGGGACCCGACTAAGGCAGGCGTTCCTACATACATAAATTGGCTATATACCTAACTCTAAGCATTTTTCAAACCAACCCAGCAGTCCCTGAGACAAGGGCGTTTAAGCTAACTTTAAACATGAATACAAAATGAAAAACTCCAATCGATCTATCCAATATTTCAACTGACGTGCTTATCGAAGCATCCAAATGCCGAATGACAACAATATAAGATGCACTTACGTGCCTACTGTTGCCTAGCGATATTTAGATTTCAAGATAACTTTACATCTTATCAGGTATCATAAAAATACGCACATGGATACGTCAAACACGTGCGGAACATGCGTAAATATTCTGTATTTACTATAAATATCTGTACTCTTACAATGTCCCAGCTAAAATCTGAGCCTTCATCAGACTCGCTTCTGAGCTTAACTTAGTTGTGTAGTTCTCACCTATGGTGATCTCTAAGCTATTGCAGTTATTTCTTAACTGCTTATAACTTCTTGGCTGCAACTGTCAGGCCGAGGTGACGTAAGTTTCCAGCCAGTCTAAAATATTTTTTTTTTCGACAGAAAGGCAAACAACGCAGCTACTTCGTTGGTAAGTATCTGCGAGAGCTTTACGACGGGTTCATCTCGAGATTATATTTGCCTGATGAGATAACCATACGGACTACTGACTACTCGAGGACCCAGATGACAGCTTTGGCTGCTTTGTCAGCCCTGTATCCACCTCCACCTGCCCAGAAATGGAATCCGAACCTGGATTGGCAACCCATCCCTTATAATACACCACCGTTTGATGATGATGACGTAAGTAAAAATTTATTATTCAACATTTTCTTATACAATGTGTCCCGGGCATAAGTGACCGCCAGAAATTTTTTGAATATTTGTACAAAATTAAGGATAATTTCTTTTATATTTTTGAAAAAAAACATTAAAAAAATTTTATTGTTAGGCCTGTTAATAACAGGCTTTGCTCTTTTTTTACCGAGTAGGAGTCAATTTCAACTGACTGTATTTTTGCATTTGTTTGAAATAGCAGCAAACATTGTTCTGAGCTATTGTAGGAAATATCATGTAGTTTATTAATAAATTAAAAAAAAGTGATATTAAGGGGGCATTTATTGGACTTATTTTGGAAAAACTGAAAAAAAGGCGTTATTTTCTTTGAATTTTTATTTTCTTTTTTTTTCTAATAAATGTTTTATTACATTTTTGATATGTTTGATAATTTTAATTAATAAACTATGATGTCGGCTAGTCAATAAAGAAAAAAGAATTTAAAAAGATGTACAAACTTAGGAAATATCTTTAAAAAACTGCAGCACGTCACAGTATTTACTAAAAATCATTTAAAAAAAACCAAAGGCGGTAAGTCCCAAATATAAAGGAAATTATCCTTAATTTTGTACAAATATTCAAAAAATTTCGGGCGGTCACTTATCCCCGGGACACATTGTATAAACTATTATCAATTTGTATTTAGGCTCTTGGATTAGTACTTTTTCTACAGGTATTAATGTCAACAGGTTATCAATTAAAATTACGTCAAACTAAACATAATTAGTTTGTAAAATACTTCATTATTGCAGCCGTTATATTCATTACATATTCAGGTGCTGATATAGGCAATCTAACAACCGGTTAGAAATAATGAGGATTGTCTCTAATATGAAACTGGTTCTAAATAACAATATCTCGAATATAATATTTTGTTAATGCACTCCCTGTTATTAAATTAAAATAATCAAAACTTGGTAAAACTATATTTTTATAACGAATATATCCTAGTTGGGTTTTTTCGCGGAAAGTAATTTGTCGTAGAAATTCCAAATTAGCAATGATTTACTACTGTTGCGAAATAATTAAACTTGCTATTGTTAATAGGATTCACCAAATCCAATTTTATAAAAAATGCAGGTGGAAATCAAATATCCATCACACAACCAACATAATTTACACCGTTAGGTTAATGTAAGAATAACGATGAAATAGGTTTTTCAATCACTTCTTATATTTCAGCTTCTATACTGGTACAACTGTCCCCGATACTTATGGCTAAGGGACAAGACCTATGAGCGACCCGAGGTAAAGAAATGGATAGAACCGTACCAAAGCTTATTTCGCTATATTAGCGAAAAAACTATGACGAATATTACGAAACCTGAAGACGTTTTCTTTTTAGATAATTTATTCCAAACGTTGGTAAGTTTTAGGTTTTTTAAGAATAGCAGATTAAAACATTTTGTAAAACTGTAGCTCAAAAGTGTTTATTTTCTTTTAGAATAATGTTGGTGTGCGAACACCGAAATGGGCGCAAGAAATAATGCCACAAATCAAAGCTTTAACAAAGATTGAGTATGCTATAGAATTTTATAATGCTGAGTTGATTCAACTGGCGTCAGGTAAATATCTGAAGTAACAAAAAATATTTTGTTATAATTAGCTGAAAATTTATTCAAAAGAACACTAATATCCTCAATTAAACTTTGCACATGATTGTAAGAATCATGTAGAATTCGATATATTTTCACAGGCTAGTGAAAGAAAATTCTGTGTTTAAAAAACATCTCTTATTTTCCAGGTGTTCTAATGCAATCAATAGTAAACACAACGAGTTCTGTTGTGCACAATATAACGTATCCTATAGAACCGAGGTTATATCTGTACTCGGCACATGAAAACAACGTGGCTGCCTTGATGGCCGCCTCCAGAGTTTTCGAACCCCACCAGCCTAACTACGGGTCTACATTCTCTTTAGAACTGAGAAGGAATAAGAATACAGGAGAATATGGAATGAGTGTGAGTATCTTTGGAGAGTATCCAATTGGTTCTACAGCACGAATGATAAGGTGTATTTTAAAAAGAACAACTCAGTTTTTCCGCATTTGATATTAGAGGAAGACCTTCAAAAACTAGGCCATATCAAAATCTTGTACAAAGAACATTTGACGCCAGACTCTTGTAAGTACGTCTTCACCCAAGGTCTTTCATAGGAAAACAAATTATTCGTGCCATCAAATAAGTGTTGAAGTAGAGTTTCATTGTTCTTTAACTACCGACTTGCTGAACTTTTCCACCATCTATGGAATCATTAACCAGATCAAGACAATACATACACAATTTGAATGACAAAACCACCGTGCCATATAAGTTAGCAAAGAATGGAATTTAAATTGGTATATTAATGTATCTTTTGTATAGGTTCCTTGTATATAAAAAAGGATTTACATAAATACGCTGTACAGAATAATTAGTAAAGCGTTAAATTTAAGTGTTTTGACATATGGTTCAATTAGTTACACTACCTCTACCATTACAATAATTAGTGTTATGACCAATCTGCATATTTTGAACGAAATAAAAAAAAATATTAGGTACCTACGTAAAATATTCGACTTTCTTAGGTAAAATTATGTATGCATCTTAAACATTGTTTAGGTACATTGCATTAAACTAACATTATTTTAGACAGCTGATATCATTGATGTCCGATAACAAAGATCGAATAAGCCTGACACTTCAAACCATACACCTTGGGAAGTCGTTTGCATTACATTATCAAAATATACTTAGCAAAGCCTTTATTTACAACGGGATTCAAGCATCTTGAAAGGATTTTTTTATTGTTTGGACTGGAACTGTTATTTTTTACATCAGATTTTCTAACTAAAGAGATTAATCATTATCTGGCGACATTGAAGTAAGGAAATAAAAAGTGTCGCAGCGGGAGTGGTGTTGAATTGGTCGGGCATTCACCTTTTCCCGTGCTTATTCGACTGAAAAGTGCTATGTGACAACGAACAAATAGTTTCGTGGTAAATTAATGGTTTTTGTTTTTCCTCAGGCGGTGTACGCGCGTGACGCGGGCGGGCCTAAGGAGGTACTTCCCATTGGAGGCTGCGGGGGTCAGCTAGTCTGCGATTACGACAAGTTCGTGAGCCTTGTACAAGAAGTCATGTTCTCTAAAGAAGAAATGGATAACAAATGCAAAGATTTAACGTCATAGTACATACCTTAGATATATAAGTTTTTAGATATAGTGACACGAATAAAGTGGCTGTGATTTTTATTTTGTTTGCTTTTTATTTTAAATAATATTTGGTAAAATAAAGCATGCTAAAATAATACTGATGACCGTGGAATTAAATAAGTAAATGAAATGTTGTGCAGGCAGCACATCAAAACTAGTTTTTTACGATCTAACGATACGCCCAGGCTTCGCTCGTGGCATAAAGTAATAACGTATAAAAATATTTATGAGTACACGTTGCTATAAATACTCAATCTATTCAGAACAATGCATTGAAGAAATATGTAATCATGAAAAACACAATATCGATTAAATATGAATTGTGTTAAAGTTATAACACCTAAATGGTCATACATAAAGAACAATACGAAATCTAAAAAACTAAATTAACATCATAATAGGAGAAAAACGTCAAAGACTAACCAAATAAACGCAGTAGACATTTTGACATTTGCAAAAATACTAGAATATGTAAATTACCAACGCTCGGGTAAATAAAATATTTGGTTAGTAAACGGTGATCCATAATTACGTGGAATTGAGGAGTTCCGATTGGCCTACTAACATTGGATATTTCGTTAAAACTTGGGAGCACCTATACTTCATAATATGTATGTAGTAGTACAAACAAAAGCATTGTTATTACACCCAACTTAAGCGTAAAGTCAATGCCCTCAACTAAGATCATTACCAAGGTTTTTGTAAGACACTTCACCGGCAAAGTCCAAGGGTATTTTAAGGTACATAGTTTGATGGGAAATCGGACTCCCCTCGGAGGACTTCCCGAATACTGTTAACGTCAGATTTCAGAATATGCGGGTCATGTTGAATCATTTGGCCTAGAAAGTTCAGCAGCATCCTGCTACGCAAAAATTATCCTCTAGTTTTGTAATAAAACTGATACCTAATTCGGAATAAGTGTTTAATTTTCTCATATTCACAATTTGGAAATGGGCACTCGAAATCCTTGGTCGAAGCATATAGATCTGAGATAAACTTGGAATAGGTAAGTCTAGAAAGGTATGACGACAATGGACGATCGTTGCTATGTTCATAAACTCAATAGAATTGCAAGAAACTCCTGCATAATCTGAGTAGGCACAAAATGTTACGCAGACGTAAGTATTATACGTAAAGTAAACAAATGAACCTATTCGCTGGAAACAAAACGCGGTGTAGTTACAATATGATTAGATATGATCACTTACAGTATGCCTGCCATAGAATTATGAGAACAACGCTTCCTCCGACATCTTATTAATGCCTTATCACTAAGCAAGATGTCTTGATTATACTAATTATTTATACTAAGATAATTTGGAATCTTAATTAGACGTAAGAATTCTGTGTTGTGGAGATGGTGCATCTGAGCAGTGTTATATGCATTAAGTAAGTTTTAATCATTTACTGTGATTATTTTTTAAGTGTATGTGTGCGTATCAAGTGTTTTTGTGCCGTTTTCAGGTCAAACGTATTTTCCTTTGTCACGGAGTTTGGGTTTTTGATCATTCGGTTACTAAACTTTTTTTGTAGTCCTTACAATAAAGTTATTCTGCATTGTGCGTTTTTGGGAAAACGAGTTCCATGCCCACAATCTTAGCATGAAATAGGAATATTTTTCCTAGCAACAAAAAGCTAGCAAAGAACACGAGACCGTCATAGCAAAATAGACTTTCTGTACCCCTCCAGGATAGGGCAGGCGGAAGGCATTGTACGTTCGCACGGCAGCGCGCGCGCAATCTTTTAATTCACACTATCAGGCGAATCAAAGCACCCTCATGCAAATAATACTCACATGCCACTGTGCCATTTAACGTATATTCTTTGTTTTTATTGCATATTCACAATGTATTTCCTACAGGAAATTAACGTTATCCATCTCAAATATGTATGAAAAACTACCATGAATGGCGGATTCAACGAAATGAATACAACACATGTTTGCATGGGTACACATTGTGAGACCAAATCTGATTTTTCCATTGAAACTGAGGTTAACAAGGGCGCCGGTCGCGTCTAAATATCAACATCGGACGATACGGGCACGCATGTGTAAATAGGCACCGTGGTACAATCGATTGGACAAAGTCAATCATCTGAGCGGGCACAGGTCGCGGCGACCGTGAATCTCGCCAAGCGTCCCGTACGGAACTCAGTGGGACTCCGCCTCGCGCGCCGTGCGCTTCCTGCCTCGCTCCGCCGCTGCTCTCTCACGTCTGCCAAGTGGATGCTTCGGACAGTTCTCGTGGTTTATGTGTCAACATTAAGCTACTAACTATGCGTTATCCTGAGTGACTTAAACCCGATTAAGATCGGATTACAATGTAGAGCTGCCGACCCGGCGAAGGAAAATGTGAGTGACATTTTGAGACATCATTCAATAAAGCGGATGTTTTCGTCAAACGAAGGCGTTGCGGTATCTGTACGGACACGTGCAACAATTAACATAAGTATAATTTTCTCATCATGTATGTAGGAATATAATTGGCTGAGATAGTTGTAGTGCATGAATATTGTGAACAATGGTTCTGAGATGATTAGGATCCCAGACTTAGAATATATGAAATAGTTGCATTGAATGAGAGGGTTTAGTTGTTGGCAGTATTTGTCGTGGTCAAGCGTGTGGTGCGTTTGCGCAGGAAAGAGGGCGGTCGCGAGGAGGAGCCGACCAACGCGGCGGAAGCGGCGCCGGCGCAGGGCATGCGCATAGAACACACTTGCTGCTGCCTCGGCGTGTTGGTGGGCATCTCGCTCATCGCCGGTATGTATACAAGCGACAAAGCAATATGGCGTAGGAGTCTGTGTTTTGGGGCCTTCGCGGATTTAACTACGGAAACGATTAGGTCTATAATCGATGCTTGTCAACGGTCATGGCTGAAAGCGATAGATTACAAAGTATTATGCTGGTTACTTCTCGCCTGGCCGGCTTTTTGTAATGATCCCCACCGTCAACAATCTAGTTCGTAAAAAGCTTTTATAAACGAGAAAAAGCGAAGCAAATATTTTTAGTATAAAACTATCGTCATATTGGTTCTGGACAGTGCCCACTAGTAAAAAAACGCGATGTTTACCAACTTATTATTTTCACCAGCCCTCGTAGCAGTGATACTGATGAAGGATTCAACGGTCGAAGTGACCGTTCTCCGACAAGTACACGTGGTAAGAACATTAAAATAATATATGAATATTAATTGTTACGTTAAAGTTATAAACTGGCACTGTTTATAGTTATTCAAGAACATGTATTAGATAAAATATATTGCAATTGTGAGAAAGGAATAATATATCCTTTAATGTCAAGTATAAAAGGGAAAAGTCTAGTTAGATATTTTATCGCAATGAATAAATTCAGATAATTTTAAAAATATTAATTAACGCAATTTATAGGACCGACATTTTGCCTTTTACAGATTTATTGTATAAATTGATGTATCCTATAAATATATTCGCAGCTCATGTCACACGGAGAGCGCACCCCTAGCGAAGGGGAGCTCGCTATGCTGGGGGCTCCGCCACCAGACCACGTGTTCTCGCCCTACGGAGCCGGCGCTATGACTAACGTAAGCAAACCGTTTACATTTCTAAGTAGATTCAGCATAGGTTTTAAAGTGGATAAGAGAAAATTGAAACCGCCTAATTTCCCAGAATTTCAATTTAACCGAATAGTTTGTATTCAATTTCATGGGAACCGCATGAGACGTAATTTTACAACAATGGACGTTTTTTGGCGTAGTTCCTCGATACATTAAATTAGGTATCCGCCGGCCGTAACGAATGACTTCTGACGTACACAAACCATAACCGCGACTCTCGGATCAATGGTGATGTTGCATGTAGATTACTCATATGCGGCGGCGCGCCTCTATCCCGTACTCACAATACTGGCGATGTAACAAAAGAGCACTTGTTGAGCCGTCCTTGCAGGCTAGCTCTGCTGTACCCATTGACAAGATTAGCCAAGTAACAGATATACGCCACAATTCCATTTTGAATGCCAAGTGACTAGTCTCATTCAGGCACAATGTTTAAATAGCATATAACATATACATTCGTTACATAGATAGTACAATTTCAAAACAGTGCATATTATTGGATTTGCAAAAAGGTACAGATCATATTGAAGGTGCGTAATAGTTTTGCCGTGACTATGAATCTCCGGAACCTCAGTTAAGGGTCGGACGCGAAGGACAAGTGAAGACGAATGATTTTATAACGAAGTATCCGCTTCCTGGTCCGAATGCGGGAGGGAGTACCGATAGCCGAAGGTCGCGGCCTGTTCTAAACGGGAACGAGGTGTCGGCAGACACGCTGATTGCCGTCAACCACTAATAATGATTTATTGCTTGTCGCACGTCATACGGGTTTAATAGAAAAGCATTGCGAGGGGACCGGACTTTGTTAATAAAGACGTTTGTATGTTTCTTATTATTGCAGGAGGGCAAGATGTTGACATTTGAAATGGGCGCATTACTTAGGAAAAGATATGACGAGTTTTTGGGACCTTACTATCAGAGTGGTAATTACTTCATGATTATTTAACTATTCTAATTATAATAACATGCATAATAGTTATAATATTATTGTATTTGAACAGAGAACAGTATCGTGATATCATCAGACACGGAGCTGAGCAAAATGACGGCTCTATTGATTGCGGCGGGGCTCTGGCCTCCGTCGCCGGAGCAGGCGTGGAACGACACGCTTCCCTGGCAACCCGTGCCTTACAAGTATCCACCGCGACGTCAAGACTTTGTAAGTATTATCCCGATACATAATAAAAGAACAAATAAAGCTTATTAAACTATGCTTATTACTTTTTTATGTTACGGCCCAGAAACTTACAAGGCACAATTTATATGTATAGCTTCTGTTACTGTTGGGCTATCAAGCTCTGTCAATTGCCAACAGTGATAGCACAGCTACAAGCCACTTTTTATATAGATTTGGATTAACGAAACTTGTTTTCTTCAAGCTACTCTACGAAGAGAACTGTCCTCGCTACAAACAAGAGAAGGAGAGGATACTTAAAGCGTTCACAGAAGAAGGCCTGTTGCTGCCATACCGCGATCTCTTCCACAAGATCGCGCAAATGACCAACACCAACTTTAGCACGCCGCAAGAAGCTTATTATCTCAACAATTTGTTCCTAATACAGGTATGTATATCATCATCATTAAAGTAAATTTCAAAAACGTTCATTGAAACTAAGCTAGTTTTTAGCACCTTTTTCTCGAAAAGCATCATGCACTTATCCCATTTTATTTGTGGTCGGTGCAGCACGTTTTCTCCTACTATACCTCCTCCTCTTCTATCTGCCGTCATCTCACGAGTAGCATTCTTTAAATGATTTGTATTTATTAGACTTAATATTTCTGGGAATAGCAATGCAATTAGTATACCAAAGAAAAATAAACCAATTCGACGGACCCATGTCTTTATAGTCACACTTTAAAGTTCACTAACAGGTTTGCAGTTTTGACCGACAATTAAAAACCAATGACTAAACACTTAATAATGAAGTTAACAATTAATCATATTTTCCAGGACGACATAAAAGTACCGAATCCGAAATGGGCGAAACATGTGAAGAGAAAACTAATGGATGTGGCCAGATTGGAGTATTCAATGATGTTCCATAATAACCTGCTTAGAAGACTTAGTGGCGGTAAGAATCATATACCAACTTAATATAAAAATTGATTACTTTATCGAAACCTTTTTAGATTATAATAACACTTTGATGCAAAACAATTATTATTAATAATTATTTTATGTCTTCTACACAACTTTGACGTAAAAGATTAAAACTCTTAATTAATCCTTGACATTTCGTCAAGAAACCAGCATAAAGCGGTTACGGGATCTTGTTCCTAAATGAATTTAAAAAATGCATCAATCGTGTGATGTGCAAAAATAAAATTTTAATAATTGCAACCGAATGGCTTATATCTTCCTCAAAGAAAAAAAATAATTACACAAAATGAACTTGCTGTACCTACTAAGTTGTTTTTCTGATCGCTGCAACTAAAGAAAAACAACAATCTATTTCATTTTACCTTATTCTTATATCAAGAACTCAATACTTAAAAATTACCATTCTTTTTTTTTTCTCCAGGGGCACTACTTCAACAAATAATAAAAGAAGCCAGCAGTAACAGCGCGGGGGAGTCGCAACTCCGTCTGGTCGTACGCACTGGCACCCCAGTGTCCGTAGCGGCGCTTTTGGGGGCCTGCGTGGCCCCGCCACCGCGTCTCCCGGACCCCGGAGCCGCGTTACTGTTCGAGCTACATGAGAGACGGCCCTCGCCGCAATCGAAGGAGCAAAAGACTTTTGCTGATGGACAGCGGTTCGGTTTTAAGGTGAGCTTTGCTATGCTTTTGAAATACTTGGCAAGTTTTTTTTTTCTAAAATAAATGAGTAATGATTTTTGTTGTGAATGGGTTATGTGTAACCATTTCTTTAAAGTTGTCTCAAAAGGTCTACAGCTACAGCGTTGGCTTCGACCCACGTTCGCCTTCCACAAATCCGGGAATTTGTAGTCCATGGTGACGTTCAGTAAAATGTAGGCAAGATATCGATAGATACATTGACACAGTTTATAAGATTGAGTTTTCTCTTCCATGTAGGGCTGCCATCCGTCCGGGTTTCCCCGGATTTGTCCTCGTTTGGAGGCCGTCCGGGGGCCGTCCGGGCGGGGTTTCAAGAAGTGTCCGGGGAAAACCCGGACATTTTTCACAAGGTCGTCTTATTAGGCCTAGGGCCAGCAGATTTCAGAGGACGATCACTCGATTTGAGAGGATAAGAAGTCAAACAGGTTTTTCAATAACAATGCATCGCCTTCATCAACTACGAGTTGAAAACATAATATACATAAGATTGCTTGCCTTGTATGGAAGTTTAACCTTGTAAATAGACAAGCATTTGCTGCAGAAGTCGTAGTGTCTCAAAACTCAAAAAATTTTGCGCTCGCTTCGCTCGCGGCTTCTTTTCTTGACACTCTTTTTTTAGCTACTTTAGTATCCCAATGTTCGCTTGCGGCAACTTCATTTTACAGTTGTTTGTAATTTACAACATTTTTTTGTCTTAAAATTAGATCTTGTTTTGTGTAAAAAAAATCTGACTGGTCCGGGGAAAAAATGCGATTTACGCCAAATGTCCGGGTTTTTTAAATTTTTGTCCGGGTTTGGCGAAATTCGAAATGGCAGCCCTACTTCCATGTATCATTTTCTTAAGTGTCGATATTTTTGCAAGCTCTGTCATTTGTTGAAATTAAGTTATACAATATGTTTAAGCTAATGTATTCACTATTGTGGTCTAGATGCAAATCGCATTCCTAGAGCTTAGAATAAATTAGTGGATTGTCTGAGAAAGTAGACCATGAACTTTGACATCACGTGACCGACTGTACCACATTTGAAAGGCTGCTAAAAACTGCAAGGCCTCCATTGACAAGAACAAAACATTTGACGAATTAGATTACCGTATTAATTAAGTTCTATTCAAGTAGTTTCCAATTAACATAAAACAGTCATACTTTCACTATATATTTTTTTCTAGATATACTACTGGGACGACGACTCGGCGGAACCCCGCCTCATGGAAGTGCCGGGATGCAACGCGTTCTGTCCTCTCGAGACATTCAAAGAACTAACCAAATACATAGTGTCACACAACTATAACGAAGACTGCAGAGTTCCTAATACATAGTTCAAAACGTTGGAAACTATATTTACTATGGATTTCTATAACATATCTATAGGTTGTATTGCGATTAGAGTTATGTCAAATTAATGTTAAAATTCAATCTCTAATCGTAAAACCACGGATGGATAGCTTATAGAAATTCGCATTAAGTGCTTCCTATAAATCGATGGGTTAGGCTGTGGTATTTAAAAGTGGACTTTATGACGCAGGATATAAAATATATTATCGATATTGTGATATTGATGTTTTACTCACCCTCGTCGATTTTAAGGCCGGTTTCGTCACGGGGTATGTTGAGTGAGATTTCGGCGAATTCGTCAGCGCCCCATGTTTGTGTTCCTCGAAGTTTTAAGTACTCGGCTATGAGGGCAGCGATATGTAGTTGGCAGCACATAGCCTGGTAACGAAAATGTGTTTGTAGTGGACGATTTAAGTTTGCTGGACTATGGTAAAATGTGGCCATTGAGCAAGTAGAATGCCTTTCGTTGGTATTTTGAACTGAGATTTACGACGTTTTTGTAACGACTTCCCAAAAAAAAGGAGGTAAAAAACATTGTATGTTATATTTATTATTATAATTTGTACACCCTAAAAACACAGTTCATATCTTCAACTTTTAATGAAATGTACCAAAATAAGCTGTAATAACATCGATTCTTTTGTTGGCGTTAGTACCACCTCTACTTCTCGACTTTTACTTCGCCTATATTATGTAAAATGGATGGAATGCTTAGGTCCTAACCTTATTGCCGGGGCTGCGGTAGGTATTGTTCGGAAGAGTTACCGAGGCCCTGGTACATAAAGGGCCTAAGGAGGAAAACGGTAGATCCTCACCTCATCATGATCTCCCTGGCGAGCATTATGTTCGGCGAGGTTGGAGAGCCAGGCGTGACGCAGCCGCGGCGTCGCGCGACATGACGCCGCTAGAGCATGCTGTAGCTCCGCCAAGTGGACACTGCCTGCACCTAAATGTTTACTTTCAGTTAATTTTAAGCTCGAAATGACGTGGGTCTTTAACATTAAAGTTCCAACTGGAGTCAACTGGAGTGGGATATTACTGAATACCATTCTTTAAATTTGAATCGTCTTCTTTATTGTTTATTTGTCTTATTGTAATTTTTGACAACATTGTTTGACTTCAAGTGACAACAAAGAAGGACTTCAAGTGTGGTTAGTGTGCAAATAATTTACTTGTCATCCAGAGATAAAACACACAAAAAAATTAATTAAATTATCTATTTATTTTACAAGCACTTATTAGTACGGGTAATCTTACCTGATGCGCCAACGCCTCCTACACCAGCGAGTCGAGCCCGAGCACCCACTACTGTGCGCACGCGACGCATCAATTCCGCTACTTCACTAGACAAACCTAGTGCAAATAAAATTATATTTTAATGAAACATTTATTTTCACAATTTATTGTTTATACACACACATTATACTTTTATTAATTTTAAAGCCAAGTTCACCGACAACATAAACGTTAGTTTTCTTTAACAACATTTTTCCTAGTAATTTTCAAGATCAATTTTCAAAGTAAATACTAAGCTATTTTGAGAAAAAACGGACGTTTATGTTGTCTGTTATATCAGGCTTTAGTGCAATGTAAATAGAGTTGATTTTTCATACTCACCAGTTCCCTTCATAGCCTTATCACCAGTCGCGAAGCAGTTGATGACAGAGAGAGACTCTTGAAAACGTTTGCAGTTTAGAGCAGTTGAATTATCTAGTAGTTTCGATACAGCCATGATCACCTATAGAAATACAAATATAGTAAGTACAATTCTACTAAAACATAGGTGATAAAACAACTATATAGAGATACGGTTCTCGCAAAACTCAATAGCGCAAAAATTCTGAGCATATTCTTCGTACGTCATCGTAACCCACGATGGCTAAAAATGATAACTGCGCCGCGATTCGCGAGAATTATATTATAGCCATAATTCCAGATATCCTATTGTCATTTTTGTATTATGTAAAATTATTAATTACCTGCAGATGTACTCTGGTTAAGTCACCACCAGTCCCATGTTGGAAATTAGCCCTCATTAACAAGTACAAAGCGGCGGCCGCTTCACGCCTCAACCACGCCGCCCGCGCTTCGCACAAACGTACTACTGCTGCGACCACGCCTGAACATACTGTGCTGCCACCTAGGTAGAAAATTTTAGGCTATATCAGTATAAATTGAAACACTTATTGGCACTTCATAATGGTGGGGGCAAGTATGCATTACTGATGCCTTAAAGCCTGCTTTGATTATAGTTTTTAGTAACTGTGTACCAATTATCTCGTAGCATATAGACATTCTGTAAAATTTTTGGGGTGTGTACGTTTTTTAAAATCTGCATTTCAAATAGGTAGTTACATATGTGCAAAAGGTTTAAAAAATTTCAAATTGTTTAGAGGCAGAGCAATAATAATTGGCACATCGCAACTATCCTTAAACTTTATTTGAACGTAGTACAGATTGTGGCGGATGCTAAAAGAAGAATTATGTTACACTATTTAAACAAATTTCCTTGCAAACTCACCTTCAAAAAGCGTCTCTGAAAACTGATTGATATACGCTCTCAAAGCGGAAAACAAGTGCTTATACAAAGTTTCACTCTGCGGGTACTGCAGTAACTTAAGGTATGGCTTCGCGGCGATGCCGTCAGCCGCTCCCAGGTTCTTCATGAAGAGACACGCGCGGTCTATGATGGTGAGCCCCACTTCTGTGGCGAGGCAGCTCGCTGATAGCACCGTGTGTTCTGCTATCGCTTCCAGTTCTTTGAACAAGGATAACGTTAGGATGAAAATGGGAGTCTACAAAAATGTTTATTTAGTAAAATAATTCGACATATACGGAGGACATGAAGATTTTGCCCTTAACGTTTTGAGCTCTCTGACCGAACACCGGCAACCTACATACATCAGTTTGAAGAAGAAATGTCAAAGTTGTACGTAATGTAGGTTGATCCTACAACTCAACCACATATATTAAATTATTGTTTTAAATAAGTTTTAGCTAGCAAAATCGTTTAACGATCTTACGAGTAACTTTTATGTCACAGGATGATTTAACGATGTTAGAAACCAAGCACTTGATTTTAGATTAGAAGGTTACTAAACTATAAACAATTTGAAGCCATTATGTATAGTTTAGGTACTATATAAAATAGAAGTCTCACCAGTAGTCACTGTAGGATTCACAAGGTTTTCCCTATTAACAGTATTGTTTTTCTCCACAACTATTGGGGGTTCTTTAGAGAAGTCTGGAGGACTCATTCTGGCGGGCAAAGTCCTCGCTTTCACAGGCTTTGGTTTACCATTACAATCTGGCGTTGTTGCTTTCATTTCTGATAGAATTTTCTTCCTTCCAACGTATTGGAATTGTTCGGCGCATATTCTGAAAACGAGACAATTCAATGGAATTTGTGCGTTATAAAAGGAGTGGAAGGTTCAAAATACATAGTTTCAACTTACTCTAAAACATTAAAGAACGATTGCTGCTGTGATTGAGACTGCGTCTTCCACCAATCCACTAGTCTCTCATCATCCAAATACTTCAATACGAATAAGAAACACAAGAGCACATCCCTTACTTCTTCCGGAGACATTACACCGAACCTATGCAAAAATAACCATTAGTGCTTTGTAAGGTAGAATATCAGCCATCATAACACAAAAACTTTTAAACGTCTGTTGAACACTTGTCTAAAAAAATACAGATTATGACGTTGAAATAAGGTCCGTATTGCAGCCACACATTTTTTAGACCAGTGTTCAACAGATGTTTAAGTTTTTGTAGTAAGGCTGTAAATGATGGTGTTGTCTTGATAGTTACCTATTGACCTGATCACCAATTTCGCTCAAGTCGAGACGTCCAACGTTTCTAGGTAATGAATCACCGCCGGACATTGTAGATACTGATTCTAACGAGCTTTGTGACATATTGTTGGCGTGATCTGAGGAAACAAATTAATCTATATTATAAACGCAAGATACCTGATTAATCATGGATCAGTCAAGTCTCAGAAACAATAACCTCTCCTTTGATATTTGTCAGAAAAGTTCTTCCATTGTGTATGTATTTTTCACAATTACATAGTATGTGGGAGGTAATGTCCCTAATTGGTGACAGATAATAGTACACACATTATTCTAGCCAAGTGAACCAAACACAAACCATTTTTTTTTTACCAATGACAAAGCTTTCTGAATTGAAATAACAAAATCAACTTATTTGCATATCTCACCTTTCCCATACATATAATTGCCCGGTATTGTAGGCGGTTCCTTGAAATGGGCGGAGTTTCTGACCGGCGTATGATCAAAGTGTAGCGTCAGTCTATTTCTTCGCGGCGTACTATTAGCTGAGGCCGCCTCTTTCTGCGTACTATTGAGTACTGGGTTCATAGTTGCGTCTCCATCGACTTTATCGTGACCATTTTCGACCGGACTTGCTAGAGATTTTGTTATGAGACGGTGGGCATTTTCTGTGAAAATATGGGCTTAAATTAGATGGTATAGTAAAGCGATACGCGATACGATCTAGAAATATATGTCTGTTTGCTGAGCATTCTAATAAAAATAGGTTTTACAATGAAATACTATTAACGTTCAATCCTTCTGTGTGAGGAGGCATTGGGATGATGATGATAATGAAATAATAGTTCTCAAATAACAAGTTTTAAGCCGTTTGAAAGAGATTATCCATCATTCTTTCTGATCAAATGTTACGTATTATACTCTAATACTTACCAAGTACAATAGTAAGCCACGGCGAATACAGATACGCGAGCCTCGCTCGGCACTGTCGAGTCCTATACCGATCATCATGCTCATGTTTAGTCATTAAAGCTCGAAGCACACTCAACGCCGACCTACGTTTCAACGGCGCCTCTCGCAATGACTGTTCAACCTAAAAAACAATAACAACATATAAGAAAATATGTTCTATAAGTAATAAATAATTATAATAAGCATGACTCATGCTTGATATAAATAGCTAGCAATACATATTTGGAAAACAAGGAAGTACTTGTTTAAGAAGGGTTCCGGCAAGAAAGTGTCTCATTATAAAGTCTTCTGTGAGTCTCAGCCTCGCAGGATCTGTGTAAAAGTAACAGTTATTCAGATAAACAACCAAGGGAGAGATTCATTTTGTGTAAAAGGACAGTTTATCTATATCCAAGTCTATGTACCCATTCGTGGGCGCTTCGTTAAAAATCTAATGACATTTTACCCGAGATAGTTTTGTCGCTTGGAGTTGTCTCCTTTAATTACCTGATAATAACGTCAAAATAGAAAAATATTCTATGTACTTATGGTTAGATATAGATACCCTCTGAGCATAACGTTTGGTAATGATATCCTACCTTCATCGCCATCTCTCGATAATTTGTTCGCATGCAACGGCAGATTGAAAGGTACAAAATGCTCATGGGAACAAATTGTTTGCAGAAACGTGAATTTGAAATCAAACAACGCTTTTGGATCGCAAAGTTTGAACTTGTCTAAATATTTCTTAATTTGTCGGAACACAAAACCTCGGTCCATGAATGATAGGCAGGACTGTAAAAGAAAGTACATTATTGTTATGGCGATAAACAGTTACAGAGTGGATACAATTCGAAATTGATACTTCAAGGTGTTTATAAGTTACAAACCTTAAGGAAAGTTGCAAGATTCTTATTAAAAATATGAGTTTGCATTGGTTGCTGTAAAATATATGAAGGCTCCACAGTCGTTATCAATTTGTCTATATTTTCTAACAGATCAGCATGAAATCTTTCATGACGCGACATCTGAAAAGATAAATATTAATATTGAATATCATTATGTCATCTATAAGATTTAAATAAGTCTAGCGTCAATAAGGTATGATTTCATAAACCAATGACATGTACCCACTTTGACTAAAAATATGTAGTTTGAAATTGCTATAACAACAAATACTACCATACAGTGCATTCCGAATTTCGAACTTATTGCTAATCTGTGAACACTTATCACGCTTGGTCATACATGTCTTTGGCTGATAGTACAAAGTAGCTAAGGTACGGTAGACTGCACATCAGTGGTAACTGTCATGCACCTTGACTCAATAGTAATAAGTACGATTTTCCTATAAAACTGTTAGCACTGACATGAAGTTGACTGTACGTATGCTAAAGGGGGTTCCCTATTGCAGTACACGTAATACTCACTTTAATTCTTCCAGTATTGATAAGATACTGCGCCATACTCTTAGTAATGATGTCGAAGAAAAACCCAGAATACTGCATAAACTTGTTGCCCAATAGAAAGTCTGGTTGGTTGGGGTCGACAAACATGTGAAGTGGGGCCGTCAACATTGTGTGGAGTTTGAATTCCACACAGTTGAATACGTACTGGGGACAGAAAAAGCTTGAGTTACATTTATTTTAATAAAAATAATAACAGTCTATAGCGTCTCAGGAGAACACCTTTAAATAGTTTTATGTGAATACGTTAGGCTCTACCCTTTTTAAATAGCTTCGCAAACCATACCGCCAATATTTATTTTTGCTAGAAATGCCTACAGCTACTTTCAACAGAGTTGTTTTGTTTCTTACAATTTGAAGAACTTATGTGGATTAATTCTTACCTTCACATAGCTATCAAGAAGATCCTTTCTCCCATAATCATGTATCATATGCACAAAATGAACTATCAACTTGACAATCTGATAACCCATATCATGAGTGTAGCTTTTTTCTACAGTCTGTAAAATAGACAACACAATTATATTTTCCATTAAATATTTTCAGTAGTAATGAGTTTAAAATATGATATTAATGTTTATTTACCATTAGTTCAAACAGTTGATTCATAATAGTCGGCAGGAAAGCGATAAGCGAGCTCAACTTAATCGCATGCGCGGCTTTGAGCGCATTGCAGACGTCATTCCACGGCGGAGGGGAGGGAGAAGTAGGGGGAGAACTGGACTTTATTAGCCTTTCAGCTTGATTAAATAAATTATGTAAATGAGCGTCCCTTGTAGCTACTGTAGAGTCTAGAACTAGTTGACATCGGAACAGTTGTTTTTCGCCTTCCACCCATACAACTTCTGGTCCTGTGTTCTGTAATAACATAAATATTTTTTGTTAGTTTGTAAACTGAGGTTTCTTGGTATAGTTCTCAGTATTGTTTCAAATCAAATCAAATCAAATCGTTTATTTTGCAAAGAATATGGGTAATGTTTTGTGCAGTATTTCTTTTATGGTAAACTTGTGATTAATATACCCTTTTTTCAGATGAATAGATGGAAGATACAATACTTATTGCATCAGTATTTTCATCCGTTGCAACCTTTTTATCGTCCCACTGCTGGGCACAGGCCTCCTCTCACATGGAGAAGGATTGAGCATTAATCACCAGCACCACGCTTCACGCTTAGTATTTTCATATTCTGGATTTAAATATTACAACGACATACCCCTTTTCCCAACCCAAGTGGCTGTATGGCTAAATATCCAGACGGCAAATGTGTTGCTATAGGTAAATTGACAACTTCGTCGACCAACTTATCGTTTTTCAACAAAGGTACCCACGCGTATCTGTAACAGAGATGGAGCAATGCAATATGACGTTTATCGAATGGAATAATTGTATAAGCTCGTCAATGGACACTTCTGAATGGACTCGCCCGATAGTGTATTGTTTGGGATAAACAATAGAAGGATATCACCATTATCAGTACTGCAACTGGGTATGAATCCTTCACGTGTGTGAAAGACAATTTAGTGTAAGATACATTCGATTTTCGACCTTATTGCTACAGAAATATGGTTTAAAGTAAAAAAGTAATAATTTCGTTTTAAAATAAGATATGAATGAGTACGATAACTGTGTTGATACTTCCAGCTATATACCTCGTATTGAAATAGAATATAGTACAATATTTACCCGATACAAGTTTCCACGTTAGCGTCGTTTTTCTTAGTAAGGTCACACGATATGTGGTGGAAAGTGAACAACAAATGATGCTGGGGTGTTAATGTAGCTGGGAGACGGATTTTGGCCTCGTCACTCCACGTGGGGTTAGCGTTGTGATGTAATACTGAACAGCGGTACTGTGAGGTCATGCCGAATCTTCCGTATACCACCTAGAAGGAAATTGTGAATTTTAAGTATAAAATATGTATGTGGAAAAGCCTTCTGCGAGGCCTATATCCCCGGTTAGGGATATCACCGTTCTGATTTTAGAACCAAATGATCGTACCTATCTTTCCGAACATTTACGAAATGTTACATATGCATTTTTTATGTTCATTTTCATGTTCGTGTACTAAAACATGTAGTTTTTAACAATAGTATCAGTTTACTACAGGAAATCCGACTGTTTCTATATTTTATCAGATAGGAAATCACTCGTGTCAGGGAAAATACGAATTTTGGCAAGAAATACGTTATCGAATATTTCCGTAATACGTAAATGTAAATTAATCATAACTACTGCCAATTGGTTCAAACATGTTACGCAATTATCGACGGTATTATATAAGACATAGGGTTCACCTTGGAATACATATTTACATAAGCTACGTAAAGGATAGTAATTAGTGTGAAAGACTTTATATTACCTGAAGTGATTTAGTTTCTCCCGTATCACTATCCCTCAACTCGATAGAACAAGCAATATTTCTTGCTCTCGCAAACATTTTCTGAGATTCGAAATTCAAAGCTAACGGTCGCACGTACAAATGGTGTATGTATGCTGCATACGGTTGTTCTGGTTCCACGTTCAGTGTTGCCAGCTCTACTGTGAGTGGCGAAGTAGGCGGTAGTGGAAAAGGTTTTAACGCGGCGTATGAGTTTGACATACAGTCTGAAAAAAAAAATGATAAAGTCAGACGAGAATACTCATAAATAAATTAATATTGAGCTTCAAAAATTAAGTGTCATTACTTGGTACTTGTTCGTTGCTTTGATGAATATTAATACTGAGCCAGCCAGGTATCACAGTTAATTTAGACATTTTCTCCGACTTGCGGTAGTCCGACAATATTTTTAGCAGATCATCGTCCGACATTTTATTGGGCTCTTGCCGATAAATGGCGGGGAATTCCGGTGTTAAATCCAAGTCATTGCTGTACATTCTGAAAAAAAGACACATGTTTACAATCATCTGAAAAATGAACCTTATTCCAAGATGATATAAGTTCAAATTCTTACTTGTACAAAGGTTTTGCCGCCCAAGCAAAGGGCATTCGGTACGTCCCCACACGGTTCGCATAAGCCTGAACATTCTTGTGTACTTTGAGCCCAAGTCTCGGGTCTTTGGTAGCCTTGAGGTACGGCTCCAGCACCTGACTCACGTGACCTTGCAAGATTTTGTCGATTTTCACCACCAGGAACAAGTCCGGATGAGGATTGTTTACAGATATCAACACCTATAATATTGAGAACAATTTAGTCGTTCGCCTAGATTAAAATAAATTATGCAATTTTGGACCTTATTTATTCAAATTGATGTTGATGTAATACCTGTCTTTTTGATCGAAACCATTCTTCCGGTATCTGATTAACGTCTAACTTAACATCGTAACTAAAATTCTCAACTAATGACTTTGTGCACTCCGTATCCTTGACTAGATCTCTGACAGCTTCGTGATTGAGGTCGAAGTGGAAGTTTTCCGACAGTTTCTTCCCACTCCTGGCGTCGTACAGCGCTAAGTACGTGTAATAAGGTTCTACTTGACACAACAGTTCTTTATCGCCGTCTATCGGCGCTTGTAACCTAAACTTTAAGCTTTCGCATTTGAGCAAAATTCTTTGGCCAAAGTGTTCTCTGAAACGATAAAACAAAATACCGTTCAGCTTAGTTTATATTAGATACTCGTGACAGTTTTGCCGTCCAAAAAAGTAATAATAACGTTTTTATAGCATGAGGAATGTGGGTCTTGCTGAAATAGTTTTATTGTTACGACGTCTTAGCTAGACGAAAAAAACAAAGCGTTGAGGTATGCGTAACTTAGGTCGCTTTCACTGGGGAAAACTGCGGTGTAGGAAGAAAAATATAATAGTTACGTACTTGAATGGTTCGAGCTGAGGTTCAGGTGAGGGGGCTCGTTTGTATGGCATGCTGAAGATGTTGTATCGGCACTCGTTGCGCGCGGCTGCTATCGACATGTCAGTTTCGCGGGAGTAGCGCATTAGAAGCGGGTTCATACTGTGTTCCAGACCCTTCAGAGTGCCGTAAGTGGGAGGTGGCGGTTCCGCTGTTAGGGACACGTCGGCATCTGGACAATTGATTTATATTACGAGAAAAGTCAACATTATAAAGTAAAATATACTTTTTAATGGTTCATTTACCCTACCTTTATCTAACGCTTCATCGCTTTGATGTCCTTCTTGGTTATCCTGATTTTTCTTCAAAGCTGCTTTGAAAGCATTGATCCAATCGACTACATCTTCCTCATTCTCAGCTGCAAACGTATATCCTTTGCCACCAGCCATGCGCAGTTCGAAACAAAACCTACCCCTTTTGGGATTCTGAAATGACAAACGGATAATCTTTACAACTATAAAGACTAATGGACCTCATTGTTAACTGCAATTTACGACGTAATTAAATAATGAGCAATGTCTATATTTAGACTTCCTCGTTTACGGAAACAAAAGTTCATTATTAGCGTTATGCAATGGTAGATAAAGCCTTACCCTAACAACATCAGAACAAAAGTCCATTACGATAGTGAGCTTTGTATCCGTCTTCTTATCATCCTTATACACTTCGAGTATGTAAGTGCCGTCGGCCTCTCTAAGCATTGAGCAATAACGTTTCTTAAACGACTTTGAAGCAAGGTTACTGAATATCCTATCTGAGCCGATTTCGGGTCCTTTGAGCAAATGCCCTTCTTTGGTACCGAGGTCCAGTTTTGCTGCCTGTGTTTCATTATCACTCTCGGTTTCGGCGTCGATATCATATACCTCCTCCGGAAATTTGTTTTCTATAGGTCTGTACAAGAAAAGATAGTGGTAATGGCAAAGATAACAGTATCAATTACTAAGAATAATGTATGAATTTACACAGCATGGTTCTTTGAAATAATGAATCAGGAAAATCCTTGCGTATCGCAATATCGGTTGTAAGTTGTACTTAACGCGAATTTGCGATATGAGTGTAAATTTTCATAGCGAACAAGTTATCATAGGTACTGAATGTTTTTTTTATATAATGAATACTATGTACTAAATTCATATTATTATTAAGCTGGAGAGTTTGTTTCCTCGAACGCGCTTATCTCAGGAGCTAGTAGACCGATTTGAAAAATTTGTCCAGTGTTGGTTAGCCCATTTATCGAGGAAATCTATTGGCTACTTTTTATCCTGGTGTGGGGAATAGTACGCAAGAAGCGCGAGTGGAACTGTGAGCAGAAACTAGTATTTTTAAAATATACTTAGATACCTACTGAATTAAATTAAAAAAACATGTTTTGGATGGCCTAAACTTTGTAAAAGGTCGTCGCGACCGCTGCTAGATTTTGCGTAAGATAAACAAGTTATGTGATAGAAATAAAAAAAAGACAATCGTAGGATTATACTCCACGACAAAAGAGAAAGCGTCGCGTCTCCTTCATTATCATATTATGTGACTTATTTAGACTTAATTCAGTACCATTTGGAAGGAAGTCCTTTCATCCTATGTTGTGCAATCAGTGGGACGTGACTCACGAATCAGATATGAGACCATAATGCTCCGGCCTTGGGAATATAGCGCATAACTTTTGTTGCCCATACAATGTTCATTGCCATGCAAAGTATGTTAATTATCGCTACTAATGAGCATCCAACTGTTTGCTACAATTTTAACACATCGCATGCAACCGGCTTTCATTCGTTTTAGATGCGCAATCGATAAATCAATGCATTTCAATGATATGCAAATGTTATCTAATTTCAGATCATGGTTATTGTATTTTATGAATATTATGTGTGTATTGGCAATGCTAATTACCTAATTTAAGTTGTTTTGCTTACTTGTTAATCTCAACCATGAAAAAAGGAGCAGTGTGATTTTTTTGGCAATAAATATTTAAATTATTTGGCAACTATTAAATCCATACCACACACGTGGTACCTAGCAAGCTTTTAATAAACCGCAATTTACAGATTGTAAATTGAATAGAATTTAAATATTAAAACATGATGATAACAGCTGATCGCCGGCAACACAACGCGATACACAAATTAAATATTCGAAAATTATGAGAATATTTTTACTATCAGTTCCATTTTTAGAGAGAAAAAAACGTAAATTAACTGTTTGCAAGGGGATTCCTCAGATAGGGTTTCCTCCTGTACAAACATACTGACTGAGTTTTATTTATTGTGATTTGTGTGCAATATTTGGCACAGATAAATGGTTAGAAAAGAAGGTGACTAGGAAAGAAGGAATGTTAAGGAGGACACGTGTAATCATTAATAGTTAGTATCTCAAATACCAACTTCTGACTGAAACTCTTACCTTGGCAAGTTGAGATAGGTGCCAGCGTAGCTACTGAACTTGTAATGTATGAGATTCCAACTGGAAGCATAGCTGAGGAGTGCCTGTCTTGTGAGCAGAGGGCATGAGGCTGCCGTCCTCACATCTGGCACTGCTGTGGTGACTGTCCTCCAGCGACGTGGTAACACTACACTCTAGGATAATAAAGAACAAATCAGGGTGAGGACTGGAGATGTTCTTCTCTTGAATTAATTTATTCTTGAATTAAATAACATGTCTGAAAAAATCCATAACTTTTTCTAACTACTATCTACCTCTGTACAAAATTCTACTTTACTAAGTTCAGACATTATGATGTGAAAGCATAACAAACAAACAAAGTCACTTTTGTATTTGTAATGTAAATAAGGTCATAAGAATAGAAGGGTACTAGGCCATAAGTGCAATAAACCTGCATTCGATAAAACAATTCTATAGTACCGGAATTGAGGTTTTCCTGTTCTTTATAAAACCAAACATTGCAGGTTTCTCAACTGCATTTTATTTTGCCATCTGACATTTAAGCATGACATTTAAATCATTACATAAAACATTATTAGTAAAAAATACAAATTCACTAGCCTCAATTTAGTAATATAAATTTTGCTCAATACCTCATATGTTATGGTTATGAAATAGTGCATGTATTTTAGCTATTAATTGCATACATATTTCTTCAGACCTGTGACTAAACAAAAATTTAAGTTGTAGTGTTTTATCTATTTGCAGGAGATACTTAGTTTCCTCATAATCACTTATGTCCATCATATCCTTAGCCTTTTCTCAACTATGTTGGGTTTGACTATCAGTTTAACCGGATACAGCTGAGTACCAGTGTTTTACATGGAGCGACTGTCTACCTGCATAGAGTGACAGCCTATCTAACATGGAGTGACTGACTTTCATAATCATATATGTCTATTTTTCTTAGAAGTTTAAATTCTACTTACGGAGACATCATCAGTAGGATACAACAGTATGTCCCTCAGTGGATCGTTCAGTAGCAAGGTCTTGTTGTCTTGGATGTACTGTTCAAAGTCTAGCGCTGTACACTTTTTGGCTATGATATTCTGTAACAAGGAGGTTTTATTACATGTAGGTATTTTATGGTTTTGCTGTGAAGGACAATCGGAAGGTTATGAAGCAAATTAGTTCATACTTATTTATCGTAATGAGTGTATTTGCAGGGAATTACCGTTAGTATATAGTATTGAAGTTTTATATTTGACTCTGATATTTTTTTGCAGTATCATTTTAGGTGCATTTAAATTAAATTGACTTGATAGACTCAATTTAATACACAAGAAATAATAAGTAGTAATAAAGCAGGTAAAGATAATATATAATAAATTCACAGGATTCTTGACTTCAATTGAGTAAAAAATTTAATGATTAAATCTCATGATTTTTTGGGCATTTCAAAATGTAGATTGTGTTTTAGTTTAGTTATTATGATGCTGTTCCAATATGTTCAGATATGATTGATGCTCAATGTCGTTCTTACGATGTTTACAATATTCACTAGCTAATGTTATGTAAATATTGTATGGCATACAGACTGGAAATGTAATACTTTAATGTTAAAGTGACACTTAAGCCATTAATTTTGTTGTAAATAAAGTTATATTGATGGAACATACTACTCTTTTGGCATAGAATATAGTTGTCTAAGCATGCCATTAGAAATGGTAATGCAAATAGAAAGTGGAAGAAAATTTCTAACTAGAAAAGCTTTACGTTTACCGAATATATACAGGAACGGGGTTGCCTAATTTTTTCAATTGTTTGATCACTAAACATAATTAAATTTGCGTAAAAGCTTCATTTATGTTATTAGCTATTTACCTCATATTCTGCGCCGTTCTTTTTCACCTTAGAATTGACTGGAGGCATGGTGGAACAATTTCTACTTCTTCACACAATATATTCACAAATTCACATTTATTTACTCCAAAAAACCGAAATGTTTACATTTTGGAAAAAATCAATCTTTTCTCATTTAGGAAACGCCGAAAACCGCAATCGCAATGGAGAACGAAGATGCGAAACACCGAACGAACGAACGAAACACAGCGGCGACGTCCGACAAGCGAAAATGACAAATTGACTTTGACAGCCGTTTGCAACCGACAGTGGCGACCTCGACCTCTAAAATTCAACCATAGCCAATATGAGTAGCAGAAATCACTACAAAAAAATCCCTTGTCTCATTTATCTTAAGATTACTTAACCGTCAAATCCGTAGCGGACCCCAATCGGGGTCTGAACATCAATGTCACCGTAAGCTCGGTTACGACCCCAATTGGGGTCTGCGAATCAGTCATATGCTTTCCTAATTATTTACGCTCATATTTATTTTCTTTCCAATCAAACCACATTTGTGAGTACTAAATAAAATAACTAAATAAATTTAAATTATTTTTACGCATTCAAACCTTTCATATTTAGCATCCCGTTAGAAATATACCTTTTTAAAATCCAATCGTAATTACCGGGAATTCTGATCGAACTCGCCATGTTTGTTTACATTAGTTGTTTTTTTAAATTTGAAGACGCATAGACAAGATGGCGACGGTGATAGAAGTTTTGCATCGAATGATCCGATTCGTTAAAATAAAGAATCGATTTAATAATTTTATATTATTTGATATTATAATATTACTAAATTGCACTTTTGTATACTTACCATAATCTGAAAATAAATTAGGAAAAGTAAATTTATTTTGAAAAAAATGCTAGAAAATCAGTGGTAGAAAATACGTTGTAGCCGGAATAAAATAATCTTCGGTTTTAGGGTTTCTGAAGACGGCAAATGAAGACTTATTTATTTCTTCGGGTGTTTATGTGCAGGATTCCTGTAGACCTGCCAAACTTAATGGCGATTCGTTACTTCCAACTTTTTAACTGAGCGGCAAAGCTATTTGACGAGAGCCGTAGTTAGGTGTAGTTATCGCAAAATTTTATGACGATTTTATTGTTTGAAAGGGCAAATAGTTCGCTGTTCATCGAAAGCTGGTCCAAGAAGGAAAGATGGCCGCCGCCGACTTATTTTAACCGACTTCCCAAAAGCGGAGGTTCTCAATTCGACCAATTTTTTCGTATGTTTGTTACGCGATTACTCAGCCATTTATTTATCGATTTTGATGATTCTTTTTTTGTTTGATAGCGTATACTTCCGAGGTGGTCCCATTATCATCAGGTCAGGATCTGATAATGGAACCTTAAGAAATCGAGGGCGACTTTCGAAAGTTGCAGAAATACATAGGTTGAAATCTTATCACTCAGGTGTTTGCCTGGTAGCACTATTCAACAGTGAAGGCTTTGAGCTGACCTGATGATGGAGACCAGTGAAGGTCGAGGGAACTCGACAACTGAATATTTAAACTTTCTCGTGTTTGTGCTTATATTATTCGTATTTACGAGGCCTCTGCAACAGTGAAGGAGATGTAGACGAGAGAAGTTCGGTTGTCGAGTTCCCTCGACCTTCTCTGGTCTCCATCATCAGGTCACCTCCAAACCTTTACTGTTTCATAGTGTTATCAGACATACATCTGAGTGTCAAGTTATAACCTTATCTATGCTTACAATTTTCGAGAGTTGCCCTCGATTTCTCAAGGTTTCCATCATCAGATCCTGGACCTAATAACAAATATGGGGAATATACCCTTTCGACCAAAAACTAACATCCAAATTGAGAACCACCTCCTTTTTGGGATTCGGTTAAAAATATTTGGTGACTTTAAAATCAATCAATCAATATTATTGTTTCTCATCATCAAATAAGTACATTACTTTGGTAGTTACAAATTGCATTATATTTCAGAACACCAGGCTTACCCTCCGCCGAAACAAAAATCTTAGAATTGTTGAGAAATAATATAAGAATAAATTAAAATTCCGTAATAGGTAATAAAAATTCAATTAAAGTTAAAAATTATTACAAATGACGCAACACCAAAATAAATAATACATATAAAAATTTAATGCTAAAAACTTTCATAAAACTTAAATATCTTTTTTCTTAACAACAAAAACAAATTGAACCTATAATTTAAAATTAATAAATAAAATTGAAAAAAGTTGCTATTAAAAAATAGGTATGTATATATAAAATTGGTATTCGATTATTTATAATAAATATCCGATTTAGGTATCGAATGCACACCGCTGATTGAAAAAAAAATACATACTCCATTCCAAAGTCTACTTCTCTTTGATCTTGTAAATTGTTCATTTTTATTGTGTATTTTATGTGCTGATTTTTTAGTTATTGAACATAAATAAGTGCCCGAAATGTATTGCAACGGATTGAAAATGTTATAAATATGACGTTTGTGTTGTGTTTGAGAAAGTGATGCGATTATTTATTGGTAAGTTTTCACCAAATTTGAAATGCCTAACTTTTCGATAGACTTAAAAACACCGTAATTATTATCTTTTTCTGAATTAACTGACCCCATTTGACCTTTGCACGTTGTTGTCAAATAAGTGAGCTCTAAAGTTATAGTTAAAATACTTCTGATCAGGCATTACGGACTTAGAATTCATGTGTTGAAAGTTAGTACAAATTTTTGACTTCCATGTCGCGATTCAAAATATCCCGCCGAATCAACGGTAAAGTCATATGTCAAAATCTTGTCGAGCAGAGGGGTTAAGAAGTGTTAGAATTTTTAGGCAAAACTGGTAGTGTTTTATTAATTGCTTATATCAAATGCATGGCAGAACACTGACTCCTAAGACACAGGATAACCTACTTTAGGAGTCAGGGTTTTAATTTTTTGTGTTGACCTCTAAAAAGGTTGTCTTTTGTGTCAATAAATAAAATTATAAAACTATTATTATTATTAAAATCTCTTAGAAAAAAATTATGACCTCGCGGAACGGGTTTCTGTATATTTCCAAAATACTAGTAAGTAACTAAATTAAATTCTATTTATCTAGAGGCTGTATCTAGAGTAATTTGTAGTATTAATCAGACCTAAAACAGTTAGGCAAAGTGCTACAAGTTTTGGTTATCACAGATATCATAATAAACTGGTAACTCCGAGAAATATACTCCAAGATGTCTGCTTACATTAGTTCCATTGGCCACCGCATGACCATCGCATTCTACTGGCGTGGTAGTCGACAACAGTAACAGCTCTTGCGAAAAAGAAAAACCGTTTTGAATGTATTGTTGCATGTTCTGCTTGCTCGTTAGCAAAAGAAATTGGGAGGTCCTCCTCCAAATTTTATTTAAATTTTATTATGTAAATGAGTGTAAAAGTTTCATAAATTGGAAATTGTGATTTTAGTAGCGTTGGGTATTTCTATGACCATGGCTGTAACACTTGTGTGATTTTCAAAGAAAAAGAAAACCTGAGTAGTCTTTGTACACTTTATTTCCATCATTTTCAAAATATTTACCACACTGATGAATTAAAACATCAATTTATCTATCAGTTACAGAATTGAATTGGCTAGCGTTTGTACGTTTTTATTTTGATAAACAAATAATTTTCTTACATTTTTTATACTTTATTTCTTATATTTATTTAAATTATTTATACAGGTAAAGAAATGCATTAAAATCTGTACATTTTACTCATAGGAGTGTAATAATTTCTATTTTTACCTAGGTATATGTAGGCTTAGGTACCTAGGCTGAAAGTCATAATTCTTGGTTGGTAAGACGATACTTACATAATTACACTGTGGAAATGTTGGCCGGAAAATATTACATGTCAGATCCTTATTTTCGGAAAGTTCGGGTTTGTAACGCTTACCTTCTACATTTACCTAGGTACCTAGGTATACCTTCACATTAATATTGTATCATTTTGTATTTGTTAAAGATTTCTTATCATTCATTAATTTATCATCTTTTATAGTTTAAAATGACTTAGTAAGATCTCGTAAAGGACGATGGGCGTTTTGGTACCCTGTCCAACAGTGTTGATTCTAGTACCATTGCGTAGGTCTTGGCAAGGCGAAAAATTTTTACTATGACGACTAGTCCCAAATCCTTGTCCATTTCGCGTTACATCGACTAATAGAATGTGTAATGTTCATAAATCATCAACGTAGATGTAGTTCTTAAATCTAACTGTATTGAATAAAAAGTGGTAAAGTAACAAAAAAGCAGGAATTCGGCCTTCTTAAAATGTTTGCCTGCCCACTGCTTTAAAAAAAGACTGTGCAAACCTTTGCAGTTCACGCAGAACTAGCTTATGTATTTGATGAAAGTCTTTCAGTATTTATAATCAATTAAGGTTGAAAAGTCAGGAGACGATGTTAACATAGTACATATTACGACTCAATCTTGCTCGTCAAGAGGTGCTGAGATAATGATGAATTTCTTCTTAAAAAAAGATGAATAGAAATGTTTTGAACTTTTGTCAAATCAGATGACGATTGTGTTTCCGTAGTATGACTCCATAGACTATTACAATCTTTAGATTATAATAAAGTGTATCTCAAACAATGTAAGATGTCTGTTAACTGAGTTTAAAATTATTACACTGACGATATATGCCTCTTAATGAATTTGCATATATGGATGACATACTTGTTGCTATGTCGATTCAATTTTTATCGTTATTCGGATCGGACAGCTAATTGAGGCAGGCCCCATAGTTTTTATTATTATTCACGCAAATACCTTTCTAATGATATATCATACGTTACTGTTGGAGCGGGTACCAAATCTCATACAAAGTGCCCATTGTCCTTTATGACCCAGATACCTACAATACGAAGACTTTCCTATAGTTCGAATTTATTTCTTACGGACGGTGCTTAAACAAAATTTTGTTTACGCTGAATTTTAGCATAATCGGTTGTAAAAATGTACAGTTATTTTTTATCATATGCGTTTTACCTATGATAACCCTGGCAAGGATTATAAAAATATTTGTGGTTAATTTTTCTAGGAATTTACCTAATAGGTACAGTGGTTCTCAAATTTTTTATACATTTCAGTTTTTGTCCTGACATATGGTAGGTTCATTTATGACCAATTTAATTTATAGTTTAACTGCTTGTTGGGAGCATAAATAAGAACGATTTACGCTAAATTGAACGTATATCGGAGCATTATATAAACGCTTTGTTAGCTAACAAGGTTTAGAACGTAGTCTAGGACTAGGATAAATGTCTAACTTTATGCACTACTAGCTGTATTGTATAATTCATACATTTTATCAACAGATACAAAGTTCAGTCAATATATACCTACATTTTGCAGTACATAATTATGTGAAAGTCATACCTATCAAGTCTACTATGTAGATTTGTTATAATAATATAACACATACATGGGTAGGTAAAGTTTGGAACACATATTGTACCTTACACAATATTCTTAATTTTAATACATACAAATATTACGGTATAAATTGATCTATCGTCTTATATTTTAGGTACATTTATTTTTGGCATATGGCACACAGATTTATTATGTAGGAATTATGCACTAAAATATCCATTAAATACACAACACGCTATTAAATATCATAGAGATTTACACAGCTACATCAAGTATACGTAGATACTCGTATAGAATATTTTTATTTATTATGAAAAATATCACACTTAGGTAGGTAATTGAGTATTGACTCTACATTATCAAAAGTACATTCCTGGTTTCGAAGTCAACGTCTGAACGTCAAGCTTTAACACTGAAACTGTGAGAATAAGCTGCTCTGTGAACGGAATGTGCGGGTGAGAGCCATAGTCGCGGCGGCAGCCGAGGGCGAGGAGCGCGGCACGTACTGCGATGCCGGCACCAGGGCTGGCTGTCAGGTGTACTCCTCGTCCTCATCCTCCTCCTCACTGGACTCGAATGCGGCCTCCAGGTCAGCGTGATCCTCAGGAGTCGGCAGTGATAGCTTCAAGTAATCGACTGGCAGCTGCTCTTTCGGAATCAAATACCCTGTTGAGTCTTGTGGAGGAGGTGGGGGTCGTGGCAGCCGCATTTGCATAACTTGTCCACCACCTGCAGCTGCATCCTCTAATTTTCTACATATTTCATCAAAACCTATTCTATCGCGAGGATCGGCTTTCCAACATGCGCGCATTAGGTCGCCAGCGAAGCGCGGACAGTCTTCTGGTGGCACAAGCACTATGCCTCGCAAGATCAATTTTGTAGCTCCATCGTTATTCTGGCCATAGAAGGGTTGTTTTCCTCTGCTGTATATCTCCCAGAGTACAACACCGTAGGACCACACGTCTGATTCGTGCGTGAATCGAGCGTACACAATACTCTCTGGCGACATCCAGCGTACCGGCATGGGCCTTTCACCACCCATTTTGTAATAGTCACACGTGTAAACATCTCGTGACATACCAAAGTCCGCTATTTTCACTGTTAGATTAGCGCCGACTAGACAATTCCTGGCTGCGAGATCCCGATGAACAAATCGTCGTGAAGCGAGGTACTGCATACCGCGGGCTATTTGCAGGGCCACGTGTAGCAGAGCTGGCTCATCTAGTAGCGGCCCTGGTCGGCCGCCTCCGCGGGACCCTCTCAGGACACCAGCCAGATCACCCCACTCCATGTATTCGAACACCATCCAGGGACTGGCGTTGATATCATCTGCAAGTATGAATAAATTGTTGAAGAAGGTACGTGGTATTGGGCTTAATATTATTTCATATAGATACATAGTAAAGAAAATAGGTGAGTAATGGTCAAATATATATTTAAATATTAATATTACCTCTGTATACAACTCCAACCAGTGCAAGAATATTTGGATGCCTGAATGCTGACATGATAGAGACTTCTCTCACAAAGTCTTCCTCGGCGTTTCGACCCGCACTTTCCTTAAGAACTTTGATAGCTACTACTTGTTCATCAGCGGTCGTCCTCAGAAGCCCTGAAGCAAGAAGTGATGAAAGAAGATTTAATTTCTATGAATCTCCATCTAATGATGGCTCATTAATACATGATATTCAACGCAAGTGTATTGTAACGGTCTATCAACATTACCTTTATGGACTTTGCCAAAGCATCCTTCTCCGACTTCTTCAAGGAATGTGAGGGCGTTCCTATCCAAGAGTTGGACTTGCGACTTGTTGGTGTCATCAGCGTCCATAGCTCCTGGGGTCCCCGGCACTGGGACGTTGCCAGCCCCGTACACTCCGTACTGCGGGTTCGTTATATACCTTTCAGCAAGCAGAGGCTCTCCCGGTCGCACACGCTATAACAAACCAAGCTGATAAATATTTGCATCTAATTGGAATAATGTGTGCAACAGGAATGTGAGGGAAATCAAGCAATTGGAAAGCGATATGCGCTATTTTCGCCAAAACCATGCATGTTGATATGGCTTAACCACTGGCTTACTCCCCAACTATGAGATGAGATAGAAAAAGGGACCGAAAAAAAATTATGTGTAAACCGAAAATGATTCTCCCTTTCTAGTTAGTCATAAGTCATTGGCTATAACCATATTGTAAATCATATTCTGTCACTACATTTGCAATCTCATACTTACAGGTTGTGTTTTCCCGTCCACACGACACATTCGTTTTTTGAAGTATAGCAGCATAATGGCGACTATTAGTATTAGCGTTACGGCCCCGGATACTGTGATAGCTATTAGGGTTCCTACACCAGCTGTCATGCCCGTCTCTATTAACGAGCCGTTCCCAGTAGTTGATTCTGCGAAGATCTCGGCACTCGATAAGGATTTTGATACCTGGAAAGTAATAAACAGACATGTTGCATCAACTGTATCTACAACAAGGAAGAAAACTCAAGATTTATAAGCGAAAGCGATAAACTGTTAAGATACGTCGTAAATTATAATTTTAATAGTTCTGATGTTGAGACAAGTTATTGGGAAACAATAATAAAAGTACGTAATCAAAGTACCTACTCTCACAATTTGGGTGACATCGGCTACGTTATCACGGCTGACCTATCATGAATATTTATCAGTTACTTACTATGGAAAAACACTGATTTCATTTTCCATATTTTAGCGTGCCTGATGAAAATCAATACTTTCATTGATAAAGTTCGTTGCTTGTTGCTTTCATTTGCTGAATTTCAATATACAACCGGACTAGTATATGGTAATCTGCGATACAACCTACATCATGCTTTTTAGGACGGATTATGATATGAAAGTACGTATCTACAAGAGGTCAGATAGGTACACCGCGTAGGCAGACAGTACCCACACGAGATAAATTGTTTTAAATGCAATGCGTGTTGCATCAAACGAGGTTCCATTACACTTTTCATAAACATTATCTCTAAGCTAATATTTTTTAATCAAGCTTGCAATCTGTGCAGTAGGACAGCGTGATAAGGCGATAAAAGGGGTTTTAATTAAGACGGATGGTCTCACTTGTGCGGTGGGCGGAGACGGCGCGTATCGGCTGTCAGCGGAGGCGTTTGACGTTCTCGGTGGGATCACGTTGTATATGGGCTTCAGAGTCACGGGAACTGGAATAAATGAATACAATTTACTGTTATACCTTCACTGACACAATTACAAGATGGATATGCTGGCAGCCTTAACGATATTGCAATGCTTCACCTAGTTTCCACAAGCGAAACGTCTAGTTGGAAGTCATTTAGTTGCTTCGAGCCTAATTAATAGTTTATTACATTGCATGCTGGAATTTCGTTCAATTAAAGATAATTAAAACATTCACTTTGATACATTTGTGGGTTATCCCTAGTACATTATAAAGTACCCAATTAAATGAAATTTGCAAAAAAAGTCGAACATCACTGAATCTGAATGTGCGATTAAAAATACTATTAAATCAAAGAATCATAAACAAAACAACGGAACAAAAGTTCAATAAACTTCAAAACAAATTACGATCAATCAAGCATTGTAGGAGCTAAAAATAAACGCAAGATCACCTGTGCTTCTGGGGCATTTGAAGTCTTCGGTGACCGGCAAACCGTTGGAAGTGCAGCGGCAAAAGTGCATGGTACTGTTGTATGGCATGCATGCCGCCTCCTTGCCGCATGACTGCAGGCCGCAAGTGCCCGGGATATATATCGCTGTAAACATAAATCTTTGTTGGTTTCCTGAACTTTTTTAACTTGACCTACTTTTCAGATATGGAGGAGATTCGAGGTAATTATCATTAATTTTTATTATATCCATTCCTATAGGCAGATGCAGTCATTTTGTTCTCTATGGTAGATACATGCTATTGCTATGTAGATAGGTATTAAGCTATGGTCCTTGACGCTTTTTTTAATAATAGACAAGACAATACGTTAAGCACTGATTTGTAATTAAAGTCGTTAATTTGAATTGAGCATGGCTAATAGAAATTCACGCCAAATGCTGTCCCACGATACTTGCAATTTAAATCCTACTCGTTTAAATTGTAAAGTTACTTAAATTAAATGTTTTCTCTTATTCGTAAACTGTGTAACTGGTCAATTAAAACTATTTATAGTTCGTGAATATTAATTTTGGGGAAATATATCTTCCTCAGTAGTGGTTAACTAGGTATTGTGGAATGAGGTAAACGTACAATTTATCAATAAGTAAGGTACCTTTAAGAGTTTCACAGTGAGAAGGTTTAGAGAGAGCTATTTTTAAAGTATTCCTTGTTGATGAATGGTTTTGCAAAGATTTAATAAGATAAAACATGTAAATCGCCTGTCTACCACTAAATGGCTACTACAGACAGACCTTTCTATTAAACGCGAATGGTTTGACATACTACTACATTATCATTTATGCTTGCCAAGTTGATTGATTAATCACAGCACAGCGTTAAATACTGGTCTTAAGTTTTCTGATCAACTTGAGTGATATAAATAAGTATTTAAATAAATAAACTGTAAATTACAGGTCCGTTGGTTTATTGGTTGAATGTAACGGAATAATTGTATGGCCTAGTCTTTAGAGATGTTTACTCCAGGCGCGGTTCAGATAGACGGCAGCTTAATAATTGACCAGCGAGCTCAAGGGCTGTCAGGCTTGAAGAGTTGTTTGAAAGAATTTCTATGCAAATCAAAACTGAAATTGAAGGAACACACGTCTTGCAACAATTGGAGTTAGTTTCCCACTTTGCCCTAAGAGACGGAAAATTTTGATGAAACTGTTAATACCTGTTGTGTTGTTAATACCTGAGAACAATTAATCTTGAAGGAGTACCTATTTAAGTGGTTCAATAATAGTTGAATAGTTTACTGTAAACAATGGACAAGATATTTACTTGGCGGGGTTGTTTCCGGCCTGGCCTCCTCTCGTGCGACCCTCGCTAACTTTTCAGCGTAGTCCCGTAGCCGCTGAAACAATACATTAATTACATTATTAAGTTGTAAATATTGAAGTATGTATATGAGTAAATATTTGTTAATGTGGTTAACAAATAGTTTAGGTACCTACTTATAAATCATTAGCTTTGATATTAAGTAGATGTCGACCTAATCATAGGCCAATCAGTAAGTATTATGTTTGTTTCATAGTTTGTCGTCCTGCTTTGTGTGTGCAAATTAGAGGTGTGGCAATATCCGGCTAATAGCACTGAACCGCGCCCATTTAATTACAGGAGTTTCAATCATGTCTAAAAGCACCCTTCATACCCAATTGATTGGAATCAATCAAAACGCATTTTCATATTAATTGGTTTCGATAGAAAGACCAGATTCTGACGGTCTGGCGCCGTCTAAAGCCACTTGTTGAACTGAATATCCATACATATCCATCACAAATCACTATCTTGTTACGTAAATTATGCAACAGAGTAACAAACACTGTACAATAACAATGGAATTCTAAAAACACAGTTACAAACATGGATTCTTGGATCTCTAGCAACAAGTTGGTAATGTCAATCAGCTCATAATTAAACAATTAACGTAAATTAGAATGCGTTTTCACGTTAATTGGCTAACGCGCAGAATGCATAAGCCATTCATTACCATCGGGATGCATTCATACCCTGGTCATGGTAATCGAGCCACGATCTCGCATTGACTTGAGATCGATCTGGTAGTCGTTCCCATTTACAGCCACAAGAGCTTCAAGATTTACGGGAGCTTTGCAATTAAAATTAGATGTATTACGAACTCCTACAGCATTATAAGTATATAATAAAAATATAAGACGATTGGGCTGTGTTATGTTATCTGTGGAACGTTTGAGATGCTCGACGCGGAGTTATTTTGGCCACGTTATCGTGGAGAGTGGCTGCACTCCGCCTTGCCCTCGGGTTACGATAAATCAATAATATCGTGTACCTAAGTGAATTATCGATATTTTACATTTTATGCCTATTTGTTATCGTTAATAGGAACGAACTTAACGATCGCACTGCGCAATTACCTCTAGGCTAGGCTGTTTGTCTGCCTCGTGGAGTAATCATGCACTCCTTCAATGGCAGATACTTTAGGAATCAGTTATTTGACATACTCCGCTTTATTGCATGGAAATAAATCTCGAGGGAATTCTAAGTGCTGCACTTAATATGGACAAGCTATTTATATTTATTCCAATAGCCAATTATAATGACGATGTAAGTGATTTGTTTTGATTAACATTACATCTGATAATTGAGGATAGCCCTGTTTATTATGAATATTTAGCTAGAGATAACTGCTAAGTTGGTATTTAAACGTTCCAGATTTCATTTTAACATAGATACCTACTACACAGACTAAGTTAATAATGCAATTTTGTAACCAAGAGCTTAAATGTCAAAATAAGATTTTTAAAATAACTTATTCGAAAAAAAAAACAAAAGTGAAAGAATGTCCAGAGCTTAAGAGGTTTCATTTTTTTTTTCACAGAGTCAAGTTAAAATAAATTGCGGTTACGAAGGAAAACATTTACTTATTTTTTACTAGTTATTCATGGAGTTCTAGTTTAAAGAAACTGAAGTATATCTACTTGTTTCTTTAGGATATGAAAAATTCATAACAAAAACAGGCACATTAAAACAGAGTTTATGAATTAAAAGTAAAATAATTTTACTACCTATTTATTTGCTAAAATCGCTACTTCCCGTTGCCTATAGAACTCGAGAACAAGTCTTAATCTAACAATTATTTTATTGACTTATTACGCTATGGAATACTTGCAGCTATTTAAAACTTAACAATAGAAATAATTCATAGACGACAGAGAGCCAATTAGAAGTCCTCGCTTATTTATATACTCATTATAAACAATATTTTATTTTGTAGTAAACAGCTAGCAGCTCACTGATAAGGATTCGTAATGAGCCGATATTTTCTTTATTTACACGTACCTCTATGATAAAACTAACGTTATAATTACTTATGAATATGAATTACCTACCTAGTTTCTTCTGGGTACGAGTGAACAAGCAAGAATCAAAATACCAAAACAATTAACTTAGTAAGGCCACGTGTCCTGGGCCCCGATTCTCCTAAGTTAATAATGTCAAAATCGAATAGAAATCGAATCGCAATATGATCGTAATAGCAGTTTTAACCATATCGGGCATTTTGCTACTAATAAAAGACCAATCGTATTCGATTGACATTTGATTGGTGTGCGATTGGTCTGCTATTTTGATGATTTTGGTCTATACGGTAGTTTGCTGTACAATCATTTTGCAATCGTAAATCATTTGCAGACAAAATGATTCATTATTGAATAACAGAAAAGGATAAAAACGTTTATTTCAAAGAAAAAATAGAGGAATGCCACATACGCTTCAATCGTAATCGAGTCGGGATTGGATCTCAGTCGAATCGAGTCGAACGTCAATCGAATGGCGCTTAAGTAAAATTAGGAGAATCGAGCCCCTGATCGTATGAATGACAGCACATGCAATACGATCACAAACAAAGCAAATTGAAAATTTAATCATGTTTGTTTTCATAAATCTCATTAACCATTTCGAATTAGGTACCTAGGTACCTCTCCAAATCCCGTACAGACTGTCTAGTTAGGTTTTACCTGACACTAGACAAGCATTGTCTTTGATAAACAGTCAAAAGCTTGGATGGGTGGAGTTATATCACATGAGTATTAATAATTAAGCTAAATAAAGCTGTTATAATACTAGCTGGTTTACTGTGCTTTCACCCGCGTCCGGAACTTCTTTCCGTAGGTCCCCGGACAAAATGTTGCCTATGTTACTCGGGAGAAGCGTAGCTGTGACTATATATTTTTTGGTTTAATTTCGAAGACTTTAGGCTACTGACAAAAAAAGCAGTATCGTGGAAAGTATCAACTCTCGTTCTAGCAGATACCCATTAACTAAAGATATCTACTATTTTAAACTTTTATTATAATGACCCACACGGATTAAGTTACACGATTCCAATTCATATTGCCCATGTCGTTTTATTCAAACGTCGTGTTAACAATCAATAACTTACATAATTTCCTAAATCGAAACATTGTTTCGCCCATTATTTATTTGGTTGTAGTTTTCACATCTACATATTACAAGATCTGTACACAAAACATACCACACGACAGTGTAGCAAGCCGGGCTAATATGTTTCATAAATTACCATACTTATCTTAGATTGGAAAACATTCTACTATCTACCTAGATTTGCTGTGCATTTGTAAGTCTTGTAACAGATAAAACAATGCGTTATAAGATCCGATAAGAGACACTTGCATATTCAGCTTTTTATTCATAGATGCTGTCATGCGAATAACAAGATTAAGTAGGTAAAGCAGAATTGATGCAAATGTAATCAATACACATAGCTTTTTAAATAGATTGCCACTATTCTTAAACCTCGAGCTTATTTTTATCAGACTTTCGTTATAACGTATTTATTATATTAATAGTGATTTACTGCAGTAATTTTTAAAGTTCGTTGCTTAATAAAGACTAATTGTTCTCATAAACCCACATATTCATTCATCTTTCACAGTTGTACCAGCGATGCGTTAATATGGATTTACGATCAACAATTTGTTTAGTGCATAGTTTATAACAATAACCATTAAGTGTGTTGTACATGGCCGTTGCACAAGCTGTGGACACAAGTTCGTTGTAGTTTTGTAACTTGACGTCTTACTAAGAAGGTTTTAACTAAGTTTCATAATCATGTAACGTTCCATCACGTAGTTTCAAAAGGCGTGGGGGTGCATTACTGTTGACAGAAGGCAACGGATGCTTAAGCGAGACTTCAAGTTTATGTGTCGTTAAATACCAGTAATCGCGACAAAACAATAAATTAGTTGATTAAGTACGAATTGGTAATAATATAATTATAATTCAGGTACACTTATGTTACACGTAGGTGTACGAATAGTTTAGCTTTTATAATAAAGTTCTAATCAAAGTACTTACGATAGCGTTATAATGTGACATGTAATTGTAAAGTCAAATGTATTAAAATCTAGGTTCATGTTTGTGACGAAATCTGTTTAATTTAGGTATCTTTATTAGGTAGATATTTTATTGTACCGTAAATAACATTAGTAGGTAAATTATTATATTTATTATTAAAGCATATATACCTACAATTTGGAATAACTTCCGAGAATCTTGTTATGTCGAAAGCGTTAAGTTACTTCCAAATAACACTATGATCTCAATTCAACGAACAAAATAATATTAAAACTTTACCTAACGGTAACCTTAAAAACAAGGTTTATTGATAAGATAAAAGCTACTGTTTAAACTGAAACAAAAAGCTTCAACTTACCTTACTCGCCTAAAAGTTTTTTCTGCGCGAGTAACTCACGAGAAACAAGTGAAGCTTATATAGCGTGTTAAAAAGAAAAAAACCGGCCAAGTGCGAGTCAAAAATGAGCAAAAAATCACGTTTGTTGTGTGGGAGCCCCCCAACATATTTATTGTATTCTAGTTTTCAGTATTTGTTGATATAGCGGCAACAGAAATACATCATCTGTGAAAATTTCAACTCTCTAACTATCATAGTTCATGAGATACGGCCTGGTGACAGACAGACGGATGAACGGACGGACAGAGGAGCGTTTTACCCTTTGGGTACGGAACCCTAAAAATAAGTAAACTACGGAGTTCGGATTAAATAGTTTGATCATGACAATAAAATCACAATGGCTTGTTGAACATTTCTGACCTAAATATTTTGTGGCTTCGAATCCCAGAGCTGAAAATTATTGCTTTCACAGATTCCCGTGTTCGTGAGAATATTCAAGCTCCTATTATTTCCGTCTTTAGAATGTTTTGACACGGTCGATTCACGAGGTGTTTTAGACATCCATCGTTTTAAATTTGTAACCGTAGAAGGTCTTGAATTCCTTCAATATTTATGATGATTAACCCATTAGAGGTCAAACAAAAAGTACTTATATTATTTTGGAATTTTCTTTATTTTCATATAGAATTGGGAACAGAAAAACACAAAATACAAGAAAAATGTGAAAATTCGTAGTTTTCATGAAATTACAGGGGTGTACTCAACTGAGTACAATGACCTCCTGTGTATAAAGATGTTCGAATAATAATTTTTCGACACAAAGTGTTTTTAGATACGTCATACTCTGCCAAAGAACTCTCGAATGACAAGTTACACGTCGTAGCTGTTTTTCTATTTTGACGGGATAGTGTTCAACTCCAACTTGATGAAGGCCATCGACTATTGATGCAGCATGGCGCGATTTTATTCGTTCGTTGTATCAGCCGAAAGAGGCCCACAGCTGGACAAAGGCCTCCCCTCACGTTTACCACATTGCTCGATAGATAGATAGATATATTCTTTATTATGCACACCAATTAAAAAAATAACAAGAACAAACAAAAATTTTGAAGTCGGTGACACAATGGGCGGTCTTATCGCTAAAAGCGATCTCTTACAGACAACCTTTGGATGGATTGTAAAAAAAAAAAAGGACATAACCATATCTCTCGATCTTCAGCAACCCGCATCCAGTGCTTCCCGATGACCCTGGCCAGATCTTTCGTTCTTCTAGTCGAGGGCCTGCCCATGCTGCGCCTTCCATGTTGTGGTTTCCACTAAAGAACAGCCCCATCGGCCATCTGTTCTGCAAGCTACATGCCTTACCCATTACCACTTCAGCTTTGCAATTCTTCGGGCCAAGTCGGACTTTGGTTCTTCTGCGGATCTCCTCATTTCAATCTCGCAGAGAAACTCCTGGCATAGCCTCTCGTTGCTCTTTTTTTTGAGACTGAGACTTTGAGCTTCCTCTCGAGACTCATAGTTTACCGGCGACTATTATTGGTTCACCTTGGCGAAAATGATATCGTGCGATATGACTGCGAAACTCCATAGAACTACTATTACTCCTTGCATAAAAAGGCCACGCATTAGCAAATGCCATGTACAGTACAGCAATTCTGTCCAGTGAGACAGACTGGTAGAGTTCATCCTCACGTCCCATATTGTTGTTTCTTTGGAATAGCCCGATATCGCTATGGCTACCTTCTCCTTCTTTATTCACACCACACCATTACACCATCTTTTGATTGTCCTCTGTGGTTCAATAGTGTCATAGTTGATTGCCATGGTATCCAGATGATATCAATAGTACCAGCTACGTCTCACGGTTGTCGATATGCTGCTGTATCCTTATTAGGACTCTCCTCTTCATCAGGCAATGCACACGTGTACAATATAAAACGGCTTCAATAACTTCTTCGAACCCCTTAGTAGCTTTTTATTCAGGAAAATGTTGCTTCTACACAGTAAGGAATTTGAAAAAATAATAGTTATTTTACTTACCTATGTTGTCATTGTACTCAATCGAGTACAGTCGTTTTTATATGAACCTAGTTTCATTTGAGGTACGAATTACTAATTATATTGTTATTTATATATTTCTTTGATATGTATTTTGAAATAATCTTACGAAAAAAACAACTAAAAAGTAGCAATAATAAAAAAAAAAACTAAAAATGACAACATACCTCAACAACATTTCAGAAGCACAACTTCAACTGGATTTTTTTGTGAAAAAAAATCACGCTACGCACATAATATTTTTCATATAATAAAAGGGTGTTATAATCAAGTAAAATAATAAGGTTAACTACATTAACTTTACGAGATCTGTTATTTACACTTAGGAATATGACTGTACTCAATCGAGTACAGTGACTTCTAATGGGTTAAGTAGCTGACTTCTGTGTTAATGAATCGGTAGACAGTTTATTGTTTGCTGTATTGTTATATTGAGATATAGCTATAGAGCGTGTGCTTAAATTGTTTGTAAATAATTTGGTAACTTATATTTTAACTTTGGTATACATATTAGGTACTTAGGCACCTAATATAATCTATTAAAATGGCAAAGAGGAGACTACTAGATACTTAAGTAGCTTAATAGATACCGTTTGGGAAATCAGTAATAAAGTAATTAAGCAACTTATTTAATTATGGAACTGAGTACTTAGATATTGGATAGGTATAGCATAATAAAAGGTACTGAGTGTAAGAAAGATAGAAGTTTTCGTGAATTGAATATCTTTTTTATAAGTTAACATTGAATGCAACTTTTCTAAGTTTGTATGTACTTTCTAAGTAATACTTGGACACCAATGGCTGATAAAAAGGTGAAGGAAAACATCTTGAGGAAACCTGGACTATACAGTCCGAAATCACCAACCCGCATTGAGCAAGCGTGGTGATTAATGCTCAATCCTTCTCCGTGTGAGAGGAAGCATGTGCCCAGCAGTGGGACGATAAAAAGGCTGTAACAGTAACAGCAGTAACAGTAAGTTAACATTGAATATGTTTGCGTACTTTTGTTTTGCCACCAAATTGTTATTCTGGAAGAAAAGTTCCGCCCGTTTCCCTAAACTACTCCTTAGGTTGCGGTTTCCTTAATACATAAATCTAATGTGTGAACAGAGCCTTATTTTCTGGGCACTCCCAGTCACTTCCAGCTCATTCACTTACCCACTTGTGGTCATTTACCGCAAAAATATAGACAATATTTTACATCAGCTATATCGATGCCTCACGGCTATTATTATCTCGCGATCGTGTTGCTTTTCAATGTTTAAACAAGAATGAGAAATTTTGAAATGTCAAAACGATAAAACGTTCTTTATTGAGCTATTTATTTATCGATAAACACGAAATCACGCGCCGGCGCAGTCAATTTTACGTGTGCCCTTAACAATAATATTCATTACCGGACAATGTAAGCAATGGTTACAGAACAGTCATGGCGCAGTAGATTAACAATACAAATTCGGAGCTTTTGAAGTTGATGAGGCAGCATTTATTAGAAAAGAAATCGATTCTGTATCGACTATTCAATTATTCGATTCTTGAACCCTATCGAAGTCTACTTCTACAATAATAAGCAAACGCTCACCGAATGACACGAATGTTTGCTTTCATAATTTTTCCGGAGTCACGCGATAGAACGCCAAATAATTTCGTAGGACTTCTGTCTTCCAAATCACTGCTCAGTTTGTTAGTGGACCAAGCACCCACGTGACAGTTTCGTTGATAGATTACGGTATAAATAACCGTCGGACAAGTCGTAGCTTAAAGCCATGCTCGACTCGTCCCGCTGATGGCAAAACAATACAACAAATTACTAACACTATTGTTAACTTCTTACCTCACCTACACCTACGTACGGTTTGCTATGTAGGCGCTAAACGCGTTCGAATTTCGAATTTAAACTATTGTTTCTTTGGAATTGAGTTACGTTTAAAAATAAGTCTTATATGAAAAAATTAAGTGTCTATGGTGTAATATTTCTTAAAAGAAATGATGATAAGATTAAGATTAGGTACCTTTTCAAAGTTTAAAATAATATAGAGGTACTTTAATTAATGTTTTTCTCTAGAAGATATAATTAAAATTAAATAAACCAAGTTGGGACGACGAAAAAGTTAAGATAACGACCCTTTGATTGAGGATCAAAGATATTCTAGAACATCAGCACAAGGGCCATATGTGTGGATTTCCGTCCATTCCAATTACACAGAGCGTCATCCAAACAAATTGGCCAATCGTCAGAAAAACACAATGATCCTTTTAATGTCATTCTCACAATCCTTTAATACTTCGTCGCATAAGCAGACCATGTAGATATTCTTGCTCTTAATTAAACAAACGGCTTTTTCTTAATTCCATGACGTCAAAAAAAAGGATGTCCGATCATTCTGGAAATAGTTTATGTTATTGTTCCACAGCTGTCGACGGAGGAAGGATCCTTTACTAAAAATAAATTTATTCATAGGAAATAAAACAATTACTTTTATGTTTAGGTATCGTAGAGTCAGAAGAGGTACAAAAGAATCTTTGTTCTATTTATTCATAGTTCAAATGAAATTGGAAAATATTTATGCGATATCAAAGCGGCTTCAAAGAGATTCGTTTGGAAATAAATACTTAGGAACGGCCTATGTTCAGAAGTGCGCGTTATGACTTAAGTCACGTTAAGACAATGGTAATGATATGAAGGGAAGGAAATTCAGCTTTTTCAAATAAATGGGTTACTGTTTTTGGAACAAAAGAAGTAGTACGATTAGGGGAGGAGACGGCGAACCGTCTGCGTACACCTGGCAGAGCAGGCGCACGCGATCATTAAAAATGTTTATTTAAAAATCCGACCGCTTAACGCCGGCCGTCAGTCCACAAAAGTGAACCATTTCGGTTGAAGACCAACGTGTTTATTATGACGTTATACAATTAATGTTTGGCCGTGTAATCTGTAAACACATTGTGATGTGTAGGATTACTGCACACTAAAGTCGTCCATTGTCGGAGTTGTCTTCAATATTTAGTAGTTATAGTTATTGATACTGTGTTAACTTTGTTAAAAAATACAGGTTAATTTTAAGGTGATGACGTGGATAAAGCACTCTAGAACATATCGCATCAACAAACTATACCAAAGATAGAACGCTTGAACTTGTGTGCAATTTCGAAAAAGAATTTGCTTGTCAACCATAAATCATAGAGTTTAGAGTTCGCGTAGGTGAATACACATACTGCATAACCATTTCCAATGTCTACAAACGGTCTGTCTATTTTCCTAATGTGTCGGCGCAACCCGGCCTCTTCACCGATTGGATGGTGCTTTTTAACAAAACAAGACTCTTCTCGAAACATCAACAACATATCAATGAACGCATTACCAGATATAAACGAAAACAAAGCTTTTTATTTTATTTATTTGTGTTATTATAACGCAACAGAATTTGATTACGTTAGAAAAATTCCAAGGATAATTTTTATTTAGAGTGCTAAGGGGCGTTACGCAATAAAAATATTGCCTTGTCAAAATAATCTTTGTAAACTATGAGGCTCTTCGAGGAATAAATGAACGCCATACGTTTTTGTTATCTGTTGTAGAGTAGCCTAAGGGACTGACTTGTGAGTGTACACAACGGACGGTCGGCGACTGAAAATGTCGTAATAGAAAAGTTCATTAGGCTCGCGCTGCGGCTGCGACGTATAATCCTGAAATGTTTACTCAGCAATAAAGGCGCCTAAAGCGCACTAAACTATGACATAAAAAGTTTAAAAAGCTCTCAGTAGATCAAACAAGATGAGTGGTGTCGGTCGACAGACGGCGCGGTGTTGGGTTACAGCCGCCGGGTCACATTTGTCCTAAATAATAAACACCAGATTGGTGTCAAAAAGAACACTTTTTATGACACCATCAGCCCGTAAACCCTCAATCGTGTGTTTATTTTTTATAAATCTTCCGCGAAGGTCGGCTGGACTTTGATCAGCCGAACATAATTTGATCTCTCGGTAGGACACAACCATAGATATAATATTACTAAACAAGATTGCGCACGCTCAAAATATATATTTACGAAAATGAACTCTATTCTAACGCAATAAGGTACTAAATTGGTTGCATAATACACAGAGGTAAATCCGAGCCGAGAGGGATAGTTCGAACGGAGGCTGTTTGTCTCTTTCTAACACCTTGCCAGCATAAAAAAATGTTGTGATCAAAAGTTTTGTCTTCCCAAAAAACAATTGAATCACTTATATTTTTATCTTATTTTAACAATTGTAAGTCAACAAATTAGTAACAATCGCATTAATTTATTCGTATTTATTATTAAAACATAAACAACATAAATTTTTATTTTACTTTTTTTTATTTTCTAGCGGTAACCCTGAACATTCTTGGCGCGTAATCAGCATTTAAAATTTTGTTTATATTTTTTTATATTAAATCAATTTAAACTATTAAAATGTGAAAAAGTGTTGCGTTTCTACTTGCAAAAGTGAATCCTGTGGTGATTGCAATATATCGTTCCACAGGTTAGCTAATAATAACATTTTCGTAAACCAAACAACTAGGGTGCCCATGAATTCTTGTAACGAGTCAAAATATGGGTGATGGATTTTAAAACTGTTGTACTATTGTTATAGCTTCCCAAAAAATTAAGAAAGGCGACATAAATGGCTCAGCAGTCTATATATGAAGTAGAAATACAAAAAAAACAGTCTTCACTTCGAATCTTCCTGCTTTTATACTGCTAATTTCGGCTAATTATTAAAAGCCTTTATTAGTATCTTAAGGTCACAAACTGCGTAAGTTAAAACTTCAATACTAATCTGTGTTTAATAATCTTAGCAAATTCGTATTTGTCTCACATAGCTTAATCTCCTAGTCACCCTATTAGAAAGGGACAGACAGCCTCCGTACTAACTGTTTCACTCGGCTCGTTTTTTGGGTTTATATGCGCAGTCCTGTTTACTAATATTATGTCTATGGACACAACATACGATGACATTAAGACGTAATGAGATGCAATTTTTAAGACAATCTTATATTGTGTCCTCAGAATGAAGTGAAGTTCTAGTTTGAAGTAAAGTGCAATATTTTCATCAGATTTGTTTATTCTGCGGTTTATAAGCGGTTAACCTAATCAAAGCTAGGTCAGGCGTGTCTAAAATAGACGGACAGTTCTATCAGTACTTCGAGAACGATTGCCATAATGGTGGTGCATATAATGTATAATTCACTATAATCCCTGCACTGTAGGCAGTAATGAGCCATCGTAAATCAGCGAAAAGGTAATTCAATAGCAATGACTGCTCATATGAAGAGAAAACTGCACGAGTATCCACGCTTACTTATAAGGGTTCTGCTTTCTCGCCTTTCGAGTGAAAGCATTGAATTCGTGATGATGCACAGGAATGCAATCTCCAATGCTTTCAGAAGAGTTTCCTAAAAAAACATGAAGCGAAGTGCTTTGGTCGGGTGTCAGTAGGACCACAAAATAAACGTCACTCACAGACTGGAAACTGTGATCGTCGGCGTCGGTCGTTGTCACCTGTCACAGCCAGTGTCACGGGGTCTTAATGCGGAAATGTGCATTTGGGGCACCGGCACGCGAATTGTTGGCCACGGTGCGTTCGGAACTACGTCCCAGTTGCAAGAGCCGGCCCGACACACATTCTCCGAACAATGATCCTTTAATTAGACGTTGCACCGTGCTCTAATGTTGCATAGCTCGTTTACGCAATGCACTGTTTCAGTTATACGAATGTGAGCACCTGTTTAGCTTTTACAACGGCTATCTGTCTGCTATGATTCAATGCAGAGTATGCATACAGACAAAGCTACGTACCTACTGATAATAACTGCTTCCATTTTATGGTGGATTAAAATGAAGTATTCTTTCATGTTAAATTAATAAAAACTGCTTTGCGAAAAGATATTTTATGTGAAGCACATAAAATATCAATGCATATCTAGAATTAGTGTTGAAAGAATTCGTAATTGAGGACTATTTACAATAGGGCACGCCACCATCGTGGCGGTAAGTCCCCTCTTTGAGGAGTGGCTCGGGAGGAGTCACGGCGCCCTCACGTACCGCATGACGCAGGTCCTCACCGGACACGGTTGTTTCGGGAGGTACCTGCACCGCATCGGTCGTGAGGAGGCGCCCGGGTGTCACCATTGTGCGGACAGCCCCGAGGACACGGTGGACCACACAGTCCAGGTGTGCCCCGCATGGGAAGGGCACCGCCGGGTCCTCGTCGAGGCTTTGGGCGGCGGCGACCTCTCGCGTCCGGCCCTGGTTCAGGCCATGGTCCGGGGCGAGAGGGAATGGGATGCCGTCGCCTCCTTCTGCGAAGCGGTAATGCTCGAGAAGGAGGAGGCGGAACGCCAGAGAGTTCGCACCTCTCATCCCGGCCGCCGCGCTGGACCAGGTAGACACCATGGGCGCCGGGTGTCGCGAGATGACTCCCGGCCACCGTAGGCGTGGGTCTGTGGGCGGTGAGTTCGGGTGGCTCATCGTCCCTCTGTCTTCCTAGACGACAGACCCGTGTCGACGGCGCGCGTTGTTCCACGCGCTCCTCAAAGACGTCAGCAACCAGCGGGGCCAGCAGGGCCAAGGCCTGCCGGGGCTGCGGGTTGTTCGAAAGAGATACCGCGGCCCTGGTACATAAAAGGCCTTTGACGGAACACGACGATTTTAGTCAGTAAGAGTCTGACACTCCCTCACCGCTGCTAACCCACAGCGGGAGGGGTCATTTGATGATTTTACGTCGATAAAAAAAAAAAAAAAAGGACTATTTACAATTCAAATTAGGAGTTGAATTTTTTCAGGTAAATAATTTAATGATGCTGATGCTTAAACTAGATAACAAAAGTTGGAAAGCGAACTTTGTTCTAATTTCACCTTCATACAAACATCACTACTTAGTCACAACATACGCAAAGGCAGACTATTATTAGTCACTTACTGAGAAGAATGAAACTTCGGCGTTTCTCTGACGTGCGGGCAGGGGTTGCTCGAGGGTATTCAATTCAGTTCCCAACTGTTCTAAATTAGCTTCTGATCGATTACTAATGAGTTAATAATATAATGTTTGTAAAACAATACCAACTTGGACCAAGTAATTACAATCAAGATCATATTGCTACTTTGAAACGTCTCAATACCCTTGTAAGAAAATCAAAATTAGCAATAAACTTAGTGTAGATAGAATTACTTTCCAATAAAACAAAAAATTTATGAAACGATTTATGTAGAACAGAAAATCAGTTTCAATCTGCTGTAAGATTGTAAGATCCGCTTGATTGATTGCTCAAACGTTGTAATATTTTACGTGAACGGAAAGATGTTATTCAATTACAAAGCATTTAGACGAGAGTTATTTCTTAGAAATACGTATTTCAATTATTTTCCAAAAAACCGAGATTAATAAAGTAAGCGATTACTGTTTATTAAGATATTTTGTGTTATTATTTTTTCATAATTTTAATGTAGTCATCAGCATATAGTTGCTAGTTAATATAATTTATCGATCGAATTAAATAGTGATGTGTATGATAGAGGCAGCGAGGGCGCGGGCGGGCAGGCATGGACGGATTACCCGGCGTGGGATGCTGCACTCGATATACAAAAACGCGATCGCCCTTGAGCCCGGCACTCTGTTTATTCGACTGTCGTCTAGCACTTAACGCCGACGTCGATATTTGCTATTTTTGCACGATACAACACTATGAAAAAATCCACTCTGTGGAAAATTATTGGCCATTTCCATGAGCAGTATGAGATTTTTGTAAAATTGTAGTCAACACAATTTAAGGTCTTGATTTTTGTAATGAATTACATAATTTCTCATTGTTTCCTATATTGTATTGTTTTTTCTGGGTCTTTCGAAGAGCAGAAAGTCTATCTGCCCACGTTCCCAACTCGCTATGTGATCTAAAGTGTAAATCTTCTTTGGAAAAGTCGCTGTTACCGAGAATTTTCAAGAACAATTCTAATTACTTCTTAGAATCGTATTACTCGAAAATAAAATGAAAGATGTTAAATTGGATTTTTATGGTGTTTACGATGGCTTGAGCCCGTTCCAATTTCTGTACGAAGCGAAGTCGGTGTAAAGATTTGATTCATTCACAGATTTGTGGTGGTGATTTCAGCAAAAGTATTGAAAATACGAATCGTAGAAAAAGTAAAGCTTGATTAATATTCATCAAAGTATACTTGCTTAAATAAATTACACAAATGGATGTATAACTTAACTGAGGTAAATTGCTTTTAACATTTTTGACGATAAATCTTTAGCGCTAGTTCCTTAAAGTCCTATAAAAATATGGGTTTTTAAATAAATGATAAGCAAATAATTTTACATTTCAATTTGAGAGCCTAATACAAAGAGAAAATTAATTACTGTAGTCATCCAACTGTCAAGCGTCTTTGCATGAACTTACCTTGGTGGAAGTATATTCGTGGAAATCAATAAGGTTCATCAAAAATAATTTAAATGCATTTTTGCAAGGACACATTATTGCGAATGCTTAATTTCAAACTAAATGTAATTTTATTTCATTAATATTCTGTATTTATAGGGCATCGTCAAAAGAACACACAAGTACCGATGATACGAGACACACAACTTATGACAAAGATTATGTAAAGTGTAGTAAAAATTATAACTTTATTCTCAACGTTTTCCGGCTTAATAAGCACTGTACAAATCACTTAATTACAATCAATTAAAACAATTTATTCCAATAAACCAAATGTTTACATTACATCAGTTTACATGAGCTTGCCCTCAGAAGTTTTGATGTGGTAAATTGTAATGATTAATAGGAGTAGAAAGAAGTAGTACTTTAATAACTTAAAGAGATTGATATCTCGTATTGATGCTGAAATATTCTGTTCCTACTATAAATGTGAAAGTAACAGTCTGAATATCTGTTTACTGAACCGATTTATTAAATTGGATAAGTACTAGATTTTTAGATAATACTTACTAGCTTCTGCCAACGGTTTCACCCGCATCCCGTGGAAACTTCTGCACGAACCCGGATAAAAAGTAGCCTATAGCCTTCCTCGATAAATGGACTATCTAACACTGAAAGAATTTTTCGAACCAGTAGTAGTTCCTGAGATTAGCGCGTTCAAACAAACAAACTCTTCAGCTTTATAATATTAGTATAGATTAAGGAAGGAAATATTAAGCTACTTTTTACCCGGTTCCTTGAAGGTGTCTAACGGGACGTGTGTGAAACCACGGGAAACAGCTACTTAGTGCTATAAAATATCTATGGAAATAGCTCGCATTAAAATTGTTACGGACAAAAGTACCTATTAATTGAGGTGAAATTTCGGGCACGTTCAATATTCGTATTTATGTAAATAAATAATCAATTTCCCTAGACAAATAAGCTTCCTATTTACAAAGAGTTTGCTCTATGAATAAATAATACGAACCAATCCGTCCACAAGGCACACAAGTGGATGTTGTTCATCCCACTGTAATCCCTAGATACGGCCAACTATTATGGAAATGCCCTTGGGCTGTATTCGGCTGTAAGCTATTTGTTACCAAGTCAGTCAAGATAAAAAAAAAAACATGTATACTTTATGCCCCTTCCTACCTTTGATGATGCTAAAATATTCATGCGGGAAGGTAAGTAGTATGACTACTCTAATAAAATATGTCATTACTGTAATCCAGTTTTGTCACTAAGTGGTTGGCTTGTACAATTAAATATACGAAAATCACAAAATACTAGATTAATCTTATTCGTAGTTGGTTTCATATGTATACCTGAAACACTGATATTAATTAAGTTGGTCCTTACAACAACATATTTGCTAATTTGTGATAAAGGTACCTATCTACAATTTGTCGCCATTTGTATTTCGTTTTATAGAAATGCCCAAGCGTAAATTGTAGTCTGCTATATTAAAATGCCTTTCAACATAGGTATTTTATGACCTTAACCAAAGAATAGCTTGTTAAAACCGTAGCGTTATATTTTATATTAGGCACCATATTAGTTTTATGCGCGCGATTCATTTTGCATGACAAAGTAAGTACTCACACCTTTGCAAATTACATTTATGAAACATAAATAATTTTCTTTTATGTGACAATTATCCTTACAAATAGTAATTATTTAACGGTTTATAGCCGTAGATGATCGTGTCCAGCATAATTGAGCAAAGAGAAACCAGTTCCGCGGTGTGTACAAAGATTTATGCTCTTCCTGCTTTTGTTTTTATTAACATATTTTTTGCTAGGGTTTCTGGTCTATCAATTAAATACTTGATGGTATGAATAGATTTATATTACAACTATATCCTATTCGAATTTGAAGCTAGACTTTATTTTCCTTTGATTTACATCTAAACGTCCGACTATTGTTACGTTGTCTGGCTACAAAATCAGACGGTGCTATATCTAATAAGCTATTCACTATTTTTAGTTCGTAGGTACCTATATCAATTGTTATCTTTTTTCGTATGACATGGGTATTACATTCGTTAAAGGACCTATTTATACTAACAACTACTTACGTAGTCGTGAATATGCTATTTTTGAAACGTCTTTGGGAAACAGCCTGTTACTCAATGAGAATTTCAAAACTGTTAAGAGGATACCAATTTTTTATGCCTTTTTCTGTAGATTACGAGGTACGTTTTCATCGCTTTTCAGTTTGAGAAAAGCTCTTAATCGCCTTGCCTTATTGCCTTTATCTGATCACACGTCTGCTATTTGCATTGCTTTACCAACGTCGATTTTTTTGTTGTTAATGAAATACTCGCATTTTTAATCTTTACTTGAAAGTGGGGTTTGGTTCCTAGTAATTTATCATTGATAGTCTATTTCCTTCGGAATCAAGTTATAAAATATAAAATACCGAAAACTATAAATTAGAGAACTGTTTAATGACAGCTAAAAATGGTTTGTGTTGACTGGTACAAATTATGTCTCGTGTCTATGGGCTTATTTGGCGCCATTTTTCTATACATGTTTGACAGTTTGTAGATTAGTGGGGTATCCAGTTGCCTTTCGGAGCACATAGCCCTGTCCGTATACGTTACTGGCTTTAGCCCTGAGTCGCCGTACAAATATGTAAAAGCGAGTTTTTCTTACATTTCCTTCACTCCATGATGGTAAACCTGCATTGGGTGTAAAGTTCGCTTGAAATGACCGAGCTTGGAGATGCTATTTAAAATTTATAGTAATGTGTACCTATGTTTATCTAGATTGTTTGTTTATATTTTCTTCATAGGTAAGCTACTCTATATTAAAAGGCACAAAGCCCCTCGGGTTCATCTTAATTTTATAAAAACAGAATTAAGTTGTCATAGACGAGGAAAGCTTCATGTAATCAGAATAAAACTGTCTATCTAGTATCTTTTTAATCTCTTTTCCTCACGTCAGAAAACATGCAAACCATTTCATAATTATCGAGTAAAGATAACACAACAGTTCTCGATCTGTTACACACGTTATGAGGCAACAATCACATTTATTACAAACGACAAACAAACACTATCTCAGTAATTCCCAGTTACTTAATAATGATTCAGCATTAGGATAGAATATCTTCGATTATAATGATGTCATCAATCTTGGTGGTAAATACAAGTTATATTGTCATGTTGATTGATAGTCACTGATTACAGGAGTTACGAAATATGAATACCTAGAATAACTATGAACAATAAATCTCCGCATTGTTAGCAAAGGTTTTTTCTGTGTTCGCCCTTTGAACCTGCTTTGAACACTTATGAACTTACGTTCGACACGTGTTTGAGAAAATTCTCCAAACAAAATTTTCTTAAGGAAGATTTCTTCTTTTTCATTTTTGTAGTAAGACCAGTAGAGCTTTAAGTTCAGGTAAAGACTATATAAGTAAATACGCAACTAAGTATCTGAAGCCTTATAATAAATGATCGAACTGTAAAGTTGTGGAACGGAAAGTGCAATCAGACCATAGATTGCCTTACCAAATCAATTCGCCTATTATGTGCAGAGTGGTATATTCTATAATAAATGGACGTATCAAAATCGCTGGATTTATATTCGAAACCGAATCAATTTATCCAGTAACATGGACTACTTAATTGGGATGCGGAGGTCGAAAGGTAGTTGCTTTATATTGTAAAACTAGCTTCTGTCAGCGGTTTTACCCGCATCCCGTGGGAACCTCTGCACGAACCCGGATAAAAAGTAGCCTATAGCCTTCCTCGATAAATGGGCTATCTAACACCGAAAGAATTGTTCAAATCGGAAAAGTAGTTCCTGAGATTAGCGCGTTCAAACAAACAAACAAACTCTTCAGCTTTATAATAATAGTATAGATATTGATATCCCGGCACGTGCAGTGAGATTGCAATACGGTCAGTACTCAACAGCCTAGTTTCCCAAGTCAATGGGGTAGGCGGATGATAGCGGCTTCATGACCTCAGGGTACTTTCTACTTGTATCGATTAAACTTTCTACAGGATTAACATTTCAGATTCAGAGATACAAAGGATTAAATGCGGTCTGATGTTACACAATGCAATTTGGGCTTCGAAGTTTGTATTTAATTATGCTTGTTATGCATTATTTTATGTATATCCTTGTGATGTAATCAGGTAGTGTAATATTAGTTTTCCAGTTAGTAGAAAAGCTGCTTTTCATAGAATGAACGTAATATGCGAAGCTGTGGACTTAAGTTGCTACATTGATAGTAATAAAATAGTAAGTAGGTACGTAAGCGATGCATAAAAGAGAAGTAATGTTTTCCTGCAATTAAGTCAATCGCCTTAACATAGTTATTAAGAGCAGTGGGACAAGGATGTGCGAAGGATGCGCCAAAAAAAGTCATAATTTGTTCATATTTACAGCAAGGCAACGAAATGAAAATTTTCAAGCCTCAAGGGCCCACTGAAAAATAATTTTGGATTCATCAAGAATTTCCCCCGGGCGGAAGTTCCGAAAATTCTTGTACTATTTAGAAACTAAAGAAGGTATTAATATTTTCTTAACCCAAGGAGTTCCCTCAGACCACCGTAGATGATCACAACAAACTTAATGATTAGGAATAAGTAGTCAAATCAAATGCCAATCACACAAATTATACAGTAATTAACTAATAGAATACACCTAAATGCGTGAAATAACAAGAAGACACTAAAGGCAGTTAATGAAAATCATTATCGAACAAAAATGTGTGTCAGCAGCAGAATTTTAATGACAGCGTACCATCGACAACACCTCGCGTCAAGATTTATTAGAGAGGCATCTTTTACGTCATCAGTCCAATCTAGCGACATGATTTATTGCGATTCAACACCCTACATGGCTATGGACTATGCCTACTATAAATCTAAACGTACCGTGTCTGTGCATTAAAATTTAACCGAAAACAATACACCGGTTCGCACCTTTTTTGCTCAATTTCAGGATTTGATTTGATCAAATATATTCATATAGATTCGATTTGGAAGACAATTGAATGTGTTGTATTATTTTTTGGGAGGTGATAATTTGTAACTAAGTCTATTTTAATGATCCAAAACATGGTCAGTACCTCAGTATGTCAAGTAAATCACTTGTTTGTGAAATGATAGACAGCAGTCGCTACTGGAAGTCAAAAGCTAAAAAATCTGACAACCGATCTTGGCAAATGCCAATCGGATTGCCCATACGCCTGGGTTTTCTAGTCGATGCATTCAGTTACACTGGGAGATGACTCGAACATACTTTAAGCTGTACTTAAAAGCCAGGCATATTGTAAATACGCGCTGCAAAGTTGTTGTAACAAAGGCAAAAGTAATTTCCTATACAATTAATTAGAATTAACGCAAGCAAAGCCACAGGTAAAGCCAATCTCCGTTTTATACAAAGATAAAGTTAACAAGTTGCTCTAATCATTAATCTAAGAAATATTGTTCTCTCAGTTCAAAGGTGAATTGTGCTCCTCTAATAAATAACATTGACCCATAGGTCAAAATAATTCAATACATTCTCTTTGAAAAACGGGAATACAACGGGCATAGACACTTCGACAATCGCTTCGAATAGTTTTATTTGATTAATTAACAGATTATGCGACTGTTCTTGGGGAGAAAGAAGATGAATGCGGCTTCGACCATTAAGTAGAAGTTGTCCCAGCATTAATTTAGTTAGGAATAGAACCTTTACAGTACACATAAGCTTTTACGACATCAAAAGCTAGGGATGCTAGGGACTTTAGTGATTTTATAATTAAACTCAAAAGTTTAGGAAACAAGGATTAAATAGATAATAAGTTTTTATTCTACTTGCTTATTGTATTTAATTCCTCTAATGATATTCTATAACCGCACAAAATCGCAAAGCTTAAAAGCTTCTCATCCTACGCTAAGAAAATATTCAATCTTTATCTTCAAAGTTTGCGTTTCTTTACACATTGTAACGTTCTTATTATAGCATCTTACATACTAGTATTTGTTTGGATAACTCATCCTAAGATTGTAGTAGACAGTAAATTTTATTCATCCCATAAAATATAACAACGGCTACCAAACCCTTTATAAAATGTACGTAGCGCGGTATAATTAAAATATCGTGGAACGTTATCGCTTTATTTTACCATTTCGCGACACTTGAGACGAGTTTTGTTTACAACTGCTTATTAGGAATAACAACGGCTCCTTTAAACCTACGCAATACGTCTCGTGTTTACTATGGCTTGATCATATAATGCTTCTCAATCTATGTAATTAGCGCATATTTAAGCCGTTTATCAATATCGTTAGGACGTAGCGTTTTCAATAACGAAGAATACAAATACGTGTGGATACACGGCGCAAAGACAATCGCGTACAGAAGACGGCGCGTTATCTCCAGTTTTATCTGGGGAACGTGACCCCGCTATCTGGCGAGCACGCCGCCGCCGCCCGCCCATCTCACTCCGACAGTTCTTCTCGAAGCCCAACGCAAATAAATATCGCCCGAGTATTTTACGAAAGCCATTAATTTAGAAATGCCGATCTGTCGTACGATTGTTTATGATCATGGAGTCGGACCACCTTGTCCGTGTTATTAATTGATTGTGCGATAAGCTTTGCAGTTAGCGATTACACGGTTGGATTTTCTTTCCTTAAAAATTACAGGGTGTGTATTATTTCGGTTGGATATTGCAACAGGAACTTGGGTTTAAAAATAAACGAAGTGGCAGTGGCGGCGAAGTGCCGCGTGGTCACCGGACATGGGTGCACGAGGGGCCTGGCATGACGCGTGCTCGCCAGGGGCCGCACATCGTTTGTTCGTCACTTGAGCCCGTAACTACTGCGCAAACGTTCCTCCACAACGATATTCAACAAGTCGTTGACAACCCCGCACCACCTGTTGCGAGCCAAACAAACATCGCCACTCAGAAAATCTTAGGAGGATAACGTTAAGATGTTTATGTTTCCCTATTGTTGTAACGGGTGTGAAGGCACTAAACCTAATCAGAATCGAATTTGAATGCCTTGATCAAAGTCATAGGTACCAAGTTTTAATTTTGAACATTTTTATTTGTAGGTCTCTCTTCATTAAAAAAATAAGTATGTAAGTATTTTATGTACTTATCTACTTACATTTTTATGCATAGGTATATCTATGTGCAATATATGTGTCTATTACATCGAAAAGTCAGAATAAAACTTCGCAAAACAGGAAACTTTATTTTTATTTGAGACTTTTGTGTAGGTTTCCATTACGGAGTGAAACTGAGTCGTTCAGGGTATCACAGCTCACTGCTTCTGACTGAGCACGATTATAATATTAAATATCTCTCTTGGGTCACTGACTGGCTTTCTTGGAATTTAAGAAGGACTTGAGTGACACGTACAGACACATTATACAGCTCTGACAAACATTACCTAGGCCTAAACCCGCTTGAAATTAAATTTTTATGGTAATACCTCTTCTGCCTCAACCTACTTGAAGGGACCGTTTAAATGTGAGTTTATAGCTAAATGAAAATTGTCTTTGGTACCATGTGTAGGAAATGAACGGAAATAGTTCTTAGATATTATTATATGTGAGATGTAATACATGTCGGCTCTGTTTGAAGTGAACGAGTTACGTCATGTGACGATCGCAAACTACGAAGTCGAATTTGTTAAGTTTAGCCGATATCAAAAACAAAGGTCGGAGGTCGTTCATATTGTTAGTAATTTCAACTAAACTTGAATGGCGATTGTTATTAATGTTAGTTTATTTTGAATGGCTGCATTATCGTTATATTTGTGTACACTCATTGTTCAGACTTCATGGTCATATCCTCTTTTCTATTTTTATTTTTCTTCCTGCCATGACGGGTTTCGTTTTTGTTTTACACTTCTCTTTGGAAAAGTCAAAAAATTGGTATCGCCCGCGGTTCGTCGCGCGATAAAAATAAGAAAACCCCATAAAAGCCTCGCTAGAAGTGCTGTTCGTTAGTGCCTCGTTCACCCGGACTCGTGAAAGGACAATACAAAGCAAGTGCGGAGAAAGTGTCCCGCTGGCCGGCCGGCATTCGAGCGCCCCGTCGTCGGCAGACGCCTTCCTGTCCACTTCCCTGTTTCCCAGGTAAGTTTGCCTTTTTCACCTACATTGAGGGTTACGGGGTTTCAACGGGGACTTCAACGGAGATTGCAGTAACGCCAGCAATTTCTCCAGCGAGGCCCATCCATTCTTCTTTTGGTGCCTCCTGTGAGGAAGAATTTCCTCACAAAATCTCGTAAACACTAATATTTCTTAGTAATATTTTCTCAAAATAATATTTCCTATCGAGTTTTCGATCTGTTCCACTCGCAAAACTTCTTATACCAAAGAGTATTGTTGCTGCATTCGCCGTTGATCTCTTATAAGTAGTTCGTAGTGACAGTTGTGCTCGAAGGATTTTATTTTAACTATAAACCAATCAGTTAACTTTTTCTTTCTTCATTCAGTAGTCTCTGAGCAAGATGGAAGTAGAATTGAAATCTTTGATTAAAGAACGCGAGTATGCGTTCAAAAACATGCAAATTATTTACGACTTAGTTAAAAGTTGCCAAGAAAATAAAGCAAAAATATCTACTTTCAAGGCCAGATATAAGTCAATAGAAAAAATTCGCGATACTTATGTTGAAGTCTGTAAAGAAATTGATAAAATACAATTAAAAATTAATCCGAAGTTCGTAATTGATAATCTCGTTTTGGTGTCGTTTGACGAGTTATATTACGCGGCCGTTGAGTTTGCCGATTCGCTTGACTCTAGTTCGTGTGCGCCACTAGCAGTAGCATTTGGTACACAATCATCGATTGCTGCTGTAAAGCTACCTAAGTTGCAAATTCCAAAATTCGATGGCCAGATTGAAAACTGGCAGACGTTTAAAGATAGCTACGAGCCATTAGTGCATAATAACGCCTCGTTATCCGATATAGAAAAATTTCACTATCTAATACCATGTTTGTCCGGCAGTGCGTTGTCGCTCACGAAAGGCGTTCCGATTACATCAGCGAATTACGCTGTCGTATATAACGCGCTCATCGATAGGTTCGACAGCAAGCGCATTCTCGCGACAACTTATTTAGAGAAATTATTTAAATTATCCCCAATTCAAAAACCATCGTTATCGAATCTATCCGAGTTAACCAATACACTGTATGAAAGTGTCAATGCACTTCGTGCTCTAAATATTAATGATTTAAGTGAATTTATTTTATTTTACATTGCGTCTCGACCTCTTGACTTTGACACTAGGCGAAGGTTCGAGTTAGAGAATAAGGACGAACTTCCCACGTTCAATAAGTTTCTGGCGTATTTACAAAATTATGTAAAAGTTCTGGAAGTAAGTCAGCCACCCGCGTTAGCTTGCTCTTCCAATTTTAATAAATTTAACGTTCGAACTAATAAGGTCGAAAATCATGATCGTCCGCGAACGTCATTAATTTCCTTAAATATTAAGCAACCTAACTCAAATAATACCAAGTCAGACCAGATAATATGCGTTTGTTGCAATGAAAGTCATTCTGTGTACCGTTGCGGAAAGATGCATTCAATGTCGGTTGATCAACGCAGAACATTAGTTAAAGATTTGCGTCTGTGTACTAACTGTTTGCGTCCTGGTCACGATAATGATAACTGCAAATCAAAGTTGTCTTGCTTCATTTGTAACGAGAGACATAATACACTGCTGCATATTGAACGTCAAAGTATAGAAACACAGGCGGGTGATTCAAAGGTGACTGTGAGAGCGGGTTCAAGCACCACGCTTACCTGCTCATCTACGACAGCTGAACCGTTCAAGAGTACAAAGATCTTAGGTACTGCTGTAGTGCGCTTGCGTCACTCAGATGGTTCTATGCAGTATGCTCGTGCGCTCATCGACAGCGGGTCGATGGATTCGTTGATCACAAATGAGTGCGCACGCAGATTAGGTTTGCGGATTAAAAAATGCAACTTAACCATGTCTGGGCTTGGTCAAAAATTCGTTAATATCAAGGGTCACACTGTTGGTTCGATAATACCTCGGTTGAGTGAGTCACCACAGTTTGACATCTCGTTAGTAGTTTTACCAAACATTGCGGGAATGATGCCTTCGTCATCGCTGCCGATGTACGTCAAGGATCATTTCGCACACTTAGATCTCGCCGACTGCGATTTCTATAAATCGGGTCCGATCGATCTTTTATTAGGAGTTGAGTGTTTTGACCAGATATATACTGGCTCTCGTTGCACTCCCGGTACCGGGTTACCCTGCGCGTTATCGAGTGTATTCGGCTGGGTGATAACAGGTCAGTTTCTTCATAACACGACAACTCATACACCAGATCAATCCGTTACGTCACTCGTCGCGTCATCTAGTACGCTCGACGATACCGTTCAACGGTTCTGGGAGTCTGAGGAGCCGTCGAAATGTAAAATTTCCGGCCCTGAAGATGAAGTTCACGAAGTTTGTGAACAAAAATCCGGTACATATCGTACTCCGGAGGATAGGTATGTAGTTCCTTTGATGTTAAAGGATGATGCCCCTTCCCTTGGCGATTCTTATCGCCACGCTTTAAATCGATTTCTCAACCTAGAGAAACAGTTATGCACTCAACCTGAGTTAAAAACGGAATATCAGGATTCCATGGAGCAGTACAAAGACTTGGGACATATGCAGCCTATTGACACTTTGTCTGCTGATCGGTACCTTATTCCACATCACTGCATCGTGCGTCCAGAAAAATCTACGACACGACTGCGTGTAGTCTTCGACGCCAGTAGTCGAGCTACAAATAATTACTCGCTGAATAATATTGTTCATGTAGGAACTAACCTTCAAATCGATATAGTCGATTTAGTTCCAAAGTTTCGCCTTCATAAAATAGTTCTTGCTGCTGATGTTTCTCCTGCTTGTAACATTTACAGGCAGATTCTGATCAGGCCTGAAGAGAGGTGCGGTCAACATATTTTATGGCGAGACAATCTTACCGAAGCTCTCGTAGAATATGAGCTCAACATAGTAACTAGTTCGCTTAATTTATCTTGGGATGATGCTATTTCGCAACATTTAGGCAAACAATGGCATTTGCCTGCCGCGAATTTATTCAGTTTGAAAAGTATAATCTTACCGCGGCTAGTCATACCTCCTGATCTTATTGGTATCTACTTAGTAGGATTTTGCGACGGTTCGTTAAAAGAATATGCATGCTGCGTTTATTTATGCGTTGTTACATGTACGAATTTTACTGTAACGCATCTATTTATAGGAAAGCCTAGAATGGCTCCTTTAAAGCCGTCAACAGTGAATAGGCTCGAACTAAGCGCTGCGGTGCTTCTAGCGCGTGTGCTATCTCACATGTATAATCTGTTAAAGGATAAAACTCCTATTCAAACTAATTGTGCTCATTCTTATAGCAGCACTACGCTCTCCGGGATTAATACTGATCCTCATTCACAAAAAATGCATGTAGCTAATCGTGAAATCGTTACCACGGAGAACTTACATTCTCGTCAAGTTCAAGATGTAATTGCAACTTTAATTTCTAGACATTCCAATTTTATAAAACTTCAAAGAACCTTAGCGTCGTGGTTTCGTATTATATCGAATTTTAAACGTCCCAAACGAAATTGGGACACTTTTCCTCTTTCTCTCATTGAACTTAATAAGTTATTGATAACTTTGGTTAAGTATACTCAAAGTCAATATATGACAACAGAATTCAATCAAGTGTACGATAAGCAACAATAAAAATATAATAAATAATAAAATAATAAAATAATAATAAAATAAATCTTTATTTTTCTCTTCAGTTACAGTGTTAAGTACATTACAATACAGGTTGCTTTTGTAAGAGAATGGTGTCTGTTTAAGGTTACCCCTGTGCTACAGATCACCATTTATCCTTTTGAATGTTATACAGCACATTTTGTAAGGAGAGAGGCAAATAAAAATCCTAAATACAACTATATCTATTATCATAATGCCTGTATCACAAATAATTTATCATAAAATAGGAAAAAGCTAACGAACATATTATTATTATTATTGCACATAAACATTTAGATATATAACCCAAAACTTAACATATATTTTAAGGTTTCTTCCACTTAAAAATACACATTATCAAAGAATAAATAATAATAACACACATTTATTAACTTAATATTAAGAATCACTTTTCTGTGGGAATAATTACATACACAAATATGCACATACTACATACGAAGGTGAACTTCTAATTTATAGTTTATAGTTTATAGTTTATGTTTCAATGTTCCAAATCTATTCAAAACTTTCCACCGTTTATAGATGAGGAAGGTTTGTTGCGAGTGGGGGGACGCATTGATGAGGTTAATTTACTCACATCTTCGTTTCACCCTCTTCTTTTACCTAAGTTAAGTCCACTATCTCGAATGATAGTTGAACATTTTAATTTAAAATATTTTCACTGCGGTCGTCCTAGAACCTTGCGAGCGTTAGTTCAACATAACTTCTGGATAATCAGATTTGTTTCTCGTCGCGTTATGTGTTATTATGTTCTAACCGCTTGTCGTGAAAATTTCTTAGGCGCGAATAAATGTCTCAAAGAGTTCGTTAATGAACTTTATAAAAATAAATCTGCTATAGTATACGATGGCTTAGCTTGTCATCAAATCGTCTTTTGGCGAGCTTGGCAACGTGATTATCGTCACACACTTCAACAAAAGAACAAATGGTTTCAAACCGCGTCTAATTTAAGAGTTAACGATTTCGTTAACGAACCAAATTTTCCACCTTTGCTCTGGAGATTGACTCATGAAGAACAAGTGCACCCAGGTGCTGATAATATTGTTGGAGTTTTTCCTCTCCGAACTGCTAATGGCAAGATGCTTCGACGACCTAGCGTCAAGGTCTGCCCTTTGCCAAATAATTAGATATTCTACTAGATATAACTTGAGCAATATCGATTTCAGTACTTTATATCGTATTGCTCATTCTTAGAAGCTAAGTTTTAGTTTAATATATATTTTTCGAGCATAGCTTTCGTTGCGTTCGACTTATCCGTGAAACCCATGTGGCTTTCAAGTGGGGGGAAATGTTCAGACTTCATGGTCATATCCTCTTTTCTATTTTTATTTTTCTTCCTGCCATGACGGGTTTCGTTTTTGTTTTACACTTCTCTTTGGAAAAGTCAAAAAATTGGTATCGCCCGCGGTTCGTCGCGCGATAAAAATAAGAAAACCCCATAAAAGCCTCGCTAGAAGTGCTGTTCGTTAGTGCCTCGTTCACCCGGACTCGTGAAAGGACAATACAAAGCAAGTGCGGAGAAAGTGTCCCGCTGGCCGGCCGGCATTCGAGCGCCCCGTCGTCGGCAGACGCCTTCCTGTCCACTTCCCTGTTTCCCAGGTAAGTTTGCCTTTTTCACCTACATTGAGGGTTACGGGGTTTCAACGGGGACTTCAACGGAGATTGCAGTAACGCCAGCAATTTCTCCAGCGAGGCCCATCCACTCATTATATATGTGGGATTTTCGTGCTACATTGGCTACTTTAAAATAATTGGGTATTTTGTTTGTTTAGGGAGATAGGCTATTATTTGTTCTCTTTGTGAGTATTTCGTGGAATAAATGGAACTTTTATTTATTTTAATAAATAAACCATTTCAATAATGGACCTATTTCTAAGTCTAATAAGGAAAACAATTATAACCTTAGGATAACCTGCCAAGTTACACCTACTATACTGCGTGGGTACTTAATTTCTTTTCTTCTTAAATAAGAAGATATACGTGATTTCAGGAGAAACACCTACAAACACTGTATCTGAATAAAACATCACCCTTAGGTAATGCTAGTCTATGCTTTCTACACTAATATAATAAAGTGGGATATTTTTCCGTTTGTTTTAAAGGCTCCAAAACTACTGAATAGATTTGAAAAATGCTTTCACTGTCAGGAAGCCAGACTCTTCGCGAGTAACACAGACTCTATTATATAGTGCCCACGTGGCGGGAGCGAAACCGCGGAAATGCAGATAGTAAGTTACAAACTAAGGATAAAATAACATTATGAATTTCAATAAAGACGTTGAAATAATCAAAAGACATTTAAATGAGCTTATTGCGGACCGCGAATTATGTCTGTCTACGACGATAGGACAACCCTAAACAAGGAAATCCGCTTAAAAACTACTGGAAAACTTCTCTTTGTCTTCGTTACTTCTACCGAACCTTTAGGAAAATAAACCTTCTGTAGACAATGTCTGTAATTCATGTGCTTGGTTGAGTTGTTTGCCTTAATTCTTAGAAAGTAAGTACTGCTAACATAAAGGGCACCACTCTGTCTTATAGTAGAGATAATAGATGTTTTTTAAACTTTTTTGCCACAGGAAATTAAATAGATTGAATATGTAATGCTGTAATCTTTCGGCTCTATGCAATCCTTAATTCGATGTAATCAATTAATCACAAAATAAGTTTAATATTTTCCTTTTCCGTACTAAACTTTGAATTTGTTAGAAGGTCAAAGTCAAAGTCAAAGTCTTTTATTTGCCAGAATGTAGGTGTACAGAGTATGTTCTTAAATCTAAAGTGGCCCATTTACATTCTACCATTACATACGGTATGCAAATATTTGTTATAAAGTTTATTAAGGACTCCCGTAAATGTTGATACACATTAGTTAAAAATTAATGTCAAAGTTAGTACAATTATCAAACATGTCAAACAATTATATTAAATAAACAAATACATAATTATGTCAAAGATTTAACTAAAATTACAATACAAAGTCATTGATTAATACCAATAAACTTATATATTATGTCCCCAAAGTTTTCTCATTAAAACACAAACAAACAAATACGTAGTTCTCTATACATACCTATATAGCTTATACGTACGTCCAATGTTACCTATGCGTACAATACTTGCTAGAAGGCATATAGTACCTACAATGATTGGCCTACCTACATAAAATTATATTCATGTTTTTAAAAAGCTGCAATTCACGTAAATTCAGTAAATATTCTTGATTCAACATTCTTTGATGCATACGTTACCGACTTTTTAAATATGTTTTACCATTAATAAATTATGTTAAACATACATACGCCCATGTTTATATTTAACTAGTGTGTTAACATACGTGTTTCACGTTATAATTAATTGTAAAAGGTATTTATTCATTAACGATTAATTAATTAAGTGAACCATTCAATTCAGGTAAAGTTATAATGTTTACATTGCTAAGTATTTGGAGACAGACGTTTTGGTGGTAGGTAACACTACTATGAGCTTAAAAGCTTTTCATAAGTTTCAAATGGTAAAATCTTGTACCTCGTATTTTCAGGACACTGTTAGTTGTCCTGTCAGATTCTCAGTGAACATTAAAACCAAAATGCGAGACCAGATTAATTTTTCAGCACATGGAAACAGTATTGTCTTACTGTAGGCTTTTACTCTAATCCATTATTTATTTTTCTTTTATACGACACTTTAATGCTTTTCACCTTTGTGCCCATATACGTTGGTATTTAAACTGTCTCGTGCCTACTCAAATACTTACTCTTACTTCGTTTTTTTTAGGACTGAGGGATTATTTTGTGTAATGAAATTAGATAGCATCATGGATTTTTTTTGCGAGCAACAATGGTCTTAACCTTTTCAGAAAAGTTCAGAAGAGTGTTAGTATTTAAGTATTTGCGCGGAATTTTCCTGTCCATGTGGGGGTATCAATATGTGTTATAACTTTAGTAGGTATCCATAACTGTAGTAAATACTTATTTGAAATAATAATATTTTACTTATAACATAGAGCTAACTTAACAGGTGCGCACTTAAGTTCAATTAAGTATCGTGAAATAGCTTTTACATTTTATTATTGCCGTAGAGCCAAGCGCAATCGTGTTCGGAATTGTATGAACGACTACTTATTTCCTCCATTTACATTACCAGGGCTATAAAGTAAACGCGAAGCTTTCATTGTATCTGCAGACAAATGGCAACAGATTAAATAGCAAGATTAAACTTTTTATAGCCGCAAAAAGTTTGTTTGTTTTCCGTTATTTATTGAGGATTAAAGTCGAAGGTTAAAGATTTAATGAATGAGTTCTCACAGGCAATTTTTTGTTACACTACTTTTGTTTTAATGTAAATAGTTTGAGTAGTTAGGATAGTGTTGACAATTGGATTCTTATAAGAGTCTATTATGCTCTAAGTTCTCGTGGAGGTCGACAGTGCACACTTACCCTTCGTTTTCCCTTCGGCTTTTCCGCCGACTGACTGTGATTTCTCTTCTTCATGTTCCCAGCTTTTAATTCCCTCATGATTCAACTAGCATTTTACTCTACGATTGTGCAAATTACTTTCACTTAATAACACTATAGTGTCTCCAATACACATCCTTATCAAACGTTTCAATTTGTTCGTCTGTTTAGATAAACGTCACAAACACTAAACATTATAGCAAATCCAAGTGGAAACGAGAAATCCGGTGTTATCACTGAGCGTAGTTTTTCAGAATGTTGTGAAAATGCGTGTGCGTAGTTTCCCGCGCGGGTGGCGAGCGGTGTCGCGCGGCGGAGCGGTGAGGCGGTGAGGCGTCGCGCCACGCTTCCAACTTCACGCAGAGTGGGATCCTCCGCGGTCGCTCCCGCCTCCGGGCTCCGCTCGCCACGCGGCCGCGTCCCGCCGCCCACTCGCCCCGCACAACCGTCAAACAGATAAGTAAACACAAAATTCTTTGAGAGATAACGAAGCAGTTAACCCCTCATCAGAACTCACCCCTAATTAAAACATACGATAACACGCCGCTTTAATGAAGATTACACCGTTATGAGATTATAATTGAGCCAGGAATTTCAAAATTTAAGATGTATTGCTGTCATCATAAAACCATGGAATTATAGAGTCGCAGCTAGGAATCACTTTAATTTACTTATCTCTCACATTTCAAGTCACTATTGCATCTATAACTTACTATGTAAATAGAGTTATAATTTAATTTGCTAGTCTAGTATAATTTGCTAGAGTGTACCCTATATACAAGTGAATTAGCGAATTTAAATGTTAATTGTTAGTAATGAAAGTAAGGCTCACTACACCTCGGCAGTTGAGTGTCGCATGCGCCGCGCTCGCGAACAGCTAATGATTCCACTGCAAGATTGCAATAAACGTCGGCTCGCATCTACATCGCATACAAATTATCCAAGCTCTTAGCGCGTAAAGTTGAAAAGTCATTTTATGGGTATTTACTATTTACTTGCGTGCATTTAGCGCGATGAGCAAACTGTGCTATCTTTGACACAAAGGTCAAATAGCATTGACGAAACATTACGGAAATACAGTTGAATTCATTACAAGAATGAGGATGAAAGAAAAAGAATTGCTCATATTTCTCATTTTAGCGCTGAAAGCCTATGGATATTGTGATGTCAGCTCTGACGCAAAGCTCGGCAGATTGAGTGGTATCTACGTCAAATACGCATTCAGTGTTAAAATATTTGTATCTCAGTATTTAACACATTTTCATTAGCATTTAGGTAGGTGGGTATGTGAGGCGCAGAATCATGATAAGGGCCAGATAATGTATTAAATGCGTAGCGAGTTTTAATATGAAAAGTTTTTGGAAAGCTCGCCACAAAATGGATAAGTTAGTCTTTGGGTCAGATTTATTTTTTTCTTCCTCACGTGTCGGGAGAGCCACTATCCGCGACCGGGTAAAAAGTAGTCTAAGTATGTCGTTTCTCAGGCTCTAGCTTCACTATCTGTTAGAGCTGATAGGGTTAATCTGGCATTTATGATGAAAGAGGCAAGGATTTTTTTGCGGTGAACACACGAGTAAAAGTTAAATAATAATGAAAATACTGGTGAACAATTTTGGGACAGAGATCGAACATTTTGTTAAATTCTAGATACTCACTTCACAAATTGTGAAATAATTATTTTAATTATTGCGGTAATGAACCTTGGTCATACTCAATCAATTTGCAGTGAACGAGCGAAGCGAATTTTCCAACGTTACGCTCACATGAAGGTTTTACAAAATGTTATTTTTACGTTTGACCTATTTCATTTCGGTATGCAATAGTTGTCACGTACACAAAACCGATTGATAAGCTTTACAGACATCGGAAATAGGTATATTTGATCGTGAAAAAATCTAATAAGGTCACACAGGTTTCGTAGTCATTTCTTGTTAAGAGTTCATAAACCATTAACGAAGTACAACTTTTTCATTATGTTTTGAGAAAAATAACTTTTTAATTATTACTTAATTATCCTGGAGAAATTAACTAATATTAAAGTTTGTTATAAATCCATGCAGATTAACCTATAAATGAAAAGTAATGAAACATTCAGGTAAAGTAATCCGATTTTCCTAGAAGAGACGACTCCGAAGTCTAAGTTCTTTGATCAAAGTCAAATTCAAAAGTTTCCTGCTCTTATGAAAATTGAAACAAAAAGTGGGTCTATGGACAAGTATCTATTTGGAATAAAGGACGTAGCTATTTCCATAATGCATTCGTATGAAATGGGTAAATTCAAATCAATTTTAACACTTACACTAAAGAATTTTGATTGGATTCACACTTCGAAGATGTCTGCCATAAGCCCGCAGATTTTAAATTAAACTAAGTAATAGGAATATTTGCAGTATAATAGTGTGTAGTATTTTGTCCTAATGAGATGGTTGTGCGTTATTCTGCGCATATCTGTTTCATTTCAACGGATGGTTTACTTGTATAAACTTGGCGGTCGAGTCTATTCCGCGTAGTGCTGGCCTGCTGGGATCCTGCTAAATGTTTACATTATGCAGTTCGCATGCATCCCTACGCCAGAATTCAATAGCTATACGCGCCAATTACATTCGACAAATGAGTTGTAGGAGATATTTATTAACAGTTTTGTACCCTAGAAATATTTTCTCACACCAAGCCATTTACACGTATTTAAAATATTGCAGTGGAAATAATATCAAAGACGAGTCGAGATACCAAGCGAGGTATAATCAATCTTTGGCTGCAGACTTTTATAGGCGCAAGAATTACGAATAACTATTCGTTTGAATACATAGCCTCCCTGTAGAGCTATTTAATCAATTATGCAATGGGCAGTTAGCTGTCATTTGTTAGAATTACTTACTGTAAACGGCGCGTACAATGCATTTTTGATCATAAATCGAATGAATAGGCACTGCGGCAGGCCACCGCCAGCACCTACTGGCTAGGTCCGACTGCCAATGACTGCGAACGAATCGATGCTGAGTATTTATCATCATAATGACGAGTTATGTCGAGCATTTGTGTCAGACACCGCTATTATAACAGAGTCCCGCGTTCCTGAACAAATGGAAATTACGGTCAATGGTGACATCAAAAATGAAATTGATTTTCATTTACATTTACATAATAAGAGATGTTGATTGGTAATATAATATACCTACTAATGAATGGCGATATTTATAGGAATTCCCAATTAGTATCGTTTATTGTATTTCTCGAATTGACACACGAAATATTCCAGAGATAATATTTCAGTAAATTAATATCATTTATCAACTGGTTACTACAATGATCGATGTATTTTTGTTGAATGTATAAAATAACAAACCCATGGGAAAAATGTATTCTGTACTCGCTTCTATTTTTTAAGTTTCTTTCATGAGTGAACACGACTTATTTTGTCCTGAAGCGATTTGATTTTAAGCACAGTATTTTATGATGAAAGCCAAGGGCGGATCCAGCTTCAGCGCCAGGGGGGGGTCACACAGTCGTGTCAAGTCACAAAAATATTATATTGTAGCGTATACTTCTTTTAATATTAAAAGTAGTAGTATAAATACAATAAGCGCGATCGTAGCCAGCTCGAAATTTTTAAGAATGTTAAGAAAAGTGTTTTCATGTAGAAAATGGCCCGAACAGAGTGAGCGCAATTTCTCGTATTTACACTACACACACGTGCCAAACAAAAAAGGGCGAGCGAAGCGAGCGCGAAAATTTTTGTTCAGGTCGAGGACTAAGGTTAAAAAAGTGTTTTTATGTAGAAAATGGCCCGAACAGAGTGAGCGCAATTTCTCGTATTTACACTACACACACGTGCCAAACAAAAAAGGGCGAGCGAAGCGAGCGCGAAAATTTTTGTTCAGGTCGAGGACTAAGGTTAAAAAAGTGTTTTTATGTAGAAAATGGTCCGAGCTGAGCGAACGCGATTTCTTGGACATAATCACAGATGCGAAATTGAAAAACGCGCGAGAGAAACGACCGCGAAAATTTTTTTCAGTTCGAGGTCTAAAAGTAGATGAAAACGCTTTCTTGCTGTATAACAGATATACAGCACAAATACAAGAAAGCGCGATCATAGCAAGCGCGAGAATTTTTTCAGGTTGAAGACTAAACGTTTGAAAAGTATTGTGTACGCAGAAAAGGCCGCGTACGTTTTTTATTGCAGCAACAGTAAAACATTTTCTGTGAAACCTTCAATTGTCTTACTATTGGTAAGGGTTCATGAGATCAGGGCCGTCTCTAGCTCATGTAGCGCCTGGGTGCAATCATCACCCAAGCGCTACCTATGTATCTATTGAAAGATTTTGAGTACATATTGATCGAAGCATAAAGTACTTCGATCAATATGTACTACTCAAAATCAAAGAATATAAATAAGAACGTTCGAACGAAAGTCACTTTTTTGGTAGGTAAAGGACTTAAAAAAATGTTTCCAAATCATTGTAGGCTCAAACTTTTGGCCTGATTTAAGTTATGAAAGTCGAGACAGGACAACGTAATTGCAAAAATTTGCGCGAGCGAAGCGAGCGCGCCAATTTTTTAATTTTGGGACACAAAACAAAAAGTTCATAAGTTTTAAAAAGCGCTGTAAAGTAACAAGCAGTCGGAAGCACAAACTGATTTTTTTTTGAGGACTCCATTAATATTTTTTTTGCTATATTTGACTTATGAAGTTATCAAGGTAAGGTATATATAATATTGCGCAAGCGAAGCGAGCGCGAAATTATATATTTTGAGCCTATGACACAAAAGCACCTGATTAAATACATTGCAAAGCAACATAGCCGCGAGCGCAGCGAGCGCGAACTTTTTTAAATTATTTGTTTGAAGACTCACAAATCAGACTGGGAATTACGTACAAATAAAAAGGAACCGTGATTAGAGCGAGTGCCATTTGTGTTCGTTGATTCGGTGCGTCAATAAAAATTATAAACAATCAGAAATACAGTACAGACACAGTCATTTACTCGCGAGCGTAGCGAGCTAGAATTTTTTCACTTAGTTAGAGGATGTTAAAAGTTAAAAATAACCAAAATGATCAATCCAACAAAGCGAAGGCGACTTTTTTGTCAGTATCATGATACAATGTGGAACTTCCTTATCGAACGGGTGTAATTTCTTCGAAGTTTCCTGGTGGTGGGGCGTCCCGCGGCGCCCCTGATATCGGTACGCCCGGGTTATTCGCACACCCTGCACCATAGGTTAAGACGGCCCTGCATGAGATACAGCATGTAATGTAGACAACGCGGACAGTGGATTCTTAGTAACAGGGTCCCACATCCTTTTGGGTACGGATAAAGAGTAAATAAAGAATAGAGAGCGAGCGTTGCGAGCACGAATTCTTCAGCAAAACTACTCTACCTGTAACTATGTAGGTATCTACCTATTCACTCGGAATAAAAATTATCTTATACTTATAACAAAAACATAAAACATCGTGTTTAACCATTTCAATTATTGGTCCGCTTAGGTCCTGAACCTGGCCCAGGGGGGGGTCATGACCTTGTGACCTACCCCCTGGATCCGCCGTTGATGAAAGCAAATATAATTCTGTGATTCTTGGTAGCAAGACACTCATTTTGTTTGAATAGAGGTAGAATGTTGAATATTGAATTGTAAAATAATATGAATTCTCTAAAATAAAGCTTTATTTTATAAGCAGTTTAATATTATGTAACTCAATTCTCACCTAAGTGGTCTAAAACAATACCGATAATTGTCAACTAAAAGGAATTCTCATAAATAAAATAAGGAGGTACAAGGTTATGTTCTAATGTCTACCCAACAAATATTTGTATTTAATAGAAAATAACTTTTTACAATAACTTAATAATAAATATATATACAACATACAACTAACTTATTACCTAATATATACACTTACTATAAATAAAAATATTTAAAAAATTATAAAAAATATTTTATTTGTAAATAAAAATTTCATCATAAAAAAAAAGAAAATTAATTTTCCACGAACTGACTGGTAGGCGTGAGGATAAGGATTTGTCAACCGATTCGTTCTCTTCACATAGATACTCAGCTGAAAAATCAAGTTTAGCTACTTGCTTACACATTAGCAACCCAGTCAGGTCGAGTTATAAAACCAGCTATTAATGAATCCAAGGCGAGACACCTACACCTACATTTCATAGAAATTGTAAGTGATGAATTAATGTCACTTTAATTACAGTCGTTCAGTATTACAAACTAATTTACATGGCTTGGCGATGCATCGTGACACTGCGTTTAGATAGTTTCCCACAAACCTTAACGACGCGAGGAACTTCGTGGCACAAATTAAAATATTACGGTGCATCTGTTAAGTATGCATTGCACTGCCTAGTAAAATGGCTGCTACATAAGTTCAAGTACGTTGAACAAGGCTTGCTTTCGGCGATTATTCAAACTGATTTATGCGAGTACGTAGTAAGAAAGCAGATTACAAGTGTAACAATGCGACTTGGGCTGTTTTATTGTGTTTGAATGATAGTTTCTACGTGTTGATCGTTCAGATGCGCCGCTTGCTATTAGAATTCGAGTACATCGTGGCTTTGTTTAGTATGTGTCGGTATGTCCACCACGTTGTTTCCATATCATTTTATAAGGAATGGGTCAACCTCTGAGCAGTAAATTAATCAACTTTTGGAAGTGAGTCGTAAACTTGCGAATAATAAATGAGTTAACGGTTGCATCAGAATTAAAGCAACATTTGTTAAATAATTCCGTGTCTCTGACGCATAGCAACTTAGCATTTAAGCTTTGATTATTTTAACGTTATCCGGATTTTTAAGAATGAATACCTACCTACTTTCATGCAGCTGGTTCATGGGATACAATGTTTCATAAATTAGGTACAAAGAGTTAATTAACTGTGCATTTCCCTCAAAATCATAGAGCGTGAAGATAAAACTTTTTACTTTGTGGTGATCGAAAAAAAAACTAACTTTAGGATGACAATGTAGTTGTACTTATATATGCCAGTTATTTACCATTCCTGCAGGTGCTAGATATTCTAAACATCGTAACTATAACAGTACTAGTGTCATGTGTTTATCGTTAACGCAGTATGTCGTTGATTGTTATAATTATGCAGCCTTTGTCGTCCAACGTGGCAATAGAAATTTGTGACCATGATATAGTACATAACATACTTTGATTTTGTAAACAGTCTGGATTATAAAAAGATTGGTGAGGTGAATATTATAATCCTAACTGATGGCACCGTGTGAAAGAAGGTGAGATCAACATAACATACATTTTTAGGTTAACTCAAAAACTACAGACCAGATCGTGATACCTACTACTTACTGATCTTCATATGAGACCTCCGCCAGTAGATAATTGGTTAAAAAAAACATTTTTTCTTGTTATGTGTGTGTAAGTGTTCTTAATATGGAAATTCTTTTACGAGCCGATGGTAAGGCGACTTTTCAATGGCGCCACATACATAGGTCTTGAATTGTGATGGTAATGAGATGCTAATTACTTATCACGGTGCGTAAAAGTAGTAAGGTAAACGCGGGTGAAGTCGTCATGCCCCAATAGTCGTCAATTAATCTTAAAACTTTTATTATTATTTTCTACTGAACTTAAAATGGGCCGGTTTATATATCAACATATTCTTGATAATATATTGCACAATTGAAATAACAATACGGGGTTTTAACAGTCACGGCTTCTAAGATATGTTATTTCAAACGTGTGTGCCCTAACAAAATCGTTTTTTCGTGAAGTTCAGCTGTCAAAAGTGAAACTCAGCACTTGGTTTTGTGTTTTGATTTACATAACTCCAGTGGGGTCTGTGGTATGTTTCTTTGTTTAATTAGATAGTTAAGTTTATTTGCTAGCGATGTAATATGCAATTTGGAATACTTTTAACATAGAAGATATATTTTTTTAATGTGACATCTATTGGTACTTCAAAACTCCCATTTGACCCAAAACCCGTCAATTTTACAATTATTATGACGACTACTGGGACATGCTCAAAAGTTGCACCTAAACTCGTCATAATGAGGATATTTTGTGTTTTACACTACAAAATGCGAATAAATAGCTAATATCGGGACTTTTACAAAATTGATAACTGTCTAGAACAAACATATTTAAGGTTAAGACTACATTTGTTCATAAAACTGCGTTTCTTTTAAGCTTTTTCTTAGCGGTAAATTTTACTCTGCTGGTTCTAGATGCACGTTCACAGTCATGTTATTCGATTCAATTAATATGTTTCTTAATGGTTAAATCCCCTGTTTTCTATAAGTATGCACTTTCTACGAGTGTTTTTTCAGGTATATATTGGCCGCTGTAGGCCTCCGCCATTTGATTAAGATCTACCGCTTTGGGTACAAGAAGGTCTAGCACTAGCCTTTGTTTCTACTACGCTTGGATTACAATTTGTGGCAAACAAAAATTGACTGTTCTTACACTATGCTTTTTAGGGTTCCGTAGCCAAAATGGCAAAAACGGAACCCTTATAGTTTCGTCATGTCCGTCTGTCCGTCTGTCCGTCTGTCCGTCTGTCACAGCCGATTTACTCGGAAACTATAAGTACTACAGTGATGAAATTTGATGGGAATATGTGTTGTATGAACCGCTACAAAAATATGACATATAGTAAAAAAAGAATTGGGGGTGGGGCCCCCCATACATGTAACTGAGGGATGAAATTTTTTTTTTCGATGTACATACCCGTGTGGGATATCAATGGAAAGGTCTTTTAAAATGATATAAAGTTTTCTAAAAAACATTTTTCTTAAAGTGAACGGTTTTTGAGATATCAGCTCTCAAAGTCGTAAAAAGTATGTCCCCCCCCCTCTATTTTTATAACTACGGGGTATAAAATTCTAAAAAAAATAGAGGTGATGCATGCTAATTAACTCTTTCAACGATTTTTGGTTTGATCAAAGTATCTCTTATAGTTTTTGAGATAGGTTGATTTAACTGTAATTTACGGAACCCTTCGTGCACGAGTCCGACTCGCACTTGGCCGGTTTTTGTTCGAAATAACTGCATTCGTCACGCGTATTGTACCGCGTCTTCCTAACGTGCCTTAATAGCGCCTGTATAAAAATTATGTCATTCAACTAGTTTTGACGCAATAATATTAAAATCAGTTTTAAAACTAAGATGACACAGCTTCCATCGCTGTCACTTCTTTGCTTGTCGTATTCGATATTGATGGGTAAAGAGTAATCTAAAGTAAGATTTTTTTATTTAAAATTGTCTGTATTTAGTGATTGCATGATCGTAATTTTAATAGCAAATCATGACTGAAAGAAACTACAAGCAAAAGGGCCTTTTAAAAGTCATAAAAGCTGTAAATCAAGGGCCCACACACAACATCAGATGCAGCAAAAAAATTTGAAACGCCCTTTTAAGACAACTTTAATGAAATGGTGACACAAAACCGACGATTATCCCTGTAGATATACTATAGAACAATCCCCGGTTCAACCCAAGGACCAACCAAAGGACAATCCCCGGTTCTGTGCTAAAGTATTGCTAACTATGGAGGAAAACTACTTGGGCTATTGCGTTGCGAGGGATGTTAGTGGATTAGGATATAGGAAACTATAGGAACTATGGCACCTGGAAAAAAAGTCGTGGTGGCCTGGTGGGCCAAGAATCAACCTCTCAAGTATGAGGGCGCGGGTTCGATTCCAGGTCAGGCAAGTACCAACGCAACTTTTCTAAGTTTGTATGTACTTTTTAAGTATATCCTGCAGTGACACCAATGACTGTGTTTCGGATGGCACGTTAAACTGTAGGTCCCGGCTATCCTTGAACATCCTTGGCAGTCGTTACGGGTAGTCAAAAGCCAGTAAGTCTCACACCAGTCTAACCAAGGGGTATTGGGTTGCCTGGTAACTGGGTTGAGGAGGTTAGATAGGCAGTCGCTTCTTGTAAAGTACTGGTACTCAGCTGAATCCGGTTAGACTGGAAGCCGACCCCAACATAGTTGGGAAAAAAGGCTCGGAGGATGATGATGATGAGGAACTATGGCACCTGCCGATGACAATGTATAAAATACATGTTAAAATGACAGGTGGAGACTCGCCACCTCACTTACTGGGCCCCCGGGAATCAGTTGCTAAATCGCAACAAGAGGGCAACAGGTACATGAGCGGCTGAAAGGTGAGGATACCTCGGCGGACTTTAAACGCAGATCACGCGCTCCCTGTGGGTCCAGCATCACCGGCCCACGCACTCACACAAGGCACCTACCCTCCGAGCAGGGCTGCTAACCCTGCTCTAGCGACTCCACTCTGGTCGGCCAATGAAGGCAAGCCAAGAGGCGGGAGACCTTCACTCCGGCAGGCCGGAGATGGGGGACAGTATACTCTCCCCGGAGCACTCGGATATATAGCCCCGCGGGGTCGCTACTCCCCGTCATCCACCTCAGATGCCCTGTGGGGCTTATTAGATATTATTATTATTGAGTTTGAACGGTTAGTTGTACCTAATCATATTTTTTTTATTATTGATACCTTTAAGACAGTAGACAGTTTAAACTGTCTATAGAGATTTTTGAATGGTACTTAGCATGCGCTAAGCAGTTCAGAAGTTTTGATGAATGACAACCTTACCTATATATCTAATTATTTCGCGGAAAGCTATATAAATGAATGTGGCTTTTATTTTTTGTGCATACTAATTATTTTATTTCACAATTTAAATATTTTAAAAGTAATTATTTTACTCGTGCTACATATGCACATGACTGCATCGTTATTATGATTAAAAAATATAACATACTAGCTTCTGCCAGCGGTTTCACCCGCATCCCGTGGGAACTACTTCCCGTACCGGGATAAAAAGAAGCCTATAGCTTCCTCGATAAATGGGCTATCAAACACTGAAAGAAATATTCAAATCGGACCAGTAGTTCCTGAGATTAGCGCGTTCAAACAAACAAACTCTTCAGCTTTATAATATCAGTATAGATATTTAATACATACACTGGTTTTGAGATTCCAAGCGTTTGGTAGATAGGAATATAAATTAAAATGCAACCATGTATCTGTTTTATTGAATACCTGCTCTTCTAACAGATTATGACCTGCTATTCTAAATAGGAATTTGGTTTTTTATCTATCTACCTATCTAATTTTTCAAAAGCACAAGTTTGCTTAACAAATTCAAGCACAAAAAAAATGTACATAACTTGAACCTTATGTTCAAGAGCAGAGAGTTTACATTAGCATTAAAAGTTGACGAGTACTGGGATAATTTGACGAGTATCCGTACAAATCAGACGACTATTGGTACAAATCGCCCTTTTTTTACTTTTGCCTTAATAAGTATATAAACCCATCAAAAAGATTAAAAAAACATTAGTTAATTAGAATAATGAATAAATACTCTATCACGTTATGCAAAAATTTTCATTTTCTATTGAATATTTAACACACAGTAGCGCTTCAAAGTCAGTGATTTCCGAAATCCGACGACTATTGGTACGTTTACCTTACTAAAGCTATAAACTCGCACTAAACAGCTTTATATGGAAAGTAGATCAATGGCAAAGTGCACGTGCAGTTTAGAGCTAAAGAGAATTTACATTACATAATGTATAACAGGTACACATACATCGGTTAGCGTACACACAACTCGGTTTACATATTCAAAACTTCTCCAATTTTCCCGACTTTCTGGTTTGAAACATTGTCCTCATACAAAACTCGTGATATAGAGGATACTTTTAGTCCTACATGGTGTTTAAATAGTCGGTCCTAATAGTAAAACCTTTTACATAGAAACAATAGTGAGTAATTAATTCTTATCGGTTGGGCTACAGGTCTACTGACCTAACCAGCCCAATTAGTGTCAGTGTTTTGAAAAACACCTAACGGCCTCTGACCTATTTATAATAACGACTGGTACCAAGGATAACTCACACTAGGTAAGTACGTAATTTTAAAAATTATTATCAATCTTACTCTGGGCTAAAAATCCATTAGACACAGAAGATTTGTTACCGCCAATAACTTTCTATGTAGAAAGGTAGCCCCTTTACCTGAATTCGCTCCACTTTTCATCTTCCGAATTTCTTTGTTTCCATTTATATGATCATTTATTACTGAGTACCTAATTAGGAACAACAATAGTTTAATTTGCAGTTACGGAGAAATGCCAACTAGTGTGCCAACTTCGTTCTTGCTTCAACTGCAAATTAGCGCATTCAAGAATTAGAAATTAGTAAAGTTAGCAGGTATTCTTATACAATTACATTTCTTACAGCCTTGATGAATTCATAACAATTTGGAGCTGCTATCTGTGCTTTTTCTTACCGGTAACTATACATAGTATAAAATCCTTTGGACTGAGACGTAGCTATACATAGGTTACTCCTAGGAAAACCGCAACTTGAAGGGTTCTATCACAGCGACCACAGCTGAATGGAAATATCACAAATCTGGTGTCTCCATAATAAACCTACAGAAGCGCTCGGAGGTATCCTGCAGCATCAAGTAGGTAAATAATGGTAATTAGATTCCAAAGCATCGGCGGTGTGAATACTCAAGTGGCGGCCGATCGTTTGGCCCGCAATGTAGGTCGGCTCCGTCACGCACGCACGCCTGTAATTGCCTCCATATCTTCACTCTTCACTCACATCGACACGGTCTGTTACTATTGTTCGGCATCCCTTTATTTACTTCACACTTGGAGACTAGCCACTAGAATGCTAGTAGGCTTTCTCGCCTAAGTACTCAGGGATGCGTTCTTGCCACCACAGTCTAACAAGATACACTTGTCACAATAGCGGTATTTGTTTCAGTAGGTAAGCTTTCGGAAAAACAATGGTTCGTGGAGTCTTGTTCGGATTTCTGCTCTTACTTTCCTTTCCTTTCATATTTAATTTATAGTTAACTAAACATAGTTAAAGTTAGATAGCTTTTAGTTTGTGTGTTCGAAATACAAAACAGTTGGTTTTGTTTTATCCATTGGTTAATTTTGTTGGCGTGAAATCCGAACAGAAAGTCAGAATAAGGATAAAGTTTAGATAACTTAATCTGATGTCCAGTATCAAACTACTCCTTTGTTTAACTTTTGCTGAAGCGACGAACAAAACAAATGACTACGTACTTTCCAGGAAAGCTTCATTTCACTATCTGTCATATTATTTACTTTTTCTAAATTATGTTTATTATTTTTCCTTATATGTTGTCAAGTAGGTACTTAGCAAGTTACTTAATATTGTAATAAAACAGCAGGTAACTAGGGAAGTCACACCCGATACTCAGGAAGCTATTAGTGTGAAGTAAATATACGGAATGTCAAACAAATGTGCTATTAACTTAAGATATACTTAACAGTTGCCAAGCAGATAAAATGTTTGGTAATTGCCCCCTTGGCTAATGTCTCGGCAAAAGTTTTAATATCATTCATTAACCCAATACTTAGGTACGTTAGCAAAACCGCCATTAAGTTAGGACACTATCTTGAACAGATACGATTAAAATAAAAAGATACCATTAGGATAAGCTTTTAAAACTTAAGAAGAGAAAATATGGTACATTACCTATTTTCTAGCCAAGTATTTGCCGACCGTCCGGAATCAGGGAATCCCAAATGATAACAAAAAAAACGGTTATAATAATTGCAAACCAGAAAAACCCAGAGATAAAAAAGTTAAAAATAAACTACTTAATGAAAACATAGACAAATAATATCCATGTTATTTTTAAAACAAAACAAGAATACAGTTTGGAGATGGAACAGATTACGGATAATCAAAACAGACTGTTAGAGTTACAGACAGCCCCTCATTGTTAGATGTAGGTCACGCATAGAATTCGGCAATTGCTACATACATACATACATACGTGGGCCGGTACCACAGCCGCAGCTAAAATCCAACCTGAATTATCCGAAAGACTAGATAATCGACAATAAATATACTTTAAAACTGCTAGCGGCGATTTCCACTCAGTTCCCATTTCTCATAGAGTTTAAAAGTTTATTTAGCACTCGGAAATCGAGTGTTTATTGTTATATATTTAAATATTTACTGAAACGTTGTTTCTCGACAAACATTATTCTTTGGAGCACTAAACAAGTGAACAGTAATGTGGTTCACTAGGACAATGTGTTATTGTTTAGCTGGATTTATAAAGTACCAGAAAACCGAATGCAAATAAATACTTAGTATCATCTCTATAAAGACGCCTTTAGGGTGAGGTTAATGAACTTTCCCGCCAATAAAGGGGATGGCGCCCTTGCGGCTTTGTTTTGTTGCCCCGAGCGGACCATTACTAGACAAAACCATATGAAACTGGAGAGCTACTGTTTATACCTCGAGTACGATATGAGGTCAACAACTTTATTGTATACGATAATACACTAAAGGATTGAAGATGAAATAAATATAATAAGAATATGTTACATCTTCAAAGAAACGATAATAGACCATAGGCTAGATGATATCTATTTATAGTTTTATAGTAATGATGTTTAAATCACACCACATCCACCTTCTGACTAGTGTCCATCTCTCGCTTAGTCTATGTTTTCTATACAGCAACACAGACTTCAGAACCGGCTGGAACCCAAAGAAACGAACAAATATTGTTATTACATGATTAAGATTATACATGGATCGCGGCCATTTGCGTTCAGCCTCCTGCTATCTAAATGTTCCGTAAGGATGTGCTCTTCGTGGTACCACTCTAATCGGCAAACTATTATTGCAAGGGCAATAATAGCTGGCTAGGCTAGCTTTAGCACATAATCCTATAAAATACTAACATTATAAATGCGAAAGCTTTTAAGAATCTTTGTGTTGGCTTGCTCAGTGATAAGCTACGTCTTGAAGGGGAAAAGGGGAGGATATTGTCTCAGGTGAAATGTGGAAAACAATTAATTGTACATAATAAATTCATTCTTAAACATTATAGGCCTGGTCCTGGCCATAAATAATGAAATATTATTGTCCCAAATAAGCTGGGGCTATAAATTAATTTAGGGTAAGTTACGACGGCTTAGGGTAGGTATGAAATGAACAATTGCAAATTGTAGAATTTGGCAGAACTAATGGTGTTATAGCATAGTTAATACTTGCTGTTGTTAAGACTGCTTTGTATATGTAAGTTTTGAAGTTAACAAAGACATTGTTTTCGCACTACCGAGGTCATTAATTCAACCTTTCCAGCCTAACGTTAATATCCGATACCGATAAGTGACACTCATGCCGCAGATATCCGGAACTCGCGCACATAATTAAGTAAAGTATAATTAGCACTTTATCTGTTTTGGCACTATGACGCAAATGATGACAAAAATAATTTCCAACCATATTTGGACCGGATTATGATATTTATCGTAGTGGTTGATTATTGTGCGACCACACACGAAGATCTCAACGAAGGCATTGTCGTACACAACGCTTCTTGGCAAGTGCGTTGAGGAAAAGAAATAAGGAAAAGTTACTGGCCAGATAGGCATGCTAAGAAAGGGTTTTGAGAGAATTGAAAAGGTAACATTTTATTCCTTGATTTACGTCAATTCTTTTTTTTCATATTGGCACAGATATTGGACTGAGTAGTTTACATTTATAGTAGAAGACCGCGCCGCACAATTTATTTATTAGCCTTTCAGTATGGTGATTTCAATGTTGACTAAACTCTATTGCCTGTATTATAAATAGGTGACGGTAGATTATTATAAAAACAAAGTTCAATGTCTAATAGAAGTATGAGGTATCTAGAAAATTGAAATGCCTATAAATAAGGCGAAAGCGGCTTTTTATGAAAATTCAATAAGAGTGATTTGTGTGCAGCATTAGGCAAGGGGAAAATTAGTAAGATACTAATTACTTATAGTCATTACCAAAAACCGGAGTAGGTATAGCGAATACATAATTAAGTAATTCACTAATTAAAATAATAAACTTTTATCTCCCTAAATCAACAAGTGATTTGTAAACGAACAACTTTAATGAACACATTATGTAATTAACATTCAATTAAGCATACCTATCACAAAACGTGTTACTGTATAATTAAGTTCGTATGCGACTGTCTGACCCAAATGCTCATTATTACGTACGACAAACATACGCTAGCAAACATTGCGTGATGGACGACATTATCAACAGATTTAGTCTTAAGATCACTTAATATCTGCACATATTGACACCAATATGTGACCTACAACTAATTGAATACTTGTATCAATAATATCATGTTATATGCGTGTTGATAGCAGACTGTCTTGCGGACGGCTCCGGAAAACGCGTGCCATTACAAAATTCACTCCCTGATGATAACATGTGACATAAATTCAGTATCGCTTTGCTCGAAGTTCATAGAACTTACGCTAGGTGGCTAAGGGCAGGGTCACATGACTGGCGACAGCGATAAGCACGCGGAAATGCGACGTGTCTGGTGGAAAATCACCTATGTACAAATTACCAGTATAGATTAGGTTACTAAATGTTCAGTGGAAAGATGCAAATTATGTACGAATAGTACGTAGAATGTTGGACTCAGTTCCTTGGCTCTTGTAATTTGATTTGATTTGATTTCATTCTACAAATGGATGTCGCTCTGTAAATTGTATTAAAAGTCTGTCAGACAGTAGGATGAAATATCTGATTGTCAAAAATAGAGCTAAGTTAGTAAATAAATGTTGGAGCCTTTTATTTACTTTCCACATAGATGACGAAAATTTTGAAAAACTACCCGTTTTCAATAAAGTGTGTTGTTAAAAATCGGGAAAGATTTTCATTTGGTTGCTGGGAATGTCGTTGGTTTACCTGCTTCTGCTTGTTGGTTGTTTTATGCATTCTGTATTATTTGATTAAATTAATTCGATTTAAAACAATTTTATTCATCCTTTCCCGCTATAAAACCGCTTCCGCTATCACTTCCACCTCATCCTAACAATAAGTACAAGTTTATTTACTCCACACAATACGAACATGAGTCAATCTGGAAAGTCATTACGTTATCATTAGTAGATGCGTGTCTTGGAGAAATGGATGCGCCCGCGCTCCTACATCGAGGACAACACTACTTCTTATCAAACGACTGCCAACAGAAGACCGTATGCTGTAATCAATATACATTTTTGAACTTAGGTAAGTATGTATGTAAATATGCTTCCTCTTTGTCATAGTGGAAGGAAGTGGTTTGTTCCCACTAGTTCTACTGCTTAGTTCTACCGTAGAACTAATGGGAACTTTTTTTCCCACTAGTTCTACTATATGAGATGTAACAAAATAGTAGAACTAGTGGGAATTATGGTTTTTATTGGTATTCCCACTAGTTCCACTGAACATTGACAGTAGAACTAATGGGACATAATTTTGTTCTACTAGACAGAAGAAGTACAGTCGACGGCCGATAGTTGTGATTTTTTTCAGAGCTCAATATCGATAGCAGTCAGAATAACTTAGATTTTTTTCATGAATTTCAACAAAAATCAAATGTTTTTCTTTAGAAAAGTACTAGGACAGCAGAAATGAAGAGGAGCTAGTAAATCTTTTTTGTAATCATTAAATTATACAAAATACTACATTAATTTTGTATAATTTAATGTAGTATTGAAAATGAATATCAATATCTGATTTTTAAACAACACCACAGAGGTGTTATAAAATTAGATGAACAAAAGGATTAACTAGCTCCTCTTTATTTCTGCTGCCCTAGTACTTTTATAAAGAAAAACATTTGATTTTTGCTGAAAGTTGTGAAAAAAATCTAAGTTTTTCTGACTGCTATCGATTTTGAGCTCTGAAAAAAATCACAACTACAGATTACCGGACACGGCGAGATGTCCCAGGCCGTCGACTGTACTTCTTCTGTCTAGTAGAACAAAATGTCCCATTAGTTCTACTGCCAATGTTCAGTGGAACTAGTGGGAGTACCAATAAAAACCATAATTCCCACTAGTTCTACTATTTTGTTACATCTCATATAGTAGAACTAGTGGGAAAAAAAGTTCCCATTAGTTCTACGGTAGAACTAAGCAGTAGAACTAGTGGGAACAAACCTTTTGTGGCAAGCAGTGTAGCTATGCGCAAGACTGCTATACTTTGGTAGAGAAATAATTTTGTGTTTGATTTTTAAAAGTGGAATAGTTTGAAAATTACTGCTCTGTTTACTATATAAAATACTTCCAACTTATGTTCTTTGTACTTCCAACTTATTAGTTGATTATAATGTTAGAAATTGCTTACCGTCGCTTGTCGTTTACTTAGATACCTACTTTTTAGGTTTAACAAAATATGAACAGAGAGTATTTTTTACACATCAAGATAGGTATTTGATAAATATAACTCTGCTGAGAAAACGATTGTTGTGTGTTTTTCGACAGGTAAGGATAAGTTTTTACATCACATCGCTGATGGATAAGAGTATTTTTTCCACTTCACTGAAAAATGTGAAAAGCTGGGAGGAAAACGTCTTACACAGCGGGCATTTATTTTCGATGTTACTAAAGATATCAAGTCATTGGAAATGAAAAACGTTAGTAAATCTTAGATCAATTCCAAAAGCAATGCTAAGTGTGTAATTACAACTATTCCGGTATAAATAACTTACGGACTCAGACCAGACGCGACTACAATAGAAACTGCATTGATAAGGAATAACATATTACACTCTATTTATATATAGTTGAATTTATGGCAGCACCGCCGTAAGTTGGCAAGACCTGCCTGGAGGCGAAATGTAGGTAACTGCAACAAATTACCATAGGGTAGGATAGGGAGACGAGAGCCGGCGAGATTCTTTGCTGAATATAATCGTAAGTTCAGTAATCGTGTGCTTGGATCTGTGCGGACAAGGCGCTGTCGTCGCGGATTCGATTTATCGTCGCGTCGGCACAACGCGCGTCGTTGTGTGGTTCCGCCTCTTTACTCGCAGCTCAGAGGCCGGCTGCCCTGCCAGGGCTATCTGCACGCGATATCGCAGCCTCCGCTAACGAACTCGTTCACTTGCCTATAAAATCTTATTGACACCTCTATTACTGCACATCTAGATTCAATTGTGTTCTCAGAACGAAGCTCTACGATATGAACACGAGTGACATTTTATCAGTTTGCTTGGTGTAAACGACTAATTAGGCAGTTATGTCTTTTGTCGTCGTTTGGTGTTATTGAACGCTGCGATCTATTTCCTTGTTTGTAAGTTTGTTGGCTATGTAATGTGTAACATGACTTCTGTATGGTCAACAAAAGATTTTGGTATGTAGCCAAGTATTAAGGAGTAAGATACTTTTAGCGTACGTGAGAGGTATTCATATTATTTCGTTAGGATGAAACTGGATTAGAATTGCCAGATGAATCTAAAATTGTGATGCTTACAACATGTAAACATGTGATTTTAATATTTACTTTTGGATAGCAAAGTCTTCTAAAAAGTAATCCACGAGGCACAGCCCTGGCGTAAGACTCGCAAATTAGTAGAGAAGATTGAATACATGAGGTGTCGGGTTACAGAGGCCGAGGGCCTTGGCCCAGCCTCCGACGGCTAGCTTACTATATGGAGCTTTATACTATCTCCCGACAATGTAGCGTATTATTAACTATCCGACAGCGTCCATTTATCGATTAACTGTTACTGTATCTAAGATGTATCTAATTTCTGAAGCGAGATTTCTATTTATATCCTGTTTGGAGTCATTATGTCCACCGTAGCAGATCTAAAATAAGAAATGCCTACGCTAGGTGTTAACAGGTTAGTTTGTAATTTAGTTTGACAGTAAATAATGTAAGGCATGAGTCACAAAACAGGATCATGCAAGCATCCAGTTTACCATAAATTGTTTAGCAACCATTCATCAGCTTTCAGTATTTCAAAACTTGAAATGTAGCGCCATTTATGGAATTGGTTTCGTGTACAGCCTGCAGTCTTTGTCTGCTGATCATCCTAAATAGATAGTGTAGATTTAATAGCATATATTATAGAGGTGTACACCGGCCGGCTACTGTTATCTAAGGACTAATCTCCTGGGAATGTATGCACAGGTGTAAATAATTTATACCTAGTGCACGCGAGTGCAATGAAGGCAAACAAAGTGCATACACTTCAAAACATAAAAAAGCAACATCGTTTGTTTTGTATGATTATATTATTGACAATATGCAAACCAATAAATCCCACCAGAATTGGATTGGGTTTTCTGGTTATTACTTTTGAATCTCTTTATAATTAAATGCAAATTGGAGTGCAGAGTTCTCTCATTAATAACCGCATTATGTTGATCAACCTTGCGCAGCGACTTTACGTAATATCTCCTAACTTTTGATCTAGACCAGTGGTTCTTAACCGGTGGTCCGCGGACCACTGGTGGTCCCTGGAGGCATTCCAAGTGGTCCGCGAAGCTTAGCTTCGCGACGCTTGCTATACGTTATCTAACTTAATTTTTATCGACTTATAATTGCGAGCGGGGGTTTTCGCATGGACGTCGGGTGTGTCGTACCTAGTCCCCCCCATTCATGAAAATGTATGTTTGGGCTACATTTTACGTAATTTTGGTTTTGAGTCTTAAAAAATCATTAAAATTTCGCGCTCGCTCCGCTCGCGTATTCAAAAACTGTATGCTGTTATTTTTGCATTTGTCAACAAACAAAAAGTTAAGTACGTTTGGGCTACATTTTACGTAATATTTGGTTGAAGTCCGATAAAATTTTAGCGCTTGCATCGCTCGCCTATTCAGAAACTATATGCCCTTATTTTTGCATTTGTCAACAAACAAAAAGTTAAGTACGTTTGGGCTACATTTTACGTATTTTTTGGTTTAAGTCCGATAAAAATTTCGCGCTCGCTTCGCTCGCGTATTTAGAAACTATATGCCCTTATTTTTGAATTTGTCAACAAACAAAAAGTTAAGTACGTGTGGGCTACATTTTACGTAATATTTGGTTTAAGTCCGATAAAAATTTCGCGCTCGCTTCGCTCGCACATTTGGAAACTACATAGGCAAGTTTTTCTTTATTTGCATTTGCTTACCTACACAACTGCCAACATGCGTTTAGCTTTGAGTTGACCCAAGCTGACCCAAAATTCATTTTTTTTTTTGGTAAATATTAAAGAAATGAGTACTAATTTAGGTAAACCGATGAGGTGGTCCCCGGCAAGACAACTTTGGTCAAAGTGGTCCCTCATGTCAAAAAGGTTAAGAACCACTGATCTAGACACAGAAGATAATGCCACAGGTGTTGCTAGCAGAATAACTGAATTAAATGTTCAAGTTTGAGCTTTAGAGGAACAATTTTATCTGAACTTTGCAACCAATAACCTACCATGTGCATACTCATTTGTTGAACCTTCCTGGCTGGCAATAATCGTTCGTGGTATTCTCATCTCCGCTCGCCATCGACGTATAAGATTGTAAGCGTATGGTAAATTAGCGAAAAATAATCGCAATGGCGATGTCGGCGCGTGCGATCGCCGACCGGGCCTTTTTCAACACCGCATCGCTGCATTCCTTGTAAGCGGCGCCTTAGAAGTGCTCACTTGGAGTATAATGGACTATGTATGCTGTATGCTGATGATGGGTAATTTATAAAGGAGTAATATGGCTGTGTTTGTTGAGACGTTGACTGCTCACGTACTTGAAATCGCAGGTTCTTGCGGTTCAGTCAAACGTGGGAGAGCTGATGGCTAAAGAAAATTGCGCATTAAGTATGTAATTTAACATTGCCAAGATATTTTAGATATGTCGTAGTTTATTGAAAATGCAACTACCTATCGAGGAAAACCATGTTATCAACTTCAACAGGTAACTTCATCACTCCTAGTTTTTAACTACCGCAATCAATAATGCAAACGCGATAGGCAGACGTATAACGCAACATCATCGTTAAATTGCTATATTTTTTTTTTATAAAACCACAAAAAAATATTCAACAAACATTACCAACCCATAAAATAATTGTTATGACTTGCCTGTCAACGGGTTAAAGGCGGCAACGGGCTAATTATCTGTCGCCATAATATGTGCGCAAGCGCCGCTGATAATCTTTAAACCCGTAGTGGTACAAACTGTTACGTAGGTGAAGCTGCCACCGTTGCTACCGTTCTAATCTCCACGATACCGGCTGTTTACGTAGTGAACGTTATATGGTAAACAATTGGCGCCCATAAAATACTGTCTATCAAAATATTTAACCACGAAATTGTAGGTACGTATAAGCTCTTACGTACATTGCTTATTTTTATTAAGTATTGCATAATTTTTGCTATGATTTTATTATTTTCTTACCTAATTGATCTGTTTATAATATTCCCTCAGGGTCAATGAAATATTTTGAAGTTTCAAGAACATCATTTCTTTGATTCCGTTATGAGACCCTAATGTTGCGAAACAATAAGGAAAAAGCTCCGGGCATCGTAAGAAAAATATTTAACTTTAATTTATGAATTTCCTTGACTGTAACTTTACTTTTATGCGTTAAATGTTTAACATTACCATTTATTTTATTTCAACGACAGTAACAAATACTTATTGCCCTTTTTATATTTGTCCTTTTGCATTCTTGGATATCATTTACGAACACGATATAAGTATTTACCATATCTACCAGAATAAAAAATGATCCTCTTTAACATGTAACTGCACTTTAAAATATGCGTGCTACAGTGATATTTAGCGACTGGCCGGACTTGGGAATTACAGAACATCAGGTGGCATATCTCTGACCTCGCCGAAAAAAAGTTCATAAGTCATCGCGACCGCTATCAATGGAGCACTGTGTAAATATCATAAGCGTTATGATACACTGCGCATCATGTGGCCCGGCTGCTGACCTGAACCGACCGCGTCTACACCACATTAAGAACACGAACAAGCTACCAACCATGATGTGCACAAAAAATACGCAAATCACTACTTACTACATACTATGTAGAGTATGTAGTCTCAGAATAGGGAGGTCGGCAAAATAGACCGGCATTTGTTTTCTTTTTGTTCCACATTACTTTAGCATCGAGCAAATTCCGCGGCTCGGCAAAGTTTACACATTTTTCATCGAAGATTTATATCTTAAATTGAATTTCAAAGTGATTGAGAGCCAAATAAAGATTTAAAGGAGGTCATTAAAGCGTGTCAACACGCAAGAACTTAAATAACAGTTACAGAAACAAAACGTAAATCAGTAAATGAATCTGTTTTGATAGACATAAATAACTTCGTCTTGGGTGTTAAAAAATGGCCAGTTGTTCGGCAGGAGGGATACTTCAATCACAACTTGAAGCATAGGATGGCTCTTTGAAGTGAGACAAAGCATTGTTTATTGGTATTGGTGTTGCGCCACTCCACGGAATATCAGCTCAGCGGAGAAGAATAGGTTAAAACCTAACGTATGTTCGTCATCGGCTTCGCTGGAAATTCGTAGAAAATAGTAGTTTCTATTTTTCAATTCTGGAGCGCGAACACTTTTCGTCGACAGTTTATTGTTATCTTGCGGGGCCAGATGGTGTTGGGTAAGATTTCATTTGTGCAATAAACTTAAGATTTACATTTTAGGAATGTATATCGAACCTTCTAGGTAGGTACTACCATGACGATCTTAGCTTAAATACTTGTTTCAAAACCAACGTCTTTCAGGTCAAATGCATCAACTATTCAAGCATAGCAAATTAAAGAATAATGAAGATGAGAGTATCAAATATCCATGAGACTACTCTCTTCCGCAATCTTCCAAGTGTATTATGTTCACAGACCAGTGTGGGTTACACGTACCGAACTATGGTAAGTACTGGCGCTCGTATTACAACCGCCATGTCTACGAATAGATCACCTTTGTTCCAGGGTGCTTAGATATTAGGTAACTTCCACCTGGTCTGGCAATTAATTTTATCATATCATAGGTAAGAATAGCAAGTAAAACCTAGTTCTAGCGTTTCTCATACCAACTGTTCTCATTTTGGTGTTGCTAGACTAGGTACCTATGTGCCACCTTAGTAGATAGATAGATGATGTTTTACCAGCAGTGTCAATATAGGACAAAGGAAAGGGGCTAAATAGTTAATTAATAAGAGAATATTTTTATTTCTCGGGTAACAATATCTTACATATAAAGCTGGCTTTGGGGAAATTGATTATATAACGCGAGAAAAGTAATGAATTGATGACTGTAGGAAAACGGAATTACGGGAAGTAATATTTAACGAATAACGATCATAAAAAATGATAATGATATCACTCCAATTTCCAGTAAAGTAGCACAAATATAAACAAAGATATAACAATGAAATAAACGCTATCAAAACAAAAGGCAATGATTATTACAATAATTTCTTAAAAATATTTGTTTATGTAAATGAAATGAACACGGATGTGACCGGCTGGCGCTTCAATACGCCTCGTAATATCCTGTCTGCGTCCAATACTACAGGGGAATCTGTAGTGCGATACACTCATATATCCTAATGTTTATAAAGCTTGTTATTTAAACAAATAAATCCAACGAGTGCTACCGTTTATCACTTTTTTTATTATTATTAACATAAACAATTGTTTCTCTGGGCTGTAACAGTATAAAATAGAAAAGGAAACATATATAACTTAAAATAAGACTTATAACTATTACTTTTACGAGGAAAAGTCTCCACCACTCGTGCATATTGTTGTCTATGGAGGCCCAGAGGCCAGTGAATACAACGGTCTCTATAGTGCACACTATAATCCAGAACACATGCCACACACGCACGTGCCGGAAACGTATCTTAAACTCCATCAGACAAAATATGTATATGAATGCGAGGAACACGTAGAATCCTCTCTTCACCGTACTCGCTTGAGGCACTATTAGAAACAATAACATTGCTTGGTAGTGAGAAAACAGAATTATAATCGCGAGGACCGGAAAAAAGTCTATGAAACACGCAATTGAGAGCAGCCGACTTATGAAAAATCCGTACCATCCCAGAAAATGTATAAAAGCTGCTGTAGCGTCCTGTGGTTCAAGACCTCGCATATAGGATCTAGGCACACGTCGCGGAATATCTGGCTCATCTTGAACTACTTCATCGCAGTACTTTCTTCTCGGCGGAGCTGATAGCCAAGTGGGTATAGACTCGGCATTTTCAACCATCTTCTCAGCCCACACCGCAAAAGACATCGGTCTCGGTGCTATCATCACAGGCGGTGGAACAATTTCAACTTTTTCTACATTATACTCAGTATTACGTCTTGGAGCTACTCTATCAATGATAGTTTTAGGTCTTTCATATTCCTCGTCACTGCTAAATTCTTGCAAACTAGTATTTTCTCTTTTAGGCGGCAAATAGTCCGAGCTAGTATCTGAGTCAGTTAAAACTTCATTATCGAAAAATCCAGAATTCATAACAACGGTACTTCTCGGAGAAAACTGTATTAAATCACTGTTAGTGTTACGATTTGACCTAATGTAAATCGAACTATCGGAAATAATAGAATCCTTTTTGGATACCGATTCGTAAATTGGTTCTTCGTTGACTGCATTTGTTTTGTCAGCTTCAGTTTCATCATTGTTGTTGGCATTATTCTCTTCTAGTAGTGGTTCAGACATTTTTCCCCAAGGGTATTTCCGTCCATTTAACTTTTCTCTTTCAAACCTTCTGTACATTGTGGCTGTGCTGGCCATTCGGAGAGACGACACGATAATGCTTACGGCTTGTACTGAAACTGATCAAAATAATCATTTATATAAAATATTACCTATACAGCTTTCTCAAATTATAAAGGCAAAATAAGATTACGCACAGGTCTTTTGGAGGTAAGTATAATTTTGTATTCATGAATAATCTTCTCCCTAGATACTGTTCCCAAATTCATATTTCAACTTAATTGTAGGTAGGTACTTAGAGTAAAGTGAAATGTTTACCTTTGTCGAAAGTCAAGTCAGAGTAGCGTCTCATCAAGTCAAGGATATTGACGACAGCATGTGGGGCGGAGTGGATGAAGGCCTGGAGAAACAGGTACAGCTCTACGGGTGATGGTGCACGAGCCAACTGAATAGCTTCCTGCGTTCTTTCTTTATCGTCACTCCGCGACGCACATACAGCTTCAACCCACCAAAATATAAGGTAGCAGTATCTATAAAAATATTTTGATATATTTGTCAGTATGGAGACATCAAAAGTTAACGACCTACAGTAAATAAATAATGTCCGGACGAATGTAATTTAATATCGGATCGTTGACTTCTGTTCCGGACTCCTGAGGGACCCGTGTGAATATGTTTTAACTGTTTGATTCCATCTATTTTGGGAAAATTTGATGCTCCTCATATCCTATTAAGTAAATTGATTTGATATAAAACTGAAATGTTACGGCATTTGTTTAATCTTATAAACAAAACAGTAGACAGTTAGAAGGGACCCATGACGACGGATCTAGGACTTATTATCATTCGGAATTCGGATGTTATTTTAAACTTGATTAACTTCAAGCCCCCCAATAATAAGAAGATTAGGTATTTCCTCCAATTGAAATAAATAGGTCAACGCGTCTTAGGTAATCCTTAATCATACTTTTTCAAAATTGATCTAAATAATTACCTTCCAATCGCAGCAATGGGAAAGAAAATAGCATTCACAAACTGCATAACGAGCCATCGTATATCATTCTTCTCTATGGTCACAGAAAATGCCGACAGGTCAGTCTGGAAGCCAGGCGGAGGCGACGCCAATGTGAATACTAACGATATCAGCGATGGTGACACGACGAGGATTGTGCAAAATACTCCTACTCTGTAAACAAGAGAAAACCAATTATTCAAATTGGAGAAACCTTGACTATCATTTGCATGTTGAATTTTTATGTAATTTGTGGTTAGGACGGTTTTCTGAAAAGGTAGGTATGGCAAGTACCTAGTACCCATAATGTGTCCAGTTAAAATGGGACGTGCTTTTGAAGTTCCTTACCATAGTGCCTACTTTAGTGGTTTAATTTCTAGAAGACATTAGCCAGGTATTGGTTTTGGAGCAGATAGGTAATCGCTAGGTAAAAATTGTTAAGAGGTGTCTCTCATTAATATCGGAACAGTTATCTCAGTACTTAAATGTGTGAAAATTCTAGGTACCTACATACTTGTCTTTGTATGCTTATGCACAGCGACGTCTAATCAAAGTAAATAGGTAAACATCAATTTAAAACGAGTCTAAAATGCTGGTTAGTAGCTACATACCCTTCACTGCCATTGGTGAAATGTTCGGTAATAAGTGTTAAATCATAGCAGATGAGGATAATGTAAAGTACGAGTCCTCCGCAGGAGGGCAGCACTCGATGCAACAGGAGTGCTTGCCAAGCCGGCAACTTCCATCCCAGAACCTCTCCTGACACTTCTTTGTCCAATTCACAAGTTACCATTTTGTACTACAGGTATTAGCAACTACAGGTATTATCTTTACTTAGCAACATTATCCAAAGGATATATTTATTTATTTCACTACACTCATGATGCCTTTTTCCCAGTAACTGCACTTTTCATAATTACGGTGTACGAAAGAAAGAAATTTAACTATTTTGCTTGAAACAATTGTACATAAAGCAATGTGTTGTGCCTATTCGTATTCCCCACGCCCATTGATAATGATAAGATAGCAAGGTTGACTCAAATAGATAACCGGTATGACACAGTTTCTAATAAACAGAAGTGAATTCTAATTTTTGTTCTTGTAATGACGAGGTGTTTATAGAACCTGGACACAGTTCTTTGCTCCAAATTGCAGAGGCTACCTAGAGAGTAACCTAGTTAATCTGTAGATATGAATGTTAGTCAACCTAATATATTTCTTTCTCGTTGACTCACAAATGGCTGAACGCATTTTGATGAGCAGTAAAAGCATATAATGTACATCAGACTTTTTATCCCGGAGCAGGAAGAAGTTCCGTCAGAAAGCAGGTGAAACCGCTGGCAATAGCTAGTTATGACTTAAAAAGGCGTTTGACAAATCAGCATAAACGAGATTTACAGAAGATTATTTAGCCAATTAATATTTTCCTGTATGAACAATAGGGCTCATTGTGAACAACTAAAAAAAAACAAGATGTATAATGTCAGTTTTTTAAAATGACATTGACAGATTGACTTGAATTTTAGTTTTTAGGTTATATTTGTTTGTAATCATTCAGAGTGGCAAAGTCTATAGATTTTATAGCTTAATCTTGTTTAATTAATTTTCCATAAATAGATTGTAATTGGCATTGAAAGACAAGATGTTGAGGAAAATTTTCTCAAGAACACTAGCTCTCCGTCCAAATTCGTTTGTGCGGTGTGGTGATAATGTTGATATCAATAGGCAAATACACTGTGGAGTTTGTTTAAGGCATCCTAGGTATACATCCAAGGCAAACAGCACCTCACCAGGTTTGGCCAGCAAGTACCAAGTGATTACAGATGCGAATCCTACGATTATAGAAAACACTGCTGAAGAGATATACATAGAAGACAAGTATCCTATACTCAGTGATGAATTTGATGGCATCAATTTAGAAAGTAAGTTATCTTCCACTTAAAAAAGCCTATAAATATAATAAATAAATAATAAAAACTAAACAATTTTTAAACATTTTAGGAGGTAAAACTGGTGTCTTTGATATAGAAGATCTTGTAGAAATTCTGCAAAGAGAAAACTCAAAAGACATATTTGTAGCTACAGTCCCTCAAGATATCCGCTATGTGGATCACATATGTGTTGTGAGTGGTCGGAACAACAGACATATCTTAGGAATAGCACAATTCGTCCGAAGGGTGTATAAGAAAAAGTCTTCTAAATCAGACCATTTACCTAGAATAGAAGGCAAAGACTCAGATGAGTGGATGGCACTAGATTTGGGTAAAAACATCAAAATTTTGAATTTCAAATACAATTATTGAGACAATGTTATAAAGATAGATTTCTAAATACTTTTTATATTTTCAGGTAACATTGCTTTACATATCTTCACAGATAAAGCAAGAAAAATGTATGACTTGGAGACTCTTTGGTCTGTTGGGCCGGAGTATGATAACCAGATAAATAAGAACAGTGAAGTTGTGGATATGTTTGAGAACTATAGTGATTACCTGAAGGATCTCAAACCTTTGGGATAAAAGATGTCAATAAATATGTATATGTAAATAGTTTTGTTAATAGATACCTAATCCAAAAATAATTGACGACTGTTTTAAGGCGAGGAAGTGGTCAACAATAATTCCATAACCGGCACGCGCATCTAAGGCGCCAAAAGGGGTCGGAGCGTCTGAGCGGGGCGAGGATAACAATACGCGCGCTAGCTTATAACTAAAAGTCGTAAGCGACAAAATGGTTTTGTAATTTTAATATTTAGAAATGATAATTTAATAAAAATTCCTACTACCATTTTAAAGAGTATGTATATACTCAACTACTAAAAAAGTTAAGAGGCTTAAATCGGTCCCGTTTGCCCATAATATGTGAATCTCTTTTTAAAAAGAGGTATGTTTGATATATTTTTCTCTGTTATAAAAGTTACCTAATCATGTTTCTACAACTAACAAAATAAGGCTTATATCATGAACTTTCAGGTAGCCAAGTTGTATTTTGATCCGTTTTGTATTTACTGAGAAAAATTGACATCCTTGGCGCCAAAAATTCCAATTCGTCCTCTTAATTAAAAACCCTTTAAAAGTCTCATATAAAATGTTTATTTCTGCTTAATTACATTAAAGATACATAAATGGATTGTATAATTCAATCACAATTCACAATCTAAATAATTATGAAATATTGAATCAAGTTTTATCATCAATTAAATAAAAACAAATATCCATAATATCTCAATTGGAATACGAAAATTTATTATCCATTATAATTGCTGTAATAATGTCTGTCTATCAAGTTCAATACTAATATAATTTGATATACAAAATAACAATTTGGCATAATTTATATAACTAGCTCAGAATTTTTAAATGCAGTAATATGACAATGTAAAATTATACAAAAGAACAGCGGTTGACTAAATACATTCATACCACATTCACAAGATCCTTAGTTCAGTCAAATGCAGTTGCACATACTAGTAAATCTAAGTATACACTAAGTAGCATAGTTTTTGAAAGCAACCTAACATTAGTGCTTTATGAGATAAAACTAACTATGTATAAGGATAAAATATATTGGAAGCCAATTAATACAGACTGTAACACATGTTTTTGTGTAGTATATTAGCAATTATAATAATAAAAAAAATGTTTGGACCACCAACAAGTCTTTCATTTTTGTGAATACATAATTATTAAATTTATGAGCATACAAAATAATAATGCACTGCCAATATAAAGCTTTGTGCACATACAAAATTAAATATATTATCATATTGTTCAATGTTATCTTTAAGACTTACAAAAGTTAATTATTAAAATGGTATAAAATACCAAACACTATTGATTTCACTACCTGCACCCTAATTGTGTATCATCAAATGTAAAGAAAAAACTTTCATTAGTCACTTTACAATATAATCATGTCAAATACAACCTATAATTATTTCACTTGAAGATACACTATTAGGTGTTTTATTCAAGGCAATAGTTGGCAGTTGATGACAAGTATTCTTTATATTGTAACTTATAATGCCAAATGATACAATTAACTTTCAATCGGGTGCAAAAATTCTAAATACATTCTTATAAAATACACAAATATTATCTGTAAATTTGTGATTCATTTTGGATCAGAATTTTGGCTCATGACTAATCAATTAAGACAATATGGCTACACTTCGCCTCACGCCAGCACCTGAATTGACATTGTCTAAGCTTGACCACTTTTTAATGCCATTCTTTACCACTTCTGCAGCTATTTTATCTTCCATAACTCTAGACATTGCTTCTAACTTTTGTGCTCTCTCTTTACTTAAAGGTTCACTGGGGAATGCCAAATCATTAGCTTCAGCAAGGGTGCGAAGATCAAAATAGTATTTAGCATACACACTAGATGGTACATTGATATTAAACTGCAACATTTCTAAGAATTGCCTCTCCAGCTCATTCATGTCTTCCACAGTTATATCTTTTAGGATCTGGCAGTAGTCTACATTCCAAACAGCTTGGTCATCCCACACTTTGCTAGCCAATAAGATGGCTCCCAATACTATCCTCTTCCAATTGGATGGTGCAATATCTAGTTCAGCACATATTAGGAGACGCTCCAAGTACACCAGTGTGATGATAGCGCATTCTGCAGTTAGCTGAGCAGCATTAAATAGGGTTCGTACAAACTTATATATTTGCTTGTGCTCAGGGTTATACTTATCATAATCATCACTCACACCTTCTTTACTAAGAGGATGAAGTTTTTCATCGAATATGTCTAACCTGCGCTCTGAAGTTCTGTTTTTAATATGGTAGTAAATAGCAAGGGCTACACACTTGACTGTATTCTTCAGGTTAGGCTGAGACACTGTGCTATCATCTAAATAAATAGTTGAACAGGAACTGCTTTTTTTGAGCTTGTTATCAGCGATTTGGTGTTGACTGCGCTTCCTAGTCATCCCATTCTCTATGGAAGCTTTGGAGCGCTCCATAAAAATAGTTCCAGCAATAGGATCTTGTGATGGATCGATGTCGCCGTCATCGGGCTCTCTCTCGCTGATGTGTTGTATATTATTAGAGCTTACTTCTCCTTCCGGCAGGTAGTCCTCAAGCTTGACGATGTCCTTTCTGATAGGCGATGGACTCCGGTAACAACAGCAACTGTTTTGGTTACCCATTTTGTATCACATATAACTGTATTAAAGATTAATTGTTATCATTCTACAAGCACTGCCTCACCTCTAGACATGCGTAAATAGTGTGCCGATACATAGGAGTGACATAAAAGGCCCATAGTATCTGAAACAAAAGGTGCTACATGAATATTCTATTAATGAATAACAACATTAGCATTGAATATAAATAGTATTCTAAGTACATTATGTTATAAAATATCATACCCTAACATCTTCGCTTCATACAATGATCACACATTTCACTAGAACATAAAAGCAAATCCGAGAGAAGATTTCATTTCATATTACTTTGACAGCAGCAGTGAGTAGAAGTATAAAAAGCACCACAGACAGAAAAATATATCGGTCAATTTGAACGTGAATTTTGGGCAAGATAGCCATATAGCCCTACACTATGAATGATATCATGATTTTGATATAGTGATAATATATTTTTACGCTATATTATCGTCTTGTGACTATATTAAAATTTACCAACCATTAATTAGGTTAATTATTTTGAATATTTGTGAGATAAGATATACAGGCTGTACTAAAAATAATCATAAACATTTTGGCATGGTCATCGAGCTTGGCATGGTGCTGATTTACAGAACAGAATTTACACGTTTTTTGATTGATTTTGTTTTATTGATTTCTAGCCAACCATGTCATGTAGGATAAGGTGCTAATTTTGTAAGAGGCAAATAAAAATAAACCTATACTTACGATTACAGATTTAAAATGTTAGATGAGAATCGGGAACTTTTTGTTCCGTAATGAGAATATCAGCCCTTGTTTATTACTATTTTGTCGATGGCAATAAAATAAAATATGGCGGGCGCGGCCATTATTAAGGGCTTCTGTTGTATTAGAGAGAGCACGCTGAAAACTGTTAAGAAGTTATTTGTTTTGCTATCAAATAATTACTGAAAGGTATTTAAAATTACTTTGAAATTGTGTACACCCTGCAGCAATAAAGAATACATCTTAATTTTATTGTTTTTGTGCGCATTTTAGGCTAAAATGCGACGTAAAAGTGAGCGTACCGCAAGCAAAAAAGGGAAGGCTTCACCAGAGAAAAAGGTTGAGAAGGTAAAACGTACTAGAACTAGACGTACTAGAAAGCAGTCATCATCTACGGAGAACGAATCTGCTGATGAAGGGAGTCCAGTTAGGGAAGTTGAAAGTGCCGGTGATGCAGAAAAGAAGCCACCAGTAACACCCGCTAAAGAAGACAGCCCTGAAGAAGCCCAGGATCAAGTGTGGCGTGTTAAAACTACTGAGGCCTCTGGTGATATTAAAAAACTGAAAATATGTCTGACGCGACCGCCATCTACGCCAGAAAGAGTCGATAGATCTCCACGTAGCAAAAGAAAGCATTCCCGCGCGACCAGCTCTAGCGATACTCCAAGTGTAGAGGGTGTGGATGATAAAAAGAAGACTAGGCATCGCTCCAAACGGTTAGCTCGAGACTCTAAAGAGGGTTCTGAAAAGAATGACAGTCATGGAGAAGAGGTTGAACATCAAGATCATGATAAGTCTAGTGACGAAGTTACTCAGAGCGAGACAGTTGAAGAAACCGAGACTCCCATGTCTACTACTAATGAAGAAACAAAAGTTACTGAAAATTTGATACAATCCAGTCAAGAAGTACCTGAAAGTAATGAAACATCTAAGGTAATTGAGACCCAGGATACTGAAAAGGCTTCTGATGCTGATACAACTGTTGCTTCACCTAAAGATGAAACAAGAGTTGCATCACCACCAGCAGAACCAATTGTTGAATCTAACACTGATAGCCAAGAAGTACAACCATCTGATATAACTGAGACCAAAAGTCCTGAACATGCTAATGTCACAGAGAAGGAAAGCCCAATCCGTCAGAGAGAAGAGTCTGTTGAGAAGTCCGAAGTTCTAGAATTGCATGCTGATGATAGTAAATGTGAATCTTCCGATAATGAGGCCAGCCAATCTAAAGAGGAACCTAAGGATGAACCAACAGTCACCCAAGAAGAGACCACTGCACCTGAAGAACAAAAGGTAAGTATAGTAAATGAAGAAAGTATCAGTAAGGACACTGAGAAAATTGATTCTGATGGCAAACAAGCTATTAATCAACCTGATGTTGTAGAGAGTTCTGACAAAGTAGCAAAAGAAACAAATGAACAAGAAATCACTACCAAAACGGAAGACCAACCGCCTGTGGAAAAACCTAAAGATGAAACTGAACAAGAACCTAATAAGACAAAGGAGCCACAAACACCAATTGAATCTGTAAAACCTACAAAAGATGAGCCTATTGCTAATGGTCAAACTGCCCCTGTTTCAGTGGGCAGGAAGAGAAGGTGGGGCTCCAGGAGCTCTAAACTTACAACCCAAAAGTCAATAACAATATCTACAGATGTGTTAAAGGATATTATTCCAGATGTGAAGCCCGTGGAGTTTGATGAAGTTATAGAAGAGAAAAAACACAAAAGAACAGAAAATCAGGAAAGAATTGAGAGACCTGTGCTTCCAAAGATTATAATTGATAATACAGAAAATGTGGAATTGAAAAAGGAATCTGAGGAAAAGGAAAAAGACCCTCATACTCCTAAGCCAAGAGATTTAGCTTCCAATAGAAAAATATCTATAATTAAAGATAATGATAGTATAATAGCAAGACCTCCAAGTCCGCCTAGAAATAAACAGTCCTGTATATTGTATATCACTAATTTAGTGAGACCATTCACATTACCACAACTGAAAAATCTATTACAAAGAACTGGAAGGATTACTGAGAACGGATTTTGGATAGATAGGATCAAGTCAAAATGTTTTGTTCAATATGAAACTGAAGAGTGAGTATTACTTTTGCATTGTTTTAATTTTAATAACTAAAAATGTAAACAAACCTTCAGTCAACTAGTCTCACCATAAACTTTTCAATAGCTATGTTATTTCTATCAGTTGAATCAATCTATTAACCATAGTAGGTATGGTTCATTTCAGAATATAGGCCTTTCCTATCAATATAACAATTTATTGTATTCTACAAAATTTTATTGTTTTGAAGTTTGTTGAGAACTAAAATATCAATCTTATGTTTCAGTCAAGCAGTAGAGACGAGGCATGCGTTACATGGTGTTACATGGCCTGTCTCAAATCCCAAGACACTCCAAGTTGACTTTTCAACACAAGAGGCTTTTGATAAGGCAAAGATAAATGAAGAGACAGACACTGCACCAGTTTCAACAATCCCTGGAACTGTGGAGGACTGGCTTCGGGAGCAAGACATGAAGAGGGAACGTGGGGACCTGGTAAGATTAATTTTGACTATAGTCTTAAGACACTGTCAACAATATTATCTACATAAAAAATAATGCCTCTTTTTGTTGTAATTTTATAAATTAAAAACTCACCTAACCATAACTTAATGTTTATGCTTTGTTTGTGTAGTATTTAGTAGATGGTTTAGTCTAGGTGAACTTCACGAAATTGGTTGAGCTGTTCTTCATTTATGTACTTTTTTTGTAATTTCAATATGCATTTTCTGGGCCGCTAGTATGATCTACATATAAATTAAAATCATGAACCTTTATGTAAAAAAAACAGTTTTTAATCTGTTTTGCTATGTTTCTGATTAGGAAAAGCCATGGGAGCGGAAGACGGCAACTCGGGAATGGGATCTTGGCAAGAATGATAAAGATAAGGACAAGGATATTAAGCTAAGGCGTGACGAACGTCCCATTGATAAGAGACGGCACAGATCGCCAGAAAAGAGTCCAGAACCAGGTAAAGTTTTAGTTTTAAGAATTAAAAAACAAGACAGTATTGTGATTATAATTGTCACCATTCTATCTTTTAAAACTTGTTCTTAAACAGATGTAAAATGTTGATATGAGTGAGATTCGATCTTTATTACCTTACTACCATAATTTGTATAATAATCCAAAAATTTGTTGATTTTCGAAAAGTCTAAATGCGAGTATAACAAAAGATATTTTATATTTACAGCAAGGAAATTCAAGAAGAAAGAAGAAGAAGCTCCCGCTAAGCTGTTGGATGACTTATTTAGAAAGACTAAAACAACTCCATGCATATACTGGCTGCCGCTCTCAGCTGAAACGGTAAATTAAAGTAAAAACATTTTCTACAAACATTTTCAAGCTTTCGGTGTGTTTTATTTCAATTATTAGCATTTGGGGGACTTTTCTTTTGTTTTTTTCTTCAGTTAAGCAAAATAGTCATTCTTCTCTTAAAAGTCCCGACTTTATTTTACTTATTGCCGTTTAATATTTAATTTTTGCTTGGAATGTTGTTCATTATCTCTCGCTCTTGCGGTCAAGCTTCGCTTGATATAAGTATAGCCTCTGAAAGGTAAAGAAAATTCTGAAACTATAGTTTTTCATGAGGAAAAATATGTTTCATCTAGTTTCCCCTTTAAAGAAAAAAGATTATTATGCAGGCCATGGCTCATAAAACGCGAGATTGCAATATAATTAATGAAGTATTTACTTTGTGTGTATTCAGATAGCAATAAAGGAGGAACAGCGGCGCCAGCACATGGCGGAGCACGAGCGCCGGCTGCAGGAGCTGCGCCGGACGCACCGCCGCCACTAGCATGGTCCGTCTCACTCCACTCCGTCACTACACCTCACACTCTCACACCTCATCCTTACTCTACTACACACACTCATCTACACTCACACACTCATTTACACTCTCACATGTCATTTACTCACCCCTTATTAATTATTGTCGCTCTAGCGACGTTTTTTTCCAGGCAGTACTGTTTTCAGTGGCAGTAATTTTTATTTTATGTTTATTTGAGGAATAATTTTGTTATATGTTAGTCATATTGCAATTTAGGTTTAAGGGCGACATTCAAATAACATTGGCAGGATTTCTGAGAGATGGACATTATGAATTGATTTTATACAAAATGTTATAGAAAGGCACGCTTGGAGGAAAGCCTATGATTTAATTCGTCGTCGGCGTAATGCAGTCACTTGATCAAAACGAGCAGGGGACGTCCGCTGTGGGAAACAGATGCACTACGACTGACATCAGTTCCACTTGACATTGCGTCGATGTGCCGGCGTTTCGGCCAGACAGTGTGCGCTTGCCGCGTTTGGTCATACAGTTGCGAAATTATCTGTATGTTGACAACGGCTCTACAATCAACGGAACCTACAAACAAACAAAGAGTACAAAATCATACTGTATTCTGATGTGAAGATTTGAAGACAAACATGATAAAAAAATCACCACTTCAAAAGAAGAAATAAAAGAACGCGAATAATGAATTTGTTATATTGAAGGATCAGCAGAGTACATGTATCGTGGACATGAAATGGACATGTTTGATTTGGGAATTTAGCCAGCATCGTCGTCTCGATAGATAGAAACGTAGCGCAAAGTATTTGCGAGTTAGTCAGGTTATCGTCGTAATGTTTCTATGTTTTGTCTGAAGTATATTCGGTTCATTTGATGTTCAATAAATACTTTCCTATCTGACATGCATTGCAGTTTTTCTTTTTAATTTTCCTACCCTAACTTAAAAGCTCACAACCTCTGGGAATACTTCAAAAACGAGTTTTGCACTCACTGAAAGATGTAAAATACCTGGGTATGTATAAGGTCTTGGGATATAAATTGTGGACCGGGTCAAATTATAATTATTGACAAGATAGCTAATAGCTATGTTAATACCTCAGAAATACTTGGTATACTTACGTAAGTAAACCTTTCGATGGTACACGTTTCGTAAGTACAGTCAATCATGCTTGAAACGGCAATCTACATAATCAAGCGGTATTATAAGAATTTCTAATCGACCTATTAAAATTAATATCTTAAAATTTTGGTTAATAATCTCCACTTATCAGCCGATATCTGTTTATCGTGGGATAAGAGCTATTATTTCGTATGATAATTCTCAGACAGTTGTGTTGGCGATTACAAGCGCCAACCACTAAATTTTGGTGTAGGACAGAAATCCAGCATGGTGAGTACCTACCTACCTACTAGTAGTAGAAAATGTAGCCAAAACTAACATAGTAATCTATGAGATGTTGCGAGACACTCGAGATAAAAAATCATTGAGATAAATTATCTTGGAAATGGTTGAACCTTCCTTGCATGAAGTGCCAGTTTCATTCACACTGATCAGAAAAAAAAATGGCGGCTGACCATTTATATTTTGAATTTGGAACGATTCAAATAGGCGCGGGCTTCATGGTGGTGCTTGCTGGCCGCGCTGGTGGCGACCGCCACTGCCCAGCAGAACTTCACCATTGGCGACTTCCTGTCTGGACAGTTTACCCAAAGGGGATTTACCGGTAGATGGATTTCGGGTAAGTCATTCTGCAAGGCATTGGCCTCTTCTCATACAGAGAAGGAAACGAAAGAGTTTTTATGCTTCATGTAGGTAATTTTTCCCCCAGGTCCCCATATACTCTGATTTGTTGCATTTAATAATGCCTAAAAAGTTAAAAAACTAATTTACAATTATAAGAAATGTTAATTATCTACTATTTCTTATCAAAAGGAAGGAGGCTTTATGCTAATTATTGATTTATATCTGAATTAGACTGATGAGTAGATAGCTACACGTTTAATTCAGGTTTTTTTTCAAAATCTGCTGCATGTATTAATAGCCTGCACCAATTAGGATCACCTCTAAGTTCCTGTTTCCAAAGAAACAGTTTGAGAGGAACTCGACACGAATATGCTTTGCGAACATGCTGCCGATCTTTACCTAATTATTCGAAATAGATACCTCTTGTTATCCTTGAACTACGGATAGGCTTTTAACTACAGGCTAAAATAACGTAGGATTTGCGAATTGAGTAAATAGGTAGATACCTAGTTGTTTTAAGAAAACAACGTTTATGTACTCAGTGCATTGTTGGTGCAATTTAAAAAGAACATTTACATCTATACCTTAACTTGCAGACTATGAGTTCACATATACCGTCGCCGGAGAACCCGGTATCTACGTGTTCAATGTCAATACTCTGACCGGCAGCGTCCTGGTACCTGGGGAGCTGATGGTACGTATTTGTCAACGTATCTATGTAAATACAAAGAAATTGTCACCTATCTATAAGCCTTTATGCTGGACTGCAGATATCCACTGAAATGCTTGTCTTAAATTTGGTCACATAAGTAGGTACCTACCTATGGCTCTTACGCTAAACGGCACATATCCGCTAAAATTCTTTTTTAAATTACTGACAAATATCGGAATCAGCGCCGCTTCTCAACAGTCATCTGTTTTTAGAATTAAACCTAAAAAAATTGATAAACGACGGGTACTGATCTGATATGATGATTTCAGGAATTCCTGAACACCAACAACCCAATCTTGTCGGCAGACAGGCAGTACATTCTGGCTTCAAGCGAAGTCGAGTCGGTAAGTTGCTTAATACTCGCGTCCTCATCATAATAAATTAGATTAGCCACTTATCTTTACAATCTGTATATAAAACTATAGTGATAATCGTATCTGTAGATATTGAAATTTGGTAATCCTATTAAATACCTAGCCTAATTATTGTTATAAAATACCTACGTAAGTAAACCCTGATCAAAATCCCTTGTTTATTTTGATGAAAGTGCTGAGGTCCAAATTGTAGCGTCAAAAGGATGGAGGTTTTCAGTTCGCTGGATGCTATGCTGTCTCCCATCTGGATCACTTTATACTGTTCCTACCTAAAACTGTGACAAAACCCCTGTTAAAAAACGAATGGCAATCCTTTTCAGGTTTACAGATACTCGACAACAGCCAAGTACTCCCGCTACGAAATCGCCACGAAGTGAGTAGCTTAAAGCTGGTCTTCTCTACTATTCACTTTTCATTAGCTTCTGCCAACGTTTTCACCCGCATCTCGTGGAAACCACCTTCCTCGATAAACGGGCTAGCTAACACTGGAAGGATTTTTCAAATCGGACTAGTAGTCCTGAGTTTAAGTTCAAGCAAACAAACAAACTCTTCAGCTTCTCTTCGGCTATCATATAGCCGCCACACCGCGTCCGACCGTGCTCTCGATGTGACGGCGGCATATTGGGCAAACAAACCGTAGTCTCACTGTAAGACATGTCATCGACACGAAGAAGAAGAAGCTTTAAAATATTAGTACAGATTTATCAATTTTGCTTTACAGCCTCTAGACAACATTCCTATCTATATTTTTGTCTTTCCAGCACTGTCACTCAGATCGCGAACCACCAGCGCCTGCAGCTGTGCATTTTCGGCGGCGGTCACTCCCTCGCCTATGTCCTGGACAACAACGTGTACTATCTCCCTGAGAACAGGCAGGAGGCTATTCAGATCACAACTGATGGCATTCCTGGGGTCTATTATAATGGACACGCTGATTGGGTGTATGAAGGTAAGCTGATGATTGCTTTTTATCCAATACTAGCTTCTGCCAGCGGTTTCACCCGCATCCCGTGGGATTCTCGTACCGGGATAAAAAGTAGCCTATAGCCTTCCTCGATAAATGGGCTATCTAACACTGAAAGAAATTTTCAAATCGGACCAGTAGTTCCTGAGATTAGCCCGTTCAAACAAACAAACAAACTCTTCAGCTTTATAATATTAGTATAGAAGTATTTTCTGAGACCATTTGGACCATTTTTTAAATATATACGTGTTAATAAAATTAAACAACTGAAGAAAAACCAAAGAAATTGTACCGGTTCTCCTAACGAAAGAAATCTACCTTAGTAGTGAAGCTTCCAATGATGTGATCGGGGAAAGTGTATTTCTCAATTTAGGGCGCACTTAGATATCTGAGTTAGCTTAAGTGCTTATTTTGTAAATAAATTATGTGTAGACGTTGAAGAAGATAGAAGAAGAAAATAGAAGTTGCTAGACAAGTTGAATTTCCATTTCAGAGGATGTGATGTACACCGGCCAAGCCACATGGTTCTCCACTGAAGGTTCGTACCTGGCCTTCGCGACTTATGACGACACCGAGGTGGAGAGCTACTCCTACTACTACTTCCTGGACAACAATGATGAAGGACGTCTGTACCCTGAGCTTGTGGACCTCAAGTATCCTAAGGTAGGGGGAAATTTTATATTTTTATTGAATTTATATAGTGTTTTTCCTTTTCTTTAGGTCACCATCCTCCCATCCTTTTTCCCAACTATGTTGGGGTCGGCTTCCAGTCTTACCGGATTCAGCTGAGTACCAGTGCTTTAGAAGAAGCGACTGCCTATCTGACCTCCTCAACCCAGTTACCCGGGCAACCCGATACCCCTTGGTTAGACTGGCGTCAGACTTACTGGCTTCTGACTACCCGTAACGACTGCCAAGGATGCTCAATGTTTCCTTTTCTTTAGATACGTAGATGATTTGATTTTGGACTGAGCACTGCATAACTCTACATCATCTTTAGGCTGTGCCCTACCAGATTGTGTCCTCCTTATAAAATGTACCATCTGTATAACATACGGAACGCATAAAGAATTGAGTTTTTTTTACGTGTAGGTATACAGGGTTATAGGTAAAACACTAACAACCTCTCAGGACCATATTACTAATATCATAAACTAAAACTTTTGTTCTATGACTTTTAATAATTCTCCGATTTTAGTTCATCAAAATTTTCACACAAAAATTAAAATATTTCAAGTGTACGCTCTAAAAGTTACGAAGTCTATGCGAAGCACAGTAAACAGTAGTACAAAAGACAGCGGAGGGGAGCAGGGAGCGGGGCTCGGGCGGGGAGCGTTTGACCTATTTACGAGCGGCCGTCAGTCGTTTTTATGCGCCCGCGTCGCATCATACGTGTCCTTGTAGGGAAATTCGGTGGTGCGAACGTAATTATCTTTACAGTATGGCGTATCGATATTCAAATGTCGAGTACACGGAAATGGTGCGAACGCTGGCTAGGTGTGATGACAATGTTTCGGAAGCCTGTCGCCAATACGCCATACGATTCCCAAACATCTCTACACCTAGCTGAGTAACAATGCTAGCCGCCACACAGCGGTTACGAGATTACGGGCAATTCCGGCATGCCATGGGATAGTGATCGTTCACCGAAGCACACAGTACGTGAAGAAGACGATATTTTGTTTTTTTATTTTTTTTATTTGACCTTTTCGTAAAAAGGCGGAAAATCGTAGCGTAGCGAGTTACCAATTCAAAAGTATGACTAGGTACGAGAGAGAATAGTGCGCGGGAGGCGTAGGGTAGACAAAGATCTTGCATTCATTCTAAAAATGCAAACCCTTCACCAAACGAATTTATTGTAATGTGTGATAATCTCGACTCGTCCGCACACTCTAAGGTCGACTAATCGCTCGACTGGTCTCGATCGGGCCTTTTGTTGGTGAAGAAATGGTAGGGGCGTGCTTATCACTATAGCAAAATAGAGTTGAAATGTGTTAGATAGACCAATGAAATCTTGTAGGTTTGTTTTTGGCAAATGTATTATGTTTTATAAAAAGTCATAGAACAAAAGTTGTAGTTTATGACGTTAGTAATACAGTCCTGCAAGGTTGTTAGTGATTTACCAATAACCCTGTATATCTCCCCAAACTTAATGGCGGCTCGTTACACATTTATAAAGTTTTCTGTACAATGACAGCGCGATTTTTTGAGCAGCTCTTAAAGTACCTAACACAATGACATTTACAGGTCGGCCGCAAGAACCCAACAGCAATTCTTCGCGTGGTGAACCTAGCTAACTTGGTAGCGACGAACACTCCGACCTTCATAACCCTGCAGCCGCCAGAGGCTGTTACAAAAGACCATATCCTCGGCGGAGTGACCTGGATCACTGATACGGAGATCGCCACACACTGGCTGAACAGGCGACAGAATTACACCGTGTTGAGGATTTGCAATATTGTTACTTTGGATTGTGAGGTAAGACCTACCTATATCCTATATTGTGCAATGAAAATGTTGCTTAACTGGTTTTCTTAGGTCTCGTTTTTTAAAGACGGAATATGGACTTCTAAGATGCCTTCAGCAGAAGCAGTTCAAAATATGATACGCACATTGCGGAGACCTCCTCCTCCGAGCCTTTTTCCCAACTATGTTGGGGTCGGCTTCCAGTCTAACCGGATGTAGCTGAGTACCAGTGCTTTACAAGGAGCGACTGCCCTATCTGACCCCCTCAACCCAGTTACCCGGGCAACCCTATACCCCTTGGTTAGACTGGTGACAGACTTACTGGCTTCTGACTACCCGTAACGACTGCCAACGATGTTCAATGACAGTCTGGACCTACTAAAAGTTTAACGTGCCATCCGAAACACAGTCATTGGTGTCTAAGATATACTTAGAAAGTACATAAAAACTTAGAAAAGTTGCATTGGTACTTGCCTGACCTGGAATCGAACCCGCGCCCTCATACTCGAGAGGTTGGTTCTTTGTCCACTAGGCCACCACGACTTTACGCGCGCGGCGGAGACCTAACAGCCTTATTTATTTTCTGTCTTTCAGGAAGAGCATCGCCAACAGCCCAATGGCTGGGTTCCCATCGCGTTACCCCGCTTCAGCAGTAAAGGTGACTTCTTCGTGTCCACCCGCTGGTCCCTACCCCAGGCCGATGGTAACATCTGGCAGCAACTGTACGTGAGCATCCGCGTCAATGGAGAGATCATCTCGAGCTCCGTCACTCCTGGCGCCTTTACCGTCAATAATTACATCGGCATGGATGAAACTACGCTGTCTTAGTGAGTATTATCATAGTTTACCTTAATAGTTACTTTGTGTATTATTTCGTCACTGATTTGTAAGGCATGTCATCTGATGGAGAGAACTGGCAGAATAAATCATAACTTGAGAACAGGGCAGGAAGAAGATTTGTTAGGCAGGTAGATTTTTTATGGTACAGTTACAAGATAGTAGTATAGAGAATTTTACCTACTCGTAACAATGAAGGAGTTATTAACGCTTAAGCATCATATAGGAAGGTGTATGATTAGTATATACCTAATTATAATTATTTTTATATACGTAGCAGATACTATTCTATAAATTTCTTACTATCAATCATCATCTCAGGACTACTGACCTATGCAAAGACACATTTCTCAATATTTTTATTCTTTCACAATATTCAATACCTATTACTGTCTCCCCTAGCTACTACACACGCACAGTGACAGGCGAGCCCTGGGAGACGCAAGTCCACGTGACCGGCGCGGGCACGGGCTGCCTCAGCTGTGACCTGGAGATGCCTGACGGAGGCCGCTGCACCTGGGCCACCGCCACGCTCAGCCACGGCGGCTCTTACATGACCATCACCTGTTCCTCGAATGAAGAACCTTCGGCTACTTTCATTTATAATCCTAGGGTGAGTGTGTTTAGAGGTGATTGAAATTGATAGTCTTTGTTATGTAGCCGTGTTGCCCTTTCTATATAATAAGGTCTGTGACGGATAAAACTTTTACTGTTTTCCAGTAGGAAGGCATCACAGCCTTTGCGAAATTATGGAATCAGGCGTTACTTTGCGGTTATCCATGATTTATGCAGTGTTAGGAAAAATATGTAGCGATAATTCCGCGAGAACAATAATTCGCGGCTCCGGCGATAAATAGGTACTTTCATGAATATGCATATGGCTTTTTGATTAATTCTGGGAAACAAAGTCAATTAAAAGTTGCCAGATCAACTATGTTATTTAGATAGCCCTTATCGTTCTTTGAAATTGATCTAACATCCTGGAATTATGTAAGAAAATCTGCTACTGTTTTATGTGATCTTATTGCGAATCACTTATGTCGAACATACGTCATATGTACAGGTTGATCAGAAATCGTCACGGTTCAGTACGCACGTAAGGTGTTATGTTAATATTATAAATATTATAATGTAACGCGTGACTGATATCCAAAACTAATGTCGCTGTAACATTTATTTCAACGGTCCTTGAGTTCTAAAACTTTAGTAATGGAAAATAGTTATATGTATAATACTACACAATGAAAAAAGTAGCTATACAAATGATTTGCCGATTTCATTATTATAGTAGGTTTATTGTTTTTTGTGCTACCAGAAAAAAAATTGAAACTTTACAATTAAGGGTTTTCATTGATCCAACAATCGCGTATCATCTTCCATAACGGTATTGTTTCCGCCTTCAAACAATATTTTTACATTCTGTACTATATGTTACACAACATCAGCATGTGTTAAGAAAACATGCTGCGCCGACCCCAAATAAAATGAGACAAGGGGAGGAGGATAATGGCGATCTTAGTATGTTACATATACCATAACCTTTAGAACAACTTACAAACTGAAATTCTCCCTTCTCCAGACAAGACAAGTCCTATACACCTGGGAAGACAACGCCATCGTTCGCCAACGCCTCGTAGGCAGAGCACGATGGCAGAGCATCATCACCACCGTGCCCCTGCAGAACGGCTTCCCCGCTCCCGTGAGGCTGCTACTGCCCCCAGGCTTGGACGTCAATGACACACTCACTAAATATCCTATGATATTCTACGTGTACTCCGGCCCTAATACTAATACTGTGTTCAATACTTTTACTGTTGGTAAGTGTATTTTTTGGAAAGTTTAATTCAGTTATTATAACTACATATTTCAAGTGCTTCTGGACCTGTTTCTAAAGACCCATCTTTAATTAGCTTTACACTTATTTTTCTGAGAATTAAATTAATGTTATTTCTGACAGCGATGCGGATGAGTTTTTTGATACCTACATAGTTTTTTTTTCCTTTTTTTATTATTTTTGTAAACATGTAGATTAGGTAGGATATGAGTGTATAAATAGGATATATAATAATATATATATCAATCAATGTTATTTTTTGCCTGTCTTGTCCTGCCTCCACACCTCCCGATTAAATGATTCCGATCTTTTGATAGCTATCATGTTATATTTTTCGAACTGCGTTACCATAGTTACCAGGTATTTCTCAGTATCCCTGTTCTAAGCCTGTATACCCTTCCAGGTTACCACTCATACCTGACGACGAGCCGCAACATCATCTACATGTTGGCCGACGGGCGCGGCTCCGGCCTCAAGGGACAAGACATCTTGTACTCGCTCAACAACGCGCTCGGAACTGTCGAGATTGAGGACCACTTCGTTATTCTCAGGTAAATATTATTTAATTACTAGCTTCCACTCGCGTCCAGTCTTACCAAGGCTTATTGGGTTGCCCGGGTAACTGGGTTGAGGAGGTCAGATAGGCAGTCGCTACTTGTAAAACACTGGTACTCAGCCGCATCCAATTAGACTGGAAGCCGACCCCAACATAGTTGGCTAAAGGCTCACTCATGGTTTCACTAGCGTGCCGAGGAGACTACTTCCTGGGTTTGGCTGAAGACCTGCTCATGTCTTATTCTGATATATAAGCTACATTGCTGCCGGGTTTTTTTTGCGTGAAAGAGGAACAATCATCTGTTCATACATACATGCAAACTTTCACGTTAATAATATTAGTAGGTATGATTTAGATTGCAATGCATTTGTAGGTAATTAGTCAGTAAAAGTAGTTAATTTTTGGTTTTGCTGCTGTGATGTGATCGAAGATTTTTTTGTTGTGATAATACTCACGATTCCTGTCGTTACGATGAATCGTAATTTATGAGGCTGGGGTGGTCTAAACTTGGGTCACCCGATACAATGCTTCACCTTGAAATATTTTTTCGAAAAGAACCTTAATAGGACAATTTATCTATCTATTTTGAATATAACCATTTTCGTTATGCACCAAATTAGCAATTTGCATAAAAAACAATGCAAATGTCAAAGACATACTTAATTCCGCAGACTGCATCACGAAATATGAATATTAATACCTACGGATCTTACAAAGGTTATGCAATACAAATGTAGGCAAATTAAAGAAATCGGTTGTTTAACGATAGTGTCCTCAACTGGCCCAAATAAATAAATTAAATAATAATATTAAACCTACATATTTTTACCTTCTTTGAAATTTACTCTGCTTTGTGACTTTATGTAATGCGTTTCGACAAAAAACCTTCGCACAGAAAAGATCGCTGTATTATTTAACAGGAAATTATTTCTTGTATAATATCGATTGTGCTGTAATAAGTATGGGATAAAATAATGACTTATATACTCTACAGTTAATTACCTTACGCTTTGCTGTTAATAACTTAAATATTTTTGTTCGTAACAGGTCTTTCCAATTTTCATTCAATGTTATCAGTATTATTGTGTAGTTATTAAATTAATTCGGTGGGCACTAATATGTGTAATTAAGAAAAACCCATTGTTTGTTGATTAGTGACGCCATTAGCTTACACGTTTTAAATTAAATCTAGCAGTTTTCCCTTTTGGGGAAAACGAAAACGTCATGTGTGTGCGTAACCAGGAAACAGTATGTAGATGTAGGTACTAACGTGATACGTAATGTGTACAGTAGCATTTGTGTTGGTTAAAATTTGCAAATATGATATTTTAACGGTATTTTGACAAAAGAATATTTGTTATTATGCATCAATATTGCTCGACGGGGCATTAGTATACTGCGGTTTAGTTATAAATAGGTAATAGGTCGATTGAGCGAATAACTCTCATATGGTTACGTTCTTAACTAATTATGAAGGAACTATAACATTCGAGATTTTTGACAGGGTCATTACTAACAGTAGCCTAAAAATTTAAGGATCCTCGATACAGATTATAACCGATAAATAAACTATCGAAGAATTGTCAGTTTGTTACCTTAAAACGTAAATCTCTATTCCTTATGCAACTTGAGGTCAATGAACTGATGAGGCAAGTTGAGTCATAAAAGTATAATTTTATTACCTCTGAACCCAAGGCCGATGGCAATCTATATGCTTTATTAGAAATTGTATTTTGACATTCGAAACCTGAACACCTCGGGCCAGTGGATTTTATGATACTACGTATTACCTGCTTAGCGCAATAGGTACCTACAGACTTTTCTGTAATCAAGTTACAGGAGGCAGAAATAAAGCTGTAGTTTACTTCTCAAAAACGTGATGATATTATATTCGTAGATACGATAACCTCTAGAATTGACGTTTGAAAAAGAGTTGCAGTCTGATGATGTTCCACATAACTGACGAATATCTGAGGGTTTTATTTTATTCTAGGCCAACAGCGGCAGAAGTCATTTGTATAATTAGCAAGCCTTCCTCCTAAGCTAACATTTGTTCAAGTGCCACCCAAAAATCTAGGTTCTATGATACCTAACGCTTAAAAGTAACTGTTTACCTTACAGAGATGGCATTAAGGTCGAATATTCATAAACACTCTTATTTGCAGACAAGTCCTAGACCGCTACCAGTTCATAGACCGCTCGAGGGTCGGTATCTGGGGCCACAGTTACGGCGGGTACGCCACGCTGCTGACTCTACTCCATGATGACGAGCATCTGTTCCAGTGTGGAGTCTCCGGAGCTCCTGTGACCTCATGGATTTATTATAGTAAGTACTTCATGAATATCATTGAGGAATATGTACGAAATAGTTTACATTGTGAATATAATTATGTATGAAATCTATGAAAGAAGTTAAAGTATCAGGTATTAATTTTTTGTTTCTAGATTTTTTAAGTTCCGGTTGCTTTATTGAAATATCTTATTTACCTCTAAAATGTGGGAAGATAATGATAAAACACCCATTAGACAATTTGTAGGATGATTATATTATTCTTCGAAAATCTGCTTAGTCTGTTTAAGTCAACCTAACGGTTCACCTTCTTTAAAACGTTTCGAGATCAAAATCGATTTAAGAAATGAATCATTGAGAGCATAGCTGTGTTTTGCAAGATTTATTTGCCTAAAAAGGTCACACATGCAATATCCGGCCCCTTAAAAAGTTTCTGGGCTCTTCTATCCAATATGGTTGAAAAATCACATAAACTCCTCTTCAGTAAATTCGTGTGCATGAACGAATAAATAGGTATGAGAGAATGCATAAGGGCAGTTACCAAGGGAGTACATAGGGGTAGTAAAAGGGAGTATATAAGAATAGTACCTATATAAGGGAACATGTAAAGTAGGTAAAGACTTCTCAGGAAATTGACGAACTTTGATTCGAGAATTATACTCTTGTCCGCAGACACGATGTACACAGAGCGGTACATGGGTCTACCCACCGAAGAAGACAACCTCAAAGGTTACCAAGACGGTGACGTGAACCTCCTTGCTGAGAAACTCCGCGGGCACGACTTCTATCTCATGCATGGCAACGCTGACGATAATGTGCATTATCAGAACGCGGCCAAGCTGATGCGAGCTCTGCAAGAGTTGGACATTCCTTTGAACAGATGGTGAGATTTTTTAATTTGGAAGTTGGTATGACTAGACTGTGGGTTCATTTCACGTTGCTAAAAATCCGTTTGAGGAGCTTCGACCTAGATGCACATAATTATGCTGTTTTCCAACAATGACAATGTTTTAATTTATGGATTTTGATTGGGCAATAAATATCAATTGAACCTAGTTTTATTAAATTGGTGAAAGGAGAAGCAGGCCAACATTTTATAAGAGGATTATTTTTCCTGAATCTGGTTTATTAATGTTAATGTTTATTCCACAGTCATACCCTGATGAAGCTCACAGTTTGGCTGGAGTGAACCCTCACAGGTATAGTGCGATGGATCGCTACTGGACCCGTTGTCTAAGGCTAGAGGATTGGTACTAAACTTAACTCAATTAATAAATTTAAATATTCCAACAGTTCGTAAAGTATCAAGAATTTTAATAATACATGGTATTTTGTACACTGTTGACCGTATCACTTTCCAATTCAACATGGATGAAAATTGTACATAATATACAAATATTATATATTTATTTTGTTCAAATAATAGATAAGTTTAATTTTATTATAACATTTTTCAATAAAATATTTTGTAGATTTGTGACTCTTATTTTGGACTTGAACCTGAATTACGTAAGTAGTTAAGGCTAGGAAGTATTTTAGGTTCTACTAGAACTCGGTATTCCTATTTATAAGCTTCCTTTTTACTGCTACCGGAAGGTAACAACGCTTAACTTTCTTGCATTATGCAGTCGCTACTAGCTTTCGAACCCAAGTTGACCTGTTAACCTTTGGTGAACTCATAACATCTTGCATCCATCTTAACTCTAAACACTCATTTATTCTGACGACGGCTGACATGAGCAGAATAGTTCTATTCTCCAATTGTTGAATTCTCTTCGTAGGTATTAAGTACTTATATCATGCAGTTACTAAAGTCGGCTGGTAGAAGGTGACCATCACCTATCTATGCGATAAGGGTTATAAATATAATAAGTAAGTATGTCGCAATGTTCCTACTGGTAGCTATTGCCGTTAATTCAAACAGCAGCTATTAGGTATACAAACATATACATATTATACATTATATATTTCCACCTCTCTCTTGGTCTCTCTTAATGGCGGGTAGTATGTTCGGCCCCATCCTGGGTCCTTAACAGATTACAAGTAGTATAGTTAGGTTATATCACACTTATTTTGTTATTGTAAAAGTAACAGCACTTGCTCTACAAGACGTCGACGGTAAGAGCAATTACACCTTTGTTATACTCTCACCTCTCAACAGAGATGATATAAATATTATGTTTGTAGGTACTAGCGGAACAAGCATTAGAGATCAATAGTAAATCTTCATGACTGGTCATATCCATTGTGAGAGGCATATATTATGATAATCACAATGACGGACACACTCACGGAACTGACAGTCGGACACAATGGCTGTTATATGCGATGTTTCAATTTGTTATATTGCTGATCGACTGACCCAGTGCCAATATTATTGTGGTAGAGAAACTAGGAAGTCGGAAGAATGAGTGTAGGTATTAGTAAAATTAGTAGCACCATAAGCGACACCTACATTACGTTATGTAATAAAAGTCTTATGAATCATCCAAAAGACAGTTGTTTTTTTATTAAATAGTGGGCTATATCATGGTGTTTTTAACGAAACGCATGTTGATTGGTTCCTTGTGATATGTAAATTACAATAGTAGTGCAATCTACTTCGTTGTTAGTCTTGGTACTTTGTATTTTAGGAATCTATTACAGTCAATTCCACGAGATGACCATATTTGTATAATGTCTTCGTACTTATTTATACGTTAACATAAATTTATGAGATGATGAAATTGTTCTTGGGATGTAGGTAAGTACTGGTGATTACGGGATGATTACTTGCACCTTGAGACTGCATGTATTTCTGTGAGATTTATTGAGGATTGCTTTATACCTACTTTGTTTGAGGTCATGATTGTTAAACGAAGCCCACTGCAGAATGCAGACAATATTGTGCGCTTTATGCCCCGTTCATAAGATTTTAGCCGCATATCATGTTGAACCTGTAAAATATGTAAAATAATAAGTATGAAAATTAAGGAAGGTAGGTAGGTATGTCTAAGGACAGAGATTAACATACTTAGCAATATGATGATGATGATGAAAACAGTTGAAACTGAAATTCCAAGAAATAGGTAGAATCGACCATTTGTGAGACGAAGATTCAACCTTCTTGCCATTACCATTGTATTTTTACCGATTGAAACTGCAGAAAAATCAGACGCCATTTGTTAAAATTAAGCAATACCTACCTACAAAGAATGCAGACTAGTCTTTTTAAGTCGACTACAAAATAGATCACTTGCCCCGATTAATACTGCAAGCTACTTTAGGTAGTGTTCATCCACTATAGGTATGCATCTGTTTATTTGTATACCTAGTGCAATTAAAAACCAGTCTGCCTGTAGTTAATGTCGTACCAATCTAGATTTTGCTACCGTGGTCCGTTGATCCGCATTGTTTCGCGTTTTTTAAAAGCCGACATTCGAGCCATTCATCATAACACGACCCAAAAATGTCACTTGTAATCTACGTAGATTTATTTCAATCGATTTAGTTCTACATCGGATTATAAGACAGGTTAGATTGTAGGTACGGTTTTATGTTCTGTGATGTCGTAAATCATAGAATGCTCATATTATTTTTGGTAAATTAATATAGGGATGAGTAGGTTTAGAATCTATTTTAAATTGTAAGTTTTTTATAGCACTTCCGTTTGGCACTTTTGTGGTAATAACTATGAATAGTTAGGTAGCACCCGGACTAATCAGAATTTAAAGCAATTATGCCCCAATCCTTATGTCATAGAAGCAAAATACCATTTTGTTTATTAAACTGACACCAAATCGTCTTTGAATTTACTAGGAGGAGTGAAATTATTATACCTTCTATTAAAAATAGGCTAAAGAAAGGTGGATACTGCGCTCCTTATAAAAATAATTGCTACATTAACCTTAAACCACATGGCCCTTCCATAATCCAAAAATAACGTCAGCAATTAAAGCAACACGTCTAGTGATTATCGTTTAAGGACGCTTTTACATTTCTCACTCGCTAAATTTTAGGTAAACTAGCGGCAACACAACGACATTGCGCTCACACACACATACAAGCCATTGTTGGCCAGATTTTGTACATCACTCAACGAAATTTGATACTTGCAAGATTTTTATATTATATTTTTTTCGACTATAACTAGTTGTAACTTAGTGTTTGTAAAAGGGTTTCACGCTTATTGATATGATGATTTAAAAATTTTGTGTGATGTGTTTGTCATCGGATTATATGAGTACTGGGGTATTCAGCACTAAGTAACCACCATATACAGAAGTATTTTGGATGAAAATAAAAACAGTTGTGAGAAATTAAACTGTAATAAAATAAAAATAAAGTAAACCTTAGGATGCTGAATATCTTCAAAACCACGAGGGTAGCAATTGGTAGCAACTAATGGTAGCTGGTAGCAATTAGGTAGCAACTCTACATGTATTTCGAGAGGATCGGTGATTTGTGACGGCGGTCTTGATGCAGACTATTAAAAGGTTGTCGTGTCTCATTTGTCGTGTTTCCATCATTAATTATGAATTTTAAAACATTAATTTATATAACATAAATTAAAAACATTAATTATGAACATACACACACTCATACATACATAGCCTGTCAAAATCACAACTCTTCTTTGGCTTTACCGTAGTTGGGTAAATACTTAAAATGTGTCATTATTTTATTTCTTAACTCCAACATTTTTTTTTGGTCTATATCCAAATGTTTTAGGCCGTGGCATCTGTAAAAAAATGTACTATTTCATAAAAAAAAAGTTCGCCGTCATGAAATAAATACACATTTTCAAAATCACAACCCCCAAAAATCTTTTAATTGATTACTCATAATATCAAATTATTAAAAAAATGTGCTCACCATTTTGAATTAAAAAAATATTACTGTTATTTTAATAGGTATCTATTATAGGTATACATATATTGTACAATCCTAAAAATAAGTACGTACGTAAGTACGGCCATCATGTTGTATGATGACGTACTTATTATACTTTTGTTTTGATCCGAAAAAGTATCAACGTATATCAGTCCCAGTATACAAATCGTTACACTCTTTATCATAGATTTTACGTATTTATTTTTTCCGACAAAGCGATACACCCGTGCGTCCACGAGCGCGTCTGAGCGCGGAATGACGGTCCGAGACGTGCGCATAGCGAAAAAATGTATGAAGAAATTTGAGAGTGATTTTATAATTTATTGTAAATTATAAAGTGGTTTATGTATGTCCAAAAAAAATAGCTGAACGTGTAGAAAAATACATTAGCTGTGATTTTTTTATTATTGGGAGTTATAAATCAACTCCACATTTGGGTTACACGTACTTATTCAGACTCCTTTTTTTGTACTTTTTTATGATTCTTCCGGCGGTGAAAACGAAATTGTGTAAAAAAAAAGTATGGGACTGTGTAATTCTAATGCATTTAACGTGGAGATGAATAAATTACCTTTCATTTAATACCATAATATTGTCAAAACTGTAACTGCTTATGTGTCAAAATGGTACCTAAAAAACATTGATATTTGCGAGAAACCGAGCAAGCGTCCTTAAGTAGTTTTTCATAGCCGGTGCGCACGCGTCGATGGCGTTAATGCACTATTGTGTTCTGTTGTGTAAGAGAGGGCCCGTCTCCTTTCACTCGTTAACTATCAATAGCTACATCTATGATAGATAATACATCTTTTTATACTGCAAGACTGCGTCATCATTATATTTGTGTTTACGGAAATATTTTTATTGTTACAGCAGTGATTTAGAAGTTGAAATTGTAATTGGTTTAGATTCGTGACATCTAAGTAATTAGTAGCATAAAATATGTAGTCGTTACTCGTTGCATTGTTACTAGATTAATGATTAAAACATCCATTTATAGTCATTAGAAGAAATTGCATTCCCGCTGATGATATTAAATCTATTTTACTCTATATTCCAAAATAAAGGGCAACCATCACGTAATATATTCGAAGTCACCTCGTTCGTTACTGAACCATTACTTAATTTAGGAATTGAATTTTGAAAACCTTGCTTAGGATTAGTATGACGACTTGTCCAATTGACGCAATCATATGAGGCTACATGACATTATGTCACCTCATGTATCGATAAACGTAACTGATTGATAATGTCTCACTAAAATCACATGAAATTGGCTTGTTCTCATTAGTAGCAGCGTTGTTAGCATAATCCCGTGATTCATGCATAATTTAATGACATAACATGTCTGTCAAAGGCTGAAAGTCAGCAAAGAAAGCCAAAGGTCGACATATGTAGCTGGGGAGTTTGTTGCGCCACTTCTTCTTCCCAGTAGTAACACATAGGAAGTGGTGAAGGGTGGGTGTTTTTGGGCCTGTCTCATGTACTTCTGACTTTCGAATGGTATTGTTTTTCAGCCTATTTTGGATAAACGACTTTTGCTTTCACAAGTCGCAATGTAAGTGAAGAGAATTTACGTGAGGCGGATACCAAAAAAAAAAAAAATTGGTGGTAAGCTTTGGAGAATATGTGTTTTTGAAATAATCGGTTAACTATTACAAGTAGGTACGGTTTAAAGAAACATGATCCCTAAAGAACTTTTGTAAGTGTACCTAAGATTTAACTTTTCTGTAAGGAATAATGCATCGTGTAAGTAATTGCACAAGATTTGTTTCCATGGAACGCGTATTAATTTGTAAGTTTATTTAATCTTTGATTGCACGAACGTTTTCTTTGATTATGATTTTTAGTTTACGCACCTATGTCGTAATAATGGTAATTTGTTCGTACGTATTTATGTATTTACATTAGCGGTTTGACCCGGGTATCGTGGGCATTTAGATACTTTGCGTATCTACCGGATAAACAGCGTTTCTGGATAATCTAACACCGGAAGATTTTTTCTGATTATTGCACATTACTGTATTAAAGCAAAAAGATTCTTCACTTTCATAATAAATAGATGTTCCTTTTTTTTTAAAGGATGCTGAGAAACAGTCTATGTAGTCCAGACTGGACTACCCAGACGATAGATTTAGACTACCTACTAGACAGTAAGTAATGCGAACGTGCCTATGTACATACCGACCACTTGCAAATAATACGCATGCTGGTTAAATCAACTGCGTCAGTCGACGAAAAATGCGTCATTTTATATTAAGTAACTATAGTGACCGCGTATTGAGGATAACCCACGATTGCAGATAGCTACTACGTAGAACAATTTTGCAATTTGAAAAATTTTGCAATGTTATTCAAAAAGGCAGAATGAGCTATCTACAGAAAACTCGAAAGCATGTGTAGGTATATGTAATGGAATCCAATATTCCGCTGTTCTTGTTGTTGTTGCAGCCTTTTTATCGTCCCACTGCTGGGCACAGGCCTCCTCTCACACGGAGAAGGAATAGGTACCTATTCCGTGGGTACCTAGCGCTAATTTTTGTCATCTTTATAAACTATAAATATTATTACTAAGCCATATAAATATTTAGGGCCTTTATGAACTCTAGGGTGGTGTACCTATCCGTATTTATTTTCCTGTGAAAAATGCTTTGATGATTTTTGTAATTTAGATTTTAACGAATATTTTAAATGTATGGTTACGCATATAATTGACTTGCCATGCATACAGTATTTATATAACCGTTGATAATGAAAATTAAATTAAACAAATATATTTTATTTTATTTTTTGCATTCAGCATTTAATCAAATTAAGAGTTTGGTTTCATTATAATAATGTTAAGTAATGTTGTTAATTACGGTTATTAAAGAATGAAATGTATGCAGTCTTATAACATTGAACAAATGATCTTTTGAATACAATCAAGTATTATAATATGAAGTTTTGGCCGATGACGCATGATCGAGCAGCATTCCCAACTTCATTTCATGAAGTAGGGGTGCTGCTGTATTTTTCAAATGTCGAATTTATCAAATGCAGGGAATGCAATGAACTTTTATTTCCAAAAATATACTCGTGTCTTTGAAGATGGGTGCGAAACCGGATTTGTAAAGGAATTGAGGCGTTCTGGTTATAATAACTCGAAGGTCGTTCGTAAGGTCCCTGCTAAAATTAAAGTTGCAACATACAAAAAAATATAAGAAGTACCTATCGTGTGTTACTTTTGCCGGATCCGAGCTACTCTTATACTAGACTAGTTCTGATATTTCACTTCATTAGTCATAATTTTGATAGTATAGTACAATATTGACCCAATTTATAAAACTTTCCCACCGTGCTCAACTCCAAAAATCTACTCAGGTTTGGTTCGAAGATTTAAGCTTGGGCCTGAGTATTTCCGAAGTAACTATTAACTTGTATAACTATCAAAGTAATCTGTGGCATTTTTATGATTGGGATACTCCAACAACTGAACAGCTCACAACCATACTACATTGAAAGTCACAAATCTTGTACAAACTTTTACTTCTGAACATAACTGTCGATGTGCAAAAAAAGGCGTCATTTACTCGTTTATATTTGGGTCGGTCTTCTTGTTTTGTTTGGGTTTCCTTCTGAATTTGGAAAGGATCTTGTATAAGAGCTCACATAACTGCATAATGTGACGAGAACTGCGGTCATTGTGCGCTTGCGTCATTTTCAACGATGAATTATATTTATAGCAATATTTTAAGTATTTTTTGCCATCCGAAAAAGTGGAATGATGACCTATGATGACTAATATCTAATAGTGTAAAGATACCGTTAATATGGTAAGTTTGTCTTCTCCATAAATCTTCGTTTTACCTACACATGATAATGAAAAAAAAATAAGTACCAAGGTAATTTTAATTTTGAGGTAGGTACCTACATAGGCTTAATATTTGGCTGCGCTGAATCTAAATATAGAACAAGTATTGTTAACTTGCATACTAATAATGTTTACGTCCCTAAACAAGTTTTCGCGGTTTAGGATACTGAAGATCGGGAGGCTTGGCCGCGCTTACCGCAGTCGGTAACCGCGCGCGACCGCGTCAACTCGTGCGCAACACAGTGCCGTGTGAGTGATGACCACTGATTGGACCATTAACATTCATTGAGGAGGTCTCGACCTCGTATCCTGCGGTACTTGCGTGTACGCGTGTGAAATGGTGAGTATTTCCGTCTGTTTATTGATAGATACTATCACGGTCATTCATAAGCCAGTTGCTTGAAGGATATTTTTGTTTTGATTGTTAAAAAATATTCAGGATATTTTTCGGGGTTTTATGAAACGTTAAAATGCCAGTTTTTATGTGTGATTTTTTAGTCCTCGATTCAAAATACTCATTGTGTTAATATTAAAACTTATGCATGTTTAACTGTTAAATTGATTGAATATTTTAATCAATTAAGTGCAACATTCGCATTTCGCAGCCATACGTTTATTTGACAAGTATTTAGTACATAATTACAACAATAAATAATTAATTTGAAAAGGAATATTTAAATGAGAAAATAAGGCATCCAATTTCATTTATTCTACTAATTCGAGTTTATTTTTTTATGGCAAAGGTTCGATTTTCTCAAGAATGTGTTAAGTTTACAGCCTGTACCTTCATAAAACGTTTTGACCGTAAAACACAGGTACACACTCAATTGCCTTTGGTAATGTTAGGCCAACAGTTAATTTTATTAACTTCGACCATTGCCAAGTGATTTAAATAACAGATGTGTGCGTGTATTCAGCCTCAAACTTTTTGTTATTTAAAACAATTTTCACAATGAGGTCTGCATAGATTTGCGTCCATAGATAACAGAACAATAGTTGTCATTGAAGACGATTTGAAGTGGCATGAAGGAGGAATAAGGTAAACGTACCAATAGTCGTCGGATTTCGGAAATCACTGACTTTGAAGCGCTACTGTGTGTTAAATATTCAATAGAAAATGAAAATTTTTGCATGACGTGATAGAGTATTTATTCATTATTCTAATTAACTAATGTTCTTTTAATCATTTTGATGGGTTTATATACTTATTAAGGCAAAAGTAAAAAAGGGCGATTTGTACCAATACTCGTCTGATTTGTACGGATACTCGTCAAATTATCCCAGTACTCGTCAACTTTTAATGCTAATGTAAACTCTCTGCTCTTGAACATAAGGTTCAAGTTATGTACATTTTTTTTTGTGCTTGAATTTGTTAAGCATACTTGTGCTTTTGAAACATCAGGTAGGTAGATAGACAAAAAACCAAATTCCTATTTAGAATAGCAGGTCATAATCTGTTAGAAGATCAGGTATTCAATAAAACAGATACATGGTTGCATTTTAATTTATATTCCTATCTATCAAACGCTTGGAATCACAAAACCAGTCTATGTATAAAATATCTATATAGTTAGCGGCACGAATTTTGAGCTCTGACCTACATCTGCGCAGAAGTGATTTATTAGCAAAGAACCAATCCCGAGTGACCGATATGACGCGATGCACTGCGGGCCAATCACCGCTTTAGCCCGTCCCCGCGCCTCACTTCATACCACAAAAGGGACCCAATAAATACTTCTGCGCAGGAGTAGGTCAGAGCTCAAGATTCGTGCCGATAACTATACTAATATTATAAAGCTGAAGAGTTTGTTTGTTTGAATGCGCTAATCTCAGGAACTACTGGTCCGATTTGAATATTTCTTTCAGTGTTAGATAGCCCATGTATAGAGGAAGGCTATAGGCTACTTTTTATCCCGGTACGGGAAGTAGTTCCCACGGGATGCGGGTGAAACCGCTGGCAGAAGCTAGTATGTTATATTTTTTAATCATAATAACGATGCAGTCATGTGCATATGTAGCACGAGTAAAATAATTACTTTTAAAATATTTAAATTGTAAAATAAAATAATTAGTATTCACAAAAAATAAAAGCCACATTCATTTATATAGCTTATCGCGAAATAATTACTGACATTCATAGATATGTAGGTAAGGTTGTCATTCATCAAAACTTCTGAACTGCTTAGCGCATGCTAAGTACCATTTGCAAAAATCTCTATAGACAGTTTAAACTGTCTACTGTCTTAAAAGGTATCAATCAAAAAATAAAATATGATTAGGTACAACTAACCGTTCAAACTCAATAATAATAATATCTAATAAGCCCCACAAGGCATCTGTGGTGGATGACGGGGAGTAGCGACCCCGCGGGCTATATATCCGAGTGCTCGGGAGAGTATACTGTCCCCATCTCCGGCCTGCTGGAGTGTAGGTCTCCCGCCTCTTGGCTTGCCTTCATTGGCCGACCAGAGTGGAGTCGCTAGAGCAGGGTTAGCAGCCTTGCTCGGCGGGTAGGTGCCTCGTGGTAAGTGGCGAGTGGGCCGGTGATGCTGGACCCACAGTGAGCGCGTGATCTGCGTTTAAAGTCCGCCGAGGTATCCTCACCCTTCAGCCGCTCATGTACCTGTTGCCCTCTTGTTGCGATTTAGCAACTGATTCCCGGGGACCCAGTAAGTGAGGTGGCGAGTCTCCACCTGCCATTTTAACATGTATTTTATACATTGTCATCGGCAGGTGCCATAGTTCCTCATCATCATCATCCGAGCCTTTTTTCCCAACTATGTTGGGGTCGGCTTCCAGTCTAACCGGATTCAGCCGAGTACCAGTACTTTACAAGAAGCGACTGCCTATCTGACCTCCTCAACCCAGTTACCCAGGCAACCCAATACCCCTTGGTTAGACTGGTGTGAGACTTACTGACTTTTGACTACCCGTAACGACTGCCAAGGATGTTCAAGGATAGCCGGGACCTACAGTTTAACGTGCCATCCGAAACACAGTCATTGGTGTCATTGCAGGATATACTTAGAAAGTACATACAAACTTAGAAAAGTTGCGTTGGTACTTGCCTGACCTGGAATCGAACCCGCGCCCTCATACTTGAGAGGTTGATTCTTGGCCCACCAGGCCACCACAACTTTTTTCCAGGTGCCATAGTTCCTATAGTTTCCTATATCCAATCAACATCCCTCGCAACGCAATAGCCCAAGTAGTTTTCCTCCATAGTTAGCAATACTTTAGCACAGAACCGGAGATTGTCCTTGGGTTCATTTCTATAGTATATACAGGGATAATCGTCGGTTTTGTGTCACCATTTCATTAAAGTTGTCTTAAAAGGGCGTTTTAAATTTTTTTGCTGCATCTGATGTTGTGTGTGGGCCCTTGATTTACAGCTTTTATGACTTTTAAAAGGCCGAAGACGCGGTACAATACGCATAAAGAAATGCAGTTATTTCGATCAAAAAGCATAGTGTAAGAACAGTCAATTTTTGTTAGCCACAAATTGTAATCCAAGCGTAGTAGAAACAAAGGCTAGTGCTAGACCTACTTGTACCCAAAGCGGTAGATCTTAATCAAATGGCGGAGGCCTACAGCGGCCAATATATACCTGAAAAAACACTCGTAGAAAGTGCATACTTATAGAAAACAGGGGATATAACCATTAAGAAACATATTAATTGAATCGAATAATATGACTGTGTACGTGCATCTAGAACCAGCAGAGTAAAATTTACCCCTAAGAAAAAGCTTAAAAGAAACGCAGTTTTATGAACAAATGTAATCTTAACCTTAAATATGTTTGTTCTAGACAGTTATCAATTTTGTAAAAGTCCCGATATTAGAGCTATTTATTCGCATTTTGTACTGTAAAACACAAAATATCTTCATTATGACGAGTTTAGGTGCAACTTTTGAGCATGTCCCAGTAGTCGTCATAATAATTGTAAAATTGACGGGTTTTGGGTCAAATGGGAGTTTTGAAGTACCAATAGATGTCACATTAAAAAAATATATCTTCTATGTTAAAAGTATTCCAAATTGCATAATACATCGCTAGCAAATAAACTTAACTACCTAATTGAACAAAGAAACATACCACAGACCCCACTGGAGTTATGTAAATCAAAACACAAAACCACCTGCTTAGTTTCACTTTTGATAGCTGAACTTCACGAAAAACGATTTTGTTAGGGCACACACGTTTGAAATAACATATCTTAGAAGCCATGACTGTTAAAACCCCGTATTGTTATTTCAATTGTGCAATATATTATCAAGAATATGTTGATATATAAACCGGCCCATTTTAAGTTCAGTAGAAAATAATAATAAAAGTTTTAAGATTAATTGACGACTATTGGGGCATGACGACTTCACCCGCGTTTACCTTATGACCGTCACCGTTTTGTCAAATTAGACATATCAATCATCGAAGTCGTGTGCGCACACGCATACCAAAGAAAACAATACCATGTAGGTGACTAATTAAATTATTAAAGTCTCTAATTACAACGAATATAATAATAATAAATATGAAGTAATTTATTATATAAAACCTAGATAATAAATGCCAAGACTAAATATAAAAAAATAGTAATTAAGTAGCTACTTAGATCCAGAATTAGATTCACTGAATCGATTGTATAAACTCTGAGAAGGATTCTAAGGTTGAATGTACACTTAATTCGTAGACACTAGGCAGTTTCTTTAAATAATGATATAAGGAATGAAAGAAGCGCAAACAGTAGTTGTTTGTTAGTTATTGTTACTGACTTTAATGCAAACATTTTTCTAACATAACATAACACATTCATTCCTTACGTGAGTAACATTGCTTTATAAATGTCGTGCACTTGTCAACCTGGGTCAGCAGGCCTCGTTGTTGCTACAAGGCATTGACTAAATATGGTGATAATACACCAATAAGCTAAACTAGCAATATCATTGCGAAAAGCATTTGAGAAGGATTTTATGTTAAAACTATCTTTGACCAAATCTGTCTCTATTTTTTGTTAAAATTAAGGTATAGCTGCTTACTTCAAATAGAAACTGACGATGCTAGAATATGATAAAATAAAAAAGCCAAAAACCTGTCATCTCAATATGATGATCTCGCATTTTCACTCTTTCATGAAGTCCATAGCCAGTAATTCCAATCCGCACTCCAATCTGAATATAAATTGTAGTAATTACCTACCTTCTTTAGAATTTAAAAGCACATTATTATGTATTTAATATCATTAACTTCATCGTCACCACAATAACTTGCCTATTCGATTAAAGTACCGTTAGACGGTAGTAATTGGTGATATCGAACAATAAAACAATATTTCCACTTTACTACAATTGAATAAAATAAGGTGAGATGTTATCATTGTGCTATCGACAAGGTAGACCATTATAATGTACTAGCTTCTGCCAGCGGTTTCACCCGCATCCCGTGGGAACTACTTCCCGTACCGGGATAAAAAGTAGCCTATAGCCTTCCTCGATAAATGGGCTATCTAACACTGAAAGAAATTTTCAAATCGGACCAGTAGTTCCTGAGATTAGCGCGTTCAAACAAACAAACAAACAAATTCTTTATAATACTAGTATAGATGTGTTTTGGGCAATAAACTGTAGATCCCGGCTGTCTTTGAACATCTTTGGCAGTCGTTACGGGTAGTCAGAAGCCAGTAAGTCTGACAACCAGTATTACCTAGGGGTATTGGGTTGCCCGGGTAACTGAGTGAGGAGGTCAGATAAGTTGTCGCTCCTTGTAAAACACTGGTACATAGGCACATATGGTTAGACTGGAAGCCGACCAGAATATAGTTGGAAAAAGGCTCAGGAGATGATGATCACGTCATAAAGCAAGCAAGATTTTTAAATGAAAGGATGTATTTACTCATGTGATCATTATTGATCAAATCAACAAAGTTACAAGTCAAATAAATCTTAATAAACGCAAAGGAAGTTCTTTGTGTAGAATTTATTTATCGTGACCCTATAACAGCAATACATGTGCCTACTAACTTCTATAAAATAACACGTGGCGATATTTCTATTGGAACAAATGCGTGATTTGATTGTTTTCGACAGCGGAGAACAAATGACTAGCGGAGATGTCATCTCCTGAGAAAGTGGCGCGCCAAAATCCGGGTGTGCGAAGGACGAGGAACGTTACTGGCTCCGCCCTTGTATGCCTACTTTTTTAAATAAAAGCGACAATTAATCAAGACTATTCAAGACCAATCTTTGACAGAACCGGTCATTTTGATCATGCCTACCGAACGTTACTCTGACCTACAAGAAGGCGCCTGACCTGGCTTATGACATCTCCGCTATTATTCCCTTCCTCCGTTTTCGGTAATACTTTGTAAACTAAAACAGTCTACTAAAAAACTGTCGACCTACAAACGGATGGAAAGGTAGTCAAACATTGCAAGTGGAGTTGACTGGACAATCTCCAAAGGCTGATTGCACTTACACAAGCTTTAGGACGTCAAAGTAATTTCGACGATCAAACAGATTGAGTAATGATGCTCTAGCTAGAAAATCATTGGTTAGAGAACGGTGCATTTTACATAATCTATACTTCTAAACTATAGAGGAAATATTTTTGTCTGTTTGTACCCTAAAGGCCCCGAACCTACTCAAAAGCTACACTTGGAAAGCTACACTCTTCCCGACTAAAATAGGCTATATTTCATCCCGGTATAAGCAGAAGTCCCCACGGGATGCAGGCAAAACCGCGGGAAAATGGCTAGTTTTACATAAAATAAAAATAATAACTAAAGGCTTTTCGCAATGTTGGGCATTCAAACAAATGATGTTTAAAAATATTCGATAAACAAGCCAAAGCAAGAATTTATAAAATGTTAATTTTATGCGTTGCAATGCTTTGACGTAAGTATTTCGTAGAGTACAAAAAATATAAGACCATAAAGTTTGTATTTTATAATACTGGCTGGCTGAGGCAGAGGAACTCTTAACAGGCACACTTTTTCTGATATAAAAAAGTAAAAGATTTTTTCCCGCGAATTGCTTGATTTTGTTATAATTTTTTTTCAATAACTTAGATAAAATCAAAGTAACAAAGAAACAATAATAATTATGATTAATCAGCTTGCGGAAACATGTACGTAACGAGTTAAATTCGTTATCATTATTAAGATTATTAAATTATAATTATATTTGTGCTCCTACATGTCTGTATAATACATTTTCCATTTTTAATTTTATTTACATTTGTAAATAGGTTTTTTGATACAACAGTTATTTTATTTCAAATGCTTAGGTAATAGGTACTTCTACATACCAGCTTACTTTAAGTGAGCGAGCAAACCACAACCTAACCAAATCCAGATTATTTACTAGAACCTTATTTGCCTATTGCAAATAGGTACATTTATAAATTAAGTACCCAATATTCTAAGCCTCAAATGTCTTCAAACTTTATGCTCAAACACACACGTATACACACACTTCTCAGTATTTACGATAAGAAGTGATGCAAGTGATTTGCAGCGTAAAAAATCAATTTGACAGGAGCATAAGTTGCGTCGGCCAAATGTTATGATTGTACGCATCCATGGCGAATAACTAAAGAAATACATTGCTATGTTTTAAAAGATTTTTCAGTGACTGCATATTTTTTTAATACCTAAGTATATTGTTTTCTTTCTGTTCGCTGCACTTCCGCCCTTGTCCTGAGGGAACTATTTCTCGCGCCCAGATAAAAATCCTACTACCTATGTCTTTTCTCAGACTCCTTCTAGACTATATAAATACTCGTATATCCCAAATAGATAGGTAGGTTTTGGCGTGCAAGCCAGACAGATAGGACAGCTAGAGTTATTTTCGCAATAATACACGATGTATCAAAAGGGATCACCTAATACATTTCGGTGTCATAGCAGTGACCGAATATGACAGACCTACAGACCTATACAATTGACAAATGAATTATACAATGCCAATCGTTGTTGATAAATTAATTAAACAATACCAAGGCTGTTTACATTTTTTTAGGTCAGCAGTAACGATGCTTTCATATGTGGGCCCTTATAAACATAATTAAAGTCTGTTTTCTTTCTTTTAGTCGCTGAAAACGATCATCAGTTTGGTCCTGGCGCTGCTGAGCAGGCACACGGAGTCATCCCCGTACTTAACTGGTGGATTGAGGACTTTTTCTCTTGAGGAGGTGGTACCGTTGACCATCGGGCTCTTCCCTGAACAACTGTCCATACAGTGGATCTCAGGTGAGTTTAAAGGATCGTAAGGTCAAGAAAAGCCAAAATATTGAAGATGCATTAAAAATGTACTCTTTTGTATCATCACCTGCCTAGTTTTTTTCTACCATTCCACCACCATTTAACGTGCCTTTCGAGACACGGAAGAACCAACCGGGTGACCGCGGCAAACCTTTCGATAGATCGAATCATCATGCAATTGTTACTCAAACACGAGCCGGAACCAAAACAAAAGATGTATTAAAAATGTGCTGTCATGTACCCATATACGTCATCTATTATTATCATAGACATTAGAGTGTTCTATGATTCAGTGGTTGATATCATCTTATAGCATTAATTGTCTTCGTTAGTCTAGGTTACGAAATTGTAACACTATGTGAATGAGGACTTGCATTCATTTAAACGTAGCCACACACTGCAGACTAAACAGTCGGCAGACAGTTTTTTTTAAATTAGCCTATGCTGTCCCACTGCTGGGCAAAGGCCTCCCCCTAATCCTTCCACTTTTCTCTATGCATCGCTGCTTGAGGCCAGTCCAAGAGGAAGCTGTTCAAGTCTTCTCTACAGCGTTTCCTTGGTCTCCCTCTCGGTCACCTCAGGGCCGACAGTTTACACAATATTAAGATTTTTTTAAAGAAAATCGGGATTCCAATCAATGTTTTCAGTCGGTCTGATACCGGCTAAATACCTGATCTTTGTAATGTAGGTACTTACTACCATTCATCTTCATACTGATTTATGAGCTCAAACTAAACTAACTATCGGCCGACTAAAAGCTTGCAGTGTACTCACACATTGTATTGTAAATTCTTAATCGAAATGACCACCATTTACGCAAGTATTTCACCCTACATATTCCTCTTTTTATAATAAAACAAAGTGCATTTATTAATATTTCAGATACAGAATACATTTACAAAGAGCCGGGCCTTGGAGTTTGGAAATTCGATGTGACTAAAGAGATTTACACTCCAATACTAGATGACAATGACTTGGTAAGAAAAGATTCAAGATTCTTATAAAACAAACAGCCTTAGATGATTATTTCCCTCTGATATGTTTTAACAGTTTTTTGCTGATTTTGCATTTGTTTTCAACGATAAAGTACCCCTTTTAATTGTTTGAAGATTAGACATTGTAGCTTAGAGTTATAATATTGCTAAATTCTTTTCCATTTCAAAAATTAAAAATAGGTAGGTACTTATCTATGTATAGACAACCCTACCTAATCTATAGTCAATTCATTAAATTTTTTCACCGACTTTAAAAAAGAGGAAATTTTCAATCCATGGGAATCTTTATTTTATATGCCTAATTTATTGTAATTTTACTAATTATTTGTATTTTTCTTCACAGACAAGAATTCGCAACTTCACAATGGGAATGTTTTCCCAAGATCTGCATTATTTGCTGCTTACGACAAACAAACAGAAAGTAAGTCACTTATTTATACATATGTTAGTAAAATACCCAGTTTAGTTACTAACTAAAATGTAAGATATATTTCCATAAATAGGCAGGTACGTCCAATTTTATCGTGGATTAAAAGTGGTAAAGGAAAATTTTAAAACATTAATTAGGAACGAACGCATTCGAGTTATTTCAAGTAAATAAGGATAATTTAAAATGATTTTACAATTTAATTAAAAATAACCTTATCTTAAACCTATTAGTTTGGTTAACATTGGGCAAGAGCTTATATTTAGACATGCTTATTGTAAACATTTTCGTGCATAGCGACAAAAAGTTGAACATCGATGGAACTTTGAATAAAAAAATTACGACAGTGAAAAACAAATGCGGATCAATCCCAAAGATAAGAGACAATAGCTTGACATAATCTGACCGATCTACAAAACTACAGTTACTTATAACTTTGTACTCTATAACAATGCGCTTACTAACAAAGAACATTCGTGAAACAGCCTTCTAAAACTGGATTTCTTCATCTCCTACTTTCGCGGAACGCCGGGATTCCCTGCGAGAGAATTCTTGCACTATTATGCTCCCCTAGTACATTCTCAACGTTTTTGCAATAAGACTGGAATGTCAGGTGATCACTGTGTTACCGGTGGTAGAAAAAGTACCTATATGAGGAGTATTTAGTTCAAACTACAATATTTTTTATAGTGGTTAAGGTTGTTTGTATGCCTTCTATTTGCTGACATAAGTGTGTTTAATCCACGGAGGACACAAGACAAAATCATAAGTGACAGATTATAAAATAATTATAAACCTATTATAACAAAATGAATACGAAATAATTACATACCTAATTATATAGGTCAGTATCGTAGTTCATCATCAATCAAATAAAGTATGAAACTTATAATGCCTTAACAAGAACGCACGGGTAGAAATACAGCGTAAATAATATTAATAAAATTGATTGTTAACCGATATCAAATTCAATGGCGTATACCTATTAGGAGTTGCACACATGCCTAGTAAAGTATTCGTTACATAGCTTCATGCGTAACAATTAAATTTAGAAAACAGAAGCAAATAATGAGCATTCAGGGGAAAAAACAGTGAAAACTTGGTATAAAACATTCGCTAACAGTAGGAAAAAAATAACATCTTATTTTTTGTCTAACTACACCATTAAATTCCGATGTTCATGATAGCGTTCGTGATTGAAAGTGAGAACGCACTTAAAAGTGTTACAAGACGTTAATTAGCGGAGATAAATGAAGTATTTACGCCAGATACCGTCAACGTTTCAGCTTCGTCGACCAAGTATGGAAACAGAGAAATTAATTTCTTTTCAAGAACAATATTTCTTATTTGTAATGCATGGTTGAACTAGGAAAATGTATGCATTTCCCCGTGATAAGATCGAACGCACATTGGGTGTGATCTGCATTCGATACCCGTTTCGAACAAGCCAAATTAATTAATGCATTATATATCTGCAAGCGACCAGTCTATTTAGGATGTTAGTTACTGATTGCGTTTTTCGACAATTAAGCTATAAAAGATGCAAAATCCAAACGTGCTGGAAATGCACAATTTCATAGAAATCGTCCGATAAAAACAGCCCACAATTGCAATTATTGCACGCATAACACTATTTATATACGAAGATTAAAAATCGACGTCACATACGCACGAACGTAAATTAAAAATCGTCAACCTTTAATTAAAAACGTCATTTTTAAATCAATGTAAAATTCAACAACGCTTGTAGTTTTATGTCATCGTCTTGTAGTAATAGTAGGTATAATACTGTTGCATGTGCGTTTGAGAGTCCGTTCTCTCGAAAACTTGCGACACACAAGTTATCTAACAGTTGAGGTCAAGCCGTGACTGATTCTTAGATGCCGTGGCTGGGTGACCAGCCATGCACACATCTTTGTTTGTTAATGCCTGCTTATGTCACGACGCCGGTTAAAATCTCATTGGTTGGCAGACCTTGTTGGTAGACCAGTAAATATTTTGAAGAGATTAGGTGTGAGCCATTTGAGTGTTGTTATTCATAATTTTATTTTAGTTTGGTACCTATTGTATAAATTTAAATACATCCCACATAATATTTAATCTTAATTATATACTCAAAAGATGCAATTTGTTTTTTTTTATAATTAAAATGAGCGGTATAAATGATAATTATATGCACGCTGATGTGGTTTTAATACGAATAATGCTTAAATAATTATGTAAATAGAGTACACGTGTAAACAATTATTATTGAGATCTGTATCGATTTACATTTGTGATACGATTCGTATTTAATTGTTTCACATGAAAATTATGTCTGACCATCCGATAGGTACTAATTTTCCATATCGCCAACCATACAAGTACTGTAATTAGGGTACTTAACCACTACCACAAAAAGCGGTGAACCAATTACATTGCATTATTTTCTAATTAGCTTCACTAATAACATGCTTATATTAGCTATAATATAAAATAGATCGAGCGCAGTACCGGTTTAGGTCATATAAAGTAGATCGTACGTGACTTTAGATTTCAACTTTCTATTTCAGAAATACAGGCACTCGAGCACCGCCGAGTACTGGGTGTATGACCTTGAGACCAAGTAAGTGATCTAACTTAATAACTTATGAATTAAATATCTAGTATGAGCACGTATGTCTGTGCTTGAGGTTAACTTTGCTGCATTTTCTAGTATATTCTTTGCTGAGAATTTTCCAAGTATTTGGTAGATATATGTATACCCTGAATGTTTGGATACCTCCATGTCTGGTTTCCCAATTCGCAGCAGACCTTTCAATTAAGAGAATATTAAAACTAGGCCGTCAAAAAAAAAAACACCCCAACAGCAATATACTGAAAATAAATTCGCTTTCCGGGAGCATGCATCCATCGCTTAACAAACTATACCTCTGAATGAAACCACTATTGGTTTTAACCGTCAGAAAACTTCTATTTGACATAGCAATACAATATAGGTACTGATAGCTGTATCATCGAAGGAAAATTCATAATAGACTGCGATTTGAATTGATCGATTTATACAAACATTTTTCTTTTCATAGTCGATGTTTTGTCACCATAAAACTACTAAAAATTAAACATTAATATTTTGAAATTAGTCATTCTTGATGCTCGCTGTTATTAGAAAACTTTAAGCATACAAACCATTGTCCTGGTTATCCAAAACAAGGCTTCAAGGGCCTTAAGTATATTTTTATATTATACTTTGTTCAGCCGTATTGTTCTGTCTAACAATTGCACAATTCAGTTATTTAAATTAATAACTTACTAGTGTGTACTGTAATTGAACAAAGCATATAATTTTGCAACACATATGACTAATTAAAAAGTGTTTTATTATTGGCTTTCTCCATAATGAAGCTTAATATTGATAAAACTGTAGCGATGAATAGAAAACTTTGAGAAAAATGTAAGAATGATTCGTTTATTCGTATATGGTTTTAGTTTTTTCTTATTTCATATAGTTTTCTATGGGAACTGTTTTTCGATACGGAAACAATAGCTCACAATGTAATAGGTATAACTACTTGTTGCACAACCGTATCATTCCGAGATTACGATATTTTAGTATATTGTTTTCTCTAGTTGCGTTTATTCATAGATGATATTATGAGCAGGTAAATAAGGCTGATTTAATATTAATTTTGACGAAAATAATCGCAAAATTGTATAATTAATTTACCTATTATGCAACACAATATATTCAGGAAAAAAACAATTCTGTTGATAACGATTTTAAAATATAACTAACTAAATTATCGAAATGTGGTGTTTGACATAACAAATTATTATCCTTATACTAAATAGGTATATACAGATACCTACATTCAGCGATATACCAACTTTAGTATCTATGCTTATTCTGTTATATTATATGCCAGTAATACAGCAGAATCTAGCAAATCAGCTCACATGCAAAGAAGCAAAATGAATCTTATACAATTTTATTAAAGTCTATTTTCCTTTACCAGGTCAATCATAAGGCTTGGCAAGAACGCCCTGGATGTAGTCATCTGGGGTACCGGACGTTCCCTAGCGTACGTGAGGGAGAACAATGTATACTACGTCCGTGACGTGGACTCTGACACGGCAGTGGCTCTCACCAGGGACGGGATACCTGGAGAGATATACAATGGTGTCACTGACTGGCTTTATGAAGGTGAGACTTTTGTATTGATAGGAAAAAGATCTGTTCTGGAAGACCGTTATTAATTTTTTGGTGGTTGAAGTCTATTTATGCCGAAAATTATGAAGATTTTCAAAATTGTGTATAAAAAACATAAAACAGAATACTGACAGCCTTACAACGAAAACTTAAACATCTGTTGAACACCTGTCTAAACAAAATTACAAATAATGACGTTGGAATAAGGTATCTTTTACAGCACACACACATTTTTTAGACACATGTTCAACGGATGTTTAACTTTTTGTAGTAAGGGTGTTAAAGTTTAATATTCTTTAGTAGCGCCTAGCTTAAATTAACAGCAAGAGACGCCGTATGACGCTTTGCTCTTTTGAGTCCCTATAGTATTTACTAAATTCCAATTATCTTTCAGAGGAGATGTTTAACGCAGCGGAAGCCATGTGGTTCTCTCCTAAAGGCAGCTACCTGGCCGTAGCATCCTTCAACGACAGTGAGGTGGAGACGGCGACGTATCCTTACTATGGAGAACCTTCTGCAATCATCAATCAGTACCCTGAAATAATACACTTCAAGTATCCAAAGGTAGATGAAAACTTTCATAAAAGTCTTTCTTTCTAGTTACGGCACTGCTATCCGTGTCAAGCTTTCTGGTCTTTTTAGCTTAACATGAAGTTACATTGATATTCTTCTTGCTCATATTTTTATATACCAAGTTGGCTTCATAACGATGAGTATGTATATTTAACACCACTATTTTTATTGTCAGGCAGGTCGAAAAATCCTTTAGTATCATTACGAGTCTTCAAATTGGACGACCCTCGAGGAGAACCATGGAACATTCCAGCACCAGTCGACATTGTTGGCTTAGACCACTATCTGGGCAGAGTTAGCTGGGCTTCCGAACAAAATCTCGTAGTCTTATGGCTGAATAGACGACAAAACGTCAGCGTACTAGTCAACTGCGATTTAGAAAAAGACAAATGCAGTATCGTGAAAGAACACTCTGAACCGAATGGCTGGATCGATGTGAGGACTCCATTCTTCGATAGCACAGGAATCAAGATGTTGGAGATCCAAAACTTGTACAATGGTGATCAGAGGTTCCCCCACGCTGGAAGATTTAACTTCCTATCTCTGACTACTGAGGACTTGAGTCCTGGGAATGCTACGGTGACGGAGATCTTGGGATGGAAGCAGGATACGGATACGGTGTACTATGTTGTGTCTCCGGGGAACTCGCCGTGGTTGAGACAGATGTGGGCGACGTCGGGGGGTGTCGTGCGGTGTGTGTCATGCCGCGAGCCGTCATGCCACCACGTGTCAGCATCCTTCTCGCCAGGAGCCGGCTTTGCTATTGTCACCTGCAGTTCTTCTTATAACCCACCGAAGATTTTCTTGTATAATAGTGCGGTGAGTTCAAAATTCTTATAGTATTTACTAGCAAAGTCACATTAAAGCCATAGAGTATATTATGTTGTGGTAGATAAACTTATTAAATTCTTTGAATCTATGTATTGTCTTTGCAAGGAGGCATGTAGCCTCCTTTTAGCTACTATAGCTGTGTATGTCATAAGTACAATTAAGGAAGTAATATTTATTTCAGTAATTTGTTATCATAATTTAAAACTTACCTTCCCTTTGCAGGCAGACAGCTTCAAACTGATCAAAGACAATTTAAGACTGAAAGAAAAACTTAGACAATATAAGTTGCCGATGATACTGTTTAACGTAGTGTACGCGGGCGAGAATCCTCTGGGACATGTGAAACTTCTGTTACCGCCTAACATGAAGACTGGGGAGAAATACCCCATGATTGTCAGGGTGTATGCAGGCCCTGGGACTAGCAGAGTCAAGGACAGTTTCGATTTGGGTAAGAGTCATTAAACTATTTTATTTCTTTTTTGCCATATTTTATGAACCTTCTCAAGGTTTGGATCAGTTGCCTGCTCCGATTTTCTAGCCTAAAATTGTTTATATTGATTGTTGGACTGACACTGGATTAAGTAGATATTCGTATTTAAGAATTACAGCACCGAGGAAAAGGCAGTGTATAAAATTAACAACCTAAATCTGATCTACTGATACTGAGAGCAACACAATATTTTATTCTTAGGTCATTCAGACTGTATTCACATTTGTCAGCAAAACTCAGTTACAAGGAACGTGTCGAGGAACACACAAAGTTAGTTGTTCGATGAATGAAAGTTAAATATTTGTGCAAATGAGGGCGCTTGCAGTATTACTTGATGACGAGGCCGCAACTTCGCAAGTTATTTCTAAAGTTTCCGTACGGAGCCTTCGTCTTCGTGTGTTGTTTGTGCAAAATGAATTTTGAACTTCACTATGTATACTCACTGTTTTAGCCTTTTAATTTTGTTATAAAGCATTTCTGAGCTTGCTGCGTGAATTAAACTTGTAGTGCTTCAAATTTTTGATTAAAGCAATAATGGATAAATTATGGCCAGAATTACAGATCATAGATTTGGATACGCTTCAACCGTGTGCCCAAATCCTACAGTAAATTCTGTCCCTTGAAGAAACGTTATCTAGCTCTTGTCCTAAGTCCTTCGAAACATCAAACCAATCTTAAATCTCAATATTTAATGCAAATGATATTTTTTCTATTCCAGAATACTACAATACGTACTTATCGACGAACAGGAGCTGCATCGTGGCGTCCATCGACGTGCGAGGGTCAGGAGTACTGGGGGTCGAAGCCATGCACGCCATCAACAACGCCTTCGGAACTGTCGAGGTTACTGATACCTTGGCTACTATCAGGTGAGGAAGAATTATTGTTGTAAAAGTATAAATATAATAAAAATAAAATATTAACTCATATTGTGTGTAATTGTATTAACTCATATAGTGAAAGTAACTTTGTCTTTCTGTCCGGCTTTCATGCTAAAACGGTTGTATCGATTTAAATGAACTTTGTTACGCGGATGGTTTAGCTAGAGCCTTAGAAACATAGACTGTGTCAGTATGCGGGGAGTAGTTACCTCAGAACGCAGGTGGAACCGCGGAGAACAGCCAGTAAAGATCAAAACAAAGGTTCAAAGAGGAGGTATTATTGTTTAGAAAGATTTTTTGAAATACTTTTCAGCATCTTTGTGTTATCTACTTTGAAAAGGCGTCAGCTACTCGAGCTAATGACCTAAAAAGCCAATTAAGTGCTCTTCTCCCACACTTTTCACGTCGCATTGCGTCTTCCAAAGAAAAGTAGACAATCTTTGTTTATTTATAGTTTTTTCGAAGTAAAGAAAGATTTCGAGGAATTCCCTTTAGAAACTAACAATCTTGCTTGGCAACAATCTGTTCATAGAGTAAATACCTAGTACAAAAAAGAAGTACCTATCTCTCTTTCAGCGAACCGTATATCGATATTTTACGTCCTGCAGCTTTGAAATACATATACCTATACTAAAAAAATACACGTTATTCCAATAATTCGTTCAACCCTGTTTCACCTGTATTTTTCGCATATTCCTGAAAAACATTGAAAAACAGTTTTGTATGCCTCCAAACAACTATTAGATTAGTTAAAAAAACCGCGCCGTGTGTGGCGTTAAATCAATTTGAATAACTGGCGTGAATATGAAACACCGTATGACAGAAACGTTTTACACGTTGACCGATTGCATCAATTGGAAACTTTGAATTCAGTTGTGACCGGACCAGATCTGGACTTTACATCTAACTACTTGGTATCAAAGTAGTGAGTGAGATTCTTAAGTATGGTCCAAGTGTCACTTACGTAGGTATTCTCTCAAGGCCCTGGACTTCTTATAAGGTTGATTACTAAGTCTGAGTTCTGCATTTCCAATTTCTCAATGGGACACTAAACCCACTGATCTTACCCCGCAATGATATTTCCCCCAAAACAACTTAGTAGTCCCAAATATGGAGGTGCAGATTCCACTTGAGAAGTCGATATTGTCAGAATAAGTAGATTGACGTAAGGATGCTGTTAAGGCAAGAAGCTCGATTGTATTTACAGAACAAAAATTGAGTCAAGAAACTTACCTTACATTCCTTACTCAACAACATCTTTACATTCATTTGCTGTCTTTCTTCAGGAGTCTTCTAAACGTGTACTCGTTCATCGACCCCGAGCGCGTGGGCGTGTGGGGCTGGAGCTACGGCGGCTTCGTGTCCACCATGATGCTCATACAGGACGACATGAACACCCTCAGCTGTGCTGCTGCCGTCGCGCCTGTCACCTCCTGGTTGTATTATGGTAAGATTCTAACTTCACGTCCTTAGGCTTGCTACTGTTGAAGTTTATTATTTAGGGCGAAGGTTTTGCATATAGGCTAGGTTTTAGGACAGAATAAACTATTTGATGAAATCTAAAGTATTTATTAAGGAGCTTTTATTGCCTCTTCAGCTAACACAAATAAGATGTGTTCAACACTTCGTATTTGCAACCGAATATCTGCACGAAGAAGCAAAACTATCCATTGCTTCTTCGGGCTGAATTTTATAGTCCTTCAAAACGGTACCTAATTTGAATTTATCCCAATTTAACATTTTGCATCTACAACTTATAGAACTTCACCTGACCGTTTTTTCAGCAATCCTTTACGAACTCTGGTTACAATTAAAATGTTAATTTGTCTTCCAGACACAATGTACACAGAGCGTTACATGGACACGCCACAAGCCAACCCTGAGGGGTACGACCGCGCCGACGTCATCCGCCACGCCGAGCGCCTCCGCGGGAGACGATACCTCCTCGTGCATGGCACTGATGACGATAATGTTCATTATCAGCACAGTATGCTGCTTGCGAAGCAGCTGCAGCATAATGATATTGAGTTTGAGCAGATGGTTAGTATGTGCCTTACTTTTCATCATCGTTATCATCATCCTGCACTTGTCGAAATTTTATTCGGGGTCGGCGCAGCATGTTGTCTTCTGTCTGTCGTCATCTCACAGATAACATTATTTCTCAGTATTTAAATGAGTTAAAAACTATGTTCGGTTATGGAAATCATTTTATTGAAATATTTAGAATCGTCTCGTATAAAAAGGCATAAAATCGTAGAAGGGAATATAACAACCATGACACACTATTTATTCAATACTATGGTTCTCACAAAGCTGATACGGGCAATCCTGCGGGCTATACTCATCTCTTACTTCGCACACAATTTCATATATTTTTTTATTTTCTTTTCCAGAGCTACGCGGACGAGAAGCACTCGCTACTGGGCGTCAGTCGACATTTCTATCACATGCTCGACCATTTCTGGACTAGATGTTTCAAGTGCGAGTGAATGTGTCCCGACGTCACTCAGTGCTGTGCTCGTCCTACTGTGATCTCGACTCACGAAGAAAATTCTGTCTAGCTTGTATATAGTCACGACCTATTTCGATTTAAGCATAATTTTAATTGTAATTTATAAAGATACGCTTAAAACAACTGTTGTTTCATTTCCTTTTAAACTGCGCAAATGTGCAAACCGCAATATTAATATTTATTTGAAGCAAACTTTCTCGTTCTGCAGGTAGCGTTTCTTTATTCCGCGAATCGTTTAGAAATACTGCGAGTCGCAAAGAAAATATTCTTTATACAAATGATGGAAACAATTACTCAGTGTTCAGTTAGCGAACTTGGTGAAGTCTAGCAATTAGTGCGCCGCAAAAATAAAGTAGAAAAATCAAGGCGGCGCCAAAATGCTCCCCTGGCCTGCCAAATAAAACATTAACCGTTTCGCTTGGTATTTCACAATGAACGCGTTACTTTACACATTAGCTGTGTATAGTAGATTTATATTCAGCGGTAAAGTTTTGAACAAATGTTTTTATTGTTGTGGTAAGTTGCTCCAAGTTTGAACTTTGAGAGAAGGTGAGGTTGGTGAAAATTGTAAAGGTGAGTTAAAATTGGTTACCTGTAGTAAATCATATCGTTTATATAAGGTCCATATTGTAAGTCAGGAATTCGACTATTTTAATTCCTAGATTAATTAGTTACGCTTATAAAATCGAAAAGCTCGTTGATGACATGAATGAAAGCAGGTACCTACATTATTGTCAGCACTGCCTGCTTCATGATATTTCGATGTACATAGGTACCTACATGGTACACATTAACATGTCCACTTACTACGATACTGGTATAACTCTGACAGCAAATTATAGTTGAAATTAATTGCCGTGTGTTAGCATTTGCTAAAGCGTCGTGTATCAGAAACTGTCCGTCACGGCAAAGTACGATTCACGACAGGAATATCCGGATGATCCAATGATGGATAGCCCGACCCTCGCCTGCAGTCGCCAGAATGCTGTTAAATGCCGCTGCACATGCGTTGTTGAGAATAGAAACTGATTAATACAATGGCGTAAGCGGTCTTTTCAACTTTATGAGTAAGACAAACCAACCAAGCAATCACAAAATTCTACAGTTAAACTTTTTCATATTCCAAAAAAGAAATAACGTAATACTCTATGAAAAATTCAATTCTGACATCTTATATTTCTCTGTCAACTCAAATTTTCAAACTTTAATATTCCGACATGTAAATTGAATTGAACAAACAAACACATTTGTATCTATCTTGTACATATGAAAATTCTTAGTAGTTTATGTAAAATCATAAAGCAATGGCAGAAGATATCGATTCGATGGTAAGTCACCCTTAGGGCTTTCCCAATATTTTGCTTTTGAAGCAAATATAGGTATATAGCTTGGCTCTTATATTGGTTCACTATGTATTATAAAACTCATAATTCGAAACAGAATGCACCCCGACATTTGAGCTTCATTCACTTAAGAAACCCAGGCACACCACTGTTTCTGGCACGTTTTAGCCTGATCCGATGCCAAAGTGTTATTGTGTAGACCAACGCGATACAATAAGATGAAATCTAGTGAAAAGTAGATTATAAGATATAGATAGACGTCATATACTTATGTGAATTATAGGAAAACAACGAAAGACTACAAAAGTCCAGCCGCAGTTTTTGATTGCGGACCAAATTTAGAGGATCGAGCGTTGTGCGCAGTGGACCCTTGCGACGCAAGCAAATGTTACGCGGAGCCTCGCGTTGTCATCATAGGCGCGGGCATGGCCGGCCTGTCGGCTGCTGCGCGCCTCTCGCAGCGAGGCATCAACAACATCGTAGTGCTAGAAGCGTATGAAAGGTTTGTACCACATATCTACATAAAAAATTAGAAACCTATATTATATGTGAAGAGTTATACAAAATAAATTATTTCCAGACCCGGAGGTCGGATACATTCCTGCTGGCTTGGAGACATCGTTGCAGAATTAGGATCTCATTGGAAACCAGACAATACTTACACTCATCCCATTTACACGATGTCAGCCACAGAAGATCCACCTCGCCCTGGTGTGCCTGGCGCTGAGCATCCTCGTGGTCTCTTCAACAGGATAGTCACCGGTAAAATGCCGTTCCCTCCTACAATATCTGCATATCACAAATTTCGTCAGATTGAACAGGAAGCGGCGCAAATATACTGTCTCGGTGGTAATAAACAGGCAGGCTCTTTAATCAATTTTATGAGTCTGCGAATTCAACAAGAACTGCACGAGTATCCGGACGATCAACAACATGACGCGGCTAGAATAATGTTCGGGCTCTCGCACATGCTCAGTGCGCGGTGTGGGGATGACACGGCGATGCTGTGCGCCGATCATATCGGCTGCTTCATGAACATGCCCGGCGGCGAGGTACGAGTTCCTCTGGGATTGGTAGGCATACTAGCTCCGTTACTACGTCAAATACCAGAAGGAGCTATCCGCTATTGCAAGCCGGTTAACTGTATTTATTGGGGAACATCACAAAAAGAAGGTTATCGAGCTACAGTATGCACTACTGATGGTGATGAATTTCCTGCTGATTATGTCATCATAACGGTGTCTCTCGGAGTGTTGTGCGCTAATGCTGTCAAATTGTTCTGCCCGGCACTTCCAGCATCAAAAATTGATGCTATGCGTTGTCTTGGATTCGGATATTGCAATAAAATATATATGGAATACTGTCGGCCGTTTTGGTTTTGGCACAAAGGCAACTTGAATTTCAAGTTCTCCTGCAATGAACTTTGTGATCGTTGTGATTGGACACGGGGTTTAACTTCTATAGAAGTGGTGCCAAATAGTAAACATTGTATGTGCGCGTGGGTGGTCGGCCAAGAAGCGATGCTCATGGAAGGTCTATGTGACAAAGACATTGCCGAAGGATTGACTGAAATATTGCGCGTGTCAACAGGGAATGATAGTATACCATATCCGATGACAATTTTACGATCACATTGGACTTCTGATCCATTTTTCTGCGGGGCATATTCTTACGATTACTACGGGTCAGACGGTCAAGCACAACGCTGCTTAGCATGTCCGTTGCCAGGGCCCAGTGAGCCCATACCTCCTATATTGTTGTTCGCCGGCGAGGCCACGGTGCCGGTCATTACGCCACGGTGTCGGGCGCTCGGCTTAGTGGCGTCAGAGAGGCTGAGCGAATAGTGCATTTAACGGTGCGATACAAAGGCCCGCCTTTGCCCGCCGCTGCTGAAAAGAAAAAAGAGAAGAAAAAGAAAGTCCAAAAAGCTCAGTGAAATTCATTGCGAAAGTCGCGCTTTACCTCGTTATTATGTGAAATTTTCTAAGTCTAATCCTTTGTTCGTCGTCACAAAGAGAGAAATATATGCAAAGTTTTGCGTTGCTCTTGTGTTTTAGTCCTTTAATATTTTCACCCGGAACTCATGTCTAGGTAACTGCTAACTTATCTCTGACAAGTTGTGTGCGCTCGCTGGCTCCTGTTGTTAGTTTTGAAACTAGAATGATGCTCAACTTGTTTGATGTCTCATCTTATCTCATTTTGTTGGGCGGCTTGCGATGAAACGATAGTAAATGTTCTGTTTATGCAGCACACTTTGTATGAACTAAACTTTATCTCAACTTTATATTTATATCTTAAAATAAGATTTATATCTTAAAAGAGTTGACGTAGAACTAAAAAAAATAACTTAAGTACTGCCCAAAAGTTACATTAATAACTAACATGCACAGTAGTGCAGCATAGAAAAAGTAAATCAACATTTTTGCCACAAAATCTTTAGTAACATTATTGTTATTGCTACAACAACGGTTTGTATCCTAACAATTTGCATAGGTCTGGAACGTTATTTCTTCGTAATGGCTTAAGCAGTTTGATTGAGCTATTGTTCACAATGTTTGCACATCAAGATTGAATGCGGCTGCTGGATGGCGAAGGACGGGTAACGACTTACAGAGGCCTATCATATATTACTAGTTTCTACCCACAACCAGTGAAAATACCTGCAGATACCATTGTATTTTTTTGTAATAGCCCAGTAGTTTCTGAGACTCAACTAAGCAAACAAAAAAATGATCAGAATACTATATGGGCAATTATTCTCATTTGATTTTTTGTCTAAACAAACTCGAATTGACTTTCTGTAATGAATTGATTTTGGATCCTATCTACTAGTAATATGATCCCTGGAACGAAAGCTACACTTAGGTACCTATGTACGTTTCATTACGAAACTCACTCTATTTATGTTCAAAGAGGAAGTACCTATTGTTTAAATTCAGCTGAAGTTACAATCACAAACATTATACGCGCGAATGCCGTTGCTGTCTGCCGCTGTCCCATACATTCCTAACGTGAATCCGGAAAAATAAGTTCCATACTAAAGTCCTGTCAGAGCGGATTTTGGCTTTTACAAACTTGAATCTTTGTTACATCTTGACTCTTACCTAGCGTAGAACTACGAAAAACTTACATGATTAATAACCGTTACACTTGTATAGTTTTGAAACAAAATTAAAATTACTTCACGGATTTTCATGCTATTTTCACCAATAGTCAGAGTGCATACATCTTGAGGACACAGCCGGGGCGGGCTGTTGATTAAAATAATAATCCAGCTAACCCAAGCATAGCCCTTAAAAACGTCGTGGGTTCGATTTCCTTGTAGCAAAATATTATCGTTGACTGAAAAGTTTCATTCGACTTCCATGTAGCAATATTTTTCAAAAAGTAGTTTGTTTCATTCGAAAACTTCAGCAGGCACCGTAAAAGTAACGAATTCATTTTCGTATAATGAAAATAAATCGACATTCTAATTCGATTGCTAACATTACAAACTCGTTAATTACTATAATTACACAGTTATCAACATGTGAAGCGAACTAAACTTAGTGGAATGTTCGTTTTGTCAGGTGAGGAACTCGGAACATAGCAATCTCGCTAACTAGAATTCTTGGAGACTATAACTCAATTACTGGGCCGATGAGGGCGCCATATCGTTGTACGTGTAATATTATCTATCTACAGACATTTTTCATCAGATCAGCGTGAATGGAGAGGTGCAACATTAATTTCAATAACGTATCCCTATAAAATATTCGCTTCCTTCCTTATTTTGTCAAGGGGAAACTTGTGATAGTGTGATAGTGGAAGGTCGTCAATAAAGTGTGATAGGTTGGCTGAGATAGTTTTTTGGGCTTTATTATGCGGATTATTAGGTACAGTTTAGGAAAGCTCGATTTAATAAGATTTAGTTTAGTGTTACTTTTAATTAATTAAAAAGTCTGTCATTACTTCCCATCTTTTATCGTTGCCATAAAAAAATGTTTATGAATAAATTTTTAGAAGTAATAATGATGATTAGGATATCTAAATTAAGCAGAAACTATCTGTATTATCTAGTTTATCTTTGTTGCGATGAAAACTGTTGATCTCAATTGATACAGTTCCAACGTCAAAAGTTTGCTCGTAGCATTAAAGAAATATCTGCCTGATTGCTTATTAATCGCATTTTATGAGTTATCCATCGCCTTCAGATCATCCGACCACCTACGTATGCAATTATTTTATAATCCAACGTAGTGTATCTCGTCTCGAGGGAAGCATCGCCTGAATAACAAATATATCGTCGGTTCCTACGAATTGATTCCGCGGTGATTGATGTTCGCTGCTTGCTGGCTACAGCGCTTCGCAGCCTTCTCCACGTCACTTCGCTCAAACAATCAATAGGAAAACAGAATCCACTTCACCGAATAGCATAATATCACCTTTAAGATTAGGTCTTTGTTAATTAGCCATGTGGTTTTAATAAAATGTACAAATATGAAATCCATAATAGCACGTATACGTCGTACACACACATGTGCCGGCTTGAGAACACGTGGCTTCCACGATATGTGAGAAAGCACAGAGACAGCTTTTCCTTTCATAAATAATTTCATTGAATTATAGTATTTACATTGGTTGCGTTAGCAGAAGACACTTTATATAAATTCATAGTAAAACAGGGAAAACATAACATTTCCTTGCTTTTCCTAGAAAACTTATCTACATTTTCCTGCAAACGCAAGCAGTTTTCAGTGTAAATGAAAAATATGACCTTGATAGGATGGAACGGCAAATATCTAATAATTCAGCTCTATTGAGCTTAACGGATGTAATGTGAAGAGTTTCGCGGAGGGCATTAACACCGACGCAATGAGAGGGCGGCGCTCCTCGCGGCCCGGCGAGCACGTCTCTGCAGATGGCGGGCTGCGGGAGCACGCAAGAAATCCTCGAGACAGATGCGTGACGCAGCGCGCAGGACCGGCGCCCCCCGCGGTGCGTGCCGCGCCCCGCGGGGCCCGGTCCGCGCGACACATCTCACAGAACACATCGATAATCGCGTGGTGCGTGAGCCCGCTGCGGCTCGGACGAGGGTAGGTAGTGAGCGTGCGGTGGCGCGGTCGCTGCCGGTGCAGGCGGTGCGTGGCGCGCGCGTGGCGCGGGCGGGGCGCGCGCGGCGCCGGCCCGGGCGGCAGTCGCTCGGAGGCACGCGGGCGGGTCGCGTCGCCCTGCGCTCTCTCGCTGCACCGCTGCATCGCTGCGCTCGCGAACTCGCGACAAGGTACGCGACGCGACATCACACCGCACGCTGCACATGTTACACTTCACACTTGTGCATTTTTCATTCATCTCTTAGTAGTTTTTAATTTATTATCGTACGCATCCTAATCCACGAAAGAACCTTCTCGGGCGCGCGCCTATTACCGCAAATTGTATTCAAAATTCGGTTAGATTTTGAAAATCACGTTTGAAACAAATAAAATGAAATTGCTCGGGTAAGTGAAAATTATTGAATATTTTCCGCGTCTTCCTTAAGGCTGTAACTAAATAGAAACAGGCATGCGTAAGCTCTCTAATGGCAGCCGAAATAATGCGAAGCTAAGAGAATAAGAAACGTAAAAAAATGTCTTTCGTATTGGAAGGTAAAAAGGGGCATTATTATAAATGTCATTAATTTTATAATGGATTTCGAGACGCAAAGACTGCGCTTCGTTTTATCTTATAGGAGATGTCATGAGGGAGAAAACAGCAAAAGCACTGGCCTGATGCCAAGTGTCGACCGCGGCACACATCTTTCAGTAACAAAATATTTTACAAATATCAGAGATATAATGTCTGAACATTTAAATGTCTGTAGTGAACTGAAATTCTACTTTCGAGAGCAGGAGCACTGTCATCGTTTGTTCGTTTGATAAATGAATGTGCTGGGAGGCTGACACGTTTCCTAGCAGCTAGCTAACTAATTACAATTCGGTGCTTAGAATTACATATGAAAATATGTTTTAACTAAATAGTTCCACAGAAATATCTCATTAAAAATGTCGTCGCTATGTCAAACACCGAGTATCTTTTAGACTCGAAATGAGAAATGCGAAATGAGAGTTGTAGCGCGACTGTATATTTTCATGGAACATCCATTTTCTTTTCGGTGCGTTTTCGGGTTGTGTCGGTCAATCTTCACGCCCAAAATAATTATATCTTACTTGATGACAAACAAAATATGCAGTACTCTCTCATCATCATTTGCTAACTGTGACAAACGTATATTTTCTTATCTTAATTTTACATCAAAATAAAAGTCATATATTTACGGATGAAAAAAAAGATTTATAAAATAAAAATCAGAAACATTTCTCGTATACGTACTAAACATTCGTAGAGTTAGGTATATGCAGAATTTGAAGGATTCGCTAAAGATCCAGTCTCAGGTCTGTCAATGTGGCAGGTATTTGGCACGAGGCATCGTGTTGCGGGTATTGCTATCTACAGCCTCTCTTCTCACTTTACTAGAATATATTCAGATTAATGTTCTCGATCATATTGAAACTGCGTTATTTGGTTCTTGATATCTTAAAGGTAAATTAACATCGCATGGGCAGGGGGGAGACGGCGACTTTTTAGAATCATTTATGTACTTAAACATATCATTTGGTGATACGTATTGTTAGGTACAAATGCCGGGCGCCGCGAGATTTCATAGAAAAATATTGTTCGTGAGCATTACTCACACGAATCTAATTATAAAACTTGTTTACTAACATAATCTAATTCGCAGTTTGCATGTAATTTTATTTATGATACGAGTAAACGTGTTGACTGCTTCATAAATCATAAAACGACAAACAATTATCAACTATTCCGTTAGCTATTGTAGGTTTATTACTAAACTAATTTGCAACACTGTTGGCATTATTCATTCTGCAAATGTGTAGGAGAGCCTCGCTGACGTCGAGCTCGCTGTAACTTACAAGTAGGGTATGTAAGCCAACATGTAGCCGCCGACTTCGAAAGTAAAGCACTGACACTCAGAAATGCCCACTTGCGAATTCCGGAAAACTAATAGTCAAAGGTAAATTGTCATTTCAGTTGGGGAGTTGCTGACGTTTGGGGCAATTTGTGAGCTATCCCCAAGAGATGCAATTTCCCTCTTCCGCCTAATTGCTCCCGGGGCTTGCTACTACAAAGCTAGTTAGGAAACTGCCTCTCGGCCCACTTGTGTCGCCTCGACCCCAATCAATTATGTGCCCACTGTGGCCGGCGTCACCGATGCTGAGACACTGTCGAGGTGGTCACATCTCAACGACTTAACCGCACACCCAGAACACGGATTTTGGAAGAAAAGAGTTGCTTGTAAAGGAACATTTTCATCTCTACTGAAGGTCTGAATTAGAGTGACGTTTGCTCAAGTCAACCGTTCACACATGAAACGTTAGCTTAGAAATCACTGTTAAAGTACAAAGTGATTTCTAAGCTAACGTTTATGATGGTCATCGGTGCATGGTTTATGCACTTCTGTAACTAGGCATGTAGGTGTAAAGTATTATTCTAAAATGTTACGTTAAATAAAATTCGACCTTGCGTTTTATAGAGATGACGTGTAGATTCTTCAGACGAATAGTTTTCATTAAATGACATTGTGACGTGTGATGCGTCGTGTGCCAGACATAACAATGAACGACTTGCGAATATTTCCTACTGTAGCTGATATAATTACACGTGCTATTCAGTCTGCAAAAATGATAGTAATTTGACCGAATTAATCGTAGTGTTTAAACAACGTTGTTTATCGGGTGTAACCGCACAAATAGCAATTTGAACAGTGTAAATAAACACATTATTGTTTCGATATAAAGCAGGCCACAATTCTGTATTAATTTGATTACATGTTCATACATTGTGTTTTTCAGTACCTAATTAAAATGCAGACGAATGTAGCCCTAGACTGGTACATAAAATGTCAAAGTGTTAGGCTACAATTATGTTAGTCTAAGCTAATTACAGGCGACCTAGCCAGGTTTTATGAAGCCTTATATGTTTATATTGATCAGCAAAATAGAATGCGCAGAATAGGTAATCGGATAATCGTTTTATTATAAGTTGTTGCGCATAGTCCTCGGAGCTCTTTGGATAAGAATCTTATTAACCTGGATAAAATTGACTATGTATGTCCATATTCTATTTTTGGACTTATCAATAGACATAGGAACAGAAATAATTTATTTGCAAATAATGACACTTAGGTTTATCGATAATTTGGATTTAATAGATACGTATTGTAAATAATAGGTATGTACCTATGAAACTGTTTTCTCTTTTGAACGACAATCTTTGAGGTACTGTACTAAAAATATACCTAATATTTTTGATAAAAAATAAAGTTATTGATGATTTTTTAAAATTAATGTATTATGTATTGCTATCATAGGTAATTGGTTTCCACGCAATCATATCCTACGCGAAGTTACCTGTATAGGTACATATATGAATCGTTCAGTAAAAACCATTTAGCTGTATAGCGTAACGTGAGCAAAACCTGTTTTTAATTTCCCTTTTGCCTAGGCATAGGCGTTGGATACCTGCACAATTTAATTAAAATCTGTATTAAATTAAAGGAACTATGAGCCGGTGATGTAAGAGCGGTCGCTTCGTTGAATGGATGAACGGAAATGACTGAAATTATAGCGGTTAGTGGTTTTCACCCTTCTAAAATGGGTTACCTACTACAACAGGATTTTACAATGTGAAAATGTATTGATTAAACAGAGGCGTTGAATCAGTTGAATTTATAATGTCTAGTTTATGCAGTCGTTTGCCAGTTGTCATTTAAATTAACTCTGGTGTGTTAATTAGCTGTTAGACAATCGGATATTCACAAACAATTCAAATGTTAACTTGTGCTCTTTATATTTTTTCGAATAACGTCAACTAAATCGATCTATCCCATCAATAATGGTGTTATTTTATTATTTTGACGCTCGTTCTCACCGCGCGGGCCTGCACCACTAGACTCGTCGGCCCCACTCGGCGCCACTCGGCGCTACTCGATCACTACGCTAATTTAAACACCGATCTGTTACCTACACCTACGTAGTTAACATACATTTTATCTCGTTAGTCACTGCGTGCTTTTTTCACGAAAAATCCCCCATCATTTTCCGAATCCAATTTATCACAAAACTCACTCCACATACGTTTGTCGCTGTTGTGACCTGAATTTTTACTAATGGCTGCCAATAATAAAAACAATACATAACGCGTTATGAAAGAAAATAGTTCGCGACTGGAATGCGTATTATGATACGATACGGCCCAACGACGTGGCGAGCTAATATTCAAATAGATAAATCAAGTGTCTAGTCCTGCCGGCTTTTTGCACAGGGGAAGATTGATGGCGAAATTTTTGCAAAAATTCCTCTAGATGTTGATCGTCGGCTATTACGTAGAGAGGGCTTTTGTACGAATGATAATACGGTCCGAGGGAGCGGGCGATGTGATTGCAGAGCCGAGATATGTTCCTCTTGGAAACTGGCTTAGTCACGTCCGCAGTCCAGCCTGAGCGGTAAACAATCGCATATACACCCAAATTGTATATCGATAGGTGTTGTGTATTGATCACTTCTTCATAACACGACCGCTTGCAAACTCACCATGGAATATCATTATGGTAATCCAAAACTCGTATGCCTCTGCCATTCTTGGGAAATAAGTAATGTCAAACGAAATTGATCTGGATTTCTGTAGAAGTTACATGATTAGGTTGTGCGAATAGCAACCATTGCGTGACTGAACCCCTTCATCATTTTTATTGTCTAAAAATATATTATTAATGTTTCTGCGAATAGCACGTTCGGAAAGTAATCCTAGATTTAGGTTCTGCTTAGAAATCAAAACCAACACGTTTTTCGAGCAATTTTAGACCATTTTGAATAAAATTGACAAACAATCGATCATGGATGTCATTTTTGTTTCATATTATTTATAGTTTCAGTATATGTTTGTGGGTTACATTTGTTTGGTTAAATTACATTAGCCTTCATTTTAACTTTTGTTTTTTCTATTTCGCACTGTGCTCGTTTTCTTGCATACAATATCAGTCTACACACATCACAACTCAAAACAATCTTACCTGCATTAAAAAAAAAACTTTCATGTCACTAGCTCATGTTCATATATTTTTTTTATTTCAACAACCATTTCAAACGACGAATTCTCAGCTTTTAAACTATTAAACTTAATACATATTTTTGTTGCAGGTGCGACCGTATCTGGACTTTATAATAGGTGAGACGATCAGTAGTGTATCAGTGCTTAGTTTCAGTCATTCAAAGTGCCTCAGTTCATCAGTCCGTACATTCACGAACCAATAGACGGTGTAGTGTAGTGAACTCATTTGTGTAGAATTTTCTTGTGAACTGAACTTTAACTGAAGGAAGAAGATAGTGTTTTTGACTTCCAAGCGCTTCTGTGTTCACCGATTATGATATAAAGGTAAGTTTTATTTTGTTTAAAAGATTGGATTTTCCTTTTCCACGAGATTGGAGAATTTTGTACTGAAAATGTCTTTGTTCAAACTGTGATTGTAGAGGTTTTGGTATCGTTTATTTTCTTTTGTTTTTGCTGTAAGTGAAGGTTACGTTTTGAAATCGAATTTTGAATTTTATAATTCCAAATTCACTTTAAGTTTAGCGATGAATATGCATAGCATAACTAACTTGCGTATACTCCTGCAATTTAAATAAAATAAAAAGGCTTTTTATTTCTTACAGAAAAATTGTAGTTTTCAAAGTTACTTACTTACATGATTTGTTAGTAAGTAGTTACAGTTTTATAAAAAAAATAACATTTTATTAAAACAATTTTAGATGCATGTTAATTACTGTAGCTGGTCTTTAGAAGTTCTCCAAGATCCTGTTCAATGATTCCTTCAGCAGAGATTTTGATGAATGAGCTGCCGAGCAATTTATTATATCTGTGTAGCTGAACATCAGTGTGCCCGGCCAGGGACCTCATCTGTATAACTATAAGCCATAAATTAAAACAAAACTAGGTCACTACTCTGTTTACTATAAACAAGGCATATTGGCAACTTCTTATTCATATTTACATACTTAGAAATATTATTCGGTATTGCAAAACGGTTATTTGTATTGTGACTTGGTGCTTAGGTAGATTTTAGCTTAAATTTTTTTCAAGGGGACATTTTTAGACATTAATTTAGGTCATAGTAATCATCATTTTCTGACCCTTTTCCCAACTAGGTTGGGGTTGTCTTCCAGTCTTCTTCTTCTGCTTCTTTATCTTTTGTTTTACAAACGTCTATATGCATTACTTACCTCAGAGTATTTTTTTTTTCATATCTTATTTAACCAATGGGAAAAGCGCTCTGTCTGTGAACAGTGTGTGTGATTAAATTCTCTCTTACAGTCCGTTCTCCAAACATTTTTTAACCCATTCATACCACTTAAAACAAATATTCTCAATTCAATGTTTTCTAAACCGTAAAAAATAATTGAATTTCCTCGTTATCTATAGAATCGGATCAGATAGTGAGTGCTATTATAACATTGGCGGTGGTCCAAAGCTCGCGACACTGCCATGGCCTTTCTAGAGGTTGCCACTATTAATCTAAACATAGTAAGCTCTAATTATTACTATTTGTATATCGTTTTATGTCTTTATCGTAGTAGGAAATTGAGAGATTTTAGTGTTATGTACCATGTTATATGCTGGAGTAATTATTATTGTATTCGGAGTAAGATCAAAGTACCTAACTATTAAGGTAATCTGTGGCAAGATTGTAAGTATCAAGTACCTGCATGTAATCAACCAGCTTCTTTCTCCCCGCGGTTTCGTCCGAGCCTTTAATGAATGGCTTCGGCACCCTGATTAATAGTCTATAGGCTTGATCATTTAGTACCTATATCTGACTAACGCTGAAAGATTTCTGTAAATCGGACCAGTAGTTCCGAGTTCCGAGATCAGTAGTTCAGATGGTAGCCTGTTCAAACAAAATGAAACAAACATAGATAGTGTATCTAATTTCAAGACAAGGTGAATGGAATTATATTTTTAAATGTATTCAATAAACCACTTTAAATTGTCTTCTTACGAACTGAATTAAAAAATACTAAACCATTTGAAGAAAACGTACGTACTTACCTACGCATATTTCTTCGTATCCTGTCCGTGTTTTAAATCGGAATCACAAAATCGACCGCGGCTTTGAATCTCCCTGTATATCAGGGCTTAGTAGAAATGAACATCACATTGGTAAATTCAAGTCGATAGCAGGTAACACAGCTCCTTGCAGCAAGCATGTTACAGCGCTATTAACTGCTTTAATCCGATTAAAGCGCTGCACGTACTCTGCCATTATGAATGCTTTACTTACTATGTGCATACCACTTTATGATATTATGGGGAACGTAAATATAGTGTTGGAGATTGGAGATGTTAGTTAGGTGAATGTTATTTCATGTTTGTGTTTTTTCCACCTTACATTTCGTAAGGCCGTTGTTGGATCGCATCTGGAAATGGGATCGTATAGGTACATGCCTTATTAGGTATGTATTTTTTTAATAACAGAAACATAGAGAAAAAAAATATATAAAAGAATAATACACTCGAAAATAATAATCATGTATTTAGGTACAAGTCAACCAATATCCGAACAAATAGTCAAATTACAATGTTATAATTATGACCTTTAGTCAAATTAACATGTTAAGTTTTTTTTCAATATTCCCTTGTCAACATACAAAGCTTCTATTGTACATAAGTATGTAAAATAATTGTCATTGTTACAGACATAACAGACATCGTAAAGTATGTTTTGTTGGTCCTAATATCAGGTTTATGTCCGTAATACCCGGTATACGGTAAGACCCGGGTCCACCCGGGACCAGCCGGGACCATCGGCTATCGAAGTGCCACCTGCGACCTGCAGTCGGTCTAATCCTTATATTTTAATCGGCGAGGGTATTACGAAGTCTTAAGGTGATATATTGACTCAATTTATGGGCTGTGACCACCTGCTTTTGGCCAGGAATTTTTATACGTAGATTATTTATCATAGTGCGGAGCGTCTGCTGCTGCTTGGAAACTAATTCACGCATTCGGACACAAAGTTACTTATATTAAACTTATAGGCTCGCTCTGTATTTATTTTGCAAATCGGATCTGTAGTTCCTGAGATTACCGTGTTCGAGCAAACAAACAAACATGTACTTCAGCTGAAAAATTAGCCTTATATAACTCATGCTTTCAGTTACTATAAAAAAGTTATTAGTATTCATTCAATGAATTAATTGCACTAATTAAAATTCCGATGTTCACTACGGAAAACTACCTTTAAAACTTCGAGAATAGAGTTGTTAATATTATACTAGCAACAAAGAAACTAACAAACAGGGAAAAAATATTAATTAATCTAATGGAAAATCGCAGTAAAGAGAACAAAGCATACCCCTTAACACATCTCTAATGGATTCGGATGGTCGAAGTTATTACCGGTTATTATAGTTATAGTTATTAGTAAGCACATATTTTACGGTCTCATCCGCTTCAAGTATTTAACACCCGTTTACTGCCAACTAAACCATGAGCCATGAATTTGCCACCTGTGCACTTATACTTACGTTACGAGTAGTCAGAAGCCAGTAAGTCTGACACCAGCCTAATCAAGGGGTATCGGGTTGCCCGGGTAACTGGGTTGAGGAGGTCAGATAGGCAGTCGCTTCTTGTAAACCACTGGTACTCAGCTGAATCCGGTTAGACTGGAAGCCGACCCCAACATGATTGGGAAAAGGCTCGGAGGATGATGCAGTTATACTTACGTTACGGCTGTCTTCTAGCTTCTAGATAATATACACATTAAATTATTTAGGTACAGGTACGCAAGTATATCTATTGTGGTAGCAGGCGTATTTGAAAAAAGTTTGCTTAATCCTTAAGCTGTAATAAGTCCACATTATATGAAGATGTGGACAAAACATGTGCAATAATCTGAGATTATATATATATGTCGGATTGGGGGGTGAAACATCAGGATGGCACTATTGTTGTCCGACATCAGTTAGGGTAATTGTACAAAGAGATAACTCAAAAGAACTCAAAACTCAAAAACGTTTATTCAAATTAGTCAGAACAAAGGACAGCCCCCAAAACGCCCGCCCTTCGCCACTTCCTATGTGTTTTGGCTGGGGAGAAGAAGTGGCGGAACAAACTCCCCAGCAACACATGTCTGTCTGTTAGGTTAGAAGAACCTTTACACTTTAATTGCGAAAGACACTTTACACACTTTACAATATGCAATAACACTAGGTACACTAGACGTGACGTAGGGCAGTTTCGAGATGTGTGCAACACGACGACTCAACGAAGACTGAGCTCCGTCGACGCCACGCTGACCACCACGACTCTGCCAAGCGCGCCAAAATGTTATTTCACTAAAAGCACCACCAGATGGCGCGCTTGCGTCTCGTATAGTGTCCGTACTATTGACCGTCTCCGACACGGCCATCCTGCGTAGACCACGTCCTCGTAGGTTTAATCTGCAACAACACAAACACAGCACAGTACGTTTGCCTCGGCCACTCCTGACCATATCATCAAGCTCAGCTATTGTGAAACTTTGTTAAAACATTTGTTAAGACTAGGATGCTCCCTTAACCAGGGACCTTTCATAAATAGAGGGTTCCCTCAACCAGGTTCCCTTAACTAGGGTTCCCTTCACTAGGGACTTCTCTTTACCAGAGGCTTCCCTTAACCAGAGGCTTCTCCTAACCGGAGGCTTCTCTTAACCAGAGGCTTCCCTTAACCAGAAATAGAAGGTGCTTAGGCAACCGATTAAATATTGACAACGTATGTGTCAGTACTAGACCATCTCGATTTAAGAATAGCAATCACCATTTGAATGAAGAAACTAGATACGTTAGTTGCTAAGCGCGAAATCAAAGAAAGATCCAATTGCTGGTCAGACTTTCAAACTTTTTTTGGTAAACATAACCATTATAGCTACGGTTATCATCAATAATCAATTCCCTGTCGTCAGGGTTTTTTACAACATTAGAAAGAGGCCCGATCAACAAGTTAAACAAAGCAAAATCATCATCACAAATCTGAGCTGGTTTTCAAGGGCAATGCATACTCAACTCGTCCAACCTGTGCACCAACACAGATTAGAAATCGCACCAACGATTTCTCAGACCCATCGCCACATGTTACACCACATGAGGTGCGGTCTCTAGTTCTGACCCATCGTCCCATGTTACACCACATGAGATGCGGTCCCGAGGTTCGAGTATGAGTACACATGCCATTCTTAATCGAAATTGGTTTCACTACCACCGTCATCAACTATGACTAATTCTTGGGTACTTGGTGATCGGTTATCTTTCCTACAGAGTCAAGTGCCTTTGGTAGGCATCTATCCCCGTCTAACACATCAATAATCTTAAACGCACCTTTAAACTTAGGATCTAATTTAGTCTGACGCACAATTAAATCAATCAATGAAGCAGAAACTGAATTATTCTAACTTTAGGATATTGATAAGATCGGGTAACTAATAATTTTCAACTCTGGGATAAAACCTAGGTTCACGGTTTCTGACTCTGATTATCTACGATTCCACTAATAATAAGCGCAGTGGGAGCGCAATCAACGAGACTGAAACTGCCTCTCAAGTTTATGAATGTCGTAAGACAAATAACCTCAACATAAAGCAAAAATGGATCGGTCTCACCGTGTTTCCACTCTTAGCGCATGACGATGCGCACATCGCTATGGCGCGCAGTTCAGCAAGGCTTCACGTTCAAAGACACCACGGAGATGCAGGAGCACCAACACTCCGACCTCACGATCGCACGTCAGGCTCCGATTTCAGCTGGGATGCTCCATTTTGTCGCCATATTGCACAATAATCACCGTCATTGTTGAAAAATGAAAATGAGAAGGTAAATCGGTTAATTTTCTAGCGTACCTTCAATAACTAGTTTGACATGTCATAATGGAAATCGATACCATTACCATAACCGTGGTTACCATACTTGTACCTTCGCTGAAATTCTTCATTAATTTTCTACTATAACCTCCATATAAAATTTTGATGTTTCCGTATTTTGTTTTCTGCCTACTGGAAAACATGGTATTCAGCATGTGCCTATCGTACACTCAGAAATCCAGAAAGTTTGTCTTCACGTGGCGAATTCTCTCGAAACTAATCCGCCATCGGCCGCCACACATCACTCCAAACGAGCACATCACTTTTTCACTTTTTGAACACGTGGGCATGGCAATCCTTAACACATGTGGGCATTCGGATTATATCCCACTTCTGATGTCGGATTGGGGGGTGAAACATCAGGATGGCACTATTGTTGTCCGACATCAGTTAGGGTAATTGTACAAAGAGATAACTCAAAAGAACTCAAAACTCAAAAACGTTTATTCAAATTAGTCAGAACAAAGGACAGCCCCCAAAACGCCCGCCCTTCGCCACTTCCTATGTGTTTTGGCTGGGGAGAAGAAGTGGCGGAACAAACTCCCCAGCAACACATGTCTGTCTGTTAGGTTAGAAGAACCTTTACACTTTAATTGCGAAAGACACTTTACACACTTTACAATATGCAATAACACTAGGTACACTAGACGTGACGTAGGGCAGTTTCGAGATGTGTGCAACACGACGACTCAACGAAGACTGAGCTCCGTCGACGCCACGCTGACCACCACGACTCTGCCAAGCGCGCCAAAATGTTATTTCACTAAAAGCACCACCAGATGGCGCGCTTGCGTCTCGTATAGTGTCCGTACTATTGACCGTCTCCGACATATATAATAAAATAAATAAATAATTTAAATGTACATTTAATATAATATCACATAGCAGCTGAAATATGCCACTTTTATGAAAAGAAAACTGTGTAAACATGAAAATTGTATTTCCACGAAAATGAAATTAAAGTAATTACACTCGAGAAAATGTAAACTTTATTTAAAATAAGTACTTATTAACAGAAGTAATCACGAAAACAAAAAACGCTTCATTTTGCAATTTTAATTATCGAAATTACTCGTGAATTCCTCGCTTTATCTGAATCGAATTGCATCTGTCGATGCATCGGATTGAATTAAATATGGAAATCTGATTCTACTTGAAATGAAGTGAACTGCTTGAACATTTACGCTCATTAATGATTCTTTTACTGATGAGATGAGGGATTACTGGGGAAGACGTAACCCAGCAGTAGCGTTTCGGAAAACAAAGATTTCTTAAACTTTCAACTATTATACAGAGGGTATATGAAAAAAAATACTCAATATCCATTTACTTTACCTTTTTCTTCTTCTTCTTCTTCCTCCTGCCTTGTTCCCAATTTTATTTGGGGTCGGCGCAATATGTCATACTCTTCCATTCTCCCCTATCACTCGTCATACTGACACTCACTCCCTTCCTATTCATTTCATCTTTCAGGCAATCCATCCATCTTTTCTTAGGTCTTCCTATTCCTCTCCATCCATCTACATTCATACTTAGTACACACTTTATGCATGCGAAGTTACCTTACCTTTTTCTTATACTTCCATTATTTAAATTACTTTTCGGCCAGCATTACTTGGTGTATCAACCTCTACAGTACTGAGTATGTCTATGGTCTGAACATTGTACTTGTATGAGTCAGCTCATTCTGCTTATTCACAAGTCTTATCTCCGAAGTTAGTGCTACTAACTAGAAGCAGCTTAGTAGGTATTAGTATGCTCCTGGATATAGTCTGACGACTGCTGGGTGTTACGTTTAGGCTAGAACTAAGTTTGTAATTGCATTCAGCATAAGGAAGATACTACGTGTTTGTTAATCTGATAATAATGTGCATTCTGTGCCGTGTCCTTAAAAGAATATTTACATGCATGAGTTATTCGTATAGTGTTATTATTTCAGAGATGTCGATTCTTATAAGTCTTATATTACTCTCCTAATAAGATTATTAAGACGTGCGAGAAACAGAATGTGATATTGATTTTAGTTGCACGTTTTACCATGATATTTTGCGAGAAACTTCATACTTTACGCAACCGAGAGACATCGGCTTTATACAACTATTAAATCCCCCCGATACAGTCCGCGTACAAACCACTCGGTCCTCAGCTCACTAATCCGTTTCCCAATAATTTTGCTCGCAGCCACACTCACCTAGAAAGCTTCAGTTAACCATAAAACGATACAAAGAGAACTGACGATACAAATTCCTCTTCACGCATTCACGAGTCCTTTTAATAGATTTGTTTATACGACACGTCAAACATTTTGGAAACATTTTAATTGACCTTTTCGTTTGGTGCTAAAAATAGGCCTACAGTGGGCTTTATTGCGGAATGGATTGCGTACGTGTGTGTATGTCGGATAGGTTTCCATTCTACTAGAATTTTCCGAGCGTGTGCTTCACACGGGAGCTGAGAACTGTCGCGTGAATGCGCGAGAGCGCTGGTGTGGGGGTGACCTAATAGTTTTATTTTTTAATTCTAGTTTTTCCTGAATACTTTTTGCATTTTGAATTTATATGATCCAGAAAATGCTTAGGCTTCATAAAAAAGCGCTAACGCATGTTCCAGCACCTGACAAATTAAACAAATTCTTGTAAATGGATTTGTGTGTCCCATTCGTCAATGACACAATACACTAGTTTAAAGGAATTTAATAGAATCAGACATCAATAATGGACAGAAATCTTATATAAGGATTCCGTTGTTTTTCCCTTTTTGAGTGACAAAGAAAGAATTTTGGGAAGACGCGTGGTATGCTGGATATTTTACGAGTTTCCTTTAAAAAGTAATCTGTTTGTCATCGATGGGTGACATATACTTACACAGATTAAGTATTTTGGCAAATTAATTACGAGGCTGTTACTCAACACGTTATAGCTCGTCATACCTACATAATTTTATTTTCTATTTCGTCTTGTGAATGCAGAATGTAGACATTTCCCGGCTAGATTCGATCCTTTATAACTCTTAAGTTGTTATAAAAGTAAATATCCAGTATTGTATTGACATATACATATTTCATCAAAATCCCAGGAATAAACTCATTTTATATTCAAAAGCCCTAGCGTATATCATCATTACAAGCATTATCATTCCCAGGTTCCAATCTCAACAAAATGCGACTGAATATCAGCTGAAAAAAGAAACAAAAAAGTTCCGTTTCCGCCCGTGGCACGGGAAAAATTAACTGTCCATTTTAAAAGGCGTGTGTGTTTCCTGACATCCCGACACACAATGACTGAACTTTTACTTCGCTGTCCAATTTCGGAACGAAAAGTTCAACCGCGATTTTAATGTAGATTAAGAACTTAGTAATTTATGGTTACCGTAGATTATTTTGATTATAAAGGCTTATAGTATAGGTACAGGCTAAGAGCACACTGTGGATAAACAATGGTCGACAGTGAATTCAATGGTTGCCAAAGCTTTTTTTTCAAGAAAGTCTTGATTTCATTCAAGGTTTTCATTCAGTCGTCTTTACTGCGGCTAAATACCTGATATATGTAATGTGCGTACTGCTTCACCTTCCTACTGATTCATGAGCGCAAACAACCCATCGGCCGACTAAAAGTTTGCAGCGTGCCCTTATTTTCACAACACCGTTTGCGTGCATCGCCTTTATTTGTTAAGTAATAGTGTTTTGAGGCGAAAGTTATGTTATTATAGAGAAACGCAATCAATCACTAGTTTCAATTGTAGTGGTGAGCGGCACGTAATGCTCTGATTGTAATTTAGAGCGGGTTGGCGCACCCTCTAGATTATTATGATAGTCGGTAAATGAGCGGTAATGTAGACTTTATGGTACTTGGAATACCTCACGTAGGTGGTTCCCTATTTATTAAATAAGTACATAGGAAATGTAGGGTTGTTGGAGTTGCTTTTACAGGAAGAAATCTGCTAGAGCCTTCGCCTTGGTGCCTTTTATTTTTCTCAAAAGAAATCATGCAAAGATCTGTTTTGAAAACCTCCTCCTTTTGAGAATTCTGTTAAAAACCTTAGGCCAAAAAAAGAAAATAAGTACCTACTCATAAAATTGCATCTTCGGTGCAGTCATTACTACAATTGATGGGATAAGCTCAACCTTGAAAGATTTTCTTTTTCAATTCTTAACAATAAAATCTAAGCAAGAATAATGTAACTCTTGTTGGTGGTGGAAGTTGTAACAATCTTTAGAATCCTCATCACAATGCTCAGACTAGTTTAGTTGAACAAAGACTGTGGTACAAAGACTGTCGATTGCATTGATGTATCTGATACGCAGTACGTTGCTATGGTAACGCATTTATTATACGTACCTATGTAGCTAAGTTAAGATTTTAAAGGTCTGTTTCAAACATAATTGACAAAAAAACAACAAACAACTTTTGTATTTAAATTCACATAAATATGTTGTATCTTGTATCCATAAGCGTACGCACGTACGAACAAATTTGTTGCGTTACATGATATGCAACAACTTGGTTCGCACGTGCGTACCACTATCGAACATCGAACACTCTGTTCGTCAAACATGTTCGCGGCGATCCTTGTAGTGTGTTCTGTATGGACGGTGTTCGAAGCGCTTTAATAACTTCACAATCGACCACTTCCAACGGCGCCGTCATGGCTACTAAGATAGAGTTCACGACTGTTGTTCGCGAACTCGACTCAAACTATGTTTGCGTTCGTGTTCGAATATGCCGTCCATACGTACGAACCAAATGTTCGGGTCTGGTGTTTGTGTTCGCTATGTTCGTGTTCGTACGTGCGTACGCGCCTATAGAAAGCACGATTTCAGTATATTATGTCTCTCTTTGTAGTAGGTAAGTAGTCAAATATGTCATGCATTTTTTTCGGGAATCAAAAAAGATTTTAATTTGTTACTCCCATTGTAAATTCCGGCCGGAAAATACAAACCAAATAAAACCGGATTTTCATTTACGTTTTTATATGAGTGATCCTGGTGATATTTTTGATTTGATGGCTGAAGAGTTACATACAGTCTATTTGAACTAAGTAACGCCAAATGTTACCAAAATACGGATTTCCAAGAAGAGATGTAACGAATACAGACCTTGAATCACAAATCTTAGCATATTCAATAACAAATTAGAGATGTCATACATACACTGCGTAGTTGGTTTTGGCACAACTAAGTATCAGAGTGTTCCGTAAATGACATCAACAAGAAAGATTATAATTATCTAATCTAAATCCAACAGGTACTAAATATAGAAATGTATCATCACATGCCTAAAATATGCACTTTGTAAATTATGATGTTTGTCCAAATAAATCATTTAACACTACGTTTTTAGTGTATCAGAATGGTGTATAAGAATACTGATCAATCTTTGGCTCGTGTAAAATACAGACATCGAAAACATACATCACATACAACAACCATATCATAAAGATTTTAAAGATATAATTTTGTTACATTTCAAAAAGTAGCTCATCAGTAGACCTTAGAATATTTTTTCATTGCATTTTTACTGTGTTAATGCTCTATCGAAAACGCTTTCAAATCCAACTACAGATTGTTTAATAGAAGCCATTATAATTACCAGCATAGTGCAATTTTCATAGCTCACTTGCAATCATTAGGCTCACTTATCGCTCCTTCAGTCGTTAAGTGCACCACAGTGCACAATGGCACAGGTAATTTAAAAGCTTCCATTCGATATGTTGCTTTAGGCTTAAAGCAACAAATCGGATTCTAACAGAATATCATAACTGACTGTGATAATTTGTTAAGCTCTTGTTAAGCTGGTTAGCTGTGACATTGTATTGATACACACAGAAACAATGTACTGATTTCTGGTGCTGAGACAGATATGATTTTGCTATTGTAAAATAATTGTTTTAAATACAAAAATATATCCGTTCATCAGTAAACCTTATACTTAATAATTTTTCATTGCCACATTTCATTAACACAGTAAAAATGCTCTATCAAAAATGCCTTCAAATCCAGCCACAGAGTGTGTCATAAAAGCCATTAAAATTACCAGCATAATGCAATTTTCATAGCTCACTTGCAATCATTAGGCTCACTTATCGCTCCTTCTGTCGTTAAGTGCACCACAGTGCACAATGGCACAGGTAATTTAAAAGCTTTCATTCGATATGTTGCTTTAATTAAAGCAACAAATCGGATTCTAACCGAATTTCATAACTGAATGTGATAATTTGTTAAGCTCTTGTTAAGCTGGTTAGCTGTGACATTGTATTGATACACACAGAAAAAATGTACTGATTTCTGGTGCTGAGACAGATATGATTTTGCTATTGTAAAATAATTGTTTTAAATACAAAAATATATCCGTTGCTAATGAAACAAACTTGTCCTACGAAAACAAACACAAAGCGACTTCTACCGAGTATTTAACAAAACCATATTACAGCAAAAACACGCGCAATACCTGTCTAAAACATAAAACCAACCAAGTTACATACACTTTGAGCCGAACCAAAAACGACAATATAAGGCGAAGTGAAACGACTTCCAATATGTCAAATGCCACTCGATATCGATGGCTAAAAAGCCGAAACATTCCCAAAAGTGTACTCCGGTGAACAATGAGCCAACGCATTGATACTTTACGCAATTCCACCGAGCACTGTTGTAATGTGTCCTGGAGTTAGACCCGCACACTGCAAACTTTAAGTCGCCCGATAGTTAATAAACTGTGAAATTAGTGATAAACTATGTGAACTTAAATATGAAACGAAAATATATGATAAACTCCAACTTCTTTAAACTGTGTCCTAAAGGGTCCATATTGTTTCTAGACTGTAAAATATACTTACCATCTGTTTAACATAGGTACGGAAGGCTAATAAAGAATTCAGTATTGAGTATAGTTTGTTTGGGCTCATGGATCAGTATGAAAACGAATTGTAGTACGCACATTACAAAGATCAGGTATTAAGTTGTATCAAACCGACTGTAAACTTTGAAATCAAGATTTCCTTTTAAAAAAAGTCGCCATCTGCCAACTATCGGCCGACTGTTTAGTCTGCAGTTTGCAGGTACACTTAGTGTCAGAGTATCGGAGTGTCGAAGTGTCAGTGTCGGTGTACAGGTGTTACAGCCCTCCTTTGGGTTGTTACCCTAATAAAAGGTGAATACGTTGTTTCACAAAGGACTTTGGCGCATGCGGTGTGTTGTCGACTTTATGTCACGTTTAACTGCTTTGTTTGAGCCGTGGCGTTCTCACCTTTTGGAATTGATAATGTTGTTAAGGACTAAAAGATTCTCATATTAAATTAGTGACTGGAGTAATGCGAGCGTCTTTTTTCTATTCACAATCACAAGTGAAACGCTTAAAATCGTGCCAAGAGCTACATGAACTCTTACATCTAATATACCATTCCCATGCTGGAGTATACAAATTAGTTACAATATAGTTTCACACAAGAACTTACGAGCTATTAAATACAAAACATCGTGACATGTCGTAGTAAAAATACTGATAAATGCAATACGTTTACTACAGAACTAAGAAGGATATTTAAGACAAATAACTCAGTGATCTGTCGATATCTTCATACTGATGTTACACAATACAGTTTGTGAATATTAAGTATCTGTAGATATCAAATAGTTGGTACGTTCGGTCGGCGAGTTGCCAGAACTATTCCATTTCATCTCATGATTGTAATCAAATATATTGTTTGTGATTTTTTCTTCCTTGTTCGGATAAGCCTGATGTAAGATGCTGTAGTACGTTACTGGATCTTATGGCCATCGCATCTGCCAAAAAGAATTGTGAGAGGAAGCGTGGTTGTATATGAAAATGGTTGGGAAATGAAGTTTGTGGTTTTACTGTTTAGTTAATTAGCTAATAGATAATGCCATCTGCCTAAAGGGTGCCTATAATTTTTGCCAAATATTGCTTTCCGAGACCTTTGAAAACAAAAGTTATAGTTTATCCGTCAGACAAGTTCCTGATAGATCAGATCAAGTTTTATCATTAACCGCTGAAACTGGCCATAATGAAAACAAAGACTTTCTTTCCATCCTTCACCTTTCCATATTAATTTTCCTACACATTCACTGAAATGCACGGAAAAATCTCAAACATGAGAGTCTAAACCGTGCTTAAATAGTAAGTGCATACCTACACGGTCCGTATGCATTATGTACTCAAACAGTTGAGCAAACAGCGCCCGTAAAGCGCTGTGAGACTTGGCTTTTAATTTCACATGCTACCTCTGGCCATTAAACTGTACCACACACATGGACATTTGATAACATTCTAAAATACTCTCAGAGTCCATCATCATCTGCCTAGCCATTTCTTAACTAGTCATATCGGATGCAACAGTATTTTAACATGAGTGGCTGCCTAACTGACCTCCTCAATCTTGTGACCTGGGCAACCTGATACCTACCCCTTGGTAAAACTGGCTGCCAGATTTTCTAGCTTCTGACTCCGACAAAGCTGTAACAAACAAAATGCGTTTTGAGAACTCTTTTATGACATAGGTAGTCGTTCAGCCTCGTGGGTCTGCTATTTAACCACGAGCTCCAGTCAAAATACACTCACACAAGCACATAGCCACATGTACCTAACTAAAACACACATGATGACGTAACGTACTATACACATTACGTAGTACAGTACGTTATACACACGTCTCCGTAAGTACCTACCTGTGATAATGCACCCATCCCACGTGACAATTCACTCGCAGACGCCACCTATGCAATTGACTTGAAAGCTTTTACAATTGAGACGGCAGACCGTATAATGAACGACGTAAGTAGAATAAAATAGTGGTGTAACCTTCTGCTAGGTTCTTTGGCTAATATTTTTGAGTCTTTTTAATGATACCGTTTGTACATATACCTAATGCAGTGGAAGAGGTTTTATATTTGTGGAATTATACTCACCTCCAAGATATTTAGTATTCCTCTAAAGATAGACATCGCTAAGCTGCATGGCATATAAGACTCCTTAAAATAATTATTCATAAAAAATATATAAAGCTTGTGCTTTTAATTTGTATGTGCTTTATTTGATGACTGTACTTTGAGACCGTTTGCCAACGTAAACTACAGCCGACGACATTACATATGAAAATGAATACTTTAATAAATTACACTTGGGAAGCAATAATTTAATTTCCAACCTGAAATATCACGTCGGCTTAACTTCGGTACTTACTTTAATGCGAATTTAATTAAGATAACGAATGTCATGTAAATATTTTACACAAAGACATCTGGCGCAATAACTCATACGTTATAATTTATTGCGTAGCAAAACATACTAAAGTTACGTGATAACTGTAACGTCATATTTGCAATTCGAATGCGAGAAATAATTTCATAACTTTTGATGCGAGTGCGTGCAATTTTTTTCAAAGAAAGATTGGCTACTCAACATATTTGAATAGCGAAGACCGTGCTTAGCAATTTTGAATTTGATAACCTGTCTAGCCCTTTCCCATAATTGGGAAAGTTACGGTCGGTTTGGACTCGAATTAGATGCAGCTGAGTACTGGTCAAATTAAGTAATAATTTACATTACTTTAAAAACTGACATTAGAAAATATGACAATGCAAATTTTAGCCATGCTCAGCTTACATTAACCGCAGGACACAAAACATGTTACCTTTAGCTTTCTACCCTCTAAACGCACCTGAACTGGGTCGCCTGACGTTAAAACAATCTGTGATAATTTCCTGCGGTCTCAAAACAACTGGCTTTGACACACCGCAGCCGTGTGGTGGCGTAACTCCATTATGTATTTACTTTTGAGCAAACGTTTAGAGCTTGTAGCAGAGCGTTTAGACGCATGTTAGAGAGAAATGGAACCAGGAATATATCTAGCAGATGTAGGGTAAAGTTTAAATTGTGTTGAAAAAACTGAATAAAATGGGAAGCTTCATCTTTAATAAAACTTTTTATACCTCAAGTTCAAGTGCAATGAATTAAATCATAAAATATCTTCGCGCATAACTGGCTGTTTGCATTGTCATCTCTAAAACATTGACCCAAAACTGACAGAGAAAATTGAAACTACTTAAAAAAAACAATAATCGAATATCCATTTCGAGGTCAGGTTTAGTTTAACGATATAGCCGAGCGTTCCAGGAATATTGCTTTTATAAGGCTTTGAACGTTCGGAAACAGTGCGACCAACTGATACAAGTTGCCCGTTGTTTGAGCATTCATAGCAACCTTGTGGATGGAACTAAAAGCCACTACAGAACGTTTTCCCGAATGCATACCTCATGCATAACATCTGCATATTGTACCGCTGTTGACGAATCTGAATAAACCATTTGTTTGTGAAAACAATAGCTCAAGGATTTATTAATATTATTGGTTCGTTTCTATAGCCCTCGCTATATTTAAAACAGTATTTTTACTTATATTTATTCAAAACAAAATCGTAGATTAACCTCATTTCGCCAACATTTCACTTTAACGACACATTTGACTCTCGAGTCCTAAGAAAATCGTCCCAAAACTGTAGTTCAACCCCATTCCATCAAGTCCTTAAAGTAAGTTGTTATATTTATGTAAATGTTCGCGTTACACTGACTTGGAGACATTTGACTTTCCTACAGCCCTAGACCCTGCCCTAAAACGTCGTGCAAACACAAATATTAAGCAAACAGTAAATCCTTGGCGTGAATGTCGAGCCTTATGAATATTACAAAGTAAATTGCGAGTGTTATAAATCGCTTGCATTGTAAGGCTGAGCGAACACGTGCACCGTACATTTATCCAGCTTCCGTTAGTTAATGGAGGCATTAAATCGCTGTTGATTTTGGCCAATGATTTGCGTGTCGAGTGGAGGGGGAGGGGGGTGAGTGACGCAGGCCGGACGGGGGTGCGGCCGTTACGTCACGCGTGTCGTCACAAATCCAGCGCTACGGGCTACGAGCTACGGCGTAGCAATCAAATATCCCCTTTAGCCGTTGCTATAGCTATTTTTACTTCATAAGTTGAAGCGAGATTTTTAGATGAGGCAGCATATTTTCAGTCCATAAAACAGGTCCCCCTTATATTTTGCACCGCGATGGAATACTAAACCGAATCCAATCAAGTAAAGAGGTCGTTTCGTAAAGCTAGTCCTACCGTGCACAGAATGCAAGCAATATCCATTACTCAAATAAATATCTATAGGTGAATATAGAATGCCGACCGCAACTTTGCGGTTGTATCAAGCCAGAGCCAACATTTCAATAACATTAAGTCATTTTAGGTAATGTTGAAGTTATTAGAATATTTTATATTTTACATGAAGAAGTATTCGGTACACGATCGACCTGCCGCATGCTGCTGAATTTTGAAATTGCTGAAAGATGTTGTGAATGTCAAGTATCTCACCAGAATCGAACCAGAATTTAAATACATTAAAAGTTTAAAATCATATACTCTTTTCAATTAAAATTTAAAAAAGATTATAACTAAAATTAATTAGGAATTACCTACTTTTAAGACATTATACTTAAGGTAGAATTCCGTGGGTCGCGGCTGACGCAGCCGCGCGCGGCCTACGAATTTCGTGAGCCGCTCGCGGCCGTACGCATCTCGACATGGTCTAGCGCTATAGAATTTTAGTAAAAACAGAATTGAATTGTTTTTTATTTAGTCGGTAAAACTTCATTCATTCTTTCATTACAATACAAATGCTTTTGAATCAGTTTTTGGTAGTATCCTTCTTGATTTCTACTTTTTAAAGATAGGGTCGATTGGTAATCTATTTTCTCTTCTTCAAGGATATCAATTAGCACTTGGACTAGAGGGAACGGACGAACAAAATCTACTAATTTCAAGACAATGCCGCGCGCGGCTTACGAAATTCGTCGGCCGCGCGCTTGTGTCGCGGACCTCGGCAGCGGTGCCATACATTTTCATAGGTTGACTATTGTCGCGCGCGGCCGACGACAGTCGTAAGCCGCGCGCGTCCTTCGATGTCGCGATGGACGGAATTCTACCTTAACCGACGATTTTCAAACTTTTCTTCTATTATAGTTATCAACTATTAATCATATTATTTGAAGTTTATTCTTACATCAACAATTTAATTATATCTCAGTAGTTATTGATACTTACAAATTACATAAATCTCAAGTAGCATGTCATGAGCACGTAAAATAGCGTGACCAGTACGAAATATAAACAAACACGTTCCTAACATTTTCAGTAAATAGCTTACACACGTAAACACTGATTCAGTTTAGTGTTTCATTAAACTTTCCTTCATATTTACTATGTTTGTACTACAGATTTTATTAATGTTCTGAATGTATTTGTTATTTGTTAATGTATAAATTTGTTTAGAAATATGATTTCAGTATTAAGCGGGCGTAAGTTACTTATATTATTTTTATTCGTGACAACTTCAGTATACCTATGTATACTTTTGTTCTTAAAGGTAAACATCACATTTAGTCATGAATATTATTTGGCCATAAATGTGTGTATTTTGTAAAAGGCACGATATAAAGCTAGGTATAAAAATGGGTCATATCTGAATCGATACATCGATATTTACAATTCTCCATGTAAGTATAAAAATGCATATAATACCGACCGACAGACTTTTTAGCAACGCAAAAATGAATGTGCTCTGCAAATTTTCTCCACGAACAAAAAGCACCAATATTTCTTCGACCTCTTAAATTAAAAACATTGTCAATATTTTCAATAAACTAAGCTCAATAAGAATCTATGAGCGCCATTTTTAGCGAGACCCCTGCTTGCTTCGTTAACAGTAAATTGTTTACCCAATTAAAAGTTTGTAGAACAAACGCCCAACAAACTGAACGACTTTGTATTTATACCTATATTTATATCTTTACAATCTAAAATTATCTTTTAATTACCTAGATTGAGGTCTCGACCTCCGGGATGGGACACTGAAATTTTCTTTTTTGTGGAATATTTTGTATCTAAAGCTCTTTCTCACCTAGCGTTTTTACTAAAAGTTCTGCACATTCGAATAAAACACTCTTATGTAAATCTTTTCCTCCTCAGATTTCAAGCTTTCCCTACAACCAATTTCATCAAAATCAATTAACCCATTCTACAGCAACATCCTAACAGAAAAAAAACTACATTCCTATCAATTAAATAGCTAAGAAAGACGTCCAAAATAAAGCATTTCGTTTACCTTCCGTGCAAGGAATGCCGAACACCGGCGCCGGGAGAACGATGCTATATAGCCGTAATTTCTTACCCTTTCGGAGTACGAGCGTGATACACGATTTTCGTGGAGAAACTGCAGCCTTGATACGTATGAAAAGATGCATGAATTTGTAAGCAAGCGGTATGAAGATTGTAACATGTGGTTGTGTCGGTATGAAGTTATTCGTAGTTGTGGAGTGTGGAGTCTTGAGTATTCAGATTAGTTTTGTTTTTATTGTTGCTTATTTTGTAGAATTTTATTGGGTGATTAGAAACTATAATAATAATGGGTGCTTTTTAATTAATGACACATTAACATCAAATGAGAAGAGGTGGTGTGAACTGGTGTGTCTGAATAGTCCCAATTTTTCAGGGCATTGGTTAGAGAAAATATACATTTTCTTCTTCTTTCAGTTATTACGCCGCATTGCCGAGAAATTCTACAAAAAACATTGTAAACATTACCTCCTAATTTCGAAGGCGGTTAACCTTCGATGTGCAACATTAGTCACTCGCGAAAATAATGATGAAGATGAATGATACGATATTTTTGCAACTGTTTTCAACAATTTGTTTTCAAAAGAAACGAATATCATCGTCAGAGCTGTCAGAGTTGTTTACAAAAAAATGGCAACTTGCTGACTATGTGAATGTAAACTGTGCTTCAAATTCGATGAAAAGCAGTGTGTTTTAACATGTCTGTCTAAGCAATCTGGCCCTTGTATTTTTATGTTGAATAAAATCTGCTAGCTTTATTAAACACATAATACGTCATCAAACTGAACAGAACAGAAAAGCAGTGGGGACTCCTTCGATAAATGAACAAAAAGAAAACTTATTTAACAAAAACACTAATTACAAAAAAAACCATAAGAGCCATGTAAAATGGGTTATATCAATCTTAATAATATCTAGTAGGTATTAGATCAAATAATGCTAGAAAGCTTTCACACTGCACCTAATTCTCAATTTCACACAATTTCACGAAAATTACAGTAGGAAATCGCAAAAACCATGTAGGTGTCCAGCTATAATTTCGCGTGCAATTTAAACTCGTCAATGGCCATTAACCAACCACAGAGGCGTGTTGCGAAACCGCTGATCTATCGATATATCCCTGCACTAGTACGGTCAACATCGACAGAGAACGGTCGAATTTAATATGTTTAATGACTGTGATGATTTAATGGTATTATTATTCTGATAATTAGAGACAGGTATTTTTTTATTAAGATAAATTAATGGAGATATCTTGTAATTAGAATTGTGACTTAAAAAAGATAAATTATGACTTTTAGAGTGTCTGCATACTGCAAACTAAACAGTTGGCCGATAAGTAGTCGATCCGATGGTTGGATTTTTATTTCCTTAAAGAAAATCTTGCCCACTAAATATCTGATTAATGTAATGTGCGTTCTACCATCCATCTCCATACTAATTTAAGACCCCAAACAAACAATCGGCCGACTAAAAGTGCACTCTTAGGGCAGTCTTAATGTAGACTCTACTAGTGTTGTACTCACCCACAACGATAACGCGTAACGTTATTAACTCGAAACTGATTTAGTTGAAAATAACAGCGTAACCCATTAACGGTTAACGTTTATAATTAACGTTAACTTTACGTAATAACATACGTTTATTAATTAGGCGGGGAATTCTATGTTGTAGTGAGGGCTAATTGAATGAACCCCTGTATTAGAGGGAGACACGCGAAGTAGTGATTTTCACAATTTTCTAAAAACTTGATTACTTTATTTGTTTAATGTGAATCCGCCCAGCTATTTCCTTGTTTAAAACTCTTGAAAAGAAACGAGCATTTGCACTAATGATGCATAATTTAACAGATTATTATATCCATATAAAAACATTACTTTGTAGGTATAATAAATGCAGTTTATCCAATGAAGTTTTATCATTGTGACGGTGGTTCTTCTAAAACTTTTTTCCACATAAATACATAGGCAGATACAGGTAGATTTTTTTAGCAGTTCTTACAGTTTTCTTTGCAATCACTACCAAAATATCAAAAACCGTAAAAATGAAAGCTTTCAATCAATCCATACTGCTCTGCTGCCAAAACAATTTAAATTCGGTTCACAAAAGGAACGTTAGAACGAATCGGCACTAAATTCTGAAAAAATGCAAAAGTTCTAACACATCGGTTCAATCGAGGGAGTTCATTTCACACTGTGTAGTATGCACGGCGCATGAAAACGAATGCTTTTTTAGTTATTGTTGGATCAACTTTGTATTAAAATTGGTAAAAATACTTTTTAATATGGCTAGTGACATTCAACAAAAAATATGTCGAGTTTTAAAGGGGATCGAGACTGTTTAAACGGTTATTTTTTAGTAAAATCGATTGCATGTCAAAGTCTATACTAAAGAGGAATAAAGAGGTATTTGTTTGTTTGTTTTTAGCTTAAAAGCTCCGAAACTACTGAGCCGATTTGAAAAATTATTTCACAGTTGGAAAGCTGCACTATTCCCAAGTAACATAGGCTGTATTTTATCCGTTTACAGGATGAAGTTCCGGACGCGGTTGAAACCGCGGGAAAAGAGCCAGTCAGAGATTAATACAGTGCCTAACTGTCTGGTAAAAATATACACAATACAATGAATTACTTTATAAGTATGTTGAATCTATTAACAGTCAGAATTAAAAATCCACAAACAATCAAGTAGATATAATTTAACATTGTGGCAACAAATTCGCACGTTACATTTTACACTTCATTCATTAAACAAGCTCTATTTAATATTAAAAAGCAACAGTGACGTACCTTATAACTGTCATAACGTGATACGAGGGCATAGAGAACAAAACACAAGCAGAGGTGCCATAACGGAACATCGCCTAAGAAAGTAGCGCGCCAAAATGCGGATGTTCGGGGGACGAGGAACGTTACTGCCTCCACCATTATGCGCCTTTTTTGGATCCGATCATTTTTTTATCATCATCTCAGCCATAAGACGTCCACTGCTGAACATAGGCATCCCCCTTAGATCTCCACAGGTTGGAAGCGACCTGCATCCAGCTTCTTACGGCAACCTTTATAAGGTCGGTCGGTCCACCTTGTGGGTGGACGACCTACGTTGCGCTTGCTAGTCCGTGGTCTCCACTCCAGCACTTTTCGACCCCATCGGCCATCTGCTCTGCGAGCAATATAGCCAGCCCATTGCCACTTCAATCATCATTTTTTGTAACACCAAAAATTGTTGACAGATGTCTTAAAGAATCCGAACGCTTCATTAGTTCACTTGTAGCTGATAGTTTTGGTCATGCCCACCGTATGTATTTGACCTACCTGCATTATGGTGTCTCCGCTAGTCGTTCACTGCTCCGTGCACGAGGGTCATAAGGTTGATTATCCCCCAGTTTTAAGCACATCACGACACGTACGAACCATTGGTAATTAATTACTTTTCATTAATCACCAGTGAACGGTGATCTCTCATCGTAATCCCTATTTTGTGAGCCCTGTTTTTAATGTGGATAATGAATCATAAATTAAGGTTTTTATATACTTATGGACGTGAGGAATTTTAGAGCTGTCACGTTAGATTAGGGACATTCGAATGTAGAATGCTGAATAAGCTGTTTTCTTTTGGCTGTATTGTATGCATGTTTAAAATCTGTATCTTTACCTATGAAATCAAATAAATAATAAAACATATAAGAATTTTACTTTTTGGTCAAGTACCTATCAAAACCTCAGTATTTTCTCATTTTATATGTAACTGCTCAGTGTTTTTTATCATGTAATTATTTCAACAGTAAAAGAGTTTTCTCTCTTAAATAGCTATGGAAATGATCCATTTATGTTCTAAATACGAGTACCTACTTCATTTTCTAAAGTTAAAAAAAGTCTTTGTAGATATTCTGGGCCTTCTTCTATTTTATTTTTCGATAATTTGGTTCGTTTTAAAACTGCAGTGACCTAAATAACAACACAAAAGATAATCCCAATATGAATGGACCAGATGTCTTGACTATAGCATAAAGAAATTTAGTTAAAAAGCTAGGTACTGGATTTAAAATAGTGCTATTTTAAACACTGATAGTAAAACTTGAACTCGATGTTGAATTTAATGAAAATGAAAAAAAAAACAAATTGTCTTTTTTGTTTTGTACATAATTTTATCTTAGAGTTTCTTTATGATACATGTCTAAAAACTGCACAGTACTAATTATATTTCTATATTTCCTCATTGCTATCTGGAACGTTTCATACCTCTATTTCTCAATTATGCTTTATCTGCTTGTATACCACTAATTATAAAACAGTAGATAATAAATTATGTCTCGCCTATATCAGCTCTCTGGCCGACCACGCGGGCTAGAACTCACTCAAAACATGGTGTTTCAATAAACCCCCATGAAGCTTACCACTATATGAGAGATAGCCAAACACACCACTTATCCCAGCTTAAACATCAGAGTACGCACAAACCCGCACGATCAACTCCCATACAGTTAGAATTTTGTCCACACGATCAAGTCTACAAAGCTAGAGTTTTGTCCGTACGATCATGTTCATACAGAGTTTGGTCCTCATTGGACACCTGCGTTCATGGAGAATAAAATGGCGGACGTGCCATAACGGAAAATCGCCTAAGTTGCGCGCCAAAATGCGGGTGAGCGGGGGACGAGGAATGTTAGTGTTTGAGCCCTTATTTACGCCTTCTTTGGACTTGACCGTCTCAAAGTATGCGGTATTGTCCGAAAGAGTTACCGAGACCCTGGTACGTAAAAGGCCTCAGAAAAAATAAGAAGTCTCAAAGAATCCAAACACCTCGTTGGTCACTCATAACTGATCTTGGACATGTACGAATTTGACCTAGAAGAAGGTGCCTGACCTACCTGCATTATGGCATCTCCGGTCGTCTTTCCATACTCCGTAGCTGCGTCACAACATTAGTGTAGCCACAGCACTACAGCTGTGCGGTCTCTGCATTTCCTAGAGCTAACATGAATGATTTGTCTAAACATCAGTCAGATCGAGTGAGTGACGTGAAATTATACAAGCATTTTAGGCGAAGGATTGTAGATAGTCAGTATTGGATTGGTTCTGAATTGGAATGATTTCTTGTGCTCTGTTATGAAGCTTGATCTTCTTGAATCTTCTGAACTATGCTAGTGTGTCATTTTCTCATTAATAAGTAATTTATTTTCATTGATAAATATTCTCTTCATCTCATTAGTAAATTATTATTAATTTCCTCTTTATGTACCTAACGATGATAACAAAAATTCCACTGCTCCATGAATACAGAAAAAAGTTAGGTACATAGAACAAATAATTTTAGCAGTTAAGTAAACACTAGAATGCATTTTTCAAGTAACAGCAAAAAGCACAAAAAAATATGAAAAATGAATTTCATGCTCTAAGTTTAAGAGAATACGTTAGAATTTTCATGCAGCCAGCATTAGTCATCCTGCTATAATATAACAAAGTGCTTGAAGTTTCAATTAGTGCGATGTATGTAAAATTGCACCTACACGTAGGTGCCATTACTCTGCTTTGAACATCGCGCAAGTGAACACAGGAAACAGCACACAATCAGAATGAAGTATGACACACAATTTAAATAGAGAACTCAGGAAATTGTGCAGTTTTTATTTCTTATCTGTGTATTGCTGGCTGAACACAAAATAAAAGAAAAATTGTGTATCTACAATACATACATTTGTACTACAGAGGTATTAAGTTGCTTGTAGCAAAGTTCCTATATTTTATTGACTTGGTTCAGTTGTATCAGCAATTTAATGATATGTGAATATTATAAGAGTATGAGTTTTACTATTTTGAGTAATGAGAGTATTTCTGCTGTAATTTTTTTTTTTTTACATTCTGTAGTTTTATGCATGAAGAACGGAAAATAAAACAAAATGCAAAATTCACTTAAACGAGACGAGCAAGATACGAGGCATACTTAAACATGAAGAGCTACATAAAGTATACATATTACTTAAAATTTTCACCTTAACTATTTTGAGCTGGCGAGTGCATGCAAAAGTTTCCACCGCCCGAGTGTTCAGGCGAAATATAAGTTTAAAACGACTCCCCTACACATGAGCACACTCCTCCTACACGCTGAAGAGCCCCCAGTTACCAGTGTTTATACCGGCATATTAAAAAATAAAAAATAAACGTGTAGTCGAGCACTGCATAACGCCACAAACGAGACCAAAAGCTTTTAGAGCAATAACTTAAAATGCTAACGTACATTATATAGGTCCGCGAAATACGCCGAACTCGCCTGGGGATCCCACGCTGTACCGCGCAGCCTACAATATACAGAGTAATAGTTCAATGTGCTTTATATTTTTCAGTGAACCACTCATTCAAGAAGACAAACGCGAACGCCGGACGAGCTTTATCAAAAGTTTTATCTCATAACGCGTCTTCATGTTCACGTGCGAATTCTCAAGGGTCGCGTGCGGTAATTTTAATTAAGTATATTTACTGAGACGAGCGCCGGGCGCCCGGGCTCGGTAATAAATGTTGGCCGTAAAGGTAACAAATGTAGGGAGGCCGGAGGGCCAGCTCACACGAGCGCTGCGGAACTGTGCCGCACGACAGGTGATATCCACCTGCGCGACTCCTTCCTTCCTGCCTTTCAATGGCTTTTAATATTTGAACGCTCTTTTCTCAAGCACTAAAAATATTTTATCTGTAAATGCCAAATAGGACACAATTTCGTTGCCACATTTTGTAGTGCTTTCGGAAACCGATATTTCATATCGTAAAATGATTTTCCGAGTAAGCTACCTACGTATTTCAAATATGCAATTTGACGTTAAATAAATAAATATTGCAAATATAAGCGATTGAATTTTTCTAGTAGGTAAGCAGTTGTCGAGAAACTATCGATTGGGATTCGAGTCAATCTCGACAATTCGACAAGTCAGCGAAGATTTAAATCCTTCAAATTCTAAGTTGGGTGTGAGTCGGGAATTTAGAAATTTCTTGCGCGGCCGTATTCGGGTCGGGTTTTGCTCGGGTAAATTCTAGGAGCTTCCGAAAGTCTAGGAAAATTGAACGCAAATCCGATTTGTTCGGATCTAGAACCGAAATCTTCGCAAAAAGTACGTATAGTATGCACCTTTTTAGTGGCGCGGCAATAGAAAAGCTTTGTCAACTGAACTTTGATTTGAAGACCTATGATGTATTATTATATGATAAAACATTTTATATTACAGTTGACATGACAAAGTGAGGTTAGTATCTAGCATCCCTAGATCACAAATAACTCTATGGCAGCGTGATAATGAAACCGTTTCCACGTGCGCTGAGGAACTCATTTTAATTCAACAATACATTAATTCTCCTTCCTGTAATTTAAGTTGGCGGGTAATATTAAGTCAGGAACGAGTATTAACGCTTGTACGTATAATGTTAGGCTACGTGGCTCATATCCTTGCTAAGTTTACCACCATAAATTCTGAACTTTGGCCACGTACAGTGAAACTATGAAATACTAGTAAATCTGTTAGTTACGTCGCGGTCTCGGGATATTGTTCAATGAGAAAATGGTAAGTAGCTGCCGTGTGCGGAATAATGTCGTGGGTTTATATTATAATGTGTTCCGAATATATTTTACTGGCGTCGGTGATATATTCGAGGCTGTCAGTTTGATTTAGCTGCACATGCAATGTTATAAGGTGTCTTTGTAGGTTCATACATAGACGATTTGAATTCTGCATTTTATATTTCAAAATTATTTTTATGATACGGTTCCAGTAACATAGTCCAAAAACGATTTCAGAATTATTGAAGAAGAGATTTGAGAAGCGTTACTAAAACAATCATAACATAAAAAATTAAATTAATTCTATGAAAAAACATCCATAGGCCTTCCTAGAAAAACTGGTTAAACCTAACATTTTAGAACAGATATTGGCAATAAAGTAATTAAGCAAATGTTTGCTTGAAAAACTTGTACACACAGGCGTATCAGTTCGCAGCGATCTATAAAATTACATTCATTGGCTATTACTGAGTATAAAAACATAAATAGTTGATGGCAGTAATTTATACATCACCTAGTTTCAAGAACAAAGTCAAAGGGGTAAAGCAAAGGCTGCGGTTAGAATCAGGGGTCAAGTACATTGGGTGCGTCCAATGGCATAACGTACTTTGTTCTTGTAGAACACATAAATATTTGACCGCATATTTATAGATGTCTATATAATCTATAATTTTTCAAAATACTACTGCTCTCTTAGAAAACTCCCGAGTGTCATTCGTGAAAGAAATACAAAGGAACTTCTATTAAAAAAATATAGTTAGAAAAACTAAAAAAATACGCATGTAGGTATTGTCATCAGAACATCAAATTTTGTGTGCAAAATTTCATCCTGATCGAAGACCGGGAAGTGAGTCAAATTAAGATTCCAAGATTTTCTTACATACATAGGTAGTTACAAGCGAAGCTGATATAAGCGTGTTAAAAAAAATACAACTTCATCTCTTAAGCTCCGAAGCCATTCTTATAACAATTGATTTATTACCAGTGATAAGACCAATTGTATGAATTTTATGACACTGAAATAAAATACACAGTACCTACGACAGTTGAATTACTTGTTACCCCTATGTATAGAGTAGTTACAGTTCATTAGATAGCAATTAAATACGCAATAAACATAAAATGGATGACTTGCCGATGTAGATTTATGACCACTAACAGGGCAGAAAAATCGTCAATTGACTTGCTATTGTGAAGTGTTAAATAAAGACTAGATACGATAATAGTTGTTTAGAGCAAAAATATTAACTACTTACTATTTACACTTAGCAATTAATGCAAAATAGGTAGGTATAAACAAGCCTACACTACATAGTAAGCTCTATCAAGTAGGTATTTTTCATTACCTTTGAATCTAATCACTCTGATTGCGGAGGTCAGCGGAGGGTCTCGCATAGAGGGCGTAATCCAGGGCACGCAGGGGCCCAAAGCTGTTTATCCGACCCACTTACACGGCTTACTCCTGCAGTTTTATCTTCATTAATCTGTATGGAACAAAATCTTATAATTCCATCCATTTTCACATTTGGATAAACTCGCCGATGACTCGGAATAGGAACTCTGTGGAAAACTTTCGTATTTTAATAATGGAAGGTGGAAATTCAAATAAGTTTGATGTTGTTTATGGCACTTATTCGTGATGAAGTGCGACCGCTTTTTGAATGCGCACATTAATTAGTGAAACTTCTTTGTTGTATTTACGTTATTATGACAGAAATACCGATTGTTTTTCTTTGAAGAAAATAGTCTGTGAGATCTTCAAACGATTAGCATCATTAGTCAGTAAACAACATACCTCATAAAGAAAAAAAACGTAAGTGTAAAAAAAACATTGTGAGATTTTAGAAAAAACATTTTGTTCCATCTCAAACAGAAGGAGACGATATTGATTTAGACAGTAAAGTAATAAGTAAAGATCCTCATTGCACTCACACTTCAGCAGACGTACAGAGACGTAACCTCGTGTTTGCACAGCGGCCCGGCTCACAGCGAACAAACAAAGTAATGGAAACATTCCATTTTTCAGCTAAAAGCACGCCTTTTCCCGCCGAGAATTTTAGACAAAACCCAGACATGTTTAATACAAATTGTATGTAATATATTCCGTATTGTTGTTTTGCGCAGTATAAAAAGATGACAAGTCACGTCTTGCATTTGTTATGTGCTCTCACATAAAAGTTTTTGAGGAGAGTCGTTGGTCTCGGGTGCGCTGATCCTTGGCTAAATAATATAAAAGAAGCAAAAAACCAGACAGTTTTTCATTTAATGTCAGTTCAAGTATTCAGATATGTAGTTTTGTAAATAGAGCTGATTAATAAAAACGCTCGTGAATACGAAACAGAACGGATAATCGGAAATTGACTCAAAGCATGCGGCCGTATATCAAATAATCTTTTCCTGTATCAAGCTACCTGTACACAAAGGAGGTGAAATCTTGATAATTTTAGAAGTAACGCTACTCGCGTGCACCGGCTAATAGAATGCTCGGAACAATGTGATTGCATCTTAATAGCTTTACAGAGCCGTAAGATAAACACAGGTCCTTACGGCACGAAGCCTTGGTACTGGCATAAAGTCATAAATATTGCATAGAGGGGACCACCCCTTGTAATTTCCAGAAGCCTTGTTACTCTAATTAAGTTTAGCCTTGGTTTTTATCGCGATCAAATTACACTTTGTTGCATAATAAAGCGTGCACTTAAAGGTCGTGCAAATTAGCTACCTGCCCTGTTTGTGTTCCATATTATAATATTGTACATGCTCTAGCTTGACTTATGCACACACTACCGCGGTTATTAACTATAAAATTTCCCCTTTTAATTCCAGTATATATTCAGAATTTTAATAACAGTTTAAAATCCCAATTTTGGTTCCGATTTAACAAAGAGAGTTCAAGCGTACGTTACATTTAATATGCATATTACTTTTGGATTAATTTTAATTTACTGTTAATTTAAATAGCTATTCATTACAATGGCTCTCAGATTGAAACTGTTGTGATTATTTCGCTTATTCCCGGTGGTATATTATCATGTAAATTGGTAAATAAGTCGTATTGTTTATACACTGCCAACAGCTGAATTATTTTCATACTCGTCGAAACATTTAACAACACATAAGAGTTAATCAATAGTTTAAATCCTCTGGATCTTCTCAATCAAACTTAAGTTCCTGCAGAAACAACTGATTCTTGGGACAGCTACACTTCCGAAACTGTCCAGTACTTACACACACATAGTTAATGATGATCTGCGTACGAATCCTCTCACAACTAATGTCCACAGGATCTCGTTAACATGAGTAAATATTCATTAGCGTGGCGCAAGATAAATGAGCCTACCACCTGCCACAGCACGGACCACGCCGCACTCTTACCGCTTTTTAATCCTTTATTACCGGTATAAAGCGCTTTAAACCGGTATTTAGCTACGCCCGTGACGTGTTGCGGGAAATAGCTTCGATAATTAAATTAATTTGCGCTCATAACGGTTGAAGGTGTCAAAGTTGGTCATTTTGAGTTCAGTGGTTAGCTGATGAAATATATTTTGGCATGTGTGGCGAAACTTCAATAATGCAATACAATATCGGTATTAGTGTTTGGTTTTTCTTTATGGTGTGTTATTCTCTAAAACTATTGTCTCTGTGGGCACCAGTTTGTACTCGACTAGCCAGTGAACTAATAGGTAATTTTCTTGCATTTAAACTACATTTTTTCTGCTATCACTACCATAACTAAATAATCATATTTGAGATATTCATAAGATACCTTCAAAACAAATGCTCCAGTATTTATATTCAATACCCTGACTCATTAAAACTGCAATGGAATTTTTGATCTGCAATCGGGAGCTTCACTTATAAATAACTCTTTATCCAACACAATATTTACTGTCCAAACAAAAGACGGTATTTTGTCGCCACTTATCGGTAAATACTCGGTAATCGGCACATAGCAATTATCTCGAGTTACCGAACAAATATGCTTAGGAGATATTTCTGTCGATCAACTCAATGGGCAAACATTATAAATCTATTAATAGCCACTACTGAAGTAATAATGACTCATAATAGTTATATTGACAATATTATTTGGGAATTCGAGGGAGTTGAACTAATTAATTATATTTTTTGCGGAATATTTATTTACATTAAATTTAAATATTGTAAAAATTATGTACAAAGTGAAGTAATAAACAATTTACATAATTAAGTATGTTATTCATTTATAATTAAACTTCCAGTTTCCGATGGTTCCGCCAAGCCGCGCATTAAGTGACGTAGGTATTGTCCTTTCTCGGGCTCTGTTAATAGTTTATATAATCGGTGCAGCAGTTATTCCTCAATGCTGGACAGACAAACAGACAATCAGAAAACTTAGGTACTTAAATGGTATAAAAAATGTATTAAGCGACGGGTTCATAGTGAAGTCCATATTCATAGTAAAGCACACATACACAGTTCTCAACCATCAGAAATACGTACCTAAGGGGAGATAGTTTTTTTCAGCGAATCTTTTCCTAACCTCACATTCCTTCAACAGATTGCATTAATCTGTGCACTGCTTTAGTATGACCGACCCCATCAATCGTTGCCCAATCCTTGGGGAAATCAGGCCCTCAGTGAGATGCGGTGGCTGTCAATTTAAATAAGTACACATTCTGGTTGCTGTTGTTATCTGTGGATGGTCCCAATGAATTCCATCTTCCGTCCAGTTGCGGTCGGTAATGGCTAACTGTGGGTTTTGGATTGGTGAAATGATTTTCTCTGTAGGTTGTGGTGGTTATAAACTTAGCTATGAACGAGTGTGTCACAAAGTTATATATACTCTCTAAATTAACGGCCTCTTGTAAGAATTATTTAGGATTTATTAATATTCTATTTTAATAATGTTTTCTTTTTATTTCAGGTAATTTCACTCATATCCGAAGAAGTCGCAACTTGCATTGGTTTGTTTAATATTCTTAGTCACGCGAAATGATAGAAGGCGTTAAACAAACAACTATTTTTATCTTGTATGTGTTATCGATGGCCAGGGCCGCGCCGCCCCTGTGTGCGAAGTGTGCGGCGCACACAGGCGCCAAGACAATAGGGGCGCCGCGCCGCCACTGCCACCTAAATTATTTTTGTTACCTATATGATTGTTTTTTGTAGTGGAGTATCGACAAGTAGGTACAATACGCGCAACATAGGCCTCGTAAACTACAAAACATCTATAACGCTTATGCCCCTAAGACGACCCACTGACCAATGTTTATTATTATTCACGTTTATGGTTTCATTTTACGTTTAAGGTTTTAGTTTACATTCCTTACGAGCTCAACGTTAAAACGGCGGCAGTTCTTTGAACCAGAATAATACTACGAACCAGAATAATTCTATATAAATAATACTACGATCCGTTGCGTGCGATACGTCCGTTGCGTACGATACCGACAAGTGGACGCTTAGCTTTAACAAACAATTTTAAAAAATTCGCGCTCGCTACGCTCGCGGCTGTTCACTTGTCAGTGCCTACCGTTCATTCTAAAACCCAAAGTCACAAAACTCAAAAATTTTCGCGCTCGCTACGCTCGCGGCTGTTCGCTTGTCAGTATAGTTCTTTCTAACATGATTAGAGTACTTTTATGTCCCAAAAGTCAAAAATTTTCGCGCTCGCTGCGCTCGCGGCTGTTCGCTTGTCGGTACCGTTCCTTCTAACATGATTAGAGTACTTTTATATCCCAAAACTCAAAAATTTTCGCGCTCGCTGCGCTCGCGACTGCACCTTGCACCGTTCTTTAATATACAAGTTTAGGTGCTTTAGTGACCCAAAGCTCAAAAATTTTTGCGCTCGCTACGCTCTGCTTTATTTTCCACTTCTTTTATTTTTTCAATCCTTTTTTAGCCGAACCTAGAAGGTAGCGCCGCTTGTAAGTCCTTTTATTAACAAGAAAATAACTCCTAGCTCACAACAGACTTTTCACGTAGAACAAAGGGCCTCGCATAGACCTGCCGCACGTAGCCTCGCAATGGCTAGGGCCGCCGCTGACTGGAGAACATTTATTTCAGTCAAATTTAACAATTAAAAATATTCATTCAAAAATTAAATTAGTTTTATGATGATTCGTTAAAAAAGAGGCGCTTCATAGGTTTCGCACACAGGCGCTGCCGGGGGTCGGCGCGGCCCTGTCGATGGCGTTCAAAGCCTTGATGCTTCACTTTTGCAAAATTACGAGAATTTTAATGGGACATTTCAACCATTGCAATATGACATCATAACGCATCCACGTGGCTTATTCATCACACAATATCAGCTTATATACTGCAGTGGTTGTCACAACATTACGAGAAAGTAACGAGCTCCATATTTATGTATATGCCACCGCAGTGCATGCCCGTGCCACGCAATAGATATATTATGTTGATTTGTGTGAACATTCGCAGGGTGCTATGTGCAAAATTTTGAATAATTTGATAGGTTTGCAAGCAATTTTGTAAAGGGTGACGTATCTGTTTGAGTGTTATGTATTTTAGTGACTATTTGCCATACCATAATCTTTCCCAATGTCTAGAATGTATTAAGGGGAAATACTTTTTGTTAGATAGGAATATCATCAGGTGACCTTGCTGCACTCACGGCGGGAATCAGAATTTTACAAACTTAAACCTTCGTTTCTATGTTCTGAAGCCCTTTGTGTACTAAAACCGTGTGCCAGCTCCATGTAGACAAAGCTCTGGATTTTAAACTAAATTATCTCCGCTTTTTTAGCTGAAGTAATGGACAGTAGGTAAATTGACATTCACAAAAGTTAAACTCTTTTAATACGCTCCACTGCATTTTGTTATGTACTTTCTATCATCAGTATCAGCTGCCCACGCTTTAAACATTGATAAACTGCTAAACTTACTTCTATAAACTCTTGAAATGATACCTTTGAAAGGAAAACGGTCGGGGACTTGGCAAAGTTGCTTCCATACAAATAAAGACGTTTTGTAAACGTCGCCCCTTAACTTTGCCGCTTTGCTTTAAAAATGTCACGAATGGTAACACCACAGTGTTACCATTCGTGACATTTTTTCACGTTTTCATTTTAATTACGAACTTGAAACGAATACATATTTTGTTCATTTATTTTAGAATATGTGAAACATTCAAAGTGAGTTTTCTTCTCTATGTAAGCTTCTTATTCATTTGTTGTTTCAATGTAGTAGATCGAGAATTTTAACTTTGTTCATCCCCGGTTGGTGCTTTAGCTGAAACGTCGAGAATAGAAAAAAAAAACCGTACTTTGTAAAAAGAAAACAAACATGAAACAACCTTTTAAGAAATCGGTTAAGAATATTGTGACTATGTCCCGATTGTGTAAATATGCTCACAGGTCGTGAAAATTTAAAAACGTTCATAAACATATCAGTTTAATACCAGTTAGTAGTTCCATAATAAATAACATGCTTTGATCGCTACCGCCTGATATAATTAGCGGCGCAGTGTATTGTATTATTAATTATGAATATCGATTCCCAGGAGATGACACCGAGCATCCATTAGCATGTATAACTTGCAGAGATGGATATTGTAAAAAGGTACAATAAAATATTCCATTTTTTGCTATTTTTTGTGAAATCGTCGATGTATATTTTTTTGCTGTTTAGAAGTACCACACTGCAAACTTTTGCTCGTTAGTTTCTAAGTTGTGTATGTACTAATCTAATGGACGATGTCTGAATGAAAACATTTTTTTTGAATTCAGTCGGCCGATAGTAGGTTTGGGCTCATAAATGAACATGTATGGGACGCACATTACGAAGGTCATGTATTTAGCCGGCATTAGACCGATTGAAACCTTTGATTGGAATCAAGATTTTCTTTCAATAAAAAAAATGGCCAACCTTGCATCCGGTCAACTGTCGATTTAATCCAAACAGTTTAATCTGCAGTGTGTGGTCTAATATACCTACGGGCAAAAACTAACCAGCTTTTATGAAGTTTTAGCTTTTATTATAGTATGGGAAATAAAGTTTTCATCAAGCTGCTAGCTACCTTATTCTCGAAGAGATCCTCTTGTATAAGTAGATAATTGAACAACTTCGACGTTCACAAGATTAATGATATAATCCACTTGCTTTGCTATTGAAAATATGATAGGGAAGTTCCTTTGTCAAATCAAATGGAAGATTCTAGTGTGTAGTAAAGAGTTAGATGGGTTGGGTTCTTGTAAGCCGGTGGTACGTCCCGGACCGGCCCGTAATGAGTCACTTCATTTCCGTCTTTTTCTATTTGATGGGAACAATTTTTGTGAGCTTCTATGGTCTTTTTTATTTTTTCTTTGAGTAGTTAGTTTTCCTAAGGCATAGAAGGGATATCTGATATGTCAAAAATATGGCTTAGGTACTCAATAAATTCTGAACTATATTTTTAATTCGACAGCTAACAAAAATGCATGTGTATTAAAATTATATTTACTAAGTTTCATAACTTTAACAGTCTTAAGTACATAATGTGTTGGATATGCACCATCGTTCAATAAATACACCAATATCGTAACATTGTCCAAATTGCAACATTTAGGGAGTTATCTAAAAGATATCTTTCATCTTTATAAATAGTCGGCCATAAAACTTAATTTATTGAGTAAGACGTTATTTGCGGAAGACTATTTAGAAAAATAACTGATGGTTTAGGGGAAGAGGCATCGTCCTCCGGTCATCCTCATCTATTGCTTAATCCAATAAGACTGTTTTCTATCAAAAAGGATGATAAATCCGATACTATTGTATAATATTGGCCTAAGAAAGAATTGTTTACCAGGTAATTACATAATTAAAAAAATACGCATCTGAATTGAGAACCTCATTTTTGGGAAATCGGTTACAAATTACATTCTATACCTACTTAACATCAACTGCGGTATCAATAAATCCTTCACACCACAAAATAAACTTTAACAACCTTAAAATAAAGCACAAAATACAACACACAAAAATAAAATGCATGTACCCAAAGTATTCTTATTTACGAGCATCGTGGCTACGTAACACGATCCCGGAGCTGCCTAAAACTACCCTCTGTGAGCAAACAAGAGAATACAGTACATTTTTGCATCCCCCAACACTGTATGAACAAGCTAGTGAGGCTATTTCACGGAGTAAGAAAAGTTGAGCAGAGATGCTATAATGCAGATAGGTCAGGCGCTTTCTTCTAGGTCAAATACGTACAGTAAGCATAAGGATAAACATCAGTTACAAGGGATTAATGAGGCGGTCGGATTCTTTGAGCCATCTGTCAACGATTTTGGGTATTACATAAAATTATCTGGTCCAAAGAAGGCGTATAAGCACGAAGACAGTAACCGTTTCTCGTCCACGCATTTTGGCGCGCTACTTTCTAAGGCGATTTTCTGTTATGTCACCTCTGCTAGTCATTTTGTTCTCCATGATACCAGTACACTTTTGCATATACCCCAACAGTATGAACAAGCTTGTGCTTCTACCTACATGTGTTTCAGGAATGGAATGGCAGTGCACTCCGTAATCCATAAAAAGATGCACTTTTGTTGGGCATTCAGTTTTTGCGAGTACTAATGTGTTATTGTGTTCTGCTAATCTTTTGTCGGTTAGGGGTTATATTTGGCTGTTTATTTTTTGTGTTTGTCCTGCTCTCGGTTTTGCTGTATGTCGTTTGAAATGCCGTTTTGCAGTTTTCAGGGTAGGCTATGTTTTCAGACATATTAATATTTACACATATTAATATTTTAAAGGTTATTATTATTGCTTGGAAAATAAAGCTAGAGTAAGTTAGAATTTGAAACTTAATTAAACTTACTTATCTAAAAATGCAGTCTTACCTCTCCACTCAGAGACATTTAATGATTACTTAAGCCATTCCTTAGTGAAGGATTTGTATGACATTCCGTCACTAAGGAGTGACTTAAGTATTTAAAACGGTAAAAAGTTGCACGTTTATGAAAGTTTATGTTTGGCGCATAACACATTGGCGTATTTTCCGAACATGACATTTCGAAACACGATGTGTTTACTTCGAAAAACAAAACACTCACCAAAGTATAGTATGCAGGAAAAACCTCATAAAAGGCGCGAAAGGCTGTCATTACCTCGTATATTAAAGAAACACAGGTTCGATAACCATTACACCATGCAAGTTATGAGCCACGTCAACTAAGATTACGCACGCGACACATGAAACCTTTTTACCCGACTGTTAGATACCACCATTTTACACATGCAGCTGAAAAACAAGCCCTACCTCAGAAAATGCTCGTGAAACAATTTTCTACACGGCACGGATAAGTTTGTAGTAAAAAAGAATGAATGTAAATGAACATATATTTAGGGTGCCCCATGGCTGAAACCAGGAAGAAAGTTACTTTAAATATTGTAGATAAAATTTGCTTCTTTCTTTGAACAACAATTTTCAGACATCCTGTCTAATTCACGTAGTGGCAGTGAATGTTTTAATACTTTCTAACGAAGGGTTATCTGTCACTGTAATTCATGGTCCTGATATTTGTTGATTTTCAGTTTCTCGTTATTATAACTCATATCATTTTATTCAAATAGTTTTCGTTCATCCTTACCAATAGATCAAGGCCCTGGAATTAATTGCAAAACAATTACAAATAATCCACCCTTTAAAGCAAATTATGAATTTTTGTATTAATTTTACGTAGTATGTTCTCAGTACTTCCGTATAAATAAATTCATATGTGAAAAAAACACAGGAAAATATATATACTTTCCATCTCTGGCGAAATTACCGGGAAACTTTTCCAATTTTCTCTCTCTAAAGCCTGATTTGAACTACAGCACAATTTTTAAAACAAGATTAGCCAGTTCGGCTAAGTAGAACTTAAGTGATGCGATATACCTACTCATTTTAAATTATGTATCAGGGAAGGAAACTCTCAAAAAATTCATATGAAAACTTAGAATTATTGTATAATTATATGATTTACAGCTTATTCTAGACCGGCCTTGTTTCAAAATGTTTGTACTTAAGAGCGTGTACGTCAACCGCGCGCCATTTGGCCTAAAAAGGTACTTTTCAAACCACTGTTTCTCGTTAACTACTTATCCTACAACTATGTTAATTTATAATAACGCAAGTTAATTTCACTGTCTATATAGTTAATTGAACATAAATTTCAATTTGTGTAGTTTAAATACTTAAAACCCCTATAACGTAACAGATGATTTATAAAATTCCCGTTCAGCGTCTATTTCGAAGCTTAAATTCATGTGAAAATAGTGGCAAATCTAATCATATTTATTTTTTTACTCATAGACGAAATCCCCATGCCTATAGTTAGTTGAAAACATTTTTTGATTTAGGTCTCTATCTTTCAGAAAAAAATATTTTAACAAAGTGAAAAATTGTGAATTTCAAATGCTTTTTTTACCTACCTATCTTACTTAATTTAATATAACAATTATTTACTATAGTAATATAACTCTTTTTTTTTAACATAAACTTTACATTATAATTTAATCTCTCGTTTTTATTTTTTTATAAATTATTTAAAAACTACTATAAAACGCTGCACGCGAGTCAACTCAAACCAGACCGCCGCAAGGCTTCACAGAGAGAGGACGTGTCGCTCCGTCACATCGCGTAGGGTGAATAACCTCTGCCGTGGATACCGAGAATAGAGTACATTTCAAGCGCGACCAACAAATCTTGATACATTACTATTTTATTTAAAGCTCAATTTTGAAGCATATTTTTTTTATCGATTGAGTTGAAATTTTGTTTGAAAGTTCAGTTTTAATGACAATGTATGATTCTATATCCAATATGGGGATATACCCAAGATGGAGACAAAAATGTTTTTAATGCATCCCTACGATATGGGTATCAAATGAAAGGGCTTGATATGAATAACTCAACAAAAAAATGTGTCGCGAGTCTTAATCCAATATGGCGGACTCCTTAGGCTAGATAGGAGCAGAGCTATTTATATGTTCATTTTGGATGTACCCTTGACTTTTGATCCCGAATAACTTTTGAAGCATATAGGATAGATAACTTAAAACTTTAATTTTATTTATTTGGTAAACCCAAGCTCTCCGCCAATATTTGGCTTTCCGGCAATTGTTGTTATTTGACCACAATTTTTCGGTCTGGATGGACTGGACCATTCACATAAACAATCAATTTTTCAAATCGGTCCAGGCGTCTTTGAGAAATCGAGAACAATCAAATTGAGAACAATCACAAAACAATCTAATTGAAACCTCCTCCTTTTTTTGAAATCGGTTAAATACAGAAACTCTTACATTGCCATTAATCATCAGTCAACTATTTCGTACTGTTGAAAATTGTATGTAATATACAGAAAGTATTCAAAACCAAGATTTTCATAGGTGTCCGATTTTTTTGCAAAAGAGTGTAAGTATTAACGACTTATTTTCATGCCTTTATATTTTAGTCATCCATAGACTTACACTATTTTCTCGCTATTAACTATTTACTAAATAATATATTTTTTGTTCTACTAATTTCACTCGAAAGGATCAAAATGGTTTGTGTGACTATACGTGAAGTATGATAGGCACGCACACAGCCGCGACGCTAGTCTGCGCGATTTTTTGCGTTGAATTACCTAAAGTTGACATCGCGCGGCGAGCGTACACGCTCTTAATATTGCGCCGTATTCCCGCCACAAATAATTCTGTTGATGTTCACTGTTCATATTTACTTGGGCGAACATTAACAACTTCATACTCAGAATATATGTGTTCCGTACATATTTCATTCGGCTCACCTCGCGTGCTACTCACGAGAACATTCCCCAACTTCGGCTTCCATTCAAAACTTTTTAAATCTATTAAACAAGTTGCAGACTTTACCTATCAACTTGGGATGCTTATGAACATAAAATGAAATCTATATCACGGCGTGCAAACTGCTCGGTAACACGCACGCCGCACGCAACGTCGACGCACCGCTAACGCCGTGACGTCACGAAACCGAGATAAACGGAATTCGCATTTATACTCAGAAAACTATTACTACCTCCGATATTTATGTTCTCTATTTTCGTCAGCGCGACACTTCATTCAGAATTGCGTCGTTGAGGACAAAAATGTTGTAACCTCGGCCTTTGCAATGACGATGGCAAGATATAAAAATACCAAAGCTGAGTACAAAGACGTTACTTTGTTAAAAATGCTGACACAGCGGTCGACCTCAGTCATTTGTGGAGACGCAACGAGAATTTTCCTAAGTGACACTCAAAAAGTTAAAAGGTTCATCGCCCTGCAAGCCACTGCGTCTGTTGAAGAGCGCAGGGAGCGCAATAAAATACCCGGCTAGGGTCACCGCAGCGATGTTTAGTATAATGCTACATGTCTACTCCCGTCAGATGGCCCGCTGCCATTTGAATTTCTAAAGATGTTTCCTAGGGGATCGCCTGTAAGTAGATAGCGGCGGGGTCCTCCCCGAGCTGTGTTTTGGCAGCCCTGCGCTTACTCGCAAACTCGGCTCTCGGATATACTTTGAATAGAAATTACGTAATCGACAAAATTTTGACGCAGCCTGCGGCGTCTCCCGCCCTCCTTCCTTATCGACGCTACATCGCCATTGCATTAGACTCTTTTCCCTCGGAATACTGAAGCGCTGATTTAATTTTCTTTTGACCTTAAAATTAGACCTGTTATCGGCAAAATGTAAATGAAATTCGAGATCAGAATTGAATGACATTTCTCAGTTTAGAGGACCCGCTGCTATTGAGTTTGTAAATAATTTTGAAGATGTTTACTGGGAATATATTTCAGTAGAAGACAGTTGATTTGTTATTGATCCGTATTTTATTGAAAGAAACGCAAAGATTTTAAACATCAAACTATCCTTGGAGGTTATCAATTCGCATTTTTGTATATTATTTATTTGTTTACATAAGATCATTTAAACATGTCTATATAAAGTACAGTTTCTCAGTACACTACAATAATTTGTGCAAATCCCAGCAAAGATTGCAATTTGCAGGACGCTCGTGAGAAAAGATCTTACGCAGAATTACCTTGCGCTAGACAGAGAAAGTCCATTAGGTTTTATGGGCTCCACTTCGTAGGACGAATAGCGCTCCAAACGTTGAAATTAATTAAATTCTCACCTAAACGCGACTCAAAAGCGAATTGTGTTCTTGCAAAGATGTATTATAGGTAAGTATCTACATTTTTTTTGTAAGGGTTTTTTTTGGTTGGGTAATGTTTTTGAAGGGTGATTGTCTTTCTTCGTCGCGCATTAACGCTGTAAGTCGTAAAGTCGTCACAATCATTGGTACTCTATTTATAGTTATAGTTTTCATAAAGCCTATAATAAACGTATTTTTGGTAACCTTTATTCCGACTGACGTTGGCTTTTTTCACTTTAACTTGAGCTATATATCAACGCTAAACTCTTTCAAATCCTTCGCGAGGGACTTCTCAACACATTTCCTCCGCAATCCTTTAGAAAACCAACGCGACTATGTTTTAACGAGGGAAAATTTCGCCTTGCCTTTTGTAGACATCTTTTACTGAAGCAATCCAGCAATCAGCCGACTATTCATTTTAGGTCTATTCCTGTGGGACTTCGTGAAATTGCAGCCAAGAAATTTTATCTTCATTTTAATATACTTACCTGATGCTATGTAGGTTCATACTTACTTTTCAAAATTTGTTTACCATTTACCTAACTCTACATAAATGTTTGCAATTAAAACCGTGCACAACGATGATTAATTCACAAGGAAGCAATTAGAAACGCTCAGACCAGCATCTGTCATGTATGAGCAGTGCGCCCAATTACTCATACAATACAGCGCAGTACGGTACAAGGAAGATAACTCTCTTTAGTTATCGTGTCCGTCGGGACGTGCCAAACAGATACGCTATTGTATCTACGTCATTATAAGGGCGTTTGCTCACTATTGGGGTTCTCCTTTAACACACCGCTACGACCCGCAAAAACGAAACTTATTCGATTTCCAAACCGCATTAAAACGCGTGACAGAGGTACAGTTACATTTTATTTGAGTTGAAAACTTTGTTATTGTTTTCAAAGTACTTATTACCTATCTCTATCATTTACGAGCGGCTGTTTGTGCAAATGCAAATTTCATGTTTAATCACTTCTCCCCGAACGGTCCCAGCTTTTGGGTATTATATCAGAAAAGTTTACTCGTAAAAATCTGGCATACTGGGGCTAAATCGTAAACCAGTAGAGTTTCAAAAGCGGCCACTTTTTAGCAGGAATGTCTCCGGCGGCCGTGTCGAACTTCCGAACTTACGGCTCAGATTTTAATAAACGTAGGAGGCAGTTGCGCTGCCCGAGATTCATTTGTTTTACTGTGTAAGTTGTTTAAATTATAGCAGACCAATACAACGCGGCCGAAGAAAAAGTTGGCAAAGTTGTTCCTAGGCAGGCAAGTTTATAGCGCGGTGGCTCACGCGGTCTGTACGTTGTCGATATAAATCTCTCGTCTGAAGCGGATTTTGCTCCATTTCAGCTTCAGGTGTTTGAAATATCTTGTTCAATTCGATGTCACGTACCGAGGTGCATAGGAAAACTAATAGAGAAAACAATTTATCGACGAAATTCCGAATTTCCGCAAACTATTGCTTGTTACTTGGGTAGAACAGAAATTGGTTTTGGTGCTTACCGTGGCATTATACCTTCTATATAGCTGAATATAAATCATACTAGCTGTTTTAGAAACAATGCTCGTGAGCTTTTCCACAAGAGAAATTACTTAAAGTAATTGTGTATTTTATAAATATTTTTTTTATTACGTATTCTTTAATTACACAGGTATGTTTATAATTTGTAAATGCGAACATATTGTTTTTGTCTAACGAAAATACGCACACAAAACAGAGAATACCAAAATTGTCCTGTGCACATAATTAAAATACGATCACACAAAACGACAGTTAATACTCATACTACCAAACATTGAAACGCGTCGGCCTTTCCAATTGGTCTTGCATTAACTGCTTTGTAAAACAATAGCACAGTCGAACACGTGTGAACATCGCACACTCACTCTCCCGGGATAGTTTGTATCACGGTCAACGGCATAATTGGTCACCAACACTATATACTACGAACTCCAACACAATATATTACCACGAAACTTATAATTGATGAACTATAGAACCGAATGGACCAAATGAGTAACTGGGTTGAGCAAGTCAGATAGGCAATCGCTCCTTGGTAAACACTAGATTGTAAAGTAGAAGCTGACCCCAAACATAGTTGGTAAAAGGCTAGGCTGATGATGATATGAAATACAGAACCGAAACTGCTCATATTTCATTTTTCGACAGCCATTTTTATCAAAGAATGTTCCGTGTATGGATGTAGTTTTTGATACGGCTTCGAAAGTATGGTTCCGGGAAATTCGGCTTGTTGGAAACCGAATTTTCATATCAAAGCATAGGTCAATGTCGAGTTATTTATTGACCTTGATCTGAACTTCATAGTGTTCATGTCATTTGTTTGTTTTGAACAAACATATTATGTATCGTTTTTATGGAGGGTCCATCTGGGAGCTATTTTTGTTAGTGTTAAAAATACTTGTTCCCTTTAGAATTCATTTATCTCCTTTTATGTTGCCGTTTCCTGAGATAGCAATAGGTACCTATGTAATGCCAACTTGGAAGCAAAACAATAAGTATTATTTTTTAAATATACCTCATCCCTATATTTTTCATGTGTTAACACACATGAAAAATTCCCTATTCGCTACCAAGAAAGATTGTCGAGCTGTCGATTCTCACCACCTTCTTCAAAAATCCCACAAAAGAATATTCGATAGTAAATCGATGGCTTATCGCGTATGGCGTTGACTGGCGATCTCGTTAGTTCCCGGGCTAAAATCCCGTTACCTCGGGCTTTTGCAATTGTGGCAAACCGAGGTACAACTAGTTATGCTGAGTGAAGTTAACTGGGAGTATTAAAGTGCCAATATTCATGAACAATGTTGGTGTTTCGTGGTGAATGCTTTCCATTTGCTTTGCTATGAATTAATTAGCTAATCGTACGTTTTTGCGTGAATAAACGCTCAATGTTTACAATTATGTTTTTGTCATTACAAATTAAAACATACACCAAGTCGTAATACACGCCAATTTGAACAATACAGCTAGCTTGAAGCTCACAGTTGTTTCTTGTTGTTCATGTTCAGTTTTCTCTTTTTAAAACTCAATTTTTCTAAAACGAAAACATCCGGAATATTTATGGTCTAGATCAGAATCTTAGACAGAAATACCCGGTGCAATGCATCAGAAAAACAAAGGAACTTGCTCAGAAACTTAATCAAACGTGTCAAACCGAGTCACCCAGTCTGATTGAGTGTTTCTGCTGACCAAGCTACCATTATTTTTGAAGAATTTAGTTCACCAGGAACAACGGAAATTCTGAAAAAGTCACTAGTTCTTTAAATATATCGGGTGTGTCGTTCATAATCTCATTAAATGAAATGCGTTAATATACTGGTTAATATATGTCGATTAACACAAAGATAAAATAAAATACGTAAAAATAAAAAAAATATTTTTTCAAACAAAGTAAATAGAATAAAAATGTGCGAAAATTAGATCACCATATAAAAGTCAGACTTTACAAACAACTGAAATTCGCCCTTGAAAACTGACAGCCGTCAACTGATCGAAACATTCGATACTCCTAACTTTATCTCTGCTTTACACATGATGTTGTAAATTATGAAAACGAAAAATGACTCCGGTGGTTAAACCAATCAATGGATTAGGTTATTTTTTTTACAATTCGCCATAGAATATCATAAAGTATATGCGATAGGATTTAATGTGATTGTGAACGACACACCCTGTATAGGTAGCCACGGCCATATTTCACCAAAAATGACGTACCATTTAAATCTCTCCTCATTTACTCAGTAACAAGAGTGTATGTTATATTTTATTTATTGCAGAGAGGATCCGCAATTCGTACATAAGGAAACATAAAAACGGTGAGGAAAGGGATGCAGGAAACGATAGCTAAGGACCGCTGGAGGGTAGATACGACCCTGGCGCCACAATAAGTCACGCGCAGTATTTACATAACAGAATGCATTTAGGAAATGAGATAGCTCGCACAATACCATCTTAATGTCATCGGGAAATTAGTCACCGGGTCCTGAACAAACTTAGGCCGTGATCGCTGGATTTCGCACGTTTAGGTACTGCAAAGTTTTAGCCGACCAATATCTTGTTTGGGCTCATGAATCAGTATGAAGATGAATGGTAGTATGCACATTAGAAAAGACGAAGATCTGGTGTTTAGCCGTTATCAGACCGACTGAAAATTTTGTCGTGTCAACTGTCGACAGACTGTTTAGTCTATAGGTGCGGATACTCTTAGCTGACGCCACGTGACTAACTCCCTTCCCCTTTATAACACATTTAATTATTCAAAATAAGGAAGTGGTCATGCAATGCCGTGTTGACAAAGTTTTTATTAGTCCTCTATCATAAATAGGCGCTGAATAAACTTCAATAATGAAAGCTTAACTTTATATGTTATTAATGTGTTTTAGAATACGCAAAGTTCTATTTTCGTTCCGATTTGCAAGTAAAAAAGGCAATAAAAGCCAACACGCAAGGGTGTATAGCAGATTGGTTAGTGATAAAAGAGTTAGTTTAGTACGCTTAATTACTGTTCGATAAGAGTGGTGTTGGACATGCGATATTCGCGCTGCGTGCACGCAAGTGAACCGTCGTGTTCACGCTATCGAGACAATATCCGGAGAACATAATGCAGCCGGAACCGATTCATCTCCTTTGTAGTTGGGTTACACAATAACTGAACATAATCCTAGAAGGTGTAGACTGTAGACTGGCTGAGTGGGTCGTGGTTAGGTTTGCGTGATAGCTCAGAACTTGAACAAACAGTAAACTTCGTGGCGATGTATTTCAAAAATGATCCTCTTCAGTTTTTGATGTTTTGTATTTAAATTTTCCGGTTTCTTAGATTTATCTGCGTCATAAATTATGAGTATCGGAAGAGATTTTGCAGCAGGGTGGAGGCACAATTTGTTTTTAAACGAAAAACATTGTATGTACAAGAGCCATAAAGTCGCTGAGGCTCTGCATATCCTTTATGAAAGATAATACGAAAATACTTTTAAAAATATCACGCTTTTCCCCCTCCGACGTTAAGCAGAGGATATTTCAGAACCATTAAAATAACTATAAAGCGAGCTTAAAGTATCACCACAGATTACTATAATAGTTACTAATCACCTCTAAAGCACCTTTAAACCACCTACAAACTAACTTCATACACAACCTTTCAGAACTAAATATAGAACTAGACAGAACCTATCTGGTTGATGAGACTGATAGATAAGCTAACAGTTGAGGTAAGATGCCATATCTTACGTGCAACCTTCACCCAAGGCTTGACCTGAGGCTAGCCCGCCTCAGGTAATAGAATAGCGCTATCGTGAGGCACAGATTACTTAGCGAATGAAGGGTTTATGGTGGTGACTTATTAAAACTGTTATGTGTGAAAAGTGGCGGGTGAGAAGCTTTTTTCGCTGCGTCTTTAAATTTACTGGTGTTGACTACTCCAAATATTTATAGGCTTAGGTATTTACAGAATGACGTCGATATTCTGTTCATTGTCATCAACGCTGAAGCAAGATGAGCACATCTCAAAGTCTTCTGTAAAATTAAGCCGTCAAGCGCGTCTTTCGTATATCGTTAATCCGACCCATTGAGAAGTACGAGTATTAAATACTTATTGCGTAACATTTAAAAGAGCAGGTATTCGGCCCCAGAAAATTATTCACAATAGTATTTAACAGCCCTCTCCAAACATTGAAACTCCATTTCCTACCGTCTCCGACGGACGAGGGTTATCAAGATTTCCACGGCGGCTTGCTATTCATCATCGAATGTCTCGGCTGATCGATCGCTGGCTCGATAACATGGCCGCGCTATCCTGCTCCCGGTGTTGCAAACAATATGCTGATATTTAAACACGTTTATTTTTTTTCTTTAAAATTTTTCTGAGCATAAATACTTCTTAGAGAAAGGTTTGTAGGTAGGAAAGCCAGTTTAAAGTTTCTTTTTATACGTAAATATTGATTTACTTTACGTTATAATAATGAACAGTTTGTATAAATAACTAAACTAAAAAAAACACTAGAATCTTTGTAGGTATCTATTTTTAGACTTAAAGATATTCTATTGTAAAGGGCCTGATAAGACAATAGAAATGTCCAAGAAAAAAGTTTCAAATAAAAACAAAAACCTTATCAGGGATTCCGGTGCTCGTAAAACTTTGACTTTGGAAGCGATATAGATAGTGCCGGTACTTTAAAAAGTAGGTATGTACCTAGTTCTTGGTAGCATGCATTTGTACACGTAAAGTAGCTCGAAGGATACAAGGACAGCTCGCACAATGTTTAGCAATTCTAATTCACTTCCGAGTCCTATCAGTGTTGCCATTGTGAATAAACTTTAAAGGGCAACCCCGACACGCGAGCTTTTGGACAAATAAGCCGTTAATAATGGCAATGTGCCACAGATACAACCCCAAGAATTTGAATTTGTAATTTGTTTTTTTTTTGTGGGTTAATGGATTTTCTTGGGCTTGGCTTTAACATACATAGGTAGGTACAGGTACTCTACTTGAATGAAGGGGATCGTGGTGGTAGAGTTTTTACTAGACTTTTCTACCATATAATTATTATGAATTAAATAATAAATTCAGTGCTCTAAAAAAAACATGCGATAAAATCACAAGGTTGAAAACTACAAGGCGTCTGTTATTGTTTACTAAATAATTGTTAACATTAGTGTTGCCATTTCATAAAATAAATCTCCACCAGTGTTAAAGTAGCAGTAAAATTATTTTACCATGTTTAATGACTAAACGATTAGGCACTACATTATTGCCTGCGTACATGCGATTTAGAAACCTAGGTCAGTGACTAAAGGCCTAATAACATTTTACGATAGCTGTATTTTATACTTTTTCTTGGTCGAAATACCTACATGTTTTATTTATGACTTTATTTCAACGCGAGATAGAATAATTGTTGTAATGTTTATACAGAACAAAATAAGAAAGAAAAGTAAATAAATACTCTCAGTTTGGACAAGCGTTAGAAGACAAACTTTATACTCTTATATTTTTTTCTATTTATTCTTTATCTGTATTTTTATCTACACTATATATTTTATATTTTTATGTTATCTAATAAAGAGATATTTAATATTCACTCTTCCTATTTTTTATCCCGGTACTGCCAGTACCTAGTTCCCACGGGACGCGCGTGAAACTGCGAGAAAACAGTTAGTTAGGTATATTTCGATAATGTTTGTAACTATTAGTTACCCTTTCTTATTTCATGCATGGCGCCAAACAAGCCTATTTACATGACATTATCCAAGTTAAACGTACCAGCATATTCTGCACGCTTGAGGAAGCGTTCACAACGTTTAGACTACAAGTTCCGAAAGATTCTCAACTCCTATAGCGTGCCATGTTTAACGTAAACTATGAACCTGTTGTACCTAATCAAGTTTTAAAGAAACTTAAAGAAAGTTTTGGTGTAAAGAAGATTACTACGTATAATGACATAATATAGACTTCAAAAAATGAAATTAATTTCATATCTCCATATAAAGCAACTAGCTTCTGCCAGCGGTGACACCCGCATCCTGTGGGAACAACTTCCCGTACCGAGATAAAAAGTAGCCTATAGCCTTCCTCGATAGATGGGCTATCTAACACTGAAAGAAATTTTCAAATCGGACCAGTAGTTCCTGAGATTAGCGCGTTCAAACAAACAAAGAAATAAACCCTTCAGCTTTATAATATTAGTATAGATTAAGACTCCTAACATCATGCATAAATATTTTCGCTGAAATTATAAAAAATAAACGACAACTGAAATGGAGAAAAAGTATTATTTCTGTCTTATTTTATAAAGTAGTATTTGTTAGACTTTATAGTCGAATTTTTAAAGTAAAGCTTTGCCATGATGAAAAGGGTCAATCGTCATTCCGGTGTTACACTGTAACTCAAAAGTGAGAGCTTTAATGATGACCGAGTAAAAGGCTTAGCCTGATGAAGCTCGTTGCTCAATTGAATCAAGCGCTCCATATAGAAACTGTCACTTGTTTGTACAAAAGGGCTGTGACTTTTTTATTTTGTGCCCTAAACTCTTTATTTATTACTATTTGAATCATTTTTCTTTCTAGTTAAATACAATTTTGTTAGTATTTCTCATACCCAACAAAAACACACCTACTTAGCTAAAAGTGGGTAAATATTTAGTTCATGGAACCACCAGCTTTCCTTTGTAAGTGGCACAGTAATTAATGTTGCTACTACATAATTTCCCTACAGGCCGAACACAAGACTGAACAAAAGGACTTAAATAAAAGAAAACAAATTACAGCCTCGGTGCGTCTAAATAGTGAAAAACATAGGGTTGTTACTTAAATAGTGAGCAAGGTCCTTCTGGCGACCCTGGGCTCCTCAACAAACGCCATTTCCGGACACCGAATCAGCGCGAACACGCGAGCCTTCACAAAGGGTGTTAATTTAGTTGCTGTGAAAAACCTCCGCGAGATATTGCGCTGTAACGTGCTAAATTAGCATTTCCATAGCTACATTAAATGATATAAATCATTTTCACGTGCGGACTGTGCCCGACTGCCATTTTGAATAACCGTTTTAATATTCCGTTGCATTTACATATTAGGAAGCGAAGGATGGTTTTGTGACGGATTTAGTGTATCTCATGTTTACCTTTATATTTAATTGGATCCCCCAATCGTGTTGTTTGCCTTGGGTCCAAAGAGAGGGTAGTTCTAGGTACGCGTGTGAGCGCTGTAGGCACTAAATTAGATTCTGCTCCTGCCCGCTCGTTACAGCTGATGGAAATGTTAGTTTTAGCTATTTGTTTTCGAAAAAGTTCCAGTTTTGTGCAGAAATAAATTGAGTTTGCTATTTTTAGTCCCCTACACAGGATTTGCTGTGACAATGGTATGAACAGACCATCACCACGGATAATATGTTTGTAAGGTGGTGAACAATTATAAAACATATTACCTTCTCAGATCAGAATTTTTCCTACAATTGACGTGATATCAATAAATGAAACTATTTACAGCGCCCATATTTACTTATATTTTATTACGATCGATTTTATTTACAAAAACAATTATAACAACAGAGGTAATAGATGGCCATTTCGCAAAACTTTTAAAAGCCAGCCGAGGAAATTTGCGGTGGCTCTCAGAAGACGAGTTGGCAAACTGGTGACTGGCCATCTAATGACACTGGATAGATGGAGGCTTGGAAGTTTAATTAGTGCGGCCCTACACGTTACTGCGGCGTCCGCTCCAAGTTTCTTAGTCTGTGGATTCGGCTTGGCGATAAACTTGCCCTGTAATAAGTGAACTGATAATGTATGAGTATATTGCGTAGTGGTAGTTGCTAGTTTTGGTTATAAGATGGTATATATTGATCGCTACGGTCTAGTTAGTTGCCTGACTGAAGATCAGACAGTTAATATTTTTAGTATCGACTTGTTTTAAGTCAAGGGAAATTATGTCAGCTATCTATATGGTTAGAAATAATAATTCATTCATTTAAATAAAAATCTGTGCAGAGTGCTCCATATTTCGTCTAACGACGCGACGTATTTTTTACGTCGAATTTAAAGCCATCTCAACAACATAATATTCTTTTTATATTGCCTCAGGTCGCATTACAAATTTCTAATTTCCTGAAGTCGTAAAACGGAATTATTTTCCATCATAATCGCCGCGTTGCCACCCAAGATGCGTTTTTATGACTTCAATAAAACCTAGTACTTACACTTCAGGCAGTTTCGTCGTGAAATTCGGGTCATGTGACATGTTACGAGTGTCGCGTCTTAGCTTAAGTAATCATTGTCGTGTAGTTCGTATCACGTTTGAAATATGGCTATGTCTCAGTAACATTCCTGAAAATCTGTAGATATTGGGTAAGGCTGGGATAGTTTTTGCATTTTTTCAATGGCTGGGTGACCGTTTTCTATAAAACTGAAAATGACTGCAAATTGTGTAATGATGAATAGTGCAGACCTTGTGTACATAAAGTCATATTCTACACTATTTATTCATCGGTATTTACGAACTAGATTAACCAAGTTTTATCGCCTACAAATGTTTCTCTGTAACAAACTGTGGATAAAGATCGAGTTTCCGTTTGCACTATCGGATATAATCCTTCGATCGTCCCTGAAGACACTCGCTGGAAGAGCTCTATTCTTAGATTTGTTTGAACAGTCGTAATCAAAGAGTAATATCTAACGTTGAAAGGTCAAGACCGATCTAATAGTACGACAATAATATTCAGAACTTAAGAAACACACAACAGATTATTTAAAAATATCTTATTAACTTATTAATGGATTAATTAATTAATTGTAAACGATACCAAATCAGGAGTTCTAGGAACAATTCTGAGTATGTGTTTGTGCTGATAACTTTAATAAATATGTGCCTGTTAATGAAACAAAAAAGCTAAGAAAATGTGAGTTGGTAGTCATACTTACATATCGCCGTCACCCCTCCGTGAACACAAGCGTACCTACTACACTACGTATACTCAACAGATACTCAGTTTCTAATAAAGCTCAGTATCCAGAAACTAATCAAGCAGCCGTCTTGAGACACCGAGGTAACATCAAACATGTATCATATCTGCTGTGACAGGCGTAGTGTCAGCACCGCAGCGCCACACATATCAATCACATTCGCTATCAATCATCTTGACAGTCTGTGCACTCTCTACTCTTTGACGTTGCAACGCCAAATGTGCTATTGATATAAAACCTTTATGTTGCGAAGTGAATGGGTTGTGGAACGTTCTTTTTTTAAACGATTGAACGTTTTGATTTGAACTTTTTAACGATTTATCGGCATGTTTTTTTTTATTCTGGTGAGCTTGCATTGATTTTGCTGTGGTTCACATAAGTTTTAGACATTGCCGTCGTTGATAGGATACCTATGTACATACATAATTGCCGAAAAAAGTATATAACCTAGACAACGTTGGTGCTAACTATAAGATGTTTCACGGAGAAATTGCCCTAAAATGACGTCAAATGGTGCAGTAAAATTAACTAGAAACGTACCGCTAGCTCATTCAATGACAGTACATTTGATATGAACACAGCCAGTTTTACCGATAAAATTAGGCGCCTCATTCAACGCTAAATTCGTAAATTAACGCATGCAATGAACGTTACGTGGCTTTATCGAAAATGAATGGTATGCCGCTCCAATAATCCAAAACTGATAACTGCCATTCTAAAATGTTCAAACCAGCCGTATTGTTAACACGCCTCGTCGATAGACCGATTCCAGTAAATTATTGGCGTGTGTAAAATCAATACAAAACCGAGAATTGATTGTGAACATTTCCAATTAACAACTTTGACGTTCGAATGGTGAAGAAACGCGCGAAACAAAAGTTATGCCACTTGTATTGGGGGAACTGAACGAATTTAGGATCGAGCGGTATGCTGGAATAATTCATTTTCTTTCGTGTCTTAGAAAGGGGTTCGTAGCTTAGAAGAAACTGGTTGTTTAGGATCGATGCTCGGAGTTTCTTTCCAGTTCTTCTTCATGAGACGAACTCACTGAAACTGGCCACCATGGATTCTGACTTTTTTAAGAACCTGCGGGATTATCATTTGAAATTAAAACCTTTGTTTCACTTTTACTCTGATTGAGTTAAACATAGGTATATCCATAGATGGATAAACCCACCATTTTTTTTTCACTTTTCCCGCCTAAATTGTGATAATTTGTGATACTTAAACAGATCTATGAAGTACCCAAAGCAGTAGTACTAGAAGTACGAATGTAGCAATGTATTTCCCACACATCATAGTCCAGTTCTGTCAACGAACCCCAAGGTTTGTCAGTTTGTCCAGCACTCCCCAATGGCGACGTTACTTTATACGCAGAATAATGACTCGGTTCCACGAATCCGATGCACTAAGCGCCGAGATGCCGCACCCGGCTGTAAATTACAATGTTAGCTACATTTGTTGTTTTATTACTTGAGGTTTTAAGAATTGTTACATTTTAAATGTAGATTCTTTATCATATTTTTAGGTGGAACTTTAAAAAGAACTCTGTATATTTTTTAAGCATTCGACAAGGTAGGTACACATTGTACGATAGCAGATATATGTTTTTTGTAAGTGATCAAAACTCATTTAATAAAACATGCTATGTGATGGTTCACTGAGAAGATCAGTCAGTCATGATCACGATGAAAATTGAATTGTCTCGTTAAAGGTCAAGTACTTAATAAACGAATGTATCACAAGAATATAACGGTTTGGTAGGGAATGCCAAACAGTAATACTGAAAATAAATTCAAACTTAAAACAGTTTAGAAAGTGCTCCCGAAACTTGCAAAAATATTTAATCAGAAGACGATATGCAGTAATTGCTGTTCTCATTAGCACAACTCGTCACATTTTGGAGACTTCAAATAAGTTTTTTGGTTTCCCAAAATGTACTGAAATGTCTCATTACTGAGTAACTGTATTATTATCAGCCTAGCCTTTTCTCAACTATGTTGTAATTATGTAGGGATACTGCGGTATTTCTTTGTCAAGAACAAGAATGTTGCAACACTACGGCAGACAGACGATGCAACAATATTTTTGCAAGATTGCAAAAAGTTCTGAAAGTATTTGCTTTCTGAGAACCTTGCCAATGCTTGGTAGGCAACTGAAGTTTATTTCTTTTTCACATAACGCCTGGTTAGACTCTGAGGCTGTAGTGTACTGAAGTACCTACCTGCTTAGGTAGGAATTTTATTATTACTAGCTGATATTTAAGATCCCTTTTCTTACTCTATACCTACTCAGCTGTAAAGGTAGCGACCATAGATCAAAAATATTTTCAGTCTTTGTCTGAACAACAGCAGCTTTTAAACATACATTGTCTGTCTATGCGCACATATATTCCGTGTATTTTATTCCTGAACCGCTACTAGTCAATATAGTATTCAGTGTTTGCCCACCCGCCTCGGCTTACACGCAATTTTCTTTTTGTTCTTCTCAAATAAACTCGAGCTAGTATCGAGGATCCACATCTTTTGAATGAATATTAGAACGTAGGGCGACTACATAGGTACTGCTTTTTATATTGGTGAAGGTAAAAAACTGTCAACCGCGACTTGAATTGAAAATGGACCGAATCGAGGAATAAATCTTCTTTAGATTCGCTATTTTTCATGCTCATGTTGTTTCTTATAGACCACTTTTTATACGGAACTGAGAATGCTTTTTGAAACGTTTTCTAATCATGTGTGGTAGTATCATTTAAAATATATATATATATAGGATAGTAGAGTATCCAATATGTTGTGAAAAATATGATTCAGGACATTTGTTGACCACGAAGTGAAGCCTGCCAGTACCAACCCGCCCTCGCACCATGTTTAAAACCGATAGACACGTAGGTGCAAAGCCCTTCACGCTTGACCTATTTTAGGTTAACATTTAAAGTTCCTCCCCTTATGTAGTCAAAAATATAACTTGAATTAATATGACTGGAAAAATGTGATAAAAATTCTCAGTAGAACGCTAATTACAAGTTAGAACTCTTGATAACTAACATTTAGCAAATGAACGTATTACGTTTGGAATTAGTGGAATTCCTAACTAATAAGGACGGCCATTTGATTCCCAATCACGTTCGCAACTGATCACAATGAACTTTGGACAACGACAACGAAGCTTGCATTAGAAAAAGGATATTTTGTTCCTTAGAATAGATGGTTCCCTTGAGATGTACAAGTATACCATATTTCATTCCGTAATGGAATATTATTTCTCTTTGTTACTCAATCATGTTGGATATCGACATCCTCAAAATATATTGTGTACAAAATTTGGAGAACATTAACCATTATCTCATAGAGCTGCATTTAAGACTGTCCCTTTCACCTCAACATAAACTATTATACCAATCTTAATCCGATAGAAGAAGCAGCGGTCGACCAAGTTAAATTCACTCTGTACCTCCAATAAGCTAGAACTTTCGATAAACTTATCCTGACGGCTGATGAGGCTACATTGTTTCGTGTTTTACACCACAACAGAACACATGATCTGGCCCGCACTGGACAAACTTCCAGACTCCAACAGCTGGTCAATTAAACTTCGTCAATATTCCAAGCCGCAGGCTTCTGGCTGCTAATATACTCCGCCATCACAATGCATTGCTATCAGATTGCAACTTTCAGGATAATAGTTTTACTATGAATATTAATAGTTGGAGCTGCGATGAATTTATCAGATAACATGGCTGGTTAATTAAAGGTTTAACGTTGAACTATTTATTGAGGGAAGTAATTTCTACTATAACAATGTCGAGGTAAATTCTAGTAGTTAGGAGTACCATGAAGTTTGCTCGTGCATGCCTTAGTAATAAGCAGATAAGCATACCTACATCTATTAGCTTAACAGAATTTCGCAGACATAGGTAAAGTTCTGTCATTCTCAAGTTAAGATAAAAATGTTTACTTCAAAACATAAAAATGTTTAAGAGATAAGGATGTCCTCTCCTATAGACAAGTAAAAACTATCGACATTTCTTTAATGCAGCTGCCGTTCCCGAGACAACTCAATTTAGCACCTCTACTGACTGCGCAAGGTACATCGCTGGATAGTCTTTTATCTGAGCAAAAAGTTTGAGCTAGAATACAGCTCCTGAAAGCAATCAACTTTATGCCATCAAATTATAAAGAAACTCACTCATTTTTTTCTTGATTTTTAATTTGAAAGCTAAAGTATACTTCACAAATGTTGCCTTTATATCTCTCTGTGTATTGAACGCGCAACATGGCGAACCAAACATCTTAATTACATACGAAAACCTCTTCCGTTTCAACTTCAACCCTAAACCCAAATTAATATTTTATATCTCAAAGGATCTAACCCTTAATAGGAAAATCCAAATTGATTAACATCAAATCAAAGGCGACCGTAGAATAATACACAATAAAAGTGGCGAGGTATGTCATTTAAGCGAATCCGCCCTCATCCCGAAACGAGCTAAAAAAGGAACACGACTTGGATTTTCCGATTCATATCCTTTGGAATTTTCCCGGGCCGCGTATCTACGTGCGGTACGAATTTTTATTTCATTTGCTTCCTACTAACAAAACGAATGCATGGTCCTGTGAGCACTAATGAACCTGCCTTCAGACCATTCAGCCGACTGAAATGCGCGCCTACACACACATTTGCGACCTAATGAGCACCTGTGCCATTCAATTTTACATCTTATGCCCATATGAATAGAATCTTCCAGATATAAGTTTTCTAGTTTAGTGGGTGAAATTTAACGTTTGTGGGGTAAAAAGGGGCGATTATCGGGGAAGCGCGGACGTTTCCATAACACTGCTCGAGTGCGCGGCCGGTATGTAGCCGCCTCAAGCGGAACCGTTAATTATAATGACACAGAAAAATTAAGGAAAGAGCTTGATTCAGAGGAGTTTTTAATTAGGATCGGTTCAGAGAATTAGAGTACTAATTAACGTAGTGATATTACGCTTTAACGTCGCATTACCGTGGGCTTGTGGGGAACGAGTCGTGCGCTAATTGTTGTCCTCCGGGAAAAGACTTGAGGAGATATAATATTGAAGAGGTGTTTAAATGTATAACGGCCTGAGTTTACTTTTGTATTGTTTGCATACAATTGTAATACAAAAAACATTTTCAAAATACTCTGAGTAATTACGAATGTTTTCCTCGTATCTGTTTAAACATTGATTATTATGTAATTTCAGGCTGCACCCAAATTACCGCTAAGCACTTTCGGAGCACACTCATTAGTGCAAACCACAATTAATTTAATTTTAATTCATGCATACAATTATGTTGCAGTTAAGGTGCATCCACACATTAGCCTAATAGCGTTACCGTGTAAGCATGCATTTAATGAATATTAGACACTAAGGCTATATTGTGCTTTCGTGCGCTAAAAAAATCTTTAGTACGGGACACTATGGTGGTACTCTTCCAATGTTACTTCAACTAATCTGGATTGAAATAAGAACTATGATGGCAATATAGCTCTCTAAACTTAAATATATGGATACCTAATTATTGTAGTGCCTAACCAAACTACAGAAAAATATATACAATAAATGTAAACACAAACCCATTTGTTTTCACGAAATAACTACAAAAGTTTTATTTGGCATACCTATTCACATACAAGAACATATCAGCCCGATTGATCGGCACTCCAGCATTGTATGCTACCGAGCAGTTAGCTGGTTTTACGAGCAGTTGCCTCGACGCTTCGACTCACAGATAAAGTTTACGAGCCCGTGTTAAATAACGTAATGAAAGTCCCCCAAACTAACCACCACCGACGTTACTGATGATAAAACTATCAGCTAATGTCCAACATGCGATTGTGAGCAATCATATTCGAGAGTTATTTCTTTCTTGTAATTTTAAAGATTTAATAGGTGACCAGATTAAAGATACCCGCCCAATCCAGCCAACAGAAAGAAAATATTAAGTTTTGAAAACATGATTTTGGTTAATTTTAAATACCTAAGGAGAAAAAAAATTGTGTTCCATAGGTCAAACGTCAATAGTTGAGGGACTGTCTCGGATTGATTACTTTTACTTACAGGGCCACAAATAGTGGCACAACAGTGTGCTATTTGCATGCACGACTTAAAAAGTACATAAAAGAGTAAAAAACTGCTCTTCGGATTTCCTAAAAATCAAGGTAACAAACAAAAAATATGCCACACCAAAAAGGCATTTGGAGTAATTCAGCAAAAGGTAAAAATGGGCGTCATAATATTTACCTCATACGGAATTCAAGCCTTAAAATATTTAAATCTGTCATTAGCATAAGTCCCGAGGTGGGCACCGCCCGCCAAATGCGCTCTTCACTGCAACAGGGTTGCCAGTGCAGAAAATAAAAAATGGACATAGTAGGAATTCAGCCAGTTATTTCACTTTGATATTGTACGGCTTTTCGAAGTTTTCAAACATAACAGATACATAGAATTTTTGTTCTGCGTTCTGTTTTATTTAAAAATCTTCTTACCCTACGGCAAATTGTTTTATTGAAAAAATAAACAAAAAGTTTATTACAGTCTAGCACTTTAATCAAAGACTCATATCATCATTTATAATTTGAGTTTGGGGATAAGTTAAAAGACATACTTAGGTAAGTAGTATTCTAGCAGTAGGTACATGAGAATCTTTAAAATAAATAATTTTTCTTTTATCCCATGAAGGCTTTTACAACTGACCAACCCTTTGGAAACGTGACATCCTTACCTGCAACGATAGCACTGATTGTTTCCTGCTGCAAATGGACGATTTAATACAATAATACGCGCCAATTAGCATGCGTACGCGCTACCGTCTCATTTACCCGCTCCATTAACTATCTGCCTCATTGTAATGAAGAAGAATTGTATCCGAAACAGATTTAATGATAATTAATACGTTGGTATTTCATTCAATTAAATTCTGTTAATATGGATATGGCTTAATTTACTTACGTTATTGTATAGTTACCGGCACGGATATTGAGCTCTCGGCGGAAGAGTGGGGATCGCTTTGCGCACTGTACACATAAGGCAATAAACCAATAAATCGCTTCTGCACAGGTGAAGGTCAGGGCTCAATATCCGTGCCGATAACTATGCTTATGTATTTTTATCTCCCTTTAACCCAATGGTCGACAGATAGAGAATGCCTTGTGGCATTAAGTCAGCCAATGTTTCAATAGTTTGTCCTAAAAAAAATTGGGGTCTTCATGCTGACTGTTGTTAATAGCTTTGTCTACATCATTAGAATTTAAAAGAAATTCCAATTTCTTTCCACGCCTCTGTACCTGAGTAATTAGTGGATTTGACTATTATGTAGGCAGCAGTAGACAGTTTAATTTTGTAGGAGTACAAATGTATGTAGGTACTACCCAGTACCCATCTTAAAAGAGAAAGACCACAGTATTTTTTTTTGTTAAAATTAAAAACGCCAAAGTTATTCACGCTAAAAAATCTTCATACAATGAAAATATAATTCAAACAATGAATGCAAATGAATCCCATAAAGTTTGTTACACTTTCATGAATAAAGTTCTCGCATTAAAATACCTTCACCTTAGCTAAAATATAAAATGCAAAAGCCTTTTTTACGCAGTACCTATACCGAAAGCGAAATATGCGCTCAAATAGTAAATTCTATGCTAGTTACATGCTTACTTTATACTCATACTTTTGGTCAATTTTCATGAAAATTAACACAGCAGCTTAGAATAAGCCTGGCATTGAAAATCAACTGTCGGTTACTGGTTACAGCAAGTGATATACCTAATTATGTAGGTATAGCTGATATTAAAACATGTGCTTAATAAACGAACGACTTATCTCAACAAAGATGTATAATCAAATAAAAATGAAACTGTTCAAAGTTTGTCTTACGAATAATTTATATTACTTACTGTTTAAACATCCACTTCGTTTAATTTCAATTAAAAGTAGAACTAACTAAGGCAAATATTAAAACTGCAAAGTCCGTAGGGACAGCTCGGCCATCTATCCTCGTCCGACACTTTACTTTACATAACTAAACAGTAGACAAAGCGTGTAATGAAAAACTACACTAACAAAGTAACGTCAACAAGATAACACCGAGCTGAATGTATCTACTTAAAGTTTTTAAAGTAAATTCCACTTGAAGTTCGTGCTTAACTGCGCTCTGAGGACAGCGCGAAAAGCTGAAAGAAAATGTATCTGCATGAAAGCGCGGCCCGCGACCGCCGCATGCATTTGTGTAATGAACGCGGCTCAGTCGCGCAACAGGTATCATAGGTTATATCACTACTTTGGAACTCGCTGAAGAGCTTAAGCTCTTTTTATTCAAAATCACATTTCCACCCACACGCCGTATACGGTGGTTACATCATCCCCTTTCATCTCTACGCTAACATCGCGTCATTTCACATTATACCGCTCTTTATGCTAACTGATCTACATATCATATCAGTTTTCCCCTCAACACAAAAACATATTCCATTTCTGATACGTTGTTGTTCATTTTTAGGAATTTGACTGTTCCAAATGGTCTGCGTTAATACTGTTAGCAATAAAAATGATTTACTGCAGGCTGTGTCACGTATCCGGATGAAATCATTCATGCCAACTCTTCCGTGTTTCAGAGCCTGTAAGCTTTTGTATAAAACGCTTTGGGTAACTGTAAAACGCTCTAAGCGAGCGGTGCTTTGTGCCCGGCCGATACGTGCTCGAGGAACAGCCAAGTGTACCGTGAATTATGCTCTAGGCTCAATTCGTTCAGATATGGTCCAACGGATTTGGAATCATTCTGAAACACGGCCATACAAGATAGATTGATCGTTCGACAGCGGCATCAGAAATAAATTGTATAACAGAGGAACATCTTTCAGAGATCACAAAAGGCTGCAAAATCAATTCGGCCGGCGACGCATGTAGTTGGCAATATTTCAAATTCTCTTTGATGCAATATTTCCCTTCCTCCTTTCCCGCATTACGTAACCGAGGAAATGTGCTATCCGCATTTTGTTAAGATGACATCTCAAGAAATTTGATACTAAATGGTTTTCGAAATGTACACAGTGTGCACTGATATGTTTCGCTATATTATGGTTAAGAGTTCGCTTTAAAATGTCATTGTCTTCAGGATGACGTCTTTTACTAGCTTTATGTTTTGTGGGAACCATAATATACTCATTTCGCAGCCGTTGTTCATAGTCAAAATATCTTCAAACTGTTCTATTTCCAGTAATCCGCATATAATTATATGAGAGGTACATACAACGTTGTGTAGCTCCAGTTATCACGAAGCACGGTAATAGCCAATAACCACAAGTCAGTTTAACGTGAATTATTAATTGAAATAATGCTATCCGTGAAATTAAACTCAACAGATTATGTAAATCGCGCGGATGTGGTTAAAATTATTGCATTCCGAATTAAATTTGTGAATTGTAAATGACTAATTCACTGGTAGGATAACAGAGAGGTAAGAAAGATTAAAATTTGAAGGGAACGAATATTGTTATAAGCGCTTTTGAGTAAATGGTTGTCTTGATCAAGCCGATGAAACTTTCTGGATGGGTGACGGTCTTATCCATCGAGATGAGACGCTTTATCAGCGGCATTTAAAGACGTATAACTTTTTTCGTTGTTGGTGTACTTAATCGGTGGCATTTCTTTGTAAATGAAGAATCTCGATGAAATTGATATTCTGTGTTAAACTATATTTCAGGAAAATATTATATCTGAAAAAAAAATGTTTTTTGGAAGTGCTCTGCAGTGCGCAGTATGATAATGTGCAAGCATTTCTTTTCGTAACAACCGTAAAATGCGGCTTGTTCAGAAAAATATTTCTGCCAATATCAATCCGTCCAAACGTCCCGCGCATTTTAAACGTACATTTAGCCATTCTTACGCAAGAGTCTATTAAAGTTGTTAGTATTCCGGCAATGGACGTCGAAGTGAGTCCGACTTCAGCTTTTGTGAACGAAAGCATATGCTCGGTCGAACTTTTGACGAAAATTGGGCTCCGAGAGTATGCAATTTTCCTGTACAATTTAGACTAAATTTCTGTGTAGGTAATCATGACATAAGGTCTTGGAATCTGGCATACAAGGGACAGTGAAAAGGCTTCTTTAAATAAACATTTTATTTTCAAAATTCAAAGTTTAAATAATGTTTTTGGCAAAAATACACAAAAGAACTTTTGATAGTCCGATCAGGAGATTTTACAACTGACTACTACTCTAAGTAGGTAGGTAAGTAGCTAGAAGATTAACCAGTATTATTTTCTTGTCATTCTGAAACCACCCCTGATCCGGGGGAATCGAATGTTTATTTATAACCCTGACTGACTTAAACCTTACGGTATTTTTGTAGCTACCATGGAGGGTGCAAGATATGCTGAGTCATGCTTCCATCCCTCCTGTTTTTTTCTCAATAAGAAAAAGGCCAATAAGTTATTCTACCTATTATATCTACCTATCGTGGTCCTGCTTTACTCATCCATTTGGGCTGTTGTAGAAAAAAAGCTTAAAAAATAAAAAAAGGTTTAAGTTTGAATTTAAGAAATGACTTCTCAGTTTTTTGTTTTACCGGGGTTCGTCTTTCAAAAAACCTGACGTACCAGTATGTATATGTTTTCAGGAGAGTCTATGGCGTTTGAAAGTAACATAAACAAAATCTATGACACACGTGTATCAGCTACAATTTAGTAGGTCACTAATGAGTCTATCGCTGGTAATTACCGGCTGTTTGATCGCTAAATAAAGCTGCTCCCTAATGGCCGCTTGTACGAGACAAAGTGCTCGCTAACGAGATATCTAGTTTTAAAAGCAAAAATGGGCTGGTTATTGTTTTATTTGCTAAGATACTGAGATTTCTCGTCACGAGAGCAGACTGTATTCGCAACTTTTTTTGTTAGGCAATTAAATCAGCACCATGACTATTTTAAAATAGAGCATTTCAAAATTACTTCTGAGAACTGACTTACTTACTATCTATGCAAAACTGAATACCAATGCCTTATATGTGTTACCACTACACTACAAGGCATACATGTCTTCGTTATTTAAACGTCCTTCTACACCCAAAGGTTGTGTTAACGGTCAAAAATAATTCTAAAATAGAGGTACAATTAATTCTATTTATATCTAGCCCACAAAGCAGCTATAAATTAACAGTGCCTACACTAATCACACAGTATCGTGATCTTCTAATCTGATAAGCCGGTTACGAACGATATACCTTAAACGAAAGCGCTGGTTAACACCTTTGTAAACTGTTAACGTTAACTGCTTTTGAGTAAACCAAGGAGTACGAATGTTGGTTTTTAAAAGAAAAAGGAACTTGTGGTTTTCATTCGTGATAAAAACTACGAAGTGTATTATTTTGGAGGCCATAAATTAAGTTGCGCAATTATTTATGAAAACCTTCAGCATTGTTATATTTACTTTAAAATAGTAGGGACTTATTTAATCTAGTTAGTATAGTATGTAGGTAAAAGGACTAAAATGTATGGTAATCTTTTTTTGCTGTCTTAAAGCCACATTGGCACAACGTCGCTACAGCGAGTGAGCAAGTTTTATAGATCACAATAAGCTCCGAGTAGATGACTTAATACTGATGAAAATTCTTTTTTTAAACTTCATAGGTAAGTTAAGCAGTAGTGCAAACCTATCGACAGCAGTAGCCCCGACTCTTATCGCTCTGATTTATGACGCTTATCAGCTGGCTCCTTACCCACTGATAGTGAACTCCAACAAAGTGGACGTTTAATCAATCACTTAGCCGCTGGCGTTTTCAATTTGTCCTTTTAAGCATTCCCTTATCTGTTACAAGTTTCAAGAATACAAATTCGATTAAGGCCCGCTTTGTAGCCTGTGATCGCACGCTGTTGAATGAATTAGATATTTCAAGGGAGTGGGGGGTGTAAAACAAAGTAGCTTTTTGAAGGACGGATTTCGATCGACGTCTTACGTCAACGGAGACAAGCCAATGATTGGGTGTGCACAAATAGTATGTAATATATAAGATGCAAGATTTGATAAATCTACAGATAAAACAACAGAGAAACATTTTTTTATTGGGTAATGTACCTCGTCAATCAATAATCTGACCGCGCATTTTGATTCGAAACATCTTTATATGTGTAAAGCTTCTGGTAGTATAATATGCTAGAATACATTTTAGTTTTAGCCCACATTATTTAAGGCAGACTGTAGGTAGGTATCCATTATGAAAACGTGGCTTCGGTAGGCCACCATAAGCTTTGACATCGCTGCAAGCCTCTTGTTTCAATCACATAGTTGCTTTTGAATCTACCTAGCGCATCCTTTACGGAAAACCTCTAGGGAAGCTCCCGGACCATATATTTATTCTAACCAACTTGTGTAGAAACAGACTTTGTTTAGAACTTGCACGCGACGCGAGAATTCTTATCCATTGTTACTGATACTTTCTACAGCAAAAGTTATATAAGCTTTCAGTTGTTTTAGAGTAAGTGTAACTACAAACTTTTAGTCGACCGATAGTTGGTTTGGGCGCATAAATCAGTATGACGATCAATGGAAGTACATACGTAACAACCATCAGGTATTTGTCCAGTATTAGATTGAACCTTCGATTTTATTCACGACCTTCTAAAAAAAATCCTACACACATAAATTTTCATTACGCCCGGGCAAACAGTCAACTGTTTAGTCTGCATTGGGCGCGTCTGCGTAGGCTTAGAAATGTAGGGAGGGTACTTTATCTCCCTATTCGTTTTGAGGGAGCTTTAAAATATGCAGTGGAATAGTGACGGCAATGTAAGAGGTCTCGGAGGTCCCGACACTGCATACAACAATTGGTTGTAATGAAATTTGTGGAACAACGTGGTATTCGGCGCACGTAGCCGCACCGACGCCGTTCAAATTGACGCCTAATTTAATTACAAGCCGCTGCAGCAGCCGACACGGAATTCATTTCGATCTCTTAAACTACGCTTTTTACTGTTCAAAAGACGATCAATATTTTTCTCTAGGCAGTCAATTGTTTATTTGAGGCTACAACTTACATAATACAAGAAAAGTCTGAGAGGAATCTTGTGTCATGTCAAATAACTCTATTTATTTCTTCCTTTTACCAAACATTTTTACTTCTATATGTAAATACAGTTCGCCCTATCTGAACTGAATCTCAATGGGCAGTAAGCTTTTATCCTGTTTCCATTCCGCAGCATATGAGTGCATATGACAGCACAGATAAAACAGTTTTCCGTAATCCCGGGAAAATCGGTAGCGAGAGTCTATTGTTTTGGGTTAAGGCGCCCAAGACGAGACGAGATCGCTCCCCACGGCACTCACTGCATTATTCCTAAGATGTATTACAAACTGTCCCAGAGTTTCTAGGAAATAAGCAACAAAGGAGTATCGTTTATAACAACACCAAACATAAATTTTCATTACAAGTAGGTACGTCTTTAAAGGAAAATAGTGCTCGGAGATCGCTTCGAACGGAAAACTTATTGCCTGTAAAATTGAACCGTAGCGTTACGTCATCAATTTTCAAACGATATAAAAACTATTTGCGTTGCCCTTTACATTGAATTGGTAAAGCATGATTTATTGCCATTTGAAATAATAACGACATTTTATATTTTAAAAGCTTGATAAACAGTTTACGTCTTTGAGATTAAAATGTATATCTTCTTAAAAATACTAAAAGGAATGCAAACAGAAAGTTTTATGTAAATGTCGCCTCCTTTGAGTCATAGTGGTGCTGATAACACAGCCTCCGGGGAGTGCGCCTGTCGTCTGATCCCAAGATGTATGCAAAATTGCCAATACGTGCTACAATATTGAACTGAATTACATTTTTAATACTTACATTCCAATATTTGACGTGTTAATGTTACATTTTTATAGGTTGAAGCGCTTTTGAATTTTGTGAGAATATACACCTTTTTATTACACCATATATCTGTAACGTTATGCAATAACTTCGAATGCCACAGATAACATAAACAATAACTTTGTTTTTTAAATTAAACCTTTTTACATACGAACTATTTTTTTATTTAGAGTGGACTGGCCAATTTTTTTGAAAAAAAATGCCGGATGCCATTAACTTTTATTTTTTTTTAACCTTTTTTTTAATGTCAAATGGCCAACAACTATACATTTTTCTGCAATATCGGCCATGATTTTTGACATTTGTGCAGTGAAACCTTTTTGCATTAAAGATTGTCATGTTTATTCAACATTCTTGGTTATTAAAAGTTTTGATATTATTCCGCGTTTTCTTTTTGCATTGTGTAAATTTTCCATGCATAACTTTACAGGGAATTATTAAATATTCGCATATTCTACGCAGGATGCTAATGGTATGCCAATATTAACTAGTTAAAATAACAGTCTACAGTACTTACATAATTGCAGAAAATTATAGCAATTTATTAAGAATATATCGAAAGAAGTTTGAATGACTTTTGACGAGAATTTGCTTTTTGTATTAAAATCCTGATCACCGTTTTGTATTTCGTTTGTCTTTGTATAACATACAGAGATACCATCTCAAGAAAGTTTAAACACAACTACAGCTAGATAATGATATCTGACCACGTTCAAGTCTGTTCAAGTTTGGACAAGGAAGGAATGTTCAGCTCGGTTCACGGGAACCAATTAATTTCAGATTCAGACATTTACGCAGGAATTATTCGTTATTCAATGGAAATGGGAAGGAAGGGAGATTAGGGTGCGATTCCGCTGTTAACTGAGCTAAGGAATGCTGTTAAAAGCTAAGAAATAAAACTTTTAATTTTTTTTTACGATAGTTGTTTCAGTGAATTTTAATTCGTGTAATGCGATGAATTTATGAGCTGGAGTTGAAGTGTGGTTGATTGAAGTTGATAAGTACCACCACTTTTAGTGAAGGGAAGAAACTTACTCCGAGGGTTTTTCTTATTCACAACGATTAAACATTGCCATCTAACTTACCTGCCTGGGCTGCCAGCCCTATTGGTATATTGCCGAGTGTAAGTAAGCGAGGTGGGCCCATTTTTTGATGCGTTTTATTAGTTTTAGGTTTGTGTTAATGTAATAGTGTGTACCTACATGCCATTATGAAATAGAAATATTGGCAGGAAAAGAATACAAATCCACAAAAAAAAGCTTGTAGACTTCTTACATGCTATCGACAAAATATCCGTTTAAAACAGTAACAAAGCTAGCTTAAAACAATATAGCACCTGAGGCAAGTCGATTAGCGCTAAGCTCGCTAGCGCCGCGTCGCGTGCGGTGGGGCAATGGCTAATAGCCAGCGATTTTAACAAATCACTTCATTGGAACATCGGACGGATAACTTATTGCCCGAGTCGTGCGCCGATACCCTTCGTTTTACCTTATGTTAGGCTACTAGTGATTAATTGAATTAAATAATTATAAGAATCGATTTTTGTTTACTTTTTGTAGAAGTTGTTTATCATCAGAAACAAATTATTACTTATTATCAAAAAAGTAGTAGCTATGATTTATTATCATAAAAGTAGTGGGTAATAAATTGCAAACTATTGGTTAATATTTTATAATTTCTTGCTTGTTTTAGGCTTAGGGCATTGACAGACAGGTAAGGACAGAGCGTTTCAAAAGAGCCAGAAAAACCAACCCTATTAAAAAAAAAATACTTACCTAAGTATAATTTATTTTAAATCTGGAACACGTTGACTTAATAGATATGAGCAATCAATGTATTTGAATGTTTTTTATTGCAAAAAAATTATAGGTACAATTGTATCAATAATAATATTGTTAAATTGGAAAAATAAATGTGTTAATAAATTAATATATTTTTGTGAATGCCAATTTTCGTGCCGTTCACCAGTCTAACCAGAGCTATTTTCAAGTAAGTTTATTTTTAAAGATATAATGACAGAAAATAAAAGAATTATTATTAAAAAAACAAAATACCCGACTGCACACTAAAAAAAGAGTAAAACAAGCCCCACAATAATATTTAATTTATAAATATTGATGGAAAGCATCGCAGGCGGGGACCAACAGAGGCTTATTTATAGTCATTTCGGTTGTGCACCATTTAGCAGAATTTTCGTTGGTGGCGGTCAAGGTGGTCCCCGCCTGCGATGCTTTCCATCAATATTTATAAATTAAATATTATTGTGGGGCTTGTTTTACTCTTTTAGTGTGCAGTCGGGTATTTTGTTTTTAATAATAATTCTTTTATTTATAACTTTTAGCTGTTTTATTTAACGAAAATGTTGTAGATGTAGAAGACTATGTATATGTAAGTACCATTTTAAATTATTTCGACGACATTTGGCTTTAGATTACGAGTGATGTTACTCCGCAACATAAATTTACCGCCAATCTGGACTGTTGGTAGTGAAGAAGAAAAAGAATTAGGTGAGTCATTACTGCTGAAGACCGTCAACGACGTGTGCCCTTATGCGTGTGCCCGCATTCGGGCTGTATACTCGAGCATATCCCCCTCCGCACCGCGCCGCGCGCCGCATGCCAGGCCACGCCCTATCTTTTTGCTTGCTAACGCATGAGTTGCTTTGCGTTGACGCAGAATTAACATGTTCCCGTGGGAATTTTGAGAAAAAACGTATCCTATATTAATTATTACTCCCGTGATTGAAATGAATCTAATGATACCGCATACATATTTTTTTAAAGGGAAAAGAAAAAATATCCCGTGGGACTTTTAGGATAAAATGTATCCTATGACACTCCCGTAATCAAGACAAATCTAACGATACCTCATACATCAAAATCCATCAAGCCGTTTAGGCTACAGGAGGTCACAAAGGAACAGACATACATACATACATACATACATACATACATACATACACTCGAAAAACATTACCCTCCTTCTTTGGCAGTCGGGTAAAAAGGCTTTAAATATCAATTAGTAGTAGCTTAATATTACTAGTAATTCTACTTATCCCTGTGTAGTGCGTGACAACATATCCATTACAATATCAAAACATAATAGTTGGAATCAACATTGTTAATTAATGCTGTTTCTACTAATCGCCAAATCAATTGTTGTAGATGTTATCGGAATATAATGAGATAGCAGCGATGCAATATGCATATTCAATAAGATAATGCATCAACACCCAATACTATTGTACTGTTAATGTTACATGATCAGTATACCGATATATTTATTATTGAATTCATCTTTTCATAGATAAGAAACTTTGAAAATAATCCGAAAAATCCAGACCTCAAAAAAGCATGCAGGTATGTGCTTCTAAAGTACCACTTATAAACGATTAGATGTATGTAAAGTTAGTGTAATGTCGTTGAAATAAATGAAATTTAGTTAATGTAAAAGTGTATTGCAATTGTACAGAAGAATACTGTTTATTAAGCTAAGAACACATTATTCTGAACGACCACAAGCACAACCCTCTACATCCAAAGAAATGTAATTTATTTGCGCAAAAAAAATATCCTTGCAATATTTTCTGTTTTACAAATCACTACGACAGACAAGCAAAGCAAACTTATTAGACGCAAACGTTTTAACTAAATGATTCACGTTACAATCTGTTATGAGATGCCATAAACACGAGAAAACGTTAAAGAGCAAACTGTTCACTAATTGAAATACATTACAAAGAATTTTAAAGTACGTTTATTACAAACAGAGCTAAAACACTTTTAGGAATGCAGCAATCGGTGCTCGCTGCATAAAATAATTTCAGCAAAAGCTTACAGATGTACTAACAGTTTTACTGAACTATGTTCGTACCTCGCTGAAAGTTTTCCAACAAAACATTTCATATTTCGCTAACTGAAATTAAAAATCATCATCTGACTAGCCTTTTCCCAACTATGTTGGGATCGATTTCCAGTCTAACCGGACCAGTGTTTTACAAGGAGCAACTGTCTGTCTATCTGACCTACTCAACCGAGTTACCCGGGCAACCCCTTGGTAAGCCTGGCTGTCAGACTTACTGGCTTCTGACTACCCACAACGACCCTCTGAAATATAGTTGGTGTCCAAGGCATAGGTACTTAGAAAGTACATACAAACTTAGAAAAGTTGCATTGATACTTGCCTGACCTGGAATCGAACATACTCATACTTGTCGAATTCTTTACCTACCAGGCCACCACCACAGGCTTTTATTTTACTGAAATTAAAAATCAATTTGCATTTTTATCGTTTGAACATTTAGGTTTTCAATAAATGACAATCAGTGCGATTGTAAATCTAAAATTAACATGAACATTTTCATTTGTGTCACAATGGCAATGAATTGACGACACGCAATTACTGTCGAGCCCCGATGAAAGATTATTCGTGGCGATTCCAATAAATTATTTACGATTGCATTTATTCATCTGTTTTATAGTTTTCAATGTGAAATGAGACAAAGGGGTGGTAAACGGGTTTTTTGCGATCGTAACACTGATTAAGTGGTCTTCCTGATTATTATGATTATTTATTTCTTTTCACAGAAATAAGACCCTGTTTTATTTTAATTTATAATATTTAAAACATATTTCTCGTCACTTAAACTGAAATACAAACTTGAAGTCGATGAAAAGCTGCCTGGTCCTCACTCCCTTTCAGTGTTCGTTACTTATTCTTATACAATATTCTTTAGGTTACCTACTATTTACACTTTCAGACACAAAAAAGGTAGAAAACAAAATAAAATCAATAACCAGACTAATCTATTTATAAGAACAACGTGCTAAATATAATTTAAATAGACAGGTTTATAAATAGGAGCTGTTAACAGTTAATGATAGCTCAAACAAAGTGGCTGGCATTTAGTCCGCTAATGGGTATTTTTCGTACAACATTTAGAATGTGGGTTGGGCCATAAAGTCCGCGGACATGGACGCCAGTTAACAGCTACTTACAGAGAAGACATTTAAAAATGCAGTGCCTTTTTCACTTAGCTTCATGGAGACTGGGAAAGAACACTGGATTGTTATTCCACGGACCTTGGATTTTAATGTCTTGCTAAATAAAAACGAATGGGAAACTACAAAAGTTTAAGTTACAAATAAAAAGGATGGAAGCTTAATTTCACTTTTCACTTATTATTTGCCAGTACCAGTAAGTCGAGTTCTTTCTCAAAACCTGAATACCACATGACACGACCAAACACAGTATTGTATACTTGATCTAAGGATTCTAGGACAAAGTACAGTTAACTCCGCTAAAGCTGCAACTAAACGCAAATGCTTAACCAAACAACCACTGAAGTAGACTTGTACTTTTCTTTAAGCTCAACGAAAAATAAAGAAACATTCGTTTATGTATGAACTTCGAAAATAAACTTCCCGGAAATCCAATCTCAAATACCTTATTGATATAACAAAAGTTGGTTCCGCACAAATGCAATCACAAGAGTTAGCGAGTTGTGTCATGTTGACTCTATCTTAGGGATCTATCAGACAGGGAGCGGGCACGCGGTCAAGCGTTCAAGCGGTCAGTTTTGCGTTCTATGTGTCATATTACGTTATATAGATAAACATATAATCATCGGCACGAATTTTGAGCGCTGACCTTCACTTGCGCAGAAGTGATTTATTGGGTCCCTTTTGTGGTATGAAGTGTGGCGCGGAGGCGATGTAAAGCGGTGATGGGCCCGCAGCGCATCGCGTCATAGCCATCACTCGGGATTGGTTCTTTGCTAATAAATAACTTTGCGTAGCTGAAGGTCATTGCTCAAGATTCGTGCCGAAGATTATCACACAGGAGGCATTCTGACCGTGTCGTCGGTCAAGTAGAAGTAGTAGTAGAGCTCGAACGCAGAACGCGAACGCAGAAAGCTCGTCCGCCTGACCGCTCTCTGTCTGATAGATCCCTTAGTGGCCACAAAGTAACTCATCATTAGCTAAGTGGGATCTCGCACCGCGCCCTGCACATAACGTTAGCATGGTGTTTACACCCTGCATGGGAAAACTGTCGAATCACCACACTACTCATATTTGATAGGAATTCTTTGGTAAAAGGAGGATACCAAAGAAAAAATGTTGGCTTTTTTTGTTGATATGAGAAATATGAAATTTAAAAAGCGTGTATTTGTAATTGAAAAAAGTTTTCAAGTTTAGTGAGAATCGAAAAGGGTTTTTTAAGAAGTACTAGCCCCAATTCTGTCTTTAAAATTAGCCACCAGTCTCCACTTCTGAACAAACAACCAAAGCATTTAATTTTAACCGATAGCGACGACGTGTTTAGTAATTAAATAATTGACTAATTACAGCAGCTAATCCTAGCAAAGAATAATAAATGAAATTGACGTCTAAAATAATCTGTGCAACATCAATAGTGCCGCAATAACACGAATGTCAAGCAGTTAACAGAATCGTTGGCACGTACGAACACGACAATTAATATTATTGATTCACGATATTGATCCCTATAAGCCTGTTATTAATGGCTAATTTCAAATGGCACGGGTACTGGGCGTTTAATGTGTTTAGTTAATGTTTGCACATAGTTATTAGGTAATACCAATAACACATAATGTTTTGTTTCAGGTGTGTGAGGATCGTATGTAAACTGAGCATGGCATAAACAGCGGCGTCTGGTAAACGTGAGTTATTTTGATATCAATCATAAAAAAATCTTAGTTTAATCTTTTGACGAAAAACTTCGCCAAATGATATGTACCTATATTGGGTACCTACTACTATCTGCGACTAGCACTAACTAGGCAGGCACTAGGGAAGATCTGGGTTAAGTACTCAATTCAATAATCATGCAGCCAACAATGAATATCCAGCCTACAAAACCAGCTTCTCGTCAAATAGGTATATTTCATGCTATAACTTTTCATACTTTTTCCAATTCGTCGAAGTCATTAAAGCGTTCTCTCACTGATGCTATCCTGTTCATTAGCAGAGCAGTTAATTGTCTGCCCACTTATCTCTCCTGCCAGCTACCTATAGGTACCTTACTGCCAGGTACAGTTACCTGGCATTGCAGGAAAGAACTCATTTTAATTCCAAGCTGTCCCCGCGCCGCAATAAATAATCGTGGACCATAAAAAAGCTAAAAACTGTTGGACCGTTTCGTTTCATTTAAATACAGAAATTTTATTTCACGGAACAGCGGATATGGTCGAAAATCGTACTATTTCTATTGCGAATGCGAAACTATATTTATATGTACGTTCAGTACATCGCAGTTTCATTTAAAAGGGTTATTGAAACGCAACTATTTTTAAATGCGGGCAATTCTGTTAAATCGAATTGAAGCTACCGTTTTGTAAACCGATAAAGAATGTTTTGTTCAGTATTTATTGCAAATACGTACTCTCAAATACAAATTCACTATACAATAAAGTGTTCGATTAACCAATCTAACTTTTAAATCTGAATAATAAAACCTAAATCAATAAGACCCGTACCATTGTTAAAAAAATGACACATAAAACTTAATAAGCCTACATTTTCCAATTACTGGCTATACAGTCAATGAGTATTTGTGGTATCCAAAACCAACAAAATAGTAATAATTCGACACCAAACGTTGGTACATGAACCTCATTCAAGTTGATAGCAGCGTCGTGAACGCAGTAAAATAACATTTTACTGAACACAAAGTTATGCGGGCAAAAGTTGCAGCCATTGTGGAATTTGTGGATGTAGAATAATAAATTATTTATTCAGAATGAAAAGTAACCTGAACTGTGAAGTTTCTACGTACCTGGGAACGCATTAGTATACCCGCACACTTCAGATTAAACAGTTGGCCGAAAGTTGACCCGATAGGAAAATTTTGATTCCAATCAAATTTTCAGTTATTCGAATATCGGCTAAGTACCTGCCCCCTTACTTATAAAATCTCTAATCTCCTTCTAAGCAAAATTTTACCTAATCACTACTTAAAGTCTTAAGTAGTGATTAAATGTTAGTTAAGACATGCTTAAGCAACGTTTATAAGTAAGAATTTTCTTAAATTTTTATATTTAATTCACGTTTATAAGTAAGGCTGCATATCTTTGTACCTAATACGCATAGGTAGGTATTGTCATTCGTCTTCATACTGATTTATCAGCCCGAACAAACTATCGGCCGACTAAAAGTTTGCAGTAGGTATCTAAGCAGGTACTCAGGCGTCATAACGTTTTGACCGGGTTTTGTTTATGACCATAATGACCACAATTTATGCGCGTATGCATATTGCATAAATTGCGGATATTAGCTGCTGGTGCTGTGGCCCGTAATTAGGATATATTACTGTTTCAGTTTAATTGAAACTCGTAATATCAGTAATTGTTTGGTATTTTAAGTCATTAAGGCGTTTATATGCTTAATTACCTCTTCCAAATTATCTAATCTTCCTAAATTGAGAGCATTAGAATTATAAGCAGTGTTCTTTAGGGCTAAAACTGTTTTTTTTTTTATTACTGACCTAACAGAAATGAAAGGGTTATAAGAAATCTTCCACAGTTTCAAACAAGACAGGTGTTATTTTATAAACCGTATTTTATGACGGCTCTGTGTCCTGTTTCCGATACACTTTATGTTTTGAAAGGGATTTGTGTCACTCGAAGAGTTTGCGATTCCCAAGTGACAGGTGCTGCCTATTCCATGTTCAGGATCCTCTAGAACGTGCATAGAATATATTATTAAACCTGCGGACCAATATTTTAAAGAAAATGTATAAACAGGAATTTAAAATAGTGATGTACCGAAGCGGGACTACTCTGTCTCAGAGCTGGCACGGCATCAGTCAACTCCACGAAAGATGAGCAATTAACAAAGCTAATAAGAATGCCTCTAATTAAATAACATCAAATACAGTGTTTACAAGTCGAGTGACATCTTGACGTAGGTACTAAAATATTCTCTCCGGTATTTCCGTTCGTCACGTCTGACGCACAGAATGTGAAAGAAAACAGGAAAATCACGTGAAAGATACTGCACATTAGCCAATAAGATTTAACGAAACTAGTTCAGGTTTTCAAATAAATTGTATCGAGTAACCGTTGGTCGAGTTCTTGTAAATTTTTTATGGGTTACCCGGCTCGGCGCGACTAATAAATCGGGCCGGGGCCGCAGGAGGCTGTTTGTTCCCGCCTCTGTCCCGGGTCCGGGATTCGTGTCCCGGCCGGGCCATTAAGCACACCCGCTACACGGTCACAATCTTGTTTTCCAATACGTATCGAACACCTATAGGTACATAGATGTTTTTATTGGGACTAATCTTCGAACAACCACGTTTCAGTGTTATGTTGCTAACGTTACACGATGTTCTCACATAGTTTTTGGAATTTAAAGTCCAGTACAGTACAATAGTATTTATTTAACAACCAAGCGTATAACTTATGTGTACTGTATGGAAAACAATAAAAAGTTCCATAAAATTATATCAGCCGCATGGACGCATTGCTTTCGAGAACATAAAAAAGTTAGTTCCATGGAATAGCCAAATTAGAGTTCCTAATTCAACTTCATAGTTTTACAGTTCACAATGAACACGTAGGTTGAAAGAATTGGATTAGAATACCGTAAGTGCAGTGGTTACAGTGAATAAAGGGTGGTAGGTAATCCATTTTCCCCGTAATCCATTTCCCGGCTTGACGGTCGCAACCCGACCGGTCAGATAAGCCGTGAACATACTTTTATGGGAATAGCCGCATATTGTAGCAGGTTTTATAATCTAACACACCTTCAAATCTTTTTTTAGAATTATGTTTTATTTGTGAGAAGTGTATTTTTCGTTTCGTAATCTGTTTTAAAAGCTAACTGTGTTTGCAGCGATTGAAAAAAAATATAGAATTTTTTATTTACTCTCTTCGATTGTGGCCTAAAATTAAATTGTGCAACCAAAATATAGGTATCTAAATGAATGCAGAAAGTATTAACTAATAAACTGTAAAGCACATTTTCTCTTACTCGTTAAGTAGTTAAGTACTCAGGATTATAGTGTAAGTAGTACGCCGAAAATATTGAAAAGCTGATTTGAATTCAACACCATCAGAATTACATAATATGTATGTTATAGTACCAAAAGTGTTGGCAACAAGTTGTTGTTCCACGAGACACAATAGAAACATGATTAGCTAGCTACAGTTAAATGTTTGATAATCATAGATAACAATAGAGCTGTATCATATATTCACCTCTACCTAATAGTGTTTCAATTACATACCTTGCAATTTAATGTATAAAAGTAATATAGGTACTTATTGGAAAAATACAACGTGTAATTAAAATACGAACAATTGAAAATTACTCCCGTCAATTAAAATTACGTGTACCCATGTAGGTTTGTTTTATATTACGCGATCGACATTCCATTTTCGAGTAATTCAGTAGCCCATCAAATAAACAAATACATTAAATTTACAGCCACGTACAAATATAAACATATGTATATCTGCATACATATAAAACAGAACATCAAAATTTAGTTTTTACGTCTCACTCTACAGTCGCTATTTATACGAACATTATATTAGGTAGTACGCAAAATGTGTTATAAAATCTTTATATACATTTATATACGTATATTTATATATAAAACGTAATAGAATTCCAGCGAGTCCTCCGATGTTATTATTGGTTCTCCCGGGGGATATTTCAAGATCTGAGGCGGCGACATTTCTCTTCATTGAAAGTGTTGACGACGCCTCTGATGACATTTTGATACCCCTTTTTGTAGAAATACTGAAATAACTATCATTGTTGACAGGCCGTTAGTTATCGTGCAAAAGTAACTATTTTGAAAATAAAAAAACAAGTTGGTATTTACTTCTATACGTGACTTCATTACGTGATCATGTGCAAAATTATTACATACACAGTTAATAGTTTGTGTACGGAATGAGCTCCGAAACTACTAGAAACTAATCAAACCTTACGTTAGAATATAGAGGCATCATATTCCTAAAAGGATAATCCAACATTCACCAAACTTTGTACTTTCTACATCATAGCTACATATGAACAACTTTTCCTAACTCTAAAATTTAAGATGAAATGTTTGATTCAGAACTGCAATACTAGTGCTATCAAAATGTATGGGACACGTATTTATTTTTATATATCAAAAGTTAGTTCCATATTAAAAAGTTATTCATATTTATGAGCAACATGTTCCGATAAAGTTAGTTGGGTATTTTGGAGAGACTTTATTTGAGTATTTCGGATTGAAAATTTCAATAAAACTTGAATGTATGAAAGCACGCCAAAATTGATTGGTGTTATTTAATCCTACTGAGCGTCCGTGGTTCGATAAGAGTATCTAATAATTAATAATACTGTACATATCTTTCGTAATCCACAGAGTTGTCAAAAAAATAAAAGATGATTTTATATTGTTTTCCATACAGTTATCATTTTCTCCATGATAGATATATGGCACATAAGATGTCGGCACCTTAATGCTCCTTTGGGAAATCAAAATAAACGGTAGCAGTCTTCCCTTCCCATCGTTAGTTCAATTGAATGGATACTAATGCACTTAAGAGTCGATTCAAACAGCAATGGATAACATGAACTGGATAATATTACTTAATAATACTAACTTATATGGTAGCAGACCAGACTTAGACATAAATAATTTGTTGTGTTACCTATATACCTGTGTCATGTAAGCACATCTTCAAGTGTCAGTGAAGACCCTATCGTCTTATGTAGGTACCACAAACAAAATTATTACACGCAATCAGATTTACATCAAATGATTAAACACCACTTTTCACAAAGTACAGTACAATACCACAACATTTTATTATAACGCTTTTCAATTTCCTCTTAACACTCAACCGAGCACTGCAATTGAAATTGCACTTTAATTATCTACAGAATCTTCCGGAGTAGCGGTGCAGCAACGTTTTCAAACAAATTGATGAAATATTGCACCCTACAGGAATTTATTTCAGCTGAAAATTGTACCAAGAAAATTCTGTAGAATTAACAATATTTTGTGGCGCATTAATTAAAGAGCTGGTTGCCTTTGAAGTCAAGTTGTGTTGCCAGCAATGTAAGGACTTGTGTTAATAGAATTTAGGAATTGCATTCGTTGTGGGTACCAAATTGCAATAGATTAACTTAGTATTTAAATATTTTTCATGGTCAATCGCATTTTTAATGGAACCAGATAATGCACGAAAAACAGCTCAGCTACATCTGGTTATACTGGAAGCCAACATAGTTTGGGAAAAAGGCTCCGAGGATGATGAGGATGACAATGCACGAAAAATTTTGTTACCTATCAAACAAAGTGTTAAATCGTACATAAACGCTTCCCTATCATCCCAATTCCCAACTATATTTTATCATACCAATCAGTTGTTTACACTGACGAAATCACGCTATAAATGTTAGTGCCTCGTGTAAAATTCTAATAGCGTACAATTATAATGCGTCAGTACTGTTGATTGCATATGTCACTCACACAGACGGTGCACTATGCAATTAGGCTGCAGCTGTATATTTGTAGTCAGTAGCTTCTGTGTGTTGCTTTGTAAGTTCACTGACTTCTCTTCTATCTGGTGAAATTATTTATTCAGGTAATTTTGGTTAAAGTAGAGCTTCTACCAACGATATGTGTACTATTATGTAGTGACTTTAAATGTCATGATGCTTGACTGTTACCTGTGAAATGACGCCAGATAGGAAAGAAGAAGAAGACATGCTGATGAATGATAGTGCCATGTGGTTACTGCTCATAGACGTACCTACACATACAATACGACAAAAAAAGGGAAAGAAAAATAGGATTCAAATGAAATCAAAAACCACCGCAAAATATCTCCACGTAAAGATCCATATTCTAATATCTATTTTGGCTGTTTATCGCGTCTTACATTTTATAATATTCGTGCCTTTCCCCAGCGTTACAAGTTTTCCTTGTTTGTCAATTTTCTATTACCCAATATTGGCAGCGGGGTGAACGGTTCAAGTCGCAAACTGAATTTGTTTTAAATTGTCTCTCTTTCCGTGGATGCTGCATATCAATGAGACAGAGATACATAACTGAGACTTTGAAGTGGCATTCGGATAAGTATCTAACTCTTTAGTTAAATCTTAGAAAAACTGCATTCATGGATTTCCAACAGATGCGCACAAATCTTTCTTAGATACTTACCTATACGGCTTTTTACCATACAGCGAAAGAACATATACAATATTTAAATCCAGATAAATTTAACATTTCCCAAAATACAATTTAGATCAGAAAAACCAGCCAATTTGTGTACCATTTCCAAAATATTTGACTGCAAGTTGGTAACGAGCCAGTTACCGCTGCTAGGCAGCACGATCCGACCACTAGGCGGCTCAAGAGCTCGGTCTAAGTCCGTGGCTAATGACTTGCGGCTCACATACAGACTCCGGATATCTACGTACGTATATAGTGTGAACATTGAGACAGCTGGTAGATTTGGGCGCAAATAATTAGGTGGTATCAAGATAAGATCGTATCGTGGAGCTCGAAAGAGCTTATTGATTGGTGTACCTAATGATGTGCAGATTGATTTTTGCTAGAGATAAGAGACTTTATTGAGTACACCTAACTCCCTAGTAAGCCTCATAGCGCTTATTTTTTTTACGTCTTTATATAAAAGTTAAATTCTTAATCATCATCATGTATCGGCCTTCAGAAGTTCACCCTAACGAGTGCCAAACCATCCTGGTTGGACAGCCCACACACGTTCATCCAAATTACGTAGTGCCAGTCATCTTCTTCAATTCGTACAACATGTACATAAAACAGGAAATAATTTCATGTTTTACAGAGTAATCAACGTTATTAGTAAAGTGAACTTCTACTAAACATAATAAATATTGAAATGAAAAAACTTTTACGGAACATTTCTTGTTTATTATACGGATCCCGGACATTTTTTCCGACATTTCGAACGATTTGCAACGTTCATGATCAGGGGGAGACACTTTTTTATGATTATCTTTGGATATGGGTTGAGTAATATCAGAAATTATAATTATGACATATTTTTTATGAAACATTTTATTGATTACTTACGCTAATTTAGCAAGGCTCTTCATGCTTCACAGTTCACGTAACCGCAAACTTATTTTACCCAGAAAATTGGGGCGATCTCTTAGGGATATAAAACAACACATTCAAACTTGTGTCGGTCAGTCCCCCGGGTCAAACATCCTCAAAGTTTAAATGAAAAATGCCGTCAAATGTTTTTATGCATAAACAACACTGAAAATTGAATGCGCTCACCTCGTGGCGGCTTTATTTGAGCATTAGTCAAGTCACACGACGGAGCACTCGGCTCTATTAACGTCGCTTGAGACTTCAAACTAATGATCTGGAATCGAGATGTGAAATCGAATGCACTTACACCGGGATTATGTTATCGGACTGCAATTCCACAGTCTGAATTTGAAACGTTCAGCTTGATGGCATTACGAATGTTAGTACAATAGTGATCCGAGATAAGTTTAAGTTGAAGACGAGGGAGGACTCAGACGGGCTAACGATGTTGTTACTGAGCGCTGAGCAGCGAGCTCCACTGCACAGCTCAGGGTAATGAACCGAGATTGAGCGGCTCTTGTACTCGTCTCCCTTCACAATATTTACCACAGCTGCCCACAGAATTAATTTAACAAACATTATTTAAACGAAGAAAATTCTCATTCAGCTAACACTTTCAATAAACATTTTCTTTGACTTGAAATGTGTTTACGTTGAAATTATCACCACACGATTTATAAAATAAACTATCGTCTACTAGTTTTAAATAAATAAGCAAACTGAAATTAATACCCAGTAAATGAATAACTATTTTACTAAAGTTGTTCGCATATTCAATGCAAAACTTGTCGGTGAAACAAGAAACAATGTTACGCTAGGCAATGTTAGCACATCGTTTAATAGTGGAATATTTTTCATTTTTGTTGTACAAAGCGGAAAACGGGCGAGTTAGCCAAACTTTTAATTGACATACCTACCTATAAACTTGTAACAAATTCTATGAACGTTTCACAAACAAATTGCACATTTGCACAGAAATACTGGCACAGAAACGGGACAGGAAACCCTTGAACCACAAAAAAATAAAGTGTATTTTTATTACGCACCGAGATACAAACACAAGGTATTATTAAATTTTTATAGACCTTTTTGTACGATTGTTTGTTTTTATGTGCTTTTCTAAATATTACATTTCCTTTGGTTTCCACCTTCAAGGCGGTCAACGTTGTGTCTTAATGTGAAATAGTGTTGCGGAAACATCGTCTTTAATTTTCTTTTTTATCTTAGCATGCTCGCATTCACGGCCATTCCACGTTAAAAGCGAGCTTCATACCTAAGTAATGTAAATGAGTAGCTCCGGCAGTTCACATAAGTTAGGAAGCTATGCCTAAACAGAGAGCTAATCTATAGCATTCACGATAAGCGTGACAGTGAGGGCGCGTGCCTCATCACGCCGCGTGAGTGGCACGCCGACGTGACGGCCATGACACGGACCCAGCGATTGTTCGATGCCGTCGCATACACACGCGAATGCATTCTAGAGCCATTCACTATTTGAATAGCTCATATTGACAGTCTAGCTACAATGATTAAAATTCTTCCTTTAAATTCTCCGTTATTACCACGTAGACTGACATAGATTACATACGAAGACTCATTACATTACTGAAATAAACACACATTCCAATTATGCCCTAGTTTTGTTTTTGTTCTTACGTATTGCAAAACTAACTAAAATACTGAACGTGGATGTTATTGAGTTAAAGAAAATATCTCATTGTAATCGAGTATCGTTGCTGTTGAAAATCAAAGGCGAGAAATCTGATAAAGCAACACGTTATTGGATTTAACTTCCACCGGAGAATTGCGAGCGAAACTAAAAAAAAACAGTGCAAGTTTAATAACACGTGTGTTGCGAGATTTTCATATAAAACGACAAAAATAAAACAAGGGAAATTCAGGCGCATTCGCGTTAACTCGGTATGTAGCTTGTTACGTAAATTTCAACAATATACAAAGGTATTCTCGTAAATAAGGACACACACAAAGCGTAAAATGAAAGCAAAGGGAAGCACCGACATGATTTAGAGAGAGGTAGCTACATAATAATATTCAAGAAGCGGATTACCATAACTTAACGGAGAGATTGGCTCGGCCTACCGTGGATCATTATTTAAATCACTGGCTGCATGCAAATTACTCAGATATCGGATAAACATGAATTGAAAATTAAACAGCGGTAGATATTCAATCGCATTCCGGTTATCCGTAAAACAGTAAATAAATACCGATTCACGGTTCTGTTGCTTTTTTAAATAAGTAATGAAGGTGTCCGTTCAATGAAATTAATGAAAAGTATCCAAGAAACTGGAATAAAGCAATACATTATGCTCGAAAAAAAAAATGTGCCGCCTGCATAATATTTTAATTGACTCTTTCTTTAAAAATACTCGTAAATCTTCAGCTACGAATTTAAGCACCTTCTTTTTATGTAGCCAATTGGCTATATCGGCTTCGTGGAAAACTCGAATCGCCTTTTGACCCTCGATTCTTTTGTACTATCCCTCACCTGCTCTTTCAATTTGAGACCACCACACACCCTTGTTTGAGGTCAATAAAGGCTTTGTCGAGAGTTCTTTTGAATACACCTCGACCTGCTCATGTTAACTCTTTTACATTGTAACCTCATTAATGGACTCCAAAATAATTAACAGCTGAAGTTCTTTTAATCCCGTTTTAAGGTTCTTAAAATCTTAAATTGTATGTCACTACGAACACTTAACGGACGGGAATATATTGTAAAGATAGACGCAACAATGAAATCACTTTCAAATACGTTGAAGATAAAGTTTTCAAGATTTCAATTAAGTCGAGTCGCGTTTTACTTTAAAAATCAGTCTGTAAAACTGTTGTTGTAGAGCATAAAGAGAGCTCAGTCGTATTCACAGTCGGGAAGCCCCTTTTCAGATGAGACTTCCACGGAAAATGAATGTCGCTTACGGCTCACCTCGACGATATTACATTTTTTTCAAGAAAGCCTTTTATGATCGGGACTACGTAGTATTTTCTTAGTTTACATTTTAAGATAAATCGAGTGTGTCTTTCTCATTTTTATAGGGATTCTTGCATATCTTAATGGGAAATCATCAAATGACCCCGACTGGACTGCCAGACTCTTACTGACTATAACCCACCCACCATATACCTTCTTAAGCCCTTTACGTCCCATGGTCACGGTAACTCTTTCGAACAATCTCGCAGCTCCGGTATACAATACACCTTGCAGCTAGTGATCCTCAATGCTTTAATTTACGATCATCCCACGGTGTACACGAGGTCCTCATCAATTTTCACCCGTAACCAGAGCAACCAGTGCGTGTTACTAACATATCGGTTGCCGTAAACTATCCCGGCCGATGGAAGGTGACGATCAATCACAAGTTACGGTACAGTTAGAGTAGCCGCACAATGTAGACTAAACAGTCGGCCAACAGTAACAGTATACCAATAGTTGGCAAAAAAAATGAAGAAGACCTTAATTCTAATAAAGAAACAGTCGGTCTGATAACGACTAAATACCCCATCGTCTGCCTAGCCTTTTCCGGCTAAATACCTCTTCTCTTTCTTTGTAGTATGCATAAAAGTAAAAAGTATGTTAGTACACCATACTTTTCATTCTGATTTATAAGCCCAAACAAACTATCGGCCGACTAATTTGCAGTATGGTACTCTTAGTGAGGACTAGTTCATTCCCCTGTCTTCTGCTGCTAACGAGTGAAGTAGTATGTAACTGAATAGAGCTAGAGAGCTGGCATTTGTACGAATGTGCCAAGTACCGTATTGTACTCGCCAGGATATTAAACGTCACCATCTATCAATATTACACATTGCATTATCTAGAAATATGTTATTACACACATATCCAATGTTCTGTAATTTTATTATGTAAAACGTGATAATATTAAGATACATAGTATTGTCAAAGATATAGTGAGTGTAAACAGTGATATACAATTTGCTGCCTGAAAGTGCAAAATAAGTTTTTCAATCATGAATCGAAAAAGCAAACATCGCAAACATTTTTATGTATTTATCTCTCAGCGGAAAAGAGAAAAACTCTGTGTTTTTCACACGTAAATCGAATTTTAGATAAAAAAGAGACGTTAAGTTTTGTAAGCTTCACGTTCCAAAAAAAAATTAAATGCTTAATTATTTCCCTGTACAGACAGTTTCAGATAATTAGTATGTATTTAATAAATGATTAATAATCTCTCCCTTATCTCTTATGTAGTGCATTGGTTATATACTCCATAGAATATTCATTCATCTCGATTTCCGAACTGAACTCAGAACTCCGAGCTAGTTTTCGATCATCTCAGTTTATTCTTTTATTCATAGCCTTTCCACTGTCCGATGGACTATGAATAACGTAAATTTTCAGCTTTCAGGAGGTTAAACTATACAGGTGAGAGGATGGGCTTCCCGCCAACTGAAATGAAGTTATTAGCTGAAGGGGCGTTGAGATCTTACAGCGATAGTGGGCCATTAAATCACCATTTAGCTTGAAGAAGTCGCAAATATGTCGCGTACTGAATTTATAGTTTAATGGTTTAGTAGGTAATTGACTTCATATAGAAGAGCCGTCGTGGTTGATAATCAGGTAGGAGGACATCATCATTGTCAATTGACGATGAGAAATTTGATGATCACTAAATAAAAGGGACTTTATAACCAGAGATCCCATCATGAAAGAAGAATCTCATCTGGCTGATGATGTCCAATCTCTCATTTATGGTACCTGTTCGGAAACAACCGAATAATTTTCAAAACACCTTCACGAGTAACTGATTTTATTTCGATTGCCAACTGATAAAAATCTAATATTAAGTCCATATAACACATAAAAAATATTCAAAAATAAAAAAGCTAGCTGCAGTCCGTAATCTCTTTAAACTGAGGCCATAAACATCCTACTAATGAATTCAGTAATTAACATTAATAGCCACCACGATGAAAGTTTAAACAAGTTAAGTTTAATTTCCATTCATTTAGCAGGCTAGTTATTTAAGTTGGCATTGCAGAGGTTATCGTGAAAAATGCCTTCGTAGGTAAATTTAAAACCTAGCTACTGTAAAAAACTGTATATAAAATCGCATGCAGGTTTTAAAAATCATATTCATATACCATTAATAGCATACCTGAATAACAGCAATTAGATTTTCTGTTTTTTTATTAACCACTTTATGAGTACCTTGACGCTAATTTAAAAAATTAATCAATTAAAATTCAAAAATTATATTATACGTCTAGGTAAAATAATAAACCATATGAGAGTTGTCCTTTACTTACCCTCATAAAAATATTATGTCGACGCGCGCTATTTTACCTCTGTACAGATTCCACTACCAAATTCATAAAGTCCTGAAAACACTGAACAAACAAACGATGCCTCTTTCCTGTTTTCATTAGCTCTCCAAACATTTTGAAACATGCAATATCAATGCAAAAGTTTTTTTTTTGCCTCTTGAAGCCACTATTGCGTTCCGTTATAAAAACCTGCAGTCATTTGTTCAATATTCTGTAGTTTCATTTTCACTTATAAAGGTCCTCCTCCAATTACCCACTCCCAAATCTATTTTTTTTTTAATTTATTCCTTTATTTCAGGCAACTAGGGCCCATAAAAAAACAACACATATATTAAACATAACAATACTTATAAACTAATACATAAAAATTCTCCTACTAATACAAAAACTTAAACATACTATAAATATATAAACACAAAAAACTTTCTTAAATATATCTGGCTATCTAGAAGAGATCGCTCATAGCGATAAGATCGCCCATTATGTCACCTGTACCTATAATTAGTTCTAAGATCAAAAATGTAATAATTAGTGTGCCTAATAAAGTATATCTATCTTTCCACCTATATGAAGTCGTATCTTACATCATTCATACACTACCCGGGTGTCGGTTTTACACCACGTCCCCGACGCTCCCCGCTTTCAACGGGTTTTTGATAAAGAAAACTCGGTGTTTTCACTCACGGCTAACACGCAAGTTATGGGGACTTAGGGGGAATGTTTTGTTCCTCTTATTTTTTCTGCTGTTTTGCTTCCTCGAATAGTTTTTTCATGTTATTTTCCTACTAAACGGATTGGTAAGCTTTTGAGTTATCTTGTAGTCTATCGACATTTAAAGACAGTATCAGTTCAACAATTATTTTACATTAAGGACTACCTTCATGTCGTTCACTCATGTTTATAAAGTTAATATAGAAAAATGTATATTTTCACATAGTAGGTTATTATATCCATACTCCTTTGATGTTTTCCAGCAGGCAATAGCCATTGGTATTTCCACTTCGTCGAGTTTCACCACAGAATGGCAAGGGCCGTTGAATCGGGGAACCTAAAACGTAAGGGCAAATGTAAATGTTAACAACTAAAAATAAAACGTTTTACGTATGTACATAACACTTCCCTAATAAACTCGAGAGAGTTCATAAAAAGTAATCACGCGCAATTATTATTATAGCTTCATTACGTCGGAGGCAACTAATGTCAAATCAGGTAGGTATATTAAGCCGAAACAAAAGACATTAAAAGCTCGTATATGAGCTAGTTAGTTAATTTTTTTACAGTAAAATCATGGCGTTAAAACGAAACACATTAACGGAACATGCTTTAATAGCTTTTATGGGATCATAAAAAATATCAAGCGAAATAAACTGCGGCCCTAGGGAGCACAAATTGAATTAGATCCTGGCGAGGAGCCAGGACGAGGCTGTCCTTGACACACTATCACTAATCTAGATTTAAAAGGACAATAACACTATTAAAGTGACAATAGCAGGTTGCACTAGAGCTTTCGTAATAATTATAAAATTAAGCCAAAGCTTTGGTTCTTGCCAGTTTGTTAATACAAACAGCCGCAATCCTTGGATCAAAAAAAAATATTTAAAACTAAAGTAAGAAACGGAAAAATTATTGTCATATCCATTGGCATAATTATTATTAGTGAACCTGCACTATTTACACAAAACAATTTAATAAAAATTCCTAGCTCAAAACTACTCTAAAACTCCCCAAATAGCTTACCTAAATATTTTTGCAGGTGGCTGTAAATATCGCACACATCTGTACCAAACAAACGCTCTAAATTTATGTTAGCGCAAAACAGCACAAAGTTTAACAATACAGGCACATAACAGTGTGACCGTGAGATCTTAAGCGGAATCGTCTTGAACGAGAGCTCGTCCAGAAGTGCTCCGGAGGCAACAAACTTGCCGAATGGCTTCCTAGTACAACGTAGCGGAGTCGTAATAAATCCTCACTTACCTAATTAATGCTATAAATCCGTCCCGGAATTCCAGGTGGGGCTTGTCGCAATCCCACTGCAGACCGCTGCACTCTACAAACTATAGTTTATTTAATATTTTATTTCGCTTTGCGACGATTGTTGTTTTAAAAGGGGTTCAGAGTTTTGTTGGATTATTTTTGCAGGAATTTTCAACTGTTCCTTTTCTGAAACGAATAAGGCGGCTTACGCTTTTATATTTCTGCTACTTAAATTATTTTTAACGAAAATAAAGACGTTGCTGTTCAAGGAAGATAAAACTGCTAAGATTATTCCATACAATAGAATTAAAACGCGAGCATTTACTTCCATTTTAAAACATCTGAAGTCGTCGAGCATTGCAATCAACTCCGTTTAATAGCCTTCTGGACTGCCTTGCTAAGTTTGCTCTACTTAAAAGCTAATTATAAGAAACATGTTTAAGGCTTGAAATTGGGAGATCTGGGCGCTTCCCCCGGCTTTAGTCCATTGCACGTCATTAATCTGAGCCGGGTGCAACAACTTTTCGCTTGGAAAGTTTTGCTCCTTGTTTTACCGGAAGACACTTGACTTAAGTAGTTTGACTACGGTTTAACTTTTGTTGAGGAAGAAAAACTTATTGCCTCGATAACTTCGAGCTGTGTAGATACTACTGGAAATGTAGGGTGCTCAACCGTAGCCTACGATTAGCGTTCTCTGCTCTAGTTCATTTGAAAAAGGAAGAAATATTAGCAGTATCCCTGCCAAATGTGCACGGGGCCGGTCGACGCCAGCCAGCCTACGGGCATGCTGCCCAAGCCATAAGCCATGTCTAGTAATTTACGCAGCCGTAATTCTTACAGACGTTTATTTTCGATTTATTTACTATCTGGTAAGCGCATTCGATACGTTGTAATGATCGACTGATCTCAATATTCTGGTAATAAAAACGCAATCTATCTAAAAATCGGATCTAGAGAGCAGTTGAAATAATAGTTAAAAGAAGTCGTAAAGTTTGCGCAGAGAGAATGTATGCGCGAGAGTTGGCGCCTCTCCAACACCCCATGGTATTGACGGGCTACATCAGCAAAAACAATTAACAAAGGTATCCCATTACTTTGCATTGTACCAATAGTTGTACTTATTTAAGAAAATGAAAGTACTTTCGCACTTGTAGGTATTAAACCCAAAAACTGTAGCTTCCGCAAATTCTCACATTACATTCAGAAAAAATACCTGAAAACAGCAGTTTGCTTTCGAGTTTTTTACACAATAGTTGAAAGAGGCAGTAAAAAGAATCAAGAGGCGTAGAGTGCAGAACAATGTGAGGTTGCACTGGCAGCTATTTTTCAAGCGAGTGCACGTCGGCTGCGGTCGGGTCACCACTGTGGCGGCCTGTGAAGCGGCCGGACCGCACGCATTGCGGTCTGTTTTGTTTCTTTTCACCGCATAAAATTGAAAATTCAGCTCCAACAAGACCAGTTACGCCAGTAAATGCCACTTTATTTCGACTTGCTGAACGAAATTCCGAATATTCAGTTGGATTCCGCTCGGGTACAATTGCATTTAAGATAATTAGTAGTTTACACTGCAGTATTTTCACATAGTAACTCACGTACATATATGGAAAGCATTGAAACATATAAGTACCATAACAACATCTATTGCCTTGTCTACAGTGATGGGGCGGATTCCGCGCACGCGGCGCAGCGGAGCGGCAGGCGGCGCGCGCGCAGGCGGGCCGGAGCGCGCGGCGGGCGCGGCGGCGTAGCGCGGCGCGGTGGCGGGTGCGCGCGCGTCGGCGCCGGCGCATGCACGCCACCGGCCACACGGACCGCTCGGGCGGCGGCGGCGGCGGCGGCTCCTGGCGCCTCCCGCCCGACGAGACCCTGCAAGTCGCCGACCCCAAGTCCGCCAAGGAAGAGGTGACTTTCACTCTTAAATAATTACACACTTGACCAACTGCCTTTTTCCATAAATCATCAGAGGAATATATACTTCTAATATACTAGCTTCCGCCCGCGTCGAGTTCGGTTATATCGCGTTTCCAAGGGGAGTTCCCTTCAAAATTCCAGGATAAAAACTATCCTATGTTCTTTCTCAACTCTATCTCTGTACCAAACTTCATTAAAATCAGTTCAGTGGTTTAGACGTGAAAGCGTAACAGACAGACAGAGTTACTTTCGCATTTATAATATTATTCGCATTTATAATTTTATTACTTCACATGAATATGTTTATTTAAATATTGCGTTTAAAAGGAATGGTTTTATTTTTATCTTCAAACCATGATTTTGTATTTTTTACCGTTTTCTTTGGACGCCATACTTCACAACTTTAAATTTTAATAGATTTTAAAATCTAGAAAGGAAATAAATCCAAGAACTTTAAAATGTAGAATTCATGAAAAACAATATTCAACGTTCAAAAGGGCAATCGAAGTTATACAGCCTTCGTCGGCGGAACCGTCGTAATATCGCGTCATTGAACCCGACACCTTCCGGCGTCATAAATCAAATTCCCATTTCTTCATCTATTTTTAGCGACGTTCGAGATTGTTGACGAATGTCATTTCACTTTGCCGCACCTCCGCCACCCTCTTCGACGATTCTTTAAACGATTTCTTTTTCCAGGACTTATACCAAGGAGATGGCCACAACTGGCGGAGCATCATATTTTCTTTGATGGTCATCAGTTTTGTCATAGCTGGTATAGTCACAGCTATTTATCTATTGGGGTGAGTGCCCTGACCGTCTTTTATTGTTCATGTTCTACTTTATCATTTCTTGAGAAATACTTTGTTATAATAAATGACTTAAGTATGCGCAACTTGACGAGGCTAACTTTGATAAGAGAAGTTTCTTTGAATATAAAGTTAACTCTTTCATTGTCTACGGTTTAAAACTGAAAAGTAAGAGACAATTCAATTTAACATTGTAAATGTGTGGCTCAGGTATGTGGACGAGTTACTGTACTGGTCGGGTCGTCGCATGCGCCTGGACGAGTTCCTGCACGGGGACCTGACGGGCGAGCGGCTGCCGACCACGTGGGTGAGCTCGCACCAGCTCGTGTACCAGGCCGACGACGGCGGCTTGCTGGCGCTCGATACCTTCAACAACACGCTCTCTGTTCTCGTCACCAATCACACATTAGTAAGTTACATTTTATACCCCATGAATATGTATACCATTACAGTTCTTTGTCCAAATAGTCTAGCACTTCAAGGAACAAGACATAAAATTTTTATTCACACCTCTGTTCTCATGTTAGTACTCCAAGTTCTGTAAGTACGGACGGTATTACTTCGATGCTCTTTACTGTAAAATTTATGGCGACATCCCCGATTCTCCATAATGGCGTTATTATGCTGCGGGTAGCGGGCTTTGGGGAATGAAAATTTGAGTATGCCGCCGACTTTAAAGAGGATATTTCGCATTATGAAGAAATGAAGACATTTACGAATATTACTGAAGTATAAAGGCAGAATTTGTCAGTTCAGCTATTCAGTTGAGTGTGTGCTCGACCTTTACCGTGTCGGGCACTTACGGAGTCAGTGCGCGTCCCGCACGCTCTATTATTACATCAACACTCGCTGCTGAAAGCTTCGCTCGGACCGCACTATGGCCGCGTGACCGCAACTCACCCCTCGTCCGCAAAGTATATTTTACGCTAACCCTAAGAGGTTTTTCACAGACTCCACTCCGACTTTTGTGTTACTTAAAACAATGCATCCTTTTTACTTTAATACGTTTTAGTAGTTCCGAAGTTAATTAATTAAACGAACTTTACAATTTGATCACAGAGGCAGCTAAATGTGCGAGGCTACCAGTGCTCTCCGAACTTGCGCTACGTGCTCTTTCAACACAATATCAAAGAGGTAAATACATTTTTTATTCCATAAACGACAGAATGTTACCATGTCAGCACCTCGTTTGGACATTGTTTCTTAACTTTGATTACTTTGCAGGTTTACCGACGGACGTTTACTGCGCACTACACCGTTTATGACGTCACAAATGAGTGAGTGCCTTTTGATATTTGATGTTAGAATGTCATAAGCATCACAGTTAAAGGCGCCCCGAAGTTCCTATAATTAAATTTCCGACTGAAAATTAAATTTCGCGTCCCCAATTGGTTTTCAGTCAGCGCACCTAGGAGTGGCGTTTTGTTTGGCATATCAGAGGACGTCCAGTCCTTCAATTTGACATGCACATTGAATTTTTGGCTGAATATTATTCGCTGAGCTATTGCATAAATAGCGGCGTGCTGTGTAAAGTATAACAAATGTGAGAGACGCGCAGTGCATACCTTCGTCTCCCTGCTAGAATATAAAATATCTGCACGATCTCAATTTGTTTCCTCTGCACATTCATCTGTTTCGACTGGAATTTCTAAGGTGTCTATAATATTTCTTGCTGGCAGTGAATACATGAATTAGATCTGTAGAACATTAATCAAACAAATTAAGTATAACTACTTATGTCTAATTTCATTATGTTGATACACTATTATTTTCATTATTGACCATTTAGTTATTCAAGAAATATAAGTAATTAGTTAAATGACAAGACTGAACATTGAAAACAATTTAAAACTGATATTTCATGGAACATTACCTCAAAAAAGTTTTAAAAGCGTATCCGCAGGCAACTTTAAAAAGCCGATATTAAAGAGACTCGTTTCTCCTCAGTTTGTTTTCTCTTTTAAAATCATATCTCTTTTGCGAATTTTCTTTCCCCGGTCGTCTCGCGGGTGAAGAAATCGATTTGACGATAGGTACGTGAATGCGATTTCCAATTTATTTCAAAATTTGCGAGAGGAATTTTAATGCGGTAGGGGAAGGCAGCATTTGGGTAGGGGGAGGTAATACTTTACGGCTTCCAATGACCGTCTCGGAAACTTACTGCAGCGCTGAGAAATTCAGATACACTTTTAAGTTTGAACTTTAAACTAGTTCTTGTTACGAAGTAGGAATATGTTGAGATTATTTTTTGCCAAACAAGCCACTTGTTGCCGAGGTACCTTGCGGGAACTCATATCGTAACGACGTTCGCCCCTCTATTTTCGGATCGTTTCCTTTGTGTGCTTTCGAATCCGTATGAAACCATTTATTGTAAGCGGTATGGGATCTTTGTAACTTTGAACACACTTGGATTACAATAGAGAGAAAAATTATATCCGTTACTTATCCAATATTTTTATTTTATCTGGAAACGTAGATAGTGTGTGAAACGTGAGTTTAATTAATAACTCTCATTAGAAAATATACTGTAGATATTTCCATCGGTTGCAGACAAATTAATTACTAAGAACAATTATAAATTCCAAGGTAAATCGTACCTATTGTAGGAAGCCGGAATTCCGAATAGATTAATTAGTTCTTGCAGAAAATGCAGTGGCAATCAGACTCCTCTTACTTTATTACGTTCCTAACTATTAAATAGAGTGGCGAGACTGTTAGCATTGAATAATTTATACTTAGAGCTATCTTGGAGTTTACTAATGCAAAGTTTTACCGAGGTGAAGATAATGATTAGTTCATTTCATTAACAAAAACTTCGTTACTTCAGAACCATCACTTAAATGAAACCTTATTATTATTCCAAAAGACCCTTTTCTAACTTTCGACAAGGCTATTGAGCTTCTCTCCAGTCTTAACCACGTTTGCCGTTCCCCCAGCCACCACATCCCGTTGTTCGGCGAGGGTCAGCGCAGCTGGGAGTGGCAGCACGCGGCGTGGCTGGGCGGTGACGGCTCGCTGCTGTTGGCGGCCGACAACGAGGTGCTGGCCAGGCCCGGCCCGCCCGCCCGCCGAGCGCCTCTGCTGCGGCTCACCACCGACGCCTCGCCTGGAGGAGTCTACAATGGCGTGTCCGATTTTCTCTATCAAGGTACGCGAGCCTCCAATAAAGGCTTATTTTTGGGAGTGAAAATTAATATTGGAGTGTCCCAAAATACTTCGCAATGTAGGTTCTAATCTCGTCCAAAAAAGAATAGACTATACTTACTAAAGCTTAACATAAGACTATGCAATGTAAATGACAAAAAATATACATAGGTATATGCCCTTATTTATACACAGACTATAAGTTGCAGAAAGATCTTTTAAAGAAAGTTAAAGCTTCGGCAATAGATTTAATGTAGCTTTAATTTCAATGGATCTTTCCGCAACTGACGATAAGACAGCTTTAAATACAAATATCCTTTATTGTGGTACTTAGGTAAATAATGAGTTGTTACATGGTTCCAAATATGTACACAGCTATAACCCACCATAATGGCATACAATATTTTAAGGTAACATTTTATAACTTACGGCTGCAATTAAATTACTTTACAATACTTTTTTTACTTTTTGGCTTCATCTGAGGGCACGGCAGTGCCCCAGCCAAGACTCGAGCAAAGCGGGCACGGCCGTACCATCTTTTCTCGAAGCGTTTCGCGGCTATTTCAGCCCCCTGTATCTTCCATGTGAACAAAGCTAGGAGTTTAGATTTTTGATGACCAAGAGTAAGTATTAGAACAAGCTCAGTCTCAAAATTACAAGACATTTGAATAAATAGTTTACGAGTTATGAGCGATCAAAGTTACACCATTTTGTCACTGACTCACTCACTGACCGATCATCAAAAGTCTAAGGTACTTCTAGCAAACTGAGAACCTTCAAATTTGGCACCAAGACAGGTTATTAGCTACATATAAAGGGAAAATTATAAAAACCTTAAAAATTAATAAAAAAATAGGAAACAAATTTATATTTGCGGTTTTTCAAGAACATTGTGTATGAATTTTGACTGCATTGATAACTTTGTTATTTACTTATGTACAAAATGTTACTATTTGTTTTATTGTTACATAGTGTGGTATATTGTTATTATATATTAAGTATGAATTAAATACATATGAATAAAAAAGCTAGGTTAAATGATGATAAAATCTTTTATATAAATGCAGTGCGATAAATACTCCATGCTCGATCATAGATGGCGTTGTCCTGGTCTAAATCGCGCTATGGTTTCGTTATATAGCTCAGTATAAGTAGTACTTAAAAAAAACAAATAATTTCATGTGATAGTGCCATCTATCTCTGAAATAAACCCCTTTGATTCTAAAAGATATTCGATTCGAAAATTCGACGATTTCGAAAAGTTTTTACTTTATTTTAAAAAAATGCATTTTTCGTGCTACTTTAGGTGAACATATTTAGTTTGTAATATATTTAGTAAGTTGCATGTAAGCTAATTTAATTTGTTATATACTTAGAAAAGAAAGAGACCTACAAAAAATAAATTAGATCCCACCAAAAACATTAAATGTAAAAAAAAAGCCAAGCCTCTACGCAATTCTTCCACCGTAAAAAGTTGTGAGATCGCATAGAAGCCAAGTCCTGTTCAACTTTATTTGTAATCATAAATTAATATTTTGTGACTATATCAATAGTTTTGTTCACATTTCAATAATATTGTCTTGGCCATGAGCACAAGTTAAAAGTCGCTCCTTGTGTATCCCCGTGTAAATACCATCCATCCATCATCATCAGCCTATCGCAGTCCACTGCTGGACATAGGCCTCTCCAAGTGCACGCCACTGAGATCGATTTTCGGCTTCTCGCATCCAGCTCCTGCCAGCCGTGTAAATACCGTTGGATTGATAAATTTATATATGGACATGATTTTACGATTGGACTGATTATGGACTGATTGGAATTTGAGATCACGATAGACTAAACATGTGCCATAGTACATGTGCAGTTCATTGATGTTGGATGATTCTGACTGTCGGTCATTTAATAACAATAAACTAAAAGTATTTAATTCTGTGATATTAAACTTCATGTTTGACTTTCACCTCTTCCAGATATGCTGTATTATATATATTTATAGTTTATTGTGCTCATGGCCAAGACAATATTATTGTAATGTGAACAAAACTATTGATATAGTCACAAAATATTGATTTATTATTACAAATAAAGTTGAACAGGACTTGGCTTCTATGCGATCTCACAACTTTTTACGGTGGAAGAATTGCGTAGAGGCTTGGCTTTTTTTTTACATTTAATGTTTTTGGTGGGATTTACTTTACAATACTTTTTCTGGCAACAAAACAGAGGAGGTGACGAAAACGCCATCGGCGACATGGGGCTCCGCGGACGGGACACTGGTGCTGTACGTGCAGTACGACGACCGCGCGGTCTCCGAGCTGCGCATGCCTCGCATCGCCGACAGCATCGGCGGCGCGGGCGCGGCGCGGGCCGGCTTTCTGCAGCTGCCCACCAACAACGCCTCGGCGCACATTGTCTTCCCCGACCAAGTCACTGTCAGATATCCCACGGTACGTAAAAACTAATGAGCAACTGCCATCTCCCATGACTTGAAAGTGTTGAAACTTTAGGGTTCTCTGGTTCCTATTGGAAATATGATTGTTTACTTATGAAAAAACGCTGAGGCAATTTCTCAAGATTAATAATTTTTAATTGTTCCAGCCTGGCAGTTCGATACCAAAGGTAAAGTTATGGATAGTAAGTGTTCAAAACGCGACCTCACCGCCGAGATGGGAAGTGAGGCCTCCAAGTACGTTAGATGGAATGTATGTATTATTTTCCTCTAATTACTGTGATTATTGAAATACGTTAGAAAGTTTCAAAAAGATTTATGTTTTCCAGGGAATATTATCTCATATCAGCCCAGTGGGTGGGCAAAGACAATTCTCATGTAGGTGTAGTGTGGATGAATCGAGCGCAAAACCTTACAGTTTATAGCAGTTGTTATGCTCCAAATTGGACTTGCACGGAGGTAATACTTCAACGTATATACTTTGTTCAACAAAGTAACGTTTTACAGTTTCTTAAATTCATCCTTCACATTCCAGACTCATTCAGAAAAAGCGACAGAAGAGCCATGGTTAGAGGTGCACCAACAGCCGGTGTACTCAGAGGACGGGAGTGCGTTCCTCCTTCTAGCCGCGGTGCAGGAGGGGGGAGGCCAGTACTACACGCACATCAAACACGTGGACGTGCTGCGCCAGCGCATGGCGGTGCTCTCGCACGGGAAGGTCGAAGTCGCCGAGATCCTGGCATGGGACCAGGAGAACCATTTAGTTTATTATTTAGGTAAACACATCACATATTTAATCTTGTACAATCTTAAAGCAGCTCTACAAATACTCTTTTTTGATTTAAAGGTTTAGACAAAGAAACGTTACCAATACATAGACTGCATCCAGATTTGGTGAAGGGAGCAAATCAAATTAAGTATTTCGATTGAGTGCAGTTGAGTGTTACTTTTCAAATAGTTCAGTTTTCAAATAGCCAGTTTACTAACCCACTGTCCTCGTCATGTCAGTTACTAACCACAGGAATATCCCCTGCTCATCGTCATTTTGGTTGAGGGCATTGCGTGTGGTTGTGATCCGGTCCTAGAGTATCTCTATAATCTTCTGTGTGTGTCGAGATTTGATGTGAGTTTGTTATGAATAGGCAGTGCAGACAGGCCTGGTCAGAGACAGGTGTACGTAGTTAGAGACCCGAGCTACGGCGGCGGCAGTAACTCGGTGAAGGCGCGGGCGGAGCGCGAGGAGCCGCGGTGCCTGACGTGCGAGCTGGCGGTGTGGCCGGCGCGGCTGCACTACGCCAACTGTTCCTTCTGGCGCGCCACCTTCTCGCCGGCGCGGCCGAGGCTGGGTATCACGCACTACGTGCTCGAGTGCGGGGGACCCGGCCCGCCGCTTGCTGGACTGCACGACGCTAGGACTCATAAGCTAGAGAGAATATTATATGACACGAGGCCTTATAGGTGAGTTACCATGTTCAAGTTTAGTAAATAGACCTAAATGTAAGTCAAGGATATAATCTGTAATCTGCACTTAGCAATCTTCTGGAAAGGATCTACTTAAGTAAAATGCAGGCGCTTGAACCGTTTGCTTGCAGAGTTTTACCTACACACTCTTTTTTAGTATATTTACATATAACTGAAGGCATTAAACCTTTATTCAATTTGTCTACTGTTATAAAAGATAGGTAATAATTAATAGGCATAATAATGTTTCAGATCAGTACGACTACGTGAATTAGCGCTGCCGACGCGGCGGTCCTTCGAGGTGGCGCTGGGCAGCGGCTCCAAGGCGCGAGTGCAGCTCCTACTGCCGCCGTCCTGGAGGGAGGAGCTAAGAGACGCTGCCTTCCCTGTGCTCGTTCATGTGTAAGTATTCAACTAAACTCTAGAGATTTTGTGCCTTTGTTGAATTTTGAAAAGACCGTAATGAACCATGATAAAATTGGGTACGCAAATATTGTAGCTTCGGTAGGAGCTTTACATAAAAATAAATCTGCCATCATACCTCACTATTGTACCTCGTTTGTACGAAGAATTAACAAAAAAGGGGGTTACACAGACACACCATATTGGGCATATAATACCTAAATTCTTGTGAATACGAATAATTTCGTTCAAAATATTGGCATCGCTTTGCTAGAACACCAAAAAGGTACGAGTTGCAGCTTAGCAGCTCATAAATTCCAAATTATACTTACCAAACTAAATGCAGTTTTGGCACAAACTTGTTGTGCTGTTTCTTGTGCCTTGGTAATTAACAATTCTTGCCAAATGCCTTTGCAACTTGCTACTTGGCCGCTACATAAGTCCAATTGCATTATTTATGATTTTTGAGCCAATTTGGCATACTTACTTCACAACTTGTTAATTTGAAAGATCTTAGATCTTTCAAATTAATTGTGTCGCTTATTCTGGTACCTATGCGGTATTTTATCAAAAGACTAAAAAATCCTAAAATACATATATCTACATTAGTATATTTTGGTGTCCGAAAAAACTATCCAGATTTCAATTTTCGGTTCAATTCAAGGGTTCAGTTCCCAGGGGTATTAAACCTACCGAAACTTTTACTGTGAAGACGTTTCCGCTCTTCAAAAATGTTAAAAGTCCTCTTTATCCTTCCAGCGACGGCAGGCCGGGCAGCCAGCAAGTGACTGAGGAGTTCCTTGTAGACTGGGGCTCGTACATGTCGTCCCGCAACGACGTGGTGTACGTCAAGTTGGACGTGGCGGGCGCCAGGGGACTGCCCAGAGCGCTGCTGCGCGGCCGCCTGGGAGGGGTGGAAGTCGCTGACCAGTTGGCTGTTATTAGGTACAGTAAGCTTCTATTAGCTGAGGAGTTCCTTGTAGACTGGGGCTCGTACATGTCGTCCCGCAACGACGTGGTGTACGTCAAGTTGGTCGTGGCGGGCGCCAGGGGACTGCCCAGAGCGCTGCTGCGCGGCCGCCTGGGAGGGGTGGAGGTCGCTGACCAGTTGGCTGTTATTAGGTACAGTGAGCTTCTATAAGCTGAGGAGTTCCTTGTAGACTGGGGCTCGTACATGTCGTCCCGCAACGACGTGGTGGACGACAAGTTGGACGTGGCAGGCGCCAGGGGACTGCCCAGAGCCCTGCTGCGAGGCCGCCTCGGAGGGGTGGAGGTCGCTGACCAGTTGGCTGTTATTAGGTATGTTAAGATAGAAAAAACTTTGTGGAAAGATAATTTTGGAGAGTTAATATGGTTGAAAAGCGAAACATCGGATTTTAGGAGAGGTCCAAACTTTAGATGTTAGGAAGGCCACCAAATTTTGTTGAACCATATTATGTACCTCAGGATCAAAGGTTCTGTTCTGTATACCTAGCTGATTCTGCATATATTCAACGTAAACAAGCTAGAACCTAGCCAAATCTTTCCTGGAATGGAAAATTTAGCGTACTTTGATTCTAAATAATTAAAAAGTAAGTTAGATTTTTGTGCCCCCAAGATGTTCACTGTAAAATCTTTTCGTTGCTCTGATAACTCCTAACAATAACTATGTATTTTTGCTTTGGCCCTAAATATCATCACAACTTCCTAAACACTTCTTAACCACCACATATAATCCCATTTCAGATATTTATTAGAAACGTTCAAATTCCTGGACGTGACGCGCGTGGCAGTGTGGGGCTGGGGCTACGGTGGGTACGTGACCGCCATGCTGCTGGGCTCTCAGCAGTCGACCCTCAAGTGTGGCATTGCTGTCTCGCCCATCACTGACTGGCTGTACTATAGTGAGTACTGGACGGGTCTTTTTCAATTATATATTTGTAAATAGGGTTTTAAAAGTATAATACAAAATTTCGATAAAAAAGCTACTTAGTTTTTTTGGAAGTCAGATGACCACTCACCATGCTTAGTGTGACAAAATGCTGAATTGAGTGACCTAGAACCAGATTTTGAGGCTATGCCTTAAGAACGCTACCTATCCAACTTTCTAATTCTGGCTTCGAGTTAGCAGGGTCTTCTTAGCTAACTAAGGCCTCAGGGCAAGCAACAAAAAGGGGACCTCGGTATAAACCTAAGAAGAACGAGGAACAAAATCAGAACTATCCACCACAGAGCCCCGAGACATCTTACTTCTTTGGTTCTAAAACTTTAGAGATGCACTAGAACTTGGGCACGTCCAACACGTTCCCAAAAGGTCTGCTCCACCATTATAAGCTCCTACACTTCTTCCCAGACGCAGCGTTCACGGAGCGCATCCTGGGCCAGCCGTCAGTGAACTACAAGGGCTACGTGGAGGCGGACGCGTCGCAGCGCGCGCACCACGTGCCGGCGCACGCGCTGTACCTGGTGCACGGGCTCGCCGACCTGTCCGCGCCCTACCCGCACGCGCTGCAGCTCGCCAGGGCGCTCACTGATGCCGGCGTGCTGTTTAGATATCAGGTAAGCCCATATTTTATGTTGAAGAAAGAACTTTTATAATGCTGGCTATTCCAGCATTGTATTGTCTCCAAGTAGAACGTGATTCATACCATGCAATTATTTCCAACTTACTTGAGAACGATTTCCAGTCTAATCAGATGGCAGGTTACTAGTCTGTTTTACATTAAACATATTGAAAGATAATTAGTAACCTGATTCTTTTACCAGCTTAGGTACTAACCATAAAGAAGGCCTCAGAAGGCCAGTACTGAGAACCTCGCTAAGCGCTGATATGTAAAAATTAAAAGAAGCTGATGTGGTTTCGAATATTTGAATAATAAGTGTGTGTTTTTTCGGCAGGCGTACGCCGACGAAGGTCACGACCTAAAAGGGGTGATCGAGCACGTGTACCGTTCCATGGAGGACTACCTCCGCGAGTGCCTCTCCCTCGACCCCGAGGACACCAAGCTGCCGCCGCCCGACAGATAGGCCTCACTCTCCTATTGTTATCGTAATTATGTAAATATGTACATGAGACATAGTGCTTTAATCAAATGTGTTCCCCACGGTCGGCGGCGGACACCGCGCCGCCACTCCGTGCGAAACCTCTTGTGATTAGTATTAAGTACTTATGAAATTTGTTATGATGAATAAAGTTGCATGAATTGGATTACTAAAACACTAGTATTAGTGAAATAATTAGGTTGATTTTATAATAGATAGATACCAGACGACGGGCTACGAAAGTAAGATAACTTCTTCGAATTCAATATTTCCTCATCGAATCCATGATTCAGCTTCAGCACCATTCGGCTAAACTATCGTACTGTGTCTTTTGCTAGCTCCTAAGAGCCTAGATAGGGAATAAATTGTAGACATGGATGAATCTCGATAGATATCAAACACTTTTGTAAGGTGACTACGTACTCGGTACGGTAGACAGCCACAGATCGTCGTCACGACTACAACCCCGAGCTTGTTCTATTAGGCTTTTAATACTATTTTCTACTGCGCCTTTACTATCAAGCTTTTCTATTTTATCTCTTCCTATAGAAGTGTCCACTTGTACTGTACATAATGTTTATATTACACCGTTATGACAAATGTTCAATTTATGTAACGATAGCTGACTGACTGGAATACACACTCAATTTTGTTACGTGTCGTCGAATCTATAAGTTTCGTATGATACTTTACATGACCTTCCATTCAGGTGGCTTCTGAAGGTAAAGAACCTCCTTTATATGTAATGCCAACAAAAGTGATTGAGGCCCACTGAATGAACGGTCACATATTGTACTTCGATAATTATAATTGTTGTTAAACACTTAAACTACGAAATGAGGAGCTTATCATTTAGGGAAAATTTACTAGGCCTTTTGAAATTAATGTTTACGTTACAGATATTTAAAATGTTATGTTTTGTAAAATTATAGCGCTGTTGAAAATACCTCATGCGACAATGTACATATAATAATTCTAATCATATGTAATTTGATAGAATGAAACGCGTTTTATAGTGACTTATAATGTTTAGAAATGAAGTGACCTTGATCATCCCCTAACCTTAGCTGCTTTGGCTCCATCACATCATCATTTCCTAATCTTCCTAGTCGATAAGAGTCGGCCGGAGAGCGCCCCGAGCCACACTCAGTCCCCAAACTTCGTAGTCAGTGGACATCACTTCACTGTACCACTCAAGACATTTGAGTATTAAGCTTGTACAAAATAGTCTATAAATTGAGCTAGAAAATTTGCCTTTCTGATAGATATTTCAGTAACGCAGTCTCTAAGTTGAATCAAGATGTTTGAAGTTGTGATGTCTATGTATGTACATAGAAGACAAGATGGAAGGTAGGGGTGTCGCGCGGCGGTCGTCGGCGGCCGCGGCGACACCCATTGTTGTTGATTTCCGTAACTGTGACATAACTAGATAATTCATTGTTGTTGTATAGAGATAATAAACGTTTGCCGATATTGTTAAGTGTTATCGGATACCTGCATAGACGCATATCGTACATTCCATGTTTGTGAAGACTGCCAATTTGGTCTAAATTTTACAATCATTGTACTAATTAAATACCTACGATACGTCGATGAGATTAATTTCAATTGCCGTTATGGTCTTAAGGATGCTGTGATTCTTCTATTGCATAATTGTAACGATAATGGATTAAATTATATTAAATAAATAAATTATAATGTCTCCATCTGACATTGCGTAGGGCCTAGTGAAATCGAATTCGTTGTAATTATTAAAAACAATTATCATAAGGTTAATGTTAATTTAGATATTTTGAGAAATTCTTCCATTATAAAATAAACAATATTGCTTTGTTCTCCAATTATGAAACTAAACATAGACAATATAATACGGGCTACGTGTACATCACACACATATGAGATTTTATAGTTAGATAAAATACGAGAGAGTTCGGAAACCGGGTGCTTTAAATTTTACATCATGTTGTACGTATTGATTTCATTAGCGAATGTTCTCTAGTTGTAGTCGCGAGGCGCTGCGCCGGCGCACCACGGCCGCGGCCCGCGCCTCGCGCTAAGTAAGAATACTTTCCATTTCTCATAAGTTAAATTATGGAATATTCAGCGGATAACACCAATTAAATTCATATTATAGTATTTATAAAAAGAAACGACATACTTACCGGGTTGTTAGTAAATTCTAGCACAATGATGGATGTAATCGTTTGCACGCCGCTTCACTCGTGACTTCCTTCCGACGCGTCTAGTCCTTAGTCTTCCAGTACAGCGAAAGCTTCCGTACCTCGTCTTATTCTTGATGCAGGAAAGTAGGAACTATGTGATGACTATGTCAATTATTTCACTTTTCCAACTCTGATCAGCTACGTAATTGTTAATTTCTTTTGTCTAACGTCCTTCGATAAAATCTCTAAATAAATTTAGATTTTCGTCCTAGTTTATCCAGATTCAATGGATGTGGTATAAATGTGAATCAGTAATGCTGTGTTCTTAGGATCCCTGCATTGAACGCTACACTGCACTCAACCTACACAGTGAATATTATTGTTAGATAGGTTTGTATGTGATTATCATTTGGGCCACAACAGATGAAACTGAGCAATATAAACGGTACATAAAATGATTAGAAACATTTGTCAATTTAGCTAAGCAATATAAAAGAGTACATAATGTTAGGGTGTCAGAGGTGTGGGTAGAGTGCAGTTGGGATGCAGCGTAGTGTCCGCCTTGTATCTTTAGAGTGCCGCGGAATGCTCCCTTAGCGGTTAGATTGAAGACGAACGATATTCAATACAACACTTCAAAACAACAATGAAGAGTAACGTAGCATAGAGAACAGTAAACGTAACCTAACGTAAAAAAGGGAACTTTAATCTTAATTCCTCTAAATACAAGTTAAAAAATGACATGTAAAGTGAAGCCTGCCTAAAAGCTGTCTGAAAACATGTAATTATGTGAACAGTTGTATGTATTAATTAATTATGCCGTGGTAATCACTATCAAAAGCATTTAGAGAATAATGAGGAGCAGAAATCAACAGGTAAAAATATAATAGATAATCCATTTACAATGAGAATTTGAAGTGCTGTATTCAGTACCGCGCCGTTCGATGGCCCTAGAAAATCATCTAAAAATCTACGTTATTGTTAATCAGTGTTATAAATCTTATCGTCTCGTTTAAGAGTTACAGTGTTGTATAGATTGGTACGTTTAATTTGTAAAAATTCTGAGATTATTCTGTTATTATTGTAAAGTTTCTTTGAATAAATAAAATTTTGAAATTTACATAATCGTTCATATGGCAGTTTTATTTGGAGCAATAGAGTGTGGATTAGTCGCACTGTACCTACTTCTCGGGTATGTCGAGATGCAGGCTGCTGGGCGCGGCGTCGCGGAAGCCGCGCGCCCACATGTCCACGCTGCGGAAGTAGCGCTCGAGGTGCTCGTCCTTCACGTTGAGGTCGGCGGGGCTGAGGCGCGCGCTGCACGTGTTGCCGCTCACGGCGCCGTCCGAGTTGCAGTTGGAGCGCGACACGTTGCGCATCAGCTCGTAGTGCGAGAAGTTCATCGACATCAGCGACGCGTTCTCCGCGCCCGGGCTGAAGTTCGAGCTTGTACACATGTCCATGAACATTTCCGTTGCCCCCTGCGCCCCGGGGTTCAACAGCGCTCTACTCGTAGTGTACTCCCCGTTCACCAACTTGCTCTTCTTCAACCTTCCCAATGCTAAGTCCAAAGACCTGACAGCTTCGTTCACGTTGAATGACTTACGTTTCGCCGGTTCACTCTTGAGTCTCATAGGCGGTGCATTATTATATGATCTGGCCTTGTTAATAAACTTCTTGTCGTTAGCTGGGTCGCCATTATTTTCCATGGCTAATAACGCAGTAATTTAGTATTGACATTGCATTTTATTCGCTACATAATATGGAACCTCGCCTATACCATCACATTTTTCGCGAGCTGTCTAGTGAACTGTCCGCTATGACAATTAATTTCGTGTCATTGGTTTGTTTTTGGGAGGTGTTCAGTGACAATAAAATTTGAATGTCGGCTAAAAAGGTTAGTTCCTATTACTTCCTAAAAAAAAGTCCTATTATGTAAGACTAGATGGCGTTAATTATATTTCAGTGAGCGCCATCTGTCCTCAAAAGTTAACAATAGGTACATGTCACGACTGCTACTTGCACCCCTATGACACAATGAACGGGTGGCACCATCGTGCGTCCCCCTCTTGAACATTGCTGTGCTCGATAAAAGGTGGCGTTGCAATTAAAGTAAGTATGTAAGTACTGGAAAATTCTTATAATCTGTAAAGTTTTGTTAGAGCAAAGAATTTTATTGAAATATTTACAAAAAAAAATAAGTATTCTATATTTTGCATCAATAGATGACCGACTCTTTACATTAAAAGTATAATAGTGTAATCTGTGGTAGGTACTAGGAAAAGATTTGCAACAAGGAAAAGATTTGTGATAGATGGCGTTGCTTGTAGTAGCTCTCGTAGTCGTGGCCCCACGTATATGTTCATCGTTCGAGACAATCGCTTTAAAGGGGACGTATGTAAAAAGGTTTATATGGTTGATGAGTAGGAACTACAATATACCATCTCGCAGATAATTTAAAAGGCAATGAAAACTATCGAAATTTTATTGATGAAGTGAGCCTTATCCTAAGTAATCATTTTGTATAATTTTAGCAGGGAGATAGGCGTCACAAAGCGCAGCAGTGGTAGGTGCCAGAGCTTCTATTTCTGCTTTAGTACCGCTAGATAACATGGCTGTTAACTCTTCTTTTATACGGATTCCTGGAATAGTTTACATAACGTAAAGATTCCGTAATTTAGGACATAGAATACAAAACTGATATTTAGTTCCGCATCCAATTTTTCATCAGCAAAATCTACTATTTGGAAAGATATAAACATTCTAAGTTCGAATGCAGCTATTTTCAGGGCTAGCAAATGAACTAAAGGCAATTTGAATGAAGCCAACATTAAATAAAAGTCTTACCAACTGGCGTATCCAAGTACTGTCTTTTGAGGAGGTTAACAAGTTTTCTTTTGTCCAAGTCAGTAAGAGGTAGTCGCGCCTCAGTAGGAGCTAAGGTCATCACATCACTGTGTCGAGCTCCTAACATCACTAAGGAACCGCAAGCCAATGATGATGATAGGTGAGATTGGGCCTGGAGATGAGAATAAGTAGGTCTTTAAACCAAGAAGATTGGAAAGAACTTCATTGAGGAATGCCGATATACGGTACCTATTTATAATACAAAAGCCCATACTTTTACTAACTTTAATAGGGCATAATATTATTTAGCGGCATTTTTTGATTCGCTAAAAGTTTTGCTACATAAATAATTCGAAAACAACGGATTTTTAGAAGAACCCAAAAACTTTTACATATAGTCGTGCCGTTTCATGAATTCAAATTAATAAGAAAGTGGGATAAAACTACAATATTAAATGTTAAACTTACCAATGAGCCATATTTGTACGTGAGAAATATTTCATATCCGTGTGGATCGGCGTCCACCAGCGCAAGCGCACGCAGCCGCAGTTCAGAACACAAACGACAAAGTAGTTGACGAGTGCACACGTCTGGATAACCTTTACCCTGGAAATATGAATTAAAAAAGTAATCATTCTGATATCGTACCGTAAACCGTAACTTAGTTGATGTAAAATCATATTTATTACCTATGTTTCAAAATACACGATGGATCTAAAAAAGTGGAAATAATTCAATATTTACCACACGTACCAATTATCTGAGAAATAAATACAAAATCAGTATAAGTTTTGACAATCTTGAAACTGAAGAATATGTAAGCAAGCATATTGGCATTCAAGTGCGAAATGAAACAACGGAAATCTCGATAGCTTATAAGTATCCGCACACTAATGTGGCTGTGGTGACAATCTTATAACTAGCAATTATTTTACCCCTACCTACTTATTTTAAATCTCAATATACACATCACAGAAACATTTAATATACCGATGTCTAATTTGACTGCCTACCCTACAGTACCTATCAGCTGTAGTTATTATAAATCGAGTTAGTTTAGTGTCAACGAGAGTATAATCGCAAGATTACAGCAAATCATCAAGGCGCCGTCGGCAATTCAGCAATTTGCTTGTTACACAAATATAGGGTTATTACATGATGCTAAGCATGGTGTGTGTTGAATACATTAGAACGAAGTACTATAGCATTGAAGAGCAATATACTTTGATGTAGAATTATCTACCTAGTATTAACCACCTTGTTGAAGTTATCAGAGTATGCACGTATTTATAGACATTAGTTTCCATGTTATTCATGGACTGAAAAAAATATGATTAGCAATATTACCGTCATAATAATTACAGGTCCCAATCTGAGCAGTGCACCTTCATCCAGGAGCTTTTGAAAGATGGCATCTTTTTCCACCACCAGGATATACTTAGCAGTCGACTGGAACTCTTTGATACCGATGATGTCTTGTGGTATGAGGACACCTAAGGTACGTCAACATGTAGGTATGGAAATGGAGAAGATAGAAGTTGTTAAGATAGGTAGTTTATAATTCAATCAGTCAAGAGCAGCCAAGCTTTTCATTATTTCATTAATGCGCAATCCTTCTCCGTGTGAGAGGAGGCCTGTGCCCAGCAGTGGGACGATAAAAAGGCTGTCACGTAAGCTTTTCAATATTGCAAAGATTTGAAGATAATGACCACTTACCACCAGAAGTCATACAATCAATAACAGTTCCATCCCTATGGTGCATTGTTAGTGGTCCTGCTATCAGACCCTTAGCCGTGGCCACAATACCCAAGGTCCAAGGAGGAGTCTCCAGTAAACAGCAGACATCTCTCACGGCCACATCCAAATTTGCTTGATTACGAAGTCTCATCACATTTTGGTAAAACAACTCGCTGAGAACATGAGAAAGGATATATAAACAACATTATACAAACTTGAAAGGCTTATTTAAGAACATGGTAAGTAACTATATTAGATGTGATGTAGGTACTACTAGTCCTCCTATGAACACTTGACTATTTTAAAGAAAAAAAATGGTTACAACAGGACTTTTTGATGGTATGAATGTTCCTTAATGTATTATTTCAAAAATATTTTCAGAAAATACTGTTTTTTATCTAAAGCTTGTTCTAAATTGCTACTGCTACTTACCGTCTAGTGACAGTCAAATTCTTAGAAAGTAATTCATGCACTTTTGTTAACACGAAAACTATTCTATTAAATCTTGTTTTATCTTGGCTACTGGAATAACAAAGTGTCGTCTTCTTTGCTTCATTAAACGATTTTAGAGTTACCCTGAAAAAAACACGAAAATATATATTTTACCGTTTACCCTACGTAAACAGTAAGTGTTACCATATTGTTACCTATCTAAATCATAAATGCAATTGCTCCACAGCTTCTGGTTCCTTATAATAAGTTTGGGAGTATCTCCACTTTCAGCACATTTGTTGATGTCGTTCAGAATATCTTCCACTTTCTTGATGAGTGATTTTCTTGCGTCATTTGTTTCCTTTAGAATGACGTATGAAGGCTTGGAGGCAGCTGCAAAGGAAAACAGTTTACACAACCGACTCTAGAAAATAAATAACCATATACACAGAGCACACCGTTGTATTTCACCTTTATCATTTCCGGATCCTTTTAAAAGTTGCTGGACTTCACTAAACTCTAGTTTACGTTCAGGAAGCAAAGTCACACCAGCATTTCCCAGCAGTATTCTCTGATTACTGCAAAGTGTATCTATTGCAGCGGCTAACTTCGGATCTTGTTTGAATGCAGTTTCTGTATTCAACGGCATATCCTTGGTGAATGCCAACAGCTCTCTATTCATTAAGTCCATCCTAAAAAATGACGTCCCAAACTACCATTGAGTACAACAATAATTGACAAACAAACCGATGGATCCTATTAATGTAAGCCACCGGTAAAAGTGATGATGATCCCTACCTACCTAGTGGCGCGATGTTTATCAACCGCAAACAATAACAGCGTCACAAAACGATGCTCGTAAAAGGACCACGAGACAATAGGGCAGCTCCTCGAGTGTTTTTATAGCGAAGTCGAGCGAACAAGCGAACGGGACGAAATCATCGTCGGTGGCGCATCCGACTTGCGCTCACTGAAAAAATGACACAATAGATTTAATCGAGAGATAGTCGAGGCAGGCGTCTCGAGAAGCAGATGACATGCCGTGACGACCTCACAAAGGGCGTGAAATGACGTCATAATAGCCTCGAATTATCGCCCCCTCTTGTCTCAGGGCAAATATTTAACAGCAGTCTCGTTTTTGTCCTCCTTCTTCGGCAGGAGATCATAAATAACAGGGTTACGGCAGACAAATGATGCGGACCGTTACCGCAGCGCTTTGTTACACGGTGACATATTGCAACGACCTGATGTTTATGTCTTATTATGGATTCAGAGGAGAGTTATAGTCAGAGGAATTCTTGGGAAGTGGCAACTTAGTTGTGAGACACTTTCAATGGTGCACCTGATGAATGAGATAGGAGATATCTATCCTTTAAGTTGATTGACTTTTATTGATTCTTATTCGAATTAAGTAACAGTTTAATTAATATACTTATCTATTTAATTCCTGCGATTACATCGCTTGAGAATTTACATACTCTTATAGTCTTAAAAGCTTTCAAAAATATAAAATACTGGTTACATCAAATTTTCGTAAAGCACTCAAGAGCGCCCTAGGCTACTCCTTAGCCATTTTAATTAGGTACTCGAGGTGTGAGAAAGTAACTACTAAAAACATTTCCCATTGGCTCCCCAAGGCGCGTCGATAGCATCAGCGGGTGACAGCCCGCACAAATACCATACAAATTGCTCGATAGCTCCTTCAAATTGATTGTTGCAATTATTCGGCGAACCCTTTCGCGACCACGGGGAGGTGAGAACGCACTTATCTATCAGCGCGATCGCTAGAGCGACCCAACTCTTTGACAACGGTGTGAAGTAACAGCCACTAGATCCACAGTTGGTTCTCGGGAGGTCGCCAGTTGCTTGCCATTCTTTTATAAGATCTTTCTGTTTGATATGGTGCTGATAAGAATTCTTTTCTTATTGTGATTTACAGTTTACGCGCAAGTGTTTAACGATATTTTTTTATCGGCACAATCTTTGCTGCTTTAGGGTTTAATTAATAGGCAAATAAATTATTGATTTTATAACGTTGCGTCTCAATTTAGAAAATATCTGTTCAGGGACTTTAATAAAAGTTTTATATGGTTCCGATCTGCAAAAAAATATGTTTTAATATTACAAACTTCCCACAAAACGACCTCTAGAGTGGTCATCGGAGCGGCAGTAAAGGCAGCAGTTATAAAAATAGGAAACATTGTCGTTTCATTGTCCCGGCACGAGTGGCCGACGCCGGTAGCCACGGGGCGTCTACCCACAATGGACCACCATCGCGGTATCTCCATCGCCTATAAGTTTCGCCTAATTGACTGCTCAAACGCTATTTTAATACTTTGTTATTGAATGCCGATTTGAGTATTGGGATCATATGATCGGAAGCTGTTTTATAATGACGGACGGAGATCTTATCGGATATGAAAGAATACATTATATGAGTATACATGATGGCTAAGCAATGGTAAGTTATACGAGTATTTATTAGCTTAGAGAATGATCGTGAGTTGTAAATATGGAATATTTAAAAATAATAAATAGACCCTACACCATTATGATGAACGCTAAGACTTGGTCAAGTAAAGGGACTAGGTATACGGACAAGAGTGGAAATTGTATTTGTATCTAGACACATTTTAACCAAAAATTATCAAGCAACCTGGTTTTTTATTAGCTTCAAATACAAAATACCAACCAGATTTAAAATCGGCAACAAATAGCGAGTAGCATGAATACATGATGAATACCCACATTCCCACACGCGATCTCGCGGTACCGCAACAGTTTCTCATACCATGGAGTGGCTACTTAAGCATTGTGCTCGAAACAAAGCCCACAATGCTCACAATTGCTCATAAGTTATAGAAATACGTCTGCACTCTATGGTATTTAGTAAGGAGGTTATAAAACTAGGGGCCTATTTAATTCATTGTTAATTATTTGGCCTGTAAGTGATCGGCGTATGATTTCGTTGCTCAATAATGGTGGTATTGTTTCTTTGTGATAATATTATTTGTTTCTTATCGTCGAGCAATATTAAAAAACTTAGTGTTTACTTCACTACCTACCCTAATGCTCTGCTCATTCGAGCTTCCTTACAAAAATTAAAATTACAAAAGCAAAAGTCATTAAAATTTGTATGTTTGTCGTGGCTTTAGTGACAAAGCTAGACATACATCGAGCATTTAAACTAAGCATATGAAAGTCCTGCACAAATCCTTTGGCAAACTATTGGCAACACCATCGGAAGCCAACAATTTCCTAATCAAAACTTTGAAGTGTTTAAAACCATGGTCTAATAACGGCATCCCCAAGCTGTACTCAGCAGTGAAGTGGCGTCCCGTCGCGCTCCAATATTGTCGGGGCTGTTCCGTTCCCACCCCACTCGTCTCCGCACGACATTTACATACGACAAAGCGACTGTCACACATTCAAACTGTATAATTACGATACATTAGATTTATAGCCCAAAAACAATAGCCCTCAAGTACTCACAACCCTTTTATTAAACAAACATCGCAGCGACGAAACGCTCAGCTCATTTAGGGTAATTAATACAATAGTTCTCATAATCCCCAGCAATTAAAAACGCTTTTATAATTCAATCTTGAAAAAATTAACAATGATGTGACATTTATTTATCTGTTTGTTTTTATATCGGTTAGCGTTCCGGACTCATTTTCCCATGATTATTTTGATTTAGAAAATAATAAGAATATACTTAACGTTTTGTTTGATGTTAATTAATGACGTTTGCTCTATAAAGAAAACATTTCAAAAAAACTTACGTCGTTGCAGAAATCGATAGCTGTTTATAAAAACACTGATCTAATTACACTACATGGCTACTCGTAAATCGCATTATCCCATGTTTAGCGGCGACCAACATTAAAATATTCAATAATGGCCAGCCTGCAACCAGAACTACATAACGTTGTCATTGTATAAGGAAAAAGTCTAAATTATTACTTTTAAATTCTAATGCGTTCGAGATTCTGCGTGTGGCAATAGAAGTCGCAAGCAGGTGACGCCACACCTGCGTTCCCAGGCTACTACTAACTAAATCTAGACTTTTCTACATCCTAGTTCAATACACTGCACAGTGTATACTAATAAATGATTATGAGGAACAAACTAGTTCTAACTTGCGCTAACTACATTCAAGATTTGTAATACACTGCAAAATAGATAAACTTGTCACTCACAGCGATATTTTAAAACCACACGTTTGCTAATTGAAACGCATTAAGTTACCACAACATTTTTTTAACGTCATTAAGAAAATAATGTGAATAATAAATTCAAAGGAATAAATCACAACCAATCACCGCTCAACTCAATTTGGCGGCACGACACCACGCAATAAATTCAAATATTGGAATTGAAAAAAAAAACTTGATGACACCATAAACTAAATTAAATTAATAATGTCCACTTATATTCTCGATAAACCTCTCGAATAAAAAAAATATGCAATGCCATAAATATTTGTAATAAGAAAAAATATAAATTCTGTTTTTGAAAAAGGAACACGCAGAAAGGAATTCAATTTGATATTTTTTTTTTTCTTTCATGGTCGTATAGGTACTGTGATCATCTTAATTATACAATGATGTTCGATGTTTGTTTATTTACATACAAAATAGCAATACCAGCAGTGACAAGTTCAACCACCCACAATGCTAATGCATTTATCGGCGTATTGCGATGTCCCCAACAAGATCATATCGACACAGCTGTCGTAGCCACGTGCATTCGCGCATCCCAGGTATTGACATTAAAATGTTTTGGTGGCAATTTAACTGAGGTTACGAGTTATGAAGGGTTTTATCTATTATTCAATTAATTACTGAATTGGTCGTGATGTTGTGATAGCCTTTTTATTACGCTTAATTTTATTACTTTGTTTTTTTTTGTAATTAATCAGGAACACGTTTGCTCTTCTATTTCAGAACTTTTATGACGCTTTAATGAGTATGATTAGTTTATTTTGTATAAAAATACAGATATAGATAATAGCCACAAACATATTTCATTACCATTCGTATCAGCTTTGTGTACTTTAAGTACTTAAGTACTATATTCATACTATGCGGTATTTTCCGAAACGACAAAAGGTGTTTGACAGCACATATCGTACTTACATATCGTGAGTCAAAATAAAATCTCGGCCTTATTATAAGTTCATTAAAAATTCATATTATTGCTTTGATTAAAACTAGAATTAAATCATACAAAATATGCTCTAGAAGATTAGCCAAATCATTTACCTAGCTTCCACCTCAGCAAACTATACTACCAAATATCACCAATATGTATCTACTAATATCTTTTTCCACTAAACCCCGTACAAACAAGAACAACAAATACTTAGACACGTCATACCATCCATAGTGAACAATCGTCGCACCGAGGGGAGGTTAAGCCGTTCACATTTTATCTGTTTGCTTAACATTCATGAGGTTCACCCTCTACTCACCACTACTTAAACCTGGCAACACATTTGTTTTACTAAACTACTAATGTACGGAAATGCGCTTTGAATATTTTATTCCCTATTTTATTTATTCGCTCCAGATGTGTTGAGTTAAGCGGTTCTATTTATTTCTATGGTCATTAGAAGTGTGAATTTATAATTATTATATTCAATTAATTTTGTTACAGCTTTGGTGTCGTGAGTACCTATAACAAGATTATTATGATGGCGTTAAAATTTAATAACCGTGAGTTTAATATTACCTACTTAAAATATGATGATTGTATTTAGCATTTTTTCAAGTAGGTACTAGACCACTACGAGCTCCTCAGGCAGAGGTTTGATCCGTACTTACTTTTACAACAACTTATTTTTGCGTGATATGTCAATATAAAAAAATATAATAATAGGAGATAATTTAATGTAGGTAGGTAAATGTTTTAACAATAAATAAATGTAAAGTTATTCGTTTGCATGTTGTGAGTGCTATCTCCACATAATTCCTACTGTCTCCTAAAATGGTTATTATAAGTGGGCCCTCCCACGTCCGTGCATCAACATGCATTTTTTTATTTGACCATCAATTGTGCATCAGTCGTCGAGTGTCGAGGGAGGGACATTCCCTCACACCTCGCGTCAGCTGCGATCCTCACCCTCCGTACATTCCTATTAACTTCAATTGAGCCCGACAAATTTACATCAACTAGGAGGTCATGAAATAAGCGGGTGGGAATACTAGCCGCTAAGTTACAAGTAACACGTTTGTATGCTTTCAGTTCAAACGAAGATTTTTACAAGGTATCTTTCATATGATTTGAAGAAACAACTGAATGCCGAACAAGAATAGACCAAAAGAGGTGAGTAGATACAGCTACTTAAATAAATTTATACTTAACCTATAATATATAACACAAATAATTTAATAAGACAAATATGTACAAGCCAAAATTCAAGGCAAAGTTATGTGGTACGCCAAAAGCGACAACGCCACAAACGCTCCTTCTATGTAAATGTGATCCCGCTAATTTCATGGGCCGTCGGCAGGCCGTGCGCCACACCATATGGCCAGGGTACGCGACTCAAATCGCTATTATATTGCTTTTAATTGATAACAATTTAAATATATTTGGTGATTCACACTTACAAAGCTCATTATTATTCATCGAGTCATTATCTCCGTGTTCGCGTTTTACCGAACGATGCTATCTTCGACACGAATGTGTTCTAACTTTATGTTTGTATCGTCACGCCACTAATTTAATACTGCTGATGTCATTGTTTAATTGTTAGTAGGTTTTAGTAGTAGCTAGCCTTATTAGAGATGCTCAAGTTTGTACAAAACTTAGATACAAGAAACTGAAGCTAAACAAAATAGAACATAAATAACATTTCTAAGTCAGCAATTTTTCAAAACAGCGATCGTTAAAAAGGGAATTATGACCTATAAAGTTATTCCATTTTGTGGAAATATTTTATTATTCAATAAAAGTGCGTTTGCAACAAAGGCACATTGAGTCCCTGCGGTTTTCGGAGCCCGTAAATCAGGTGCAAGGACCCTCGCAGCTAGCTGGTGAGGCTTCTTGAACTGTCAAGGCCTCGTTGTGGTCATCCGCATTTCTCCGACGAGTGCAAACAAAGCTTGTTCGCTGGTCAATGTTGTTGGTGCAAATAGATGGATATTTTTTACATTACATCATTCTTACTTACGGACAAAACGCGGCAATTTTAATCCATCTCAAAAATATTAGTTTGTCATCTGAAACAATTATTAATAATGTCGCAACCTGTAATTATCCACCACAGTATTGTTCTCAATTAAAAAAAAATGTATAATGAGCTATTATAAAGCCATAGAGCAGAGCTAAAAGAACGGCATACAATTAGTACAAAGTCGCGTGTCGATGGTCCGATCCGATAGCGAAGCAATTCACAGACCATATTGCATCCACTCATTTACATAATTGTTTCATGTTAATGTGGTACATCGTATCAATCGTCACAAATATTCCAATGATAGTTTTTTATTGTGTTTTTATAGTCTTGTTTACTTTTTGCATTTGCTGTTGTTACACAAAAATAATAATGTCGCATTTTCCCGTAGGTATATACATCGCTAGGTAGAAAGTCCTTCATACGCATAGTTGCTAAAACTTAAAATATAAATCTGAGCGCGGTTGTTTTACCTAATTATGTACCTATTGCGAAACTCTACCTACACCTGTTTAACCTTAAAACAGAACAAGTACCTACAGGCTACATTATTAGTTTAAATAAAAAGAAATGTTCTCTCATGAACAAAAGGAAAAACTTATTTGTCAATCAAACGTAAAAAACCAATGAGTAATAAATGATAAGAGGACTTTACCTAGTAGTTCAAACTATCTACCTGTTTGTCTATGTAAGTATATGAAACCAACCAACCTACATACAAAACTATTGATTTTCCGCCAACGGCCGACCAATGGCAGAGTGGGAAACGCGGATACGAAAAGGCAACCATTGAAGGCTATGTGTAGTTATACATATGTATAGTGTATTGGCTACGTTTTGTAATTAAAACGAAGCCTCATTAACCTGATAATAGTGATGAGCACTTAATTAATTGTTAGTTATTGCTTTCCTATTGATTTAACTAAAATTCAGTGAAATAAATGACAACCATCGTCATCTATTCGCAAAAACAATTTTAGGCCTTCCATTACTAATTACTAGGTAATGTATTTAATTTACTAGTTTGTCCACAACCAAAAGGCAATTATGGTACTATACGAAAATGAGTACTTCCTTTATAATATACCTTAAATTATTAAATAAATGTACATTATAATAAAGACAAAGAGCTTTGACCGCGCACCTCCTAGTAATCCTTGTGCCACATTCAATGGGCTAATTGCACCACATGAGATAAACTCATTAACAAGGATAGACGCGAGATTCCGCTGCTACTGCCGTGCTTATCTGTCTATGGTGAGGTTACAGTGATGAGCGACAGCGATTTGCGAAAATGTTCGGCAACCATTCGAAACCTCAATGACATAAAGTGAAATTGTTCTCTTATTTATTTTTTTCCTAAAAGGTTCCTACTTATTTATATGAGGGTAATTAATACTTATTAAGAAGTTAAGTTATTACTTACCTATTATAAAGTCACTCTGTGGATTTGAAAATTCTAGTTAATCCAAAGCTGTTGCTCTGCAGAGTTAGGCTTAACCGATCGGCGATCTCCCCACTAAACCAAACTACAAAGTACTATTTTCTATTCTAAGCAGTGATATGTTGATTCACGAGCAACTTCCTTAAACAATCAATATTTTGTACTGAACCAAAAGTTACCCGCTCCGCTCATCACCATATCACAATTCAGCACACGTACAAAGGCCTTTGAAGCGCGCGGGAGGAGGGCGGGGGCGGGCGGCTGCGAAGGGCGGGCAGCCCGCATGATCGTGCGATCGCACCCATTTGCGGCTCGTTACACGCCGATAGCACCAAACAAAACACCCCAAGTAATTAGGAAAAGCCTTTTCCAGATACCGTAAGCACTGCTTTGACTTGTACCCTATGAGTACTTCCTTATTCTTGCTTTTGTTGGTGTTTGTAACAAAACACTATGGAATTTCAGGTTGTTTTTATATAAAAAAAGAAAAATTATGTGTACTGTTTGTTTCACCTGAAAAAGGTATCTAACATTAACTACGTAGGGGTTTCTGTACAGCTTTTCTTTGACTAAAAACAGGTATGAAAAACTTCAAATAACATACACAACAGGTACTAAATATAGCATATCTACTAGCTATGAAAAGTGAAATTTCATATCCCATAAAAATAGACAAAGGATTCACTTAACTTGCAAAGGTGCACAAAGTTTATAGGTTCACCACAAAGTGACCATTATGTCTCTATGTATAAAAGAACGCGCTCAGACCCGTAACTTAACCTGAGATATTTAACTAATGCCTAAAGCTATTTAGTTTTGACCACAGCCTCGCTTTCCTATTAGTTTCAAGGAACATAATTGGATTTTTAAGGACCTTTTAAGTGTTCCTACCCATTGTCTATTTACCCTTTTGTTGGTTTTTAAGAGTCTATTTGTTAGACTGCTGTTAAAACTCCTGGGTAACATACAATAATATGTTATCAGAAAGAATACCAGCTATCCATAGGTCCTTGATTTTTCAATGAATTGCCATTCAGAAAGAAATCGAATTGCAGAATCTTAATTCCAGAAACTAATACCCGTTTTCACCAACAATCTCTTAACGTTTAACTAAGTGTCACTTAGAATAAGGACTCCCATAATAATAAAGGCTAATAATATAAGAGACACTTAAACTTTGGTGAAAACGAAATTCGTATTAAGGGGATCCCTTTAGGTATTTGTTGGTGAAAGTGAGCATAAGCCTTATAAAGGCAAAAAATGAAGTTTTAACTTTTTTGAAGATATGTTGGGGTAAAATATGTCAAAAAAGTATTTTGATTGTCACACTATCTTCTTCCCATAAATTAATAGGTTCCCAGTTCAAAGATCAGCACGAGTTCGATATCAACCGATGATGAACGCATGTGCAAGGTTCACCGCCGGGTGGCTGCGAGACCACCTGGGCTAGCCTGCCCACCTTTCTGTCAACCCAACTGGGTTGTATATCATGTCATCAGTAGATTATCTAATCATGTTATTGATATTACAACTGGATTGCTTTAGATTGATGTAGGCAGTTTGCAGACGTTTTCCTTATTTGATTGTAAGTTATTGAAATGAATGCATGTACTTATCAATATGACTTTTTTAAAGAAGGACCATGGATTATGTTGCTTGAGATTTCATATTCAATTATTTTTTTATAAATAATAACACACATGGAAAGAGGTTTATAAACTACATCTTTGGATTTTTATTTTTGACCTGTTCAAATCATGTCAAATAGGTAGTTTGTAGATGCGGTTTATCCATCCGGGTACATAGCTTTCTTCTATTGAATATAGTACCACATACCCATTTTATGAACCACTATTAACGCAGCAAAATAACCTTGCACCTTGATGTTACAATTCCCACTTTTACCGTAGATACTTCACGTTGCTTCAGATGATCTATGACTCAACAATTGGCGGGTTAATACTATTCAACAAGTATTGCATTAACTTGGGGTGTCAGAGGAAAGTGTAACGGTATCGTGCTCGCCAAAGTCCTACGTCAATCAGTGGATGCGGGCTCACAATTAAGCGCACGCGCCGATGGGAAAAACTACGCGAATACAAATAAATTCTCATATAAAAACATTATATTATATTAATGTTAATGTTTAAAGTGACGCTAATATTTAAAAGACCTTTAAAAATAATTACTTGTTTGATCATCTACACTTATTTTTGTACCTATTTTCAATCTTGGTTTTTAATAAAGTTGTTATTACCTAATAATAAAATTATAGCCTATAAGCATAAAAGTTTTAATCTCCCTACAAAGTACTATAGTCATAAAAATGCAAGTTTTTAAACGCTAATAAGTACTTAACGCTTAATTCTTCAATACAAAGATAAGTGACCTCACGCAGGGGTACAAGAACTAAGAAAACTTTTAGCTTGCATTGAGTCATTAACGCTAAGTGTTAGACTTGGTGAGAATAGCATTATTTCTTTTTAAAATAACAGGTTCAGTACATTTTTACTCACGATCTTGAGACCACCTTAGTTTTTGCGATTACCTGGCACATCTGGCTTGTAATTAGTTTATTACTAGTGTTCTCGTAAATTGCTAAATTAATACCACTGTTCAAGCGGTAGCATTTATTTTACTTGCACGCTGTTAACACGAAACGCTTATTTCAAGGAACATTATTTTTATTGAAAACTTTCCTTTATCCTTTATTTTATAGAATGCAACGTTATTTAACTAAGCTTTTCTTTTGTATGTCTGACCTATGCATTTTTCTGTAGGTATCCAAGGCGTAAGTAAGTAGTTCTTTCCTTGTATAGGAAGGTACTTCCTTGATCTGCCAAACTTTAAGCTTAGAGCAGTTTTCTTGAAACTTAATTATTTAGATAGAGATATGTCCGAATACCCGAATACAAAAATCATATTCTAATTCGAAAATGTTGTCAAAACATCACTAGTGCCTAAAAAAACAAAACAAATGCTACCTATAATTAAAACAATCGTAATATCATAAACACGAACCACTAACGTAAACAATAATTGCACCATATCTCCTCATAATTGGCTTGTTGAATTACTTCTTACAGCACTATTTTTACAGACCTTGTCTCCGGATCAATTTATTCATTTGCTGGGGCAATATCGTCTAATAAGTAGTCCATAAAAAACAGGCCAAGTGCGAGTCCTAACTCGCGCACGAAGGGTTCCGTACCATTATTTAAAACACGGTAAAAAAAAACACGTTTGTAGTATGGGAGCCCCCCAAAATATTTATTGAATACTAGTTTTCAGTATTTGTTGTTATAGCGGCAATAAAAATACATCATTTGTGATTTCAGCTCTCTAACTATCACGGTTCATGAGATACAGCCTGGTGACAGACGGACGGACGTACAGAGGAGCGAAAACAATAGGGTCCCGTTTTACCATTTGGGTACGGAACCCTAAAAACGATCACAGTTCATAGCTCCCGGTACATCTGGTCTAGGCGCAGGTACTAACTGGCAGAGTTATTGCGTAATAATCTAGGCGGGCAGATGTGCGAGCTGATTGCTGCAGCTTAGATATATTTAGCTAACAGGTGCTGGACTATCACCACGTGGTGTGACAGGGTTTCCAATTGATAGTAGTTGGACTTTGATTTTTATGTGCGGAAATTGAATATGTTATTTATTTATGTTGTAAATATTTATTGGTACTTACCAATCCGCTTACTAAAAGTAAAATCGGTAAATGCAGAAGTCTGTTTATTTGTTTCTTGAGTCACAGAATCGTTTTTGGACCGCTTTTCTGTAGAAGCTGCTAAGTATGTTACATGAAGAAAACCACATCATTTTACCGGGTTCTTCACGTAACAGCATTCAAGTTCGGATGACAGTCACCACCCACCACCTTCCTGAAATTTTATTTTATAGCTAGATTTAACGTTCCATAGTGGTATTTTTTAGAAAAGCTTCACAGAATTTTGAATAAAACACACCCACAAACATACCTCATTATATTTTTAATTTATTAAAAGAATCTCGTCTAGCCTGCCAGATAATTTCTTATCCTGCTATAACATCCATAGAAAAATACTGTAATCAAAACATTGTCGAAATAAAAAGATTGCAAGTTTCTAACAAAATTGTTTACTTTGTCCGCACAATAAAACTGACATCCCTGAGCAATCGTCGAGACCAGGATAAACCAGTTGTCGCGATTTTATAGAGTGGACATTACATAATAGCTACCAACGTCATAATTGCCCTATCCGTGTAAGGAGGCTTATAAAAACGACCTGTTTGTCTATGTTTATACCGCAGCCTATTATGGTAACAAGGGCGTTTGTACTTTTTAAACACTGGCTATTAACAATATCAACCATTATTCAATTACTTTACATATCTTTTAAATTGATGCACTGTGGAAATAAAGTTATATTACCATTACAACACTGTGGGAACGCACAATTATCCATACTCTATCTAAAAACGATTACTCTAAGATGCTTAACACAGATGTTTAAAGAGTGTTCATTAACGTTATCTATCATTATCGCTAAAGCCTCTGTTGGTCATTATAATAATCTAGTTTCAAGTTTCATTAAAGCTCTGGTCAAGGTGATAAATCGATAGATCGATACACGTGTCGTTAGTGGTGGACGTGCGCGCAGCCATGATTAGAAACAGATAATGTTGAATCACGCAGGTGGCTTTCCTTGTAGAAAAGTTTTTGCACAGATACATGTAGTAGGAGGCAGCTGCCGATGTGAAAATTGCAAGCCCCTATGTCCACTACCAGTCATAATCCAGGAATTAATAGCCGATTGCTAATGACAAAATGAAAATGCAAGCAAACGTTTGGTCAAACGCTCGGCAATTACCTGCGGACGTTAGATTCGAGCATCGGTTGCAAACGATACGGGCTGAGACACGTGCCGCCTGTCATGTGGACCTCAACTAATTTATAGATATATAGAAAACCAGCCTAACGAACAATATATTTATTTGCATTGCCCATTAATAAAACATATTTGATAAAAGTTAAATGCTTTGAAATGATTAGCACCCACATGCCTCAGGGTTGATTTTAATAAGACGTACCCATAACCTATCTAATTCACACTTTGCATCGTAAACGCGTCAAGAACAATGTCAAAAAATAGAAATATCGATATCTCGAAATTAAAGGGTTTAGGAGGTTAGACTAACGTAACTTCTCGAATGATTCTGGATTTAGCCGGTGTAGTCCTCTTAGCATTAGCATTTCTTCCTTGTTGTCCTTAAGGTACAAGTTGGCAGCCGACCGCAGGCGACAACTGCAGACGACATGTCGCTTCATTCAACTACGGAGGGAATTTCATAGAAATACATAGAAACCAGTAGTGTTGCGACACGTCGTCTGCAGTTGTCGCCTGCGGTCGGCTGCCAACTTGTACCTTTATCCTTAATTTACCATGACTTAATTTACATTTTACATAACAAAACACAAACTACATGAATGGATGAAACAAAAATACTATATAAACAACTACTTACCTACAGCTTGTTGAAGCAAATCGCAGCAGACATCAATAAATAGAAGAGGTTCGTGCAAAGCCTCGCGAAGCTTTTGTGAGCAGCGCACATGCGCGCACTCAATATGGATGGAATACCGCACAAAACGCTTTTCATTTCGTTTGAATCGCTCGCGCACTATGCGTACACGCAAGATGAGTCAGAGCCAAAGATTAAGTTCCGAACAGATAAGGCAGTTCTCTTATATGCTTGCTTACACACTTGTGTGAGCCTTATGAAATGCTATTTTATGTTTCCATTTTACGATAGTGATGTCCATTTCTTCAAACAGTTTAGCGCGTATGTGTCGTGTGAAATGATTCCTAAACTCGAGTCCACCTTTTTAGAATATTTTTTATTAAACAAAATAGCGACGTGGAAAAAACATATTGAATTTTGAACATCACCTTCTTATTACATCAGAAAGTTTTTGAACCACACCTAACAATTTTCATATTAAAGAATGTATTTTCGTATAGCTTAACAAACTGCATAAGGAAAGTAGGTAAAAACTCCCATAAAAGCTGTACTCTTTGACCTCGCGTAATTAGTAGCGGGGTGAGTTGTCTGCCAGGAATTCTTTTGACGGGAGACAAACGGAGGAGGCTCCGAGCTGGCATACAATGGCGTATCGTATGTCGGCCACCTGCACGCGGCCTTTCATGGCGGGGATGCGGTGCACGGCTCCGTGCAGCACTGATGCTGTACGTGCTTGCAGAATTCTGTGTGATATTCATTACAGGCTTGCATTTTTATGCTTAATCTTGCACTATTACTATATACGTCTTTCAATCAATAAAGTTAGAAAAGCTAAAAGTGTGATATTTAGAAGTAAACAAAAAGTGCATGTTTTCCATAACTTGGAAAATAATAATAATAGCAACAACATTGAGACTGGTAGCCAGGTCTGTTACAGTCGCCAACTAATAAACCATTACGGGTTCCTAATCTTTAAGAAACAAAACAAAATCTCGCAAGTTTATTGTGGACAACCACAAAACATTTGACAAAGCCGTGTAACTGTATCGCCGTGCAACTTTTTATAATTGTTACTTTTTGCAGCACAAGCAACAAGTCAATAATACAATAACAATTACTGAGCTACCTCATTCGGAGCCAAAAAGCCGTAAACAATAATCGTAATTTTACAACGCGGTCGTTACAAGCATTGTGGACTGCTCGTAAAATCAGCAGATCTCACACGGAGATACGTTCGCCCCCGTGCCTCCTGCTGACTGCTGAGAACGTCACTACAAACACTCATTTTCTATCGATATAAAGTTAAATTTCTCGATATAAATTGGCGTATCGATTTTATCGCGCACCCGTTGCGGTTTGTGTGGGAAACGAGTGTTTTTGACGATTTAACTTAAGTATGTTAGCACGTGCTGCTTTTTGTTTTAGGTTCCATAGCTGCCCCAGTACACTGACGACTGTGGTCATCTGATTACTGGTTGGTAAATAACCGCAGGAAGGTAGGAGGTTATTTAAAAAAAACGGATATTGTCATAATTTAAAATGAATGTAAGTACCATTGTTGACTGACACCCTAGAATGCTTTAATATTGTAATATTTTTTCTGTCAATTTTGCTACATGGGTTAAATCTATTAGGGCAAGAAACGTTGATTCTACAAGAAATTAGACATGTTGTCATGCTAAAATCAACTTAGCTTATTAGAACTGAAATTCCTAACTTCTAACGTTCAACCATTGCACAATTACAGAATCCCAATGAAAGTAACAGCAAACATACCTACTCAAAATCACCTGAACTGGTGTATCTGACATTATCAAACCACGCAAATAAGTCCGTAACCCCCGACAACAAGGCCTTAATCAGCTGTGTATCACCGTCCGATCCCCTAATCGAGTGATTGTGGGAAAGGCAAAGACAATGGTGATTATATCACAGTTAATAGCAGCCATCTCGCATCTGACAGCCGTGGAGGGTTGCCCCGTTATCTGGCCGGATTAGCCGCCGGTAAGTTACGCTGGACGATTGCGATATAAGATATATCGGCAATTTGTTGGGTTTACTTAGTTGATGTAATTTAGTAGGCAAAATAAAGTTTTAACTCTAACTGATTATCGGTGTTTTAGTGAAAACTAAAAAGTAGTTTTCGTTTTTAATATTTTCATGATAGCATTAATTACAGATCATTAATTATGAGCAATTTTACATCACAATCATTTCACCATTATTTACAGAAAACACTGAAAAGGCTTACCTACTTTCTGGAGAGCCGACGGCCGCCGGCAAATTGCCAACAATTAAGACAATACCATTTTGAAATAGCAGCTTTGCCCGACGCTTAAAATGTTTCTGCTTAGTCTTTTACAACTAGGAAAATATCTAGGATTAGGATAGGTCCTCTAAACATCTTTCGTTATAGGCAAAATACGGAAAGAACAATAAGATTGAACCCATCGACAACAAATGAAATATTAATACGTTAAAACCATTTAAAGGCTTTTGTTACGGTTATAAGTAAAATAATCAAAACTGTAATACTTACACATACCAACAATAAGATCTATTTAAGTGTACCAAAACGTAAAAAGCAATAAATCACATCCTACGGAAATATCAACCTTAAGTTATAATCAGAGAGAATATTGTTGCATATCATAAGGATTGCACTTTATAGAGGGGAGAATTCATTGTGTTAATATCACAATATGGTGCTGTCAGTTAATTGGAATAGATTATGGGAATGAGGGAAGAAGTACGCAGTGGAGTGGTCCCAGGGGATGCTTTGCGGATGGACTTTTTATATTTTTTTATCAAGTCATCGAGTGACAATGGAGAATGGACGGATTATCACAATATTTGGAGGCGGTCGTGTGGCTGCGCTGAAAATTGACACCGGCTGGTAGTTCAACAATAGAGCATGTAAATAAATACGCTTAATCATGTTTAATAAACTATTTGAGTAGATAATTATTGTGGTATCCTTTATTATTGTCATTGCAATCATCATTATCAGTTTCACTACGAATTTTTCTGTTTTACCAGTCACCTGAAACTGGAAACCAACTTAAATATTCTAAATGACATGTCTTCGAGGAATTAGCCAATTAGCCACACCAGATGTCACGATACATCTTGAACATAAGTGACCTTCCCCAAGCTTCTATTTGATTAGTCCCAATTATAACGGAATTACGTGTGTACCAAATAGACTGGGCGTCGTAGGCGCGGTCGTGACCCAGTGAGAGGCCCGCATGTCTGCGGCTCCAGACGGCGGGGCTCCGCTCTCAGATGACCACCAAGACCTTAACGAACCGTCTCGAGTGCGCCGTGATTCAGCGTGCGACGCACGGGAAGTTACCATGTTGTTGCTGTGACCAGTTGTGAAGATATCAGCCAGTGCTGTGCTGTTGAATAAAAGTGAAATGTTCATCGTTTTATACATTTACCATTATTTCAGTGGTTTTCCTAGAATAGCTTTGTATTTCAACAACAAACAAACGTAATCTGATAACATTATTGGCCCCGCTAATCAGAAAAAACTCCACAATTCTCATAATAAAGAAATCAGTGTGCCCGAATTAAAGCGTGAAAACATACATCGTTGTCGGCCGACATTTTTATTGATAAAAAGCAAATAAAAGATGTAACAAAGCTAACAAAGCTTTGAAGATGCGCAATAAATGTGCAATAATGTGCGTTCTTGTGCGCGCTCCACTGCGGCTGCGTGATAAGCGTGTCGGGCGTGACAATGGACGCAGCGGCGCGTGCGCACCCGACGAGCACACCTTGATGCGCGCAACCCGGACTGTACACGCGTACTTTATTGATATACGATTTACTTTGCTACCTGCTTACATTGCTCAACAATTTGACTCAACTATTAAAATAAGAAACTTGATTTTTCTTATTCAAATGTTTAATTTAAACCTAACGTTTGACCTCGTATTAATGCAAATCCCACAATGCAAACAATAAAAAACATAAGCTCCCACTTTCTATTGTAATTGTGTCCGAAAAAGCTTACGAACAAAAAACAGCCAACAGAAATATTGAATGCAGATCTTGAACGGTCCATTGTGCGGTACTTCCTTTCATATTTGATTTGTTGCTACAAATAACGGACATGAAAAGCGTTTAAGGTACTTAATGTCCAGTAATTGGCGATCAATGAGGATCAGTGGGTACATTGTGTTAGAGTATCGAATGGCTCCAGTTTTATTGTCCGAGCAAGGGCAAAAAATACTAATAAAAAAATGCCTAAACCAAATAAGCACCCGTCAAGGGTCAGCGTTCAATGGCGAGCTGTCGATTTGTGACAGATTAAAATAATATCTAATGAAACTTAATACTCTGCAAAAGCTTTAAAATGGTCTCATTTTTTTATGATGAATTGTGACACGTACGTGAATAGGTCAAATACTTTTAACAATGACTACCGCAAAAACTGGGTTTCGTTTAAGCTTCAAGCATGTGCTATGTTATGAAATGAAAAAAGCTTGTCAGCTTGCGTTTTTGGTTGACACCCATAATTAAATATTGACTGCGTGTTCCTCGTGGTGTTACTATTAATATTAAACCCTTTGGCTACACTACTTTAAATATGTTAATACAATATTTGTCATCAAATTAAAACAACAAGGTGTTCGTAACGGTCCTCACTAAACATTTAAATTCAAACAGACATAAGCGCAATCACCGGGCTCCCACGCACTCTGAATAAGAAATATGAGCTGAACGGATACTGCTATTATCAAAACATTATTACAACACTCGAAACCACCCCACCACCGATGTAAAAATTAAACAACAATTGCCTTTAATATTCGCTCGTCTGTACCGACCCTCGACTGGTTTTATAAAAAATCTGTCAATCTGCCGTAGATCAATCATCCTTGCTGAATGGCAGGGGTGAGCGACACGCTCCTCGACCACAATCAAACTTCGCAGATAATAAAAGGTAGTCTATATTTACGTAAAAGCATCCGATTGACGTCCAATATTATGCGCGGGCGCATCCGACACTGATTTCCTTTTGTTCGTCCTATTCACTCCTTTGTGGCAGTTTAACACTTGAATGACGTTCTTCAAATATCGCACAAAAGTCTAGTAGGCGTTTTGATGTAAACTTAAAAATATAGCCGACGTCAAACATGTACCTATCTGTTTGGTCCTTTACCATTTTTTTACAATACTATTAAATTTAAAAGCTTCCTTAGTAACTATAGAACATGACCACATTGCATGACAGTGTGAAATGGACCTTCTCCATTACAAGATCCAGCACTCTACAGATGGACAGCACGGCGATGCGCGCGGTCGCTCCCACGTGCGCGCACGCACCGACGCGCCCACGTGCCCACGCGCACCGCACGCGCCAGGTACACCTAATGCGCGACGCGTGCGCAAGATAACGTGAAGTCGGAAGAATGGGGTAAGAACAGGTATGATAACAAAGTGTAAGTTAGTAGGAACTTGGTGAATGAGTAGGTAGTAAAGCTTCCATATACTTATTGTTACTAATGTGTGAAAAAATATTTACAAGACTATCTTAAACTGTAGCTAGTGAGAAAGTAATTTTTATAAGAAGTAAGGTAGGTTTTAGTAAATAGGTTTAAGGTTTTTCTTTATGAGTGATATTAAATTGGAGTTTTTATGAAAGAGTCTACCTAGGACACACTTTTACTTCAGGGCAAAGCTCAGTGCTAGAAAAACAGTTTTTAATCCGTTATGAATTCCGTTGATGTCTAAGACGTTACAACACTGCGCGTAGTCGACGTAGCTCGTAGCACACTCGTAGCAGCCTAAAAAATAAAAACATGAATATAAATTATAATCTTTTGTTTGTCGTAAAATTGCAAAAAAATAAGGGGACAGGTAGGTACCTACCTACACATAGAGAGACACCAATAACGTGCGAGAGGGATACTTCCTGAAAATCTTCATTCACACTACAGCTAAACCACGTTTTCCTACGGTGTAGTTCAACTAACCCTTTCATCATCCTCCGAGCCTTTTCCCAAGCTATGTTGGGGTCTTCATTCAGTCGAACCGGATTCAGCTGAGTACCAGTGCTTTACAAGAAGCGACTGCCTATCTGACCTCCTCAACCCAGTAACCCGGGCAACCCGATACCCCTTGGTTAGACTGGTGTCAGACTTACTGGCTTCTGACTACCCGTAACGACTGCCAAGGATGTTCAATGACAGCCGGGACCTACAGTTTAACGTGCCATCCGAAACACAGCCAATGGTGTCTAAGATATACTTAGAAAGTACATACAAACTAACTAACAACTAACCCTTTCGTCACACAAAAATAGGAACTCTTCTAAATAAAATCTAATGAATGTTTACGATGCTCGGTTGGTACCAGTAATCGTAGTGTCAGCCGTGCACTTTATCACCGGAGCTAATCGCGTCAATTCGCAACCCCTGACGGGAGCCATCTTATTGATGACGTGTCAGAAATCAATGGGGTTTGGAAGGATTACCATGGGTTGTTTAATGGTTTAAAACTAACAACAATGAAACTAAAAGACTAGCTGTATTAAAATCTTAAATTTCTTTGAAAAAAATGGAATGAGGAAGCTTTTGTAAGTATCGAAAGTCTGACTATAAATTGCAGTGTGATACTATAAATATGTTTCGGACATGCGACACAAAGCTTCGTTATCAAACCTACATAATAAGTAACGTTCGTTAAAATCACATTAAATTCCACTATTATGTATATTGTAAACAAATAATCGGCTAAATACATCAATCGTTTGCAACAATAGGGCGCGTGTCCACTGTCGGACATACCATTGATAGTACCGGCTAAATGGCCGCCTATGGGATTACAATACTATAAGCTTGTTTCCGCATCCAACTGACCACAGGGGAGCCTGATTGATCATTGAATATGAAGAATATACCTTTAATTTCACTAATCCGGAAATACATTTTGTATAGGACTTCCCCACTTTCGCATTATTTTTGAATTGCACTTTTTACCGGAACGACAGAAGTGATATTTTACAGAGCGCTTTTGTTAAATCTGTCAATAAATATTCGAAGGTAATTTGCAGATGTGTTGAAAATGATACGTGAGCAATAACCGTACATCTCGGATGTACAAATATTGTTCTAATAACAATAAACATAAAGTATTGGCGGCCACACGAGCGGCGCGCGCGCAACCCTTTCCCACCGCTCTAATTTTACTAATGCGTTCTACTAACAGAGGGGCAGTAAGTATTAAGTATTAGGTTAAATAAACGCACACAAACTGTGTTTAACTTTTGAATTTACAAATTACTAGAGGATTGTATTACTATTCAGTTGTCATTAAAATTGAAGTAGCATTTGATAACTAAAATATCAGATATTATAAGGTAAATTCTACAAATCTTCTGACAGTCTCTGAATCAAAAAAAAATAGATTAATACATAACTAACTAATTTGGGATATGATCGTTAATAACTTTACTAAGTATATTACAATCTTCAAATAAATTATACATTTTAAGACACATAACTATGATTAATGTCTTACAAACGGCACGCGCTGAGAATATTTCGAAGACCATCCGAATGACAATGGTTATGAAATCCGTTCACATGCAGTCAGAGTTCACAATCGTCACTAATTGCGCATAATGAGTGCACCAACAAACGCAATATGTTTTTTTGCTATTATTTATGTGGATGAGCCCTGTGCCACCCTTCGCCACTCGCGGGTTGAAATAAAATTTAATGGTCCGCCGGCCACGTTTTGCTTTAAACGTTCAATGCTATGTGATGTGAAATATCGGATTTCCGGAGTTTAAAGGAATATCAGATTATCATTTGTAGTTTTGAAAAAAAAATTGATTCGTTGTCATCTGCACAAATGACCAAATCATGAAGGTAATTCCAAGTTAATTCAAAGCTGCATAAAAATATAATTTTGTGATTAAATACGTAATTTATTCGCAAGCTTACATAAAATCAGAGTTTGTAACTGAATCCGCAGAATCGCATACATAACTATTTTTGCTCTTTGGAGTCTTGGAATCAAAAGATTTCTTTGTTTTAACTAAAGAAATCTGAAGTTATGTAGTCCAAAACTATATTCTCAAACTGCTGACTCTGTATTTCAAATGTTGCACAACATGAATCATACACCACAAAATGATACAAATCCTAAAACTTTCCCACGGTTAGCCACAAATGAACATCAATTAATTAAGCTCACCAATCAAGGTTCCCACGTTATGATATCTAGAAATCACGCAACATCTTTATTCGTTTATTAGATTATTCCCCCATCGCCTCCCCATCGAAAACCCATTGTTTTTGGGGTTAGCGTGAAATGGGCCGACCGGTGAGACCATAATTACTTTCGTAATATTGCTACTCGTCAAAAAATTTAATTTCGAGGGGTGCCGACACTACTCTGTAATTTATTTATTAAGTTAGATAGACAGGGATGTAGCAAAGTGTGGCTTATTAGCTTAATTTTATTCAAAACATTGAGAAAAATGTATGCTCCGTCTTCTAAAATCTCAATGAGAAACTATTGAAGTGAACTCAACATTCAAGCCCTATAATAAATATCAATTTTATGGTATAATCGCACAATACGAACAAAGTCTGCGAAGCACTGCAATTAGTATAATACCACCATATATCAATCTCTCCTATAGAAACGTTTGCATTATTATGCGGAAATGTCGCGACGAGCCCATGTTTATGCAAAATAAAACGTTTTTGAAAATTCAAATGAATCAACAAATTGGTCGGGGTGAATACAATATAGCGAATATTCGAACATTTTTGTTAATGTTGGTGCAGTCATTGCTTAGCAAATATATATAATCAGGTACCCCAATAGAAACTGCAGACGATTCAGCGTCTACTTATGTACTAATAATAAACTGAAAAAAGGCATGTAACTTTCATGACATACATATTTGTGTTTTTTGTAGTGCATGCAATTACGTGCAATTATATTGACTCCAGGCCTTAACTCAAAATCATCTACTTATGGCTCAATTAAACCGCTGCTTGGCATCGATTTTGAATACTAATTAATATAATTTATCTAAAGAGAGACAACTATTTCTTCCCAAACGCATCACTAACATTATTTTTAACTAAATATAACCATATAATTTGTAAGCTCAGTTACACTAAACATTCAAATAAAGAAACAGTTGTCGTTAGTCGCGTGCTGCATGTTAAAAAGCAGGAGCTATCGGCAACGAGGTGGGGCGTCGCTGATTCCCGACCGGCGCGCGCGCAACCCGCATCCTACAGATAACGGGCGACAATAAATTAACTAACACACCTACTGCCTTTCACAACTATGAGTTTTCACCTTGTGTGTTTATCATTCACAATAAACGTCAGTAGCCAGGTTAATAAAACGATTAATTTAGTTGCGTTTACCTACGGCAAAATGAATGAGCTAGAAAATTATAGTGAATTAGCATGTTAATAAGTGCTCTTAAGAGCCCCATAAAAGTTTGCGTTATAGGTACTTCAAAATCTTTTTTTACTTTTTCATGAAAAACACAAATAAGCTATGAACTATTTATGATTAAGTGTTTGACTTGATGTCTTCCTTTTAAGTTCTTTCACTTCGTGTTTTATCATAAGTTACCTAGCTTTGGGATCGTAGTGACAAAAGATAACTACCTCACAACATCACAAAACGTTTTTGAATTATCAGAACCATGATACTCCTAATATTAATCCAATTGACATTCAATGCACAATGGTCACACAAACACCCGGCCAAGCTGAATCCTGCAAAGTCAAAAGTATTGCGCATTTCCACTGAACATTAGTCACAGTGCGAACAATCTCTCAGGTCAATCATTCGCTCGTGTGACAGCGAGTCGCGGGGGCGTGCTATTTGTACAAACTTCCAAATAGTTATTTGATTAACTCTCTTTCATGTATTCTCTTGTATTCATCTCTGTATTCGTTTGTATTCGCGATTGTCTGCGGATTTTGTTTAATTTGATCCTTTGTTTGAACACCGTTTGGGTGGAAAGGCTTATGGGATGGGGCGTGTGGCACAATGCAGATATGGAGATCCGTTATCAATGGCCGCAAAGGGTTATCTGACGTCACCAACAGATCGCTACGTGTAGTTGATTTGGTGAGGTTTATCTGAGTGGACTGTATTGGTGAACAATAGGAACTATTCCTGTAGTTAGACATGACTGAGAAAGCGAGTATCGTGTATGATTCCTAAGTACCTAAGAGATTGGCTAATAAGTACGTTAGACTTTAAACACAACTAAAAATTCTTTAATGCAACTTTTATGCTTTGTTTAGGTTTCCGTGTGAGGGATTGTTCACACCAAACGTATTGTCCGCCGCTGACTGTGAGTATACTCACTGTCGGCCCCAGTGTGAACGTCGACTCAATCTGCAGAACGCGTACTCACCAAGCCGACAATAGGCTATAGCGTACGATGCGCTACATGTGTGAACAAAAGAATAGGCTCTTGTAGGTTCACACTAGATGCGTACGCTGAGCGGCTGACTATTCTACACATAAAAGGGCTCAGTATTTGAAGTTGCTCGTAGTATTTTATAAACGATAAAACTAGCGTAATTTATTTTTTTCAAATCAGACGTTTTACTGATATTTCAATTAAATGATGCGCATTCAGATAGTTGCCATTTGCGAAGCTCTAGAGGAAGACGAAAATAATAATAAGAAGAGATTGTGGGTACATCCCTTTAATTTGAAGAGATGTTTTCTTGGTCAATTTCATACTTTATATTTCGAATATAGACTTTATCCAAATAAGTTCAAGAAATATTTTCGTATGCCAGTAAAACATTAGATGAGTTACTATCTTTAATACGTTTAAGTTTATATAAAGGGGACACTAATTATCGACGTGCTGTACCGAGGCGCGGCGGTGTGTACGCGACGGAGCGGCGCTATTCGGCAACTGCGTCCGCGTAGCCAATCCGCGTCCGCCGTGCATAGTCGCGTAGTAAAATAATCGGCCACTGAGAGTCAGCTACAACAGACGACGTAACAGCGTATAGTCGGTTCGGTGTGAACGACAATTTCAATATATATGGAAAAGCAATAAACTGCGTAACGCGCGCTCACAGTCAGCGGCCGACAATACGTTTGGTCTGAACGATGCCTTAATGACAATGAACGAGAGCGTAACTTGGATTGTTTTTTAGAGAAATGTAACAAAAAATCCTCTTCTACTAAAAACTTGAAAATCGAATGAAAACGCGTGTGAAAATGTATCGCTGCAGCACATGTTACGTCGCTTTGATCGCTGCTGTTGACAGTCTGTGCGGCGCTAATTCCGTGTTTGTTCCCCCCTCCCCCGAAGCCCCCAAAGCCCCCGGAGCCTTCGACAAACAACTGCACATGTACTCGCGTAGCCGCACTTTTGTTGCGAAATACTGTACAGATACATGGAGGTAGATACTGTACTGGGTTCTTTTTTTGGTATCGATGAAACTAGTGGAAATAGTTCGCGGTTGCGGCACTGAGGGATTTATTTTAATCTGCAATGTTTGCGATTGTGATCATCTTCTCAAAAGACCTCTTTCTATGTATGATTCTATGTAATTATTTTGAGAATCAAAATCAAAAAGCTCCTATATACCTATGCGGCCGAAACAGGACAAAATAAACAGCATAAGGTAAACGTACCAATAGTCGTCGGATTTCGGAAATCACTGACTTTGAAGCGCTACTGTGCGTTAAATATTCAATAGAAAATGAAAATTTTTGCATGACGTGATAGAGTATTTATTCATTATTCTAATTAACTAATGTTTTTTTAATCATTTTGATGGGTTTATATACTTATTAAGGCAAAAGTAAAAAAAGGGCGATTTGTACCAATAGTCGTCTGATTTGTACGGATACTCGTCAAATTATCCCAGTACTCGTCAACTTTTAATGCTAATGTAAACTCTCTGTTCTTGAACATAAGGTTCAAGTTATGTACATTTTTTTTGTGCTTGAATTTGTTAAGCATACTTGTGCTTTTGTAACATCAGGTAGGTAGATAGATAAAAAACCAAATTCCTGTTTAAAATAGCAGGTCATAATCTGTTAGAAGAGCAGGTATTCAATAAAACAGATACATGGTTGCATTTTAATTTATATTCCTACCTATCAAACGCTTGGAATCACAAAACCAGTCTATGTATAAAATATCTATATAGTTATCGGCACGAATTTTGAGCTCTGACCTACATCTGCGCAGAAGTGATTTATTAGCAAGGAACCAATCCCGAGTGACCGCTATGACGCGATGCACTGCGGGCCAATCACCGCTTTAGCCCGTCCCCGCGCCTCATTTCATACCACAAAAGGGACCCAATAAATACTTTTTCTTTAAATTCTGCGCAGGAGTAGGTCAGAGCTCAAGATTCGTGCCGATAACTATACTAATATTATAAAGCTGAAGAGTTTGTTTGTTTGAACGCGCTAATCTCAGGAACTACTGGTCCGATTTGAATATTTCTTTCAGTGTTAGATAGCCCATGTATCGAGGAAGGCTATATATTATCCCGGTACGGGAAGTAGTTCCCACGGGATGCGTGTGAAACCGCTGGCAGAAGCTAGTATGTTTTTTAATCATAATAACGATGCAGTCATGTGCATATGTAGCACGAGTAAAATAATTACTTTTAAAATATTTAAATTGTAAAATAAAATAATTAGTATTCACAAAAAATAAAAGCCACATTCATTTATTTAGCTTGTCGCGAAATAATTACTAACATTCATAGATATGTAGGAAAGGTTGTCATTCATCAAAACTTCTGAACTGCTTAGCGCATGCTAAGTACCATTTGCAAAAATCTCTATAGACAGTTTAAACTGTCTACTGTCTTAAAGGTATCAATCAAAAAATAAAATATGATTAGGTACAACTAGGGCTTTCAATACCGGTATTACGGGATCCCGTAATACCGTGATCACGGATATATTTTGGTCTTTTTTCAATACCGGTATTGACGAGCCAATACCGTGATTACGGTATTACAATCTTTTTTATAATTTTAATTATTTTGGTTTGAGAAAGTTGTATTAAATAAGATAGATAACTACGTACTCGTAAGATGTACTCGTAATATTATTCTCACACTTCACACTTGTGTATTAAGCGCCAACTTTTATCTCCAGCATACCTCCACCTTTCTTAAACAACTGGTTTCTTAATCGATCGAGCGAGCCAAACGACGTTATTGTTTTGTTAGTCAGTAGTAAAGAGACATCTCATCACTAGGATGTATCGCCAATCTACTTGGCAACACTGCAGGGACTCCAGAACAGAGTAGATTTCAACCGAGTCAAAGGCCTTCTCATAGTCCACAAATGCTAGACACAGTTGAAGTTGAAGAACAGGACGACAACAGTCCTACTCCACGTCTCTGGAGTTCTCCCTTCAAACAGGACATCGTTAAAAAGCTTCTGGAGCTCCCCCAGTATGGGCTTACCTCCTGCTTTTAGTAGCTCTGTTGTTATGCCATCCTCGCCAGGTGCTTTTCCATTTTTGAGCTGTCTCAGAGCGATCTCGATTTCGCTGACTTCTGGCAGGCGGTGAAATGGCGTGTTAATGTGGCTCTAGAATCCTCATTTCCGGGATCAGGTCGAGACGCATGCGATGCGTATAACCGGCCATAGAAGTTTTCCACTTCCGAAAGGACTGCCGGCACCGAAGAAATGACTTCTCCATATGTTGTGGTCAGTTTCGTCAAGTGGCTTCTTCCAAGAGATTTTACGAACACCTTTGACCCCCGATTCAGCTCAATTGCTCTTTCAATGTCTAGAGTATTGGAGCACCGGAGGTCGCGTCGTACGTGCTTGTTGATCTCTTGGTTTAGAGCCCGCTTAGCTGACGAAGTGACAGGTGGGTTTTCACGTCGTTTCTTCATAAGCCCTAATGTCTCTTCCGAAAGCTTTGATTTCTTGCCCTTACGCTGCATGTTACAGAATCTCGAACCTTCCTCCCTGAGGATCCGAACCACATATTCATGGTTCTGGTTAACGTCTGCTGTGGTTTCCACGGCGGCAAATCGGTTCTCCAAATTTGACTGGAACGTTTCAGATCCTGAAATGGTTTGGAGCAGTGTTGGTCGGAGCTTGGCCTTCATCAGACGGAAACGTTCGGCCTTGAAGTTACCGACTTGTCAGAGAGCCTCGGACAAGTCGGTAATCGCTACCGGTATTAAACCTATTGATCACGGAGACGTTTCTATGTGCTTCTTGTTCGTCATGATGTAGTCAATCTCATTTTTAGTCATAGTGTCGGATTCATAGCGTGATTGGACGCTTTTTGAAACTAAAGGATTGTGTTTTAAAAGTTTTAATCGATCTAAAATTAAACTCCGATTTCGAATTAGACGAATTCGATTTGACAATATTAAAAAATATTTACAACAGCCTTTCTGTAGTAAAAGTAACTGTATTAGAAATTTGTAAACGGGATGCCAATTTACTAAAAGCGGATATTGCGCTAAAATGTATGTTGACGAAGTTAGATGGTCAAGCTACTATCTTATACTTAAGCCTAAATCTTGCAAAAGCACTTCGAAGACGCATAAAGGAGCGACGACTTTTAATATCTGGAGTATTGCAATATTTGCATGACCGACAATACCGTGATCACGTGATCACGGTATTAAAATTTTTAATACCGGTATTGATACCGGAATTGAAAAAATCCGGTATTTGAAAGCCCTAGGTACAACTAACCGTTCAAACTCAATAATAATAATATCTAATAAGCCCCACAGGGCATCTGAGGTGGATGACGGGGAGTAGCGACCCCGCGGGGCTATATATCCGAGTGCTCCGGGGAGAGTATACTGTCCCCCATCTCCGGCCTGCTGGAGTGAAGGTCTCCCGCCTCTTGGCTTGCCTTCATTGGCCGACCAGAGTGGAGTCGCTAGAGCAGGGTTAGCAGCCCTGCTCGGAGGGTAGGTGCCTCGTGGTAAGTGGCGAGTAGGCCGGTGATGCTGGACCCACAGGGAGCGCGTGATCTGCGTTTGAAATCCGCCGAGGTATCCTCACCCTTCAGCCGCTCATGTACCTTTTGCCCTCTTGTTGCGATTTAGCAACTGATTCCCGGGGTCCCTGTAAGTGAGGTGGCGAGTCTCCACCTGCCATTTTAACATGTATTTTATACATTGTCATCGGCAGGTGCCATAGTTCCTCATCATCATCATCCTCCGAGCCTTTTTTCCCAACTATGTTGGGGTCAGCTTCCAGTCTAACCGGATTCAGCCGAGTACCAGTACTTTACAAGAAGCGACTGCCTATCTGACCTCCTCAACCCAGTTACCCAGGCAACCCAATACCCCTTGGTTAGACTGGTGTGAGACTTACTGAATTTTGACTACCCGTAACGACTGCCAAGGATGTTCAAGGATAGCCGGGACCTACAGTTTAACATGCCATCCGAAACACAGTCATTGGTGTCATTGCAGGATATACTTAGAAAGTACATACAAACTTAGAAAAGTTGCGTTGGTACTTGCCTGACCTGGAATCGAACCCGCGCCCTCATACTTGAGAGGTTGATTCTTGGCCCACCAGGCCACCACGACTTTTTTCCAGGTGCCATAGTTCCTATAGTTTCCTATATCCAACCAACATCCCTCGCAACGCAATAGCCCAAGTAGTTTTCCTCCATAGTTAGCAATACTTTAGCACAGAACCGGAGATTGTCCTTGGGTTCATTTCTTTAGTATATACAGGGATAATCGTCGGTTTTGTGTCACCATTTCATTAAAGTTGTCTTAAAAGGGCGTTTAAAATTTTTTTGCTGCATCTGATGTTGTGTGTGGGCCCCGTGATTTACAGCTTTTATGACTTTTAAAATGCCCTCTTGCTTGTAGTTTCTTTCAGTCATGATCTGCTATTAAAATTACGATCATGCAATCACTAAATACAGTCAATTTCAAATAAAAAATCTTACTTAAGATTACTCTTTACCCATCAATATCGAATACGACAAGCAAAGAAGTGACAGCGATGGAAGCTATGTCATCTTAGTTTTAAAACTGATTTTAATATTTTTGCGTCAAAACTAGTTGAATGTCAATTTTTATACAGGCGCTATTAAGGCACGTTAGGAAGACGCGGTACAATACGCATAACGAAATGCAGTTATTTCGAACAAAAAGCATAGTGTAAGAACAGTCAATTTTTGTTTGCCACAAATTGTAATCCAAGTGTAAAGGCTAGTGCTAGACCTACTTGTACCCAAAGCGGTAGATCTTAATCAAATGGCGGAGGCCTGGTCAACGGCCATTTCGTCTATTGCAGACGATTTATGTGGTGGTGTCTGTGATACAACGCCTTTCGTGACTGAACAGACCGATACGAGAGCGACATCTCTTACCACAGCGGCGGAGGCCTACAGCGGCCAATATATACCTGAAAAAACACTCGTAGAAAGTGCATACTTATAGAAAACAGGGGATTTAACCATTAAGAAACATATTAATTGAATCGAATAACATGACTGTGTACGTGCATCTAGAACCAGCAGAGTAAAATTTACCCCTAAGAAAAAGCTTAAAAGAAACGCAGTTTTATGAACAAATGTAATCTTAACCTTAAATATGTTTGTTCTAGACAGTTATCAATTTTGTAAAAGTCCCGATATTAGCTATTTATTCGCATTTTGTACTGTAAAACACAAAATATCCTCATTATGACGAGTTTAGGTGCAACTTTTGAGAATGTCCCAGTAGTCGTCATAATAATTGTAAAATTGACGGGTTTTGGGTCAAATGGGAGTTTTGAAGTACCAATAGATGTCACATTAAAAAAATATATCTTCTATGTTAAAAGTATTCCAAATTGCATATTACATCGCTAGCAAATAAACTTAACTATCTAATTGAACAAAGAAACATACCACAGACCCCACTGGAGTTATGTAAATCAAAACACAAAACCACGTGCTGAGTTTCACTTTTGACAGCTGAACTTCACGAAAAAACGATTTTGCTAGGGCACACACGTTTGAAATAACATATCTTAGAAGCCGTGACTGTTAAAACCCCGTATTGTTATTTCAATTGTGCAATATATTATCAAGAATATGTTGATATATAAACCGGCCCATTTTAAGTTCAGTAGAGAATAATAATAAAAGTTTTAAGATTAATTGACGACTATTGGGGCATGACGACTTCACCCGCGTTTACCTTAGTTTATTTCAACTCGAGTCTTGCTCTTACTTTTATTTGTCACAAAACCTGAAATAGTTAAGTAAATGCTTTATAAATAATTTCGATCTGATAATGTAATTGAAGCATTAGAGATATTAATTTCGGAAAGCCTAATTTTATTTCGGTGAACGGCCACCAAAAGATGGAAATTAGACCAAAATATACATATCTACGTCAAAAATACTATGACGACCTAATAATACCTACAATGAGTGACTAGTCATCCATACACAGAGGTATCTAGGATAGGACTGGCTTCAACTTGGCAAAGATAAGCATCCCCCACAAAGTGAAGTCGCGAAGTAGCTCAGTACAAGTTGTGTGACGTCGCCGCAAGTCAGAAGCCACGACCCGAGCCAGTTGCTAGTTCGTTAATTGTTCACTGCACGGGATTTTTGAAAGCACAAAGCTTAGAATGTTCACAAGGATATAAACTGAGCTTATTTTAGTACAAAAACTTACATGCTCCAACACAGAAACTTCATCCCAAAAACAAAGTAAATCAAAGCCTAAATTTTTCACACGTTTAGATACCAAATTGAAGAGAGATTAGACGACTCCCATATTGACAAGTTTCTCATGCTACAGCCAAATTAACTCATGTATTTGGGGTCTTTCAAGAACCTTCTTGTAGTGCTAGGCAGGAACTGTATGTAATTTTGCGAATTGACCATTTCCTTAGGGACGGGACGCAAATTGTTCGCGAACTCGATTCATGGGCGACAATTGGTGACCAGGCGACAACTAGAGGGGACTGCCTCTCCACCAATCATTATACAATACTCGTGGTCTTAATTTCAAAGTGGTTTTAAAGCAGAACGAGATAGGTACTGTCTGGTAATACCTTAAGATTTTGTCATCATCAGTCACCGCAGTGTCAACAAAAAATAGAAAGCAAAATACCGACCTAAAGAGATTACTACAAATCTGGAAAGCAGAAACTTCCAAAACACAAATGTTTTGGGTTTCCATTTAATCTGCTTAGCATACGAAAAAGCTTTAACCCTTTACAAGATCCCGGCCAGCAACAGTATAAAAAGTTAAACCAGTCTCAACGTGTTCTAGTTTCCAACCCTAAGATACAAAATCGCCCTGAAGTTTTACCGGTCTAAATCCTAAAATAGATTCCGAAACTCCGAAACGATAACAATCTCCAAATCCTGGATTAAACGGACCTCTGTTTAACTAAACACAGATTAAAATGAAGACAATTGATCAGATTAAGCCAAATTGTTAGTACGGTGCCACCGTTACACTTAATACCGTAAATAACAATAGGACGGAGACTGTAAAGTTTGGTGAAATTAGATTAGGGCATTAGAAAAAATTGCTAGCTTTCAAAACAGGCCGCATCGTCACCACGGGGCCTTTTTTGATGATTCTGATCCCATTTTACAGACAATACGAATTTTACTTACGACTTCAGAAAATGTACTTTCGACTTACATAAGTGCATTTCAGGGAGTGCTAGGGAAGTAAGTGCCTAGGTGCAATAAACAATTATACGTAGGTAATTATTTATTTTTTATCAAACTTTTCGGATTTATTTAAACAGAAGGTTACATTACCACGCACGGTAAACAATTCCTACCTATCATTTCCACCTCATTGGTTCCTTAGTACCCAAGTCCCACCACACTTCATCTTCAGCGGGGAAAACCAAGACGCCATAAGACTAATATGTACGAATATTAATATGAATTTCTTTGGTTTTCTAACAAGCATCTAAATAAGCTTTAATCTCTTTAATCTTCAAGTTCGCTACAAAAATAAACTAAGTTCTAAAAGGATTTAGTATGAAGATTAAATTAATCCAAGCTCCCGAAGTCGGATTAACAAAGGATTAAGATATCACTTTGTCGCTGGACTGCGTTCGTTAATTCGTCGGTGTTCAGGTAAACAAAAGATTTAAATAATACAATTATTTATATAGAAAGAAAGCTTTCGCAAATAGTTTCGCTACACAAATTCCTTAATTCCTACAAAACTCGGCCGCTATTTTTTTACGCAGACTTTTTATAGAGTTCCAAATAAGTAAGTCTTGGCGTAAAACTTTAGGATAAAATTCACAAAAGATACAGTGCTAGACTATTTAAAAAAGGCATGATATTAATTTACGTAAGTTAACATTGAAAGAAAAAATACAGCTAGGTACATATTACTCCCCACATACTTATTATTTGCAACACAACAGTTAGAAAGTTTCCCATCGAATGCGCGAGCGCAACGTGCGCCCGCATTGCGTACCCTGCCTTATTTTATTGTAGGTACGCTCCACAGTTCACATCTTGAGCTCAGTACCTTATATATCATGTTATTTCATTGAATAAGTAGTTACAGCTGCACTTTTGATATATAAAATAGAAAATGCAGAACCTATATAATTTTCTCCTGTAGTAGGCAATTCTTGCAAAAAAATTGATAGATACTGACAGATAGGTATAGGTAATCGAAGCGAATCGAAGGATACAAAGTTAGGTAGACTCAGGAGTCGCACTAGTAAAAAGTAGGTAGCTATAGGTATGTAACGTTACATTTAAGTACCTAACTAAAAAAAGATGCCTATCCTTGGCGAAAAATATTTTGAGTATAGGTATTTAGATAACTACCTAATCGTTTATTTTTTAGTCTTTTTTCTTATTCAGATACAAAGTTATTTATTGATTTTTCCATATTTACGTTTAGTTATACGTACCTATAGGTAGGTATGTAGTTAGAAACACACAAAATATGCCTAAATTAATTGACTTAGCTCTACCCTCTACCGTAGCTGAAGGGACTCTGCATACGTAGATATTTTTTACTACAAATGAATTTCACGTTGAATACTATAGCTCTCCTTTCAAATAATTAACCAAACCCAAAGAAATACTTCAAAAAATTATATATAAAGACATGTGTACGAAACGTGAAACATTTGTAAGGAAAATTACATCTGAAACTGAAAAATAACTTCAACAACCTAAAACACCCAGGAAAGACCTACATTAGTCATAAGCTAAATATTTTGTGAAACATTACACAATCCGCTACTAATACCTACTGCACATTTTCCTATTTTCCTATAATAGAAAACCCTGCTAAGTATTATAAACGTAACAGATAGGTACTTACAAAGTAAGCTTAGCAACCACATCGCATAGTACTTAACATTCGCAAAGTACGTTCCTAACATTACAACTGATAACGATATTCTAAAAATGGCAGCGAACTGAAAATTCCCATTTTTACCTGAAAAATAAAAACGTATCATTTTGGGAAACTGTCATTGGTGTTCAGCTGTGTGTTGTGATTGGTCGGGAGGCGGTGTCGTGGGTCTGGGGCCTGGTGATTGGTTGGCGGTCGTCCCCACCTCGCGGGATGGTGGGGCACATCATCCCTATGTTTATTTTTGTTGTTGAAGTTAGTGGGCTATAAGCTTTCGACGTGTGTAGATGTGTAGCACAAACAATATCATATTTCGCGACAAACGTTGACGAGTGCAGTGGTTTGATTGACAGTGATAGTTATACGACAGTGGACAAAATAACTGCATTGTGATTGTGAAGCATTTGCATCTTTTCGGAGATGGTTATCCTGTGAGTATTTATTTTCCTTATTAGTAATTTTTGAGGTCAATTTTTTTACCATAATGTAGACTGAAGTATCTCCTTTGTAACTTACCTAAGTACAGATACCTACTTGCTTAGCTAGTAGTAGTGGCTACGTTTACAGGCAATTTCAAAGATTCCCAAAAATAGAGACCAGATTTCCCCGACTTTTCATTATTCATTATTTTATTTATTTTAAGAAAAAGCAAGTCAGTAAATATACCTATTGAAAAAACCTCACGCTGCGCCAAATTCTAACGTAGATACGAAATTTTCTGCAAAATGAACGTTTTGAAAATATTTACCACCCAAAACAAAAATGTGAAAGACTGCCAAGTTCGATAATATGGGAATGCTTCACCTATAAAAGAAGTGAGATCGAACTTGGCGGACACACTGCCGTGTGTCTAGATTTACTTACTTGTTTTCTATTTACTTTATTTTGACTTTAAATTGGTGAAATAACACCTGTATTATGGATACCATCGTTATATTTATCAATGGGTACAAGGTTTAAATTGAATACTTAAGTAATCTGAAAAAAAACTAGCATTTCCTTACGTGCATCTTTAGAGTTTAATTTTTAAATTTTATTATGACCTACTTAGGTATATTTTTTTCTTTTTGATCAACTGCTGGCGTAGGTACTTAGATACCTTTTTTCTATATCTATTACTTATTTCGTAAAGGCAACAGCCAAAAATAAATAACCAATCCTCCGACCATTTTCTACTTACACGTCATTAAAACTACCTGGATTAAAATCCAGGTCCAACTATTTCTAATAACTAATATTTATTTTTCTAACACTAAGTTATGAAGCAAGTAAGCACTAAGATAGGAACTAAGCCCGGATCTAACAATTTTTTTGAAATCTATGGGGCATGCAAAATCTTACAGCACAAAACACATTTTTTCCTATAAGTAGTTAACTTCAGATTTTTATATCCTCTTGCATAACCAACAGCATAATTAAATTAATACCAGAACATATTACCTATTTACCATAATTAATTGATAACTACCTAATAAAAATGATAAATAAACTTTAAAACCGGACCGTAGGTACCATCATCGTAAAAACTTGCCTTAGGTACTAGGATATTATAATAATTATAATTACTTAATCGAACATTAATAGAATTATAACTACGCTTTAAAAATAAATATAAACATAATGGTACCTAAATAGTCATTATGAAGTTGTTACTTATGAATACCTATGTAAATAAAAACTTGTGTAGGTAATAGACTTTTGGCCCGGCGCCGCTCCGTACGTGCTCCGCTACGTATAAAATCCACCACTTTGTTACAAAAATGTGATAAATTAAGAACCGCTCGACGATTTTGTGCAAACTTCACATAAACCATCTACTTAATAGTCCGCGTCCCTTGGTAACTACTTTTCGTACCAGGATAAAATATAGCCTATGTTACTCGCAGATAATGTAGCATTCTAATGGTGAAAGAATTGTTTAATGGGTCCGGTAGTTTTTGAGTAAATCTATTAAACAAACAAACAAATAAAAAAAGTTTTCCTCATTATAATAGTATAGATATAGATAGACAGTTAACCATAAATACAGATATTGAAGCACGTAATATACGAGAAGACAAACCGGTCAGGGTTGGGGAAGGTGCAGGAGGGTCTCAATTGAATTTAATTGGAACTTATTGAAACCGTGACGTCGACCGCTTTGTTGCCGCATTAGGCCGCTAGCTTGTTTTGAATAGGCAAAAATACTGCGCTTTGTTAGTAAGTCAAATTTAAAGAACTGTTAAAGAGCATAGTTAGATGAAAACTTAGGAGAATTATATATTGCAATGGATAAGCAAGAATGAGTATGAGGGTGTGGGTTCAAATCCAGATCAGGCAAGTAGGTACCAATGCAACTTTCCTAAGTTTGTGTGTACTTTCTAAGTATATCTTAGACACCAATGGCTGATAAAAAGGTGAAGGAAAACATCTCGAGGAAACCTGGACTATAAAGTCTGAAATCACCAACCCGCATTGAGCAAGCGTGGTGATTAAAGCTCAATCCTTCTTCGTGTGAGAGGAGGCCTGTGCCCAGCAGTGGGATGATAAAAAGGATGTAACAGAGCTAACAGAAAGCAAGAATAGCTAAGCTTTTTGTGAAAATGGCCATTTAAGACACATAAGTAAAATTTTAAACACCATTAGTGGAGTCGTATTCAATAAATTGTTAAATAATTCTACTTACACTGTTGACAGTAAGTAAGTATGTAGGTACCTAAATAAATAAAAAACATGAATGCCCTTAATGGTTTAAAAAGCTTAGGTAACTAGGTACCTACCTACCGATTTAAATTATTGCATTCAAAAACTGCGTCGTGATTTCTCAAACGTTGATCTTCCCATTTTGTAGATACACAATCCAAAAACATGTTCAAAGACTCATCGTCTATTTACTTACTCCCTCGTAAGTGGATATCTACACAAAGTTATTTGCCCAATTAAGGCGCGCCGCCCCTTCAGACGGTGTAATTCTGAAGCAATTGGCTCAACGAGGACTTGCGAGGGGGAACCGAGCTTTCTCCGCGATTTGGATGTTTGCTTTTATAGAGACACAACTTCAACAAAAGATTACTTACTAATACTTTAGTTTGGTATGTGTGTGGATTTATTAACTACGTGTTAGATATGAGTGTAGATTCACCTAGATGTTTTTACACATAGGTATAAGTAGATATTTCGGTAGGTACTTATTATTATCTAACATTGCCTATTTGTTAAAAAAGGGCAAATCTTAAGTTATTTTGTTTAAGATTTTTTTGCAATTGAATTAGAAATTGCACTGTATAGGAACTAAATCAAGGGATTTAGATCTTGTGACTAGGTAGCATACCTAATTTTATATTGTTAATACCTTATATAAAACAATAAACCATTACAACTATTTTATAATTTCCTCTTCCTGCAGCACCAGCAGTCGCACGGACATGTCGGAGGGCCAAACACCGGACTGGGACATAAACGACGCGGTTGTTCCGCGCGTGGCCGCGTTCGACGCGTTCGGCGAGTGGTGCGACGGCCACGTGCGCCGCGTCTACCCGCCCGCCTGCGAGGAGGCGCGGAGACACGCCTCGGGCTGGGCCATGCGGAACACCAACAACCACAACGTCCATATACTCAAGAAGAGCTGCCTAGGAGTTCTGGTCTGCTCCCAAAGATGCCGCCTACCTGATGGCTCGAGAGTGCATCTTAGACCTGCCATTTGTGATAAGGCCAGGAAAAAGCAACAAGGTAATTGACTTGGGACTATCTTGCATTGGAATAACGATTCATAGATCCACTTAATATTGAAATAATTTATATCTAAACCTGTCTTCTCTCTTTCCAATGAATACGAAACACCAATCAGCAATCCGGTCTGTCACAACTCACGTTTTTCATTTGTTCAACAGGCAAACCATGTCCAAACAGACTGTGCAATGGTGGGCGTTTAGAAGTCTTACCGTGTCGAGGACACTGCGGCTACCCCGTCACACACTTCTGGCGTCACACAGAACACGCCATCTTCTTCCAAGCTAAAGGTGCGCACGATCACCCGCGACCCGAGGCTAAAGGAGCCAGTGAAGTGCGCCGGTCACTCGGCGCTGGCCGGAGAGTGAGGGGTCTAGCGCTACTGCTGGCCAGAGAAGCAGCCATAGCTGACAAGATACTAACCGTGAAGCCTGATAAACAAATGGCGCAGAAAGTCTGCAACCCACATCCACAACCCCCGCCGCTCATACCGGATAACCAAAGAGGTGAGTTTCTTTTATGATCAATTTCTAAAATCGCTAAGCAGCATCTAAGTCTTAGCAAATGAAGAGCCAAATATATGAGATTGTAGAATCAAACTAACACATATCCTTTTTTCTTTCTGCAACAGTTCAACTAACATGCACCTGTGGGCCATTCGAGTGCTCATGTCGGTGGCGCCCCGAGCAGACGCCGGAGAGCTACGCGACGACGGCGTGGACCCCACAAGAGGCGCAGTACCAGGCCTACGCCCCGCCCGCACCCCCGGGGCCTCCGCTGCAGCCGCAACAACACTACGACCCCACCGCGCTGCCTGCTGACGACATCTTCCACCCTGAGGAAATCTTCCAACTCGACCAACCCATCAGATTGGACTTCCCCTTAGAAGAACACACCTTAGAATCACCGCCAACGTTCGCAGACCTCAACAGCGAAAACTCCAGGCCTGAGGAAGCGTACTGGTTGGACTGGCAAAGAGCTGCCGGCGGCTCGGAGTCTAGCGAAACCCCCTCCCCGGAACTGTTCGGCGGATACCAGCAGACTGAGGCGTACTGCGATCAACAGGCGTACATTCCTCAAGCTTATTACCCCGAAGAGGCACAATACTACACCACTGAGAGAACATCACCCGGCATGGACATGCAGGACCAGAGGTATTATAGATACGGACCAGATTGCACGCAGACTAACTTAGACATGCAGGGATGGAACTACTCAGACTGCGCCTTCACGCCAAACGACATGTCGGAGTGCAAGCAGTACTTCGACGCTCAACACCAACAAGCCGTCAACGCCTTCAGTGGCCTCTTATAATAATGTTCCTGTACATAGTATTGTAAATTGTTAATATTTTAACTGTAAGTTAGCATAAGTTGTTAATTTTGTCTTTAAGATACAAATAGATTTATTATAAGTATTATGTTCCTACAATGGTTTTAAGGAAACTTATCTCCTTCATTTGAAATGTGAGAAAATAAAAGACAGTTTGTATAAAATGGTCTATTTATTGTATATAAAAATTACATTAAAATTGTCAATTTTACATTTTTAATTTCTAACAATAAAATTGGTCACTACAAAATAGTCCATTAAGCGATCGCACGATTTTAGTATGCATTTGCAGAACATTCCAAAAACCTTCATAATGACACGTTACACGACACCATAATTTTGACGACACAGTCCGCAACCCAAACCTAATTCATTGCAAATGAGTTTATTCGTGTCCAGCACAAACATAACTACGCGACAATACCCACTGATCCATCACAACGAACACAAGCAGTCCTCAATTTCATAAACCGATTACCGTCCTTCCATCACGAATTTTGGCTGATACCGAAATATCATAACTTATTTAAATTCGACACAATTATGGGTACCTATAACGATATCTCAAACAATTATTTACAAACGATTGCGTTAATATTGCAGCGCCTTGCAATAGCCGGGTCGGTATTGCACATGATTGACTGAAGCGGGACCCACACCCGCGTATTGCAAGGCTCGGGAACTAGTCGACCACAACAATCTCCTGCAGTCTCAACAACTTATTACAGTAAATATTGAGAATCTATGTAACGGAAAATTATTTCATTGATATGAATGTTTACACTAAATACTATATTTGAAAAGAAAACCGTAACGTGGTCATAAATATTTCTTTAAATTCTGAATATTGCTAATGGAGCCGATTTATGTTCGAGCGGTTTTACCGGCACAAGTGAACGTACAGCTAATTTTTAGAATTAATTTTACACTTAATAATAGGCCCCTAACTCATTAATTACAGAGCTTCGTGCAGTTGTGCCGGTAACCGCTCGCAGGGAGAGGAGAGCACAGCACGCACTATCACAGCAACCGGCTATCCGCCGCGCGGCGTCCCCGCCCCACCCGGGCACTACCCGGTGCTCACCGGTTTATACCGGTTTCAAACTTTCTTTGGTTAAAGAAACCGGGCACTAGTGCAGCACTGGCGCAGTGCCACGCGATGGGTCGGAGACACCTGTAGCCCCACGTTGGGCGCCACTTATAATAAGGCCACAAACAAATTTAATGTGAAGCATGTTCTCTTATTTTACAATATAACACCATAATTTGCGCTTCGAACGAATCTAGTTTAGTGTTAGAAAGGCTAAAACAATATTCGGACGCAAGTGTCTGTGCCTCGCTATTCATAATTTTATTTTAATTCTCTCTTCCTCCCACCGGAGTGCGGGACAAACGAATCACTGTCAGCTCGAGTGATCACTTCACTCTAGCGAAACTATAAATATAAGTATCTAAGCTACAGTGTGAATTCGGTAAGGGTTCAGAGTCAAATAGGGGCGAGATCGAGTGTTAAAGCATTAACATTGCTGAAGCCTATCGACAAATTGTAAGAAGAATTCCTAAGAGGAACGACTGTCCTACTAAATAATCACTATGACTTAGTTATCAAGATAGTACTTATAAAGGTAGGAGAATCTTAAGGAGAATGTGACTCTAACCATATTAGACACGTATCTAACTATAAGACGTATGCTGCACTTTGTCGATTTGTGAACAAAGCGCCGAGTCTGAAATCAAGTTAGCAATACCACATATATTAATTTTTGTGCTAGAATATAACTTGCATAATCACCAATAGCACTATACTACAGTAAACAGCTAACATAGTTTGGTATTCAATAAGAAAATAAATGATCTATCTGAAATAATGGAGTAAAGGAACTAAAATATAACACAACACAACGTAGCGATAAGAAATATAAAAAATACGAATACATTCGCAACATAAGATCACGTAAAGCTTTACACGACTAAACAAATTTGTACTATTGAGAAGAAATCACTGCCTAATTGAGATACGAACTTGAAGGGAACCGGACACGGTAATTTCTACGTTATATTCTAAGTACACATAGAATATAGGAGAGAGAGGGAAACATTGAGACGTCGCGGACTCGCGGCCTCCGATACTGTCCGACGACGCGGCATACAAGCTGTGGCTACCAGGCTTAGGCAACTGCTACATCACTAGCATCATTCACGTATAAGAACTTGGCCTGCCTGAAGCCAGCCACATGATTGACGTTGACCACGTGTCAGAACTGCGTCGGATTACAGCGTGCTATCATTCCACGAGTCCCACTTAAAGCCCGCTGTAGAGCGAGACATTTAATGGAGAGCATTTACTCTTTCCATCATTTCACTCGTTGTAATGAGACGAAAGTCTTTATGGATGTCTGCCATACTGTCTGACGGTGATAAGCGTTGTTTGTGCACGTTTCGCGTTCACGCTAGCCTCAAGCGTTTGTACCGGCTCGTGCCGGGCGAGTACACAGAGTATGACGGAGTATGGCGTGGGTACTAGGTGTGGGCGGGGCTGGGCGCGGGGGGTCAGGGCTCCGCCTCCTCCGCCAGCTCGGAGGGGGCGGGGTCGCCGCGCACCACGCCCACCGCGCTGCCCGTCAGCTCCAGCGGCTCTGCGCCCGCGCATCTGCCCACGCTGCACTCCATGTCCGTACTGGAACGAACAAGAACAAATTGTTAGGCATGTCAACCTTTGGAACACAAATACTCAAGAAAATTACTCTTTTTATTATTTACGATTTAGCAAACAACACTCACACAGCGCTAATAGTAGAGAGATGCATCTTAGCATTCTGCCACTGGTCACTGGCTTCGATGGAATCCAGCTGGTCTTCACTCGGCGCAGGCACGGAGGCCGCCGACACAGGGTCGCTGCATGACACCGGCGACTCCAAGTTGATGAGAGTCGCTGTCGCCACTTCCCCTGCTCTTCCACTCTCTTCTGTCGCTGAGCTGGTCGACTGACTCGTGTCCACTGACTTCTGAGGGTCTGTTTGGAAGATAAATTGTTATTATTTAATGGTCAGCTCAGTTCGGCTGCTTTATATTGTTCGGTTGGATTATTAAGTTAAGTGGTTTGTATTGTGATGTTGAAGTAATTTTGTAGTTCATTTATATGTTGAATAAATAGACCATTCGGAGCCACTGCAATAGATTTTCAAAATAAATAATCAACTTCTACGGACTCTTTCTGGTCACACCCTGCCATTTGCCATAGTTATACAATCAATGGACAAAGGTAACTACTTTATGTAAACCGTCCATTGACTGTACGTTCCAAAAAACCAAAACTGAATGATCCCAATGGCGGTGAAGCAAAACAAATAAGCAAATGACGTGGTCAGCAAGCTAGTGTAGGTGAGATGAAGAGAAATAAGCAAAGACCTGGGGCATGCATGTAGGTCAACCATTTCTTGAGCAGGCGCGTGTCACCGAACACCGGCAGCACGCCGCCCTTCATCGCATCTGCAACGCAAATATGCGCCACCACTGTTAACCGTATGACCCATACAACTCCTACCACTAGGGAACTAGCGGATAACTAGTGGATATTATAATGTTCATGAGAAAAAAAACACGATTTACAAGTCTTCAATAATGCACAGCGATCAGTTTATCGATAAAATTGTATCGATATTTGTAAAGAAAATTTTATCGATTTTACTTATTGTATTTTTGTGATTTTTAAATGGCCGTAAACGGCTACATTTTTACTAAAACATACACTACAAATGTTGAATAAAGATATACTTTATCTGCTTCTGCTACTTATAGTTTACCACAAATCGATTAACTAACTAAAGGCCAACCGTATTCCAATCGATTATTTTCGAATTATGTGCAATATTAAAGCGAGGCACTGTTCATGAAAGCACTGCGCTAAAATAATAACTAAGGTAATTCTAATAATTATTAATTAAAAACTAAGTACCTTGAACTAATCTAATCAGCGAAGCATAGGGGTATAAAGCAAAAAAACTACACCTTGATGGTGCTAGCTGAAACACCGGTGAGACACCATAAAAGCCACTTTTACCATAGACCTTATAGCAAAATTTACTTAAAATAAGTGCTAGAATACATAAATATATTTTTTTATTAGCAGTGCTTGTGCACGCCACTCCAAATATAATATCGATATAAATTACCCCCTATAGTTTTCCGGCTTTCAAGACACCGCACTGAAAATGTTAATAAAATGAGTAATATACACAATTTTATAGTGTCTTACCGGCTTCTACGTTTTTGGTCTGAGTAAAAACAATCCAAATCAAAAAATACTCACATGGTTTACTTAAATCACCCTACTGACTACATTATGAGAAATGTATCTACACCCTAAGAAAAAACTTTGAAAAACGATACAAATGGATGAGAAAAGCTAATTCCCATTTTTGATCTGTAGTGTAATTTTGTTAATGTTAACCACGGAGTAAGGAAAGAAAGCGGAGACAGTAACGTTCCTCGCCCCTGCACAGCCGCATTTGTTTTCTTAGGCGATTTTCCGTTATAGCACCTCCGCTAATAATTTTACTCTCTGTGGTGTTGCCATATGGGCACTACAAGTAGTTTGTTTTCTCGTTGTGACTGCAGCATTTGTGACTTATGTATACATACTATATATTTTATTTTAATTGAAGACTTAAAAGATATCAGCATGTAATCCAAATAATTATTTGGGTACCTACGGGATATCGTGGGTAAAATTTTCCTCTTCGTCATATTCGTAACTTATTTTTATTGTTTGCAGTATGTACAGGTGCAAGTATCGAACTCTGAGGTCAACTCCAGGATCAGCGACATGACTCGAACGTACTGCCCTACTAAGCGCAGAAAAGGTATCTCAAAAAAAATGGAACAATCGCCGAATTAACAAAAAAAAACTAATTTTACAAAACATTAGTGGCCTTACTACAAAAACTTAAACATCTGTTTTACACTTGTCTAAAAAAATTGTGGCTGCAAAATGAACCATATGTCAACGTCATAATCTGACATTTTTTTAGACTTAAACTGACGTTTAAAAGTTTTTGTGGTAAGATGGCAACTATCTCGAAACTAGTTTTCACTGAGATACCACTTTTGCGCTTATTAAGGCAGCTGTATGTGTAGTACAGTCGTGTTTACGTACCGGCGCGGTGCCTGTGCTCGCAGCAGGGCGGGTGCGGCGGCGCGGGCGCGCGGAGCGGCCGCACGCGCACGCGGTAGAACCGCGAGCTGCGAGGCATGCCGTAGCGGTTGCCGCTCTGCAATACGTGCATATATTATTAAATTAAATGCTTTAAATATATATAGATGCCCTTGACAATGATATTGTACATAGATCCACTTAACAATGCAAATAAAATTTGTTAAATTGATTTTTAAGATTACTCTGGGAAGAAGATCAATTCGTAAACTGTCACGGCCAACAAAAGGCGGAGCCGGGGGGCGGGGGGCCTGAAGTAAAATCTTGTACATTCGGCACAAAATCGACATGTTTTGCTTATTAAGCTTTGCAATATTTTTTCATGGATAGGTTGAGTATTCATAGAATAATAATTAAATTGAGAACGAAATTGAAAGAACGAACTAGGTACTGAAAGAAGTATACAACATTTTTCTATTTTTTTTTTTTAAAGTGGATCATAACGTACCTTCTTAGCATAACAATACTCTTTAGACTCGACGGTGGCGACGGCGTACAATCGCCTCTCGCTTTCGTTCTTGACTTGTATGCTGAGGTCTAGTGCCGGCAGGCAGTCGCTGTTCACGAAGTACATTATTGATGCTTCCTATAAACAAATAAAAAATATTTAATATTGGAATTTTTACAAACTAATTTTTCACGGTACACGCGACCAAATTATCAAGTCACTCTTTAAAAAAAACTCTAGGATTAAAAAAGGTATCTAGGTTTAACCACATCCACATCAATAACAGTTGCCCAACTTCAAAACATTATTCATCTTTTTCAAAGCATTCCAATTTAAACAACCTCAACTATCAAATGAACAAAAGGATAGAGAGTACATAGCTAAAATATCAAGACGACCAACGCCTTAGTCTGCTCGTGACCATGGATACTGTAAAGGATCCGAAATGTCGGCATTAAATAATATTAATAAAATCGGCGATAAAATCCGTAAAAGTAGTTTTATTTAAATGGTTGTCAGAAATCAAAATGAGTACATAACAATCAAAGAACCCCTCACCTGCAGCACGGTATAGTTAAGATGTGCCGGATCCCACATGACGAGCACAGTATGCCCGGGTAGACATGATGACAGCGACAGTGTGCCCGCCGACAGACCGAACGGCGTGTGACAGCGGCTGCGGGACTTCTTGCTGTCATCCTTCTTGGGAGACGATCTGAAAAGAGGTTGGCAGCAAAGAGTTTAGATAAAATGGATTTGGAAGTAAATGTTGTGTTCTATACTCTGTAGCTGTATGAACATCGAAAAGAGTAATTTCATAGTGTCCAATGTAAATAACTGTACACTTTCAACAAATATGTTTAAAAATGATTTTTACATGACAGAGCGTGAGTTTATATTAGGCACGTTTGTTTCATATGATATTAAGCAATTATTGAAAAGGACGAAAGTCACCAACCTGCCATCACTATCATCTTCTCTGCTTTTATCTTCTTCGGCTTTCTTTTCCAGTTCCTTTTTCAAATCCTTTACTTGTTGCTTCAAAACTGAATTCTCGTTTTCTAGGGAAGCCAACTGGAATAGAAAAAAATAATACTGTATGAAAGAATGTAAGTATAACATTATTTATGAAAATAAAAAATGCGTAACACTGGAACATAATGCGGAATGGTACCATTATAACAATTGAGTTGATATTGATTTTTACTCAATAATCTCACTTCTTCAATACACATCATAATAATAGCAGATTAATATCATTTTATGAATAGTTATAAGATCATTTATTGTTTCTTTATAAGGCATAAATAACCATGTGTGACATAATCCGCATTAAATCTACCAACCAAGCTTGCAATTGTGTGATACCACCGATATGCTTATAACTACAACTTGTAGGACTGTACAATAATATAATGATACTGAAGCACAAAAAATATTAATTTTGTAAAAATAAAACAAATATTTAAAGCACTAATATACAGAAGCAGTCCAACATCTTAATCTTATCAGAATAAACAATACTCCATGCAAAACTTAATGACGTTTCGGAACATAGGGGAGTCGCTACTCGAATACCTTTTCCAAGTATCGGCGGGTCGGAGAGGTACTTGAGGGGTGGCCATATGCACGTACCCAAGTTCATTGCGAGTTGCCGTTACATTTGGAGATAATTATAACTACAGCGGCAATATACCTACTTCTGCGGCCAGCAGCGGCCGCGTGCTTCGCGCTTCTTGGTTGATGTATCTGCCCGCGGGGACATGCAGCCGCCTCAATCTTTTTAAACGATACTGGACTTTTAAGTATGGAGAAGTTGAGAATTAATTCACACAGCTGCCGCTCCTCCGACAGCAGCGCCGCGACACGTCACTTGTAAGCTACAAGCGACATGTATAACAGTACCTGTGTCTGCAACAGCGCATCGAGGTCGTTGGTCTCGGGGTCGGTGAGCTGCTGTATGGTGGCGCGGTACTTGCCGCACTCGCGCAGCAGCGCCGCGACACGTCACTTGTAAGCTACAAGCGACATGTATAACAGTACCTGTGTCTGCAACAGCGCATCGAGGTCGTTGGTCTCGGGGTCGGTGAGCTGCTGTATGGTGGCGCGGTACTTGCCGCACTCGCGCAGCAGCGCCGCGACACGTCACTTGTAAGCTACAAGCGACATGTATAACAGTACCTGTGTCTGCAACAGCGCATCGAGGTCGTTGGTCTCGGGGTCGGTGAGCTGCTGTATGGTGGCGCGGTACTTGCCGCACTCGCGCAGCAGCGCCGCGACACGTCACTTGTAAGCTACAAGCGACATGTATAACAGTACCTGTGTCTGCAACAGCGCATCGAGGTCGTTGGTCTCGGGGTCGGTGAGCTGCTGTATGGTGGCGCGGTACTTGCCGCACTCGCGCAGCAGCGCCGCGACACGTCACTTGTAAGCTACAAGCGACATGTATAACAGTACCTGTGTCTGCAACAGCGCATCGAGGTCGTTGGTCTCGGGGTCGGTGAGCTGCTGTATGGTGGCGCGGTACTTGCCGCACTCGCGCAGCAGCGCCGCGACACGTCACTTGTAAGCTACAAGCGACATGTATAACAGTACCTGTGTCTGCAACAGCGCATCGAGGTCGTTGGTCTCGGGGTCGGTGAGCTGCTGTATGGTGGCGCGGTACTTGCCGCACTCGCGCAGCAGCGCCGCGACACGTCACTTGTAAGCTACAAGCGACATGTATAACAGTACCTGTGTCTGCAACAGCGCATCGAGGTCGTTGGTCTCGGGTCGGTGAGCTGCTGTATGGTGGCGCGGTACTTGCCGCACTCGCGCAGCAGCGCCGCGACACGTCACTTGTAAGCAAGCGACATGTATAACAGTACCTGTGTCTGCAACAGCGCATCGAGGTCGTTGGTCTCGGGGTCGGTGAGCTGCTGTATGGTGGCGCGGTACTTGCCGCACTCGCGCAGCAGCGCCGCGACACGTCACTTGTAAGGCTACAAGCGACATGTATAACAGTACCTGTGTCTGCAACAGCGCATCGAGGTCGTTGGTCTCGGGGTCGGTGAGCTGCTGTATGGTGGCGCGGTACTTGCCGCACTCGCGCAGCAGCGCCGCGACACGTCACTTGTAAGCTACAAGCGACATGTATAACAGTACCTGTGTCTGCAACAGCGCATCGAGGTCGTTGGTCTCGGGGTCGGTGAGCTGCTGTATGGTGGCGCGGTACTTGCCGCACTCGCGCAGCAGCGCCGCGACACGTCACTTGTAAGCTACAAGCGACATGTATAACAGTACCTGTGTCTGCAACAGCGCATCGAGGTCGTTGGTCTCGGGGTCGGTGAGCTGCTGTATGGTGGCGCGGTACTTGCCGCACTCGCGCAGCAGCGCCGCGACACGTCACTTGTAAGCTACAAGCGACATGTATAACAGTACCTGTGTCTGCAACAGCGCATCGAGGTCGTTGGTCTCGGGGTCGGTGAGCTGCTGTATGGTGGCGCGGTACTTGCCGCACTCGCGCAGCAGCGCCGCGACACGTCACTTGTAAGCTACAAGCGACATGTATAACAGTACCTGTGTCTGCAACAGCGCATCGAGGTCGTTGGTCTCGGGGTCGGTGAGCTGCTGTATGGTGGCGCGGTACTTGCCGCACTCGCGCAGCAGCGCCGCGACACGTCACTTGTAAGCTACAAGCGACATGTATAACAGTACCTGTGTCTGCAACAGCGCATCGAGGTCGTTGGTCTCGGGGTCGGTGAGCTGCTGTATGGTGGCGCGGTACTTGCCGCACTCGCGCAGCAGCGCCGCCTCGCGCTCGCGCAGCGCCTCCAGCTGCCGCTCCTTCTCCGACAGCAGCCGGCGAGACACGTCCGTCGTCGATAGAGAGCTGGAAAGCTATAAGCGAAACGTGTGTGTGACGTGGAAGTGAGTGCTCATCATAGACATAATATTAGTAAACAGGACTGCGCATATAAACCCAAAAAACGAGCCGAGTGAAACAGTTAGTACGGAGGCTGTCTGTCCCTTTCTAATAGGGTGACTATGAGATTAAGCTATGTGAGACAAATCCGAATTTGCTAAGATTATTAAACGCAGATTGGTATTGAAGTTTTAACTTACGCAGTTTGTGACCTTAAGATACTTATAAAGGATTTTAATAATTAGCGGGAATTAGCAGTATAAAAGCAGAAAGATTCGAAGTGTTGACTGTTTTTTTTTGTATTTCTACTTCATATATAGACTGCTGAGCCATTTATGTCGCTTTTCTTCATTTTTTGGGAAGCTATAACAATAGTACAACAATTTTAAAATCCATCACCCCTATTTTCACTCATTACAAGAATTCATGGGCAGTTGTTTAGTTTACGAAAATGTTATTATTAGCTAACCTGTGGAACGATATATTACAACCACCATAGGATTCACTTTTACAAGTATAAACGCAACACTTTTTCAACATTTAAATAGTTTAAATTGATTTAATACAAAAAATATAAACAAAATTTTAAATGCTCGTTACGCGCCAAGAATGTTCAGGGTTACTGCTAGAAAAAAAACTAAAAAAAATATGTTGTTTATGTTTTAAGAATAATAAATTATATAAGTAATTTATTCGTATAATAAATTAATGCGATTTTTATTAATTTGTTGACTTACAATTGTTAAAATAAGATAAAAATATATGTGATTCAATTGTTTTTTTTGGAAGACAAAACTGTTGATCACAACATTTTTTTATGCTGGCAAGGTGTTAGAAAGAGACAAACAGCCTCCGTTCTAACTATCCCTCTCGGCTCGGATTTGCATCTGTGTATTTTGCAATAAATTTAGTACCTTATTGCGTTGGAATAGAGTTCATTTTCGTAAATATATATATTGAGCGTGCGCAATCTTGTTTATTATATTATATCTATGGTGCTCATGGAGAACAAAATGACTAGCGGAGGTGCCATAACGAAACATCGCCAAAGAAAGTAGCGCGCTAAAGTGCACGTGAGCGGGGAACGAGGAACGTTACTGTTTTCGCCCTTATACTCACGCCTTCTTTGGACCCAATCATTTTTTGTAACACCAAAAATCTGTCTCAAAGAACCTGAATGCCTCGTTAGTTCACTCGTAACTGATCGTTTTGGTCATACCCACCGTACCTATCAGACCTAAAAGACATTATGGCATTACGGCATCTCCGCTCATCTTTCTTTACTCCGTGGTGCTACTCTACGTGTAGGAATATTGAAAGTACATTTACTACAAAGAAGGGCTCGGTTTCACTGGTTACCGATGAGTCTCTGATAACCCATCAGGAACTTATCTGACAAATAACCTATAACTTGGTGTCACAGGTCTATTTACTTTGTTTGAAAAATATTTTTTTATTATTCCTACGTATTTTATTTTTTCTTTGTGCTTATCGACATATATTAACCTGTATATTAACCTATTTATTAGGTACGACACACTTTGTATAAACCTTAAGTATCAAATAACTAATTAATACTTTATCGGTAACCAGTGAAACTGGCCATAATTTGAATATACTTGTCGTCCAACTTGTGTCTTTCGTACATAAAATTAAAAATAACATCAAATATCGATAATAAAATCAACTAATTACATGTGATTACATCCAATTTGCAAATAATCCATATAAAAATAAAAGTGGCCCAAATATTACTATAATATCCATAGATAAGCATCATGCAACTACGTTACATAAATACTTTATACAAAACTCATACCTGTTTCTCCGAGTCATACTTGGACGTGATAGCAGCGACTTCGGCTTCCAGTTTAAGCTTCCACTCAGCTTCCACTTTAGCCACTGCTTCTCTTACTGCCTCTTCTTTTTCCACCTCAGCATTTTCTTTAGTCTGCATCACTATGGCTGTATGACTCGATATCTCGATAACGTCAGCGCGCTCGATTTTTTCGAGACTCGATTCGGAAGGCGATCGGTCCATATTCGTTAGTGCTACCAAACGGAACCTGGTGAAGATAAATAAATAATCGTTTATTAACTTCATTTGTATATTGATTAATTTTAATGTACAGTTTTTTTTTACATATCTGTATGCTACGAAATTTAACTAGAGGGTACCACATGAAATACACGGTAAAAGTAGCGGAGCAGTAGCAAATACAACGCAGATAGTTTTTGGTCGAAATTAAATAAGAGTCCAAAATTTTGCGTGTCGTCATAAAAGCTACTTCGTCATATTAAAAAAAAAAATCTTACCTTGACCGCAAAGACTCGATTTCTGCTTTGTAATCCATATGCATTTTCTCTTGCAACTCTTTGATCTCCTTTTGTTTCTGTGCCTCAATATCTTCTAACTTCTTCTCGAATCCTTGTATTTCTTCTCTTGTCTTCTCTAACAAGTCCTTCGTCTCCTGATGTTCTTGTTCTAACCTCTCTATTTCTTTTTGGTGTGCGTTTTTAATATTTTCCGTTTCCGTTTTAAGTGACGTAATAACTTCGTCTTTCTCATTAAGAGCTGCCTTCATATCACTAAGTTCTAGCTCATGGTCCACCGTGAGCCTCTGCGTCTCCTCACGGAACCTCAACGCACACTCAACATTACTCTTCTCCCAAGCTTCCAATATCTCTAAATATTTACTCGTCATAAACTTCTGCTGTTCTTTTACTTCTTCTTTCAACTTCGATAACTCTTCTACAATAAATACAATATTCACTTTACACACGGAATAAACTTTTATTAAAAATTCTTGCAGTTTCTCCATGTTTATCTTATGTGTGTCCATATTATCCTGAAAAGAAAAATCTCATTCAAAATATTGCGTAATTTACTTTTGGGAACGCTACCGCACTGCACTATGAGCTACATAACATACACATAAATATGAAGAAAGAATACGACAAAATAATAATATGCAAAAGGAAAATAATATTATGATACAGCTCATACGGGGCCGGTGAAGACAGGAGCAAATAAAATAAGAACAGATACAACGGCCACCACTCGGGCCAGAGCTCCGACAGCATAGTGCTAGAGTGACGCCGGAGGTCTGACGAGAGTAGCGGCGATGTCTGACGGGGATGATGTACACCTGTCGGTCGTCCCGGCCCCATTCCAAGCTCGACGGTAGCGACTCCTCGATGTAAAAATCCGAGTTTTCGAACTCGTTAGTCGGGCTCTCCGCGGTTTCCAATATAACCGGTAGTTTTCGCACCTCGGTTACCGTCGACACGGCCATAGTTTCGGGAACGCATAGCGTGGAGATGTCGATTTTCTGTTTTTGTGTCGAACTCTGGCCACCTAGCTTTTCGAAGTCGCCGGTTTCCGTTACGGAGTCAAAGTCTCTGGAAAACGGAGAAAAAAGGAAATGTTTTATTTATGCCATAACAACGTCATAAAATCAAAAGCACTATGTAATTACTTAAAATAAACTTACTTGTCCATATCCACTTGAATGTCAATATCTTTACTCTCATGTTCTGAAGCCCGTATTCTGAAACAACAACAAGCAACATTTTAAAGAAAACCAATCCCCACCAAACACCACACACTACCCTTATTACAAAATAACATACCTTTGTTGAAAGAACTGTACAGTGGACTCCATATCGTAGTTGGGTATATCTTTACTCAGGTCCGGGAACGCGTTAGCTATATAAGCTACGTCTGCGTCAGTCAGCTTCGGCAGACTAGCATCGAAGGTCGGGGGTCCCTGAGTCGCGAATGCTGGTGGTAGCTCCGTCATACCCGGGAATAAGCTGCGTAGGAAATGACCTTCGAATACCGTGTTGAATTCCTGCCGCCTGCTGATTTCCTCGTCGTGTATTTTGAGCAATTTCTCCGCGAGATCTGTCGCCCACTGGAAGTTAGACAAATATAATTTAGTATTAAAATGGGCTACATTATTATCAGGCACAGACACAAGCAGCTATGTAGGTAAATAAGACCGAATAATTCCCATGCATCGGACATAAAAAAGCTATATTATCGGTGACTTTACTAATGATAGCATTTAATATGGTTGGAACCTTATATCACTTTCTTTCATTTTCCAGCAATGTTCCCAATTTTATTTCTATAAATCCTCTGTCACTCTCATACTTTACCATTCACACTTCTTCAATGTATGGTGCTTACAATATAAACAAAATATACTAGTCGAAACCGCCTCACACTCGAAGTCCGAAATTATGCAATGTGCAAAAAGTTACCTTCAGATGTGCCTGAGAGAAGGTCCGTCTCCTAGACACCTCGTGCACAGCCCTGACGAAGACCTGCGGCGCTTGGTGCAGCTGCGCCACGATGCCGAAGTACCGCGACAGACGGTTGAAGCACTGGAACGATAGCATCGCGTGCGCGTCCTGCACCGACATCGAGTTCTCGATCATTAGGACTGCCCTGAAAGTAAGAAATGAGTAATTAGCAAAGGTGTAAAGAAATAGAAGAAAAAGAAACACAGGGCTTTGTTTTATTTCTAAAACATATAAGGTAGAACTAGTAAATGAAAATCTGAATAAAGTTTAACAAAAATATTACATACCTACATTATTGACAAATTCAGGACATCGATATCACGTTATCGATTAAATTTACATACCCCTACTTCAGTAGGTCTCACTTAGAACTTTTTTATAACGTTTCACAGTGTTACTACTCATAGAAAATTTGGGGAAGCACAACACTACCGATATCGATAAAAAGACAAAGTCACCTATACTCCATACATTAAACACAAAAACTATATCCACTTACTCCAACCGCGCCTTCAGTATGTGTGAAAGCTCATCTTTCGACTTGGCAATCCGTCTCCTAATGTCGATAAGCTGCTGATGTCCCTTCAACAACTTCTTCAGCTGACACCAGTGTGACTGCACTAGGGTCGGCAGGACGGATGGATCACATGCCGTGTTTAGACGTTCTCGACACTGTGGACACAACATTTGCCAAGTATGAGGTCATTACAATTTCAACCTTATAACTCGATGACGTAAGGTATCAATTGCAAAAGCAGTTTCTATTTTTTAATTCGTTGAGGAGCTAAAATGATGGCAAACAATATTTATAATCATCTAACACCCATGGATAAAACGTATTAGAAATGCACGCTTCCGTTACTATAATCCATTTTGTTTATTTTTTTCCACACTTAAATCACTGCATCACATTTTGTTTTCAAATGAGTTCATCTTATGACTTTGCCGTTCTTTTTTGAACATACCTACAGTACAAATAGTACGTTAAAAGCTACTAATGGATTCACTCAAGAGTCATTTAATGGTTACTTAAGCCGTTCCTTAGTGCAGAATTTCTATGAGAATCTGTCACTAAGGAGTGACTTAAGTAATCATTAAATGTCTTTGAGTGCGGGGGTTAGAGGCGGAAGAGGGGTCCTATATCAAAGGCAACATTTGCCAAGTTATCTTCTCACCTGTATAAGAGAAGCAGCCTGATCGCGTTGATCCCTCTCCAACTTCTTCACATCATTCAAGAGCTGGTCAAGCCCGTACAGACGTTCTTCTATGCCCTTGATGTGTTTTAGACCATGCATGTTGGCATACTCCAAAATGTGGTATAGTTCTGCTTCTCTCTCTTTTAAGGGGTCTGCATCAAGCTGTAATTAGGTTTTGAGAATATTAATCATCTGCCTAGCCTTTTCCCAACTATGTTGGCGTCGGCTTCCAGTGTCACCGGTTGCAGCTGAGTGGTAGTAGTGTCCAACTAGGAGAGACTACCTATCTGACCTCCTAACTCAGTTACCTGGCAAAACCCTTGGTAAGACTGGTAGTCAGACCTAACAGGCTAATAACTGCCCGTAACGAAGGTTATCGAATTAAGATTTGATCAAAATTAGCATTTTAAAAAACATTCAGATATTCACTGCCCTGACGATATTACGGAGTTCTATTCCTGTCGTTTCATAGCATTTAGTATCAACATCAAAGTTTACGTTCAACAATTTTTAATAGCTTTACGAGAACGTATACTAGAAAATGCGTAACCTCAAAACATACTCCGATAAAGATTTAATGCACGTTCTGATAACATTTTGTAAGCGTAAAACCTCATGGACATTGTTTATGTGAAACCTAAGATGTACCTTGTTGAGCTGTTCATTGAAACATTGAAAATTGAGCCTCAACTCCACTCAATAACGGCTATATTCGTGCCATGTATTTTCTTATACATTGATTTTGATCGATCGAGAGGGGGCGTGGTTGGGGGTGCTGTAAAATGTGATTGACATCAAGAGGAGCTAATTTATTCAGCCTTCTTTCAATGAACTACTTTGACTAGGATTGACCTAGCAATTGACCTAAACTTTCCTAAAAATTGCAGATTTTCCTGTCACTCGAAAAAGAGCTTAGTTACTTTAACTAACTACTTTTTTAAAACCAAATATGGCTGTATAAGATGCTTACCAGAGCCAGTCCCTTCTGACAGTAATCCAATATATCTTGCAAGGAGGCTTTGTTCCCCTGTGCCAGTATCCAGTGCAGCAAGGAGGGTTCTTCCTTACTCTCGTAGGACTGCGCCTTGAACGTGACTCCATCATCAGACTCCTCGACGAGGGGTACTGGGTCTGAGGAGGTCGAAGGTTCGTTGCCTGTCGATAGTTTTTGGTCGAACACTGGAAAAAAGGAAAAAGTATGAGGTTAGATGTTTTTTCTTAATTTGGATCTAAAGATCAAACGAAATTAATTTGTATAGGAAGACTAGCTGATCCCGCGAACTTCGTATCATTTAAACCTTCCCTGGACCTCTACAAAAAATTTAAAATGAAAATAAGCCAAATCGGTCCAGCCATTCCCGAGTTTTAGTGAGACTAACGAACAGCAATTCATTTTTATATATAAGAAGAAGAAGATGATTGAATGGCGGTTTTCATAACGGGCTAGCTATTTAATTTAACCCTCTGCAACTGACGTGGTCAAATTTTTACAATTCAACTGAGGTGTTAGTACACGAGACACCACTTCAATTGCAAATATTTTTGTAAAATTAAACTATACAGCTAACTTATTGATATTTATTAGATTTAAAGCCTATTTTAAATGTTAAATTAACTTGGAATAAAAAAGAGAAAATGTACTTTCAAAATAAAACAACTTTTATTTACTTATGTCAAATCAGTCTGAAAAATTCTACTTAATCATTTATGAACTAAAAAAAGTAACAAAATCAACTTTTTCAAATTTTCAATTACATATTTTAAAAGTTCACAATAATATGAATCAGTGTTGGAAAAATGAGATACATTCGTTGGTCAAATTATAAACTAGAGTGATTCAAAGTCGCACCTTTATTTGGCAATTATCACACAGTGGCAGTTCTCTAAACTGAAGGCAAATTGGCTTCGAACAATCACAGCAACGATACTTAGTTTGTCTTTTTATTTAAGTTGGAAAAATATAACAAAATGTTTTGTCACTCAGTGGAACAAATCGAACTACCGGAGATGGAGGGACCCCCCCTCCATGCCTAAAACTCTTCTTCACGTGAAATGGCGTCATCTTCATCGCGTTCGGTTTCAGGATCGAAACTAATGGATCTCCATCTTTATCATCAATACACTAAAGGCATCGTCACTTTCCTGTTACAGTTAGTTCAATATTTCCCCTTCATCTCTGGAGAGTTCCAGCCGATGTTCTTTTACGAGCAGAAGTCCCTGGTTTAGGGTTGTTGCTTGAGATGTCCATCTAAAAACTTGTTCGGTACTTAACACCAGTTAGCTTGGGATTCAAGTTAATTGATAAGTAATTAAAATATTAACGTAATATTTCAGGAAAATTGGAAAATAACACTAAAAATGAATAATTTAAACTAGGTTACTGACGTGGTAGTTTAGGAGACACTATGAAGATATAACCATTTGACTGAGGTGGTAGTCTCGTGGAAACTGACCTTGACGCTGACGTGGTAGTCCCGTGGACACTTTTCTTCCTCCACGCTAAAGTAAGCTCACTGTGACCGCCCCCCGCACACTGACCGACGCGCGAACCCTTTATAGGAAGGTACTCGAAGAGTTGGCGCACGAATTTAAAAAATGACGGTAAAAAACTTGATTTTGTATTTTGCGGTGTCTGTGGGACTACCACCTCAGCTGCAGAGGGTTAATGGATATTTTAACCAGTTGGCTGCGATATAGACACATAAATTACCTAAATAAAATTACTATGGCACATCCTATACTCCCTAATCATCTTTTTTTTGCTATAAATTACACATATCAAACCGTTGATATTAGAAAGATGAAATTACACATTTTTGCTATACGGAAATCTAGTTATCAGCGCAGCAACCAATGACTAGGTGACGAGGCCAATGGACGACCAGTACCGTTATAATTACAGTGTAAATAATCCTACTCTATAATTATTTATGCAAACTAGGTAATAATGATCCCGTGCGGCATGCAAGTGGGTTCGCGTTTCTATTTCACCCCCCTTTTTCCTTGATAATTGATCTGCGATATGCCATAGTAGTTTATTTTCCTGTTATCAAAGAATTGTACTATCAGGTAATGTTTCAATGAAAAGTTCGCGTTATAATGTGGACATTATAAAACTCCGTACCATATTGGTACGAAAATCCTTTCCGGTTCAGGTGCCCGGGGATAGTGTAGCTTCCCAAGTATGCATTCCCAACAATGAATCAAATCAGTAATATTTCAAATCGGTCTCGGAACCTTTGGAGAATAAATAAACAAAAAAATATCCTCTTTATAATATCAGTAGGTATGGAAGAATAAATATACCTAAGTGTTTACCTACTCGTAGCTATTATCTTTGTGACATAATAAAAACAAAACAATATAGGTACGTAACTCTACTGGGAAATAATAAACAAGTATCTACCTACGACTTCTTTCAAAGATTTACGGCATTCGTAATGCGTAAGTAGATAATAAGACAATGAAGGATTTATAAGGCAATATAAGTTTATTCAATAAATTATTCAAAAGACCTACTTATTGGATTTAATTGTCCACAACGAATTATAAATAACATACTTTTAGTATATGGTAGTTACGTCAAGGTATGTTTTCATAAAATATGCCTTGGGTTACTACAATAACAACACAGTCGTTATCGTCCAAATATCACAGTTTTAAGCAGTGCCGCATGTCGCATGCGTGAGATTGCACGCGGAGCTATCAATTGCACTCCTCATAACAAAGATAAGCCAAACCTCTGTCTCAGATGTGTTATAATTGGAATATGTTATCAGTCAGTGCCCTACCTATGAACACACGCTATTTTACACGACCTAAACAAAAAATCCTCAAGCAAATGATTTCAATGACGTCAACGCTTGCCCATCGATTCCGCACAAACCTGTTTGCGTTAAAAAGTCATTAACTAAAAATAGTCAGCTCGTCGTAATAGCGACTCATTGACATTGGGAGCTAAATTAATTCACCGACTAGCCTACTAAAATGTATCAACTGTCCCATTCAATCAGTGTCTTATAATGACCCTTCTCTTGGGACATGATTATGCTTTTTATGAACGAAACAATGTTCCGTGACACTCTTTTCAAATTAAAATACAGGTGAAAAAACACTTTTTCACTTGTCCACGTACATGTTTGCATGTTAAATATGAACTCATTACACAAATAGAGTGATAATAACTCGGCAAAATAAACAGACATGTTTTGTTTAAACTACTTACCATCCTCGTCGGACAACTTAAACGCTTCGACGCCAAAATCTTGACAGGCTTTATTCTCTGAGCTGTTGTCCAACGGATGTGTAATCCTGTAGTGAGGGCCCTCGAAATCTGTATCTTCGAACACATCAAAGGCCGAAAACCTGTGAGCCTCCGCGTTTAATTGGAGTGCCGGCAATATGGGGATCTTGCCTAGAGATTCTAAAACTTCGTTGAGCCTACAAAATAAAATATTCACTTTAGGTAACAATCGATTGAAAGGTCTACGACTGATAGATCGATATAAGAGTACACTTCTAAGATATATAAATTATTCATCGAAACATTTGCTCACTCGGAAAAATCCTTATACAGAATGTAACAACTATTACAAGGATTCTGTTTGTTCCCTTTGTTTCAGAAAGCAAACATTCTTTTCAGACGCTAAACTCGTTTGCATTTTGCATACATGTTTAGATTTTCGCAAATGTTTTGGAGTCATTGTTGTTTGTACCTTAGTCAGTTATCACGTGCTGATAGCGTGGACCGCGCTTATCATCAAAGTTTGGTCTAGACAGAGTTTATTTGCAAGAATGGGCAAAACATAAGTGGGGCGCGCCGGTCAGGGTCAATGGAAATGCGCCGGTGCACGCCGAGGTCCAAATGTGACCCAAAAATAGTGGCATTAACAGACTTAAATGGAACGAATACTTATTGTTCTAGTAGTAGGAAGTGAACCTGCTGCGTGCTATGCACGGGGCTCTATTTGCAAGCTCTAATCTCTTTTGTTTCATGTTTGGGTGAATCTGTTTTTTGTTTTATCATCAGATCATAGTCGGAGTTCGTGTTATATTTACCTACTCTCTATACGGCCATTCTTACGAAATATAAACACATCGAAAGAGATCAAGGGTTGTTCCCTATAAGTAAACATCTGTCTACTCTTTTGGAAAAAACAGGAGTGATAATGTTCCTTCCATAAATACTCATTTACGATTTGCGTCTCGCATCAGTTGTGTTAATGCCTCAAGCTTATAAAGACAAAGTAATATATTGTCATGGTGTACGTGAGATTGCACCAGAGCAGACAATGGCGTCTAGAATCAATACTAACGTGCTGCACTGTCCTATTACAGGCATGGTGCGCACGACTGTACCCTACAATTTATTCATAAAATTACAGCGCTGCACGAACGCCGGTAGGTCAACTAAACACACTCGGGCATGAAACATGCACAATGAGTACCCAAGCAGCAAAATAGTCGAGTAAGAATTTGTTTACTCCGCCTTTAATTGTATAAGAGCCGAGTAAGCGTTCTTAAAACACTCATTTATCGTATAAGAGCGGTAATCTCGACTATTTGGCAATATTTGCTAATGTGTGCTTTATGGACGTCGAATAAACGTTTACAGCACTATGTTTTAGCACTTTTACTCCACCTTTTAGCAGATGCTGAATTAAAGTGTTTAAAATACTCGTTACTCGATCGTTTGATCTATAACAGTCGTATAATAGCTGCAGAATAGCTGATTCGCTGAATTGGGTGCTTTTATACAGCCACTACTCAGCTCTCTTTTATGTTTCTATAAGAGCTCTATAAACGTAATTAAAATGCTGATGGCAAGATTGCTGCTGTTACTGCACACTTATAGATTAACTCGTATAAAAGCTTTTATACGGTATTTACTCAGCTTAAAGTAGTATTGTAGAGTTCTGAGAAACAGTAACACCACAAGTCCGTCCATTGTGTATTTCCAAGCGCGAGTCCGAGTATTTTAAGTGGTTCCGTAGACTCAAGTAACACAATAATTTACAATGTAAATGACGACGGACGACATTAAGAACTAGGGCCGAGTCATACAAGTGATGTTGGAATAAGTTTAGATATTGAATGTAGGGCTTTCAATACCGGTATTACGGGATCCCGTAATACCGTGATCACGGATATATTTTGGTATTTTTTCAATACCGGTATTGAGGAGCCAATACCGTGATTACGGTATTACATCTTTTTATAATTTTAATTATTGTGGTTTGTTGTAATAAGTAACAGGAAGTTGTTTTGAATAAGATAAATAACTACGACTCGTAAGATGTATGTACCAACTCGTAATCTTATTCTCACACTTCACACTTGTGTATTAAGCGCCAACCCGCCCAGCATAACCGCCCGCTGATAGTTCTTCAGCAGGGTTGTCTCCCTTTTTGAAGAACAGGACGACAACACTCCTACTCCACGCCTCTGGAGTTCTCCCTTCAAACAGGACGGCATTCAAAAGCTTCTGGAGCTCCCCCAGTATGGGCTTACCTCCTGTTTTTAATAGCTCTGTTGTAATGCCATCCTCGCCAGGGGCTTTTCCATTTTTCAGCTGTCTCAGAGCGATCTCGATTTCGCCACCGATTTTTTCAATACCGGTATTGATACCGGTATTGAAAAAATCCGGTATTTGAAAGCCCTAATTGAATGTACTGAAATCAGTTCTGATTCAGAAAGCAGTGAAAAAGACAGTGTCGAAGATAATAATTTTCAGATGAATTTAAGAGAATGGGCTCTTCAATTAAATATATTTCATGCTGCATTTAGACACCTGGCAACTGTTTTAAATAAACGCCTGCCACATGTTCTCCCTAAAGATCCACAAACCTTATTGACTGATTTTCTTCAGTTTGACTTATCGTTTGTGCTAAGGCCACATCCGTTACATTTATCTGATAAATGAGTTTCCTTCCAAGCCCGTCCCAAATTTTCAAAAAAAATATCTTAATTAAAATGATTTTTATGGTCTCGTACCAATAAGCGAACCCTAAATCCTGTTATCATGGTGATTCTTTTTGCTATACATGTGGTGACCAGCACTCTTACTCGACTTTTAATTGAATAAGTTCGCTGTAATTACAACTGGATTACCAATATGGCCACAGTATTTAATATAATTAATTAAAATATATTTAATTTAATAAATTAGTCGTCCAAATTTAAGAAAATAGACAGCGCATGAATGTTTATGTAAAAATGCCTTTGGGTTTAACAATAAAGCTTGTTGCGCATGATGTTTTGACGTAGCTACACGAATAGTAAAAATAAACATATTGATTGCTTGCAAAAACTTAATATAAATGTAATATATTATTCCTTTTTCTTAACCTTTGAAATGTAGTTTACTTTACAAATAATGAGTTGAAATTTTTAATATAGTTAAGTAAGAGCCTCCGTAAGATCATTTACAGCACTTATTAGTCGAGTAAAAGCATTCTATCTGCTGTTATAGAACTAAAATGGCGAATAAAAGCAATTCAGCTTCGCTATTATAGCACAATTTACCTGTATAATAGCAAATCGATTGCGTTTATTGAACTAAATATCCTATATACGCATATTGGTTGCTCTTAAAATACTCCTAGTGTTTTCTACCACTTTTACTCAGTTCTTACAGCATGTTTTAGTTGCTTACTCAGCGCTTATTCCACTTCAATAGGACTTTAGTCTGAATAATTTGCGCCTTTTTCGCGTTGAGTAAACGTTTCGAGCACTTTTACTCGACTGTTTTTGGGACTTTTATTGAACTTAAAGGCGAAAACAGAACGTGCTCTCGACCATTATAGCACGTCTATTTGCTGCTTGGGTAATCTACGCACGTACGCTACATATGGCTAATACTATAACATCAACGAGAAATTCTTGGCGAGCTCGAATTAATATTTTTCTCTGAGTACTTCAATCGAGACGAATACTTTTATAATCAGCGTATGTATGTACCTACTTCAATAGATTTTCCTAATCTTGATTACGCGAACACCGGAAAAGACACATTGTTTTCAAGGTAAACACTAAACAAGTGCGCAACACTGGCCTAGTAACGTAAATACGATTTTTACTATTGTAATAGAAATATTGTGTAAATGGAGTGTCAGTAAATAAATCAATATTGAACTTGCTGTGAACTTGAACGGATTGCACTAATGGCTTTTAACACGAACTTGAAGCACGTCGATTAAAAAACTATGTACATTTTCTTATTATACTGCTTACGTTGTTGTCATGCGGTAATTTTATTGCGAGACTTTGCTCATTCACTCTACCTCTCCCAGGTGACACTTTTATGGGGATGTTAAACTGAATTTCAAGTTACTCACCCTGCTAACTTTTCATGATATTCTTCCTTTTTTAGTCGATGTTTTCTGAAGGACTCCTTAAAATTTCGTGATCTCTCACAGAATTCGTTGAATATGTCTTCCAAGTTCGCTACCACGGCCGCCCAGCCCTGTTTCAAAAATGTTTCATTAAGAGAATTTATAATTGGGTCGAGGTCGTACGCACCGATTACTCAAACTAATTAATTTAAATGACTACCTATTGACACACTTATGCACTAATCTGTTATCTTGGTTCTTGAAGCACTTAATTAGACCTCTTCACAACTTTATACAATTTATTACGTTTTGAGTTCTGATTGCCGATCTATTTTCGTTTATGAGATAGTTAACGAACACATTCTACGATGAAATGCAATTTTAAGTATTCATTAAATATTTTAGGTACAGACATTGTGAATAAGAAATTGTGTTCCAATGAGCGTATTAAAATAGATTAGGCAGATAACAACTCTATTACAATAGGCCGTGAGTTCATAATTAACTTGATATCTATTTAGTTGGAAGCTTGTGAAGATACGGTTAAAGTCCCCGGCGTCAGGCGCTTCGCGCGTGCTAATTGCCGAACCGATTTTAATATGAGTTTTATCGCATAGAAACTATAAAGTTGAGAGTCGTAAAATTGGCCAATTTTTATTTAATTTCAAACACAGTTTCAAGGTCAATAAATTATCTTTCTATAATGAGACTTATTATCTCATTCGAGGAGATTCTATTGTATAATTTCTAATCATAATTAGAGTTATTTTGCTTTGTCATATATCATGCACCTACAAACATTAAGAGTACCTACCTAACATTCTTTTTGCCCTACAAGGACAAGAAAACCCCGGAAAATAATCTAAAAAGAAACTTAAGAAGAAATAGAGAGAACAAGTGAACGATCACTTACTTGGTGTTGCAGATGCTGTTCATGCACGAGCTGCTCACAACTGCTGGACACCTCGAGCGCGAGGTCACTGAACTGCTGCGCGAGCGACGCGCAAGATATCACAGTGTATACGTTGGGCTGCAGCGCGCAACACTTCTCCACCGCAGCCTTCAGCTCCGCCACCGATTTACCATCGAAAGCACTTCGGAACTCACTTGAAAACTCACCAGTACTTAGCTCCACTATAGGGCTTAAATCGCACACTAAAATAACACACAAATTAGTTATGTATTCTGATTATAAAGATAGCATATTGTTAACAGGATTATCAGATTCCTATTGATAAAAAGTAATACACGTTTTGGGGACAAACATTTGTAAACAATCAACTGACAAGCTCAGAATGGCTTCGGCTGCAAAGACAAGCGAAAATCGCCTTTATTTCAAGGAGAAATGATTTAACAAGAAATGCTGTACTAATTCGCGGAAATCTACCGTCTATGATTCATGAAAAGCTTTATCTTTTCCTACCAAATAAAATAATATAGATAGTACTTACTGGACTGTTTCAAATGGCTATCCTTGACAGACGGTTTACTAAACATGTAAATAGGATTAGTGTCTGTGCCAGCACTGTAAGAGGACACCATGTGGTCTGCCTGTAGTACTTCGCCCCCACTCACTAGGAGCACCAGCGAGTTCGCTGACACTTTAGATTTTCTCTCTATTGCTAGTTTTAAAGTAGACACGCTAAAAATAAAAGCGATATTAAAAAACTTTGTGAAAAGTTTACTTGGTAGAGAGTCACAATGGATTCATAATAACACTATGGAGGCTGCGTATAAAGGGTCTCAGAAACGAGTCAGTTTTTTCTAAGCTTTGGGTCGGTTTTTCTGATAACCTCAGAAAAACCGACCCAAAGCTTAGTGTTAAAGGGATCGCCGACAAACTTTTCTACAAAGGACCTTTGTTTACGCCCAAACGTGATGGTTGATCGTTTCCGCAAAAAAATAAACTAATGTCTTTTTTCAAGTTTAAGTTTAAGAATCTAAAAAGATATTATTATTGCAGCATAAAGTTTATGCCATGAGAATATTCCATGGTGTAGGAAAAAATACAGTTTGCAAAAATTGTAGAGATATGAGTTGCTATGAATGAAATGCCAGACCTTTTTAGGAAAATTATGCAGGTAGACTGGTACCTACCTAAATAGTTAAACTTATATTTGACTAATAATATAACAACTTTTGTTGATGTGATTAAGATAAACTTATTTACAAGCGTGGACCAAAAAAGTCATATACCTATGATATGTAACTTGTCAACTAAACTTTGTGCACAAAAAATAAATCATTCAAAAAAGAACTGGTTACAATACTTGGCCCAAGAATTATAATGTGGTACAATGTGGAGTTCATTATTTGAGGGTCTGAATTTGTTATAGAATAATAATTTATGGTTCATACTTACTTCTGTAATGTGAGGCTCATGTCATACGTGGTCATTTGACCAGCGTCCACATGGAAAACATACAGCATGGTGGCAGTATATAATATACCTTCACAGCTAAATTATAATACACCTTTGTGTAACTATTGCTTGCATCTGTCTTGTGTATCCATGGACTCTACAAATTAAGATAATAAAATATTTACATGCAGTTCTATAATATGTATTGTTGTACAAGACATTGGCTTATATTTTAGCTTAGTAGTAACTGATTGTAAAGCTAATGATAAGTTTTTTTACCAATCACAGTTTCACGTATTTATTATTTGCTGTTTTAACTTAGAAGTTATGTTTCAAACAGTTTGATTAAAGCAGCTGCTAATGCTTGTTAAAATGGTACGTGATTTAAGCATTTAAGCATTATTTAAAACCTTACCAAAATTTCACAATTATAACAAAACATTATGAAATACAATGTTTACCATTTACATAGCGGTTGAAACAATGACCAAAAAAATTTGTTTGTCCTGTGAAGTAAAACTGTTATCGGATAATATAAAACCCTACACTTTCAATGTACATCCCAATGTTAGAATGGAGAAATAAAAACATATATTGAGAACCTCCTCCTTTTCAGTGGTAAATATAAGGATGCCAGTTATAAGGTAATTGACACCATCAAAGTTTGACTATTGATTTAATGCTTTGTCAAAGTATTATGATGATGAGTCTTTTTAACCGACTTGTAATTTTGCAAATTATGGTGATACCAACATAAAGTTATGATAAAACACACTATTCTAGCCATACTTATCTCTAATGACAAACAATTATTTTATAATAATAGACAATGTTGAACAGCAATTTGCCACCTGTAAATGTATCTTTATGTTTTAACCACTTTTTATGTATAGTTATTAAAACCATAAAGAAATAATAATAACAAACAAAAACTACACAATTTATTACGATTTAATAGCCCCATACTTGTCAAATGTATTTTTTGTTGTATTTTTTTTACTTTTGTAAAAAGACCACGCGTAATACAATTCTAATAGACAAGCCTAAAATAAACAACAACGTCATACGACTATCTGCACAATCGGTACATTTATATACTTTACATAATATTTAGAAGCAAACTAATCATAAATCTAGACACATTTTACAAATACATTATTGGCGCAACAGACTAGACGATCTACGAAAACCAGTTCAATTTCTGCGTTTGAAAAAAATTAACAACAAAGATTTTTAGCACTTACGCAGTCCAGAAATCTCGCAAATACTCCTTAGAGCATTGCTAAGCATTCAAACAGAATCCATTAACACGTATTTCTATTCATCACTTTAAACAGATTATGAACACGTTAAGCAAAATTACACGAGTAAGATTGGCTGTTTATAATTTTAGTTCTCGAAAATGTAAAAACACCACCATTGCTCAACTCAATAATCACTCAGCTGACATGACAGCGCACACTACATACTCACAACAAAAACAATAAACTATGTAATGGTGTTGCTGTCCTTATCACACATGTTGTTACACTCATTTCCTCTCTCTATTTTAAGCTACACAAACGAAATTCGTTCGGGTATTATCCAGTCTATTTCCAAATGTCAAGCACGCACAAAATGTTACTACAAAAAAAAAGATTTTTTAAATTAACTTCCAAATTACTAAAATAATAATGTAGTAGTTTTGAATCGATTGAAAAATCTTTGCAGATAACATGGCATTAGAAAATAAAATACTGTAAACAAGACAATTTTAATTTCATGCCATCTGACCATTACATCGAAAACTAATAGATCGCTTTTAGATAAATTAATTCGTAATAGAAATTGTAGATGGCGCCATAAAGAAAACTGGGCCCCGATTCTCCTAAGTTAATAATGTCAAAATCGAATAGAAATCGAATCGCAATATGATCGTAATAGCAGTTTTAACCATTTCGGGCATTCTGCTACTAATAAAAGACCAATCGTATTCGATTGACATTTGATTGGTGTGCGATTGGTCTGCTATTTTGATGATTTTGGTCTATACGGTAGTTTGCTGCACAATCATTTTGCAATCGTAAATCATTTGCAGACAAAATGATTCATTATTGAATGATAGAAAAGGATAAAAACGTTTATTTCAAAGAAAAAATAGCGAAATGCCACATACGCTTCAATCGTAATCGAGTCGGGGTTGGATCTCAGTCGAATCGAGTCGAACGTCAATCGAAGAGCGCTTAAGTAAAATTAGGAGAATCGGGCCCCTGGTTACTTTCTGCCGCCGTTGGTCAAATAGTCACGCGAATGCTGTGCACAGGGTCTCGGCCTCTGGTTCGATATCCAGGCCTGGCCAAAGGCGCTTAGCTGGTTTTTAGAAACCATAGTCTGGAAGTTGCTGATGTTGAGTTGAGTTTAACGTACAGATATTGGGCTCTCGGCGGAAGAGTGGGGATCGCTTTGCGCACCCGTACGCATAAGGCAGTAAATCGCTTCTGCGCCGGTGAAGGTCATGTCTCGATATCCGTGCCGATAACTGTAGATTGAAATAAGACCGAACGCAATAGTAACCATTTCCCTAGTATTATTAGGTGTTTGTATTGTATGTCGCAGTCATCTGGTTGAAGCTGCTATTGCTACTACTAGTTGAATGACTTGCGTCTTCATTGAATGACTACAATTTATTGAATCACTAAAGGACAGCTCATCAGGTCGTTGAATGTAACGTCTCGACTGAACGTCATTTTGTCAAGTCATAACAAAACAGCCAAAATTCTTATCGAATTGAAAACCTAGCTCTAAGGGCCTATGCACACCACGTTTTTTAAACGCGCCGTCGACGCGCGTTTTAGGAACGCGCGAAATATTAACCAATAGGATTGAGGAGCGGAGATTTTGTGCAATCCGGTGGACAGGCAGCCCTACTCTGTCTGCTATAAAAATATTAAAATCTGTGTTTTATGAACTTGTCTTCTAGCTCAAAACAACTAAGTTACATTTTATTTATGTCACATAGCCCATAAATATTGGACAATGATTTACTGTCTTGCCTGTCTCAAAAGCAAATTGGTACGTACTTAAGGACTTTATCTATGCACGATAAGATTGCAATCAGATCATGTTAACCATGTGAAGATATTTTTCTGAAAAGTGGATGACTAGCCAAATTTTATTTTATTAATCTTATTTTTTATCATCAAGTACCCAATATTCATTGCAGATTATAGATAATATAGATATGTAATAAATACTTCTATCACAATGACTGCGAAAAACTATAATGGTAGGTAGGTAATTAAAAAAGCTAAATACAGTACCATACTGTTTATTTCAGTGTCAAAAGCTTTTAACATAACAATGATGAATGAAATAATGTTTATAAATATCTATAAATGAGTCTCCCACATATTATACAGATCCATAATGCAAGTTACTTCAAATGCTGTGACTCTTTACAAAAGGTCATGATTTTATTATGCATTACATTGGCACAGGTTCTTTCTAGTATATAATTATGAGTAAAAAAGCAGATCAAAAAATTCAAAAATGTATATAAAAAAATCTTGGTCACACTATGTGCTTAGGTAGGTACATTATTAAAATTATCTTTATGTACTTATGAGAAATGAAATCAACACTCAAGAATATGATAAGGTATTAAGATTTGAATAAGCATCTGATAAAGTTTGATAACAGGTTGCTATGATATTGCAATTTTCGTTCCTACTTGATAAACAACAATACTAACACAGTATCAACAATGTAAATAAATTGACATAAATGCTAACAATATCCAAGTTAAATGTCATTATTGTTTCTTACAAATGCAATCCAAATGTTTGGTGAGACTAAAAATAAGCAAATATCCCATGACAAACCATTATTTATAAAAAAAAACTTACAAAATATAAATAAATAATTTTAACTTATCTGTAAGATATTTGTAGACTTGTATAAAAATATTCAAAACTATCACACAATACTATTGTAGCTACCCTAAATTATTATGAAATATCCATGGTATCCTTACTGTTAGAAGTACAAACAGATAAAATATAGAAATGAAAACATTTGCATTTCGTACATATACAAACCTATATCCAATTCAAAAAAATATATACTCTCACATAACAAAAGTTTAACTCTGTTGTTTAAATAAAATACAGCATTAATTTTCTTATAAGAAATTATGATAGTCTTTGACCTCTGCCTATCACAAAATTAATTTGATCAAAGTTACCTCGTGTGCATGAGGCACACGTGATTATCATAGCTTATATTTATTTGTCAAAAGTCAATATCATGTAGTTTACAAAAATTGGCAAGGCACTAACACAACCTTTTTCATAATCATAAGATAAAATGGTCCCATCAATATAAATATTATAAATTCCTACAAAACAAAGTGTATATTATAAAAAATAATTATGTCAAGACATTTTTAAATAACTTTAAGAAGAATAGAAGAATACTCTCTGGAAACAACAATATAAATCTGCAAGAGGTACTGTTTCGGAATGTAGAGTATAAAATTTAAATTAATAAACATTATAACTAATTGTGATTATCAGAATGCAGATACGAAATGTATAAAGTCATTGTTACATTGTTATTATGCAATTATATAATTATCATCAACCATAAAAGCAAACCACCACCATCAGCTTAAAACATATCTGCATTTTAAATTAAGATAGCGTGGGCTTCTGCCATTTGTATGAGCCAGTGTATTTGAAGTCATATGAAGAGAGTTTACTATCAGCCGCTGGTGGGCCTCGCGATCCATAAACATAGGGCACAGGTTTAATTTTCTTTTCTTCTAGTGCCTTAAGCACTGGTGTGAAAATACGCCAAGCTTCCTTCAATTCATCATTACGTACAAAGTGCATTTGTGTACCAGTAAACACATCTAAAATCAGCCTTTCGTATGCATCGGGGACATCAGCCTCCCTGTAACGCATGCTGTATGTCAGATCCAACTCGGTTTCTACCAGATCAAATTTCATTCCAGGTGATTTGCTCATTAATTTTAAATATAAAGCCTCACCCGGCTGGACACGAATAACCAATTCGTTTCTCTTTGCATGTCCTTCAAATATGTCACCTGGTACATCTTTGTATTGAATTCTCACTTCTGCTTTTCTCTCATTCAGAGCTTTTCCACAACGTAGAACGAATGGCACACCTTGCCACCTCGCATTGTTTATATGAAGAGCAGCAAGTGCATATGTTGGTGTAACAGAATCCTTAGGAACAGTTGGATCTTCTAGATATCCAAGCTTTTCTTCGCCTTTACCATCAGGATTGCCAACATATTGTCCAACCAAAATATCATTCAATTCAATAGGCTTAATATGGCGCAGAACCTTTACTTTTTCATCTCGTATATCATTTGGATTCAGGGTGACCGGTTTCTCCATGGCAACCAGTGATAAGATTTGAAGAAGATGATTTTGCATCACATCCCGAATAATGCCAAAGTCATCAAAATAACCTCCTCTGCCCTCAGTGCCAAATGGTTCTTTGAAAGAAATTAGGACAGATGCAATATTTTCTCTGTTCCATGAAGGGCTGAATATTTGATTTGCAAACCTAATGGTCATAAGATTTTGAACCATTTCCTTACCAAGGTAGTGATCAATTCTGTAAATTTGTTCTTCTTTGAATAACCCAGCCAGATGGTTGCTCAACTTGTCTGAACTTTCATCATCCCTGCCAAATGGTTTTTCAATAATAACTCTGGTAAAGCCCTTAATAGACACACAAGCATTCCTTATGTTTACTGTAACATCTTCAAAAACAGTAGGTGGCACTGCTAGGTAAAATATCCTGTTAGCAACTGGCCCTTTTTCAAACTTGCTAATTAACTGATTCAGCATTTCATAGTCAATTCTTTTGTCATACGATCCCGCGAAATATTCATTCGCTGCCCAGAATTCCTTCAATTTCTCTTCTTCTCCCGGCCGCACTTTCAAATACTTTTTGCATTTCTCTTGCACTTCCGATATCGTTTGCTTCGTTCGAGCATAACCAACAAACTTGGTATGACGAGGTAAGAGATTGTCTCGATATAAATACCATATAGTTGGGTAAATCTTCTTTTTTGCTAGATCACCCGACGCACCGAGTAATATAAAAGTATGGGGATACTGAAAGTCACATTTATTTTCCATGATCACGGTTAGTAGGTTACTCACTTGCTAAAACTTTATTCAAGTACTTGCTGACAGTTAAAAGCACGCTTACGTATATTCAAAGTACTTAATGACGATATCGTTGTAGTGATAAAAAAAAAATTACAATGCAAAAACTACTCCGACTTGAACGCCGGGAAACTCGACAAAGTAAACTTTGAAATATTGTCAGCGAAGTATTTATATACAAGTTTTTTCGATTACAGACTTACGCGGACACAAGGTCAATCTTTAAATACGGTTATGTTATCGATTGGTCTGCAGGTAATACATCCACTGTTTTAAACCAATAGAATGCAACACCCAGGTAAAACTTTTAAATGACAATGAGAACTGACCTTATTAAATGACATTAACTTGACATTGAAAAATAAAAAAGCGCGTTCCAGTCGGTTTCATGCTCAATAGTTAATTTCATAATTTACGGTAAAACAATAAATTATTCATAATGAAGACGAAAAGCAAATAATAATGTAGTGATTTTCATTATATTTTTCCAAAATTATGAAGAAACAGTTATACAATATAGTAAAATGAATTGATGAACACCCTAAAAGATGTAATTTTTGCTTCTTGTTTTTAAAGATGATAAAATTAAAAATATGTTTCTTTTACAGTATTAATTTTGTTAATAAGTTTGGTTAGTTTTCACGCTATTTTATTGCAATCGTTTTTCTATTTAGAATCTGAGACGATTTTTCTTGAATTTCCGAACGACAATGGACTGTGACGTGACGCGTTGTTTTATGTCACTAAGAATTAATTGAAATTGGGTTATTGGTGAATTCTTTATAAATATTAGCTACTGCTAATGCTGTAATTGATCAAATTATCGTTTTATTACGAGTGTGTTTCATAACATCTTCAAAGACATTTGTGTACAGCGAAGGGGTGTATTGTTTCATCTTCATATAGGTATATTTAGTTCAACGACCTTGTTACTGACAGGTTCATCGTTAGCCACTGAACTATTCTATGAAAGTGGTATATCGTAGACGATAGATAAATTAAATCCAATGATGGAGCCCTCGAGAGATTCAGGTAAGTGAGTTTGTATTATAAAATGTTTTTTCAAAGTTTGTGTCAAATCATAGGCTGCATTGGATGGTGCCCATGTCAATACAATACCGTGTTCCTTGTTTTACATGTAAAACAAGTGTTCCTGTAGGAATAAGTGGTGTATTCGCAATGTAGCACGCTAGTGAACGCATTGTTTGTATCACGTATTGTGTTAAGTTTATATTTGGCACAAGTCATGATAATACTAAGATAAGTAATAGATTAATACTGTTTGATTTAAATCACAGCATATTATACTCCGAACATCAATTCATGCAAAGCATTGTGTTGTGTGTATTGTAGTTCAAACTATACATTTTATTTACCAAATAACATAGGTTCATAATACATATGTATCGTGCTAAATTGCTAATGCATCTTTACAAATTGTTTATTATTAAGTTAGTTCTGTCAACATTATCATATCAAAGTCTTAAAAGCATACAGTAAAATCACACACTGTTTAAAAGCAATATGAAAACTTTAAGTGTCTGTTTTCATCTTACAGTAGATTTCTTCCATCTGATGAAATTATAAATTGTTTGCAATTCTATAAAAATATTGCCCTCCACTCTACAAAGGCCCTAAAGAACATCAACACATACAACCATAGAGAAAGAAACTTAAAAAAAAACCTCACAACTGAGAGGGAATTTGGTGAAAAAAAAAAATACTTTCATTTTCAGTATTGAGTTATGAAATGCTAGTTATTTTTAATAACAGCACAGACTTGTTTCTTAAGACTACAGACTATTAGAGAAACTACTTTAAGCATTAGGATGAAATATCTTTACTTTGCATGCGGATAATTCAATCATTGGCAGTAGTTACAGTTTTAAAATCTTCAAAGATTGATTTGTATTTTATTTACGTTGCTAGACAGGTGCTCTGATATTGTTAATTGAAAATTGTATTTAGAGAAGAACTTAAAAAAAGAAATACAAATAAATAGTGACATTATATTTTTGAACTGATCCCAGAATCAGAACAAATACATTTAAACAATGAAAATCTTTATCTAAAATTCTATTGAGTTCTTGTTGTAAACTCTAAGTAATTAGCAATTCTTTTGTTAACTTTCTTTTGTTAGAAATAATGACCTATGGCCATTCCATCTGTTTCCTATCTCTAGTAAGGAAAACAACATATCTGTATATTGAATATTGAAATCAGCCATGATTATATACATACAGTAGGTAAAATGTTACTGTTTATTTGTGGACCACTTGTATGCCAGTGTGTAGATCTACACGAGACTATGGATTTTCTATTGTTCTCTAATTAGCAGCATTCACGAGGTTAATATCAATATTACCTATCACCTATTTCATGATATTCAGAAACTCAAGACTATAATTTGGAGTTGGGAATGCAACCTTATTGCTATTAAATCCGAGCGAATATCAGTTTTGGATGTGTTCAGTGTACAGTTTTAAAAACAATAATTTCTGTCATGAATCAATTAATTTAATAAACTAAATAATATAGTTTTAGGTGTATGGACAAGATTGTACTTTAATGTTGATAACATTACAATTGTGCATAATTCATTACAAGTGGACCTACACTTGTAAACTTTTACATAGTCATGCTCATTATCAGAATTCTAGAGCTCATAACGAGCTATATTATAATGAACAATATTCTAATTATCATTATTACAAAGAAAAAATGTATCCATATGATTATTGTCATCAAGTATACAAATTAAAGTGTCTTTAAAAGAACCTAGATGGCGCTTTCATAATAGTTGCGTCTGCTGTTACTAGATGGCGCTGTGCAGCCGAAAGTTTTGGTATAACATATTTACAAACATCTCTATAATGCTGATTTATAACTTGAAATAACTTTATGGGGGAATGTTCTTAATTTCGTAAAGTGATAGTGGTTTCCTTTATAAAACATGAGGCTTAAACTGTATTTTGTAATCTAGACAAGTGATTTTTAATTAATGAAATTAAAAAACTAAACAAATTATCGATATTGTTATACAGCTCATACATACCAAAAAAAGTTTCAAAAACTACTAGAAATAATTCATATGATGACAATGAGCAAAAATCATAGTCTTTGTTATATTAGGTATTTAATAGCCGTTTCTCCTGTGCTAATTTCCCGCACCTGAAAAAAAGTCGTCTATGTATATGAACAGGTCATGAAAAGCTAAGACGACAGCAGTAACATTTTTTGTGTTCACATCTATTAATTGGCGCGAAACTGCGAAGCGTTTCCAGCTGGCAAAGCCAAAAAAAAACGAATTTATTTCAATGTTTTACCTTACACGAGGCTACGGGCTGGCTAGAAAGGAACAACAAAGTGCATTTAAATAAATAAATCTGCTTACCATTAGATACTTTATTACGCAAGAATTCGAAATCCGGATAATTGATTATGATTCAGGATAATAACTATCTGGGTGATGCATACAGCAATATTTATTTTATTTATTGTTTAAGAAACCATCGAAATCCATTGAACATCTTAGTAACTTCAAATTCTAAAGGGTTTTCATTCCACTACAGAATTTAAAATTGTATACCTACGTACTTGCTCAAGTACTCAAGTTTTTCCATAGGAGTCCCGCAAGGTTCAATCATAAGCCCCATTAATTTGGTAATACGCAACATGTCACATATACGACAGGCATGCCTACACAACTTACGCATTTTTAAAATGGAATATCGAAATTATTAAAACATCTTTTAATCTTTTACAATCTTACAAGATAACAACTAACACACTATTTGAAAGCTATGGAACACCTCATAGTAGAGCCCAGATCACCTATTTACTAACTTTCTGCAACAAATTTTTTCTATGTAGATGATCTTATAAGCGTATTCATCAAAAATTTAAGAAGTAACTTCAATCAAGTTTAAAGTCATTAGGTTTTTATAAACTAGAAAACAGAAATAAAGTTTACAATAACGAATCAATACACTCTAAAAACACATAACTCCTTTTATAATGTTACTTTTACCTGAAAAAAACTAATAATTTCACTAAACCATACATTACAAATTAGAAATAACTCAAATCAGCAGCATCAACCCCTACTTTAATTGTAAAAACTTTAAATGAGTTTATAAACTTGAATTGAACTAAGTTTGTATAAGGAGCAGATTTTGCCATCAGAATATGTACCTACGTAGTTACAAATTAATAAAACAAAAACCTCCTGACCATGGTAGCAAATAGTTAAACATAGTCAATTAATTCATTATTGATAAGAATTCATAAAGTAAACCCATTTAACACGCCGAGTGACATCATGGGTACCTACCTAGACCTTCTACGTGCAAGTAATAATGTGTAAAGTCTATAGTCCAATAGGTTAATAGACTAGTGAACAAGACAGATCCAAGGAAAGGAAAGGTCGTGTAGTCTGGCTGGTCACATTGCATGGTGCGGTTCGAAGGACTAAAGCACGTGCGATGCGGCGCGACAGGCAGCGCGGGCGGGTGGCAGGGCGAGGGGTGCGCAGTCGTGTGCAGTGGACCACTCGACGTCGCACAAGGTCAAGGAGAATGATTAACAACGAAAATACAGCAAAACAAACGGTGGCGATGCGGGGTACGAGCGGGGACGCGGCGCGCCAGTCAGAGCAGCGACGCCGCCCGCATCGGCCGCGAGACCGGCGCCGCTCGCGACACACACTAAAATCGATGCACGATCCGTAACCGGCATTTAACATTAATCAACAACCGTAATTTCAATATTAATCCTTGATGATAGACGTCATGACGGGCTCCGCGCGCATTCGCCATCCATGTTTGTGATGTGTCACTCGTGTTGACGATTTAGGGTTGTCTCACGATTTTCAACTTTGGAAATAAGAGAGCTCTTGGATCCCATGCAACTATACAGCCGTAAAACATATCATCGTCTGTTGGTGTTTCTATGATTATGTATGCGATATCAGTAGCACATATTTTCGCTAATATAGTGTAGAGATAAACTAGTTCTTAAAGTTAACCATCGATAAGTAGCCACTAACCGAAGATTCATGAATGTATTTTCGTTGAGCGATAAACCAGAATGGATCAGAAAGACACTCTGTTCCAAATCATTTTGTCATATTCAGCGAGTTGTCAGTCCTTTTAATCCACTATGATTTAGCATAATTTTTAATTAAGCAATTTTAGAGGTACTAGACCTCTAAATACAACTTGCCCTTTTAAGCTATGCATAAAATGATCAATTGCCCAGCTTTAAAAGGGCTTGGTACGCACAATTACTCATTACTCATATGAAATTAACGCTTTTGCAAATTTTATCATTGTAGTTAAAATCAACAACGTTAACTAACATACGCAATATAAACTTGTAATGTTTTAATGCCCTTAAGTCTTTATCTGACACGACTCGTAAAGAGCACTGCAAGGTTGCAAGTGTATTGACTCTAGTGTTTTGAATAAATTTATCTCGGTGCTCTATTGCTCTAGCCGCTGCATTTCCATTCGCGTATTCCCCATTTTCATATCGAGATAAGACAGAACTTTCCTCGTTTGATAGTTTGACGTCAGGATGATGTAACCGAGCACCGAAAGCGTGCCAAAGCAGACTGATGAGATCCGAACCTCGTCAATTTCATGATCACAGCAGGATTAATGGTGCCATGTTTTTGCCCTCAAACATAACAACAGTTAATTAATTCTCTATAAGGCTTTTAATGTGTCTCGCATTATAAAGTATTTGAGATATTTCCGTTCCTATCCATTTTGGATTATAAAGCACTGGCTAACTGCTTGTAAATAGTTAATTCGACTGCGATCTTTCATCTTGAATCATCTGGCTATAAAATTCTGATGCGTGCAAAATTGTCCCTTACCTGCTTTATTTCTCACGAAACGCAACTCGTCTTAAACACGACCATCAAGTACTTGTACTTTTCTTTTTCATGAACTTCAGTATATTGGTCTCGACTGATACACTCACTTACTTCTTAAAATTACATAATGAAGAATTAACCACCTTGAACGTATTGAAAACCATAAAAACCCATTTTTGTAATTTCATGAAGTAATGATAATTTTATTAATCTATGAAGAAAAAACCCTCTAACTCTAGGAAATAAACCAAAGACAAAACCGTCGCTAGAATTGCAAAATTACTAGGTAACAGTAACTGAAGCGGAACGTTTGATGTTTGTCATCATAAATTACGAGTATATCCCATGGTCGGTTTGTAATGAATTGATTACTGCCTTCCATTCCTAGCTCCATGTCATTACTCATTATTGTTATTATATAAATAAGAATTTTCATTTATTTCCACTCATTGAAAATTTGAACCTGTCCGACTATATTTTATTCGAAGACTAGACCTTTCGGAGGATCCTAAATAGATTGAGTTACCCTTTCTAATTTCAATTTTAATAATCTGTCTATCTCGGACGCCATGTGTATTTTTTCTTTCTTCTCTCATGATTAGACAACCTTTGTAGTTTGTAGGTAATACAGAGGAGTAATATAGAAATTCGATATGAAATTTTATTTCGAGGTTCGAGTAAATAGATCCCCTTAAAAAATTACATTATCGTTTCGAAAGTATCTACTTTATTAGATCTCAATATCTTAAATCAAGCTATCTTTGATTTTATCTTTATGCACAGCTGTTCTATCAAATAAAATGATATGATTTATTATTTTTATACCAGTTCTATCATTGTCAAGGTCTCCTCAAATTATCGCTTATCTATGCCGCTTGCCGGATTTCGCAAATGGCATATGTAGCAGAATTTTCTAACGTTCCGTCAACATTTTGATTTTGCTCTCGTTTCTCTTTCATAATCTTGATGTATGTAATTAGAATTATGAGTCGAATCTCTTCTTATTAATTCGTTCAGTTAAGCATTTTCTTCCTACTTTTCTTTCTCTCACTGATTTTCGCACTCCTATTTATTCTAGGAGCTAAACTTAATAGTGGTCAGGTCAAGGTCCAGATCTGCTTATTGTCAAAGTACAAGAAATGTTAATATTAAATTCTGATTCCTGATGAAAGTCCTTCATACCGAAATTATTTGCTTCATAATGGGACGACGACGTCCTTTGATCCTCCATCCAGTCCATTTTTTGTGACTGGACGTTTGATTTATTGGGTCTTCATTGTAGCTGATCAAATTCCCCAAACAAACGAATGAAGCTGATTCGTTAATAGCAGCTGTAACCGCTTATTAAAACATTTTTAAATTTATTACAGCTTGTTAAGGAGTGTTTAGTTTATTGTTGTTGCGTGTACCTAATCGCAGGCGCGAGTGGCGGGCGGCACGTCACGCCGCGGGAAGTGTTACTCTGTGGCTTGGTCACGGCCAAGGTCTCGTGTCGACATATAGCGTTTGGCGTCATTATGTAACGCTTGGCTAAATGACGAAACGCTCTACTTCTCATTATTTTTAATAAACATCAAAATACATGATATGGATATCATTTTGTGTGGGTGTAAATAATGTGATTTGTGGCCCGCTGAGTTATACTCAGTTTTATTTGCTTTTTACGTAGAATTCACAGAGATATTTGATTTTATATGGAATCTCATCAATATTGACTTTTGTATTGTTCACGCATACCTGCTTTAATGTTATAACAAATACCTTCGTGTGATCAAAGGACACAAAACAATAGGCCATCTTAATTCCGAACTATGTTTGGACCACATGATCGCTTTTGCAAGCTCGTTCTATGCGTTCTTCATTTGGACAAGGAACAACCATAGGCTTCTTCTTTTAGATTGCCCTTAAACCCTTTCTTTTCTTACTTCTACAATTTAGCTCAATTCATGTAAAACATTACTTTTCACTGTATGTATTTTTATTAAAATGTACATTAGTTTAAAAATAGCAGAAACAAAATATGACTGATATAGCCATAACTAATGTTTATCACGATTATCTGACTAATTCGTTAACACTATCGGACCTCCTGAATCGTTTATTGCTTGATTATAATAAATTACTATAATGATCAATTCGAAATCAAATCACGCGTCAATAAGTATATCCCCGTGCAGCTTTGTAATATAATTACCACGTAGTCTCATAATGAACGCATCTATGTGTTGAAAATGAGCATTGTTTTGTAGTTGGAGTTCCGGTTGGTCTCCCCGCTCCCGCTTCCACCGGCTCGCCCAGTGCAGACTGGCCAGCAGAGGCATCGCTCAGCGATCTTGTGCACGAACAAAAAACACCTGTAGTCGTCAGCGAATCGCCAAGGTCGCAGGCCCCCGCGGCGCGCTTCTTTGCGTTCCGTTTACCCATATCTCGCGGCGAATGCACGCGCCGCCCCCGCGCCTTGACTCACCGTACACCCGCACGTCGCACGTCTGCTACTCCATGGGACGTACCTACGCTAGGAAGAAATTTTGCTGTTCTTATTATGTCTTCAAAAGTATGTAGGAGGGGGGATGAGGCAGGCGGACTTCCATCTCCACATACTCCACATGCACGTATGCACGCACGTCATGCGGACCAAAGAAAGTCTAGGAAAGTGGAAACATTCCTCGGTAACGCGACAAACTGCTCTACGCTCACTGAGCGCTGCGTAATTCTCACTTATCGAGCTCTAGCATCGTTTTTAATCTACTTTAGTGCAAAATGTTCAACGCAAGATTCAATTGAATTTACTTTCCTTGCACTTTTATAACATGATATTAATATCTCATTAACAGAATTGTCGTTGCAGTATATATTATTTCCTTTGTCAAGTTTATTACCGGTAGTGTTGGTGTCCGCTTAGTCATTGTCGGAGCGATTCCCTTTGTGCGGCCCATCAATCCCGACAATATCATAATGGCTCAATTCATTCATTTCGTGCCTGAAGGCGACGTTGTGGCGTTTTACGAAAGCCTTTGTCGCTTTGTCGATGGCGTATTTTCCTTCGTCTGGTTTCTGTATTGATTTGTTGCCTTGTTCAACACGCTCTAAGTATAAGCTTTCTTACATAGATTGATTTACGAAAGAATCCTCTCTTCTCACAAGAGGCTATCAATTACATAGACTCGGGGTCGTCAAGGATACGGCTTGATTGACAGGTTCGGGTAATGTACTTCTATGATATAGGTGCTTCTCAACACCCTAAACCGACCGTAAATGGATATGGATGAATTTACGCCTGGCTGGATTGATTTCTTTTGAATTGAAAGTGAATTTTATCAACCGCCTACGCAGTATGCCGTAAATAAGATATTATTCGCGCTCTTTGAATTTTGCTTTTTGGTTTTCAAAGGATTTACTCTTATATCAAATTTTTCTTTATATCAGCAATAAAATATTTTTATTAAAATCAACGAATGAAAGTGTTTATTTGTGCGTCTGTCTATATTGATCACGATTAATCGTTTACAGAACGTCGCAGTATGTGGTCCAGATGTAATCTAATATATCGTTATCTTATTTATCTTCTGAGTCTAACCCTACGATGGCCGTTTTTAGCACAGCAGTTCATAATTATAATATAGTGCGTATAGATAGTATCCACAGATATAAGAATATCTTTATTTCATATCTTTACCAACTTGTCTGGTGCAAGCCATTATTTTCGACTAGGTGTGCTAAATACTGCAAATCTATTCTTTATTCTATTCCTATAAGCAACTGAGTTCTTTAAAAGCATCTAAAAATATTATTTTGCAATATTAACTCGTCAAGGTGTGTTACACATTGTTTGGCTTAAGACCGGAAAACTTTTTGTCGTCAAACTATGACGAACGCCCTCAACACGTGCAGCGGACGTCCCTATACGCACAGGCCCAAGGCCGCATATGTCGTATGTACAAACAAACATTTGGTCATGTTTTGAATTATCGTCTTTGATGGCCAACATTTTAAACTCAACCGTTGCCTGTTATCAATTGAAAAGCTGAAACTTTTGACAATATTGATCACTGTTCAAAGCTTTTCCAGGCATACCTTATCTGAGCAAAAGCTTCACAGGAGTCGTTTTTAGACGAATATTTGTTCAAATGAATAAGTACCATTTAATCGTGCTAGGTTTTACTAAGTGACATAGCGAATTTTTATATGGTAGAGGCTATCGCAGGGAGTTCGGTCTATGAGTGACGTAAAACTTAATTACAGAAACGCGCCGCAGCCACGATCACGAAGGCCGACTGCTAACAACTACAATTATTTAGATGATTCCATTCTAACATATAACTATAACATTTTAGATTATCTAGTTCAATTCAAAGTTATTTTCAGCTTTAAAGGCAAAAAATGTGATTATAGCAACTCGTTTTCAACATAAAATCAGATTTATTCATGTATGATTGTATGCGGACCTTGAGCACGTCGGGTGAGACCTTCACGCCGGTAACCGCGCGGAAGTTGACGGGTACATTTTTTGTCAAATTCGAGCTTGTTGAATTTTAGTGCGCATTAGTCACTAGCTAAGCATCAGCGTCGAAGCTCGTGGCGCATTGTTGACGAGTTGCATTGCGATATCGTCGCGTCGGGTGCAATAACAGGCGCTATCACAATGTCACTACGACGTCTGCTTTGTCCCCGGTCGCGGCGCTGACGCTTTTTATCCGTATCTCCGGCATCGCCGCTTCGACACATTTGCACGTATTATTTAGAAGCCTAGCGTCATTACCATAATTCACGGGTTCGATTTTTCGCAGCGTAAATTGATCGTGACCATCGCATCGTGCGCTAGTGTGTCCGTCTAACTTGTGAATCGGTGCAGTTTGGTTTAGTACGTCGCCGAAGTGCAGTGGCTTGATAGTGATGTGAGGATGCTTGTGCGTGGCCATGTCCGTGGCGAAGAAAGACAAGCCGACAATGTCGGTGACAGCACTTATCAACTGGGCACGGCCCCTGCCGCCGGGCCAGCAGCAGCAGCCGATGACGCCTACGTCGCCCGGAAACATGCTCCAACCGATGGCAACGCCGTCTAACTTACCGACAGTCGACTGCTCACTCGATATTCAATGTAAATATAACATTATGTAATTGGCATCGGAAGATCAGCTTTTTTCCATAACAGATTACAGCCCTTGCAGTTAGGGCTGCCATTTCGAATTTCGCCAAACCCGGACAAATATTTAAAAAAACCCGGACACTTGGCGTGAATCTCATTTTTTCCCCGGACGAGGCCGTTTTTTTTTACCAAACAAGACCTAATTTTTAATATTACTATTACTACTATTATATACTTAAATTCAATGAGGTGCTTCCTTACATGCAAAGTCAGGGCCATATCTAGCTCAAGTAGTACCTAGTATTGAAAGATTATGACTTAATATTTCGAAGGTCATAAATAAGAAAGCTCATATCAAGCTAGGAGTTACCTTCTTGTTAGTAATAGGACTTTAAACCGGCGCTACCTTTTTGATAGGTTAGACAAAAATGTTGAAAAATACAAACCACCGTAAGGTGAAGTCGCCGCGAACGTAGCGAGCGCGAAAATTTTTGAGTTTTGGGTCACTAAAGCACCTAAACTTGTATAATAAAAAAAATCGCAAAGTGAAGAAACCGAGAGCGAAGCGAGCGCACCATTTTTTGAATATTGGGATATTAAAGTATCTACACGTAAAAAAGATAGTGTTAAGAAAGGAAGCCGCGAGCGAAGCGAGCGCGAAAATTTTTGAGTTTTGGGACACTTCGACTTCTGCAGTCTGTGTGTCGATTGTAATTCAACTCGTAAGAAAAATGTCCGGGTTTTCCCCGGACACTTCTTGAAACCCCGCCCGGACGTCCCCCGGACGGCCTCCAAACGAGGACAAATCCGGGGAAACCCGGACGGATGGCAGCCCTACTTGCAGTGCATCTTTAGAACGGTTGTGTAATATTTTGTATGTATTTTCTGCGTTCCTTAGATGACTAATGCACACAAATGAAAATATTACATTACACGATTGGTACTTGATAGGTACATAACCTACCTACCGAGAGGTTATAAGAAACGATAGTTTTTATCTATTGGACTCTACAAACAAGTTATCCATTACTACAAAGCAAGTCAAAAACAGACGCTGTTCTTAAAGCGATTCGCAATACTTGTTGTCCGTTTATTTATACTGATGACATTATAATTCATCATACAAAGGTTAAAAACGTTAGCGGATCTAAATTGCAATTACATCCACAGATTTTATAGGGTACGCAGATACAAACCTTATTGCAAATAGTGCAGGCCAGGAGTTTTTTGATATAGAACATCAGTTTAATAAAATTAATGTAAGAGGCATGCGCCCAAATTAAAAAATATGCTAAAAGACACTTTCCTATGTTTTCCCGGGCAATACAAGGCATAATTACCAACAATATAATTTTAAGTCCTGTCGTAAGTTAATGCAGTTTTAAAACCAGCATTTCAAGTTTCAAGATTATCCAATTTTATTCAAGCCCTGTTTTCATGATTTCTTGCGATGAAAATCAGCAGAACTAAAAGCAAAAGAATTGAGATGACTACAATAATGAAAAATATTAACTCGTGCCCTCATAACAGCTCACTTTAAAATAATATTTAAAGAATGTTAATTTGATTATGCATGATATTTTCCACAAGTAACACGTCGCGTTTCGCTGCTTTGTCCACGCGTGTGTGTTAATAATCTTTCTTTTCACTGATTTTCGTTAATTAACGAGATTAACATGAAATTATACGATAGATCTCGTTTCGCGAGAGTGAAAATTGTTATTACGCGCCACAATTATATCTCTTTGAAATAAAACTCAATTATAAAGCTGATACGAGTTGTCGTTCTCTTTTATTTATAATATGAACTAACTGTATAATAACAGTTTGTGAATTAGATTTCATGAAACTTGTTTATAGTTTGAAATAAGATTTTACACCGAGATAGGCACAGACGATTTCAGTTGTGGTCATGTCTGAGACGCAATCGTTTTTCCAAGAAAATGAGTATACGTGGCCGAATAAAAACATATGTACCGGCAAATGCAAGTTGGAAACACACCAAGGTTTGTTGTATGACCCTGGTCATATTAAGAGTTCTGCTTATCAGATACGGAGAACGGTGTCGTATCAAGAAAAACAGGGATGATTTCATAAAAGTCGTTTCCCATGAAATATTAAATCCAAGCGCAACTTTTCTGAAAACATAATGTAGGTATTGTTTATTTCTGTACTTCGGAAAAACGTTTTGATTCAAAGAAACCCTTGTAGGTTTTCCTCAAAAGCTCTGCTTTCAACAAGTCTAAAGGACCGTGCTTCATCACTACTTAGAGGTTTTCAACTCCAAAATTAGTGGTACATTTGAAATAAGTAACAATGAAATGATAAGCAAAATTAATAATTAAAATCATTTCCTGGTCCCCAAAAGTAGATGTTTCAAATGATGGTCGATAGAAACACTTAAACAAATTGAAAGGTGTGAAATTAACAGTCGTCATTATGTAATTAGCAAATGACATGTAATGTGAAAAACAAATATTTTTCTAGCTCAATGTGAAATTCAAACGGTAATATCAGTGGCTGGGTTGTCCCAGGTCATTAACTGGAGTTTAATGAAATTGATCTTGTAGATTATCACCAAATTTTTCGTAGCTCAGATATTGGCACTGCAAGAACCTACTAGAAAGGTCGACCATTCTATTAAATACATTGACTCCTTCCATTTTCGTTTACGTGTTTTCATAGGTTCTTAGCAGCCTATTCAGGGGTGGAAATTGAAAATGTTTTGCTTGACACAGGTATACAATGTCTTCCGTCAACATAGCTGTGAGCGTTATACATTTCAACTCTGAAACTTCATAAAACGCTTTGTTATGAACCTTGAATGTTTCTTTACATTGTAAAAGTTACGTCTATTGTGATTTAAATGTCAAACGCCGTGTTTTGTACTGTTTGTTGTACATTGTCGCGGTGCTGATTAATATTGACATTATTTGTATTGCCCATATATTTATTAATAGACATAATTAAATGAAACAATGTAATTAATGACTGTAAATTATTAATCCTAATTAATTATGAAAACTGTTGTAAGTTGGATACAATGTTGGGTTTAATAAATAGCGTATTACACCACATTTACATTAGGCTAGCTTAAAGTTTGACGTATCAGGCTTAAAAACAGTACTATTTCTATATTTTCTTTGATAAACATATTCATATTTGATATATTTTCAGTAAATACGTAGAACGTCTATAACAAATGACAGTCATGTCTACCTGAACGGTTAGAAATTGGAATTATTTGCATCTCTTAAATATGTTATTTCAAGATTGTCAAGGATATTTTTTCCTGACATGGGTCGTATGTTATTATAATTTCTAATGTTAGATACGAATTAACATAAGTGGTTTGCTCTTGATTTTATTAAGTACAGAATCACCATTACGCTAATGCGCAAAACCCTGCGAACAAATGGCTGAACTTAAATATACTTATATCAAGTACGCGGCAAAAAACTATTCGATTATTATTCGAATCAAGATTGTAAGTCACTGGGCCTCTGATACGTTTACTGGAAAAACAAAGATGTATTTATAGATTACCGCATGTTTACTAACTAGTTAGTCAAGAATCGAAGATTATAAAAAAAGGACTGGGCCCAGAATGCCCAGCCTTCGCGAATAGGAATTTAAGTGATCGGAAATGACGTATTGGGTGATCTCTTTTTCTGGTGGTGACGTAAGCACTAAAGTTCTCGGACATACGGTATTACGTATCTACAAGATAAACGGATGTGTTACCAGTGAACCGACCGATGCAACCGCCACTCATAAAGATACCATTTGTTTTTAACAATCTGCATTCAAGTGCATAATATCTTATAAACTCTGAAATATAAAGATGTTTATAACGAATATAGATTTATTCAGTATTTACAGTAAATTGTTTTATGACTTCAAATTGGTTATATTCCTAGCCCTATTGTTTTATGTTAGGTTGTAATAACTTTTTCAATTACTGCCCAAGCATTAAAAGTCCCATAAAGTAGACCGTTGTTCTTTATTTATCTTAAACGATAATTTATTTTCTTTGCTATTTGTATTATGTGGATAGATAAGACAGGTACCGATGCAATACATCAATATAATTGCGCTTACGCATACATGTCCTCCTAATGATGTCACATTTTTAAATTTAGAACATGATAGATGAGGAGCATACTAATTGTTGTTATTAAAAAAATATGATCGAAGTTGAATGTGGTTTTTAACCCACATAAAGTTTCATAACATTAATTTATTGTGTTTGTAAGCAAATTGATATATTAAAGTTATATTTTATAAAATTTCCTAGCATAATAAAGCAATTTATACACATTGCGCTTTTTAATTAAAACGCAAAAGGTAACAAAAGGAATATCATGACAGTCGAAATTATTTCTATGATATAATTCTGAATATGTTATGTATCACCACACGAAACAATATCAAATTATATATATAAAAAAAACGATTCTATAAGCATAACCAAAACCACCGTTATAAAAATGTAAAAATTACTTATTTTTCTACTCAACTCCTTAAATCGAGAATTTTCTTACTGGTCAGAGCTTTTCTAACATGGGTAAAAAATTGCTTTGTACAAATGCTTCTTTCGTGATATCGATTTGGATGTTTTTAAGATGATGCTAAGTCGTTTACAAAGATATTCAATTAATAGATATTGAAATATTAAAGGGTCAGGATATCGGTTATGGCATTTGTCTTCTATGCTTTATACCTGACCCAACGTGAATACGATATTCACGTTCGGAACACCTTTGCACACGAGAATTGCGTCACGTAGACTTTAAACGATAGAACTTCCCAGGGAACATCTGAGCATTTTCAATCATCGCCCGCCAGTATTATTCTATTCAAATAAATATGCTTGGCCAATAGAATTCGGAAAATTCGATTTTAAATTCAAACAGCGCTTTTTAAATATTTTTCTACTGCGCAGTAGAAGGAGGGTGGTAGCTGTGTGTATGTTTATTTTCTTTTTTGTCTGCTGCAGAAGCCCTCGGACTAATGAACCGGTTTTGTTGGTTTTTGGAACAACTGCCATCCATACTTTTTTGTTATTCTGAGACAACATTATGTATTTGGTAATGAGTCTAAGTTTCTCAATTGCCAATACCTAGACTACAATAATTAAGATATTTAAGAGATAAAAGAGTTGAGCCTGGATAGAAAATAATATTTTTTAGATTGTACAAATAATAAATGATCTATCAAAATTAACGCTGAGTAGCACTCCGAAGGAAAATCCTTGACGTCAGTAATTACGCTTTTCATTATCGAAACTGTTCAAATGTTGATTAGAGTTGTTATTGCAGGGCTAAACTTGGAGGGAGGTTTTATGTCGCCGATGTCACCACCGGAGATGAAGCCAGACACGGCGATGCTAGACGGCCTGCGAGACGACTCCACCCCACCCCCAGCTTTCAAGAACTACCCCCCGAACCATCCCCTAAGTGGTTCTAAGCACCTCTGTTCTATATGTGGAGACAGAGCGTCGGGAAAACATTATGGAGTATACAGGTAAATACATTTTATAATACATATTTGCATCGTGAAATTAATATCCAGGGTTGGTGCGAATTAAACACCTACCACCCCATACGTGATGTTATTATCGATATAAATTAAGTTAGTGGGAAGGTGTGAGCTTTGATCTTGATATGTTAACTTTACTCACTTCCCTCAGGCCAGATGTTCGATGAATACGAGAGTTTCGATGTGAAGTTTTTGCTCCAAATTTTTTCACCACACCCGTATGGAATAGTAATAGTCGGGCGAGTTAAAATGATGTAGGGGCTGCATACAAATCTTGAATGTTAAGAGCATTTGGACAGATAGCTAAATGCATAAAATAAATTCAGCTATGCACGCATCAATTGTTTTGGATACGTGAGTGCAAAAATACATAATTTAAGTCAGCTGTTTAGTTTCTCTGACGGACACGGTAGCGTGGTGAGATATTTCACAATAATAGACGAAAAACGTGTGTAAATATAAAATAGCCCTGAATGCTTGGCAAAATACACGTTCACCTTTCATTATAGTTTTTACAGGCGGCCAAGATTCCTAATTAAGAGATTTAAAATCCCTTGAAGTGGCATCCTCTCGGGAAAAGAAAATGGAGGATCGTTACACATTGCTTTTTCTTTTCATCTGTCTGAGCAGGTATTAGATCACTCTTGGGAAACCTAGAGTCTCGACTAAAATTAAAATGTCAATCAATTCGTCGCGCATTCAGTTACGGTCTAAGATGGGCTATGGATCTTTATTATTTTTAATTAAAAATGCAAAAATGGTTAGCGACTGTAAATTTTATTACAATTGAAGAACCTGTTTTCTCATCACGTGTTCTTAAATGGCATGTGAGGAATATGAGGCGTAGGTATACTGTGTGTAGTTATACCTACTAACGATTAATCTTTATGAAACGTGATGTCGTTTTGACGGAATATTTTGATATGAACATTATATTAAATTTAAATGGCGCGTGCACTGAAATCATCAAACCACGCCCCTAAATTAATCATCACCAATAAATTCAAATGCAGACAATTTTCCAAAGATATGGTGTTTGAAGTTTTTAAATACGATTTGGCATAAACAATTAAATTGCAAATAAAAAGAACCTACTTACACTTCAATTGAACAAGTGGAATAAAAAGACACACTGTGGTCGTAATAAAAATTAATTTAATTGAAGTAATCGCAAATAAATGGCATAGATAACACTTACCGATTATTGGCTGGTAAGCAGTATAATGGTCGTACTGTTTAGCTGTTATGTCGATAATTTGATGTATATTATAAGTAGGTGGAGATGCCGTCTAGACAGACTCGCTGGTGTTGCGTCGGTGTAGAAAAGAACTCTGTACGTGTGTACCCGTACCGTGAATACAACATTTATTGGTTGCGTGTAAAATGAATATTATGTTATGGCATGCGCAAAGTTAAAGATTTTACACCTTCTTATTATTTCTTAACATTTTAATTGAACTTTGCGGGCGTGGGACGATTCGTTTATTCGACTATTGAAACTAAAGTTTACAAGCTGCTTATAAAATACTCGCTTAGCGATACATTATTGAAGCGATTTACAATTCTATCGATCGACAGCCGCTCGTAATGCCATTCAGAAGACATTTTTTTCACCTTGATATTTTTTATGTTGATTTGAAAATCACGTATTGTAACTTGGAAGGCAGGTAGTCTTTCATGGATTTTACATCAAATGCTTGAAGCAACATATAAATCATTCGCGTCCTTTATGGTATTGCGCTATACTGCACAATAAGCCTACAGTAACATTTTTCTATATCTGTAACGATTATTCGCATTATACAGTGTGTTCTACTTCTCTTCAACAGCATAATGAAATAAGATCAAACTTGAAAGCTCTGATGATTTTCAACTGAACTTCAATAATGTATTCCAAGATAGAGAGCATTTCTACACCTAAATATGAAGGTACTTAGATGATAATATCAGGCAGTTCATAGACGATTGATACCGCGATGTGCGTAGATTTTAGGGTAAGGGATCGCATAACAATTATGTATGTAGGTTAGGGTGGAGCGAAAATGTATGGAGCAAAAAAAAAATCGTTTTTTCTCAACGGAATAGGGATGAAAAGTTGTCTTATAATATTCAAAACAAGTGTACAAAATTTGACTTACCAGTCGCAATATTTTGAGGTGCCCCAGAGGAGATGAAAATAAAAAATATAAAAAAATCCAATTTTTCTATTTATTGAAAAATTAAACATTAAAAAAGCAAACTTAAATATCAAACTGTTTTTTCGTATTAAAAGTAGGCATTCGTTTACGAGAAAGCAGTCTCGCTCTAATGAAACCGTCTCTTGTATTATCTCCACAAACTGCATTTGATGCTTCTGTCACCAACTTGATGCAGCGCTCTACTGCTTGAGTGTGACATGGAAAATCAATAATCTGACACATGCTGAGACCGTTCTTGACCACATTTTTCAAGGTTTCAATAATGCCAACATCTTTCAAGACAGAAGAAGCTATAATAGCAGCGGCTCTATCCGAAACTCCAGTACGATCGCATGCAAGAGCTAATGAGGTTAAATTCAATCGTTTTTTTTTATTAGGTGGCGAAGCTTTATGTTTTACCTGTTCTGGGTTTTTATACTGAGGACTAGTAGATGGCACAAGCAAACTATCGCATGAGCTGCTGCTTTCTGTTACCAAATCATCAGTCAATGAACGAGAACAACAAGGTTTATCAAAATAGTTAACCTCTCTACTGCGATATAAAGCTTTTTCTTTTCTTTCTTGTTTTTTCTTATTTTTGCCGTTGTAGCCACATCGACACCGCCTATCATCATTTTTCTGGTCGTTCTTTGATCCAATAAAAAAACAACTTCCTCCTTGGGAATGCGACATTCTTTAGGACAGTTACAATCCGATATAACTTTGCATTTGCAGCTACAAATATCAAAGAAACTATGAGAGTCTGATATGAATTTATACATTTTTTCTTGGTATTTAATGTCCGTTTGACGGCCTCGATATGGTTTCATTAAGTATCTGTATTTGTCATGATAAACGCGAATCAATTGTAGGATTCTTTTGAAACTTACAGTTGGCAGCGACGATTTTTGCCATATTTATAAAACTTCTTGAGCCAGCCTTTCAGATATTTCATGAACGGCTCTTTTGTTGTTATATCAGGCTTCAATTCATTTTTGATAAATAAATAATATTTCATAATGTCGTTGTAAGTTGGTAACTGGGAAACAGGTAACTTTTCTGGCAAACCAGAGGCAGGACAGCTTGACATTTGTCGTGTTTTAACTTGCAACATATTTCTGTAATTAAGACAAAGAATACTTTTAATAGTACTACGGTTATAACCGAAACTGCAAGTTTTGAATGTGAAAAATATTACTTACAATATATGTATTTGTTCCCAGCCGTCAGATTCGATGTGTCAAGTACCTAAGTGCACGACAAACAAGTGAGCTCGTGTACGCGCGCGAGTTGGCTAATGCCATTTCTTTGATGTGAGGGAGTGAAATAAAAAATACCCCTTCCCCGCACCCCGTTACCTACCGATCAGAACAAACACGTTTCAAGTTCAATCTTGTTTAGTTTACACTAATAAAGCATCGCTAAGAATATAATTCCGGGTTTATACAATGTTTGCGATTTTATGGAATTTGCGCAAATTTTCAAAACTTTACGATGATGGGGGCACCTCTAAACTTGACGTAAACAAACTGAGCTTTCTCGTATTTAGTAATGACCTAAAATAGCAACTTTATACAGGTATGCCGAAGTAAAAATTCAAAAAAAATAAAATCGCTCCACCCTAATGTAGGTAAACATCGCCTGCTCCATAACAATTTCTAAGTCGGGCTTCGACACCCCGACGCCAACGAAAGGCTTGTCAACGAATTAATCTCAAGAAATTCCTGATATCGAAAATTCTCGCATTTGTTTATATTCGTTTTAAGTATAAATAAATTATACGGCTATGATGGTGTATATTTGTACCTTGGCACGTGTGGCAAGGCATGTACATAGACAGAACGCGTGTATCGCTATTTTTGTACCACAGCTTTTTTGTGAAATACGTGAATAGGGTTCTACGTAGTAATGTAGGTAATTGAAGCTGAGTCATGTGTTTTGCTAAGAATCTGTGCTTGATGGCAGTCCCGCATCAAATAGGGACCATCCCTTATTTAGTTCAAAACAGATTTAAGCCACAGCTTTACATAGAGAGAAGCATAGACAGAATTTCCAATGAAGTAAATCCCGGTTCGAATTATTTTTGATATAATAAAGATATTATCTCTCAAAGAAATTAAAGAAATGATTTTATTGTTTAAAGTATAAAGCAAATTCAATTAAATTACAGGCTTGGCTTTGATAAAATTAAAAATATGTTTTTCAATTAATGATACAGATTTTATCTTTTATATAAAAATTGATTTAAAGCAAAAAGAAAATAGACTTTTCAGGTAAGTTAATTAACAGTTACGATTCTGAGTTTTCTTCCAAGCCTTCGAGCGCAGCTAATCATTATGGAAAATAAACGTTTATGTTGATTTTCATAGAGATACCTACTTACTTGTACCTATATCTTCTGTTAGTACTGTAAGATTCCCTGAAATGTTTTGTTTTACCTGTGGTAATATTATCGTGATTCAGGAATGCATTATATTGATATTTCTTCTTCTTTCTAAAAAAATAATGAAATCATTTTTCACGAGAAAAGTTTAAGTTTTTTACGTGTCGAACAAAAAATATATAGTTTGTCATTCGTTGTTCAGCTATCCTTTGAAAGTTTATTGGATTTCATTAAACCTTTTCTTCAAAGTTTTAATACATTTTTGGTATAATCACGAAAGTAAGACTTTTATTTACGTGGTGCTTTTTTATTATAAGTAATTCAGTAAAACCTGTACCTACCTATGCACTTATTAAATAGTCCATAGAACGCATGTACTATTTAGTAAGTAAGTATGTCTTACTGCTGAATGTGTTGCATTATGCTTATAAGTAAAACAACAAATGGTTTTTAATTCCTCGCCTGATGTTATATAAACAACAATTTACATACATGCTTCAATAAATTAACACAAATGAATGCACTCCGTACGTATTCAATTTGCATTAGAAACATAATAAATTATGTACTCCAAGGCAAAAGGAAGCCTTAGTATGTCCGATCGAGTTAATTCTTACACGATAATGCTAGTTATTTCTAAGCTGTCTAGCGTAGTTGTGTTCTTTCAACTGAAAACGTTTTGTTTTCAGTCGGTTGCGCAGTATCGACCGTAGCTATGTAAATTATGTTAACGTAAAACGCAATGAAATGCGAATCTAGTCTCATTTTGGTGGGTTTTCATTTTGTTATGTTTAAATAATAGAGGATATTTAAGTAACTTTGGACTTTTCATCTAGGTATATTGACTTCATCTTCTGCCATAAACAAGATGTTACAAAAGTGCCCCTGAAAAGCAAAGTCGATGAAGGTACCAAAGATCGAGTTTACCCCACACATCACACTGAAGTTCGAAAAAGTATGCATTTGTCGAAGTGCATCGTTACTTGCTACAAACCAGACAATTAGTCAATGTAATTTACTTGTTTTATTTTCGTATCTATTGTTAACACCAGCGATAAAAACAATTATCGATTCGTAGTCCACTTTTAATACCTACACGATCGTAAATTGAATTGAATAACCTTCAAAACTTTCAAGTTCGATGTAATCGCGCGCCATTTTGTTGAGTAGGTAGCTACTGCTAATATAATGTGCCTTTATAACATGGAACACCTACTAACAGTCTATAATATATTCCTAATTATGCAGCATTAATTAGTCCATAAAACTAAATTATAGCATAATAATATTGACATTTTAATCGTCAATATATCACAGGGGTTTCATCGTTTTAAAACAATAACCTAAACTATAAATGGGTTCTTTGCAAATTCTAAAGAGTAGTACACCTACCTGCCTAATTTATTGGCGTGCGTGCTCGCACACGAGTTGATTTAAAGCTCTAACATACAAGATTTAAAGCTATGTTTGAAAACTTTGAAGAAACCGGACAATGGCCCGGCGACCACGCCCGCAGCCACGGTCTCTTATGCTGCCATTAATACGTAGCATCTACCTAGCCAACACATAAACACTTGGTTTACAAATTCTCTTCACAACATTGTGGCTGACTCATAAATATAGAGTGACGAACGCGCGAAAAATTTCACGTAACGGTTGAATTTCACATAAGCCTCAGAAAATTCATAATTCGAGAAACGATTTATTTTCTATTTGTATTCGAAAAATCAATATCTCACTTTGTGTGGTAAAGAGAAAGTGGAATTCGTCACGACTGGACGATGTTGCGAAACACACGTCGAAGGCTCAAAACGCAATCATGTCATTAAGTTGGTCGACCCGAGAGAATTACATGCGTCACCGTCACCGCTTGTTCCTTTTGACCTGACTCCTATTGATTTTACTTGTGCTTTTTATTTCATTGCACAACTCAACGAGTAATGCGCAGTTCTGCATAGAAAACATGAGTAATACGTACCATTTATGTTATGTATGTCTCTGTATGTATGTCTGCATAAAGATTTGAAGTAAGATTAGAAGTTACGCCAACCGCATTGTGGAATTTATTTTGTTGTTCGCCTTAAATGTTTTGGAAGATCTAGATCGAGGAAAATTCTGTCCCCAAATATTAATGTCGGTTAAGATCACGTATGCGGATACAGAACCTTTCGTATGATAACTAGTGATGTCATTCATATTGAAATCGTATTTATCAAAAGTTTTCTCTTTCGAAGGTGATGTAAGAGATTGAAGTTTATGTTTTTGCTACTAGATTTGCTTTATTCTTAATGTCGTTGTTGTCTTATTTACTTGAAACCTCATATTCGTGAAGAGATTTGAAGTTTATTTTATCAGATATATATAAAGAAGCTATTCCAAGTGCCAAATTACCTCTCAAGTCTTGCTCTAAAGTCTACAATCTGACTTGAACAGTTTTTATTTGCTTCTTTAGATGACTTTTACGACGCACTGAGCTGATACATCCTGACTTTAATTTAATTACACATGAGGCTATAAATAACACTGTCCACAAAACCGTATCAGTGATGTATCCTTTCATTTTGGAGTTATCCTTTTCACACCCTTGCTAACAAAAGGGACCAAACAACAAATATCAAATATCCTTTTCAATACGCTCTCTAATTTAGTCAATAGACAAGACAGTTCAACAGCCAAGGATATTGAAATAATGTGGGATAATATGATCGAGAGCCCGCCGATGTCATCCTTTATTCCCGAAGGATCTTCGGATTATAACAACGCAGAAAATGTACCTACTTCTCTAACACAAGTGTTATGATGTAATCTAACTCATTCTAATATTAATGGGGATGATAAAGTTCATTTATTTATGTTATGCGAGTAACACCAATTGAATGAAGTGAATTTGAAATAGACCACAATGTGCTAAATTGATTCGTGATGCATGCTCCGCGTCGCTGTGATAAAGTTGCGAATATACTGGGAGCATTCGTATTTGCAAGAAAAACATTGCAAGTTTAAAAAGAAGTACGATTCATAGAGTCCTATTTTCAATGCTAGTTTCGTTCAAGAAGCTGCTAATGAATAAATAAGTACGAAAACTTTGTTTATCAGCTGGCTTTCGTACAATCTTTTTTATCTGAGCCAAACTCATTTTGGTAAATATATCAGTCAGTGACTAACCTAACCTAACATGTTTAACTGTACGAACTACGTCATACTCTTTTCTAAACACATAGATCATTTAGGATTATTCCAACATTAACAGACAGTTGAACAACGGTCATCAAATACTTCTTACGATATCTTATAGCTATAAAATAAGGATAACCTTAGGTACCCCGGGTTTAATATTGACAGATATTCATAGCGTTTCCAAACTCTTTATTAATTCAAAAGCTCATATTCCTAGCATTATACGGCTCAATCTATTTATAATGGTACTACAAGAATATTTTATCGATTATTTTGAGCGAGTAAATAGATATACTACAGTCTATCTATATTATACTGATCCTAGTGTGTATCCACATTGGCTATTAGTTGTGTTCTGTTTATTAGCGGTATCTCTGCAAATGGTATGGTAATGAGTAGGTATGTACTATGTGGATTCTTAGTTGACAGCTCAAGAGTAGACTTGTTTGACACTCTTGATTATTTTAGTGATTGCATTTGCTTAGCAGGTGATGCATCATCATTAAATTTACAGTCACTTACAAACAAATATGATATTCTTCAAATCTCTTAGGAATTAATATTCGGTAGGGTGTTTTCGAGGATTCTTTTCAGCTCTTACCACGTCCTGGTCTTTCCAGCTATAGGTTTTTATAAAGGAGACATTAATACATTCTATCATAACAAATCAACCAGTCACAAGAATTGTCTGCACTTGCAGATGTGAATGCTATTGTTTTTCCAACTACCTACCTATATGGTAATTTCGCGATCTTTTATACAATGTGTCCCGGGGATAAGTGACCGCCCGAAATTTTTTGAATATTTGTACAAAATTAAGGATAATTTTCTTTATATTTGGGACTTACCGCCTTTGTTTTTTTTTTAATGATTTTTAGTAAATACTGTGACGTGCTGCAGTTTTTTAAAGATATTTCCTAAGTTTTTACATCTTTTTAAATTCTTTTTTCTTTATTGACTAGCCGACATCATAGTTTATCAATTAAAATTATCAAACATAACAAAAATGTAATAAAACATTTATTAGAAAAAAAAGAAAATAAAAATTCAAAGAAAATAACGCCTTTTTTTCAGTTTTTTCAAAATAAGTCCAATAAATGCCCCCTTAATATCACTTTCTTTTAATTTATTAATAAACTACATGATATTTACTACAATAGCTCACAACAATGTTTGCTGCTATTTCAGACAAATGCAAAAATACAGTCAGTTGAAATTTGAAAAAAAGAGCAAAGCCTGTTATTAACAGGCCTGACAATAAAATTTTTTTAATGATTTTTTTCAAAAATATAAATGAAATTATCCTTAATTTTGTACAAATATTCAAAAAATTTCGGGCGGTCACTTATCCCCGGGACACATTGTATACTTATGAATGCTCATTCAAATGTTGCTCGATTCGAATAAAACTATGTACAGGTAACGTTGAGAAATCGATTTCTTTCAACGTCAGTTGTTTTATTATTAATACTGGTTTGTGCGGGCTATTAAGGGTCATTAATAGCAAGTCTGGGTTTTTACTTAAATCTCTTTATTCACTACTTTAGCTTTGGGTACTTATTTTATATGTTTGACAGAAAAGCAAGTCCAAACACCAAAGGGTGAAAAATTTACCAAGTCTTAGTAAAACATTTTTGTTCCAGTTGTGAAGGTTGCAAAGGTTTTTTCAAAAGGACGGTAAGAAAAGACTTGACATACGCGTGCCGTGAAGAAAGGAACTGTATCATAGACAAGCGCCAGAGGAACAGATGCCAGTACTGCAGGTACCAGAAATGTCTTGCGTGCGGGATGAAGAGAGAGGCGGTTCAGGAGGAGAGGCAGAGAGGAGCCAGAGGTACGGAGGATGCACATCCGAGCAGCTCTGTGCAGGTACAGGTACTAATCGTGTGATGTGGTGTCACTTTTATATCTTTGTAGTGTAAGTTTAGTTATAAGATATCTTTGGCAGTTTTAGGCCTTGCGTGTTCTTGATGGCAATTTCAAAAGATTCGGTTAGCTAACAATTATGCCGAGTTTTAAGTGTCGTCGTTCTGAGTGGGTACGATTAGTCTATCGATGTTATATGAAGGTACCGCACCTCAAATGTCCTTATACGTGATAAACAATGTCATACAAATGAAGGATATAAAATAATGCGCAATATTTTATGAACTACGTTTATTCCAAACAATACGCAATAGGTATAACTAGTACTAAAAATACTTAATTGCTGAACACGATGTTTACAAGAAGCAATCCTCAATTAGCTCCGCCGTGCCCTTTACTACCACTAACATAATTAGAGTAAATATAAAACAGAAATGATATTTGAATGTGAACTAACAACTCCCAGACGAATAAACAATTTTGTGCTCGACTCCTCTCGTGTTTAAGTCGAGTTTAATGAAAACTTACTACGCTCAACAGTTGCCCAGGCGCATAAATGTCGCTGTAACTTAGAAGCCGAACCGATTTTAATGGGACGAAGTATCGAACAAGGCTTAGCGCCTAACTTCGCTCGCATGTAAATTAATTTCAAAGTCGTTAATTTCCATTTGAGTATACATATTTTGCTCGTTACTACATGTATGCCCATTCAAAATGGTAGTAAATAATTTATTTCACATAAAAACTTTATAAAAAGCAACATTGTTTTTTTATTGAATGCAGATAATTATGTAAGGTATATGGGACAATAAATATGTTTTACTGTGCTGCTATTTCTAGATGCTAATAAAATTAACCCAAGTTTAAAGACAGAATGTAATAGATACCTGGACAAGTAATAAACTGCATCTAAATTAAAACGATATCCTAGATTAATCATAATATTAAAATGGCCGACGAGTAAACAACTCTACGGCTAGTGATGCGCCACGTCTTTGTTTTTATTTCGAGCTGCAAATGTTTGTCGATATCGATATCCTTTTTATCGTGATGAACGTGATCACTGAACTGTTTGTAGATTATACAGGGTGGATTAAATCCTGGAGTGTGTTTGTTTTGCAATATTTTATTGTTTAATGGAGCTTTTACCAGAGATATGACATACTCGATGGGTTTAAGTGTGGAGAATGCAATGACCGTAAAGCTTTTATTTTTTCAACCATTTCAAGGGTTTGTTTTTACTTTCAAAAAGATAATATAAAAACATCTAATGTGGGCGTGGCGTGTAGGTTGTATTATTACAAGCCGCAGACTAGCGAAAAATAGATGTTATAAAATATCGACAACCTTTTAAAATCTCGGTCCAAAGAAAACAGAGTTGTTAGAGTTTTAATTACTTACCTAACGTACTAAAAGTAATAATCTGGTTAAACCTGATACTAATGAACAAAATTCAACTTTAAATAATAATTAACGTTATTTACATATTATAATGGTGTAGAGTCAGACAATATCTAGCTTAGTTACGACTCACTTTTAATTAAACCTCATTTTATGAATCCTTGATATTTTATCGAATGACGGACAACTGTGTTTTGGACGTGTACCAGTTTGAAGTATAATAAATATTTTTCCAACTGAACCTGAAAGTCATAGAAATATATTTCGAGTTTAGATTTTTTATACAAATCGGAATAATATTTTCAAAAGAATTTTTAAATGTTGAAATAGACGTCATAAAAATTCGGTCTCTAAAACTGGTTGAGTTCTGGAATTAGTCATGAACATGATTGAACATCAGGGCAGACCCACTAATTTTGCAAACAACATAATTACATTTCTTTCAATTGAGTATTCTACAAGTGGAAGTTAATTCAACTACATATGACTAAAAAATACATGGCCTTTCACAATCATTGGTAAATAAGGAGGCCCTTCTTAAGCCGGGCTAGCAATGTGGGAAGTTCTTTACCTTAAAGAGCAAAAAAACATTGAAACTTTCACGTTTCTGATCCTTCAGGAGTTATCAATCGAGCGGTTGCTGGAGATGGAGTCATTGGTAGCTGACCCCAGCGAAGAGTTCCAGTTCCTCCGTGTGGGTCCTGACAGCAATGTTCCGCCTAAGTTCCGCGCCCCTGTCTCCAGCCTTTGTCAAATAGGTAAGAAGAACTTTATGATGGTCTTTAGGAAATCTTTGGAGCTTCGACGGCTATTTAAATTGGTTCTTGTAACTACTACTACTACTTATTTTATTATTGACATTTACTAGATTACTTTATTATTTATTGTTGTGTGATTATATAAAAAACAAAACCACTGGTAGGTACTCGGTTACATCCAGTGAGGCTAGATGCCGACCCCAAGTTGGGGAATGGCTAGGCAAATGATGATAACCTTATAGGTACATATTGTGTGATTTAAAATTAAGCACATAAATGCAATCAATAGGTTCTGCATCACAAGTAATTAAGTGCAAACGTCCCCTATTAAGGGCAACGCAACTTAATACGCAAATATTTTTTGGGCCTCCCCACCACGTGCTATCGAAGCCCTAAACAAAAGGCACCTATGACGTGTCTGTTCAAACATCACCGGTCACAGGTAGGGCACTGTTCATCGTTTAGCAACATTAGCAATTCAGCATGATATGCATATCATGTTGTTTGTACCGACCTACCTCCGCACCTGCCGATTGTCATGTGATTAGAAAAAATTATCTATGCACCAAAGGAATAGGACAAAAAATAGGATTTCATTTTGTTGTGCAATCTTGAGAAATTTGGTGGAATTTTATGTAGATGATTGTATTTTATGTCTTGCAGCCTCAAAAAAAATCTAAGTCACGTTATCGAACAGTTATTCTATAATTCAAAGTCAAATATGGATTTCAATATCATGAAACATTTTTGACTGTTACTCTGAGTACACAAAATTCATGTATCGAAGTTAGTACCTATCACAATTTTGCCCAACATTTATCCTAAACAGAGAATTTTTACCAATAGAGTAAAAAGCAAAAATAAGAATGCTCCACCATAAAAACACAGATATGTTGATATGTATTTATGTACATAAATACATTATTACAATGGCATACATAATTCCAAACTGGTTTAAAATGGCGTCACAGTTTGTGTCCACAAAATATATATTATTATGTTTCTTGAATTATTATAATGCTACATTTTTGTATCAACATTCTTTTAGTTTAGCTACGTGGGAAAGAGTTAAGTTATTATGTAGGTCGGTGAATTAGTTAAGGCTTAACCATTAATACTTTGAAACGAGAACAATAATATATCCTTTTAGCAAGGAAATCAGGTACCAGCTTAGATTTTTCATGGTATATAACAATGAACTATGCAGTTATAGATATAGTTCTAAATGAATAGCTAAAACCTGCATTAATACATGTAATTATTTAATTACTATGCATCTCTTAGTCCTTGTCAAATTGATCTCACAAAAACTATGAACAAGATAACACGAATAAAAAAATTGTTTGTCATTAAGGATTCTTGGAATTATTACATAGGTGTTTTCTAGAAGTACAAGATGTTTTAACATTTGTATCAATCTTTTTTATACTATACAAACAATAATAATTAAGTATTGTAATTTTCAGCATGAAGTATGCATGCATACACATTATATTATAAATAATAACAGCAAGTTTGTAAATCCAAAAACAGACAAGACAGAATAAGGTCAACCACAAAATAGTTGTTAACCTTAAACTTGAATTTTCCATCAAGTTTTGAATTTCCAATGAGTCTATAGTTTTCATTACAATATTTAAGTATAATTTCTATCAATCTTATCTCTGTTGTTGTTTGTTTAAATCTGCCACCCTAACTTTTGAGGAAAACACGTCGGCCCATACATCAAAAATCCCGTAAACACTACGCAAAAAACAGTCAAGGAGGAATATTTTCCTTAACGCGACGTAAATCGATACAACATCAAAGCCTATAAGCATTTATCCTTATACATACTTTCTTCATGATATGTATCGTAGGTAAATGCGTCACATTTTTGTACCCAAGTAGAATATTCTTTTGAATTACAATAGTTTTATTAAGAAGGCCTTTTGCGGTTTAAGGATAGGTTCGCAAGGCCAAATGCTTTTGCTTCTAGGTTCTATGCTCCATTCTGGCAAGGTGTAGTAGGGTTTTTCCTTGTGGGATTTCACAGTAGAAGCCTGGCCTCCTTAAATGACTTATTACTTACCTAACTTGAAGTAGGCACTCAGCCGAACACTACGCTTCATGTAGGTTCTTAGGTATGTCGTAAAGCCAGCCCTTTGGGGAATCCCACTGTGGTCATGTTAACACAATATAGCGTGTGATAAGTTATTATTTTAAATCCGACCTATTTCTTATCGGGTCACTTTCTACTATCACTTTTTTCCAACAAGTTCTTATCTTGAAACTAAGTGTGACAATGGTTTACATTTGTAACGATAGCTTATCAAAAATTGAGCGGACTACGTGTGTAGAACAAAGATGCTACGCAGTAATTTTATTTTGTATGGTTTAGTAGGTGTATTTTTCTCAGGCTTAATATATTAGCTGGAATCCCTTTTCCTCGTTGTTTGTCCTCCCTATAATTTGCGTGGGCACAGATTCGATTAAGCCGTAATTCTCTTTTAATTTATTGCGAATTGATCCTATGTTTGGGCTCATACGAAATTAATGGTAGGTAGCAAGTTATTTGGTGCAATCAAGATGTTTGTCTCGGAGTCACATCTTGTGTCCCGGTTGTCAATCTACCGTAGATTGATAATGGCACGTTCCTTAAATAACTTTCTTCTTATTATTTGCGAACAAAACAGATTTGTTTGTCGTTCGGATTGCGTTATCTACCAGGACGAGTTTTCTTATTTGTACGTATGTTTGATAGAATTGTGGTAGGTTCCAATGATATATAATAGTCATAAATCAACGTTGACAGGCATGCGATAAAATTGCTTGTAAATATTATTTTTGTACCCATTAATCTCGTCGAGGTGTGGTTGAAAGTCTACTGTAATACTTTACATATTTTCTATATACGAAGCTGAAACTCGTGATTTTGGTGTGTCGTCACAATCTGAAGTACTTATGTGATGTATTTGATGGCGGGCGTGTGCTCTATATCAACCTTTTCTCAACCTCTAAAAGGAGCTTGTAGTATTTGCATTTTATATCTATATTATAAACTCTTCCGATCTGGAATAATATTATACTACTTAAGCATATTTTATAGGTATTATTAGAGTTGTAGGTATCTGTGATGCATTATCAGACTTCCCATAATATACAAGAGCTATTATGTTTTAGTTCAATATTTGTTCTGTGAGGATATTATCGCAACTACTGATATTTACCAGATATTTATATAGTTCTATGAAGAAGAAAGATAAATATTTTTTAATGAAATTAGAAAGTAGTCTCCTGATGAAGCTAACTTTTTAACGATATTTAAGCATAGGCAGATGTTATTAAAAATGCTCATTCTCCTTCTTCCAAATAAAAAATCTTGTTTTATAACATTACAGGCAACAAACAAATAGCAGCGTTAGTGGTATGGGCGCGCGACATCCCGCACTTCAGTCAGCTGGAGCTGGAAGACCAGATCCTGCTCATCAAGGGCTCCTGGAACGAACTGCTGCTCTTCGCCATCGCGTGGCGGTCTATGGAGGTTTGTATTTCTGATTTTGATGTATGTCCAGTGTTTAGCCACGCACACTGCATTGTAAGTGGCATAAGGTATGTAGGTCTTAAATAGTGCAGGAGTTGGAGCACATAATGACAAATACTGAACTTGAGAATTCTACAATCGTCGAGAGGCTTTCTAGAGCGGTAGTCATGATAAAAGTCTGCTACACACACATCTATCTTTTTCAAAGCAGTATTTCAAGAAATTGGCCGATATTTTGACGGTAACATCATACACTATAAGGACCTAAGAAAAACAGACACAAAGCTTATTATTTTTATCCTCATATCTTTTGTGTGGTAATCATTATCCGGATTGAGTTTGGCTAATCGCAGTTTGGCAGTAATACCTGACCAAATGCATTATAGCGGGGTAAGGTTTCATTAGCGAAGTGGGGGATATTATTTTTGCTAATGGTTTGCTATAAAAACGAAGCTAAAGCATGTTTTATTTCGATGCAACACAGAACATATTATTAGTTCATACTATACAGAGTGACATCATGCGACAAATATAGCTTGCAAATGTTTCTTTGATAAAAACATGTACCAAGTTTTTTTCTGATTTTATATCGAAGGCTTTGCTAAGGCTAATTCTAAAATATTGTTAATGGCAATGAAAAATGTAGCAACTATTGATTAAGCCAGAAAGAGTGGCTGAAACTATAGTAATGTCTTAATTATTACATAAAAAAATACCTGAAAAGTCCAGTCGACAAGTTTGTGTCAATATTTTAACATGTTGAAATGCCTACTGTTTCAGTACCTGACTGAAGAGCGAGACGGCGTGGATGGCACTGGAAACAGAACTACGTCGCCGCCACAACTCATGTGCCTCATGCCTGGTAAGAACTAACTTTTTATTTAAACATCATGTAGCAAAAAACATCGAATTACAAACACGACCAAAATGCCAAAAGATGCACTTTATATCAAAATACAATTTATTATTCAAAATCCCGTAGATTTTTTCTGTATTTTTACGATTGCCTATAATATAATCCGATGTTTTCTTTTTACTTAGTCAAGAGTATGTGCCGCGATGGTAAATGGTGTGACACTAGCGTGTATCGTCATATTGTATGCTTGTCATCAATGTACCAACTCCTATAACAAGTAGTTTCGAACGATTGATTCCACTAGGTTTTTATTAATCTTGGATACAATTGACTTATTTTTTATTCGATTAAAAGTTCAAATAAGTCAATCGTTTCAAAAATAGATTATGTTATCGGTTTTTGGTAGGTACCTCTATACACCTACTTACATGTCATAAAACGCCTAATAAATGATCGAGTGAAGTTAAATAAAACCTTTTATCCAGTAACTTGACCTATAGTCACGCCATTTATGTACTTAAGTACAGATTTGGCTTCCTTTCCTTTACGATTTTTTTACATTTTGATTACGTAAAGGTTACTGACATTTAAAATATGGTCATTTATTATATGCATAAGTAATTAGCTCTATCAAAATAAATGTGAATTATTAAATAAATTATATTATTTAAATATTATCAGTGGTATTTGCTGACACGCCAAGTTTTTACGTAAAAGCCTTGAATATAAGATGATCTTATTGGATTTATTATAAATTCAAGGTTAGCTTTTATCAATAACACTAAATGTTTACCTATAAATACCAAATGTTTATTTAAATGTTATCTTTCATTTGAATTATTATAATTCAGCGATTTCTTTCCGAAAACTATTATTAGCTACTACTGGTTCCAAGATACGAATCTCGATATGAGTAAAATACTCCTCTATGATGAAAAGCATAATTTGGTAACCTTCTCCTCTCTCTCATATAATTCAATACATTTAGGTACGTATTTAAACGTCATTGGTTTTCCAAACGCTATAACACTTGGATAGTTTATTTCACAATTGTTACATACAATGTCCATTTTCCACCATTCCTTTTGCGTCCCAAGTGAACCTTCCCCTGCGCATGGTACTAAAGATCATTTCAAAATTATCTTGTTCAACCAAATAAACCCTTTAGGAATCTCTCCTACGTGGGACTTTTGATAGTATGGCGGATTTTTTGCACGATATTCTGATTTCGACAAGGATTTTCTGATATTTCTGACAGATTTTTTATAGGACAGTGTGCGTGGCACTATTGCTATCAGTGTGTAAAATTCTTGTCCTCAGCCGCACAACATCTATAAATATATTAGTAATAAGTATACCGTTTAAATATTAACCTTATACCAACTTGATGTGTCCAGGTATGACGCTGCACCGCAACTCGGCGCTGCAGGCGGGCGTGGGGCAGATCTTCGACCGCGTGCTGTCGGAGCTGTCGCTGAAGATGCGCAGTCTGCGCGTCGACCAGGCCGAGTACGTCGCGCTCAAGGCCATCATACTGCTCAATCCGGGTACGTACTTATATTTATATTTTAGATAAATAACTTTATTTTCTCTGCTGGAGGAGAGAGACAAAAATATGTGAATTAGGCGCATTTTCAGCGACAGTATAAACGTTTTTCCTAAAACAAAGTGAAAATTCATTATAAGTAGGTGATTAAGAAAACTCGCGTTTATGTTGTTCATGAACTTGGTCACTAGTCTAGTCGTGTTGTTATATTTTTACCGCGAAAACGTATATTTTCTTTTTCAATTGTAAGATAATACACATACGGATCCTTTTTTCCGATATCTGGACCTTATGTATATGTTTATACGAAGCTAGTATAAAAATAGCTACTGTTATTAACTTAACCTTCATTAATAAAAGGACAAAAATAATTATTTACAAACCAAATAACATGGTGGCTGTATTTGCTTACGAAAATAGAAGTTTTACTGTCTGCGCTATACAAATGGCACAATGCACAATTTACTGAACTTGGTTTATATTGGTCCAATTTTCCAAGAGAATCATTGGATCAATAACAAAAGTCTCCTATAAATACAATAATCGAAACTCCACTTGTTTACTCGGCCGCACCTGAAACATTTAAAATTAAAATTATTTGCTCACGTGTGCTCAAACAATAAATAAACATGTTAACATTTCTCTCGTTTATTTTTTCAGATGTGAAGGGACTGAAAAACAGGCAAGAGGTGGAAGTTTTACGAGAAAAGGTAATTTGCATACATTGTGTTTTGAAATACACCTGACGCTACAAATGTACATTTGAATATTTTGAATAGTGGTCGCTGCAGCGTCATTTTCGCGTCGCTTCGACGTCCGATGTAATTGTATTCAATGAATTCGCATTTGTCATATCACTTTTGACCTCTTTTGCATTTGAAAGCGACGGCCATTGAATTATGTATAAATTAGATGTTGTAACTATGGTTGTGGTAAACAATTTAGAAGAATAACAAGTTGTTGCATTTGTCTATTATGGTTCTTTTCCTAAGAAAATAAAATGTTAGGTAATAGATTATTTACAGTTTCTATTTCAATAGAAATATGAATTATATCTGTTCAACACGTTCATATTTTCTCTCATTAATTTTTTTACAGCTAAAAAAATTTGACTATAGTATCATAGTTCATTCAGTCAATATAACTGTTGTTCTACATTCCAGATGTTCCTGTGCCTGGACGAGTACTGCCGGCGGTCGCGCGGCTCGGAGGAGGGTCGCTTCGCGGCGCTGCTGCTGCGTCTGCCCGCACTGCGGTCCATCTCACTCAAGAGCTTCGAGCATCTGTTCTTCTTCCACCTCGTCGCCGACACCAGCATCGCCGGATACATCCGCGACGCTCTCCGCAACCATGCACCGCCTATAGATACCAACATGATGTAATATACCATCTTGTAGGGCACTGAATCTTCGTGCAGTTGACAGCTGTCAGTTTCTGTTTGTACTGACTGACAGCAACTGTCAACTGCACCTGGTCAGACTGGCATCTGAACGAACGAGAACGTTCGAGAATACGCGAAGATATCGCGACCGAATGCAGCTACGTAACGAACTATTGTCTTATATTGTAGTTTGTAGAAAAAACTCGTGGCAGTTATTAGGGGGATTTTAATGAGATGCAAATGCAATTGGATGTGTTAAAATAAATATCACATCATTAGTAATGAACTGGCAATAATATTTGCAAACGACAACTTAAAAAAAACATATTTCCATCTCACTGCGACGAGTTTTTTTGACAAACTTTATCGTCTGTATTTCATAAAATGCTATCATTAAACGAAGCTACCATTTGCCGGTCAAAGGTTCGAGGTTAAAGTCCTGGCTACGGCCGCTAATTAGGGTTTGTTATACGGAAAGTTAGCTTTAGCAGACGTCGGGGGGCGTGGCCGAGTGGTTACGAACATTTTCGAGGTCTTAGATTATAATCTCGATACCTCACATTATGTACGTGCGTGTAACCGCTGCCTGACCTCTAATGCGATCTACGTGTTTATCCAAAACGGTACCGAATAAATTTGTTGCTATAATTTGAAGGAATTTTGGTACTTTTCGACGGATAAACCTTATAATTTCGTTAAATTTAGAAATCAGGCCTTTATTTTTCGAGACAGCAGACTTGATGTTATGTTAGCACTAAAGATCAAATAGTTAACGTTGGTTACGACCTTCAGCTAATAAGTACCTGGGTTATAAATAGCCCTTATTGTAAAGGCCCTTTATGTTATGTTCAAGTTTTGAGTACGAGCACAAGACCGTTGTATGAAGTGCGGGCACGCGACGGTGTATCGGAGTGGACACAGCATCGCGAACCACACGACGTTAGGTAGTGTAAATGGGGCCGCCTCTTTTATTACGTAGAATATGATTAACGTAAATTAGTCATTCATTTATTAGGGAATTTTAATCGTACAGGTAGGTGTCCATAGTGAATTAATATAATGTTAGACTAATTAATGTGTAATTTTAACATTTACCAAATCTCTCTTCAAAGCACGTACATTAATTATTACGTATATTTAATGGATTGACTATGTGTCCACTGAGCCAGTGATAAAAATCATGTTGATTCGTAAAAACGAAAGTAAAAGTAAATATACAAAATTATGCTTCATATATTTCCCGTATTATACACATGTTGGTGCTTTAACATGCATTATTTACATATTATGCATATCAAATATGCATAGTAATCCTTAAATTTAATGTTACTTGATAAATCCTTATTTTCATTACGATTAGTATAGAAAGTTATAAAAACTGTAAATATATCTTTGCATGTACAATGTATTTTTATTATGTTTAGACGAGTAACTTATATTGCATATTAATATATACCTCACCAGTCTCGGGTGGTGGGAATATACGGATAGAATGGCCTACACGCTACATTTATAAATAATAACTTGTATTTCTATTGGCAGGCCACTTTATTTTTGTACCTTGTGAGTGCCACGCATTTTCCAATTTGCTAACAAAATTAACCAGTATTATAACATTCACGAAATATCGACCAGGGATGACCTCTATTTCAGACCCATATTCAAGGCACAGATCTATAACATGTCGTTTATCTGTGCCAGAGTATAGTTCTAGAATTCGGGCCAATAATAAACATTCAGGTTGTAGATATAGAACGCGGAATCTGACCGACACATTTCGAAGGGGTAATTAGACGAAAAAAATATTTTAAAATTAATGTTTCATAAGTGTTGAGAATATTATAGAAAACTTATATTGTGATTATAATCGCTGGACGTAGTAAACAGCTCAATTTACTAGAAAGTTCTTCATCCGGTCTATTTGATCCATTACGTAGGAGCCGTGATTAGCATGACGACTTTCAGTCCACTGTAGTTTGTTGACGTTGAACAACCAGTATTTCTGTTATATTGAAGAATTAATGTTGAGCAATGATATTATTATATGGATGGGTTTGAAATTTGAATTATATGATGGGAGATGTTGCAGCGGTTGTGAGATGATTTATAATGATGTTCACTAATTATCTGACTAAATTTAAGTTATATTTTTTGTATAGACATACATAGCTTTAAGATTCATAAATGGTGATTAAAATTATTATCACAATAAATGTATTTTTATTGAAATGTTCCTTAGATAGAGAGGCTAACCCAGCACGAACCAAACTCGAAGTGCCCTCATTCAAGGCAAGTGTCCTAAGCTCCTATATCTAACTGCTGCTAACTTGAGTTGGTTTGAAAATATAAAACATTATATTGTATACGTATTTTATTCAATAAAGATCTTTTAAAATTGCGAATTGTTATATAAAGAATTACTTATGAATATTTTCCTTAAAATACGTGAGGCACAGCCAAGCAGTACAAGAAACAACAATACATTTGTAAAATTACACACATCTGTCTTGCATTGCTGATAACATGTGTTAGGGTCAATTCACACTGAAAGAGCAGCGGCCGGCAGCGGCCGTAATTGCAAGGGATTGAGCGTGAGCGCGGCGGGCCGCGCGGCGCCGCGCCGCGCTCTTACATTTTCCGTGCTCTTACGGCCGCTGCCGGCCGCTGCTCTTTCAGTGTGAATTGACCCTTATAATTATAATTGAAATACAATAAAAAACGATAAAATAGCTTTGTGTTAATATAACAATTAATTTTACACTTAGAAGCACCTATTGTATGTACTTAGTTGTTGAAATGCGACGCTTCCATGGATTCGAAGACGTCCAACTTCACGTTCAGTCTGTGGACAAAGATTATCGGATCAGTAAACAAGCACAAATCACATTGTGTGAAATATAAGATATCTGGGAAGAGTGTCAATGTTTTTCATATAGCAAGTTGAAAGAATGTTGTGAAGAATTTTTGATTAAGGTAATATAAAGAATAACAGCCTTACTACAAAAACGTACACCTGTTGAACACTTGTCTAATAAAAGTGTGGCTGCAAAACTGACCTTATTTCAACAGCATAATCTGTTTTTTTTTTAGACAAGTGTTCAACAGAAGTTTAAGTTTTTATGGTACGATGGTATATGATCATGTAATGTAGTACTCACTTCTCAAAAGCCGTGTTCATGTCTTTGGCTTTGGTGGGGTTGCAGACGATGGCCAGCTTGCCTTGCGACACGTCGAACAGAGCCGGCAGCCACCGCGTGGCCGCCGCTGTGGCCGCCTCGGGCGTTACTGCTGATATCGCACGGACCAGCTCACTGAAAAAAAGGTTATATTAAATTTACCGCTCGTATGCCAGTAATTATAAGACAGTAGAATATCAATGGGACATCCAGCAGACTGACGATTTGAAGTAGGTGGTGGATGGATGCGGGCTTCCCATGACTGGGATGGTTGGGCAAGCTGTGGACGGCAGTTGGGCGATATGATGATGAGAACATCAATTTGGACTAGCGCATATTTGCGCTCCGGGCTCATGGTATGAACTACCAAAACATACTTATTGGAAAAAAGTATAGCATAACATATGAAACTCTCCCAAACTCTGAATGAACTCGTTCACAATTTTTTAATAAAGGACACACTGAAGGTAGTAATTGGCATTGACAGTATAGACAACCTTACTACAGGCAGTAATAAAAATCTAAACTCACTTATTGTAAGTAGCCCCGACTCTGTACAGATAGTTGAGCAGCGATCGTTTGACGACATCGGCGGGACACTTCTCATTCTCCACTACTTCGAACAGGACGGTACTCTTGGCAGACTCGAACAAATCCTCGTCAAAGTTGGCGTCGTTTAGGTATTCCTCCTGTGAATAAATAAGCATGTGATTGAATGGGCTCATCATTTTAAGTTTACAAGCTTTCAGACTCCGAAAGTTCTTACAATTCAAATGCAATCCGATATATTGTTATATTTTGCATTAAAAAGTTTATCGGATCACATTTAAATTGTTAGAACTTTTGGAGTTAACTAAGCACATCAAAATATAATTCGAGGTATGTACATATATTATTACCGCGACCGATAAGCTCACGGCTCATAATGAATGTTAACTTGGTAAAACGTCAAAAACACATTTTATATGATGATGCATTTTCCGTAACCAGACGATTCTCTTAAGTAAATGAGGGAATCAAGAGGGGGTCAAATATAAAATTTTGAATGACCCTATAATGTAATTACCACAATGCTCTTAGCCTTGGTGTAAGCAGCGACGGCGTTGGTGGCGCGGTACAGCGAGAATATCAATCTGCCCTCATTGGGAGACATGCGTATCGCGTAGCCGTACGACAGACCGCAGCCGCGGATCAAACGCCACATCGGACCCTGGGGGGTGGAAACATTGGTTTTATAACAGTGACTTATCTCTGATAGGCGTGATACAAATTAAGGTAAAGTATAGATAATATAGGTTCTAAGAAAGAGTTCTGGGGTAAAACATAACTTTTTTAAATTTTTAAATAACTGGTCATTCTTTGAAACGAGTGGTGGCAGATTATTAATCTGTATATATTTTTAAGATTCTAGTGCGCAACCAAATACCACATCAAACTTATTTAGTTGTTTTGCAATTACTTTATCAGGATTTACTAAGTTAGATACCATACAAATATGCAATGATTTCAGTAGCATTAAAGCCGATTGCTTATCCAAAACATCGCTTTACCAGCATCATTATTATCGCTAGAACGAAGGCCTTCATATTATAAGGGTAAATTCTTCAGGGTAACCAACATTCCTTTATTTTCCACCTACCTCTAGCTGTGTAAAATAGTTAAGCGCGACCATGAGCGGCGCGACATCCTCGATGGCATGTCCCTTGGGCCCCGGGCTGAACTGCGCCACGCAGCAGGACTCCCAGCCGCCCACGCCCAGCACGAAGCCGCCGCCCCAGCCCGACAGCAGGTCCGCGTCCCAGTATAGACGAGGACTGAGTACAAGAAATATTCATTTTAACCAGGTATAATTTGTTAATTGAGGTTGAGAACATAGCATGATTTTTAGGTACAACGAATGGCAAGGTATCTATGCTCGGAAGATAATTGGGAGCCGCCATTAAATATGAGCGGACTTCATAATCGAAGAATAGTTCTACACGGAGAGAGTGAAACTGGAGCAAACAGCAGCATACTTAAACATCTTATGAATGTGATATTTTTTTGGTATGAAATTGAAACTCTCATCTTTATAGTTCATGCATTAGAATAATATACAGCGTTTATTAGGAAGTGCCATGATCTTCTTTCAGGACACAGAAACTCAGTTTCTATATGTATACAAACAAACTTACGGCACAGGCGTAATCTCATTTTCCCTGGCAAACTTCTTCCAAGGTTCGGTACTGAGCTTATATCTCTCGAAGTCCGACGCGATATGGAGCCATACATCCTGGGTGATGCTCTTGAAAGTCTTCCTGGCTTCCAGGAGTGCTGCCTCTGCGGAGTCGCCTCCAGCATTGAGCTGTTCTATCAGTTCTTTGAGGAACTTCTGTTGGCGGAGGACGGTGCACCAGTGCATGTTGCTGTTTTTGCTGTAGATTGAATCGCGGAGAGCGTCGTACATCATTTTGTCGCCTGATCTTCTTACCTAGGATTAATGGGTGGTTTCATTAATTATTTAGTATTTTCTATATATTTTATGGAGAAAAATAATCATATGATATGTAATAAACAGTTTATTGTGAAATGCCCAGTTTCTGTGGTTGTCTTTTTGAGAATCGAATTATTATTTTTTAATAATAGTCTACCTTACCTAATTCATGTGTTTCATCGTAATGCTTACCTGAGCAACATCGTTGATTAATCTCTGGGCAAATACTAGCAGTCTTTCTTTCGTGATTTCAGCAGCAAACAGAATCTCGTACAAATGGTTTACTACAGCTTCGTAGTCTTGAGGTTCGCACTAGAAAAGAAAAATTATATTATTACTATTTTTTGGTTACTTTCGTCTTTACTACACATCTTTGAAGCAAAGTTCGTAAATCTGACTTCGTAAAAAAGAGAAAGGGTCAAATATGTCAGTGTCATGTCACTGCCATCACATTATACAGAAGATCCCTCCCGCTGTGGGTACAGTATGACTGAAACCCACCATGTTCCTTCTGGAGCCCCATGGAACACGGGACGCGGTAACTCGTTCCAAAAATTCCCATAATCCCTGATGTCAAGCCCTCATTCACATGGAATCAAATTCAAACCTTACCCTAGTCTCAATATGCACAAAGTTGCCGAAGTGTCCGACAGAGAAGTTGCCAATCCTCTCAAAGCCGACATTATTGCCGAACATGACAGTCAGCTGTTCAGTCTCCGAGATAACATCTTCATGAGGCACGAGCGTGTCTCCGCGGCGGACGGGACACTCCGCGAGCCCGTTCATGTGCAGTGGCAGCCATTTGCGGGAGGATTCGTCTACTGAGCTCGTGTCGAAGATTAGGTTGATCTGTGTGGGGAAATAAGAGACAATAATATGATATTTATTTACCTGGAGATAATCAACTTGGGATGCTGTAAAAATTACATTACTTAATACTTTTACATTCATAGCATCAATGTGAATTGGTTCATGCCTATTTCTGTTTATGAAAAGGTTTGCAAGGAGAAGTTTGTTTATTAAGAGGAAGATGCTTTGTAGTAAACAATTAGTTTAGTTTTAAACATTCGTGTACTATTATGTTCCTCTTATCGAGTGAGTTGCAGGTTTGATGACTCTACAAACCATATAGTTTTTTCAATTCCAAGATCTGACGTAAAATACATTCTACATAATATGTAGTCTAAGTGTTAGAGTTCAAAATACTCACATAAACGAAGTTGGTCTTCAAGCTGTGCACTCTAGCGTACATGGGTATCTCCTTCAGGTCGAAGTGGGGACAGTTCTCTCCGTCCGAGCTCCAAGAGCTGATGTTGTGACATTTGAACGAGCACGGCGGGACTGGCACCGAGGCTAGAGTACCCGGGGGCGGAGGACGCTGGGGAAAAATAAATAAAGAATAAAATAAATATTATATTAAGCTGTGCCTATGTACTATGTGTTCCATTTTTTCTTCTTGACTGTATTCTTTATGTGTACATGAAGTATTAAATAAATAAATAAATTATTTAAATATTTTGGACCATAGTAGATCCATAGAATGTTAGTACAAATCTTATATCTATGTAAGTTAATGTTAATACTATACTAACGGCTAAATATTCTAGTATCTGAATACAATCTAGGACAGGAATCATGAACTATTAAAATCCAACAATATACGTGATTATAAATGACTCATGTTGGTAGAACAGGCTGAGAGAGAGAGACCTTCTCTTGTTAAAACATTTAGTAAGTTTCACAAGTTCACATTATGCACATCTTAAACGATTTCCTGTTTCTATTTTTATCGTTTTTGCATGAAGGATACGAATTTAATCAATCACTGCAGTACAAATGACGTTAATTTAAATTAAATTTTATGTTCATTCATTTCTGCAGTCGTGATTACAATCAATACTCTAATGAAGTAGTCAGTTGATTTGCATACTTATGGCCAGAGAATGTCGTTAGTTTTATGTTTAAAACAATGATAAATAGGTAATTAAAAATGATTATGTTCACGTGAACACTAGATCAGTTGCCTACAGATTGCTACAGATGAGTTTATCTCGTGACTTATTGTGTTTGTTAGTAGGTATTATATTCCCTTTTGAGAAGAAACACATTCTAATTTTCAGCTCTAACCTAGTCTGAAATAACATGTGGAACAATAAGTGTTGTATATTATATCAAGGTATGTGAGATCCCAGACCCAATTGACATCACTTTTTTCTCACTAATGAAACCTGTGCCAAAACTAGAATATATCAATTCGAACATTGGATTAATTACTCGCCAAATTGTACCCACAGGCTAGACCAGTATTTCGACTGAATCTATGAAAAATGTTTACATTACCTCATTGAAGTCCATGGCCTCCTGTAACCGCGCCGCCTTCTCAGCGAGTCCGGTCTCACCCAGCTGCGCTCTTTGCTCTTCTATTCTGGACTTTTCTTCTTCTGCCATTCTAAGAAAATCAAAAACATTGATTTAAATATCACATACGTTCATACAGATGAGAAATGAATTACTCGAAAAACACAAATTTTACAAATCTGAGTATTCGGAAAAATAAAAACATAACAAACAAAAACATTGCAGCAGTTATTATCTTGAAAAAAATATGCATTCCTTTCTAACCTTTTAAAACGACATTTTTGACCATAAAAAGGACATTAAATAAGATGATGAATCCCTTTAATAAATAGGTCCGTACTTAGTTTGTAGGTCAATGCTAGGCGATCCCATGATGGTGACGAGGTCATCAGTGAAGTACTTCTGCAGCAGACTCAGCCAGTACTCCGAAGACTCTTCCAATAGCGCCACCAGGTCCGTTTGAGGGTTCATGCGGGCGATGAACTGGAAACAATAGAGATTCAGATAAACGAAGGTTTTATAGGAGTATATTTACAGTTCCATAACTTAGTTTGTAGAATTTAAGAGTCAATTAATGAGTAGTACAAAGTAGTATTATTGCCTTTAAATAAAAAAATAAAGTATGATAATATATAGTTATGTAGAATAGTGATATATATTTAGTTCTAGCGTATTATAGTTTATCAATCAGTGGATTGCAACAACTTAACTCCGTTATGTATTTTAGACGAGTTTATTGTAACTTTTATTATTGGTATTTCTAATCATTTACAAGTTAAAATACGTCCATGCATGCAATTAGTAACCAAGGGAAAATCGATCCACACTTCAATCGACCTCGGAAATATCAAGGTTAATCGATATTAAGCACTGCAGGTATTACCTTGAACTTTAATACAAAACAGTAATAATATTGAAGCTTTTGAAACTAATAAGAGCTTCAAGTATTAGAAGAAATAATTTATGATAAGCCCCTCAAGATACTTTTTATTTAGATTTCAATACCAATTCTAAAAAAAGAAACCTACTAAGGTATATTACTTCCACTGCTACCGTTATTTATGTATACTAATGTAATAAAAGGAAATATTTTCATTGTTTGCTTGTGCCCTTTCAGGCTCCAAAACTACTGAAACCGATACTGAAAAATTCTGTCACTGTTATAGTTATCGGCACGGATAATGAGCTCTCGGCGGAAGAGTGGGGATCGCTTTGCGCACTGTACACTTAAGGCAATAAACTCAGGTCAGGGCTCAATATCCTTGCCGATGATTATAGGAAGCGTACAAGCATACACTATCCCCGAGTAACATAAGCTATAACTGATGGACCATACTTACATGATCTTCATTCTGCGAATACAAGGCATCACCAATACATCTGAAGGCCACAGCATGATGCGGGTCTGACTCCAGGCTCGCAATAGCTTCGCGCAGCTGTTTCCTCAGCAACCTGCGCAGGCGATCCATGTCCAACGCCTCTTCACCGACGCACACTGTTTTTAAGCACTTCAGTGCGTCATCTCGGGCTTGTTCTAACTTGTCCATCGGTACATTTTCCAGCTCAATCTTGATGAGTGAAGCTATGTTTTCTGTTAGGTTGTAGGATATCTGTTGAAAGTGAACAAAGCAATTTGTAATTCAAATAGGTATTTTGAAATTGTTGTTAAAGTTAGGATTTTGTTTTCACATTACAATTGCATCTAAAGTTGAATAAGGTAATTGGTGCAATTTGGTTAACGTTTCAACATAATTAAATGACAAAACTATGAACTTTGTGAAAAACAGTGTCAGAAGAATAGTACATAAGCGTCAGAAGAATGATAAACAGGGGCCCGATTCTCCTAATTTTACATAATTGACATACGATTCACATTCGACTGCGATCCAATCACGACTCGATTACGATTAAAGCGTATGTGGCATTCCACTATTTTTTACTTTGAAATAAAAGTTTTTATCCTTTTCTGTCATTCAATAATGAATCACTTTGTCTGCAAATGATTAACGATTGATATAATTGTAGAGCAAACTACCGTATAGACCAAAATAGCAGACCAATCGCAAACCAATCGAATGTCATTGGAATACGATTGGTCTTATATTAGTAGCAGAATGCCGATATGGTTAAAACTGCTATTGCAATCATATTGCGATTCGATTTCTATTCAATTTTGACATTATTAACCTAGGAGAATCTGGCCCCAGGTGTCAGAAGAGTGATACATAAGCTTCAGAAGATTGATACATAGATGTCTGAGGAATGATAAAATAGGTGTCAGGAGAATGATAGGTATTAATCTCTTACGTCTCCAGCCAAAGCGTCTTCTCTCTCCACGAGGCATCGTTGCAGCGGCGCCGCAGCGGTGTCGCACAGGTAACGCAGCAGAATCGCACATCCTGTCAGATCCTTCAGTGCGCTCGCTTCTGTTAGCAATGGTCCGCGCCATCCGAATATCACCTATTGAAATGTTACATCATCATCATCATCATCAGCCTATCGCAGTCCACTGCTGGACATAGGCCTCTCCAAGTGCACGCCACTGAGATCGATTTTCGGCTTGAAATGTTACATATTTTAAAGAGAGTAAACTAGAAGATATAGAACAGGTTATACAACTTGTAAGGAGAAGTACTCTTTAGAGTGTTCTAAACTCTTGAGACCATTTTGTATACTCCTAATCAAAAGGTTGCACTGCACCTACCACACTTTTATGATATTCATATTTGTGATTTGTAAAGTCACTGAATGAAACAAAAAAATGTACATGGCCATGATTTAAATAAAAAACAGCAAAATTATTACCTACTTAGTATTTTATCGAGTCTCTCAAGCATGCAATACAATTTAGTTTTATGTGACTATGTGTACAAAAACATGTTCAAAAATGTGTAAACATGAACAAAATCTGTCAATGTGTATTGTCATTACATCCAAAACTATGTTTAAGTTTCATTCCATTATACATAATGTGCCCACAAAAAGTACAATAGGTGCTTTTATGATTATTTCTCGGTAAAAGAAATTAGTAACTGACTGACAAGGTAAATAGATTTGTATATGTCACCGGAAAATAACAAGCTTCGTAAGTTTATATATTTTCTAGGACAATCATAAACTTTCGCAGGATTCTAAACATACGCTTTGTAGGAAATTTATAAACTTGCGGATCTTGTTATTTTCCGGTGACATATACATATTTAACTAGCTCCCACTAGCGGTTTGACCAGCTTACTGAGGAAACTACTTCCCGTATAAAAAGTGATCTATATATTATTATTCTGAGATATAAGAGCTTATTAGCATATAGCTAGATTCTAGTCAGTCGGAAACAACGAAAGTCATTCAGAATTACTATATGTTATTATGTACATACCTGACCACAATCCTCAGTGTCTGCCGGCCACTGCACTTTCAGCTCGCCGTAATTCGGAGGAGGAGGGATGGTCGTCCACGGCTTCACCCACTCTTCTTGAGGTTCATTTGCTTTCTGTACCAAAATAAGGCTTAAATTATTACTCAGACAGATATATTGGATAGTTATTGATGTTATTTCAGAGTTGCATATGATAGTGTCCCGTTTATTGCTATTAGTCAGCCATCGATTATTTTTTTAAGCGTGGTTCAAACTTTCGTAAAATACTACATGAACTGAAAAACGATGTATAATGGGGCATACATTTTTATATCATGTAAAAACGTTATTATTTGTGCTAGAGAATAAATGGCTGCCAAAATTCGACATCCATTATAACGCTTTGTTTCACTTTGTAATAAGAGTTCATCAAAACATATCTAGTATTTATAGAAGACTTTACGAGATGTATGATAAGATAAATCATTACATTTTCTGTTAAGCAAATCAGAGTTCATAAAAAAGGCTGTAAAAACCGTCCATTGGCAAAAAAACAATAACAGACTTAAATCACAAACAATGACGTAAGTGCTCAATCGTGTTATGCAGTATCCTTGTCTTAGGAATTAGACTGACTTGTCTGACCTATCTGAGGTCGATTCAATGAAGAAAATCTCCAATGAACACCGGGTAGGGGACCAGCCACTTGAGTAAACTGCTCTAGTGGTTCCAATAATGCTATTATATGCAGTTCACACTCCTTGTTAGGTGTGCGGCCTAAATACTGACTTCCTTTAGGTCATAGAATGCTGTAGAACGAATGCAGTACCGTAAATGGTGACAAAGTCGAATCGAAAAAACAGCTGACAATCATAGTCATTGAAAATCCAAATCTTTACCTATGATTGGAAAACATATTGCTACAGCTCACGAGACTTAGAAATAAAAGCTAGTAAGAGGATATAGTTCTCATCTATTCATTCGTCACAATTTTTTACCACATTATAGTACAAAGGTAACTTTGTTCTAAAATAAGCATTTCAACACAAAAAGTGCACCTAGAATTTGGACTAAAGCCAAAGAAAATAAAATGCATCTTGCTGCGTTGTTTTCTTATTTTATTTTTATTTAATTTCTGTTGCCAAGGGTAAATAGTAAACAGACAAGTCCATTAGCATTATGCTACAAATGGACACTATTGATTTGACCTGAGTAGCTGTTTGTATATAAATGTAAATTACTATGTATTATTTAGATTCATATCTCTATGATTAATTATTGGGTAGACCTTTGTTGTCCTAGCATCGAGTTTATATACTCAACCTAGTGTTAAATAGGCCTGTAATGCAGAATTTATAATGATGCCACATGATATTTTCTTTCAGACCAATCTGTACTGCAATTCTATGGAAGATGTAAAAGTTACTAATTTGTAATGGGTCACTGTTATTCATGTTAATTTATGTGCAGTTAGATTCTAATAGGCCAGCCCCATATTAAAAAAAGACTTTTACCTGATTAACAATAAGCTTACCTGTGTATTTACCATAACATATACTGACAGAGTATTTTACTTTTTGTTGTTATTTTATCCCTATAATTTAGAACAATAGCAAAATAGGTACTAAAAAGTTGACTAATTAAAATAATAATACACTACCGTCATTTAAAATTTAAATAACAAAAATGCATAAGCATAGTCACATGTTTAAAACCTCATGTATTTCTATAAGCATAATGTGCACCTATTACTTGCAGTAAATGATGTAATTCCCTCACCTTAGCAATGATGTCATCTTCCACGGTAGCCAGAGCTGCGAAGACGTCCTCTGCTTCTATCTGACCGGTTAGAATGATGGTCAGGTTTTCAGCACGGTAGAATTGCTTATGGAAATTCCTGACCTGTTCAACATATATGTATTTATTAATAATGTCTCCTAAAATAAAAAGAAAATTATTGGAAATCCCTATCTTTTGATAAAAATTAATATAGGTGTGTGAGTCATTTGATAGTAAGAGGTTTAACTTGCAATATTTATATTTAGAGATTTAATCACCTTAGTATTATCAGTGGAAGTTCTAAGGTTTTTCATAATACCACCCGTTTCAGCTGAGTATCCACTGTCTGGGTACATGGCACGCAATAACTGTAGGTCACATCTGTAAAAAGAATTGGTATTAAGAATTTCTTTCTTAACAAAGTTTCATAATTGTCCCCTCTGTGTATAGGCTATAAAAATACATTGACTGCTGCTATTGAAAACTATAATTTCTTAGATACTCTTCGGTCTTATTTCAAAATGAGATTGTGTTGTCTTAATTAACACAGCTAGAAAGTGACTGTTATCAAGTTTCTAGTTGAAGCTATTACTTTTTGAAAACATGTTTCAGTAATAATTGAAAATCAATTTAAGGAAATATTATAACTTACGTCTCTAGCGCTATATATAATAGAGCTAGTTATTTGTTTATTTTTATTTGCTTTACCTGAGAAGTAAAATTTCAAAGGCTAGCTACTATGTACTTACCTACTAGTAGCATTATTCTCTCTTCCTTGCATCTCACAGTAGACCACTCCAGCATCCTCACCATCACCATCAATATGGTGTACTTCAGTAATGAAACCGTGATCAGTGAGCGTAGGCCTCAGTATATGGTCCAGGTATATCGGCAGCAGTGTCAACATGCCTGCGTCTCCCGCAGTGTAAACCGTATAGCATGTGTGGTCTGTATCCGTCCATGCATTGGTACCGTGAGCCATACAACGGTTGGCAAGTAAGTCCAAGATACCTTTGTAAGGGTACCGCTCAGAGCCGAGGAAAATAAGATGCTCCAATGTGTGAGGGAGGCCATCGTCATCGTGGGCTTCCGTCGCTGCAGGAAAGGAGATATAATTGTTTTATAGACCACAGTAAATTCTTATCTCTTAACAAATTGTTATCATTATGTTTGCAATTTGATACAGTTACGGTAATATTGTTCTTATTAGAATCAAACAGGTGGTAACATACGCGTAGATCGGCCTTTTATTTTGAACAATGCAAATCAACATTTTGAGCAGGTACTCATAAACAGCAAGTAGGTAGAATAAAAATATCAAGTCTTTTTATTTGTACTGTAGTCTGTGTAGACTTTTTGGTAAATTAGGCTCCTTTTATTACTCACCAAGACAAAAGAATCCGTTGACTAGAGGTCCCTCGACTCCTGCAATGATCACCGTGATACCGGTCTTCTCTGACACATATTTGTTTACAGGAATCACATCGGAAGCTTTCGTCGACGACACCAATTTAAAATGAGACATTCTGAATTCACGCCTTACTTGATTAAACTTCTAAATGTTTTTAAAAATATATCGAGAACCTGTTCGCCGGCGCCCGCCTCATCTGCAAAAGTGCAAAATCAAATCAAGCGACGTTTAGTGAAGTGAAATGTAGTTTGAGTGAATGAACGCAAGATTTTCAGTAGGAGAATCGATTTAGTTAGGAATCGAGTAACATGCAATTCGAATCAAAGCAAGGAAAATGGAAGCTGGTTAGTATTGGTCAGTTTCAGCAAAAGTGTTTTCATTATTTAATTACGTAATTGAATCATTACGTTACATGCATGTTACTCGATTCCTAACTAAATCGATTCTCCTAGTATTGTACATGGTTTTATACTATTAAAAGAAGAACTGTTGTCTGGAAGACATAGCTCTTAGCGACAAGACGGGTCCACCATGTTTAGTTTGTACCTTATTTAATAAAATAATGTGTCATCTTATTTAATTTGTTTGTGAATATTGATGTAATAATTAAACGATTCAATTAATCTATAACACATTTTTTATTGCCAAGCCGAGGAATAGCACTTTTATTATTTATTTAATATCCTAAATGGTTATTGTATGTATTATATTTAAATTTTCAACAAAAATACTGAACATCAGACAGCAAAAAATAAATAAAAATGCCTCTCAAAATCTATTTGTGAATATTGATACATATACACAGAATAACATTACTATGACATCACTAGTGAGTAGTGAATGAGTGAACTGTGAATAGTGTTGCGGTGTCATTTTGATACCACAGATAATGTTTATGTTTCACGTCGACACAGTACCACCATCTATCATCAAGTTGCAGAATCGACAAAGTTCATTGACTTCGATGAAGTGTTTTTAACCACCTTCCCCAAATTCGTCGGAATCTGTTGTTTTTTATGTATGTTCGGTATGTTCCTCGATAGTCAAAGACGCCTAAACTGAAAACGCCTGACTGACGCCTAAATTCTAAAATGAGCAATATACATTTATAGGTATTTTCTTCACCAAACAAGAAACCGACTTTACAAAATACTGAAAGGAACAAAATAAAAGTTTTAGGTACCTTTTTTAACCGACTTCCGAAAAAGGAGGAGGTTCTCGATTCGACAAATTTTTGTACTAGTACTTTTTTTACTTGTGTACCTATCGTACGAATACGTGCTCAAATTTGGGCACCGAGGGGTTTTTTTGCGTCCGCTTATCTATGTACCTACTCTCGCCGTACATAAACACTTTAATCTCAATCGTATCAATTGCAATCAGTATTAAGGTAAATGTGTACAAATAAAACGCGCCCAAACATTGTCCTTCCTTCCTTACAATGAAAACTTCTATTGCAAATAGGTCATAATTTGCATAGCTTTTTTCCCAACTTGGTACCTAAGTATCTTGGGGTCATAAAGTAAGTCTTTGGTTGGGGTCGAACTACGACGTAGGTACCTACCAGTAGGTATTTTACAGGAAGCAACCGTCTATCTAACCTCCTCATCATAGTTATCCCGGTAATAAGCTACCTAACCTGCTAAGTTTACCTATTTGTGACCACAGAAATTCTGTGAATTTGACTAATGCAATGCATAACTTTATGTTTGTTAGATATCTGATAAACGTGAAAGTTATTTATGTACCTATGCTAGATTATTTTACTACCAATAGTGTGTAACAGGTAGGTACCCAGGTAGTTTTACGAGCTGATAAGGGAAGGTGCCATTTCACTGTATTGGGGCTATTGGCTCAAGGTTAGCTAGAACTTAAGGAAATAGCCAATTGAATGGTCGGTGGCCTATATTTATGTTTATTTGAGGAGTGCTACAATTGACCTACGCGCTACAACCGTAGGCTTCGTAGGCGTTGCTACGACACGATGTCATCTTGACTCTTGAATCTAGCTACCATTTAATTTCAATAGATTCGGTTAATGAGTAACTAGTATTCATAAAATCTGTTTAAGTATATTATAAAGCTTTAGTTCTAGATAACAGCTAAATACTTAACTAACTTCAAACTGCCGAAGATTCCTTGTACAGTTGTATGTATTGAATAAATTGGTAACTAATTCACGGATGAAACCGCTCGCTACCAAACCGTTAGTATAATATAATAATTTATAAGTACAGACAGTCAGACATCTTAGCCTCGAACTACATGTAGGTAGGTACTCGAATGTGGGTTAACGATCAGAATAAAATTAACTAAATTCATGCAACCCTTAGCCCTGACCATTCTCTTCAACGTAGGGTGAGATTTAGGCCAGATATAGGTACAATTGATGTTATCGGGTAAACCATAGTTTTTTTGCACGTTTTCACAATATTTAACAAGTAGCTCACTAAATTGTTACAAATTGCTCTGAAATAGATACGTTGAAAATCACGAATTATATGTATCGCAAAGATATTTTCAGACACGCATTTTTAGCTATTATTGTGTGTCAGTTTGGAAAAGATTGGAAAGTTTCCTTTTAAAAACATTTTTCCATATAAAATGTGTGTTACAATCCGCTGCAATTGCATAGTTTTAAGAAACACCTACAACATCATGGTCTTACATTGTTACAAATTACAATGTTTGGAGCACTTCTGCTTGCTCTACTTGTGTTATGACAACACACGATCATATTGAATTGATGAAACTGTTTGTCTTGTAAAAAAAACTTAATTAGACATTTGGCTATTACAGTTAAAAAGTCAATAAGTAAGCTAGAGCAATTATGGCTCTTAGTTAGTGCGTTAGTGTTTTTGTAGGTACCCCTACAAAATTAGTGGCGAAATGGCGAATTTTTTTTTGGGTTTGGGTTTCCATTTCATGAAATATGTGCTGGGGAATTTGTTTTTCTCTCCAGTAATACACACTCAACACATAGGAAGTGGCGAGGGGTGGGCGTTTATGGGGGCTGACGTTCGAAAAGTGCTGATTTTCAGCCTACTTTGGAAAAACGCTTTTTGATTTTAGTTTTGCATGTGTGCCAGCTTAGCTTATGAACGAATTACCTACCTGATGATTCGTAAGACTTAGGTACATTTTTTATCAAATTAACGAGTTTCAGTAAATGCAATTGTTAAAGTTACACACACCTGCCATAATAAAATCGCGACTTATCATTTATCACATATCTAAGTATTTATTTGTGATTGTATTCACATGTGTTCGTTTATTATACAATCAGTTCATCAGTAGGTACAATAAAGGCTCTTTTTAATTGGATGTTTCGTGGTGGCCTACTGCGGTTACAGCGTATATATTCAGAGTAGATAACATTGTATTAGTGACATATTCCGAGCCGAAAAAAAATATTACCCTGTAGCACCGGCAGTTGTCAATTATTTGCTTGACACCGACAATCCAAACATCAGTTTTCTTAAAAATTAAAATAACTTTCATGATTAATTTTCAAAGTAAACAGCTGTTTTAAAAGAAGCGTTCATGTTATCGGTGAACTTGGGCCTAAATAGAACAGTTTACTCTTACAAATGACTTGAAATGACATTAGGTGCCTCATTACCAAACAATTTGCATTTAATACTAACATGCATTACGTATTTTATGCTGCAATAAAAAATTAAGTGCCACATAATCACATCGAAATAACCACAAGAGCGCAAGTAAGTCATCTTAGCAGAATAGTGGCAAAGCAATCAAATATCAATCATGTTTTGCGCATAATTATGAGTATGATGCGACTTTCTAGTGTAAGAAGCTCGCCTGATTATTTTTCTCACGGAGGAAGAAAAGCTGAGCAGAGATGTCATAAGTCAGGTAGCCAGGCGCCTTACTTAACATACGGTAGACGTGATCAGTTACTCAAACCAACGAGGTGTTCGGCTTTCTTGTCAAAACAAGTTTTCAAAAAATGGGCGGGTTTTGAAAACGGCGTATGAGGGCGGAGTCAGAATCGTTCCTCCTCGATGATAACCCAGATTTTGGCGCGCTACCTTCTTGGGAGATTTTGCGTTATGACATCTCAGCTAGTCATTCTCCGTGATCGTTCTTCAATGGAGAGTCTAGCATCGTCAGAATCGTAATCTATGGTATTGTAACCCACGGTGACAGTCTGGCAGTTTGGCACAATCACCGGCCGGCACTCCGCCGATGCTTGCTTCCGTCGACGTTGTTCGTTCACAAAGTCGCTAGCTCGCGCCGCGGTCGCCTGCGTCGACTCGCTCTTGAAATCGAAACCACGCAACGGTAAAAGTTGTGAATTAAAAAAGTTTTCGTAACTATCAATTTTGCGTAATATTTGTGGGAAATATTTCTTTACATCGTCACGGATTGGTGCTGAGATTTCTTTTGACAATTGGTAAGTTAATTTTTTTATAAATTGTTATTCTTTTTGTGTCTGGTTTTGTTTAAACTATATAGGTACCTACTTACCTAATATTTTATTAATTGTCTCAATTAACATACCTAAATATTATTCCATTCTAAATCGGTTAACTGTGTCAAGGTTTGAAAAAATCTTGCATGATGTGTGTATCTAAAACAGTCGTGTAGCATATTATGTCCTCTTTAAAAAAAAATTGACAATAAAACTTAGAGTGAAAGAAAATGTGTCTTCTATAATTTGTAAGAATGCTTTAATTTTTAATTACTTAGGTACTAACAGGTAGAGATTTAATAATAACTCTCATTAAAAGAAATAGGTGCTTAGGTAGGTATATGTTGGTTGCTCTAATAAAAAGTAATTAGGTAAGTAGATAAACAAATGCAGTTGAAATAGCAAGCAGATACTTAAACCATGCTCTGTTTACCAACATACTTAATGAACCATTTCTTTCGATTGTAGCTTCACATATTTTCATTTATAAGATGAGTGAAAATGCGGGAAAATTCAGAGAACACAGTTCACAGTTTTAAATAATCACGCTTCAGATACCTATTAAATAATCTATGTACGATTAGTACCTAGCCCGTAAGTTTTCAACGATCTGACGAAGAACCATACAAACTAAAACTAAGGTAAAACTAACTCTAACTGCTCAACCATAAAAACCTTAATTAAATAATTATAATTACTTACATTCAAAGGCTATTAACTAAGCCATTCATGATTACAATCTCACAGGCTCATTATTACCCGATTGCGCGACGCAAAGGAGGGTAATGTATTTTGAAGTACAGTATGTATGTACGATGGTCTTTTGTTACCTACTTAATTATGCATGTTTACAACAAATCAAAAAATATTCTTCAGAATATTTCAGTATCGCAATGAATTGTGACCGAACGACTATACCGAAAAATTATGATCTTGAGCTCCATATTTAGGCACGCAGGGGCCACATCGTTTAATTTATTGCGAAATGGAACTCTATGAAAAATACTGAAATCAATCTGCAATCAAAATAAAAAGCTGGGAAACAATCATTCTACTACTACGCCCTTCTAAACACAGTTCGATTAAAGATTTTCTTTTATTTTAAAATAAACTAAATCTATACCTATTTACATAAAAAAAGAAAACTTAAAACTAATAAAGCGCGTCGAAAAATTGATCCTCATCGCTGTCACCGAGTGTACCCAAAAGGCTGGCTGCATTGCCACGTTGAACGGCAATGCTTAATCTTTGGGCGAAATAAAAGCCAGCCTTTGGGTCACGAGAAGTGTCAACAAGTGTACAGATTTTCTTTTTAAGTATTTTAATTCCATGTGCATAGGTACTTAACCTACCTACCTAAATACCTAGGCAGCCATACACCGTAGCAAAACAATTTTATCTAAATGATTAGCTATCATTATTAATTACGCAAGTACACTATCAGCAGATAATTGAACAATTATCTCAGTAATTGTTCGCAAAAATTTAATTCTTGACCACGATACCCCCTGATACCCCCAGTCTATCTATGGATTATGTAAATACTTATTAAGCTTAAAAATAGTTTATAATCTCTAAAACGTGATAATGGTATTTGAAATAAATAACCATGAATAGGTAAAATATACCAGCTTACAAAATTACAAAATCATTGTAATCATTTAAGTTGTCATTTTGACAAAAAACTAAAATATGATCATAAATTATCATTTATCACTCTGTTTTTATCAAAATTACTTTAACATACAGTATTTCCTTTTCACGATGTGAAAACTAATTTGCGACGACAAAATAAAACATAGGTAGATATTTATTCATATTTTATTATGTTGTAAATATTCAACCTTTACCTATTCAAAGATACAATGGAATAACAATTGGATAGTCAGATTTAAGTAAGTTTACAAACATATTTCCTTTTTTAGGTAATTTAATATTGGAAACTTTTGTTTGATAATCGGTAGTAAGTTTTCGTCGTTAAAGTCTGTGTGGCTCAGTCACTTAAAGGCTTGCAACGCTGCAAGATGAACTTTGTAACGAAAAAAAACATCCTTTAAACCTGTAATACGGGGTTATTCCATAGAAATGTCTGCTGCAGGATAAAAAACATAATAAAAGGATACGCTGTCCCTTGCAGATTATCAAGACTCACTCCAATAAGTACCTATCTATTTATTTTTAGCCAAGTTCGATGTACTTACACAGTTGCTCATGTGCTTGCAAACAAAAGAAATGAGAAACAGGCAGAAACTCACACACAACAAAAGGATCATAGAACATCATAAAATTAATAACAAAATATTTCTCACGTCGGTAATTGCATTTAAGATTTATTAGGCAAGTCAAAGATGTTTCAGACATGCGCTCGTTTTACTGAAAGATTCAATGCACGTGGGACAAATTTTTAAGAAAGTCGTGGCAAAGATATGACAAAAAGCTATTGTTTTCTGCCAACATTTTTATACTGTGAATGTATCCGAGACTTCTTCAGTGCTGTTAACCTTGAATGGCGATGTGAATATGCATAATTCTTTTGTTTTTATCTTCTCACAATAACTTTTTAGCTCCTGGCTAGATGCATGAACCATGCAGAGCCATAAAAAATACATCATATAATTTTTTTAAAGGCAACGTTTAATGAAGTGCGATAGCGCCAGTTTCATTTATTTAGTTAGTACTTACATAGTAAGCAAGAGAATAAAATATCGAATCGATAAGTTTAAATTTTTTTTTAAAGAATATATCTACCCATAAGGCAGGTAGGTACTTCATTTAACTTTAGAACACGTTTTGTGGTGTCGGTTCATGGTAATTGTAGATCGACGTCATTTTATAATGCGTATGACGTCTGAGACACAGTTTTTAGTAGTAAGCTCGTTGTGGGTTCCATAAATTTTATCGGTGCTTCTCAAAAGTACAGGAAACTCGTTTACTTATAAGCTATTAAGAATTAAGAACTCTGCCTTTATCTTGATTGTAATAATTAACATTATAAGTAGGTAACCACTTACTAAAACACATGATGATAAACCATGTCCTAAGAACACTGCTAACCATAGAAATCTTAACAATAAGAAAGAAAGAAAATAAAGATTGCGCATCAGAACAATAAAAGATTTATATTTTAGAAACCTATCATTTATAAATAATATTAAAAGTTATTCTGAAAGACAATAACTTGGTGCGATACGTCCTAGGTATCTTTTCAGTTTATTTTACTATTAACGTACCAACTACTTATAGGTTGTACCTGTTTTACATTTTTTTTGTAAACTGAAGTATTTTTTGTTACGAAAACTGTGTTCTCTCTCGCTAAATTGCTATATTAGCGAAACAAAGTGCTCTTTTCTTTACATCCAAACTGACTTATCACTGAAAAACTACAATAAATAATTATTTCATTATGAGTAAACCTTATTAGACACATTCACATAGACAATACGTTACTTAGATAATAAATCAAAGTACCTAATCAAACTAATTCATAAAAATTATCTACATACATAGTAGTACATAACTAGTTACATATTCACGTGTGGAATATCTACAAGCTTAGTTGCTATGGCAGATAAATATCTGGTTTTGATTAGGATTAGAGGGCAAACTTTTGGTCGGCCGATAGTTTGTTTGTGCAGTTTGTGCTGATAAATGCAGTATGGAGATGGATGATAGAGGACGCATATTGCACCGATCAGATATTTATCGGCATCAAATCAACTGAAAATTCTAATTGGATTCAAGAATTTTCTTTTTAAAAAATTTGCCATCTATCGAGTTTTTCAAAAATTGTCAGGGTTAGTCTACAGTGTGGTGGGTACCTACTCTTAGAGCTGTAACTAAAATGCAGTAGGGAATTTTAAAAAGAACAAATAGTCTATACCTAGACAACTGCATGTGCATTGTATATGAAACTCATTAGTAGCGGAAATAGGTGTAGTAATAATATAAAACACGTTATGTCACTTGGGTGTGGAGACCAAAATAAAATAAAGTGGGTTGTCATATCAAAATGCATTGTATGTAATGCTTGAGAAGTCGAGAAAAATCTGCATACCTACTTAATCAAATTATGCAACTTCTTCGCATTTTTTAAAATAAGTGAAAATGAACCAGGTGTTATCAGTTATCATTTTTATTAATACCATTAATTATCATAATTACTTAGGCAGATTTTTATATGACGTGCGTTATTATCATGTAGATATGCCATACCAGTACCTCTCGGGCTTATCCGCCCGTGGCGGCCAAACCTTTTGCACGCATCATTTCGGATAATAAATGTCATGGATTAATGTTACGAACCTTAAAATTTTCCTTATGTATTTACTTAGGTATAATCTTCCTGAAGTAAGTATATTGAATTATTACCTGTCACATATGTAATATTCATCCATATTATTTGTAAAAACTGGTGGCTATAAAAATGACACATGGAAATCTTTATAGTAGTAGATTAGAAATCTTTCCCTCTTTCCCTTAAAACCCTTAAAAAAAACCTCGTGTTAGCACGTGTTAATGAAAATAAATAACCTTCTGAAATCAAATCTTCGATTGCAGATGATTATTATAACGTAGGTACTTAATTAGTAAAATTTTCTTACAAGTGCACACCTCAATGAAAACCATACATACCTACATGATTACTTTTTTAAATCTACGCTTTGTGCCCGGGCAACCTAGCTTCGGCATTGGGTATAAACCACCTTATTAGTTCGTAGCCATTTTAGGTTTAGAAGGTATATACCACACGTGCTACTCGTTCAACGACATGGGAAATTTGATGCAACGCCAGCGGTTCCGGGCTGCATCCAGGATGCGGATAACGCCAGTTATGAATGCTGTGTATGACGAAACCCCAGACGAGCATTGTCAGTCGCGATTGTGAAAAATTATTCGCAGTTATTTTCGGTCTCTATGATAATTGGTCAGTGTGTTTGCTAAGAAATTGTGGCCTATGTGATTCTAATCTAGCTATTCACTCAGTTTCACTCGCTTCCCGGGGCATCTTCTTTAAGCATTAGGATAAAATATAGCCTATTTTGCTTAGGAATATAGCTTTCCAACAGTGAAAGAATTTTTCAGTTTTCAGTAGTTTTGGAGCCATTCCGCCTCATTCCGGTACAACAAAAAGAAACTTTTCTATAAAAAGTCCTCCTCCTTTTTACAGAGTCCACCAAAAATGTGTACCAACTCAACATAAGCTACATTTTCTCCAAATTAATTCTCAAGTGGGGAATGATTCATTAAAACCATGAAAACAAAAGTGTCCGTCTTGTCATTGGGCCGTTAATTACTTGTGTAGGTACCGCTGATTACGCGACATAATAATCCTCAAGGCTGAGATGTGCTGGCCACAATGATTGAATGGTATTAGCAGTGGGACCGCACCATTACGTTTTCCATAATCGTACATCAATGCCAATGTTTGTGAAACAAAGGATGCGTAGTACGGATCGTATGATTGTATTCCTTGTCGTAAAAGGTTCATGACAGAAATACCGTTTTCTCGCTAACTTAGAGAGTTAGTTAAGAACTGAAATATTATTTTTTTATGGAATAGATGTTTTTTTAGGAATAGAAATTCACATGCAATTTATATTAATTTATGAGCCTCATAAAACAGCACTTGCGGTATTGTGCTTTTTATTGGGATATTTTCATCAGATAAAGAACTGTCTCTTTTCGTGAGAAACATTTTAAGTGTGGACCTGAAAAAATTCGACTGTAAATACCTAATTAAGATCGGGCAAGTTTAGATGATTATTTCAAGAAAGTATAATAAAGTCATTTGTTTGTAGAAATTCTAGTTTGTTTAGGTATACAATATCTCCATGTGTGAAAATATGTGTAACAAAGCAGGAAGTTTCTTATAAACAGCAAGAACATAACAAGATCAAATAAAAAACAATAATCCTCATGAGACCGATTTCTATTGTTTCTTACGTCTTTTGTTATGTCTGATAATAAGTTGATGTTATTATTTTAGCTGGGTTTGTACCAAAGACATTCAACATCTCTTCAATTTGTACTTCATAATATTATTTAGCTGTGTTCATTTCCGATATTGTTTCGGTGAGTAAGTACTCACCTAGCTACTTACCTACTCAAAATTCAAACAAAATATACGGTAATGTTTTTCGTACAATTTCTACAATTCGTCATATAGGAGACACATTTTTAAGAAACTTTAATACAGCAAGTTCCATCCGACTTCATTTTGTTTACATGTGCAAGGGGGGCTGATATTATATAATCATTAAGATATGGATAAGAAGCTTAAGTTCCGTAAATGTATTAAAAGCAACAGATAAGATAGTTTTCATGTTTTCATGAAGATTTTATTTGCCAAAACAGATACCTAGTTTCTGTGATTAAATCATTGTACCGGATACATTACAGTGCACTTGATGCCCCGAGCGTTAATTCTGTTGATTATCAATCTTTCTGTGGGATCTAATGATAACGTACTTAGCTTATTATCGCACATGTTGTTACCTACATGTTGGTACTTGTATGTGTGCCTCTCGTTAAGATAATTGTATAGACATCTATGTATTTACGGTCAAGAACACTCTATTCACGTACCTTCTAGGTACAATGCACCGTTTTTTGAGGACAATCGTATCAACCAAGGATACCAAATACACCTGGACCTCAATATGTTTGTAACTGATAAGTAGGGCCTCATAAGAGCAGCAGCAAATAATAAGATGTGTTGTTAAGAGACGATAAAGGTTATTAATGATCTTAAACTTCAAATAAATAATCTCATAAAACTCTACTAAGCGTAACGCCATATTAGCATAAACACCACTATTTTTGGTGTTGCTACACAAAGTTGCAAAATCTCACGGACTCTTGGCTGAGCACGATAGGCCTTCGCCATACCTGACGTAATGACGTTCACGAAATATATCATTACGAAAAACTTAGCTATGGATTTTGCCGAAACCAAACGCGGCAATTTAATGCTTGGTATGTTATGTTATATGTAACTTCTACAGTTAACGTTAGTGCACCCCAAAATTGCAAAGTAAAAACTTAAATAAAAAATAACATTACAATTATGTAGATTAGGTTCCAAACCAAAGTATGACCAGATTTGTTGGTGATTTCCTAAGAATATAAGCATCCTATTTATTATAGAATGTTGTTTTCGATTTCGATTAGTGCAAAAAAATCGGGTTAAATCTTTAAAACCCTTGTCAATTTGCCAATTTGAATAGTCATGCACTAAACAAAATAAGCATAAGATTTTTATTTTATTGTGAAGCACGTTTTTAATCACAAAAAATCCATAATCGATACATTATCGAAGGTAATAAATAAGTACCTAAGCCTTTTTTTGGGCAAATCAAAGTTGCTAATAAAAACTTTAAATGGATGACGACCTCTTTTTGACGACAGCACACGTAGTTTTTTGAACACCGTAAGAATTCTAATAAGATCTTTTATGTCATACTCTCAAATTCACATTCATTGAACTTATACGGAGTTGTCAATAGTGAAGATTCAGATACTACGGCTCTTGTTTTGCTTACTAACAACAGGAATTTGATATTACTTGTTTGACATAATTTATTTTCTTTCTTTCTTACTTCTTTGTTTGGGCTAATGTCAGATTAATATCTCAGTAGCTAAGCTAATCAACAAATAAATAGATGGAATATTGGGAACGGGATTAATCAATAAGGTGAATGTTCATTTCCTCCGCAAAGAGTATAAAGGAAACATCTGTTTACTTCGTTTCAAGTTTAAACTTTAATAATGTGTACACAACTTAAGACATGTCTTCAGCAAACAGATTTTCCCTTTTACAGTTTGCTCAGCCTAAGGTTTTGACAAAGTGTACAAACATGCAAATAAACGTGACAAATTCTTTTACGCAAACACTAGAAATTACTTAGGCACTGTTGTTTCTTGAAAGATGATGTTTGAAAATTATATTAGCGTCGTACATAGGTAGGCCTACCTAGCTAAACTGTGCTAATCAAGTAAATAAAATAGGTATCTATAAATTTTCAAAAGGTTAATAGTTTCTGAACATACATATTTTAGAGATACAAAACTGGTTTGTAATATGATTTATTGATCGCCATAAGTATAAGGCAGTCCTTGCGTAGGCCAGAAAAAAAAATCAAAATTTAATTGGTTTGAACTTGCATTAAACTGGTTCTTATTGATCCAAATTATAGTCAATGTATCAATAAATAATCTTTAGCCAGTTATTCAATAAAAGGTACCTAGTTAGCACCTTTGTATAGTCCTCTAATTGACATAGGTATACGAATACAATTTAAATGTGCAAAAAAGTTGCCCTTAGCCGCGAAACTGAGACCGTGTCGTTGCATCGAATGTCAATCACCCGGTGAATGCATAGCGGTGTCAATAACATCCATCTAGACTTATCTGTATCTGTAGCATTATGTCACGTTGTTATCGTATTCCGACTGTATCCTCGGTGGAATATGCAGAAATGTTGATACCTGATTCATCGAAACCACAAATACAATCGTATTTTCTGTGAAAAATCACCACAATAGGACTGCAGCATGTGGAAATCAAACATTCGACTGCATCACTCATTATCGGTTAATACGAAGAACTCTTAAATAACTAGTTAATTAGCAAAATTCAATCAAAGAAGTTTATAAAATATACATCCAGTGAAGTGATATTTTCGCAGACAAGGATATAAATGGCACTTTTACAACGAATTTAATACGGAGGTCTGAGAAAGTTGTGAAAGTATAAAACATCATACACAATTAACAATTTATGAAGAGATTTATCTAAGTTTAAAAGCCTTAACCATGACATAAAATTGCTATCATCGGCTGTCAACAAACGTGGATGTTAAGGCCTGACACGCATGCTAAGTAACCTGAGGTTAACGAATGTGACTAAACTGAGTTTTGCAACCGTCCTTAGTGTTGTTATAGTTAAGGTCAATAACATCGACAAAGATGGGCATAGCACAACCACGTCATCAGACTATCTCTATAACAAAATCATGCATATTTACGTAATCTTATTTTATAGATTATTAATTAAATGTAGCAAGAGGTATTTCTCCAATTTGTTTATTCATGCTTCAGATAAAGAAATTAAATTTTGATGAAGCAGTGAAATTGTGTTGATGAATGCAAAAATTATATGCACGGTTCATCTCACTAAATAATACGTGAATAAGAAAGTGCTGTGCATTAATATCTAGCAGCAAGCAAGCAGATATTTATTAATGTAATATGAATGATCGAAGATGACGTAGAGCTTTCACTAAGCTCGATAGTCGATAAACAACTTTCACATCACTAGTAATGAAATAATGATGGCATCAATAGTTTTTGAGAACATTAAGTTGTTGAATAATCTTACATAGCTAATCTCATGGCGATAAGTCATTTTCAGACACATGCTTAATTTGGTTCTACTGAAACTTTCGTTGCAAGAAAACTTGTTAGTTTCCAATATAGATAAGTCATGTAAACCGATGATGTATTATTTACATGTAAGAAAAACCAGTTTTCGTAAGAAAAAAATAATTATAAAGTGTATATAAGTTTGTCCAAGTAGAGCAACACTTGAAGAATTCGAGCAGTTGTACCAAAACGTAAATCAATAATTACCTACTTTTTACCATAATTTACCTATTTCATACTCTTTGATTTTGTTTGCATGACTGTTCACACTTATTGTTACTTATTGGCTTTGTTTACTTTACTAAGTACTTAAAGGTACTATACTAACTTAAGTAAATTCACAGTATCCGCATACTTATGTGAAAAATACATTAATAACAGTTGAAGGAAGTCAATATTTGACGAATAAACAAACTTAGTATATAATTAACGGTGTTTAAAAATAACGTGGGACTAATTAATTGGCTATTAGCCATATAGACGTGACATGTGTAATTTTATTCAGTGTGAAATACAATACCCTACTGAGAAATTAGGGTCTCTGAACTGAAATGTTAATTACGCTCAATACAAAAGTTACGTGGTGGCATAGTGGGTAAAGTACCAGGACTATAATTTCTGAAATCACCAACCCGCATTGAGCAAGCGTGGTGAATAACGCTCAATCCTTCTCCTTGTGAGAGGAGGCATGTGACCAGCAGTTAGATGATAAACAGGTTGTGATGATACAAACGTAGGTTCATGCTTAGAATTTTCTAGCGAGGTAAGTAACTAAATATTACATGCACATAAATATGAAAATTTGTAAGAATATGTGTTAAACATTTGTAAACGTAAACAAGACATTAGAGGTCAAGTCCAAGGTTTTTGATTAATTTATCATGCTTTTGTTAGACATCTATAAGTTAACAATATTTTGTAATAACAACAATACAAGACTGTTTTCCTACTGCTAAATCATATTGGTATGTGCATAAATAAATTGTTCATATTGTTACATGGAAATGCTTAACTATAGGCAGATATTTAGATGCTACTGACAATTAACAGGAATCTCACAAGATTGTTATTATAAATAATGTGGTAGCCAACCATTAGCGAAGCATAACGTAATAAAATAATATTGTCTCAGGCGCTAATGTGCTAATGAGAAAAGTGCATGGTACTACACACGATGATTTATGTACCTAGACAAAACCTTATTTTAACCATGTCTTTTCTTATAGTCTTGTAAACTTTATGGAAATCAAAACCCGATTCAATTTGAAAAAAAAAATTTAACTTGGATAAATTCAAAATAAAAAGATTAAGAAGAAGAAAAAGATAAATTCAAAAGATCAAGGTCTTTAACAATCCAAAATGGAAATAAGTAAATGAAAAACAGGCTCGTATGACGTAGTTTAAAAAAAAACTATAAACACAAAATATATGTAGGTATGAAATTTTGAATCGAATACTGCATCAACTTGTATGTAATAGGGATTAGAGTAAGGACTTATTAGGACTCCTGAGCGCATGTCTGGAGCAGAGTCAATTTCCGTACCGGTGGAAGACCGGAAAGCTGATCCTGCTCAGGAAGGACGGACGCCCCGCAGATTCACCATCTGCCTATAGGCCAATTGTGTTGCTGAACGAAGTGGGCAAGATCTTCGAGAGAATCATCGCCGACCGCCTTGTTCAGTACATGTCTAGCGAAGGGCCAGATCTGGCGGACAACCAATATGGTTTCCGAAAGGGGCGTTCAACAGTGGACGCGATCATGCGCGTAAGGGTCCTGGCGGAGGAAGCTGTCGCCCGGGGCGAGGTGGTCTTGGCGGTGTCGCTCGACATCGCCAATGCATTCAACACCTTGCCCTGGAATACCATCAAGGAGGCGCTCCGTTACCATGGAGTGCCAGCGTACCTCCGCCGCATAGTCGGGGATTACTTGTCGGAAAGAGCTGTCGTATACCCGGGTCGAGAAGGATGGGGTCGTCGAGAGATGACGTGCGGTGTTCCTCAGGGGTCAGTTCTTGGCCCTCTCCTGTGGAACATTGGATACGACTGGGTCCTGCGCGGTGCGCTTCTCCACGGCGTCAGCGTGATATGCTACGCTGACGACACGCTAGTAACAGCACGTGGGAAGACGTACCGGCAGGCGGCCATTCGGGCGACAGCCAGTGTCTCACAGGTTGTGGGCAGAATCCGACGTCTTGGCCTCGAGGTGGCCCTGCACAAGTCTGAGGCCCTTTGTTTCCATGGGCCGAGGAAGAAGCCACCTCCGGGGTCCAGCATAGTGGTAGGAGGGGTCACCATCGCTGTCGAGTCGACAATGAAATACCTCGGACTCGTTCTCGACAGTCGATGGGACTTCGGGCCGCACTTTCAGCGGCTAACCCCTCGTTTGATGGCCGCGGCTTCAGCGCTCTCGCGCTTGCTACCCAATCTCAGGGGCCCCAACAACTCCTGCCGGAGGCTCTATATGGGGGTCGTGAGGGCGATGGCGCTGTACGCCGCGCCAGTGTGGGCGAACACCCTGGCGGCCCGCAACCGCGCAGCGCTACGAAGACCACAGCGAGCGATGGCCATCAGGGTCATAAGGGGTTACCAAACGATCTCGTTCGAAGCGGCATGTCTCCTAGCCGGATCTCCGCCGTGGGACATGGACGGAAGAGTCCTCGCGTCACTCTATACATGGCGCGAGGAAGCGGTGGGGCGGGGCGAGCGTCTCGCGCCTCGACAAGTTGAGGCGCATAGGGCTGAGCTCCGCCAAGTGTTAATGGCGGAGTGGGAGCAGAGGCTTGCACGACCCACGGCAGGGCACGCCGTTATCGCGGCGATAAGGCCCGTAATGAAGGAGTGGCTGGAGAGAAGCCACGGCGCCCTCAGCTTCCGGCTGACACAGGTTCTCACCGGACATGGTTGTTTCGGAAAGTTCCTGTGTCGCATAGGCCGGGAGCCCACGCCCGAATGCCACCATTGTGGCACCGGCAACGAAGATTCGGCGTTGCATACGTTGGCGGAGTGCCCAGCATGGGCAACGCAGCGCCGTGAATTAACTGCGGTACTGGATGCTGCGGGAAATCTTTCGCTGCCGGCCGTCGTGTCTTGCATGGTCAGCAGCGAAGAAGAGTGGAATGCCGTCGCCTCCTTTTGCGAGGAGGTGATGGTTTTAAAGGAGGCGGCGGAAAGGGTGAGAGAATCTGCTACCTCTCCCCACCCGCAGCAGACGTAGGGGCGTCGCAGGGTGGCTGATCTCCGGCCACCATAGGGCGCGGCCTGCGGACGACAGACTAGGGGCGTCTGTCGTCCGATCAGAAACAGGCCTCGAGACGGTGGCGTTGTGTTGCGCGCGCCTCTCTCAGTGGAGTTACTGTGGCCGCTGGGTGACGGCCACAGAGGGTGACGGGGCCCGCCTTCGAACATCTGGCGGGCCAATACCTGTCGGGGGTGCGGAAGAATGCTTTGGCGATACCCGTGCCCTCGACAACAGGTAATTGGAGGCAACACCAGGTAGGGTTTTTAGCCGGTAAGAGTCCGGCACACCCCTCCACCTGCCCCAGGTGGAGTACAGTCCATGAGGATTTTCCCCCCTGACAAAAAAAAGGTTAATTGGTCAAATTATAATGCTTTTCAGGCGTCAGGTTTTATTAAAAGGTAAGAATCTGAAAGCTCTCCCTTCCTTCTAATTTTTCAACGATACAAGCGGATAATCCAAATAATACGTAACGACAACAGAAATATTTTAAAGAAACATCTTTCGATACTTCTCGAAAACTAAAAGCACGTGCGTGTGCTGGAACAAAAACATTATTATGCAACTTGAATAATATTTATACGCACGTCGTGTATATTCGTGCAGAATACAATAATGCTGTCGAAGAGATGACATTCGAAGCTGCAGGCTGTTGACACTCTTTGGAGGTGGTTATGTCAATACGAACACGTAAATGGACAATATTTTGTCTTGAAAGGCCTGACTAAAGAATTCTTGTAGCATTTATTGGCTCTAGGGGTAGGACAGCCTTTTACTGTCGGTTCAACCGTTGCCAACTGTCCATATTGCTTTCTTCAACTTGTGAAAAACCTTTACAATATCTTCAGCATAACTCATTCTGTATATATGAACGTACTATGGCTGTATTTAAAGGAAGTCAAAACTTTCTCCAATGCGGCATGACTCTCTCAAACCAATTATAACACCTGTGTGAAACTAATAATACTTAGGCGACTGTAATCGTTTACAGTTACCTACGATTACAACCTTGAATATCCAATATTTGCAAAACATGTATCTATCTACTATCTATTCACTAATATACAAACCAAACATAAACTGAGTGCGTTTATTTTCTCTGTATAACGGAAAGGAAACGTATGTCTGAATCGATTGTATAACCATCAATACATTATCTACTTTGATTACATTTTGATAATACTTGATTAAGAAAACGTGCTTTCCAGTGTTGCCATCAAACACAACAGATAAGTAATAATTATGAAAGATAACATTCAATTTGTTTCGATTTCGCTTTCTTTGAACTTGGCATTATGTGGTTATCGAAGGTCATTGACATTCACTTTCATTTGGTGAATGACGTTCCTATTGAATAGAGGTACCTAGTATACGTTTGAACATGAGTCGTTTATGTTCGACTCTCTGTCATCGTCTACGGTGTTCGACCAACAGTTAAATACGAAGCTGTCCTGATTCTCATAATCATAATATTTAAGTTAGCGAATAGGTCTTTGCAACACAAATGCCAATAATTCCTGTAGGTATATGGAAAAGCCGTGCGATTACATTTCTGATACGTTGCGGGATATTCGAGTTTCATGAAAAGGATTAAAATTAATAAAGGAATATCGGGAAAAACAATTTGGTAAAAAGGTTTAAAACGTCTTTACTTTAATATTATAGAACGAAAAGGAAAATACTGATTGGAACTTGTTTTTCCTAAATCTTGATCTATGACATCAAGGTCTGTTTGACAATCATAGTTAAATAGTGCAGCTGATTATTTAATATGATAAAAAAAATCATCTAAAAAGCCCCTAAGTGTACCTATTTTTAGAACTAATTCTATATTATTTTACTTAATGATTTGTTTTCTATATTTAGCAAGAGCCTACCTATAATATACCAACGATCATAATGTGGTATTTGAGAAGTTGCTCAATATCTTCGAGAGATTTTACTTCTCTGTAGAGGTGTTACTGCAAAAACTTTCCAATTTCACCAATTTCAATTGAATTTCACAGTTATTAACTTAGATATTCACGAATTCATCTGACCGTCCTCTACAACTGAGAACATTAATATTTTTGAAACGTTTTTGCCAAAAATTAATATTATTTTTTGTTACGGAGTATTTTTTTGAAATCGTTTTGAATTTTTAATTTAGCGAACAGTGAACTATATAAATTAGTGTTATTACAAAAAAATACAAAAATCTTGGCAGGTAGACATTAGCGTAAAGCTAAAACCTGACTATCTGTTTCAAAACTAGTATTTATAATTATACCTATAAGTATTTATGTATAAGTATTTGACATTCATTTCACATTAGAATTCGCTTAGAAACGATTGGCTTATTCTAATGTATTTCTCGATAAAATCTAGCAACTTAAAAAAAAATCTGCCAATATCTTTAGTATTCTTGTATCAAGACTCCAACTGACTCTATTCACAAGATCTGCCCAATCATCTTATAAAGTAGCTATCGAAGAGCCATGACCGACCATTCACAATATAATAGGAGAGACCTTTAGTACTTTTTCCATTTCGAAAATCATGAAGTCCTTTTTTCCCGACTTCCCAAAAAGGAGGTTCACAGTTCGTCGGGATCTTTTAAATCTTAAAATGATTGATAAAGAAGGACGAATCAGTGCACAGCTTTAGATATTTGATTTGCTTGAAAATAAAATATTGTGCAGAATTCCTTAATCTACTATTGTGTGCTAGGCTAATATATGCATAAGCTAAAGTGATTTATTAGGTACTGAACATTTCCGGGCTGACTAAGATCTAATATTTATTTTCGACAAAATTTTGAGAACTACGCAAAAGAAGCCTGAACTGAACAACGTACATACAACGTATATACAACGGTTTTCCTGAACCTTCCAAAGTACTTATTTAATATACTCAGAATACAATTGTTGCAATGTTTTTATTTTCTGTTTGCCTAAGTTTGTTAGGTAATTGAAAACCGTCTTATTAATAGACTTGCAGTAAAGTTAGGTACTCTAAGTTTAACTACGAAAATATTTGTCATTCCTGGTGTAATTTTATAAATAAGACTATAAAAGACTAAAGACAAAGTTAGAACGAAAATATGATAAACATTTCTACGGTTCATGTAGTGAAAATGCCAGCTACACGTAGCAAATGCTACGCACGTTGATTGCGAAAACTGTAGCCACAATTACGCGGTAAAAATTCTGACGGACGCACACAATGTATGCAAGAGTTTTATCTGTACTGAAACAATGGTTGTTATACAATCGCGATAACAACCCATACACATAGTTTAATTTATTATGCCATTAATTGTCCATGTTCCGGATTTGTGTAAAGTATGAAATAGCCTTTAGTATTGTTGTATTGAGTTTTCGAAATATTTTTTTTTGTGGAAGGACGTTTGTATTCAGAAGCCTCGTTGTTTTTAATTTTAAATATGGAATGATCGAATTGTGCTACAGACTTTTTTGTTAAAAAAGCGAGATTTAAAAAAAATATTTAATTTTATTTTTAAATCGAGCTTGTTGTATTTCATAGTCACTGTAATATAGACATAGGTCGGTTCTGGCAGATTACGTATGTCATAATAGAAACTTGATATTAATATTCAAACACGTTGATTTCTTCTGATAAGCATTACGATTGAATCTTACATAAGCATTTGATAAAAATAAAAGATAATACATACGACCGGTGCATGTTACGTGTTTTAATTAACTCATACACACTGATATTTTCTTATCTATGACGGTAATAATTCTAGTTAATAGTAAAACAGACCTTCACAGAAATGACATTGATTTTATTTTATCTGTTCTAAACATAAAATATTAACTTAAGCAGTTAGAGTTCATTAACAATAGTTAATCATTGCTTATAACTACATATTTATAAGTTCTGAGTGTTATTTTAGCCTCATTATTTTATACATACTGGCCATACAAAACCAGAATAAATGAAGCATGGCTAATATTAGACATAGAGCAGGTAAATATCTAGTAACAATTCACAAAGGTGCAATCACAAAGAATTGCACATTTCACACACGAAGACAGTAAAGTCACAAATGTATGTTTACAATGATGTTTCACAAAACCACAACCGGCGGGTCATGAGTTCATTTAAACAATGTAGAATACAACTACATAGGTACACACATACATAGGCAGACAAAGGTTGGATGTAAAATATACAACAATACATATACGTATGTACGTAACCGCAGTCGCTTCTTCCGCATTTACCTACTGTCATTACGAAATCATCCGCCTAGCGTTTTCCCGACTATGTTGGGTTCGGCTTTAAGTCTAATCGGGTGTATTTGAGTACCAGTGTTTTACATGGAGCGTCTGCCCATCTGACCTCCTCAACCCAGTTACCCGGACCATCAGATACCCCTTGGAACCTAAGACTGGTTGTCAACTATCATTACGAAATACGGTAAACAAATCGTATCATCACATAATGAGTGTAAGGTGCACCACTATTGTCATATGTGATGCAAGATGCAAGTTATCTGTGTTGCATCACATGCAATAGCAGTAAATGTGACAGTTACGGCATTCGATTCATAACTATTGGGTATAAATGCGACAAAGTTGCATGTTTCTCTGTTCTGTTAGTTTGAAGCGCCTGTCAAAAATTGTTGACCTCCAAAAGAACCGCCGTCGCTCTATGGTCGGTAAGAAAAGCAGGTACACTTAGGTTTCTGAACCTCACGGGCTTATACATTTTTAAGGCCTTTCAGAAGTAGTGAGAGTACAGAAGTATTTTCCCTTGAAATAAGCTCTTTATTTAGCCTAAGAGAACCTTCTAACAGCAAAGAATCAGCCCACTCGTGTTAACGATGACAAAACAAATAGTCAGAGCAATCGATACAACAGTTACGTTTCGGATCAACGCCCATTTTTCATATGCATTACTAACAGACAGTTACATTTTATTTATTTGTATATTTAAATCTTCGATTATATATGGATGACATTTGTCGTATTGTAGTTATGTAGATTACAACATTGACTTCTGTATTATTTGTTAATCAAATAATTTTGGTTGTTTCAGGTGGCAAGAAAATAGAGCTGTAACAGAAAATGGACTTTAAAAACTTATAAAATAACGTTCAATTGAAATCACGCAATCAAGAAAAGTAGTGAAAATGTCGAATGTCGAGATGGTAGTCGACAACAATATGAATAAGACTGACTTCGGGAACCACAAGTTTGAGGTAAATGAGCTTTTCAGTTTATTTAAGTATTACTTTCAGTTCAGGTATTTTTTCTTTCTAGATAACTCGGTGTAATCTAATAGCCTCCCCGGGAATGATATCGACGTTTTTGTGTAGCACGATTTCAGAAAGATCTTCTAGTTTCAAACATTTTACATGCGTGATGTAATACAATAATTCGAACTATTTTCTATATTTTTGGGAGACTTCACATGTGTGTATTAATTAATTGCAACTACCTATAGCATTAATTAAATACTGAGTCTCTCACATTCATTAGTATGAAGCCCCACCCATCCATGGACGAACTATAAAACGAGTTGGTCATGAAAAATACACAGATGGAAGTTGCACTATAAAGATTTTTTGCAACTCGGTACGGGTTCTACTAATTAATTCCGTTTTGGTCTAATCTTAGAAGCATAGCTACTTAATACAGTTTTTTTAATAATTTCGTGCGTCATATTCGCGTTTTTTAAGATGCGTTATTTCTTATAAAACTAAGAATTAATTAACTTTTGGCAAATAAGTGTAGGTTGTAGTGTCAGTTTCACTCGAATCGTTTTTTTTACATAATTTTGGAAATTGATATTTTATTCAAAATATTTTTTTTCTGACAAGGAAATACTCAAGTTCAAGGCACAAAATCAATGCCTCATAAATCACAAAAGGCTTAAGAATGTGGTTATTTATTAACAAGACGTTTTGTTAAAAAAGTTGCTAACATAACGAGTTCGTAAGATGGCTTTTTTAAAACTTGTCAATGTTTACGAATCGTTTAACTATTTGGGCCCAAGTTCATCGACAACGTAAACATCCGTTTTTCTTGAAAAAACTGTTTGCTTTGAAAATTGGACGTGAAAATTCATAGTTGTTTTGTGAACACTGACTTTTAGGTTTTTTTTTAAAATGTAAATACCTAAGTATATTATTGAATAAGCAGGTCACAATTACAACTAACTATTGTTGTTCTTAAACGTATTGTTAAGAAATAATAGGTAATTACTAAGTACTTACAATGATTTTACGACGTATTTATGTAGTCGTTCGGTCAACCTTTACCTACCTATAGAAATTTAACACCTACTTATTTGTTGTTGTTTTGGATAAACACCGACTTAGGGGCGCAGGTCATTGGTTTTGTACAAAATATAAGAAGACATGAAAAATAATATATTGCTAGTTTTCCTTTTGGTGCCTGTGGACAGGTGCAGGCGCACAGGTGTTAGGTACTTCAGGAAAACCCACGGAAAGCCATTCTCTCTGTCGTTTACCTACTTAGCCGATTAACGACTTCTTTTTCTTTTTAAACTATAAAAACAACTTTAACAATACCTACAAGCTTTTGTTTGTATTAACAACAATTCAGTACAAAAACGAGAGCAAATATTATAAAGCAACTTTGAAACATAGTGCAATTTATTACGAGATGCAATAATTATAAATGGATTAGGTAATATAGGTATGCCTGCCTATCTATGTGGAGGCATAACACTGTTAAAGATTGAAGGTACAGATATTAAGTAACTAAAGACGTTGTCTTTTCTTTGGTTATCTCATAAATCTTTACGGACATTAAAATTAAAACTTGTTTTTGGCAGCCTAATTTATCTTAACATTGCTTTACATATTACTCAAGGTTCAAAGTTAACACTGTTCTTAATTGAGAGTTACCTTGAAAAGATATCCAACAAGATTGTCAGTTACCCATATTCAATATAGAGGTTTTATTAAAAAACACAAAATTAAAGCCATTTAGTCGCTGAAAACTACTGAAAAGTAGAAACAATTAATTTTGCGGAGTTCAAGGAAAAACATGTTCAAAATCCAAATTCCAAAGTTAAACTCGTCAAAATTGCTATGTATATGTTCACTATTGTTTACCTTATATCATAAAACTAGGTACGTCAAGGTAGTTTTTCTCATGGAGGCAGCAGTACGGGGTTATTAAGATCATAATTCTATTATTCATTAGTGTTTTCCGGTTTTAAGTCGCAGTGTTCGTAAGACTCGCGTGGTTACAGGTTGCAAATTATGTAGAAATAATTCTGTAAGAAAGAGCCTATCTGAGTGTTTTTGGGTTTTTGTGTGCATTCAATGTGTTGTTTTGTTTTATACTTACGTATACAAATACACGGTGTACCTACATTTTCCCTTTCATTTTAGGTAAGTAAGTATGTATTGTAGTTTCAAAGGTCACTGACGATTGTGTTATAACCCAATTTTTGGTTGTTTTCTCAATTAATTGCCCTCGCGTCTGGGGGGGGCTTAATGTTATAAAGTGGACTTGTTTTTTAGACGTTCTAGTCTCGGGAACTATCATTGTTTAGCCCATTTATTGAGCGAAGCTTCTGGCTTTTACTTTTTATCCGAGATCCTACGGGACACGGATGAATACGAAAGCCGGTCTTTAGCATAAAAACTACAAGACATAGGTGCTCTTGATCTTGAGCGCATTATTATTAGTCATTCATAGTTAATTGCTTCAATTTATTGTTCAACTGTAGGTACTAGTTTCTGATAAACTAAGACGGATATGATACGCCGTAATTTAAACCGGATATGTCCATTCTAAAGAAGTCAAGAACAAATCATCTCAAGCGTCAATTAGCACTAAAATCCTAAATTGCAAAGTCCATAAAATAATCCAGTGATAACCGGACAATCTTATCATGTACCGTAGCGTACACTCACGAATATTTTGTTTATCCGATAAACGGAGTCAGTAGCTGTCAGTCGCGTAGGCAACTGCTACACGAGTTTTATTTTATTTTTCAGTTGAAGAACGGTGACGCTGACTTAGAAAAGGGAAGAAGTAGATCTGTGAAGACTTCTTCGAATATACCTTGGAGTAAAATTGCCATCGCGATGTTCGCGTTGGGCGTCCTTGCCGGCGCGTGTGCTGTTACCTGGGTCTTCCAGGATTGGCAGACCAGTTTACAAGTGTTTGCTATATTAGCTGTGGTGTACTGCATAGCATTCTACTGGAGATGGATCTACGTAGCCATCAGAACAGCACCCAGAGATTTCTCGTAAGTATTTGTATTATTTCAAGTTTGTTTTAGTTACGACTGTGATTGTTTGAGTGCTTGGTGTGACATGTTTCATGAAAGTTTATATTAATACTTATAACAACAGAACGATTTACCTGCGTGAGATTTACGTAGGTACCTATTTCGATGGATTTCTAAGCTGAGAAAGCGTTTGATATTTTCTCATCCGGTCTATCGACTATCAGATTCGCATGGCGATTGAAAGGACCGATTTCAAACAAGTTTTATTTTCTTTTTCAGAGCTCTGTACTGCTACTTCAAAATTTTGAGGCTGACGAAGAATTTCACAAATAAGAACTGGTCGATGCCGGACATCTTCCATCAATTGGTGATCAAACATCCTAACAAGGCTTGCTTCTTGTTCGAAGATGAAACCTGGACATTCCAGCAGGTAAACACTTATCTTATATTTATATTTAGTTTCCTTTGGAGTATGGGATCTTCACGCGAGGTGATGCGCCGTGACTTCATTTGTTTTATAGCACCATTTCCTCGTCAAGTCAGAGTGCACCTTGCTGTGCAGTCACATGCCATGTGTACATTTGCTAGACAGATAGGGAGTAAATTATTGTCCATGCGTCCTTCGTTAGGTACATTTGGCGTCATTTCTTTAGCGACAATCTCAAGAATGACATCATTTTACGTAGTCACCAGTGGTGATTGTGATTTATCTAATATCTAATTAATCCACGTACTCAGTGGTAATAAAATATCTAGATCCTATTACTTAGAACTGAGATAAGTAGCAGAAGTAAGATTAACGCCACACGCGGATTTTAATGTTAAGGAAAAACGGGTCCATGCTCAGGAAATATCCATTATTTTATATGACGGTACCTGTGTATTATCGTGATCTTAAAGCAGTGCATGCGTGCAGAGAATGAGAACACGCCAATTTCCGTCACTTGACGTTAATAACTTCCGACGGAAAGCTATAAAAGGCCTTTCAAATATTGCCTCTGTCACTTTAACCCGGATCATATTTTGCACAAGTGGGTTACCTTAAACACGCCATTTTCTTTTCAGTAATGTTTTCCCACGATGTGAATTAAGACTGAACAAAATCTACCTGCGATAAGAATCGGTCATTGACCCGGAATTTTTATTTTTATTTATTTGTTAACCTTCGCAAGCTTAGTTTACATCTTCTGTGAGGCAGGCTTTGTATGACTTGAAGTTTTTTGAACCGTAGCTCTTACGAACATCAAACAAAGAAGGTACTTAACCCACCAGGTATTCTGGCAGAAATATTTTTATTAATGACTTCTAATTCTCAATTTCAGGTGGAGGAATTCAGTTTACGAACATCAGCGGTCCTAAAAGCTAAAGGTGTGAAGCGTGGAGACACCGTCGCCGTGATGATCGGCAACTGTCCTGAGATGCCGTCCATCTGGCTCGGCGCTACGAGGATAGGCGCAGTCTGCCCCCTCATCAACACCAACCAGACTGGCAACACCTTACTGCACTCCATCAACATCGCCAAGTGTGATGTGGTCATCTACAGCGACGAGTTCCAAACAGGTTCGTTGATTACGTAATAATTTTATTGCTATCAATATTTTATACTTACTAAAATTTGTGACTTTGAAAAACTGGTTGTTCAAAATATGTGTCGAAACAAGGGTCAAAGTCAAGCCATTAATTATGCAGTTGCTTATTAAAATGATATATTAAATGGCCTCTTATAATTTTGAGTCCTCTGGAAAATCAGTTAACGTAATGGCCCTACTCTTGAGTTTCCCCAATGTATTCTCAAAGATTTTTTCTCTTCCAGCATTCCAGGACATATCAAAAGAGATCAACCCTTCAATCAAGCTGTTTAAGTTTACCCGTCGCCCCCTCAACACGTCTCCCGATGCTGTGAGGGTAGTAGAATCTGAAAACGACTTCACTGCAATGCTGGAGAGTACGAACCCAGCTCCTTGGACACAGTCAGATGGTGAAGGCTTCAATGGGAAACTGCTGTACATCTACACTTCTGGAACTACTGGATTACCGAAAGCAGCCGTTATTTCTTCCTCACGGTACGTGAGCTCTAATATAGTTGGATACAATCGTTACTACATACTTAATTACGAATTTAAAGCGCCCTAATTACATAACTTTTACCATGTCAGGGTGATACCATTCATTTTCACACTCTAAATTCAATGTTAAACATTGCTTCGGTAACAGACAAAATAATGGTTCATTCCGGTAATCTCGACTATTATTTCATTTTCAGTATGGTGTTCATGGCATCAGGCGTCCACTACCTCGGCAGCTTGCGAACAAGTGACGTCATCTACTGCCCCATGCCTCTATACCATTCCGCCGGCGGCTGCATCACGATGGGCCAATCCTTCATATTCGGCTGCACCGTAGTCATCAGGACCAAATTCTCAGCTTCGAACTACTTCCCCGACTGCATCAAATACAATGCCACGGTGAGAGAAAGCTCGGTGAAAGTTTCACTGCACTAATGTGCCACAAAGCGCAAGCAGATGCAGAGAAATCAAAACTTTATGCGCTTGCACAGGTCGATCGTTAACAATGAATTACTGTCGAGATGCAGGAGAAAGTTTGGGATATGATGTTTAACTTTAGCTTAAGCATCATGGCGTCTTTGTTTGTGATTTCTACAATACAATACACTTCTATAAACATCTTTAGTAAATGTTAGTTATGGCCGTAATTTCAACGAGGAAAGCTTTCACAAGTTAATAAAAACACATTTTCTTCCAACATTAGGCTGCCCACTACATTGGAGAGATGTGTCGCTACGTACTAGCGACTCCGCCCGCTGTCACAGACACGCAACACAAAGTACGAACGGTCTACGGAAACGGAATGAGGCCAGCGGTAAGATTATTATGCCATTATTTCTTGCATTACCTATGGTGAAAGTCGAAATGTCGATCGGTGGAACGGAGCAGTTGTATGGTGTTTTTGCCATTGCCGTTGTCTTGAATGAGTGTAACAGCATTTATGCTAACACTGATCATCATACATTATTTCCGCTACTAGGATACTTTTCATTGTATGAAACTGCGCTGAGTGCGGCTAGTGCTGCCCCGGGGTTTGTGGGACTACCACGGGCAAATATTTTATTATGCTCAATAGAAGGCATATTTCCCCTGATGCTGATGGAGACAAAATAGTTACTCATATGTTTATAACAGTCTTGTTTTGTTTTCAGATTTGGACCGAATTCGTCAAACGTTTCAATATCAAGAAGGTTGTTGAATTCTATGGAGCTACTGAAGGAAATGCGAATATAGGTAGGATGCAACTGAATTGCAGACCTAAGAAAAAGTTTTCGTTTAAAAAGGTCTCGGTAATAAAATATTTTCTTGGTTTCAGTTAATATTGACAACAAAACTGGAGCCATCGGTTTCGTATCTAGAATTATACCAGCAGTGTATCCCATCGCCATTCTCAAAGTAGACCCTGAAACCGGAGAGCCAGTTAGGAACAAAAAAGGATTATGTCAGGTTAGTAGAGCCTATTAAATTATTATCAAAACAACCTCATACCACATTGCTTTTCGAACTTGGAAGGGGGTTAAAATCTTTGCTAATGACCTATCATTTATCCTTGACACCATCTGACTAATTCAAATTACTTTTTAATTTTTAGTTGGCAGCACCCAACGAGCCAGGAGTGTTTATAGGAAAAATCAAACCGAATAACCCATCAAGAGCGTTCTTGGGCTATGTGGATAAAGCTGCTTCAGACAAAAAGATTGTCAGGGACGTTTTCAACTATGGAGACTCAGCATTTATTTCAGGTTAGTTAAAGTGTCATATTTCTGGGGGTTAAATCCATCGATTAAACCTAACTGTAATTATAGTTTAGAATCCTGTAGAATCTGAAGACCGTCCGATATTTTATTTAAGTCTTTGTTGCATTTTTGAAGTGTTTTTCGAAAGAGGAAAGTTTTAAATAATTCCACCTTATGTACTAAACTGCATATAGGTACTTAATAATTTTATTGTTTTCGCAGGGGATATCTTAACGGCTGACGAGTTCGGCTACCTGTACTTCATGGACCGAACGGGTGACACGTTCAGGTGGCGAGGAGAAAACGTATCTACTACTGAAGTGGAGTCTGCGATCTCCAGGGTCACTAACCAGAGGGATGCTGTCGTTTATGGTGTTGAGGTAAGGGCAATGTTTACTGCTAGATGATGATCAGTTTTTGAGATACCTAAGACATTTTTCTTGGATTAAAAAATTCTTAATAACTTTGTAACTTGCATAAACTTTATATGACCTTCACATAATTAAAAATTAAACAACCTAATTACTGATACCTTATCTGGAAAATCTGGAAGAGATCTCTCGGAAGACCATCCCCCATGTCAACTATTTCATTTGGTTCTAAGATCAAAAATGAAAAAAAAATGTTGTACCAAATGAAGTAGGTACATCTACTTATCTATCTATATTATCTATTTATTCCTAAACAGATACCCAACACCGACGGTCGAGCAGGCATGTGCGGCATTGTAGACCCTCAGGGAACACTCGACTTAGACAAGTTAGCGAAAGATATTGCGAAAGACTTACCCAAGTACGCGAGGCCCATATTCATTAGGATCATGACTAGCGTTGACATGACAGGTGAGTTATTTAGAATACCCACTAAGTAGCTATAGTTCATGATAAATAATGGAACTCATAACGTTAATATTGCATTAAAAGAAGATTTAAAGGGACTTATGCTGTACATACCGAATTAAGGATTGTTTGCGTATCGATATCTTTTGTTTTATAGGCGTGTGACATTGTCAGTTGTGAAACAAAGGTCCCCGAGGGACGGCATGCAATATTATTATGACAAACACACATCTACTTTAAAGGTGTGCGTTGTTACAAAGATGTTAACAATATTTTCTTGCGATTTAACTATTATTTTCTGGACTGGATCTACTGATTTGGGTTACAAGACCTTGAAAGTCACGCCCTTAATAAGTAGGTAACGGGAGGAAACCACCAGCCCCAACTGCGTCCCCCAATTTTTTCTGGCCTTGAAACAGAAATAACTGATGTCATACGATTAATATTATTATCTACATATTTGGGAACAGCAATGCCACATGTATACGCATCATTAATTCTATTATTTTGTCAACAGGAACCTTCAAAATGAGGAAAGTCGATTTGCAGAAGGAAGGTTACGACCCGTCGGTAGTCAAAGATAAGCTATTTTATTTAGACCCAAAGACAGGAAAGTATACGCCTCTAGGAAATGAAGAATATGAAAAAATTATATCGGGACAAATTAGACTGTGATTTAAATTTATTATTAATTTACTTAAAGATATTATTGTGCCTTTATTATGTGATAGAAACTGTTAAGTGCAAGTACTTGTGAGAATTAAACAACTAAGTAATCGAGGTAGGTTAAAATCATGTTAGGGATATTTTTCGTTAATTAATGACTCGATGCCAGTGTTTGCTGTTTACTATATTATCTTCCTTTTTTAAAACATTGTTAGAAAAAACTATAAACAAAAGTGAATAGTTAAAGGGTATAGCGCAGCTATACCTGTCTATATACGAGTGTAATATACTTACAACTATTTATAGGTACTTATAGGAGTTGATTATTACGTTTAGTAGTAGTTAAACATTCCTTACCACATATCACTAGATAGTCAGTGTGTTGTATTATTATATGATTCCAACTGTATGTCCTAGTTAGGTCGTCGAGGGTTTGGTAATCCTGTAACATAAGCTCAATTTTTATGCCTTTTAATGACAACAAAGGTATTGTAAGTAAGTTAAATTATATAGTTACGTAAGAAGTAATTTCTGTTAATTAAGGATACTGAATTAATACATTCAATATAACTAGTAGATCTAGGTATTGTTTCTATTTACTAGCTGGATTATGTACACAATTTTTTGTAATTAGTGTGTAAGAAACTATGCTTATATTTATGGACAAAAGGTGTATGAGTAATAAATGATTTATAAATGATTACTAAGGCAATTTTTTAATTAATATTCTCCAAAAACATTCACCCTACGTAGTAAACAGCTAAAATGAAATCAGTTTTCAGCATTTCTCGCATTCCAACAACAAAGAACCGTTTTCTAACAGAACAAAACTTTCTATTTCTATGAAGTATCAGAACGCAACTGTCAAATAATCGATTTGTGCGTGACAGTTTATCTGACAGACGTCAATAAACGACCCAAAACCCAAAATTGTTTATTTCATTGTACATTGCGTATTACAAAACTTTTAATTATTCAAGTTTCTTTGTGTGCCTTTGTTATTATTCAAATGTAATTTTAAATTACCACCTAATGACAGCTGGATCAGTATTGTGTACATGACCGTCGACTTTTTCTACAGGTTTTTGTGAATGAATTTCTTTAGGAATATTATTTTAGCAGTCAGTAGTTCTTGCATTGCATTCTGTTGACCTAGTTCATCAATAGTCTAGACAGTGAATGTGCTCGACAACGGTATTATGAAGTGATAAAGTTAACAAACAATAAAGGAGTACTCTTGCCTGTATGCCCTATGAAAGGTTCTCGCAAACACTGCGAGTGAATTAATTGAGGAGACAGCGGGCGCGCGGCGCGCAGCAGTCAGCACGGTGGTTCGCCGAACCGCAGTTAGTCGCGTTTCGTTGCGAAAGGTGGTCGCGATGATGCTCGTGTTTGCCGCTATTGCGGCCGCCTGTGCCGCCGTTTGGCTCTCCCAAGGAATCCTTTGTAGTTTTGTGGCTCTTTTAATTCTTTGTGCTGTTTACGCCGGTGCATTCCATTCACGCTGGTGTTACGTCGCTATAAAGACCGCGCCGCGAGATCTCAGGTAAGGGCTCCAAACTGGCACGTCATCGCATCGTATTTATTATTCGATAGTGTTAATACAGGAATAATACAAGCAATCATTCACTTACATTTCCACACATTGATATAGTTAGAACAAAAATAATTGATAGAAAAAGTTTTAGAAAAAGTTTAATTGATAACTTTGATCAGTAGTTTTGATATTTATTTCTTTACTTTCTAGAGCACTATTATCATATGTAAAGATTCTATGGATAACAAGAAAGTTTAGTAGCAAAGATCTGACTCTGCCGGACATATTTCATGATGTTGTGAAGAGACATCCGGATAAGCCCTGTTTCCTATTCCAGGACGAAGTCTGGTCCTTCAAAGAGGTTGGTACACACTTTAATTAAAGTATATGGTCTGTGATCATCAAGTAGTTCCTTGGAACAAAAAAAAATATTTTTGTGTGTAGTGCACCAGGTCATACTAATTAATTTGTACATCATTACAAATTCACAAGTAGTAGGTACACATACAGGACATATTTCAACACAGTAGAAAACAAAGTAAACTATCATGATGATACATGAAACTACATTAACGTTTAAGTCAACCAAAATAATGGCATATTTGGCTGATTGTAAAAGAGAAAGTTATGTTTTATCTCATTGTGGCTTTATGCCAAGTTGATTTGTAGTCTTTTTCAATAAGTCATTAAAACAGTGTCTCTGTTTTCGAAATACATATTTTTATAATAATTTTCGACATAATATTATGTAGAAGGCACAGAAATTAAATAATTGTTACTTGTAATTAATTAATAATTAAATATCATATGAAATTTAATGTTACACAAGTAAAATGTGTAAAATTTAATATTCATATATTAAATATTCCATGATGTTATTACAAACAATTAATTTTGAGGTCCACTGATCCCTGTAGGTTAACTTGTTAACAGGTACCCTCAAGTACACTTACCTGTGTAATAATTATGCAAAAAATAACAATTAATGTTACAGAAATGTGACAGCGTGTCCTTCAGAAAACTTTAACTCATCTTTAATTAACTATTGTTTATATTCACGTTAAACTGCGTTAATGTGTTAAAAATTATAAAGACAATAAAGACCCTTTAACCCACATTACTGACCCCAATTTAAAAAAAAGGTCATTAATCAATATCAAATGAAAGTTGAAAAATAATTTGAGTACAATGAACTGCTTTTTAAGACTGAAGTTAAAGATCAAGATATAATTATGTACCGTTAAGATAGTTGTAATATTAATTCAAAATAATCATTGATAAAATTCATTTTAAGAATATCAAGTTTTAAAGTATTTTAGCAAATGAAAGAGCCAGTTTATTTACAACTTTCTTCCTGTTCACTTTTTACAATAACATCTTATTATCTATACAGATAATATATTTTATCTAAGACAGCTGGTACATAAAAAAGCCACTTAAGATAAGATAAGCCATGATATTATACAGACAATGGATTGGAGATTGCCTAGGAGGCCTATCCCAGAAAGATAATAGTTTATTCAGTAAGAATTTAAAGGCTTTCCTACAGTCTAATCTATACTAATATTATAAAGCTGAAGAATTTATTTTTTTGTTTGTTTGAACGCGCTAATCTCAGGAACTACTAGTCCGATTTAAAAAAAAAATTCAGTGTTAGATAGCCCATTTAACGAGGAAGGCTCTAGGCTACTTTTATCCGGGTTCGTGCAGAGGTTTCCACGGGATGCGGGTGAAACCGCTGGCAGAAGCTAGTAATAACTAAAACCAATAGGTGTTTATTTGTTTTAAAGTAATGTTTAGAACTAAAGTGTAAATTGATCACACATTACCAAGGGCTTAAATATTTGGTTTGATTCATGATTCAAAATAACTCTTAGTTAAAAATGCTTTGTTTTTAGGTGGAAGATTACAGCTTGAGGGTAACAGCTGTATTAAAAGCGCAGGGCATAAAGAAGGGGAATATTGTTGGTTTGTTGGTGAACAACTGTCCCCAACAGCCGGCACTATGGATGGGTATAGCCCGGCTAGGCGCTGTCACGCCTCTTATTAATACGAACCAGCGCGGCAATGCTCTCATACACTCAATAAACGTCGCCAAATGTGATGCATTGATCATTTCCGAGGAGTACCAAGCCGGTAAGTCTACACCAAACAGGTTTTTTTACAAACTATGCCGAAATTATAATGATAACAACATTTGGCGGTCTAGTAATCACGATACGGTTCCACCGGTTTCGTATGACGTAGGTTGGAACGTTTTTTTAGAACGACTGATGAATAAATTGTCGGATATAAAAATTATGATAGGCACTTCAAATAATACCTAAATTGTAATTCAAAGGTCTCATGTTGCATGTTTTTCCTAGGTCCGAAGTTCTTCAAAAATTAATAAATCTCAGGTTTCCTATTTTTTGTAGACTCCAATTTTAAAACGGAACTTTGGATTGAAAAGTAATTTGAGATACGTAGGTAGGTACATTATCACTCCTGCGAATGACGCACTTTCTGTGTTTTTCTTGCGGCTTATTCCGGTTGTGGCAATTTATGTCCATCGTTAGCTTGCCCCACAATGGTACTTTACAAATGGACTGACGGTTATTTTACCACTTGACTTGGAATTTAATATTTATTATACTTCCATCTAAAACAAAAAGGGCGCAATTTTTTTATTTTGATGTTGCTTGAGAATTAAGTATAAGTAGGTAGACGAGCCCACACACTTACTAGTCTTGTATGGAAATTCAAGTTTGAAATAGTAAAAATTTCGCCTCAACTCAACATTATTTGGCCTTAAATTAATAGATAAATATTCATGAATATTGAACCTTGAACCTCACTCGAACAGACTAGCTAATCAGCTAATATTGACTCAGTTTACGCAATACTACTTCGCGTAAGTTTCTGACAGTTCTTCGACACGTGCAAGTTGCAGACATCGGGGACCTAAATATTAAAAACTTTCTCCGCATCTCTGCTGCACACTCGATACGTGCAAGAGTATCTACATAATATTTATGTACGGTACTTATGTTTCTGACGCGACAACCGAGATCATCGACCTACTTAACGTTTATTTTTTTGCGATATGCAACCTTTTTTTTATATAAAATATGCAATCTTCGATTTTTAAACGAAGAAGTTCGTTCGCTTGCTACTCGGTTGCTGGCCAAAAACTCGCCTTATACACAGATTTATAAGCACACTTCTATTGACCATAATGACTACAGACTACTTACGTACAAGGAAACTAGAAGTGACCCCCTAATTTTCGTCCTCGGTCAACATCGCCAATAGTGCCGTAGTATCCGGCAGACATATACATAAAATAGACATCAAAGTTTTATAATCCATGGGGTTTTTCTCACTCAAACAGGTTAACACAATACAAAGAAAACTACAAACATGTTTGAATAAATAAGTTTCCGGTAAAGTAATTCCAAAGTACGAGCATTCGTTTAACGTGAACTGTCATTAAGCATAAGTACCTATGTACTTACTTTATGTAAATATGTTAGAAAACATTTGTCAAATCATTAGATAATAGTTACGAATGGTACTTACTTAGGTACATATGAAATATTGTAAAATTCGTTTCAAATGATTCGTCACACATGGCAAGCATTTTTTCTTGTATTTTTGATTGGTCACTTTAATAGTGAAGTGTTTAACAAACATATAATTTGAAACTTTGATATTCCCACTTACTTGTTGCTATAGACGTCACAACCGCAAACGCTGAACATGAACAAACTTTTCTTGATATAAGCAAATGACTATCCTTTATTTATAAGGCACTGATCTAAACAGTCCGTTTCAATCTAATTCCAGCGATACAAGAAATAGCTAAAGACCTGAGTCCCTCATTGAAGTTGTTCAAGTTCTCCCAGCGAGCACTGAACCCATCAAACCCAAGAGCCGAAGGCAGTGGCGATGGCATCACGGATTTCACCAACTTGTTGGAGACCACACCCCCTGCACCTTGGACTTTGGCAGACGCTGATGGCTTCCAGGGAAAACTGTTATACATCTACACTTCTGGAACCACTGGACTGCCTAAAGCTGCCGTTATCTCCAACGCTAGGTAAGGCCTTTTTCTGGACAAGAAATGCGACAAAACTGTGGCACTCTTATCTGTTTGTTTACTAACAAATCGGAATCGGTTTCCATTCCATTCTGCAAAGATGACTCTAAATATTTATGCATTGCACGCGTGTTCTTAAGTGCAACAAACTCATATGCACTTTTAAATTAATTTAAATGTTACCATAATTTTATTTGGCACCCAAATATTATTTGGGTAGGTTACCTAAGGGGTAACCTACCCTGGGTTGCTCTGGTAAATGGGTCTGAAGAGGTACAATAGACAAAGATAAGCAGACACTCATTGTAAAACACTGGTACTCATCTGAATCCATTTAGACTGGAAGCCGAGTTGGGAAAAGGCTAGGCAGATAATGATTTGAGTAGTTTGGATTTTTTAAAGATTTTCTTTTTCGTAATTTCAGGTTCGTTTTTATGGCGACCGGTCTATACTACATGGGTTTGGAAGGCAACGATGTTTTCTATTGCCCTCTTCCTCTCTACCATACGGCGGGAGGAGTGATAAGCATCGGCCTTGCCATCATAATGGGCTGTACTGTCGCGCTGAAGTCTAAATTTTCTGCGTCACAGTACTTCCCGGATTGTGTCAAGTATAAAGCAACGGTACGTACTTTTATAATCAGTACCTATGTTTAGTTAAATACGACTTATTAAGATTTCTCTTTATATCGATAAAGGCATATACGAAACAGGTTTTAAATATCTATTTCATGCTAAATAAAAAAAATCGGGACAAGTTTTTCACAAACGGTCGGCTAAAGTTTTAAATTTAAAAAACTGTTAAGCTGATGCTTTGAAATTTTTCATTGTATATGCATTGTTGTTTAAGTATTTACACGAGTAAGTACGTACATATATGGCCATTTATTTGGTTCTTTTATGTAGCCACATGCCATGGGTATACCCATTAGTTACAAAATAAGTATACATGTTTTACAGACAGCAAATACATAGATTTTTTTCCTTCTACGTCTGGTATAAAATTTAATTCGCCACACGGAAGATGTTATATTGTGCTTCATACATCGTAGTATTTATTATTCACTACGTGACTGCGCAAATACCGAATAGACGTCGAATTTCAAATAGTGTAGAAAAACATTATTTTTGCGGTGTTATTTATGCTGCCAAAAATTATATTGCTACGCTTTACAAGCACAGAAATTGGTCTGACTGCATTGTAATCTAAAAATTAAAAAAAAAACAATTACCTATGAATGTATGTACCTACAATGTTCACATAGCTTTTTAAGATAGGTAACCGGTTCTCCCGCGGGTTCCCTCTCTTCCCGTGGAAGCTACTGCCCGTATATGCTCGAGAATTGTCTAGCTTCCCAACAGTTAAAGAATTTTCAAATGGGTCCAGTAGTTCCGGAACCTTTACGGTACAAATAAAACATATTTTCCTGTTTATTATACTGGTATAGAAGTGTAGATATCCGTGAATTGGATGTCCGAACCTGTTACGATTTATTGACCATACCCAAAAAAACTGCTTAACTTTATAATGACTCGAGTATAGGCAATATTATTCAACGATTCCTTTTAAGTAGAGAACCAGTATATTCAAGGTCGATTTATAATGCTTATCAATGTAATTGACATTACTATTGTAGTGTATATGGCGTGCAATTTATATTACTGCATTACTACGTCTGTGCTAACGATATGATGTAAACTATATTCCGCCCGCGGCTTCGCCCGCGTGGAGTTCGGTAATATCGCGTTTCCAAGAGGTAAACATTTTTTTCATACATTTTTTGTCAAGAGCTCGCCGCGCCTAACGATCGATCTTATAAGTTAACCACAACTTGGCGCAGTCGGCAGTGGATGGGTGACCATCTTGTCATGACGAGTGACGAGGCCTTACCAACGGGTATCGGGCTGTGGAGGTCAGATAGACAGTGGCCCTATTTAAATCACTGGTTCTCAGTTGCATTCGGTTAGACTGGAAGCCGACCAAAACATAGTTGGTATGCTAGGCAGATGATGATATAATTTGTACTCTTATTCCTCTATTATATTATAGGTAGATATAATTTGTTTGTTTGTCCCACAGGCAGCCCACTACATAGGCGAGATGTGTCGCTACGTGTTGGCCACGCCTCCCTCGCCCGCCGACACTCAGCATAACGTCAGAGTCATATACGGCAACGGACTTAGACCACAGGTAAATATCTCTTTACTATGGAAAGTGACTTGCCAAACTTAACGTCGGCTCTTAACTGATTTCTGTCCCTGGGTCATACGCTTGCCTGCCGGGGCTGAGGGATTATTCTAAGCGTTACCGCGGCCCAGGTACATAAAGGGCTCAACAAGGAACGTATTGGGTTTTGGTCAGTAAGAATCTGACACCCCCAGTCTGACGCTGGACCCACAGTGAGGTTCATTTGATGATTTCACACCAAAAAAAGGTCCATACGCGAGCTCAGACCTACCTAAAAATGGTTTATACACAGCGACTCGTAATGTTTGGCACGAACTGTATTTTCGTACCTATACATTATCCACTATAGTTGAATGAGGTAATAATCGGTTGTTACGATGCATTTGTGCACTTGTGTACATGTTGGCCTCTGCTCACTGAATTGGATAAAGCATGGATTATACAAATTTTAGTCAGAGTTGGAGGTCGAACGTGCCAAAATTAGCACTTTGAGTGTCAGGCATTTGTCTGTTCAAAATAGTACCTACGAATTCTTAGACTGCATTCATGAAAATGAACACACACTCAAAAAAAATAATGCTTATATTAAACTCAAAAATAGTGCGTAAGAATATTACATTAAATTAGAACTTATTAAAAGTTTGTTTTGATTAAAAACAAATTCAATACATTTGGGATTTTTTGTATCTAAATTGGTCCATAAGTTAAATAAAGCCTTGTAACTCGTAATAGACGAACAATTCCAGTTACGTCAAGAACATTTGATAACCCAATTAATATTGTGACTCGTGTAAGGTAAAGATACTGGAACATACCAGTTAACTAATTTCAAGGTTACAAACAACATTGTTTGGTAGAATGAATTAGCAGTTTCTATATAAAGCTTAGGACTAATAACTGTGCTCCAATTTGCCTCAATTTATGGATAAACATCTTTTGTTTTCAGCCCTTCTCGATCTATGATATACCGTAGTTGAAAACATAAATCAGTGTTGTAATGAACCGACATATAAAAATCGGTTATCATGACCTCTTGAGCTTGTTTCGTTGAGATAAGATCAATCTGTACTACGGAGTCGCCAAAATTGAGTAGAGCTGTTTTCCCACGGCTTCAACTGCATCCCGTGGGAACTACTGATAGAACCAGGTTAAATATAGCCTATGTTACTTGGGAAAAGTGTAGCAGTTTCAAAACCTTTAGGGGCTACAAACAAACAATATATATTTTTTATACTGTTATAGCAACTAGGAATCATATAGCACCCCTTCCCATGTCTTTATTATAAAAGTCTCCTTACTCCGTACTACGGTGCAAACAAACAATAAGATAAAAAGATAATTAATTTCAAAGTAATATCCATTATCCATATCACAAAATACATAGGTACAGAAGTCAATCTCATGTATGTACTTCACTTTTCATGCCTAAACTCGGCGGTCGCGCTAGGGTTGTCAACTGTTTTATGCGCATAAAACTAACGTGGTAGTGGTACTCGTATCTAATTATTTGATGTATTGTTGAGTATAAAACAGGAAAAATGAAATATAAACCAATAATAATAAAATATTTAATGTGGCATACAAGAGGTTAATAAACACTTTCAACGGAAATTCGTTTGAACGAGATACCGTTTTTCAGAAACCGCAATTTATAATTTTGTTATTCATACATATATACTTACCCTACTCTTTACTTGTGAAAAAAATATTTTTGTATGTAATGGGTTGGTACAGTCCCTGATCTAAGCTTGCTTCTACCTACAGAAAACTTGATGTGCGAGTTTTATTTCGTCTACCTTACAACATAGTCTCGCCATGATCACAAAAATTATCAACTCCTACTAGCAATAATCTTTGAGGGTAGGTAGGCAGGTTCGCCTGGGTCGACACTAGCAAAACTTATTACTGTTGGATTATATAAAGCAAAAACTAATACCCCTAACTTTCGATAACATTGTTCTTTGTTCTATCTGAACAATCTACTGTTTATTTAACTCTACACACACTGCGTCACGGGATCTTGTTAGACGGACGTATTGCTTCCAAGTACCATTTAAAGTATAGAATAAATATTTCAATATCAAATTAGTATATTATTTCTTTTAATCCCATACCTCCTATAGGTTATGGGCCCAGTGCGAAAAAGGACATTTAGTAGTGAGAACATTCAGTAGTGCGTAGTGACAGTAAAGTGCATAGTTGTAAATAAAAATAAAGTTGTGACAATGGAAAAAGTGAAAAGAAACATTAAGCCTTTTAATGGAGAAAAGTACAGTGTATGGAAATTTAGAATTCGTACACTGCTTTCAGAGTTAAACTTGCTCAGTGTTATTGACGAAGAAATTCCTGGAACGCGATCCGCTGAGTGGGAAAAGAATAATAAGGCAGCCAAAAGTATTATAGTCGAATATTTGGCGGACTCATATCTTAATTATATTAATGAAAATGGGACTGCTCAAGCAGTTTTTAAACATTTTGACGCGATCTATGAAAGGAAAAGTGTAGCAACTCAATTAGCGCTGAGAAAACAATTATTGGGATTAAAATTAAAAGCCGATATACCCTTGATCAAACACTTCTCAACATTTGACGATCTGCTGACAGAATTATCAGCTGCTGGAGCTAAATTAGAGGAAACGGACAAAGTAGCTCATTTATTACTTACTCTCCCGAATACATATGATGGCGTTATCACTGCAATTGAGACACTATCTGAAGAAAATATCACTCTCGGTTTTGTAAAAACTAGACTATTAGATCACGAAGTAAAATTAAAAAACGAGAGTCGTGATACCAGTTTAAAGATACTCCATGTTGAAGAAAAATATAATAAAACAGATACAATCGCACAAAACAAAACTATTTGAAGAATACAACATTCAAGAAAACAAACAAACAAAAATTTGTGAAATGTCATTACTGTGGACGCAAAGGACACAAGAAACAGGATTGTTTCTATTTCAAAAGACAGACAAATATACAAAACAATGCCCCAGAAAGGACAAGACAAGTCCAAACTATTGCCCTGCAAGAGGGAACGACCTCGAATTCTTCTTTTTCAGGATTTGCGTTCATGACAAGCGCATACCATTATGAAAAGACCACTCGACAATTAAATTCCTATTAGATTCAGGAGCGTCTGATCACATCACAAATAGAGATGATCTCTTCACATCGTTTGAATGTTTAAATCCTCCTTTAAAAATTTCAGTAGCTAAAAACAATACATTTATTTCAGCAACTAAAAGGGGAAACATAAATCTTATCAGTCAAACAGGAGTGCAAGGAATACTTACAAATGTATTGTTCTGTGCCGAAGTACCATATAATTTAATATCGGTATCAAAGATGCAGCAAGCAGGATTCACCATAATATTTGATGACAAAGGCACACAAATTACAAAGGAAGGTAAAATCATCATGAAAGGTAAGACATTGAATAATCTTATAGTTCTAGAGTTTAAAATACCAGTAATAAAGGGGAATCCGCTTCCCAAGCATGTTATGTTAATGAAAATAAATATGAATTATGGCATCAACGCCTAGGACATATAAGTAAAACTAAATTCCTGCAGTTAAAATGTCATAATATGATTGATGACTTAGATGAAATAAATACCGTAACTCAAATGATAAGTTGTGTGAAGCATGCATAAATGGGAAGCAGACTCGCCTGCCTTTTAATAAAGTTAAAGACAAAAGTTACATTAAACGCCCTCTGTTTATTGTGCATTCAGATGTTTGTGGTCCTATAACACCTCCAACAATAGATAACAGAAATTATTTTGTTTTATTTGTTGATGAATACACACATTATTGTGTGGTGTATATGTTAACTTACAAATCAGAAGTGTTTACAGCTTTTAAAGACTATGTCGCTAAAAGTGAGGCTAAATTCAATTTCAAAGTAGTAAATCTTTATAGTGATAACGGTGGTGAATACTTATCCACCGAAATGAAAAACTGTAGAGAAAGAGGCATAAGCTATCATTTAACAGTTCCTAGGACCCCACAGTTAAATGGTGTTGCAGAACGTATGGTTCGCACAATAACAGAAAAAGCTCGTGCTATGTTAAATGGCACTAAAGCATCAAAACGTTTTGGGGAAATGCAGTTTTAACTGCAGTTTATTTAATAAATATTACGCCTACGAAAGCTTTAAGTCAATCAAAGACACCATACGAGATGTGGCATGATAGGAAACCAAGCGTTAAAAATCTCAGAGTTTTCGGTTCAACTGTATATGTTCATAATAAAACCAGTAAAACAAATTTGACAATAGGTCGTGGAAAGGAATACTGGTAGGTTATGAACCCAATGGTTATAAAGTTTGGAATACAGAATTCGAAAAATATGAAACTGTAAGGGACGTTGTAATTGATGAGACTAATTTTATCGAATCTAGGCCTTCATTACGACCTGAACGGAGTAATAATACATATTCCCAAGACGAAACTGATAATGACTCCGTAACAAAATCAGTGTCTTATAAGTCTCATAGTTCTGGCCCTAAATCAGATAGCTCTCAATCTGATGAATGCAGTACAAGTAAAATTCGAAAAATCGGTAGTCATGAAATACCGAATGAACCTGAAAATGAATCTGAGAGTAGTTTGAAACACAAAATCAGGATAAACCTGATGAATTTTAAATTTACGAAGAAGTGAAAGACTGAAAACATGTTCGCGTAAATCATATAATGAAAATGACTATGATGTCTATAGTGCGTTATCCATCACAAGTAATATACCAAAATCATTAAATGAAATTAAATCTCTGAACGATAGGAATCAGTGGGAAAAAGCAGTCAGAGAAGAACTCAATTCTCTTAAGAAAAATAATACATGGACATTAGTACCAAAACCATTAAATAAAAATATTGTAGACTGTAAATGGATATTCACTATTAAAATGACGTTTCAGGTCAACCTTCAAGATATAAGGCACGTCTTGTCGCTAGAGGTTTCAGTCAAGAATATCTTAGTGATTATAATGAAACATTTGCACCAGTTGCTAGAATAGCAAGCTTTAGATTCTTAATTAGCTACGCAAATCAATATAATTTACTGATTCATCATATGGATGTAAAAACAGCATTTCTAAATGGTACACTAAAGGAAGAAATCTACATGAAAGTTCCTGAAGGTGTAAAATGTAAAGATAATTACGTATGCAAATTAAACAAAGCTCTTTATGGCTTAAAACAATCAGCTAGATGTTGGTACGAAACATTTGAACAATGTCTCAAAGAAATAGGTTTTCAGAACTCCCCAGTAGATAGGTGTATATATATGAAAGGTAAAGGAGACATTTCTAAAATATTTACGTAATCTTGTACGTCGATGATTTAGTTATAGCATGTGCAGATTTGCAAACAATGAATAATTTCAAAGCATATTTAATGACTAAATTCGAAATGACCGACTTACACGATATCAAATTATTTTTGGGCATTAAAATAGAGAGACACCATGATAAAATTACTTTAGACCAAAGTGCTTACATTAAAACCGTTTTGAATAAATTTAATATGAGTGATTGCAATCCTATAAACACACCGATGGAGCTTAAATTAAACTATGAAGCTCTTAACGCTGATAAGAAGTGTGACGCACCATGCCGTCACCTGATCGGTTGTTTAATGTACATTATGCTTTGTACGCGTCCGGACTTAAGTACATGCGTAAATATTTTAAGTCGGTACACAAATAAGAACAATAAAGAATTGTGGTTATGCTTAAAGCGAGTTTTAAGATATATCAAAGGCACAATTGATTTGAAGTTAACATATACAAGAAATAATTACAATAACATCCTAAGTGGATATGTCGACTCAGATTGGGGTGGCCACGATTGTAATGATAGGAAAAGCACTACTGGATATGTGTTTAAATTATTTGATCAAAATACAATTACATGGTGTACAAAGAGACAAACATCAGTAGCGGTCTCGTCTACTGAATCGAATATATGGCTTTATATGAAGCTGTTAAAGAAGCATTATGGCTTAAGTCTCTGGCAGAAAGCATAAACTTAAAAATTAATAAGCCCATTATTTTATATGAAGATAATAACGGATGTATTAGCATAGCTAATAATCCAACAAGTCATAAAAGGTCCAAACACATAGATATAAAATATCATTTCTCTAGAGAACAAGTTGAGAAAAATGTAATAAAATTAAATTATATTTCCACAGGTAACCAGTTGGCAGACTTGTTGACAAAACCTTTACCAGTCGTGTCTTTTATAAGACTGAGAAAAGGATTGGGTATAGAATAAGTTTTAATTTAAGTACAATTTCATTATGAAATGGTCTGATCAGGTTTTCTGGGTTTCCTGATCCTGTGCAGCAAATGTTGGACCATTATTGTACAGTTGTCCCAGATCTTACTTGGAAGTATAATATGTTACGTCGTATTTATAAGTTGGTATTCACTTTGTAATGTTGAATTGTAGACTAGATACTGTATAGTAAACTAACGAATGACTAAAAGTTAGGGATTAATTTTTGAGGGGGCGTGTTGGATTATATAAAGCAAAAACTAATACCCCTAACTTTCGATAACATTGTTCTTTGTTCTATCTGAACAATCTACTGTTTATTTAACTCTACACACACTGCGTCACGGGATCTTGTTAGACGGACGTATTGCTTCCAAGTACCATTTAAAGTATAGAATAAATATTTCAATATCAAATTAGTATATTATTTCTTTTAATCCCATACCTCCTATAATTACGGCATTGGGCCAGAGGCCGCCGCCGGGGCGCTTACCTACCCACCTAACTGTACCTACCTACTGCGTTTATTAAACGAACCATCGAAATATGAGAAAATAAGTAGGTAGGTACATACTATAGGTAATACGACAGGCTAAAAAAACGACAATTCACTGTTTATTGTTTTATGAAACAACCGTCAACTTGTTCAATTATAATACGAATTTTGTTGCTCCATTATTACTTTTTCTTTTGTTATTCAAATTAAAAATATTACAGTCAAATTACAGTTAGGTAGGTATCACAACGCGTGCACATTTATCTACCTTTGTGTGACGCGCTTATCTCAAGAAAGCGGCAGCCGCGCTCGCACTGTTTTGAGTTGTTTTGAGACAGCGCGTCTGTGAACACGCACACATAGACACCTTTGTCTGCGTGACTCGAACGCGCTTCGTATGTAGATTGACTTCTGTACCTATGTATTTTGTGTCCATATCTTACGAATGCTTATATAATTTGGCATTCAATGCCGTTTCTTTTCTCACATAGTGCAATAAACTTTGACTTCTCGGGCCATTTTAAAACAAGGTCGACTCAAATTTTATTTACATACCTACGTCAATAAACAAATGACGCATGAATATTAATTGGTTTAGCCTGACCGTTGATTAAGTTATTTTTTTCTTTATACGGGAACATTCGATGTATGGAAAGTTCGATAAAAGTAATGTGTTATTTTCTTTTTTTAAATGACTTGGCAAATATTTAGATTGTTTTATAATGATCCCAGATTTGGAAAGACTTCGTCAAAAGATTCAACATTAAGGCGGTGACAGAGTTCTATGGAGCCACAGAAGGAAATGCCAATATAGGTATGAAATTATGACTTTACCCAACAATTAAATTACACTGTTTCAGTACCTATCCAATTTCTGCAACTATGTATGTTTGCTTTGCCATATTTCAAAGTAATGTGTGTCGAAGCCTTGGCCTTCAGTGGTCATATTATTTATCTTTATTGTTTCTTCTATAAGTTTTTTAATTTTTTAAAATAATACAAACAAAACAAAACTTTCAAACAATGATAATTTTTCAGTAACAAAATAAAGTAAAACTCTTTTGCAAGATACAATTTTATGAAAAATACTTATAATCAAATTATTTTTACAGCGAATGTGGATGGCACGCCAGGAGCCATCGGTTTCGTTTCAAGAATATTCCCGAAGGTGTATCCTATCGCCATCATCAAGGTCAACCAGGAGACCGGGGAACCCATCCGAGACTCGCGAGGACTTTGTCAGGTAACAACCGATTTTGTATTTGTCATTATAACATTTGTTTCCCAAATTATAGAGGGACGGGCTATGGTTAATGTGCCCGGTAGAATAAAAGTACATATAGGTACATGTTAAGTAGCTATTTCTCACAATGTCACCCGCACTCCATAGGAAATACTTCACGCACCTGGTAAAAAAGTAGTATAATGTCTTTTCGCAAGCTACAGAGCTAGACTAGATATATGTATCTTACCTATACTAAATTTTAATTATATTGGTTGTTGTTTTGTCGAAAAAGAGCAGAGTTACTGTCGCATTTATAATATTAGTAAGGATTTGCAAGACTTCATCCACTTTTAAGTGTTCCTCAATTTCAAGATCAGTCGACACTTCGAGGATATAAGTTTAAAAAATCTCTGAAAACTCGTTCCAGCTAGCGCAACCAAACGAGCCGGGCGTGTTTATCGGCAAGATCCAGGCACACAACCCCGCGCGGCAGTACCTCGGATACGTAGACAAGGCCGCTTCAGAGAAGAAGGTCGTTAAAGACGTCTTCCAGTTTGGTGATGCTGCTTTTATTTCTGGTAAGTATTTGTAAAGGCAGAAAATAACAGGCTGAAAAGCTGTCTTTCTTTGCGGTTTTTGAACATTTCCATCTATACTATATTATACAGAGGAAAACTTTGTTTGTTTGGTTGTAATGGATAAACTCAAAAACTACTGGACCGATTTCAAATATTCTTTCACCATTAGAAAGCTACATTATTTGCGAGTAACATAGGCTATATTTTATCCCGGTGCGGGCATTAGCTCCCACGGGACGCGGGTGAAACCGCGGGAAAACGGCTAGTGCAATATAATGGCGTCCTATCTGGTTATCGGCCTCGGCGGCTGTTCTCATAAGGAGATCAGCCAGCTGCGTAGGACATATTATTATAGTGAACATTCACTCTCATAACATGGGACAACAATCCGACACGACCGATGAGAGATCTGGCTATCAATTATCATTGTATTGCGCTTCCAAAATGATTTTTCCTTTGCTGAGTAATAAGCATAATATTTCTCGACTTTCATTAATAATAATAAAAAGGGATCGACTGACCTACTGCCTCGACCCAATTAAGTGAACTTGATAAACCTGTTTTTTCATACCTAGTTGTTTTGTCTCGTGAAAGTGGGTGAGGCATATTTATACACACATTATCTTTGTATGACTCGGTCACTTGTGCGTTCCTGAGCTTATGTACATTTAAATTACACACAAGCATGGTTCAACCACTTCTGTGAGATAAAACACCCATATCTAAGCAGCGTTCTATTTTATTTATTTATTCTAGGAAGGCTTACAGGCTAATAACATGACAAGATGGTAACAATAGTTTAACCACATTGCTAATAACAAGCCCCCACATAAGATGTTTTAATAAGATTTTTCAACAGTCAACGTTCATTTGAACAAAAGACTTATTAAGCATACTACCTACATAACATATTAGATAATTATATTATTAGATAATATATCCTCATTCTGTTTGTTTGTAGGTGACATCTTAACAGCGGACGAGTTCGGCTACCTATTCTTCCGCGACCGCACGGGCGACACGTTCAGATGGCGCGGAGAAAACGTGTCTACCACGGAGGTCGAGGCCGCCATCTCTAGAGTCGCTGAGCATAGAGACGCCGTTGTCTATGGCGTATTGGTAAATATACATACTTTTTTAACTTTTCATTACTTATATGACTTTCTTTTGTTGCTCGTAGGGTCGTATGACCGAAATGGTTTTGTGTCATTACAGTAAGAGCATTTTTATGAAGCACATATTTTGCATCTCATTTTTAAAGACAAAATCGAGATTCAAGCTATATCTAATACAGCCATACCTATTCATCAGACGAATGACATACGTAAACACTTGTAACAAAAACAGAGGATGTATAAAACAAAAATATTGACATTTCGATACTTCTTACTCCAACCTAGTTATATAAAACAACTTTGTTATGTGACTGAAAAACTATTGTCTGCCAACTCCCAAAACTCCCATAGTTGCATAACGATGCGATACTACACCTTCATTCATACCGAATAACAATACAACAATGTATGTAATAGAATTTACTACTAAAGTTCATGCCAAGACTTATGGCAGACGGTGCCATAAATCACTTGTAAAGTGATGCGCACACGCACGATAATGACCTATCGATAAAATGTAATGCGCCTGAATCATCGCTACAGAAAAGTTTAAGTACGAAGGAGGGAATAATGTATGCTTTTTATTTTTGCATTTAATTACACCACCTGTCTGCGACGGGTTAGCTACAGCTTTCAAAAAAAATGTTTTTTTCATCCGGATGAAAAGTAGCCAATAACAGTTTCCTAATTATAAAACTTTCCCTATAAAATAGATTTGGAAAAAAGATACCTGTATTTTCATTCCATTTACCGTGTCAGAGCAGTAAACGTCTATACATTCATTCATCCACGTCTCGTGGGAACTATTAGAATAACTTGATAACTTGGCCATCTAAGACTGATAGCAGTTTTCATATCGGTACCTGTAGGACTGAAAGAAGTATTCAAATTGGTCAAGTTATTCTTGTGATTACCGTCTTTAAGTCACGTTCTAGAAAAAAAAATTCAACATAATAAGATGTATAACAGCATAGATGTGATTTGCTAACACTTTTTCTACAGGTACCAAACACTGAAGGGCGAGCGGGCATGTGTGGTATAGTAGATGTTGACGGTACATTAGATCTGGAAATCCTGGCGAGAAACTTGGCGCGAGACCTGCCGGTGTATGCAAGACCTGTGTTCATTAGAGTCATGGACAGCTTAGATATGACTGGTAAGTCTAGTTGCAGAAAACAATATATAATTGGTACATAATTCTAATATTTAATTCATGGTCCTTATTGTTATTAGCTGTTGTGATTTTTGCAATATATTATATGCACGTATGCCACATAACTATCCTTCTATATTAAAATAGTATTTATTCTGTCATTTTTAAACCCAATACACTACAATTTCTTTGAAAATTGCCAAGGACTAAAAAAAACACATTTACTCAACACCAAATGATGATAAATTATTAGTTTTCAATTAATTATTGTTATTTATATCGTATAATTCAGCAAATGATTGGTCTTTAGACCGAAATAGCATCCATTAGTGATAATAAATTAATGACATCGTTAAAATTTATATCTTTTCATTTCCAGGTACATTTAAAATGAAGAAGACTGACCTGCAAAAAGACAGTTTCGATCCCAAACTGGCGAAAAAAGACAAGCTTTACTATTTAGATGTAAAACAAGGCCGCTACCTGCCACTAGGAATTGAGGAATACGAGAAAATTATTAGTGGACAAATTAGGCTGTGAATTGTTTATCTGTTGTTTCAGTGTTGTTATAGTTGATACGAGTAGTTCAAATGACATGTTATGTCTTAACAACTGACGATCGTTCCCAATATTCAATCTATAGTCAATAAATCAAAACAATAGTATTTTGCTTACTAAAGATGAGACATTTACATAACTCGTATGGGGCTAATGTCAAATTCTATCTCTAAGTAAGCATATCTACAGATATAGATAGAATGTTGGGAATGGTCCTAAACTGTTTTAGCGGTTGGTAGCTACGTTTACATAAAATGTTCGTTATACTAAAGATGCTTTCACTCCGTAGGGCAATTTAATACGTGTATTTATAGAAGCTTTTTCATGCATTTACAACTTAATCAAAATGGTGTGTGTCTAATAACAGATTTAGATGAAATAAACGAGTATTTTATCCTCGCTTTCAGTATTGTGAATTAATTTGTCACTGTCACATAAACTCTTTCGAAAGGAATATGTAAATATTCCTAGCATAATGCTGGGTATATACTCCGTACGTTACATATTAGTTTTTCAACCAATTTTCTTCCAATTTCAGCTTAATACCATTATGATCATTGCATTTCATCCCAATCGTGCGCAGGGTCTTATATCTTAATAGATATGTTGTTAGATCTTCAAATTAAAAGTTTCTTACATCTTAATTGTTTTTAAGCTGTGTATTTCTTGTCTGAAAGAAATTGCAGCTCTATTATTCTTTATTCTTCATGTGTTCACAATATAAATCATCTTTGTGCTAAAACTTCACTTATGAAATATTTTTCTAAGTATCTATTGTACCGTGTATATTTTGTAGAACTTACATCTTACATTCCTAGGCGAATTTGAAAGCCCGCTTATACGAATAAAATAACTTTTCTATATGAATGTTTGATATTGTCGCAATAAGAAGTGGGCAGGTGATAAGATTTTAGTGATCTTTAAGAGATGGGAATTAATGAATTTATTAAATTAGCATATTTGAAGGACTGATCTGGTAGGCTTTAGGAAAATTTATTGCAACAGTCGAATCTTTGATAGAAATGGTAATCTCAAGCGCTTTTGAGTGTAAAAAAATATCTGATAATCGTTATTAGAAACAATAAAATTGTGTTTTAATGTATGTATGTATGTATATATTGTCTTCCTGTTTTTCGTAGCCTTGTAAATAAACGTAGAGGAAAATTATGTTACACAAATTATTCCAATTTTTAAATCATAATAGATCAAACTCTTCCTCAGTTACTTAAAGTCATTTAGCCAACATTATACCTCATTCTTCTCCGAAAAGGTAGTTTGTTCAAAGGACTAGTTAGCTCAAAACAACGCTTTGTTAAATATGTAGTACTTAAGTACTTAAAAACACTGATGTCTGGTGTGGGAATACTTCTAATTGAATTTGTTATCAAATTGTAGCTAAGTTGTGTAGCATAAGTCATGCTGTTATTAATATATTAATCAGTAACCAAGAATTCTCATTATTTTTATAATTTATTTGTATAGTAGAAAGTTGTACAGCTTTTACAGAAAATACTTGCCTAGTTCACACTATACTTCTTGTTATTTTTTTTTTATACAATTTCAAATAACACCCGTCTTTTAATAAGGCTGAGGTTTTAATATTTCTTCTGTTTCATTTTGTTACATAAATTAGATCTAAGATTATTTAACGGTATGGGATATGTTGAATAAATAAACTACATTAAATGTATATTTTCCTAAAAGGATTTTTGTTATTTTTTTACCCTGTCTTAGAATTGGTGCGAATTTCAAGTTTTTCAAAAGTGAAAGTGAAAAAATACAAAAGCTGAAAAAACTGAACATTTTTTTCTTAACATAAGAAAAAATATACAGACCTAACTCAATTACTCACAATTTTACAAGTCAATACTTAACGCAATCCGTCTTCAAAGTACAAGGGTTAATCAAAACAGTTGGTTATTCGGTAATCCACTAACCAGCTAACCTTTGGACCTTATAAATAGGTCCCCAGAATATTGAAATGCGTATGTGCCAAATAAAAAACAGACCACGTCATTACTACATAGTTTATCCTTGAAAGTGAATATAACTAATTAATCATCGATTTTTTACCTACCCTTTTTTGTCGGCTGATACATCTTTGGAGTAAATATCGTATGTATTTAGTCTTTTTTATTATTTGAGTTCTAAATATACCTTTGGAAAGGTAAGACCGCGAAATTCTTACTTAAATGTGTGGTGTGGTTACATAATCTACCGGCATAAATAATTACCTAAAGCCTTGTTTAACAGCCAGTTAAAAACATCACGTGGGCTACGATCGATGTGAGTTCCGTATTTAGCTAGGTACCTACTGACTGAGGATAAACGTTATAAAACTTGGTAAATTCAAGAAAATAAGACAGGAAAAAGCCGCAACGTGGTGAAACAGGTAAATTTTTGAAATAGATGGCTCCGGAAAATTAGGAAAATAAAACAACAAAAGGTAAGTTACGTTGGATAAGTAAAATATAATTACAATGAAGTCCCTTCTATGAATTTGAGTAAATAGAAATGTTGTAAAATTCGCATACACAGGTCAACACTCGCTAACGTTCTCAATCTGTAAGTTAAGTTTTGTCAAATGGGATTTCCTTCCTTCTGTACCGAAATACCGTGGCCATGTCCATACTCAATTTTAATTAACAATAATATATTCTGAACGTGTGCATCGTCCTGTGAACGTTTACACGATGCAGCACCTGTCACGTGCGGTTATAAGGATCGGTTAACGGCGAATCGCAGAACCACTACCTAACTAAAGCATATATTGAGTAACTAACTCAGTTCGCTGTGATTGATACTGATAACAAGCGTAGTGATAATATTTTAAAACCCAACCATAACAAAATCTTTACATAATGATAGCACCTCTTTAGTAAAAGTTACCTTTTTCTAGACCTGCGTTTAAATTTAACAATATTGTCTATGACTGAAAAAAAAATATTCAAAATAGGAATGTTGGGTGAAATAATCAAATAATGTAAAACGTCAGCTCTACACAACGTCATCCGCGAAAAATTTTGTAATTGTCGCGTCCTATATCGGTATTATTTTATACACAAGTTCAGATGAGTTAACCGGGGTGGGTGACATAGCGCGCCTACCGTTCGGGGATCAGCTGTTGTCGGCGCATGTGCAGCTGGCGCGAGGGGGGCTCGGGGCCGGCGCTCCGCCATTGACGCGGCCGCCTGCTCGGAACTCGCATCGCTCCGTGTCCTTCCCGCATTTATACGAAACTGTTCGGTGTCGATGGACGCGCGCGTCCCCGGTGCGTAGTGATCGCGCATCGTACTCGCACGTACTGTTTATCTGTTACCGGTGTATAGTTAGCCGCTGTGTGCCCTACTGGGCTGATCGCCAGCATGGACGCGATACTGGCAGCGCTCGTCGCTCTCATGGCACTGGCCGCCGCGATGGCCGCCGTGCTCAGTACACTCTCAAAGGCGGCGATATTCGTCATCCTCGCTGTAGCGCCCTGCGTCTACCGATATAGGAGGCACATTTACGTCTTCATCAAAACTCTGCCGAGAGACTCCAAGTAAGTGCCCTTGTATTTATTATTTGCATTTCCAGGTCTAAATTAGAGCCTGAATGAGAACACCTGCATTAACAACCACTGCGTCAAAACCAATCCTAATAACGTGCTAAACGCGAACCATGTTTAACGTTGATTTAATTCGTGTGAAGATTAATTAAACGGTTTTGCACAAAAGCAATTATTTAATGCTTTTTATCGTATAAACACGCTGCGTCACAGTCCAAAGAATAATAATAACAATAGAACGGTCAATCATTATTGGAACACTGATATTTCATATAGCTGACGAGCTTATTATTATTAGTCCTCGACCCTATATTTATACAACAATTTTACCTCGTGTTAGCGTGATGTGGATTTAATCTAAAGATGGAGGTAGTTAAATATTTTTTTAAAGTCCATCCGAAAGAATATATCTACATATTTATTTCAACTTGACTCCAAAAAGGATGTTAGTCCTTTGCACCTCGAAGGACTAGTGACGTACTTTGAATATATAATTAATTGTTGGTCTCAACGTAGCATCACTTGACATGTCCATGCTATTATGGTGATGTGGAAGTCCTAAAAGGAATCGGCTTATGTTTATTAAGACAGCTATTTAAATATCACCTTTGGTAAAAAGAAGCACGAACCTATCTGATAGCATGGCTAGCCATGGTGAGATTAGATAGTCACCAGCTAAACCGATAAAATTGAGAGCATTCATCGATGAATCGTTAGAAATCGAGATTTGGAATGAGTTAATGTTTTTATTATAACACCCGATCATGTAGTCATTGGACTGCAGTCTGCTTTGTTACAAAAATATATTTATCAAATGAATCATTGTCCTTATGAAGCCCGGCTTTAGCGTGGCTAACCTGACTTTTTTATCGTATTTTTTGCCGTTTGTAGGTAGGGAGTTGTTTATTTATTTATTTATTTATTTATTTATTTATTTGAGGTTAACCAACTGTTTACACCTTAACATTAACAGCACAAGATGTATGTTATCCTACACTTGTGTAACAATTAATTATAGGTTAACACCGCTTGTACAAATATTGTGGTACTTAAATATAATATGTACAATATTAAAAACTGATTACATGATAATTACAATGGATTAAAAAAAAATACAATAATAATAATTAGAATTACAAGTTACAAAAGATTACAAAAGATACATTAATAAATTAACTGGTATATTAAATTAATTAGAAATTACATACTTATAATATAAAATCACTTATCATTAAATAACAAGTTGTAATTGCTTACAAATAGCCTTCTGTGAACTACCTCCGAGTATTACTTATCGATCCTAATTTCGAGAACTTGACAAGCTGTTGTTCACACATTTATCATGGATCACACGCTACAGTTGTAATATTTAGTTTCAAATGACATTGAAAATTATTTCCTCGTTTATGGTATTGATAGCCCTGTAGGAGGACAAATATTATATTAATATAATATATGTATTTGTATTATTGTATTGTGATACGGATCTTCCCTTTACAACAAAAATTATACATAAGTAACTCCCTGCATGTTTGCAGTCGTAAACCATTAAAATCGTTTTTTTATTTAGCCGCATAATTTGAACCTTATGTTCAAAACTAATATGGCAAAAGCCAGTATCGTTTCTATATTTTGTTTCCTTTTCATGTTTCAAGCTGCCCCGATTTTCTACTGGCCAACCCACGTGGCCGAAAAATGTATTTCCAATTTCCTCTAAGATACAAAATACAGATACCTAACCTACCGTTGCCGTTCCATAGTTAAACAATCCTGTACTTACATCATCGACCGGTTACCAAGTTATTTACTTAGGTACATTATTATGTATAACGTGGAAGTATGTACGGTATTTATCATACGTGTTTATTTCCTTTGCGAGTGTTGATATCCACACCGCGTGTCGTACATAGTGCGAATTGTATCTACTAGTGCAGCTCATCTTTACCAGGTGCATTTATTTACATTAGCATTAGAATATGTTATGCAAAACAATGTTAAACGCGATACATTAAGACATCAATTCACAATTGTTTCATTTCAAAAGAATTTCTTTAATCGATTTTACGTAATATAATATGGTGTGTTTCAATGACATTCCAACTAAATTATTGAATTAAATATAGTGTATTATTTTCTATTCAAATATGTACCTATTAAAATAAACTCCATATACCTACGCGTCTCTAAATTGTCATTTTTATAGTATTTCCAGTCGTGCCTACGCCGTAGACTACGCTAGGATGCACTCTTTCTACGGCGTAGCAATTTTTAGCCGACCTCTGAAAGATGTGTCAAACAACCTGTCAGATGCAAAATATGCATTTCTATGTTCTCGAAACAGTCTGCAAGTTCCGTGGGAAAATGTATTCCAAGAGCCTTTTAACCTACGTTTCGAAGAAGCTAGACTTAATAAGCTTGAATGTTTTATGCTGCTGTGTTGTATGAAGGGACCTTGAATTATTTATGAGCCTCTTTGTTTTTCATGAAATGCAGCCGTTCTTTGATAACCTCGAAGCTAGTTTTAGGCTCAAAGTCCCTTTCATGTTTAATGAAAAGTTGGACCTATGCCCCTGTAGGTATATACATACCTATTGTAGGTACGTAGGACTACTTACTCTAACTTAACAGAACCGGAAAACTGACATAATGAACTTAAGTGATCGTTGGTAATTATGGTTCAAACATGTTATTGTCAACAAGGTCTCTGCCATCATTATACTGTTTCTTACTGATTATAAGTTGTGATCCAACAATTTTCTTAATTCCGTAACAAGAAATCTGTGGATTCATGACACGTGAATAGATCATCACGTTTGTTAGAGAAATCTACTTTTTATAGTCTAGCTACACTTATCTAAGAATGATAATATTTTTTGTAGACAAAATTATATCGTTTTATTACATGTGCCTATAAGTATACCTATTCTATTTACACGTGTTTGTCATTGAATAGCCTAAAGGTGAGGAGTAGATTACAAACACCCACAGCGGTCTATTTCAATCAATAGATTTTTGTATCCGTCATTCATTCACATATTAATTACTTATGTGAATGTTATACATAAGAAACTATTTTTGTAGCTCAGGTGAAGGCTATGATGAGACAGACGTAGGTATAAGTACCTACTAAACTTTCTTATTGAAATGTTCAAAAACATTCAAATAGAAACAGAATTGCTAACGTTTCGTTGTTGAGGTTCAGGTTTTCAGATCCTATAAGTAGTTATCGGTCATTAGATAATATTTTTACTGTTTATGATAAGTACCTACGTGCCTAGCATATAGTCATAAAGTAGATAGTACCGATAGAAATCTTGTAATTGATGAATTTGCAAAATGCAGTTGCCTACCTAATCTTTTTATCATTTCATTGTTCTATAAATACTTTCACGTATTTCAAAGGTTTCATGAACTTTACGACAAAGTCAAAGGCGCCTTTGTTAAATAGATAATATGCAGGGAATTAGTTCTTGTTAGTTAGTACGCCTGTTCTGCTCTATTATCCGTTAGATTTGCCCTAGTTCAAGGTTGCAAGGGCACCCCAGTAGGGCTGAGCTGATACTGAGTTGTTCGATAGTTCACATTCTGGAAAATTTACCTAATTCAAGCACAAGTGCCTACAGGATATTATTTTAAAAATACTTACGTTTAAAAACGAATTAAATATGCTATAGTAGAAAGTTGTAAATCCGTGAAATAACAGTCGACAAAGATATCACAGCCCTATGTCCATCTGACCTACTTAATGTTAGGAGAATCGATGGCAGAATCCGCCACGCAGTCTGTGATGTGATAGCAACTGGCAAGCTCTAGCCAAACCATCGCAAAACGGGATCTGATTGCGTCACACCATCATTATGGCCTTGTTTATCCAAGAATCACATACTTTCATGAAGTTTTTCTCATATTTAATTAAATATAACATTACATCGCATAACAGATCAAACTGAGCTAGGGTTCCGTAGAAATTGGATTAAATTTAATTGAAATGGGCATCCCTCTTATAATTGAATTTCGGAAAACCTTCCTCATCTCAGCGGCTTGACGCTGAAATATTTAACGTTGAGCAAGACAAGCAGGAAAATCATTTATTTGCTTTGATTAACACGTACAATATTCAGCGATTGTTTATGATACAATAAGTATATAATTTATGAATAGGAAATATAATATATTATGTTTGGAAGATCTTGTTAAACTCACGCATCACTGTTAGAATACACTCTACACCTACACCACCATGTACCTAGTCTGTTTATGTAAAAACATATATTTAGCAACGTGCATGGCTTTTCCTGGCTATTATTTGAACCCAAAATTCATTTGTTTGTCTTTTACTATTTTATGTCAAACAGTCCTACCTGCCGGTATAAAAACTTGAAACAATGTATTTTTTGGCTACCGGCCACCAAAAGACATTCTGGCGGTTTCTAAAAAATAAAACAATGCAGGTGTAAGTAAACCTTCAAAGAGTGAAAGCCGAGCCAACAATTTATCTGTGAATTATTCAAAGACCTAGCAAAGAAAGAAGTTGTTCTAGATAACACTGCCAATGATAGAACGACAAGATACCTGTAACAAAATACTTTTTTTATAGAATGAAAAATTGAAGAATCTTGAAAAATGGTAGAAAAATGTCAGCGTAATCGGTCAATAACTCAATTCAATATCGTTCTTGCAGAAAAAACGACAAACAAACGCTCCTGATCTGACATTTAGAGGACTATTTTATCATCGTCTCTTCATACTATTGAAAATGGAAATATTTATTATTATACCTTTATAGACACCTGGATAACTGAATGTGCGTGTGCGCTTCGGCAAAACTCTTCCTGCTTGTCCGAGCCTTGTGCTACATCTATTTATAATCGAATATCGTTCAGAACGTTTGCTAAGGACTAACAAAGGCCGTTGTGTTACGACGTATTGTGTTGGGTTAGGATGTGTAATTAGATGCATAAAACTGTATTATTGCACTTATATACATATATGTATAGCTTTACCTACTCTCATCATACCAACTTAATTAATATTCTACATCTTCTTTGTGCTAACAAAATTAATTACTATGACGCAGAACATTTAAGAGGTCGCATTTATAATGTTTTCGGTCTAATGAATAGAGACACAATCAAAATTCAATTTTACTTTATACCTAACGAAAATTATGACGAGAATAGAATTTGATCAATTTTCGCTGAAATCATAAATGTTAGATATGATTAGGTACGCTGAATACACCCACCGCCTCTCTATGAAAATAAGCTCTGTTAGGTAACTATTTAATAAATTGCTTTTCATTCTGACCTTATTGAGTAAATGTTAATAAAAGAGGAATTAATTCTGTGAAGTCTAAACCTTTTCCAGTTTATAAATTTAAAAAATTCGAGTTTCTTCGTAGCCTATATTTTATGTATCAAATTATGAACGGTTGATAGCGATGTCTGAAAACGCGCGACCTTTTCATAGGCAAGCCGACCATCGGTCTTGCCCGTATCATACATTGTTTACACACTCCTCCGCGCGGTTATTTTCGACTTGAACTTTAGTCGAAGTACGTTTACACAGTGCGATTAGGCGATACACATCGTAACAAATACGTTTACGTGTATTTTTACGAATCTATTGACTGTTTGAGCAATGTTGCAGAAATGTTGTAACAGAATCTTGTGTTTGAAGTAGTTTATTTCCTAAAACTTAGTTAACTGGAGAAACAAATAGGCTCGCGCGCTATGTCATGAAGATGTTTCTGTAAAAAAACTTGTAGTTTTAAATAAGTATCCAATCTGCAATTTCACGAAAGAGATAAAATTATAATACCTAAGTACATAGAACAAAAATGAACCGGATCCATGAGATAAAATATTAAAAACACAAAGAACTACGTTTTAAACGTCTGAGATAAAATTTAACAGGATAAACATTGTTTATCAGACAGCAAGACAACAATAACAATTACTAACATTACTAATTAGGTGAAAAATAAATATAATTCTTATCTGTACCGGCAATCGTCGCAGACATTAAGATTGAAATCATGATTAATTGTGACGACTTTGTTCTCTTAATCGATTCCAAAAATAATTAGGTCATTCAACTTAATAATGTCATTTAAGTACACTTAATGATTGATAGTATAATCACTTTATATCTTTTAAGTATAAGGTACTCCACAAATACAGTAGACAAATAGAAGTTGTTTATTATGGACACTTATTGGAAGTACCGACTTATCGCTTGACCAAACAGTTATTCGGTACTTCAGTAAACAATATAATCGCTACGCCGTCGCAGAAAAATAGAAGCAACAACAATACAAATAATGTAGAATTTGATATAAAATTAAAAACGTTATATTACGCGAAAAATAGAAGAATAATAAAAAATATTACTAGAGAATATTGGGCTCTGGCGGCAGGCAATACAAACATGTCTCGAACCTATTTCGAGTTTCGTGGAATTTGTATGAAAAATTCCGCAAAATCTCCTAATGCCTTGTCCAAGAACGGATTACATCGCACTAAGGTTCGAAAAGTTGTAGTTTTTTCCTCGGGTTATAAGTCCATATTAAAAGATACACGTTAAAGATTAGGGAATAAACAAGACATTTAGTCGCATTTCTTAATATCAATAACGCTATTTATCTGGTATCAGCATCCATTGTCCTCTTTGTTTTATTGTCTTTGAACAAATATGTTCTTATACCTATACATACCGCTTTGAGTACAAAGGTTTCTCTGCTAGTGCTTTCAGATAACAAAATATATCTGCTGTTTGTTTACGCATGTATGAAAGAAGTCTTAGTTAGGTAGATCCGTTTTCCAGCAAATATACATTTTATTTCCTTCATTTTGTTGAAAAGCAAATAATGTTTTTTCTAGAATCTACTTTCGTGAAATTTTCCGTCTACCTAGGTAATTTGCGACGTCAAAAATCTTGTTTAACGATTGTCCGAATTCTGGTCCGCCTACGATGCTGCTCTGATATTAAAAGAAATTTGGCATTCTCCATTGGCCGCTATACGCAATGCTGTAGTTTTCCCGTTACATAATTTACCCAAGTTTTTCCTGCGATACTGCCTTTTCGGCGAAATGGTGTTATAGTCGGAAGATTGTTCCGAGTTCCGTTATAATTTTCCAAACTTATTTATACAAAAAACTTAAGGGCTTTGCCTTTTCGTTTCGTTCGATCTATATTTTCTTCGAAAATAGTCATTTAATTTGGCTATAAATTATCTAAATAGTCTCTAGCTAGATTGTACCCTATGGCCAACTATTTTTTACAAATCCTTTACTATCTCTAATACCTAATATCCCTAATACCATTTTAATACGAGTTATGATCAGACCGAAAGATAAATGGCACGTGTTTCCATATCAAACGATTCCGAATAGATTCTAAAAATGTTCGATGATTGATATAAAACTGTTACATAGTAACGTACTTACGTGCCCTAGTTGTTGAATCTCAATCTGTATGTATGGCGCGACATTGATACTACGTGTTTGATAAAAGATGTTTCATATTTACACAGCAAATCTGTGTTGCCGGCGTTTCACATTGTTTCATTTCAGCTATCAATCATAATTTTATCTCGGTCCCGGGTGCTTATTTTTTTCCAATTCGGTCACTGTGACAAAGCAAACTTGAAAATCGTACGACCCAACCAATGTGCGTTTTACATTCGTGTACTCGTTCTTATTTCATTTCCTTTTACTTATCTTTCAGTACATAAAATACGTTTTAACTACTCATATAAATATTATTTTACTACATAGTAAATATACCTTTCCACACGCATACCTACTAGTTTTATCTAGGTAAACGTTTAGTTCTAGAAACGCTTGGTGCTTTGCTTAGCTTGAAGTCATCGAACCCTTAACGCCGGTACCGCATAAACCGCATGGCGCATTCGGAACTTTGATACCGTTAAAAGGAAAAGAGCGTGACCGAAGTGATCGTTCTTTTTAACAGGTTAACTTATGTAAAAAAACTTATAAAATATCCAAGTCATTAAAAGTAATGGCAATAAGAACCTTAACCATGTGTAACCTTTGCGATTTAAATAAATGTACTTATGTCAGTTGAAAACTTTAATTGTTCTGGCTGTTAACACAGTTCTGTCGCTGATTGGTTGTTTAATTTTATTCATGCGCTATAATTAATGTATTCTTTTTACTTGGGTTCAGTAATTGCATTCGTCAACGTCGATGAAAATACCTGCACGTTACACCTGTACGCATTTAAGTGTAATTTGTAGGTTATATGTATCAATTGGTAGGCCCAATGAGAAACATCGTTGCCGTGTAGCTTTCGAGACAAGGTAAATAAGGGTACTTAGATTATGTTCGGTAGGTACAGACAGATCGATACCTAACCGTAGCTACCTGCCTGAAATACTAATATAAGTATGAAACGACAATTTTACTATTGATCGGAATTAATTAATACCCATGTAGGTACGCCGAAAATTTTAAGAACGTTATATACTAGAATTTTAAATATGTATGTCACTTTTTTACATCGTAAGTAACATTAATTTAGAAAATTGGTACTACGTAATTAAAATGTTATTACCTCTTTAAATATCTAAAAGCACGTGAAGTTTTTCATTCCGTTCAGTTCTTATTTTCTGTATTTCTGTTTAGTTGCCTTTGTGAAAATCATACAATTTTATTTCTTAATCTTGCGCTATCGATTGCATCGCACCGTCTCGCAAGATCAACTTCGAAGATTTTTTCCATGTTTCCACAATAGCAACGAGATCACGGACCATGGTCAACCACACTTCAGTAAGCACGGAATGTGCACGGTGCATTGATTTGCAAGACGATGTTCGATGTAACGGTGCATCTTATTCTTAATCGTAATTTTATCACCATTGCCATGTCATACCTACTTGTAAAACAAATAATCCTTCCAAGGACCTGATACTTCACAGTGAGGACCTGTTAAATATTATTGAGTAATAGATAAATAGAAGATGTTTACCAACTAAAACTTGTTATCTGTCACGTTGTTATATATTTACGAAGATTTCTAAGGTTGTCGGTACGAAGGTCGCATTTGTAGTCATTTAATTATAGGATTACGAACACGTCAAGCACGTCGCGTGACTGCCAGGCGAGCGCCGCGCCGCAGCCGCAGTGCTGTTTATGGCTTCCTATATTAACTAGCTCACCCTACACTGGGTTCTACGCTACCATGCACAATATTCTCGTTACCAAAGCTCCGAACATTATGCTTACCGAGCACACCAAAATTAATAACTGTGCCACCAACCATGCAGCTCCACCAATTATTAAATATCTACGTGCTGGTTTCTCACTCCAGTGTCCATGAGACATTGTATAAGTTACGAGAAATTGTTTATAAAAATCAATACTAAACACGCCTATTGTATCGACCGTCAATATCGAGTTAGTCCACATATTATGCTACGTATGGATAGGTAGGATCCATTCAATGACATATAATTTTCCCGAGGAAACTGCGTCAGAAACTTGGATGGTTAAGATCAACCATAATAGTTATTGTTATATGTAGTTTGTCACTTTGGTAGGTAATGCCATATGCTATAGGGAAGAACGTTTCCTTATACATAGGTAGATATAACGTAGAGCTACTAGATTTTCCGCTTATGAATATTTAACGAGGGAACCTTGGCCACGTGTGGAAAAAGCACTATAGAGAACAATGAAACTAATCGATATTAGCCACATTACCCCTATGAAACCCAACATCTGGACCCATTAATGTCTTGGATTGATTGATTCATTACGAATAACATCAGTTACTGCGCAAGCATTGCTTATTTCCTTCGAAGGAAAAGCGAGCTTGAAGTATTTCGTAATCAGTTTAATGTACCTAGGTACTTAATAAGTCTGAAGGTCGACTGGGGTCAAAGGTAGACTTGGTCGACAGGACGACTGAAATACGCGCCTTTAGGTACGCGGAAATAATGTTTTACCACCTTCTTGTGTAAGTTTTGTGTAAGCTGAATTATACAATAAGTAATGATATACATACAGTAGAATCCAAAGGGATAAAAACTGATCTGCGTGATTTTAGCCTATTTCCGGGAAAAAAGATTAGGCACTCGTGCACTGATTGCGCAATCATTAGAACGACTTAGACTTTGATCCTCAAATAAATTGATACGAGTCGTACAAAGGGCAAATTCCATTCTTTTTATAACATTTTATGTGTTATCATCGGAGATCGAAGTAGGCAGATGACTGGTCGGGGAATTCAGTCAATATTAATTGACTTAACACCATTTTTCTTTATCTTTACTTAGATCTGCCAAATACCTATTTCCATTTTGTACTGTTTCTGCTTAATCGTTATTTTTTGTTAGTTATTATTTTGTAAAATAAATAATCAAAATACTCGATTCTAATGATACTGATGTTTGTCCGACAGATTCCTATGGCGTTACGCCAATGGCATGATCAGGTCGAAGCGATGGGGGCGTCAGGACGCGACCGTGGCGCAACTCTTCACCCAGCGCGCCCTGAAGAACCCGGACGCGCCATGCTTCTATGTCGTCGGTGACCGCGACTGGACCTTCGGCGAGGTTAGTACATCAGCCAGGAACTTAGGGTCCTTTATAGACCTAGCAGGGAAAACGGTTAATAACACAAGGGAACAAAATAAGACTTTTTTTTTTGTTGCATGAAATTTTATGACTTTTGTTTACTAATTCGAGGTTGCTGATTTCAAATCTACCCACATTTTTTTTCTAACAGCTTTAGTTTTTGAGATACAGCTATTGACCGTACTTTCGAACTAGTTACACTTAAATTTCATAAAACAGAGCATTTTATTTAAAAATTATACAATCTTTACTATTTCTATGTTGCAAAATAATTGTAAAAATGATACTAACTATTTCTGTAATATTTGTGGTGAATATACATTTAAAGATTGTAGACTAAGCGTGTCGGACTTCTTGAAACGGGTGTACTTTGAGTTCTTAGGATTTTCTGTGGACACCTGCGACAGGTACCTACTGGGTGTCTAAAATAGTATGTAAAACATGTGTCGAGTCTTTAAGGTTATGAAAAAATAAGAAAAGACCCCATTTCAAGTAACAAACACCGATGATCTGGAGAGAACCCTCGAATCATTAGGTAGTTTTTCTGCGTGGTTGATATGAACGGTATTAACAAAAAAAAAACGGTCCAAATGGATTTACCCTAACTTGTTATCTACTACTTTACCTTAATAAAGGTGCTACCACCTTTGCACATCAAACTTGGGCTCATGAAACAATTTGTAAAAGCTCTGAACAAAAATGCTCAATACATATCTAAAAAGTCCCATAATTTGAGTATAGAGAAACTTACAAGTCGGAATTTCTGATGGTCCACAAATAAGGTGGTTGATGTAAATGTAAGTTTTGTAATTACATGACCGATATCGAAAAAAATGCCTGAAACGAATTCGTTTGGATTGCATAAAAATTTCTATCAATCAAAAAGGATTAAAGCTTATTCAAATCACTTTAAACAGAGCTTGTCGGCTTGGTTCTAATATGAGCATCAAGGTATACTTCCTCCTTGGCCATTTTGACCATTTCCCTGAAAATCTATGTGATCTCAGTGAAGAACAAGGTGAACGGTTCCATCAAGATATTCGGACTATGGAAAAGCGGTCCCAGGGTCATTGGAATGCCAACATGATGGCGAAATACTGCTGCAGCATTAAAGACAGCCCTAGTGACCGAATCAAGCTAGAAAATCTTATAAAAGAAAGTTTTTTGATGCTTAATTGTTGTTCTTCTGCTGCTTTTTGTTAATAAAAATGGTGTTTTTCTTGAAAATCACGTTTTGTTGATATCTCAAAAACTAAAGCGGACACAGAAATTCTGACTTCAGATCTTTAATTAGCAGCCCAAAAATATACAATATTAGTCGTAATATTTCATGCAACAAAAATTTTGTTCCCTTGTGTAATTCTTTTTGAAAAAAAAAATTACATTCTCTAATACATATTTATTCATTCAAAATCTGGGTATTATACCCATTTATTTCAATCTACTTAAGTACTAGGATACACTACTTACTTAGATATTCACTTAAGTACCATAATACCAATTCGCGGCGACCTTCACCTTTGAATGGACATACAAAATATTATATAACATATAACATGTACGCAGTTGTTAGCCAATATTTTATGCCCCGTTATTTTACAAACGTTATATGTTCTGAAAGATTTACTTCCTATGTGTCAAAATGGTGTGAATATACCTAATTGTTATGTTGTGACCAAGGAAATTACTTGCCCTAATTTTTATACATCATTTTTTATTCAAATTGGATAGGCCTTTATATTTATTATTGATGCGTCCTGTTAAATATGCTTTGAAGACCGATACAAATGCGAATGCTACATAGGTACATTTTTTTTTCAACTAATTATATAGAAGACTTGGGAGTCTATTTTTAGGGCTTTATGAGATCTACATTACGTAAAGCTAAATATGACATTACTGCAGCTCGCGAATTAGCTGTTAACATTAGATCATACTAAAAGGATTAACAACTTATTTCGTCACAGATGGCTGCGAACTCCAACAAAGTGGCCCGAGTTATGCAAGAGCACCTCGGCCTGAAGCGTGGCGACGTGGTCTGCGTGTTCATGCCCAACTGTGGGGAGTATGTGTGGACGTGGCTGGGCATGGCCAAGCTTGGCGCCGTCTCCGCTCTCATCAACAGCAACCTGCGCCACAAACCGCTGCTGCACTGCATCCAAGTCGCTAAAGCCAAGGCTGTCGTGTTCTCCGATCAGTTGGCTGACGGTAAGTCATAAAAAGGAAGAAAGAAAAAATATTTATTGACCCAACACAACACACACATAGAAATAAAAAATACAAATATAACAAAAGGTTGCGCCATATACTTATGTGCCTGTGCCTGACGCTGGCTTTCAACTGGACCTATGAGTTGTCATACTGAAGTTAAATCTTGTATTGGCCCTTGTGATGGATAAAGGATATATGAGCCGAGATACCAGGCATATAATAAGGCAGGAAGGTCCGGCGCTTTTCTAAGGTCAACTTAAGTCAGTACGTTCCTCGTCCCCCGAACACCCGCATTTGACGACGCTTGTTTCTTAGGTGATTTTACGTTATGAAATCTCCGTTAGTCATTTTGTTCTCTCTCCATGGCCCTTGTACCCCTTTTGGCAATTTTTTGACGGATGTTTACGGAAAGGAATTTTCCTAATGACTACCTTTTTATAAACTACAAAGGCAAAGGGCAATTCCATTAATTACAGCCTTAAGCTACCTTTTATTAAAGTTTAAAAATATCTTGTCGGAAAAATACTCGAATTTGATACACTGAAGTGTACCGTTTCGCAATTCACAAAGGGGCTGGCGATGAGTGTTGATGACTCAAGTACCTCTTGTCTGGTTATTGTAAATATTATAACGTGTTGTTATACACGCGTTACGTAATATTTACTCATGTTTAGTTGCTCAGCTGTGTAATTCAAATCACTTAATTATGCGTAAAAGGTGATAGTGTGAACAGGAAAATATTTTAAATTCATTAATTTAATACAATGCACGTAAAAGTCTTTATTTCTTCGGTTTGACAAAAAACCTTGGAATATGAATAAGCCTTATCCTACAGAAACTCATTACGATTCCCTACTATATATTCGTGACAGAAATCCGATAATGCATTTATGCGACCACCGCCGCTTTCATATTGACGCTCGCTCGGATAGACTGCTGATTTCCCTTTGTACTAAATTACCTTTAAAAGCTGAAAACTGCTGGAACCACATCATTTATTATTGTTTTAATTATTACATTTACTACTCTACTTGCCTGGTTGGACCTCATTTTGAAGGACTGGCCCAATATCACGGTTATTTGGTGCACGGAATAGTTTATCCCTCTTGAGTTTTTTTAACTTCCGAGATAAAATTTCGTGTACCCACAACCATTTTTTGTACAGTTTTTAACAATGTAATGGTACTTAATGATCGTTGTAGACAAGTCCCGTCACACACACGTGTTATCCTAATCTTATACAAGGCCACAGGTAGACAGATGCAAGTTAACCGTTGCATAAATCTGATAAGTTTGAAGATTACGACATACTTTTATATTTACAAACTAACTGCGACTAAAACTATAAAAATATGAAAAGCGTAGTGTGTATTTACATGATACTTCATGCCACAAAATGCGTGTTTTATGGTAATTTTATTTTACAAACACCACAACTCTGTTTTACGATTTCACTGTGAAACCATTCGATCGATTGAATGGAATAACTGACCTTGACTGTTTACCGATAAAAAATATGTAAAACTTACTTACTATTTCATAAGAGAAATTAAAAATGCCTAGCTGTGAACCTGCCACTCCTAGTTTCTCTTCAGGTTGTCTGGAAAAGATCGCTCTTAGCGATTAGACCGCCCATTACATTTACTTAAACAAGATTTAAGATCAAAAATGTAAACCTACGTAATAAAGTATATATCTATCTATCTATATCAATAGATACCCAATCTACATTAGATCCCAATAACAAATTTCCTCTCCCTCAACAGCTATATCAGAGATCCGCGAGCAACTGCCGTCAGACCTGAAGCTATTCCAACTATACGGCGAGTGCTCCCCTGGCGTGTTGGACCTAGCAGCCGAGATGGAGAAGCACCCTCCCGACTACCCCGAGGTGACCGACAAGCCTCGCTACAAGGACACGCTCTTGTATATCTACACCTCGGGAACCACTGGCATGCCTAAGGCTGCTGTACTGCCCAATTCTAAGTAAGATATTGCCTTATCTATTTATTGTTTAGCTAATATATTTTTCAATAGAGCAGCATTTGGGATGTTGTGTAGGTAAGGCCTACATAATTTGGCCTGCGGGATTGTTAGCATGAGCCACGGCCCTGGTAGGTGATTTCTGGCCAAAAAATCCTAAATAATTTTAAGAATTTAAAGAATCTACTTACCCTAGTTTGAATTAAATGTAGAAAAGGAATAATGCTCACCTATATACCACATATAATCACACGCATCATATTTTTTTGTCTGTTTTGTTTGATCTAACGCGTTGATCAAAACGTCCCACACGATACGAAAATGCTTACTTTAACGAGATTTAATGCTTCCATTATTTTTATCAATAAAATTATTCTAACATGGCTACACAATCGATCAAAGGCAAAAGTTTACAAAACATGAGCCATTTCTGAGCTGAATAGAATCATGCATGCCTACAAGAGAATGGTACACTTCCTTTAGCTTTGTTCGCTTTGGGTTCCCATTCCAGTTAGATCACGGTGACCACGTGCCTTCCACAAAAAATATGCGTAGTAGTGTGACGTCACAGTTAGTTACGCGATTCATTATAACAATACTTCACTGACTAGAATTCTTTACAGATGCCCCAAATTACCATCATTTAAGACCAGGACAATTGAAATCTGTTTGGATTGGCACGTGTATGAGTTGGACGCTAATTAATATTCACAGGTGTAAGAGATTACAATAGGATTTATCTGAGTACATAGTTAAACGAACGCAGACAATCTTCAAAGATATTATTCTAGACACCATTTATAAGCTATCAGTTTCATTTGAAAATACCAAAATTTATCTATTTTTTCCTCCCATCTTACCCTTTCTGCAATTTTCTCAATGGTTTTACTACGTCCTTGTCCCAGGTACCTGCTGGTAGTAGTGGCGACGGTGCACATGTTAGGCCTGAAGAAGTCGGACCGCATGTACAATCCATTACCTCTGTACCACACGGCTGGCGGGCTGGTGGGCACGGGTGCTGCTCTGGTAGACGGCATACCATCAGTGCTGCGCGCCAAGTTCTCCGCCTCTAACTACTGGGCTGATTGCATCAAGTATGATTGCACGGTGAGTTAGCTGTAGTTTTGTAAGGAGTAGATTTCCATCATATCAGTATGGGGATTTCCTTTGATTTATGGTGTTATGTATCCTTGTTTGTTTAGATATGCTGTTTTGTGTGCCCAAAGAAACTGTTTTCTTTCTCTTGCCTTTATTTTGTAACTTGCCCGCAAGATTGAGACACAGTCCTTTATTATAGAACTTCTCAGTTTTTGCTATCATTGTCCTCAAAGCTTCCCTCTTTATCGCCCTTAGGGCTTTCATTTCCCATTCTCTAAAGTTGTGGCATCAAGAAGTCATACACATTCTCCCTTTGAAATAGGTTTGTTCATCCTCCGACCCTTTTTCCCAACTATGTTGGGGTCGGCTTCCAATCTAACCGGATGTAGCTGGGTACCATTGCTTTACATGGATCTATCTGACCTTTTAAATAGGTTTGTTATAGAAAGGAAAACTGAATGTATGGTGTATGCATAGGTGGCGCAATACATCGGAGAGATGTGCCGCTACCTGCTGGCGCAGCCGGCTCGCGACACGGACACGCAGCACCGCGTGCGCATCATGGTCGGCAACGGCATGCGCTCCGCCATCTGGCAGCAGATCGTCGACAGGTACACACACATACAAAAACATTATATACATCATAATCCTCCGAGCCTTTTTCCCAACTATGTTGGGGTCAGCTTCTAGTCTGACCGGATATAGCTGGATGGACACACATTATATACCTACATCATATCAATATGTACTTTGTGCTAAAGTCACCACCAACACAATCGTCATAATAATCATGATGACCCTTGAGTCATCAGTGATTGACGACTTCTCAGGATACAGACAGTCATAGACACGGTCCGTCATCCATAGAATGGATTGTGAACTTCTAAAGTTCGCATATGTCCACTAGACCGCTTTTCTAAAATCGTCTATGTTTATTTATTTGAGATGCCAAGTTATTACATGTTTGTTATCTAGATGTGTTTTGCTGAAACGTTTTTGAAGAACATCGACAGCGATCAAAAAACAACGAACAGAGATCGAAAGTTCATTCATATCCGGAAACACATACAATGCAAACTTAGTAACCAAGTGATAACAAATGTGTCAGTAACATTTGCTCACAATTAACCTTTAATCTGTATGCGCTGTTAATTGTGCCGCGTTGAATAATTCAGTATTATTGTCGTTTGCAGGTTCAAAGTGCCACAGATCAATGAGATATACGGAGCCACTGAGGGGAATGCTAACATAAGTAAGTGAAAGTTAAAAGTATTTTTCTTTAAAAAAATAAAAAAGATTCCTATTTTTTTTATATTTCTTTTCTGGGCCGATTTTTTCAATCGTGAGACTATCTGAAGGATCTGTTTGACGTTTTGACAGCTTTTGTATAGAAAGAAAATGCCTCTAACCACCATATTTATTTCTCAGATAGAAGTTAGCTGATAAATAAGATTCCAAGATTTTCGTACATAGTAATATACATACAGGTCGACCTAATAAAATCGGCCCTTAAAAAATATTTTGTACCCACTTAACTATTGATTATCATATTCATTTATTGGTGTATAAAGGTCTTTACAGGATCACCTTATAAATAATTTAATTTTGCGCAAGTCCTTAACTGATTTGCATACAATATGCACTTATGCAGTTCGAAGCTTACATCAAACTTTGTATTTGTAAATGAGGCGCCGGGGTCACGCTCTGTTGCGATAATAGATATTGTAATTTATTGCTTAACGCTTTATTCAGTCCAGTACCTATTCAAAGAACTCATTTACAAATCTTGTCCAATTCACGTTTTGAATTATTTTATAGGGCGGTTGAAGTTACTGAAATGATTTCAGTCCAGAACGTAATTATTGCGTGTAGCTAACGAACCCTTGATTTCATCAGCGTCTCGTGGGAACTACTGCTGGTACTGAGATGAAATAAAATATAGCTCGTGTTACTCGAGAAGAGTGTAGATTTTCAGCAGTGAAAGAATTTTTAAAATCGGTCCAGCAGTTTGAGGTTTTCCTTTACAAACAAAAAAATCCTCTTTATGAAAATGGGTATAGATAGATAATTATTTCGCGGTTAAAAAGGCCTTGCTTTTGTCATTAATCTTAAGTAGGTACAAGCGTAAGTTTTAAAACGTGTAGGTAATTAACTTCTAGCATAGTAATTTGAATAAGCATTGTCTATCATTCGACGTGGTCTCTTCACGGCATACGTTGACAAATAGTATTGTACATTTAAGTGATTTATTTAATTTACTACATTTACATTTTCTAACTACATTTGCCAGAAATTAGGATTGTAGGTAGGTAGGGCAGGTAAAAAAGATTATTTTTAAAAGCATTTTATTTTCATTTCCTTTATTGAAAAGGGAAAATGTGGTCACAAAATTCCGTCACCGAAATCGACCGGTGCCTATTGATTAACCTATGCGGTTCGTGCTAAGAATAACAATTATAGTTTTTTGATTAGAGGATTTTCCATTCCCATGAATTATGTTTTATAGCTTAGGTACTAGGTAAGCAATAAAACGTATTATTCCGCCCGTGTCTCTGTCCGCGAATGAATAACATATGTCTCTGTCACTAATATACCATCTATCGAATCAAAACACTTCAGACTTTTAACCTGAAAGCATTTTTGCATTATTAACAAGTGTACAGTTTAGCTGCTTCTTTGGTTAAGTGGTCAAATGCCCGCGCACTATAGCATGTCCTGCAGAGCTTGCTGATCTTATATGAGACCAGTCACCTTAGCCGAAATCGGCCTTGAACGCCATTAAGGATACAGTAAAATTGTAATGTATCTTCTTCTTCTGCCTGGCCTTTATCCCATTTACTTGGGGTCAGCCCTTCTGGTCAATCTTCTCCAGGACAGACCGTCCTATATATAATATGTGATAAAACTGGGATAAACATGTAATGCATGTTTTCAGTAAACGTGGACAACACGGTGGGCGCGGTGGGCTTCCTGCCGAAGCTGGTGCCGACGTGCCTGCACCCCATCGCGCTGGTCCGCGCCGACGAGCAGGGCGGCCTCGTGCGCGGGGCTGACGGGTACTGCATACGCTGCAAGCCTAGTACGTATACACACTATTTTATAGTATTTTAGAGAGAATTGTTTGTTGACCCAAATTCCTTAATTGTCTGCCCAAAGTCTGCACGTAGGTCTGGTGTGATCTAGGATCCTTTAGTAGTAGTGAGCAGGTAACACGTCTTGAAATTGGGCCAGGACCTTGGGAAGGCAGAGAGTTGTGCCGGATACTTGCCGGATTAAACTAGGTCTTGTCTTGTCTCAAAGGCACTTGCGAAACTGCAGGAGTCCAAATCGTTCCGCATTTTCCAAACGTGGGTCTTTCTGCAAAAATTCGCAATTGATCCAGTAGTTATGGGAAAAAAGTGGATTGCTTTTATTCATTGAAGCAAATAAAACAGTATTCTAATCAACACAAATTAAAAGTAGGTCACGGTATGACGCGCCACTATTTCCCCACTATTTATGTCGCTTGCTATTAAGAGCGGAAATTCCTAATATTTTATGTGCAATATTGTTGTGACCATGATTTGATAACAGACTGTGAACTTGAACTCGTTACTGTAATGTTTCAGATGAGCCGGGCATGTTCATCGGACTCATCGCTCAGGGCAACGCGTCCCGGGAGTACTACGGATACGTTGATAAGGTAACAAAAGATATAAGAAATAATATAAAAATAAATAAGTTATACAGAACGTACCTATTGCTCCATTGCATAACACATTTGCCTCCATAAAAATAAATGGTACAAATGACAAGCAAGGCCACTTGAAATGGCCGATCCGTGCACGTATGTCGTCCTTTTTAGACCCTTAGTCGCTGACAGAAAAACCTGTTCATATATGTCAAGGTCGTCCTCTGTAAGAACTTTCATACCAGTAGATGGGAACCTCCACTAGGAGGTCGAGCACTCCAAAAAAACAGTTGACCGAGCTGTCTGGGGTGTTCCACAGTACCCCTTAGAAAACTGACTTACCCTCTCATACCCCAAATTTTCCATCGAAATAGCTTTCTAACAAAAACTCTAAAAATCTAAAATTTATATCTTTAATTCCCAGGACGACAGCAACAAGAAGCTGGTCCGCGATGTATTCTGCAAGGGCGACGCGGCATTCGTGTCGGGCGACATCCTGGTGTCGGACGAGCTCGGCTACCTGTACTTCCGCGACCGCACCGGCGACACCTACAAGTGGAAGGGCGAGAACGTCGCCACGGCTGAGGTCGAGAACGCCATGTCGCCCTGTCTTGAGCAGAAGGCTTGTGTCGTTTATGGGGTCTCGGTAAGTTTGGAGAATTTTACTTTGCAATTTAGTTATAGAAATAAAATTGGGATAAGGGCAGGAGGATGATGAATTTAGTTATAGAAATAGCACAGGTATAAGACCATGGTACTGGTATTTTAGTGCTCCACCATGTCTTCTTGCTCTTCCCACTACGGGACCATGTCTTCTTTAGGATAGATAGAATTCAGTCCTAAACCTGGATGCAGTTGAGTATCATGGACCAACCTCTTTAATTCAGTTACCTCAGTGACTTGATTATCAAGCCTTTGAGAATTGGTTACGATTATCAAAATGTTCGAGTGACAGTCGGGATCCACCACTTTATCGTGCTTTTCAAAACACGGTAAAGCGGTAAAGCACGTCATGATAAGGTGGTCCTAATCTACGGGCCGACGGTGCTAAGCGTTGGTTTCCTATGATCCTAATTATAATATAATATGCATGTTATGTACCTTACGATCTGCGATTCGCGAGGCTATAATAATATATGAGTACCATTAAAACTTGCTTTCTGCTTCCCAGATCCCTCAGACGGAAGGTCGTGCCGGCATGGCATGTGTGGCGGACCCGTCCCGCGCGCTGTGCCTGCGCCGCGTGGCGGCCGAGCTCGACGACGCATTGCCGTCCTACGCCAGGCCGCTCTTCATACGACTCATCAACGATATCGAGATCACTGGTACCTATAAAAAAAAATAATTATTCATTCATCAAAAAGAATTGCAATAAGTATTTGACAATGACCCTAAACTAGGCTAAACTAGGCCTTTGTCTTGAGGATCCGAGTTTCGACAGTCAAATATATTCTTAATTATTCACGAACATATATCTCCTTACTTATATTTTATACGCTTAATAAAGGCTCTTCTTTACCCCAATGAAGCCCAAAGACCAAAAGCCTACCGTAGCTACAGCATTGTTCGAAAGAGTAACCGTGGCTCTGATACATTTAAATAAACTTCTTCGCAATAGAAGAGGGAAATCAAAAAAAGTAACATACACTAAAATATGGCTATACCTAATAGTGAAATGTATATTTCCAGGCACCTTCAAGCTGAAGAAACTCCAATACCAGAAGGAAGGCTTCGACCCTGAAGTGATCAAGGACCCGCTGTACTTCCGGTCGGGCCCAGACTTCGTGCCCGTCACGCCGCAGCTCTACACCGACATCTGCACCGGCAAGATCAAGCTCTAGACGCCTCACCCAGCACTAGTGCACCACAGGACGAACAAAATGATAGACAGGACGTGCGAGAGAGACCACACTCCCTCTTGCACTCACTGTGACAAAAAAATATGATGTTACCACCAACTTCGAAAAACCGTTCTGTGTCTGTACTACGTCGGTCTTAAAAAGTCGTCTAGATAAAATTGCAAAAATATCGTACCGCTCAAGCCAATTTATAAAATTGGCCCTAGCAGACTCGAACTGTCAATATTTTCAGTAATGAACCGCCCTCGATGGGCTGAGAGAATGCCTGCTGGCAGCATAGTTAGCTAGACCAAATCACACACATGCACTTGTACGCGCCAGTATTTGGTTGTTAGCTAATATAGATTAAATTTATATTAATGAGAATTTCGTAATTGTTGAAAACATTCGTAGGAAGCGACGGTGAGCGGGCATGGTGAAGACACTAGGTAAATTATCATATGTAACCTCAAAGGGATGTGAGAATAGGCTTATTTTTATATAATATCGTATCAGTGGAGGTCGTGAACAGGTGTGACGTGTCGTGTGTGTCCGCTGTGTGCTCGTCTAACTCTGTGGCACTCTACAATAATACTTGTTTACGTGTAGCGGGAGGTAGACACTAGTTGTTGTTCATGTTTTCAATGTTGGAAACTAAATAATGATAGTTGTACGATTCCAGTTTCTAAATCGAATCCTAACCTCCAGCTTTTTCCTTTAAAGCAAATCATTATACACAAAATCATTCTAGCATTAATTAACGATTCATTTTTTCAGAAAACACTTAAAACTGATAAGAAAAACATTAAATGTATGTAGCTTATTAGATGACATTCCACCATCTAGTCACTTAAGGTGTTCTATTCATTTATATTAAAATGTATAAGTTCCTAAGTATTGTTTTGGGCACTTAAGTCCTTATTAGTAGCGAAGCAGTCTACCAAATATCTTAATCCATGGCAATTAATCGCAATACGGACTTGTATTTAGATTTTTGTGCCTTGAAACGAAAATCTCTGCACAGTAGTGTAGACTAGGAAAACTTTGCAGTTTACTCCTAAACAAAATTATTACGTAAGTTGTAAATAATATATAATAAATGATTAAAATGTCCACATTGTCTTTCATTTAAGATTACCCAATCTACATATAAGAGAGTACATAAGAGGAGTATATAAGGGTGCGTCCACATCTGGCGAATGCGCCGCGAATGCGCAGCACGCGAGCTGTCCGCGAGCTGCGCGCGTGCATTTTTGTTCGATGGCCGCTTCTGCTTGGCCCGCGCGCAGCTCGCGCGCGACCTAAGCGCCGCCCGCGAGCGGCGCGCGACGCGCTAGTTATTAAATAATTCATAATTTACCCGATCAGTTTATTTCTGATTACTGGAGGCTAAGCTCGTGTTGTCATGGAGTGAACGGAGTAGAATTGTCTATGCTTAATTGAAACATAAAAGATATCCAGTTGGGATCCTAAACTGTAAATGAACCTAAACTGTAAGGGCGAGAATTAAGTGCGCGCAGATCGCGCGCCGCTCGCGCGCTCTATACGAGCCTTGCGTGAGTTGCGCTAAAGAGGCGCACCGAACTATTGCAGTGACTGCACACGCGCAGCTCGCGAGCAGATCGCAAACGGCTCGCGAGCTGCACATTCGCGGCACATTCGCCAGATGTGGACGCACCCTAAGAGAGTAAATAAGAGGAGAACATAAGGTAAGTAACATAGGAGAGTACACAAGAAAGTACATGAGAGGGTATATAAAAGTATATGTTACTAGCTTTCGCCCGCGGTTTCACCCCGTAGCCGGATGGTGACAAAAACTATCCTAAAACCTCCCGAGCCTAAGTTACCTCCCCTCTAATTTTCAGCTAAATCGGTCAAGCCGTTTTCATGTCGTGACAACGGAAAGCGGGTTTCATATAAATAAAAGTATTAGGGATTGTTCACACCAAACGTATTGTCCGCCGCTGACTGTGAGTATACTCACTGTCTGCCCCAGTGTGAACGTCGACTCAATCTGCAGTACGCGTACTCACCAAGCCGACAATAGGCTATAGCGTACGATGCGCTACATGTGTGAACAAAAGAATAGGCTCTTGTAGGTTCACACTAGATGCGTACGCTGAGCGGCTGACTATTCTACACATAAAAGGGCTCAGTATTTGGAGTTGCTCGTAGTATTTTATAAACGATAAAACTAGCATTTTTTTTTCAAATCATACGTTTCACTGATATTTCAATTAATGATGCGCATTCAGATAGTTGCCATTTGCGAAGCTCTAGCTAGAGAAAGACGAAAATAATAAAAAGAAGAGATTGTGGGTACATCCCTTAAATTTGAAGAGATGTTTTCTTGGTCAATTTCATACTTTATATTTCGAATATAGACTTTATCCAAATAAGTTCAAGAAATATTTTCGTATGACAGTAAAACATTCGATGAGTTACTATCTTTAATACGTTTAAGTTTATATAAAAGGGACACTAATTATCGACGTGCTGTACCGAGGCGCGGCGGTGCGTACGCGGCGGAGCGGCGCTATTCGGCAACTGCGTCCGCGTAGCCAATCCGCGTCCGCCGTGCATAGTCGCGTAGTAAAATAATCGGCCACTGAGAGTCAGCTACAACAGACGACGTAACAGCGTATAGTCGGTTCGGTGTGAACGACAATTTCAATATATATGGAAAAGCAATAAACTGCGTAACGCGCGCTCACAGTCAGCGGCCGACAATACGTTTGGTCTGAACGATGCCTTATTATTAATTGCCGAAAAATAAATGAAAAACTAGAGAGCTGTTATAAAAATGTAATTTTATTCGAATTTACAATAACAAAACAAAATACATGATAAAAATAAAATAACAAATAAAAAATATCTTTATCATTCTGACATAATTACAAATATTTTACGTTAGCTAAATAAATTACGTGATAGACATCTTATAAAATAAATACTGTGAAAATAAGCAAAAAATAAAGTTCTCTTCAACGTTAAAAATAATAAACTCTATAGTAATATTTAAACAAGCTAAGTCTAGACAATGTACAGTATAGGGGCAGCTCACCACGCCACATATCTACACATACAATACAGGTGCCTTCAATTGACAGTGCTGCTGCGAGCTAACTTTACGAATACTTTACAAACAGTGAACTATCATGTCCTTTTAATTTATTTAACTACTAACATTTATGACTCTTTGTATAAACTTCTATATACCTTACATGTAACGCAACAAAAATCTCATTGTTTGCTTATTACGTCTTGTTTGACTCAAAAAGAAAAAACGCTCACTGAACAATTGAGGCGAAGTTACAATTTTGTGATGTTCCCGAGTTAATTCACAATATTCAGTGAATCTAATAGGTCAATGAGCGTTTTCAATCTAAAATCCCAAACTTGTTTTTACTCAGATTTCCAAACTTTCCCACATTCACTCACAGCTTGTCATTTTTTTTATTATAAATCCATACAAAAGTGAAAAATTGGTAGATGTTTTGAGTCCACCTAGCGTAATGTGCGGCTGTGTGCTTTATACAATTTAATTATTAGTTGAATTTATCAATGCTGACAGAAATTTATTTTTTTACAAAATGTGTGAGCAAATGCAGCGTTCATCCTGAAGCACAGTTTAGGAGGAAACACAAAGACAATACATATATCAAAACCTTACAACACTGACTGAGAATTCGTGAAATACTGTTTATATTAATTTGATGTAAATGAGAAAAAGAACAATAATTACTTAAAAATACTTCCTACTTTTATATCTTTAGTGTTTCCTCCTTTATACACTGAAGGCTTAGTTAAATCTTTATAATACAAAGGGGCAGTGTGTATCTCTTTCGCCTTTTATTTATTTATTTATTTACCTTTCTACAATATTCAGACAATAACTCTAATACAACTTGATGAGGCAATGTTAAAGAAGATGAATGCTTCAAAAACAAAACTATGTATTTCTCCTGTCGTTATTGCAAATTAATTGATAACACAATCCAGTAACTAACTAAACATTCACATTCACCACAATACAATAAATTCAATATTTAAATAATGACTAGCAACTATTAAGGCAACTTTAATAAAATTTTCACAATGTATATTACAATAATGTTGTTCAAAAATACAATAAGGTTACAATACTTAGATTACAAGTAATACGGTATTCGCTTATTCCGCTACCAATGTTATGTAGAACCATAGCCTATCATTATATTTTAGTTGTATCACCAAGCATATAGCATGGCCACTAACTGTAGTCCAAAGCTAGACCGAGTTCTAACTTTAGTGATTTCAATACAACATTCGTTCTTATCATAATTTCATGATCATCCAAACAGGAATTTAATACCAAACGCTTGACTGAAATTTTAAGTTTGTAACTTATACATACAGCTAATACATAGAGGTACTGCAACTTCGTTGATCGGCAAGTACATAATATAAACAAAATACTTAGAAGAATACTATAATTTTTAACATAAATAAATATTCGAAACGAACAGAACCAAAATACTGATATATTTATTCATAACTAATTACATCATAAAGATAAAGAGTTTCGCAGCAATTCAGTTATTTAAATTGTCTCAACAAAAAAATTAAGTTCATATCTTACAGAATGGGACTACTTATAGAATTTAGTTCATTAATACTTTCCAATGGAATGTTTTACTACAAAACTTTAACAAAGAGATTCTTACAAGTTTTACATCACTTCATTTCAAAAAACATAGGTAACATAGGGCTACAACAGTAGGTTACGCACCCGTACATATTGTTATTATAATATTAAAGCTTGGCGCACACGTATCAATTATTTACAAAGGTTTGCTAGCGTTAGCTCTGGGACTATCATTTACAAAGTACTACTGATCTATGTAAAAACCCTTGCTAAGTCAACACCTTCTTACGAGTTAGGTAATAGCTGCTTAAATAGGCTTGGCAATGCGGTTTAAGCTGGGACTTTTATACATATTTCTCAAAAAAGTTTATATCAATAAAATGAACGAGTTGTTTATATTGGAACATTCTGAATGTTGGCAATGTTTTTGCTTGGCCATTGACATTATGTAAGGCATATTTTTCAAATGATCAACTTGACAATCGCTACGTTAAGTTCAACCTTAATATCTTGTTCTTATGACCCAGTCTATCCTGAATAATCCTGATGTTAGACATTAGACATAGTTTCCATTGCTAATGTGTCGAACGAACGAAACGCAATCACGAGTCATACATAAATCTCACACTAGCCCATTGCCAAGCTAAATCCAACTTTACACGCTTGCACATAAGACCTATCCTGGTATTGAGTTAACTCAAGACACTAGCAGCCAAATCAACAAAATAAAAGTCTACATGCCACGCTAACTTCAACCTTACATCTTGCACATAGGAGTCAGTTTAGAGTGATCAGGTGTTGAGGGAGGGGAACCATGCGGCGAGGCCGGTGCGCGGGGGCAGGGCGGCGCGGAGCAGCGCCTCCTCGTGCGCGGAGAGGCGCAGTAGCGCGGCCAGCGCGCGGGTGAGCTGACGTGCTTCTAGCTCGCGGGCCGTGAGGAAGCGGAGGACTACGTGTTTTAAGTACCTAGGAAAAAAGAAGAAAATTTTTATAAATATTTCAGCATGAACAATGACTGAGATGAAATTTGAGACACGACAGCTATATTCTATATTCTATCATTTATGATGTAGAGAGAGAGATAGAATTACGACAATAGTCCTTTACAAGTTACGTCAATTTTCTATCTCTAGTTTGGGCAAAACCACCGTTGGAGAATTTATTTTATTTGGTTAGGCCTGTCGGGATACGGGAAGATGACCCCTCAGGACACGGATGAAAAGGCTTATAAGCAAAAAAAAATATAGGTCTACAGCCCTACCTTCTACTAATATCCTGTTCCTCTGCAGAGGTGAGATCAGACTTGCTGCTCTGTAGTTCACGTTGTAACGTCTTCTTCATGTCCGATATTCTGTTGTCTAACGTTTTTATTTTCTGGAAGGTGATAATAATAAATTTTAGCCATTCTCTCTTTATACAGATTTTCAGTTATGCAGATATTTTGGGGGCAAGTACATCCGACGGTAGGGGTGGGCTGCACTACTTAAATATAACGATAACCAAACCATTACTAGCACTGAAATTCCCTGTTAATGACCAAATCGGCGATTTGACATCTGGTTAAGGCTCGGTTATCGTTATAGTTAAATGGTGGAACCCCCCCTTAGTTAAATTGAAACACCTAACTACTCACCTTATTTTTATCACAGATTTCAGTTTCTAAGTCTTGTATAGTCTTTTTGAGTGCAGTCTCGTTTTCTATTAATTCGTCAATTTTATTCTTTAATTGTTCGATTTCCACCTTACGGGCTTGTTCGTTCTCTTTGATTAACATGCACGCAGCTTGATTCTGAAACGAAATAAATTCAACAATGTCATATCAATTTACTGAATGAATAAATTGTTCAAGTAACAATATGGAATGGGCTTTAATTAATGGGCAATAAGCTATATGGTTAACACCGATCTAGTTATTAAAATAACTATCTACTACAATACTATAGCTATTATTTAGCATTATGCAATAGATTTTTATACATTATGCAATATATATAAATGCAGTCAATTTGCTGTAAAACTTGGCCTTGATTCTTGCACGACATATGGCGAATTTTGTACGTGCTACTTACTACCTATGCATAAAAAGTTTATGAAAATTGCTTCTAGCAAAATTATATCTTCATGGACAAATCACTCCATGAGACTGATTCTTACAGTTGAATATTAACAGACTGGTTATTCGTTTTCAATATTAATAATAATCGACACGTGTAACATACTAGTTAATATGGACACAAAAATAGAAACTGGCGCCATGTCTCTTAATCTCCATAACTTAAAAAAACAGTTAAAAACCATTTAACATACTCGCCTGAACGTGCTTGCTGTATTTTAACTGGCTAATCAGACGCAGCAGGCTTTTATGTACTATTGTTAATTGAAAAATATTGTAACATTTAAAAGTCAAGATCATCTTGTTTTTTTTAACTGATCTCAAATTATTTCTATTTTTGAAAGGGTTGCTAATAGGCACGAGACTATAAACGTATTGCAAAGATTATTTAAGAGTAGTAGAATAGGTATTTACTCAAGGAGAAGAGGAAAACGAAAACCAATCGGAAATTATCATAACCTACACCTATTACATTCAACTCTAGTTCAAGCACCATAAAAACACAGGAAACTTCTAAATATGTTTTTTTTTTCAATTATGCGGGCAAATCCTTACTAATATTATAAATCGGAAAGTGAGTTTGTTTGTTTGTTTGTTTGTTTGTTCCACTTTCACGCCGTAACTACTGAACCGATTGCTTTGAAATTTTGCAGACGTAAAGTTAGAAGTCCGGATTAAATAATAGGGTACTTTTTATCCCGAAAAAAATAGATATTCCCGAGGGAAAACAAAAATATTGTTTGCTTGATGGATGGATTGTAGATGGCGCTGTGTGTCGTTTAAAACAAGGTAATATATTGCAAACGAATATAAACATGTAAATTTAGAAGCTAAATGATACGATAATGAATCCCCGAAAATGAGGAATTCCCGAGGGATGATGTACAATTTGTTTAATCGTCTAAACTGTTTTTTTTTTACATCTACTTATATATTGCAAACGAATATGAACATATAAATTTAGAAGCTAAATGATACGATAGTGAATCCTCGAAAATGAGGAATTCCCGAGGGATGACGTACAATTTGTTTTATCGTCTTAACTGTTTTTTTTACATCTACTTATCCTGAAATAACTATAATTCAACGAATTACTAATTGGTATAAGTATTAGTTAAGTTATTTAGTTCTTGAGGTATGCGATAGATGGCGCTGGGTGTTTTTAAAACGTGGTAACGATGTGTTTTTAAAATACGTAAGCAGTGGAATCTGAGAGTCTGACACTCCCTCACCGCTGCTAACCCACAGCGGGAGGGGTCATTTCATGATTTTACGTCGCTTAAAAAAAAAGGTGTTTGGAAATAAATATTTTTTCATCTGCCAAAATCTGCATGTTTTTGCTCCACAAGGGAAAACGTATAATATAGTGTACCATTCAGTTTTGGTTTAACAACTAATCGTATCCAGCGTTACATCGCGCTTCTTAGATTTTTCCGTGGGAATGAGAAGTTTTCTTATAGTTGTGATTTATACCGCAATATAACCGAATTCCACGCGGGCGAAGCCGCGGGCGGAAAGCTAGGTATCTATAAGGCATAAGGAAAGTATACATGTTAAAGCGCTTCGACTTACACTATTGAATATTCAATAAAATATAAAATAATCATCATCTCCCGAGCCTTCTCCCAACTATGTTATATGTAACAAAGTATAAAATAATGGTGTATACCCAGGATACATTTTTATGAAATCCATTGCTATAAATGATAGTATTTAAACTAAATGTATCTTGGAAACCAATGACTGATTAAAGTTAAAAAAATAAATCTTGAGGAAACTTGGACTTCAAAAAAATCTGAAATTGCCGTTTTTTCTCGAACTAGCGTGGTAATTAAAGCTCATTCCTTCTTTGTATGACAAGAAGCCGAAGCTCCGCAAAGGGACAATTAATAGCCTAATGTTCAAGGTGTATCCTAACCTCCTTATGCTGAGCGATGAGTCCCTCCAGCTCCGTGATCTTAGCCTTGAGGTCGACAATCTCGGTCTCCTGGTAGCGCACGTTGCATTGGCTCATCTCTATCGTCTGCGACATGTGAGCGTTGCGCAGTAAGGCTTCGTCTTTCTCTCGCTTTTCTCTGGAACATAACATGTTTTTTTATAGAGAAAAGGTTTCATGTAATGAAGCTGTTAAGAGGTTAAAGAATTAAACTCATAATGTACGAGGCCAAAAAGGACTTTTGCTCCGAATAATGTAAATGCTCCCGCACCTCCATCACCCGCTGATACCAAAAAATAGTTTCTGCGCAGCGTCTCACGATGTTAAGGGAAAACAAAAACTTTGGTGAGAACTACACCTAGGTATATTTTTAATGGGCCTGTCTGTCGCCTTGGTTCATTTTTCTGTAAGTACTCTTTTCTACACAGTAGGTACCCATAGATTGTATGCGCAAATATTCATGTTATTAGCTACTCCATTAATGCCCGGTTTCTGAGGTCCACTTGACGAGAGTTTATCTATCCGTCAGCGCTATTGGTTCGATAACTCCTTCGAATGCGTTTCCGAGCAACGTGTCTTAAGTTCAACTCAGTTTAAACGGCGTTTAACTTAACTCCCCATATTTGGCCGTTTATCTGTTCCATAACTTTGTTTGACGTTTAGATGTCACAAAAAATACCACGTTTTAGGTTACTTTCGTCGCGTCGAGTCAGTTTTAGAAGCCAGTCAACAAAATTATTATTAAAATGCCTACTTATAAAAATACAAACAATGAATATAGATAATATGGATGCAAGCAGCTCATCACAATCGGATTTCGAAGTGCTTGAAATAATTTCTAATATATCATATTAGTGTCACGGAATACCTATAATGGACACGAGAAATCCTATCGAAATGTTTACCTACATACAATTTGAAAAAGATATCGTTTTAAATGTTGATTTCTGACACTTACGCGATTATTAGACATTAATTTTACGGATTTTATCGCAAAAGTACGTAAAATCCGTGAAAGTAGTTTTATTTAAGAGATATCGATTTGAAAAAGAACACAGTAATACATCTGGATGATATTCATCACCCCTACTCTACCTCCTGTTGCGCTCCTTCAATGCACATGGTCTGAGTTGGAACCACTTTTTATTGCGTTTTTTATATAATTTTAGAGGTACATTTGTAAAAGAGCCATCTATCGACAGATTAAGAAGTACGTATCGGTTCCTTAACTATTTATCTGGCAGTTTGGTGCTCGGAAACGCAGCAAAAGTTAAACGGCGTTTATCAATTCAATAACTTTGTCGAATCGATAACTAACGACGAGATATCCAGAGACTTCAGAAACCGGGCATAAATGTTACAAAATGGTACAACGCACGTGTGAAAAGCTTAAAGCAATTCGTTCCTGATGCGCTCTAGTCACCTAATGGTGATAACCGTTAAAGAAGTTATTTGGTAAATATGCAAATGACCGACTTTGTCTTAAAATAAGAGCTGAAAAATGTCGTCGAGTAACTTTTCGGTAAAATAATTATTATTTCAAACCGGATCTGAAATTCTTTTGCCAATAAATCCTTCCTTATTACTATTCCTCGCTAATTAATGCGCATTTTAAATATGTCTGTCCGGATTTAACACCAAAATTGCTGAACCAATTTAAATAAAGTTTGGTACGTAGACAATGCAAAGCCTGAGAGTACATAGACTAATTTCTATCCGGGTGCGGGACGTCGTTCCCTGGGGTCGCGGTTGGAATCGTGGGGAACTGCGAGTATATACTAATACTACAAAAAGATAAAAAAATGTCTTTGTACCCTACATAACTCGTGATGATTTGAAATATTACACTATCCCCGCATTAGGTATTTTATCTGGGTAAGGACAGTAGTTCCCTCACGACGCTGGTGGAACCATTAGTAACAGAATAGACAACTACTTACTTGTCAAACTTCCTCTGTATATCCAAGAAGTCGTGTTGCATCTCCGTAACCATAGAGTTAAGGTGATTGACCTCGGCCTTGCTCTCGTCACACATCAGGTTGGACTTATCCACCTTCTCTCTGAGGATCTTGACCAAGGTCCGTTCATTCTCCAGTGCTTCTGATAGCTCCTTGTTCTCTAGCGTCAGACTTTCTATACGGCTCTCGTAATCCATCGTTTTATCCTGCAATATGTTGATTTTTGTACCAAGAGGAAAAAATACGTCTCGTCCCTTTGAAAAAAATCCTTGGAATAAATCGTTAAGGCTGTTTTAAATAATATTGTTATTACACCCTTGGAATAAACCCGTCGACACTGCTTTAAATAATATTCCTATTTAACTCAAAATATCTCATTAAGAATGTATTAACTATTATTAAGAACATTTCTAATAAAACAAAAGTCAAGTTATTCAACTTTTTTACATATTTTCCTTAAGTATCTATAGGTTTTTTACCTCATTAGCAAGTTCGCTGCGGTATATTACCTCTGCTGACTTATCTACCGAACGATTATGATAAACTAAAGCACGTGACAGCTATGTAAACACAGATAATCTTATTTTAATAACTGTTGTGTCATCTAGATTATATTCTTAGAACACCATAACTACTGTTTATGATTCCCGATTAGTTATTAAACGTAAGAACTATTGTATGAGCTATGCAGTCACTGAGATAGTTTATATGAATGAGTCATCATCAGATTATTATCATATCTGTGTACCTAACAGACTTACAAGTTTTTATTAATTTTAGTCACCGCTTTTTTCTAGATTTAACACTGAACAAGCACGTTTAGGCACTCATATTACTAAGTATAAACTATTTACAGTTTATTCCGCTGGTTAAGTCACGTACACTTTCTAGTAACTGTAGATTGGCGCACCGCTCTCACGACCGCTCGCCGCTACCGACAATAAAACACTAAGGACCTAAGTGTAAACATTCGCCAATCCGACCGGTTTTGTTGCAATACAATGTTTTTACTTCCAGTCTATAGTTACGCCACTACCGTGCAAGCCTATTGAAACTGTCGCAATGTCAATGTAAATCACCGAAACACAACACTAAAATAACAATCGTTTATATAAATATTGAGCATTAGTAACGGTACTGATATGAAAGTCAATGTTAATTTAGCAAGCAACTGTATTTTGTTATTCTAATTCGAAACGGTACGTTTGTCTCTTAACGTGAGAGTAGCAGATAAGATAGAAATCTATCTTGAGTGGTTTGATTAAATAATCAAACCACTCAATGATCACAGCATCATGTTATCTTCACTCTTCTGTAGTATGAAGCAAGGCAGGAAGGTTAAGAGCCCATCCGATATAAGATTAGTATCAACATGCACACACCAAACTAGCCGCTACCCATGCAAAAAACAGGGGAAAACAAAAGAAAATATTTTTTATAATAGACCAAAATAATTTATTTATACAAATCCGTGCATCACATCAAAACAACAACAATGTGTAAATATAATTTCATAATTTTGTACTGTATAAAATAAATTCGTTATACACTACTTACTTGGAATGTTGCACTAAGTATAGATTATTAAAAACCTCGTTTTTGTGAACAATAGGTGTGCCATCACCTGTGCAAAGTGACTGACTAACAGCCCGGACGTATTTGGTCGTGACAAAAGACCACGTGACGTGTAGGTACATAATCAATTTATCAACGCGACTCGATAACAAAACAAAGGGTACCATTTATTGATACTAAACCGCACTGTGAGGCAAGCGATGTGCTAACTATATCTTTATGAGATGGCCGATTGCGATTTCAAATACTATATTTTATTTTTGTATTTGGATTTCTAAGAAAAATAATTAATTAGTTAATGAACCCTGTATGCGTGGACATTGTCTATTTATTTTTTTGCCAACCAATCACAACAGGCAACCACATTATTTGGCAGCAAATAAACCAATTAAAACGACTAGGTGCAATCTGGGTGTAGTCTGAATCGCAATTGGCAATCATTCAGCTGCAATAGTGACGTGAGCCAAACAACCATGTCATTCTCTGCATCACAGAATAATAAATCTAAAAGCTACAATTTAACAGTCCAATATGTTACTTGAACACAGGTCAAAAAGATTTGAAACATTTTGACATGTAAAAAATACTTTTAAGTAAAAAAAATTGTCTTCAAAATGTATTGGTCTGAATAAGCACAAATCTTTTTCACTCAATGTAGCTAAGCTGCCAAAGAAAAAACAATAAATTTGAAAGAAGTAACGGATCTCTTAATACCTATTAATAATACATATTTAATATGTATAAGTACTTTTGTAAATAAAAAATCTATCAACTATTCATGATATTTCTTTATAGGAACTTAAGAATAAGGCCCATACTTGCGTGGCAATATTTTCAGTAATAAACTTAAAACTCACATTTGTCTGTGTAATTCTGAATTTATATCTGTCTAGATATCTACACCAGTTAATTGATACTTTAGAGCATATTTATCACTGTAAATACTTCAACGCGTGCATTCAATTCATAAACTTGTTTCATTGTTTTCCAAATTATATTTTATTTAGATCCTAAGAGTCAATTAAGTAAGCTAGTAAAATAGTAAGGAAATAGAGTCCTTACTATTTTAACAATAAAACAAGTTGTATATAATAAATAGAATCTCCATAATTTCTTTAATACATATAAAGCTAGCAAGCTTGGCCAATAGTGCAACCTTTTTATTTTGGAATGTATTTTAAAGCCTTATATTCACTGTAACGTTTATCAGTTTTACTGCGGTGAATACAGGGCTTTACACCAAAAAAATAAGTATAAAAATAGCAACCAACATTTTTAGACTAAGTAACTTAGTAAATATAAAAAATAAAGGTTTAAATGCAAACAATATAATCAATACACTACCACATATAGTATAATTCTAACTGCACAATGATATGACGCAATACTGAGTTACTGACCAAATATTACAAACAATGTTTACACAACTTTATATTTACCATGTGAAACTTTCCTCTGTGATAAAGTGACAGCAATGCAAAGGGGTGTACTTGAACGATTAAGAAGTAAGAACAAGATCTATTCGCAATCTCCCCACTATCGATACTACAAAGCGAACCTAAAAGCTCGAGTGTACAGTACAGCACTAGTAATGCGTCACAACACGCAGTTTACCACCGACCTGTCTGTTCAGACGGACATATATGTAAATAAATTGGAATTTTCCACTGAACAGATGTCTAAGGGTCAGCTCAGATTTAGCGAAGCTCACTAAAGTCACATTTCCGATGTACGAGATTACAATTTTCAACTCCAAAGTGACGATTATAAGGTCGATGTTCGATAAACCTGAGCTACGCAACAAGGCATATGCGAGACTAGAGTGACTATATGGTGTAGAGGCTGGGACTCACGGCGTCGGCCGCGGCGGCGTTTCGCAGCGACTTCACTTCCATGGCGAGTGAATGCACCTCCCCGTTCAAACGCACCACCTGACACATAGCACTACCTCTACAGCTCACGTCTAATTACTTTGGACCTCTGAAGTTAGTTATTAGTGATTGCGCAAAACTGCGCAAAATTGCGCAACAATGAGCAACTGCGTAAAAATTGGCTTCAGAGGGGCAAAGATCGATGGAATATGTAGAATGTTGTACATGTTTCTAGCACGCTATAACGCTATAATAGGACATAGAACAATGTTGTCGATTCTCTAAAATTCCGATTTGATATTTAATTCGTTTAGTTGGGAGTTAGCTTTGATAAAGCAAGTACTAAAGTACATATTACATGTTTTTGGTAGTCAATGATATGTTAGTAATAGAATTTCATGCAAATAGTTTGGTATTTAATGTACATATTTTGTAAATACAAGTTCAACATGCAAGAAAGTAATTGGACGGCACATTGCTAGTCATGGATATAGAAATGAAGGCCACATATTTAAGACGACTACAATTAGTTAACATATACATAATTACAAGGAATATAAGTTAATTTGTATACCTTAGCCTCACTATTAGCGAGGTTTTGTTTGGCTTTCTCCAGTTCTGCGGCTGCGTTGAGAAGTTTCTCTTGCATCTCTTTTTTCTCAATCTCCACTCGTCTCCTCTCGGAACCTTCCTCTCCCGCCTGCCGCGACAGTCGCGCCACCTATGTTTGACATCTTAGTGTAATAGTAAACTTCATTGAATGCAGAATCATTTACATAGGTATGGTTATAAATATTATTTGTGTATTTTATTTTGTATGCATTTTACAAATGGATATCTACCTACCTGCAAAGCAATGTGAATGACTGGTGTTCTTATTTTTTAAATTGGGTAGATAACTTTATAGCAATGTCCTAGTTAGAACACTTTTTACAATAAAAATATAAATGTACGTAATAAAATACCCGTTGTACATAACTCGGTTCGGTAACGTACTAATTACATATTTACAAATGTACAAAACGTTGGATTACTGTTAGGTGCAATTACTGAGAGCTTGAGACAAGCTAACAGACACCTCATAGACGGTGTGCGATTAATGTTTCATGCTTCATGCTTACGCTTTCTCATGCATTTACACACACAGACATACTTCTATACATATTATGTGTGAAGACAGTTTCAGGTAAATAATAGTGAGACTAACGATGTAAAACCTAATATAAGGATTCGTGACACAGAAAATAAATGATTTTTTATAACGATAAATACTCGAAGCTGACAGTTTCTGGCTCGTAGGTACACCCTCGTTCGACACAGATTATATATTTTTCAGGGAAAATGAAAACCTACATAATTTAAGTCGTAAGAAGTGTCGTAAATGTTATTTTATACTACTTTATTATTTTTTTCAGTAAATTATGATTATTATTTGAAAAGAGTCCCCTATATAATATTTTACAAGGCATTTGACAAATACCTGTGTCTCCAGTGAAGCGATCTGTCCGCTCCAAGAGGTCTTGACGTCAGCGAGCGCCATCTTGGCCTCCTGCAGCTGTCGCGTTAACACTGCTCGCTCGCGACACACGCGGTCGTACTCCGCGCAATCCGTCGGCGTTACGTCGCGTTTGTCTAGAGATGAAGAATAATGTTAAAAAAAGATCTGAGGTGTTGTCTTCGAAGATAGAGAGGAGAAGTTATATAAGGAAAGCTGACTACCATATGGGATAGATAGCAGGGTAAAGAGAGAGAATTTAAGAGGTATTGACGTGAGGAGCCAAAATACGAAAACCGATAATTTTCGGGAGAGACTCGGGTATTTGCACTCCTTTGTGACTTATAATGCCAAACATGTTTATGTAATGTTTACATACATGATAACATTTTTGAATAGACATAGATTCAGTTTCTTCTGGATTGGAACTGGTAGTGCAAGCAAATAAAATACAACGTAAAATATGGTCAACAAAAACAAAACGCAAAAAATACTCTTCATTTTTTGTCAACAGACCATGTTTTGTCATATTGTATATTTTTCACAATGCATGCAAAACTAAAGGTCGGCATTTCACTTTGTACCAGGTTATTGAATGGTTTTAGGACCACATCTATAAGATATTTCAGTCTTGTATTACCGTCATCATGCATATGATGATGCGGGTTGTCGGGCGGCAGGGCAGCACAGACGAGCGCGAGCCTGTCGGCGAGGTCGGCGGCCCGCGCCTGCTCGCCGCTCAGCGCCGCGGTCAGCTCCGCTCGCTCGCGGGCCCATTCGCGACGACACTGTTCTAACTCCTCCTGTAGAATTATAATATAATAATGTTTTCTAAAAAACTGTAGCTGATAAAAAAACCTTATGATACTTCAGTTATCTATTTTGTCGTATACAATAGTGTACATAGAGCCACTCGCGAATGTGAGGTAATTAATAAAGAATGTTACAGTCAGGTCAGGTAAAAAGTATCTGACATTTAACAGAGTATGTATACAACAGCATTTGCATTCACATTGCTTTCATCAATATTATGTCTAAATTCAATTATGTATTGGCCACTGCGAATGGTTGTAGAAAATGCTACACACAGAATTCTTATCCTAAATAATATTACAAATGAGCATGTTTGTTTTTTGTTACAGTTTCATTGTGGAAATACTGAACTGATTTGAATACACTTGAAGATAGAGGTTTTATAGAAAAAGTTATACTTTTTTTATTCTAGTATACAAAGTAATTCGTAGTACCTACCATGTATTTGTAACCTAACCATGCCATAAAATTAAATTATACATACATTTTGTATTGTATATGCATACAGGACGCGACAGTAACAACTCTGTAGATAAGCCCCTTTACGAAACACTAAACTGCAGGATGTTTCTGTATCCATAGCAACTGAATTGCAACATACATATGTGGAATACTTTATCTTTATCTATAGTAATATAAAGAGCAAATATTTGTTTGTTTGAATCAAATAGGCTCCAGAACTACTGAACAGATTTGAGTAATTCTCCCACTATTAGGAAGCTACAATTTTTACGCTGAACATGGGCAATGGTGTACATGGGCAAGGAAAAAAGTTTTCCCGAGACGTGAGTGAAATCTCGTAGAACAGCTTGTTCAATATATTTTATTCCTATCAAATCTCATACATGCAAAAGTGCCTTCGATTTGGTAAAAAAAAAGAACAAAAGTTGAAATGGTATCTATCTATATAAATAAAAATGAATTGTTGTTTGTTAGTCTGATTAAAACTCGGGAACGGCTGGGCCGATTGAGCTGATTTTGGTTTTAAAATGTTTGTAGAGGTCCAGGGAAGGTTTGAACGATACGAAGTTCGCAGGATCAGCTAGTTCATTGATAAATATCCTCCACTAACACCTGTCTAGTGCCACAATAAAATTCTAAGTTCAAACTCACATTTAAAGCATCAAGCCTGTCCTGCGCCCGCTCAGCCGCTGCCAGTTGTGTCTTCAGTTCAGTAACAAGTCTCTTAGCTGTGTCCCTCTCTGTAATGGCCTTTGCAGCCTCCGCCTGAGCTGTCCTGGCTACTGCTTGTGCTGCTGCTGCCTCCTCACCTAGGAAGACATATAATTTTGTGAGCTTTTTAAGTGAATTTGATGTAAATAAAACTTAGTAATAAATAACATACATCATGCTCACAATGGTATATTTATATTTTTTTAATTTCATATTCAATTTCTTAATGTTTCAATGCACAAAATATTTTTTAACACTGTAACTCCATTTAAGTTTAGCTAGTGTTCATAGTTATTATCGTTAACATGTTTTGTTGACGTCAATTTGCTAATTTTCAAACTTAAAAATTAAATAAACAAGACCTTGTTATTTGCTTGAATGTCCACAGATAGAAACTCAGAACTCATTTGAAATATAATCACAATCATTTACTAGGTAAACATATTTGTTGGCTACTATAAAACCTCTTGGTACAAAACGTGAACAAAAACTGTTAAGTCTGACCTTGCACGGAGGCGAGTGAAAGTTTCAATTCTTCAATCTTTTGTTCCCAGTAGGCGTCTCTGTCCCGCAGCTTGGCTTCTAACTGTGCTGAGTACTGCTGTTGTAATACTGCCTGGTCTACCCTGCCTCCAGTGCGCTCTGATAGGTAAGACTCCATTTGCGGAGATATTGACTAGAAATACAAATATAATTTACAGATTTTAGTGAACACAGGGTATATAAGTAGAACAATACCAAAGGTAGAAATATGTATATGTAGAAAACAATAGATATTCCAATTATATCCTCTTATGAACTATTTTGAATTAACAATATACATAATAAAACAATTGGTGAAACAATACTGCAGGTGTGGGGTGGAAAGATGATTCAGTTGCAGTCATAATGCTAGATTACAAATAGTCTATGAACCAATATAATAAAAATAGTAAATGGTTTTCTAACTTACATCTGAAGTAGAATCTCCATGACCACCAGAACTGGAAGGACTTGCTGTTGACTGAAAATACAATACTATGTTTTAGGTGCTCTGTTAACTATCAGCATTATTTCATCACTTTATATATAACACATACAGCCAAGTACTTATTATATTAGAGTGATCAAACAATAACACTGTAACATTATTGCCTGAACAATGATGAGACAATACTTAAAAACAAAAGAGCAGTTGTAGTAGTGAAACAAGTTTCGAACTCGAAAAATCTATCTAAACATATAATTGCTTGTGTAATTAAATGCAATAAATACTTACAGAGTCGTCTCTGAGCGTTATCCTGCCCAGGAAGGCGCCGCTTCGCCAACTACTAGTTATTTTACTTATGTCACTACCAGTTTCTTCCTTTATCTTACTTTTCAAACTCGCGAACATTGTAGCTTGTAAGCGATGTGACTAAAACATTTAAACAACAAATGTTACTCGTTTTCCAATGTAAATGACCATGATAACGTTCGATAACTTACCAGTTTCGAGTTCAAATTAATGCAATGCTGTTTTACGTCAAGTAGATATTAGAATCAGGTAGTCAGAATAAGACGTTTGCCATCACTACACGTATTACGTTTGAAGACGGCATATTTGCTTTGTAATATATAACACCAGAGCTAAAGTTAAAGTATTGTAAGAAATTATTCGCACACAAAAAATTACTGTCACTGAAAAGACGAAAGTCGATTGACAAACAACTGACATGCCTGACACTTGACAGATAAGTTCTGAGCTTGACAGTTGTCTGGTTATTTTGACAGTTACTAGGGAGTGAACAAGTGAATAATGACTAGGAAGTCAAATAGTAAACTAATGTAAATTAGTCGATTTTCACGAACAGGACATACCAATACCTAGTTATCGGTATTGGTATGTCCTGTTCGTGAAAATCTACTAAATCGTCAGACAACTGTCAAGCTCAGAAGTTAGGTTCAAATCACACCAAAAGCGCGGCGAAGGGCAGCGAAGCGCAGCGACCCGCTAGGTAGAGAACGCGCGTGGAGTCCCGCGACTCCGCGAGCATTCCAGCGAACTCTCGAGCAGTCGCGGGACTCCGCGCACCTTTTTGCCAAGCTTTATTTTTATGTGTTTATCGCTGTAATGTCTTGATTTTATATTGTATAGGCAGTCGTACATTTGGACTAAATAAATAAGCTTTTCTTCATCCATTTCCATCACTTCTGTATTCGCCGCACTGCAAGGAATGAATGCGAACGAATACTTGCTCGCGCGCTCGCAACAGACGCGCGCGGGGAGCGGACGCGAGGGGCGGGATATTGCCAGCGGCCGTTCGCTACTGCTAGAGCATTCTCGGGAGTTCCCGCGCAGCCGCACGACTCCGTCCATGGAATTCGCGGGAAGTCCCGCGGTGCCGCGGGCATCCGCGCGACTCGTTCGAGTTTCTCATGCGAAAATATACATTATAGTAATGGGAATAAAGTAAAAATTCTAATGACACTCAAACCGCGCTTCGCTTCGCTGCCCTTCGCCGCGCTTTTGGTGTGATTTGAGCCTTATGGGACATTTTGTTGAAAATGAGAAACCTATAATGCCGTTACCGGGAATATACGACAACTTAAGGGACACATTTGTTGACACTGAGTTACATGTCGTTCGATTCGGTATTTCTCAATCTATCGTTTGTCGTCAGGGCAAGAGAAAGCTGGAAACTTATAAGCGTTATCGGCGCGTGTTCATATATTTTCCTGCGCGGGTTACCAGCGCTGTCAAGCGCCGATAAGCGCGTATAAGTTTCCAGGGGCACGATTCTCCTAATTTTACTTAAAAACATTCGATTTACGTTCGACTGCGATCCAATCCCGACTCGATTACGCTTGAAACGTAAGTGGCATTCCGCTATTTTTTCTTTGAAATAAACGTTTTTATCCTTTTCTGTCATTCAATAATGAATCATTTTGTCTGCAAGTGATTAACTATTGCAATATGATTGTAGAGCAAACTACCGAATAAACCAAAATCACCAAAATAGCTGACCAATCGCAAACCAATCAAATGTCAATCGAATACGATTGGTCTTTTATTAGTAGCAGAATGCCCGATATGGTTAAAACTGCTATTACGATCATATTGCGATTCGATTTCTATTAGATATTGACATTATTAAGGCGAGGATAACAATACGCGCATCTAAGGCGCCAAAAGGGGTCGGAGCGTCTGAGCGGGGCGAGGATAACAATACGCGCGCTAGCTTATAACTAAAAGTCGTAAGCGACAAAATGGTTTTGTAATTTTATTATTTAGAAATGATAATTTGATAAAAAATCCTTCTACAATTTTAAAGAGTATGTATATACTCAACTACTAAAAAAGTTAAGAGGCTTTAATCGGTCCCGTTTGCCCATAATATGTGAATCTCTTTTTAAAAAGAGGTATGTTTGATATATTTTTCTCTGTTATAAAAGTTACCTAATCATGTTTCTACAACTAACAAAATAAGGTTTATATTATGAACTTTCAGGTAACCAAGTTGTATTTTGATCCGTTTTGTATTTACTGAGAAAAATTTACATCCTTGGCGCCAAAAATTCCAATTCGTCCTCTTAACTTAGGAGAATCGGGCCCCAGCTTTCTTTCTGTATACGGCCTAACTTAAGTATGCTATCATATGATTATTCATGATCCTAGAAGTTTTTCCTACTGGATAGATGCGAACTTTATAATTGGTAGGATCGAGGATGATTTTCATCAATCAAGATCTACTTATATCTCAATGGTACCTATCCGCACCTTTCCATGGTTATACTAGTTATTACGTGTAGTACGTAGGTAGGTACTTACCCTACCATCCTGATTGTATAAAAGAGAAGTACTTATCTCCATAGCTTTTGCACACCAAGTTCCCCCTTTGAACCACGAGTAGCTAAAGTAACTTACATGTCACAAACAGCGCAAATGATAAAATTATAATACGAGTAGGTAGGAATTTTCTTTCATTCGCCCCATCATGAGGCACTTGGTTCAAGTGACGCGACCTCAAATTCTTTTTAGGTCGCAGTAATGAAACGCGTATGAGGGTCAAGGCCACTTTGAAGGATGCTCGTGAATCTCGGTTTTAATAAATACATGTTAGGTATAGCCAGAATGTCTACTCTAGGAATTAGTGCAGAATTAGAGGGAATTACTTAATTATTGAAAATTGTATTAGTACCTAGGTACCTATATATTCAGGTCTCATTGCCTTGTATCCGCGCGTGCAAGCAAACGAACTTTAGGTTCACAATATTAGTATATGTATTTCAGTTAGGTACTTCAGCTTCATTAGTATTCATTCCCATGCATTGAAAGAAAAAAGGGCTTTTTGTATAATCAATTTCCTCATAGCAAATTCATTAGGCTGTTGAGTCGGAAGACTTCGCTAACTTCTTCCATTTTTCTTGTCTTAAAATCAAAATACTAATAAAAACCAGCACTGCAGTCATGACCAGCTTACTGGATGGCTTCAAAAGTATTTAAGACTTGGCGGACTTAAATCGGCCTAATTCATACTTATAGACTAAACGGGTTAGGCCTAAGGGCTGCTACTTTTTAAGAAGCGGCTACTTGGCCTGCTCGATTAGTTTTACGGCCTTAGTTTCAGTAGCAGAATGATCATTGTTGTAGCGATTTTCAGTTGCAATGTTTGAGATAGGTTCATACAGCCGTTCTCGCCAAACTTGATTGGGCTACGGAACACCACGCTTGTCGCTTTTGCTTGGAAGTATGTTGCAAGCTGCCATTGAATCAGGTTATCATCGATCATAGGTATAGGATAAAAAAGGTATTGGGTAAATGAAAAATTCAGGTCACATATTCAGTTGTTTATTATCTATACTGTACTCAAAATTGATCCGAAGATCACATCACATAGTAATTTCATAAATAATATTACAATGTCATGTACTTTCTGTGATTGTTCGTGAATAAAAAAATGTTCACAATATTATCAATACTTTGTTCACTGGACCGGTTTACCTTTTAAGTAGACTGTAGGTACATACTACATAATAAGATACCATTACTTAGGTACTCAAACAACTTACAGTGTATTTGATGAGAGATATAATAATCAATTATTGTGTTGCAGTTCATTTTTTTGTCAATATATTTACAGTTTTACATTTTTTTTTGTGATTTACAAATAAATTCTTGAATATTTAATTAGGTCATCATTATTCCATTTGGATTTATAATAACAGTACTTTATAGTTAAAAATATCACAAAAATGAAATATATTATGTGTAAGACACACGCAACATTAAAAATACAACAAAAAGAAAAATATAAAATCCACTAGAAACCTTGGGCCAGAAGAGTCCCTTCTAAACAGGAAGGATACTTTCGATGTTCTATATTTCATAACGGCAATTTGATACCATAATTATTATTATCACACTAATTAATTATAAAAGTAATCGATTGTCTTACAATAAATGCGTCAGATCATAAAATTTTGATTATAAAAATTATAGGCAACAAATAATTCGTGAAACGATAAATTCCAACAAAAAATAAAATGACAACTTATATATTTAAGACTCATAGTGCCGTATTGATAAAAGTGAACTGTTCACCTTAGCCACTAGCACGGGACTGATAATAACAATCAACATAAACACAAACGCAACGAGTTACTAATGAGTTTGACTCCGCATCCGATATTCACCTTTTATCGATATGGCATTCCACTTACGTTACGACAATAAATATAACACGCTTACACATTAATCACTTCTTTAATTCCGACGCTAGGAATTATTTCATAATATATACCTAAAAATATAATCACGGCACAAGTATCCCTCCGACTAAATTACTAACGTAGTGTCACTTTATCAGGATTTAGAATCAAATATGTATTATGTATCTTAAATATTTCATTATTAATATATCATTATCAAAATATCCACTAAATGGGAGGAATAAATCAAATTATTAATATTTATTCTAACATTAATCGCATGACTGATCAACAAAAAGGATATGGACTAGGAATAATATTAGGCATTAGGCTTCCATGCCTTCGGGACGAGCGCGCCGGCCGCGCGGCGCCGCGCTCGGCAGTCGTGCGAGTCGTGCGACTGGCGCAGTGTCGCGCAACTGCCGGGCGCGACGAGCCACGCGCGACGCGGCGCGCGCGCACCCGCCTCTCTCTCTATCCGCATATCACCTCTACATACATACGACGAGATAAATTTGATCAAAACGTTAATACTGTTTGTGTTGAAAACAATATAGGTAGCTATTTCTTTATGCTGTACTCACCGAGAGGTAATCGGACTCGATCGTCGGTAATATTTTGTGCATCATCGATAGACGGGAATCGACCGGTAAAAGAATGATTATCTAGCAAAATCTATCTGGAATAAAAGCCGACGTTCTATCCTAGAATTTAGGTAAATAGCTTGGAAGTATGCCTTCTTCGTTTTAATATTGTCCGATAACGTTCATTGTATTATGAATTTCTGTCCTCTATCACTCTACGAGTGTCGCGATCTATGCTAATATGTGAACTGGGGACGCCTCGGCGTCGTGGGACGTGGGATGTGGTGCGAACGGGATGGCTCCTTAAGGGAAGAACGACGTACCGACTAGTCGCACGAGCGACGCGCGGCCCTCGCAGGCGACCGCCGCGCCGCTCGACACACGCGAATTGTGCTCCGGCGTCAAAAGTTTCAGTGCCGAGGGAGAGAAGCGGCTACTCTATTGGTGTTTCATTACTGACTCACTTAATCTAATCTAGTGTAAAACTTGTCATCTAGAAAAAAATAATTTTATAACATACGTAAAAAAGTAACATAATTCTCACAAAAATGCTCACGTTAGGAGTGGGGGTGATGCAACTTTTGACACCGGGTCGGCCGCCGGCAGCGAGCTGACCGGCGGCGACGGTGCGCTCCGCACCACCCATAAACATTACATCGCTTGCTTATATACAACAAAGTTTTCGTGCGACGCCCGATGGCGACCGCACCGATCTTTACAGGAACTCATATCGTATCTTAAAAAAAATAATATACAATAGTAATAAAACATTTGAAACCTCACTAACTACTATTCGACGATCTCGGTACGATCTCGATAAAATTACTCAAACGGCTCCGGCGTCTCGAAATCTATTCATATCACAATCGCATGACCGTGCCTGAGAATCATATCCCGCTACTTATGTACACACTCTTTCCCGAAGACTAACGCACTCCAGGCGGGGGCGGGGCGCGTGCACGTCTGCGCACGCGGCTCGCCCCGGCCGCTCTACACTAACCGATATTCACTAAGATATCACCACCTCAGCCGCGGGAGCGACAGTAGGATACTTGCCGAACCTGCCTTTCCCGAGTGTGCCAGAGGCGCGATCGATATGGATAACGCGGGGCGCGGGCGATGCGGGGATGGGTCACGTGGGGTTGTGGGCGCGGGGTAGTGGGGTGAGGGATGGGAGGGTGCGGCGGTGGACGGGTGGCGGGGCAGGTTAGGGGGGGCGCAGCGCTGGCGGCAGCTGAACGGGGATGTGGTAGTAGCGGCAGGCGGCGCGGCGGCACGTGCCGGCGGCGGCGTCGCGGCACACCACCACGCGACACCCCACCACCTGCAGCCCGCACCCTGCAACACCACAGTCGCTGCGTCAGCGCGCTCTCACCACTCACCACGTGCACACGTCATACACGGAACAAAGATACAACTCAACTGGTGATGTTAACACCATACTACAAGATTATCTGTGCATAATACAGGGTTCATGTACAGTCTACAAGATAATATGAATAAGCAAATACTAAAACTAGTGAAAAACTACATTACTGAACTAATGTAAAAAGTGGTATGAGAATAATAAGTTAAATGTATCCAAAACTCAAATATCTAGACTAAACTGGTTAATATGTAGTTTTGTCTACGGATAGTTGTCTACTGTAAAATTTAAACTACGCTATTGATGATAACAAAATATGGTGATCATGCAGTTATACAAGGAGAAAAGGAAGGGGACATTTCTATCCATGATCTGAAAGTTTGACATATCGCTGTCAATTGATTAGTAACACGTTTACAATTACAATGTGTCTCGACTATTGTTCGTTACTACCACGTAAAAGATAATGTATGTGCAATGTAGAGTGGGTCCTCACCTTCACGAATATGAACAAATCTGCAGGTAGGTCTTGTACATCCTTGTCGATTAAAATCTTGGCACACCGGGAGGGTGTCCAGTAACTGCAAATATAACAATGTATTCATTAGTATTTATTGTCGTTACTCAATTTCATATTCATACATCCCGATGCTCCCACAATGCTTTTAGGTCCGTATTACAGAAGGATACTCAAGTCCTGATCTCTGTTTAAAACTAGATTTGAGTTGAGATTTAATTTTAGAACGCTCCTCAAGCATAGATTCGGTGATCATAGTTCAGCCGAGTGTAGATCATTACTCAGTTGTAGATTACAGTTTAAGTAGAGATTTGAACTATAATCACGCAAGTGTGGTCGACACCACGCTTGAGCAGAGATTTCCTTGTCAGTTTAGCAAATAATTTGTTGTCGAGTAGGAAGTTAAAATTAAAATACGAACAAAAAATTGATATTGTTGAAGAAATTGATTATTATGATAATATATTTTCTATCGATGATTCGAACAGAAGGTTGAACTTCAGCGTTCCTCTCAGATATCTCAGAGATGTATAGGTATATATAGGTACTATTATAAATGATTAGACACACTTGTTTTTCTATCAATAAAATACTATGTAAAAATATTCATCTTTTTTAATAATTCAAACTTAAAATTACTATAAATAAACAAAACAATAAAATAATAGCAAAGAAAGTTTCTCTAGGCTCGTTTGCAGAGATATCTCTTGTGTCGGAGAATCGACACGACAGCATGGGCTTCATTAATTTCTATTAAACTGTCCACATAATCGATTTTCTTACATTCCACGATACCTTAAAATTCTTTATAATATATTTCGATAAGTAAATTTCTCTCTAATAAACTATTTTTTCTTTCTTTCTTGAAATCATTTTAAATAACCAAAATATTTAATTATAACTGTAACTGTCAAGTGTCAATCTCCACCACCACAGATACGATACACTCGGAAAACATTCCATTCTACGAACACGCTCGTACTTGTAATTTTAGATATTACAACCAACTGCTATAGGTATCATTGGCGTATAAATAATGGCAAATAAGGCGTAAAAATGGCATTTTTAAATAAAACCTACAATTAAAAAGCCTATGTTATCTTTAAATCATGATTTCATTTATAATTAGATGTTAAACTAAATTCTTATTTTGCGTAAGTTGTAACAGAGTTGGCGAAAAAAATAAAATGTAAACGAAAACAGGCTGATGCATAGACAAGCCATATTCTCTGCTTGAGGCGCGATTTGAATCTCGATTCAGCTGAGTGCAGTTTAAGTACTGTTCTGAAATAAGAACAACCCTCAAGTACAGATTCTATATTTAAACTATGATCAGGTGATTCGAGATCAAACTTGACTTGAGTAGCCTTCTGTAATACGGACCTTAGTCTTTGACACTGCATTACATGTTTGCTATTAGGCTTTCAATTTATAGCGTTATAACTCAATAGTATTAAAATTATTCGTTGGAAATTTCGTTGTCATATTTCTGCAAACTCTCTATATTTGCAAACATTCGGAAAAGAAAGTGCTTTCGCCTCTTTTCAAGGCTTGTGTATTTATCATTTAACACATTCAAACAACACCTTTCACGAGAAGTTCTTGTCATCTTTCTGAAAAATGGGTATGTTGATCGAGGTGCCAAGTTTTTTATTGCATTTGTGGGATAATCGTTTGTATGTTCCTTATCACTAAAATCTACTTCATAAACAGTCGATAATTATTATTTAAGATAAAAAAATAAGTATCACTACTCTTATAAATGTTTGTGTAAATATGTAAGAGTGTAATGTCGACAGGGACAAACAAATGACCGACGGTTTATGAATTAATTATGTTAATAGTGTTAATTCTAAAATCTAGTTCATCACTGATTGGACATTCATATATCTGACACTGATCATTATCCTCATTGCACAGCCGTCTGAAAAATAACGCTGAAATAGTTTTTGTAATATCAAAGAGCAAATTATTATAAATGGTCCATTACAGTTCACCTAGCACATTGTATTGAATTAAGGTTCCCTAAGCATGTTAGCTGGATCTCAATATATATTCGTATAAGGAAAAGTTTATGCGTGTGTAGTTTCTCAGTCGCTACATAAAATTAACACAAAACGGGACACACGGAAGGCGAAAATTGCTCGAAATCAAATCTTGTTGCTGCTTCAATATTACAAGAACTTTACAAGATTCGTTGCACAATATGATTGGAGCTTCCAAGCATTCTTTGTAACGTGCGCGCTGATATCATATCATGTGTGTCACCTTTATATTGTAGTACCGTCGGATATAGTATGCAACATTAAACAGAATAGTAAATTAAGAGCCCACTGCTGGAGTTATTCTCGTGAACGAGCTTCCATAACCGTCAGAGAGTAGTGTTAAAGTACGCTGCACTATGCACATAGGTATGAATATATAATATCTAAATGGCATGCAGAACGCTTGAAGTATAATCATTATTGCGCAGCCAATCTTATTTAAGCGTGACTATATTTTACAAAAAAGCTAAAGCATGATGCTAGACAACTTTTACCAGGGCGAGGGCGTACTAGAGGTTTTGTAGCGTCCAAAGTGTACCCATAAATACCAACTGTTGCTATAATAAAGCTAAAAGAGGCTGTGTGGGGAGAGTTACGACATGTGTCTGCGTCGGCTGTGATGAATTTACATCTCCCGGTGTTCTCAGTAGAGGAACAGAGGACGTCATGCTTATCGGTAGGTTGCCATGGTTATAATGTAAATAGACAAATTAAATTTATACCTTTAGCTTACATGACAGTTCTGGACGTGACATGTTAGTGGTAGTACAAACTGCAACATAATGACCATTAGAGAGTGCGGTTACTGTACGACAACAAAAGAAAACCAAGTATATTATTACATCTACGTGAACACTTTAACAAGCGTCAGAGAGGCCTCAACAAGTCGTAAGCGAGGAATTGAAGCCGCAACGGCGAAGCATTTTAAGCATTTTAAAAGAAAACTCCAAGTGATTGTTGTCATATTTTCTTGAGAATGATATTGTAGGCACACTGTAGCCAAATGTACTAAATCTCACATCACTTCGAGTTTCCTTTTTTCACCATCGTCACTTCAACTACCAACTACGCACAAAAAAATAACTGTTTACAAAAAGCATTTAAATGAGTGTAAAAAACCCCCTTATTAGCAGTTGATAGTTGATATTGGCCAAAAGGTGAATATCACTGTGAACTAAACAGTTAAACCAGCTTTTTGATTACGTATTTATTATATTTACAAGTTATTTAGTAAATTAGGCAAGTTATGTGGCGAATTATTGAAACGGCTAACTGTTTAGTAGTTTGTAAAATGGCTTCGTTAAATTTCAATTATTAAAGTGACCTTTACTGAAACTGCCGAGTCCATTAGATATTAGAAGCTTATTGAGAAAAGAGCATTTGAAGTTATTATTGCAATTCCATGCGAGTGACAAGCGGCGTGTTTCAATATAGGCTTCAAACAGGAAATAACTTATACTGAGGATATCATAGTAAGCTGATTGTATCTTACCGGGTGTAAGCAAGGCATTACTGTAGAGTGACTTCTTCCACATTTGAAAGCAAGTATGTCTCACTATACAAAACTAAAAATCATCAACAAGTTGTAGCATCAACTGTTCATTACAATATAATCGATACAGTTACAGCACAATGACTAGATGGAGTGATGATGACAGATATTATCATGAGTCGGCTGACAAGCGATGGCTGCGGCGGCGCGTGCGCGTCCTCGTCCTCTCCTCCACTGTACTGTCGTGCAGTACGCTACATACGTCCTGCCCGCCCGTGTCAGCACGAGCCGAACATACTGTCAGACCGGACGATGTATACACTATGGTGTCAACAATTTGTTAATTTCCATTTTGTCTTCCTTCAAGGCGTGTAATAAAGTTATTGAAAAAAGCTCAGTTCACCAAGCGCACCTTGTCCCGCGGTTGTGAATGGCCCGCTTTAGTGGTGATCGTGTTTGTTTTTGCTTGTTGTTAACTAGCCCGCGTAAAGCTTCACAAACTAAACTAATTAGGTACGTCTACAGAAGGCGTGTGAAGAAGCAAGCTCTGAAGTTCTATGCGGAATCCAAAGTTGGTTGATTTACTTATTGTTTTTTTTTAATTAAGGATGATTTTACTGAAAAGGCTTGGTGTATTACGAAGGATATCAATAATTAATATCAGTATGAAAAATGTATATTGTCGTTTAATGTATCACTAAATAATGTTAGGCCAATACATTTAACTATAACACACAAATACAACAAGAACAGATTTATTAGCAGGATTATTTCAAAATAGTAATAATTATAATCAATTGAACGACTTCGAGCTTCTGAACAGAACATAATAAGCGGTAGACGTAGTTGCGTAGGAGGTGATATGCGATCGATAGCGTACTGGTTAGAGCGAGGCGAGGTGTCGTGAGTCGGATAGCGCGGGAGACTGTGCCGGGGTGGGGGCTGCTGTGCCTGACTAATGTGTGAGTGTTAACGATAAGCTCACGTCACACGGCACTTGCATCATTGTTTACTAAACGAGGAGACGCCACAGAATAGTGCCAATAATTGTTATACAATGTTCATCATCATAGCGATGAATGTCTTACTTTTAAGCACTGCTGATGTAGCGATCAGAATTGCGTGTCATTGAAATATGTGCACTTGGGCACTAAATACGTCGGTACCAACTCCTAATTGGTATAGGATACCGGTATCAGTCATGGTTGATTGATTTTACTAGACTGTGGTGTCTCAACATGTGTTAAACACGAAGGAATCATGTGTCGTGGAGCGAGCAGACTGGTCTCTGCGACTAGCCTAGGGTGTCGTTAACATAAGCGCATGCGGTGATGGTGCCGCGGCGGAGTGCGGTGCGCGGGGCGGTGCGGCACGCGGCACACGTTACCTGTCCGCGCTCGTCGGTGTACACCACGTACGGCGCGTTCGGGGGCGCACAGCCTGTCCGGCCGGACACAAAAAGCGACAAAAGATTGCAATGCAGACGCAGCCGAAGCGTCATTCGGAAGGCATGTAACAGAAAGCGTTTAAAATAAATAGAAAGGAGGTGCGACCGAAAGAAAACTGCGGGGGCGACGCTCGCCACCCCCGCGCCACTACTGATGAACACGCCGGCACACATAGCGCACACAGGAGCACTAGAATAATGAGAATAATACCTGATGAGCCAAACGTATAGGGGTGGTGGATTCTATTCCATGCGAAAATTAGAAGGCGGCTGTGTTAGGTGCGGGCCTGCTGCTGCAAGCCGGTAACCACTAGGTAGGTACGGGATCGACACATCGGCCAAAGCGCACCCGTGCGGAGCTCCTTCGAGAACAAGCGTGTACGTAGCGGGATCGACGGACCAAGCGCTCAACTCTCAGTACGACGATAGGTACTCACGATAAACGACGATCGACAAGAGGTAATAAAAAAACGTACAGTCATGCATCTCAAGCGTTATTATTACCGGGATCGTAGATACGAGAAATATACACGCATAGGGTAATAACGGTAAGTGAGTAGAAATACAGTAGTATATATATATAGCGTAAAACTACCGAGACATCGGCGAGGGCGAAGCCGCTCGCTTCGTCCTTACAATAATACAATACAAATGTGACAACACGCCTAGCGCTAACCGCCCCGACAGGCCGGGGCGGGACACTCGGCCGCACACGTACGAGTCTCTACGCGGAGACCCCGCGTCCCGCGCCCCGCCGACCGCGCGTGTCGCACGTCTATGTCGTCTTCATCTTTTTGTAGGGGTTGACGGCCGCCGCAGCCGCCGCGGCCGCCGCCGCCGCCGCCGTGGGTGGAGTGGGCGGTGGCACTGCGTACATGAATGGCTGCTGGTAGTAGGGCATGGGCATGGGCGGCGCCGGCCAGCCCGGCCGCATCATCATGTGAGGCGCGCGCATCAAGCCCGCGTGATGCTGCATGCCAGCGCGGGCCTTTAGCGCCTGTTGCGTATAGGCGGCCGCTGCCTGGGCCATGGCAGAGTGCTGCGCGGCAAAGGCGAGCGCGGCCACGTAGTTCTTCTGTGCCACTTCCTTGGCCATGGCGGCAGGGTCGGGGGTGCCGGGCTCGCCGCCGGCGCTGACGGGCGGCGAGGGCGCCGGAGGGGCGGTCGCGGGGGCAGGCGGCGGCTGCGGCGCGGAGGACACGGGCACGGGCGCGGTCGCGGACGGCGGTGGCGCGGATACACTGGCGGGCACGCTCACGGTCGGCGGGGCGGACGTAGCGGGCGCGGGGTACTCACATGATACGGGCACGAACGGCTGCTGAAGCTGCATCAGCTGCTGGTAGGTCGTCGCCGGCTGGTACACGGGTACGCCCGCTTTGTCTGCAGCGGGTCGTTTGTACGGCACCACGCCGGGGAAGGCCTGCGAAAGTTAGAAAAAACATATTAGTGCTATAAAAGCATTACAGGAGCTAAGAAGATCCCCTTTAGTTGGATAGGTACTTACGAAGTTATCGTAGTAGAAGGATCCGACGCTTTTCATGTCCATCTGAAACGAGAAACAGATGGTTGAACGGAGGGCTCCGGGCGGAGGGCTTGGTGCGGGCGGGGGGCGGCGGGGCACGAGGGGCGGGGGACGGTCCCTGGTGCCGCGCCGCCGCCTGCCCGCTGCGGGAGGGAGAGGCGCGCGGAGGGATCGTGCGGGCGGGAGCGGGAGCGGAGGAGAAGCGTGCAAAGCTGGCGTTGTACCGGTGGCGGCTCGAGCTCGGTGGGCGCCGGCCGTTTCTTGCCCGGCTCCGAAGTCGCGCTCGCTGTCGGCTGCTGGGCTGCGGCGGCCGTCTACGTGAAGCGAAGCGTCGCAGGACGGGACAGAAACAATAACGATGTAGTAGATGCACAGAATACACCTAAAGCTCGGCGTAAGGTGATATTATGCGATAGATAAAAATAAAATAAAAGTGAAGCGTGAGTGCGACGGAAGCGTGGCGCGAGCCGGCGCGAACTGAACAGAACAAAGCTCTGCGAACGTAAGCGGCGTCGCGGCGAGCGAGACCAAGCGGAAGAACAGAAGCGAGCGCGAGCGAGCGAGGCGAGAGCGTGCAGCCTGGTGGCGTACCGCGCCGCGCGCCTGCGCCTTAAGGTGCGCCTGCAGGTGCAGGGGAGGGTGGAAATAGCGGCAGGGGTCGCGGACGCAGCGGCCCTTGACGGCGTCCATGCACACCGTGACACAGCCGTCGTCGTGCGCGGCCACGGGCGGCGGCGGGTGCGCGAAGCGACACTCGGACTCGGCGCGCTTGCACGCGCCGCGCTGGAACTCCCGGCACACCTGCACCACCACAGACCAGCCATGTCCGCCGCTCGCGCCCCGCGCTCATCTACCCTCTGCCTACACTCTCGTCTGCGCGCCGCCGACACGCGTGCGGACCGACACTACGCGATGCAAGTGCTACGTTGCAATGCGTCTCGTGTGTTTCGTTTTCTTTTACAAAGACGCGACGCGACCGCGACTTCAGCAGATGTTAAACTAGCGCGTGAAAAAAGGTCTGCAGGTGTGGCATAATTTATTTGGTTTTGTCACTTTATACAATTGACTTGTATTATTGACCTCGACCGGACGCCGCTTTATGATTGTGGTTGGATATTCTAATCGGGAGTCTAATATTGTATCTAACGATTTACGCATCCGTCGCATCTTCAAATTAATTTTGGTCGAGAAAGATTTTCGTCTAATGCCTATGTCTTGCCTAAGGATTTTTTACGAATGTGAAGCGTTCGGCACGTCTACACTGTGAGCGCAAATCGACATTTTAGCCTGTGGTATACGATAGCTCGTCTGGCTGACCTATTGGCAGATATGAGCGTGCGCAGATAGGCCGAATTTGTGCCAACAGTGTAGGTCCTTCACCAGAGGGAGTAAGCGAGTGCTGCTCGCGAAGCACACGCAGGCGCACCGGGCCAGTGCGCCCGCGCGCCACAGACACACGGGGACGGGCATACGGCATATATCGGCCCAAATTTGCTACGGGGACCGACATATTTTTTAAAAAGGTACACTCTATTCCTGTACTTCTAATTACAAAAAAAGTGTGACCAGATGTTTTGATATGTTATTGCGGATGAGTCGGTCCCCGGCATATATGGCAACATGGGGAAGCACTACTCGAGTGTAAACGATAAGAGTTTAATCTGGTATAGAAGTGCATGCTTACCTCTAAGCGATCGGTGCGCGGCAGTTTCTGCTGCAGCACAGGCTGCTGCATGACGCCGAGCGGCGAGGCGGCGGCGGCGGCGGGGTCGTGGCCCAGCACGGCCGGCACCAGCTGCGGCGCGTAGTACTGCGCGTACGTCGAGCCCACGCCCGGCACGCCCGACAGGTACGGCGACGTCGCCTGCACACCACACCAACACTAACACTCAGTATACTTGTACATTTACTCATTTACTAGCACGCATGTTACTATCTTATTTACAAAAATATTCTCTTGACATCATTTACAAAGCTCTCGTTTTATAGCGTCGAACACACGAAAGCAGGTACACCTATCAACATCAAAAACAAAATAATAAAAATATACTTATTATTTATATCAAAATAAAAATGTTAGCCAAACAAGCCTTCACATGCAATCATAGAGAAAACGAATTGAGATATTAAATAAGCATACGGTTTATCCAGTCTAGCTACCCACCGGCCACCAGAATACGACAAAAGGAAGGAATTAACCGGGAAGAGGTCGTTAAGGATCGAATAACCCTTTGTTAAGAGTGCGTTACAGTGCGAGGGCAGTGTCATGTGTGAAGGAAGAGAGGCGCAGGATGCGTGGGGCCGGTGGTAGTGTCTCGCTCGGCGGCGGCGGCCATTACCTGCGGTGCGAGCAGGGCCAGACTGATCGGGTCCAGCGCGGCGAGGTGGCTGGCTGCCGCGCCCGCACCGCCCACGCCGCCCACCTCGACACAAAACCACACAAACACGCTACTCATCGTGCGAGGCCAGGTCTGCGCCCGCGCACCGCGCGCACTGCTCCACCTCGCTCCTCGCACCGACTTACAGCTGCATCGCATGAGCGCAGACTGACAAGCTAATAACTATGGTTAGGGTAGGCCCGCAGTGGGGCTGTGGATGCGGTAAGCGCGTGGCCGAGCCGGTGCGAACAAGAAGGTAGAGGAGTGTCGGGCCGCGTAGTTAGCGACAGTGTAAACAGTGAGGAGGACGATGTCCGGTGATTTAATCTGCATTACCGCTTATACCCAGATCATACACATGTGAGTAAGTTTGGAGAATAGTCATGCCACTTAAGGAACGATTCGTACAAACATGCTCAAGCAGTGGGGAGCGATCGGCCTCGGGCGATAAAGTTTAAGTTGTGCCTGAAATTAGTAGACTATCTATATTCTAAAATAAATACACAAATTACTTTTGAAAATGTTTAGCAGGTTTACGCACTCGAAGCGAAACTTTAAATTAAAGCGCGGATCTAGTTGCAGCAACGGCTGTACTGCCTTGAAGAAAGTAAATTACCATTAACTTTCAACGTGCACATGATTAAGTTTTCGAGAAAACTTTACGAGGGAATCGAGTTAATTTACTTACGGATGAAAGTATTTTCATTTCTCAGATCCTACGACTAACTTGCTATTTAGAATGTTATATTTAACTAACTACTTAGAGACACATGTTTACGCGGCACAACTTAAACTCGATAGTTTTTCAAGTCTACGTGTTTGAATAATAAGAACGCTTAAAAATTACAGAATAGCGGGTAACACCGAAAGCAGCGTGTTGCGTGCACAGAATACCTACATAAGTGCGGAGGTCCGATCGCTCGAAGCTTTCGTAGTGGTAGGGAGCGTAGCTTGGGTGACTCACCACAGCTGGGACTTGGCCAGGTAGCACCTGGCCGGGCGTCAGGCCCATCTGCTGCATTAGTGCGTTCTTGAGTGCTAAGTGATTCCGTCCGTTGATTAGCAACTGATCCTTCAAATGTTGCGGTGGATGGAAGTACTTGCAAGGTGGCTTCTCGCGGTTACACCGACCCTGGAAATTATTAAAGTGTATATTAAATTTCACTCCTTCAGATCAAGTCACAGTTCAGTTTTTAAAATCGACGTAGTAATGATGCTATTAGGGCACGTAAAAGGGAAAATGCAATGGTTATGAGACCTATTCAGCTCAGGTAGTCAACATTTCAAGGCTTTAGAATAGACGAAAATAGCGAACTTCATCCGATATCATTCCGATAAGCAATATGTGTAGTGGGGCGGCGGGCGACCGCGGTTTCGGCTCAATATCGGCCGAATGTGCGGAAATCCCTCCATGCATCACAATTGCCGTGAGCCGGGCACGTAGCCACCAGAAATCCTCCACTCGATTTTTCCTTATAACCGCGTCTTAGGCGGTGTCAAATATTTCTGAGGCGTGTCGGGGGCGGCCGCGCTCTTCGCTCCGCTCATTTTCGACGTCAATGAGGCGCGAGATAATTGCCTTTCGGAATCGAAGCCCTCCGCCGCACCCGTCTATGATGATTTATTTACATCCGTGTAATTAACTGTCGCACTACGTGACGGGAAGAGCTTCGCGGACGTTTTATCGTCGCACGCCGAGCCTCCTGCGCCATATTTTATTCAGTGAAAAAACGGAAAAGCGCTTATCGCAGTTTCAAAGAAATACGTATACAAACAAACACCATCTGAATATTCAGCACTCCAGTAGGGGACTGTCTTGCTGATAATGTCTGCGAAACAGCTTTAGAGTGATTTAGTGAGTAACTTTTATAAAGCATGTCTGATGGTATCATAAAGTTGCCTTTGCAAACATACAAACGAGGCTAAATCTTTGATAATGAAACATCGGGAAGTGTGAATCTTTGGTTGCAGCTTAAAGCCGAATCAGATGCAGACATGTTCCGAATTTTCTCAGTTATTAAACTTCGGCGATGCGTGCTACAACTAGCTAGTGGAAGCAGTCGGCTGCATTTAGATTAACTTGTTACTGGCAGGCATAATGTTAGTTGGACGGTCCTCTCACAGTTTAAGCTCGGGATAAAGTTATTATTTCCTGTTACTCCGTGCCGTCTACTTTAGCCGAGTTTCGATTCGAACCAACCCGTTTGTGAAACTTGAATGGGTGATCACGTTTCATCATTACTATGATAACTCTGTTGGGTTTATCAAACTTCTATTTATTAGCTGCCGCAGTTTGGTAAGCGTTAGTTAAGTTTATTGTTGAAAGCATTCGACTGTTTGTGGAGTTATTTGACTGGTCTCATGGTTAATTGTGATTCTATGTAACAATTCAAATAGTGATTGATTTTAGCCTAAAGTAAATAGATCGCGCTTTACAAATGATGGTTGTATTATTTATGAGAGTATCAGCAAGTTGCAAGCCGCTGCAGGTGTATCGCCGCGGCGATTAGCGTGACGGATGCCCGCGCGGATACAAATGGCCGGCCGCCTCAGACGGATGACCGCGCCACGCTCGCCCGCCAAACGCATTACGACACATTAATTGCTCTTCGATCACTATGCCTCTACATTTGTACGTTTAAAATCCCTCGTGTCCATTCGCGAGCTTTTATTTCAGGCCCTAACGTGTGTTCTCTTAATTTGTTTTTAAAATATCTGCACTTTAAAAAAAACCTAAATATCGTCAAAATTATATTTCATTATTTCTATGTCAATATAAGACAAAATTCGCTTTTAAGATGTAACACAACAAAAGACATGTTTATATGAGGCTCAGAAAATTAAACAAAAACTTTCAATATGGCCTGTTTGTTCGGGAAGGGCAACGGGAGGGTCGAACGAGCGCAGGGTGGGCAATAACCGCCCAAAACTAATAACATTTTTGTGTGATAGTGGAGGAGCAAACCGAGCGCGCTACCCTCTCCGTGTCCTTTATAAAACAACAATGCGCACTTGCAATACAATAAGGGGTTAGCCGAGAGCTAGCTACACCAATGGTTTCCTTCCTAGAGATAAAGAAACAACGACACGAGTTTAGAGATGAATATTCTTCATTTTGGCTTGGCACTGGTGCCCGATTAAAGCGAAAACGACATCAATGAAGCGAGACGCTCGTGTCTCGTTAAGGTGAGAGCTGTAAGGCGGCGGAGTGCTCTCGGGAACTATGACGTGTATAACGAACAACCCTCGAAAGTAACGGCGTCCGCCGGCAGTCGGCACGCGCCACACCTTGTTACTTCAGCCGCTGCCAAATGCCACCTTCAACATTTTGAAGCCGGAAACTGTATCAAGAGTTTATTACTGGATAAACTGATTCTCAGTTTGCTGACCTCGCTCATTAGGGAAGTTATGAATGACCTCATTGGCTTGGCCCATGATGTGTCGTTGCCAACTGATGATTTCGAGGAATGGAATCTGGATATTAGTAATCTAAAAAAATATGATTCTCTGTTATCCTTTTGAGCTTGTTTCTCTAAGAAGATGCCATGAATGAAACTAGATAATAAAAAAGGAAGGCTATTTAGTCGTTTCATCGTACTGATGAATGCAAATGTCTTCATCAAAACAACAATCAGTCAAACAGGACATGAAGAATGCACGTTTCAGACGGGGCGTGCGGTCGTTAATCGATTAGAACGTTCGATCACGATTGATGTATCGGTGACACGGCGTCGACGCGCAACGATGCGTGGTCAGGCGTACGCACACGCCGATCTCCACTCGTCTATTTTACTATTGGGCGAGCGACACGCGTCGGGATAAATCGACACACGAGGAAAACAATGAGGTAACGAGCCGATGAATGACATGCTCCCGTCGCGAAACAGCTCGGACTCCACTTGTACGCACTAAAGTGGCTGCCAGAAATATTTGGGGACAGACGGAAATAGAAACGACCGATGAGACGTGCCAACTCCTGCATCGAGTAGGTAGCAAGCGAACGCGACACGTGGCCCACACATATTGCTGGAGGTTTAACATTCACATGCCATTCTAAACTAGAAGGACAAATTTTACAAGAATTCGAGTAAATATTTTCTCTTAAAAGTCGAACACAATGTGTTAAGACAGACATCAGATTTCAAACAAGATAAAGGGTTCTGAAAAATAACTTATTTTGAGGCCTTATAGCTTTAAACCTTGAAGTAAAGGAAGGTAAGATGGTCACGAGCAGACTAAGATCCGGCAGCGGATGCCGCAAATAATTTTTTCGATAAGCCTGAGCGAGGGAAAGGTGAAATCTAATTTGCAAAATTTTGTGGTCGGAAAGGGAATTAGGTAAGCAAAGTCAATTCTGAAAGTAAGTAGAATTTGAATTTAAAATGATTTATAGAGGCACAGGGGAGTGGCTAATGAGGCGTCATGCGAGAGGGGCGCGTGTTTACGCTTGGCGCTCAGCGCGTATTTTTTACCGCGGCCTCTGGGCGGCGCCGCCCGCCGCGCTTACTGCTGACGTAACTCTGAACACGCCTACCACACCAAATAATTAGCCACTATCTAATTGACTTCCAATTACTACACATTTATGCTGATTATAATTGAAATCTATTTTAATAAACTTACAAAATTACCATACATTAGTACATATCATATTCTTAAATAGCTTTAATTTAATTAACATAAGTGCTACTGTCGACCCTTTTAATATTCCAGTGAGAAACAGTTTGTACCAATTATTACTGTTAAACTGCTTCCTTGCTAAATTCTTAAATGGAGTTAAATGTAACATGATTAGGTGATTATCACAGATCTTTTTGAACTTAATATAAGTTTAAGTGTACATATTATATGAGTATAGTAGCATAATATAATTATGATTTAACTGGTATTTAATCACCAACGTAATACACAATCGAGTCGTATCTAATACTAAACATTTTATTACTGTTTCTAAGATTTTTTTTCTTTCATGCTAATGTGTAAATCTTGGCTAACGCGTGTGGTAAGTTAATGTAATTAGCTCTCATGCTTATTAAATTATTACGGCTATACGTACGCGTCGGGTAGCCCTCCCTCGACGAAAAAAAAACTTAGGAGAAGCCTTAAAGTAAGAATTATTCAGTCCGGTGAAGTTCCCAACAAGTTTGCATGGCGGTGCCGTAGCTTAACGTTAAAATATGCATTCGTGCACGGAGTTATCTCGGCCACTTTTGCCGTTGCCGCCGGCGAACGCCCGCCGCACGGTCACTCCTTGTTTATCCCGGCTTTAATATTAGTTAGGTACTTTTAAACGGTAATGTCCAAGCTTAGGGCTCCCAAACTATCATAAAGTTACGTATGCTAGCAAAATTCTAACAAATTGTAGCAAATAAATGTTGAGTAAAGTCTGGTCGTAGGTGTTGTACGGGTGTGGGGTGTTGCCGGCCGCGGGGACCACGGGTGCGAGATTAATGCAACGGAAGCTGGCGCGACCTCTCCAGGTGTTTCATTAAATTGCGCGCGGCGCCTCGGCCGGCTCGTACGGCCATTATGAAGGCTGCAAGCTCGAGGGCCATTCGCTTTAAGAACGCCCGCGCCACTTTGTAACAGCCTTAATGAATCTTGTTACTTATAGGCTCGCGTAAATTGCCTGTTTTACTAACGTGGCGTGGGGTGAAAAAACATTAGGTCAGTGAACGCTTTCGCGTGGAATGTCTTTGGCGCTCGCCGAGCGGGATTTTATTTCAAGTCACTAGGATGTTTTATTTATTGTTGGTCACACGCAAGAGATAACTATAAAAACGATTTAATTACCACATAGTTAAGAAACAGCTGGAATATATCTGATGAACAAGCAAATGACGTTCTAAAACAATTTAATTAAGAGAGATTTTTCTTATAGGCCGACCAACAGTGCGTGTTCATTCCTTCGGTAATAAACATTAACCGCCTACGATTTTATCTCTAGAATATCTAATGAACTAATTATACCTATCCCACGAAAACAGTTTCTTATTTTGCTGTGACCACTTTATTTTGGGACACGGAAAACGTTATGTTACATAAGAACATAATACTTGAGGGCGTCGTGTTATGTATACTAGTAGAACGTAACGAATGATTCAGAGTGAGGAAGGTAAACAAGCGGACCGTGTGCACGTGTTTCACGTGCAATCTACTGAAGTAAGCGGCGCGAGTGTGATGCGACACGAAGGCACGGAGCCCGCCGCCGCCGCCTCGCCCGACTAACCAGTTTAACCCTGCTGCTGCAGTAATTAGTCTAAGCAGCTAGACGGAGCGCATGATTCCAAGTACCGGTACTCTCTTTGACTTTCTTGCTTATTCAGGGGGTTAACACGCGCCCGGATTTCACCGGTCCAATCCGCACGGTGCGGCTAAATGAAGCTACCTTCGTTACCGCCTAAAAGCAAGCTTAGGTTTGTCTCAGTCTGAGTAAGCTAGCAATGATAATTAGGTCACCTGACGCTTCTGGCCGTTCACTTCGCAACAGAGATCGTGTTCAACTAATTGTGAGAGACACAATGGAACTAGTTAAAGACAAGAAGATTTTTGACTTTCAACATCGGTTATCTGTTATAGTTACAGACAACAATAGTTGTATCACAACAAAGGTTTCTGGGACGTTTCCGTAACGGTATTTTCTCTGCTTTTGTACTGAAGTTAATAGAAAATGTTGAACGATATCGGGTTCTTTTCACAAAACCTTGGCGTCGGCGAATAGCATAGTTAGTGTCTATCTTGTATCGATCACTATGCAGCTTATGTTGTGATCTTGTACGCCTTTGTAGTTTTAAGAAATTCGTGCTTCTTATGAAAAAAAAAACTTTTAAAACAACTACGTTTGAACTAACATTTAAACCCTTTTACAACAATTGCGTAGATGTGTTATATCCAGATATAGATCTAATTGCAGAATAATTAACACAACTCTAATTATTTAAGCTAGAACGGCGTTATTATAGTTAAGCAATTTATATCAGTTCGAAGTGTTCTTCACGCTTTTTGTTTATTTAGGTTTATTACCAGTCACTAATTGGGTGAAATCATTTCAGCGTATAAGGTATGCATTTTGAATTATAATCGCGACAGCAAACTAGAACATGTATTGATGTTGAGACACAGATAACGTATAAACATAATTGTTAAAATTACTATTGCAACCTAAAAATAACATTAATAAGTATTAGATGGAAAATTAGGTAGGGCCTAAAGTGCATTGAAAATTCAACGCTTCTCAATCACCTTTGAGATTCGTATACCGTCTCAGTAGAACTCACAAGAGGCTACTGTTTACACAAGTCGTTCTAACACACACGCTACATCCTGTATAGAATGGTAATCATAACAATTATACCCACGTAATTGCTACTCAGTTATTGTAAAGGCAAATATGATTTCAATACGCTTGAACGCGCTAATATCAGGAAGTATTGGTCTGGTTTGAAAAATTGATTCGGTGTTAGTAGATAGCCCATTTATCGAGCAAGGCTAGGCAACTTTTATTCTGGGTTGTCGAAGAAGTTCCAAAGGAACGCGGGTGGTTGTTTGATCAAAACATCTATTTAACGTTTCCCCTTTCCCGTGCAAACTACTGCAAATCAATATTTTGTAGATGTATTATTACTGACCGTCCGGCTGAGAGGGTAATGCAAATTACTTGTTGATATAAACAGCTGCAATCTATCTCCCAGATACGTCCTTATCTCTTAAGAAAATAATCAGATTAGACCATAATAGGATTGATTGATATCTGATTTAAGCATCTTGTAAAAGAATACAATGCTAGTGCAGAAAGACTTTAAAAGAACTCTAGTACTTCACAATTCAACTGTAATTGAAATAGTGTGGATTTTATCGCAGTAAACAAAATCACAACCGAAGAAGATAAAAGGCGATAAACGCGAAGAGAACTAACTACAAAATAAAGAGCCTTTACTACGTACGATAAGGGAAGTTTAAGAGGAGTTTTCGGGCTCGGGTCGCACCGATAAATTGGGCGGCACTTAATTATGATCTCGGGCGGCATCTTGCAGGCGGCTAATGTCCCGGACTCGTTTAATGCGCGAACTTGTAGTCTCAGCTCCGGCGGGCGTGATAAATCTCCATCTGTGCCCCGTGCCCGACCCTACCTTCAACGTAACGCCTCGCCGACACACGCCCGTCTAGAGACCGTCCCCGTCGTCTACAACTCTAGCCAAATAACTTACTACTTCACAATATTTTTGAAATAAAATGTAATGAAAAACGTACTAAATATTAATGGAATTTACCTTCTTAAATAATATTATTACAAACTGACGACAACAGCTGCTGAGCTAACGTAAATGTGAAGGAAAAGCGAATTGTCGTAGCAAGTGCTACGCGTGCTACGAGCGCGTAGCGTAGAACAACTGGTTACAAAGTACGAAGTACGCCATCAATTGCCATCAGTTTGTGTAAAATACCTTTTTATGTTATTTGTGAGACTGAAATAATTGATTCTTATAATGCTAATACTTAAATGACTTATCAATAATTAGCTCGTGGTAGCACGCCACTTAGACCAGTTCAGGTGTACTCTCGTCTGGAGCAAAGTGCGTTTTCCAAGTATCTTATTGTAAACAATGTTCGCGGAGCTCGTGCGTATTTCACACTAAAGCCTTAAAAGCCAGTAAATATGTAGGCATAAATCAATTTTCTAAACGGAGTGAAATTATTAACCGCAATGATTTACGAGGTAAAACGAAACTTTGTTCGTTTACATTGGCCTTTTATGTTGCGAATGTGGGTAAAATAGGGAATGATTGTGTTCGGGCGAGTACATTAGGATGAGTGGTACTGTGTTATTGCATCGTGTTACATTAATGTGGCGGCGGTTGACGGCAGCGGCGCGGCTCGGCACGGCGCGGTGCGGGGTGCGCTAGGGGCACAGTCGGCGCCGCATTATCTGGGTATAATTAAAGCGGGCAAGACGACGGCGAGACGTTACGCCCGTCCTAACGACTTTTATGGCGTATGTAACATTGCCGGCACATAAAATAAATGTGCCGCCTCCAGCGCCCCGATATAGCACAGTATTCCCAGATTAATCGCCAAAATGTTTGCTCACACGCTATACGACTGCCGTTATTTAGACTATACCTCAACATAATGAGGTAAATATTGGAAAATGTTTACCTTTTCCTTCGCTTGACACTAACGTGGAGTCATGATGGCTCTCGAAAGTGTCGGATGAAAGTATTTCCTGAAGTTTATTTGTTAAAGTTTTTGCAATACCTATAAGTTTCTATTTGAAAAGGGTTCAAGAGTTATTTTTATAGAACTTAAGGGCACAAATACGTATATGAAAAGGTTGTTTACAGAAAACGTCGAAGGTCATTCATGTCAACTGTTCATGTTTTTTATACAGACGACTGTTTGAGTGAGTTTATTTATTCTCGTAGCGCAGACCTCTATAATTGCAAATTACATTATCGTCGGGATGTTTCTATGTTAGAAAATATTAGGGTCCATGGAGATGACCACAAAGCCGGCGGAATTCCTCGCGTCTGCGTCCAGAGGCATCATTTCAATCTTTATATGTACACATTAGCTTTATAGGCTACCGGGAGCTTTCTCTAACGTTAGCGGCGCCTGAGTGCACTTTTATTGAGGATGAAATACCGTAATTGCCACTCGGCGCCAAGCCGTGACTGACGAGTTTTGTACGTGCTAATTGTGCCAACTCATCTATAAGGTCGCATGACCGCCGCCGAAAGGTCAAAACATACTTTACTTACTTCCTAATGGGGTCTGTGCGTTAATTAACTCTCCAGCGGGAATTGATGTTTATTTTGATTAAGAAATAATTTTGAAAATAGGTTTACATTAATACAGTCGTTCTTGTAAAGATACACGCTAGATTCTTATGCGATCGACCATCGTAAGCCTACACACAATATACATAAAAGGAAAATATTCAAAACAATAACCGCTTTTCATATCTCAATCCCCGAACAGCCATAATCTTGACAAATGACGGTCTTTCGAGTGTAGTCGGCACTACAGGCCGCATTGACAAAATTCCAAATAAACTGACACCGCCACATAAATAAGCATATTCGATGTTTTATTGAGTGGAGGAAATACGAAGGAAATAGTTTCCTGGGTCATTACGCGGGTCATCAATCAAGTGTGGGCTTGCACGCTTAGATTTGGAAATTGTACGGCGTGCGTGAATCGATTTATATAGCGGTCGATTTCCGATAGCGGTCGCGTCGCAGACGCAGGATACGCTGCCGTGGAAAGCTTCGCGTGGTCGTAAACAGCGTGAAGGCGTGACGACCGTTGGTATGGAATGGAGTCGAATGCACGATATCTGCATTCGCATCGTGGCGCATACGGCGCGACCGCCGCCCCGCGCCCCACACCGTCGCTGCACCCCTCGCCAATTATCATAGTTTTGTTCCTATTTTTGCCGCATTAATGGCTGTTTTCATACAAACACCCTGAATGCTGGTGGTGCATTGCGATTACAAAATAGGACATCATTGTTAATAATGTTTCCTGATTTCGTAAAAACATATTTTGGCAAAATACTATTTAAGCCACTGTGGGGTTAAATTGCCCCGTCAACTCCTGCATTCACTCAATTTTCAATATCTGAATTCAATCGTAACGGCACTTCAGTGGGGCAGCCTGCATTTCCAAAACCCAAGACAAATCAGCAAAACAGTACTAATTTAGTTATTAATCGAATGTCAATATTTGTAATACCGAACAAGTTTTATAAAGTTGAAAACGCTGTGAACGAGAATGATTGTATGATTTGATTGCGAGGCATAGCGCAATATAATGCAAACTATTCTTGGAGTAGTTTAAAATCCAGCCGGGGTTGACGTGTCGTTACGTATGCAGCGAGTCAGGCGGCGTCGGTGTCGGCCAGGTGAGTGCAAGGCGCCGTCCACATTGCGCTGCACCGCTCCCCATTATCCTATGCAAATCCGGATTTCCCAAATATCGTGCTCTGCCGCGGGCCACCTCGCTATCGCGGCTATTAATAACGCGCCGTGTTACAAATACGAGCCTCGGAGCTGAGCCGTTTAGTCCGTCGACGAAATACACTAGCCGTATGTTACTTCATACGCTCACGACTCCGCGCTAATATTAAGTAGAGCTGCACCGTATTTTCCAATTTGATTAAATCCTTTTTCCAATTACGGAGCTTCGGGTAGGCGTTTGTTTTTATGAGCGCTTTAGGACAGGAATTTACGATGAGCTTTTGTTTATATTAGACTAGTGTTTATAGTAAGAGGAGTAGATAATTTCATTTTGTATAAAACCATACAATATTTTGCAATGTTTAGCTGTAAAAAGTAACGTAATGTAAACTCGTGCGTTAATTATACTTCCCCTTATATAAATACGCAGTTGGATACGTAATACTCACGAGTTAATTTCTAAATGAGGAAACTGTCTTGCTACGTCGGTAATACGTGTTCTCGCGCGGTTCTACCTTTTACTTTGTTACGAGGGCGCTACTGTAATAATTTCACAAAATAACTTTGTATACTTCAGCGGAACTTCGTTTAATATTCCACTAGGTAAAGTGTTTATCGCGCTAATCTCGTAAAACAGGTTAGTCGAATGAAGGGTGCAGATCATCGCGCCGAGGTCAGAGGATGGGGTCAGGTCGGCGCGGGTCAGCCGCTGAAAATAATCCCTTGCCGTGGGGCGAATTAAGTGTAATTCGTTCACTATAAGTACGTATCGTGATATGGTGGAATCTTATAATTGAGTAGTCAAAAACAATTATCATTTATGTGGTGGGTCAGTGGAAAAGCGAAGCTTGAAAAGGAGCAGAAAAAGAATGGAGCAAACAGCTTGCACTCGCTGCTTGCAAGTTTTTTGAAGAGCTTGGTGGATAATTTGATTAGATGCTGCAGCCGGGCTGACGTGCAAACCGACACGAGGTTTTTCTTATTAACTCCGTGAACACGTTAACGTCGGAATTTATATCGAGAGTACCTACCCAATAAGAGAACGCTTTTCAATTTAATTTTGAGACAACTCTGTAATCTGTTGAACTTTTAATGACAATCTAAGTAATTTTTTTAACATAATGCCACGTACATAAAAATGTAATATATATATAATTGAAGTTTGAATAGAAAAATGTTCGTAACGTCCTGCCTCGTTGGGTAACCCGTTACATAGATCATAATATGAACAATAAAACAGAGAGAAGTGAATGCATGCTCACCAAATGAGGAAACTAATATAGTAGAAGCCACGTTGATCTGAGTACACGAGTCGTCCGCACTGTGAGGCACTAGTCTACGGAATGGTCAGTGCGACGTCCACCTACCCTCACAATTTAATTAAATATGGCTTCAGATTAACTCGGTGAGGCTTCATACAAACTATTCTGTTTCATATTTTCCACCCCCGATAACAGTAAACCCCGACGCTTTATCTACCTTATACGCGATATCACAATAATATACATACATACTTTCACTGGATACGGATATTTTCCTCCATAAAATTATATGACAGCACTCTGATAAGATTACCTGAAACAAAAAGATTACACAATTAGTCGGATCATGCGATTTGTTTACGCCAAAGTCAATTAGCCTAAACAATGTCGCTAATAATAACAATGGGAGCAGGAGTGACGAACCAAAGTTACTTGGGTGTACAGTCTTGACTTTGATAATAATGGGTTTGGTTGGAGAGCCGCGGGTGGGGTTGCGGCGGGGTGCGATTGTATCCGATGATAAACATCGGCCGCCCGCCGCGCCATCCAAGACTCGGCGCTAATTAAACAACAACGGAGAAAATTAATTTGATTGTTTCGGAACTACGCCTCTTTGTTACGGCCTACCAACGGTTTACCTAGGAAAAGTGCTCGGCTGATGCCTCTCGAATCTCGACGTCGCGACGAAGACGATTTTTCACGGTAACACCATTTATATTGTGTAAAGAAACTACGCCATGCGAACGCGCGACAGGCCCCGGTGACAAACAAGAACAGACTGAAGTTGACTGTTTGACACCTAATGGAAAACTTGCAAGTGCACCAGATCGATGATGGCATCGAGTTGAAACGTTAAAAGTCTGACCACGCACATTGTATTCTATAAGGTGAATATGTATTAATTTTCCAGATTTAAGGAATCCTATACGCAATTTGATATCCGCAAATCCGTAGCTACAAAGTAAATAATTGACATGTAAGTTGCCGCTGCGGTAGACACGATTGACAAATGAGGAGTGCGTGATGTGGCTGACGTCGCGGCGGCAGCGACACGCGTGGTGCCGCCGACGTCGGTTCCGGCCGCGACGCGGATCGGGTGCCGTGGTGTCGCCTTACATTACGCACTCCCCAGCTAACATTACACCACACCGCCTTCCTTGTCGTTATTAATGACACGAGGTAATTAATTAAACCTACGCGTTCAGATATTCCAGTCAGTAACATATGTTAACAAGATCCGATACCCCCACTGAGCGTAACAAGATCATTATATTATGCCAGAGACGAAATAATACAGTTATTGTCATCTACACTACTGTAAATGAATAATTTATAGGGTTAACGCAGAGTTCGGAGCTTCGGGTGTCAATTAAGTAAAGTATTTACGAAACGCCCTCTCAATAAATAAGTTAGGGAATAGAATTCGGAAAATTAATCGTGAATGGGCGACGGGGGGTCGGACAAAAACTTTAATGCGTGGTTGGAAACCTTTCGGCGTGAAAATGTGGAATTACATGCGGTATCCGAGTCGGCCAACTCGTTCCTGAACGTGTGAATTATTTACGCGGCGCCGAATGCGGGCGGGAGCGCCGCGCCATATAGATTGGAGACGACCAACTTTCCGTTTATCCACAAATAAGTTGATTCGATTTAATTTGACCAAAGCGTAATGTTGTTGAACAAATTAGCGTGCAACTATACAACTTAAAAATATCTATTTACCTACCGGACAGAATTAGTTACACATAAATAGAGTTAAATCAGTGTACTTGCGTACTTAGTGTAAACGATTGTTTAGATATAAGAGTTTATTGCATAGCAATTTGACTTTCTTAAATCATTTAGAAAAAAAAAAATATCAGGATACATACAAAGAGCGCTTGCTGACACCTATTAAATACCGTATCCACGGTAGTAATTAAACATTCAAATGAGAAAATTCAGAGTGAAAAGTGTAAGAGTGCATGAAATGTAGATGTCCGAGGGTTACGAGTATAGGGTTTGAGGGGGGACTCATTAAAGGATGCGCGGTTCATCTCATTCGGGCCGGACAAAAACGGGCCGCTGTCCGTTACGGTGTGGCTCGCAATTAAACACGAGACCGAACGACGACCGTTCATTGGGAAAGCGCTGAACAAGCGAACAATACAACAGCTATCTAATTACTTTGTGCCTCTACGCCGCCTGTTGTCTCTACTATGTAACGTCACTGTAAAGTTGTCTGTGGTTTTTGCCAAACGGACCCCATGTGAACTTTTCGATGGCGGGATCCGAAACGCTTTCCCGGCAAAATTAATTAGCGAAGTTATGGACAAAAACACAATTGGCTTACGATTTAACATTTTAGGTGTACCTCTATTGTTAACAAATTATATCGAACCTGAATTCCAAGTGTGACGCAGAAGTCTATAAAACGTCATCATTATTAAGAGCCCTTTCGGGTCATTAATTGGAATCGAAGTGGGGTTTAATACAATCGAAATCAAATTAAGTACATTCAGTTGCGGCTGGGAGTCGGGTTCAGTTGATTCAGCGGTATGGCCAACACGTGCGGTGCGCCGGCTTCTGACTTGCCAATAAGAATAAGAAGTGACTTACAATCTTGTCGTGTTTCGTTTTACAATGCTGTTATGTAGATGGCTAACGCATACATGTATGCTTTGCTTTATTTAAACATAGTGTACCTAAAATGGTGATAATCCGTTAAAATGTTGTTTGTGATAATGACGGCAACACGAACAACACGAGTGCGACAAATGAAGTCGAGACTGGCGATTATTCCGCTCCATGTGCACCCGACGAAACTTAATACCGGCCGGCGACGCGGCTCCACTGGAACGACCCATTAATATGCAAAACAAAACTTGCAATTAATTGGGCTTTAAAAGTTAAATCGTCACTACAGGCGAAAATTGTTCTTGTGAATCAAGATTTATCGCTGAAAACGTGATGGAGTTTGCGGGTGATTCACTGAGATCGTAAGCGGGACTTCGCTAGCTACTCACTGACGACATGAACTTAGTCGCGAACAGTAGTGCGGCAGGGCATCAAGTAGTCGCTCCCTTGACATATTAGACTGCAAGCGACGTCCTGGCGGGGGTTATGAGGTATAAGCGGCGCGTACTTGCACGTCGGGAATGGATGGTCGAATTAATTGAAATATAGCGTCGCGCCGGTGTGCGGTCGTGCGGTGGCGGATTGGGGGATTAAAGTTGCAGCAGTTCAGCGCCGGAGCAGGTGTGGCACGCGCGGCGCGGGGAGGGGGCACTGCGGCGAGGGCCATCGGCTTGCCGAACACGAAGCCGAAGCGTTGAAAAATTGCGCTGAACGTCTTGAAGCGCCCCCACAGCGGCGCGGAGGCGCGCTACATACAAATAAGTCAGGGCTGTTCGTGTCGCCGCTCCGCAGCCGACGTCGACGCCGCTATCTCTACATCGCATCGCTTTACCGCGTAATCGACGAAAACTTCATAATTTATCACGAACGAGGCCAAACTTCCAAGTAGGTATCGACTTAGCTTTTTTGATAATAAAGCATAAAAATGGGAAATAGAAAACGCTTTACGATTTGAAAAAATATTGTAAAAATACTTTTGGAATAGGTACTCACTAAGTTGTACAGAATTTGCAATAACAAGTGAACAAGGAACATTAAACAGCTATTCAAACCCACCAGTACCAGGCTGGACTTAAAATTATGAAACAATAATTCGTCTAAGCCGCAAGTGATATCAGAAAGTCTCAGTGTACGGAAAGGTCGAAGTAGAAAATATTGCTGCAAAGCCAAGCGCAACTTTTGCAATGAGTCAGCGATCTCGCGACGTCGCCGTCGCAAGCCACCCGGTATATCTACTCGAAATATCAAAATAAGATTATTTTATTTTGTGTCTGCTCTTATCGAGCACCAAAGAGGATATCATTTATCTTTTGGGTATCGGTGATTGATTGGAACTATTCTAAAATGGAGCAAAATAACAATTCAAATAATCGTCCTTAAATCTGTAAGTGGGGGTATAAGCGAAAGCTAAACTTTATTAAAGGTCCGAGAGCGTCAAGGGCCGGGGCGGCCGACCTTCATAAAACAAACTTTATGACAAACAATAACATTTATTACATAGTTGAGTATTAATGCGCACTCCATTTACAGCTGGGCGGGCGCCGTCGCGGCGCCCCTGCATTGTCGGTCGCGCCGCAAACATCTTTTTATGTTTAAGTCGACCATAATACGGGACCACTTATGAAAAGTGAATACTCCTAAATTGAAACCGTTTTGTAGAATCATATTTCATTTTATCGGGAGCAAAATAATGTGCGAAAAGGTTTCCTACCTCTGAAGTCTTAGGTTTATTACTAACTTAAAATTAATTTGTAAATAAATTAAATGTTTACAATGCTGCAAACATGATGATAATCTGAAACCCAATAAAAGAAAGCGACATTTAATAAAAATACAAAACGTCGTGAAGCAAGGAGTGGACAGTAACGCGCGGCGGGCGGCGGGTTGTTCTTGTTCTAGACTGAAATAAAATTTTATATAGGACATTATACGTGACAAACGACGTGAACGACACGAATATCCTCTTTCGAGTTACGCTTTCGGTGGCCATTCTTATTTTACGTACGTAATCGCAGCTGACATTTGTCGAGAGTAAACAATAATATACCGCTAAAACACATTATGAAGTGTTTACATTTACAAACTAATATCACAAGCAATAACCATCGCTCCTTGCAGCTTCTGGCAATAAACGTCAAGAACTCTTTGTTCATTAAAATGAACGCGTTTAGATGTTGAATGAATGCGAGTGCAAAGCTCTGTGTATACATCTAGCATATTACAGTCAATAGGGTAGTGTCCAGGGTCGAAATAATGAAATAATATTTAGTCCGCTTTTTAGATAATCAAAAAATATTGGATACGTATTTTTTCTTTTTTTAATTAAACATAAAATGACAAAGATAATACACTTCAAAAATTAGGAGTGGGGGCCTTTTACGTCACAGTGTCCTGAAAATTGTAGCAACTTGTGACGTCACACTCAACTTTAACACGCTATATCTTAACAAGTTCTGATCCAATTTAAAAAAGAAAAAATACGTATCGCTTAATTTTGGACAATCTACAAGACGGACTAATTATTATTTTTTAGGAAACTGCCCTATTATAACAGCATAAAATTTATATGCGAACTGTATAGTCAAATACCGCAGATAAGAGTTTAATGTGTCATGGGTTTGGTGGACACTAGACGGGGGCTTGCATAAAGCCACTGGAGGACATGTGTCAACTGAGTGCTCGGAACAGGGAACGTTTTTATACCACTCGGGGCTGCGAGAATACCGCACGGGGAACGATACGATTTAGGGAAATCTCAATTTTCCGACCGCCCAAATATACCAGCTTTCGGATTTCACTTTTTGTTTGATAGTTAGGGCCTAAAGTGGTTACAATATAAAGTTATATGAATACCTTTTATTGAGTAATAAGTATGTATGTATATAGTGAGAATAGAATTAGTATAGCTATGTGCGTGGTATAATTTAATAATTGTCATGCCTTAGCTTCAGAATTATTTAAACTATTTAATCCTATACCTTTACGGTTCAGTTTGATATTCGCAACATTCGTGCAGGCCATCGGTTGATTATAGAGGCTTGGTTGCAATATTAGTCGTTAGCGAGTACAAGAAACGCACGTGTAAGTTGAGGGCGCAGCATCAGTCCGTGTAATGTGTACGCGTAATCGCGATGGCTGGCTGGCGGTACTTGTCGATGCTCATTTGCGTATCTAAGTGGGCCCGCGGAGGCCATTAGCCAACGATCGAAGGCGTCATTACTCGCGTAGTGGCGCGCGATAAGGAGAGACCGCCACTACACCCTTAACGACATCGCCTGCGGTGGAAGTGGACAGCTATGTACCTTCCACCCTTCAGATTGCTATTAGAAAAAGAATTTGAGCAAATGTTACGGAAAATTGGGTCAAATTTTATGCTAAAAGCTTCTGGTTAATTGAAGTTTTATCAAAATTTACGATTTGTTTTATATTATTTAGGTTTCTTTTTTCGCAGTTCCCCAATGTACTCAAAATATATTAGCAAAAAAGACAATTTAAGGAGTATGTCTTCAGAACGAACGAGTACTGAAATTGACAACTGTATCTGATGTATGGTGGACATTTTGCAGGATTTGTTCCGGGTCTTCCTCTATTGTAAGGTAATCTTAGCCTTGTAAGGGTTTGTCACCCTGATTATCACAACAATATAACTTCAGAATATGACAAAATGGTCCCGGTGTTATCGTCATTAGCGAGAGTTACGTACAGCTTATAGTACAAGTGTAACTTACATACTAATAGACGTAGCATGTGATTTCATAAATGGTCGTGAAACGCCATTCCAGAGTTTGCTCGTAGATTTTAACGAGATTGCCGGTAGTCGCCGGTGCCTGTAGCATCGAACTTGCGGCGAGAACCCTCCAACACAAGTTTACAACTTATTAAAGAAGATCTCCGAATTGATATTAAAATCCGAGGAAATACTTTTCGTTTCTTACTTTTTACAAAGAATCTGTAACTTTTAACATTATTTTATATGTCGATATTTTTAGAAGGTATAGATATTGTTCGGTGTAAACGCAAATCTTTATACTTAATTCATTTAAAACTGAATCAACACATAGGTAACCTTTTTAGTATTCTGAGCATTACCGGTAGGGGTTCTTGTCCGTGGCCATAGGAAGAGGTAACAGCTTTCAGAACTTAGCTGGTAAATAAATTAAATTTCAACGCCCACCGTCTAAATTTCTGTAACAAGAACACTCGTCCGCTGACCGCTTTGAAGAATCTGATTATACAAATTTATCCATTCCTCATAATTGTCTTAAGACTAGTCAAGTCACGTTCGTTCAAGAGGAAGGCGGGAAGGCCCCTCGTTTATAATCAATGTCAAGATAGTATGAACAGGAGATTGGTTAAAAATTGTTTACTCTGTGATCTATAGTACAGGGGCTTAGTATTTATGTTAGGTTTATCTCGTGGTAAGGTCGCGCGGGTGACTAATGTGTAAATAAAATATAATCCGTAGTGGAGGGTGATAGTGATCGATTCGACTAGTGGACGGCGTGGCGGCGGCGTGGCGGCTGCGTGGCGGAGGTGAGCTGCGAGGGCTCGTGCCGGCTGCCGGTGATCCGATACATGTATTATTCAAGCGGCGAGGAGAGGAACGGCCGCGGCTCGCGGGCCGCTCATTACAATACGAGCACGCCGCCCGGCGCCGGCTCGGCGGACAACTTCTGCGATGGCAGACAACGCGACCGATTAAAATTTCATCTCTCTTTGTTCGAGAGCAGAGATAACCGATCGATGTGCGCCGCTAATACCCCTGCACGCTCCATGCCAATCTAAATTGAATTCATCGATTCACCATCCATGGATACGCGTCTACCTAATAGGTTTATAAAGATACCAAAACATACGTGAAATCCATATTTTCGCTCTACTTCCAGTTTTGTTTAGATCTATGTACAGTTGCAATACATATGCAGTCCATGGTGTATACCCACAAGGTTATCAAAACCAACGGCGATATTGAAACGCGACATGAATATCGGCTTGTTTGATTAAGCTTATAATGTTTTGTTTCAACGTACGCTCGCAGACTAGAACATTTATTTATAGCGTAACAATCTTGAATGGCATAATCAAATGCACACTAAAACTCGATAACCCTGCATCGCTATTAATTAAACTATAATTGAAAGCTTTTGTCTGAAGCACATGTAATGGAGAGGTTAATGTGTGTTGGTATTAAGAGTGTACATTGTTTGTTTGTTTTTTGTTGATAAAATATACGATCGGATCGTCAACTCTAACTAAGGACTGTTCACAGAAAATACTAATCATTTACATCCATGCAAGCGCTATAGATACACAGAACATATTGTTCCATGTCACGTTCTCTTCGATACTTTTATATTTACAGAGAACTCGATTTCTATCAATTATTCAGCGACAATTGAAAGCGGCGCTGGTCTACAGCGTTACTGCAAAATAAAGCCAAAGTGCAACGTCCTGAAAGCTTTTATATTTTCCCGACCACTTGGTTCAGTTTAAATGGGTAATAAATAAATTTAACAGACAGGACATCCTCGCTACAACCTTCAGCCATCTGAATAACGCACGGACGTCTTTGCAACATAACTCACGTATCTAAAATAAAAAGACGACAAAGAAGGCCATTTGTTTTGGTATTACGCTATCGGGGCGCACGGGGCGCGTTGCAAGTACCCCGCCAGCGTGTGGACGCTTCTTTGCGCGTCCCATTTTGCAAACAGACGCCTCACGACGTGAACACTTCTAACTGAAAAATTGCCGGCAATTCATGACGGCTGTTTAGTTACAGGCATAGGTTGAGTGATTTTTTTAATGATTCAGAAAAGTTAATCTATTGAATGCTTTATTAAAACTGTGAGCTTACAAATGCGACGAAGTACGCAGTAGTACCAAAGCAATATTTTTAACCCCGTGATTGTTATGGAGGGTTCCCAAAACTGTTGCCAATTTTTCAGCAGCATAATTACAGGGTGCAATTTCAAACTTAGAAATTGACCCACTTGCTTCAAAGATTAATTTGAGAAAATAAATCAGACTTGCTTTGTATTCCCGTCACAGCCGACAGCGGAGCCTTAGAAGCTATTACAGTGGCCGTAATGAGATTTAGAGCGCTCATATAAAGTTATTTATGTGCAGACTGCGGCTACCGTGAACCATGGCAGGGAGTAGACTAGAAAGCTCCATAAAGAGCAGCTTCATTCATTAACGTACAATCACATGGTACGACTTCATTATGCGAGAATTAAGTCTCATTGATGTACCATAAAGTAGAATGAGTGTCGTTACGTGTATGTCAAAGAGGTGACGTCGACGTGTTCTATAGTAGTGCCGATGTGTGGAGCGCAGGGTGGCGGCCCTTGTGCGATCATCCATCAAACTTGTCCTGTATACTGTATAGTAAGCTAAAATGATTGAGCTTATTATGTGGCGGTGAAACACACAAACATTTCCTGTTGATACGTGTGGGGGAGAAGAAAAACCGGCTAAGTGTGAGCTGGACGCGTGCACTAACAAAAAATAGTCAAACAATTATTTCAAAATCAAAACTTGTTCGAGATTCCTAAAATACGCGAAATGTCATGACATTAATAATTATCATATGCGGTTTGCGCAATAAATTGAAAATTATGGGCCTTACTACAAAAACTTTAAACTCTGTTTTACACTTGTCTAATAAAATTTTGGCTGCAAAATGAACCATATGTCAACGTCATAATTTGTAATTTTTTTAGACAAGGCATAAACTGACGTTTAAAAGTTTTTGTGGTAAGACGGTATAAGTTCTACTAATTCACGAGACAGATAGAGGACAAAAACATGAGAATGTCTGATCGTTGAAAGTAAAGCGACCTTGGGTCTCACGATAATTAACAAAAGAAATGGGTGAATGGTTGTAGGTGTTTGGAGTCGCGGCACAATAATGTGAAGTCAGTCGACATCACATCAAGTAGCTGAAACTATCGCTGACACGCACGCCTCGTTTGGACAATGGCGCCGGCCCTTTTATTTATTATTATTTTTATTCGAGGAGGTGGATGATCGATAGTGTACAGGGCTCGCGGAAAAGGACTTCTTTGTTCGCCGAGATTAATCACACGCACTAGCTGTAATTGAAACGATGAAGATATTAATTAAAACGGGCAATCGCTAAGCCTACCGGGAAGTTTATTAAAGTTATATTAGCTTTTATTAGTAAATATAATAATACATGCCCATTTTGTCTTGTTACTTTAATTAATCGTAGAGCGAAAATTGCTGTTGTGGAATGTTAAAGTATGTTGTGAAACAGTTTTCATTGAATGAGTCCATTATGTCAATTACTACTCGTATTTCCGATATTTGCTGACTATGGCAAGGTTTGATGTGTAAGTTAAATGAGGCGTATTGTTTAGACATTTTTTAATCTCGAGAGACTCACCTATGCTAGAAGATGTTTCGAAATAGCCTTATCAAGTTTTACAAATAGTCTGAGCGCATGAAATGTTTATTTTACCACGTAAGTCCCTTCATACAAAAGCGATTTTTGTAAAAATATGATTTAGATTTCACTCTGTTAGATATGAAGAAACTATTCAAAATAGTGGAACTGCGCACTATAAAGGATCATTAAAGCTCTGTTCACGTACGGACTACAATTTATTCCCCGGGCAATTTAAGGAAAAATTTCGTGGCAGTTTTACCTTTTCACATGGGAAGAGGAAGAGCAAAATCAGAATGTATTTTGTCGCCGTATGACGCCATGCTGACTTGGCGTTTGGGCTCCGCACGCGCCTACTCGATACCGACGCCGACGTGGCGTTTTTACAAATACAGATTATATTATTTATATTAGTCCTGAAAGGGTTTTGGCAGTTCTGGGGAGCCACCAAAGGCCCTTGCTGTTGTACAAGTTTGTCACTAACTTTAAACCAGTGCATACTGGTTTAAAGTTTTCAGTTTGAGTGCGACATCAGCAACGGTAACGGGGCGTCTGCGTGGCGGCGGGTGCGGTAACGCGATATCGCAAACAAACGCTTGGACACCGCGCCTCGCGATGTCAATTAAGCTAATTAAACACACAGCGGGGGAGAGAGGACGCGCGCCACCCTCCCACAGTGTCCTCCACTGACGCATCATTTAAACAACAAAAGCCATTCCTCACAGAAGCTGAAAACAATGGTGAAAGTATATAAACGGACGGGCAACTTGCCTCTGTTAGAATGCAAACCTCACGTTTGTAATTAACAACCAGAAAATGGTGATAGACGTGGCAATCTCTGAGAGTATCAAATAAATTAGTAACGATCTGCAGATCGTCTCCATCCTCTATATTTAACTTTATTTAGGAGAAGTTTACAATGCAAACGACGACAAAATATGCAAACACAATGAGAAATGCTCTGCGTTAGTGGTAAGTAATTACTCGCCGATGAAATTATGGAAATGAGCGGTGAAAAGACAAATAATAGAATGAGTGCTAACAAGAGATAAGACACGGCTTAATTAATAAAGTTGGCGCGCTTGTCTTGGGGAGGCGCGCGCCGGAGACGCCCGCGATTCTGGATCCGAATCGGATAATCGCATTCGGCTAATTGAGCGTTAGATTGACGCTATCGGGCCAGAGAGTCAACCGGCGACGTCCCGTGCACCCCGCCGGTTCTTTGATCCACCCGCTAATACGACCAAATCATAGGATCAGGCTACAAAAGAAACTTCGTGGTGAAATATCATCGAGAATAAAAATCTCAACAGTTTTACAGATATAAGTATAATGATATTGAGCTGAAGACACTGGCCGTCTAAGTAATGGGGGCCGAGGAAATGACACAAAGGGTTGCAAGCGTGCGTCATATTTGGGAAAGTTTTAACGAGAGGGGGACCGTTGGAGGCAGTTAGTTGCGTGTCACGCGAGCTTCCATCACAGTATTTTGAACTGTCGTTTGTCGACAAAACGCATCACAATTGAAACAATTTTCGTAAACAAAATTTTGAGATCTAAAATTTTACTTATTCCAAATCAGTATGTTAATCTGCCCTAAAAAAATATTAGAATCTACAGTAGCAAAAAGCTTAATCACATAGGTGCAATGTTTAAGAATGTAAATCCAAAGCTAAGTTTGATTGCAGGAAAACCGACGAAACTGAATGTGGAAGACAATGTCTGTGTTGTTGAATGGTGTGTGGCCAAGGTCAGTAACTTTCGATGCTTACACAGGTGCGAGGCGAGCGCGCCAGACGACTGCACGTACGTGCGTGTCAGACATGGCGCCGGCACATAGAGTTCACCTACGCGACATCTACTCCGTTACAATTATTTTGTAATTTTTTCACGTTTTGTAGTTAGATATCACTATAAACATTCGTAAATGACGACTTACACACATACATTTACTGAATACAATTCAGTCTAATTTATGGAATAGTCAAAAAGTGACAGCCCTATACCATTCCAGCTGAAATGCGAGCGTAATTTAATCAGAAATTAAACAAGTTATGCTTCAACATGTAACTGATACACTGTGGTAAACGATGTCTAATTAATTCGTGTTTGACTTTATTATGTTAACATCGCCAGTTTCAATTTACACATGATGGATTTTGACTAAAACAGCAAGTATTTTTTATATAAATTAAAAAAAATAAGTCATTTAAAGTCTTTATTAAACGAAGTCTTTTTTGAGGGGCGACAGAGTGACTAAGTACATTATAAAAAGTGTATTTACACTCGACCTCACGCGGCGGACGGAGAAACTTTCGTTTCGGGCGCTTTATGGGCGGAAAAATTGAGAAAAGTTGGAGCGTAACGGCCGGTGGCGAAGAGGAATAGGGACTCGGGCTACTGTGAGTTTAATATAATATGTAAATCGAACGGTAACACCGCGACCTCACGGTCGGAAGATACACGCCGAACTCATATCGCCTGGACGTATTACATGGGGAGTCGTAAATTATCGTGCAAAAGGCAAAGCAGCAGTTTTACGCTGGAGCGCTGCGGATGAGGCTGCATAAGCGGCAGAAGAGCGAGGAAGGGTTACGAGCCTATGAATGCAAATGAGCGTCGCCGCGCGGGTGGAGGTCGGTTTATCGGCGGCCATTTACATAAACCGTAGAAGCCGACTGGTGAGTACACTTACCCGCCTATTGCTATGATCATATGCTGATTATAAGTACCCGACACTACGGGTTATTCCTTTATAATTTGGCCAAATTTTGTACAACCCTGTGGCCCTAAATCTTTGTTGTAACAAAACATATCATTATGTGCAAACAGAGTTCCTAATGAGACTTGGAAATGGAGAGATTAAGGACTCACAGAAGGGGCTAAATAATAGTTAGTTTGCAATCAAAGCGACTTCTTGGTCATCAATTGGGTACGAATTCATTGTGTGAGGACGTGACTTATTAACATTTGTTGGCTACTATACTGACAAATTACATGTCACACGTGTCTTCATAATGCTCTTATGCCCAATTCTAAGGCAGATTCGTCAGTCAGTACGAGCCGGCCACAGAACGAGGTCATGCTAGTGTGATCAAAACGTTTTTGCTAGATACTCTTGCATATATGTAGAAAAGCGTTAAGTTTAAACATATGACTTTACGCGCTGTTTATTCTCTGCCGTCACTATCTACACCCGAGATCAGCTCGTAAAACCGTCGGGCTCAAGCATTGTTTTATTATCGGTCCTCTCTGGTGTAATACTGCACAATGCTCTACAATCTGACGCCATTCATTAAGTCCTACTGGCCGAAAGTAATCTAAATCCCTGACCAATTCTGACTTCACTTCCTATGTAAAAATCAGATCAGTTATTTGAGATAGCTGTTAAAACGCAAAATTGTGAAAAGAAGTCTTTTAATCTTGCTAGCATATCTGAAATGGTGGACAGGCGACCCAAAAGTTTCCCGTTGCGATGTTTACAAGGCTTCCAACTCTACAAAAACAACGATACATCAAAAGTGAGTTACAAGTTAACTGGCGCTATCCGCCGCGGCCCACGGCAAAATTTCGATTTAAGCTGACACGGGTACAGCTCGACCGCGCCTGGGTTCTCCTTGTTGACTTACATACGACACTTTTCAAGTTGCTCTCTCAATAGATGTGACCTCCTCAAAGTATACCCTCCTATGTCCTTTATAAAAAACGTGACATAATGTCGCTTTACAGACCTTGTCCATTATTAAGTTGCTATAAAGGTGAGCAGCGAATCATACGAGTGGTAAATTCATAAGCATTCATCGTGCCCGTTCAACAAGTAGGGCAGCGAAAGACGCGAAGGGAGGAGCGTTAAGAGAGGACACACTAAGGGCGGAGCTATCTGAAAAACCAGTAGCGTGTCCACAACACATAAGAGACTCAACGGTCGTTCTGTTGTTGCTAGGAGGTTAACAACGGATGTTTGTTCGTTACATGCTATCGGGAAACAGTCGTAAGTCCTCAATGACCGTTGATCGCTTCGGTATTATGTGAAAACTTCAAATTGTTGAAGTTTACACACTGCGATTTGTTGGGAAAAGTAGATGTTTAAATTTTACGCAGATAGACGAGCCCCGTGAAGACAATAAAGAACATAAAGTGTACAGTTTAAAAGTTTTGCGAAGCGAAACACTCCGGCGCGACGCTTTGAAAGTTGCAAGACGGAGGCGGCGGGCGGTGTGGCGGCGGGCGGAGGCGCGCAACATCTCACCGCCGCGATCCCGCTGTCAAACTAAGAAATATTGCCGTTCCGAAGTAGCTCCCACAGTTTTGTCCAACCAACTCGCAAAAAGCGTTTAAACTAGCCAAGCCGATGATAGCGACGCCAGCCTAGGGATATCTATTGTTTACTGCCCTGACTGTATATCAGTCCGGCTTTCACGCCTTAACTACTGAACTCATTGGAATTACACTTGGTACACACATAGTCTAGAATCTGAGAAAGGCCCAAGAGCTACTTATTATCCGGGTGCGGGGAGTAGTTCCTATGGGACTAAGAACGGACTAGTACTAGATAGTTCTGAAATGCTTACATACGAATTTGAATAGAGCGGATGTTTGCAGCTTCTGTGCATACTGCACAAGTAATCAAACAATTCATGGCAATTAACAAGTTTGTTTGTGTTTGTCCTAGACTAGACAGTTATCCTATCAAAATACAAGAGACAGTAATTTTAAGAGCTACGGTGCTTTGGATGAGTATAGTAAGCCCGTGATCGCATCAGGCCCCCCGCGCTGCTCTCCCGCCTGCTCCCGCTAATCCTATTCCCGCGACAAATTAATATGCTCATCGGCAGCCGCGTCACTAGATTACAGCGCGTTCATAGCGCGATTGTATTTTAAGTGTATTATCCAATTTGGTGGATATTGTGCGTGTGGTAATCCGCGGTCGTGGAGCACACGCGAACGTTTAGTCGCGACTCGCGGTAAACGCTACAACGCGCGCTTGCATTATCGCGCCGTGCTGAAGCGACCTAGCGCACTTAATAGATTTTGTTGGGGCTGCATCCGACGCGGTCAGCCTATTGCAAACTAACGGGATTATCGCCTGAATATGAGTTTAGTGCGATAACGGAATGAGTATATTTGTATGTGTGAGCTCCGGCTATACCATTCCGTGTAACGTTTCAGCCGTGTTAATCCAAGTGTTGATGATAACAGTTAAGTTCGACGAATCCTTTGAACGTCTTCATTAGAGATTGGAGCATGGGCTTGTGCTCTTAGGTTGAAGTGCACTCGTCCCGAGATTCCGACTGAGAGTCTCATTATCTTGCATAGAATTACTTTAGTAGGATTTTATACAGTAAGTTAACGTGGTATACGACACAGACGAACGAAACACTAGTGGCTAGACATAAAAATAATATACTCCGTTGGTAAAAAAACTTCTCTTACGTGTGTACCTACTATATTTTTAGCTCTGTTCCAGATACGAACAAAGTGAGCCAAAAATGGCGAAAATAATTAAAATCGGCGCAAACCATTAAAAGCGCAGTTTATAATAGGAGAGTGCACCGTGAAGTGTCCTTCATGTAGGCAGTTAAAGAGTTGGAGGAGCGCTCTCGAGCACGAGGACGTACTGTAGCGGCGTCACCTCGCAGCGACTAACGAACCTGCCGACAAAAACTCTACTCCGCTCTACTTTACAACAGTGTACTGCGCCGCGATCATTCCGACGCTCAACACTCGCTTTGTACTTAAAAAAATCTCATCGAGTTAATTGTGTGCAAACTTGGGGCGCTGAATAATTGATAAATTACTCCGACCTGTGGGATTATTTTTAATTGCGGTGTTTGTGAGGCACGGTTGGCGACTTAAGATTTTTGTGGACCTACTCTTACTTATTCTATGAATATATTTTTGTATTTTAGTTTATGTGACTTTTGTGGTAGGAAATTTAAAAAAAATGGGTTTCTACACTTGGGTGTTTCCGGAAAATAGGGGAGATCCCTAGTTCTTCAAACAACTTAAATATTTACATTTTGATGATGATTTTCGTGTTAACACATTAAACATAAATTATTTTCTCAGCACATTTATTGAGCAAACTATGAATTACGTAACTTAGTACTTAGAAAAAAGACTCGCGTCTATGATCAGACAACTAACAGGTTGATGAACCAACCAAGGTCAATTAGCACATAATTCTTCAGACGCTTTGCAACATATTTTTATGCTGAACAATCTAGGTAACTAGAAACAGCCTTTGATTTAAGTCGAAACTTAAACAGTAGAACAAAATGATCGTCATAATGCGTCTACCAATGACGAGTACCTAATGCCGAGATATCAGAATGGCCGTGATATGATTAAACGAGTTCTATTTGTAATTGGAGATCTAAATGCTTAAAGCAAAAACTCAAGAACTTGTTTGGATAATGAATCGGGAAGCTCTCAGAGTTGATACAAAAAAGTTAATAGCATGATCCTCAAATCTCAACAGCACTCAAGAAAGGTTCCGTGTCTCGGACGTTCGGAAACAGAACTTCATTTCATAAAACGCAAAAAAGGCCACGAAAACTGTAGGAGAAGTGTTGCTAAATAATGAATGCTCACCACTTAACAAGAATCGTGGAGCGAGCGCGACTGTCAGTCGGCACTCATCCTCGCCTCGCGCTAATTGAGTGGAGCATCTCACGACGTAACACGACAACGCCACGCTCACCACCGAATGTAAACACCATCGTAAAAACCATTCTGTCGCATTATTTCGGGTGTCATCAGGGACTTCCCACTCTAACGCGATTTAATCAAACGACTCAAATGAACCTTCGTTCTGCGTTTGCCTTAAGTTTTTCTAATTTCAATGTTTCCTGCAAACACTACTTTGGATGAACGATCAGTGGACGACAGCCATAAACCGTAGGAAATTGTGAACACGCTATTATACTTATATCCGCAACAAATGATTATATTAAAAGGTATTACATCTTTTCAGGTTTGTTGTATCGATTGAGCACGTGACATTTATAGATAATGTGGGGATATAATGTGTCGTGGCTAGTTAGTTTGTAGTGAGGTGTGATCGGCGGCAATACATCACGCTCCGTCGGGAGATATATGGGCGTTGTCGTCTATCGGTCGCCGGTCGCCGTGAACGGTAACACATTGTCCGATGCTCCACGTCGTGCTTTTTGCAACATAAATAATGACACAGCTCTCGTACCATAAAGAAGTATCAAAACAAACGACCCCTATGAACTTTTAGTTCTTTATATTGATGCGATTCTTATCAAAGTATTAAGGAGTCCACTTTTGAGCATGACCCGAACAAAGTTCAACCGTGTCAAAATATAATAAAGGGTTATGCCACTGCGCGACCTTAGAAGGGCGAAGGCAATGCATCGATTTTCACTATCTAACAATAGTTCGGTCGATGCCGATTGTTAAACTGAATAAAGAATGGCGTGGATTTAATACATTGAGTCATTTAATGAAGAATTGATTCATCTTTTTCTAAAATATTATAATCATAATCTTTAGGAATCAGGATACATGTATTAGGAACATCAAGATCGGAACTATTTAAAATGAAATGAGAGCCACCACTGAAACACGGTAAAACCGTCAGTTTTCAGTGTTCATCGCTGTATACAAACGTGTAATAAGTTAGCACAGACGATAAGCCGACTTATCTCACGAGGCTGGTACTGCATCGATTTGTGAATGTTTAGATTGAACATATAACATAAAGTTCTTGGTAAATACATAAGTTGTTGAGGATTAGAGAAAGACTGCATTTGGCTTGGAGTGGGCAAAGCTCACGATGCGAAACGAAACCGGTTAGACTTGTTTATTTTGCACGCATTCCAGCCGGCCGGGCGGGAGCGAGCGAGAGGCTTCCCGGACGGATCAGGAACTCGATTCCTACGGCGCGCCTGGCCTTGAATCCCAACTCTTAGTAGTGGCCGGTAAAAATATTGTGAAGTTGTGTAACGCTTGTGCCAAGACATGAAAACTAGCAACCATTACAATCTGCGTCATTCGCAAACAGCTACTGGTGATTTATGTTCCGTTAATTCGTTTTTCTTTTCTTGGATAGGCATGTATACCAAAAGAATCGGTATCATGTTTTGAAATTACCTTCATCTTCTTATAAAGCCGGTATCAAAGATTATATTATTTTCTCAACTGTAACTAAAATAACAGGCTATAATCACAGATTACTTAATAGTAATACTAACGGTACTATCGAATCGCATATATGTCCCTAGCAACCACATTGCAGATCAAGTATGGCGGATTGTGATGCAGAAGCGCTCAATGTCCTCTATAGAGCTATAGCTCATAACTTGTGAATCAGGTTTTGCAACTCTTAACGTCACTGCACTATGTAGAAAGTTTTTTAAATCTTGTAGATATTATTAAGATTGCAGATATTTCTACTTGGCCAGTTTATGAGTCATTTGGATGTGTCATTATTTATAGACGTCGTATCATTAGCGTAGGCTTTGTTTATGTCGCGGCGAGTGAATCTATTTACGAGATGTACGTCACCAGCAAACATGTACGACCAGACCGGACATGAATTGGCATGGTATTCATATTTATAACGAGTTATTGTGGACAATGTATTTGGGTAAAATAATTTTAGGGGAGTTCCTAAGCCGACAATCCTCTTTCCCGTGAAATCCATACAGGTTTCGTGTCACGTCCGCGATGAGAATTCACTTTAATTGGCAAATAATACGTAGGCCAATTAAGGATGCTAAGTTGGATGGAGGCGCGCGTGACGCGACTAGTGAGCGTATTCAATTATGCAAACGTAGTCGTGAAAGAACAGTTCCAATTCGAACTCCTCGTCTTCTCTTTTATTGACCGTTGGGAACGGGCTGACGAAGTGCACTTCAACTTAGCTCCCCCGAATTATGTAACATTTATCGTCACGAGTAATACTCATGCTACCAACAAGACTTTCACACCTTTCACTACGTAAAAGCAAAACGAATATAATGGTGCCTCAGTCATGTGCGTTGTGTTCAACTACTGTTGTGCAAGTTATCCCAAATTCCATCCTGTACTCATTTCATACTAATGTTTTCTTTCTTTTTCTTATCTTAGAAATCAAATCCAAAACCTTTAGTGTCATTTTTAATTTCTTCGTGTGGAGTTTCAAAGCAGTTACGATTATAGACTCCGCCATTGCTACAATAAAATATCAAGATGGCATTCCTTATACTGGTTCTCCATTCTTTTCATATAGCAACGCTACTGACGAGGGTTTACATTTACACAAGTACAAATATAGGGTTCCTTTTTAATAAACCATTCGATATTGCAAAAGGTAGTGAAACGGCGAGATAGCGACGCCACTGGAGCATCTGAGAGTCGCGACGACGGCGCTCGCCCCGGGGACATCGCAATTGTCATGTAAAGCGTCGTCGGGGCTAAAGCGTGGCACATCGAGCCCGCGCCTCGCCTCCGGCTGAAAATGCACTTTTGCGAAGCGATTGCCTGTCGATCTAAGTTATTCAGCGAAACGGTGAGTAGCGACCTAAGTATGGATAACGATCTGCTCCGACAGTGTTAAGCCCCCAGACGCTCAGATTTATGGCTACTGTATCACGAGATGGATTGAAGATAAAGCTTCAAATTCTAGAATTTTTACAATACCAAGACATAACCATAAAGTTAGAGATTACTATAAGACTCTTAGAAGGAGTCTTAGCGGGCATTCAAAACTATTGATTTAAAAGCTTATTAAAAATGCTGGCTTCTCGGATTATTCATACCTATGCTTCATCGAAAGCACAGAGTACAAAATAAAATCAACATAGAAATGTCGATTCTCCGTCCTGCTAATGACTAAAAGTGACAGAGAAGACAGAGAAGATATAACTTATGAACAAGTAGAAAGTCTTTAGCCTTTATCAAGTCATCCTAAAACAATTGCTTAGTTTGTAAAATATTTAACCAACCTAGCAATTTATCCTTGTATTTGACTAGGGTTCCACATTTGACATGATCGGTCTGCTTGCCTCACACTGTAGACTGGAGTTGTTCAATATTGCCGTAAAGGGCCAGACTAGACTTTCGCTATCGCGTAATAGTCTCGCACCGGCGGCAGCGGATGACGTAACCATGCGTCCGGCGTGGCGTCGAATTCGGTACGTTGTATACGTGAATCGTGATGCAAGCGAAGTGCCAAGGTCGAGGCTGATACTCGGCATGCAAATGAGCGCAGATAAGTCGCGCTCATTACACCCTACACCCGACACCGGGGCCTCTGGCGTCATTACGAGCCCTGTAGGAGCCGCCTTTATTTTATTACGCGGATGTGTCGAGAAAGGAGGTTAATGTCGTCGAATTACACGCATTGTTTCACCTAGCCATTGCCATGGAAACAACGAATGTTGTGCGAGCAACGATCGCGAACCTATTTTGCTTGCCATTGCCGAGTGCAATATTAAGCCATGATAAACGTATTCCTAAATATCAGTTTATTTGTTCCTCCTATTAATGTAATTCTGCTAGGCTGTTACCCAAGCTCCCGGTAATCGACTGATTATGAGCATGACATCACATGTGAACGATAACACGAGGAAACCAATCCAGTTCCATTATCAATAGGATGGATGGGCTGAAGTGAAGAAATAACTTTGGAGCTATTTACGTGATTTTCCACGTTGGTGGTGGAGACGTGTCTCTCGGGCCTCACTGTTTAATTAAAGGGCGGCGGGGTGAGGCCCACGGGGCGGGAGCCGAGGAGCAGGGCATAATGGCGGCGCAATATCGGATGGAAATGCGCGGCATGTAGGAATGCGCCGCGCGCCGCCCCTCCTCATTCGCGAACGATTCGTGGTATTTTTTATTGACGACTCTGGAAATGGTATAGTGGGAATAGCCCATTCGGTCTTAATTCTACTAAAATCATCCTCAGGCGTCACCACCACTAATGAGTATTTAGGGTTAATTTCTGCTATTATGTTGAGACACTTTAAAAGCATTGTTGGACGGTATTAACTGAAAGTGGAATGAAAGTTCATGTCGCCGAGAATACCATCTAAAAATATACTTTGCCTAATGGACACGGCACGACAGTATTTTTCATCCACGCTCTGCGCTTGGTGGAAAGATTAAATTTAGAGAGTGACGATTTTAGAAAGCACAAATTCAGCGAATACATCTGAAAAGTTTGACATATGGCCAAACTATGAGTGTGAATAAAGAATTCACGTAGTCTCTCACACTCCGATATTTTAAATAGCCTATATTTATAATAATTTAAATTAATATCGTTATAATGAGTTATTGGTTAGATGCAAAGAGAGCGCACGAATGCCAGCCTGTGTGCAATTTGAACGGCGAGTGGCGAAATCCGAGAGCGAACGGAACGTGACACCCCACTTATCACGCAACGTGAAAGTTGGACATCTTATTAAAATCTGTTATTTATAACTGCGTAACGACTTCAGATTCCGGTCTTCATAAAATAATAACACACAATCGCAAGCATCAACGCATCGTTTCGACGAGACTTTGTTTTTTGATTGCTCCATTTCCTGTGAGCATTTAAGAAATCGTTTCTTTTGCTCTCGCATTTCTTATGACGTTCCTTGCGCAAAATTAAAATAAGAAAAACACTTACGTGTAATCTTATTTATTAAAAAAATGTGGGCTACCAAAACGTAGTACAATTAAAACGAGAACGACAATTTATGCAGCAATTACTTGAAGCATGCTGGCGTTCAATCCAGGTCAGATTAAGTGATTTTTAAAAACTAATGCAAACGATAGCACGCGACGAGTGCGCCACAACGCTCTCTGCTGCACAAACTTAATGAACGTTCGCTGGCAAAACGTAACCCTGCTCGATGGATCGTATATTTAGAAGTCTTAAATTGAGTCCTAATTTGCACAATAAATACTGTGCAATTAAATGTCTTCATTACATTTTATTGAATTAAAGCATATTTCAAGATTTGTAATGTTTACGTATTTCAATTTTCTAATCTGACTATATTCAACATAGCGCCGCCGCGTGGACATTTTATGGATAATAATGGTATTTAGTGTAACTGCATGACGTCCAATTAGCTAAATGCCAGGTGTGTCCGGTCAGACGATAAATGTCTTTATTAAAACGTGTTTGATCGATACAGTAAATACAATCCTTTTCCAATTACATGTTATAAGTGAACCACGTAGGCAGTAAACATTCCATAGCTAATTTCTCGTCATTGCGGTCTCGGAGGCAGGACGGTCCGATCAGACAGACATACGTATATCTACTACCTATATAGGTATAATGAATCACGTAACGGTGCCGGTATTCTAACAGAGTCCGCCGTCTCGGCCACGTCTACTTACCTATCTACAACGCGTGAAGGTTCACGAACAATCTCCAGTCCAAGATTGGTGACCTTGTTTGTAACTTGTACTTCTGGGTTAATTATAGGAATACATAATTATTATGCTTAGTAATATTCACAATTTTATTATTTTGTTACTCATCTATGATGTATCTACTAATTATACCTATGTTACAGTCACGATTGACATTGCAGATAACTTTGTACTGCATATAGCAATATGATTTCTTCATATTTTTTCGTGTAGAATGTCTTGCTTAGAATAGTCTGGTGTTTAGCAGTCCATAAAGTTATCCGACATATGAAACAACTTCAGCGTGGCGCAAAACGCTCGCCAGTTGAGATTACTGGCGGCTTTTAAATGCCCCGAATGTTCTGAATGTTCAGCAGCGGAACACTTGGCGGGCGAGTTTTGAAAACCTCTCCAGAGGAGTACCCAAAGCAATAGCTTTTGCTCCAGATTTGTTAGCAGTTGTTTGCTCATTTGCGAACGGCCGAGTTGAGATGATCGGACTTTATCAAAGGCTTCTTGAATTTGTTGATAATAATGTTTTGAAAGACCCATAGATTGCTTTGCTGGATTCGCCGAAAGACGGAACGGAATGAGTTCCAAAAATAATAATATAGGTCAGAGACAAAATTTCACAATCTTCTGCTTTCACTGAGAAATGCAAGTCGCAAACAATTTGTAGTTTCCCGGAAATGGAGGCAGAGCTACTCCACAAATTTTAATCGTTTTGCTTCACGATATTCTCTAAGCTGATGTTGGACGTCATCATCATCAATGGCCGTTTACATGATTTCATTTGCAAGAAGCAATCATCGAAACCTCCACGTGTTGATAAAGTGGTTCACACACAACTATTGAAGTTGAATTTCAGTTGAGTTTATAAAGCGGAAGAAATTTTGTGTACTGAGGTGAGTTTGCTTACAAATCAGTTCTGCGATGAAAGCAGGCATGTGGGTGGACGAGTTGGTTGTGTACTTCTATTTCGAGTGCTGAGTCGGCGGCGTGGCGGCGACTGCCGGTGCATCTATCACTGCCCACGTATGGCGACTGTAGGTACTGCAAGCTGTGCGAACTGAGACCGCCAGAACCCACGCACACTTTCACTGCTGCCCTTTACAAAGTACATTGTTATGCGTGCAGGCTGTTCACACAATGCGTAGGTTTCTGACATGGATATTGTACAATGGTTTAGTGCCTTTTTTGGTGTTAATCTGGGCGATGATTTTAATAGGTTTTACGAAGGGAGAAAAAATTATATCATTCGCTGCCTTGTTACTGAATTTAAAGTTAAGAGTGCTTTCATCACCCTCGTCTTGTATTTACAGTACATTACAATGTAATTGTATCATAAAAAGTGGTAAGAGAACTTAGTCAACCGTCACAGTGTTGTTGACTAAGATGAAGTCACTACCTAGTTGATTTCGCAAGGCACAACGACAGACAGCGTATTGATGACATAACTGTGGCCCGAGTTCTATAAAATAAATTGCAACTACGTTGATTTTACTTTAGAGCACAAAACTAATAATACAAGCATGAATATAAAAAATTGTGTGTCTGCGCACGCCTACGTCATGGTTAGCGGTCAGTGTTTCATGGTCGTTTTAATGTCAGCAAATTGAGAGTCGGAGGTGATGTGATGAGACGATCGCGAATCCGGTTTGACAATACGACACATCGTTCGCCAGGTAGATATCAGTGGCGTGGGTGAGGTTAAGTGAATAAGGCAATAAGCTCGGTTTAATCAACACAACACGTAGCCTAATCAAATATGACCCCCTCGTCATATCGCGTAATTGAAGGCTTAATCACGGGAGACGTTTCGCGAAAGGCGCGGAGCGAGGCATGGGTGAAACCGCGGGTTTGTTTGATCAGCGAGCGATTATGTGCGTACCTCTGAAGCGGTGACAACTTTTGTGTGATAACATTCACAACGTTGTATAATGAAATACTTCATGTGCATTTGTTGAATGTGTGGATCTTGTAAGCAAATTAAATCAAATGATTTTAAAAACGATAATTCAAATAAGACAAGCAGTACAATATTACACGTGTCGTCATCCCAGATACCAAATTGTTATCTAGTTTAGTGCTTGCGTACTTGCCTCTTTCGTATCCGCGTTATTAGCTTTGTACTGACAACAGACACAAAACCCTTATTATATCAGCGGAAAATCGAATAACAACACCGTTTCAGGTTTCAGTGATGAAAGAACGAAGTTTTCGCTTTAGCCGATTAGGCGGGCGGCGGTCCAGCGGGCGCCGGGCAGGCTGCTTCAAAGAGCCAGCACTAGTGCACCTCACAAAGCCGTTGTTTACTTTTTCGTCCTCCCAGTTAAATATCTGGACGCTCCATCGCCAGTCAACAGTATAAGCGGCGTTCCCCGTCCTCGAGATGCTTTTTATCGTGCAGATTAGCGCCGGAGCGACGTACGATGCACTATTTCGCATTCTCCGGGGGATTATTTAAAGTTTCCTTGAGCTATCGTGTGGTCCAAGTGCGGCTTTGCCTTTTTGTGAGGATAAAACTTGTAAGGTTTTAAAAAAAGACCTACATGTACATATGATATGACTTTCAGTTTTCATGAATCAGTAAGGATGTATTGTAACTGATTTCCAATTTAGCAAGTTGAATATTATATAGGAATGCAGAATTGAAGACTTATGCAAAATCGGTTATCTGAAACTGTAAGCTTTTGCTGAATTCTTCATTTAATTGAATCCAGATTCTGAGAAAAATAGGTACTAAAAGAAGCTCCAGATATCATAGTTAATCGAATGGAACTTCATCGATGTTTACTTAGGAAAGTCCGAGATAGGCGATTAATAAGGTAATGGCATTGAAGCGAACGCATTGTGGAGTGCAGGCGGTGTGGAGGCGACGGGGCGATACCACGATACCACCAGGGCGCACAAAGCCCGCACAATGTACGACAGCTCATTGTTTAGAGTCTCGGACTAAACATCATGCCCGGCTTTAAGCGAATTACCTACTGCAGCCTCACACATGTTACTGAATGTACACTCGCACACAGATATTAATATCTCGCCGTAATTTGTATCGATGGGTGACGACATGTTGTATCTCAGTCTTATCCTAGTTTCATGAAACATCTTCAAGCAATTACATTTTATTAAAAAATATATAACTATATCCTTCTTATCATACTCCTTTTGTCACAACTTTGTGATAGGCTGCTGAAATAACATTGAGTAGTTCTTGAAGAAGCAGGAACGTCGTTTTAAAGCCAATGCAATGATGCGGTGCTCAGAAAGCCGCCATCGGCGATGTATCCTAGTCGTAATGTTAGAAACATGGCTATATTGAATAGCGCACGCGGGATGGCAGACGTGGAAATCTTTACCGGGCGCGCTGGCTCGCTCTCGATCCCAGTGCGTTTTATCTCTTGATCGCGTTATTCAACCAAGCATCAAAGGAAAATACGAAGGGAAATAGGTATTAAGAAATGAGAAAACGCCTTCTATTTATCTGTTGATTTACCAAGCAAACGGTTTGTTGAATTGAAAATAATGAATTACATTTATAGAATGCTAAACGCTAATTTAATGCAATTGGATGATGAAAAAATCTGTGATAAATATATTTTTAGTAAATAAAACGGACTGTGTTATTTGGAGAGTCGAACGAGTGGACATAATCGCGATAAGGCCCTTCGGCCCGAGGCGATGCAGCGGCGGAGGTGCGTGTTTACATGTCAGTTTTAATTTTTATCGCCCTCCATTCGCCCGAAATACCTACCTACCCGTTATCACGTCATTCTACCGTGTTGATAAGGCTGTAGCACGTAATAGCCGAGCAAACTTGCCGATAAACCGTTTTATTTGTTCAAATCGATGTAAAATATTAATGTTTTCTCTGACATTAATTTTGGCAACGGTCACAATTTAATTCTAATCTGCGTTTGTGCATGCAGAGTAATACAATAAAACTGAATGTATTATTTTCATGTTAATTCAGTTTTATAGATAAGGAAACTACTGGTAAGTATACCAGATAGTAGCATAATATGTACTCGTTTTTGTGTTATACATATGGATAGAGAAGTAAGAAGTTGAGGCTGCGAGTCATCGTCCTGCTCATTATGTTAGCGCTACGCCAATTCCCATACAACATAGACGACCGACAGCGCGGCGGCGGCGGCTATGACGTCACTTCAAGCTAGCCTTGGGATTGAGGTCGGCGAGCGGAATAGAGGCGGCGAAATGTCGCCTTGAGGGGTTGTTTCTTGTTCAGTCGGAAAATCGCAGCTGCATCAGTTTTTGATGGAATTACATTGCTGATATGTCGAATCCCTAAAAACAAAACATATTGAAACTCACCTTGATACTGTCGTAGCAGGCGGTAACTCTTCCATTCTGCACCTCCACGGTTGCTGGAGGATGCGCAAACTTGCATTCGGTGTCAGGTCGCGAGCACTTATTCCGTTGAAATTCGCGGCACACTTCAAGCTGCAGCCAACGTGAGTCCTTGCCGTTTAAGAGGTTATTCATGTTCACCATGGTGGCCATTGCTGCCATAAAATTCAGGGGCGGTAGATGCGCGCGCAATTACGCAGAGCGAGTGCGGCGCATAGGCGGCGGGGAGCGAGCGCGCCCGCGCGCTCTCAGCATGCACTGGTCACACGGCGAGAGAGACTGCTGCTGCTGCACTCACGTTGCGATCGCGCACCCTCACTACACTACTACACACACGCACGGGACGCAGTTCCGCGACGATTCACGCGCGGCTACCACGCTAGGTACCTACTTACTAGTTGATTAATCTTACAATTAAGTTAGAATTAAAGACACCGACGTTGCAAGCTTATTTAGGCGAGTATTAAAATATTATTATCACACGCGTTCTTATCGATGTTGACGGTTGAGTTTAGTAGAGGGCGAGCGGTGCTTGGTGCGCGAGCATGGCGGCGGCCGGTGCGGGTCTGGGCGGGCGACGGTGGGGCGCGTAAAAAGCTAGATTAGCGGCTCGGCGGTCAGCGAGCAAGCCGGTGCGGTGCGGGGCTCAACTCTGCGAACAACAAAACACACAGGTTACTCTCCGGGCGTTTAGCCCCGGAGCCAAGCACAAGCGGCTACCGGGTTAGCAAGCACGCGCGGCGGCCGCTCTCAGGCCCGCGCTGGTGAGGGTCCCGTGCGAGCATCTGACTGGCGCGGCACCCTCACTGGCGGCAGATTTTAGGCAAACATTACTTTCAGGTCTCGTTCTGTCGCATGTTATTTGCCAGCAACAGTATGCAATGTGAACACTATCAAAGGTGCGCAAGAGGAATTAGCAGTTATCGAGTTTTTATTCGGATGCTGGCTATTTAGGCACAAGGCAGAAAGGTACCTTCATATTGTTGAACGTCGCCTCCAACCTGCTACCCCATCATCATCCTACTAGATACATTTTAATGGCATACGTTGTACTATTTATTACCTATACTTAGTAATGATCATGATTAATGACACAAGAGTCTACTTAACTGTAAATGATGATGAACAATGGAGAAGGACCATTATTTAGAAAAATCCTATAGTTACCAGTATGATCTCAAAAAAATATGGACAAATGAGTAAAAAAAGATGGCATACTTCCAAAAGCCTTAATTGAGACTAACATATCAAATACCAAAATTACAGTCGAAATCCTACTAATCTCAGGATATACTGTAGAGATCCTAGCACCTTTTCAGTAGATCTTTCGGATTGAAGATACATACATTCGGAAATATGCAATCTTTAAATTACTCTTTTTCCCACAGGTACTTTAAATACTTTTTTTGACAGCAAATTTTTGGAAAAATTGTACCTCAAATGGTTATGTGGCACGTTACACAATAAATAAATCATTTCGGTACCGCAATGAGAATCTTTGTAATATAAATAAAAATATATTTTCTTTTCGATCTGCCTGCCCTTGCCAACCCAGAACTTCATCTTGATTCATGCTTGCTTTCATCAATTAGTAAAAACCGCTTGAAAATCCATGAAGCAATTTTTTATTTCATAGCGAACAGATTTGAACAGACTTTATTTTGTAATATGTACACACATCGTGATAAACGTTGCGCATTGACTAAATAGAAGTCGTAAATCTAACCATTTACTAATTGGCAGCACAGTCTCGAAACTTTTAACGGATTATAGACGTCGACTTTATCAAAATAAAACTATGAAAAGATGTAAAAGTGTTTTCACGGCGGCAACGTCAATAAGTGTCAGGGGAATCATCGCACAGAAAAATTCTTTGTGTGGGCGCTGCCACTAGAAACGAACGCTCTGAGGCCGGGAACAGGGAAAAACTCGTGAAACCAAATCCTATCGTAATGCGCTATTTAAAGCATAACCTGGTTGAAAATAGCCCGGTGTGCGGCAACGCAACGTCGCGCTCTTCACCGTGCATAAATCTTCAAATTTTATTTTCAACGTAGATGCATCGGGAAGATTTTCACGCGGTGTGGATGCGCTGCGCTCAATGCGACACATTTCCCGAACGATTCTGTTTTTCAGTTTTTTTGTAAGCTCAGACGTTAGCAACCAAGTCAAAATAATAGTAAATTGTAGTTTTATTCTAGCAAATTGTTGAAATGGCACCAATTACTCCGCAAATTAGCTGCCGTGAAATTAGATTGTACTGTGCAACAAGGAAACGGGTAACAATGATTACGAAGTGCTGTGGTTGACCAAATCTAGTTACGCCGAGGCTCACGATAGTAATGGCCATTTGTGTCCGTTGCGGTTTATATTAATCAACAAATATATTTTTGAACAACATGGTATCCTTTTGAAAAGATAAGGAGAGAGAAGTAAAAAGCGGAGTCATACAAGCTATCAGAATGGTTTTGTGCAAAAAAATTAACCCCGTTTGAGCTGTTAAGGTTCTAAATACATAACTTGATGCCAAATAAACATAATTGTCTTTATTCATAACAGTCGACATCACAAAGTAAAGAAGTAAGAAAACCTTGAAATAAATTCCAGTTGTTATGATTGCAACCTATCAAGTCCAACCCCCTGAGTTCGCACACAAAGCAAATGGACGTCCTTTTATTTTCTGCATTTAAACCAGAAATTGAGAATGGTGGTTTCAAATGATATCGGCGGCCGATTCTTTTCACGTCGGCGCCGATCTCTGGGAGATTCCTTCGGTGCTCGACACGCACGGGGAAGACATTCAATAACCCAGTGAAAAGATTACCAAGAGCAATCAGACGGAAGCGAATCTAAATAAGAATCTCGTGAGAGCGGTCGGGGACAGGGGTGGGCGCAGGAGGGGGAAAAACAGTCGAGCGGGCCTTTGTGCGATCGCCGATTCGATCAAGTTACCATCGAGAGTATCATGTAGATTTAATAGTTAGGTATCTGAAAAACGCGGGGGATGGTATAAATTTTTATATTTTAATACAATCGGCCACCAGACTACCAGCCCGCATTCAAGGTCTCGACCGGGACTCGAACCTGGGTCTCCCACCGCCAGGTAGGGCGCTCTAACCACTGAGCTATCAAGACAATTAGAATGCGAACAGCTCGCCTGGAAACCGCGCACATAATTTAAAATAGATAAAATATTTATTTCAATATGTAATTTAAAAAACCTTCTACGAAGGCAGTTATTTTGAGTATTTTATCTTTAATTAATAAATCTTCATCTCTTAATAAGTAAATTGAGCCCTTTTCAATACAATGATTCATTATTAATTAACTGTATCTATTCTGAAAATATCAGATAGTAATCCAACCGCACTTTTCATATCGACAATCTTTTGTAATGGTCGATGAAATTTCGCAACACAAAAGTGAACGCTTACAGTATTAATTCTCGAAGGCTTTATAATTTGAGATTGAATTGGGTTCGACAGCAACCAGGGTAAGGTCGACCATACGCGTGGTGCAGCCGTTTGAAAGGTACCGCTTAATTCGTTACCTTCACCGATAAATGACTCTGGTTATTTTTTGTGCATTACGTGACACAATTGTATGAAGCAAGATTGGTAGCATTTATATTGTAATTGCCGCATACTTTCAGGTACGGAACATTCAAGTGTGAAGTTCAATCAGCGTGTAATTATTTATTTTTTAGAATTAGACTGCTTTTTCAGCCAAGAACTGTTCGAACACAAAATCTCATTTTCATGAAGGCTGAGCCCCGTTTTAATAAACTTACATAGAAATAGGAACTGTTGGATGAAGCTATTAGCAATCTCATAAGTATGAAATAGTTTCAGAATAATGTCTGTACTGTCGTAAGTTGAAACGAATTATCCAACCTGTACATTCATTTCATTATTTTACTTGTGCTAATGCTGATCAGCTCTCTCGAATGTCAGAGTAAATTTGATCCGAAACCAAGGAATGTCGAATCTGTCAGATCTAAGATTTAACAGGTCAAGCCAGTGAACATAGATGAGCGAATAACAATGTAATATGATTTTCGTTGATATGTTCAGCGCATTGTATTGAAACTGTGGCTGCGCGTGTCCTCTTTAAATTATCATGGGACTGCACTTATCATTGCCGGAGATGTCATCAATCAACTAGAGCACACAGTTGGACGTTAAAAAGTTGCCCAGACAACAAGGCCGCCAGACAATGCTAATACAGACGTAGAACAGTGCAGGCATGGTCGAGAGGTGACCTTGGATGGTGGTGTCGCGGTTCGCCGCAGACGCAGTCACAAAAACCACCACCGTGTTTACCTTCGACATGCTTGATCGGAGTCTTGTCTCGCTCAATGCACTCTTAGCTATAGCTACGCCTATCTGCATCAGGCTTACTCAAAATCGATTTCTGGCGTTACACTGTCTGCAATAATCAAAACGTGTGAAGCTAATGTGGGTCTGCTAATATCTAAAAAATATTTTACCCCAGTGACTAGTTGTCTTATCCAAATAACTATGACTAATATTTACTTTGAAGGTTTATCCGAACAGTTTTAATTTTTCACATGCGAAAATTCCATCAATCCAAACCGCGATTGCGATTCGTAATAATAACGTTCAAGGCCATATTTTCTGTCTCCAGTAATGCAATTTCAGTCATAAATCTTGCTGCGATGGTTCAAAATTGAACGTTTAAGCTTTGTTTCGCATGTGTTCGGTGGCGTCGCAGTGATGTCACCGTTTGTTATTCCTTGCATGGTTCCATATTCGTTGGTCAGCGCGCGCAATTGTTGACTCACATCGTTAAGGAAAAAAGTGTTATCAATTACTTAGAAGGATGTTTACTGAAGTTATTTTAACGACTGAAATACAAAATGGTACATTATTCAGTTAACTCTATGTAGTAGATCTTTGTAACATTTTCTGAATGTTTGTGTGGCCTTTGTTCAAATTCTTAAGTTAAGTTCATGGTTGCTCTTACTTATTATCAGACCGACTATAGATAAGGAAACATTGTAATTTAATACATACTCTATGCAGTTCTAACAAAATGGTTTGTTGAACACGTAGGTGAACCATGGTAGCCAAAACAAAGGCTATTGTTTACCGTGTGCGAGGCAAAGCAGATCGCAACTAGCGCTACTTTCGCATTCGGGACGTGTACGAGGCACATTTAGCAGTCTCAGGGGACGTCGGCGGACTGGTAATTAGCGAGAGAGGCGAAAAATTTGCGACGGCTTAAATTTACGAGGCGCAAATTACACGATTCCGGCGCTATCGCTGCTGCACGCCCGTTAATGTGCACGCCTTATCGAACGTGGAGCGAGGGCCTGCCGACCTGCCACCGCTCTCACACTCTACAGATGGTATCGACCCCACAATACACCAATACTTATCATACCAAAACATATATAAGTACTTCATTATGCAAGGAGGTAGGTTCTTACTCTAAACTTTGCTTTTCTATAGAGATTTTGAACCTCAAAAGTTGCTCAACTTGCTTCGAATATGTATCAATACAATACGATTTTGTTTTCACAATAATTGGTATTTTGGATCAAGAACCCCTCAACTGTTCAAAATCACACCTCACTATAAGCACGAGTATGGTTGGAAATGTATTTAAAATACAACAGCAAACATTTTGAATGAGAGAAACAAGACCCTTCTGGTCGACGAGCAGAACAAATCATGGGAAGAATTGCGACCATACGGCCGAAAACGAAAATTCTAAGAAAAACTTGTGGAGGATGAATAAATCCTTTAAATAATAATGACGCAATATCCTCAGAAGACGGTTCTCAAGATCCAACACAGATGATTATCGAAGAACTATTGGCACGCCATGTGTTAGAAGATATTAATCACTTGGAAGATAGAATTCGTATCAAAGTTTTCAGTAATAAGGAAAATTTCTAAAATCACACAGGAGTTATCTACATTATGATGTGTTTTTTGAAATTATTCGTTTTCCAAAACTTGTGACATGGAAATAATTATCCTTCAAATATTTGGTAACATTCAGTTAAACCGGTCTAATTTAACCGAGATAAGGTAAGATCAGAGGAAGCTTATCATGGTTGTACTAGGTGTAGTTCTATTTTTATGAGAGTTAGTCATTGTATCCTTGAAACACATAATTATACGAGGGCTTCCTTGCATAAATTGCAAAAAGGAACCAGAAACCATTCAATTGTAAAACAGGTTTTATACCAGCTTGTGGTAAATTCAATTTGGTTTCATTTCTTAAAAGAACAAAATGATGACTGTAGTATGTCACGATCAGTTTCATTTATATAGACTTCTTTGTAATTTATTAAGGAGTTTTTTAAACGGAAATGATTTTCTCACATCATTTTTATTATTCTGTTATTTTTGGACAAATATTTTGAGTAAGAACGCTCGGTCGTGCTAAAATATGGCATGATAATTTACATTTTAATTTTAATCTCTGTATTACAGAGCTAAAATGGGGCAATAATAATAATACAGAGCGGGCCCTCTATTGACACGTTTTTATTGTCGAGCAGGTAGCAGGGCCAGCTGTTACCCTCGCATAGAAGCGTTGCAAACAATCCATTGTACATTTAAATGGATAAAACCCAGGCATTTTTAAAATTAACATGCTTCTATCTCATATTTCAGTTTTGTTTTACAATTTCTACGACTGTACTCATTCTAGACATAATATTTGTTCGCTTGGTGACACATAAGTGCTGCATTATAAGTCCATATCTTTCATTATCATTTTTCTGTAAACAGTGATGAATTATTTTGGTTTTATTGACATTATCACTTGGAATGACATCACCAACTTCATTTGCAGCAAAATAAAGTTGCTGATTTATATTAATCGCACACATAGGCCATGCACTTATCATTTCATGGAAAATCACTCGATGTTACATTTTTTATTTCTCGTTGTTTTAATAACATTTTTTTTATCATCGAATCAACGCTGTGTTGTTGTTTTAAGAGATAAGATTAGCTACGTAATTTTCTAGAGATATGATAAGAACACGCAAGTTTTAGCTTATCTCACGATATTCACTATAGAAAGTACTTAAAGGATTTTTCAGTGATTTAACCAATTTAACAACGAATTGAAGTGGCAAGGAACTTATATTTAAATAGAAATAAGTTCGTACTTGTATCTGGAAACGGAAAAGTTTTAAAAAATCTCTAAGTTACATGAATTTTGTTCAAACACAATCATGAAAGAAATCGGTCACTTATACCGGAATTTCTGGGATGCTTTTGCATTATTCGCAGTGAACACTGTGTACCTGGTACATAAAAACATGTAATGTAAATAGTAAGAATTTGGAAGAAGAAATATTAGTTTTGTAAGGACACAAAGCTACGAAAGTTTAGCTAAATGCACTTTTAGAAGAAATTGATGAAGGAGTAAAGTTCCATCACGGATTAGGGGGAACTACTTAGCACAACTTGAACATAAAGGGCAAGGATGAATTGTTCGACTTAGATTTTGTCGTGCGAGTAGCGCAGGCCGCTCTGCACCTAGCAGGTTTGAACCAATGCGAAAGCTCTCATGCGGCGGAGCGAGCGGACCGAACCAGCAGCATTGCCCACTATAACATACCGCTCGCTCCTACTGTTGGAAACTTTCCGTCGAATTTCGGAAATCGCCGGCGGTTTAACTCCGTCCACAAACAAAGACAAACACTAACAAGACAGGTGGCTACAAAACACGATTGCCAAAAACACACTAGCCTTCACAAACTTTCACGATATACACTTTGTCGCGAGTTCCGAATTTCGACGAGATCATGCCGCATTTAATAGAATGAGCGTAACACTTACATGATGAGGGATAAACAAGCCGGGTAAGGGAGCGTATAATGTCCGTAAGTTAAAACATAGCAAGTTGCACGTAAGTTAGGAGAAACGTTTCGCCGGTAGCGTAGAGGTCGCGTTCGCGGCCACAGCGGGGCGGCACGCGTCGTGTTCGGAGCACGAGTGCGGTGCACGGAGCGGCGCGAGTCACACAAGCACAAGCGGAGTCGGCGGGCGACTGACGGGAGGCGAGTGGCGCGGCGCGGGGGCTGCCGCTGCGCGCGCACCCCGCGCGCCGGCCCCCGCCCCCCGCGCCCCGCGACCGACGCCAGCCGGCCGCCTTATCACACCGCGCGGCGCGCCGCTTCCTTTCTCCTCATGCAGTTGCGAGCTTTTCGCCACTGCCACACTTCCGCCCGCCCCGTCGATTGTGTTGAGTTTTAGCCGGTCAATGTGTTGCACCGATTATTTCCACTTCTTGAGCACAAGACATTCTTTTTAACGACGTTCATGTATGGAAACATTAAATTTTTCGCTTGATACTTTAGCAAAAGTAAAATAATAGCATGTAACGGAGTGGGCCTATTCGTTAGGTCTGGTAAGTTCATCTTCATATTAATAGACTTGAAAGAGTTTTTGGGAATTAAGACGCCGAGATTGCCAAATTGCAAAATTGAGAACAAAGGATTTGATCGCAAGTTTGCAACATGTCCAGTAAGTTAAAGTTGTCCATGGCGGGTATATCGAGGGGGAAGGGTACCGCATGTGCAAGCGAGCTAGCAACAGACTCCGGCGCAGGCGAGCGGTCGAAGAGCGGCGAAAGTGCGCCGCGGAACGAGTTTGCGTGGCGCGTGACCTGCCCGAGGACACGCTTGCCTCCCCTCGCCCTCGCAAACTAACGTGCACTCTAATGCAGCACATCTCATGCTATTGTTGTTTAATTGCACAGCAATTGATCGTCGTGCTCAGACACAAATTCAAATATTATTCCTATTTCGAAGTTTCAGCTATTTACGAATGTGCAGAACATGCAGAAAATTTGTCTAATAAAAACTTTCAAGTCACTGTCTAACAGTTTTTAATTAAGAATTATCTACATCTTCAATGTACTATTCATGTAAGTATGCATTCATCATACCAATTGCAGTATAAGGAATGTCTCGGGCACATGTTTGTGGCTGAAGTCACTTTTCTTGTATCACATGTGTGCTTAATGGTAAGATTCGATCATTTGATTCATAGCTGACGAGCTTAGAACGCCTCGAGTCACAACATGATTGCGGTGACTGCGGAATAAGTTACAAGTATTGAAATGGAATGAGTAAGTAAGGTTCGAAGCTAGACGCGCAGACAGATGTTTAAATTGAGTCAATGTTCTGCATTATTAGGCAAGCTGTTGCGGATATGTGTCAATAGCTTGGTCGATGGATGAGGCAGCGCGGGCGTGCAGCGCAGCGGCAGTCACGAATGCGACGTGTGCTAGTTTTTGTAGCGCGCACGCCACCGAGCGTGACGTCTAAAAGCTCGTTTATACGCTTCTTATAGTCGTTTGACTCGAAATATCCAGGCGTTTTTTACTCGGCTGACTATCATCTTAATAATGCAGAGCTGCAAATCATTTGTTGTAGAACCATGGTCAATGTCCGAGACAAGGCCAACTTATTGTTACCTTCAATTCCAGTTCACCGTATTTTGAAGTTTTGACAAACGTTAACTTAAGTTTGAATTTACCTAACTGCCTGAAAGTAGACCTGCAGCCCCGTGCGCTGCATGTGTTATAGACTTTTCAATGCATCTAAGCCGAAATCTTTTTACATTTAATAAATATTGCTCAGATTGATATCAAGCTACTCTAAAAACACTGTACCTACTTTGATCTTTTCAAAATATACCATTGGGCAGGATACTTAGATGATGAATCATAAAGTTTCATTTTATCATGCAATTAGTTGGTAGTAATAGCATTAAAACTATATCAGTACCCTATATCGCGTCCGTGGAAGAGCGCCGTTCTGAATTTTTATTGCACATTATCTTGGTTGGTGGCGGCTGGTTTCTTTATTCTCTACCTAGTCGCAAGCTTATTGCGCTTCATAAAGTAAGAAAGCACGCGTCGGTCATACATTCTTCTCGGATGAAAGACGGGAAATAAGCACGGCAGTGCGGTGCTAATTAGTTGTTTTTAAACAATTTTTTCACCGTCTAATGAGTGAGCAATGATACCGACAGCTGTTTCGTCGTGCCGCTCGCCTGCTCACAATGCGTGCCGGTAAGCCGTCGTCCAATGCTGACACGCGACCAAAGTGTTAGCATCGTGCTTATCCAATGGCTACAGTTCTTGTAACATTATTAGCATTTGGTTTTTAATGGCTTTTTTTTCGCCTGTACAGTTACACGATAATCTTGCTTTTATACATTTTCAGAACATAAAACCTATTAACATACCACTGCGCGAGCCTAGGTCGATTTTTGTAAGCAGATGTTGCTGTTGTTCGATAAAACTGCAGCTATGTAAGGAGACTGGAAGACACGCTCCGCTGGCAAAATTTGGTACCGAGACAAGCGTCGCAGTTCAACGGCCTGCCGTTCATCTCGTGTTCGCAAAAAATGCACTGGCCGTCCCACGCCGAACGCAGTTCTCACACACATAAAAATATAAGTACATTATACATGAACACATGAACGTCGCAGTTACCAATCGCCGCACGTGTAATTGTACACCGCTCCTCTCTCCTCATTCGGATACCGGAGAAAATTTCAAGAGCAATATTTATTGCTCACATGATGTTAGTCCGGAGGATTCCATTTCTGTACAGCTACGTGCAGTAATTAATAAGATTAAACATCTTTATTAGCAAGAAATGGTGGGAGGCGGCAAAGACTTCCTAGAAAGGCTTCAGTTTGCAGATCGAAACAATAACAGTGAAACATTATTGTTACTCTACATAAGTTTTGATCGCATGATAGTCCCGTTGGTTTAAAACTGTGCACCGTAGAGTGTTACTTAGACGCCGCATGGCCAATTGTTGGACAGTAATAAATTAGTGGGGGTGCGCCCACGCTGCTCATCTCCACATCAGTTTACCGCGCACGCGCCAAGTTTCCTGTACCATTCAAATCATCACCATTTGAGCACCCACAAACGCGATTGTCCTTTCCTTTTGTGTCTTCATAAAGACAATATTTATCATATTTAAACATACAGTTGACATCATCTTTGAAATAAAATTTAATCAATTCTTATGTTTTGATGAATCACAACAAATTAATAGATAAATGTTATTATTGTATCAACGGTTGACTTTACTATTTCCAGGAAAACAAAACATCGATAGCTTTCACGTAATGAGTAAAAGGTAGTTTACCTTTTTACGAATCATGAATTCTACTCCCACGCCCGATCCAAACTAGTGCAATTTGTTTAGAGAGGCGGGCCCTTCGGCTTCTCGACATCGGCGCCGAGCCAACGACCGTCCCAAAAACTAAATTCAGCCTTCCGATTAAGTTGACCTTGAAACAACATAGAACGTCTACACGAGTATAACAATACCATTCAAGTGATAAGAGAAGAGTGCGCACGGTTTATAATTCGCAGGGGTACCGTTTTAAACGCGATTTCGCCAACAAAGAGGCACCAATTCTCGGTCGACTGCCTGCCGCCGTGTATCCACACACCAATTAAGCTAAATTAAATATACGAAGAATTTAGAAACTGGTTAGCTTCCTTGAAGCGCGACGTAGTAATTGGCTAACCCCCGCTAGGAGCACGGACGCATCACTTGTGATTTATTGATTGTTTTTTCTCACACACAGTTGTTGCAGCTAGATGAACAATTGCACTTCAATAGAAATTATTGTCTAGTCCAGTTTTTCAGGAGCCTATATATCGAACTAATTGGGTAGTGATCACAATGGCAATTACAGTAAATTCAAGTTAGCTCTTTACATTTGTTAATTGAAATTGGGAATCTGTAGATAGTTTTAAGTAATGCTGCAAAATATTTTTTCTATTGCATGTTTATTTCCTATACGTATTTTAAACCAATCATAATATGCAAAATATTTTCTGACTAGTGACTACATACATTTGACTGTCATATCCTCGCCAACGATGTCTCGGGGGATGTTAATGTTCTAGCAGGTGTCAATCAGCCAAGTTAACTTGACAAATATTGACATTATGCAGTCCTATAAATAAGATATGAGTACAAAATGGTAGTCTGTATTTTCCGTCAATTAACAAACTCAATAACCACCGTAATTTTCATTTTTTTGTACAATTGCCATATTTTGATTAAATGTATGGAAAAGGGGTTGGTGTGCTAGCAAGTGGATTGTAGATGACTTCTTAGCACGGTGGTTCTAACGTTTAAGGCGAGGAAGTGGTCAACAATAATTCCATAACCGGCACGCGCATCTAAGGCGCCAAAAGGGGTCGGAGCGTCTGAGCGGGGCGAGGATAACAATACGCGCGCTAGCTTATAACTAAAAGTCGTAAGCGACAAAATGGTTTTGTAATTTTAATATTTAGAAATGATAATTTAATAAAAATTCCTACTACCATTTTAAAGAGTATGTATATACTCAACTACTAAAAAAGTTAAGAGGCTTAAATCGGTCCCGTTTGCCCATAATATGTGAATCTCTTTTTAAAAAGAGGTATGTTTGATATATTTTTCTCTGTTATAAAAGTTACCTAATCATGTTTCTACAACTAACAAAATAAGGCTTATATCATGAACTTTCAGGTAACCAAGTTGTATTTTGATCCGTTTTGTATTTACTGAGAAAAATTGACATCCTTGGCGCCAAAAATTCCAATTCGTCCTCTTAATTAAAAGCGGCGGAGCGAAGTCGCGCTCCTGAGCCTGTCCCGAAGGCTCCGCGCTCACGCCTGTTTGATGACTCCGCATAAACGTTAATTAACTCGCTCCATCCGACTTAACATTGCTACTCTGTTGCCTGCCTACTCTGATCTGTTCACAAAATTCCATTGCACACACATCGTGACTATTCCTGGAAATACAAACATGAGCTCAAATCAAAGTAGCTTTCATATTGCTGGCACACAATATAAGTAACATATTGTTATGTGACTAAAAAAGAAAACAGACAGCTCTTTGGTATTTCCGAGTTTTCGTGTTTTGAAACGATGTACGCTTACCCAACTTTAGACGATTCGCGTACTGAAATGGGTTCCGGATCAGTGACGTAGGCACGGAAATGAAAAACTTCTATTGGCTGATATTTGATGCTGTTATAGTGACCGACGCGAACGCCAAAATGCCTCAGGTGCTGTTACTCAATATCTCTATAATTTCCGTTCAACCTTTTCCACATAAAATGTATCTTTATTTATTTTTTTAACAATAAACATTTTGTTGCTACTACACTTAAAATATATAAAGTTATTAAGAAATATAATAAAAACATTAAATAGTTCACAATTTACAGCTTCTATTTTATTTTCAGGAGGCTTGTCTGATTTGCCTAGCTCATTCTTATTTAAGAATGGTTGTCTTCAATTGATTTAGGTATTTTTGTTTTGATTCCTGCACACACTCCAGTCGAGCTTCATATAAGACACAAAAAGGCCGTCAATGTTGAAAGGACAGTATATAGTGTGAGTGCAGTATAAGAGCGGTCTCGGAGTAGCTAGTTATTACCCGAATTATTCGCTAAGTAATAAGAAACGCAGCGAGCGGCACCGGCGCGGAGAGCGCAGTGTGCAAAGTGGCTTTTAAGGTCGCTTACCTCTCTAGTCAGACTCTAGTCAGACTATCTGACTGTTCATGCACGAATTTAGTCCGATACTTCTTTGTTTGTATGATCTGTTACATCGCCTTGTCGAGTTTACGAAAGAGTATGTATATTTTTCGTCTAAGAAGAGTTGCAAGTGCACAGTGCTAAAAGAAATATCTCGTACCGAACTTAACTTTACATAACACCCAACAGAATAAGAAGTAGTATGTTTTTATAAAATGTTTTGCTGTTTTACAAAAAGCCGTTGAGTCATAACATTAAAAATATATAAGCGCACAAAAGATCCTTTGTGTTACAAAACGCCAATCATCGCGTCTCTTAGAACGTATCATAGACACAAAATTGAGATTTGTGAATCATGAAATTGACAGAGAGAAATACTTTTATGTATCTATCCAGAAGTTTCTTTAGTTACTTTTGAATATTATGTAATATGAAAAGGAGAAAAACAAAGCCATGTTCTTGGATTTTCAAAAGATTAAAGTTTTTATAAAAGTATAATTAATACAATATAATCTTGTTAGCTTGTAATTCATACCATAAAAGTCACAAGCCTTCAGACACGATATCATGCGGTGACTCAAATAAAGCTGCCACTCATACCCATTATGGATGCGGTAGCCAAAATTGGTCTTTGGTTTCTGTCCAGGTAGATAAGACCAGACGCAAATATTACAACCAAGTTCATTAGATGTTCAATTGTTGAAATGTAAGCTGATTACATACTGTTCAAATAAGACGCACAACAAAAACTGAAACGATTATTCATCATTTTTGTTTATTCTAGTTTTAGTACGGTTTAGTTTCTTCGCCTAATAGATTCTACGGAGATTTTGCTTCAGTTACTTAGTTGTTTCCGGATAGGGACTAGCTGGAAGCATTCGCAGTGTGCGATGCGGTTCAACTCGGCTGCCGCAACTCGTAAATAATGGCGTCTCATTGTGGGCCATTATTAATGAATCTGCCACCCCGCGCTCCCGACACCGCACCCGCCCGAAAGCCAAATAACAGGTGCGTCTAACCCCATTCGCACAATCTATTTTCGATGTCTTATAGCCGTGCAGAGAAACGCTCGATGCGTTCTCCTGCTCTAAATATTCATACCATATGCCAGATATTGAGATTTGTTTGGGCGTCATCTGCTCGACATCGTCGTCTCTAAATAAGCGCGGTCTCGTGTTGGCTTTGCGAAGTTTCATTAGCCGTCTGGGACTTACTTATGGTATCATGTTGCTTGAATTGTGTGCGGCATTTCCACCTACAGGGAAACGAGTTCTAGTAGTTAATAACCCGAATTAAGCAAAGGGGCTTGTGAAGAACAAGTCTATATTAGGATAGACTAAGTTTTTTGAGAAAAATCCATACATATTCCAATATGTACATTAGGTATTCATAATGCACCGCAAAACAGCGCAAAGATTCGTTTTAAAGACTCACATGTATCATGTAAGCGGATGGGACAAAGTTACCCCGGGACACGTTAGTTGTCACGAGGTTGGATATACGAGGCCTTCTCACTGTCGCTCTATTATTTACTCCACAGAAAACTGCTTTTCATATCACAAGCAGCGGCCCGCAGCGGAGTCGCACAAAGATGGCTCCCTCGCTCCCTACATAAATGCACTTACTTTATGAATGACGTAATCGTAATATTGTTCCGAGCTTGGATTTGTGTTCATGTTTCTCTGCAATCAGCTTTGTGTAATGGTTGTGGAACTTGACTATTTCTACTAAACAGTCAAGCCGTTATTTACTTGGAGGAAACAAAAACCCGCTTGATAGATTAGCGTGACGAATGAACAGGCGATAAGGCTAGACAAAGTTAAAACGTAACTTTGTTTATCATCTATGCGTGGACTGGGTTGTTGTTCGTGTCAGATTTAGATTTAGTAAGGACACGAAGCGAGGTAAAGTGGCAGGCAAGAGCGAGGACATAGTTGAATGCTTTAGCCAAAACAGTGTTTACATCTTATGAAGCAAATTGCGTGAATCACTAGAGTGACGTAATGGAGGAAGTTACCACTTGGCTGGATTCAACCTACGCGCTCCCGCCAGGTCGACCGCACCGTCATTATGTTTCAAAAATATTGCTTTGATCCGGCACCATTATTACTTAAACTGGTTACATCTTCGCAGATTGAAGATTAACTTAATAATTCTGGTCAGTAAATTTCAAAATCTGTCGCGAAAATATGAGAGGATTTCTTAAAAAAATGTTTTCATTCTTAGTTAGGAAGTTTGTGCTTGTATTTATATGTGTTACATGTATCAGACACACATGTTGGTTCTGCTTTTGCGCGTTCATTCCATTTATTCCATCAATAGTCCAGGTGATTTCGGCGAAGCATCCATCGTCGGATGATGTTTAGATCACCGCTCGCGTTAATTAGCGTAATGGTGCTGGAGGCGGTGACGTCATGTATCTAATTTGATTACATTCACCAAGGCCATCGTGGTTAGCAGTTATCACAGGAGTGCGCTACTATGTAAGTTCCAGCCAATCTTTCAGAAACAGTAATGTAATCGCTCACCTTTAGAGAATAAATGTTTTTGCGTCATAACACGATTGCGTTCAAACTGCATTCAAAGTGTTTAGGACTTGAAACTTTAACAAAGGATGCCTTTCAAAATTCAGTCACGCTGAGTGTTGCGTTGAACCAGACTTTATAATTAAACTACCAAATATCACAGCTCTACTCTTTGTTGATAACTACAACAAAGCTAAGTGTTCGAATAAACTTTTAAGATAGCCATTAACTTGATATCGATGCATAAACGTGTTATTGGCATAATGTAGAACGCGTTTTCATAGAGGCCACGATGACAAATGAATATGATACCGAAATTATTTCAACTGATTTCGATTTTGATTCAGAAGTTTGTTTGACATATTAACACGCGGAATGAATTGCCGACGTTAGATAAGAACAAAGAAACTCTCGCTTTAAATAGCTTCTAAAATTCCGTTACAAATTCTCACATTTCCTCGAATTCAGCCGGCGCTCGTGTGGATCATTTGAATTATAAAGTGAGAAGCGAGTGCATGCACAGTGCATAAGATACCTTGGCTATGTAAATGAGGAGAAGCTGCAGCCTAAGTAAGGGCGACTTTACACCTGCGGGTCGCGGCCGCTGCCTAGGGGACGGAATTAGCCGCGCGCCGGTCATAGTTCAATCACAGGGGAATACGGTCAACTACTTTTAACTCGTTTACAAAACGAATTATTATTGATATTGAATAATAGTTGCTGCTCTATCTCCGAGGAACGGTTTGTCAAAATCATAAAAAAGCGTCATAAGAGAAATTTTACAAGAATACAGGAAGCATTCATATCTATTAGAATACGTAATTTACATGAGCGTAATATTTATAATATTTTTAATTCTGAACCTTTCTAGCTTATACAGCAGGTTCCCCCGAGAGCAGCAAATGAAGCAGCATTTAATTGTAAGTTACACAAACAAAACAACAAGACGGATCTCAATAAAGCACTCTAAACCAACAGATAGGAATAAGTTTAACTCTTACAACGATCCTGTGACCGTTACTCAAAACTTTGGGCCGGCTTTGTTCAAAACACGAAACTAATTTATTCGTATCTCGGCGTACCATTCCACCGTACTAAATAATCGAAGAGCAAATTATAAATGCGTATTAACGGTCAAGTCGTAGTTCAAAGATTAGGGCAGAGGCCAACCCTTTAATAGTATCGCCGGTAAGGTAAAGTTTCAAATTGTATCACTGGAGTGGGCTCGATGCATGCTCAAACAATATCTGATATTTTAATAAAAGCCGTCCTGCCTTTGTATTTGATGTTATTATGTTAGCCAACAAGTACCGGGTGCTCCGCTTGTGAACTTGCAAGATTACTCCAATTTTGTAACGGATTTCATGTATGGAGTGGATGACATTTAACCATTTAATGCGTTTTCTAAATAATAGTCTTATTTCCCTTGATTAAATAAGTACTGAAATCTATCCCAATATTTTAAACCTTATTTAGACCTTTAAAATCAGATCTATCTTTGAAATCTAATATGAACTCACAAGAAACTGTCATTACATAGTTATATGGTGATCACAATTGTTCAATAGTGCATTTAATTAGGTATTGTTTGTGTTGGTGGTGACGTCACGCGCCACCAAGTCTGCCCTATTTCGGAACGGTCAGTCACGGAAGTGCAAACCCTTATCGCGGGGCGACACACAACTTGTATCGGCAATCGTCAAGGGCGGCGACGTCGACGGCGGCGGCGGGGCGGCGCGCCCGCCGAGCGTCGCGTGCGGCGCCGCTAATGGATATTGATGGCTATGGCGCGACTAATTAGCCCCCACCACCACCTTTCTGCCATGCCTGCTTAAGCTCTTTTTTCACGGTGACAACGAGCGATACAACACGCTTTAACGGACACTCATCAATCTCCCCCGGAGCGTATCTCGTCCGACCACTCGAAATGTATCGAGCGATCGCTGTCTCGGGATGACATCATCCGCGTGCGTACAGATTAGATTCTGGCTCGTGGGAGTGACGCTGATGCGCGTCCAAACAATATCACAATCGAATTAGAAGCCGGTTTGGTCTGGGCGGTATCAATCACCGTGGGCGGGCCGCGCGACATTGGACTTCAATTAGGCGGGCGGCGCGTGTGATTGCTCTCACTCCTCTACACGCCAAAGGGTTACTTGACCCACTTATTAGGCTCACCGTACGAGTCCTCGTCAGCCGGAAGCTCGGAAATGAAGAAGTGATTCAATATTTATTAGCCGAGTCCTTTTTATATGTTTTATGATCAGGAGGGAAATACAGTGTTATAAAGTGGATTAGTATAATATAAGCTGTATGTTCTTACAATTAGCATTAAGGAAGTTAATGACTCCTATAAAAAGAAGCTTATGAATAGGAAAATTAAATATTATCGTATTCAGTTATCATGCTATACCAGAATGTGGGTACATTATGAAACTATGTACAAATTAAAGCGGCAACCGTGACGGGAGAGCCGATTAAAATAATGATCGCTTATTAAAATTGTTAATTAACTTAAACGAGTTAGAACATGCACTTGGCGGAATCTTACGGCTATCAGCTATTTTTGTAAATTTAACAGACATGTAAATTGTAAGTTACAATTTGCAAGTGCAAATAACAGGTTTGGTATAACTCTACACTGCGCGGTTGAGACCGTATCGTACCGCGATTGACCACAAATAGGTCGCAGATTGAATAACACTGCACCGACCTGTGCAGGTTTCTAAATATGTACAAAGAGATATTATTGTAACCGCAGACGTTATTTCGCAACCGTGATATCAACTTTTGGTGGATAAGCGTAAGCGACACGGCTGGCGGAGCGGAGCAAGCGCCCAAACTTTGTGTGCCTGCTCCTTTGTTTTGATATTATGAAAGATAGCTACTGCAAGTTTGTCAATTTGCATTTACGCGTGTCACTGGAGCTGTTATTGTGATATTCATAATTAACACAATTTACTAAAATTTTACATTCGCATTTTGCGACCGACTTAAATATGTGTATAGCAGAGCAATATTAATGTGTACTCTATCGCGGATAATGGGCAAATTGGAAAAGGCTGTCATGTCTAGTTTTGTTTCTAAGTGCCCTATATGGTTAATTGGTGTAAAGATATTGAATCAACATTTATTTATTTATTTATTTATTTCAACATTTATAATAATCAACATTTATTTATAACATATATAAGGTCAATCGTCGGCATGGGAACCTCGATAGTTAATTGATTTTGCAGTGATCGTGTCGTAACTTTCACACATTGCGAGAGTATTGCATGGTTGTTCAGTATTTAGTACATTACCGATTGTTCAACTACAGCCATGTATGTGACATTGTTACTTAAACATTTCTGAGATCTTTAGTAACTTTTTTTAGTAAAACTGGCCAAATTATGTTTTCTTATCTCAAAAACTTCTAAACTACTGATTGTGTTGATATTTGATTAGTTGCAACAAATATTGTTTTTATAAGCAAAGTACTTACGCCTTCTTTAATATCCATGATAACTCGTTTGAGCGACTTAAAAACTGTAGGTACCAAAATTAACTTTCGTGATTCTTCTTCAAGAATAACATTGCGAAGACATTATTGGAATAAACAGGTTATAAATAACACCAACATACAGTTGATTTATTAACTGTTTGATAACAAGCAGTAAGAGTCACTCGCCATCAATCAATCAAGTTGTCGGTACCACTATGTAAATGACTGGATGTGCAATATCCATCACTACACTATCCACCAAGCCACCAACGATATATGACACTGTTACACATACATGCGTAATTAAGTGCCAAAGTTTCTGTTATTATTGATAAACGTAAATCCAAGTTTTTTTTTTTAATGTTAGTACGATAATCACGTACAAAAGTTTTCTTCCACGTTTAACCTTCTGGCTTTGTTGTCTCTCCATAAATTAATCACTTTATAATGTTTACAGGTCTTTAAACTGTGTCGATTATAGTCGTGCAACCTATAAGGTAATATTAAAATGCAAATTTTATAGAGGCTTACGCACAAGTAACTTGTTGCTAGCCTTTCGGACAACCTATCAGTTTACTAATAGGTATACGCTCTCTACGGACGGCGCTCCTCAGACTTTGACATTAATTGACATTCACCTGAAAGCCGATGGAGTTTGCGTGTTAATTGATAGATCTCGGGAGTAAGCCCCGAGGTTGAGATCATCTCTGAAACTTTGATTTTACCATACATGTTGCGGTAACTGAAATTCTGCGCAATGAGTGGCAACTATTATTTTCGGCTTGTGTTTAAACACCACCCAAAAAAGTACCTATTTTACTACCAAAAAAATTCTAAACGGTTACCAAAATGGATAAATGGTCACCAAATAACGTTTCCAAAAATATTATTATTTAAAACCATTTTTTCGTATTATTGACTACTAAAAAAATATATGGACGCCTTTAAAATACACTTTAGACCAAATATTATATATTGTCACTACTTAGATGTTACCAATTATGTAATACCATGACTCCTAATTTGGTCATTTTTGTTAGACGAAAAAAGCTAACGATCGCTAGAATATTTCCCAAATACCAATTAATATACTGGGGTTACCAAACGTACGTCGCTTATTTATTGTTATATGAATTTGTGTGTAACTCAGTAGTAAAATGTAAGCACGCAACATGCAGCAAGCATGGCTTCTGTCACGGCTCCGGCACTGCGGGGCTCCGGCGGTCCCATGCGAGCTTATCGTCGCAGATGGTTTTCACGCTCACCACCGCAGCTTCGGCTTGCTGGCCGGCTCTGCCGGCCAGCCTCAGCCGCGGCGGCGAGCCTTAAAAACTACCTGCGCCTCAGCTCGCAGGCCGCCTCGCCCCTCCGTGCCTACGCGGTTTTGAATTGCACTCTAGGGGTAGGGCAGACAAGACTACGTGGAGTCGGTTTTCAGCGATTCGTTTTCGTCACTAACTTTGATTTTGGTAGTAATATTAATCTTTTAGTTGGATAGAATTTGGTGACCATTAATCCATTTTGGGAACCAAAAATAATATTTGTGCGAGATTTGCGATTTTTCTGATGTTATTTTATTTTTTTTGGATCATAATATTATATACTTTAGTGCCCTTTTAATAAAGTCAATTTATTTTTTTTGGAGTTGTTTATTCTATTTGGTGCCTCAGCCTAGAGTCTTAAAAATATTTTTGGTGATCGCCTAAATTATACCCATTATTTTCTGTCTTCTTTAAATCAGTGAGCATTGCTCGTGGGCATGTATTTTTCTGAATTAAATGGATGGGCACCTAAACTACTGTAATATTTTTTGTGCATGCCAATTATGTATCTCTCAGTACATGCCATTCTGGGTCAAAGATAAGAAGACTGTGAGGTCGTTTGCGATAAACGAATTTGATTAAAAATTTACCGTGCACCAGACTAGAGGAGACTTTTTAATCAGTTGAGAACACGACTTCATTTTTACGAGCTCCGTCTTAGCAGTTCTTTTTTAATTGCCTCTCGACGCGCCCGGCCCGTGTAATGCGCTATTTAATGATGCTTCAAAATGTAAAATGCATTGCTGCACCATCTTTGTTTTACAGCTTCTTTACTTAAAACATCACATTAAGTGTTCGTGATCTTTCGTACCATATTAATTCCTATTTCTTACATGGACGTGTCAGTTTTAAAACTGCGACATCATTTGTAAGCTATGAAGCTGAATTAGGTTACGTTAAGTGTTTAATAGCATAAAGTTTAGTCAAAACAAAACATAATAAATGGGCCTTTACAATTTTTTACGAATCCGTCTAAAAACGAAAACAAAAAAAGCAGAAACTGTACTGTATCTAATGGTAACGAAGTGTTAAACATAGTCTGCACTGGTAAATGTAATCAGTTAAAATCTGAAACGAGACGTATTTGAATTACTTTATCTGACGCAACGCGGTGTTTTGTTCCGGTTCAGAATCGACATTGAACAAATTCGATACGCCCGACACAGGCGAGAACGGCTAGTAAAAACATGACCAATCTAAATTTTATAGCCAAATGACAATTTATATAAAAAAGAAAATTGCTTTTTAATACAACAATACACCAACATTCAATGCCGTTGGGCAAACAAAATATTGGGGAAAAATTACGGCCCGATAGCATTGGTAACTAGGCATAGATTACAGCCAACAAAAACTATTCTAATAAATCCATCACAGTAAAAAAACATAAAGCGGAGGGAGTAATCCATCACCTGCGTGTTTAAAAAAAATAACAGGTGGGCAATTCAAAAATTGCTAAAACCCAGTGTGAACAAAACAGGGGTTATGCCGCCTACATTTCAATGAAATAATGTCATAATATAACATGCAAAGAAACCGTATTTCAAATTACCTATGCACCCTTTGCGTACGGTCGTAGCTGGCACCTAATTAAAATATAAATCCATAGACATCGTTTAACAACTGACCCTACCTCTGTGATCTTAATAAACCGACATACATCCATAAAAACCGGCTGAATGTGAATTCGCATTATGGTTTTGTTCTCACTCCAGTACGTGGCTGTCAATAACGCAAGAGTCAATTATTGGCAGCGTAATTAATTGCGTCAGTGGCATAATTTATCCATTCTATTAGGATCTGACTCTGATCTGTTGTACAAAATAAAATGAGTCTATTAAAGTGTTGTAAGTACTGAATTTAGGCTAGTCAGACTGGTTTTCTATCTCGATTTGTAGCAGTAGATCACAAGATATTTCGCAAGTTATTATTGCTGGCTACCAAGACATGAGTGTTTAGCAAAGTGTGCGGCGCCGGCGCAGGACGACCGCGACCGCGTCGACCATGTGGGCTCGTGCAACAATGAGCTCATACAACCGGTCGGCTGCAGGACCGTTACAGATGAGCCACCGGCGACTTCGCCGTCGCCTGTGAATATGCATGAGGCAAGACTTGACCTCGGGTTATTAGACCGCGCTCTCGGAGCGTGGGACCGCTCAGGTACAACAATCGACATCTGACATTTGTGTGACATTCGATTCATTTCCCGAAGTTCACGTCACATATATCTTAAGTTGTATATTGCTAAATAATAGTAATAAGTTTTTATAGAAGGAGAAACCTGAATTTACAGTTAATAGTACGAATACTATACTTAATAGGTCATATCAGATTTATTGGATTCTATTGAGACAGTTTATAGATTTATTTTGTAATAACAAGATGGAATGAAAACAGGAAAGACCCGAAATAAGATAAATGTAGTTTTGCAAAAATAATTTTCTCGGTAGTGATTTGACAGCTTTAGTAAATAAATATCCACAGGTCATTCCAGGAAAGGCGAAGTGCAAATCAAATGTAAGATGGCTAGTCAGAGCGTGAACGGGACGTGGCCATCAATCAGGCGAGAGGCCGCGGGTCAGGCCCCCGCACCCCGACCACCTGTCGCGCCCGCGCCCGCCAGCTCACACCAATTGCTAATCAGTCACTAAGTTACGCCAAATCTCAGCCTGACAGGGGGACCTCGCAAAAGCCACCGTACGAGTATTTTGACGAACAAGGGTATTATTAGCCACCGCGACAACGCGTTTTGTCACCGACAGGATCCATTCTATTAACCCCTCCAGAAGTGTTGCAATATTTTTATATAGGTATTCGTTTTTACTTTGTACTTCATTAGATACACTAGGTATTCAATTTTACAACCAACTAGTTACAACAAATAAATTTTTAATTGGCCTGTTAAAGCCTTTTTTGGCCTTCTTCCTATCCACAAAGAGTTTCCTGATAATAACTACGTAATAAAAGTAATCTCATGGATCTTTCACCCGTTGAACAAAAGAATTATTGCTCATCGAAAGAGCGGGAATTCTCGCGTAAAATAGCAGACATTTTTGAAATAGCGGTAGCTTGTCATTTGAAGCGTCGGTATCGGAGTCCGGCGAGCGGCGAGCCGCGGCGATCGCTGTAAATTTCATCGCAATAGTGAATGTACACGCGAGACTAAAAATAAACATGGCGGCCACAACGGGCGTAGTCAGGCGATACTGAGATAACTGCTCCAGCGTGTATCACCTACAACAGATCCGGCGCCACTGGTTTGTGCAAACACACCTCACACAACATTTATTGTTTAATTAGTTGAGTTAAATTTTGGAAACTTGCGCCTTTTGACAATGATGGTGGGCGCATGTTAGTTTAAAGCGTCGTTGCAATAATAGTCGTATCGATGCATGAAAGAAAATAGCGAGGATAATATAAGAAATATTAGAAATGAATACCGAGCCAGATTTATGTCTAAAGAACAGAGTTATAATAGCTTTAAAAGTTTTTTTACTGAAATAATTTATGGTAAGGCAGAGCAACTTGAAATCAGGCACGCAGAAAAAACAAATCTGAACCTTGGATAACTTTTCAATCTCTTTCATACGCTTCCAATGTGTGTTTGCAGACTTTTTGAAAGATAGATAAGAACTTAGCTTTTGTAGCAATATATTAATGATTAATAACAAGAAAGCATTATGCACAGGGGAAAGGTGAAAGAAAAATGTAGTTTGAAGAAAATAGTTTAATCTACCGCTGTACGCAAATCAGCAACGGAGTGACAAGCAGAAACAAACTCAATTGAAGACAGGAATGGAGCTACACCGTCCGTAGGATTCATCTCGACCAGATCACGCTCGTGAAACAAAAGAAGCGCGCAGTGAGCCGACACAGGCCCAACGAGCAAAAAAGACTTGCGTTCAAATGGAGCTTTTCATACTTAACCAAGTCTGTGCACTTATATAGCGCTCCAAAATGACGCAAGCGTCTTAAAATATTCTTTGTGTATATTCGATATGTACAGATGTTTAAATAATTCCAGGCAAAGTGAATACCTTTCGCAGCGAACCACCGCCAGTTCAAAATGTGCATGTGACAACTCCACGCAGCATTAAGAAGACATTAGGGGTGGGGTTAGAGCGACGGCAGAGGGCGCATTATTTAACTATTTATCACGTATCCTAAAGTAAAAGAATTTTCTGTAACCGCTGCTAGTTTTTTTATGCCAATAGTTTCTACAATATACATACACTTTGCTGTTAATTTACACTTACTAGTTACTTACACGTACTATGTTTAGTTCAGTAAATGTACCGAATAGGCAAATAGAATGTTTGTGATATACATTAGAAAGCAAACATTATAGCTGTCACTTTCGCTTGTCGGGGCACAGTGACTCGCTTGAAATCACCGCATGAACCTTTCATCGCGCGTCACTACGAGCTTTCAAAAAGCTTTCAGTGGTCGATCGAGCTCACTATGATTACGAGTGCTGCCAATATACGTTCTGCTATTGGAATTATGGCAAATATGAATAAATGTGGAATGTTATAAACGGTTGTTGTATAAGTTGACACAACGTCTACCACGTTAACCTCTCAATTTGTATGGGTAACAATGGCGCGCCACAAAGTGCGGTTGCCAAGCGCCCGCAGCGGAAAATTTGGCGGAAACCGATCGACATCGCGGCTCAAAACTATGCATTTTAAGTCAAATCAATCGATACGCGGTCAGACGCACACGTGTGCTAGTTGTTTATGTGCCACAAAAACCACAAAGTTTTGCGAGACTGCCAAATGTGGAAGTACATACTTCGCATGAAGTGGCTTTTAGGGCTTCCCATGAGAGGAGTTAGCTTACGTTAGTGGACGAATGGGGCACAACTCACGCGGCGTCATTATCGTTACAGCTCAGTGGTCGGCGCCAATTTGAGCGGGTGTGTAACGAGCACTGCGCCCACACCGGTCCCAGGACTTGCTTAATTGAGCTCTCCACTCACTCAATTTCTTTATATGAAACTTCAAATATTAATCAGATATTTTACCACTCCCGAAATTGGGTATTGACGTCAATACTTATTTGCATTATGGTTTATGATTTAATGCGCATGTTAAGAATAAATAAGTTTACCTTTCATCAGTAGATCGAAAATTAGGCAGCCTAAAAAGAAGTAAAGATAAATCTTTTATTCGTGTTTAAGCTCAACTTATGGCAAATTTGCATTGAACAACAAAATGACGGAGTGTAACGTATATAGAACTAGCATCGAGGTTGATGGAGGTAGATGGCCCGTGGTGGAGCCGGGTACCGGAGCGTGCCTGCTCCCGCAACCATAAATATTTTACGGTGCACTCCTTTATGGTATTGTGATTAGATTGTCGCGCTGCTTGTGCCACCCGAATCTATGGTATATCGAATTTGGAATAAAGTGAACGCGTGTCTCGAGTATTTCGCGTATGTAATGGAATTTTGCCAAGACCTACATGTTGTTGCGGGATCCACGAGGTGCTTTGTTGTTTCATTAAATTATAACAGGTGTGACTTTTAGTACCCGGGAGGTTTAATAAGAATAGAAAGTCTGTGATGATACCTATAACCGATAGTTTCTCAAAACACTGTTTTTCGAAATTAATGCATAATACGTTCATAAAATGTTTAAGTGCTTGTATTACGAGTTTCTAGTTCTAATAAGGATCTAGTAAGGTTTTTGCCACTAGAAACTACAGATTAAACAAGCACATGATGTTTTCGCAAGCACCATCTATAAATATTATGACAAGGCGCGGGTAAGTGTTATATATTTCGTTCCAATATCGGAATAATAAATATGAAATGGCGCAAGGTGGCTGAGATAGTGTTCGATGTAGGCAAACCGGGGCGCAGGAGAACATGATGTCTACACGGTGTCGGAGAAGGGGAAGTGGTAAGGTCGCGTTACGCCGTTTGAAAGTGAGATGCGAGGCGCCAGGAGAGCAACAAATTAAGTCCCCGCGGGGAGCGGCTGCCCGCCCACGCCCGCGTTGAGAGCCCGCCCGCGATAACGTCTCGCCGAAGGGAAAACTTGAATATTTCCAACGAATTACGTAACCAAATTCGCTGAATAAAAGTTCGCGTACGTGCCCCGACAACCGGCAAAGTATTATTGAAGTTCTCTTTACATTCTAATTAGGAGTTTAGAAGCGTTTAATCGTTGAATATGTCGCCTTCGAGAATCCAATTCACGTGAAAAGTTTATATTGAATACAGTAATTGTACAAGTATCTGGCATCAATTTTGTTTGTAAGCGACTTCAGGCTCAGTAATGTTATAAATATGTTAGCGCTTTCCCAAGTTTCACAAATATTACTCATAAGCACGTCAACGCTACGTTTTAATGGACTGATGTTTTTATTTCTGTGCATTTCAGTTTTAAACATCCCTTTTTGGCTTTTCAGGCATGTGAGATATTTTACATAAGTTGGACAAAGTTAATAATAGGTACTCATTTTACCGGCTTATGAATTAGAAGTGAAACTCTAAGGGCTACGAAATTATGGCAACGGAGTTACGAAATAAAGATCTAAGTACCATAATATGTAACAAAAAAAGAGCATCGTCCCAGTGATGATACAGAGAAGGATTGCACGATAATCACACTTGAGCAATGCGGGTTGATATTTTCATATTTGACAGGTTTCCTCAAGGTGTTTTCCCTCACCTTCATCAGCCATTGGTGTTCAAAATACGCTAATAAAGTGCATACATACCAACTTAAAAAAGTTGCATAGTTGGTACTTGCCTAACCTAGGATCGAACCCCTATACTCATACTTGAGAAGTAGGTTCTTTTCCACCTAGGCCACCTCAACTTAATACAACGACCTTAACAGAATAACGCTAAAAAAACGCGTTTTACGGAGGTCTTTTTGCTGACTGCACACAGTAGGTGTACCTATATTTATTACTCCTAATGTCAAAGTACAGAACATATGATGAAAATATTTTATTTTATTGGCCAATGTTCCCTTATTTTATATTACGTTATTCGAAAAAGTTATAGTCGTTTCACGAGAGAAATAAAACTCTTACCGCAACATAAACTTTATCACATAAAGTCATAAATATTTTGTACCAATATCACTTCCCCCATTGAGGTGTGGCATTGGCTTTGCTTCTAAATGTGAACTTTAAAGTTTATTGGACAAACTTCTTATTTTTATTCAGTCGCTCATTTAGTCCAGCCGAATGACCTGTTTGATCGTTATTTAAAACGAAGGCACATTTTCTATATCTAAGTATAAGTGCATGAAATAAGAAACCGTTATTTTAAAATCCACTGCGAATGCCTGCATTTGAAACGACACTGGATTAACAAGCTGATTAAACAAGCGAGAAATAATAGACGCACGATACAGTTAATGACGGCACCATAAAAAAGAAGGAAGAAATCTGCCAATAGCAAAGCTTAAGCGAGGGTATAAAATTAAATGGGTAGAAGGCGTTTTTACAAGTTTATCGAGCGTTCCACATCGGGCAGACGTCTAATGGGCTCGCAGGCGCCGCGCACGCTGCCTGTCTGTCTCGGCGGCCAGTGACGTACCCGCCCGCCAGACCGTATGAAACCGACATTTAGACCTTACCAATTTCCGATCGATAGCCAACTACGAAAACGTTTCACTTATGACATGTCACGCCATGTTACACTCAGGATGGTGGAGCGATAATAGATTAAAGAGTTCCTTATGAACAAGTGACTGTAGCGAGAACAAAAAGGTCGGAATGGGGGCTACTTACACAGAACGGCGCGGTTCGCTGCCCCCTCGCTCCGCTTTTAATGCGGATTTATCGACTCAAATTAATCGTGTAAGTAGAGAGCCGGTCGAGGAAAGTTGCGTGAAACGCGATAAAGGACCTCTATTCGTTCGAAAAGCCGTTCATTGCGATTTAACTAAATTGACCTTCCCTTCTATAAACCTGGTAGATAGCAATGTATCACATACGCAGTCAATAAACTAAGAAATTCTAATTTGGATATTGCATGAACCTGAACATATAATTTTTTCAAGAAGCAGCGCTATCATTCATATCCTAGGCCTGATGGCTGTTAAATTTCATACCGACGCCTTAGAGTGAAAACCTCGTAAGTGCAAGAGATAACTTTTCAGGATATAGATTGGTATTCGATATTTTTTACGCAAAGAGAATCAGCAAACACTTTGTGAGATAAAGTTCAACAGATTTACCAATTACCCATACAATTCAGGAAAGGCCTATCTATCTCGCAGTGGATTGAACAAGATTAGGGAATTAATTGACAGACTAATGAAATAGATGAATCCTTGGTATGGTCCTATAACCTACCTAAACGACCTTTGAGAAAAAAGAAACTAAATAAACGAACTAAATTTTTTACCAGATTTTCAGTAAACTATATGATAGAAGTATGTTTTGTAAACAGTGAGTAGCGTGGCGATGCGGTTTCGGGTGCGATGTCGAACGCGACTGGGTCTCCGGAACGACACGTCAGCCCACAATCTCATTTGTGCTTCCCACTACAACGAGCGACACGTAGGAAATGAGATGCGATTAGCTTACCCAGCCGGCGAACATTTGCTCTGTACATCGGCACAACATTCACATAAATTTAAAATAGCTGTGACAACAAACCCGTAAGGAAATATTGCCTGTTTATCAGCTCAGGTACACCCTACTTTACATTTAACGTGTTCCAAGCGGGATTTAAACTTTATAAGGCACACAATCGCCCTAATCGAGCCGTTTCACTTACACATTCAACTGCAGTAAGTTACCATTGTGCGCTCTCTTGACTTTTGATAAATGATCCGATTAAAATGAGATTGCTGATAGTCTCTTTTTTAGTTTTAGTACGTTCCTATATACCTGATCTTGAGAAATGGAAGGCAGCTGACTGAGGAATACTACTTCGAAAGATTTACCGAATTAATATGATTGAAATTCCCGTAGGCTAAACCTATAAATTGGCAAAAGCTGGGCTTAAAAGTTTAAAAGCTTTAAGAATCGAATCCTTTGACAGAGGTAAACAGTGCAGTAAGTTACAATCATCAGATCCGTCGAAGTAATTCGCAAGAGATATTTGAAGCGAAATGGTTTCCAGCAACTTTTGGAATAGAAAATTCTCAAGGAATAGCTGTGTGTTCTTCGACGGGGAGTGGGAGTGATTCCGAGCCGCTTACACTGGCACCCGCTCCGGGACTGCATAATACATTGCGGAGAATGCACCGCAGTTTGATCCCTTTCTAGACAAGGTAAGTACGACTGTACCCCGAGTGGAAAGTTCTCTTGATGTTACCTCCACTTTTCTACCAAGTAAGGACATGAGCTAGTAAGGGGCTTTACGGTTTCAACGTAAATTGACAAAGTTTTGAGTATGACATCTCTTTGTCTTCTTACAAAGGAATATCGACCATGTTCAATTATTTATGACTAATTGTTCTTACAACTTTGGAAGTGCAAAGTTCGAGCGAAGGTATTAAAGGGATACGTACAAACTTGTGTGGGAATAATGAAGGCATTTAAGGTACAAAGCCGAGACATTATCAATAAGGCACTTTCTGAAGCTGCTAATAAAATATGAAATACTGTATTGTAAGTACACGTATGGGAAACTTCGAAGCATCCAAACAATCTTTACTTTTGGTCGTTAAAAAGAAATGTTAAAGAATTTAGTTCCTCGCCTCGTCCACCCTAGGCTCTATAGCTCGTAAAAGTTTGGTGTGTGGTTAATAAATATTCTGTTTCTACCCAAATATACTTCTAAAGAGAATATTACTGTTACTATCTTATGTAATCGTTGCATCTATGTACGAGTTGCAAACATTTTTATGTTTTCAATCAAAATAAATAAATAAATATCTATTTAATTACCCACTGAATTTAATTTTAAATTGAACAATAGGAATGTCGAGAACTTAGAATTATAGCTGTCAAGCAATTAACAATAATTAATTACAAAGTTCCTTTGGAGTACCTATTTAATTAATGTGAGATAAAATATTAGGATGACAATTACTTGAAATTTGTGAGATGAATAGGACGTATATTTGCTTACATATTTACAAAGTGTTGGCAAAATGTGTTTTACCTACTGCTAGAATAGTTCTTAAGGCAGTAGTCCTGAAGGTTTCATAAAGTAGCATCCCGGCATTTATTAATGTAGATCGGTCTAGCACAGTCGGACAATGGCTCGCATGTTTCTCCCAAATTGTGGACCGTTGTAGTGGATTTGGCCTTCGTTGAAAGTATAAAAACCTTGGGTAAACGACGGCCCACATAAGTAATTCAGACGGTACAAATAAACAAAACATCTTAAACAAGTCTGTCATGCATACCTGAATACAACGTTTGTGAATTGAACTATTAGTTGACAAGCTCGTTAAATGTAACGACACGCGTCGCAGTCCAGCTATCAAGTCTACAAAAGACAGCGTTTTTAAGCGACATCGTGCAAGGTCAACCAGTCTTTCCTCATTTGCCAAACACACTTTGTTAGGCACCAGGCTTAGATGTTTTTTGAATCGCCATCTGATTACCTTGGTAAAGTTTATTTATTGATTCTAGTTCCGTTGACATTTTGACGGCATATTACAAGTGTCTACAGTCTGTATCGAGTATCAACTTTATTTGAAACCAGGATATAAGTATAAAGTAACGATACAGAACTAATTAGGAAAAACTGTACCCAGAAGATAGGTGATCGTCAAATGAAACTATCATTTAAAAAACTCCTTGAAAATATTGAGAAAACTTGAACCATTTTGCTGAGCAAAAGTTACGAAAGATAAGCGAGTAAGATCTTGGTATTTTGCCAAGAGAGTAATCATGAAAAATATGACAGAGAAACAGTACGATATTAAAATACGAAATAAATTTTTAGCTAGACAAAATATTACAAAAGGATAGCGCAGTAGTGATGATTTATTACGAGCAAGGTATGGGATTGATTTGTCATTGCGGTACCTACAGTATTAGTAAGTATTTGCTACATATTTTATTTCACTTACTTTGAAGAGAGCTCCTTTACAATGATATATGACTCCGGGCAAATATCTGAAACAATAAAATTTTATATTAGACAGTGAAGTAAAATATTCATGCGAAATCTGCCCATGGATTTATTCTGTACACTACATCGACCATCTTTAAAAAAATTCGTATTTATGCTAAGCTTTGCAGTCAATAAAGCATTTGTGCTTATGTGTGGTATTGGATACCTATTAAGGTTTATCTTATACGTACTTAATATACCTACATCCAGAACAAGACTAAAGGCTTTAAGTTTCAACAACCGGATGATATAAATCGCTAAAGTAATATCATTCTTAGAACAAATTGGCGGTTGAATATAAAACTAAACCAATTACAAGTTTTCCAATATGCCCGGCAAATTATACCAATGTTAAACTCGCAATAGCCGCTTCACACGGCTTCTTGCAGACTTCTCCTCAAATTGAAGTTTGGAGTGTTCGCGACGCACTCGGCCTGATTTATACACACACAGACAAACACAAAGAAGATACATTCCTATATGTATGTGTAGAGAAAAGCATTTTAAGTCAACTGTTTTGCGGTGCGTGACTTTAAACTCGTACTTTATTTTCTTTCGACCGTCTGGGTGTTTTAATTCCGTTCTTGTTGGATGATACGTTGTATGGTTTAATGGCTTGTATGTACGTTTATAGTGTGACTCTGTTTTTAAGACTGAGTAAGTTGCTTTTATTTAGTTGCTAAACTTAAGTGGTGCAAAGCAAATATCCTTGAGTTTTTATGTTATGTTACCAAATCCCAAGTCAAGATTTAAAACAATAAATCTGTACCGGGCCGCTGCAGTTTTGTGTGCTTTGCAATCACGGCGCTATTCTAGTTACATAATTCCCTTTTGCGGTGCACAACGAAAAGCTGCGCTTAAAAACTCCATTACTGGGCGGCATTCGTTTCGCCATGACACAATACGCGTTAACCGACAAAATGAGAGCGTCGTAGCTAGTTACGGAAATAAAAGCTGTTATTATGAATCGCAGCGATGGTGCGCGGTCGGCGGCGGCGCGGGCGCGGGCGGGGCCAGGTAAACACTGTTATTTGCATTACACGCCCCGGTCCTTGGCTAGGATTTGTGACATCCGCCGGTAAGCTCAGCGAGCGCTCTCCCGCGGCAACTCTAATTATTGTTGAATTCATTACCTACAGAAACGGCGACATGTACAAGATTGGATTTTGTGCAAATATCTTTACAGGGTACATTACCTTTCCTCAGTATGCGATTGCTATCTTATTGCTGAGTGTAATAGTTGGTTAGCGAAGCGGACTGTACGCGCGGCGGTGAGATACTCTACCGTAAGAGGAAAACTTGTGCATTCACATTTGTTTCCTAATTAACGTCATGAAACGGGTGGCTGACTTTTATTTTAATACTTAAAGATTCATTAGACTAAAATAAATAAATTAAAAAAACGACCAAACGGGTGTTAATAAGTAAAAGTCTGTGAATGTGACTAATAAGAGCCAGTGAGGCTCAGGAGAGTCAAAGCAAGCTTGTTGAGCGCGGGGGCGGGCGCAAGTTTGCAAGTTTCACGCTTGCGGCGGTTACGTGTAGCGCGTCTTTTTACAGAACGTCTGAAATGGCGAGCGGGCGGAATTCAAAAGCTTGAGCTGGTTCCGTGCCGGCGCGACAGGTCGGAGACAAAGACCCTACACATCCACAAAAGCGTTGCGAGCAATTGAATTTTCAGGAATATTTTCATATTTTCTTTGTGACAAGGTGTTATCAATATGGTAAAGCGGAACCTTACTTTAAGAATCAACAAGTAAACAGAACATAGCGACAATGTAGGTATGCTTGCTGTAAAGCAGAATCACCTACAGTAGGAGCTAGTTGGTATGTATCTCTTGTGACCTATGGCTCGAGATAGGGGGATCACCGCTGAGCTAGCGTCGCCCAGACAACAATAGAGAAACTTTACACGACACGCTGAACATGAGGAATTGGCTTTTGCTACGGTTAGCATTTATGGTTGTAATGATGAAGCAGAGCTTTACGAATTGATAACCGTTAACAGAAAAGTAAACGACAATGACATTGAAATATGGCCTTAGACAAAATGTTCAATCAAATGGTAATATGAATAGGTAGTGGAAGCTTTCCGGGTTACTTACGAACAATGAAAGAACAATTCTTTGATTTGAAGTATTAATTAAAGTTATCTATTGTTCCACTAAGTTAAACCACCCACGGTAGAACTTACTGGTGTTGTTTTTAAGTATAATGAAGCTTAGAGCTTAATTTTAAGACAAACAAGATAAATATTAATGCTTACAAAGTTACGGGTGCAACTTTAGTAGTGTTAATCAAACAAAATTTTCAAAGAACATGTTACGAAATACTTGCTTAATATGCAAGTTAGTTGGTTTATTAGCATAGATGGTCGCAGCGAACTTATACCAACCTATATTTTCAGAAAAAAAAAGAAACTTTAAAACAAGAATTTTATTAGTAAAGTTATATAACGCGCTTTCAAAACTCAATCGAAGTGCGCGGCACGTCGTACGTAAAACTCGACGAAAGTATGACTATGACAAAAGCACGTGCGCACCCGAACCTTCCAAACTTCCCGAAGGACACCGCGACGTTATTTAGGGGCGTTTCTGAAAGGCAAGGTGTGTCGTCTCGAGCCCAAGGGAATTCACTACGCTTTAAAGCTGGTAATTTGATGTGAGTCTTTCGAGATTTTTCCATCTTCCCGGGTCGTTTGGGGAGCGGGCGGATTAGGCCACGCACGGCATGGGCGAGGGCGGCGACGCGCCAGATTAATGTCGCGAGCTTTGCGCCAAATTTAAAATGTCACGTTCCATTTTTCCAGCCAACAGAGCCCGTCAACGGCCCGAGCAGTTAATACTTCCGATTGCACGCATTCCTTACGAAATAATATATGGACATGCGTATGGAATAAACAACATGATTAGATTAGATGCTTCTTGTTTACATACATCACATATAATATATATTTATTTATTGCCATATAGGTTTTTACGGAATAGGTCCTGTTGAATAAAGTTACATATTTCAGCGTTACTTAACAGAATAAGCAATCTTGCAGATGACGACGTGATAAGACTAGAGACTGAAATGCCGTCCTTGAGACAAATAAACAAGAAAAAACTGTCGGAGGTCAATGATTCTTATGTATGTCTGCAGCACACACAGCCACATGTATTATCTAAAGTGTAGTCAACATGGAAACAGGGCGTAGGAAAAAAGGCAAAGTCGTAAAACTGGCGCCCACCAATCGCCAAATAAGGCCGGCGAGGCACCGGCGAGCCGCGCGGCGACGTCCTTGACTCCCGGCCAAATGACATAAGTTGGCCCATGGGCGCGGATTCTTGACTAATCGATAAACAAGACGGAATGGATGAAGAACCCAAACGTTGAATCGCCGCACCCACGCTAAGCTATTAACTTGCCGTCTAATTTGGTCATGATTCCATAAACTGTTTAATGAAACGCAAAAAGCGAAGATAATACTAGCAAGATTAATTTAACTTATGCAGTCCCAAAATCGCAGTTCTTATTGACCTCCTTAAATCACAAGGTACTTACATCTTGAGACCCGTTGAAATTTTATTTATCATATGAGAAATTCATCTTAATTTTATTTTATAATATCTCTCATCATAATACAGGGGCACATAAAGTATGAAACTTTTCCAATTTTCATATTCTGCCAGAAGTCAACATTCACAAAGAGTCGTAATTTTAATAATTTCACATTTATAGTATGTATATGGAGTGCGTGTCCGTGAAAGCCATAAAATGTGCGTGCGGCTGAAAATTGATGCGTAGGGATATGGTGTAAATTTTGGGCTTATTATAGTAGCCTTGAATTTTGATAGGTCTAATGGGTATAGCTTGATACACTCTTCACACGAGCCTACAGTTTGTTATACTTTCTGAAGCATTCATAAAACGCTAACAGTTTAAGAACAAAACAGCTTTTAAAAGTACGCATTCTTCAACATCGTCTCAGTTCGAAGAGACAACGACGACGCAATGTGAGATGCCATGGATAAGTTCGTTACTATCGTTTTAAGCTTGACCGCCGCAATAGTAAAAATAATGAAAACACCGATGCTCAAGATCCTATTTGTCGAAAAGTTTTTAATGTTCGATTACTTACTTAAGTATTATGACGGTACCACAATGTTGCCAAAAGACGGAATTGTATAGCAGCCATTTTGTAGCTACACCGATGCCTAATGAAAAATAGCGTGATCCTAAATACACAGTAAATTGCAGCTTTAATGAAATTCCTTAGGTGTTATGTTGCGTTGCGGCGTAACAAAGTAAGATAACTTGCAACAGGCAAAGCCAATAGCAGGATTAGCATGCAGAGCGGCTGGCCTGGTGTCAAGTTCATTGGCGAGAGCCCACGTAGCCACGTGCTCGCCCCCGTGCACCAAGGTGACTGACTTTACCATACAACATTCATGACGACATGTATGGTGAGTAATTACACGTCTATGTAATGCCATGTCGGCCAATGACTTTTATAATCTCTAATCTTGTTAACCTAATAGGAACTCTCTTGTCTTGTCAGAAATCAAATTTTTTGCAAGTTTATCGTTTCTAAGAAAATAATTTAATCGTTGGTTTAGTGTTTGTTATTTACAAACTATTTTATGCTTTAATCAGAAAAGGAAACTGAGCTTTGCAGTCACAAAAAACCAGTAGAACATTAGTATTCAGTTTGCTTGCTCAAATATAAAGTTAAATTGTTTTAACAGTTTTATAGCCGTAACTAGCTTCCGCCCGCGGCTTCGCACGCGTAGAGTTCGGACATCGAGTTTCCAGAATTTTCTTTGCTATAAACCTCACGGAGCCCAAGACCTTTCCAACGAATGCAAAACCGTGGAAATCGGTTCGTGCATTCTAAGGTTATAGCGTCAGGGAGGAAAACCCGACTTATTTTTATATAATAGATTTTAGAATACGCTTTCAATAGATGAATATTTTCAGAAATTCACAAAAGCGCGATTCAAATTAGTGAGGTGACGATGCAAGCTAGGAGCTGTTTTAGAGCTTTCCCCAGCACCAAATCAATGATTCATCGATCAATAATTGAACAAAGCGCATTAGTGAGGCGATCGCTGAACGTCCACTTCGCCGGTGAGTAAACACTGCGCGGTGAACACGAAGGCGTAATCCGTAGGGCGGCACTTAGCGCGCGCCACAAGCTCCGCACTCTAATTGCACACCAACTAATCTGTTTGCGTTTCTAACGCATCGAATTACCTATTCCGCACTAGATTTTGACAGTCAATTTCGAAAGTACTCAATTAGACGCTTTAAGACTAAAGTAACACTTCGCTTCATAAAAATAATAAGACCAGACGTGCGTGTCGTTACCTGACAGAATTTACAGCGTATAAATTGCAAATGAAATGAAGTTCAGAATTACCATTATCATTCGATGCGCTTGATAACGTCATATTCAAGCGCATTGCGCCCGCGCATCTGCAATCTTCGCGGCTCGGACATTGCACCTATGACATCATCGGTATATGCACTAAAAAAATATGGATCTGGATTGATGTTTTATGAACAAAGTTGGATAGATGTACGGGTTACGTGGTTTTTTTTCAATTGCTTTATAAGTTTTGAATTTATTTAAGACAAGACTACATGATAAGAACAAACCAGATTAACTTTCAGATACCAACAAACAAAAGTCTTTGTTTAAAACGTTTCATCTAACATTGCAAGAAATCTAAAGCTATTATGTAAATACCGTCCCATCGATGCTGAAAATGTAACGGACGATGTTAATCTACCAAAGTCTAATGGAGCGAATAAATATACAAATCATAATACACTGAAGTCTGAAGGAGAAAACCCCAATAACCCGGAATTATCATTGACGACATATACAATACAATTTCTTCAATACAAGGAAAAAGTAAGGGGTACTTGTAAAAGTACAATACGTGCCCTACTTGGCTGAAGGTTCGACGAGTGTTCATATTGTTGATTTCTTCGTGTCGAGTTGAAGGGTTCGTTTCTTGAAAGGTACACATTCGATTTCACATATAGCCAATATTTAATTTAGAATGACACCAAAAGTTTCAGCTAACTCTGAACAGTATAATTGATTACGAATAAACGATTGTACAAAGTACAGATCTTTAATTTTGTACGAACAAGCTGTGCATAGGACTTATTCTTAAATGAGCATCGCATTTGAAGTAGCTAAATATTGAACAAGCGCTTTAAAGCAAAATACTAACAACAGTTCGTTAAAATAATGTAAATATTGCCGTAAGACTGTCTCGGGAAACAAGAGGCTAGTATAACTAGTGTTGATTCACAAACGATTGAATTCGTAGTGCTTCATACTGCCTCGGCGACGGCAGCGTCTTACTCACCAATCTTTTGTTGAATCACACATAAAATAATGGAACATTTATCTAAAATTGCATTTAGAGAGAACAAAGAAATGTTATTTTAAACGGTAGAATGGTGGTCTGTAGTGACTTTTAGGAAATGTATTTTTGAATGCCTACCTTTTATGGATGCCTGTGACCAATAAGCATACTTATTACCACAAAATAGTGGATGCTTTAATACAAAAACTCGACATTATAGAAGACATTTGTTCTATGATGTGATACAGCCAAATGTTTCTTGACGTTAGAATATTGGGTTCAAGGCGGATATTTCTATTTGATGAAGATACATGGGCAATTGTTATGCCATGGCATGAATCCCGTCTGCAAATTTTAAAATGGCATTATGTGTAATGTCGCGTATCGCCTGACAATGTATCTGTAACTATTTATTGATAGAATTATTCCTCAAGTTGCTAAGCTCCCGCACTTAGTACTGATTCTGAATGCGAGGACGAAATTACACGCTGAGTAATCGGGTGAGTCTGCTGTTCGTCTCGCTTGATGATTTCGTTTTATGGGAGCTATTTTTTGTTCATGTTCGAGTGACTGATTTTCTATTTAAGTACCTAAGTAATTTGTATTTGTTTCAATGTACACACGGACAATATTTTAAACACCACATGAGCAACGCTCCATTAAACTTGTTGTATTGTGCAATAAATGAGTTCAATCCGTTTCAAGACGAAAAGATCATAATGTACATACACACCTACAAAGATCCTAAAATAATACAAGGAAAATATTTGAACTGACGAGTTGCATCGCGCATCTCTTGGCCTTCGGCTCACTTATAGCCAAAAGTGTGACTCACGAGGATTATTGCAACATAGTCCGATGTACTGCTATAGACGTCCAGTAAATACAATTATTGTATTTTAGACTGATGTTTTGATCATGACTTATGTATTTGGAAAGAAGGAACTTATAATGAACGAATGCAATTGCCAAGAATACGTTAAACTTTCTCTTGGCATTATAATACATAAGCAAGTGTTTTGAACGGGGAATGACTTTTACATTAGATAAATTAGAGGCAGCTAACAATGGCGACCGCTAACTAGAAAGTGAATCGAGCTGGTGCCGAGAATGGTCTTTCCGATCGTATCGATCTTGGGTTCGTTACCCCGTTCATTATTCTCTCAATCACAATAAGACCATTTTACTTTAAGTCAAGATGTTAATATCTCACTCTATAAAAGTGTGGATCTACCACGCTAATAATATTTAAATGAAATGATTAGGGAAAAATAATGAATTCAAAAGGTGGATCAGATATAAATCTGATCCAACCTTTTACATTTCCCAAAATAAAAGAGGTCAACGTTCACATTCCGGATACTGTCTTTTAATTCAAAGACTTCTTCTTTTATGGCTTTTGCCGCAACATGCAATAAATTAGCCCTTTACGGAAAAATGGACATCTGCTCCTCTGGAAAAAATCCCTCCTTGGAAGTAAAAGGACAAAATTTACGATCCGTGTAACCGTGGGTAGACGGACCTCGCCCACGAGCCGCATGCAAATGGCTCCATTGGAGCGGAGTAGCATGGTGCTACTACCACCAACCAAGATTAAAATCGAAACACCTTGCGACCCCTGGCATGACCACTCAACGCTGAATCCCGCGGCAATCCAATCCTTTCGCGAACCTATATAATTTTGACCGTGTAATCTCTGCGTTCCACAAAAGCCTACATCCTCATCATTTCTTAAATCCAATATGGTATGTAATGTAATTTAGCTTTGCACTTGCCCTTGGATATCATAACAAACCAAAACTACACGAATGCTCTTAACACCCGATTAAGTCATGGAAATAGAAATGTGCATGCACTAAATCTGTTAGTTATTAATACACGGGCGAAGCTTAGTGAATTCGAAATGTTCTAATTTAAATCTAAAACGGCGTTTCTGATTCAACGCGACGAATGATGTCCAAATATACAATTATTCACTGCACCCCACATTAGTGTACCTGTCTCGGTATATTGAAGTTAGACGCGTATTATTTGCTACCAATTCTAAATCCAACGGAATTCAACATAAATGCAAATATTATGTTTTATGATTCACATGGCATATGCGGATAGATACTAAATTAACTTCTCGTTGAATAATAAAATGAAGCAAATCAATAGCAGGAAAATAAACGTTTCGTCGGCTTTTTCCTATTGAGTTAGACAACAATATATAAAACTGAAATAACTTAAGTAATAATGTCCTATGTTTGATATTGCTGTACTAAATATAACTAAGGACGTATAGCTGTTGTAGTCCCGCCCACGCAGCAGACTTTAGGCGCCACTACATGACATAGTTCCTCGTTATACGTAGTCATACAACTTGGATGGCTGTTGCGGATATACTCATCTTAATGTAAATTAGTATTATTCACAGGAAACGCGTTGCCATGCATGCTTCATGAAATTGCTCTAGGTAGGTTCTAAATTACTACATGCCTTGCATATGTAATCTTTACCATCTTATTACAATCGATATTGCTGCCTTGACAAGTGTTGTACGACGTTTACTAGACTAGAACCAAGGAATTCAACTTCACCTTGCAATATAAACCGAGCTGAAATATCAAGTTTCTAAACATGAATCTTTTAGTGCAATGCAAAATAATTACGTTGCAACACATCGTTTGCATTATAACGTGTTTACTGCAGCGGGTTGGAAAATACAAGCCCCTTACACTGTTTTTTGAATGTATAAAAAATATTTTGTTATTTCTGTAATAAAACACAAGAAGGGTTTTTAATGTCCATTACAGTGATTCATCTGAGAAGATAAGTCATGCTTTAATAAATACGGTTGCCATAAAAACGATGGAATTCATGTAACCTGAATATCGAAACTAGGGCATTTCCCTCTTCAATTTCCTATTAATTTTATCCCCAATGCTATTTCAAAGCGGTGTTTAAAACGATCTGATAAACTCAAAACGAGTAAGCCTCGTGGCTTACTTAACGTCAGATGTAGCAATTGTATACTTGTTTTATATCATAGTGTGTATTAGTTTGAAGTGGAAAGTGGAGCAGCATTGCACTTTCTCTTACCAGAAAGCCAAGTGCTGCGCATAAGCCGTGCAAATCACATTGTGCTTCTACCAACAGATAACAATGTGTGACCATCTGACTACTCTTTATCCTTTTAAGCTGTCAAATTATCTAATCAGCAGAACATGACCGAAATTTGTCATGCAGCTAGCGATGGACTTAACAAACGGTGCTAAAACTAATGAATACGTACATCTCAGACACAGTTAGGTTTGACGGCACAAAATGAAAAACAAAAATAAATGTAGAACGAGCGGTATTGTGTGTTTTGAGTTTACTGACATGCAATCAAAAGCGGAGAAGTTAACGCGGTTGCAAAACTACTGCCTTACTTGTTACGTGTCACTGTCCAACCTAAATGTCTGTGTGCAGGGTACTCGTACATGTGCAAATGAAGTAATACTGTGACTACACATCGGGTTACGTAACCGGTATAAATAAACACTGCAAGTTTTAACAAATCGATATTGTACATACTTGTATACAGTCTAGCACGTGACTGCTAAATTAAGCTGAACAAACATGTAAACGCAGTGTCACAGTAGCGATATTACTGTGTTTTTTTCAATAAACTTCATAGTTGCATTTGTAGTAAAAAGTGTAAAAGTACACATGATGTGCATATAATTTGAATTAGTATAAATTTTTAATTATATACACAGCATGTGTACTTTACCATAATAAAATTAATAAATAATTAACGTACAATTAAAAACATTTAATTGGTTTTCCTTTTTAAATAAAATGTTATGTAAGAGTTTTATAACATCGCGGATTAAACAGACGGAGTGTATGAAATGCACAGAGTTGGCGGGCGATTGTGGCCACGAGGCGGGGGCGGCGAAACCGGCGCTCAAACCAGTTTGCGAAAGAGCCCTTCTGTCGAAGTCGGTCGCCATGCCGCCGCACGCCGAGGGCCGGTGCATTAGCCGGGTCATCTGCTTATGCACCGCATTAAAATCACGATTTCATAAGTTTCAACGCAATGCTATGGACTAACCCGTAATAAAGCCGTAAATATACTCAGTACTCATCGTCTCTTGGTTGTGTCGGATTATAGTGGCAAAGCAATCTTTCGTTTGACGGGCCCAGCAACAAATTGCAGCAATGTTCTAAAATAAGATATCTAGATCCGTCTGCATATTTTACAATACAAAAATACACATCCGCAATCTTCTATTATTTACAGAGCTTTATCTGAAATTGCAAACAATGACGTCTGCGGGTCAATGCATAATACAGTCCCAGCAGCGACTCAATGGTTGCCGGGACAAACTTGGAAACATTTCTATGGAAGCATACTAAACCGTACAGAAAGTTATTCAAAGGATGGAACAGGCGGGGAATTTAAGCAATTAACATTTTCTGAAATGTTAGTGCATTATCATTAGTGTACATGTATAGTAGTGTACACAAGAGTATTGCGAGTCCGAATGTGGCAGGCTCATGGCATTATTTCACAACGCAACCAGTTTTGTGCATGCGATGTGGCGCGCAGCAAAGCAGTCTTATTGCTTCATTTGTTATGATGCCGGTGTTTTATGTTGCAGGAAATGAGCTCATACTGTCGGTGAGATGTTTTTCCAGTTTTAATCCGGTATGGTAATAGAAAAATAGAGACATTCAAGCATTCTTCACCACATTGAAAGCGAAATTAAAAATGATAAGCGCTGAAGCTCACCAAAGCTTTTAATTAATTCACATTATTAATAACAGTTCTTTTGTTGCTGGCATAAAGGAAATGGGAGAGAGCTGTTTAATTCCTAAAAACACAAATGTGCATCATTGTATTCCGTGGAATGGAACGCGAGTTAAACTGTTATTAGTCCTTTATTGTTCAATGTCCATTCGTTTTAGATTTATTTCGTCTAGTAAAGGTCTTTTTAATAGGCCATTTTACAATGTCTTAAATCTGAACTATTTTTTCTAGAACCTACATTATTAAATACACTATTCGTCACCTTCATAACGATTTTTCTTTAATTTAACAATAAACACTATCCACAATTATTTAATTATTTCATAAGCTATTTACAACACAAAATTATACTTGATATGCATAAAATCGTTTTAAAAGATAAATGCACTTCCTTGTCACGTGTCTTATAATAAAATCAAAAACTTTATCAAGAACAGATCGCTTGGATATGTCTGAATAACGTCTAGGTACTTTCGAAGTGGTCATTGGCGGACACAGCGTTATAATATCACTGAATCACCTTGCGTGGGTCAAGGTGGTGTGCGAAGTGAATGTAAAATTGTGATTGTTATCTGCACTTATCCAATGTGTCGTTGCAGGCCTGCAGGCTGCAGGGGCGGAGGGGCAGCGATCACTTTCAAATGTACAGGTTTTAATATTCAAATGTGTTTCTATATTCTTCACTGCGATTCATCACGTGACCTTTTTAAAATAGACTGGTACAAAACGGTACACAATGTGGTATTCTAAAAACAAGTTTCAGTATTATGTAAATATTGACCATATAAAATCTGCGTAGGTGTTTGGCATTGAATTTTAAAAGTTGATTTTTTAATCGCAGCTCTTGTCACTGTTTGAATCTTAGCTCAAAGCAAATATCTATTATGTAACAACAGGACAGTCTAGACTCTGAAATGTATGTACATGCAAATGTATGACGGGTAGGATGCTTGATGAATGCAGATGTCTATTAAAGCTCTTTGAACAGTCTAGTGTCACGGTAGCTACAAAATCTCATTACTTGTGTACATAGGTACGCTTTCAAGAAATCTAGATAAGCCGAGTCTCAGATTCACGAGCAAACGACCGCACTCTGCTCGAATAAAGTGACGTAAAGACTGACGCGATCAAGTTAAGCACAAAGCAAGCCACAATCGGAACTGGAGCAATCAAGATACACAAACGCGTACACAGTACACAAACAATGCTTAATTTAACAAACTTCATGAAAGGATACAATGAGTCAGACAAATATTTACTTTTAACTTGTAATTGGGGCCGACGGTTAACACTCATTATAGTTATTTATGTTATACAGTTAAGTAAATAATTTACCCAACTAATTACGAAATCTTCGAAGTAATAAATCAATGTCATTGTGCAAATTTTAAAATGGTACTACAAAATGAAAAGTGGTGCACTATTTGATACAATCAGGACCTGGATTCCTAGAAAGAACCATTAGTAAAGTTATTGTGCTTTTTAAAACTCCCATCATTAAGGTTAGTGCATTAATTTTTTCATCAGATTTGCGGTCGGCCAATACTCTTTACCCCACTTACATCGCTGCAAAGAAATAATAGGTAGAGTGCTTTCCCCAACGACCCCTTGATAGGAAATTGACGATTTTACGTTGCGATATCGCGTTAAAATTAACCCTTCGACGGATATGACTCATTATGCGACTACCAGGAAATGTCATTAAATTTTCACGTTGGCGTTTTATGTTACCCACGCCGCTGGTTTCGCCACTCCATGCATATTTATCAAAATAATGTTGCCGATTGAAAAGCTGCATATAAACACGCACTGAATTGCAGACCGGTACCGGGGTCTGCCGAATTGGATTTTACTGTTGTGGTTTCGACGGTGTACATTTGCACGGCGATCCAAGTTGCATTTCGGAGGGCGTTCGTTGTCCGGTAGTTATTAGCAAACGCACCCTTTGCGAAGGGTTAGAACGAGTTCTGCGAATCGTGCTATGTGCGGCGGTGACTCAGGCTGCGGCGGCGACGGGAAAATACCGATCGCCCACTCGATAACCACTTTCGATACAGCACGATTGCATTACTTGCACAATATCGAATCGAACGACCGGGCCAAATTACTTATTACAATGTTCGTGCGTATAAAAACTTGCCCAATAAAGCTGTTAATGACAAGAAGACTGTCACTTCGAATTTTACTTTTATTATTTCATGTATTTTTATCTGCATTTAGCAGTAAATTAGTAAAGAAAAATTTGAATAGGTACATATGTACAATTATTATGCGATTCTCTATAATGTCTATTGTCTTCCTCATCTGACAACGCTGAAAACTGTCTAGACTCGTGATCAAATAATATACGTAGTCCATTTGTGTTGCTGGTACACAAACTAAGAGTTATGTGGTTTTGTGACAGTAAAAGTGAAATTAGAACTTTCTCTGGCTCGCGAAGCAGGAACAAACTAGCGTCGGTGGTGGCCAGGCCTCGGGAGAATAGCTAGCGGCACACGTCCACGCCAGGTGGCGCGCGATGCCCGCGAATTTACATAATTGGCAGAAAAAAAACGTCAGCATACCATACAACAATTTTTTCATTGTGTGAGAGCTCCCAAGGGTCTGAATAAAACAGAGGCTCGGGATGGACGAGTTGGCGCTAATTTTGCTCGACAGCGAATCGCCGGTCGAGCGATGACACAGTTGCTATACACATTACGTAGGTATTCGTACCTATATGACGAGGGCTTGCATATATTCTTTATTATCCATTTTTTTTTCAATAATATGAATGTGTCTACATTCAACGCATAATAATATGGTGGTACTTGTGTTTATGGGTGAATGTTAGGTCAAGCGAATAGATGCCAGACTAAAGAGCACATGTGTTAGGCAGATGTCGAAGTCAGGGTGACTATGAGACCATTGAGGCGTTCCAAGTGCGCCAATTTGGCTCCAGTTAAATCCAATAACACGACCATCTATTTATAAGAATATTATAATTGATTAATGACATTTGAAGAAATCTGGAACATGTGGTAGGTACCTATATGTATAACTTAATATTGTTTTAAAGACTGTTTTATAATAGGCAGTTGAGGTTCCCGTCTTATAGCAGATTAAGCGGTTAGTTTTCTTGTTTAATAAAAGTGCAGGAAAATGTTTCCTCCTTGCTTTGATTCAAAAAGTCCTTGTTGGTAACGAAGCAAATAGGCGCTCAAGGACTGAATAACAAACTTTTCTCATCCAATTTGTCGCACCTCATACTTTTATTCCCGGGAATGTACCTTTCAGCCTTATTACTCTGCAATATAGACCGAAAAGTAAGAAAATTGCTTGATCCGTAGCATTGTAAAAGTCGCCCGCTCTCGTAAAACTCCCACATATTTCACGACAAATAAACTTCTCATCCTATGAAATTTTCTTCTCGGGAGCAGTTCACTGCAGGTAATATTTCAAAACATGTGTCATTCATAACTTTCGCCTTCGCAATGTCTGTCGATGGAGCTCGGGCGAAAAGGTCTCAATAATAAATTTTTCGTGAGCCCGCTCCGTTATCCCCGCGAGCGAGCCCAGGTACGTTTTACGGCCGCACAAGGGAAAATAAACGAAAAATAAAATAAAAGTCAAAATGGTCGACATAAAACTATTTGCCCGAATATACCACGCACAAGTTCTGAAAACGTGAAAGGATTGAGATTGTTCATGTTGTAACAGTAAATTAGAGTACCGCTTCCTCGAATTTATTATTGTTTAAAATAAAACCTGGCATAACTTACTCATTCTAAGTATAACGCTCTGTCAGTAGCTTCTGAAGGTTCGGTATTTAATTGCTATTTATTATTTGATGCTATAAATATCAACAATTGTAATTTAACAGCCAAAACGCAAATCTTAATTTGATAGCTTATCTCAAAGTTGTAACGGCGTGGTTGGAACTAAGTTAGTGATTTATAGTATCGTTAAAGCATTAGAGAGTTTTATGGTACATACGGACATTACAGCGACAACAATGAGACTGCTACCTCATAAAATACTAAACAACTTTTGTAACTACCCCGTTGTCGTCGGTCGTATGAAATTTCAATCACGTCACAATACGACCACTGGGTTATTACGTACTCTGTTACGGATATAATGTAGCTATTCAAAGATTATTCTAACCATTGTAACATTGGCAATAAGTTACTATTATACGTTACGGACTTCATCAAACTCAAATACAAAGGGGAAGGAAGGAATTGAATATCCACACGCTTTAGTGTTCTGTATGAATTTCTTATCTGATACTTCATGGCTTGGGAACAGAAATCGAACTTGATCATTGGTCAATATACGTATTAACTGATTGATAAATAACACATTTCATGAAGTTAAGCGGCTATCAAACCTGAATATTGCAAAAATTACTTAAATTATTTCAAGAACACGTGTGTAATTTCCAACGAACAGCGTACAGTTAAGTAATTTGTTTAAAGAAAACTTCCCGTAGTTGTAATAATATGCGTTAAACAAGCTCATGTAATATAATAAGGAAAGAGTTTGCGTAATACACATAGTAAGTATATAAATAACTATTAGATAACGATGTCTAGCATATTATTTAATGCAAATGCGGATCGGTATAATACATGATGTATTGTGCAGCAATTATAATTACAATACTAGTGTTCTTGTGTTGAATACTAATCACCTGAGTGTATGGAGCTAGTTGTGTCAATAAACAAAATTAGGTACATTAAGTAACCTAAGCAGGATAGAGGGTGAGTATATGGTATATAGAGAACCATTTTGGTGGGAAGCTGATAAACATACGTAATTACGTATATAGGAAGTTTCTGGGGAGCCAGGAGGAAAATACTGAAATACATTTTAGTTACTGATAAAAATGAGCTGTTAGTCTTGGTTTCTCCACGATGTCCCGTGTTTATAAAGAAAGAAGAGAATGCCATGGTGGTAAAAAGATAGTCACCATAAAAGATCTCATTTAATGTTGATTGCAAAATTGCGGCAACATGTAATGGAGAAAATAGATTTGTTCCGAATTAGGACAGAGAGAAGGGGGCGTTAAGTAGATGCTGTAAACAAAATTTTAGTTACAAATAAATTTCAGCAATAGCGTGTAGTGTCGCGTGATGAAGCGCATTACGGCGTCGGGCACGTCACGGCGAGCTCCGTCGGCCGACCCGCTTCGCACGTGATAAACTGCCTCATATTGCCCACCCGTTTTCCACTTACAAGCACTGTGTCAACACGCATTAACAAACATAAATAACAAATAATACATTCAATTTTAAATCTGGTCGTCAATCGAGCTCACAGTAATAGTACGGCTCCAACTACAGTATGATGCTATTTAAGCCCGGCATTAATCTGTCAGTCCCAAGTCCAAATATAAACTCGAGTATTGTCACTGACATTTATCATTTTTTCGTTAACTGTATCGCGGATTTTGTTATGGTTGAAAATAATATTTAGAACTAGTATTTTGATGGTTTGGAATTTTTTGAAAACTTTAGCTTTAGGAAGTTTAGTAACAAACTTAGTCATGTTCTTTGTATTTGTACTGTTCAAGTTTCAAGTAAGTCCTAAGTCACGTGTGAATTAACTGATTAAAAGCATATGTACTCGATACTTTTGTATCCATAACGCACCAACTTAAATTCATATTTTAAAATCAGTACAAAAGAAACAGACAACCAACTTCTGACGTTGAAAATATTTGTAGCGACTAGACACAGTCAACAACCTTGGCTATAAAAATGTTTTTAACAAACAAAATAGATAACATAAAAAAATGTTAGTATCAAAGTTAAAACCAGCAGAGTTGTTGAAACTGGTGGACTTCAGTAACATTGTAAACGTCGTTTATTATTTTTTTACAGGATATAGAGATTTTTCATGAAATTTATAATTCGTCAATCAATTGTCATACTTACGTTTATTATTTGTATACTTCCTGAATTGTACAAATTGAATGAAGTGTGAACAACGAATCCAAAACTCCACGTTCAATATGCATTGATTCACTTTAGTAAACATTATATAACAGCAATGCGTAAGAAGGGTTGATTTAATTTGATTTCGAATGGGGTTCGTACTTGCGGACTCCACCTCAAACGGCGTCCTCGGAATGAACGTCTGTCTGTTTATCCCATGTCACAACATTTTACGTAATGATTACTGGGACCCGAGTCCCTTCAGAGACAGTAGGTACCATTGTTCTCATTTCACAATTTATTGTAATTTGTACGCGGTTCAGGCTTTTACACGCGCTTTGCCACCCGTGATAATTTGTTTTACTTTTAATTTAACAGGTGCCTGCTAATTGTGTTAATTATCTCCTGATTTATACTAATTGGTGTGTTATTAGAGGAATACGATTATTGTGGAGCTTAACATACAAGTTATCAGTGCTAGTCCATTTGGATTGTGTACGGCATTGCAATTGTGAACTATATGCGACGTTGAATAGTGTCGGTGTCGGAGGGCAGGTCGGAAACTCGCTGGCGCTCCACTGAAAGCAGGCAGACGTCAGCGCGCCGTGAGTGACACGTCCTTCCGCCACAGAGCTTTCTATACGTAGCTACCGCCACTATCCAGTTACGCCATGTTTGCGCTTCAGCCTGTCAAACAACTGTAAAAATCTGCTTCAATCCCGTGCAAACAAAATGTAACCAAGTCAATAGTATTATTCGTTTTTTCTCCTGTGACTCCTTATCCTTATTAAGCGAAATACAATATTATAGCTATATTAGACGTTACCCGTATAAAATGAAAGTCGTGTCGCGAGTCCTACGCTCTAATAAATATGGAGCTCGAATGCGACCCTAATCGGGAAGGCAAAATGGCAACAATGCAAACAGGCGTGGTATCAAATTGTCGAGCATGCAAACACATTAAAGGGCGCCGAGTAAACGATGCTTAATGATTAATATGATTATCTATACGTTGGTGCGTAAAAAAGAAACATGGTGAACGTAAATAAATGAGATATATTTCATTGTTCTTTGTTTTAGGTGGGCCGAGCGGCAGCTGGACGGCGGGAAATGTCGCTTATCTGACGCCGCACCTTTTGTCGGTAGGCGTTGACCCAATTCAAGTGGCACTCTGCCGCGGCAGCGGTGTCAACAGCGTCTTCATTCAGATTTGGAACCGAATTAAACGGTCTGATTGATTGGAATTATAATTATAGTTTGCGAGCGTAGATAATATGAAAAATGGGAAAGAAAGAAAATTCTTGGGATCTACGGAAATAGTGTATTTAGATTAGACTCGATTTTACATATGAGGAGTGTTTCGTTTGTGTATAGAAGAACTCTACACTCGTGAATTGGAGCTTTCCTTGCTTAATTGCACTAAACGCCACGTCAATTTGCGGCAGTAGCCAAAAGGTTGGTATTGTGCGCATTTGCAAACGCTGAGGCACATTCACGCGATTAAAACGGCAAGTTTCTGCCGAGGCCGATCGCCGGCGCGATAGGTCGCGGGGTCAAAAATAGCGAGGGCCGTACCTGGTGCCACCCCGCGCCGTTCAATGTCAACTTTCAATCACGGCGGGCGGAAGGAAGAGGCCGAGCTCGTGGGCTGATGCCGCGCGGGCCCCGCACTCCACCGCAATTATTGCTTTGCCCTTTTTATGGCGACACCGTGCCTCCCTTGTCTCCTCAACGTTTACATTCCGTCAAGTTAAGCCTCTTGCTGTCAAGTGCCGACTGTCAAAGTACTGACACCTACACTATTAACCGCGGTTAACAATAACGGTCCTAACTCCAATGAACAAATTGCGGTCAATGTTGCCACAAATTATTATCCAATTTATTGTTTGGGCCATAATGTTTACACAACTTTATTTCGAAGCTAAAAGCACCAAAAACAGCAATAGTGTTCTAAAAGTTTTAAATTAAGACGACAATAAAATTAATCACAGACTACTTGATAGATTGCTTTTATTGATGTTGTGATTTGAAGTTGAAAATATTAACTGGAAAATAAATAAACCTTTATATTACTTTTTGCTCCAACCTTTTTGCCCTCTTTGTTTACATAGCTGCGAGCAAAGCCTCTCCGTGCCAACAGTCGCTTTGTCAAGCGTCGAGTGACATTAGCTCGACCCACTGTCAGATAATTTGGAAACCAAATAAAATAATTCCTCGCTCTATGTATTTCCGTAAAAGACTGATTTACATGAATAATAGAATTCGAGCTGTTACCTCATGAACCTGAAATCTGTGTCTGATTGACTGACTCACATCATGACATCTTAGTAACTAGAGCCCGCGAAGCGCTTACTAATACGGGACTTTGCGAAGTTGGACCCTTACGGGGGTGCAACATAATCATAATTTAGCTGCAAAATAATCATGATTTAATGTATGTAAAATATGGTTTAATATTTTTCTTACCATAAACTCATGCATGGTATAAGCTTGTATGGAACTCTAAACCCACAAAACATGAAATAAATCTGCTGTACTGGTAAGATACACATACAAGGATACATGCTTTAAGGAACATCTTCATCAATATGTCAATTAGTGTTCACAATGAGTGGACCAGCACAGGTGTCTCATGGCCAAGCCGTTTGCCAGCCCATTAAGCAAATAACGAGTCCGCAGGATAAACTTGGAGGCAGTAAAGTTTATTAATGGCTCGATTACAAGCTCGACCCGAGGTGGAAAGAAGTGCTATCAATCAGTCAGGTGCGCGACGGTAGAGGCACCTACCCCCTCAGTAACGCTAATAACAAAATTCCGACGCCCCTGTTTGTTGCTCCAGAAAGGGGTGAAGATGAATATCCTAAGCGCTAGATCGGTTGGTTTCTATTGCGATAGCGACGAATTCTTATGAATTCGTAATAATGTAGAGGAAGGAGACAATGCTTATATGAAAGAAGAAATGTAAAAGAAACTAAGATCAGGATTAGGTACCTTAGTGATGCTGAGTCATAATCTTTCAGAAAAAATCTGTGCCACTAGGAAGTGAGCAGAAGTAGATAATGTTGATATTGTTTGTAATAGATACAACGACATACGTAAAGTGGTGGCTGAGCGGCCAAACTACAGAGGCAGTAGAGCGCGGCTCGCCGCTGTCCGAATGGCTCAATTACAGTTAATTCGCAGCGCACACACATTCAGAGCGAGGTGCATGCATGTGCAGCGTCGGCATTAATGTATGTAAATGCATGCGACCGGCCGCGGCCGCCCGCCGACGCTCACAATATTGCGACATTAAACGGAATATGGCCGACGAGACGGACATTTTCGACAAAAGTCGACATTTGCAAACGTTATTCAGCTACTCATCTGTATTTAACAGCGTTTCCGACTATCTACGTCATCATTAGCCGCCATGTTTAAAGGATCAGATTTTACAGTTTCCATACATTTAAAAAAATCTATAGGTTGGGCTGACGACTTTCAATGTTTGTTTGCTTGAAAGCGCTAATCTCAGGAACTACTACATAGTCCGAAAGGGAAAAATGGTTCCCTAATTATGAAGACATCGCTGTCCGTCCGTATGTCACCAGACCGTATTTCACAATCTCAAGTCTTATTATAATGTTACACAAGCCGTATGCCCGCGGTTTCACCCACGGTACCGGGATAATACCTATATAGGCTACGTTACTCGAGAAGAGTTCAGCTTTCAACAGTGAGATTTTTTTTAAATCGGTCAGAATTTTCGGAACTTTAGGGTCCAGACAAATGTTAATTAATTATAGGTTAGTACAACATATTGTTTAAATATGTTGTACTAACTTATGTAGTGAAGCACCAAAATAGATCTGTTAATAAATTGAGGAAAAGATACATACTCATCTACATCAACATACCTACCTTTTGACCTACCGTTGATTTGTAAAATATGTTCGAAATTATTGTTATCACTACATACCTAGTATAAAACAGTCCCTTTGTACGCTTAAATCTTCAAAACTACGCTACCGATTTTCATGCGGTTTTTACAATAGATAGAGTGATTAAAGAGGAAAGTTTATATGTATAATAACATACATTAAATAGTGGGGAAATACTGTTATCCCGGGCGAAGCCGGAGCGGGTCGCTACTTAAGACTAAAGTAAACTTACAGGAAACAACACAACAAATAATAATAATCGAAACATGCGCGTGAGTCGGCAAAAAAATAGGAAAGGATAGGAAAAAAATAGGAATCCAAGTTTGACTAGTCAGAATAATGGATTCTGACTAGTCAAGTTACCTAGCAGTTTATTTTTTTATTAGTTCAAAGACTAGTTCAGTTTTGAGATTTATTGAATTGGATCCATTTTACTAGTAACTTTTTAGCTTTCTTTTTAGATTAGTTTTTTCTTCGTACGTACATAATATTTTTTACTACGTATTTATTCTGACTTTGCTTGCAAAGCAGATTCTTCAAATATTTATAGGTGCCAAAGGCTCTAAACGTGAATCAAAAGCTTATAAGAAATTTTATGGACAGGTAGGTACAGTCAACTTCAGGTCAGTGGTAACAGTTTTATAGGAAAATCGTACTTATTACTATTGAGTTAAGGTGCATGACAGTTACCACTGATGTGCGGTCTACTGTACTTACCTCACATGTATTTACAAAAGCTACTTCATAAGAGTTTGGAAAATATTTAGATAATAATATAAAAAGGTAGGTAACCAATTGTGAATTCGGTAGAGTAGTTTTGTGCTTGCAATTTCCACCAAGCAACGCCCCCTGTGGGAACTCGATGTCATTGTTTTATCAAGCAAGCATTGTCATGGTGATTCACTTTACAGTCAAAATTTAACCGGATTATTGCATGTACTACACATTATTCAGCATTTCAACATAATTTCATACAGTAGAGTGCTAGACAAGACAACAAATTCGCTTTAGAACAGTATTATCGAAAACCACAAAACAATAATGTAGGAAATATGAAAGAACTCTAGTCATGTTTCGGTACCATCAATAAGGAACATTAAACGTAAAGTAGAATGATTGCACTGAATGGAGACTTTATGCCGACATTATATTCTTTATAAAGACTCTTATCCAGCTCTACAATTCACATAAAAAGCTAAACGACTGAAATTGAGCATCGTACGTGATGTCAGAGAGGTTATGTTCGCGACAAACAAAAATATTAAGGCGTTTACCTCTTTCTTTCCGTTGTCCGGGGGCTGATACCACTATAATATTGCACAGTTTCATTCACAAATACGTAATGGTATAAATATTAGTTAAAAAATCGGTTTGCATCACAGAAATAACAAAATAAAACGGAAAACATTGAAAGCGGACAAGAAGCGCGACACGAAACCATGGGGATGCAACTGAAGTACAATAATTTTCTGAGGTTTTTTTTTAGAAATGCGCCATCTAGTGACGGATGCCCCGTAACTTGGGTATTTGTACTTCGTTTTAGTCACTAGATGTCACTGCACCTTAGACCGATATTTCATCGATTTAATAACAAATCTAAAAAAAGTTTTGTGATTAGAAATATTAACAAATATTGTAATTAAATAATTTTATGATTTATTTTTAATTCTTTTTTATCTATGAGGACGTCTTAGTTAATCACAATAATCACACTACTTGAAACCACTTGAAACACTGACGATTGACATTGACAGTCGACCATACTTTTAAATTAAACCGTTTTCCGTTTTCTAACGTGTTGGTTTATTCTGAGTGTTATTTTCTGGTTTTTTTATTACGATTGTTGCGTGTTCCTGGACTCTGATACTGACTGCTTCTGTGATTGACCTGGCTTCGTATTTTGGACCTGTGATCTACTGCATTTTCATTGACCCGGCTTTGTATTTTGGAACCTCGATCGACTGCTTTTACATTGACCCGGCACCGTATTTAGGACTAGAAAATGCGTCCAGTGGATCGTCTTAGGGGCGGAATGCCATCAACGTCAAGATATAAGTGCTACTTTGATTGTGACAATGACGGTAAGTTCAAAACTTTTAACTTTATAATGCACGTAATTTATCTTTTGCTGATAGGCTGCACAATATCCATTATTGTCATCCGTGCAATCTGTGGTCATCATAGTCCTTGAGTCATCAAAAATCTAAGATGCACTACCACACACACTCCTGTCCTGACCCTACACAAACAATTGAAACTGCACATTAACTTTTATATCCAATCAAAGACTCGGAATCTACGTATAAGACAAAGCCCGCTCTAGACGACCCTCTGACCAAATAACTTCATCAGGTTTTAAAACTATGATTTTACAGTGGCGTAGCATGGGATTCCGCCGCCGGGGCAGGTATATTTAGCTGCCGGTCAGTGGGTAGTCTTAGGGGCGAGCCCCCTTATTTAGGTACTTATTTAAATTCAAATGACTACAATTTAATAAAATTCTAAAGATGGTTTTGGCAAGAAAGAATTATTATTGATATCGACTCATGACCAGGTGCGGTCTCAGCCCATGATTTTGGGATTCACTAGGGTGCTGGAAGGAATACTTTCAGAAATTGTTACTGGCTCTCTTTGATATGTAGTGCAGCAGTGTGAAAATTTTAGCATCCTACCTAGGATTTTGTTGATTCATACACTAATGATCTATGTATAACTTTGTCGATTCATACAGCATGCAACAATATTTTTTGCAAACTAGGATATGTTAGATTTTCCTTTAAAGCTCAAAAAACATAAAGCCTTGTGTGGACTAAGCATTTATTGTCAAATTAAACGAAAAACAAGCAGATGTAAAATTCAAGAGCGAGTCGAAAAATTTAGTACCCTGCCTGCCTGATAGGTTAGATCTTCTTTTAGTAGACAAGAAGTTATTGGGAGGTAGGCTAGAAGTATAGATAGATATCTATCTATCTTGTTGTATTTGTTATGGTGGTGGTGGTGGTATCTATACACACTATGTACACCATAACAAATTACAATTTAAAACTTAATAACTAAAAGGGGTGTAACAATGGGTGGTCTTATCGCTAAAAGCGATCTTTTACAGACAACCTTTAATGTATAGTGACTCTTCTCAAGAAAATTGTATTATGGGGTGGCATAAATAGGAACTGACAATGTAAAGGCGGCAAAAAATGCCTTTGCCTCTACTGTCAACGCTATCAGCTTCTACTTGGCTTGATGCTGCAGCTAGGCGGCGGTGCCGGCCCCTAGAGTAGCGCCACCCAGGGCCATGGCCCCCTCGGCACCCCCATGCTATGCTACTGTGATTTTATTTACTTCAACTGTGGTGTTCCTGTTCTAGTACTGCTAGACCTCAGCTATTATTTCTAGTGTTAGATTAATATTCAAGGATGGTATCACAGTACATTACTAAAATTTTATACATATGATGATGATATCTATTACGGTATTTTAATGAGAGTGAGTTGTTCATGTATAAAACTTCTTGATTTCAGGCCCATTGCACCGATTTCCTAAACCTGAATACCCACATTTGGAAAAGTTTAACTCGTGGAAAAAGTACTAGATAAAGCTTTACAAGAGAAAGGCGACATCTACATTTATAACCAAATTCGATTTTGCGACAGACATTTTGAAGAGTGTTACCGTTCAGCCAGTCACCGACTTACTCCAAATGCAATACCAACTCTAGGTACCTACTATTTAGATGTCTTATGTTATTTAAATCTTAATAGAAACAAAACCACATTTCTTTGCCTTCGCTGTAATAACAAAATTGTTCCTCAAATATTAAATAAAATTTTCTACTGAATAATCTAATCCTAATTAGAAGAAAATAAAATGAATATTATATACCAAAATAATTGATGCAACATGCTATCTTCTAAGAATTAAATGAATATTGTTCTATATTCTACATAATTATACAGTAACTATAAATAATTTCATCCTTTTGCAGATTTATCTACATTACCAGTTGGTCAAACTCTTGAAGGTCCATCGGGACATGTCGAGGCAGACATGTCGAATTTATTAAACATTTCGCAAGATAAACTTGCTGTCATTGAGCCATCCAGCTCTACCCACTATCATAGTGATGTACAGAATGCATTACAGACAGCTGAACGCCCTAAAGGTAAATATTTTTATTGACAATTGACCTTTGACTTGTAACATTAGGTTTTTCTTTCCATCATCAGGATTCCAATTTGTTTCCACTGTAGGGTCATAAAACTTCTTGCAGAGAGAGAGTGGGCATTTAAGCGTACATAGGGAAATAAGGACAGAGAAAGCGACTTTGTTTTATACTATGTAGTGAAGCCTATGTGTTATTACATTTTTTATAAGCTATATTACTGTAAAGTTTCATCTAAATCCGTTTAGTAGTTTTCGCGGGAAAGAGGAACAAACATCCTCACAACATTTATAATATTAGTACTAGTATAGGATTATTTCATACTAACTGCGTCCCGCGGTTTCACCCGCGTATACCGGAATAAAAAATAGCCTATGTCTAATTCCAGGGTATAAGCTATCTACATACCAAATTTCATCCAAAGCCGTTCAGTAGTTTTTCGTGAAAGAGTAACAAACATCATCCAAACTTACAAACTTTCGCGTTTATAATTTTAGGTAGGATTATTTCCGCACTTGCAGGAATCAATAAATGTAAGACAATAACAAATCTCCGAACTTGTAAACCTGAATTAAATGGATTAATAATAATAACTTGATATAATCCTACAACTTATGTGTCATAATAATTATTCATCCAAATAGCTAGTTCTAACCATCCATACCATTTTTTTTCGTTGGTAGAAAAGGCCCAAAAATGTATGGAGTCTGAATGATCTTCTTTATATCCATTTTGTTTACCCATAAAATCCCCATAAAAATATTTATCAAGCTTGTATCTGCTGTTGTAGGGAGTCTCCACTTTTTATCTGTTCCTCGAAGCCTACCTATTCCAATCTCTGGTCATAATATAATAACAGAACAATATTATGTAACATATTTTTATCACAATTCTATTAAAACTTTGTGTAACACTATTTCTTTGATCTGAGGTGTAACATAATTTAAATTACAGGTTCTAGGAAAAGAGGGACTTGTCAATATTTAAAACGAGTCGTCACCTCCAAAGAGAAGGAGATAATAAAGTTAAAACAGAAAGTATTGAAGCTGAAAAAGAAATATAAGGAACAAAATAACAAGAAACTCTCTGCAAGGAAAATTTCCACATCAAAATCATTTTTGAAAGAGTTAAATAAAATGCCTGCAACAATAAAAATATTTACTTCCCTCCAAATGAAATGGAAAAAGAAACCACGAGGCAGGCGATTTACATTTAACGAAAAATCATGGCATTGACCATTTACAAACAGAGTCAGAAAGCTTACAACCTCATGCGAAAAATGTTTGTCTTGCCATCAAAGCGCAGCCTACAAAAATGTTGAGTAAATTTGAACTGAAACCAGGCTTCAATCCTGATATATTTAAAATTTAAAAGCTACAGTAGCAAAATTGCCGGCAGAAAAAAGTTGGTCAATTTACTGTTTGATGAGGTATCATTGGCTCGGTGTTTTTACAACCCTGCCCTAAAACAGATAACTGGTTTTGAAGATTTTGGGCACAGACAAACAAAAAAACTCGCAGATCATGCCTTGGTCTTTATGATCAAGGGTATAAAAAGCAAAGTGAAACAACCTTTATGCTTTTCATTTTGCCAAGGTGCCACGAAAAAGGACGATTTAAAGAAGCTGATCAAAACAATAATAAAAGAAATCTCCAATACTGGATTGATAGTTATTGCCACTATATGTGACCAATCAGCCACAAATATTTCTGTGATAAAAAGTCTTCAAGAAGACACAAAACGCAAATATTTACAAGAGGGTAATGAATATAGGACCCAAGCCTTCGAGTTTGAAGACCAAAAGGTCTTCCCATTATTTGATCCTCCACATCTTTTAAAGGGAATGAGAAATAATTTACTCGCCAAACATTTGAAATTTGTACAAGATGGGAAAACAAAGTATGCAAAGTGGGAACATTTGGAGATGCTGTTGAAGTTAGATGTTGGGGATGATGAAATTAGGCTTGTTAATAAATTAACAGAAAACCATGTTAATAAAGAGAAAATTCCAAAAATGAAAGTGAAATATGCTGCACAAGTTTTCAGCCAAAGGGTATCATCAGCATTGAGATTCTTAGCAAGTAAGTATGCTTTTTATTGTTCTCATTATTTTCTCTATATTTAAAAAAAATTGCTATTAATTTACTAAATTAGATTTTTATTTTTAATTTACATGTTTTTAACCATCTTCATTCTCCACAGACAAATTAGAAAGTTCATTATTTTTCTTTAAAATAATATTAGATGTCCTGGCTACATTTATAAGTTCAAAAATATTTAAAAACAAACAATTGAGATGCTATTTCTCTCGATAAAATTCAAAATAAAAATACAATTCATATCTAATAATTTATCTAAAATTGGCTATGTCAATATTTAAGATGCATAAGATATATTGTTGGAATAACATTATAAATTGAAATGAAATAATAAATTAAAATTATCATATTGAAATAAAAATTTGAGACATTATGAAACTACAAAATATAGTTTAATGTTGGTTTCTTACTAATTATATTTACACCCACAACTATTTACTGAACCAACTGATAAAGACGCACAGTAAATCGTTACTGCCACTTTAAAGTTTGTAAGTTTGTGCCTTTTCGACACAGCCGTGAGGCACACCGTTTAATTTTTTAATTAAATTTTTGTATTTTTGTTTTTTTATTGTGTCCCCTAATCTGGGTCGAATAAATGTATTTTCTTTCTTTTTTCTTTAATTTCGGTCCACAATAGCAAAAAAGATTGATATGAACTGTATTCTAGTACTTATTTAATATATTGTTTCAGAACACAACCTTCTTCCGGCGGAGTGCGAAGAAACTGCTGATTTTCTACTCATTATGGACAAACTATTTGATTCTTTCAATGGACATTCATATACAGGTGATCCAAAAATTTTCAAGGGGTGTGTAATGAATAATTCTCCTCATTTTAGATTATGGACAGAGGTAGTTCCTATATTGGATTCAATGACTTTTAAAACTATAAAAAAAAAACGGGATGGTACAGAAGAAGTAAGATATGAAAAAGTGCCATCCCTTCAAAATTGGATCCACAATATTAAAACGTTTAAAGAAATGTGGGAGTTTTTAAAAATCAAATATAAAGTTACTAGCCTTTTAACCAGAAATTTCAATCAGGACCCTCTTGAAAATTTTTTTTGTAACATTAGAAGTAATGGGATACGAAATGTTAATCCCTCGTGCCTACAATTTATTAATGCGTTCAAAACTTTGTTACTTAATAATTTAAATTCGCCCCATTCTGTAAGTGCCAACTGTGAAAAGATGAAAATAAATCACTGCAATCTTTCAAAGATCTTCTTGCTGAAAAACAAAACAATGAAATTGAATTGGTTAGTGGTGATTTTCCTATTGATTCTTTAATTAATACAATGAACCAAATTAAATGGAATGACTCGATTTTGCATGCCGAATCAAAAAAATATGTAGCAGGATACATTGTAAAAAATCGAAATGTAAAGTGTTCAAAAATGTGGAACATGTACTAATGATATATTAAGAAAGGAAATTGATTTTGAATCATTTAATTATGAAATAGATTATACGAAAAATCCTTATTTAATGCATGTGATGATTTTATAAAATTATTAAATGAAATATATTATATGATTGTTGCATGTTTACGAGATTCACCTGAAATAAAATATCTGAAAGAAAAATGAAATTTTACATCAATTGCCATTGTGATTTTAGTATAATTACTTGTATAGTTCATAAAAATAAATTAATTGATTTTATAATTAATATGTCAATTAATTTAATCATTCACAGTTGGTGCACCGGGGTTAATAGAATAATTAACGGAAAAATAACAAATTTCGATGTAAATGATGAAATTAAGTTACAAGCATTTAAATATTGTAATACACATAAAAAAAGGAAATAAAATATACTTAGCCGATAAATGTACTCTTTATCTTTTGTTTTTTTATTATCTCCCATAATATTATTGACTAGACTAGAAGTTGGAAACTGAAAACTGGAAACTGGAACTGGAAATTGAAATCACTGTTTTAAATTCAATTTACAGTAAATTGAATTTAAAACAGTGATTTCAATTTTCAAATTTAAAAACATATTTAAGAGAACTCTTGAAAAGCGCCATCTACCCTAACCATACATGAAGTAACCACGCCATCTTGTGACGGGGGCCCGTTAACTTTCACGCTAGTAAGTTGTTTTGAACGATGAGTTGCGTATCTATCTCTATATAGTGTATTATCTATGCACGAAACGGCAAGCTAAGCAGCAGCTGACTACGAGCGACGACCTGACGTAACTTTGCGTCGGCGTGCAGGGTTTGTTGATTTTGTATGAAATCGTTCGACCTCTATGGTGGAAGTTTAGTTTTATTCTAAAGTTTTGTAATTATTCTTTATCAGTATTAAGACCTTTTTTACATTTTTCAGTCGTTTATATTTTTCTTTAATAAATATTTGTGTGTGAACTCTTTTGGCAGAATATTCAAAATATTTTGAAAAGTTAAGTATCACGTTAATTTATTTCTTGGTCGGTTTATAATGTTTCTATCCTGAAACCATTAAAATAAAATAGAATATGGAATAGAAAATATCCTGCACGTTGTTGCAAGGTTAATCGTACGGATGCGCAACGTGGAGGAGTGGTGTGGGCGCGCACCGCGTCGTTGGTGTTGCCCTCTAGCGGGCGTATTGTGAATTATCGATTCTCCGCGCGCCGCCGTCGCCACCCGCCATTGGCTCTACTCGGTAATTGGTTTATGTAGCCCGTTCGTAACATGAATTCAAATTTAGCGCGCTGGGGCTCTCGAATGAACAGAGGCGAGTGTTTGTACAGGGGAAATTACCCGTTTCAGATAATAAAATCTAGTAAAATACTATTCAAAGTTTGTTTTACTCTCGACCTGATGTTTCAAACAAATAAAATATGCATGTATCCCGGCGGACCATAATTTTAATGCTGCAAACTAAATTAAACAGACCCATAGGACGGGAAAAATATGTTTGTCCTGAAATCGGGAAACTCTTTTAGTGAAAAATAAATTAATGGTATTGATACTGTTATTTAATTAATAATAATGAAAGTAATGATTATTTGATTACGTACGACGGTAGATACACCTACTTTGTGAATTAGGTATTTTATTTTTGAATTTGAATTTCAAGACATTTGGTTTTGTTGACCATTTTAAAGTGCATTTTCTTATATAGGTATGTGGTTTGTTTTTTTAATCATAATGGAACGTACGGAACTATTCATGTACGTCCGAGTTGCAGTCCTTCTGGTTATTTTATTTTCAAGATTTTTGGAATCTCGTAAAGTCTGCTCTATAATTTTTTGATTTTCCGAAACTTTGGAAAAAATAATGCTAAGATTATTTCCATAATGTGGTAGGCTGGTAAAAATGAATAAATGCCGAATGAATTACTTAGAACAGGTTGATTTGTTAGGAGCGCGAGCGCCGCGTTTTGGCGCTAAATTGGGGGCGAGGTGGCAGGGAACAGATATTTATGCACATTAATAAGACCAGGGTACAGACGAAGCCTACGAGGCAGTAAGGAGGCTGTATTAAACTTATTATGTATCAATGTTCGGAACTGAATAACGGTTTTGTAAGATTCTTGGTAGAGAAAAATATAGGTATGTTACCGTATAAATGTCGAGTATTATTTTTTCGTTATTTATATGTTCATGTTAAATAATATAAGTAGAGACAGCAATGTTAACTTATAATTACAATGATTGCCTTGAAAGCTTGAACACTATAAACTAGGTCCACTATTTTCACATTGTGAGCATAGCACCTTGAGCATCTTGAGTGGGATATTGGTCTGGGTAGGTGCCAGTTGAACTTACTTGGTGACCTAATGTTTCTTTTTTAAGATAAAACATAAACCTAAGGAAAATTCTTAGCAAAAATATATCATTAGTTCAAAGAAATTACTGATTCAATATACAATAACAGTTTCGAGAATAATTATGACAAAATGTCGATGATCTAATGCAAGTGGTGATGCAGTTTTGTGGGCGGAATAGTGATCTTTATTTTTAAAGGCATAAGGCACACATTTGAACTTTACTTTTAGCTGTTCAGCCTCAGCAGGAATTGTAAATACAAAAGCGTTTATTTAAGGATTATAGCTGTACCTTTAGAAATAAGTATGCAGTGTATTTACACCAACAGGAGGTATAGGGAGAACATGATTATGCTATGAATATAATTAATGGATAATGTTGCGATTAGATTAAAGTGTTTTAGAAAATACATAGATATAGATTTCATGTGGCAAATAATTTATATACCTGTCTGAAAAACTTTTGCTTACCAAACATGTACCTAGCTACACCAATTTTATCAACCGACTGAACGCAGAGACTGCTCAATATCCCCGAAATTCATAAAATTATCCATGACGTCAACATTATGCATCCTTAAGGGTACGAACAACAAAAGGTTTTGACTTTATTCAAATCTCATAACCGAAGCAATGTTTTCAAAAGGGGTGTAGTGTAGGGGGACCGAACGTCAGCCGGTAGCTTGTACACCATACATTTGTTTAAGATACAACACAAGACGCTTTGTTTCGCAAATCGCCCACGAATATTATATTCAAAAGAAGTAGGCGGGTCAGGTATTTGCCACGTCCGGGAGACCTGTGGGCTGTGCCTTGTGCGCCAACTTTTTTAATAAATAGTGGAACTTCAGCGAGGACAATAAATAGAAAGAACTTCAATACTATTCAAGGAATTGCATTATGCCTTGCATACAATCTTTGAAAAAATGGAAAGGCGCTTTCTGCGCCTTTCCATTTAACCGACTGAATTCATTTCGATAAGTTACTTCAATGAATATTTACGGCATTCTTTAAACCCGATCAGTGCGTTATTACGAAGAATATTTAAATACAGATAGGTACAATATGTAGATATGGAAAAGTTTGCTACTGTTATATAAACTAGATTATCACCTTACTTGCAAAATGCGTTTAGTTGAGGAAACATTATTTAAATGAAGAAATCCGGAGTGAAAAAGTTAGGGGAAGTCTCCGTGTTCGCATGCATCGCGTGCCCCGATACACGAGCGCGTATAAAACTTTTGCACTTTGCAAAATGCAAAAGAACTTCATAACATTCTCCATAGAACCGCAGACATCTATTTTATACTGTCTCTTTTTTAAACAAATTAATAGTCCAAACGAAACATTCGCTACTCATCACTAATTCTGCAAACGGTGTCGTACGATCATTACAGCGAGACCGGAGTTTCGAGTTGCAGTTTTCGCGAATTAGAGCAAATAAGATAGAGGTAGTAAATTTATTTTGCCGGAGGGTACGTAGTTGTGAATTTTGCACGGGACGGTGCATTATGCGGCGCACGTAGCCCGCTGTCTGCACGCGGGCGCGGGAGCGGGCGCGATCGCTGCACAATATTCAGTCGGCACCCGCGCCGCCAACACGCTCTCGTTCTCTTCTATCACTGAGACTCATTTATTATTTAAAAGCTCGCTACACTGAAACAGTCGTAAGTGAACCTGACTTCTCTGAGCGCTCCCTTTATGACAAATCGATACTAGACACACACGATACGGGAAACTTGAGATAACAATTTGCAGACTATGATCAAACTCAGCTAAAAACTCCGACTGAAAATGTTTAATCCGAAAAGCAATCTCCAAAGAGGCAATAGGAAGAGGATTCCGTGCATATTTATTGCCGGTCTCTAAACCGTTTCTCGGGTAATTCGGTACAAGCAAAGCGACATTATTTTTGTAGTAATTTCAGCGAATGTCCTTTAAAATATTCAGAGTGCTGTAGCTGAGCCCATTAACGTGCCCGGGCGCAATTCGGAGCGGGGACTCGTCCGCAAATGGCGGCGATATCATTAACTTGACCCCCGCAACTATCCGTCGCCCCGCAAGTTTTTCCCAATATTACACAGGAGAGGTATTCGCGGCGAGGCGACACCATATTCATGCCGAAAACCAACGGTGTTTGTTCTCCTTTTTTCACTTAACATACCTATCTAGGTGCCTCTGAAACTCTAGGCACAATTAATTTACAGTGCGGGCAGTTCCTGGAAATTATAAGAATTTCTTATAATGAAAGGGATAGGGTCGATTGCTCTCTTAAATGCTTTTAATTAAAACAATGTTTTGGTCTATTACGTCAATAATCTTTTGAACTCGCCGAATCAAAATTAATAATGGTTTACGAAAGCTTGCCCTTACAGAATATACTTACGCGTCGGGGAAGATTTTCACAAGGAAACGGAAACTTCCCCTGCCTCCCGTCTACACAAAATATGTGGTGCGATACGAAGATAGGTGTACGGAATTCCTAACTAAACTTGTGCGAGGGGATTTCTCAGCTAAAGAAATAACGGTGAAAACTCACTAGCTCGCGACCTCCGAGACTTCGATCAAAGAGTAAAGTGAAGATGCGATATGTATTTTTTTGCCCTTTGCTACTTCTTTTAGACTTTTATTTTGTTATGAATGTGCGACTATGCATCGTAAGCGATTGATATGGAAGATTTGCTAAGGGAATGATAGTTTTTGTTGTTTGGTGCATCGTTTTTTCTTACTTACGTTGACATGAGGTGAATTTTATTTAAATTCGGCTACTTTTTCTGAAGGTATGTCAGAACATCCAACAAAACGTAAGTTATTCTTAACATGCAAGGAATGAAAGGCCAGTTTTTCTTTCAGAACAAATTATAAGTCTTCAAGCGAGTTACGGTGTAAATTTAAATTTTTCAAACTTTTACTTTAAAATGAGCTCGCTCTATTAGAAATGTGGAATGGCTGCATAAAAATGCAGCCGTGACCAGTTATAGCACCGGACTATGCACACAAAAAATATGAGCTGACAGCTTACACAGTGTTCATTTTCGTTTGAAACCGAATTAAAATGTTGGCAAAAGGAATAAAAGGTCGTCTTTTGGAACCAAAATATTGATAAATAAAGAAAATCTCCTTTAAAATTAAGGAAAGTCACGATGGAAAATTCTCTATATATCTACATTATGTAAGTTGATCATATCATATCATATATGTCTTTTGTATATAATGTCCAATCTACTTGGTACCCAGAAGATGCCTACTATAATATTTGAAGGAATTGAACCACGTCATTTTGCTCTCAATGATTTGGAGAGACATGGTGATCAGTGGTTTTAAAACTGCAACGATGGTAGGCCGCCCCCTCTATCATCTCTCTCCCCACCGTAACTTCCATTGTAAGAACAAATTGTATTTGCCAGCGGGGGCTCGTGGTCTTAATATGAAAATATGGTTCACTACAAAGAATCGTCCATTTAATTTGCATTAGTCTGTTCAACGTTTATAAAATAACTTCTAGGTATTCCATTATTGCATGACTTGATTACATTTTCACTGAAACAGCTGCAGTTAGATCAATGTAATGAAGCGGTGTATTGGATTAATTTCTCTGCCGTAAATCTAATATTCATCATCGTCCTCCTGTCTTTTTCCATCTATGTAAATCAAATGTTCACTGGAGTACTATTTCTAATTACCGTTTCAAATTGCTCTGTCTTGTTCCGACTCCTTTCATTTTTAGCATATTTATGTACGTGGAGATTAATGTCTGAAAGACCCTCTCCAATATTGGGTCATCCTATAGTTAAGGACTATAATTAAAGTAGTAATTCATAGTTTCAATCCTCACGATGGTTTAATCACATTCTGCCACGCGTAATAACAAGTTTAACAGCTTGTCTGAAAATACAATCTCGAGTTTTCAAGGATCCAGGTGAATCGACGTAACGGGTCGTGAGCTTAGAACTGTAAAGCACGTTATATATTAGTCTGAACAGTTTGAAGTAACTTGTGGGCTCGCAAATAAGCGAGGGGTCCCGTTCGCAAGTTGGTCCGCGCGCGCTAAATTACAGATTGTCAACTCGACTCAAGTAACCTGTTGACACTGCGTTAAGTCACGATTTGAGAGGCCTGTTTGTTGTGGACACAACTTGTATTGCCGCCTTTATAACAACGGGATATCTTTAGTCATGCTGGCTAAGCTTTTAGTCATGTCAAGAACTTTCAAAGAATATTAAGTCTTTAACTATCGCCATTACGAAAATCCAATTGGGATATACAATATACATTCATATAATATTGGCAAACCTTTATTGTATTGCCAGCTTTGTTATTTTCAAAACACAAAACAGTTCTAGATATAGATAACCGTGCAGTAACGTGATACATGCAAATAATTTGGAAAAAGTCTGCATCCTGATGTCGTTTCGTCGGCTGGGACTACCCTAGCGCGCCGGTGCGATGCCAGTTTAGTTCGAAATTTCATTCTTCTCGAACACATATCTCGACTTCGTCCGGGAATCTACTTTACATTTCTCATCCTAATGGCCATTGAGAGAAAATTGGAAAAGAAGTTTTCGCGTTTCTATTCTAAGAATCAGGTTCAATAGAAACATTTCAGGAAAGTATCAATGCGATTTCAGATAAATAGACAACAGACAAGAGAACAATGCGTGTGGAAGCGGCAGAATACCGGCGTATCGAGACAACATCAAATTGTTTTAATATTTATCTTTATTCAAACGTTATTTGGTTTGAATGCGACAATCTACTTAAATACAGTGATACAAAGGACTGTGCCAGCAACTGCATCTTATTTCTCTATTTGTTTCTTTTAGCTGTGCAAATTTCAATTTCCGTTAGCGGGTCTGATTTGTGGAATATGAGTTAGGAACATAAATAATTACGTACCTGCCACAGGTAATATAAAGAATGGCAGGGCTTGCAATGTTTTCCTGGAATGCCGCGCGGGGCGAAGGCGGAGGGTTGTAATGTGTGGCAAACACCCTCTTGAGGGTTCTACCTCATGGATGATGCCCATGGTGCCGATGACCCCTATCGATTCGCCCATTTCCACGAACTCGCGTAATTGCAAATTGTGTATGGTACTTGTGCAATACTAGGCTCTTCAATATTCACGACAAATTCTTCGAAGTTTCGAACCCCTATGAAACTTATGCACGACTGTTATTATAGTGTCTGGGTATACGGGGATCTACGGCAAAGAGAATGTCTGATTGTTTTAATGGTTTTCATCGAATTATGTCGGTCAACATTTATATCTAGAACGTGCATTAATATTGACAAATTGCACGGTATTAATCTACTTTTGTGTTAAAGGAAATTGTGACAGTTATTTTCAATCCTAGAAGTCGAAAGGTTGATTAAGTTAAGTGTATTGATAATTTTTGCATTAATTACTTTTTCATATCCTCTAGATTCTTAGGTAATCGAAGGTATAGTGGGGAACGATGCGCAGGGGAGCTCTCGCCGCCTCCTCGCGAGTTCACGGCAGTGGTTTCCAATTCGCGGTCCGCACACTCCCACCTTAATTTACTGCGGTGCTAACCACGCGGCCCGCAGTTTGTATTCATTACCCACCTTAGTACCACCTCGTTGCAAGATTTAATGCTTCCAGCAATCACTGCACTCATTTGCCACAATTCAAACATTTATTTAATTATTCAGGTCGCGTGGTCTTTGCTCTACTAGCGAAATGTTATCTCCAGAACTCTTGGAATTAATAGATAATTACTTAAAGCAACTTATAATAAAGCTACTAAGTTCTACACGTTTAAAATTTGTCTTAGGCTAATAACTATTTCTTAAGCTTTAACAAGTTTTATCAACTTAAGCAGCCAAGTTTTTCTTGAGCTATAAATGTAAGAAAATTGGAATTATGATATTGTTGTAAACTACTATCCTAACTTTGTAGAGATAAATAAGCAACAAAAGTTCTAATAACAGCGCTGAACTCCATGTAAAGATGCTATAAATTATACTGACAAGCTGACTGGTGTTCGCAGTCGGCAAGCAAATTAGGTGGTCCAGAGTAAACGAGTTATGGCGAAGTTGTGGGCACGCGGCTCCGCTCTGGGACCGGCCAGTAACTAGGTCCAAATGTTCGCGATGCCAGCCTAGCGGTAACTGGACTAAAGTAGCATTAACTAGTGACGCGCCAATCAAGTGCGTTTAGCTTGCCACTTGATTAATAACTGCATCCGCTGCTAGTTTGTAAGTGAGACAAGTTGCTTTATTAACAGGCTGACTTGTAATTTATTGGTCTCAAATCAATTGAATTCTACTGCAAAGTATTTATGTTTCTGCTTAATTATTACGAGAAACACATTCAATTTACACTTACTGACAGGTTTGATGAAAAGCATTCAACACTCGATTGACAAGTAAGACAAGTAATACAAAGCAGATATTCAATAAAACTCATTGACTGAATTTACCTCATGCATTATCCGACGTAAGAAAAAACAGTTTTTGTGAAGTCGCGAGGCAGGAGAAACATTTCAAGATCCGTCCTGTGGCGTGCCGCTAACGCTCCTTATAAATACTGCTAAGCCCCTGGCTTTTGTGGCTAATCTTTCGCGTGAAGATCGCCATTATACCGCTATTTATTATTTTACCCGTATTTTTCTTTTTCTAAAGTCAAGTCGAAACGTGCTTGATATTCTTGAAGGATTTTTACGCTACTCATTCCTCGGGAAGTGCTGGTAAAAGAATTAAATATGCCCCTTTCAGTGGCGAGCTCTCCGCTATGAAGTATTTCATACGGTTTTGAATTTTAAATTATGTTAATTTACACGCGCAATTTTAACCGCCCGACGCGTTTACCAAATTTTATTTGCGTTTAATAATATTAACAACATTTTAATTTTCAGCTAATGCCATGAGTTTATTTAAGACAAAAGTTTGCCTTTATATAGACACTGTTTACATTTTAACTGATCACTTTGTGGTAAGACCAAAATGGCTTGTGAGATAAATGAGGAAAGCGTGTGAGCAAAATAAGTGGCGAAAATTACCACTAAGACAGTGTGTGATTACCGGGTCGCCCTCCCTCAACAGAAACAAATTAACTGCGACAAATCGTTACAACTTAATCTGAACAAACATACTCGGGTGCAGAACACTTATTGCTGGAAAACAATACAACGGAGTGGTGACACTTTCATTACGGTGGAAAAGACCCCATATGCACGTACATTTTGATTAGCTTCCGTGAGTAAGAACAAAAGCTGCGTTAAATGAAGCAGTATGTGTCTGTGAGGCAGGCTCTGCGCCGTAACCGACTAAGTTATGACAAAGTGTGGCAGCGCGGAGGCGCCGTGCGGCCGCCGAGCCACGCCGCGCCGCGCCGCGCCGCGTGCTCGCTCCGCCTGCTAGAGCGCACAACTCTTAAATTAGCGCGAACTTAGACCACTTAGCTTCTTCAAGTTTTGTTTGTAGACGCCATAAATATTGTATGTAACGAACGCGATACAATACCAGCCGTCGACTGCTCGCTGCATTGTTCGCGAATCAAAGCGGCCTTTGTTGCTTAACAGTTGACTCGAATTTTCTCGTTGTTCGCTTTGCTTTATCGGGGGGAAACGATGAAAAACTACCACAAATCCCAACGAAATGCTTTTCGATTTGATTCTGTTTGATCACGAAGTTCCGTCGTTAAAATGGAGTTAAGTTTTAAAGCTTGATTTTTATCGTGCATATTAAACCATCACAAAGTTTATTAGTTCCTTGCAACTGAAATATGAATGAAGGCTTCATTCATATTCACGTACTTGTTTCAGCGATCATAATTGATTCAGTACCTCGGAAACTGTATTTGGCCAACGTATCGGAATAGCAATAGGAGTGCGTAGTCGTATTGAATGGTCGCGGATGGCCAATAATTCGATTTCGCGGTTATTTTAGCTCATGTAGGCTGCGTGGGGCGCAGGTGGCCGTTCCAACTATAATGATCAAACTGAACAATTCAATGTGCACAGACGTGTCGAACAACTTGTATTGTCACGTAAACCTGCAATATATTGTTTCTATCATTAGCTCAGCGGTTTCACTAAGAGTTTCCTTTAGTCTATTCCTAAACAGACCTATTGAGGTAAAAGTAAAGGAGGGGGCCAAATTGTAATGCAAATCTCTTTCTTATGTATTCGTCTTTTTAAATTGGTTTTACTTCGGAAATGGAAATTATTGTCTAACTTTCGAGTAAAGACAAGACAAATCTTTGTTAGTCGAATGAGGTCTTATTTAATTTGAATAGGTTAGCTATTGACGGCGGCTTTTTTAAGGAACGAGTACGAACTTTTGTTTTTTCTTTTGTGTCCCTAATTTTATTTTTGGAAATAAAACGTATCTTCTGGTGTGGTTTCACTGTTTACTATTTAACTGTTTTTTCTAGTTTATCCAATTCTTCAATGTTTAAGAAATGGTTTATTGTTACTCCAGTTAATTCACCGTTGTTGTGTGTTGCAACCCTACAGGCTTACATTCAATTTATCGTATGAAGAGAGAATTGATATAGATGTATTGGACTTGTATTCCAGAATAGGTAATCCTTTTATTGTAAGAGTGACTGTCTACCATTTAATCATAGCTTCACAATAATGGGTTGTCTTATTAAAAATGCCAACGTTATTAAATCAGTTACATAGAACACGAGTCTGACCTTTCACTGATACATTACACGATCACGTTGCACAAGAGCCATTGTTTCCAGTTGCATTGGCTGACGAATAACCGTTGTAAGCCGATGTAAATTCCAGGTTGTCGTTCAGATCCAAGATTTCCAGATTTAACAGTGTTGCAGCAAAGCATATTTCAGTTAGACGGTGCAGGTGTGCCGTTGGCTGCAACTTCGATTAATTCCCATAACGAGGCAGGTCCATCACGCGCGCGCTCGTTTGTCTCCAGCCCAGCTATAAATACATCAGCGTACTTGCAATTTAATCCGTTCTGTTCCGCTCCCGTGAAGTGCTGCTTTCTCCCTCACACACCTACTTCCAGCGTCCTGCATGTTTCGGTCAGCGAAAGTTGTTGCAATTAATCTCTTACGTAGGTAGAACCCTGCTAACTATTGTCTAAACAACAACTTGTAGGTACAAGTTTTTACTTTAAACAGAACGCTGTTAAGTTTTCCCTAAGGACTATAAACCGATGTTTTGTCTGATAACATCTATATTTAACGCATCAATTCATTGGTACAATGAGGCAGAGTCCATGTTTAAAGTAGTAGCAGTTCGTGGAAAATTTACAAATTTGCGTACAAAGCGCAAAGCACTGGCGGGATCGTCTTTGTATGCAAATATTATTACAGGAGTCTATTGAAGGACCACACCGAACTCACGTATTGAGCCGAAGTAGGTACGGACTACACTGCTACTGGGACTATAATAAGAGACCAAGAACCTATGATATTATGCAGGAATTCCCGGGAATGTCAGTGTATCACTCCCTGAAGTGCGCGCGGGACATGACCGCGGGCCATCGTGGACAACACACGAGCTAAATAATCTAACTGAGCCAATTAGGAATACTATTACCGTTGATGGTCCGTCGAGCAATAACTCAATCGAATTGCAGAGTTGAACAATTCATAGGCAAATCTGCTGTAAGCGTGTTAACATGGCTCCGGGGTTATTGCGGTGTGCCGATCCGTGTGTCCGTGTAGCTCTCGCCGGAGTCTACTTGAGTGCCTACAGCTGTAACTCTGACATACTATCGCTATTCTCACTACTACCTATGTATTATTTACACATAAACGCCGCATGATTAAACTACTTGAAAGGATCAATTAGGCCACTGCCTGGCCATTTAACTATTCAATAGAGAGCTAATTATTGCATTATTATGTATTGGTATTGTTATAAATCTAACTAATTTAGTGTTTCGATTAGTGGGATGGCAGAGTGGGCGGTGGTTTGTTCTATTTTTCGGTGGTCGTGTTTCGCATAGTGATACATTGTTGAGTTACGCTTGTAATTAGAAGTGACGATGTTTGGCGTGCGATCCGTGGCATAAGGTCGGCGCAGGCACGCGCGCTGCAACTGGCGGCTCTCAATCACTCCGCGCCGTGACGCATCACGCGTGTGTCACCGGCGCGACACCGCACTCGAATCTCTACTCTAACTGTACCCGATATAACACATTATAAAAATTCGCATCTGAAAGTAGAGCGTCCCGCGCCACGCTTGCAGTCGCTTCTTTGTATTCGAGTCGTTCCATTCATAGAGATAACGGCTTGCTCCGAGGCGACAACGGGAAACAATTACGCTATTACAAAAGGCCTTAAGGATTCTAATTACGAGTGGATCCTTTCATCCGTAAACCCGGATCGGATACGAAGCCTTCCCATTATCGCGTGCCATAAACATTTCTGCATTTCATATCCGCGGCACGGCTGGGACCGCCTCGCTTATTACCTCCGCGCGGAAAAGAATAACATCGTTTTGGCACTTTTGACGCGAATTCCGGATGCCTACGTTCATATTGTGCGCCGTTAATATTCTGTGCGACGCGTCCGACCTTTTTTATTTGTATCTAAAATTGAACATTTTGTCGTCGCGACGCACGCGCGCCGACTCTCCGTTTGAGGCAATCGGCAGCACTAACGACCGCCGATGCGAGCGGTTAATTCATGTACACCTGTACGAAATGAGCTTATACACTATCTGTCGTACAATAACACGACAAAGCACGGCACTGACAACTGCCGGGGTTGATGCTTATGGTGGATGCTTTGCAATGGAAAGCTTTCTGAGCACCTACTCTTACAAATATAAAAAAACCCCCGACCCAAAAAAAGTACGCAATAATTATGACAAAAGGTTAAAAACGCTAAACCCTATAAAAAGCAAAAAATAACTTTTAACACTACGTAAACTAAATTTTGTCGTATCGGGGGACCGCTCTAAATCATTACTTTAGATACGTGTAAACGAATGTTGTAATTAGGTAGGTATCATTTGATTTATCAAGTTTTATGATTCCCCGACACGTCAAAATATTTATGAAGGTTAAAAGTTAGCGGTCCCCGACGTCAAACCTTTAGTTTACGTCAAATTATTGCGTTATTTTAGGTCGGGGTTTTTAAATTTATAATTTAATTTTATTTCATGCTTTTTAAAGGAGCTCCTTAATTTTTCCTTCTTTCATTATTTTATCTTAAGATGGGGTCGCTATATGCGATCTCGGCCAAAGGAAGCTGTTTAACAATCCTCATGACAAACTGGCTCTGGGAGAATTGCACAGATTGAGAAACAATAAAGATTAACCTTTGGACATTCTAGATTTTCAACAAAAATATAAATCGGTTTATCCGTTTCATTCCGGCATTCCAGGGTTTCATCCGCCACATCCCATTTCCAGCGTTCTCGTCAATCAGAAACATGAAGAGAACTCGTCAAGACAAATTCAACGAGCCCAAACTCGATGGGTTTACTAAAAGGCAGTTCAGGGTTACGTCTCCTACCTTCGTGCCCTAGCAGCAGACCAGCTCAGTGGTTCCAAAAGACATTAGTGTTTCAAATCCCACATATACTTGCAAGTAAACTGAGCGTGTAACATTCCTATCACATCTAGCAAACGAGCTGATGACCTTGAAGACCTGAACCGATTTCCACCAAACATAGCTAAGAACACTCCCGACTGACATACCTTTTAAACAAAAAAAACCGCATTACAATCGGATCATCCGTTTGGGAGCTACGATGCCACATACACACACACACACACACACACACACACACACAGACACGTCAAACTTATAACACCCCGTCGTTTTTGCGTCGGGGGTTAAAAATTAAAATGATCCTATACCTAAGCCAGGTTAGGAAAATAAATAATTTAATTCCGTTGATCGAAATAAATTGTTCGTTTAGTTCAAATGCTATATTCAGGGACGAGAGGTTGATTATAAAAATCTTCGTCGAGTGAAATGGCCCTATCAAAACAAGAAGCGTCGGCCGAGCGATGAAAAAGTGAAGTTAGCAAAACAACAAACAACGAACTCGCCTGTCTGCGGCATTTCGTGGCCACCTCTGCAATTTACGGCATTGTCATTATTCAAAGTTTTGAAAAAAAAACTCAGCGGCGAAAATTAGAAAAAGTAGGATTTCTCCTCAATATGATCTTGTGAATCTGCTGAAGTCGGTTGCCTTTATGCTGAAGTAGCAAACTCCCTAAGATAAGGGGAGGAGCGGACAAATTGTAATAATTGCGAGACGAGATAAGAAGTGACACCAGAAAACAAATGAAGGCGGGCGGCGGCGACGGCGTCTGCGAAGGGCAGGGGTAGGGGATGCGTGACGTCACCACGCGCTGAGCTGCTAACTGCCGAGCCACCCCATCGCCAGCCAAACGCTAACGGCCATGTGTGACTTTACATTCCCTACATTTACATAAGTTGCCGCTTCACTGCTCCATACTGACTGAAGCACTCGTTTTTAAGCGATTACACAAATTATAAAGAGATTCGGCTACATTTCTAAAACAAAACAAGAAATTCATTACAGTAATTATAATGGGAATTTATTTGTTAATTTTACTTTATGTACCCACAAAATAATTATTTAATACAACGGATTTGAATTTAAACCGAGGGCCTGGCGAATCCCGCGGGATCCCGAGGGCACACCTCGGCCCGTCGTCACCGCTCGCCAAATTAAAATGATAAATCAAAATCCGTCAGCCGGCCGCGCGCACAAATGCTATAAAACGAACGAAGGCATTTGCGAAACTTGTTTAAAGCCATCTTCTAAATGAAATTAGTATTACTTTATTTACCTTTTGAATTTTTGTATACTACATGAAGCATTGTAAGAAAACATGTAAGCACTAAACTGAGTTCCAGACGGCACCAAAGAGGTTAGTCGACACTGTTCTGAGTGTATCACCAAGTACCAATAACGCGTTTGTTTAAAAATATGCGATGTTCACTACGAGTGTACACAAGTATTCACTAGGGACAGACTATATAAACATGGTTTTCTTTTGTGATTTGTATACAAAGTTGAACAACTCGTAGATGAAAGCCCTGACTTGGTAAACTTTTCAGAATTCTATACGAGAAACTCTCATAAGATATCTTATAACGTTGATGATCTTCATGTATTTACAAATTTCAATCTCCATGAATCTATGTAGGCTTCTTTCTACATTTCCAATAGTTAGCAGTTAAATCTTAACATTGTGCGTCTTAGTTTTCATTATTGCGTTTTTCTCACTTGAGAAAACATATTTTTAAATACAGCAAATTCAGGACGGCTAATCTCCAAAATGTATATTTCAACTCCCTCAGTTTCATCTTATTTTCCACACGTTTCTGTGTTATATTATACGAAACAAGCAAAACTCTTTAAATTTTATTTTAAATGCACGCCAGCGCTTCCTCGCCATTTTATTTTTCGGCATTCTTATTAAAAGAAAAGACTAAAAATTGGTGCGATTTAATCATTTCATTCAGAAACCTGCCGGGAAAGATAATGTTGAAATTATTCTGTAACAACTGTAATGAATAACAATGAATATTTCATTTGCACTGAACACTGGCTTGTTAATAAGCATTAAGCTTTACGATGTGATGTTTTGAGAGTGTCACGAAGGATCGTTATTGGCTGGAAAAGTATAAATAAACTTGGTGAACTAGTTCATGCAGAATCTTCTATTCTGAAATGTAAACGTACTTGTTCATTGTATACGTTCTGGTATAAAGTGGAAGGTTCTGTTTTGCGAATTTCGGCCCGCATTGGAATGAAAAGTTAGATGAAAGTTTCCGTGATACAAGGAAATGTGCATATTCTTGAACTAGTTCATACATGGTTTATATTGAAGTGGCACGGGTAACGAACGCAAACATTGTGTAATAGGATACAACAAGTTACGTCTATTTTGTTGCACATGAAATTCTGCCTTTTCAAATACGCTTCTGGTTAAAGATGAGACTTGTAAGTATTATGAATTAGGGTTCCTATAGGCTATACCCTATATATCCTTAAATAATTAATAGACGCAAGTACATGCTTTGCACTTATGAAGAATTAAAATTCTGTAATGATAATACTGTAGTGCTATTAGCCGTCGAGGGCTTTAGAAATCAGATTCCTCTTTGTTTAATTACATTATTTTGTAACAACTTTTGCGGACACAAATTGGTTTGTGTTTTCAGTAGATAACTTTACCAACTCATTGTCATTAGTTTAACACCAACATTATTGCTAGCAATATCTGAACTGTATCATATTTGGTACATTAAAATATTTGTTGGACTCAAATGTGGTAATGGTAACATGCTAAAACTAATTGTGCGGTAAATCGGAATGATGCTGCAATTTGTCAAATGAGCGAAGCGGACTACCTGTACAATGTACATGTGTGGCCTGTATTGATTTCACTATTCTATTACTGGCCTATTTACTGTTCTATAGAACGGAAATAATTTACAAACCCTACCGTATTTAGGAGGTTTTGAATTTCCACGCTTTTAAACATTAAAAGTTATTCTAAAGAAATGAACTTGATAAAATCTGACACTTCCTTTATCTTTATTTTTTTTACATTGTACAAAGCTCAAGTCTGAGGCATATTGTTATATAAAAGTATAACGTATGAATCATATATGTATTTTATCAATCTGTATTTAGAAGGATTTTTTACAGCATCTGGTGAGTAATGTAACTTCTGTTTCATGTTGACTACTGACCACAGCTTTATGTGTGATTCGAGGAACTGTCAAAATGAACCGCAAGTAGGTACCTGCATGCTCACCAACTATTGTTGTTATGCGGATGTGGTGAAGCTCTGATGTGGTCTGAAGATTCCACACATCGTACGGATTATCCCATAACTCTTTAATATACCCGAGTACACAATAGGTACAAATAGGTGATTCTAGTACGGGTTATTAACTTTTAATGCGGGTTTCAGTGATACATACGTAGGTAATTAATTGTGAGAATTAATTACGTAAGTAAATATGTACTCTAATTTCAGGCAGGAACTAAACACGTTTGTGGACTAACATTGATTAATTAATAGTAGGTTAATGTAAACAAACCTACAACGATATTTGTTCCTTACATATCTACCGTAAAATACGCCACGATATGTAAGTGCCCATATCAGAATATTTATTACTTATTTCAAGCCCAACTGGCTTTGAAAAAATGTCTCCATACAAGGTCTCCTTTCAGATAACCGCGTCATGTGTAGTGTACACGGTTATCGAAAACCGTTTGTGAGATACCCATAATGTTTTATTAAATGTCATCCGCAATATAATGAGGTGCGAGGGATCCAACATCTGCGAGAGAGGCGCTACAGAAATATGTGCGAAGTGTTATAGAGTGCCGTTGTAAGTCAATGAAGCAGCAAATGGGGTGCTCTCCACGCTACGGCGCGGCACCGGGGGCACACTCTAATAAATAAAATTATGCCTCAGAAATTACAAGAATACGCGTGCCGCCAGCGATCCCGATTCCCGCGAGATTGGATGCTGGAGATTTTCATCGATATCCTCCAATAATGAATCTAATATGTAGTAAGCTGGAGGACGCTATGACTGTGTCGCGTCGCCGCGAAAAAATGAGATTGCCTCCTCGCCGATATCGGTCGCTTCAAATGGCCACGGTTTGTCGCTGCTTGGCATTTACTAAATGTCAGAAATAGTCTGTCTAAGAGAATATTCTCATAAATTAGTGGGAAAATATATTAATTTGCTAAGACCTTGGGTCTGCTCCAAGAATTCATCTCGTTATCTATATCAATTTAGAAGTTGTACTTAGCTGTAAGGGAATTTTCTATAACCAGGCTTACATGTGTAGTGTAAATAACGCGCCTCGCGCACCATAGCAGATTAGGTATGTAAATATAAAAGTTTACTTGACTGAAGCTCTATATTGGAACTGAACCCATTCAGTGGAATTCTTTAGCTAGTCAGTGCACGTGCAACGTTAGACGTCCGCGTCGAATGGAATCGAATTTCAGAAGAGTCGAGTTTTAAAATGTTCTCACCCTGGAACCATTTCATATGCGTGTTGAACTGACGCCTTAAACTTTATGTGAAAGGTAATGATGGTTACGTAGGTACGTATTCCTAAACAGTTTGTGACTCGTCACATAATGCTTAAGGCTAGTATATGCAGGACGCCCATGCATGAGTAGTATTGTATTCCGATGATGCGGAACAATTGCCACCTCCATACTAATGATGGCTGTAAATCAAATTGCCCTTGCTTACATTAGCGGAGACCTGCAAATTACCTTTTAAAGGCTCATATTGATTAAGCAACATGAGAAGCGGTTAAGTTAACCTAATTCTGTTAAATCTTGCCATTTACAGTAACGTAGCGAGATTGAATGCTTGACACATAATTACCAACCTATTGAATGTGGGTTAGTTTAATTTTAATCCGCTTGATTGACAGTTTTTTTTTGTTTAATTGCTTATAGCATAAATAACAGGATACAACCATATCAACAATAATACTAGCAATATTAATAAATCATCTACTTAGGTGAGCAGAGTCATTGGCTGCATCTAAACTAAGACCGGTAGACATAGTTGTTTTAGGTTGTATCAGGGGGGATTGTCTCCAAGGCTATAATAAATAATATTATATCGGAGAATTATGTGGAAGCAACCCTTACGGTACGGTGGCGGCGTGTCGCCCCTCCCCCGGCGCACTGTATTAAAGTGATATTGCTTATACGCTTACCATTAAGGCTATACGTTTCGACTAAATTAAGACCAATTTGCACAGGTTTTGCACGAATATGGGAATTTAATTTATGAGCAGTATGACGAATGTAATTGGTGCGAGCGCGTAATCAACGACTTTAATTCCATTTCACACCGAGTGGAGTTCTTGTTTTCATGGATCCTAGTTGTCTTCAACGGAATTGGTTCAATAAGTTACCAACAATTTAATTAAAATAATTTTCTTAATCTATTTCTGTGTTCCGTGTTGACAGACTCGAATCAGTTTTCGGTTATCGATGTATATTTTAATGTTTCTCGTTAACATTTAGAGTAGACAAATGGTGGTGGCATAATTTATTCATTTATTCCGTCCTCACTTCAGTTAGCGTCTGATGATATTAAAAAAAGATTTTGAATAAAACCGTTTGATGTGGTGGTCGAGCGGAGTGCCGACGGAGTCAGGAGAGCTCGGTGGCAGCAATAGCTCAGCAATCGTGATGATCTCAAGCCCGCACCTAACCCCGCATCATTCACGATAATGGCGGGGCCTATGTCTCGACCGTAAATGTAAATCGCTCTAATTTATACGCGCGATAACGTCGCCGCACTGCTGTTAACTGTAATTATATTACCAAGCGAGGACGTGTTGATCAAAACCCCTGATTAAATGCCCGTGATGCGAACCGGGAAAAACTCTGCCGGGCCGTCGCCCTCGTGGAAATCAACTCGCCAAAATATTATTTTTTATTCGAATATTTATTAAGTATTAATCTTGAATGTATTCACAAGTCTATGAATTAAAGGGATTCCGGTGATTGGCGTTGATTTGATTGGATTACGTAATTCCTTTTTGTTTTCGAATTTCATATTTTCGTTCTATTATGATTTCGATTTAAAAATGAATGATTGGGGTGTTTATTTAATTGTCGCTACGTGGGTAAATGGGATTTTCCTTTGTATTGATACACATTTTCTAGGAACACCCATAGTTCTATTCTGTTATTGATATGCCAGCCAGAAACATTCCTAATATAATGCTAGCACACAGAGACAATGCCCCAATGGGCAATCTATTTGAGTAATTATCCGCTAAGGGCCATTGTCGGCCATCTTGTACGCGTGGAATGAGGCTTGTTCGCTGAATGCCTGCTGTTATGTACCTACATGCTTTTGGCGATCATGGCGACAGTGCCCCCGAGTGTCTTCAATGACAATACAAACACTTTATTGTGCTCAGTTTGCGTAATTCATGACCTCGATGCACTTTAATGTGACTACATTTTCCATACAAGAGGAATATGTAAATCTAAAATGGTTGTATTCGGACTTTAACATACTTTAGCTCAAAAGATAGCATTTTCGCTGTATGCCTTTCAGTTTCATATGAAAGGATAAGAACGTTCAGGGTTTTTATAAGTTCTGTACTAAAAGAGAATGTAATAAAAATGTTGGTTTGTATGCGATCGGTGTTCTATTAATTTTGATGTAGATATAGGCATTAGGGATGAGCGTGGGGTGTGCAAGCTATTATCTTCGTGCTCAGCATGTAACCGTGAAGTGAGGGAAGTGGGTCACTTCACTGATCGTATAAGCCAACAATATGTCACTTTTTATTATATCGGGTGTGTCGTTCATAATCACATTAAATTCTATCTCATGTACTTCATGATATTCCATAGCGAATTGTAAAAAAAATAACATAATCCATTCAGTGGTTTAGCCACAGGACTCATTTTTCGTTTTCATAATTTACAACATCATGTGTAAAGCAGAGATAAAGTTAGGAGTATCGAATGTTTTGATCAGTTGACAGCTGTCAGTTTTCAAGGGAGAATTTCAGCTGTTTGTAATAACTGACTTCTATATGGTGTTCTAATTTTCGCACATTTTTAGTCTATTTACTTTGTTTGAAAAATGCATTTTTTTATTTTTACGTATTTTTCTTTTTTCTTTGTGTTAATCGACATATATTAACCAGTATAGTAACGCATTTCATTTAATGTGATTATGAACGACACACCCGATATACTGCGCTCTCGAGTAGCTTCACATAATACAATAACTAAGCTTGTTATGTTTACCCAAATGAGTAACTTATGCTTCAATTAGATCAGGCAAGAGTTAATTTAGTTATAACTTAAAAGTCGAAATTCCTACAAACTTGCAAAATCCAAATTGATACTAAATAAATGATAACGTTTAAAACAGGAAGCGCTGCATTTACTTAAGCAGTTAAAGTAAATGTGCGAATAAAGTGTTGCTGCACGGTATAACTTGTCATCACACTTGGAATAAGCAAACGAAAGAAAGTGAGGAGAAATGAAACATGGGACTATGTTTAATTATAACACAAGATAAGTTAACAATCTCGGAACCGAAGTCTGACTGCGGCTTATCTGACGCCAAATGTTTCAAAGGAACTTTTAACGAGTTTAAAGTTGGGCCAAGTGTAGTGCACCCGCAGCGCTTCCGTAGCTTAAGATTAATTAAACAATTGCACGATGGCTCCTTGAAAACACTCCGACATGTCTCGGCCTGTCGTCGCCAACCTTGCCAAATTAAAGTCATAAATCAAAATCCGACGACCGGAAACAGAAATGTAATAATGAAGAACTAACTTCGGTTAGCAGCCAGTCGCGGGACTACACGACACTTTTGCGAAATTAATTCATTTCTTTCTGTTCCTGGAACTAGAAATAAAAGTAACATGTGATTTAGTGCTCCACCTAATGGAATATTTTGAAACATGTTTTTCGGTTTCCGCAGTGTTACAATATTTATTGGAAAGCAAAATAAACGCGCGGATGTAACGCAATCATCTTGCGCTGCATAACTGATGCAAATTGCAAGTGTCAGCACGCTACTATCGGCCGAAATAATTTTCAGTTTGGTAATAAAAGTAATAAACCGGAATATGTAATTGGATGACGCGTACGCGATTATAAATTGTGCTGGACAATCCTGTGGAGTTTTTTTTTGTTCCTGGCAACTTGCTTTAAAGCGTTACTCCCAGAAGTTAAAATTTACAGCGGGGTTAAGGTGAGTAGCTACTACGTAACATCGGTTTCGTTCGGGGCGGCTCGTAATTCACCCACAATTTATGTGCGTGCGCCGGTGACTCGCTAAAAGATTAGTCGCTCGCCACCGACGCCTAGTGTACTTTGTTACTCATGTTTACATAACATAACGCTGTTTTGAAACTTGTCACTTACTCACTTCTTTCTATAAACAAACTGTCTAGTCTAGTCTGAAACTTGGTAGTTGTTTTCGAAACCACTGAAAATGCAGTTTTCCGATATACATCCAAATACTCCGTCTAATACTCACGCAATATTTTCAATAAGTCCAAACTTTACACTGGAAGTACGTACATATTTTAAGAAGTGTCGTGTAGTTTGAGTCTGAAAGCGGCAAGTGCATTTGACTCTCTCGAAAGCAAAACAGTGAAACTTTATAGTATCTAAATCACTTGTTTAAAAATGAACGCCCGGAACAACGGACGTGGGAAGTCGGGCCAAAGTTTACGACTATGAAGCAATCCGGCGTACGTACCAGCATTGAATTTGTTTCCGTCTGATTCCGCTTCGGCTATTGCATAGTTCACTAGTGGCGGAATACAAAATCAACTACCGCCACATTGAAACCGTTACGAATGATTTGCGATCTAACTGCTATAATCATGTTTACTATTTGCCTACTTACAACGCGGCTTTTGTATTTTTAGAATGGTAGTAAAAAACAAAAAGAAGGTAATATAGGCTTTAAGGCTACTTACGGCCTTACGGCCTATATTTTAGACGATGAAAATAAATAACTTGATTTTTCTCTTCATTTCTGTGAAACAGAAATAAAATCAACTGCACGTTCACTCCATTCTTCTTTATACTAAATACAGCAGCACAAAGCTATAAAAGCGGTTGTGATGTATCGGGCACAATATTCTGGTGCCCAAGTGTCCGTAGATCGGCGATAAAAGCTGCAATTGTTTTCATTTGACAACATGTTTGTGTTCCGTTTGACAAATGGCTTGTAAGATCGCAGCGACAGAAGAGTTTTACTGTGCTCACTACTGCTCACTACGAATATTGAGTGTCACTCATTTGGCGGGAAACTCGACTTTTTGGTGGTTTTTCTTTTTTTACTGAGGACCACACAACACTACTGCGACGCAGACCTAGTTCCATTTTTAAATGTGTTTGACAGTTACTCGTGTATTCAAAATTAGAAGCGTGATTATAACGATTTGTGTACATAATTAGAACATGAGAGTTTGTAAGTGCCGCGAAGAACATAATTCTGCTCTCAGAGATTTTATATATTGTCATAATTAATTTATTTAAGAGGGAACACCTAAATGTTATAATTTTCAAGAAAACCGTACACTGTGCACTTAAAATGTATTATTATTTGAAACAAACGCGTCTATCGTAACTTTACCATGATTTAAATATCGAAGCACAGGGTTGCAGAGCGCGTAATGAAACAAGCCAGATGTACAAAACATAGAATGTTCTTTATGGGACACGCTTTCGCTATTACTACGTATCCAATTTGAGTTGACCTGTCATATTGTACCATGTTTTTGCTGTTTGGATGTTCTGTTGAGGATAGGGGGGGGCGAGGGAGGTCATGGTACAGTGGTGGAACGGGCCGGCTTGCTCGTAGGCGCCAGCGGGTTGAATCTCGCCCCGCGCCTATTGTATGCGATTGTGTTACAAGCCTTCATATTATATTAACAATACAAAAAATATATGTGACAGTGACACATATCAAAATGTACAAAAATCAGAGCTGTAGTATGTCAAAATAAATTCTAAGCTGCACGTACAATAGCCGGAGTAGAAAAAATCCAAATCGGAGTCACTTCAGCTCGTAACACTAAAATTAATTAAGTAAATCAAGGTTTTCATATTTTAATGAACGTTAAAATGGTCGTAAATATGCATAACCTGCATATGTTATGAGAATATCCCTACTAAAAGACGTTAATAGTAGAAATGTAATTAATTATCACTTGTTTAGTTTCAGGTAATTTACAAAAATATTTCATCGAGTAAGATGAGGCGTCTTAAAATGTATCTACATTATATTACCGACTAAAATTAGGCGCTCAATTAATATTTAAACGTAACTTATCATCAATTCAAGCGTTTACGTTGCTCTTATTTAACAAGCGCTCGTAATAGGCTTAAGTTTACATTGGAAAACAATCAAATATCGATTCCAGGGTTTACCATTAGGCAGTGTACACACACAACACGATTTGCTTACATTGAATAACAATTGATGACGTATTCACGGAATTCCTACATGAAGTGATTAAGCAATAATTGCGTCCTAAATTTTTATAGGTCATATCGATAGAATGGTTGTGGTCGAATTCATTACCCTATGGGGTCGGTGGTGGTGTGAGGAGGGGGTGGCCGGGACTTCATGGCGTCGGCCTGGGGAGGGGGCGACGGGAATGTAATATCAGTAGAGTAGTGATATTGCGGTTTCTAGTTCGCGTGATACTGCTGTAGAGTCGCTCGGCCGCTGACATAATTGCGCGGACAGTTACAAATAAATAATTTGTAATAAAAACTTGACTTATGACCGCTGGTTATTTCAACCGAGAATATTATTGTTGTAGTAATTTCTTTTATTGAATTTTATTTGCTAGACACTTTTTTATGGAATAAACTTTCCTTTCAATATAGTTTTGTTTGGGTTTTGGTTTTGTTTTCGTATGACACTCGCTAACCACTCAGGGTTCCCGTGGGTATAAGTTACATATCATAGACCACATGAATAACTTTGGCTACTGATGAAAAGGCAAAATGCAGCCGCAACTAATGTATTTGCTATATTTCACTTATGTTTTCGCGGAAAACTTTGACAAACACATATTTCCACGCATAACAGATATCTCGCAATTTTAATCAGCACAAATTGAAATTCATTAAATATTCCCGTATAATTTATATCGCAATTCGGTTTCAATTAATAGTACTCAAATGACGTGCGAACAAAATGAAAAACAAAAATACAGCAATATGTTTTGGTTTTCTCTAGCCCAGCGAGTTGCGTTAGAAGTATAAATATAGTCGAGGTGTTGGCGTAGCGTGGCCACATTTTTATAATAAAATGAATACTTCATCGAATGCAGGAATTCCTTGTTCTCAAAAGAATCTGGTTCAAACACATCGGTGATCCAAAAACAAGTCTGTATCATTCAGAATTGGGTTTGAAATCACCAAGCGTTTTCAGTGATCGGCACGTTAAATAGAGACGCTATTAAGTTTTGAATTAACTGCAGGTTATCGAGCACCGGGCTTTAGTTGAACTTACCTCTGAATATCGTTGCATAATTTTAATTTTCAGCGGAAGTTCTTCGTAAGTTAGGTGACTGGCCATTTCTCTGAGCTGATTAAAAGCACTACTCGAATCTATCTTAACTTGGGTTTAAGTGCGTGTATGGAGATCAAGTAAATTATGTCTAAATAATCTAGATTCTCAGAAAAATGGATGTTTGAATTGAGTGAGATAAATACAAATCCTCTTTTTTCAGGAAGATATTTCATGATGTAAGAAAAGTATCCCATCGTATTGATTGTTTTCTGCCGGTCAATAATAATTATTATAACTTATCAATTCGATATGTTGTCTAAGCCCACTGCATGTATTTCTCTGTCCTCACGCAAAACTGCCGCCAAGAGGGAGGGCTGCAGTTGCACACGCTTTGCGGGACCACTGCAAGGTCCATCACGGTAATCATTCCTCTATTGTATGTACTGAGCTATTCTTTAATTATCTAAGTATGCTGCTATTCAAGTGGGTAAGGTATTTTATTAATTGGAATTTGGTAAAATGTTGGGCTTGTGTTAGCTACCATTCAATGCATGAAAGTTAGGTGGTTTTGATGACCTTTATAATTTAACTTTAATCAACTATTTTTAACCATGTAGATAGGTACTCATAGGAATCATTAACGTTATACTTTAGCAACAACCAAATTAATGAAGAAACAAGCTATAAAGTTGTCACAGCTACAAGTTAATTTGATTAGTAAGTAATTTCAGTGACGGTCAGAAATCACAACTCTAGCCGCAGTTACGCAGTTATCGAATATGCGGGCGCAGGAAGCTAATTATCGATAAACAAGTCGACGGTCCCGTCCCTATTGACAGTTTGACTTATGAGCCTAATCGTCATTCGGGCATCCCGACCGCTCACGATCAGACGTACTCGGCCGAAATAACACAAGCTGTGTTCATTTCAACCCAACTAAAAATAACACTGTTATTTAAGTACCAATTTGCGTAGGTGCCCATTAAACAGATGTTATACTAGGTACTATTAATTGTTTTCACAACAAACTCTCTGTGAACGATAATCACATGCCATTGAATTTATAATCATGTAACCATTTCGAACTTGTTATAGTAACAAAAGATTTTATGTTCATATTCATAAATGTCAGTAATGAAACGAACGGATTTTACAAATGTATATTTCCCGGTTCCAGTGATAAAGGCTGCGTACAATTGGCTTGATTTTGTTCTCTTTTATTCTAAGTTTTATTATTTTAAAGTATTTTAATTAAAACTGACATTGTTTTGAGGAAGAAGATTATGACAAGCCGCCGGCTTGACGCAGACAAAAAGATTTCGCGGAATCCTCTCCGCTCGGCGCAGGGTTGAGGAAGGGTCGGAATTATTCAACTTACATTTGATAATTTTAATTTTTAATGACATTAAATTGTCGCGAAGTTACAGCAGTATTAGAATTGAAAATTTTATTTTTCACAAATACAGCCTTTAGAGCGGTTGATATCGTTTTATATTTGGATATTTGTAGTCAGTTAAAATGCATGCTCTAGTTTAACCTGTACAGATTTTAAAATAAGTAGGTACCTTTGTATAATAGTAATTAGGTGCATTATGCAATGTCAAATTCTGAACTTAATGAAATAAAATAAAATTGAAACACTCCGTTAATTATTCATAGTGTAAAGCTGTGTTAATATGAATGTCTAAAATGAAAGATGCACAAACTGTCAACCCTGTAACATCCGACACTTCCGCAACTGACAAGCGGTGGGTATTGTTTCGTACAGCAGAGCATTGGATCGTGGATCTATCCATTTCATTGTAGGGTTAAGTTTCCTACCATTTGTTCCGAATACTTACTTCACTTATTTTATATACGTATTTTTCTTGTTTATACGTAATATAGACATTGTTTGATCAGGATAATCTATGATAAATGTATCTAGACTAATACATGGTATGTAGCAGTAATATGGCTCGTGGCATTACTCTTGTGATTTACTTTTATTAGACGGTATTAAATGATTTGTAAGCTAGTCTAATAAAAAGGGATAAGTGTAAGTAGTGTGACAGCGGCTGGTGGATAGTGGTCGCCGTCGCCGCCGCTTCGCTCGGCTCGCTCCGCAAGATCATTGTTATTTATCTCGGTGCCTCCCCGCTTTTATTTCGTCCCTGTCCGCCTCAGTTTATTTGTCTTCGGGATCTGAGGGTACATTAACGTATTTTTCTTCTCTATTAGGGAGACGGTCGTCGGCTCACCTTCAAACTTTGTACCGACATCCACGAAATCCGAAACTCAATGTTTGTTTACTTGTTTTTTATTTACAAGATAAGTCAAATAAAAGTTGACGATTGATTGTATTGTAGGAGCGCTCGTAATCACAAGGAACAGAGGAAGTTTTGATGCGTTAAACCGAGAGTTAGTCTAGTTTACGGCGCGGCCATCAATGTGAACGAGTCCGACGAAACTGCCCAACTTTGATATTTAAGTTACGCTCGCGCAATTAATATTTTTATAAGTCTGTGTTGAGTTGTAAATGTCTGACTATTTCGTTTATTTATATGTATACGCCGCATAACAGTTTCTTTGGAACACACACTGATTCATGTTGTAATAAATAGGTATACTATTTTAAGACGTCCTTCGCACGATTTCTGAGCGCCCGTTAACATGACTGGAAATTACCCGTGCTGATATTAACCCAGAATCCGCTCCATTTACATAATACGCTTTTTTCTCGAACGGCTTTTATTTAATGATTCACTATCTGCATATTTGCGTATCTCTCCAAACTGTTACAAAGAAGCCAATTCAGTGATAAAGTCTAGAATAGGTGAATTAAGTACAAAAGCTCCATTAGCCGCCTAGCTGTTTCAAAATTAAATTATCTCGAGCAATAGCAGGCTAGGGAGTTACGAGCAAATTGCCAGAAAGAATAAATCCATTCTCGCGAATCGGTTGCATGAAAATTGCAACAGCAGGCAATAGCGGCGCGCCAGCGAAGCGCACAATTATAACGAGACGGTATAAATCAGAATGAGTTGTGGCATGTTATTAGGGCTATTCCACCACGAAATAGGAAGACGAAAGCGAGCTCGATGAAACTCGTAAACTGAACCGAGATGTTGCTTATTTTCTACTGATTTTTTGCCGAATGAAAATCTGTGTACTTTGCGCTTTTTATTTCCGAAGCTACTGTCAAATAACTCGGTACACAAACAAGAGAACAAGCTTTTTTGTATATTCAAATGAATCGAGAACATTACACTTAAATTTTATTGTTTCCTCGAACAAAGCATTAGAATCGCATTAGGAACAGAGTTCAAAGATGTCTCGAAAAACGTATCTTTGATACCTCACATCGATTGTCAGCGTTTTACTTTTTTTGCTTATTGTGTAGCTGCGTTACAATGAACATTTTTACAATATTTTTCTGTTAGATTCTCATTTGATATTCGCCGTTAAAAAGGATCAAAAGCTTCGAGAGGCAACGGTTCCCGCCGAGAAATAGTTCCCATGCTCGTGAATACAAATAGATGCTTATGAGGACTTACCTTTTCGCAAATTATCTCCTGGCTACAAGGCGGCAACGTAACCTGAAAACAAAATTTTATAGTCAGCTTATTTAGTTTTCGTAGAAGAGAGAAAATCTTCAACGTTGGGGATTGGAGACAATGTCGTTGAATATCATTATCATTTATCGATATGTCGAATCGGGGGTGTATACCTACCCTAAACATACATTTTATCTTATAATTAAGCCATAGATATCAGATAGACATTTCATTTCTAAAAGATTATCAAAGTCTTCCCATCATAACATCTCTAACTGATTTCTTAGAAGGTCCTAGAATAACAATATAAATAGGATATATGGATGGAGCTATTATAGTCGTTTATCAATAACTATTCTCATTATTTATTAGTTGTGTAAGTAAATACTTAAACTAGAAGATATGTTACAGAAAATACTAAAGTAGATTATAGTTTGATTGTTAGTTTTTCCCTCAGGGTTATGTAAATGTAACCGACCAAATGGAAATTGACATTGAAATTCCACTGTATCGAAATTTTAAATTGTGTTGGGATTCTCTACTGAAAACAGCCAGCCATCACGATAATTATAGCTGTAGTAATATAGTATTCTCGGATAGTCGGATTTATAAACAACGTTACGAAAAAACGGAAAATACTATTGGTTCCGTTATTTCTATCATATTTATACTTTAAAATATTTCGCCTTTCTAATGACATTGAGTCTGTAGTCTAGTAATAAAAAATAAACTAGGTAGATACATACATATAAGATGTCTACGAAGAAACAAATGAAACAATACATTCTTATTGCAACATTTGTACGCTAGTTTACGAAACCATAAAATATGATAAGCATCGGGCAATGAGATTCAGACGGTATCCTATTTATTTGTATTTACGAGCAAATCGAGCCCTGACCCGCCGCCCGAGACCTGGGCCTACTCAGGAAAACAACTTTTGCAGATAAACACGCCGAATTCTTTTGTGTCACCGGCGTGATTTACTGCTGAACATTAAGTGAGCCTGGCAAGAGTCGATTATGAGCGAGCGATTCTAGCGTGTAATCACGGATAGTCGTGTTTAATAAGAGCGGTTTGTCGGAGCGGCGGTGCATCGGAGTTGGATGCGGGCGTATTGCCGGTCGCCGCCGGTAAACAACGCTCGTTCGGGCGCAGGCGGCAGCTGCTAGACCGAGTCGCCTGCATGCGACGCGCAATATCCCTCTTACAAAATAAAGGAATTCCCCGCGACAATCGTTCGCCTTCTTTACCCTCACCCGAGAAATACAAACGCACGCCTTCGAATGACTTTACAAAAATTTGCATGGCACCAGCTTTTTTTCTCTATATTTTCACGTTCAGAAAAGCAATTTTTGTACGTCGCCCGCGATACGGAACGCGGGAAATTGCACTCGTTCCTCGGTGAACGGAGAGAACAGTGGGAATGGAGTGGCACAGAGTATTGTGCCGTATAGAGGCGACCGATTGCTTTTGGCCAGCTTTATTGGCCGGTACACTTCTGGAACTTTGATTATGTCTATACACAACTGTTTTCTGTGTTTAACTACGGCTTAGCCTCGGCTTATTGTGACGACTTCTGCTTTGAAAGTAATTGAGAAAACGGGGTTTCTATCAGTAGCGGGTCCACAAAAAAAAATGGTTGTGGGGACATCCATCCGATATGTTTGAAATTCACAATGTATCGTTAAATTCAGATACCTACATAAGGTATATGTATAGGCTGTATAAACCCACAATAAACACTACGGTAGATCCACCACTGGTTTCTCTACTAAACGTGCACTCTTAGTTACTGCATTTAGTAACAGCAGCATTCGGCGAGCTGATTTCAATGTACATTCACATACTATTCTTGAATTAATATTCTTCACGTATCACTATCAAGTGGAACTCGATTAAAGCGAGTTGTGCTATCATTTTGATTCAGTGAAAGAGTTTCGCTGCAGTCGGAGTTATACTCCAATGTTGTTGGATTCAATTAGACCGCCGGCCCGCGTCCCGCTCCCTGCGTCACACTACTGAATTATCTTAATTACGTTGCTCAGGACAACAAAGTTACAGCTAATTACTTTAAAATACGAAATACTACCACTCTTTGATACAGGTGCACTGGTACCTTAGCTGGAATGTGATTTTGAACCTGGCTACGTAGGTTTGATCTATAGGTAGTTTAGGAAATACGTGTGTAATTGTGTATTTTTCTAAAATGAAACTCGTATCGTAATTGTATTGTTAGTAATTGTCTTCGCTTTGGAGACTTAAGGTACATTTTTTCATTAACCAAATGGTTGCTAACTACATGATAGTCAAAACTCTCATTTATTACATTTTATTAATTTTAAAATAACGTTATGTTACTCATTTATTTCTCAGTTAAATATTAATATTTAATTGTGATATAAACCGTATTAAATACGGTACACATTTCACATTAAAATGATTCACAGTTTTAGCAACAGTGTAGATACCGTAATATGACAACTTTCAAACATTTGGTAGATTATACATTTACTCTATTTTATTTATTAAATCTAGTGCGTTTGTTACACTATTGTACGATTATCACTTGTAAAAGCGCTTTTCGTTGATCTGCACACTGTAAATTATAATTTGAATCAGAAATAATTTTGATGTAAGCAATTTATTTTTGCTACAAAATTACAGCATCGAGTAGTTTATATTTTTGTATCATTCCCAATGCCAACGGCTCGAGTTGATTTTAGAAACCAGGTGTTATATAAATCTGCAGTTTCATAGGAATAACATGGATGTACGTATTTAAGATGGGCCGCGTCGTTCGTTTACGGTGACAGTGTTAAATGGTTCGTAATATTTTGTTTATTTAACGTAATTATAACAAATAGGTCGCCGTGCGAATCGTGACGAGGTCGATTCGCGGTTCAGGGTGACTGATGACAAATTAGTAATTTGTAATGAGTATTCCTGGGTTAATTTGTATGTAGTGTCACGCTCCGCAGCTCTGCAGCGAAACGAAATTTTGAACGGTTAAGTCAATTAGTTTATTGTTGGTTTTATTTTTGTTGTTGCTTTACGTCTGGCATTTTACAGTTTTCGTTTTTTAATCAAGTTATTTTGATAACATTTTCTCGTGTTTTCAATAAGCATTGCAATCACTGAAAATAGGCTCCTAAGTCAAATATTAGTTCCAGATACTAAGTAAACTAAAAGTACATCATCAATATCAATTCCACCTGTGAGATTCTTTCCCGACTCCAAAATGTCTCTCGCGGTATATTTTTCAGTTGTCACTCAAAACCGAAGTTCAGAGCAGACGGGCGTATCCGTCAGTTAGTGAATCTATGGCAGTGGTATTATTAGTAATGATTTATGAGCGTGTCGCCGCGTTTCGACAGACACCCGTTAATGACGGCGACCGACGAAGTGCACTCAATTTTATTTATTGGCTTTCTTGAAAGTCATTTAATACCTGGTGCACAGTGGGCGCGCAGCGAAAACTGTTCGGAGCTGCGTTTACAAGTGTGCAAGTGTTGGAATTTTACAATTAAACCGATCTTTGCGTTTACAGTTTTTTTTGTCAGGGGGGAAAATCCTCATGGACTGTACTCCACCTGGGGCAGGTGGAGGGGTGTGCCGGACTCTTACCGGCTAAAAACCCTACCTGGTGTTGCCTTCAATTACCTGTTGTCGAGGGCACGGGTATCGCCAAAGCATTCTTCCGCACCCCCGACAGGTATTGGCCCGCCAGATGTTGGAAGGCGGGCCCCGTCACCCTCTGTGGCCGTCACCCAGCGGCCACAGTAACTCCACTGAGAGAGGCGCGCGCAACACAACGCCACCGTCTCGAGGCCTGTTTCTGATCGGACGACAGACGCCCCTAGTCTGTCGTCCGCAGGCCGCGCCCTATGGTGGCCGGAGTTCAGCCACCCTGCGACGCCCCCTACGTCTGCTGCGGGTGGGGAGAGAGGTAGCAGATTCTCTCACCCTTTCCGCCGCCTCCTTTAAAACCATCACTTCCTCTCAAAAGGAGGCGACGGCGTTCCACTCTTCTTCGCTGCTGACCATGCAAGACACGACGGCCGGCAGCGAAAGATTTCCCGCAGCATCCAGTACTGCAGTTAAATCACGGCGCTGCGTTGCCCATGCTGGGCACTCCGCCAACGTATGCAACGCCGAATCTTCGTTGCCGGTGCCACAATGGTGGCATTCGGGCGTGGGCTCCCGGCCTATGCGACACAGGAACTTTCCGAAACAACCATGTCCGGTGAGAACCTGTGTCAGCCGGAAGCTGAGGGCGCCGTGGCTTCTCTCCAGCCACTCCTTCATTACGGGCCTTATCGCCGCGATAACGGCGTGGCCTGCCGTGGGTCGTGCAAGCCTCTGCTCCCACTCCGCCATTAACACTTGGCGGAGCTCAGCCCTATGCGCCTCAACTTGTCGAGGTGCGAGACGCTCGCCCCGCCCCACCGCTTCCTCGCGCCATGTATAGAGTGACGCGAGGACTCTTCCATCCATGTCCCACGGCGGAGATCCGGCTAGGAGACATGCCGCTTCGAACGAGATCGTTCGGTAACCCCTTATGACCCTGATGGCCATCGCTCGCTGTGGTCTTCGTAGCGCTGCGCGGTTGCGGGCCGCCAGGGTGTTCGCCCACACTGGCGCGGCGTACAGCGCCATCGCCCTCACGACCCCCATATAGAGCCTCCGGCAGGAGTTGTTGGGCCCCCTGAGATTGGGTAGCAAGCGCGAGAGCGCTGAAGCCGCGGCCATCAAACGAGGGGTTAGCCGCTGAAAGTGCGGCCCGAAGTCCCATCGACTGTCGAGAACGAGTCCGAGGTATTTCATTGTCGACTCGACAGCGATGGTGACCCCTCCTACCACTATGCTGGACCCCGAAGGTGGCTTCTTCCTCGGCCCATGGAAACAAAGGGCCTCAGACTTGTGCAGGGCCACCTCGAGGCCAAGACGTCGGATTCTGCCCACAACCTGTGAGACACTGGCTGTCGCCCGAATGGCCGCGTGCCGGTACGTCTTCCCACGTGCTGTTACTAGCGTGTGCGTTTACAGTCGTTTAGTTACTATTAAGTATTCTTGATAAGTTTTATTTTGTGTTTACTGTTTTCACTTTTTAGTTAAATTATAAGTATCACTATTATTTAATTAGTCAATAAAACTTTTACTGACTAATTGATTTTATAAAATAACCTTTCTTATCCTATAAACGACATTTCAATTTACACAAAGTAAAATTAATAGCATCGCCATGTATGGTGTAAGCGAAGCCTGTACACTTAGCCGTAAATGTCCGTAATCCACAGTAGTGCACTGTCATCTTCTATCATAAAATCCATTTTTGTACGCGACGCTATTATCGACTTTTATATGATTTCTCGATTAATTTAAGTATGGGAAATTAGTTTTTAAGTACCTGCAATCACATTTAGGATTAGTAGTAAGTGGTAATCAATTCTTTGTTATAGGACTCTCTAATCTGTAGTTTTTTTTTTATTAATTCCGCAAACGTACTTATTGAAGTATTTTGTATTGGTTCATGACTAACATAACTGCTCACAGAATACTTTTAATGTACGAGAATATGATTTTGCCTTAATTATTAAATCGGAATTAAAATTGACGTGGCTTACAGTGCCCTTTATTCAGTTATCCCTTTCTCTGACTTGTCATATTGGGCTGACAAAGTGTAGTCTCAAATTAGAAGAAGATGACCCTTTGGTTTTTAGAAAAAAAAAACTAGCTTTTACAAATATAGGTATGACAGTATTTAAGATATTTGCTGTATGTACGTCTTTTACTACAAATTAGTTAATTTGACGTAAAAAATGAGAATGGACAAGAATAATAAATTCAGCACATCAAATGTCATTCTACAAAATTGTAAATCAGTAGGTACGCACAATAACACTTAGCGACACATTATTATTTCACAGTAAATTATGAACAACATCAATTTTTCAAATGTCTACGGATCCGTCCGATCGACTTCCATTAATTTGGATGATGGATGTCAAGTGTGCCACAAGTTTATGTTGTAAATCAATCAAGGATAAATCACCGCCGTGATGGCTACTTATTTTTATTAATTCTTTCGCCTCATAATTCCCTTAGGGTGCGCAAGAAAATAGTTTCGATTAATGTTTGCTCAGTCTAGTGTGGTTCGGATAATGTTATTGGCTTTTCAGGTATTGTTAATAACACGAGTAAGAATATATAACAATATATTGTCTGGATTTATCTCTTTCTAGAAATAAGTTGGTATACTCATAAACTTCTAGCTCACTAGCAAGCTACTGAATATTTTCATTGACGAAGAACATAAAACATTCTTTAGTTCGTGCGGTAATTTCGAGCACTAGAAAACAGAAATTGGGTTGTCCTTTTTTAAGATGGCTGTAAAAGAACAAATTGGTGGTTCCATATTGTTCGCAGTAAGACACTATACGACTAGAGTATGTTAAAAGCCTCGTAATAAGACGACGAGGGAGCCTACAAATCATAATAAATTTGGCGAACTTATTAAGTCAGCCGCCAACAAACAATGGAGCGAGTTATTGGCGATATACCCTCGTTTTATCTAACGCCCCCCTCTTACCACCTCACAAATGTCCCCCTCCGGGCCCAACAAGTGGAGCAATCTACGTTTTATCGGAAAAAGCTCAGGGAATCAAGAATATACCAATTAACAGAGGCAAAGAGTTAACAACAACAGATGTTTAATAGCTCGAGGTAGCTCTCAATAATGGCTGCCGAGAACGGATTTGCCTTTAGCCTTCACTTATTTACTGGCTCTGTTCTACTGTTACTGTACGATCGATTCACTTTCAACGATATTTTAAATTAGAATTTATAGTGGGGCCTTTGGCTAATCGACTTTGTGCTAGGATGTTATTTTCCTTGATAAGTTTATTTAAAACCTGATGTTATTATATCTGGTCCGTAGGATCTTTTATGTAGTGAATATTAAAGTTCCTAATATTATAATCACAAATAAATTATTATTTTAAATTACTATCTATAAATCTTATTCTCTACATTTCTTGGTACATATACATATTATATTTGTGGGGGTGCAATTATGATTTTGGCTCAGTGTTGGCAGATGTGAGTCATAATGACGTGAAACTACACAACCTAGCCAATTCAGGAGAACACAAGTGAATATTACTGCTCATCAATAACACGATTTATAGTGAATATTGTTGAATAACTATTGGTTAATGAACAACCATCAAAGTTATGTTCTATCAAAGATATATCTCTCTGGAGAGAAGTAAATTACTAATAAATGTCATATAAATTAATCGTAAAATGATCATAGTTTTAGCAGCCATTAACGTCGCATTAAAATAACAACTTTCTGGTCATTAATATAAGCAGTGGTCCTCCGGTGCCATTACATTAACCAGCAGTGATGTTTTAATTTATAACATCATATGTTGCTATTATGCTGTCCCCCGACTGAGCTCTTTGCCAGCGCAATTATGTATTGGTTGCTAAATTAGTAGAGCATTAAATTATTAATAAAGGTGACATAGTTGACTGTTGATTTGGTAAACATTAATACGTAGGCAGCGGCAAAGTGGAACAGTAATTGCGTCTATTTTCAAACTACAAACGTTAGCATCCCTGCGAACGCGCTACACGCAACATATCTGCTATAAATAGCAGACTATGCACTAATATTTGCAACACTGTAAGTACCAACAAAGACGGAAACGATAATTAATCTTAGTGCAACAAGAATTCAAGCGAGTGCAAGGAATTACGATTAAACGCTCTAGTTAATTAATACGCCAAGCAAAACCGTCGCTCGCGCGAGTCTGTGCGGACCGGTAATACGCCTAACATCTCGCAATAACGAAACAAGAACAAACCATTAAAACTAAGCGAACGAAATCGGATTCAATCTAACAAAATAGCAGCAATTACAATCCCAAACTATATGCCGTAGCATGTAATGGCCGCCCTTCGATAACATATAAATAGAAGGCTCCGTACGACTCCGCCAATAATAGTCCAAATATCGTTCAATAATGGGACACGAGCGGACGAAAGTGTAGGGCAAACAATAATGGCCGAAGACAGACCGGGCACGTACACCGAGTCGCAGAATTAATCAGTTAGTCACACTTGCGTCGAACTAAGGAAGAGTCGATTAGGAGGGTACCTTGAGGATTATTGAGACATTGCGGCGCATGCCAGCTGCGGCCGGCCAACTTGGCGATATTGCCGCCGCGGCCAGGGCTGCCCCAACTTGTTTTCAACTGCCCAAGAATTCCCAGCTCCGACGAGAAACTCCGCCGTTCGATCATACTTATTGGAAAAAGGGTTCTCGTTTCCTCATAATGTTGCCATCGTTGTAGGTACCAGTATTAGGATATTTCACTTGTTATATTTTGGAATGATGCCATGTTCCACTTTATGGGTTGGCGTTATTTATACATACAAAAGTTCTTGGATTTCATAATACTATATCACTCGTTGTTCCTATTTTCCTTTATTATTTGGGTTATAGTAGGTATACTGAGAGGGTTGTGTTAGGTGAGGCATTTTAATTAACAAAGCTGTGTTCCCCTGTGGCTCGGATAGTGCTGATGAAAAAAATGACATTACTTTCATATTCGGCACACATACACGAGTTTAATTGATAGTTCGTTATCTTCTCGGTGACGAGGTTATTTAGTTATAAGCTGAACCCGGCACAGCGCACATACGGGTATTTCATCAATCTAGGCGGCCAAAAATATTTGTGTGGCTTTTCTTGTTTTAAATGATGGAAATAATATATGTGTAATATATACGGGTAATAACTTTTATAATTTCATTAAAAAAGCAATAAAACACAAATTAAAAAAAAAAAAACTGAAAATAGGCTATATATTTACATACTCTTACGTACACTTATCTACATTAGACTATATATTGACATAAACTTACATACGCTTATATATACAACCATTACTATTTATATATTCATACATTACTTAATTAATTTACCAATAACAATACAATTTTTTCAAATTAATTCAACTCCTCGTTCTAACTTTCTGATTCTGTTGGGTTTGGTATATACCAGACAGAAGCATGATTAATGTTTCAGGCAGAAACGAATACATCTTCTTTTCTTTATTATCCTTGAGGCACTAAGAAATGGATCTGAGCTTAAAAGAAGCCTATTTAAAATATGTCTATTACAGAACTCTAGAGAATTTCCTTCAGTAATCCTGTCTGTACGTCATAAAATGTTTGTTCCGTGCCTCTGCTGCTTCCTCAGACTGTTGTCCTGTAGGTAACAATGCATTTTATTATATCTGACCCGTGTACAAGTACTTTGTGCAGTGTGGGTGTCATTGGGTGCCATGGGTAGAGTTTTATGTATAAACAAGCAGATTCTTCAGCATATTTTTCATATTTTCAACTTAATTACATCAATATTATCCCTTCCGTTCCGATCTCTTCCGTTTTTCTTCTTTTGGTTCTTTCGCTTGATTCCTCAAAAGATTTACAAGGGCGACCTGGACGATTTGCCGTTGTGACTGGAATTTCGAATGTACGTTCCGGCCAAAGTTCGTTGTTTTTCAAGAAAAAATCATCTTTTTTTTGTGAGATTTAATCCACCTTTGTTGTTATTTCCGATTTAAAATGAACAAAATTGATTTTCAGTGTTTTTAACTGATCTTCATTATTAAGAAGGTGGTCTCTCAAAAAACATAGTTTTTCTTCAAAATTGAGTAAATTTTCATTTTTCATAATATTAAAAAGAGGTTTACGAGTCACTATTCTCACTCCGGAAGTACGCACTTATATCTGGAACAAGTAAATATTACTTTTATACATTAAGATTTTTTTTCAAAAATTTTGCTTTTGTTGACCGTGAAATTCAATGTTCTAGGGTTTTGCGCATCCGCGGTATTCCGCGGCAAATTTTTTTAGTATTCGTTACTTGAGGGTCTATAGTTTACATATAAATTACAAAAGTTGCTGGATCTACCAGGATACTAAAACAAATAGCCTCGTAAACATAAATTTCTTTAAAAAAGTATCATAATTTCAGACGTGATTTCTCGACCTCTAAAAGTACTTTAAAATAACACAAATTTGAATAAATTTATTACAAGTAGATCATCACATACCTGTTCTTTCCGAATCCATTGCTACTTTTCACTAGGTAAACACAGAAAACTTCAGTTTAACACACAAAGTTAACGATTTTGTAAATAGCCGACAACGGATACATGCACAAGAATCAATGATCAACTTTCAACTGATTTTTCCGGAAAACGCGCAACGGAAAAAGGGTGGGGGTGGCAGTCTATTGTTTCCTGGAATGTCCCCTGGCTCAGGTGATCAATGAAATTTGCGTTCCTAGAATTTTGTTATTTTGACTTTTGGCCGCCTAGATTGATGAAATACCCGTATGTGCAGCGGCTCGAATGTAGTTCACGTATTCACGTATCGACTCAATTTTATTTGAATTCGTCAGCGCACGCTGGAGGATACGCCTAGTATTATAACTCGTGTTTTATAGCCTTGTTTATGGATACAATACAATAGCCCCTACTACCATACAACGGCCATTTTGCTTTTAGTAATAGACAAACTAAAAGAACGAAATATAAATAATTTTCTTTCATCTCCAGTGAGAGTTTACTATCTTCGCTTTTTATAATATTTTTATAGCCAGTTTGTAATGATTGTCTGCTATTTCGACATACACTTTAAATTCCTACATAGTTTATATAACAAACAGCTAGATATAGCGTGAAGTTTATGAACTGTGTACCCTGATTGAGAATCTGATGACTCGATTATTATATTCAGATCGGGAAGTTGTTGAGCCGAAACTCATCAACTAGATCCAACACTTGAATATAAAGCCTTAAGTGGTCGGGGGTCGGGGTTGGACGGCCGACTAATGCACAAAGCGGGTTCCTCTGTTATGGTGATTGTACAAAACAGATTGTGGATGCACCGCTCCTTGTCGGCTTTGCACCAGAATAACAATTGCGGCTCATCGATATTCCTGTACGATTCATAATGACATTTCGTTACATGAGTGTATTTTAAAGGCTCAGTTTTCACTGATTTTTGATTGCAGCCCTGAATAAATTGGCACATATAATGAAATAATGGAAATCCCACCAAATCATTGTTTGTTGTAGATACATAATACATAGATGCCAAGTGTACATAGAATTGCGTTAAAAATCGATGAGTTAAAAAAACTGGTATCAATTTACACAATTTTACGCCAAGCTAATACTGTTGGGATTATGTCTATTACCTACCTTTATTTATTTGCCGTAATATCATCCCGTTATGAAACTATTAAGTTATCAATAAAATCACTCGGCTCGTATAAAGTCCAGTTAGAAGACGTCTCGTCTCGTCAGAAACTATTTTTCTACGGTTTATGTGTTCGTGTCATACGATACGACAGATTCGTCGTAGTCGGTCAGCTTTTAGCTGTCAATCACAGCAAGTTGATTGGATTTCGATATTGGCACCAATACTCCGACCGGCACGAGCTCACCAGGTGAAACGGACAAATAAAACATTTTGGAAACTGGACTTTAGCATTTTTATTTGTCACAGATTTTAAGTTTGCCGAAATTATTTACACTGCAAAGTGAAAATGAAATTATTTTTGTACGGCTTCGCAAAAAATAACATTCTCGTTATATTTATTTTTGTTAGCGGTACGAATGCAAAATCTGGCTCCGAGTTATAATTGCAGCAATATTGTTCCAATAAAATGCAGCTATAATTATAGAAACACTTAAAACAAATTGCTTTAAATTGTATAATAGGTTAAATGAAGGCCGACTTTATCCGGCACAGCTCAAGTGCTAAATTAAGAGCTAGACTGGTTGCAAAATCTTCGTCGGATCGAAAGTCTAGGGTCTATTTTGTGGTCGGTGAATACAGCTTAAGCGAAGTGCCCGTCTATAATTGATTAATTAATGACGTCTCGCAAACTTTAGCTAGTGTTGCCTGTACTGATTTAACGAGTTTTGGAGTGAATCATAATGGTAGTGTATATTGTTCTTTCGGTACAGGTACAACAAATACAAGGAATCACCTTGACTCATCTGTCACGCACTGAGAAATATAATAGAGTACTAATTTTGTATATTAATTGTGATTTAGAATATCAATAAATAGAACTTACCAAGATTTCATAAAACATAAAAGTGCGAAACAAGCGCAGTCTCCGGTTTCTACTTAGATCGTAGATTTAAGTTAAAAATAAGTTAATAGCACAATACAAACTTTCAGCAAACCCTCAACTCTCGCTAAGTACTCAAAACTGATACACCATGCTCTTATTCGCATATCAAATGAAGAGCAAACGAAACTACACTGTAAGGGGGTTCAAATAGCTGCTATTTTTGATATCGAGTGCAGGAAACGCATCGACGGACCAGACCGGAATATAATCGATGCACTGTTGTGTGAAATAGTATCATGGAAAGCAGGAAAGCTATCAATAACGAGGGCTCGGACTAAGTGCTCGAGACATTACCAGCTTAACGCGCTAATATATTGAACAGCTCGTTTGCCAGGTAATGCGCAAACGCCACAATTTGTATCAGCTGGCAACTTGTTAAGAGCTGATGCACGTCCCGTGGTACTGGCAAATTTCCCTCAACCGTATAGGTGCTACTCTGTGAATCTTTTATGTCAAGTAGCTTCGAATTTTGGCAACATGTTCTAGCAAGTGCATTCTAGCAAGTGCTCTATATCCATAAAAAAATTGTTGCTTTTTTATGTTTTTTAGTCAAAACAATATTCCTAACATTCGTAGCGTAAATTGCGGTGCCAAATATCTAATGTCAATCTCAAAATTGAAGGGCAAATAGAAAAGCATTACGTAAATCCTGTAACTAGTAACATGGAAGAACCAACTGATTCTACACTCGCTAATAAGCGTACAACTAGTTCCTTTAAGCCAAGTGGAAGTTCCAGAAAGTCCCTGGCGACAAGCCAAGAAAACATTAAGACGAAGAAGTCGACAACAATTACGTAGCTTGTTTTAATTTGATTGAAGAGATTATGATCTTCTAAGACGGTTTGTCTGACGCAGCAGCCGAGCAGCGAACACGCCGGGTCCGAGACCTGGTTACAATTACAGATGTATTATTTATCAGACGGCAAAGCGGGGCCTCGTCCGGAAAAAGGAATTGATTTCTGCATAATTTAACAGCGAAAACACCTCCTCGAGACCTCTCTCTAGCACTAAAAACAAAACATTCGTTTGTATTTTACTACTCTCCTCGAAATAAATGCATTTTTTATGTTCATATACGCACTCCTTGCGGAATGAAGGTGAGTTGATGTGGCGTTGCCTCCAGATTGTTTAGAACCACTGCTTTAATTTAGCAAATAATTTATTATTTTACACCGCGTGGAATAAAGAATGCTTAATTCCCTTTGACAGACCATGTCTAATATTTTATTCAAAAGAAGGTTTCGTTTACATAATAATTAAATGTGCTTTATGAATATAAAGTCTTAATCAAAGTCTCGTAAATAGCATAACTTTTCCTAGTATTCTGCTCGATATACATTATGCATATTAATTAGTTGCGCCTGAAAGGGACGAGAATAAACCCACAAATAGGAAAAATAATAATTCTTGAATATATTTTTCTTTGAAACTTCTATTGAATATAGCTGTTAATTTATTCGTTTAGTTTGAAATTATTAATTAATTTTCGATCCGCCCTTATTTCGCATAGGTGCTTTGTATTAATTATGACTTTAATCATAATAAAGGAATTCTAGAGATCTATTGAATGGGTCTTGTATGCACGGGGCTGGTGACAAGAGCCAGCAGTAATAGCATCAGATTGATTAGCGGTGTGCGCACAACAAACACGCGGCTCCGGTGTGGCCGGCTTTGTTGTCGGACCGGCCTGACTCAGATTCTTGTAGGTAATTAACCGTTGCTATAAATTAGTGCGGCGGCCGGGCGTCGTCCGGCGGGCCTCATTGCGGATGCGACGCACGGCCCGGACGCCCAAGGATGCGGCGTCCAAACATTGTCACTGCACCGCAACTCCAGCTGTGTTCACTAGTTAGTGCCCGCACAACACTACGTGTTGAAATATTGCCATTGTTACCACTAACTAAGGAGGCGACACTTCATCGATATTCCATTACGTCATAACTCCTGCACCATACCATTTTGTGGACATTCTTGTCTTTTATATGGCAAGTTTATTAGACAGTACAAAGTTTCCAAATTCCTAATTGGATTTCTTTCTGGCTAATCTGCAGATGGCATCATTTCATATCTATGTGAGGATGAGAAAAACAAAATAATGTATTTTAAGACGGTCTAATTTATTTTATGGCCTTTCTTTATAGAAGTTTCATAAAAAACTAATAGTAGAAACAAACAACTAGTCGTTTACGAGTTTTCGAAGTCCATAATATCGAACAAATAAATTTTATCACACATCCGGCAATAGCCAAAGTAGTGAGCATAACTGTGGAAGAACTGGTAACTCAATAAAATTAAAGGAAATATGATAGTAAGTTGAACCGTCGGTGACTCTCTTGAAGACCTCATAAATTAGAACATCTTTATTGAGAGTTGATCTATTTTGGAAAAGATTAATTGCGAGCTAACGCAGGTACATTAATCAACCGCAAAGTGTTTGCAACTTCCGACGGTGAACGGAAAAACAAAAAGCTCAATTACGAGTAAAATTTTCTTAAATGGATTTATAATAAGGAGCTAGCCATGTATGGGTATGCAGGTAGGTAGTTGTTAATACAACACACGATGTTAATATAAAACATATTGGTGATGCATGTCACCGCGCCCCTACTATGTAGTTGGCTTGAGGTAATCGCTCCAGCTCACGTATCTGATGGAGTTTCCAAGCTTCCAAACTAGTTGGACTGTTGTCGGAAACTTTCGACGATGCTCGGTGCAAGGTGCATGTTCCAACCTGTTCCCGATAAGGAGGTGGATTCGACCCTAAATCCTAACACGCGCCCCGATCTGTCTGCTTTACAAAATATCCACTCTTTTCTCAATTAAAACTTTGTCCATACAATGTAGATTCAATGAGAATGGTGAACGATGGCACCGTCCATTGTAGTATATGTAGTCATTAATAGCTGAATTAGTGAGGGCGTCACGAGCGACAACGTTGTTTTATTCAATGTCTTGAGACAACTTATATGGCAGACCATTACCTAATTGAAGGCTGGCTCGTCGCGGCACCTCAGCCAAAGTGTTATTGCAAATGCGAGTCACGACACGGCGTGAACTTGTTGTCGCGGGGTGCGGGGCGAGGGGCGATGTGCGCGGGGGGCGGGGGTAGGTGTCACGTGACGGGGAGCTGCGGCGTCCCGAACGTTGTCGAGGCCATGAGACTTATGAGGATTACGGGAAAATGTGTATTCGATGACATTTTTCGGGGCCGTAGAAAAAGATGAAATATATGGAATTCTAAACGTGACCGAAATATTGTATAAGGCGTCACCTATTACCGGTCTATGCGTTCTTTTCGCGGTCGGGCGAACGAGTGCCGATGAAACCGAGCGTGACGTTCCATTCCTGATATAAAAATGTAAGTATAAAAAAGCTTTGTTAAACGCGACTTGGCTTCGGCGAAGTGGCAAAGTTTGAAGTGGAAAACTTTTCATGGAAAAATCTTTGCAGAAAACGATTAAATTTTAAGGCTATTTGTACTGTTTTAAGCGCGACCGAGTACGAAACGTCTCATTTAATTTATGTTACTCATTATATTTAGTAACGAAATCCCTCACCGATTCAGCTTGCTAATTGGCCGCAATTATGTAAATGTAGAACTTAATCGTATAATTTGATTAACACTCGTGATGATATTATTCTATACAGTGTAGAGTGCAGACCTCGTAGTCTTTAGACAAGATTATTTTAATGAAATAATTGAATCAGCGCGAGTACGGTGGACAGTGGACACTGGCAGAATCTAGAGCAGGCACCCACCGGCGCACTGCGCTATCATTGTAATTGCTTCCCAAAATATTTCATGATGAGAATATGTTAACGCTAACTTTTTATACAGTATTAATCGAAAAACCAATATAAAGAATAATCAAGACAAAGGCACAAAAGATTCGATAGAGACGCGTCGTAACAGAAGATTCTTATACCAAGATAAGGAAAACAAAGCTAGTTTGTGGACCGCATGGTTCCCTGGGAACATTTAGTGCGGACTTGGACCCTCGTTACAATCAGCACTGAATTATTTACCAGGGCCCAGCTTACTGGTCCGAATTGATTTCTGCATAATTTAAACGAAAGAAAATGTTTGAACCGAAACATAAAAACAGCTATAAACTGCGCACGTAAACGTATGACAGTGCCGAATTGAGTTTAAAAATGGAAAATGTTTTGGTTGGCCCGAAGTGAAGCGAATCATCGGACGTCTGCAGATAACTATTAGATAGTTGAATCAAGAATGAGGGAGGCAAAAATAAAATCAGTACAGGTGGTATTAGGATTCAGTGCACGTAGCGTATCGGAGGTTTCGGCGGAGGAAGGCTGCGGCTACCGCAGTGCGCTCCCGCCGCTCCACCGACAGATAGCTATTCGTGCCTGTTCTAAGACAATTACCGCTACGTAAACGGAAAATTGTTCGAGAGCTCTCTCAAACGTGTTTTCTAATCTTCCAAAGCGGGATTGAAGGGGGAAAGAGATGCCACTTTTACATTTTTAACGTTCGAACGAGATTATTCGTTTTGTTACAGGATCGTTCTGATCCTGAAAGGATAAAACGGAACCCTTATCATATCGTGCGAGTTGTTAATGTAAATATTACAGGAATAGCGTTTTTATACGCGGTGAGCTCAAATTGACCGGTTTTTATTGTGAGAGGCTTTTGAATAAAAGATTTTATAATAGCTCCGTTCTCTGTTACGGTATCTCGTTCTCATAATACTGGTATCACATAATGTGTGCAAAACAATGAAAGCGCGAGCTGCGCGAACAATTAATATCCAACACAATATTTTCACAAAGTTTCACTTCCGGAACTACGTCCTGTGCCGTTTGGAACGAAGTGACTCCTCTCTGCAGACTATTTTACGGACCATAAATTGTGTGAGGGACAGACAGGGACTCCACTTTAATACGTTTAAAAAATATTCACCTTCATCGGTATTCGTGTTGTTGTGGTCGCGGCGCAGTTGAGCGCGGGTAGGTACGCAGGAAGGTGGTAAGAGCTAGGTTGTGTGTTGACTCCTCGTCTAGAAAGTTAGAACGACACAGCCGAGCGAGTTCTTAAGTCTTGTTAGCACGTGGAATCTCACTGTGTTGTTACGGCTTAATCTGCGCGGTGCAGCGTATCTCGCGAGCTAAGCATTCGCGTTTCTACGCAAACACGACAATTGATTAAATGTCGTAACAATTTTACTGGCGATATCGACCCCACAAACATTCCCGATAAGTAAATGAACCCGGCGTCATCCAAGTTGGTGTGTAATCCTATTTGTATAAGTAATACAGTGCTGCTGTTTGTGTAAGTAATTCATCGCGTTAAATGTCTGACTATGGGCCATTAACAATAAATCGTGTTGTTTGTGCCCGGGGCTGGCCGGGGCTGGCCGGCGGCCGCGCGCGCCACACTCCGGCTGACGTTAATCAGCTTCCTCCTCAGATATCTAGATTATATGTCTGTCTAGATAGAGCTCCACTTTTATTTTTCTGAGGCGAGGTCAACGTGAGCACAATCCTACTTCAAGTGTCCGTGGTTGTTATTAGATTTGCTTCGAAACTATTTTTAAAAACGTTTCCTCGTGGAGGATTTTATTTAGAAGAAATATGAAACGTTCTGTCGTTTCTCGTTACTCCCAGAGATCACTGGTGGACTTTATTTATTTAAGTTATATTCTGTAATGTAAACCATTAATCTAAGAAGTGGGAGCTTTAATACTAAACCCAAAAGTAATTACTTTCCTAAAAGTAAAAGTTTAGTTTTAAGTTGTATTAAAACTTGTTATGTACTAATTCCCTCTAAAATGTTGGTATGGGAGAGAGCTGAACATAAACTTTAACTGGGAAAAACACAGACGGCCACAAGCTAAATTCAAGTTGTAGGAAAAAAGCAGCTAAAACTGAAAGCAAAACGTTAACTGGGTTCCGTAGCTGGAAATCTCCGGGGAGCTGTTTTTAAGCTGCACGAAACATAAATTTTACAGCTCGTTTAAGTTTAGCTCATTATTTCATTACTCGCATTATCTGCCGCGAACCTCTCTGCTATACTTGTTCTACATGATACTGTGGTGTTTAAGGATATCTTTATAGGTTTCTAATAAGATTGTATTAATTAAGTTACTGATTATGTAGATCTAAGTTACGACCTTAGTGTGGGAAAGGTGGTACCTAAACAGAAAGCTTATTACAGGCGTTGGATATTTTCCTTGATTGTTTTGCAGAATTTTTCATATCAATTAGGAAAGCTGACAAGAATATAGAAAAAAGGAAATTATTGGAGAGTTTTTCTTACAAATGTCCCGATTACAGGCCGCCGTTTCTTTTATAATAACGCTATATCCATAAAGGCTGTATGGTTTACATATAACCACGTGTGATGGCACCGTGCTATTGTATGGAAAGCGTCTTGACATTCAAGTCACGTTTAATATTTCTTATTTCCTTTGTCTCATTTGTCCTCAAGTTGGAATGACATCAAGCCTTGTATCTGAGTGTTTTTTGTTCCGATTTCTTGGATTGAGACATTTTTATATATACTCACATTTCAGCAATATACATAGCTACATTACATGCTATTACATATTATGTGCTATCGTTTACAGTATTATTAGTGATTTTCCTCGTTCGTGGTCTAATGCCCCGAACAAACAGACTAAGCTCACTTTCCTTGTGGCCCCATTTGGTACGACAATTGGCCAAGTTAAACGCGGCCTAGATAAAAAAGGCTTACTTATACTAAATAGACTCCCCAGTTTACCCAGCAAATATCGGCGCCTGACGGGAATTCTTGATGCCGACTGGACCAGTAACTGCTTTAGCTTATCTAGATTAAATAAATCTCTTCCAACGCAAATAGGTGGCTACTATCTACATTTTTATGCGGAGTTTTGAGGTCGTATTCATTTGTTTGTAATAAAACGTTAGTCTGAAAGCGTGAACAGAGATATAAAGATGCACACGTACATAGCGTATGTAAGGGTGAAAGTTCTCGTTTGGACACAGATCATATGTTATGAAACCTTTTAGACGCAGGTGATGGCGCTGCGCTAAAAATCTCATTTAGTGAAAACAAGCATGGCCGGTGGGGTCGCGCGGCCCCGGCGAGTCCCTCTGGCCCTATCTCCAAAGGAGTCATTCGTACGCATACATGTAATATGAGTAAACGCTTTTTACATTTCACCGGTATTGCTTCCATTTGATATTGGATAGCAATTTATTTATCATACATATTGCGGCTGGGAACGGGCACCGAATCTCGCTGCAAAGACGTCTTTCTTTCTGTTGGGAATCAGGAATGGAATACGTGTGGGGAATACGCTGTGCCTGAAGGTGTCGTTTAGCTATGTTGATGGCAATACACATTTTAAACATATGTAGGTCAATTGATTTTATCGTCTGGAAACTTTTGCATTGCATTCACTGGGGACCGTGTTTGTTATTCCTGACAACGTTCGGTAAATTGTATTTTTCGTTTATTAAGTCGAGCCGTTTTTGTAGAGAATGCCCGGAAATGCAGGTTGAAAATTGGTGGGTTTAAAAAAGAATTGCTCCCGACTGTTTTCAGGGTATGCAAAGTAGTTATCATTTCAATTACCTACAAAATGGTGCAAAATAAGTTTTGTTTAACTCTTCTTACAGGTATACATAATTATTAACTTTCGCTCGTTAAATGTTGCCATACCAATGTAGCATAGTACTTCATAGTTATTCATGAATTCAAGATCAATTAAGCTAGTCTTGATTGAAAACTTACTGGCATAATGCCAAAAGGCACTGAGTTTCTTACTTTTCTTTTTTTAGAAAAAATAAAAGTATTATTTCTGTTCTTTTAGAACTAGTAGGTACCTATGCTGCGAAAGCTTTTCAATCATAATTTCTAGTAAACAAGTCGACCTCATAAAGCAATGAGCATTAGAATAGGTTCTATAAGTAATGTAAAAAATCTAAATTAAATTGGAAATGATACATCTTTTCCTCTCATTTAACAGAAATAACTTTTGCCCGCAGTCGTTTGGCTGAGTTCGTATTTAAATACCTACCGAAAAGAGCCATTTGCAAGCGGCAATAGGGATTTTATCGGAGCGACTCCATCATCACAATAAGTCGTTCAATAAGTGCGCCACAACATCGGTAATATGGTTTCATTTAGAAAGATGCAAATGTCGCGACGCCGACGCCGGCCACGCTCCACCGAACGCGATATTGCGCCTCCGCGGCACTCCGCCCCTCCCGCTGCACCGCCTTACACCTCGCCACACTTCCTCACCTCGACTATCTTCACTTTTAATCGCTCCCTTGAGAATTTATTAAAAATCGTGCTTGATTTTACCTCAACTACCACCAACTACTACGTACAACAACCTGCCCGTATTTAGACTCAAAACTCGTAACAAAACAGATCCTTTCGAACATTTGTTCACATTTACGCTTTCACAGACAATTTTAGGGGAATCGAAAGTTGGCAATTCATAAATCTCTGTTAAGACGCAAAGCATAGGTGTACCGGAACATAATAATTTAAAGAGTTAGCCGTTGAAAACGTAGGTAGAGAACGTTGTAAAAACTTCATTGTGTGAATTCCGCACATTTCTAGGGTGGAGTTGTAGGTTTAAGTTGAAAATTTATGCCGTGTGAGTGTTCACGGTGTTAAGCAAGAAGGAGACCTCGTGAGTGTCGCATAGATCACGCAGGACGTGGCATATCGCGGCGCCGCATGTGCACGCCGCCGCGCGTCTGACGTGCGCGCCTGACTCCCTGCATCACTGTTCATAAATAATGAGGCGGCTAAGTGTGCGACTACAACTATCGAACCAACACACTCGCATGTTGACACCACATTACAGCTAGACCTGCATACACTTCGACAAGCTATTTGATCCTAGTAAGAAAATCTAAGACAGAAAAGCAATGCTCAAAGTAATAAAAGTCGCAAGCTCATCACACAGGAAGGTAGTTTACTCTGTTTCGGACCCGTATTGCGAACTAAGAATTGTTTTCCAAAGACGCCAGAAGAAAAACAAAAGATATGTGTGGTAAATACCAACCTCTTTGAAAACTCATTCGTCTGTCGAACGTTTAACTTAGAATTCCTAGTTCAGGGCCATTTACATTCCGAAATGCGAAAAGTCATGCTGAACGAATGCGAGCTCCGTATCTTGGGATTTTCTAACTTCACGTGCTTTTCCGTTTATTTCCTGCACGGTGCTCCCCCCGGCCCGAATCAGTCCCGGCTTCGTTAAGGAACTAATCGGCTCATTGTGCAGAAACTGCACTCTGACCTCGTTCGATCTGCACCGATATCTATCGGTATCTACGTAAACGAAAATTTAATTTGTTATTTTATCGTTAATTTTGTTCGAAATGGGATTCTGTTTATGTGGTATACTGCACAGGTGCTGAAAATGTGCTTTGTGTGCCATGAAAAGTGTAGCCACATGATCCGCGCGGTGTTCAATTAGCTAATGTGTTCGATTAGCCGACACCATTCACGTCACATGTGTCTGTGAGACTACTGTATTGTGTCACGGTAATGTCTTGTAATTGAGTCGTCAGGAATTGATTATATCCTTCCTTACATGGACATGGACCTAATCTTGATGTATAATTGTGCTATTACTTGTTCTTTAATCTTTTGAGTAATGATAAAATGCAAAACGACCAGAAGATCCTTAAAAGGCTAATCTGCAACATTTGCCACCGTTAAAATTGCGCTAAGTATAACAAAATTGTCCGTGCCACAGTGTAGTTAACAGCGTGCCTATTTTAAAAAGTATGAAATTTTATGTAATTTGAAACAAAGCTCGTAGTGAGCCTCCACGTCACCGACGTTATAATACGATCGTGGCAGGAGGTTTTGGCGCGCAGTTAGTAATAAAAACTTTTGTAATTACACTCATTTAGGGCAAGGAACCCGCCGTTGACGCGGTGTCGTGCCAAAAACGGCAATTATTTTTATAACGCCACCCCGGCCAAGTTCTGTGCGATTCCTTCGTGACCGTTGACACATACATTTCGTGTTTCGGGGGAGACGATGTATAGCCGCGCATTTTTAGTACGTTAATGTGCGGTTTGAGTCAAATTTCACGCTGTCTGTTGCTGTGCAGATTTTGCTTAACTTTTTATAGCGATTAAGATAATACTTTTTGTAAAGAAATAAGACGTCGTGCACTTGTATGTTTTATCAGATGGAAAAAAACGTTTAACATTAGTTACGTCAATAAGTCTCGCGCTTATACAATGCAAGCAAATAAAAACATGATGATTATAAAAATAATTGGAATGAAACCAACGAGCAAGACATCTGCAGTAACTTTAAAAATAAAAATTACGTAAACATTTCGTTTTAGTTGCGGTTAGAACACAATGAACATGAGTAGCTTATTAAAGAAACCAAATAACAAAACAAGGGAGAAAAATACAGTAAACAAGAATCACAATTTGTAAATAATTTGTTCAGTAAAATTATAATCCGCGTCCGGACATGGGGGGCCGTGTCAGGCGGTGACAAGCGACGACTTGGCAAGCCAGGGCTCGTAAAAACTTTTCTAATTATTTACATTTTGTAGCTAAGACGCGCCAGTACTCCACATTATATTTTCTAGTTAATTTGGGGGATCTGGTGTGAACACGGAGTCGTATTATTCGTGTGAGGCGGTTCGCATCGCTGACTGATCTCCGGTGTTACTTACACAAGCCAACAAACTTAAATGGAAACACTGATTCGTCCTAAGATAAACCCGAGATGTCACACCGCATATTATGTACGTACCTATCTCTGTACATACGTGTATGGTGTATCATCAACTGCTTTTCGGATAACATCAAAATAAATAATATTTCATCGCTGTCTTGGAAACTTTATTTTCATATCTCCGATGTAACATCGTGTGATGTGCTGATCAAAATCAATGTAAGAAAAGTCGACTTTCAGTAATGCTGCCAGCCAACGAAGGTATTTTTAGTATTTCGGCAAATATACAAAACAATCAAGAAAATCCGCAATAGAAGCTCACTAAAACTAACAATTGGTTACAGCCGCAGCCGGTTAAAATTAACAAGGTACATGCAATTGCTTTTTAACCCCCGACGCAAAAACGACGGGGTGTTATAATAAGTTTGACGTGTCTGTGTGTGTGTGTGTGTGTGTGTGTGTGTGTGTGTGTGTATGTGGCATCGTAGCTCCCAAACGGATTATCCGATTGTAATGCGGTTTTTTTTGTTTAAAAGGTATGTCAGTCGGGAGTGTTCTTAGCTATGTTAGGTGGAAATCGGTTCAGGTCTTCAAGGTCATCAGCTCGTTTGCTAGCTGTGATAGGAATGTTACACGCTCAGTTTACTTGCAAGTATATGTGGGATCTGAAATTTGAAACACTAATGTCTTTTGGAACCACTGAGCTGGTCTGCTGTTAGGGCACGAAGGTAGGAGACGTAACCCTGAACTGCCTTTTAGTAAACCCATCGAGTTTGGGCTCGTTGAATTTGTCTTGACGAGTTCTCTTCATGTTTCTGATTGACGAGAACCTGATGCTGGAAATGGGATGTGGCGGATGAAACCCTGGAATGCCGGAATGAAACGGATAAACCGATTTATATTTTTGCTGAAAATCTAGAATGTCCAAAGGTTAATCTTTATTGTTTCTCAATCTGTGCAATTCTCCCAGAGCCAGTTTGTCATGAGGATTGTTAAACAGCTTCCTTTGGCCGAGATCGCATATAGCGACCCCATCTTAAGATAAAATAAATTAAATGAAAGAAGGAAAAATTAAGGAGCTCCTTTAAAAAGCATGAAATAAAATTAAATTATAAATTTAAAAAAACCCCCGACCCAAAAAAAGTACGCAATAATTATGACAAAAGGTTAAAAACGCTAAACCCTATAAAAAGCAAAAAATAACTTTTAACACTACGTAAACTAAATTTTGACGTGTCGGGGGACCGCTTTTTACCTTCATAAATACTTACATAAATCAAATGATACCTACCTAATTACAAAATTCGTTTACAAAAAAAAAACGTATCTAAAGTAATGAATTAGAGCGGTCCCCCGACACGTCAAAATTTAGTTTACGTAGTGTTAAAAGTTATTTTTTGCTTTTTATAGGGTTTAGCGTTTTTAACCTTTTGTCATAATTATTGCGTACTTTTTTTTGGTCGGGGGTTTTTTTAAATTTATAATTTATAGGAGCTAACTCTTCACGATTTAACTGGTTAGAGCACAATGTTTATTTATATTTTTGGGCTTTTGCACCGAAACCAATTTTGACAATAACCTGTATAACTGGATAACCGTGAAGTAGGAAATGTCTATTGACCAGTTCAATAGGATAAAATATTAAGGAAACCATTCACCGTGTAATCAAATAATAACAAACTACAGTCTCTTACGAGCTGAAACTACAACAATACTAAACTGAAATCAATAAACGGTTCTTATGCAACTTATGTTAAACTTTCAAGAGTTGCTATGACACTTTAGCAGTAACATTTGCGCAAAAGTAAAAGTATAGTTGACGGTTGCCAGTGAGAGTTATGTAATCTTCTTTCCTAGTTGCTAATGAAAGGTAAATATGGTTATTATATACAACTTCATGATTGAAGTAAATAACACGTGTCTATGTTGGGTTTATGCGGTCAATGAACTGTTGACAATTTCTTAGTTAACGTTTTTCAAATAAATTTTTGATATATCAATATACCTATGTATATTCTGACGGCTAATACCTACACAAGAATTTTGAAACGAAAAGAAACGTGGACTTTTCACTGGCTATATAAATACAGTAAATGTAGTTAAAAAACACTTCTTAATTTAGAATTAAGTAGGGTAAAAACTTATGAATATGTAGGATTGAGAATAGATTTATAGAATTAATAATAATTGGCCCAAATCGGAGTGAACATTAATCGCTGTAATTAATATACCAAAGAATATGTTACGATCCTGAAAGTCACAAAGTTAGGAGTGTTGAAATGTAATTAATGTGGATCTACCCTTATGTAAGGGTTATGTCAGACGGGTACCAAAGTGTGTTAATTTGTGCAAGATATGGTGTTTACCCTAACACTTGGCTAGATGTTTTTGATTTGTATTCAACACACATATGAGAATCCTTCATGTTTACATATAACTCTAGAACTTTGCGTTTTTTTGGCATACCTATAGAACTCTAATAAGTATTTTCAGATTTTATTATATTCGAGATAAATGATGAATACATAAGTTTTTTAACAGCCAAAACACTGTGATATTTTATAAACCACAATTTGGAATTCCAGAATGTTTTCTTTTGTGCATATCTGAGATGATAGATAGCCAATTAACAAGTCCTTAATGTTGTATAAGCTGTATAGTGGTGCCAAAATAAAAGCACATTAAAGAGTTAGTGCAAATAATAAAGTGACATATGACCATGGACAAGAATTGTTACATATTTCTTGGCATGCATTCTGTTGAGTTAGACTTTTCGGTAAACTGGCTTAAAATTTTCTCGTCACACTACCTACTATTGTAAAAATATGACAGAAAAGGCACCAAAAGAGAATTTTCACTGGAAGTGAAAACAAACAAATAAAAGTCCTACAATGTTTAATTATGATAATAGGTAGTAATTCTTTCGAAATGACCGAAAAGCAGAAACAACAATATTTACCAAGTCGCTAAATCCAGCCTAGTCCCGTTGCGCTGTACGGCGCTCGGTACACATCTAAAATAATCCTCCATGTTCATACACAATTTTAAAGCATGAAAATTCAAAATGTTACGAACAATGCATGTTTTTGGTAAAAATACAAATAGATATAGGCGAGGCGGCGTGGTCCCGCGGGTCCGCGGCAGCGTCCGCGCGCACACTATGAACAAAGAGGCCCGTAACGTCCGCTGTAAACGAGTGGCCTGTAATCTGTTACTTTTACGTAGCACTTGTTTTGTTTCCACACGATTCCCGGGAAATATTTTTACTACGCGGACCGGACGACCCATCCAACTGAACGACGCTGCGTCTGCATAAAACTCCAGGAAATTTTACGTGTTTCGACACAATGATTATGAAACACTCGTAAACTTGAACTAGGATTTTTCCCGTCGTGCTCCAAGGTATCCATTTTCTCGGCGGCTGTGGGCGCCGGATCCGGAGCTCTCACAAAGAAAATATAAAATGAAACACCATTAAGAGTTGTTTACGCGGCATGCATAAATACAAATGAATGGCCCTAAAGCATTGCGGTTAAGACTGTACTAAGAAAGTTTTGTAATTATTGTAATTACGAGCCGACGGAGAAGCATCCAGCGTCGACACAACGTCATATTTCCTACTTAATCGCGCCGAGTTGCCGACATTATTATAAATAAATCAATTTATTACGTTCACTAGGCACCGCATTACTCATGCTGTAATGTTTTAACTTTAAGTAACACTTACACGCATCTGTAATTATAACTTATTTAACTAAAGCCAATGTTATATGACTGCGTACCTACTATAAGTGTTTAAATACTTCAATTAGTTCAGTTTTCTATAGAAACTGTTAGATAGATAATAACTTGTGCTTTTGTACTCGGCTTTGTTGGCGGCAAACATAATTTTGTCATGAGTACCTCGGGGGAATATACGTTCACTGTAAAATTGCTGGTTAATTTTCTGTTGACAGTAAACCTACAACATAAATTAACTTTAAAGACTGGATATAAAAACAAATTAAAAGCCTAGAAACAGCTTAGTTTATGATGACACGACATAACTTTAAGAACAGAATTTAACTGTACATTTATAGTATAAATTGTCGGCATTTACCGAAGTATTGGACTTTTATTTTCGGACTTGCTTTAACAATATAAATGTTTTAATTGGGCTTTAAAATAAAGTGAACTCTCAACTGTGAAAATGCCACCGTTCAGTTCAGTGATTCAGTGTTTTCGATACATGGCAAACACACTGATACTTCGCTTCATTATATGTACTTACGAAAATGATTGACGCAAATAGGTTCACATGTGACGATGATATTTACTGCGAGTGGATATCGAAATGTCATCTGATTAATTACGGACCAATCTTTACATAGTTCAATGACATCGGTGTGTGGGTAGCACAAACGTATTAGTCATCCAATCCGCGCGATCAATCTCAAACGCATTTAAAACTTTCCACATAAATGGGTGCACTTAACGTATTAAATTCGCTGACAATGAATAACGGGCGGGCTGGCGTACAAACTGTAAAATATTCATCTTAAAAAAGCGACATTTAAATCTCCCCCTGTAATATGAGTAACGGCTTATTTGGGTGTAAATCGTAGAGCGGTCGTTCGTCAAACGGGTCCAATGAGCGAGGCAATCACTTAGAGTATGTTCTCAACTTAACTACCCTGTAACAGTGTTTACTAACGCATAGTTTGCGGAACGACCGACAACTACACTATTTTCAAATTACGGGATTGTAATATGTATTTAGATTCTTGTTTCCTAACCGCAAATATACTGTGTGACGTAACAACTTTTGTTTGTATAAAGCCACGTCTACATTCATTTCGAATAGAAGTGGTGACGTTAAATAAAACTTGCACTGCTTCGACGATATTTATTAATAAGCCCATGTTTTGCAAAGACTAATGTATAAAGAAAATAACCACGCACCCACTCACAAAACGCTTCGTAAATTAACTAGAGCGGAATAAATGAATGCAGTCATTTTATCTTCTTAAAAGTGCCATTGTATCACACCTACGTCGGATTATGATGCTAATGTAAATACAGAGTGAAGGGGCAGTCTCATAACAGATACTATCGCCCCGCTTAAAACATTTTTTATTTTTAATCTCGCATAAGGGTGAGTGCAGACCGTAGGATCGATGCGCTCTTCATCGGCATTTTTCACCACTAATTAATCACAGAGCGATGATTAATCAACGCAGCCGCGGGCACATTTAAAGCAGCACTTTAATGATCCGTTTGTCGGACGTTAGTATTTCTTCCTAAGCATGGCACGTGCCGCGGACGGGTTTATGCCGCTGTTTTACGATAATTTACGGCTCCAATGAATTTTTAGCGGAGGCGTAAAGTGATGCGAACTGCTTTGTTAATAGATCGCGAGTGGCTTCAAGTGATTCTGTAATGAGCGTAATTACAAGTGTTGATGTCAATTGGACATTTCTGAAGTTGTAATTTCTCTATAAAAAGCTATAGTTTGTAATAAACTTACCCAATGTTGACAAAACCCTTTCAATATTATTGTCTGAGTCGAACAATGTTATTGAATGCCGATCAAATGTTCAAATTACCTGAAACAATACGAAACAATCATTAATTTTAGCCAAACCTGACAAAGTACAGAAATAATTACAGTACTGAATAACACCATTCAAAGTGGAGTGATGAAAGAAAAACATGGGGGAGGGATTGCGCTTTTATTGAAACCAATCTCACCACTTGCCTCGACTGACTGCGCCCCGAGCTGAATGCGCGTAATTGCTTCGTCATTCAGATGATCGCAGCTTTACCGGCTTGTCTTGTTGACTGTACTTGTAGGCACTCGCTTTGTGCACGCGGCCTTACGTCGCCTGACATGTGCTATTGTCTCGCACAGTTTCGCCGCTCGCTTTTATGACGGCAACAAGTTTCAGCTTGCATTGTAAACCACCCCTTAATGATAATTGTACAATTTCATCATTTACCGCTGCTATCAGTGTTTTTGTAACCGCGGACTAATTTAGCACAATAATCGCATCACATTTTGTTAGTAAATCAACGCGTTTTAATTAGTCTCTTGTACGCGATGTGTTTACAAAGGGAAACATTGTGAAAAGTTTTCATCACGATCTTAACTCGAACAAGTAATTTAAAGTGATGAAAAAATTTTAATGGATTAATTAACTGGCGACGTCGAGCCGAATTTTTATTTGATGAGATCTACGCCTATTTTGTTCGCTAAGAATTTTCATTTATTCAATTAGACTTTCAAATAGTTTGAATTGCATTACTTGCTATCGTGTTTCCTTTCCCTCTATTTGTTGTTAAGTGTTAACTTTATTTTTATACAGAAATTCGTAACTTGGTTTACAAGCACGCATTTTATTCCTTATGGACTAGGTATAGGTGGATCATGAAGTCCTCGTGAAAGCGATCTATCCATTTTTTTTTACAAAACTGGGAACTGAACCGGGTATATTGGATATTTTCCCCTTTTTTTCAAACATAGCCGTTATTTGCTTCCACGTCGTTCAGAATCAAAGCTAAGCCCAAAAACGCTGAGCAAGAGGAAGGTATAGGTACTTTTTGTATGAGCCTTTTTCCATTTCAGGGTTATTTTTTTTTTATTTTTAAAACTCACATACCTATATTTCTAATAATACATGATTTAATTGAAATCATTGGTAGTCATGTTTATTGGGTATGATTCATATCTGTAATATTTACAAAGAGAAGTGCAGAGCAGTCGTGTACGCAAACAGAGGCAGCGTCGCTCATCGCTTAGCGTGGGCTCATGACGCCATCTGTAGTCAACTCTGCAACCATTCATATTTTCATTTTCATTTCGAAAATCACAAGAAAGTGAACGCTCAAGGAAAAAAGACAAAATGAAAGGAGAGTCTGTGTTTTAATGGGTTAATTAGCCGACGATCCTCCGGTCGGAGCTTTAATTAAAATGAAAAATTTTCGTGACTAGACTCAGAGAATTAATTGCTCCCTTTCGTGAAACTATTCAGGTGAGAAGAGAGTAAATAAAGAGGCCGCGTTGCTCTACTAAATATTAAAACCAGTGGTGACTGAGTTATTTTGTAGAATAAATTATGTTTTATGTCAATAACTTAGGGGGATCGCAGTTCAAATTTTTTATCGTTACAGACTTCCCACGTTTTGACACGAGATCAATAGACTGGCACATTTTATTTTGGACGGTTAGTGATTGATAACATGACAAAACGTCCTGTTTACTTATGTTGAATTAGAGGGGCATAGAGCTCGTTAATTATAAACTTTTTCGCTTAATGCGGCCAGCCCAAAAATGATCGTTAGATAGAAAAAAAAGTTTCCTTCCATCACGTCACGAACGAGACGTAAATTGTTTAAATCAAGATAATGGATCGCTTTTATACCGTAAACCGATATTTAATTACGGGCGCGAGTGTATCCCGGGCTCGTCGGAACAGGGCTCCGTGGCAGTCGCTGTAAAGTTATGCACAACACAAGTTGCATGCTGAATACTGAATACCAACGAGACATAAATCCAAGCGTGTCAACTTGCGTATTAACAAATTGCGTTCTTAAACCGCAATAAACTATGTAAATACGAAATTTAAATTACAAACACCAATGCTGTCGCACTGGGGTCGGTCGGCGGTGGTAGCATGGCGTCCGTAGGTGGTGGCTGCAAGTAGAATGTGCGAGTGGCGCGATAGCGGTGTCGCCCTCTGAGTTATGTGCCGCGGCTCGCGTTAATTGTCGCTGACGAGGCGGCGCGGCGCCTGACCTGCCTCACCTACTGTACTTTGCCCTGCAATCACATCGAATTTTATTTAAATTATGATGACCATTAAAATCACAATTACTCTCTTATAAATGCGCCGGTAAATGCAATTTCACTGTCATTATGTGAAAATGCCTGCTCATATTCTGCATTTCACGTTTATATAATTTGTAATCAACAATTTTCACTGCGACTCTCCGCGAATCGATGAACCTACAATTAATAAATCTGTTATTGTACCTTCGCTGCATTTGTCATAGAGTCGACGTCAGCTTTTTGGATTTAAAACCATAAACCGCGCGACAAACAGGCACTGCGCCAAAGTAGTCGCAAAAAAATGCATTTTGCAACAACAGAATGTAGTGTGCACTCTGCACTAAAAGTAGGAGTTAACACAAATCGGTTTTTATTTAGCCTGGCGATATTTCACAAGGTTTGCGCTAAATTGTCACGGGTTTAAAAAGGTGGTGGTTGTCCGCGTCGCGGGTAACAAATCGTTTTAATTTGCGCGCAAGTCGCACGACTTGTCGCCGTGTTGCCATCGCGACTATTGTCGCCGATTTGTCTTCAAATGTTATTACAACTTAAGTCCTGTCTGATACGTATTTTTCTTTGATATTAAAGTAGGTTTTATGAGGTGTCTGGATATTCATTTTGTCAAAAGATCTTTTGATGGCACAAAAAGTGTTCCCCGAAAGTCTTTTGATCTGTAAAATTTTATTTTTCTCATTATGTTTACTCGTCGTCGATATTTTCTTAACGAAGAATGATAATGGCACTTTTTAGGTGAGTTATCGATCTTGCTATGAATTGACTTTAGTCAACTGTTTATTTAGGCTTGGGAAACAGTATAATCTACTATTAAATTTCATTAGGCGCCGTAACAATATTTAATCGGTTGATATAAGACACCGCAATCCCTTTTCTGGGGGAGTTCCAATCTGTCTGCTTGCAAATGAGTAAAGTTTTAACAACGTATTTAGATAAATGAGTATTAACCTGTCAGAGAGCATTCTCAATGGGCCAATTCATAATACAACGGCTTTAGAGTAAGTGAACTAACTAAGAAGCAATCTTTTCAAAGTAGCTCAGTTGACCGTTTAACTGGCGTTTAGCGGTCAGCTGTAATTAGTCCAGTTTGTATCACAAAGGAGTAGTTGTCTCATGCAGTAGATTAGAACGTTATTATTAGCAGTTTGCGTGAACCAGAAGCGCATAGAGCAAGTCACGTCCAAACTTCACGCCGCAAATAGGTATCCCAGTGTTCACAGCGTTGTTTTGGAAACATTAACTAACTTGAGAGGACGCCAAAAACGGAAACATTTTAACGTTCGCCGCCGCCGCGCCGCTCGCCGTATTGTCACTGTTGTTCCTATTACACGCCAAAAAAGTTGGGCCGTTATTATATCCCTAAAATAAAGCCCGCCATAGTCAACACAAAAATAATTTAATCGAACGGAACGTTTCTAACAAATATTTGCGATGAAAACCTCAATGGTTGTAAAATTTCGGCTTCATCGGCGAGCACTTGACATGAGCAAATAAAAATGTTTTATTGCTTTTAAACTTCCATTTGTCCGTCGCTTCGCAGCCAAATCGGTGTGGTTTAGGCGCATTACTTGTACCTATAGCTGCTATAGCTCGTAACACTGGTTCGATGGCTATCTTGTTTGCTTTTATCCTTATAGAAAATTTCGTGCATCCCAGTGAATGCATCGGCGAGCCTTCCAATATCAGGCGGATTATTCACTGGAGAACGTTGTAAAATTTGTGGATACGCCCGTGATTTCCGACCTAGGTCAGCCAGCATAGGGTGCAGTTTCGTGTGGCTCGGAAAAGAATTTGTATTTTGCCTAAATATCGGTAACGGATTGGCGTGGCTATACGTGGTAAGATAAGAGTACAAGTTGCATAGTGATACATTGAATGGATTACTGCATCGGGGCTGCTTTGTGCGGTTCAAGGGACGTGGGTAATGTTATTATTTTGGACAAAAAGTACCAATGATACGTGCGCTGGTGTTCCCGAGATGCTCTTGGAAGATAATGTTTATTTTTAAGTTAACATTGCCAAGCTGGCATACGGCCCGCTTCACAGTAAGTGCATCCCATACATCATAGTCAACAGTGGCCATTATAATGGTATTGGATATTATTATGGTGTTCGTGCCGCTCTGATATATGTGCATTGAAGCGTTGCTGTGCATTTAAGAAAATTGATTTTTATTTATGTAGCTTTCTACTTGTAAACATTTGTTTATTTATCGATGTCTAGAAGTTCTTTGGAAAAGTAACATGAAGTAATCGTTTGATGTGGGAAAGAATAAATAACTTGTTCTTTCTTGCGAATGACATTCATCAACGTGAGTCTTAAAAAAATAAATCATGGAAATCTAACACTGACAGTTTTACAAATTATAGATTGTTTATAAATATAACAAATACAGTGTGCACGCTCGGTTTTTTATACGCGACCAAATACGCGCGTCAAAAGCCTGTCGCGCGGTTTCAGGAGTCATCGTTTGTACCGGTAGCTGTAAATTGTTTGTTGACGCTGGTATACGCGCGACACCGCGCGTACAAACCGAGTGTTGTTGGTATCGAAGAGCTCTTACACTTTAGGCAAGTTGAGTAAAAATATCACGGCATAAATCTTTTTATATTTGTTTTATTTTAGAACCTAACCAAAAACAAATTACAGCGTAATCGAATTGTTGGTACACATCGCGTGGCAGTTCATTATACCTGTATTGATTTGATTCTTCAGCGGAGTGCGATGTTTGCTCGCTAAGTATTTATGTCATAAGTGAATACGGGCCAATATTGACGTTAGTCGACAGTGAACTGGTCTAAATTCGCGTGTTTGTCGCCGATATTGGTCGGTGTATGCATGGCCGGCCGGCACGCGGCCTGACAGCCTTGTAATGGATTGTTTACCTCGGCGCGGACGTCCGCCGCCCCCGTCGATCACTGACACCGACCTAATTACATGTAAATAAATACAGGCCCGACCGCCTGATCTGATCCGCTCGCCTCTGCCACATTTGTTGTGTACCGATTGATCTTACGTGCTCTTTTTTGACGTCGATTTGGGTTAGCGCTCTACCAAATTATGGTGATTTCGAGCATTTGGTCGAATTAACTCGATTGGAGCGTAGGTTACCCGCTATTATTTAATTGGCGTGATAATTTGATTGTAAATAAAGCTTTAAAATTGCAACATTGCTGAAAACTAATGAGACATAAATTGGTTTTATATATTTTGAGAAATTAATTAATAACAAGACAAAGAACATACAGAGGGAAAATCGAAATGCATTAAGTTCCAATATCATAATTATAGCTTAGCAATACGTGGGGGAGTGGAGGTGGCTCATGATATAGGAGCGCGGATCCCACGGGCGCAGTAAAGTGACTGGCTCGGTTTGCGAATTGCGTTATCGGCGGCGAGTGCGTGCTACACCTGGGTCACGCGACTGCCCGATATTATTCAGAGTCCGCCACTAAACCTCACCCCACTGCGAATACTACGCTCCATATAACAACTATCCTTTAAATATTTGGGTTCCACCAAAAGTACCACGACGTACTTTCATTTTATTCGAAAAGAACTTAAAATAACTATAAAAATCTGAGCATGAATTTCAAACTCTGAAAACATTAAAGAGTGATTTATTTATAATGAAGGTGTTACGATTATTACCGTAGAAACTTTAACCGTCTCTCAAAAAAGAAATCGTAAGAGACATAAAAAGTTTTCTAATCGTCCCTTACTACAATAGAGTGCGGGAACTTCACTTATGCTTATTAAATTTACTCTTTAGACAAGAAAATGCAAAACGGGTTTCCACAAGGACATGGAACAAGGCTCAGCCGCGCGGCACATTGGCCCGACACAAAATATTGTGGAGCCGGGTAAACGCGCCGCTCTAACTTCCAATACAATATAAATTGCACTTTGAAAATGGCCTGTACTTCAAAGTGTGCATACGATTCGATACTTTAATACTGTAAGCGAGGGCGTGTTTCCGCGGGCGCCGCCCGCGCCGCCTAGCGCCATAATACCGGTAATGTGGTGTCGCCTTTCTGTGGCGAGATAAGGGTACGCGACATTGACTATTCAAAGGGTTGCGGTCTTCAAAATTTGCGCTCAATAAGTCCAAAATACCTGCGCTCCACCTTTGCGTTGACGCTTTATTTGCATTGCGAACCGATGTTTTAGCTTTAAACGTTCGTTCCGAGTTTATTTATCGATAATATTTTAATCATGAGTCATTCGGATCCGTTGAAAATGCGGTTGCAAACGTTGCTCGTTAGAGCATTATTGTAAGCTCAGTTAATGCGACCCATTTTGTTTCGTTTGTTTATTTGGATCTGCTCGCCGGAAATATTTATGTATGAGTAACTCTTTATTATAACTTATTATTATATATCTCTCTCAGGGCTGGTTTACGACATTGTACGATCATTATTCGCTAATTTATGGGAGGTGAATTCAGGTCAAATCCTCTAAATGAAATTAATTATCTCCCCTCGACAATCTGTGGTTCAATCTCAAAATTAAATTGATAAATTATTGAGTTGGCTTTCGCTCAATCAAAGCGTCTTTCACGTGTTTCGAGGTATCAATATTTACTTAGTTAAGAATACCTCTCTGAATAAGGCCTTTAATTAAAATTCTACCATATTAAAATGTTTTAAGAGGTATTATCAGATTTCATCAATTTGAGTCGACAGGGCAATTAAATAATTTTAATAATTGATGACTCTTGGTCAAATATGATATTTTGCGTTGCTTTTAAGTAGGATAATCAAATTAAAGTAGGTACATTAATAAAGCGTGTATTACCGCTTGCGTAGTTAATACAATGACAATAACTCAGTTCAGGCAACACACCTAGGTAATTAGATAAGTACGTACGCTTATATATTCCACACGTGTCTGGAGCGGTGGCTTATTTATTTGCAATTTGTAGGATATCGCCTACTACGTAGGTACCTTAATGAGGCAATAACAATAAATAAAGACCCAAAAGTTTTCTCAGACCTCCGCCCTGCGCCCTCCGCGGTCCCTCCGAAGAAACCGCCTCAAACTCATACGTAGCTAGAAAATGCTATAATTATTTAGCAGGGAGCCGCACTCGCATTATGTCCGTAATTTGCTGGGGTGAATACGATTTGGTAAATTTTATCTTATTACGTTCTTATATGGTGGGATACATTGATTAATGTTTCAAACTACCATAAGTGAACACGACAGTAGCACAAAGAGAAGTTACGTATCATGAAAATTGTAAAATATGACGAAAGCATCACCCAAATGTTCTTTCAACTTTCAAAGCTGAACTTCGCGCTACTTTTTTGCTGGCAAATAAAAAGCGAGAGAATTCAAAGGTGAAAAACAAGTGAACTATGACACGATTCGAAACTCAGTTGAATGACGTCGCCAGGTACAAATCAGTGCAGTATTCTGTAAGGTCGTATGTGCATTTGCGGTCGGCTTTACACCCGGCTATGTGTAGCGACGCACAGTGCGTTGTTAGCTGCACATAGGTAAAGTACAAATCATTGTATTACTCGTACATAGGTGCAGCGGTAGTGGGTATCTGTAGGTATGTGCGAACAACGATGTCGTGGTTCTGGGACGTTCATGTAAAATCAATGTGTACTGTTCAGGTGTTCCGGCCGTCCCAGGGGCACAGTAAAGTCTCCCGGTTCGCCTTGCGGTCCCGCACACGAGCGCCAGTATCTTGCTCTGTAGTTTATTGTACGGTTTGACTTAGAGGGGACTTACTTGTGTACCTACACCCTGCACAAAATGACTACACATGAATAAGTTAATATGAAATCCATTTTGAAATGTCACAATTGAATTTGAAATTGTATTGATTTTTAATAATTCATTCAGTGTGGTAAACTCTCCCCATAGTTTGGTAACAGCATACCTTTAAAGAAGAAGAGAAAAATGTTCTATTCCAGTTTGTCTCGAGAGTTTAATAGGTATATTACAAAAAAAAAACTCTCCATAATACGGACATATTCCGCGCACAAAAGTGAGCGTATTAGTTGTTTTGCACACCGTTTCATCTCAGGGAAATGTTGCGATAAATATCAATAGGTATTCTTCTGGTACGGCGACATCCCGGACAAAGCTTTATGCACGTCAACTGCGTTTATCCGGCGCTCCTCGCACAGGCCTTTATGCCGACACGATAATATGATGGCTCTTTATATAGGCCACCGTTTATAGTGCACATTATGCAAATAACGTGAACATTATTTCATATTTTGTTTGTCGGCGGTGTCGCTACCCCGACCGCACTGTGTACGGGCATTTCATTACGAATACATTGACAAGCGACGCATTAACGATTAATATATCACAATAAAGCACAAAAACATGCCGTTATTTAACAAATTACAAAGTTATTTACTGCGTGTGTCGGTTTTAATTCGGCTAATTAAATTATATTCGACATCAGTTACGGTAAGGATGTTTTTATTGCATGCAAGCCAGCGGATTTGCGAATGCCTAGAGCGCACACACACACTGTGCTGGGTGTGGAATACACACACTGAAGTTAAATGAACCGCACAAAGTTCGATTGTAACACCTTAGAGTACGTTACATATTAACAGTGTTTTCAGAAAGTTTTATGCTTCGCCGAGTACAAAGAACTCTTCGTGTACATAGAGATAGAGGCGGCAATGATATAGTGTCGGGCATGCGGCCGTTCCCTCAGGAACGATAAACCCTTCCCGGCGCTTCCCGTCTACTCTTCTTTATGGGGAGGCCGGAATGGCCAGCCCAGGTGAACAGGTAGCTAGATTGCGAAAGTATTTTTAGAACATCTTGTCGGTCGTCGGGTGTTTTTCCTTTGTTATCAAATGTGAGACATTGGAAGTGAATTTTCGGTTATGGCCGCGCCTAATGTATCCGTAAGGTTTAAGAGCTCACAGTTGTTCGCTTAAGTGGATAAAGAATATATTGTACAGAGCAGGTATATTCACTTGCGTGTAAAGGTCGAGTAGGTGTTCGTTGATTCCGCAGATAAGGGTTAAATTAAATTCCTAATTGGAGTGAAAATTGTTGTTTTTGCTTATCTTGCCTCTATTTTATTTTCGACATTTCGAGATGTTCTTTGTGTTTTCATTGTAAATATATTTGTTTACCGGATCCCGAGGGAGTATCCACGTGGAGCTTAAAAACAATTACGGTGAGTGTGGCTCGTGCGAGCTGAACTAGGTATATTGGTAACTTTATGGAACAAAATCTCATTACTAGCTCTGTGGAGTTAATGAATTATTAAAGCTGATTTAAGCCACGTCGGTTAGTAGCGTTGCGGAAAAAATATCAGACATCCATTTGTTATTTCCATTTGAAACGGCACAGGTTTTTATCGCATGTTGTGGCAAACGTTGCTTGTTTGATATCTTCCTAGGTTTATTTGCAAATCGCGTGCCGCGGGTACACGTTCACTCTCGTAATACTTACTTGTTGAATTACCTTTGTTCAAGTAGAATTTCGTTTGAAATGAATGTTTTATTTTTTACTAGTATTGGAAACCCTCGTACATTGTCGTGTTCCCTGTCCCTTGGTGTACGTGTTGAAGTATTTTCTTTCGTCGGAATAAGCTGGCAGCAGGAAATGTGAGACGAGGAAAGTGGTCGGCAATATAACGTAAACATTTGTATCGACTGGGCGAGGACGACGACTGACGGCACTAAACGTCGCTACGCTCAGGCAAAGGGTTCGGAGCATACGTAATACTGAACATATACAAAAAAATATTGTACCGAGTCACAAGTAACTTATTTACAGCAGCCTTTCACGAAAAAATATACTGTAACAAGTTCTTCTATTTATAGACACGGTTAGCTGCTATCCTCAAATATTAAGAATACACACTAACAAATTCCGATAATCCACAAAACGTTACTTTATTCAGAAAGCCAAGAAAAACCATGTAATATTTGATTGGCGGTATGCAGTTGGTACGTCCGCATGGCTCATGAATTTGTAATGAGGATGTAGAGAGGTGCATTTTGCGGTGTCCACCGCCCTTGTACCTATGTCGCCCTGGTACATTTGCGCTGCGTTAAGTAGATAGCCGTACCTACTGCAACCTACTGCAACTTACTGCAACCTACTGAATATATACTCGGAATTTATTCCTTCTGCCACTTTACGTTGCGGTGTTTCCGAGTACGCTGTGTACGACATGAATATGAATACTGAAGTTTCTGTGTTTTATATTTTCGTGTTTTTCGTGCTGTGTCAAGTTATGTGTGTTGTGAATGAATGGCGTGGCGTTTCGCGTGGGATATATGCGTTCATTTATCGGCTAGGGATCATAAAAACAATACGCAATACGTTTATATGTTTATTAATATTATCTCCCATCACGAATTCCAATAAACAGACATTATTTTGTCAACCACAGAATTATCAAAACTGTCACTCACCGGTGGCATTTTAATCCTCCGGTGAGTAGCCTCTTCATAGAAAACCACTACGGGATACCTCCCACTATTTTGCCATGAAAATTCAATTATAGTAAAGATTGTCCTTTATAAATAGCCTTACTTGTGCCCTCGTGTGGGTGTCATAGTACCTATGTAAGTCAGAGTCAGTAAGAACTGTACGTAAGTCTAGTTATATCTATACTGAAAACGTGATATCTTTGTAAATTGATTTTCTTAAAGGTTACAGGAGATAAGACAATTGCGTCTTTGTAAAGAAAAGCCTCGTCATGGGTCAGAGGTGAGGATACGGAGAAAATGGCGCAGGTCGGGGGTTCGAGTGTGTTTATGTGACTATTACAAGCTTGTGTAGTGTGTATCTATATAATATTCGTTCTATGTAATACAGAAATATTCATGTCATAGTGTCATCGCAGATATGTTTTATAAGAAATGTAAAACAAAGTACTATTTACATTAGCCATTCATTTGTTTACGTTATAACAAAAAATAAAAATAATTCCTAAGTTACAAACACGACAAACATAAAGGAAGTATCCAAGTAAATACAAACAATGATAGTCTGTAAACAAAACATATGAAAACAACGTGCTACCCAAATTATAGGTATATTTGTTGAACTCATAATCCAATATTACAATGGACTATAAAACGGCGCACGTGTTTGCTTTCAGAATATAACCGGCTATTCGGTTGAAGCTAATTTGTGTTAAAACAGAGCAAACTCCTAATTACGATGCAAATTGATCGTTCGGATCACCGCAATCATAAAATTCCGCCGATCAAAATATTCTCTTCACGGAATATTATGTAGTGTACGTTTAAAATTTAACCAAAATGAATTAAGGTATTTTTGGCACAATTTTGTGATGGAATTTCAGTGAAGCGCTTAATATAGTCAACTTGTGACGTTCAGTGTGGGTGTAATTATTTAAATTAATATAAAATTAGGTACCATCGTGTTTTGTAATACGTGAGAGTCCACATGATTTCTCAATATTTTTTGGACCTTTTCCAATTTTGTTTTCATCCATTTTGCTCTTTTTCAACTTTAGTTAATTAATTAAATGACTAAGTATACCTACCGGCTGTCTCCAGCTTAATATTACAAAATATTGAAAGGTTATTATTTTTACAGCGTATCCAATAAGGCAAAAACAAATAAAAAGGAGTATAAAAGATCAATTTCTCTTTTGTGGTTTATTTATTCATCCGCATCATAAAAGACGACGGCAGCTCGTAGTCTTTAAACCTGACATTCAAATAGCTTGAAAATAAGTAAGCTCTTGAGGGCTTCTAGCTAACTTAAGTACCTAGAGTATTAGACTTTCTATTGAACCCTACATTGGAAGAAAAATGTTATTTTATCAATTAAAAGGCCCTGAATTATTGATGCCAAGGGCTGTAGGTTGCAGATTTTCAGTTAGATTTTTTGTCATTGTATTTTTTAAGTGGCGTTGATCGTCCGTTGGTACGATTGTTTTAGGATAATTTATAACTATTGAGAAGTTTTGAATAAAATTTGTTAAAAACAAATAATATACCCAAGTTTGATAAACTTAGGTTTTATCACCCTGTGCTGCTAAACGCTAATTACACATAATAAAAAACTTCTAAAAAAAATTAACTCTCTCACTGGACTTGAAGCACGAGCTCTCAATGAACGGCGCAAGTATAGGGTTGAATAGTGCGTCTCCTTCGCGGGACTGATCCAAGCGGAGCCGGGATGTCAACATTTGCCTATGCGATTTTACCCCCGAGGCCGGCCGGGAAATGACATGCACTCCTTTATTCCTGGCCACTCTAGCCCGGGATGCAATTGCATGCGAAATTTCAAAGAAACAGCCCCAAGTGCAGGACTTTGTAAGCTTCATTTGTGTTTTTAATTTGTTTGAGGATTTTTTTTTTTTGTGTTGGTACTATGTAAATAGGTGATAGGATTTGATTGAAATGATTTGTAGGTACAGGTAAATCAGGTATGAAGTGTAACAGGAATCTTCATAAATTCTAATAGAAAAGTTCTAATTTCCAATTGGCAGATATTTTTATATTACTGAGGTTTCTATAAAAAACCTCAGAATAAAATAGCATGGGACGATGTAGTAGAAACTAGTTTATTTCTCAAATGACAAAATCATTTATTAATCAGCGTCCGAAGCACAAGATTAGTTTAAAAAAAATACGACGTCCTTCAGCCAAAACACAACGAATTTGCTTAACAAATACAAAAGTTTATATTTGCCGAAGACTAATACAGGACCAATATCGCTCCGGCACTATGAAGCGATCAGTTTTACAACCCTTGCTATTTGTTACCAGCTAAACTATGATACGGACAAAAGACTATTAAAACTAAAACTACTATAAAATCTTGTTTACCAAGCATAAAGTTTTATTTTATATTGAAAACACAGAGAATTTAAACGTAGTGTAATCAACAGACTAGCTCAAAGGGCTTGGATTATGAGTTGCAGTTTGTAAGCGCAATTTGTTTAACTGTTTTTCGAAATTTGGCAAGTACGTTACTAAAATTTGGACATAAAAACTTTATTAGCGTAAACTTTTTATATTTTCATCAGAGCTGTAAACATATTGATGATCAAAACGTAAACAGTCCTTCGTAAAAAAAACACTCACTAGTTATTTACTACTCACTGGTCATAAAACGCGTACATTCCAGTCAATACTTTGATAAAGCTGCATCACTATGCACTTTGACGTGACGGATCGCGGACAGTTGTTACGAAATCGAATCGGACTTTATTTAACGTCACTAAAAATGGTGATGCACATTCCAGCAAGCGAGTGAGTGGGAGAGCGAAAAGTGCGCGTCACTGGCCGAGGGGAGAAATCACGACAGCAAACATTGACTTTAGACTTTTACTCTTTTACTCACTTAGCCTAACTCCCGGCGCTGCAAATCACTCCACCAGAAACGAAGAGGAAGTTTTAAATTCTGAAATTTCTTTAAATTATTTAAAGCCGTCTGCTATGAATCGACTTAGTGAGTTATTGAATAGTTCGCGAACTCGTAATTGGGTTCATGTGTAACCTTTGTTCGATAGTTGGTTGAACGCCACGTAACACGTATCTGTAGCTACTTGTATATGGGTTTATGGCTACAAATGACTTCGAGTAGCAATTGAATGGGTAAATTGCTGCCTTTGACTATATGATACACCGATTAGGAAGGTATTGTTACTTGAGAAGTATAGCTTACTAATCAGGTAAATGTCAAGTATGATTAGCTATGAATTGATTTTAAGATCAGGTAATATTGTCATAGTATCCTCCATATCATCTATTGTTCTCCGATACTCAATAGAAGCCTCAAAATAGCTTGAGTAAGTTATAATGTTGTGTTTAAGCCAACTAAAGATCTTGCCACTAGAACTCACGATGTCAGAAAATCTCTGAACAACAGATTACAGCAAAAACTGAAATAAGATTATCCACAGCAAAAGCTCCAATAGATACTAGAACATCAAGAGAACAAGTTAAATCAAAGGTTTAAACGTAACAAAAGGCTGAACAAACTTGAAAAGAGGACTTGGAAACTGCAACACTATTAACTGCAATCATACGATCGACTGGCTCTGAAGCTCTAACTCATAATTAAGCAATTATTAGATATCTGGAGGATCTACAGATATTCAAATATCGGAGTCAGCGATCTAATACGTCGGGGTGCGATCAGTCGGCGTGCCTCTTGAATTACGGCGTGCATTTAATCTTTTCAGACGTTCTCAAATATCCGCTCATTAACCCGATACCCACTCCAGACGTCGCCGATTTGTTACCTTGAATGTGCCGATAGAATGAAAGAACGCTCAGATTTGTGAACACACCACCTATTTATTCTTCTTTTATTAACTGCTGGAATATTTTAACTGGAAACGGGAACTGGATTTTTTTCGCGCCAGAAGTATGCGTTACCTTTCTGTGGTTCTTTCAAACTAGAGTATTCGTTTATTTTTGTACTACTCTCTGAGCTGAAGTAACTTTTTCTATAAAGTAGATTTTACTTGGCTTACTAAATTTGTTTAATGGAACGACAACACTTCGCAAGATCTTGTTGCCTTTATGCTTCCTTCATATTTAAATTAATTGTTGGAGAGAGAGGATAGCATCTCTTTAATACGCTAAAAGAATACTGGTTGAAAATCAGGCATGGCGAAAAAGGTTCTAATTTAGTTTGTATAAACATTTGGAGTGAGTTAAGACAATATGTTTTGTTACCATTTTATTTTAGACGTATATACAGTATATACGGTTTCCTATACCTTTTCCCCTTGCTATCTAAGGCAGATATAGAGGTAGATACATACCAAGCATGCCATGGGGTGCTATGGTCCCCGTATGACGTCACCGCGACTGACGTAGCTTAACGAACGAGGCCACCTAGCGCTCGCCGTCAGATTAATCGTGCTTACTGAAACATGCTCAACTTACGATAAAAGAGTTATCGCTGGAAATCCTAAGCTTTTTCTATCAACAATGAATACATGTTAAATAGTATAAAATAACTCATATTTCCGTGTTAGACATTCTTTCAATTCATTCATAGCTAGATGTATTGTAGCTTGATGAGGTATTCAATTGGTCAAAGGCGTCATTATCGACCGGGAAATGGACATGCGAAACAAAAGAAACAATATTTATCTTATTGACACTATCTAACGGCTGTAGCTATAACATTCCTCGATAAAATCATGGTCATTTACAATAGTTTAATTCTTAAGCTTTAGTTACATCAATATTATCAAGTAAACAATGGCATATATTCCTAGTATTGTTGTAACTGCAATAGCAGTTTCTTATGAGAAACGTTATACAGAGAAAACTTAGAACGTTATATTAGTTGGCTTATTGTTCCGGAGACTTAAACTGTCAGAAGTGGTTTTCTAACAGTACTTAGTATACTGGTATGTTTATTGCTGTCTTATTAAAATACTGTAATATTTTGAGCTTTAACTTTAACAAAACAACAACGCTATTGATAGCTGGGTCCTTGCTCTTACATTGACATAGGTATTTGGCAGTCATTACTGGCAGTCAGAAGCCAGAAAATCTAACAACTGATCTTAATAAGGGGTATCGGGTTGCTCAGGTAAATGGTTTGAGGAGATGAGATAGGATAGGCACTCCATGGTAGCTATCTAGAACTTAGCTGTATCCGATTACATTGGAAGCCTAAATCTCTGTCACTCCTCATAGATCCCTTCGAAATACATATTGAATTGCTACCTAATTGCTACCCTCATAGTTTTGAAGATATTCAGCATCTAAAGGTGACAGGCATTCTGACGTCAGGATGGCTGTCACTTTTTCTAGTGTGATTCTGACAGTCACTAAAAGCCGACCAATATAATTAGGAACACGTTAAGCAGACGATTTTTAAATTGATTGTGTTATTTTAAAAGGATATTCAAGTAAATATGATGATTAAACATTAACATACTTGACCCATTCTCTATATGTTCTATGTAAAAAATGCTACGCTAGGTACATTTTCAAATAACTACGGAATAGTCTAGGGAACAGCTTAAGGACACTTGTTTGTCGCACGCGTGTATTTTATGTTTCTTTACTGCGATAATGGCGGAGCATGTCTTGAAATTAGTTTAGTTACACGACAGTTAGCGTACCTACACTTTCCTTAATACGTCTCAGTTCATTAAAAGTCCATTTGGATCTGAATGCAATTATAAAGACGACTTACTTTTGTTTCCGGGATATGCACTCACGGTTTGTCGTCAAAGGAACACTTAATCAAAAGCTAATGTAGTATCCAACCCTCCCATTTACGGAATTATTGATAATCTTAATCCGAGCTTAATGACGTTCGCTAACTCATCCTCCCAGCCGACAATTGCGGCCCAAAGCGAGAGGTGTTCAGCTGTCTAGCAAAACAATAAATATTTGAATATTTAAACGCCGAATTCTGATAAAAGGATGTAAATGACTAGCTTGTCCAATTTGCATTGAACAGATTAACGTCATAATCGGCGATTCAATCAGCGATCCCGAGAATACTCTGGACAGGGGACAGGGGGTGACAGGCAGAGGGGGGGGGGGACAAGGGGTGACACCAATGCTATTTAACGTGGATACTAATAACTTGAGATAAAATGCTAATTTTGTATTCATTCGATTTAGAAGGAAGAGATAAGCGCTTCCTTGTCAGATTAGGGATTTGTTAGTGTATGATTTGTTTTCGTGTCTATGGCAAGAGTATCTTTTGAATTTTGTTTACAGATATATTGTAGGTATAGATGGACTAGGGAAAGAGTTGAGCCCAAGAATGATAAATAGAGAATTTACGGAGAAGAGTATGACTGATGAGACAAAATATAAAGAAGCACTTTTGTACTATTTTTTAAACTGTATGTATTGATAAGAATAGGTACAACTTATTTACCACAAGAGAATTTATTTAGAAACGAGTGACTATTCATTATCTCCGCGAGAAATCCTGATGTACATAACGTATTGATAAATGTCATTTTCATAAGTAACCCTTCAAAACATTTAATCAGTCCTCATCCTTTTTACCCGACCCAAAGAATTAATAATCACCACTTAACTGGCGATATAGCTAATATTTATGAAAAAATATCCCCGAACTCAATCGCCCCCATTTTAGGGGTAGCAATCCGATCCAAGTGAGCGCTTGTCATATTGATTCAGAGTCGTAAGTGAGTGTTTTCGGAAGCTACGATAAGGCGAAACGTGACTGCGGAAGCCGACGGCGGACCAGCTATGTGGACCTTTATACTTTACACTTAGAAAATCTTGTAAGGACCCACCTCTGAACCCTTGTGGGCCCGATGTTTTACTTGCTACAATGTGACAGAAGATTGGGATTATGTACATATATGTTATACCTACCTCGTATTTCATTTTACAGACGATTTGTTTCATATTGTAGGAAAATTTACAGGATTAGGTAAATTATTTACTAAAGGCTCTGCACGGTATGAATTACACACTAAGTCTTCCTCTTCTATCTCATAAATAATCCAACATCAAAGTAAGTTGCATAGTTTTAAAGATCTAAGCATATGTAAGGACAGACAGCGGGACGTGACTTTGCTTTATACTCTTTAGTGATGATGAAGAATAATTCAATATGTTCGGGTTATGAATGTCATAAAACAATAGATTTCGTAAATCCTCATGCTAAAGTATTAGTATTGTGTCATATAATATGTTTCAGCATACGTAGATCGATTCGTATCCGATTTTCGTTGTAGCGTTCCTCGAAACTTGAAACAGTGCAATAAATTGAATGTCAAATGCATGTGAAATTGTGGAATTATTATATTTATTTGTAGATTTTACTTGCTCTTATATTGTTTAGAAGCTATACTCAGGATACCTGTTTTAATAGAAACTAAAACTTTTAGATTGAGATAGACTATGAATGAAATAGATTTTCTAGAAGAAAATCTTAAATTGTGTTATTTAGAACAAAAAAGTTCCTATATTCATTCAAAATAAAAAGAGAAATAGTACCATAAAGTCAACTATTTATTAATAAACTTTTCATTGCACATAAATATATTTCCCTCAATAAACAGCGCGAGGGTGTCAAGACATTAATTTTATGATCCACGAAATGCTGACTCTGAATTTGTAACCAAACTTAGTGTTCCCAGCAATAATGTACCGGTAACTTAACACTGGAACTTTAAAAAAGAAACGTACAATAAATAAGAAAAGTTAAAAAAGTGACAGTTAAGAGGTATACTTTTTGGAAGTTTGCGAAGTAAAAAGGCGAGCTTTTGGAATTATAACTAGATTAATGTTCGGTGACGTGAACTACCCTGGTGAAACTTCGCAACTAAGTGGGAGCAGAGTTTTGTATTATTTTTAACGAACCGAAGCGCCTTCGGAATTCATTAGCTTGGAAAGTACTGAGGAAAAGTCTACTTCCAATATGTGCCGACGGACCTCGGCGACGGCAGCGCGCCTCTAGCCGCCTTCAGTGGCCACCATTTTGTTTTTAGTTTTTTTTTTCTACTTTGTACATACGGGATACCTTTATATTCACTCCTTCACGTCACTAAACTTCAAGGAACGGGACGTTAGAAAAACAGAACATACTGAGCTAAGCACACAATAAAACAAAAAAGTTTTCGTTAGCGAATGATTGCACAAAGTTTTCAATTTTTTACATCCAATAAAGTGCCATGAAATATATTTATGTAAGGCAAGAGTTTCGAAATATATTGTCTACGAAAGTAACAATTTATGTTCAGTAAACTAAAAACTACCGTTATGTGAGTAATTACGTAAGTAGTTCTTTTATGTCGGCTGTTAGCGGATAAAGTATATCTTTATATAAATCTGTGTAAGTGCCGGGTATAAAGGAAGCGAGGATAAAAAGTTATAATATTGTAACGTAGTCATACATTTTGTTGGTAAGTACATCACTAAACGTCAACATCATGTAAATGAGTTCTTTGTAAAACAAGTCGATTGTTCTTAAAATCGATTGCCTTGTTTATAAGAAGGCGGATTTCCAAAATAAGCTTCACCTAGTTTTTGTGGTAATCAAATAAAATATTTAAAAATAATTATATTAGGTATACATATATTAAAACTCTTGTTCATTTTTATACAGCTAGGTAATAACCAAGGAAAGCAAAAACATAACATAAAAGCGTTACAGTTTTCTGAGAAAATATCTCTAGAATGCACAATTTGCTAGACAACACGTCATCGAGGTTTAAGAATATTCACGTAAGGGTTATACACACAATATACTATAGATCACAAAACACCATTACGAATGAGATGTCATACGTACACGTAGGTAGGTACGACTAATCTTAATGTAACCAACTAATCCTAATGACTGCAGCAGCACTTCAAAGTTATCTACTGTAATATCGTGAAACTTCCCTTAGCAAGCAATCTCCATAATACTCACTCAGTACGTGTTAGTTATCATATCTTTAAACAATTGTTGTATTGTGATCAAGTTGGGAGCTGATATAGAAGTTAAACACAAGTTTGCATAATGTTCTTGCGGAGTTGTGCGGTGAAATCGCTCCTCATTAAGCAAATCGGATGGCGTTAGCTCAACCTATTAGCACAGTCAATGTTTGGCGATCCCGGCGAGCTCGTCACTCAGATACCGCGATATACCATCTTTCAATTAAATTTTAAACGTTGATTGACTTACAAATTTAATTAAACCAAGCAGACAAATTATATTATATCGTAAGCCGTTTTAGATCTTTGATGAGCTTAGTGGGTATTTAATTTGTAATCAGTAGGTATCTAACTCTCGTAACGAATAAATACCAGCTTAAGCGCTTAACGTTTACACAGAATATTTGTTGGCAAACTTCAGCATTAGATAAATAGAGTCGATGCTTGAAAGAGACTCCACTGAATTGTAAGCGAACTTTAATAGCGGGCACGGTAAGTAAAAGTGTTATTTTAAAATAACCGTGAAAAGCGAACATTTTTCCGAGACTTTATGAAACGTTTCAGTCGATTTATGAATAAAACCTTTCAGGGCGGATGCGAGGCCGCAATGTAATTTAGGTCGTATAAGGAATAGAGCGGCTGCCTCAAAATTAGACCGTTATCATTCCACCGCTGTCGCCGCGGAGATCACCAGTTATATGAGCCAATACACTGAACAGAATAAATTTGCTTTATACCAGACAGTTGACCTTCATAACCGATATTGTTGCTTTTATACAAGGAAATATTTTGGAAATTCCCGACGTCCGCCCTCTCCGCATTCGGGTCTCTCGTCGTTTTTTAAGTTATTTGAGCTGCAAAGCCGACGCTATATGAGAAAATTGGAAAAATCTTTAAAGGAATTGGGCGTCCAGTTGCTGTATTCTTATAAGACTTACATGTGACGAATGAATATTTATTTCGAAACGTACATCCCTTTTTTATTTATTTATATCTATCATCTGTGTATGACTACGATTCCCAGTATTTTTATGTAGTGTTAGGTGGATAAACCCAATACAGCTTCCTAGAAAAACTGTAGCGTAGTGAAATTCATGTGCGCACACTGGCGATGATACCGCACGTCAGAGGCACCGTGATAGGCGCAGCGCTCAGCGGGGTGCCGCTTTGTCTCGACCTGCCCTTTTGTGAGAAATTCCAATTAATACGTTATACTTTTACGAGAAAAAAACCATGTATCGATTCGCGTTGTGAAATTGGAACAATACCACACCACTATTGTGTACCTGTCAAACGTTCATGGTCGAAAAATTCATATTTGAGCGGCCGTCGGCCGAACACTAGCCTTCAAGACTACACAAAGCGCGAGTTATTCGGCGGAGACTGAGCGCAGTACATCGCGCTCATTGGCCACTTTCATGAGTAATTCATGTGTTACACGACGCGTTCCAAATGTAATTCAGCACGCGAACATCCGTCTACTGTAATTCTTTGCCACCAAGAAACTTCATTAATTTACACAAGAATCAGAAATTCTGTTAAGAAGATGTACACAATAACCAGTTTTCAACTTTCCATTGTATTTTAAGGAGCTTAGACGGAAAAGGATGTTAAATATGAAATCAATTGGAACGGACTTTTCCATTAATAAAGGAACTCGGGAAGAAAGGACGGCGTGTCCTCTCTAATTAGAAGTCGCGAGTCGAATTTTCAATGCGTCTCCCGCCGCTTACTAATGGTGAACAGAAATAAAAGTTTATATTTACTGTGCGTGGCTTCTTTCTCTGAATGAATATTTATACTTTCTCTCTTCACTTTATTCACCTCAAAGCCAACACCGCACCGGCTGAAGTTTTTACGGGTATACTTTTTATGGCGGAATTTTTCTTTGACTTTCTTGGTATTCGGACTGAATTGAAACGTGTTTAAAGATGTTCTCTGCTGCTCTCCAATAAATACATTATTTTATTACATAAGTTATTCGGTATGTGTCGTAATACGTTTACATTTCACAATTACAGTGCGAAATAAAATAAAACAGAGAGCAAGTTAATTTGTTAAGGGAGGCTGTATATTAGCATGTGGGTGTGAAGCGATGTGTCCCGGTGGCGTCACGTCGCCTCGCCGGCGGGGAATCATTTGTTAGAACAGCAATAAAGCGGAGGATTAGCAGCCGTCAGGAGACGACAAAGTTGCCAATAAGCCGCCGCCTTCCGGTACACCGCGACTCGCGTTACAAGAGTAATGATGCTTAATTTTAATGACGCGTCGCCGACCAGCGCGTCACCCGCGCCGCACACAGCCGCGCGGAGCCGCGTGGAGCCGCGTGGAGCCGCGCGACGCCGCCCACCGCCGGCCGCGGCGCGTGACCCGACTGCTCAACTACCTCGCATATTGGAAGACTCCACGACGACGACCGAAAGTCTGACGATAAATTTAGTTATTACTTGTGAAAATAGACGGAAGGAGATCGCTAACTTGTCCTCGTGAGGAGATAATGGATCATTGTGGGGGATGTTTTTAGTTACTTTACAAAAAAGGTCTCGTTAAAAGCACCATTATGTGAGGAGTTTTCGAATCGCATTCCGGAATTTCGCCTCTCAGCCAGAATTGACGATACAAATTTTGTTTTAGTGGCAAAAGTTTAGATTATATTTAGGTCCCTTCTAATCCAACGTTTTATCACACAACTTTTCTTAGAACTTTCATAAGAATGAATAGCCATTATTGGAAACAAGATTCATTTTTGGAATACAAATTAGGGAAATATCAAATGGGGTTGATACAAATTAAATTCATCATAATTTGTCAATGCAATAACAGTGAATGGGCCAACAAATCAAACGAAGCGAAGTAACATATATGTTAACAAAGTCAGATAATGTTTGTCATCGAATATGTACCAATTTATTCAATCGGAACGTTGGAATGAACATTTCGGGAGTGCAAACAACGGTCTATATAAAATTAAAGACAGCCGACGGCGACAGCGCGGTCGCCGCTCGTCCATCCATCCATCCGTCCGTCCGTCCGCGCTCAAAACTCGATGAATATTGTTTACAAATGCACCGCATCCATAACGAAAATGTTTGGTTCGTACCACCCAACTGATATATCGATACTTTTCAATATTTCATCTCACGTAAATGGTTCTCGTGTTGTAAACTAGTTGGGAATGTTTGATTTGATTAAATGTCCAATGTTTTTGTATTCCATAATGTAACAGTGATTGATGCATTGTATCATATTTACTTTTGTCAGTCTATCAGTGTATCTAATTGATAAATGGTCAAACATAGGCAGTATCAAGTCTAATTGCGTCAGAGTGGGCGCATCAGCGCTCTGAACATTTTCTCAAGGAACAGTGAAACGAGTGTAGTCGACAGCAGTAAACGGTGGCAGGCAGGTAACAATATTTCCCACGGCAGCAAATTGAATAAACACATCACCGTTCGCCTTAAACGACGAAAAGACAAGTCCAATAACGGCGGGCACGGTAAGCGATAAATATTCCCCTATCTACCGCCGCCACGCTCAACATATTTATGCTATCCTAGTCAGCTTTACTAGCTCGCTTAAGATATTTGTTTTTCTCGGAATAATACAATTACAACAATGTTTTTGTTACGCATTAAATCCTCCAAGTTTCTTTAACAAACTGCCTTTGTGTTTTGTCTGTTAATTTGATGAGCTTGGCACTGATTTTGGCGAAACACATTTGTCAGTGTATACAGATGATATAGTATATTCAATAAAAATAAAATATATGCGACTGCCAGATAGACAAATAAAATTATAATTTTAATAATATCACACACGGTGTCGGTATGAAATAATAAACTCGTGTAAGAACGTAAGTAATTTATGTACGTACATATGCGAAAAAAAGAGATTCCCCTTCGAGAGAATTCGTGCTAAAACTGACAAACACGCAGGAGGGCTCCTAATTTTCATATCGAAAAAACCAAAATGGCGTCGTTGTACACATGTTGTTGCGTGAATTTCTCTTAGGGTCACGTATTGGCATCGTCTAATACAATTTGTTGCGAGACGCGCGCCGCCCGCGGAATGCAAACACTCCCGCGACACTTCATAACACATGACGATTATTCGCAATTTGTAGCTGAGACATGGCCGAAATAGACAATATTTATGTACCACCATTATGTACGTAAAAGTCATTCTTTAAGGAATATAAAGTTATATTTTAAAATTTTATCGCTTTTTTTGTGTAAAAAGCACGATCAAACAAATGGAAAACATCATCATCCAAAATGGAAATATTATTATGTTGTTTATGTAAACTTTCCAAAAAGAGTAAAACATTCCTACCAAGTACGTACAAACTAAAACATCAGGATCGCTGTAAAAATCTTCTATTGTGCATCGTTAATTCAACCATAAACGCTTTATTCTGTTTACAAAATAGATACCGACAACGCTACGAAAGAAAATCAATTTGCCTTTTAGTTTTTGACGTGGGAAAATTTAATTTAGCAAGCGTTTAGTAAACAACATTTGCATACGTCGGTTAAACGTAGAGTACATCGATATTACTCTGGAATTATTAAGTCTTGGCGGCGTCCGCCCGCAAAGCAAACACATGAATAATAGCCATGAATACAGTAAAGTAGCAGCACATTGTGCACAGGCCAGGGATTATCGGAATTTATGTGGCAGTGTGTGACGCACCTCTCGCTTGTTCCGCGCGAAGAAAAATATTGTGGTCTCACAGCTTAAATATTGATGGATTTATGAACGCTCTTAAAATTATGACAGGCTCGAGCCACCGGCAACTTTATTGAGTCTTATCTCGACGCTAGATTTATTGGTGTCTGTATCAAGTTTAGGGGAATCATTTTGTTGTTTTCACTTACGAGAGAATAAGAAAGTTGTTTTTGAAAAGGTAGCATAAACATGAACGCTTCAGATCTATTACGAAACTTGTGTAGAGAGATCAAGTGCACTGAAATAGTTTTATGGTAGCGAATGTTTTGTCTGGGATTTCTTGCAAATCTCTGCAAGTATTTCTTTGTGTTAGTTTATGTTCCTTATTCCTGAGTCTGTGTGCGTCTTTGTGGGTTTCAGACGCGGCACACAATAAAATCTTCAATATATATACGAGATACAGTCTACGTATTTGACATTACTGGAGTTTTGTAGATCAGATATTCTTACACGATACCTGCAACATTATATTCCGCAGCAGGTAATAGTGAAATGTGATTGTGTAAATCTCAAAACGGCTCCTGTCTGTGAAACTTATTGTCAGCATAGAATACGTACCGACATCGCCAAGCCGGCTATTGTACATTCATACGTCTGAGCAACAAAAGAAAATATTTTCTGAAAGAGTACTCCCAAACTAAATCATTTGAAGCAAGAATATAAGTTGCGAGTAGCAGACAGATGGCGCAACTTGAGGTGCGAATAAAGTTTGAGTGGAAAAACTTATTCCTCCACGAATCCTCAGCGCGGGGCCCAGTCTGTGCCCCCGGGACACCTTTAACAATTTGTAAGTTATTTATTGCTGCCGAGAAATATCATTAACCCTTTTAAATTTAACAGCTTTATACTAACTTGTTTGCTACAGGTATTTATTTAACAGTTCGCGTAGACGTGCACTGGCCTTTATCAGGAAGTGTAATTTCACTTTCAGCATATTTTACGGGATTAATGTAAATTACAATAGTAGCTAACATCTGCCCCTAAAACTAATATAACTTTTCCAACTATTCGTTACAAATTCTAAATATTTCTGGGTAATCGTCAAGTTGGCTCGTTTCGAACAAAGTTGGCGGGGTTATTTCAACTAAACTAAACTATTACTTATGAAAACTGAGTTAACATGCAAATCTTCGTCCATTCCGAGAGGATCTTGCTTACGTAAGCGCTGTTTAATACTTCGCGCATACTTATACTTTTCTTTCTTTTTAAGTCTTTCCAAAATTAAGATTTTACGACACAAAAATGGTAACAGGATGCTGAGGTAGCTCATCTGTGTCTTATCCAACTCCTGCAGAATTATAAATAGTCTTATGCACAAACACTTAAGAACTAGAATGTCAGCTAGTTAGCTAGTTTAAAGATAAACTTCACAGAAGGGAACTATCTATTGAACCTGTGGATTTAGAAATTCCAAGTTTTCCATTAATATATTTTATCTAAAAGTGAGTGAAGTTAATATTAGGCCTAGTCAAAGAGCATCATCTATAATATGAACGTTCTCACAAGTTTAGATAAATTCAAAATAGCAAACACAAAATAAAAAGGCAAACATCTACATAAACACTTGATACACACGCAATGAAGTAAACAAACAATTCACTGAAAATTCCGTAATGAAATAACCGCCACTTTAAACGAAAATTAAATATGCATTTTCAATCTTCCTCCAGCCATTGCTAGAACAACGACACGGTAAAACCAAGTATATCTAAGTAGGTAAAATAGCTTGAAAGGTCACAAGCTAACTTAGTTCAAACACAGCCGATCTCTTTTGAACCCAGCCCGGTGTATTCAGGCACATTTCTTACTGGTCTTATTTCCTAGCGCTAATGAATGCGAGGACTAATTTTTGTGAGTACCATAAGTAAGTACTTAAGTTTATAAGTTCGTATGATATTTTACTTTGACTTGGTTTTAAGTTTTTACTCTGTGAGCCTTAATTAGGTCTGTGTTCTGCTTTTGGTAATGTTTTGGGTAGAAAAAAGGTTTGTCAAAGACTTTCAGGGGCTAGATTTTTTTTCTAATTTTCGGATTTTTTTGTTATAAATCTGGTTCAATATTTGAGCTTTCATAGATCGTATTGAGGGAAGCACTCAATTACGGAATTGATTTTGTGTATCAATTGAAATTAGGTACTTCATAAGCCTAGAACTAAATACTGTTTTTCTCATGCCTTTAGAAAATCCAATATGTTTTATTGATTTGGAATTCAAAGGTAGGCTTTATAGACAGGTTTCGCAATTTTTTTCAATAATTGGTCTGGTAAATAATAATATTTATTTCATTTAATATATTAACTAATTTGTAATGTAAAATTATTAGTTATTTCATGAATAGGAAGTACTAAAATTTTATTAAGCTTTTGAACAAATTGGAACGCACTAGTGATTTCAGTGCTATCATTAATATAGATTGGCCAATAAAGTATGTTTATTAATTTATATTGCTAGTTTACATTGATAATCGTTATTCAAAATAATCTATTAAAGTGAAAGAACTCATCACTCATCTCTCTTCCTTCACCAACTACCCCATTCCGGGCTATTTATTTTTAGCTGTGAAAACTATCTCACATACTAATCGGTGTTTAAAAAAATGTTATCTATATGGCTCTTTGCTAATAACACACCTCTGACTATCACTTGAAGGTCGAAATTTGCGTGACATGTTATAAAAGGAGTTAAATGCAGCTATTAATAGGTGACTATTCTATGGTGCATTGCATGTTTTGTGCCATGGCGTGCATTAGCCAACCCATGAATTTGCCCGCCATATCCCTAGCGTGAGCTACCATACTTAACTTTAATATTTCTTGTAAAATTTCTGATTTAATGAACTATTAGCGCGTGCTATATTTCGTGGTTACCTAGGGACCAAAGAAAGCTCTAAAATTAAATCAGAAACTATGTTCGTTTGTAATAATTTAGGTGAGAAATGTTAATGGCGTAAATATTTTGTATGGACTCATTAGTAGCAATGGCTTAATTTTTATATAAACACGTGATGTATACATACCTATCAGGTATAAGGAAATGATATAGGTATCTTTATACATATAATAGATCTTCATCTTGTCAAGATTGAGCTGTTGATTTTAGTTCTTAAGATATAAAAGTAATTTTAAAACTACGGATAAATTAAAAGAAAAAAATCACAAAAACGTTAAACGCATCTAAACAATTACATAGGTTTCCAAAGGAATGTCTCAGAAGTTCTCACTCCATCCGCTTACTTTGTGCAGTGTAAAGAACGCTCTCGACTTAATACTTTCTCATTTCCTATACTAACAGATGAAAATAATAAATGCAAATAAGTATAAAAGTTAGCATTTCTTAGCTAAAGTGCTGTTTAAAGTAACTCGTTTAACCGAGGTAAAGTCTGTTCACAAAATAGGTTTAACGGCGACCACGACCAATTTGATTAAGTTAAATTCTGGCAACTTTTGAACAGTACTTGTTAAGAAGAACAATTGTACATTTTAAATTTTAAACTAATTTAATTTACACGGCTGACAGAATGACGGACGTAATTAAAGGGATTAGCAACGTTTCTTTGGTATTTGATTGTGAAAATCTTATTCATTCATATTTTAGGCAGTAGCATTGTTTGGTATTGCGAATTCATTTTTCAATTTTCTTTGATCCAACTTAAAGTATATAATCTATCAGTTGAGTTGATGTAAAACATGGTTTTTGTCATTTTACCAAATTTTCTGTCTGTGGTTTTGTCAGTTGAAAAAACGACCGCGATAAAGAAAACGTAAAAAAGAAATACGATATGTGTGCAGCAAGCTATTTTATAAATTAATTATATCTTTTATAACACACACTACAGTAGCTAGTACATATATTTCACTTTTCGATAATGTGTATTTACAAACTTTTACAAATACTACTAGCTTTCCTACGCTAGAATTAGGGAACTTTTTCGTACAAACTTTGCCACCCCTTTTCGCTCCTTAAGGGAAGAGATCAAGGAATCTCATCCAACTTTCAAATCTCTAGGTTCACTAGTTTAAGCCTTACTTTGTCTGTCAATCAGTCATGTCAGTATAGAGGTACAGATTAAGGGACAGTACATGGTGAATTTGACCTTTATTTCCTTTGTGTAAATGTAAGTTGAAACGAGTACAACTATTATGGTGTTATAAGGAAAATATGTCGTCTCTTCTTTTGTTTTTTTAAATGTACCTATCAGGTATGTGTATTTAATAATATTTCTGTTTTTCTCGATGATAGGTAGTGTGAGTATTTCGGGTTATAACAAATGAGTGTATTTTACTTACCGTGACAATCGGATCTTCTAGATAAAATATGAGATAGGTTTCGGCTTACCTGAAAGCAAAAGAAAATGAATTTAAGTATTTTATTTATTACAATAAAAACTCGGGTGCCTATGATTTACAAAATAAACACATATATAAGCTTTTGACATTATTGGACAAGGAACGCTTTGAACATTTGATAAAATTGGGTTATTTAAGGAAAATGAAGAAAGAAAATATATTTTTATACAACCAAGAAAAGTAGGCGTGGAAAACTGATAAAAGAACAAAAATATGTGTTAAATTGTAAATAATACTGCTCAAATATCTATTGTTGTTTATAGTATCTATCGGTTTTATTTATAAGCACATGGTGGGTTATTATTTATGGCCGGTGTTACCTATAAACGAATATTTTCATTACTAAAATTAAATTCAACAGAAAGAAATGTTGTTCACATTTTTAACTATAGGTACATCACACATTTACAAAACTTCATAAGAAATAACTCTTTGAAATCGAGCTACGTTATCAATATCGTAATGCGTAGCTAGCAATCCCCTAGAAAGTAGAATCTTGGTTGAAGATCATCAGGACGCGTGACGGATGGAGAGGCCGCGAGTATGATGGATGCCCCTCCCGGAGACGTGTTGGCTTATTATGAACAATAACGTTCTTCACAAACAAAATCTTCGTGTGTGACGTTCCATTATTTTATTAGATTAATGTTTGTCTTGTATACCGGACAGGGCATTTTGTAGTTTTTTGAATACGACATTGTTCTCGTAAATATTCTACGAACGCTGAACGAGCACTTTCAGGTCATTTGGCAATTTTCTGAATATACTTAGGAACATGTTTTTGGTTTCGGATTAACTTTCAGAAGATACTTTTGAAAGTAGGAAACAACCCCGGAAGCTCCCAAAAGTTTAATTCACAGAAACGTCAATGTTTACTTAGTAGGTACTTTTCTAAAAGGAGTTCAAATATCAAATTCATTAGCTACCCAGCTAAAAATAGATTTTAAATAGACGTTTTGAGTCAATTATGTACAAGTTAAACAATACTTGAAGTTCACCATAAGTTCAACCGGTGTCTCTTCAACAATCAACATGATATTAAACTCACTATTATTCAAGTTATGATAGTAAGCTACAGCGGATAAAATGGATTGTCAGAGTTAAAAGTTTAGTTCGGCGTCAAGTTTAGGCCTGTGGCGGGCCGCGGCGACGACTCGCGATAATGGCACGTCACTCATCCGCAACTGGATGCTACAGATTTACATCCACGTGATTTATGACTTCTTCATAGAGAGGGGAAAAAATATACAGGGAAATATAGGGAGGCGCGCCACCACCGCTCGCTACGGCGGCGCCCAATTGAAAATATTTCTTGCAAGAATTCAGCAATCGCTACAATAGAATATTGCGTGTTTTGATACACTCAATTTAAAGTAAATCGTCAAAGAGGATGACGCTCCTTTTTTTGTTTTATTTATTCCAGCAATTGCGTTGCGCATATTATAACTTTTTGCGCTTTGTCTAAGAATTTTACAAAATAAATGTGCTTGCATGGGAGGCGGAATTAATCTTTGTGTGCGTCCCTTTTTACGTATTCAAATAATTTACTCCGGGTTGTAGTACATATTTAGGTTTGAAAGATGGGCAATTTGGAAGACTAATGGCGTAGAATCCAGAGGTCCGGTATCGATATTCAAAAATTGCCGCAGGCATGCGTGTATCATCCAACGGAATTCAGATTACAGAATTCAGAATAAAAATTGTGTACCTTCCCCGTATATTCATACGAAAAATTTGTAAAAATTCTTAGGTGGATTAAAACTAAACTTTGGCTGGAAATAGATACCACAGCTGCAGGTAACAAAAAAATACAAATAAATATTAATACAAAAAAAAACTTGCTAACTGTTATCTAAAAATGCAATGTATATTTTTTGGTCATACCTGGAAAAACTCGACCGTGAATATAGAGTAAGGATCGCGCGATATGCTCCACGAACAAAATAGAAAAAGGATATTGAATCGGTAAGAGAACGCCCGTAACTTAAGAAAATGTCACCCTCTATCAACCTCGACGTGTTGCTTTGTGTCGAGCCGTGTTCTGATATTGTAACCGACAAAATACTCCAAGCTTTTCTAAAAATAATTCCATATTTTCCAAAATTAACACCGCATTATTTTCGTTCCAGCTTCATTTTCATACCGATATTTTTTGGAAAAAATCCCGGATCTTTCGCAAAACAAACGTAAAAAGGTCATCCTTTTATCTCACAATTTGCAATTTGAATACGCAGACAAATTAATCCGGCAAAAAATTAACCAAAAGAATACAAAGCGGCAGCGCGGGAACAACGGTCTGCTCCCAAATATGCGACAGAGGATATCATTACATTCTGCGGCCACTGCTTACACGCCCGCGCTAACCTGACTTTATCACGTTTTACTTTCCCGCTCCAAGTACTCCACTAGTTTACCACAAAAGACGTAGAAGAAATAATTTAATTTAAAAGTAGTGGGACACTCTGAGAGGATCCTAAACAAGACACCGCGTGAGAGTGTGCGTGTTCCTTGATATTCAGCGCGCGTACTTCAATTTCAAAGGTGGCGTTTGTTATTTCTTAACAATGAAAATCACGCAACGCATTCAGACAAAAACAAGAAATCTTCAGTAACTAATTTTCGTTTCCAGTCTCCAGTGAATACCCGAGGACGTGTGGAAAATATCAGAGGTTTTGTGACGTGTTTTGGCTTGGGGAGATAATAACCTGTCTTGTTTCCCGTCGTGCTCGTCAAGCGTCTGTCTCCGCTGCTTGGCGCGGCTCGGGAGGGACGGCTGTACGTCGTTTTGTCACTAACGCATCATTTGTACTGTTTGCCAGACCGTTATTGGGCTTGTTTTTGGCAAACTCGCTGGTATTGCGCCGCCCTGCGCCTTTAAGCCTGAAATGAAAGAGCGTTTCGGTTCAACCCCGAGAATTGCTTGCCTTCATTAAGGGTCTCTGTTTGCGCGTCTGGCGAACACTGTTATTTAAACTAATTAACTGAGTATTGTGATGCGATAGAGAGAAAATAACGAAAACATCAATCTTCACTACCACCCTTTTATTAAGAACGTAATGCTTTCATCTGGTTTGAAATTGGCTTTGTACGTTGTTGTTGTTTCGATTAATTCGGAGCGAACTATTGTCACTGCGGGCTTACGTCGACGTCAAGTTAATTCACCTGTAACGACTGAGTAACTGAAATAAATAAGGCTAGCTAATTTTATTTTGTTGTTCAATTTGTGTTGTAAACTGCGGCCCGCCCCCGCGTCGCCCCGCCCCTCTGCTCCGGAGCCAAATGTATATTAATGTGCCACCCGAACCACAACACTAATATTGTTTTCTTTTTATACCCCACGACCTCGAAAGCTTTTAGTAGTGTCAACTATTACGCTTGTTTTACTGTTTGAAGTAATGTCATTGTATAGACGAAGGAACAAAGGAGACTGACATTGGCGGAATACTTCGTGAAAATAAGAGTTTACTCAAAGGTTGCGAGAAGAAAATCTCGCCTAACGACTGAATATCGTGAGCGAGAAATGTCACGATCCGCGCTGCGAGTCTGTGACTCAGGTTTATAATAATTTTATTTTAGCTACCTTGGGATTTTACTACCGAACAGGATATGCATTGTGAGAAACAAGAGCACGAACGTAGCTGTGTATTTAATATTTCTCTAAAGTAACACGAAGAATATTATGAAGTTTAGTAGGGGAGACCGGGGTTGGTTGACTATAGGGGTAGGTTGACTAACTAGCAAAAACTCGTCCAACGCAATAGCCTTGAGCTAACCAGTGAGATACGAACGTTCGACACCTCCCCCCGCTCAGTCACCGGGAACGCGGCGTCGCGCACGCACGTCGTTTGAGAGAAGGAACGGCTATTGCGTTGGACGAGTTTTTGCTAGTTAGTCAACCTACCCCTATAGTCAACCAACCCCGGTCTCCCCTACTTTTGCAGCATCTAGTACAGAAGGCCCGAACTGCCGATAAGGACCGTCTTGCTGGAGTCAGCGTCACTAATTAGCAATTCCTAATTTAAAGTAATCGCCGTATTACAGAATCAAAATTCAACTTCGCTAATTCGGGGGAAATGGTCCGTGAATTAAATAAAAAAAAACAAAGCAGATGAGGCGGTAATACCTTGAGCCCGCAGTCCGTCGGTCCACTGATGACGTAAGAATTTTATTACCTACCGTAGCGTCCCGCAGACCGCACTCCCACTGGTTCCGTTTCAAGAGGATTAACTTGTAATCCCACAGGAGGACCAATATCATTCATTAGAATGCTATTCCCAGCTTTATTATGTCTGACACAATGTTTTCGTCGGCATTTGAAAATGGTTTTAAATTACTTTTTAACTGTGATTCATATGAAAAATATTGAGTGGACAACACCCAGTATTTTGAACCGTCCATTTAGTAAAATTAAAATTTATGAGTACCGTTATAAATATGAGCTGGAAAGAGGAAATGTTCTGGAGTCAAGATGAATTTAAATAACAATTTCTAAGAATAGCTCAAGGAAAATACAAAGAAACTTGTAGTGTTATAGTCGCCTACGCTAATTGTAATAAATGGGAAGATGTGAAGCCTAGCCCTAGGTCTGCCTAAGCAAGCAATTTAAAAGACAACTCAAACACTGGCTGCTATTTTTATTCCAGACTTCCAACTTCCACTATCCGCTTTAACTTTATTTAAAAGACATTTTAAAATTCGAATTCCAGTAGCTTCTAGTTTTGAATTTATCGGCTTTTAAAAGATTTTTTCGAATACCGAACTTAACTGTTTAGGACGTTGTTCAATTCGAAATACGATAATAGAATAAACGGTATTCGAATTCCAAAAATAATTGTTTGCTTATCAACAATCGGGGAGAAGAATGCTGGCATACAGACATTAAAGGGCTGGCATGTAAGAAGTCTGCCAGACAGTTCAATTAACAAGCAGGGTAGTGACACGGTGCGTACAAGGACAATGCCGAGGCAGGGCGAGCCGCGATGAGCCGTGGTATTAAATCTAGATTACCGTTTGGCGTTTCCGCTCGGCTGGATAATCAACGGGACTATATTAAAGCTATCAGTCACGTGACGCATGACAAGCTACGCGTGTTATCACGCGGAACATTCGCATATCAAACGTAAATTGTGGGATAGTGTCGTGACAATTACACATTTTCATGGGTTAAAGGATCGCACCGCTACGCTATACGTATCGGAAAACTGTTTTGCGTATTGATTTAATATCAGGGATGAGTATTTCGTGAAGTTTATTTTGTTAATTATAATGGTTTGAAATTATTCGATGATTGATAAAATTACATTGTTATAATACAACACAAATAAAGTCTAAGTAAGCCTGCGAAAAGCCATTAACCGTTAACATTCCGCGAGGTAACTGTTGAACGATTCCCGATCATTAGTTCACGACAACGACCGCATTACTAACTTTACGATGACATCGTCGCGATCGATCGAATTAATTCAGCTCCTCAAATTACAATCTCTCATAAAACATGGGGAATTGCGTCGCATTTTTTCCGTGCGTCGTTTAATCCAAATCGAATATTTGAGTTAAGCGGGCACCATAAAATATGATTAGTGGTTATGTGGGGACCGGCGCTGGCGACACCAACGGCAAATATGGCTGGTCGGCCACGGCAAACACGCGCGCACTGCCGCGGGCCGAACCACCACTCTCCACAAATATTGTTTCGCTTGATCTTCATGTTTCTGACAGTGATGGGAGAAAATGTTTGATTTATAGTCAATACATAAATCGTTCGGAAAATTTGCCAAATTGAAAGCTTAAATGTCCTTAAATTGTTTGAGGCTGTTCAACTACAAATTACTTTTAAGTCCCTGAAATGAGAATAGTGCCAATATTGCTTACATTGTAAAGCCACAGTTAATCCCGAAAATTAGAACAACGATATCAAATACGCAAAGGATGACAATGTCGGCTCTAGAATAGTTCCACACATTATCTTATACATGCTATAAGTTCCAGTTAAGCCGCACGTGTACGCACTTACGCGTACCTATGTAACCTCTATTCATAATGATTATGGCAAATAATATCTTTTGTGAGCGGAACACTATCGGGTTTTATGTCATAATTATGGCGGGAGTGTGCCCGGGGCGGGCGGGAGTCGGCCGGCGCTGGCCCGCCGATGTGTTTTCATTCCACGCTGCGTATAGGCGATTTTTACAAACGGCGCGACTTCGCCCAACGCCTGCATTAATTGGATGCACTGACCGCGATGCTGTCCGGATGAAAATATTTACGTTCTCCGCAAAATATATTGGAATATTTCCAGGTGAACGGTGACGGCTCTATTATGTGAGTAGCTGGCGAATCAGGCACATGATGCGAAAACCCATCGCTACAGAGGCTTCGGCTGATAAACAGCCGCAGCGTTTTGTAATCCACACGACTTCACCGAACTGTTATATGGAGAGAGATAATTAAGCTATACGATCGGTGCTTAGCGCGACACTACATCTAAATTTAGACATAATGGCGTCATACAATTAGGCTCGCGTTCGACTGTATGACGCTTGATCTGTTGTTATGTTAACCGCTACTGTAGCGATTGTTGTGCATTTAAATTGACTGAATTCAATCATTTATTTGCTGCCAATTAACGCCTAATACGTCTATATTTAAAATAGAGGCTCAATTAACAATGGATGCTGAATATATTTAGTGTATTAGTGCTGACAGATTGATCAGATTTGCGCAGTTCGCCTATAGCCGCGCTCGAGCCTGATCTCTAGCACTTAACCGATTAACTATGACGAATAGTTTAACAGAAAGGAAGCTTTACAGAGCGTCCTGGCTGCAATAATAATTAATTTGGCAGTTAATTAGTGTAGCTGGTGTGGGTGTAAATCAAGCGTTGGTCGGCGGCGTGTGATTTTGCTATTGTTTTGTTGTTTCATTAAATATGCCTGTCTAATGTTCATCATTGTGTTTATGAAACACAAGCCGTTAATGAAATTGTACTTAATGTAGTAATGTATTACTTACATACTTAAGTTAACATTAAGTAATAAAAACTACAAAATAAGAAAGAATTACCTGCAAAACGAAGGAGTTCGATACGTAATTGCCTAAAACAAACCAGGTTTGATTAAACATTCAATAAAAAAATTATTCTGAGTTTCTAAATAATATACCTTGACTAATAGGGGTTCTAAATATAACTCAGTAGATAGGTACGTAAATAATACCAACCGTTTTGTGAGTAAAATACTTCGCGCTCCTGACTTTATGTCAACCTCTCTCTAATCTTGCAAACATTTTCGTCAAATTAGGTTTTAATTATTTCACTAAACATTTACATTAAATTGGAACTGGAATGGTTATTTTAAACTAGCGTATAGCCTTTACGAAATAACACGGCTCTTTCTCACTATTACTTAATTTTCACCTACCATTCTGTATTTTGATTTTCTTTTTTAAATTTTGGACTCAAAAGGGTCAAATGACGAGCATAGAGTCTAAAATCTTCACTTAGAATGTACCTATATCAATCAAAAAATATGTATAAAAAAATCTAAGCATAAATAAGGAAACATGGACTATTAAGTCTAAAATCAACCTTCATTTAGCAAGCGTGGTGATTAACACTCAATCCTTCTGTGTGAGAGGAGACCTATACCCAGCAGTGGGCCAATAAAAAAGGGTGATGATGATAAACGGCGTACAGAATATTTGTCAGTTAAATCCATGCAAGCTATAGATAATCTGTAGAAGTTTAGAAAACAAGCGAACGTTGTGAATATCTGTGAGCGTCGCCGGTGTATGGAATCTACGGCGAGATATCTATGAGATTCCACTACCAGTAGGAGCCGGGACATAACCTGTCGGACACACGGACAATTAAGTTGTACAACATTTTTTTATTTCTGACAAAGTTGTTATTTTAACGTTTCTAAATATAAACATAGAAATGATGTTTGATGTAAAGTAAATTAATAATTTGCTAGTTGATAGTAATAGAAATGACACCAAAATAAATCAGTTGTTTCTTAAAGTCTCCAGAAGTGCGTCCAATTAAGTACTAATGTGTATTAAAAATAAGTTACTGCTACATTTATATAAAAATACAGACTGTTGAATGAAATATTTTATGACAATCTTAATTATACTGCAATGCATTAATATACTACGGACGGTAAATTACAAAGATATTGGTTTACCATGTGAATTTTCAACGAGAAAGGCCATTAAACGAAAATTGGAAAATAATTAGCAAGATAATTAACAAAAAGTAGTTTGATTTCAACCGTACGTACAATGTAAGTGTAATTTTAATTCATAATTCAGGCAAGCAATAAGCTTTTACCTGTCATTAATTGTTAATTGAAAAACCACGCCGTTGTGTTTACTTTATTCAACAGATTTTAATTAAATTAACACTTTTAATAAATGCTTATCCGTCAGCTTTATTTTTAATTTTGACTTGAGTTTTGGCTATTAAAGATACTTATTTATGTATAAGTATCTGCGGCAATAAAAGGCATATTGAAAAAGAAACGTAAGTAGAAATAAATTTGATTGAATGTATAATTTTAGTATCATAAGCCTCTTGGGCAAAAGAAATCGAAAAGTGAACAAAACATTGACAGATATTGGTTTTTACTTACTCACCTATTTTGATAAGTATTTATTTATCTTATAAGTATCTTATAATATTGTTTTTGGACATAGCTACAAAACTTTCCGATTTAAGCAGAAATTACTGTATATTTAATTAACCACAGTGGGAGTTATTGTGTGGGAATTAAAAAGCGTTAAACCATGTTAAACCTTAAGATAAGCCTTATTATTAACATGAGGTAGGTAGTTCATCCCACTAGAGATTAGTGCTGCTAATCGGGACTAGTTAGTAAAGAGAATTAACACGAATAAATCACATCAACTCATACCACTGCTAATTATCTCAACAATCAAAATAAAACAACTGAAAACCAACACACACACAAAGTCACTGTCTAAATCACAGAGTCTAAATACTAGACTCAGTTTAGCCGAACTTACAAGTTGACGTACCTAGTTTATTGTCCGCACACATGAGCCGTATGTCCCAACAGTTACCTGCACCGAAACTATGTTTATTACAGAACAGTAACCGCCAACTTGTGTACCTACGGCGAGAATTTAGCCGAAATACTAACTACAAATGGCATACGGAACGTATTTTCAGATGTGTTTGGCTTGCTTAAGCAATTAATGTGGATGGAGGTATTTGCTACTGTTTTATTATGCTGATTATACCTCGTTATATTTAGCTATCTGCTCACTTTTGAGTCGAGTTGTGTGTGATAACGTTTCTACTTAATGATGTTATGTGGAGTAATTAGAATTTGTGGGGTCCCGTGATAAATACAAGCGAGATTTTTAAATGTGGGTATTTTTTTCTAGTCAATAAAAATTAAAAGAAAATTATGCAGCCAGTCCATAGATATGCGTATATTATCCGTAATTTTATCAATTCCATCATAGATATAACTCAACTTAACCTTAACCCGGGACACAAAAAATGACTCACTTTTGCAGAATTCTGTAGGTTTTTAAATATCTTCAGATAAATGTATTCTTCTTCTTTATTTTTCTAAAACGTCATGGAATGAGTTGCTGTGTTAAGAGTCAAAGAGTAATCGGACTCTTTGACTATCCGGATTCTATCGGACTCTCGAAAGATATGAAATAGGTTCGATTTTTCAAAGGCATATGAATTTTAATCCTCACAGAGCTTTTTTCGGTCTCCCGAGTTACACTGAAAGAGTGAATCCTTTACTGTAGGTACTCAAGTTGTTAAAGTCAAAACATTCCTCAAAAGGCAAGTTTATGAATGGAATATTTACACATTACAAAATTTAGAAATTAAACACATAAAGTAGGTTTACACCTTTAGATTTTTTTTTAACAATATTAAATTAATAAGACAGAAAAATGTATGTAAGTATAACTTCACAAAACTATATATTACAAGAGGAAGCCTATAAATGTATTTTTATTGCTCTAAAATCGTGTAAATCTCAATAGCTAAGGCAGAATATTGGGTGCTCAATTTTCTGGGTTATTAGTGATATATAAGGTCTCCGATACGAGCTAATGACAGCCGCCGGATAGGATGCCACTAGGGTTAACTGCTTATTCCATGTGATTTATTCACTTACTAATGTTACATTGAAAATTGCCTGGTATTTGCTGAGAAAATCTGTCGGAAAACTTAAGTAGTGATTTCTTTTTTAAGTAGTAGTACATACTTTTTTAACTTAAAACATAAAAATATTTATTATAGCTACTGTCTGTGGGTACCACCGAAGCAATTTAGCAGCGAAATTTTAAAAATAACTTCAGATAGAATTATCTACTCGTCAAAATATCAAATTATTAATAATGAACTGTCAGCGCGGTCAGAGTATTAAGTATAAGATTATGACAATTATTAAGACAAGCAGGTACTCGAACCAAAAAGATAAGATGAAAGAAAACTCCCCTAAAACATTTCATCAGAAACGTCGAAATTAAATTATCTAATTAACATTACTTGAGACGACATCGGGTGAATAAAGTCATTCGTTCCGAATTACGAATTTCTTATTAAAAAGATTCCACTCGGAGATCACAATAATTAGTGCTTTGATTATTTCCTACCTGACTTTTGTGTCTTTGTTTTACATTTTGTACTTTTTGCTTTATTCTGAGAATTCGGTTTAGGAAATTCATTACCTTTGAGCAATTTATTATTGTAGTCAATAAACAATTGGACATTTAATAAGATTTGAAACGTTCTTCATTAATGTAAGTACATTCAAGAATTACATTGTTTGTATGACAATTGTGATATTTTTGTAGGCTTGTTCTCTAAGCAATCTAAGTGTATAACTTGTCCACCTTTAGTTAAAGCCATTTGATCCACGTGATCCATCACTCATGACCTGTTTATTTATAGTGAAAGGTAAAACTTTGCGAATACCCCGATTCCTGTATAATATAGAAGTTATTTTTATTTTCGAGGACCAAAAGATTTATGTGATCAATATTTATGATCCAGAAGTTTCAATTTATCAGTTCGTCCATTCTTTTCGGTGAACTATTTATACAAAGGTTTTTTGTATACGAGCCGTGCTGGAGACATTATTTGTTTGGTTTAGGCATTTAATCTATTTCGTTGACTTTCTTGATTATTGTGTTATTTTTGGAGGAGATCGAAGATAGGTTTTGTATAGGGTTTCATTTGATGTGGGCAATGAGTAGCAGGCGACAAATTTGTGTATTGCAAACAGAACTACCAAGCTCTTCAAGGACCCACAGGCTTAATATTGTTTTAATCCAATTTACATACATCGCCAGAATTATTCTAGGAAACCGATTAACTGAAACATAACTTTCCTCCCAATAAAACACCCCAGGGTGGTTGCTAACTCTGACCCCATGAATTTTAAACCTGATTACTTAGCTAAGAGCGGTTGACATTTGGAGTGCTTCTAACTACTCCCATGTGGGATTTTTACCGCGTTTTTTATTTCACTTAGACGTGTATGTACGTTTTAACCCTGTTACGTATGGTAATAGCTTCTGGAAGATTCTGCTTATACAAAAATATACCTTATTCTACAGCAATACGGTTCAATATTATCAAGACGTGTAGATCGATGAGATGAATACGCAAATGTGTACGTAAGTATTCTCGGAATATTTTAGAGGAAAAACAATGTGATTAATTTTTATTTGCGGATCTCGCTTCCCGGTATCTTGATCAATAGGCGATATTAAAAACAAAGGCTGTGAGTTTTTTTCTGTTCTGCAAATACATCATTTCAAATCGTATAATAAAATTATTTATACTAACAAAATATCGAATGTTTTTAAGAGGGCATATATTTTGTCCTTTGTCCAGTAATACATATTATCAGTAATATTTTCACGATAGACTAGATTTTGTAAAGGATACATAAAAAACAACAGCTTTTAAGTACCTATCTACAAAACTAGACGAAGGTTTAATTTCCAAAAAGGATGAAGCACATTTATTAAACTCTTTGCGATTCTGCTTACGCCTCCGTGCGCACCTTGCATAAATTATTCGCTTCTTTTACATAATTAGTGTACTTTATTTACTCGTTCCAGGAGGTATTTAAAAAAAGAGGAATATCAAGCGCAAAGAGGGAATTAAAGAAATGAACAATTTTCTTTGTCCTTTTTGCTCAGATTAACAAGTGGCGCCATCTCTTAGCGCGGGGGAAGACTAAACGTTTCGGTGTCAAGAACTGAATCCCCTCAAATCTTCGGAGGCAAGGGTTTACTCTGTAAATATTTTTCGTGGAAGAAAATAGAATTATTTTTCTTATAAGGTCAACGGTCTTTGGGACAGGATTTGTTTTTATGACTACCTACAAATACGCGATACGATGTATTAAATTATTATTTGGGTTTATTTAATCAAATTGTATTTTTAATTAAACTTTTATTATAATGTCAAAATCTATGATTAGCATACAATGTAAACCAATTTTGTACATTAATTACTTTGTTGTTATTTTTGGTTTTGTTTACGTTTAACTTTCAGACAAGTTGCGAGGTTTAGACAATACTTCAGTTTAATTCTAGTAATATCTTCACTTTATTCGCAAAAGTTCGCGAACAAACTAAATTTTCAGATTTCGACAAGGAAAGTACCTATAAATTAGATTGTTGTAAGACAGCGTGGGTAGGTATTTCTGAGAAATTTATTTTTAAATGTGGTTAAGAAAGAAAGAAAAGACTCTTTTTGATCTTTTATAATTTTAGAATTGCGTTGATTTAAGCCGTCTGCGATCGAGAGTGAATGTATTATCGTGCTCAACTGAAAACATCAGTACTTGCACTTGTAACGGCAGGATGATTATTTTAAAATATTGAGTAGGTATTTGAAAACTCAAAATGTTTTTTTTTTTTAAATTATAGTTATATGCAATGTTATATTATAGTTATATGCAAATTATAGTTATATGCATAGTTAAAGGCAATTTTAAACAATAAAATTTTTAAGGAGAGTCTGTTTCTAACGGCATCACATAACACGACTATTACAACAACAACATTACAATTCCCTGCCACACCTACGTAAATTACATTACAAAGCGCTGTCTATAAAAAGGCTTCGAAAGCCGACACAAAAATCGATAGCAAAGCAATTCCAAAATGCTTAACGACTAATGGATATCATATGAACAATGTTTACTATCAACTGATAGCTGATTACATGGCTTATGAGCGCCAGAGCCCACCCGGCTTGCGTAATCAACCCGGATAAACAAACAAACAACCGGCTATACTACCCGGCTTCCGGAAATTAACTTATGCGACCGTGGCACGACGGGAAAATCGGATGCTTTTTTACTTGGCCGCATTTGTAAAGAAGTGTCTTTTTAACGCATATTTACACTGTTCATAAACGATTTCCACGGGATATGGCCCGCTTTGTATTGGGTAGGTGGAAATGTTGCTCCATTATTGTGCTGCTATTTATATCATTTTCATAATTATAACAACTTATTGTATAAATAAACTTTTTGTTCAATCAACAGAGGATAATATGAACGACCAATTGAGGCATGACATTAAAAATACCATATACATACACCGATAAGTGACTAGATGCGACGCACTTTTTTTTGACAACCACCATAAAATGAAAGCCGTGAAAACCAATGCAGGAATCAGGATTGCTATCAGATAACGTTAGTTACCACCGATTTATATTTTATTTTTTACCCCCAACTATGGCATCTATAGATACACAGTTGCATGTTGTGCAGTGTAAATCTATCACCAGTTGCAATGGGCTGGCAATCTGTTTGATGCTAATACAATCTAAACGTATGACGCTGGGTTGCGCGATACGTGGCCGCTTGTCACGGCGGACATGAGATATCGGGGCTATACCATACTATACTATATACTTATATGTGTACCTATTGTATGTATGTACAATTGTACATGAATGTATCAGTGGCTGCTATGTTGAGGAGAGATTTGATTGTTATAAGTATTGTTATCAATAGTTTTTAAGTAAATGGTGTAGGTAATTAAGAAGACCATACTATTTAGTGGTTTTATTAATTGAAGGTTTGCATTACTTCTGTAACTGTTAATGGACCTTAAAAGCTTTGATTTCTATTGCAAGGTTAACTTTCAATTAAAAAGTGTGAATGTTAACAGTCATTAAAGTGGTAGCTGCCAGATAAAAAGAGGCAACGTATTTATGTATGTAGGCCACTCGAGAGGATCATATATGAATGCACCGTAAATACAATACCGGTATAGCGCCCAAGCCTATGAAATAAAAAATAACTCTGCACTACCTCTCAATAAACTTTTAACAACGTTTTAAATCCACGGCATCCTGCGAAACCTCACTAATTATTCAACAAGAAAATACAGCATCATTCCGACGGATTATTTATCAGATTTACGTAAAAGTACCCTCATACTCAACATGACAAACTGTATGCTAAAACAAGCCTTTCATCCCGTCATCAGTGATTTTATAAAGCACGTAAAAAGCATCAACATCTCGTTCGATTTACGGGGCCTTCGCTGTGGAACATTTTCTAATCAACATTCAAGTAGCGGCATATACGCGGTGTCCCCATAAATTACGTATCAAGTATGTGTGGAGGCTTTATGAAAAATGTTTTCGTAAGGCGGTTTCCCCAGTGGAGACTTGCGGAACTCCGTCGGCGCGGCCGTGCACGCGGCCTTATGCAAACAAAATATATTGGCTCTTTGATATGCTGGCTCGTTAACTTTACTATTAGTTTCTTGTAAAGTTATTAAATTGCCTCCGTTAGTAGCTTGTGTGTTAGATTAGATGGAGTATGTTGTATGTTGAGGATGTTATTTTTAGTTAATTTAATGTTATTACGGGTTCACTCATTTTTAAAAGGTTAGTCGTTTAAATAAGCTTGTTTTTTTACGAATTAAGCTTAAGTTTGTGATCCCTATCACTTTAACACATTATTTCTAATACAATACAATTAGATACAACTTAATTACACCTTCGTACTGTGTAGTATTAAGCAAAGTGGTGTAACAAATAATTTTAAAATTAATTACCCCAAATTAAAAGCAGCTAAAAGGTTGCGTGTTTACAAAAACAGTAACCTATTAACCCGCAAACGATATCGATAAGTCATATAACAGTCAGAAAACATTTCCCAAATATTTCAAGTTCTATATCAATCATAATCCCATTTGAAAGGAGAGGATTTAGACTCGGGACACCATAAGCAATAAAGCACTACACGTCAGATAGAGAGCCATACGATTCCAATCCGCTTTCGAGCCAGAGACAAAGGGAAACTTCGATGAAATTGGAACATCAGACTTGATTCGACGCCGTCAGGAAAAACCTTTCGGTTAATCAAGAGAAAGACAAGATTTAATCTACGACCACAACAAAAATAAATGCGATCGCATCTGTTAAAATACTTCAACAATTGGAAACTTTTGAAACGCGTTCAATGCGGATGAAACGCCGATATGTTGTGAATATTTTAAAGTCCGGCGTTCAATAGCGTAAATCCGTAAGCGTAATTCAAAGTGTCGTTTTGCGCGCGTGTAGCCCGTGCCTAATCCCGGTCGGACGGGTACAAACGACATCGTCAGGTGATATCAGTTGCAGCTGCGACGTGCTCGCTCCTAGATTCACTTACGGATTGATGGCAATGCAACGCGATATATACTCTAAGCTACAAATCACCGAACCATTCCGTTCGACTTTCACAAAAGAATATTGAAGATTGCTTTATTACCTCGGTATGCAGTTTGTGTCAAATGTGTTTGCGGCTATTTTTATGAATGTAGAAAAATGAGGATTTATTTTGGAACATATCGAATCTTTTAGGTACATTTAAATCCTGCCTGCCGCAGTTTAGCAATACGCAGTTTTTGGTACCGATATGATTCTGAGGATTTTAAACATAGATTTAAAAATCCCTTTAGCTAAGTATACACACAGATTTTTGTAAACTTTGTCAGAATTTCTGTTGCATTGCGGCCATCGGAAAAGTCCGAACACGCATGTTACGTGCAATTTCATCGAATCGTTTCGGACCGTGCGTGCGATTCGCTGCGAGCCAGTCGACGCGTGCCTTTACTTTAGAGCTCGCGCATACTGCAAACTTTTAGTCGGCCGATAGTATTTTTGGGCTCATAAGATAAATGGTGTCACGCACATTACAAAGATCAGGTAAGCCGGTATCAAATCAACGGAAAACTGATCAAACATCCAGTGACCTTTCGGCCAACCGTTTATTCTGCAGTGTGCGGGAACTCTTTTCTCTTTTATATAAGAGTTTTGTTTTACATCGTATTCATATTATTTTCAATTAGCCCTACTTTATTAGTTTCGCAAATATTGCTTTGTGTGATAAACTCACTCTATGGAATAAAAGTAATTATGTTGAAGGCACGGAGGAATGTTTTTTATTTAAATTGTATATGATTATAATACAAATTATAAACAGTGAAATGAATACTGATTAATATACTGGAATTGTAATATTAACTTGCACTTACGACGTACAAAGTATATTTTACACAATTAATAAAGCAACGTTTAATTTACTGTGAGTTGTCATGTCGGCACATTTCAACGGAGTGCGTTTATAAGCATGTAGGTCATAAAGACAGGGCCACACGGGCTGCTCTCATCAAGCTCTCGATATTTCACCGTACATTACAAACGTGCGGCGGACAACTGAAGTTAATTGAATGCGCAGACCGCAGCAGGAACGGCTATGAAATATAAAACAGGCAGTTTCCAGGTGACTGCAACCCCATTATCGAGCCTGCAGACGACGTAACGTGTCGCGTCTCGTTATCGTGTCGTGACGTCAGCCTACGCTTACAAGCACCGACCGAATTACCGCCAAGTGACACTTGATGACTGGAAAATGTCAACTTGTCACAACATAAGATGCGCATGCTTTTATAATCTGATAACTTGTTCGCAAGTTCTAGGGAATAGAATTTTTGAGTGATATTTATTATACCGTCATAAATCTTCAAATATGTTCGCTCACGGAAGGAAGTATACCTAGTTTATATCCAAAACGGATCTCTAATCATATACCACTACTTTATTTGGTCCATTTCCCCTTGAACACGATCCAATGCGTTTCATTTCAACTGAAAATCCTGTTCATATTTCACACTTTTATTGCCGCATACATTTTCTGCATTATGTATTTCAATTTTCTAACAGATAAACCGGGACTTCATCAAAGCGTCGGGCGTAACGTTAAAAACGCAGCTACTCAAACAGCAACGTTACCCACACACAATACAAAATATTGCTATTTTTGTAGCGCATTCGCACACAATACGTTTGAAACGGACTGTGTAATAACGGCCCATCAAAATTTCTACGGTACACTTGCCGAGCCGATCGGAAAAATTCACTCGACTCGACTCGACTCGCCCGACCCGTGCCAGTGTCGTAATCCGTGTGCCCCGCTATGTGTGAAATTGAAATTAAAATTCTATTAAAGCGGAACGATTGGAATAGAACGCGACGTATCCTATTTTTATACAGCACTGATAAATTGATTATGTGATTGGACTGGCTCAGTGGGATGGTAAGGAACTAGGATGAGCCAGTTAAACGTTCCACTTTTGTTCTAGCCAGTTATCTGCCGAGAGCAGTTTTTGTGGCCATCTTTAATAACAGGACTACTCGAACAAGACGTACATTTAAAATTAAGTTTGAAATTAATACCCTCACCGTTTTACATTTTCGAAACTTGGCCATTAGTTATTTTGGTGTTTCTTCATGGGAAACTTTTATAAACCTGAACTTTGCAATGCTTCTTTGGGGAAAGATTTTTCAATACCTTGGAGGTAAAAGTTTCGCGACGTGTTTATTTAAAAACTATTAATAAAAAAGGCTAGTGAAGCTTTTGCGTCAGCACTCAGCAGTATTCATTTTGGTACTAATATAAATGAGTCCAGTTAGTATATTCATAAGCTTAAAATTTGGGCGATAAATATGAGCTACTTAATTTTGTTTGAAACAGACTTGATCTTCATTTTTGGTAAATTAAAGTAAACAATTTCAAAGATGTGCTAATAAATATGTAGATAATAGCGTATGGTAAAGGAGATGTGTAGAACGGAAAGCCAAGGGCAATGCAAGTCTGGAATTCCTTGGATGCTATACTCATTTTCCACTAAGCCCCATACCTATTAAGTATAGTGTATTTATCTAATCAAAGACATCGTTTTAGAGATTGATTTTTGAAAATCATTTAGCAACAAGATTTTGTATAGTTACAAGTGAAACTAATATAAGCGTGTCAATATTAACAAAATAAACAAAATTGTTAACTTTGACGTTACGAGCCTCAGTTCTGTGATTACAAAGTACAAAATATCGTGAATTTTGGACATTGTAGGCTACACCTGCGAGCACGATATCACGTAATTTACTAGGAGCGTTAGCGCGCTCAATTGGACTCCATGACGAGAAATTCTCGGATGTAAGAACCTAGTCTGCTCCTCGCTTAGGTTCAAATTTATTGACATCGCGATAAACTGCTCTTTGGAGCACCATTCGTCGATTAAATGACGTCACAAGCTCAGGGCTGGGTCTTAACTGTCGTTTTGTTATTGTATTCATAGGTACGGTTTCATATCTCGCTGGTGTTATGTAGCTATAGAGTGGCAGCCGCAATATGTCGGTGATAATGTATGGGGAGCGGGTGCGTAGGGGTGGGTAGGTACTTCTATTGTTCATGTGTTATCGAAACCTGTGTATTGTATTGTGCACCACTTTCTTTGAGAATGTTATTATAGTATGAAGACGGCGTATCTATTACTAGGTCTTGCCTGCGGTGGTATGGATAGAATACACGTGAAAGTGAATCTATAGTAGCAGAGATAACTGGGTACCATTAATTCTGCTCCATTCAATCCATATTAATTGTAATCGAATCTGTTGTTAAAGAGATTAACCTAAAACTGTCTAAATAAACTTTATGTAAATATTAGTATACATTATTCAAGAGAATTAAAGGCGACAAGTAAAATTTTCGTTGGAATCTAAGTGTCGGATAACCTTAATGTTTTCCTTCCCGGTTTAAAACGGCCTCGAAAATCTTGTGTCAAGAGATAACGGAAGAGGACAAAAGTTTTTATCATACTTTATTTTTCACTTCAATTCCCTCGTGGGCCCGTCGGAGTAACTTGTATCCAACTACTGCAATTTTTATAAATAAACTTTATAACAAATAAGAAAGCAAACGCTATTCCTTCTAGATGTTAAAAATAAAATTGCTTATTCCTTTATTCTTGAACACAATCTAAACAAAGAAACAATTTCAAATAAAAAAATAAAGGCTTATCAAAATAAAGCGTAATCTATGACAAAGTTCTGTGGAACGTGTAAATTACCTCTAGTCAAGACTTTGAAACAATATTTCAGCTAAAATTCGAGCTAAGAAAACACAATAAGTGTTATCGTGATGCGTGGGACGGTGAAATATAACGCTCCCTGTGTTTCCACTCGAGTCGGCCAAACGTTTGCTTGTTTAGGATAGATTATACCGCGAGTAATTGACAGATCAAAGCTATCCTATTACAAATAATTGATTTTCTTTCATAATACTTTCACAAAGTTCCGAAGATTGAGCGTTGTTACAGAAATTGTTGAAAATAAAAACTGATGAGGAAAATGGCGTATTATAATGTTTCTTTGTATATAGGATTTCGTGATATCATTTTCCGCGTAACATAATTCTGTACAATCATCTTTTTATGTTTATCTTGTTTTACATTGGATTTGGGGTTTTCTGTCGCGTTGAACAAGCGTGGAATTAGCATAACAAAATGTACTACAATTTCTTTTAAAATCCGCGAAACTTTTGTTACTTTTAGGCCTGATTTGTATTTTTAAAGTCATCTGCTAAATTATTATTGGACCAAATTATTATTCTTTTATCCATAGATATTATTTTGATTAACAATAAGAAAAGCAACATAATCATTTATCATAGCAGTAAATCAAATCTATTCCTTCAAGTTGTTTTGGTCACAAATACTTATCAATTCAAAAGTAATCGGAACAAACATAGGAATTATACAAGCGCGATATTTCAATGAAATTAACTTATTTTCTCAGTTATGTATATGAGGCAGACGGGGTGGCGTCGGCAGGATTACCAAGGATTTGGTGCGGAACCTGCCTACCTGTTAATATCTACATACTTGTCAAATTACCTTGTCAACTCACGTGACGCCTGATACGGCCTACTTAGGCCTACGCACCGCTACGAATATACGCACCGTAGCGACATTGCTACACCGATGCTACGCTTTCGTAGCACGAGCTTCAAATGAAAATTGCTTTTATCAACACAAAGCTGCAATAAAATAAACCTTACAAGTACCTAGTCTTTAAAAACAAATTGAGTACTAAGTTGTGTAGATAAATGTGCTGTAAAAGAGGTTTAATAAAATAGACATAATTCCAATTTGAATTGCCCCACATTTTATCCGTGCGGTATCTAATGTCCCGGGCCGCGCAACTTCACGGACGTAATGGGCTGTGGAAACGAAATGTGTGTGCCTCGCAAATGTGTCATCTAAATCAAAAAGTTCGCTAAAAACCCTTGCACCAATTAATTTCTAGTCCATAAAATAAAATTACTCTTTAAGTATCCGTAGACTAATTCAAAGTTTGGACTTTATCAAGGAGATAAGCAAGTTTTTCTTATTAAGTATCAAGGGAGCTGTCGTAAATACAGAAATTAGCGCGAGTATCATCGTCAGAGCGGTGTGTAAACATGAAAACTTTGAGAGTGGCGTCGGCGCGGCGTCGTCTCGGCGTCGTCTCGGCGTCGGGCCGGCGACGTCGGCCAATCTCGCCGCCGTGTAAGTTGCCGGCTTATATTAGCTTATCGCGTCAACTCGACCTATTAGTTCTGCTATAAGTTTTATTTTACCTCGGTTAAATTATATCTTTAATATGTAGAGCGCACCAGCTTCTCGGGCTGTATTTTCTCATTATCCAACTAAATATATACAATTAAATCTAAAGCCGAGTGTTCACTGTATATAAATGTGGTGCGACGAACTGTGGCGTTAGGCGTCCTTATTAACTGTAGCGGTCACGCTGCACTGCAGTCGCCCGCTGATTAATGAATATTAGACTTTATATCCTAACCGGCAAAGCTGAAAATAATACGTAGATATTGCAGCGATCGGTGTTCATTAATTAACTTTATTACTTGGCCTTGAATTTAACGCCAAAACGTATTGCTTATAGCAGACATTTTTTTGCGGTGAAATCTTGTACTCTTGAATATTAGTTACACGAACTGGTGAATGTAGTAAGAACAGAAGCGTGTTGGTCGGTGTCAGGCGGCGCGCGGCGCGGGCGCGGCGTGCGGCGTGCGGCCCCAGCATGGCGACGCTCGTGTTATGTTATTTACGTGCCCGCAGAGGACAACTTTTTAATGGGGCGATAACAGACCACCCGAGACCGACGTTGCTGTTAAATCTCATGCTCATAAATACGTTATGTAAACCCACCCTAATAATTAGTGGCGGTTACGGCGTGTAGTTAAGTTTTATGAAGCCGGCAGAGGCGAGGAGCTCGTACACAAAAATGTTCTTTAATTTGTCTGCTGCGCTCCGACGCGATCAACTGGAAATTGTTATGTTTATTCAGAGAATCTTGTGTGCTAGCTACCCTTTTTATTTTTTCCGGCGTTTTAATGCGATTGGGTTTCCGTAGAACCGCCGTAGCGCGAAGCCGAGATCACATTGAATATGTATAGTTAGGTCTGATTTGACGGCAACCTTCGCTTTCGATGCCCTCGCCTCCACTGAATACTGACGAGATCAATTTAATAAATCAAATATACCTATCTACTTTATCAAACGTAAACAGTTTGGATTATACTTTTATCTGACAAATAGCGACTTATGAAACTTTTTATTGCTCAGTTTTACGGAATCAGTCTCTTCGAGGAAATGATATTGCGCAGTGGAAAATAAATACAATAAGTTGCCGGCTTACGGTGAAGTTGTATTTCATAACAATGGTCACGCTACGCGATTTTAATGTTTTTCTGTGAATTTTGACAGATCTCAGTAATAATTTATACTTACCTCGTGCCCAATTTAATATATTTCAAACCGAATATGGTGCATTCGTGAACATGTTTATGTTTCATACATACAGACCTACGTGGATACATGGATGTTTACGACGCAAATAATGGAGTTGTCACGGCTTGTGTACAAATAGGCCGGCACATATCAGATCAGACAGCGCTGACAGGCGTCAACAAGCGGGGCGCGGGGCGCCGGGCGCACAGTACCTGGCTAGGGCGCCGCGCTGCACGCCTGCACTCCGGCTCTTCACTGCTTCCCCACTTTTACTTTCCAAAGTTTTTCAACTAGTTAGTTCACAAACTTGGGCGAGTTCAGTGACCGAGTATGAGGCGTTCTGGCGGAAGCTAGCGTTGTCAGCTGTGAGGAGAGGGTGAAGCGCGTGCTGCACGTACACAGGTTACAACGAGTACAGCGACGAAGCGAGATACGGAGTCATGCGGTCAGCCAAAAGGACACAAACCTACTGGCGAGCTGGGTGTATCGGCGCTGCGGCCGGGGGCGGCGGGCGGCGGGGCCGCGCCATTGGCCCGCCGGGGCACGCCTCCGACGTCGCCGGTGCCGCCGCCGCCGCCGCGTCGCCTCAGCAGGCCGCCGCGACCCGACCCGACCCTAGGCCATACACTCCACACCACTTCCACTATCTTTACTTACACGAGCTGCTTTTTTACTGAACAGATGCTACGGCAGTTCTTAACTAGTAATCCAAAGTTAACAATTACAACTTACCTATTAGGTAGGCCGTTGCAGTTCAAAAGGAACGTCCTTGTAGAACAGATAATCCCGCGTCAACTGATCCTACACTTCGCACTACACAACACTAACGATCTGGTCGGCTTAACACTTAATTAATATCACCTTTTCATCACTTTTACTACGTTTATATCATCGTACCAAAATAAGTTTGTTCAAGTTCACAATAAGCCGTTATGGCGGCTGTCACGCGTTTGTACACTGATTATTTTTGTTAAGTAGTCACCTACCCTCAATCAACGTTACATTTTACTTTGGTACTACCCTCATTTTAAGTTATGTGATGTCGTTTCTTTCTACGTAACGTTAATGTCATTAATTAATGTTTTAAATCAATAATGATTTGCCTATGAAGTTAGAAATAATTTCAGATTTTTTAAACTTTTATGTGTTGCCTTGTTTGCAACTAATTTTCCCGCGTAAAACAGCTGTCAGATGAAAAACTTACTACGAACGAGTGACAAATCCTACAGGTATTTTAGATAATTACTTAGAAAATAATGCTTTGGTTTTTTGTTCAAATATTGAAGTGAAATAAAAAGTAATGTAAGTAGTTAGTATTTTCTACGATTAGTTATCAAAAATTGTTTTGCAAGAAGAATAAAAAAGTCTCTTTTAAATATAAAATAAGCCAAAGTTAATGACGGTTATGCATTTAAATTATTTTTGTAAGTATTTTTGTTCACCATGCATTTCCGTTCTTAAAAAGAGTTTTTTTTTCTTTAGGCTGCATTGTTGCTTCCCTAAATGTCAACATGCAACTGGAGCGCGGGAAAAATAAAATATACTTTTTTTATGTTTTACAATCTTTATTTATTTTCCCGATTTACGAGTACTAAAGTAAATATTTTCGTTAAAACTGAATCGAATAATATTTTTGTATACATTTTGTACCTACATTTTTGACTACAGTACCTATATGGGAAATTAATACCTACTTACCGGATTTCCCAAAAATTTTGTCTCAATTCGGATGTTTGTGCATTTGTTCAGCTTAGCTTTCAGTACTGTAACCAACTGTACTGTGTACTGTAACTAATATACAAGCATAAATAAACACTGATTATGTTGTAGCTTAAAATTTGGGTTTTTAAATATGATGTATTTTTATATTAACACCGTTTCATACGGCTCAGTTCCTAAATTACTTACATACATTTCGTAGTCATACTTATCGCATACAAGAATGCATCAGTGTAGACTAATGTTTTTGTCAGTCTATTTAGTTTGCACAAAAACAAGAAAAAAAAATACAACATGAACATTATTACTTTAATTTAGATATTACAACAGTCACGTGGTTTTCGCGTGTTTTTCATTAATTAATTAACCCAATTATAAGTTTCGTACACGCTACGTTCTCAGCACACGTCAGTGGCTGGCGAATTTATTCAGCCCTTCATAAGTAGGTGTTGCAGGCTTCTATAGCTTTCGACAAAGAGCTATTAATAGGGGGTGCAACGTTGAAGAAATTCAAACGAGCGCGGAGCCTGTAAGTATGCGCCTCACGTGCACTTCGGTACTTACATACGGACACTGTAAAGGGGGCTGCAGAAGTCTAGGTTTGGGATGAGAAAGAATTGCTGGGGAGGATACAAAGTTTTCATACTGGTGGATTTTTCTCGCGAGTAACAAAACTGAGCGTATACGCGGGAAATTCGCTAGTGTGAAAAGACATATTTTTTAAAGTTAACTGATAATGTAACTACATGATAGTAAGCATCACAATCAAGAATGTTTTTCTTTCACCCTGTTAGCCAATTAAATTCACCCACTTTTGTAGCTAGAAGAAAAATAAACTATTGAAAATAATGAGTTAGTGGGAGAATGCAAATATTGAAAGCGTCTCCTAGACAAACATCAAGTTCAACAGCCCCACCAATATTAACAAAATAATTAAAAACAATAACTGAAAGCACATTTAAAACAACAACAAAACACAAGTAATTAGAAAAACATAATTTCCATTCGAATATTTTCTAACATTCGCGCAGCGGAATCATTAAAATGAGTGTTACACATTGTTCCAGCATCGTTCCGTTTCACTTTCATTGTGTTTCTAAACCCATCAGTTGAACAAAAGGCCTCGAGGAAGAACAAAAGAGTGGCTAGTCGAAGGTAATACCAGTCGTTATAGCTATTCAAAAAATAAATAGCAAAGATTAGAGCCACACTTTGAATTGTGTTGCTAATAATTATTTTGTTTGTTGGTCTTGTTTAGTTGTTGAGCTAATGCTGCGTTGATGTAGCTGGGTTTAGAGGTTTATTAACATATTTGTGTTGGTGTTTGTTTTAAATTGAACTATTTATTTTGATTTTTATTAATAGTAACATAAGTAAATAAAATTATTAAACAACATAACATGATCACCAATAATGGATGATTAATGATTGATAAATGATTATATTTAAATAAGGTATGAAACACAAAAGTTGATAATCACAAATTAAGACTATTAAGTTACTTTTCAGTGTTTTGACAGCCGACTTCATTAATACTTACCTATCTTTTCTAAGACCAGTAAAGTTTAATTCCATTTTTTTAAACAAATTCAGGATCATATTGAAATAAATTAAACTTATTTATATACAATGTAGCTTTCAGCTTCTTGCTCCAAATTCCAATACAGTATAAGCAACTGCGACCCATATTACCCTTTGTTCCTCACGATGACATCATATTCGCCGGATGTTCCACAAAATTCGTGTAAGATCATAAGATAGACGTAATAAAAACTACTATATTTATTGCTAACATGTAATGGAATCAGAGTAGAAAGTATCATAAAATAATATGTACTCGTAAAATAAAAAACGGTGATTTACCCAGTTAATTGCTGTGAATACAATTTTGCTACTGTCTATAAACTAGGAACATAAATACACCTTTATATGGCTAGATTAATGACAGTTTCGGCTGTGTTTTAGCAATAAAAATTTTGATTCATAAATCCATTAGATACACTAGTCACAATAGATGTGAAATCAGCGGAAGCATCGTAATAACGGTAAATAATAAATTGATATTTTGAATCATGAAAGCAACGGCTACCTTACAAAAGAATATGCTCAAAAAATTTTGAATCAAAGTACCTAGTTGTTGTAATCGACGCGTCAGCCGAAAGACATCCACTGCTGGACAAAGGCCTCCCCCAAAGTTCGCCATTTTGCTTGATTTTCAGCAACCCTCATCCGCTGCTTCCCGGCGACCCTGGCAAGGTCGTCCGTCCGTGGTGTAACGTTGCCACTAATGCAACCATGCAACTAATGTGACGTTTCATAGGAGCCTGCAAAGGCCTATTTGAAATAAAAACATTTGACGTTGACTTTGATCTTGTGGGAGCCTCGCCCAGGCCACGTCTTCCGAACTATTCAAGAAATTTTCTGCCCCATCGACCATGTAAGTGCCCTGCCTATTTTCATTTCGGCTTTGCAATTCTTCGGGCTATGTCGGTGACTTTGGTTCTTCTGCCTAAAATAATGATAATTTTGTTTATTTACAATTTAAAAGTTACTTATTAGGTTTAAAAATATCTTGTACTTCTGCTCATATTATATTGCTCATAAGTTGGTGAGTCCGCTGAAGTCTGTGAGTTCAGGTCATTGTGATGTACCCGCAGTGCGCCCAAATCGATGTAATTTGTATAAAAACCTTATCTTCTTACACGAAGCATTTTTCTACAATTTTCTGTTACTTTCAAAGGTATTTTGATAACAATGAATGTTTTTTTTTTAACTTAGGTAAGTTCTGTGAACTTTTATTATTTTTTTCTTTTTTTTTGCAAAATATTGTCATGACAAGCCTTTATCTTATCTATGTATGGAAATTACGCTTTTTATCAGATAGATCCCTTTGATAATTACAATCTAACTCAAGCAATAGTAGGTGTACAATATCATACCATATTTCTTAATAAAAGTAAATGTTTCAAATGAATAGGGTATTAACAAAAGTTACTTAAGTCTGCCCAAATTGTACTCAACACTCAAGCGGGCAGTATGGCCCAGTTAACTTAAACAACAGAAAGAAAAGGCTTTACTTTCTTTTACCCCAATTATAACAAAAGGTTAATTATGGTACTTGCTTATTTTTAGGTTGCCGAGTCTAATTTCACATCTGTAATGACTCCTTTAGACTGGACCTTCTTGTTTAAGTGACTACGGTTATCCGGATGAAATTAAATATAAATTACTAGTTGTTAACCGCGGTTTCATCTGCGTTCCGAGTGAGTTTTTTTTTTAAATAAAAAGTAGACTATGTTCATTCTAGTACTCCCAGGAATGTGTGTAAAGTTTCATGATGATCGGTTAACTAGTTTTTGCGTGAAAAAACAAACGGACTTTCGCATTTATAATATTAGTAGGATATAAAATGAGAATTAATTTTGTAATCTATTCAGCCGGCAATCTTCTATACCGGCAGATATGGATAGACTCAGTATACGTATAGACCGAGAACCAAAACGCCTAAGTTGCGTTCTATTGTCTTTGATGGACTTGATCATACCTTGAGATGAAAGGAACCTGACCTTACGTAATGTTGCATTTCGTGCATACTCCAAGATACTACACATAGCTCAAAGGATTACCTATCTAACTAGTGAATAGATCATGGAATCAATGGGTACTGCTATGATTGCCCGTATAATACTATTAACCACTGATACTATTAGTATGTTTTATTACTTAGACAGCTACTGAAGTTCATTGTCTAAAAACAGAATCGAGTTACTTGAGGACAGGTCAATTTGATTTGGCTAACAATATGGCCCAGATTCAGCTTAGGAAATAGCACACTTCTGGAATAGTGCTGGTTTATTTGGCAAAATATGACAAAATATATTCTAATGTAAATTGGATTATCTAATACAAATAGTATTTTGTATTTATCATTAGTTGGTAAATCTATCCACATCAGTTTAATTTTCAGGCCAAATGAAGAATACTCAACACTTAAAGTCATTATAAAAAAAAATAACAAAGCACTGATGCAAATGCAAGAAATTAAACCAACAAACAGAAGTACGTATAAAACGCGTGTTAGGGCGAGTTCAGACACGCGACAAAACCACGACAAGGCGAAACGATCGCGCCATTATCAGGAGCCGACAATATGGATCGGCCTGTAAACGACGTGGCAGTGGTCGTGTCCAACTAGACATAGCCTACTAGGTAGAAAACATTCATTAACCTCACCCCCTGACCTCTGAATGCAAGGGTACACCATACAGTTTATGTTATTTAGAAATTACTAACAATGATAGGCTATGTGTCATGTAATTTGGTTATTAGTTGTTATCGCAATATATTGACTGTTAATTTCACTGACTTTTTTCCGTCTGCTTCACCCCTCTGGCCTCTGAATGCAGGGGTATTTACAGTTTATTTTATTTAGAAATTACAAACAATGATAGGCTATGTTGCAAGTAATATGGCTGGCAAGTATAGGTGTTATCACAAAAAAGTTATTGCCTATTAGTTTCACTGACTTTTTTGCGCCTGCTTGAAATACAAAGTCATCCTCTGTGCAGTTTGTATTAGAAAGCTGGCAACCTGTTCTGACTAGGCATGGCTAATTTAAATATTTTTTATCATCATCTCAGCCATATGACATATGAACACTGCTAAACATCTTCCCAATAGGATCGGTCTGATGTAGCCTACTTGCAGTGACACTCCGTGACTCCCAACCACTGCAGATACTAACAGGTTGGTTGATGGACAATTTGACAAAAGTCGCGTGATGTATTTAGAAGAACACTAAGAAGATGACTTTGGCTGGTGCTTATCTACTTTCCCGATAAGAATTAGATAGGTAGATGGGTGATACAATGTACAATCATTTGAAAATCTGAATGAGGTCATCGGCTTTTGACGCTGACTATACATGTACACTAGAACAACGAATATTTTTCTGTACTTTAACTGCAGCCATCGTAGTCCATACTAATAGTGTACACGTTTGCACAATCCGGCGCAACTGTGCAGGACGGAGATCACGTCCCGCCAGCAAGGCGCGGCCGTCTTAATAATATTTCCGAGGCTGTGTCTCACCTCGAGCTGTGACGTCATCTCGATAGCTTATTCATTAAGGTTAATGTTAGTGGTGATCAGTTACTGGGAAATAGGAGACTTTACACTGACTTTGATTCAATTTTAAACAAAACGGGTAAATCCTCATGTAGATATGTTTGCCCGTTTAAGGAAAGTTTGCTAGTGATTTCAGCAATCATTTATTTTCATATGGTGTTAAGAGGTTCTTGTTATATAATATATGTTGCAGGAAAAACATTATATAATACTTTACATAGAAAATATTTTCATTAATAAACTTTTTTCAGTGGTAGTGTTTTTCTTTGACTTATAGTTCATTTAGTTTGAAAAAGGTTTCATTAGTATAAGTAGTTAAATCATTTTAATAACACATCATATTTTTAAACCAAAGAAAAACAAGTTAGACGGAAAAACAAGAACTTTGCATTAGCAAGCGCTAAACTATTAAATCCAAGAATAAGTCGTCATTGCCGTATTCTTTGTGAAAGTATTGCCTCGGGCATAACTCCCTGCTGTCTCCGCTATGATATATTATACGGACTGTTAAGTGGCATGCAAAATGTATTTATACATTGTACTTCCTTACGTCGTTATGGCATTGTTCCAACTAAAACAATCTTCCGTTGGGCGACGATAGCAGCAATACCCATGATTTTATTACGTGACACAGTAATAAAAGTTTAATAAACTGCATTTTTGACTGTATTAACGACTGCACACATAAAATTATGACAACTGGAAGGATCATTAACTTAATAGGTACGCTTGTGTTTTGATTTTGTCGTAAAAAGTCGCGTTTTATTGCGAGTTTTATTTAAATTCGGTGCTCGTTCATAAAATTGAAGTGTTCAAAGGAATTTAAAGTAAGAGATTTTTCGGCAATACGTTAGCAAAATGTGATGTGAAGCTTTCATGCACGCTTTTACAAAAACTGATTTATAAACGTAATATTTAAATGTAGGGTGTAAAAAGTCACTGGATTTATGTAGTTTTCAATTGGTTATGGATCTTCTTCTTTTTTAACATACGATAGTGTTCTACTTTTAAGGAAATATGAAACTAAACGACATCTTGTAGTTACAAAATTGTACCTAAAATGATCCTCAGCTGGTTGTATCCAACATTATTGGTTATGTCGAAGAATAACCGAAACGTGTTCATTCCTAAAAGATAGTTACTTTTTATGTTTCTACGAGTGTTTCTCATATTTCACACAGTATTTTGCTTTTATTTTTTAAGAAAAAATATAAGAGATCCATGTTTGAATAAAAAAATTACCTTCTAATCTCATCTAAGTAGTGGTGGAATAATAAGTGGGTAATGTACCGGCCTCTCAATTACGAGTGTAGGTTCGATTTCAGGTCAGGCATGTACCAATGCAACTTTCCTATGGTTGTACATATGTCAGTAAAAACATCTTAACAGTCTTTCTAAGTATTTGTTACAGGTGAACGAAAATATCTCTAGGAAACTTGGACTATTAAGTCTGAAATCCGCATTGAATAAGCGTGGTGATTAACGCTCAATCCTCCTCTGTGTGAGGGGAGGCCAATGCCCTGCAGTGGAATGATAAGACGGCTGATGATGATGATGATTTTATCTATTATGCATTACCAAGTTTAAGTGTACAATGATTTTTCTGAACTATTTCCTAGATTCACAAAGTTACTTATAAGTTTTGACAAACCAATTTTACAGTAACTAACACAACTTAAGCGACTGGTTTAAACGTGAAACTTCTTTTCGAGACCACTTTACAGATAAACTCTCCGTTTAGCTGTCCATTTTCATTCGCACCTATTACATTCACTTTATGTCAAATGAAACTCTTTACAATTCTGTGTTTTTTTTCTATATAAATAGAATTATATATGTATATATGTGTTAAGTGCCTGAAGAGCGACTACAGCTAGGTGTTACCGGTCATATGCGGCTAATTTTAGTTGTATCCTCATCATCATCTTACGAGCCTTTTCCCAACTATGTATGTTGGGGTCGGCTTATTGTATCCTCTTATGTTTAGTTAAAACTAGGTTGTAATCTTCATCATAGCTGCTACACCTAGGTCGCGCACCCGTTGCTAAAGTTAGGCGTACTTACATATTTCTCCCGCACCGTATTGTGTAGCCGCATTTAGGGCTTTAGCTAGAACATATGCAAAAAATATAGGAAGATGCCTGCTTTTTAAGAAAAAGACACAAAAATACTTCAAGAAAAATATATTACCTATCTTCGCCTTGGAATAACATAACTGGCCATAAACTTTATGAAAAAAAAGCATCAAAATAAACTAAATCATCCTTTGACACGTTAATGCGGACCTACCAATAAGAGGTCACTTATTGACAGCATCAAAAGAGGTCGAAGATTCATATAAAATAAATTGCTTCACAGTTGATAGTCGGGGTCAATGAGCCATGACTTTGACGAGGGTGCTCCGACGCACACAATATGCAGGCTGCCGTCTTGAACCGTGTTTCACACGCCTGGTTTCAGGTGAATACATGGAAGGACTTACATGTGTGATTGTTTAATCGCATTAGGAAAGGTCTTTTTTAGAAGTTCTGACTTGTTATTTGGTAAAGAGAGGTCTATTGCTTAGCTAACAAGCGTAATGATATTTCTTCAAAGCTTTTGTAAATAAGGTATACCTATTATTGTCAGCTGTGTGTGAAGGACCTAGGTACATGAATAAAAAAAATCTTTTCACGCTAATAACTTTTTTATGTCTCTGCTGATTTTCACTTAGGTAATTATTATACTACTTTTTGACAAACTGGACTACCCCAGTACTACTAAAGAACACGAAAGTTATAAAACAGTTACCTATTCTAAGTCTAAAATAACACAGAAAAATGCATTGTTGAATTCCAATTTGGAAAACAATATCCCAATAGTTTAGTTTCAGCATTGCTAGAGACAAGCTGTCTAGTTCATTCGTTGTATAAAACCTTGAATGGTTTGCATTCATTCAAATTACTTTAATATTAGAACTGTTTGTCTTTTGTTTTCACGAGAGTACTTTTAATAGTCTTTTTTTAATCGTTGTACATTTCACAATACTTTTTAAGTAGCATTATTAAATTTATAAAGTTTTATACCTACATAAAAGTAAACTGTTGTATTATTCTGAAAAATGCACATGTGATTTTGACCTACTAAAATATTAAAATAAAAAAGCGATAGCTGATTGTTATTAACGTTAAAAATGCGCAACTATCCGCCAAATCCGCTTGCGGAGCGACAAGTGCATAAAATATTCACCATGAAATAAAACAGTCATTTTATGACAAAAGTTCCGTACGATTATTGAAAAATATCGCACTAGTTTTCCAAGCCTATTTCCAATACAAACGCCATTATATTTTATAGTGTGAACAATAAATAAAATACATTGGTATTCACTACGAGATTTCGCGCTAAAATCTATAAAAAGTTAGCAAATGTAGTTTTAACGTTTCATATTAAAATAACTGAAAAACTTGCAGTCGGATATTTTTATGGTTGGGCGAGCAGCAGTCAACCCTTGTCACTGTCAATGGGTATTATCTGGAAATATCTGGAAAATTCTGGAAGCTTTATATGGAAGTGCATCACAAGCTGCTCTACGTGCCGATGTGTTCCGACAATCCTGCGAACAGTTTTCAATGATTACATTAAACGTCGGAGCATGCTTTGTTTGTATGGCAGGTAAAAACTTAGGATTTATTTATTTTCCCCAGTTGTGAGTTTTGTACGTGTTTGTCATCCCAATTTTGTTCATATGTGTTCCTTTATTTGGTGAGTCTTAATCTTAACGAACTGAGTTTATACGTGGAAAGTTTTTATCATGCATTCGGGAAGAAAATTAAGTCCTCTCTAGTTAGGTTTCTTTGGAAGCCGCTAATGAGTTGTCCACAATCTAAATGCAAACACCCTTAAAGATGGTATCAGCAGCAACATAACTATAAGAGGACTACTCGGGAAGTTAACTTACCGGACTGATAGACACGTTATCAATCTGTGATGACACCCGCCGATGGGCCTTTATTACGAAGGGCTCCATGTCAGGGACCTTTCGGCGTCGACGACTAATGACGTTATTACAGGCTTTAAAGGGAATGGAAATTCATTGGGAGCCATATTATTATGTTTACTAATAGCCATTCAATGGTGAGTGTACGAGCAATTTGTTGGTACTAAAGACTGGATTTGTTTAAACATCGTTTGAATTGACTTCTTATGATGAAAAATGATTCTATTGTAACTTTGAAGCTGGCTTTATAAGCATTCTTGTTTCAGAGAACTGTTTTCGGCATTTTGTAATAAATATTAGGTATGTAAGGAAATAATGATCAAGTGTAGCATTCGTAGGAAAAAAAAACTAGTGAAACGGTGTTCTGGCTATGTTGTTAAGGGAAAACTTTTTCATATTGGCATAAAACGCGCCACCATCGTCAAACCACTATATATCTTACACAATATAATATACTCACAATGTAGACACGACATATACACGCTTTTGCTTCTGAAAAGATGTATGTACAAGAGAATAAAACAGAATAGAGTGTGGCAATCCTGTACATTGTACTATTGCGGTTTTTAAATCCAATACATTGTTGTTGATATACTGAGAACTGAACTTCTACTACGTGATGCTTACATTGTCTTGCTTTCGGATTATCCTTAGAAAAGTGTGAGAAAATACCTACATGTATGTAGGTATACAATTACTCCAGAAATTAGTGAGAAGGTATAAGTATAAGTGATAGCTAGGCACGTTATTATGATTAAACAACTACGCTCTAAATAACCTTTCTCAGATGCTTCAGGTATTAGTAAACAGCTAGGAATTTCCAGTTATCACTCTAGCATTAGTTTCATTCTTGAAAAAATAAATTGGTTTTTCTTCTAAGTTTTATTAATAGTGGTGATTCTCTGAATGGTGTGATCAGTATTAAATCTGTTTGAACAGTTACACGAATTTGATCAGAAGAGAAAGTTACTAGAAAAATATAAGTAACATTTGATGAACATTATACAGCACCGGGGGTGTGAAAATTATTCACCACAATTTTTACTGAAAGCTAGACCTATACGAAAACTTTTAATTAAAAAGACTTTTACTTCTATTAAAAAAAAATCAATAGCAGCGAACAATAAACAAAACAGAAGCATTAAGTAAGCACAAAAAAGAACAATTAAATTAAGAGCCACCTCCTTTCTCTGTCGGTTAAAAACATGTTAACAAGTTGCACATATTATGAAACAAGGGCGGGCTCACTTTGTTGTAACGCGAAACTTTTGTCTATCCGGGACAGGGTAGAATTTTCATTAAAACCTTCTTTAGCGCCCTAACATAAAAGAGCAATTTTTCCCAGTAGGAAAATCTCGATGCAGCCGCATTAACGCTTTTATTTGCTCTCTTATTCGAAAAAAACTTATTATTCCACTTCTCTCACCCGGGGAATTACATTATTCTCTTGCAGTTCTATTTATAGAAACCATTTCAAATCTACCTCTTGTATATTGACTATGTGTAAGTATGCAGTGTTTTGTTTATGTTTAAACTCCGACATCGCAATGAGTTTTTTGTTAACTTCTGTTTTATGGATCCGGCGGCAAGCACGGTTAGGTTTTGTCGTTGAACTCTGAGATATTTTTCTTATTTTCCAACGTCTTCGTGTTATTCATAAAGAGCTTTATTCCGGGTCGATAGCGGCTTTTATTGACTTTTACGGTTGGTTTAAAACTAGTAATTGGACTGTAATAAAACGTCAAACAATATAGGTATACGACGGCGAAGTTGGCGCAGTGGCTGAACAATAAGCTACGTTTCCATTCTCTAACTAATAAAACTAATAATTATATGACCAACTAGCTTTTGCCCGCAACTTCGTTCGCGTGGAATAGTGACTACCAGCAGATTTTTGATTTGACCAATAGATGGCGCTATATGTCCGGAATAATTTTATTTTATTTTATTTTTTTTGTAATAAAAACTATCCTATGTCCTTTCTCAAGTTTCAAACTATGTCTGTACCAAATTTCACACAAATCGGTTCAGTAGTTTAGGCGTGAAGAAAAGACAGACAGACAGACAGAAAGACAGACAGACAGACAGACAGAGTTACTTTCGCATTTATAATATTAGTTTGGATTGCTGAGTTAGACTAATTCTTGAAATATATGCCATGTTTGTAAAACAAGTCGTATTGGCATACAGGATATAAGTGTAAAGTTAACCTATGTACTTGAGAAGTCTGTAACTTGAAGAAGTATTAACTATAATTGGCGATTAGTTTAAAACCAGGCGTTATAATCCCTTATTTAATAAGGCTTATTAGGTAACCTTCATACTAATAAGACCGTTAACGTTAATATCATCAATATAAAGCTTAGGCTATAAACAATCATTGCTGACAGAAATTGCAAAGAAATCAGAACATAAAAGTTATATTTTAATTTTAATAACTGGCTATATAACGCCGGCCTTGTCCACGTGTAAGAGATTAAGTTTCTATTTCAGTTTCAAGTAACCAACAGATTAATAATCTTCCGAGTTATATTTAAACTTTAAACGCAAATAGCTAATATTAATCAGCGACCCACTCAAAAACATACAGCAGAACAAACCGTAACAGATACTTGTTACCCAGATTTATTACTTAAAATAAAAAAGTGGGAGGCGAAATGGTCTAAATTAAAAAGCAATGCCTTGTCGAGACAGAGCGAGCGGAAACAAAGAAACGGGAATTCATCAAGCGCTTTTGAACCCCAAGCATTGTGGTGCAGCGCTCACAGACCATCGGCGGAAAGAAAATCTTCGAGTAGATCGCCACTCTTTGACGCCCGATGCAAAAAACTAATCTTTTTGCCCAAAGAAAAACTCTACTTCATTACTTTGTACGCTACCCACATAAAAGTATTGAGGAATTTTGAAACCGAGCTACTTGTTGAACGTGGATGCTTTTGAATAGATTATGCGGAGTTAATTAAATGATTTTTCCGCAGTGAATGGTAATGTCGCTCATATTTGAGGTTTAATCTTGGTTTTTCGAATTATGTGGGCCATTGTTTGAACTCGATGCGATGAACGACGCGCCGTTTTCAATCGCTTAATGCCTTTGTGATTTACCGTACCTATTGTGAACCGTTTTTATTATAAAACTGTAGCAATTTGAGAACGTATTCGACTTTATTAAAATAACACATTTTATTTCTTAGAATAAATATACTAAGTAGATTTGATCAACAATAAAAATAATACCGATATTTATTTGCTTGAGCGTATTGAGAAATACCCGAAGCCAAACACAACATATAAGGGCAAATAATTCAAATAAAACATTTCTAAACAAATTGAAGTTCCACAATTTACGTACCTACATACATAAAACAATTGGGTATTCAGAATACGCTTCACATATATACGGTGATGTCCATTACGGTATTAGCATTGGAATTCCGCCGGTAGGTACCGTCCGCTCACGTACCAATGCAGCAATGGATGGACCGGCCGTTCCCCTGCGACTCCTGAACAAGATTGATGTATCTGCGAGATAGTGTCTCATGGAGGCAACGATAAACTACGTGCAGTTGTTAAAGTTTGTTCGGAATTTAAAACGGGTGATCCGCCTCTATATAAAAACGATTAAGCCGGATTTACACGTTGGTAACACTGGGCCTTCTTAGTTTTATAGGCAATTTATTTGTAGCACGTTATTGCTGGCTTTGCGGTTATTAATTGGGGATTTGGAGTCTAGTATAATTAAGTGGATCATGTTGTTTACATCTTTATGTGATTTATAAGCGTTAAGGATATCATTTAATTGCATTTAATAATCGTAAGTAGTCGTCTTTATTAAACTGTAATCTACTACTCATTTTTTGTGCATTAAGAATTTCTATCTAGGTGGCTAATTGCAATTTAAAACATTTTTTCTTATAGTTTAGATCCGTTAACGAAAGAATATGATTTATCGTAGGTACCAAATAAGGTTTTTTATTCCAACAGGAAAACACTTTCAAAGCTGTATCTTTTAATACAGCATATCAAAACCGTTTAGACAACACGGAATAGTTTTTGAGATTCGCCGAACAAACAGACAGGAGGACAGATGCGGTCGTAAACTTTACTCTATGATATGTACAAACTTTACTTTGTTCTCAAGTAACAAATAATTCACGCGCTTGTTCCAAACTTCATTCAGAGCAAATAGCGTACCCAGTATACTCCTAGACTACTACAAATGCTAAATAAAAGTACAAGTCCACTACTTCATGAATAGAGAATACACACTTATATAATCAAAACCGCATCGGGTACATAAATTTGAATTTTACAATACAATTTTCTCACAAGCTTTTACAGGAAAAAAATCGAATACACAGTCATAATAAGGCGCGACGAAAGCCGAAAAAAAAGGAGGTGTTTTTATCAAAAGTAATGAAATTCCACACGTTGATGGACCACATCAATTTATTTTATTATATAGTCTGTGGCAGGAGCGTGCATCGGCCGGAAGTCGTCCCCGTGTGACGTGCGTCCTTTGTTTCGCGCCACTCTCGGATTATGTTAATGCTGTTTCAGAGACATTTGTCTTTGCGTAATGCTGCTCAGCTTCTCTCTGCAACCTTATTACTTTCCGATGTTGTTCACCTACATACTTTATTGTTGTTTACGATTATTTGTTCGTCTCTCCGTCTAACAAGTCGCTATGAATTATAAAATATTATTATGGAATGTTTCACGAAATAAAATTTCTCGTACGTAAATGCTCAAGTTTGTTGAGTACACAAAGAGAAGTTTGGCGAGGAAAAATATTATTTTAAAGATCAACATTTGCATTAACACTTTGAAGTTGTAACGAAAAGAAATGGTTTCGAAAATTTGTTTTTATTTCCAAACGTAATTAGGTAGAATGACAATGATCTCTAGATCTACAAAACGTTTTAAGTGGCATTTATAAGCTATTTTTAATATAAACTGATTTTCTTCTTAAAACAAACTAAATTGGAAATAAACAATACAAGAACACAATATCCAACAAAGCATCGACATAGTACATATGCTTCACTACCATGGTAACTTGCATGCATGCATACTTGCATAGGTAGCAAAACCAGTTATGGACTTCAATTGTATTCGTACAACGCTATCTATTCGTAGAAGTGAAGAACTTCTGTGTGTTTATTTCATCGAATGGGAGGTATTTGAAATCAGAATTTGTGTGTATAAGTCCTTTTTTCCTATTATTCCCCAAAGAAAGGTTTTTTCAAGCGATATTTTTGGAAAATGTACTGCCTTTGTATGTCTGGTGAAGTCGTTTGAGGTTCGGTGAAGGTGAAGGTTCGGGTAAAGTGTCTTTTTCACTAGAAATTATTTAGTAAATAAACTTTACCCTATTGATAAGTGAGCATAGGTGAAGGCTTGAACATATGTGGTGAAATGTAAGTGTATTGTAAACTAATAGATACCTACCCTTGAAATGAAAACATCCAAACAAACCATTCTGGGAGCTTGGCAATGCCCCCCAAAAAGTCGTGCACATTATAAAGCCGAAGAGTTTGTTAAAACAAGCTTATCTCAGGAACTACGGGTCCGATATGGAATAAGATTTCGGTGTTATATCAGTCTATTTATCGGGGAAAGGTATTTAGAAGTATCCTCTTCTTATCTGTATGCATAAGTAGTTCCCACGTGAAGCAGGTGAAACCACTAGAAGTACAATGTAACTTACCTTTTTTAAACATAACACAAAACAAAGATCAATCGAAATTCTTAACCCCCCGCCGCAACCGTGTCTATTGGTGTACCAATACAAACACGCTACAAGGGTTCATCGGCTCGTACTTCTGAGAAGTGTGTCCGCATTGGCGTGCAGTGTCCGCATAAGTGCGCCAGGCGTCAGCACCACTTATACGCTTGTTATATCACCGACACTGTGCTATGTGCTAGACGGTCCGTAATGAATGCAGTTTGGGGTTAGAAAACTTATGGCAATATTATCTGTATTTTGTTATGTAGTTGGCGTTTTTCAGCGGTCTTCTTATAGTATGTTCCGCATAAGTGCGTCCGGGCGTCAGCACCACTTATACGCTTGTTATATCACCGACACTGTGCTTTGTGCTGGACGCTCAGTAATGAATGCAGTTTGGGGTTAGAAAACTTGGGGCAATATTGTCTATTGGTGAAGATTTTGTTATGTTTTGGGGGTTTTTTAGCGGTTTTCTTATAGTATGTTCCGCATAAGTGCGCCGGGCGTCAGCACCACTTATACGCTTGTTATATCACCGACACTGTGCTTTTTGCTGGACGGTCGGTAATCAATGCAGTTTGGGGTTAGAAAAGTCGGGGCAATATTGTCTGTTTTGGGTGTAGGTGTATTTTGTAAAGTTTTAGGGGTTTTTTCAGCAGTTTCTTATAGTATGATACGCATAAGTGCGCCAGGCGTCAGCACCACTTATACGCTTGTTATATCACCGACACTGTGCTTTGTGCTGGACGGTCGGTAATGAATGCAGTTTGGGGTTAGAAAACTTGGGGGCAATATTGTCTGGTTTGAGTGGCGGTGTGGTACATTTCGTTGTTAGGATTTTTCAGCGGTCTTCTTATAGTATGGCCTAGTAATTGGAAAGATTTTCTACATGCCGTGCTCAGTTCTGCTTTATGACAGAAAGATTTGATTGTCTTTTATTTTTCCCCTTTTCCTACAATTTTAGTTACTTAAAAACCTAAATTTTGTAAATGTCATCGCACAACTATTAACGTCACGTGTTTTAAAGCTATATCTTGTAACATCAAAGCAAAAAAACAAAAGCTAAGCTACATGTTCTTATTTTCCTCAATGGGGGTAATTCTGCACAATTTTATGCATGTCTCATTCACGCTGCACGCCGATGTGGCACTGGAGACGGCCCCAAGAGGTCCCAGCGCACCGTCCTCATACGAGGACAGGACTGGAGTATTGAATATGCACTATGCAGGCTGTTAATCCGTCGCTTAAGAACCCTATTGAGTCATAGTCTTTTATAGTGTGTAGGAAGGAGGTATCCTGGATTGAAAGATGAAACGGAAATCTAGGGGAACCCTGATGTCTGCTTGTCTTATCCCATCCTTAATACTTTGTGTTGTAAATATTTTTTTAGATCTTTATTTGTAAATAATACGAAGCTCAACTTATTCAGATTAATCCGGCACTGCTTATAAATGCATAAGTTCTGTTTGCGCAACAATAGCTAAGCAAGCACAACATGTAGCTCACAGTCCGCCATGCGAAACAACGCAACATGATTGGCTTACAGCTCGCTGCTGAAAAAATAAACATCAGATAAACATTGTTTCCTTTACTCCCAAATCAAGCAGATTTACTGTAATATCCAAACCTGATTACAGTACTAGGACACGTTAACAGCCTATGCAATTTCCCCCACGGCGCACTACGCTCGTTTGTTGATATTCAACTTTTGTATAAGCCAGCAAACATTATGGCGTAGTGTGATACCGACCAAAATTTATTTCAGATACGTGAGCCTATATTGTCATATGGAATTGGGAAAATCCAATTGTGTCAACACACGACTCGTAGGGGTAAGTTTGTAGAATTGAATTGGTCGGCAGGTAAACGGTTATCGTAGGTAATAATAGCGCGCTCCGAATTTGTCCGTAGTAACATGCCGTCTACACTGCAATTAGGGGCCGTTAGGCTGTGAGGCGATGGCTGGCGCCGGCCTGCTGTGCCCAACACGCCGCATTACCGCCGCGGACAAATACTACGCGATGTTTAAAAAGGGTTGTTTTACATGAACATCGATTGTGTCGCGCCCATGTCCATCGACTTCACTCGATAATAATGCTTTAATGTCTCCATAAATTGACGGTACTTTGCATTTTTAAATAACAAGCTTTAAATGCTTGTTTATGGGTGGTTCTACGTGAAAATTGTTGTTCAAATAATTATGTTTACTCTCTAGTTTGGCCTTCGAAACGGCGTTCACGTAAACAACATGAAATATTAAAATATTCATATCTCGGTGCATTGTGAACTTTTTACCTTGAAATTGATTTATCAACAGATTTTTAACGACAGTGTTGGCAATGCTATATTAGAGTGTACCTAATTACCTCACACCAACTAATAAATCATCAAATAATACAGTGCCAATAAAACCAAACTAATAATTGAACACGAGCAAACACACCAGGATTGCGTATTACGTATTAATCCGTAATGTCCGTGCAGTAACATTTATCAATCAATTTATTGTCCAATTACATGGAACATATTTCTCTAAAAGTTACATTGCAACATTTACAACCAATGTCTCTGATACGTACGACCCATTAAAAGCCTATATATAAGCGAATAAAATTCACATGCATGGCTGTAAACGGCGCGATCGTAAAATTCACTGCACTCACTTTGTGGCGCGCTGGAAATTTATTTAAAAGCTTTGACACGCAGTTAGGATGATGTACAGCTACTTACACATAATTAGGTTTCAGAATAGAATCACACAGCACTACGTGGAGAAGAAAAGCTGGTCTCTCTTCAACAAAACATGACGATAACCCTATGTTTGATTCAGCAGGCATCTACAGAGGGGGTCTGTTAACACCCTTACCCCTTGAGATAAAGTACATACATAATTTATGACGAAAGCTGTCCAAGTTTTTATTGCGTTGTAAAGTTATATACCTAAACTAATTTAAGCACAAAATAATGTAAAACTACAGTTGTTAAGCTATAAGCAATGACCGAAAACTTTATTGTCGCATAAAATTACCATTACAGTGAAGATACATGGTATGGTATTCTTTGATATAGCTCAACTTAAGTACGGCGCAAACGTTTTGAAATGTTCTATAAACTTGAACTACCTAATATAATATAAAGTGTCTGATGCGACGATACACGGTGTAAATTAATTAATTATTTCAGAATGTGAACATATTGAAGCTACAAAGTTCATGTATTTGTTACGGTGTAGTTGTTGAATTGGACATTCTAGTATTGTTCAGAAAATGCGTTTAGTTAACAAGCAAATGCCGAAGTCAATTTCAGTTTTTCTATCCACTCAGTTGCCAGAGATTAAGAAAAAAATACTCACGAGGTTTTAAAGTGTCTGACACTCACATAATGTAATTTAGTTCGAAGTACATTGATAAATCAAAAACATATTAAAAGACGATTAAGCAATAAGAAACTGGGTTTCCTAGGAAAAGTACTCGCTTGTAAAGTGTATTTGAACTGTAGAGGCGGTTCCACCCACTTGGATTTAGGTTAGAAGTTAACTTTCTTGTCATAACGAAGATACATGCTGTGCATTGCACAGCGCTACTTATTTTGCCGATGCGACATTTCTTTAAGGCACTTATGAAAATATTGCAAATCTACATAAAATAACAAGAAAAATACTTAATATTGTAAATCTTGTGGAAACAGAATCTGCTTTTGTAGTATTAAAACAATTACGTGTTGGCAATGCTACTTTTTCAACATAAAATCTTATTAGCATTATTAGACTGCGCCTAGATTCTACCCATAGATATGTAGCGTTAACAAGACAAATACCTACTGTGATCAGGACCCCGCTGCCCCCTGTGTGCGGCGCATACAGGTACCAAGTTTACCTATGTTATTTTTTTAAACCGATAAATATCTTTAGATGGAAGAAATAGATTTGAAATTATGATAAAAAATAAAAGCTGGGTTGGGAATAAAAAGGCACATTTCATAATTGTACTGCAACATATTTAGTATGGAAATGATTATTGAATTTGCGTTAAACGCGTTAAAGTGACAGCACGCACATTCGCATACCAAAACAATTTATGTTAATTGTTCAAAAAAACTGTTACTTCTGTTTTATTACAATGGTATTGGGCTATTTTGTGCCGTTATGTTAAATTTGGATTCTAGTTTTAAATTAAAGACAATATTCCTAACATTACATTGTATGAAAATGTTCTGTTACTGGTTTTTTTGTTGGGGTGCAATGTGCGAACTAGCTTATCATTTCCATTGTAATGAATTTTAAAAACTCTGTCTTCATTCTATGCCTCATTTTCTCTCAAACATAATGAACATTACATAAACCTTTTGTGTACACAGTAAATAAAGTCATATCTACTACACTGTGAGTCATACTTAATGAAACAGTATTTTTCCCTATCCCCTCTGTATGGTCCAACCTCAATTAGTGATTTTATCGGCACGCCGCGATTATTTGTTTGTTGTACATCGGATGGCGGATCCCTCGGGCTTCGCAGGCTAAGCTCCAAAATGTGTTGCTACACGGTAACTTTACTAAGTAACGGAGGAATTTTCCACAGTTTTGTCAGCAAGCAATTTAAAGCCGTTCCCTTGCTTAAGATGCATTGGCTCATTCCAAACACAGGATTTAACGTCGGTTCGAGAGGCCGACACTACGAGTAAATGTGGCAATTCGTAGGCGACTCGTCCCACAACAGGCATTAGCACTAAATGACATCCACGAAAAATCTTCGCGAAGCTCTCAGATAAGAAATAGGGGAATAAAAAAGATTTTCCCGCCTTTTACACTGTTTTATTTGATTCCTGTCAAAATAGGAACAATAGTTTATTCTGGTGCCCGGCGGCTGACAGAACAGAATAGGCAAATTATTTCGTTGTAATTTGAATTGATGTTTGTTTTATTCCTACCGATGGGAGCTCGAACTGAATAACATTAAAGCAACAAATACGTTTCGATAATTCGGAAATTGGCTTTTACAAAGATCCACGTATTACTGCCTGGCCATTAATCTTCGCAGATTTTAAATCAGCCGTACTTTAAAATTAAATTAATATACATTGGAATGCATTGCTCATAAAGACCGGTGGATGGTTTTAAAGGTGAGTGAATTCAGCTGTGTGATCTATAAAATATCAAAAGTTCAATGTGGAGTTAAATTGCTTAAAGCATTATATGAGTCAATGTCTGGCGCCGCGGTCGCGTATTTCGAAAACCAACTTTTTGCGGCGTTATAGTCAATGGGTTGAAAGGAGTGAGGGTTTCGAACAAAAAGCCAATTGCCACCGAGACGTTTATTCAGTAGATATTTTTTATTAATCATGTGTGATATCATATATCACAATTTGTTTATTTTTAAAGTTTCGTCCACTGATAAGTTTGTATTTATAAGTTTTGGCTGTAAATGGTCACAGTATTTTCTCAAAGTTGAATTCAGAGATACTAAAATTTCATACCAATAATGTGTGTTTGTGAAAGTAACATGTTTACCTAAATACGCGGTGCGGCCGTTGAGCGGTGACTTGGTACAGACGAAATACTGGGAAAACGGTTTTTGCCGTCGGCAATGGGAAATAACAGACAATTATTGTACAATGACTTTTTACTTGCTACGATTTTTCGCGTTATCTACAAATTGATAATAAAGAGAAACGTTTTCCTACTTAAGGATGTTTTTGTTGTGACTTTTTTGATGTTAAGCAACCAATTGATGTGTTTTAAAATAAATATAAAAGGAATGCATTAACGTTCCTTTTTAATATTTCGAGTAAGTTGCATGATTTTATATTGTTAATACAGCGTATACGTAAAATGATTGTATAATTTTAACATGAAAATTTTAAGAATGGTATGGTGGAAATATGTAAAATTCTTTATTTTTGTTTTACTACAGCATTGGCCTTCCGTTTATTCCTTCGCCCACACAAATTAAAGTACCTACATAATGTAACCTTTTAATGTAAACATTATGAGAGTAATGGACTTTTAATTATCAACACCATGTTGCTACGCGCACCATCGTTGCTTCCAGCTACGCCGTTGCTACGCGCTACGCCTACAGCCCCGCGTAGGCTTTGTGACTCGGACCAAACTTTAGGCACGAGAACGCTTCAAACTTTAAACAAAACAATAACAATTATATTGATTATTTTTGTGAATCAATAATTATCAAGTTGTCTTATTGGAAATGGATCTATAATTGAATAGCAAGGCACAAAGTGAACAGTGTATCGGAGTGTATATCTTGCTCGAGTAAGTTTGCATAAGCCAGAGTAGTTATAGCGTTATTATCTATGCAGTGTTAGAACGCAGGGGCACCTGAGACTGCACGCTAATTCCGAGCTCAGCCTCTCCTTACGACCGATAGCTGTACGCTTGAACACGTCCGCCTGATAATTGCTGCATACGCAATTAGGGTAACGCTATTAGCGAAATGAAATTCCCACCTGTTTTATATGCGGCGCCAACGAGTTATAACCGCGATGACTAATTAAAGCAACAAAAGGTCAATAAACATGACTCACTGAATCGTTTTCAGTCGCGATGAACGATTCATGAACACGTTATTTTGAATGGGACATTGTTAAACGATACGGAAAAATCACACAAATTGAACATTTAGGACGTAAGCCGGCAGACACACTATAACAAACAAGATCGCAAAGCCCGGTCGTGTCAGCGCGGCCCGGTAACGTGGAAATTATACGGAGCAAATTACATCATTACAAAGCGCGACTTTATACGTTTGTCTGCGATCGCCGCTCCCTGCTCGTTGACTCCTGCTGTTGCTGCCTCGTGTACCAATCAATCATGATTGCTTAGCTGTAGAAGTACACAACCGCACGATCGATCGTCTGCGTACAATGACATTCGCAATATCGGATTTATAGAGCTTGTCGCTATTCGTCACTATTTTGAATTTTCATGAACCGCCGTGACCTGTTTCCATTCCGTCCATGACCGGTAACAATTAGGAAAACCTCCGCCGGTGCAAGTCGCGCGGATATAAAACTTTATGTACGCATATAAATTTGGATGTCGAGACATGTTTTATTGTACAGTCGTAAAATTTGGGGTCGGAAAAGACCGACATATTTAATAAATACGAACAAGGTCGTAAAGTTGAATGCAAACCTCTTCGTGGCATCGATAATATCATCGAACTATTTCTGACGTTCATCAGTACTTGTTTACCGATCGATCAGAGGGAGAGCGTGTTTCAGCGATGGCGCTACCGCCACTGGCGAAGTAAATGAACTCAGCGGAATCGTGGAATTGAAATTTAAGAAAGTCGAGCATTTCTTAAAGTGCTATCTGTTTGTCGCGAATTTATCTGGAAACATTTGGATTCCCTATACAAGTTCACAAAATGGCTCCAACAATAACGTGAATCCGCTTAACATTTCGCCCGGCCGCCCCGGGGAGGCGCGGGATTCCCGGTGACGCGCCGCCTTAAACGTGGGAATACGCCGACGTTACCTATCGCTTCACTTATTTACCGAATACAACTCTAATAAATTTAATAAAGGGGAAGGAAACGTGTGACAGATGCACGAGCCACCGAGAAAAAATATCTGTCGGGACTTTCGGTATACGTTCCAAGTCGAATAAATTTTTGTTTGCATTTATCGTTTCCAATAACTCATAAAATGTAATAAAAAACGCCACCTTACCAGCTGTAAATTTCCTAAAGAGCACAACATCTACAGGTAGTTGGCAGACTTCCAGTCCTACCTGAACACCTAGATGTGTTCTACATTAAACTCTGTGTCACAGCAAAAAGTTTAATGAGCCTCATTTATACAGGAGTGAAATAGTGCGGTGCGGTTGAATCTAAAATTCAAACGTCAAAAATGTAAAATATAGCCGCTCACGTAAATATAAAAAAAGAAATGGCAAGTTGGTCGACAGTGAGGCAGGACGGTAATCCGGCTGTCGCCGGCAGGTATCGATGGACGGATTAAAACACCATTTTTACTGACGGTTAAACCCTTTGCCGAGTATCATTTTCATGTTTTCAATTATAGCACCGATACTGCGATTTTGCGGCTTTGATATTTTTCCTTATTCAGATAGATATCGGTATTCATTCAACACCTACATGTGTTGAGAATATGCTGGCAAAAGGTATCCTGCTTGTCTTTCATGTGTGGTTTAATATATTATGTATGAGAGGGAGGAAGATTCAATTGACAAGGCAAAAATCATTTGTGACGTGCTACAATGTGGAACACGAGTAGGCAGTCGATGGTAGGCAGGTCTATAAAACTATAAATAATAAATATTCGCGGTCATAAAATTTTATGTTGTTAGGAGGGCTGTGTGGAGCGGTGAGTGGTTGGCTTCATGGTGAACATCAATTGTTCTGCGCGCAGGCACGTCGCGCCGCAGACGGCTTCATACATAAATTTAGCATACTGCTTTACGGATTCACGATAAAATATTAGAGAAGAAAATGTGTTTATTACTCCACGGTACACAATAACCTACTTAAACCAATGTTTTACATTGTGGTGCTTGTTAACTGAAATTAAATATACCGTTTATGTCGTAACAATTGTTTTATTTAATAAATGTAGTAGTAGTAGTAGGCTTTTAAAAACTTCTGATGTGTCGATATCTATACATATAATAAATCTGTAGAAAAGTAATTTTTGTAAAAAATTGAAGAAATTGACAAAAAAAATAGCCAGCATGTTAAAGAATAACTAACAGAACCCATTTCCATCATTTTTGTAATTTTTGTCTGTTTGTCTGTTTGTTCGTTCGGGATTCACGTAAAATCTACGAATTAAATGCAGACAATGCTTATATACAAAAATTCTACGTAACTTGGGGTATTATTTAGTATTTGTTTCATCGAAATCGATTCACTTTATCAAAAGATATGATACATTTTGTGAATTCAAGATGTAAAATATTACGACACGCAATCTATTTGTCAAAACTGTACATTTGAATGTTATACTTATATTAGTTGATCGGCCTATTATTAATCTTTACACAGAAAATCACACCTTTATAAGTAACTTCGGAAGAAAAAAAATTATGAAAATTTTGTTTAGCCAAGGTTAAAGTAGCTCCATCTGTGCTAAATCTGTGGTAAATAAAATACATCAAATTAGTCAAAGGAGCGAGGTGGTAAATGACAATATTACCATACATTCTTTATAGAGGATTATTATTTCAACAGATGGAGTTGTGTATTTTCCGTAATTCACCATATTTTAACACGTAGTGTAATTTTTCGATAGACATTTCAATAGTGTTTGTCAGTTTGCCGTGCCACATCAAAATCCAACTATAATTATTACCTTGATGAAAAGAAAATTAATAGTTCTCAGCCAAATTTAAAACGGTGCCATCTAAATTATTTTTTGAACATTATGTCAAAAATGATGACTTTATTGGAACAATTAATTATCGTTTAAAGTTACAGATGGAGTTCATATCAGGATTTTTTCATAAAAATAGTTTAGCTTATCTTCCACTAATGTGCTGGCCTTAAAACAAATTACTTTGAGTGAGTAGACCTTAATTATTTTTTCTGATGCAAAATATGTAAACTTAATCCTAGAAGAAATGAGGATCTATCTCTCGCAAGCGCTGCTAAGCGTGAGGTAGGTAATGTAGGATTCTGTAGCTTTAAAAACAAGAACAGATACAAATGCAGATAAGAAATGGGAGCTTTCTCTATTTAATACCATACACACGTAAAATGCTTTATGCGTCTGAAAACGTACAAATTACGCGCCGCATACCAGAGACATGCTTACTTTCAACTTCTGATCGCAAGTACACTGTTCACGATTACGAACAGTCTCAGTACGACCCGAGCCAAGTCTAAAAAAATACCTTTTATATAAAACTACGTTTGATGTCATTTAATCACAAATCTAAAGACAGAATTGTTATCTGTTGCAAATCCTATCCACCTATATCCTATCCTAATCCAGAATGCATTGCAGGTGTGCATAGCACAAAAACCAATGGTATCCTATTCGGGAAGTCAAAAGAGTTGATCTGCCAACGTCGCCATCAGAATTACATTCATCGTTGAATGAGGTGAATAAATTTTCAGAAACCACAATAACAGTAGGAGCCAAAGCGTATTATCGCTTCATAGAGCTCTGATTGGCCCCAGGTGACCAAGTCAGGTCTGATTTGTTCGTTCATCAGATCTTTGAAAGTGTTTCGGTGGATACTTACTGTCGTCCTGTTTACGTGTGACACAAAATATACGTCCTCCGCAAGAGCGAAATTTTCCCGGTGTGCGGTAGTGACGCACAGTATACAACACTTATGTTTCTTTTGATTTGCTGGCTCCACCAAGAAATGACAAATTGCGAACGCACATTTTTAAAATCTTGGCAAAACTGCAGGTTTCAAGTACGAACACATGAAGTGGACTCTCACAGATACGTACATTTTGCCTATTCGTGAACTAATGCAAACATTTCGGTGAAGTCCCGGCTTAGGCCACCACATTAGGCGTGCGCGATCCTCGGGCGTGTGAGTAGCGCGGGCGCCGCGCGTGCGTCGCGAGCGCGTTGCATGAGCGTCGCGTTTTGCTGCCCTGCGCGTTTGCAGCGCGCTCGCGACGCCCGCGCTACTCACACGCCCGAGGATCGCGCACGCCTAATGTGGGGTCAGCCTTACCATAGTGAGTAAGTGAAACTATCCTACCCTATGCGCCTGCTGATGATGATGACTCATTTTATCATCCATCCAGCTATTCCCCAACTATGTTGGTGTTGGCTTCCAGTCACCGAATCTGTTTGAGTACCAATATTTTGCTTGGAGCGACTACCTATCTACCTATCTTCAATCCAGTCAACTACACAAGACGATATCCATGGTAAGACTGACAGACTTTCTGGCTTCTGATTAGTCGCAGCAGCTGCAGAAAATTTACAAATGACAGCTTTGTCAGACTCAAAGCATATAGACATAGATTATAGCTGTTTCCTGTGAAAATTACTTACGCACCATCATCATCATCCTCCTGCCCTTATCCCAATTTTATTTGGGGTCGGCGCAGCATGTTTTCTTCTTCCATACTCTTCTATCTGCCGTCATGTCACAAGTAACATTCTTTCTTACCATATCTACTTTCACACAATCCATCCATCGTTTCTTTGGTCTTCCTCTTGCACTATATCCGTCCACGTTCATACTCATCACCTTCCTCACAACATGACTCTCATCCCTCCGCATCACATGCCCATACCACGACAGCCGGTTTCCACGCAGTTTTTCTGATACCGGCGCTACTTTCAAACTTCCTCTTATATACTCATTCCTCACTCTATCCATTCGCGTAACTCCACACATACCTCTTAACATTCTCATCTCTGCCGCATGCAATTGTCTTTCATTAAAATTACTTACGCACCATACGTAATAATTTTCCAAATTGGCTGACTAGATCCAGAGATATTCACACCGTCACAAAATTTACTTCTTTCGTTTAGATAAATGGTCACATCCACAACACAACCTTGATCAATGAATCTATGCTACTGCTAAGTCAGTCATCATCCTCCGAGCCTTTTTCCCAATCATGTTGGGGTCGGCTTCCAGTCTAACCGGATTCAGCTGAGTACCAGTGCTTTACAAGAAGCGACTGCCTATCTGACCTCCTCAACCCAGTAACCCGGGCAACCCGATACCCCTTGGTTAGACTGGTGTCAGACTTACAGGCTTCTGACTACCCGTAACGACTGCCAATGATGTTCAATGACACCTATGACATCTATGCTAAGTGCTAATCCTAATTATACTGTCACGTGAAAGAATGCACCTACGGGATAAGTAGTATTTTGACTATTCTATATTGCCCACGCAGACGAAGTTGCGGGCAACAGCTAGTAGTAAATAAATAAAATGAAGGTGTCAAAGATATCTTTTAACATTTATCTTTCAACCCTTCATCAGTTACGGCATTAAACTACAAAGTAGTCATCACTAGCAATAATCAATTAGCTCAATATAGCTCTCAGTTCTAATGCCTCTTAGCATCGTAACACTGTCAATAAGTCCCGTTCTCTCGCGACTTACATGCATAATATGAATATTAATCGGGTGAGAACATTCCTTTCATACTAAAGGTTTAGTTTGGTTACTTTTTGCGTATTAGAAGCACTTGAAGTTTGTTGTATGCCTGTATTTTTAACAGTTTTATTTCAAAGTTTTAGTAGGTACCTAAATACTGTTAACAAAACAAAGGCAAGAGGTTCAAATTAATTGCACAAAAAACTGTTTTATATAAGACAAGCGAAAATATACTTGAGGATACTTGCGGAATATATAGTAAGTCAATTTTTTACAAGAAGTTAATACCTATATTATTCAGAAAAGAGAAGAAATAATTCTATCTCATATTTTGTGGAAAAGTCCTAACATACGTTGAGTTTAATGTCATTTACCCGATACTAACATAGTTATATGAAAACTCTTGGGTAAAAGTTTATATTTAGACGTTACCAGCTGTCAATCCATCTAATAATAATACATCCTACGCTTGCTATAACTGTCAATAGTTACAACACCCCTGAGAGATGGGGTCGCATAGTTAGGGAGCGCGACAAAATATGACCAATCTAGATCATATATTGAAAATAAATGTAATACAATTTGCCATTACTGAAGCAATCGATGGTATGAAGTGGGGTGCACTCAGGTACTGCCCTTGCAATGACATTTAGTGCAGACCGAAGCATGGTTTATGAGCGCACCCCTGTCTAGTAACGTGCATTCACCATGATTACAAGTTAACAAAAAACGTTGGAAGGGGTTGTTTTCGAGTTGAATGTAACCATTAATCTTGCTAACGTTTTTTTTTGTACTATGATGTGAAAATTAGTGTTGTTATCGGGAACATTTATGTATGATTTTCACGGATAGTTACATTTTGTGTCCATATGATTTTTTTTAGTTCTCATGTTGATACAATGTTTTAGTGTAGGTATGTACCTATAGCGCAGAAAGAAGAATGACTTGGGCGTATTCGATCTGGAAATTAATCCTAAAAATAAAAACACGACATTGCCATTAAATATTTTATTTAAAGCGAACGTTGGTCGTAAAAAATCAACTTCCAAGGGTTTCTGATGACGTAAACCAATGGATTTTTATAATACACCAGTCCTTTACCCCCACGGAGTTTCAAGGAAAATTTAGGTATCTCCTGGGAGCCCTACAACTTATAGGGATAAAGAATATCCTATTATGTTAATCCGGGAAGTGAGGCACCTTTACACAAAAAAGGTTCGATGTATCTACGCACTTTTAAGAGGGATCTGTAACGGATTTCGGGGTGATAATAACATATAAAAATAACATTAAAGTTTTATCTATTCCCTTGTTTTTTGGGAGTTTGTATTGGTGCGAAAAGTTTTTTAATTTGCTATGTTACAGGAGGCGTGCGTGTTTGAATAACTTTTGACAATATATTATGAGAAAAAGTAACGCATTAGTTAGAGTAGAATATTTCTCATAGCCCTCTGAAATAAACCGTTTAGCTCACATGATTTAAACCTATAAACTAAAAACCAGAATTCAGACTAGAAACTATTTAATCCGTGGCAAATTCGCACCGAAAATCTTTTACAAAAACACACCACAATTCTGTAGTAAAAACATCAATGTTTTTAAACCCGTGGTTGTTATATTTACGCTATCGCCAGTTAATGGGGATTTTACCCGACAACTCCACAAAATGGGGTATACGTCAACAGTATATGGTGGGTCGAAGTACCTAATAATAAATGGTCAAGGTTGGTCGTAAACCCACCTGGAATGACATCGCGGACGCGTTGCCAACTTTATAAGGGGACCGGAACGCATTAACGCAGATCATATTTAACCCGTAGTAAAGCAAATTTTAATCGCCCCGTGTTTTTACGGGTGTTGTGCTTTTAACCACGAATTCGTACCGAAATATTTTTGCTCAGCATTTGAAAGAAAGAAACGAACTTACTTGAGAGACTTGTGGCTATAGAAGAAACCTTATTTAACTTTCAAGAACCCTCAGGTCTTCCAAGAGTAGGATAATTAGCTTGAAGCTCAAAACTTGTGACACACTGGTCTATTCTTGGGAAATTTCTTTAACCAGAAGTTGTAAAAATCTTATAACAGTCGAGTCATATTTAAATATAAAGAAACACTGGTAGACTAGTCTTATAATACCGGTAAGTTTTTGATATTTCCTTGTCAAGTCCATTATTTTCATCGTTCAGTTAGCGGACATTTATATAGCTGTCGTCTCTTTTTGTCCATAAAACTGTCAATAGATTTACACTACAGAGTTCTTGGACTAAACTCCTTGTTTAATAAGATCTAGAATAGATATAGCGGTTATATACCTCCACAATTATTGAACAGAGGCTGTAGTCTGTAGTCTCGAGACTATCCTCGTCTATACCAATAGAAGCACTTCAAAGACCACCCCACCTAGTTTATTATCAGAGAAACTTATTAAACTCCCAGTACATATAAACTGCTTACCTTCACAGAGTAAATAAACTTTGCACTACTCAATACTACTCGAAATTGAAACGGTAGATATTGACTTCTGAGTGCAAGTTTCAATCAGTCTCCGAACCCTCGAATAGTCAGTAGTAAATCAAAATATTTTCCCGAAACACCTTGAAGGTATTCTAATACCGAACCTTCGCCTCCCATCTCCGGCATATGAATGTTTATCTCAAAGATATTTTTTCTACCTTTTTATTTTCCCCGGTCCCTCTGAATAAATAAGGAGAACCGACGCCTGCACTAATTGAAGGCGAATTGCTTCACCCCAAGATATTGGCCTTCTTACCGAGCATCACTTACATTAATACTACATTTGAATTGGTAATTAATTGGCTCTCCAGACGACACTGCGCGCTTCAGACGCCGCCACACATTACACTTTATATCCAAAGTAAAAATTAAATTTAAAAACATCTACAGTAACTTGTTACCTGTGAAAAATGTTATAACTAGGTGAAAACTTGTTCACGCCTGAACTCATGTGGGATCCAAGTCATAAATTCGGAAAAAGTTGAAAACAAAAGTCGCCCAATGCACTTCCCGTTTGCATCTGCTGCTATTGCGAAAATAAAAAGAGCTTTTCTGTTTCACCATTCTCTGATTGCTTTCGAGGATTTTTTTAATAGAAAATATTTTACTATTAACTCTTTCTTTCGTATTCTGTTCAAAATAACAGTCCCATGTAACTATTTCCAATTCGCGTCGATTCGTAGTTAAAAATAAAATAGTTTTGACTATGGCAATTACTATAAAAGAGAATAACTATTCAATTCTATGCCACATTTATTTGGCAAACTAGGTATTATTATTTGATAGTTTTGTACGAATGCATATTTAATTTGGCGTAGCATGCCTACGCGCTACGCCGGCCGTAGCGTAGTCAACAGTGTACTAACAGTCCAAATTAAGTACTCACTTTATTAAAAACACGTTAGCAGATCGGATTTGCTAAAAGAAATCAGAAACAAAACGCCATTTAACAAAGAAAATAGTGAAACATCCGACTGGATGGTCGATTACGGCACGGAGCGACACGGCGGCGCCGCGTTTAAAACTCGGGCTAATTAAATGAATGAAAACGAAACTCGAATGTTTTCATTCCATTTACAGTTTCTATGCTCCCCTCTCTCGTTTGCCGACCGACGAACGGTCATATGCAAACTGTATTACGATATTTCAAATGTGACAGTTTTAAAAAAAGGACGCGGTGTGTTTTAATTTCGCGATATTTGATGGAGTTTGGTTTTTGTTGGCGCTGTCATAATCTGGACGGTTTATTTTATGATATGTTTTATTTCTTTTTAGATTTTGTGCTGTAGTTTGCGGTAGGGTTTATGGCTTTATTTAAATAGTTGTTTCTTATACCATTGCGACGTTGAGTTTAACAATGTTCGGATTTCGAAATTAATTTGTAGATTATGTAAAAGAAACATAGTTACCACAATAAAATCAACTTAGAACTAACGTAAGAAGATGGCCTTAGTTTATAGCATTCGTCACTTGCTCCGACACTAATAATTGATTATTTTATTGCTTTCGGAGATTCAAAGTTTTTAAAACTAGACTCAAATCTAATGGGTACTGTAGAGAGCTCTATATAAGAAAACACATTTTATTACGTCGCCACTTTCGTAACAAGCCATTATCCTCAGAAAAACAACTATAAAATATTTATGTGCGTAACAAAATACTCTTGAACTTTACACAACCGCAGACTAGACTTGATTTTCCAACAAAATAAGTCCGACAGTGTTCACTGTTCAATCTTGCGCATAAAATTATCTTATTGGAAATCGGAAAATGCACTGCAAAATGTTAATACAGCAAAAATAATCCAGTTAATGTGGCTCCATTGAGGATAACACCATCCAGCGCTGAGTTCGAAAAGTCATTTGTACGATTATCTGTCTCGCGGAGCACATCACGCTCAGCATTGTATGTAAATTGAATTAATGACGGTGCACTTGAAGCCCTCTTTACTTTATGAATCGCTGTGGGAAAACGGCACGATTCAAAATTCATGCAGGTTTTATATAAACTGGAATTACTCGAACGGTATTTTGACGTCACGCTACGTAAAGTTTCAGATGAGACTAGTTTTAGAAATTGATACTAAAATTTAATGGTGGTCACCAATTTTTGAAATGGCTCCGGTAAGGTAAATTAGTATTACAGTTTTGTGGAAGTATAATGGAGCAGTTTTACTTAATTTTGCGGCTTAATTGTGGCTAACTTTGTGTTACAATTTGTCCTTTTTAAGCTTAAACGAATAAAAGGTGTAAAGAGATGTGTTTATTTAAAATATACCTTTGAAAGTGGAAGCATAAATCTGAGAAAAACTCAGACAGGTTAAGAAATATGTAGCTACTAGGCCAGGGAATATGTCTACGCCAGAAATAATGATTTTTATTCGACTTTAACGCAAATCACAGAAAGAATACAAAACGAAACGAAACCTTTTAGCGAACGACTTCAAAAACAGAAAAAAAAAAACAAAAAGCTAACAACACAAAACTAGAAAAATATTACCTTCAATTATCCCGAATAAAAATAACAAGAAGATAAAAGGAACACTAAGAAAAACGTATAAGAACGTACTCAAAAACCGGCTAGTGAATTATCCTAGTTATTACCGCAGATGTAAGATATGGTCAGCAAAGTGTTTTGCCTCGGGGGAGGGTACCTCACTAAATTCCTCCACTTTACGGACCGAGGTAGCCCATTAAGATTATGAAATTATGAAGCCGACCACTCGCTGAGATTTGCTTCGCACGGTCACAGTTAACCCGACTGATTTAATTCAACCACACTGGTTGTAAACGGAGCGCGTTTCAATTGTTTACTTAGTGATTACGCTATAGTTTGAATAGTGGCCTCTGATTCTGTGTTACGAGTAGGTGCATAAATATATTTATGTAGTGCTGTTAATTAATGAAAGTTAAATAATTTATTAGTTATAAATCGATGCATAATAAATAAGCATAACATTTATTCATGGATCTAACGGTGACACATACATAGTTTTTCTAATATTTTTATTTTTTGGCTATGGAAATACTTAGAGACTCTTCATCATCTTCCGAGCCTTTTTCCCAACTTTTTCTTCTCTTTTTTTTTGGGGTCGGCTTCCAGTCTAACTTAGAGACTTTTAATAAAGCTCAATTTGTAATATTTTGAAGATTATCTCTTAATCCTATAAATACATCAGTAAATAACTTTTTATACCGACGTTGACCCAGTGAAACCGACTGTCAGCGTGAAGAAAGTCGCAGTGCAGTGTTTACCGTATGCTGATACGCAGTACTGACGTACGAGACCGATATTACCCGCTACTAAACTAGATTTGTGCCGGAACATATAACAATACTCAGCTTGTTTAATTAAAAACAATAACTGCAATATTTATTCAGTTTATTTTTAAACCGAGCACTTAATTATCGAATTTATTCAATAAAACTCACTATAAAGGTAGCTGTTATTTTTATTTGCTTGTTTTCTATTATATTTCTATTATAATTGGTATTTGTTAGCTGCTACGGACGCCACCATTGACCTGGATTCACCGAGGCAGATTCATTTGACATCACGCCGTATTGATTTCACCATGGAACGCAAATTATACAATTAAAGCTATGCTATTAGTCAAACCAATCATTAGCTTTATGTCGGTATAGAACCTAACGCATTAAGAATACATTCTTACTTTAATTAAGTAATGTTCATCCTTTTTTCTTAAAGATACAAATTCCTAAAAGGGTAAAGAGCTACACAGACTTTGGATATTGGCTATTATTTTTTATGTAAATACGTACGTATCGTGTTCCCGACCCCAAATATAAAATGAGTGAGGTAGAACCCTAATCTTCTAATTCAGTATGCAGACTGAGCAAACAGCGACTTTAAATAATAAAAAAATTGTCCCACTTACAAATAAAAGGCGAATCTAGGCCACGACTAATTCTATGCTCGAGCCCCATCGCAAATTGTAATTTTCTCTTACCCTTATAACAGCAATTTATTTCATGATAAGAATCTTTTTAGTCCTTGCAAAAAGGAATCTTTGTGAGAATCGAACATTCCTCGGGTTGATTACTAAGAGCCCAGGAGGCCAGATTTCATGAAGCCAATTGCCATTCACGCGTAGGCGAAACTGATCGCTGGGGTGATATTATTTAAATGTAATCTTTTTTCGATACTTTTTAACCGTTGACTAAGAACGTTACCTTTAGTTAAAACATACACCTTAAAGAACATCTTAGGCACGTTGCATAGTGGATGAAAAGAAAATTTATTCTCTTTATTTATGCGATTTCTTTGATGTTTTAAGTTAAATGCAGAAGAACGTGGTGTAATCGTATTATAAGAAAGTGAAAAGAAACAGTCAATGGTGTAAATAAAGTGTGTGGAGCTCATAGTTGATAGGCTGACTGCCAATTAACGTTCATGTACTGTTAGTAAAACTACTTCAGCTGCACCAATAATCTGATGATGTCATAATCATAAACCGAAGATTTCATATTGCTAACAAATTTTTAGATGAATTGGGTATAATGCCAAATAAAAGAAGAAAACCGCTGTAGTAATTTTTTGTCATTTTATTCACAGTAAATAAATAAATTATTATTGTCTTATTACAAAAAAGATAATAACGTAAAGATTAGTATTTCCATATTATTTATCTGTAAAATATATTGGCTGGCTCATTGTCTATTTTTTGCGTACCTTCAGGTTGTTCAGACCCTCGCTTTGAAGCCATCTATTTTTATTTATTACGTTTTATTTGCAACATATTTTAAGAATGGTAATTTATGTTACAATTTTAAAAACACAATTTTATCTCATAAATAAAGGGTATAAATAATAAATATATTGAATTGGTATCTATGTCGGAAAATATAGGTATGGGTTTTTTATTTGAAATAAATAATATTTTGAATCGGTCTATTTGGTTCAGATAACTAATATTTGTATCATCAACTTAAGGCATTAAATCTTGTCAGATTATATGATTGATTAGGTAATTTTTATTCATGTTAACACAGGGGGTACCATTTCATAGAAATGGGTTGGATTTACCCCATCAAGCGAAAAATTGCTTTTCCGCGAACTAAAAGTGGTGTTGAGCTTGTGTTTCCCATAGGTAATCACAAACGCCTATTAGAAAAACCCATGTTTTGCTACCATTGTTCCAGTGGTGCAGATCCATAAAAAGATAGCAAACATGATTTTCTTACTTAATGGTTTCCAATCTTGCAATCTGAAATCCTAACCTGCTATCAATTGTCCCAACTGTCGTCTCCTCTTACAATTACAGGCATTAACAAAAGCCTAAAATCTTTTGACATTCCACTCTCGTAGTTTAAACAACAAGATTTAACAGTCACTTAGCAGTGATTTAGCAGACCTGGCCTGTATACAGCCCTAAGTAAATTGGTCGCGTGCCGGCCGCGCGGCGCCGGTGTCAACGCCACTGCACGACGCACTGCGGCACACCACTCAATTCCCTGCCTTCCTCGTTCTTCTTTATTAAGACTTATGCATCGGATAATTATTCGGCTGGCCTATTATTCCAATAGGGTTTTTGCAAGATTTTTGGTCACGCAACTAGAGATGTTGCCAAGTTCTGGGAGCCACTTACGCTTGCGAGTTTGTGTCCTGTTCGCTTGTTTTTAGGTTTAGCTAAAATAAAGTTGAGACTGTCGGGCGACCGTATTTCTAAAAAAAACGTTAAAAAATAATGCCGCAGTTCCTTTTTCGAAACATTAAAAAAAATATCATTAGCGGTCATTGGTTCTTTTTTATATGAACAGATAGCGTTCGCGAAAATACTACCTACCTATTAACGTTTTCGTTAAGTGTTTGTTTGTGAAGGCCGAAGTGACGGTGGGTGAAGGAATGAATCCTAATCGTTTGTTGATTTAGGATACTGTAATGGGTCTTTGTTTCAATATTCGACTGCTCGTTAGTCTAGTAGCATGGTGTCCTGGGTTTGATTGCCTTGTTGGTATTTCTTGTTATTTTTTTTGTGAAATATCTACCAGAAATATGTAGCAGAAAAAATATCTGTCAAATTTTGAGCTCTATTTCACGGAATACTTCAGTATAACAGTTCGGACAAGCAGGCGTGGTAAAGCCCGGATCAACTCAGTATTCCTAGACCCTCAGTAACAAATCAAAGAAAGCGCTTTGTAAGTCATGTGTGCGGCTTCCCACACTCGTTATAAGTGTCGTTTAATATTTCAGTGTGCGTACAAAGCCTTGCAATGCGCATTTTGCAAAGCAAATCCTGGGAATTCAATACAAAGCTTACGTACTGTAACACGTACCCTTACTGAAGATTCTGTTACAGCTTAAGTAGGTTCTACATGATTGTCGGAATTTCTACGGGAATTTAAGATATCGAACTTCAAAAGGACAAATGTTTCTAGTTTTACAAACACATGCTTATTTAAAAAATGTTAAGTAATAAATCTCTTCTTTTTATTGAAAAAGAAGCCATTATTTTAACTTATTTTGATCGTAAATCAGAACGGTTGTAGTGATATATCTGAATTCAGCAGAATGTACTAAAATTCTCTGTGTAATGGGTTTCTTCATAAAAATCGTGGATCAAGTCCCCGCGTACACTTGACTTATGTTTATCAATTTAGACATGTTCAAAGAAGTGATGTCGCACACTGCCAGCGTATTATAACATAATGGTGAATTTTATGTCCGTATTCATTACATTCTTTGCACGTAAAAAATAAAATCTCGTCACATTCATGACAGCTTTGTATGAGAAAATAACATACCTAACGTACATGTAACTTAGAGGACCAAGTACGACCCAAACAAATTATTAATGTACAAAAAAGATACAAAGACTTGTTTCTAAGCTAAGTAACTTCACTCAAGTACGTGATTTGAAAGAATTTTTTATCTCGTTCCCAAAATGAAAATTCAAACAGGGAAAACAATTGTTTCCATAACGCGTTCCGTTGTTTAGAACACTCGCCTCGGGTTCGAGCAATCGTCTAAACTAATAAACATCTGTTTTTATTACGGCCAAAAACCTTGAGAAATGTATAAATCTTTTTGTAATAAATTCTATTACCGAAAATTTTGTTGAGATATCGCCCCTAGGTTCGAGCCAAAGTTCTTCATTAAACGAGGTAATTACTTTATTGAACGTTAGTTGTGTGTTTACCCGTGAGTTGGGCAACATTTTTTCAAAACAAACTGAATAAATTAGCATCATTTTCAGTGGGGTATGCTAATATACAGACGGACGTCGATATACATTAGTTATCAGCGCGCGACATCTTATTTTCTGGAGCCCCAAGTTATAATAACCTAACTAAATGACAGGCAGCGAGGGTACTTAGCAAAACCATCAGGTATCTGTTTCTCATAAAGCCTACTCTCATTTTCGTTATGATGTTAATAAAAAGAAATGGAAAAGTTGTTCGTGTGCGCGTCAAATGAAAAAGTTATGGCACGTGATGATACTGCAAAAGACAGTAGAGCCACCTGGCGGTACACCAAACTAATTACAAACTCCGTAACTTCCTCAAACACTAAAATATTCTCCTAAAAACGTCACCTCGCGACGTACTCGAATAGAATAATAAATTTTACTTTCTGTGTCTCTTTTACAATTAGTGGCTAATGCACACCTCTCAGTCCTTTGGCGTGAATTTGCGCCATGGTAAATAAAAAATCTGTTGAAAATTTGTGGTAGAGTAGGTGACAAAAAAGCCTTAATATAATTTAAGTATCATAATACTTATGTGGATTAGTAAATATAAAAAAAAAACAAAGCAGAAATCAAAAATATTCCAAAACTGCTCTTAAAATTCTTAGTATCTTGTTCAGTATAACGAGTTTTACTCAACATAATGTTGTAAGGTTTATTTACAACTAAAGACTAGGCATTAATAAATCAATGAAGATTAAATGTTTATGTCCTATTTCTTCAGGGGGTAATGAAAGAAACCACAATTCTATGATGAGCCCTTATTCGGCTTGATAGGTCTAAGGGTAAAGTTTATGTTGCACGTTATATGTTTTCCTAAGGGACTAGAGAACTCGACCCTTCTGCCTATGTACAGAAATATGATTATTTATGTTAGTTATTGCGATGGTTACTTACTTCTACTCAATTATAATTGAAATAAGGTACTATATTCTGAAATTTCTTAATACTACGACCTCAAAAATCACAGCTAAGCTTCTTCTAAACAACTTTATCTACAAAGCATGAGCTTCCTCCCCATCCATCAATTAACCGTCAAAATGATTGAACGTCATATCATAATCCCATAAAATGAGGATAGTAATTAAATAAAATCTGACACTTAATATCAAGATAGATCCCGTGGTCCGTTTAATACGAGCCAGTACTCGCCCGTCCACTCGAACAACGTTGTCAACATTATTACCCTGGGATTGAACACGCTATAAAAATGGAATGCCTTTTAAAACCCCTATGTTCACGCGTATCGGCTTATTGAAAGAATATTACCTATGTACTTGCGTTTATGGGGTCGTTCCAGTTATATTGTAGTGTCCGGGTTGAACTTACTTTTGAAGGAAATATTACAAATAACAGTACTACTGCATGACTGTAAAATATAGAACAGAAAAATACAAATTTTGGGTCAGAATTAGACGAATCACTCACTACGCTCGAAAGACTACGTGAACACACTTTTTGAGATTTATCTGCGAGTTTATTTCACAGAATTGTGACATCAGCTAAAATCCGAGTCGAATGTTCGGTATGTCAAAAACTTTGAATTAGAGTAGTTTTCGTAGCGATAGACAGAAACATTTATTACAATCGTTCTTGCCAGAATTTTGATCTAAGACTGATTCAACAGTTATTGGTTAGACATTGTAATATTATATGTTATGTTAAGTACGTTATAATATTATGTGCTATATATTGCGCTAGTTACAGAGGTTAACTGACTCATTGCGGTTAATGTGGTGGTCGTAACAAATTAATCTATCTGAGATAGTTGGTTAATCGGCCAACAAGTAACTCTATAGATGATGTTTGTCTACTTTATTAGATTCTCAATATATGTTTATTGATGCCGAAGATATTGGGGAATGATATGAACTCTACTGATGTAATTTTTCATGAACATAGTACCATATTGAAGTAATTATCATAATTGTTTAATTATTTACAAAGAATTCTGGGTTTTCAAATAATTGAACAATATCACAGCACCTATCTTTTTGTTTAAATTATATTAGAATGTTATTAATATTAAATGTTAATATTAATTAAATTATAAACGCGAAAGTTTGTATGTATGGATGTATGGATGTATGGATGTATGGATGTTTGTTACTCTTTCACGCAAAAACTACTGAATGGATTTTAATGAAACTTTACAATAATATAGCTTATACATCAGAATAACACATAGGCTACAATTTGTAAACATATTGTTCGAAATACTAAACCTGCGCAGACGAAGTCGCGGGCACCAGCTAGTAATTAATAAAGATACATTCTTCTCAGAGAGATTGTTTATAGATGTTAAAACCGGGAACTATTAGCACTCACAAAATAGCAGGAATACATTTTACATTTATCGACAACCAGTTAAGTTGGTAAGTACATACTCTAGATACATTAGCAGTACAACTGTAAGCTGAGTGAAGACAAATAAGGTAAAGAATTCGACACTTTCACTATAATGTGACAATTCATAGAAATAGGAAAGGAAAGTAAAACAATAGTGGATAGATAAAGTTTCGCAAGATTCCTAAAGAGTTATTACTTTATACTTTCCACTTTTGCAGTCATCTGTACCCTCATAAAGCATCTAATTTAAAGAGTATCTTGACGAAATGATTCCATAAAAAATATACAAGAAACTCCGCAAGACTGTATTCTTTAAACAATTTACGCAAAGCGACCCTTATCAAACAGACCGGAATGCATAACCTAGCCGGAACGCACACACCATTTTCCCGGTTAGATAAAATTTTCACAGCACAATTTATTGGGCGGAACGTCTTATTTATCTCCTAAAGTATCGACCAAAGAGAACGGAGAAATCTCTTAATGGTCATGAACTTTGAAAGTATGAGTCCGGGCTGGCCCCAGAGACCTATGATTCACAGCCAGGATATCATTACGTCAGATAATCTGACGCTGGTTATTCCACCACGTCTATATTTAGATTAAGTGAAGCGTGGGCTGGTATCCGTAAAGATCCTAGGTTTTATGCTGGTCTTATGAAAAGTAAAGGCATCGCAGAATTAACGTGATATAAAAATCAACTACCCAAAGTAATCCTGTCTTGTTCTCAATGAAAATTATAATAAGAGACATTTTCTTTCTAACGCGAGTAACATTCAAAGTTATAGCTTTAATGCGTGTGCAGTATCTTTAATTATAATTAATTTAAGCACATATTTACTTTAAACATAAACGTGGGAAAGTTTTGGCAGTAATCAGAACGTTTATGAGTGAAGTTTGCTGGAACAATTCATAAGGCGCATAATGTTGATACGAATAATGTAGTCTCGTGTTGGAGTAGGTGCTGTAGTCAGAAAATAAATAGGATTTATGTTTATTACGATAAAAAGCAAAGCTATGCTATTTTTTTTTTCAATTAATGTAAATATTTTCTAAATTAAATACATTGCGTATCAGCAAATAAAATATGCTAAAGTGCTTTTTACATATATTTTTTTTTTTGGATGTGATATCATCAAATGGATGTAACAGTTTAGATGCAATAGAAGGGAGTGTCGGACTCCGATTACGATACCGATTAAAAGATTCGCCCAAAAGAGTTTCGTTCTTGAAGCATTTCTTGTCCTAGAACTTTTTGGTATTCTGGAACAATCCTGTAAAAACAAAAGAACTCTATTTTACAATTTATAACGTACAACCTAACTTTGCTTCTAGTGCAGAATATTTATAACAACATGTCACCCAAGCAATTAAAGCAATTAAAGCAATTAAATTCACTTACTTTATATAAATGTTAAAGAAAAAATAAAGAAAATCTTTTGTAGTGATTACAAAATAAAATTGTACCGAAATTGTTCACACAATTAAGCAGTGGCTTTTCATCAAAAATCAAAAGGTTCCTGAAAATGTCAAAAGATGCGAGGGTGTTAAACGGCTGAATAAGTAGGTACCGACAAACACCCACGCGATATATTTGGGCGGCCTCTCATACAAACGTAATGGCACTGTGATATCAGATTCTTCATAAAAAAAACACAAAAATAAATATAAATGAGCTGTTTACTTCACACAATTTTAAACTAATAGTAATATAATGAAGAGGATGTTTTTATTTGTTTGTACTTTAAAAGCTTCGAAAGTACAGCACCGATTTAAAAAATTCTTAATTTTTAAAAGCTACACTATATTCGAGTAATATAATAGGCTATGATTTAACCCAGTACGGAAAGAAGTTCCCCCGTGATGCGGGTGAAATCCGGTAAAACCACTAAATATACTTCCTTAGATGAATGAATTTCAAAGACTAAAAGAAAGGAAAAATTTTCGCATCACATTTGCGATTTAGAACAAAGTTCATTTCCACAAAATATAGATTTGTTTTCGCTCTAATTTCTCTAATCCACTCAGCACTGTTTGTCTGTTAGTCGTGTGTACAAAAGTCTTACGCTAGTAGGTAAGTGTTGTCTAGAATTTCAGCCGAGCTAATTACCTAGATAGATAAAGCTAATCCTAGTTGATTGAATGCTATAATTGACACTTGATACCTATTAACTAAATAATCGGTGTAAAGATAAATTTAGATCTCATTCATATCAAAGTTACGTAGGTGGAAACTATATCGAGGGATTGACACTGACGAACGTGGGATGCTCAGAGTAATTTATTGATCATTAATTATAATTTTAGTAACAAATACAGTTTCTACTGATTTAATAATTTAATAAATATTTTTATTGGTGTAAAAGGAATAACTAATTTTTTTTTCATAATGTAACCTCAGTTTATTATAGGTACCTATTTTGTATTTATTTTATCATTCATAAATCGTATATATTATTATATAAATTGCACTTCTCTCTACATAACCGCCAATTTGACCGAAAAACCCGTTATAAAAATGTAAAAAATACTTACAGGGACCATATCCTTTAACTATACATTTCAATAGCTTTAGTTGGTAAAACGTATAGGTTTCCACGGAACCACTCGGTAGCCTAAGAGGACTCAATATGGAAGCTTCTCAGGCTTCAGTTATTGGGCTCTCGTCTGGTCAATTGACGCTAAAACGCAATATCCTGCTTCTAGTGTTTGTTTTTTTTCTAATATCGCCCTTTATTAATGATTTATGACTTTAACTTAAGTTAGTGATACCGTAAATATCAATTGATTTTGGAAAGTTATATTTGTTTGTCCTATTTTTGTGAAATACTCCGAAAATATTCATTTGAGTAACTCAGAGAAACCAAACATAAAAGTTGTAGAAAAAGTAAATTGATTCCATTATGAGTCATAGCAAACTGCTTTCAGATATCATAGTCGAATTAAACCACGCAGATACAATATGTTTGTCATCCTTTTTTACACTGAAGTTGCTACAATTTGTGTTAAAATATTTATTTGTTTTGTGCTACATTTCAATTCCAAATTCATACATGCATGCATTTACTAAATACAACGTAAAATATAACTGAAAAGAGTTTTACCAAAATTTACAATTAAAACGGGGCTATTGCGCGTTACGATCCACACAAATAAATTGGCCATAATTTATAATAACTGACGCCAAACAATATCAAAATATCAGAACTAAATTATTAATATTTTGTGTAAATAAGCAGGATGTAATTGTGAAATGTTTATTTTATTAAATAATGCTGAACGGCAATATAATCTGTTTTTCACCACATTAATTACCCGAAAAGTTACACAGTTTCAGTAATCTATAATAAAGGTAATTAATATTATTGAGTCATATATTGATTAACATTTAATTCGATTGCAATCAGCCTACAACAACGTTGGATAATATTTTTAATGAAAATTAACACCATTGTTTCATGATTTGTAAGTAGTTGAGTTTTCAAATCATAATAACCTAACCAATAAAAGTATAAAAAGAAAAGAAAATAAAAATAGGTCAGACTGATTTATGAGTTTAAATTAAATCTGCTGGCAGTGTTTCTTCGCTATAATAAATAATACCAACAATTATTTATTTAGCAAGTCATCATTTCACTGCATTATTCATAACGTCTATCCATTATAAATACCACTTTGTCAATTAAAGAGACGAACCGCATAAATTAAGCGTTTACGTTCCTTCGTAAGCGTTGAGCATTGCTGAGGAGTCACTAATGTCGTTTATGGTATGATGAGAAGGCATAAAATGATATTGCAGTTTGATAGGCCGCCGCCGGGCGCACCAATGTGGCTGCGAATCGCCTCTTAAATGCATTATTACTTATCTACTGCCGCCGAGGGCCATCCACTGCTACGATACAATTAGTACGTTACGCTACTCAATAAGTGCCCATAAACCCACTGAATACCGAATGTCCGTTAGCAGTAAAGTTTGAGCGAACAGATAAATGCAAAAATACCCGACGCAGCATGGATTTACTTCGTAGGCAACCTAGCGCTCTTAAATAACTAGATAAAGATCTCGATTAAGAGATTTATTTTCCTTTTCGTATAATTCTTTAGTCACTAAACGAAAATGGAGGTATTTACTGTGATTTAGGATCGGATTTGGTCATTAATATTGTGTTGATGTTAATATGTTTCTCATTACAGTTCCACATCTATCCGATTCCTAGCTATAATTGTATATTTCTGTTAAATTTCATGTAATACGTTAACTGGCCATTTACGAGACACAATAGATAAACTAACAAGGCTGTAAAGGACCAATAGACATTGTATATAGATGGTAATAGAACTACAGCAATTAGCAAAGTGGAGGGGATAGCACGTTAAGCTCGCTCCCGAGTATATGTACGGCTTTTATGGACTTCTGTAAAGACGGAGTTGTTACAAGGTCATTACGTGGTATGATGGGTGGAACACTAATTAATTATAATCTTGAAATGAGTTTGCCACGTTCCGTTTAAATGGTCTAGTAAATTCTGTCAGAGTTTTGTCCCAACCAAAAGCTTTAATTTTAAATACAACCAAAATCTAAAAAGAACAGCATTGTTATCACAAACTTTTATAAAAAATAAAAAAACTAAAACGTGTACCTACACAGCATCTAGAATATACAAGTTCTAACGTGGAACAGTTCAACAAACTCATCAAAACAAACATTTCTCAGAACAGTATCAATTTCTCTGATGACACAAACAGACACACTCAAGTACTAATTTGTATGCACCGAGCATTAAGAATATTAATACATACATTCAGGTACAGATACGAGTACATAACACACCGCGAGCACGAACTCATCAATAATAATACAATTAATTATAGACATTACAATCAAATGTGATTTTAACACTATGTGATTAATGGACAGCAAATATCAGCATACAAATTAATGTATTAGCGCTAGCGTCCATTCAGATTCGGTCCTTATTATCTAAACTACAATCATGAGGTTGTAATCACGGAAAATTAAAGCCAAAATACAGTCAGCATAAATTGGCATACATAAAGCTATTGTAACCAGCTTATCGGGCGGATTAATACGAAACGAGCTATATTAGTAAAGCATTGAATTTTAAAACATTGTGAATACCGTTTTGTTCGTTGAACAGTTTTTAGCCGAGTGCGTCATGCGATTTTCCCTACTTCGTCCCGACAAAAATTGGATAAACGGAACATTTATAGGATAGCTCAGCGACTGTTTGTTCGCCATGGTTCTCTTTTTGCGCAAATCGTTGCTACATTTCGAATTCACAAAGCTTTTAATAAGTTTTCATTCAATTACAAAGATATCAAATTACAATAGAAAAAAACTTGATTAACAATTTAAGATAACCAAGAAACTTTGGACAGCTGTTCACTGGTGAGATTTAACTTAAATAAGTATTTTGATTTATGTTAAACCACTTACATTATAAAACTAATTTAAAATGCTCCCACAGGAAAATTCACAGAAACGTCTCACCCTCGCTATCCGAAGTAATGCCCAATAAACTTTTAAAATATATGACAAGTTAAGCCCACTAGTTCAAAGGGGAACGCTGATAGATCAATAATGTACCAACTTATTGAAGTTAAATTAAAAGGATAATACATGTTAATTGCAAACACCACAAATAATTTAAACCGAAAAGTACGCACACATATTGTGTGTCTTCCTGGAAATGTACAAACAGGCGTTAATTGAAATTCATTCCCAGTATTCACCTGCTAATAATTAAGAAAATAAATGGCAATATGAGAAAACTTTTTCGTAAAGCTGAGCGAGTGCGTTCTCTGTGCGAACTACCGTTTGTATCGGCCCTTCATTTACATTTCAATCGGCATTACCTATACGTTGGTTAGGGCACCGCCCCGCGGAATGCCCTAAACATTTTATTACATTCCACGCACGTAAAATATAATATCCCTACCCACACTCAGATGTACGCGTTGTGAGCAAATATCTAAATGTAATTTCCATGAGTTGTCCCCACAATGTTTTCCCAGAAAATATTAACATGGAAGGCAAGGGGCTGAATCTCTCCTAAGTAAGTTGCAAAAAATGTACGTGATTTTACTTCAAAGTCCCTTTTGTCTTTATGGAGGGAAGGCATAAAAGTACAGGCACGGGAATGGCACATGCGAAAAAATTACGCAGCGTAATGATGATGTGCCCGCACTTTCCTTGAAAACAAAATATTTTCTCTTTACAGTGACAGAAATGTATTCAACGAGTTTTACTGTCGCCTATACCTACACTCTCGGAGAAAAACAAAGAGACTACGACGCTAACTTACTTTTACGAATTATAAAAATGTGCGTGCCTATTTTTACTTTGTATACCGCCGCATGTGTGTAATAAAACTTTCTTGTTGTTGTGATTAGATTTTCCTTTTATGTAAATATCCCTGTCTAATATTTCGATCCTCATCACGTAGCTTTATTTATGTTTATGTTAACAAATGTCCTATATCCACTAAATATCAGGTTGTTTACGTTGCTACAAAATTGTAGTAATTTCAAACAATTTATTGGACAAACCACTAGTAAAGTGTACTCGTAACGCCATCTGTTACGGTCAGGTGAAACTAAACGGTGGACGCTAAGTTTACGGACCAATTTATTATGAGTCGGAACACTAACTTAGTTGAGTGAATTAGAAAAACTACTAGCCATAATGTGGTTAGTACGATATACCTCCACACTTTGATGATGGCATTAAGGGTAATAAAAGAAAAGTGCGATTACTTGCGACCGCGGGAGGTCGTTCGGATCACTCCGGGAGGCTTGAGCACGGGAGATTGTCTAATGCTGTTACTCAAATAACTGCTAATGCACTCAATTTCATTAAAACAATATGTTTATCGAACGATACAAAGGTAACAACTGCGCATTCATTTTAAATGAACCGTGCGGCGTTGCTTTACGTGTAATTGTGATTGCAGTGCTGGTGAAAATTATTTTTTACATGGAACTGTATATTTCGAAATGTAGCTTTTTGGCGTGCTGATTTCGGCAATTGAAAAACATTTAGGCCACAATAATTTGCATATCATATTTCGATTACATGTTTATTGTCTATACCTAAATAGACTTTTACATTTTATTGTACCTATATGTACTTTCTGACTTCTATCTTTTATGTGAGTCACATTTTACTTAAGTAATTCATCTGGGGGACGGGCATGCAATATCTTCTACTAATAACATCACACTGCGACGAACAATATAGCTCTCAAGCGTGGCAATTAAGACTTTATTCCCCTATGATCTTTCGAGAACCTACTGGAGCAAAGAAGTTAAGTTATACCCACTCTTTTTTTAAAAAGTGAGTTGGAATAAAAGCCGAATTTTAAAAAGTGAGTGGTGCAAGTATATTGTGCGTGTATTCGCAGGTCCAATATTGTCGTTTATTGTAATCCATTGGCTCGACAGGGTCAACCGTATGGCAGCAGGCCACAAATGCAGTAAGCCGTGTTTAAGTTTACGAGCAGCGCGTATCTTGGCTTTACGACGACGGCGACTGCTGCTGTCCTGGTATAGCGTCGCTGGATGAGCTTAACTATCTGACTGTGTGACGGAGAGTGCTTTATTTTTACTTATTTTACTCAGAAAATTCACCTGTCCAATGGAAATAATTCAGTTAGCAAATAGAAACTTACAAATTTGTGAGCTAGCAAATGATTTTAATTAATTTACCTATATAAATGTAAACCTATATATGCTGTTTGAGGTATGTACTTTCATCAAAAACTCAACCTGGTTCTGAAGTTCTCTTCCGCATCTACCTACTTACTTACATAAGGAATCCATAGGTATGTAGAACAAAACAAAAAATAATCCGCATTCCTCTAAATCTTGCTTAAGGCGTATCTGAGGGAACTCATTGAAAAATTTAAAAGAATTCTTGATTGAGCACGGCTGGTTTGCACTTTCCCAACAAATTCTTCGGCTAGATTAAAATATTTTTAATGCAAGACGCTATTCCCTGCTGTTCATTCTTGAGAAATTTGCTGAAAGGAAATTCCGTGTCATTTGGAAATTCACACCGTGTATTCTAAAGTGTTCAATCATTATGTTCGCAGGATATGAAACCAGAAGTTATGAATATTATTTACTCAGCATTACTGTTTTTCCTTTCTTTTATATTAATTTTATAGTGTGACCGACTAAATAGGTCCACTCACTCTAGTCTAATTCATTAATATGAAGATGAATCAGAATATTCGCATTGCAGTGGTTTCCATCTTGAAATAACAGTTTCACAATAGTCTAAGCAATTTTATCAGATGTATTAGGATATTCAGCCGCATTTGGTTAGCCCGGAAGCCGACTTCAACATAGTTGGAAGGTTAGCTAGACGAACTATTTCTGGCCAACATACCGGCGATGGACTGAAAAACTCTGCTTTTACCTCTGAGAATGATTAATTGTACAACTATTTTTCAAAATTCATTTACCATTTTTTAATGGGAAATCATCAAAAGTTCCCCCTCGCGCTGTGAGTGCTGTGAGAGGGAGTGTCAGCAATTCTTACTGACTAAAACCCATCATGTCCCTTTTAAACCCTTTATGTACCTAGGTCGTGGTAACTCTTTCGAAAAATCCCGCAGCCCTCTTTAAACAAATAAAAACTAAAATAAATTTTGATTTAACACACAATTTTCAATGAAGCATGTAATACAGTTAAGTTCCAAAAATATATCTCATATAAAACGTTCATAAATAGGCCTAGACATAAGACGGGGCTCCACGCGGCGCCTTATGTCGCTTCCAGGGAGGCCATATCGTTGTGACGTCAGCCCTGCTAGGAATGCTGACGCCGAACTAGCTACGTACGTACTTTCCTAATGGCTAAACAACATGTTTGCCCACGGGTTCTTTTATGGGCACAGAAAAAATACTTTATAAGGTCTTTAATTTGGATAGTAAAGGATGGGTTAGACTATGGTTTAAGCTATAAAATTATTCATCGGAAGTGTATGCAATGTGTAATGCCTATAATTAATTAAAGTTTAACATGTTTACAGCTTTAATCAATGAAATAGTTAACAAATGTGAAATTATTAAACGGAACTACTAAATAATTCATCACAGCTCTCAAACAGAAAACAGTATTTACTAAATAAATTTCGAGCGAAACTTAATTGCGCAAAAATACGACGCAGCAGAGAACGACGCGTAACTCGATTATCGGGACGGTATACCCTCGGACAAAAGTGATCGTATCCCCCACAGAAGCTTCGTTTAAAGAAGTAATTACACGAGCAGCAAGTTCGGGCGATCTTGTGGTGACGGCATTAGTATGCGACGCACGTCACGCTCGACAGAGGCGATAACGCAAATTCGTTTGGGCGAACATCCCGCTAATAGAGTTTCACTAATTTATAAGACCGTTAAGCCACAGCTAGACCGGACCTGCGTAAAACTGTCCGCGGTGAACGTAAAAAGGATTTCATGGTAGACCCTGCTACATATTTGATGGGACTCAATCTTTCGCCGCCGCCGAGGTAAGCACACTTAATTATGAACAACTCCTGAGGAATTATACGAATTGTTGACTTGCGAGCTCTCACTCAAGATGTTGTTTTCTTTTCGAGTGCCTTTTGTATGATTGTACGCACTTTATATGCATCGTTTTCTGTTGGAACTACTTACAGTCTTATGGAACTTAGATAGACGCTAGATATGAATTCTAAATTCAAAATAACAAACGAATTTGAAACTAAAAAAAGAAACGGTATATTTAAATTTAAAAAGCACAAATCCGAGTCCAGAATAGTTAAAATGGGATAAAGAGATTGTGTTATTTTTTCCAGAGTCTCATGTGGATTATGATAGACCTTCTTAATTAAAATCTCGATGTACTTATAAGCCACAAGCCGGGGCCGCACCTGGGGAGCGCTAAATTACGTAGATGCTGCACTACCTCCGACGAGACGATAAAAAAATATACATATAACAAACAAAACATCTCATACATACACTATAACACATTATGTTTTCGTCTCTTTAATTTTACAGCTACTCTCGCTGTGAACATAAAACATTTTATCAGCTTAAATATTTAACAAGAGACTCATTAGTTTCGAGTGTGTATAATTATCATTGTTTAACAGGCTTATTAACTAGTTGAAATTCAATAGAAAACAAACCATTAAGTATTTGATTCTAGTAACAATTTCCTAATAAAATGTATCTTATTTATCATCTGAAGGACAATTCCAAGAAATTGCTATCCCCGCGCGCAAGCCGTCTAATAAACTAAAACAACCTCTCTTGACATCAATTCCCCAAAATGACCGTCTTAGAGTCAGATTAAAATAATTATGTCTCAGTAAAGCGTTACGTGCCGGTAAATATTCATAATTTATTAAGAAACATGAGGGGCTTGCAGGCCGAGTTCTGCTTCACTTCACCGCCGTTACATCGTCTCAGCCACTTTATGTTAAGAAAATTTCATTTTATAAACCCTGTGTTCCCCAAAACGTAGGTCTAATTCGCTTAGCCGACGTTTGTTGCGAATTTTAAGAAATTATTTGATATAAACATTTTTATTCCGCAAGAGAAGAAACGCTCGGATGTGATTAACTTTGCGGATTTTCTTTAAAGTTTGCTCTGAAGCCATCAAAGTTAAATAAAACTTTCATTTCTTGCTTGTATTAGAATTAGTTTCTGATAGGATTTCGGTTGTGTCTGACGAATTTACGACTAAAGTTGTGTAGTTTTTGTTATTGGTCATTACGGATCTGCCGAGTAATAGTTTTTAGGTAGGTCTGTATACCTACTATTTTGAATACCAGTAAAATTGACCTAGGGGAGATCTTACATAAATAATTCTGTGTAGCTAGATACAGCTAAAATACTTTTTTTATCAAACAGAATGAGAAAGTACCATTGGTGTTCTTTTCAAATGGATATTTCACATTATAATCACCAATCAACTTTGAGTATATCATTTTCATTTCTGAAGTGTTCACTAATTTAAAATCAAATACCCTACACAACTTGGATGGGTGTCCCCTCCCCATGGAATTATTGACAATATTTTGTCTTTACAAAGTATAATAGGCAATATGGTCCAATCTGCAAAACGAGGACGGCGCATCCGGCTGAAACGACAGCAGGTCCCTAGGAGAGCGCTCTAACTTGGATTTATATCGTGCAGGAAGCTCCGTTAAAAGTGGGCCGGAAATCGCATCAAGACGCCTTTGCGGCCACTCGCCGACCGCCCGCTAAGAAAATTTATCCTCGAACATACTTCAACACGCAGACAAATAATTCAAAATATAAAAGACGTTTACAGTTGTTCTGTACATTTATTGGAGTGCTCCTCTTAAATTCACATGAGTGTGGAGACACGCGGTACATTCCGCGCCGCCGCGTCCGACCCGGCCTCACCTGTGCCCTTTATTCCAATAGTTCGATTTACCTGTCTCCCGATGGTTTTACTTCCCTGTAATATGGCGGCCGATCTAAATTCATATGACCGGGAAAACATTTTTGTCCGGAATACTTTCCCCCGAATGCTGCAAGTACGCCCGCCTCTGTTCGTTTGAGACACAATTGCGCGTGTTTGCATTTTTATCTACTTGTTTTCGTGGGGTGAATATGAATGCAGTCTTTGTTTGGACGATGCAAAGGTAAATATTAATATTGCATTTGTATTGTCTTCGATGGACAATATTTTCGGGTTTTGACGTTGGATATAAGTGAACAATAATGTAGAATCAGATATAGCGTGTATCGTTTTCCCTGATTTAATACAAATAAGTTGGGTTTGCGTTTTAAATCCCATGTTATTTGCTATTATTTATTCAGTTCCATACAGATATTCTGACCTCTCATTTTATTTATTCACATTGAGCTTGTGTACGTGTTAAGCAAGTTTATTGTGGGTTAATATTTAGTAACATAAAGCTTGAAGATATATTCGAAGGCTTATGTATCTTGTTTCTTATATGATCAAAAGAACAATACAGAATGTTTTCCTCTCTTAATCGGCTTTGTGGCAATACTCTATGGTAGGCTGTATTGTAATTTAATACACAATAGTTTTTCAGGCATACGAAGTGTTTTGCCGTCGTGTTTTTTACAAAATTTTCCTCAATTCTTCACATTTAATCGTGTCTTCAATTGTTATAATATCATATTACTTGTTACCATGTCATGTAAAAAATATCTGAAATGTTTTTCTTACAATAATACACAACTAACTAAATAAATAATAAATTCGTAAACCTATCATAATTAGGAGTAATAAAGCCAAGATAAAATCCCGTTTAATCCAACGAAACCCGAGAAGTCTAACATTTCGAAACTTTCAAAAGTCCAATAAGAATGTCGTACACTGGGCACTAAATTTTTCATCTCCCTCGGTCCAGCTTAGTAAGAAAACAGCTTAAGCATATAGAAACAGTGAAGTGCGATATAGGGGGTGGTCATAAAATTGTACTAGTCGGTAATTAACACGTGCTGGCGTAATAAGGAAAGAGTATCGCACTCTCTATGAGCGGTCCGTCTCGCCGTGTTCTTGTCAAAGACTAGTGGACGAGGGAAATAGATGTGGCTTTTGTTTCGCTATTGCTTTATTCTGTAGATATACGGTATTGTTTGTGTACGATTTTATTATTGAGATGAATGTTATTCTTGGTCTCAAAGTAAACTGAGTATATTTGTGTGTTCTGGGATCTGCTGTCTCTAATATTGTTATCTTAATAAATCACACACCCGGCGTATGAGTTTAATATTTTGATAGTAACCCGCCCGACGAATACCTGAGGCAGCACTTTGCGTCACAAAGCTGCACTATAAACTAGTAAAACAAAGTAGTATCGCGTCTGCAGTGATCACGGCAGCAGCCACGTCACGTTCCGCCGGAGCTCGTCTCATGCAAGTAATCATAATATCATAAAACTTTTGCACTTCGCCAAAAACCTCGCAGATCTTCCCCAACATGACGTCTCGGGAACTCTCTGAGGGTAATCAGAACTTAATGAAAAGTGCGCCCGGCCGTCAGACGAGATGTTACCCAAATTTTAGGGGTCACGTAAAATATTAAAGCGACGAGATGAAGTGGCCAGAGATTCATTGCTTTTCCTTGTTTTTATTATTCGTAAATAAGACAGCCCCGCCACGTTTGTGTGTTCATAACATAAAACCTGGTGCAGTAAAGTGACTGCTCAACAGCGACCCCACTCGTAAATGTTGCTTAACTAGCAACAAATGCTCCTATATTTATTAAACTTTTCCACTATGAAAATGTAAACGAAAAATTACCGCCGAGTTAAGATTTCAGAATTTTCCAAAGATGCCTTGTTAGTAGTGTTGCTATCCGAACGAGTCTTGGGAGCAATTCTTAGACAAAACTAAGATTTATTAAAATATTCTTTAAGGCAATAAGCGGATTTTGTAGAACTTTTGATGTTTATTCACCAGAACAATATATTATGATAAACTTTACAAAATTGAAAAGTAAAACGGTGCCCTAACACAACACAATCATAATCTTTTTATTTTAATCTTCTTTTGTCTGTAAAATAATTTAAACACCCTTAACAAGCCGCTCAGACGTAAAGCAATACGATTTGCTTGCTACCCTCATTCTGAGTCGCGAGGTATAAAGGTGTATCTAATAACATACATTGGCCGTGAAATTCATGTAAAGCCTGCGGTGTAACGTTCTGTACAACGTTACCGAATAAAGGTGAGAAGAAAATACTCCCATATAAATATACGTACGAAATATTTGCATGAAGCGGACTAGGGTTGGGACAGCTACTCGATGTTTAAATAAACGATGTATTTTTTTTAAACAAATATTTGCACATTTCTCTCCCTTTGCAAAAATTCGACTTTTTACACAAGGCTTTTTTATGAATTCCAGTGTTAACATTTTAAAAACACAGGTAGCAGTTCTGTTTATAAACGATTTTATGGTGCATCCTGTTAAGGTTGAAAATAAAGTTGGTAAATGTCATGCGAAAATTAACTGGAAAACCGAATCATAATTAAAACAAAAATAAACTATTAAAAATCTGTGTAGTGTCAACGAAAACGCTACGCTTTGATGTAGCCACCTACGCTTGCTACGTGGTCGTAGCAGCATCACTCAGTTACGCCTACGCAGTACCGAGAAAACTTTGTAACATGTGCACGAGGCACTTTTCACATGAAATAGAAAGTTAATAAATACTTCAAGGTAATAAAAAGTTTATAAATACTTTTACTTATTCGCTAGCAAACGTTTATGTCAAGCAATATCAATAAAAGTATTGAAGGATGTACGCGCCTACGCCCAATCAATGCGTCACCCACTCACACATGCAAAGGTTATGTTTGCACACTTAAGCACGTGCCTATATACTGTGTGCTTACTAGACCAAACAACGCATGACTTGTGTCCAACAAAGTTGATGGCTTAGGCTAGGCTTGATATATACAAAGTGCTTTCTTATCTTTTCGTAATAATCATAAGTCTTATTTGAATATAATACTAGAATTCTAAAACCTTCAAAATAGTAAAACTGTTACTCAAGACTAAATAAATTAAACATTAATTACCTGAGACCCCACAGTGCTTTGTAGACACCCTTAATATATCTTGCTTTAATAAGCAGCCAGTAAATAAGTAAATAAAAATGAGCGCAATAATTAAATTTCATAGAAACTGCTTCCTATTTACTAGACAGAAAGATAAGGAAAATATAAATATTAAATCTTTTAACAAGAATCACTGTATATTTTACTTAGAATATTGCTTTTAGCGTTTAAAGTTTTATACTTTAAGAAAATACTAAAAATCTCTTTTATATTTATATAAAGCCGCGAAGCTACGAGAGAGCGGAGAAAAAAAGGGCAAATCTTAAAGTAAGCCTTAAGCTAAGAGGAATTATGAAATTTATCGACAATAACCTTTGATATTATCCCATCCCTGCGGCCTGATTTGACAGCGGTAACACTGCGCTCCTTTATTTACGTCGCGTACAAAATTGAAGCAAAAAAATTTGGAATTATCCCTTTATTATGTTATTATTTGATGTTTGACTCTCGCCCCGTCTACTTGAGGCAATTCACTCGGAAAATGTGTATTGTCGCTCTCCGGCGGAACCGTTTGTCGGATTTGTAGCGTTTCGCATTTAAATATCGATTGACTTTCAATTCTTATGACATTGGTCCTGTTTCAAATGTTTGTATTGGAATGCCTTTTGACTTTTCAAGTCTTTCCACTTATTTTTATGTCAATATTAACGTGATAAAAATATCTTTAAGTATTTGGTCCTTAATTGGCTTTCTATAGAAGCAAAATAAGTGTATTTATGCGGGTTTTTCTCCGTAAGACTCACTCCTCGGAACCATGCGCCCATGAACCTGTAATAGGTCTATTTAACTAAAAACCTTTGACTTTGAGTCTGTAAGAACCTTGACCGTCAGAGTTGCATTTCCATGCATAATGTGCTAATTTCGCCATTTAAAACCGAGCCAGTTATTTGCTATATTTAGTGCTAGACCTTGAATTCACGCTAGAACATGTCAAGGTCGACCATAATATTATGCATTGCAAACCGGACCACACAACCTCGTCTCATTACCATAGGTCCAGTACCTATGATAATAAGGTATGACTAATAAAGAGATTATGCACAGTTCGTTTGAAATTCATATAATTAATTCATTTTCGCTTATTTGCTTGTTTATGTTCGAGGAAGGATTAATATGGGATATCGTTTTATCTAGAAAATTGTTACTAATAGGTTAATAAAATAAGCTAAGTTTCTAAGAACTACAATGTAACTACATCCTGACTAATTTAAGATTTTTCTCAGTATATAGTAGGTGTGTTACTGTGACTAAAGTTCATACAAAATAAACTTTTTAACACATTTTTATATTTAGTGGCCATTTCAATCTATTCTTTTGAAAATGTTCAGGCCCAAATTCAACAGCGGAGTCCCTACGGCTGAGACAAATTGGTTCATTTAAAGGTTTCTAGTGACACATTGACAAATACTTAAAAGTTGATGAATAACATCATTTCAGAACTAGCATAATTTGAATATGTTACAGAACAGCGTAGAAGAATCTCTCTAAGTAATGTGTCATTTTTATGAAACGACTGGCGTTCATAGACCAAACCCATCATTGTATCACTTTAAAACAATTAAAGAAAACTATCTAATCCACGAGTTCATTCTTCAAGTCAGACAACACTAGATACTTTGAGCCAAAGAATAAAAGATATCACTATAAGATACTTCAGAATGACAGATCTGAAAGTAAGAAACTAGTGAATGGTAGTGCTAGACAAACGCGATGTTATCGAGACGAGTGGGTCCCGACCCGACGTCGCTCCTTTTCTCTTATATACTTATATGTTTTATGTTTGGAACTTGAGACTGGCTGAAACTTTCAACTTATTTGCGGAAAATAATGTACTAAAGGTCTGATTAGTAAAAAGCAGATGAGGATGATTTAATTCAATGGCTAGATAGGTGGCTCATTAAGACCAAGCAGTTTGCCTATGCAGGAAGCTAGATACCTATATGTTGCGGCAAAAGCTAAATAAGCGGCAATTCTCTCGTAATATATATTAATTCTTCCAAATAATTTCATATTTTTACTGACTTGCCTAAGTAGGAGGAGGCTCTCAAATCGGATGTTTGTAGGTAAGATTTTTTTCTATTACTTACCAATTCAAGTGAAATCAACAAAACAGTAGATGTTATTAAATATGCCGTAAACAATTTCATTGTAATATAACTTTTATTTGCAAGTTAATATCCAGAAATTTTAATTGCATCTTATTTCATATGCCATTCACGGTTTTATGGCACAATTCAAGTGCCAAGTTATTAGCATCGACATATGGAATGCAGTAGACATTTCACAGTATTAATAATATGCAAAGCGAACGCATTAAACTACGTTGTGTAGAGTTTATAAATAGCTGTCAATTGTGACTCAAATATGCATGCTGTAGAAATAGCACTTTAATAATAAACACTGAAAAACGAAATGTTTCCTTTCATCTATTTAAGATCTAACTAGGCGGCTGGTTGACGCTTCTCGTGACCAAAAGGCTGGCTATTACTTTGGACAAAGGATTAGCATGGCCATCCAACGAGGTAATGCTGCCAGCCTCTTGGGCACGCTCCCAGTCGACAGCGATGGGGATATATTTTTGACGCTTTTTAGTTTTACCTACTAAGATAGCTTTAATTTTCATTGTAAATATTTTTGTTTCCGTTTTTTTTTTTTCATTTTAATGCTGAATGAATGTTTGTGATAAACCATTAAATTCACCACATAAAACATTCACAATGTATTGTAGAAGTTTATTCCAATCAAGTGAATATCTTTTTTTCAATTTTATATCGCCTTAAAATTCGATACATTTTTTTTAGCAAAAATTATTGAGTTGTTCATACTCTTTTATGCAATCCGTGCTTGAATATTTCAGAAAAAATAACTGAATGGGTTATTTTAACATTTTGATATTTCAGCTTTATTCTTAACTCGAACAATAACTAGGCTTAACAAATAATAATAAAAAAACGCGTGCCTATCCAATGAGTTATTTTGTGCTCCATTCATGTACTTTTGATTTTTTTTAACTTTATCTTTACAGAACAGTTTTAACATTCCATTTGATATTAGTAAGCATGTTTGCTTCTTTCTTACGTTTATACTTATTTAACAGATATATATGATCCATGCTCATATTAATCTTGAAAGGTACATATAAGACAAAACACATTTCTTACATGCCGGTGGACATGTTTCAAAAAAAATTTCAAGACAAAGCTACTTTAATTTGTAATACTACCTTTGAACGTTTTTTTATAAGTTATTATTCATTTAATCATCTAGTTGCATCCTAAAACCTATCAAAACATAAGACAGCAAGTCTCGTGTAAGGCGGGTACTCACAAACTCTGCCCAACATAAAGCTATGTACTCATTTGCGTTATCCGAAGCAACAATGAAGCTAGGTAACGATGCCTTAAAACTGTAACACAATACACGCTGCCAAGAAAATGGCGATTATAAACAAAAGCCTAATTAACGCGTTCGTTTAATATCACGCTATTATATTGCGAATATCGGGTTAACTCATTTGTTGGAAAGTAATTCTATTTACGCATTTTATTAGGGGGTATACGTATGTACTTATTATGTGACAAGGACTATACGATTATTATGTTCTATGACTTTTTTATATATCGCACATGCTATATTATTGGGTTTTCTCATTTTATTATTATTCAATATTTATAGATAAATTTTACTCAAAAATAAGATAAAAAAATAGTTAATCTACAAAACTGTCTCAATTAGCATATTTGCATACATAAGTGACCCTCTTCAGAACTATCTAGCATATTTTTATCGGTGATTGATAGAAGAGTTCAACTATCAATCACTTCACAGCTTGCAGCGAGATAACCACTTACTAGCTCACTTGAATGGTTAACTAGAAGTCACAAGTTATCGAGAAATGATTTCTAGGAGAATACTTTTATTGGAACACATGGTTTTAGCAAGTGATTTGAATAATTTCAGCTTTATAATCCAGTACACACTATTCAACAGTTTTCGTAAAGCGAGTTGGTTATAAAAAGTTTATTCAAAAATATAGAATTTATTTTTGCTATGAAATTAAGTTAATCTTTCTGGAAATAAGCTCATCCGGAGACAGACTGCTACCCGGCTCCTTTTATTTCATACTACAAAATGCCATTTCAAAATAACTTGAGTATTTACAAGGTAAACTGTCCTTGCAGCGACATTTAAAGTAAACGACTTCGCGTTGAAGGTCAGAGCATCTCTAGAGAAAATAAAATTTCATTGCTCCCGCCATATCTCATCGTTGAAATATTGAACAACGTAAATAGCTACCATTAAGATAAAAGTACAGACACATAGTCGAAAATGTCTCAAATAGACTAATAATTCTCAATACTAGTATAATTTTATTATGGGACACAAATGAAAAGCATACCAACGTAATGCAATAAAGCAGTTCTTAGTTGTTACTCTGAAAACAATTTAAACTGAGTTATTCCTCCGTGCTGGCAATAAGTCCGGGCCTTACATGGCGTATAATGGTATGACACGACAAACAGCTTTAAGTGTGTAAAATATGGCACGTGACGTCAGCCAAGCGCAGCACGAGTGAGTTTATAGTGCAGCCTAGGTCCGGATCCTGGCCCGCGACGACGCTCGCCGCCCGCCGCCGCCCGCCGCTACGCGTCTACGCGCTCCCCAATATTTTTATGTGCACTTACGCAATCTGCATTTTTCCCCAACTTAAAATTTATTATAACGATTCGAAAGCCTATTAACTTCTGGATTTTATCGTGTTTACTCAAATGCTTAGTTATCTGTTTACAGATTCCTACGTACTCAACCAAATGAATTTTCCTATGATTGTTGTTTTACACGATACTAAATTACTAATTTAATAGGGCTGTTTCACGCTTCTAAACGATGAATATGTTCCGAGTTGGAATCTGTCCCTAGCGTCGTGAGCGTTAATGTCAAGCCGTTTCGGTTAATAACTAGCTATGCATAAATAACGGCTAAGTAATGAAGCGTACTAAAATTATCCACATGAAACAGACACGTCATTATGAAACAAAGACTTTTGGAGTCGCTCCTCAATCTCTGGGATGGTTGCCGTCACTGCCTTCCTAATATTTGAACAATACATGTGTAATATAATGGTTAAGAAAATCCCTAAGATATGGTTGAGCTACACGACGACTGATGCATGCGTGCCGTCTGTTGGGACTGGTCAGCTCCAGCCTGATGTGGCTCTTTCCTCAAAAGGCCATTCCAGACCGCGTACATGGTGACACTCACACATAATTATTTCATTTATAACATGTTTGGACTTTAAAGGAGACTATGACCCTTGAGTTTGTTTCGGCGTTTCTTCTCAGGGATCAGTCAGTTAGGAAATGCCGGCCTCAGCGTTCTTAAAATGACGTGTAAAAGTGATGTAATGTCCAACTTGCAAAATAAACAATTTCATTTCATTTCATTTCATTTCATTTCATTTCATTTCATTTCATTTCATTTCATTTCATTTCATTTCATTTCATTTCATTCCCATATTGTTGTTTTTATTGCTCTGCTTTTGGTGGCTATATACCTAGCAAGTCAAAGTTCAACAGCAGCATGTAGGAAAAAAAACATGTATTCTGTAGCAAAGATAATACTGAGAAATCATTAAATATTATTAAGTTAACCAATCTTACTCATGAAGTCGTGACCCAAAAGCTCTCTATTTCATTAGGTACAATAGATATTGTCATGATTAAAGTAGGCGCTTCTCAATAATTTATTACAAGTCTCCGTGTAAGTTTATTACTGGGGAAAAACTAGCTAGAATATACTGTGATTAATTGCCGATACATTCCTCGTCGTCGACGTCAAATAGTTTTTTCTGCCTTTATCAATTTATCGTAAACATGTTGTGTCATTTTGTAGGATGGATGTTAATAATGCCGAGCTTTATTGCTAATTATTTTCATATAAAACTATTGAACAAAGAGATAAATCATTAACAATATAATTTTCCAATTAAATAACCGATAAAAAACCCTTCTCAATCTGCTTCAGGAAATATGACCAATGCATTATAACAAAGCAATCAACGTTAATAACAAGGATCGTATTCACATAAAGATATATTGTATTAACTGTATCAAGTTGGACAATTAACGGCGGCCGATATGGCGGGACGCCGGCTCGCAGGAGATTGGATGACGCACAACTCAATTGTTATCAGACGACTCATGGAAATCGATGAAACTATCCGGCTGTGACGTCATCGCACGTCACCGATACCACGCGTCACCATACTCCCACTGTAATTACGGACAGCTGCCAAAAACACTGGCATACCAGGGAATAACATACTGTATCATGCCACACAATGCCACATCGCAGTTTTATTGACAAAACTGACCCATTTTATAAAACATACAGTTTGCAAAGCTTTTGAAGAATTTTTAACTATGTTTGTTACATTTTACGTTGCACCAGATTTTTCGGATGAAATTAGGGTTACAATGTTCCTTTATGTTTAACGAACTGAAGTTACCCAAAGTTCAAGATGAAGAAGAATGTGCTTTACAATGTTGGTACGAAACTGTATGAAGTTAAAGTATAAAAATCTGTTGTGTTACATTCTTCAAGAAAACTTTAAGAAAAATTAAGAATCTAGATGATACTTTTACAAGAACTGGTAGGTACCTCAGTCTGTAGATGATCTTATGTTCTATCCAGCTGATAAGCTAAAACTTATGCGTTCTGGCTATCATTAGGTACACTTTTTGAACACATGAACAGGCATCGTGTTACTATGTGCTACGGTATAAATGAACAACAGCGCAGGAATTCAGTTCAAAAACCTTAAATATTATTTAATTAGAAGAAAAAACCGCTTGTTAAAAAAAGAATAAAGCCAACTTCATTTGCAAGAAGGGAAGTCAATGGTCTCGAAGGCCAGACACGGCGGCGCTAGTCGCCGACACGACCCGCCGACATTACGCTATCATTTGTCGAACTTACCCAATGTTCTCGATTGCTTCACTAACGTCGCTTCTACTAAAACTGACAATTTAATACACTTTCACAAAGGGTATTTTACGAATGCTTTTTAACCAAATCGAATCGAATGAAATTTTAAAATGAGACAAAAGCACTCATCGAGAAGAATGCATTCGACGCACGAATTCAATTTATGGACACTTAGCCGTACGTCGTAGCCCACCTAAACATTATGTGCGCATATCTACACATGATGTGCGTGTAAAAAGATACGACTATCGTAAAAACCCCACTGAAAATAATTTGAGCGATGTTACTCGTTTTTCGCGAGACATTCTCAATTCTCAATTCTCAATTCTCAATTCTTTATTGCATACCATAATGTATTACAGGTTGTTGGTAGGTTATAGATATTAGTCACAATTATGGACCCTGTCGGGCACAGCAAACAATAGTAGGAGAGAGGAGGAAGAGCACTGTGTGTTTATATTCTATGTATTATCATTATTAGCTAAGTAGTTAGTAGTTTTAAGTTGGTTTTTTTTTTATATTTATATATACATAAATATAATTATTATTTTGTTTATTTCGTAATTTTCTTTATTATATATTAGGTTTTCTAATGGGACGGTTTGTATTTTTTTTTTTTTTAATTTGTTTATATAAGTATGTATGTAGATGTGTAATAGTGTATAGCTTTTATTTCTCATTTAGATATTCGTTTATACTATAGTAGCATTTGCGTATAAGGAAATCTTTTAGTTTATTGGTAAAAATGGTATTTTTATTTAAATTTCTTATTTTTTCCGGTAGTTTATTATATATTTTAATGGACATGACAAAAGTACTATCAGAGTGCATTTTTAGACGCGACGTTGGTAAATTTAGCCTATTTTTATGCCTTAAAGAAATTTTTGTTTGTATGTCCTCTCTTTTTGTGAAGAATTCCGGGTGCATACGCACGAACTTACAAATTTCAAATATATAGAGGCAGGGTAGGGATAAGATTTTGAGTTCCTGAAAGTGAGGTTTGCAACTGTCGGTGTCTTCAATATTTACTAATATTCTAATTAGTTTTTTTTGTAGGGTGAATAGCGTGGGCGCGTCTGTACTGTTTCCCCATAGGATAACACCATTCGGTGGTAGGACCCGCATAAAAGTTGAACATCAGACAGCCTAATGGATTAGAAGAATTGCCTCCAATCGTAAAGCCCGCCTTAAACATTGGTACAGCCTAGAGAAACAATAAAGACTGTAATCTGTATTGTTGTCATGTTATATATGAATATGTTCCACTTGAGCGGAAATATTCCTGTATGGTCAATGGTAGGGATAAATATTGTTGAACCAATTACAATAAAAAAGGAGGCCACGATCAAAGACCACATTGGGGGCGGGTTAACGGCCTAAGGATTATGTCGTTACGATTGAAGACTGTCTATTGACTATTACCTGTTATTAAACCTAACAGAATGTTGAATATTAAATCAGTTCTATTTTTCCAGTGAATCGTGTGCAGTACATATGTAGGTGCGCGGGGCGGCAGTGGGTCAGCTGTCAGTCTTCCCACGCAAGTTGTAATAGGTAATTGAACAATTACTGAAGTTCCTAGGCGCCCGCCGGCCCGCCGATGTGCCTACTGGGTATTTACGTGCTAAGCGCCGAACGTTATACTCGTCTACTACCTATGAGGAATACTGCAGTAGAAAATAAAACAGATTTCATTATTCTATAACAATAAAATAAACATTAAAATGAAATAGTTTTTTTTAAATGAGTTTCAGTCTGTCTATTAGTAACTTTTTTGATCTGGGTCATTCGCTGGCAAATGCGTCCCAGTCGATTTATTTCCACTTTTACTGCAATGGCAGTGGTCCAATTTCACAATCTACACCCGTGTTCTACAAGCGAAACACGTTTTTCAAAAAGCACTACCTTGTTCGTAGAAAGAGTGCTCAGCTTTTATCTCTTATTATGTCTACTCAGTTAATTCTGCGAAGACATTTAATGTCTAGACACACGTGACTTAGGCCAACCGGGGGACGGAATATATTTACCAATATCCTTCCTTACTACCTACTTAGGTCTGAAGTTCGGAGAATACCGAGTTACAGTTGAGAATTTCATATTTTCAAGGAAGCTAGAAAACTTAGCGCCGTAGAGCTCACTCCAGCGCCCAATCTATATCGAATTCGACTTGAATTCTGCAAAATTTCGTTACACTCGCGTTACTAAACATACAAATGGAAACTCGATCTCACAAGAACTGGAGAAGGCAAGACATAACATTTTTGATTTCACTTCTATTTCAAATATATTATAAACATTTTTATATATAAATAACAAGGACGAGAACATCCTTACTTACAGTTCTTGGCACGTTTGCGAGAAAATAAGAAAATGCTCACCCAGTGTAGACGCCTTAGCGCTCGATTTATGCGTGGGACACAAAATAGGATTTAGAAATAAAATAGGATGTAACTGGGCCTCACAATAACGCGTACTTGTGCTTTGCCTCAAATCCGTAATTTACATGCCACTTAAAATACGATATTATCTTTTGTATAGCCTAGTGTGCTCCGAAAAACCCGATACTGGCCAATAATGTGACCCTCATTATTTTATATATGTACCTATAACGATTTTCTAATGGAAAAATGCCAGAATATTACGAATCTGGTATTATTTCTACTGTTATTGGCACATTAATATAGACTGACTTAGCCAATGGGTCTACGAAAACCTTTTCATGTATTACTTTCAATAAAATGACATCGACGAATCCTAAAGACTGCTTCATTAATTAAAATACGTAATCAAACCTCTTTCAGACGAGCCGAGACTAATCATTCTCATCGATAGAAACCATCAATATTTGAAGCCATTAAAAAGAATTTAAATTAAATGTTCAATAGACAACAAAATTGCAGTACTTGTCAGAATATTAAGTACGTATTATAAGTAAGTAGATATAGTGAAAACTATCGGAGACAATAAACTTCGTCTTCATAAGAATGTTCGCCGTGGAGGCGAGCTCATCGGGCGAAACTAATGACATTTTATTTCTCTGGAGAAATGCATTAATTTCATTTGTTAGCCCATCGACGCCGGAACACGAGCGTTCTTCTTCACTTTGCGAGAAAGTGGATTTTCTATAACATAGGAAAACCTATTAGTGCCCGGAGAATCTCAATTAAGTTATTGTATTTCTATGAGTTTAATGTTCGCCTCGAAGTATCTTATTATATTATTTTAACACCAAGTTTGTTCAAGTCGTCAGTTAAATAAGTTCAGCATTTCTACAAACTGGAACTAGGTAGTTTTTAACTTTTCAGGAATGGTCTGTAATGTAAAACTGATTTCTCAAGAGTGTTCCGACACGCTGTCGATGTCGGTGACATAAAGTGTAGCTTTAACGACATGAATATCATGAATTGATGCGAGCGGGCGCGGGCCGCGGCACGAGCGGCGCGACGCGGCGGCTGAGCGCGCTCGCCGCACGCCGCACGCTCCGCCGTCCTGAATTATAGAAAAGCGGCGCGACATTTGCCAAGAAGTCGACGCGCCTCGCCTTCGCGGTCTCAACACTCTGAATAAGTAATTTTTACCGTCTGCGCAGTTTTACAAACAAATTAACGGCTTAATGTTGTTATTTTAATAAAAGTTTCCTGTTAAGTTTCTCTCGAGTTCCATTTTTACGACTCCCGCCATCGCTGTTGTGGGATTGTTTATGTTTTCAAATATACGCGCAAGTTATTCACCTGAATGTAGTAGAACACATCGAACGTGTATAATATTAAGTATATGATTTGCGCGTCAGGCGGAGGCTGCGCGGCTCCCTCCTCACTTAAAACTGCTTATTCTAATTTATGACTCGGAGTATTGCACTGCTTATTACTTCCGTTGCAGTTTCGGGGACCGGAAGTACATTTTATGGCGTTGTAAACCATGAGCGTCTTAGCATAATTGCTGTGTAACATTAAATTAGTTTACCCATCAATTACGTCTTTATGCTAATATGGTGGCGAGGCTTACGCCTTTACAAATTAATTTCGCATTTTGTTGAGCACGTACGGAGTTGCGAAACTCATTACTGAAACATAACTATTCGTTTAATCGCCACACTAAATGTGCGAAAAAGCGTCACATTAATAAAAGGGCAGGATATATTTGTGTGAAATTATCGCACAATACAGATTTAGGTAGCGAAATGAAATCCTAATGCAAATGTTAATTGTCGGCCGCAACAGATGGGAGCGACGGCGACACGCGGCCAATTGTCGCGCCAAACATTCGTAATTTAAAAAGCAAAATGAAATAAACCGCTCGGTCGCAGTACATAAATTTCATGTTTGCCTCGGCCGGCGAACTGGCAGCGGATATTAATCAGCGGATATTGAAATATGTTGTTTTTTGGGCCGATTGATAAACGGCCCGTTGCGCTCCCGCCGGATTAAACATTGACGTTGCTTGCTCAATTATTACTGCATTTTCATCTATATTGCGTGTTTCTATCGCACCTTTTATCTAATCGTTGTGTTTTAGTAACGAGGTGAATTGGTTTTGGTTTCATTGCACTGAAAACAATTAATAATACAACTGAGCTGTATTAAATAAATATTATTCATGCAGCTTGAAGTATATACATAGAGAGAAGGAAATTAAGCTAAACCAACAATTTTCATTAAATATTAAGGCGGGGCGGAGCGGGAATGCACGTTGTCGCAGAGAACGTCTGCGCGCTAAGATTTATGATGCGACCAACAGGCGAATATTGAAAATCTAGAGCACTCATGAAACCACTGGATACACTGTAAATGGAGTCACTACCGTACAAATAATGATCCCACACATGTTATAAATAGTGGACAAAATTTGATGTTTTTCTTCCAGATCTTTCTAGGAATGAAATCTTGATATATGATCGGTACTTTGTTATTCAAACAGTCTGGCGCTAACCTATGGTGTATGTTTATAGCAGCTTACTTTAGCAGAAGTTCCGAATATTATCTTATACGGAATTTAAATAAACGAGTCGTTAATCAAACAATTTGCATGTCCAGTGTCAATCTATCGTAAAAACTTTGTGGAAAGTTTAATACGCCGTTTTGTAATTTAAATATCTGTAAGGATATGCTGAAATATAAATATTTTTCAGTTATCTCTTTCTTTTTCCGGCATTTGTTATGTTTACCTACAAGCTTTAAATTAACTTGTAAGTTAATTACTTAGTCAATTCCTAATTAGTTGGTAATTTGTGAACGACAAATCGTATAAGCTTTTAAGTATTTAAAGAATTTCCTGACTCTGGAATTACTTGGCTCTGAAAAATTGGTTTAAAATAAAAAAAAATATATACCTATAGTAAGGTGTCACTTGCTTTTAGTTTTGATGCAATTACAAATCATTTTTGTTTTTTCATCGGTAAAAAAAAATATTTCGGCCTTAATCAGAAAGGTTTCACTACTCAACAGGAGTTATAAGTATTTCTAGCAACTTTTTTCTCAAAATTGATCGTAATCTCATTCTCAAAACGTCATGTACCATACATAGGCTGCGTTATAGGTGACATTAATATACGTTACGTTACGCTTTGTCATCATTTGTGATTTCCATTTCAGTTGGATACCGCCGGGGCGTCGCAGAAACACAATATCTCATTTACTTATGATTTATTCTCCAATAGACTTTTTCATTTTCCCCCTTCATTGAGATGCTATGAGTGTCATTGAATTATTGTAGTCTGCTTCTAATGCTGCTCGTGTTATGAGCCTATTTTCATCTCTGTCGTGGATACGTAATGCTTACAGATACGACTGTTTTATGGACTTAGGAAAGTTACATGAATTAGAAGTTTGAGAAACCTTCGTCTTTGTTTGGCTTTCTTATGAAAAACAAACTGTAACACACGCAGTCTTTATGATTGATATATTCAATGAGAATTTACGTTTCCTTAATAACTCAAAAGATTCATGAAAAATACCTATACGATTTTCTGAAAAACATTCCACGTTGCAGGTGGGTGTTTTCTTCGCGGGACTTTTCATAGTCACCAAAGAGTAAGTAAGAGGCCCTTTTGTCGAGTACCTTCGCCCCATAGTGCGCTCAGTATCGCATCATTAATCTCTGTGCAAACACTCTGGGCCGCCGCGCCGCCGCCGAGCCGCGCCGAGCCGCGTCGCTCTCCCCCGACCAACGATGCACTCATAACCCTTATTAAAACGCACACCAAATTATTTATACTACCCAAGGTAAACATTAAGGTTCCTCAAGAATTTGCCTCTAACGTGACTTGAAAAAATTAAAAAACTACACGACAAACTCCAAGGACGTCAAAGTTTTTTCTTAATTTACTTTACCTAACGCAATTTATTCACAGAAAATTGAACTTTCAATGGTACTCTTTTTGAACTACTTTATATTCCGGCAACAGCTACATTTTCGCGGAAATTTTGTTTTTATTTTCGATTGAATCCAAATCCGCGTCACTACTTTTTGGGATTTAGCTAGGTTAAGCTTTTGTATCGCTGCATGGTTGAAACGCTAAATAAACCTCCACTGTACCGTTGATCTGCATTGGATTTGGAAATCGACTGTAAAATCGCCCGTACTTCAAAATTATTTCTAGTCGTATTACACTATTAAGTATATGGAGGTGCACCCAAATAAAAGTTGTGCGTCCATTAACCATTCTGTACTGCTTGAACGAACAAAGCATGAAAAATGTACAGAGATAACATTCATTCACTCAGGGAATTGTAAAACTTTTAGTGTTGGATTGTGTCGAATGCATTACCATTAAAACTACAAAGTTGCACAAAAGGTTCCGTATCCAAGATTAAAACGCCTCCGCAACAAACCAATGGCTGCATTGTGGGCCGACGTCACACGGGAGAGCGCCAAAATGCGTGTTTCAAATATCAAGAGTAAAAAATAAATGGCAATAACAGTTTTTCAGAAAACAGTTACGTATTTATTTGTCCGTTTCGGCAACACAGTGAAGTTTCCATTTTGTCCGCGGCGTCACGTACGTGACAAACGGCTCGTCTTAGGGATCGCCAAATATCGTTTAGTACGTGCGAGGAGAAAACCAACTTGCTGGGTAAATAAAATAAATCAAATATATAAGTAACAGTCTGTTCGTAAACTAAAATAATTCCCATAGCACTAGTTTATTTTTATGAACACAAAATAACAATTGTTCAGTATCCTAAAAACAAAATGTTGTATCGAAAGTTAAATAGTTGTGAGTCCGTCGGCTGCGATGGAAAAGATTAATATCTGCCGTACCACGTCCGTGGCTGTTTCATACAAGTGTACAAGTTATATGTCGAACTTGCCTGTTAGGAAAATACATTCAACACGACATGTGTTACTTGGCTACTTTTGTATGAAAAGGTGAAATATAAATTGAGATAGGTATATGTATTTACTCTGAACGATTACTGTTGAGTTATTTATAAAATAAATAAAGTGAACATTTATTTCTTGTATTTTCTGTACCAGAAGTAAAAGACTAAACATGGAGCTGAGCCCGACTTTGGTAATAACACGTCCTAAGCGTATATCTTGACTTTACTTCCCCCACATCTAAGGGCTCGTAATTTTTATCACATTCCACCCACATTTTTAGGCATAAAAAGGCAAAGTAATTCGTGGCTGATAAATAACATTATGTACATGACATTAGCGTGTGCCGGCTAACAGTAATATCATCATGTTCTTTTGTGTCGCATCGTACGCTGGCCCCATATAAATAAGGTGCTTATCCAGTTTTTCAAAGACGCTTCGTGTTAACACGTGTTTGCAAGTTGGGGCGAACTTCAGCCCGGGCCTCGGACTGCCCAAATGAAATTTGCCCCACTGACACCGGCCAACTGGGGAGATAAGAATATAAGTGTCTAGCAGGTGTGCTTTATTGTTTAACAGAAACTTGCTGCCTGAAATTAGCTTTTGTTCCTAACGTATGGATCTGCTTAGCTAACCGAAATATTAAACGTTCATACTCGACTTTTCTTTTCCATTTCTTTTAATATGAGTATGATAGTTTTTAGGTTCCAAAGGGATTTGTATTTCGCCTCTTTTGAACCCTAAAATAGTACAGTTGCGTTAAAGTATTACTGCTTATATATTATTTTAAAAGGATTAATAAAAAATAACTTCCAAATTTAATAAACCAATAAACAATAAAGTCTAAAGCTATTTCTTGAATCACCATTTTTTTAATTCAATTACAAAATATGGACATGCCATATCCATATTTTCCATGGAAACTTTGGGAACATACCTAGTTCGTTTGCGGCCAGTAGCGGTAAATACGCGTGTTCGCAGCTTGGAGCGCCGAGCCGCGAGCCTCCTCCCGCGAAAATTCACTCAGGCTCCGTCAGACGTGAATGTTTTTATTGTTTTAAATGCGTACGTTATTTTTCGCAGCACAACCGAGCGTCTTCAACGAGATATTTTGTACGAAGTTATGCTGCCGTACGTGGTTCAATTACGGGAAACGAGAAACTAACGTATCTTTTTGCTCCTTAAATCTTGCGTTGTTCTTACTCGACGATGTCTTATTTCATCTTTATCTTTGAAACCTTATTCAAGAATAACGATACAAGTCTGCACTAATAAGATTTCTTGTCAGTAATATAAAATCTTGTAATTTAATTTGTTACACAAATGTATGAAGATATGTCGCTATAACTTTCTAAGTTTTCATCAAGTCCTTACGCAGTCACCTCGTGCATGATTTTTCATAGGAATTTAATAGCTCATATTTATAAATAAGTACCCGGCCCGGTAGGCAGGCAATAAATATTAAAGCGGCAAACAGGCGGTACGGATTAAACGGCAGGGCACGTCCTTGGCAAACTTTCGATTCCAATTCGGTGTCAGTCGATATTAAATTAAAAGCACCCACGCATTCCTCCCGCGTCTTTTTCCTGTCCATTTGCAAGGACCGTGTAGATCTCACATCACGCTAACCTTACAGCGCTGACATGTTCAACATTGTATGGATACGACACGGAGCTCATGTAAAACGTAATTCACTTAAGATTTTATCAGCTCGGCCCTGTGTCGCCGTATCTCCCGCTAACACGAGAGCCGTCTAGACTATGTAGTGCACAACTATAGTATTTTTCATCTAGCATGTCCACATTATTATAATGGGTCGAGGGAGCAAATTTCTAGGCAAGCGAGTGAATGGCGACGCATACTTGAGTGATGGCGGACTTTTTTATTTGAATCGTGTGTGAATGCGACCGTCCGAATGCCCAGACGCGTTGTTGCGACACATTACTTACATAGACGAGCGCGAGACAGGGCGCTGGCTTTCAATAAATTATAGGAAATATTTTCAGGAGCAGGTGCGAGGTAGACGTTACGTGAAGGATTTCTTTATGACTGAATTTGAAGAAAGACGCATAAGTTAGGACTAGTGGTGTCATGCAAATATTTCTCTGCAAAAAATATTTGTCTCCAGATCATGCAAGTGCAAATGGCAAAATATCAAAAAAGATCTTAGATAAAATCCTCTCAGAATGTGTGTACAATTCGCATACGTATCTACATGTTTTATTTAAAGAAGGCATTTTTACACAGACCCTTACACGGTGCGGCATGAAGGAACATGACAGTACAAGGTCGCGTGACCGTCTCCTGAATTTTAATGTTATTCTCCCTTTGATAGTCGTAAAAATGATTTCTCAAGATTGCTGCCAACCCCGCTAGTCCCCATCGTACCTCACGCATGCATTTATATAAAAATAAACATACTTTTTCTTGAATTCAGAGACATGTAAAACAAACTTGGTACACCGAGAAAATAACGTGAGCTCATAGTAACAAAAATACACTTAATGAAAGTTACGTAAGTAGGAAATTCCTGCACGCCTATAATGGCAACACCTGTTTATTAAAATAAGAATGTTACCAGCATAAAATATTGCTACAATTGTACGAAATTTTCTCCCTCGCGGATCCTATTTTCTGGTGGTGCCTTCTTCAAATTTTCGTTAATAGATGTGTCACTAAATTTGCGTTTTCAATTCGGCGTCGGCCGCCATGGCGTCGGGGCGGCGCCGGTGGTTTCAATCAAAACGGGCACGCACTCCTCCACATCCTCACCAGCTTCGCCTTTTAGAATAAGAATTGTCTTTTTCACAGTACTCAGCGGTGACGGACAGACAAGTAAGGAAAGTGCTTCTGCTTACTTTGCATATCTATTTCATTTACTTTTTCATATGGTTTGTTGTTTAAGATAAGTACATATCATAAGAAATGGTTGATCATATAATTACTGTAGAAAACATACTTATTTTAAAGAATTATTTTACATCTTACAACATTTTAAAAGAAAATGACCCTAAACACAATTGTAAATCCAAAATCTCGTAAAACTCCGGCCAAAATTATGCGCGGCACGAGTTAAAAGACAAGTTCCCAACGGTTGAGGCAGCCCTATAAATTCCGACAATCTGCCACGATGTTCTAATTAATAGCATAATTCCAACAATAGTATCGGGATCGTTTCCACACTAAGAGGCCGGGCCTTCGCTCGGGGCCCGTGCCCACCCGCCATGAAATTAAAGCCGACTCGCGCCGAACGAATGATTGAATAATAAACGAAAGAATTCGCGTCCTGCCCTTGTATTACGTATTCATGACGACTGGTCCGGTGGACGCGATGCTGCGCCGAAGCGTACACTCACGCGGCCCTCGCATGTACTCGTGTCTACCTAATGCTCATGTCTCATGCTGCTACACCATACAGCCTACAACTTTAATGCGCCTATACATACGTGCCTACAGCACAATCGCATGGACACTATATTCAGAAGTTACATCAATCGTACATATGTATATTTTGAATGGTTGGCAAGCAATTGGCCAACGGAAAATCCAAATCAATTATTTTTTTTGACTCTCTAAACATGTTCCAAAAACAGTGGGAAATGTCAAAGTTACCCACCTCTTCTGCCATATATCCTCCACTCAGACCTCGGATGGTTGCTGTTTTTGGTGTTTATGTCCTTTCGCACTACACTCACACCCACAAACATACACTTTTTAAATAACACTAAGCTTCTCAGCAACCAGTTTATAAAAGAATAATAGAAAAAGAATAATTTTTGACTGTAGCAGTAATTTTTTTTATGATATGGGTTGCAGTTGAACTATTCTACAATGTGCAGTATAGTGAGTCAGCTTAGAAATTCGTTAATAATTTAGTATTGTATATTAAAATAAATAATGTTTTGTATAGGTTGTGTTGTACAAATATGCTGGACGTATACTCGTTCGGGGTACGGCGACCACGAGGAATATTAATCTTCTTTTGTCTCCGAACCTTCCGTCTATCCATTTATCACAGCAAAGTATTTTTATGAACTAATTGAACTCACAAACGTGGCTGAAATATTATGCTCGCTTTAAGTTATAAATAATTGACAAAAATATTTTAGAATTTTCGTAGCAAAAGTCAACGTAGTAGGTAGTTTTTTTTAGGAAAAAGCTGTAGGTACAGACTTTTGACATGGGTTTAAGAACAACTAGCCGTCTTGCCACGTTTTCAACTGAGTTCCGTGGGATCATCTTCCTGTACCTGGACAGAATATAGCCTATGTTCTTCGTAAATAGTGTAGCTTACCAATAGTGAAATAATTTTTCTAATCGATCTTGTAGTCTCGGAGCCTTTGAGGTATAAACAAACAAAAAATGTTTCCTCTTTTTTATGTTGGTATATATACTCATATAGAAAATTTTCTTAAATACTTGTTGAACGCCTGCTTCACTTTTTTTAAATAACACCATCAGCTTTATAACGTTATTGTATGATCTGCATTATCACGATATTACATAAATAGTAATGATACATTTGTGGTTCATGGATAAGCTTTAGATTAATAATAGCGATGACCAATGTTATTAATATATGCTAAGGGTGAATATATTATCCAGTAATATCGAATCGATGGTAATTTATACACATACTGAAAAAAAAAGCCTCCATAATATATCATTAGTGTACATCTATTTATACTAATAATATAATGCTGAAGAGTAGTTCTAGAGATTTGTTAGTAGGATTTGTTTGTTAGATTTGAAAAATAATTTCAGTGTTAGACTGCCCTACTGGCTACATGAAGTAAAAATGAGTCTACTTTTTATCCGGGTGCCCAAGAAGCTACTCATAAATAGTTTCATACTAATTCTACTTTTAGTTAAACTTAGTTCTAACTTTCTATTTACACAAAAATAGAATGCAGTGAGGGAATTTGGTTTAGTCCAGTTCCTTCCTTTTTACCATCCTGGCATTGTCAACGCCCGCTTACAACCACGACTTACTGAAAAACATCTTCAGTCACGCTCATTCAGACCTCAAACTGTTCAGACAAATTGAAGCTGCTAACCCGCTTATCAGAACATCAGAACTTCGTCTAACATCAGCTATATAAAGCGCCGTCTCCTACTTTGGCAAGTCTTCAAGGCTCTTTACAGAATATTTCTAGAAAAGTTTTGTTGTACTAATTGTACCCATGCCAAATGGGCGTCGGCTGCGCAGATACACTACTTATATTGGACATAAGTTTGATACATGAACTTAATGGTTTCCTACAATCTAGGATAGGAGTTCTGCTGTTTTTTTTTTTAAGATTAGAAGAGAGAAATTAGTATTTTTAAACATACATAATGCTTCTTTATACCTTAGGCTAGCCCTTTAAGTGATCATCTAACTGTAAATAAATAGAACACTTCCAAAAATATTCATTCCTATTCGTATATACTTACTTGAAGGAATAAAAAATGGCCATGTATTAAGTAACTAAATATGTGGTCGACTTTGTAAATCATCTTGACAGAATTGCTTATATAAGAAGGTCCATTCATTCATATGAGAACTCTTCATTGTAACAATAATAAAATATTGTTCCCTATTTTGTTTCACAAAAACAGGCCCTTTTAGCCGTTTCACATCTTGGCCGGCCATCAATCAAGGAGCCTATTGTTTTAGTGTAGCTACATTTGTATTTGTAAAAGTCACTTGAGTAAAGATAAGGTAGTTTAAAATAAAAGGGAGTACTTTATAATATTGCATCAATTTTGAAAAAAAAAACTGAATATTTACCTGCAACAAAAAACAATATCTACTTAGGAACTTCTTTTTGTCTTATGTCGATACAAATTACGCAAAGGTTTCTACAAACAAAAGAGCAAGCCTTCAAATTAAATAAGACTCGATTGTATTTGCAGGAAAAGCTTGCAGAGACAATTTTGTCAAGGTATTTCGTATATTTCTATAAATACTCCTTAACACAGAGTGACTGCTAATGGCTTTAAAAAATAAAAGGGAATAAACAAAAAATACCGCTCTGACCTTTTACAGTTCTATTTTTAAACTGACGTTTGACATTAAACGTATAAGCACTGCGATCGAGCACTAAAGTTTCTGAACGCCAATTAGTGAACATGCAAATTGCCCAGAATGCACTCCATGCAGAAATGTAAGGATTAAAATATTTTTATAGATTAAGATATTACATATATACCTAGTACGTGATGCAGTTGATGAATAAGACAAATTGACTCATTTACTACCATGCCTACACGCAATTAACACATGTTTCTTCAATTTGCAGAAACCGTCCGTACGACAGAGTTAAACTACGTGACCAAACGGGAAAACAAACTCCACCTGAGTTGATCAACTCAATGGCCCTCTCAAAACTGAGTCGTAAAGCCGTTAAACCAGTATAACAGGCCGATACAAATATCCGTATGCGCCGTACTAAACGTATCCAAATCCCGCAGGGTCCGACCACAGGGCAACTTAACCCGAAATTAAATCAAAGAGGGGCTTAACCAATCAGGCCGAGTGGTATCATTGAATCGGCAAAGGAACACTAAAATTACTTCTTGATGCGGAGAAACGAAGATTCATCGTAAAAGTGGTGGGTGTGGGTCGGGAGGGGGCAAGGGGAGGTGAGGGGGTTGTCTGAACGGTTTTCCGTGTTTGAGAGAGGTCCGCGCGCGGCGATTACGCCGCACGTAGCAGAGCACTGGCCTGCCGCCGGCCGGCCGCCCCGCACCTAATGCTGTGTTTTAAACATGAAAAACCGTTCCGGTAATGCTGTAAATGTTAACTTCGAGATTTATCCTCCTTTGTATTTAACGGCTTCTTGTCTTAGAGGCTCAAAAGTTTATGGTCCAGGTCGACAGGTGGTGCTGAGGTGTTAAAACGGGTCGTACGTGAGGTATCTACTGGCGTAGGTGAATTTTAAAATGGTACTTAAGCTTACACACTTTTTATATTTTTTGTCATGAATATTGTATCCTCGTAATATAAATACTTAAATTAGCTTCTGCTTATCCTAAATCGAAAATTCCCTAAATCAATAACAGTTGACAATAAAAGGATTTTCATAAAATCGCTGAAGTTATATAATTTTCTTTTTACTTTGTAACTAAACTATCTCCTTCCAGTAAACAAGTGCACTCACGGAGTCACTATGAAAAGAAGCGAATGTGTAATATCACAACTCTAACAAATTAACTAAATTAATTGTATATATGCTACCTTTTAAAGTTCTCCAGCCAAAACACACCCTTACATTCACTAATACTAAGCATTCCTAACCGAAACGTAGTCCGACCCACTATACGCACTATTCTAATCACACTACGAGCAGATTTACCTAATAACCAGGAGCCACAAAATTAATACCAATTATTAAAATTAAAACGGCCCCCAATCCCCTAATTAACAGGCGAGCCCCTGTAGGTAACATTACAAAAAGACAAAGAGGCAGCAATTTACGCGCGTGGCGGTGTGACTAGCACCTGGGTCATGTCTCCTTTTACTTTATCCCGTAAAGATTAAGTCCCCCGAATTTTCCCAAATTTCCCCGAATACATGGCGCCCGCAGTGAAGTGAGTCATTTAGCCCCTGTTTACTAGATTAGGGGATTTTTTTACACCGCACAGCTTTCTCCGCCACCCCCTCCCGCTGTGATGTGTCATAGTACATCTATGTGCGTATTTTATGGTACATCTTGAAATAATAGGGACGGATTTTAGTGTATTAGATTTATGCTACAGGGAAATGTTTTCCTCGTAAATTTTCACAGATTACATCGTTACGGAGTGAGTTTTAGAACTGGATTGGTTATAGGTGTATTATGATAAGTAATTAGGGATTCTAAATAATAATTACAAATGTTTCAATAGCCACCTTTACCTGTTGAACAAACGATGAAATTAGGTATTCCGTAAAGATAGTTGTTTGCGTACGCTAACATCAGGGAGCGACCCTACTCTAATCCAGGTAGGCTTAATTACATACAGATTGGTGTTCCCAAACTAGAATTTCTATACAAACAGAATAACTTGAGGCTTTCTGACTATTTTCTTGAGTAGAAAATACAATGTTGGTCCTCCTTTTGTCAATTGAACAGCCACTAAGTGACTCAATACAAGTGTGCCCTCACAGTGGGTATTAATATTCCTGCCACACCTCTGAATACCTATACAAAGTACAAAATACTCTTCAATTGTGCAATAAGTCAAAACGTCCAATAGATTCTCCCAAAATTTACCTTTCTCGGCACAAACGAGAAAAGGCGATCGTAAAACCACCCCTCATGTACCCACACAAGGTCACTCACGAATATACGTATCTGTTAGAATTGAAAAATACATGTACTTCTTCCCTCGTGTGTTTTCTTAGGTCACAATTTGTACTCGACGCTTCACCTTTGTCCTTTTTAAAACGAGACATTTTATTTAATATACACACATTTTTGCACGTATCCGAAAAGTTAATGATGCGTCTTTTTAAAATTATTTGAAGGTAACAAAAAATATTTCTTCTTCGGAATTTTCCGATACTTAAAAAAAGTATCAATCACGATTTTCAGGAATAATTGTAAAGCAATCAGTGCACTTATGTTTATGGGGTCGATGAACTTGTTTTCTCTTATAAATCGAATGGCACATCATTTATCAATATCAGCTCTGAAGTTTCCAAGAAAACAACAAAAAAGCTAATTGGCCATACCTACGCAGACTGCTGCTAAGTATGTCTATAAAAAATAACAAGACGATCGGGTCTTATTGAGACGTTAAAGATATTTTGAAGAAAGTGACTACTTACTTCTATCTTCAAAATTGAGGCTTAAAAGAGTAAACACCACCAAAGTTTGGAGTTCTTGCCCTTATTTAACAAGATTTGATATTTGAGAAGTAAATTCAAACCATCTAATTTCAGTTTGAAACTGAACAAACAAACGGAGCACCCAATCTAATAAACATGAAAATCTCCGATAGCAGCCACAGAGTACGTATAGGTGACGGATCAGAATCACGAACACGTTCTGCGTGAACAAATTTATTTGTAAATGAACACAATTCAACAGTCACGCATTTCTCATCTCAATTACTGCGGAGTTACCCCAGAGCGTCGGCCGTACGTCGCCGTCGCAGCCCGGCGCGCCGTGGTGCAAACAAATCAGCAGATAAATAGGGTATCCCGCAGAACAATGCAGTGTCAACACAAGATGGAATATAAAAGCGCGCGAAGTGACGGCCCATACTTACACTGCCTTTTTACAGCTCACGACTCGTATTCCTGGACCGATGTATTTTTTTATTCATGTTGTCTATATTTTCAGGTATTTTTTTACTGAATGGTTCATGTGCCTAATCCAAACATAAATATAGTATAAGTACGCTACAGAATTTCCAGGCAGTTTTCAATCCGTAATTTCACCTGCATCTTTAATACATAAATACACATAGTACTTAGTCAGTTTTCAGAAAGAGCTGAATACTGCGTAATACTGGGTATTAACTAATATTGAAACCAATGCTCGTTTTAGTCTTTGTGAAAAGTAAACAATGCCATCGAACCCGACGTGCCATTTTCAGCTTGAAATAAAAAAGTATACAGTATAAAAATACAGTCAACCTTTAAATCCGCTCATAAAAAAAAGGTTAAAAAAGTCCGAATAAAAAATTAACTCAACCAAGGAGTTGAAATGTCGTATATAAATATTCAGAGAGTCGAAAGCGTCGTGAGTTATAAAAGGGGCTCTAGATCAGCGTGCCCCAAATCCAATCAGCTATTGAATTAACCCGGTCCGTGTGACGAGAATACGGATTCGCCCCATCCTCACGTCAAATGTTTATCTTTCATCTGGCAGAGCGTTAATGTAAGTGCGAGTACAGCGTGTAATGGCAGGACTCGACTCATCGCCCCATACATCTGCTGAGCGGGACAGATCACGGATTACGCACTGCCACGATCGTCACACCCGATCACTATCGCCCATATTTGAAATGTTTATTTCCTTCACTTATTACTACGGAGATAACGTTTTCTATATAACTTTTTCCAATTCGTGTTTATTTATTCAAGAGGTCTAATAATCCTGAAGGCATCGGACAAAATGATTTCCCGCTCTGGACTAATCGAATAAAACGTTTCAATAGACATAATTATATCTCATTTTCAGAAAGAAATTCAACGGATTTCATTTATATCTATTCTGTTTCTAATAAAATAAATTATTATTTCTGTAATTGATAAATCTTCTGAGTTCGGAGTTATTTAGATGTTTTGTCTCCAATAAGAGAAACTACATGCTTTCATAGCAAGTGATATAAATAATATTTTATTATACCTATTTGTTTGTATAAATGAATGCGTACAATAGTTCAACGTATGTATATTTCTCAATATTTTACGTAGCAACATCTTCGTATATCTCGAATCTAATAACGAAGCTCCTCTTGGAGGCAAAACATACATATTTTCCGGGTTTCGGCTAAACACAGCGACCTCTGGCGGACAATATTTTGCTCGGCTCCCGCGATATCGGTTTATTCAAATGCTCCTTGTCCGACCCGAGCTCAAAGAATCAACCTGCATAATATTATACATATTGAAATTCTTCCACCCCTGAACATCTACAGTATATTATTCTATGAATAAGTTTATTGTACGCAGATGTGCGAAATACTTACTTTACCAATAACACTGTATAACGTTTGTATCCAGCTTGTGTCGCGAAATTAAATCGGAATGTTTTAAGTAATAGAATAGTTAAACCAGCCGTTGCCGCACTCCGTCCAGCGAATTATAAAAAGTAAGAACGAAGAAAGAGCAATTAGCAAGAATTCCAATAAAGCGAACAAAGAAACCTTATTAGATAAGTGCTACTGCAAATTGATAAATAACAAAAAATAATACGTAGTCGAGACTGGAGAGCGCACCGACTCTCAGAAATAATTCAATGATTCCTATCAGATATCGCTCAGTCCTCTGGGAAATTCTGTTTATTATGATTTGGCCGAGGTCGACAGAGGACGGAGGCCACTGACAAACAATCCTGATTATAACATACACACCACATCAAAGCCGTCGACCAAGTCCCGACTACTTCAAAAGCAAAATTTTATTGGTAGCATTTACATTTTTATTGGTATGCTAGGACACCGCCTGCCGGCTTCGTCCTGAAACGTAAGTGATTTTGAATTTTCTGATGTGTATTTTATTATCTGATTTTATGTGTGCTCAATATGACTACATATTACCATAGGAAAAACATTACGGTCACGTATCTTAAGGCGTTCTCCATGGAAATGGGTTACATACACACGGAAACCAGTCCTGTCATCATGTTGCTAATTTCAAACATATTGTATAACTTTACCATTACTTTGTACAGTTTTGGAACATCAATTTGTCAAACAAGTAAATTGTTCAGTGCTGTCCTTTCAGTAAAACAATATATGCGTAATAGAAGCGTTATATTTTTCCCTAATTTATCTCTATTATCACATCAGAAAGTCAGAAAAATATTTCTGACTTTCTGATGTGTCTAATTAATTCGGATTGTTCCCCGTGTCTAATTAATTGGGATGAATACACAATCAGTAATATCAATATTTGTACATTCTTAAAAGTAATATGAGAAATAACTAACAGAGAATATCGCAGATTTTAGTATATATTGAGAAGAATAAAAGATAGGAATCTTTATGGGAAACCATTAGGTAAGAAAAGCATTGTTTGTGCTATCTATAGGGCATGTTTGGGCGGTTCGTGATTGATTCCACTGTAATTTCCATACGCGTGCTCTGCTCATATTAGCCACTTTATACACCCACCAGCCAAAGCCGATCCCCCTTGCCCCCTCCAAGTTTAGTGAATAAACAGTACAGAAGAGTAAGCTGGTGTATATTCTAAGCTCAAGCTTGTCTGGTCACCTTTTCTAGGACTATACAATTGTATGGCGGGGCGACCTCACGGCGCCTGCCGAGTCACGCACATATATTTTTTCAAAGCCTTAAATTCTGTTGCCATTTATTATACTGATGGTTCGTTCCTATTAAATTAATAAAGTATTAGAGATATATCAGAGTTTTTAAAATGGAAGTAGCTTATTTCGGTACCTAATTGCACGCAATCTGTCGGTTTAGGTAAATTTGGTTTTGTTGTAGTGATTTATTGCAAAAATAAACTTGAATAATTTATGATGGGGTAATCATTACTTACGTATTATAAAAATACCTAAGTCACTTGCTAAGATTACTTATTCTGATCCCTCGCCAAATTATATGACACATCTGCACAATTGTTTTAAAAGCGAACCCCTTCATTAATTACGAGTCCTACGACGTTCCACCAGTCAGCTAATTCGCCCCAACCTTAATCTACTCCGGCGCGAGGAAATAAAAATATGATATTTCCACTTTGAGTAATCAACGTGATATATGGGCTGGTTGTACGTGCTTGTGAGACCGAGGCCTAACGACTGACGGACAATTAAAACGGACATCCCGGGCCGCACGCGTGTTCGCGGAATTGCCGCAAATGCAGTTTGGACAAGCGGCATTTCAACAAGTATTTGTGTGGCATTTTAAAACTTTTGTTTGTTTTAGTTTTGCAACTCAAACTGGTGTGGATTTCACAAAATAAAATGCAGTTTGATTTTCTGGCATCGCAACTCATTTTTAATCCTATCTAAAAAAATAGAAATAAACTTTTAATAAAAGCGAACATTTATCACACGCTATCCACATTTCCACAATACATTACAATAATTTCAAAGGAGGTAATACTGAGCACATAAATAATAATACACGTACATAAGCCGAGGCCGAGGCCGAGGCGGCGTTCCATCGTGTGGCAACACTAATAACCAGCGTCGGGTGACAGGGAACTGCCAACAGATATTGTCGTCAATTTGTTAGGGCTGCTCTTCTCGGCGCTGCTTAGGATTCGGCCGACGCTCGACCCGAGCCGCCTGGGCTTATGAACACACCACCAATAAGAACAACAAAGTTGAGATGTCAGCCGATTAGCCGCAAGTCACGTTATCATTCCTTTTTTCGTTCAAGTAAATATATTTTGTTCGCAAACATTTTGTCCCAACTAATACGTAACACGTTGACGTGACGTTACTACGTTGTGATATCAAATAGTTCACTGGATTAAAACTATCGATTTGTGCCAGTATTCTAAAAAATTTCAGTAAACGAATTTGTTTTTCGATGGGATTCCCACAGATGTCTATATTTCCAGCACAGCCAATGGAGCTCTTAATTGTATCGACACGAGATGAGCTAAATTGCACAACTTTGTTCGGATCTTATTAATGTACTTCGCCGCAATAACATATTTTGTACAAAGTCTATAATAGTTCGCAATTAGTGACAGATCGCTAACCCCTCGCCTACAAGCTCCATTAAACACTCCACTTGCTTCCGGGCGAAATCCAATTGAGACTTTGTTATTCTTTTACTTGTAAAGAGCAAAATGTAGCGAAAAATACTCCAACAGTGTTCTTACTAGTTTGTTGTACATCATTGAAATTCAGACGTCAATGTTGTCACCTTTTTAGTAATGTTGTTAGCTAAGTTTACTCAGCAACATGGTAAAGAAAGCCGAATAGTTTTAACACGTAGATGCATTAGGTATTCTACAGTCTACTTTATACTAGGCGTGAGGAGCGGCGGCAGCAGGGGTAGTAAGCCTTATTTGAGCCAAGCGCGCGTGACGTGAAACTGGAAACTCGACTTGTATGTCGCGTCGCGTCTTGTCGCCCGAATTCTCATCAAATCATCCCGCGACAATGTCGTTGCAAATCCCAACACGGGATCAAAAGATATTAGAGCTAAATTGAACCGAAGCAATGATGATACCTAATTGCATAATGTTTGTCGCAGTACGTATACGTTACTTACGCGATCAGAATGTTTTAGAGGGATTTCATAGAATCACAACTTTGACGCAGACGGAAAATTACGGGAAATGTTACATGTTTTCTTAGATATGAGTATAATTGGCACGCTTATAATATAATCCTCATCCTCTTTGACTTATCTGATAAATTCCCTTGATTAAACATAACGATACGCTACCAAAGTAACTACATAAAAATGCTAATAATGCCCCGATTCAGAATTTATTAGCCTCTTACAATCGCTAATACAGAAAAGTCGTTGCGACACCTGTTAGAAGGCAAGTTTAAATTATCTCTGCAGATAAAAAGTGACTAGATAATACAATGAGATCCTTCGAAGGCGGCTGCTGTCCTCGCGAATCATTAATTTTAATTCGTACCCCGTGACGACGGTCGCTCTAATGAATTATTGGGAATCGCTGGAGTGCCCCCCTGCCTCCCCTTGAACTTCCTACAGTTTCTCTTCGGGACTTAGCATAATGTGAAAAAATGTTACGCGGCCCTGCTGCATACTAATTGCTTGTTGTGTCGCCTCTCTTTAAGTAATATTCAGAACTTACCGACCGGAACTTCGGCGGCGCGAGACAAGATTAACAACTTTTACCCCTGATCGATCACTTAACATCGGCCTTTTATAAGCTTCCATTTCAAACCGCTTTTGTTCGCATCGCCCGTTAAATTATTGAAAGGATCATCCAAATATAAGCTCATTTTTTCGTGGAGAAACGGACTTCTGAAAGAGTAGCTGCTTGTCATGCACTAAATCTTTGGATATTTTAATGGGTTCTCATTCTTATTCCGACAAACGTTACGGGGGATGGCCATCGGGGATGGTTACCGCATACCAATCATTATACTTTGGAAACTTATTTTTAGTTACTTTCTAAAGAAGTAATTACTTTGAGGGTTGTAAAAGGTAAGTAAAACAATTTTAAAGAGATGCGCAAGGCTTGGCGGCGCGTACGTGCGAACGTTGTCATGCGTGCCCGCGAGCCGGGGGCAAGGAAACTTGTATTTTTTAAACTTTTGCCTTCCCGTAAGCCGGAGCAGGAAAGTTACAATTGTATTCCCCCTCTGCCCCCTTCAATATGTGACCTGCTTATTTATTGGAGAGGCGTCGGCGGAGTTCTCAGACAATATGTCGCGAGCCACCCGAGCAAACGCACGCGGAGCGAACGACTTAAACAAAACACAATTTCACCCGACAGAGAAAGTGAACTATTTGATTTATAATAAGTTTTAGTTGTGCTTCAGCTTACAGGGACAAATATTGGAAGTATTTGTCATAAGTTGGAGCGCAGTAGTAGGAGTTAGATGGATGTTTATAGAGTGCTAGGTCGGTTCATGTGGGAGACCGGCCGCTCAGTATTCAGAGCGCAGCCGTCATTAGCCGAGCCAGACGTCGGATTTCCCAGAAGCAGTACGAATGTACCCTGTGCTGCTGAATAATGATGACATTGGATGAACTCAATATCGAGTTTAGCGCTATTTTTCAATATTAGACTGCTATTGTTCAAAATTACTCCTACAACGACTTACGTCCTCCGTTTTCTGAATCTCTGGAAAGTATCTATGATAAAATATGTAATACTCAGTTAAATAAAATATATAAGTAGAGGTAGGTACATCTCGTTTGGCCAGGTTATCGTATCTGTTGAAGAGTATATGCATATGCAAAGGCAACACGCTAAACATTGCTAGTTCACACGCTTGCGTATGTTTGTTCGCGCGACACAAGTGAACTGCATGCATTACACTAGATAAATGGCAAGTTAATCCATGAAACCAAAATGCCTTATGCATTCAACTTTCGCCGTTGTTTTACGGAATGCTGAAATTTAAATACAGAATCCATTTTGTGTTCAAATGAGTTTTCGGAATAGCCAATTAGTTGTTAGCGCCCGGCCGCCCTCGTTCGCTTTCATTAGGCTATATAGTTTCCCAAATATCTGGGCCCCTCAGAGATATATCTTTCGGTTGCTTTTCCATTTTCTTCTAACAGTTCGCTTATGCGCGAAGCGGGGAGCAACTCAGTTGTAAAATTTTAGTAGTGTTTCGCGGTTTATTCGACGGCCTGCGAGCCCCAACATACTTTTATTTAAAACATAATTAAATGTTTATTGCTACTGCACAAATGCACAACAACAAGATCGTTAAGTGATACAAATATTAAATAAAACTTTTGAAACGTTGTAAAATCAGCTTTCTCATATCAATTTTTAAGAAACTAGAGACTTTGTTTCTTATTTATGCGCCAAGATTTGTGAGTGCAGAACTTTTCCATTAAATAAAATCGGACATAACAAATTGCGCATATTCAATTAACAGCTTTAGAAATGGCTCATTAACAAACCCCTACCACGTTTACAAAATTAATCGCAATCAAAAACCGCGGCTGTATATTTATTCGAAAGCAACTCTTTATAACGTGCAATTCGTTTCTTATTTCATAACGCAATCTTCTCGGCTTCTTATCTAACAACGAACATATCTCGCCCCCGCTCTCGAGGAAAATCGTCCAATATAAAATCGGTTTAATTTGCGCTTTTCGCACTCAATGGGATGGAATAATATCGGGCAATTTGGTTACCGCCGGCATAAATATGGCGGGCCGCGCAGTAATTGTAACGCGGGCAATTCGCGCCTCGTAACGACCGAGAGGAGAAAACTTTGCCCGTTTGAGCTGATGCTCGGCCGACGCACCACGCCGCGGCGCACGCGCCGACACACGCCTCTTGACCTACATACCCACAGAACTTGCTCCAGGAACAGCCATTAATGGCCCAAAACTTACGATAATTATGTGTTGTACGGATTGATGACCAAAACTTTTCAGTTAAAATAACAAACTATTTCCCGCATTTGAATCTTAAAGTGTGCGTCTCTCAAAATAGGCTAATTCACAGAACGGAGTTGTATACAAATCTTAGCTGGGTACCTTATTTGAAGAACATCAAACAAAAATACGACAGTACATTACCAAAAGTCGGACTACACTAGGTAAATCGTGGAATCCTTTATCTGATTGCAGAGAAGCATGAGTAACAACAAAAAGGAGCAATCTTGTCGTTCCGCATGGCGAGGCGGGACGCGCGACACAATGCCGGACTGCGCCCGCTACAGATTACTATTACGAAAACAGATCCTGTTGATACAATACCAACACAAAAGTAATTACCAGTGCCTACAGAGCTCTTCTTTGCTCCTTTGCCTAACGTAATAGAATAACGAATGTCATTTTCTTTTACTCTGACCCTTCCGCGGTTCGCGCGGGGAATGCAAAATTCCCGAAATTAGAGTGAATAAACCTGCGTTGTAATTAAAGTCGGGTGCCGGGCGCGCCGGGAGCGTTGGCCGCCCATCTTTCTTGCCTGGCCTACGAATTAAGCACCGAATTGCTTTAGTAATTCGAAGTATATATTCCTTGCTCTCAGTTAAATGTAAATCACTTTTACTGTCCCGATTTTCACCACTTAACTCTCTAATCTCCTAATATCTACCTTCTTTTATTTAGTATGTAAATGCAAGATGTTAAGTCGATTGCCCGTAATTCGATATCGGTATTAAATTACAAGAGCTGGGGTCTTTTAAATCAACAGACAGATCGGCTTTCGATTCTTCAGAAAAAAATACAAAGAAAAAGTGGATCTTCACAATTCATTTTGTCTCCTGTCGGCCGGCTCGATGGCATTTTAACAACTTTTCGTGAAGCTTCAAGATTCAAATGTAGCTGTTTTTATTAAAATAATAAATATAAACGGCTCGTGAGCGGCAGGGTGAATACAGTGAGAGGCTGGTACTTGGCGACGGTCGGCGGCGACAATCAAGTGACGCAACAGTTAAACTAGGAACAGCCCTCGACCACTTCCGCCCGCCCAACGCCGCAGCCGCTCAAACTCGAGCAAACACTCGTCAATTGCCTTAGTGATGCTTATAAGCGAATAACAAAACTATCGATACAATGGAAATTAGTTTCTTCGGAGATTGCTTTCATAGCAATGGTGATAAAAGTATTTTATTTTGATAGTTCTGCTATATTTGTAAACGAATTAAAAGCCCTCCTAAATTGTATACAAAACACAGAAAATCAGACCTATTCGTTATTTTATTTATCTCCCAAATCGGAATAACATTTAAATTTATTTCCAGGAAATACTAACAGCAATTCGATTTCATTTACGCCGCTCTCGATATCGATGAAAAAGGAAACTGAAAAAAGGCATCGACAGAGGCCGCTAGCCCTATCGCCAGCCAGTCGGATGGTAACAGTTTGCAGAACGGCTGATTGCTTTGATAATCGCCGCCTGAGACGTTACTAATGACGCAAGAACATTGTCTCGACAACCTCCGCAACAACGGCTGGCTACTACAAGATACATTATTACTACAATTGTTCCAAACATTGCAACAACAGTTTCTAAATAAATTAGCTAAATTATTCGAACACAGCCTTGAAGTTTTCAGTGTTCTGAACTAGTTATAATGCAGTTAGTTAACTGTGACCATTTCTCTGTTAAACCGCTATAAATCAGAATTTTATGTTAGCTTTGGCCTCTAAAGAATTCAGGCCGGCTAGAAAATAAAATTATTTTTAATGGCACCTTGAACTCATCGGTCATACCTACCCACTACAATTGTTTCGTTAACAGAAACAGTAATATTTATTTTAATACCTATGTGTAAATGTATTGTTTCTACTCACTTTACAGGTGACCTGGGAAAGACAGGGCTAGACAGATAATAACCACTACACAGTTACAGTACAGATAGTCGACTGTACCGAACGAATTAGATGCGATCTGATAGAAAAAGACTGCAGCTTTCAGCTAATTGAGCGACATTTGTGCGGGCTAAATCGTGGTTCCTCATAGTAAGTTATATAATTATTTCAGTAAATATGTAAGTAAGTAGTAAGTTAAGTAAATAAATAGTTTCCGTTAATCATTTAAGTAAATAAAATTGTATGGCTTCAATTGACATTTTATTTCGTATACTTCTGAACAACACAAAATTCCTTGTCTGAAAATTTCGTAAAAGCTTTCCGAAGTGACTACCTGCATAGAGTGGGTAATATATTGAATTGTGACCAACGTCTAGTAGTTACATCCACACAATGCAAAATAAGTTAGCATTGAAATTCAGTTGTGAAGCGGCGACAGCGTGAACTACTAGCTAAACTACATTTGCCAACTCAGTAACACGAGCAATCGAAAAATAGAAAGTTCTACTTGCTGGCTAGGATCGAGACTAACTGAGTAACTGGCATTCTTCACAAACTTTAGGTGAGACTTGCTTCTCCGAGAAATTTATTCAGTTTGGTTTGTTTACCCAATCCTATTGTTCCTAGAAAAACCTCACCCGGAACTGTTGGATTTACTCTGTGTTAAATGTCGCAGAAAAATTTATTCATACAACTCATTGTCAGTTCCGAGCAAGTTTTCAAGATCTAGACTCCGGACTTTAAATAATAGCTCGTTTGCACCACTTCCATGATATCTGTGACGTCCAATGGAACGCTCAAATTGAAGAAAGAGGTCCGTCGACAATATTTGGCCACAATTTAAACACAATGAAAATTATTCCTAAACAGTATGATACTGTATGAAGTTCCACATATTTAAAGAACAAAAGCAATGATTTTTTGAAACTTTTTCAATAAACTACACCATTTTTTTTTGTAATTAATCTCAAACCCAATTTCGTCCAAACATAAACTGAACAAAGAAAATCAAAATTAACAAACCACACAGTATAATCGATAAATCCGCTATAAAACTTGTCAGATTTATTTGCGAAACAAAAGTGAACATTTCTGTCCCGCCAGTACAATATTTGGAATGTTTGATTTTCAAACCGAAACAATATCTTTGAGTCGTTTCAAGCGGTACATTTGGAAGTGGCACTTAGCGCAACGGAATAAACTGTTGGCGGAGTCGTGTAAACACGGAAATTCCATCCTGCAGGCAGTTTACACGCCCGAGGTCATTCAAGTTTCATTACCAATAAATAGCTCCGGGCTCATAACTTATTCAGTTAGGGGCAGGTAACGTGCTTTAACATTCAATTTGCTGCCAGAAGAAACGTTATGGTCGGTAAACGTCGCGGGAGACGCCACAATGTCATTGTACGTGCTGCGCCCGTTTGTGGTTACGAACCAAGCTTGTTACTCAATATTTGCTTGCTTTAAGATAAATACAATATAACTACTTAGGCTTCAATTGGTTTTAAATGAATTTCGATATTAGGTACTCTGAATATCATTTGCTTTTTGACTCATAAACCCTCTTGTAAGTTAACGAGCCCTAAAAGGCACTCCTTGTTCCAGTAAGTACTTCGCCCAAATTCCGATCGGCTTATTGCTTGTAGGTGTAGTTTTATGGCAAACATTGTAACTGCTATATAAACACACACCTTCAAGAGAGTTACGCGCACCCACAACACTTAGGTAATAAAACCAAGAAAGTAGTTTTAAGGAAGCCCGCGACAGCCATTGCAGCCCCATATTACCCGCTGCAAAACCCTCCTTATTACACGAGACAAACAAGTTATTCGTTTCAAATTGAAAACTTTCCACCCCACTAGCCATGTTGGGGCTGTGGCCCATAAATTCCCGCCAATTTTGTTTTATTTCGCGATGCAGGCACGGTAATAAAAGTAAGATGGACGTGAGACAAAGCCTCTAGCCGGGATTACGCGGCCATCGCAATGGATCACTGCAGCCCGTGATATGGTGTCTAAACAACGACACCTGACTAAGTGAACACGCCCACGTCATTTGCCAATGTGAATACAAAAGGGCTTTATGATACGACCGACAGGCTTGTTCTCGAAAAAGAAATCCCTCTTAAAACTCGTCGCACTTTGAAAAACATATCCATAAAACTATACTCCAAGTTTACGGCCGAATACATAAAAATATGTACCTTAACCTCGGCTCGGCGAAATTTGGCTAGAGAACACTTTTTTGTAAGCAAATAAAATCCCGTAGGTACCTTCATACTTTCGAAGAGCTAATATTAAAGGAATCTGAGAACGAACTGAGTGAAATATCAATAAAATATATCCGATAACATTGGAGACTAAATGTTTGGCCGACAATAGTGTATTCGTCGTGTACGTTTAGGCAGGTGCATACTTCTGGAGTTCCTCCAATCTCATCTGTTGTTGTTGGCAATGCACCGAACGGTCGCATGTGCGATCTTTACTTCATGCTCATTGTTGCGTTCTTTTCTATATGAAACGTGTCGTGTAAGCACGAATTTAAACTAAGTCAACAAATGTTCGTGTTTTATTTTAAACCATTCCTTTTTATTTGAGACTTGAAAATTCCACTACTCGAAGTTCGAAGGTTATTTTCGACCAGCACTAAAGTAGTTTTTCTGTCTGGCGAAAAGAACACGAATAAAAAACTACAAAGTTTTATAACGCAACAAATACCACAGCCTTTAATGAAGTGTGTCCGCTCGTACCACAAGCTACGCTTTAAGAAGTGCCAGGTGAAAGCAAGCTCTTTTTATAGCGACTAAAATAAAATCGCCACGCGTGAGTAAGGAGAGGTCCCAATGGATGCAACCACAACAAGACACTAGAAACAGGAAAACATTCCGTATGTCCAAGCTATAAAGTCGGCATTCACTCTTACCTCGAGCTGTCTGTGAACAAAACAATGCCTGGTTTACGGATAGGATTGCAAACAGTTGCTGTGTCCAACGGTTATGATCCGTCGTTTCAGCAACACGCCAAATTTGGTCCCGTCATAAAAATAAAAAGTAAAGTAGTCTGGATAACACATGCTCTGAAGATTATCTATACAACACACAGTGCCAGGTCTTGAATAATTCAGAGTACAGTTCTCTGCAAAAATGAAATATCAAAATGAAGTGCTTCTAAACATGTCGGAACAGAAAATAATATTGTTCCTCTAGAAATCAATATGAGCTACAAAACAACACGTAAAACAATAAACCCTGAAATAGTTAATGTGCCAAGAAGGAGCGTGGGAGCCAATTAATTTTTGCTGAGACCTCGGTTTATGTTTTCCCGGATAAATAAGGAGATTTAGCGGCGACGCCCAGAGCCGCCTCATAAAATGGCTTGCTCGTAACCGGCCGTGACCAGTCCCCTAACTAACGATTCTCGATAATGTTACAATAAGTCTGGATTCTGTACTCTGCTCCGAAACCAATACAAATAACAACAACAATTTAACTGCGAAGGTAATTTTAAATTTAACTTTAATGACGTTGGTATTTGGTTTAAGAAAGAGAACAGACATTAAAGCGCTATGAAGCATACGACTGATATAAAATTAATATTAAAACTTCCAAATATTTTTTCATGGCTTCATATAAAAGTTTTTCAATATAAACATCATAAACAAAGTTACGACTGTCGGTACATTTGATGGTGCATGAAATTGCAGCGAACACACAAGAGTCATTCGAATGCATTTTATTTTCGTAGAGTAGGAGAGGAGGCCGGGCGATGACTAAATAATGACCAGGATAACGCAGTTTTATTGCCGCCTCCGTGTTGCGAATATATAAATGAACCCTCGAGGGAGTGTTAAAGACGCCGCCAAAGAACTCCTGTCGAAACAAGTCGGGCTCAGAGAAATGGCGCACTAAACCACCCCATCCGCTCAGACGTCATTTTGCTCTTTGTACGAAACTGCTGTTTGGAACACAAAAAAATAATAAGAATTGTATATTTGTACCAACGAGCCAATTTTCAGCACCAATCGGTGTTGGCTAAATAAACTTTGTTCATAAATTGTACTGTCTTCTGTTTATTGTATTTCAGATACACGTGATGTAAGTTTAAATATTTATTTATTGGCTGTTATTTCCAATTGAGATCTATTTGTGTTTTCTGCATTAAATATCTTCCTACGTTAAAAGTCAACTGTTTAATCTTTATTTTAAAACTCGTCAATTTTAATAGTGCTCTATTGCTTAACACGCCTAGACAAAAAAAACATGGTAAAAACTAGTGAAAACAAGGAAACAAATAGCAAGTGAGTACAAAATTAGTTTATTTTATGTATTTAATTATGCCAGTTGTGTTCACGGCTCCAGTTCAAATTGTGATTTCACGGTGTTAAAATATTAAAACTTTAATTGTATTCGGGCGCCCGACTCCATAGCCGTAAAGAAGTCGAGAGGCGCTCCGTTGATACACTATTAATGCAATTGTTCGAAAACAGCGCGGGGCAATAAAATTTAGCCTTCAGGTAGAATATTCCGCCCCACTTCGCAGCCGTGGCCATAATTTTTCGCATTGCGGATTTCAGGTAAATATATTTCATTACTCCATTTTACGACTAATGAGATTGTTTTAAGAGCTACAGATTGCATAAAGCATTGCAATTATTTATTTAATTAAGAAACAGGAAAATTTATATAATTAGCTATTATAGTGAAGTCCTTTTTCAGGATTTTTTTTTTGTTTTAGTTTATGCTTTTGTATGTAACATCAGTTCTATCATAGTGTTTAAGTAAAGGAAAAAATAATATACATACTTTTAACCCTTGAAAAAGTGGAACCTTTTGCGATTTTTTCGAAACAGAGAAGATTCATGCGAGGTACACTGGTTAAATATGTCCCTGTTGAAATAGTAGGAGCAATGAACTGCACTGCGCGCTCATTTGTTTTGCATGTACTACCTACCTACTACCTACCTGAGTATATACTCTATGTCAGAGGTGAACTGCACTCCATTTTCTTAACATCTTCGTTACCTTTCACCTTGTCATCCGTCTAAACTTTAGTAGGACCATCCATATTGATGGAACTGTTAGAGTTTTAAATATAGTAATGTCATTATTTTACTTATTTGAGAGTGATTTGTGTTTACTGCAAACAGTGAAAAGATAGTAAGTGTAGTGTAGTAGATAGAAAGTGATTTCATGACTAAAATTACAGTGTAAAAGCCTGAAAAAAAACATAGGTAAATATAACTCTGGATATCGATGATGTAACATCCCACGCTAAAATGTTAGGTATGTGAAAAATATGCAGCTATTCCTAGAAAATATTTTCCTATTGGATAGGTTTTTTTTCTATTTTTATGCCGAGTCAAAGCATCAGATTTATGTAGTTCGCTTTTCAAATGAAAATATGTGTGTTATGTAAATCATTTGTTTATATGCTTACTCTTTCATTTGTAAAAAACAAAGATGAATTTTGATTAGTATCCCAATGTTACAGGCGGTCAATTGAATAATACTTATGAGCTACTTTTATTGTTATATTAAAAGATTCTTTTCTTTCCTATATCTGAGAAAATTACAGCTTTTTATCGTTTACATACCTTGAATAACAAAATCCAATATGCTTGCTTCGTCCTCCAATAACATTCTACAATTTCCTCAAATTTACAATTCGGTGTCAACTGTAAATCCTTGTAAGCCACTCGTGACTAGAACGTAATAAAAGGTAGTAACACCCATTAATGTCCACAGAAGCATTCCACTTGACATTATCAGGAAACAAAAGATATTTAATGTCAGTTTCAGAGCACCACAGGACACCGGTGTCCGGACATTGTACTCATAATTAATTAGAAGTACTATCATTTGACCATAAGTTGACATTCCGAATACTTAATACCCTTTATTTTGTGTATGTTCGTATTTATTTCAAATGTATATTCTAGAATAGGGTAATAATTTACCCATGCAAGGGTCATTTTCAATAACCGAAAACATTCTGGAAATAATAATTTTATTTAATATTTGTGTAATTAAATTAAAATTTACATTAACTTTACATTGGACGATATAGGTACATTTATTTATTGATACAATAATACTTATTTACAAAAAAGGATAACACTAAATAACACTGTAACGATATACGTCCCATAAAATAATGACTGAAATTATCATAATAACATAAAGTATAATACATTTTCGAATAACGTTTTATCACATTTCTCGTACATATCGTAAAATTTCTATTGCTTTGGCTATATCTTATTTATATCCTGCAAGAGTTCTGCTCTCGTTTGCTGTTTTCAATAAATCTTAAGTAACAATTTTAGAACGTTTATTTCTATATCCGTAAAATCTTTCTTTGGATTTATCTGCTACACTATAATATTAAGTTTTACTCCTGTACTCTTTAAAATTAGCGGAATTCTTTACTACTATTTTCAAGAAAATTTACTCGAACATTACAAATACAGTTCTAGTTTCTTTGTTATTTGCGTTAAAACTACTTTACCTAGGCATATTATCGTATCATACAAAAGCTGGTTTAGTTTTAATCTATAAATTACTAAATTGTGATAATTTACAATCTCGAGTACAAGAATTCAATGGTATCTGTATCAGTCCATCAGAACTTTGCTAATATTTTCTTAAAAATTCTGACAATATTTGTATCACTCCATTAAAATTTGTTCGTACATTTTTGAGCTACATCTCCACATTTATACACACACTGTTCCCTTCGTGTCTGTCGGGAGGTAATTCCTGTGCCTCTGCAGGAAAGTCAGGTGAATCATAGTTGTATAATCAGGTGGAACTCATTCACAGTACCAAGTTGTTCTTCGTACTTTCTTGTCTACCAGCCCTAGTCTCTTCACTTCACCTGGGACTCCACGCAGAGAGTTATCTGGAAGGAACAAATTGACAGTCAAGCACCAATAGGAGAAACACCATGAGAAATAAGAACAGGCACGAGAAGAGTTAACTGAACAAATGAGTAAGCTTAATAGCTACCACCATGGGACAGATATTTCACCACATCCATATTAGACTACAAACAATATAATGAAGACATATCCGCAAAAGTATTAGTATAGATATTTTACCGCACAAAAGCGGGTGAGCTATACATGTGTGTGTATTACGCTCAAGCACACAAACACAATATGCATGTAAGTACATTTACACAAAGAAGTACATATAGCTCACCCGCTGTCGTAAGATAAAACTTATAGGTATACCTATATTTATCAGCTTTTTATCAAAGCTCGAAGGTAAGTCTGCAAAAGCTATTTTCTGGTCAATTCTAGGACTATAACTAATTGGAGCCGATCGCTTAGGCCGTGCAATAATTCTAGAAACGTCGAATTGAGGCCTAGAGTTCACGATTGAGATAAAATGGCTGATAAGATGTCCGGTATTTTGGATCTCTATTACCTAGATATAACGTAAATGGTCTATTTGCTTTACGAGAAGAGGAATTTAGGTTTCTGCTTTGGCCAAATATATGTCAAAAAATACCTATAGGTACGGTACCTTTAAATGGATAGTTAGTTAAGTTATGTTTATTAAACATAATTATGATTTGTTTTTATCAGACATTCCTATTGTCTTTCAATATTCTTATTGAATGGTTCTTGTCATGTGCGACAAAAATCTATGAAGTGACATGCATGGTTGACCTTTGATAGCTGTTTATTATTGACTCCGTCGAAACAAAGTGCACTTCTGCACTTTTTGAGAAAATATTTTATTTATATTCATACATATAATGTACTAGTTTCCCGACAATCCACCAAAGCGAAGGCAAAGAAAACGAAAGCTGAACAGATATTAGGTATAATGTTTGGAAGCGTGCCTAAACTTTACTGACCTACAAAGCAATTCATTGGTGCAACTTCACGACAACGAAACCATCTAATAGACCTGCAGCAGAGATGGTTCTCAGTGTGAGTGGTGACATACAGTGTTATTTACAACATTAACAGTGCAATATCCTATGAAAAGTACCTACAAAATGTTCCAATGTTTTGCTGAGAACGATTCCCATAATAATGACACATTTATAAAAGTCACAACAATCTCATGCGCAGTTGATCGTACCTAGAACTTGCTCACATGCAAAACTATGCAACAAGTCGAATATATTAGCTGAATAAGCTGGGTAACAGTTATCCAGTGTCCCATTAATCCATCCTTGATTGCTAATTATTGGCCCTGATAGTCCTGACACACTTAGGAGTTGCGGTAAACAATGCCTTGTGTGTGCTGTCATAGTGACAGTGACATAACGAGTATCCCTCAGTGAATAAGGATCCCTTATAGAAACAATATGGCCATGTCCATCTGTCTCCTTGCCGACAGTCTGTCAGTCTGTTCCAGACTTTTTAGGACCAGAGGAATATATGCGATACAAAATATTTGAATAGGTCAAAAATAACGTGGTTCTGTCAAGATGTCTCATTTTTACAAGTCTTGAATAGAAATGGGCTCATTAACTTTATGACGTCAAAAGTTCGATGTCCAAAAGCCGTTTCTAGACTGGTTTGTATGCTAAAAGCCGTGGTATATTAGGTATACTAACATTTATCATCATTCCGCTCTGATTCCGCTGACTCCTCGCTGTTCATGGACACCATCGATATTCTTTTGTTTCGCTGCTGCAGAAGAAGTTCTGGAAAATAGAAATAACACTCGTATTATTTGAAATAAATTGTTTATTGAACAGGTGATATGTAAAAAAAGGTATTTTTAATATCCTAACCTAAAATTACCAATAACAATCAAAGAAATATTAGATAAGTCAAATAATGGGACAAAACATTAGAATAATAAATAAATAATAAATAAATGTTTTATTGGCATAAAAAATAAAATACAATTACAAAGGAAGCAGAATTTACGACGACAACGTTTATAAATTTTTGACTCAAACTTCCTCCAATGAGACAAATGACATCTCGTTTGTCAAAACAAAGCTAAAGCGATGGTCGCCATTTAAATAATTTTGATGAATCTTATTCAAATAACTTCTCTTCATCGGTTCGAAATAATAAAAATAGATATTTAAGGAATTAAGGTCGACAAAACAGAACAGGGCCATTTATACATGATGGACATTATACATACATACATTATTATATTATTATCTACTAACCACAAGCAATAGATTACACGTCGAAGGCATATCTCAGATAATAATTTATTGGTATGTCATGAATTTATAAATGGTGTAAATATATTATTTACCTCGTTAACGAGGCGGGTTATCAAGCTTAATGTGATAACAATTTGAGTCATAATTAAAACATTTAGAAGCCATTGTAAATTCCCTTAGTGACCAACTTCGCCAGTTCACAGAAAGGAAAAATTAAAAATACCTACTTAATTATAGACTTTAGACTATCTTATAACACGTGGCCTCTTAGGCCACTATTGGCTTATTAATAGGAATTAAAAGTGGTCTCAACTATCCATAAAATATCGGGGCATTGCCCCAACACGCGGCCAATACATAAACACATAAAACTTTAATTAGTATCTTTTGACCACAGAACAAGAAGAAACGCAGCTCAACCCGTTCAGATATCATGTGGTCAGAAATGAGAAATCGATCACAAATCATTTTCCAATCATTACTTTCCGGATCTACCATGATTACGCACCATATTCGTATATTATCATCATCATCCCCCTGTCCTTATCTCAATTTCATTTCGGTTTGCGCAGCATTCTTCTTCCATACTCTTACATCAGCCGTCATCTCACAGAAACATTCTTTCTTGGGATGTCGACTTCCACATATTCCTTCCATCGTTTCTTTAGACCATCCACATTCAAGCTGAATAATAATGATGTCGATACATTAGTGACAATTTCAGATTTATTACAAAGTACGAGTATTATCACCGACACACCTGCCTGAGTTAGCGATACTGATAACAGTGCAGATAAACCCAACGATTCCACGAAACCATTTACAGCATATTCAGTATATAATGATAGTCACACCAGTGACAATACTCTGTCAATAGATATTGGCTAAGAACGATTGCTAATCGTCTGAATTGACGCCATTGATGATCCGCTTACTTCAATATACAGTAATCATTAATGAAGAATTAAAGTTTTTTTTTGATAACTGCCATATCAACTAATGAATATCAGTTGATATTTAATAAGCATTTATTTATGATTTAGTTTGAAGGTAAAGTAAAATAACGCATATTATTTAATGCATTGCAATTTGGTTTAACAACGCGAAACCTTTATATCGATCAGATATAGGTAATATTATGTTTTAAATAAGCATAACAGAAATCTAGAAAATAGTGTGGTATCCAATAATGTACGTCGTGTACTATAAACTTTCCACCATGAAGGCAGTAATTCAATAGAATTTTAAAACTGTCGCAGTATCGGTAGTTAATGCGCGAACAAAGTATCCACCACGAACTGTGAGAACCGATATTGTTGTTAAACCAAAATTCAATAATGGCGGACATCGGCCGGCAGCGGCAGCTCAAACTACGTTATCATACAATAAACTGAACTGTTCAACAATAATAGAACTCGATCGAACGCCCGTCACCTCCGCCGATAGTTTAGATAATGTTCACGTAATGACGCAAAATGAACCCCGACAATAAAACGCCACTGTCTCGGTCACAACATACATGATCCGCATATACATCAGCTCGGCTGCTCCGACTCAATGCTAGATCGCAATAGACAAAAGCCCATTGTGCATTTGAGGAAATAGCAATTGTCGCTAAATAGCTCCGAGTAACAAAGAAACGCGTTACCAGAAAGATTTAAACACCAGTTTACGCTTATCGGTGTAATCTCAGCGAGAAATGTGGCATTGTAACAGCGAGAGTTCAAAACGATCGTACTTTCGTCGCAGCATTCCCTTGTGATACTCCTATCTAATTATCCGTAAGGAAAGGTTGCTCAAGTCAGATAATACGGACGTTCTTCAAAGAGGAATAAAGAATACCAAGATAAGGATCGTAGGAACGTGTGAAACGTGTTGTTAAGTGTACAACCGATACTTAATTTTGTTTTGCGCAAACGTGCAAACAGAGCGATCGTTGCATATTCGTTTGCATTTACAAAACAACGGCGGCGTCAAAGAAAAACGTCGAGTTCCTGGCGTTCCCACAGACGAGACGCAACACACTGCACATGCAACTTGCCAACGAGTGTCCAATAAAAAACTGTGTCGTCGACCCCGCGTGCGTCAGCCTGTGATAAAGAGCCCTGCTCCTTCCGTCACGTATAATACGGGGAGCAGATGACGATCAATTAAAAAGTTTGTTCGCATTAACTATGCGGGAATTAGTTTGTCTGGTGTGCGTGCCACATGGACTCAAAGAAAGTCTTTGTGAGAAATGGCCTCTTGCTGTTAATGTTACAATCTTCTTTTATTTATCTAATGCCTGAATGTTTAGTAGTCATGATGACAAGTAGATGTATAATCAATCGGTTCAATACAAGATACATAAATGTTCTATCAATTGATATTACACTTATAACTTATGTTTAAAGATCATGTTGAATTACGATACACCCAATGAAGAGTCGGGTTGTCGAACTAATAAAAATAACCTTCTTTAGTCATTAATTTAGATCTAGTTTTTATAACCAATAACTGTGATAGATAAAAATATTTTCTACTGATTGAAGCATTGAGGATGTGAATGATCATAAACAAAACAACAAAACGATCATACGCAACGGTGATATAAGTCCATCGAGTTAGGACGGACTCGCTATGTCACACCCTGCTGCGTTGCATAACGCTACACTCATCATTGCAAAGTTTACTATTGAACATGTTTTGTTTTCGCGACAAACTCCTATAGTTTACAATAAGGAACTACAGAGACAACTACAATATTTACGAGTAGTCGTAAACACATCATGACGAAACCAAAGAAAATAAACTACACTAGTGCGTTTTCATACCAAACAACGTAGTGTAATCAGACATAAATATAATTTGAATGTTATTGCTCATCACACAATAGCGGGTGCTTAAAATTGCATCATTAGTCAGTGCATTGTTTCAGCGCTGCGCCCTTATCAACGTGCGCTGATATTGATGTTCGCGTATCGTTGCTAATCGACGAACAACATCTACATTTTAACCAATGCTGATAAATTGCCCCAAAACAATGCCACGCTATCTAGATGGCTACGATATTTCAGCCATATTGTTGTAAGTGTTGATACAGATAAAGTACGGCCTAGTTTTGCGGTACTTGATCGTATGAGCCTCGGTGCAATTATTTCTCTAACAACCTTCATACATGAATCTCAGAGCGGTGGGCAAAGCTATACCATGGATCCATGACCAGTTTAACTAATGGTAACTGGTCGTGCACTTGCAATACAAACACAACCAGTTCTTTCATTCATGTTGTGCCGAGGTTATAATATCCAAGCGAAACCAGATTCGCACAGTATGCCTTATAATGTTATGAGTGCAACGACGTTTGCCGCTGGGTGTTTCACTGGTTCGAGAACACCCAGATATTGAGTCTATTGACTCCCATTAAATTATATTATATCCACTAGGTATACCCTTAATTATCGCTGCTTTTATGGAAGCTGACGCTGCGTTAAGAAAATCATTCGATCTAATAGAACGATGTTTAGAAATAATGAAAGCTATTACCTTTCTTCTGCATAGCTTGCTCCCACAGCAACGAGGTGATGCCCTCGACCCACGCGTTCCGTATCGCGGGGTCGTGCGTCTCCAACTTGTATGACTTCAAGTTCCTCTTCTTGTACCAGATCGTGAACTTGTGCTGATCATGCTCCTTGGCCGTTATGCCCAAGTCGTCCACCGGTATGTCGTCCTTGTATATAAAGTACTCCACTCTGGGTTGCTGGAAAATATCAAAAGGATCTTTTAGTATATTAGATAAGTAAGTAGTTAATTCTTAACTCATAGTTACTTAATTAGGTTTGTCTTTAAACCCAAATAAAATGTGATCATTAACAGACCACTACCACTACACTAAAAATTAATTGCCATCATAAAACCAAATTGGGTATGAAAAACACAAAAGGACACGTAAATTGGAATTCTCACAGCTCGGGCTGCATTAAATATTTTATTTTCAATCTCGTTTTATTCAAATTCAAACTAATATCAAGATCAGAATATCAATGTCAAGTTTGTTTTCATATAAAATGTAAATCGGAGTCATTGGTTCGTTGGACAAAAGGTCACATTAGCTTTGGTTGAATTTAGCGATATCAAGTATTTATGGCTATATTTGTATGATGCGTACAATGGGACGGTCTCCCAGTATTACGTATTTCCTGTGCCGTCAAACAGCTGAAATCGTCGATGCGTGGTAAATTAGTCGTTCCGTAGCATTGGCAAGGTCATTTAACTCTCACCACTACAATTGCTATTGTGTACAAACTTTACAAAAATATCTTCATACTATTTGTTTTTGCGCGTCCAATGTACACTTTTGTTTCAGAGTCGTCAGCAAGTCCATGACAATGACCGCATAGGTACTCATTCATAATGTCATGGTCTTGTAACACGCGTTATACTTGGATTTAGGAGAGAATCTCAGCTTTGTTTGACGTTATTTCGACGCAGAGATAAGTCTAAAATATTTAAGTAGTTGCTCCGAATACAATCCTTTGTTATGTTAACTTGAAGACACTCGACGATGATACAAACTTGTGAGTATCAAACTATGAAGCAGTACGCGAAATGTGAATGATGGAATACAGATAATTCCGTCGGCGACGACGCCACTGCGTCGCGTCTGCGTAATAAACACTTCGTAACTTCCGACGCACAATATCTCATTATGATGCAAGTTAAGTGGCAGCGAATGGTACCAAATTAAAAGAAGAATGAAAAAAATAACTGCTTGTAAAACAGACTGAAACGAGCAATTGTGAATGTAAACCTCTTTAGTTTTCGTCTTGAAATTCGCCGCGTTCGAGTCAATATTCGGCGAGTCATCTTTCTTTCAAACGTCACCCCTTGACTGATTTCTAAACGGCTTCAAAGGCGTCTTGGGTTAAGTTGAAGTATTGAATAAAGCGCTTTCAACGTTAGTGTAAAGGAATTTGATTCTGCCAATACTTGAATTTATTGTTTTAGCGAATCTCGACGAAAATATCTTAAAAAAGCGCTGTTTTTAATACGTACTTACATAAACCAAGATTTGTTTTTTATAATAAACAACAATCTGTTAAGCTTTATGTCTTGTATCTATGGAGTTTCATTTTCTCATAATACGCACTTAAGTATAGCAAAACTTACAAGAAATATTGACGTCAATAGGCAATCTAGAAATCAAAGGTTAATTCCCTTTATCTTTGATGGAGCGGATACTACAATACGACTTAGTCTTAGTCATTACGATATGGAAATAAATATGTACTTAGTCACACCCTCTATTTGTCGCAAACCACAGTGAAGTCAAAAAAGTGGTTGAAAAGCAAATAAAATGTCTGAAACGGTACAAAATACAGTTCGTCATGAAATAGCTACCTTATCATATCAGTGGACAGTGGGCAGACTGGGGTAATTATAATAATTTTATTGTTACATTGATAAACCGTGACTCATAAATTATGATTCATCCGAACTTTGTTTTATTTAGTCTAAATATTATTTAATTTATCTGTCTACACCAAGAAATAATTATACTGCAAACTCCTGTTATTTTTTAACTTTCATACAAATTAATACTTAATGTGTTACTTTGTCTGTTAGTAAACTAATCAGGGTCAATATTCAATCAATATTTTTTAATACGATTGCTGATTCAATGAGAGTACCTTCTATTGTAGTTCTCATAACAAGGTTCATGTAATTATCTTTATATCAAAGGAATATCGCTTCATTGTTGTCAATTGACTGCGTCTAATATCAATATTGATTCAATCAATTATCATTTGTTTTTAGAACTACTTCAAGGTCACTTTACTACAAATCTTTCTACTTTAACATCTAGTACTTAAAATGTACCCCGCTTCCCTATTTTTGCATATATCATAGTTCTAGTAAAAACATATAATTAGGTTTCTTTCAGTATTCCACGATATGAAGTAGGAATAAGCGTTATATAATCTCAGTTGTAAGCAAATATTATTCGTTTGCCAAAAATATAGGTCAAGTATGATTAACTCGGAACCTTTAGATAACTTACTACATGCAGACATAAATTGCTTATAGTTTTGTTATTACGAATTTACGTCTAGAATTCTACCAACATTTTATATCAAACATCGACAACAAAAAAAAAGAAAATCTTTGAAAAACAAAGCAAACAACTCATGAAAACTAAAACAACACGTAAATAATATCGGAATAAATTCAATTGAAAACATCTAAAACTTTCCCGTTGATATGAGAAAAGAACAAGCATTATCAATTTTATTTTGAAACTGTTGTTTTGAAACTAAGTTCTTGTCTGCCAGTCGATTGTTTAATCTGAAATCCAATCGCAAAAAGTGCAATTGACGTTGCACAACGAATGCGTTGAGAACTGAGTGCATTGCTAATTACTCGTAACTGTACTTTGTTTGTTTACTGATAATTTGAGCGTCACTATCCGGAAGTTGTATGCATACATGACATCACATCGCGTATTTACTTTAAAGGATTGACAAAATATTGACATTGTTATCGAAAAACCGTTTTGGTTTCGACGTTTTGTTACCTACATTTTAAACTAACAATGCTAAACTACAATGAAGCTCTAACATTATATTTAGCATAATTTTCATATACGACGTTTATTAATTAGCATATACGTCCATCAGAAGTCTATACCTATCGTAATTTACGACGCCTGCAAAGTTTTCTCTAGACAAGAGTGTCCATCAATAACGCTAGACGTATTTTCTAGCACAAAGCCAAGCAATATTATGAAATGAATTAACCACTTAATTACTTAACTCAAAATTGACCTATTGGTAAGTATTAATTGATTCCTTGTAGAGCAATTTTAATGTTGCCACATTTACATAACCGTTAAGGCTAATTACCTTGGCATTTATTGTACAATACGTTTTCAGACTGAGCCTTATTTCTGGGATTTTACTATAATAATGGAGCTATTATTGTAGGTACTATGTATTAATTAATTCATTACTTAAAACTTATAAATGTTGGGCTACCGCTACCCTAATGACTTTTGTTCTGACGTAGATAACTATGGGTGAAATAATCAATATACCAAATAAACCGTAATTATAGTTAAACAGGTTCCAAATCGTTTACTAAAAAAATAATATCATAATTATTATTTGTGTCTAATATTGATATGCACAGAAACGTCTAACTATGTAGCAGTAAGCATAGAACACAGAATACACTGACCTTTCTATACACAATAGTGATGAGCACGAGTTTGTCGAAGAGGAATATCCTCATTAGCTGTCTGCGACGGCGCGCCGTGTCCATCGCGTAGAACTCGTTCTGTCGGAGCAGCCGGCCCTGGTTCAGCAGGTTCAAATATACCTGCAACAGAGACGATCGATACTGTCCCATTCGAATAAAGCCTACCCGACGCAAATAGCCCCGAATGCAACCCATTTGTAACAGATCAAGCCTTCCACGGAATAACAGGGTCAACGTCACCAAAATTATCTGCTCAACGAATTTAGTATTCACCATTCCATCAATATTAACTGTTGTAGGCTTAATATAGAACCTATGGCAGCATGTTATTTTAACACAGCTGGGTATTATGAATTTATAATATAATATTATGCCCCCATTTATTTACCTAGTTCATGCTGTTATCAGAAAGTGAAAGCGTTTAAATAAAAATAAACTTCAGCCAGTTGTATAGCTTATATTTCGTAAAAAAATGTCTCAATGATTTTCATTATCATCCAGCGTACTTATATTTAAGATAAGTAGAGATAAAATCCGAGATAATGAACATTGTCCAACGCCTGTGGCAAACAACGTGTGTACCATATGACTAACAAGATTACTGCAGGTACCTATTATTTACTTATATCTTACTATCAACATTTCAGTTATCGACGATAATGATTTACATGTCTCTATTTATAACCCAAGAAATTTTGCCTCGTTTAAAACAATGTTTCACTTACCGGACAGTCCGTAATATTCTCCAACGCCATGATTTCATCGACGGCTGTCAGAACACATTCAACCATAGTTTTCGCGAGCTTCAAACTTTCCAGTGGAGTTTCATCGCTGTCTGACGACTCGCCATTGCTGCCGCCAGTCTCGTCACTGTCCACGCTCAATTTGGATATCCTCGAGTCAGACTCGCACCTCTCATTTTCATAATTCGTATAAGTTTTCACTAAATCCGCCAAGAACAACTTGTATCTTGGTATCCTTTGCACTGGTTCGAGGAGGTAACTTGAGAGATCTAGCCGATCACCTAACTCTAATTGTATTCCCTGAAACACAGAAATTAGATATAAATCAACTAAAAAGTAACTCAATAGATTGTTATAGGTGTAAATTATGTTTAGTTAACACTTATAAGTTATAGCCTTTCACCGGCTTTCATGCGTAATTTGGGTCGAATGATATGTGATCGCGATCGAGGTGTGGGATAACTGGAGCAGAATTTCATCCGAGCAAGTAGACTGAGAAGGTTCACAGGAGGGAAATGGCGCGCGACAATTATAATAATAAAATACAAACTTTCACTCCACTTAGACTTTTATGTCTCGACGTTTAGCTTTTTGGTCAAAGAAAAAAGTTATATTAAGAAAATTCTTGGTTGAAAAATAAGCTTACGATTCTAGAACATTCGCTCGCTTTGCGCTGAGAGAATTAAATTCATCTGTATAATTAATGAGTGTTTATTCGTAACGGAGTATTATTTTTTTTACGTCGGCGGAGTAATGCCTATGAATGTGCAAGTATAACGGTAGCGGCAACAGTTAGGCGGTTGTCTAACATGGTCCGCCGTCCAGCACACCGTACACTGAACAGAAATGAGGAAATAGCGCTGGACGTCCATTGACCATCGTGATGCGTGCATGCGGCCAACCGATAATGCTTCAATCGGTTTTTTACGGTAACACATACCACCTACTCAATAGCTACGGCATACATAAATCATACCGGCCCACTATGTTAAAATTCAAATAACTATGAGTTCATTTCAAAAGTATATGATTGTTTATCGTACTTCTGTGTGGGAAGGCTAAAGATTAGAGTTTTTTTTTTTTTCATGAACAGGGAAGCCCCATGTAAAACGGTGATAATGTACATAATATCCTGAAAATATGTGATTCCCCATTGTTTTTGTACAAACAACAAAATAATAAAGAAAAATAACAAAATATGAGACTCACCTGGAAAAACTGTTTATGTTCAAATACTAGTCTCGTCGCTCTCTTATTATTCCTAGAATACATTACGTACATATTGAACCTCTTTTCCTGCAAATAGAAAAAAAAAACGTGATCATTGAATAAATCTGCTCTTAGCTGCATTGTTTGTATTACATTCGGTTCGATCACATCACGTACAATGACCGCTGCCATTATTTTTGATTACCGACTGTACATATTGGTATAGAGAGAAATTCCAGTACTTTCTCCGAAAACAATCGAAGTCTAAAACTATCACAGAGCAAAGGTTAATGTAGCGAGAAGTTGAGTTACTGTGAAGAATTGCTAAACACGTTGATAGATATCGTAAGTCCATTTAAATAAGGCCCGTTCTTACTCAAAGTTGCCGCGTTCTAGTCATTTCTATGAATCAAAACTGTGAAGAAAGAAGATCTTATTACGGCGGTGGAGTGTAAAGGCATAGAATCACGCGCTCCACCAGTCCGTGACACCAATGTTTTTATAATGATTTGCTCCTAATCGGTCATTACGCTGACTATTTACTCTAGTTAGGAGGGATAATTATAACAGGGTGACCATTGACGGCATTTTGTCGGTATAAAAATAGATGGTCATTAAAAATACTAATGTATTGACGCGTTCAAGCGGATAAGGCAAATTATGACCAAACTAAAAATATTCATAAAACGAAAACAGGATAATCATTACAATCATCACATGGCTTTTGTATGGCAAAATGGACGTGTTCCAACTTTTTAAAATCGGCAGTCCTAAACAATTATGATTTCTTTTGTATTAAGGAATTAAAAGATAAACAACACTTACGAATCTCCTAAAACACTGTCCCAATTTCCTGAGATCATTTTCGCAGTCTCTTAAAGCCGGCAGGAACTCTTCAGAGTGAAACCTGAATATCCTTTCGATGTTGCCAAAGATTTCTGGCTCCAGTCCTCTGAAGGTGGGAGATAGTTCGGGTTTCCTCATGTTCGGAATGTAGTCTTCGACGACATGCCTTAACCTTTCCACGTAGACGTTTTCTGTATGTACCAGCTCATTCACTCTTTCTGTCAGCCGTCTGTAAACAAACAATGACGTTACTCAGGATTGAGGACTTCGTGGTCAATTATGGCTTTTGTCAACAAACATTTGTTCAAAGTTAAACAGCAACGAAGGGACAATCAATAAAACAATGACTTAATTCAGTATTGACACCCTATTGTTATTATTTTTGTTATATCCAACCAACATTCAACTTGATATAGGTATGATACTCTAAACACACATGATTATGGGGATTATAATTCATTCTGTATAGAGTGAAGTCCCTGAATGACATTAGATGTTATGTTTTTTTTTGTTATTATTTAATATGCATCCCATTTATTTGTAATCCTGTGTACGACATAGGATGATAATAAAACGGTATAATCTTTATTCATTGCATAATGTTATGTTTTTTGTTATGCAAAAATACCTAAATAATCAACTCGGGCTGTGTTTCCTGTTAAAACTAAATTACTACCATAAACAGAGATATTTCGTTATCTTTTGTATACTTCCATCGACGAGTTCAACTCATCATAAATACGGTGTAAGTCTTATCAGATTGTGTAATTTAAATATTCAACACTTTGACTGTACTCTTTAAATAAAAAACTGTTTACATTGCCAAAAATACTACGCATTATGCAAAAAGCTTTTCTTTTGTTAGAATATGTACGGTATTCCCCTGATAAACACGCTTCTATGAATGCACAATACAAGGTAGAAGCGATTCTAAAATTATATTTATCACGCTTTATCAAACAGGTCAAGATTGTTCCACTGTCTATAGGACTTGGGGATATTTAGTGCAAATGATAAAATTTATCGCTTCCTACATTATGAGTTCGGACAGCTACTGACGGCTGTCATTGAAACAATTAGCAACAATCGAAATGCTTAAGCAATATTATGCTACACGATTTCATAATGTTGCCTTGAAGTTTTCAGAATAGAAATTGTATTACATGTTTCGTTTTGTTTTTTTCTTATTCCCATATTATCCCAGAAGTTCTACAGAGAGACAATGCTTAATAAATCGTCTTAAACTATAGATCCTTTGCAATTATTACAAGACGAGACATAGGTCCATTTAGATTGCAACTTTTCATTTTGTTTAGTTACAGAAAAAAAATATTTTCAATAGGTAGAAAATAATATATCTAAAATCATGGTCCGCTGAAATCCCTCAGCTACATTGTGCGTTTTTTTATTTTGTTTTCCTATGAAACCCATCGGGTATTCCCACTGCCCCAAATATGGATAAAGGTCAACAATTCCTACTGATAACGTTCCTAAATACGTGACCTCAGTTTTAGCAAAACCCAGTCCAAAGAGTAAGTACATAGTGATAAATAAAGTACACATATATTATTACACATTAAGAACTTAAGACAAATATTTATCTAGTGTAAATGGACATCTTCCGTCGCTAAAATGTAATAGCAAATAGTGAAATGCTAAGTCACTCGCAAAATGATCTCTAGTAAGATTTTTTACTACTTTTTTACAGTTCAGTGTGTAGATGAATCTGAATGTTTAAATAAATACAGGTTATAATTTACGCAACACTTCAATTTTACAAACGTATTCGTAAGTGACTGGCTATCTGTCAAAATTAAGAAGCTATCAAGGTCCTTAGTAATGATTGATTTCGAAATAAAAAACTTGTGATAACGAACACACATTGCAACATAGGTTCTTGATATTTAAAATCTTCAAACTGCTGAAAGAATTTCGTCACAGGAAGCTTCAGTTTTAGTACTATTCATTTAATCTATATTTATCAAGGTGAGAATAATAAAACATTATCTATTTTTATACAAATCGGTTATACATTTTTCCTTGTATTATCGTTCCATTCGATACATACTCTATAATTGCGATAATCGATGGTCACTTGTTGAAATTGTTTAGCAATGTTTTATACACAATATTTAGATCTGGCAAGTATGCAAAGATCGCTCTGTTGTTCTTAAAAAACAAACAAATTGTTTAAATGCTCGCTTGAGAAGCAGAATCAGGTATTTGTTTTGTCAATAGAAATGATAGATTCTAAACTTGAAATTCTGATCATTTTGTTTATTGCTTTTAGAATTTAGAATACTCGTATCTCAAAAATAGTTTGTCAATTCATCATCCTCCGAGCCCTTTTTCCCAACTAGGTATGTTGGGGTCGGCTTGTCAATTATTGACTTATACAGGGTGTGTCGTTCACAATCACATTAAATCCTATCACATATACTTTATGATATTCTATGGCGAATTGTAAAAAAAATAACCTAATCCATTCAGTGGTTTAGCCACAGGAGTCATTTTTCGTTTTTATAATTTACAACGTTAGGAGTATCGAATGTTTTGACCAGTTGACGGCTGTCAGTTTTCAAGGGAGAATTTCAGTTGTTTGTAATGACTGACTCTTATATGGTGTTCTAAATTTCGCACATTTTTATTCTATTTACTTTGTTTGAAAAATTCATTTTTTTTATTTTTATTTTTTCTATGTGTTAGTCGATATATATTAACCAGTATATTAACGCATTTCATTTAATGTGATTATGAACGACACACCCGATATATTGTGGCTAAAATCGATGACCTTTGTCATTAGTTACAAAGATAGTGACGATTTGTAATGACAATGACGTTTGCATTAGTGCATTATCTTATTTAGACTTGGCTGCGTTTTAAGAGTGATTCAAGAAAAACATCTACAGTGTATTTTGCACGATGACAATTGTTATGCTCTTCAAAACCGTGTTTTTTTAGAATAAGACTATAATTTTGTCAGCCAGTTTTTTTTCTCATTATTTGTGTGTAATTTTTTATAGATATTATAATACTAATATTTACAAATCCAGATTCAGTAAGGGTAAACACAGATCGATATATTTAAATCGGTTATCATAATTTCCTCATTTAATCTTTGTTTAATCCATTTATCAAGAACAGACATATTTTAGCACCCTATGACTAATAGGTCGATCTAGTTTTCTTATCAGACATGTAATAGAAGAAGGAAAAATGGTGTGCGGGGAATCCACATTTGGTAATGACGTAATCGTCGCTTGTTTGGACCAAACGTCATCGAAGCGATCGTCAATATTGGCGAAAGTGACGTATGAGTCACTGATTTCACCACGCTATAAACCAAACGTGTTAACATCGTATCTACTTATAACGTGCACGTAAAAATCTAATAACCTTCTAATTTTATCAGTTACATGAACAATATATGTATAAATAGAAATAAAGATATGTATTTTATAGAGACCTTGATATTTTTCCGCGATTCAAAGTAAGTCGAGAGATATAAATGTAACAACTGAGAATCGTATCTGTATTCTTTATACGTAAATAGTGTACAAAACGTAAATACCGGAGCAACCTTGGCATCCACGCCGACGCCTGCGCAGCTATATAAAACACACGTTGTGACGTCACAAGCCTGCCAAATTAGCTGATGATGAATATTTAATGGTATGAATTCTTTACTGATCGTCTTTTCTTTCTATTTTGAAGGAAACGTAACACGTTTTATATATTCATGAGGTACGTCATATTATTATAGTTTTTTTTATAGGTAAATGTCATGTCAGTCAGTACGTAATAATTCGCTCACCCTCCATAGCTTTACAGAAATGAATCAACATCAGATACTGAAAAAACAATTCTAACCTTGTTAGACTGAAAAAATATTCGGACACAACAGAAAGGAAGTAAGGCATTAGAAAAAGAAAGTTGCAGTGGACAGGCCTCGCTGCATTTTCATTGTGAAAATGAGGAAGAAGGTCGTAACTCCTTATCATCATAGAGTAGATCGCCATTGCATAGGGAGGAACTGACAGATTTAAATATAGAACGTTAATAGGCACAATAAAAAAATAAGACTGTCTTAGTACAGGTAAAATTAATAACACAGAAATAGAACAAGTTCAAAGTTTTAAGTACTTGTGAAGCAACATAACATCGGACTCTCGGTGTTCCGCTGATATCAGATGCCGAATAGCAATGGCCAAACAAGCCTTTTACAGCAAAAAATATTTATTTAGATCCAATATAAACAAGAAAATTTCATAAGGACATACATCTGGAGCATTGCGTTATACGGTTGTGAAACTTGGACGCTAACTAAGCAGGATATAAGCAGACTGGAGGCTTTTGAGATGTGGTGCTGGAGGAGGATGGAGAGAATTAGCTGGACGGAAAGAGTTACTAACGAGGAAGTACTAAACAGAGTAGGAACTAAGAGGCAACTATTGCAAATTATAGAGAATAGGAGAGGAAAAATGATAGGACACCTTATACGTCACGACGATTTTATCAAAAACATCGTGGAAGGGAAGGTCGAAGGAAAGAGAGGAAGGGGTCGTCCAAGATATAGCTACATCAAGCAAATTAAAGAAAAGGCGAAGGTTGTGACGTATAAGGAAGTTCAGGAGTTGGCGCTAGATAGGTGTAAATGGAAGGAGCTGCACCGACAAGAGCTGGGCTCTTAAATTAATGATGATGAGTACAGGTAACGCTCTGTATCTACGTAAAATCATGGTAATAATAACCAAGAAAAATATCTATATTTGTAGCTGCAAAATAATCCCTATTCTTCTAATATAAATAAGATGACAGACAGCTATTATTTCGGAGGCATATTGCTAACACTAAACTACATTAGTGGTGGATTCGATATTCCACGAAAAATTGTACGTTATCTCGATAATATTAGTCAATGAAATCACATGTAATCTAATATGTACCTGATAGGGGTTTAGCTATAATTTCTACTCATTAAATATCGGTGGACTATCACTGGATAAAGTGAGTGGGATGAAAAACTGAACTAGACTGAAATGTCACAGAAAGTGCGATTATGTAGTTCGTTAGAGGTACCTTTTGAGTTTAGGCACATTCTTTCATCCTACCTTACTTCAAAAAGGTTTCACAAGAACGTCAACAAACAGACATAATTGATAGATATTGAATTGAGAAGCCTTGTAAGTCACTACTAAATATAGATGGTATGTTTTGATTTGCGTAAGTAGCAAAACTTTTAGGACAAGGTCTGGTCCAAATATATCAGGTATCAATTATATTGAGACAAGGGAACAGAGACTACAAATGCATGACACATCACCTACTTACCTACTAAAAAAGATATTATTTTTTATATTTAAATGAAAAATTAAGCATTAATACTGAAAAGATATATGAGAGGAATATAGGTATAAGGGAAACCCGACAATATTAAGCTCGACCTTCAGATTAAAACAGTTCCGGCCAGAACTCCAAAATATTATAACATGCTACAACTATTAACAGTATCTCTGAAAACTCGTATAAGTATATAATTTACTTTGCTCAGGTAATATACATAGTTTTCACGTTAACAAGTTTTCACACGTGGAAAAGGGCTGTCATTGGCTTCCGGTACCCGTAGTACCTCTAGATAAGATTTAGTTATCGCAATAGATACTTAAGCATATATGACAAAACATTTTATCATATAATATCTATTTTAGTAATGTTTTATCACTGAAAACCATGGAAGGAGACGGCTCGTCACATAAGCATTTAAAAGGTTCATACTTGTTTCTCTTTATGTTTAAAGGAACAATAGTTCTATATTTCTATAGCCTAACAGATGATTAATTAGGAAATATCATACACAAGTGCTTAAAAGCTGGAAGATCGACAGAGAAATTCACAGACTTAATTACCTTCCAATTCAAACTAGTGAAACCCTACCTCATCTAATATAGCATTCGATAGCCAAATAATCTGCGATAATTTCATAATATAGTTATTATATTAGCAAGCAAATTTTATGTTATTTAGTACAGGTATATTACGTTGATCAGGTTACCGAACTAAATAAGCAAACATAAGTTCCAAGCGTTGGAAGTCGTTATTTTGTCAAAATGAAAACATTTTCGATATCAATTGAATCCTTTGATTGTATCTCGTTTCTTTTCAAAGGCAAATACTGCTATAAATAGTCTATTTTATATCGTGAATCGATTATTATGTCCTCAATTTTCATGTTTACAAATGAGCAGCCAGTTCTTTCGATTCAATTTCGTTGCCAGCTGTATTTGGGTACTCGTGAATGAAAACAATGGCAAAATTCATTAAAAGCCAGTGACAAACACGAGTCACTGTCCTGTGACACCAAACTCTGTACTATTTAATTACTACAAATGAGATTAATGAAAATATTACTTACATCTTAATTAATTTTGAAAAAGTAATTTAAAAACAAATTCTTTCATTCTAATTACAAACATACTACCAACGATGATACATTCTGCAATTTACTCACACGTAAAATGTTAATCTCCAATGAGCATCATATTTAAATTACTATGTTTATAAACAGTTGCACCGTTTCGGTAGCAGTTATGATTCCGATAGGTACATTGCCAACTCATAGGCACGTAACATAATCATACAACGAATTAGTAAACGCGACACCCGTCAATAGTTTGTGTTACATCATCGATAAGGCGTAAACATACTTTGTATATTAGTACTAATAATAAAATTGTTTTACAAAGCAACGTTAAGGAAAAACCTAAGGTAAGAAAGGATACTTTATACATATATTTAAGTAGATATGTTGCAGTGTAAACAAATCTTGATACTTCTCAAACCGTTTTTCTTTTGTTTTGTTTATCTGTTTTCTTCAATACAATGTTAAACTGTATTTTTACGTTTACACATACAAATTTTTGAGAAAACGCGAGACTTGCGCGAGACCTATGTATTTTAATTAGAAAATGGAACATAGAATGTACATTTGTAAGTGAACACAGCCTTTTGTAACACAATAGCGTTAACGCTCGCCATGAGCAAAATTAAAACTAAACGGTGAAAGTCAACAAAGAACTGTAAATTGATAATATTGATTTTGTTACACACCATTCATGAAATCGATGGCTATGAAACTTAAATTCTCTTTTTTCAACCGAGTTTATGCAATCAATGCACAATGTCAGCGTGAATAATATTTGGTGGCTGTTTAAGTAGGTATTTCACATTCAATTAAGTCAGAATATCTTACGGTATAAAAGACGGTCATTGGTCAAGATTCAGCGTAGTTCATGCATAAACGTGCCTATCGATAATAAAAAAAATACTGAGCTAATGGAGCCCTTGACATAAAACTAATAATTTTACGATCCCAAAAACGACAGTATGACATCAACTTATTTAAAGCAGCGTAGACAGAAAGCCGTTACTAATTACAATAGCAAAATAATCAGGCATGCTTAGCGCAAGAACAACATGGAGTGACCTTGCCACCTACGTTGACGACTATTTATCATGCAATTTATGCTTCAAGAATCTTCGCGAATCACCAACAAAAATAGATCAATAATAATTCACTTTTTATGAACGGTATTATTGGAAGACTATAAATTAACTGTCAGGTTATCTTTTATTGGTGTGACAACTATAACAATCAATAAACGAATGTGTTCTTATCGAATAGAATTTTTGGTTATTTGCATAAGCCCCGCAGTAATTACCTGTGATTAATCTACTTTAGATCTCCTATCGATATATTGAAATGTTTCTATGGCAATGAATGAATCTAAATCTCATCAACGGCTACTGGTGGTAAATACCTACACATATAAGCCACCTGCCCACTTGCCTCGCACCATATGAATAAACATCAAGGTGAAACCTCACACAGTACTCATAGTATATGTACTAGTTTGTATGCAATAAGCATTCTTATTCATTTTTATGTGTAAATTATTGTAATTACACCGTAATAAGCAACTACCAAAGAAATATAACTGTGCAAACAACCAATTAATAATTTATCAAAACGTGAGTTTGGCTAAAACAAAGTCGCACTAACGATACCTACACGCACTTAAAGGAAAACGATATCTTATCATTTTGTGACAAAGCCAGCTAGCGATATCGCAAATATTTTCCTCGATATCTTGAAAAAACTCGAGTGACCTCACCTGCGATATTTCTCCTTTTTCGATTCCACCGGCATCAATACCGGTTCGGTAGACTTGGAAATACACCATTCGTTCACTGCACTCACAGTAAGAAACTCTGAGTCTGGTGCGTGGCACACCTCAGAGCCGAACTCGTCCGAAGACACAGTAATACTATCATACTTCTGGTATGGAACCATGTCGAAAGATGAAATCGATTTAATACTAACATTGTCATAATTCACACGATCACCATAGTCACCCGAAGAAACCGAGGCATCGTCACCTCTTTCACTTTGTTCATCACTGTTTTCTTCATTTATCAAAGTATCCGTAGAATAATCGTTGGACAAGGTTTCCAGTCTACCGTCGTCTTGGTTGAGTACATATTCTTTTCCATTACTTAAATTATCGCTTGAATCGCTGCTATCAGAGCTTTCATTTTCTGACGATTCTTCTATTTGATGACTAGTTATTTCTTCCTCATTATCAGATGGATCCGATCGTTTGAGTCTGAGCAACTTTTCCAAATCACTTTGCTTAACCCCGTATGACCAATGCCTTTCCCCGGGATGTCCTTGACCTGCTGTTGATTTTCTCCTAATGACAGGCGGCTGTCGTGAACGCCTTTGGACAACAGGAGACGAGGAAGGCGTAGTAAAGGAATACCGTCTTTCCTTAAACGTGATTTCCTCAGCGACGGGCGATTTCCTTTCCGGAGAGGGGGCTTCATCTTCCTCATCGTCTTTAAATTGATCCGGAGGTGGTGGGGCAGGTCTATGGGGCACAAGTATGTCTCCTGGTTTTCTATCAGAGATAAAACCTGATGAACTGGATTCATAACTATGTTCTGAAGCATTAGATAAAATAGAATTCACCGATACGTTTGAGTTTCTGTCCTGAGACTTTGTCACTGGGCACAAATGTTGAAAATGGGATTGAATAGGATTAACTACACTTGTTAAACTTCCCAAAGGTGATTTGCACTTTTCCAACGATTCTCTAGAGCCACCGAAAGGATTTAAGTTGGTCCTTTCGAAACGGAGAATCATGTCTTTAACACTGGATCTGTCCTTTCTGATGATAACACCGTCTTCGTCGGAAGCATTTCCCGACGACGATTGCAGCTCGTAGTCGAGCTGGGTGTAGCAGTCCTCCTGTGTCATGGCGTGATGCAGGCACTCACAAGGTTACACAAGCCGCGGGCACGGGTAAGCAGGCTCATATCAAACCGTCCGCGCTGCGCAGCTCCGACACGCGCGCGCTTCTGATAACCAAACACGACTGACAGCGGCGCGCGCGCCACACCGCGCACCGCTTTCATAAAACACCACTACATACAGCACAGACGGCCAGCTGGAAACGGAACGCGCAGTTCTACTTACACTGGACGAATTTTAATCTACTGTAGAAAATTATCTTTGTTTAGTTCTTTTGCGTCAAATCATAAGTATTAAAAATGCTCAAACATTACGATACTACTAGTGTTTTAACTGCAGCGGCTACATCAATATGAACCCGCGTTTCATAGACAGACTTTTGTAGAATAAAATAAATTAAGAAATAATTCAAACTAAAGATAACAATAACATTATTTTGACAATTCTATTTCTCTTTCTTTTTGTATAGTAATTTAGGAAGCCATTTTATTTTCGTTTAACTAATGGATCAAAATCATTTATAACAGAACTTTGTTTATCTTATATCTGTTGTTATTGTCTGATTGCCAACTCACTACAACAATAAGCAATCGTCTGGGTTACTAAACCCGGTTGTGCTAGATCGTATTAATTAAGGTTTTGAGCCTCAAGCCAAGGTTATTTACTGCAGCCGCCTATAATTTCAACAAGTAGCCTACATTTAATTTAATTAAAAACTTGTCAGTGTATAAACACTTACGACGGCATATTAAGGACTTAATTAGTTTATACGCTGAATGAGTCGTATGCTAAATCATTTAGTAATACGATTATCTTTTATCGAACATGCTACCTGCTTCCAAAGCATGATACTTGTTTATAAAATGCATCGTTGAATTATAACTGAGAACGCTATTATTTCTGCAAGTTTTCTAGATCAAAATCAACGGAGAAAACTTGATTACCATGCCATGAAACGTAAACGCTTTGACCTATTTTGTAAATAAAGATAATAGACTTAGGAATCCATTCAAAATTAATTCATTTTGTAGCAAATACGCGTGTTCGCGTTCAAATTACATCTTGGAAATAGATATTTTGGAATGAAAATCGCCTTTTAAGCCTTGTTTTGGGATAACACGTGTATTTCATAACTTGTAGGATATAAAAAAAAACATTTAAGGTAAAAAAAGTATTTATTTGTACAATACAAAAATTACAACGAATCTAATTTAAACTATTCATGACTCAATCGACGTCTAAGCTCCTAAAGGATCCTTCTACGCCGAACAAATTGGATGAGTTCTTGGGACTCCCAGGCCTCTTGGACTCATCGGAACGCACCTCCTCTTGTTTCAAGAACCAGTCGCGGTAACTCTCTACTTTAGCTTTCCAGTGATCTGCGAAAATTACGTCAAGTGTGAGTTTCTAGTCGACGCTCTCGGAACATAGGTCGTACATGTATGTACAGTACAATGTACTCGTGATATTAATTGTGTGCCGAGTGTAATTTGTTTTGAAACTAATTGTTATTTACACAACTCTATGATAACATCATCATTTCCCCGAAGGATTGGGCCGGGCTGTTTCTATAGAGCCCTAAAAATTAAACAATTTTGTTTTTATAACATACGGCGGATGATAGGCCTATTTATCAGCCAGTCCCTGCGTAATATTAGAGGTTCTTTTGTTTTTTCTGCTCCTTTTGAAGAATGCTTCGAAATCCAAATTCAAATCATGATCATGTTTTTAAGTTGAAAACAATAAACAAGATCAGAAAAGGTTTTACTGATGTTTACCTGTAAGTTCTTGTAGCTGACCATCAGTACCTCCGTATTCCACAGGAAGGATTGACTTTGGTATAACTTTATACATAGCTGCATAGTTTTGATTATGCACACTAATCTGAAATGAAAACAACGTTGTTATTACTTGCCTGCTTTTGTTAAATGGGCTTCTTCGAATCGACTTGTTTAATATTACGAACAGCCGTTTAGAAGTTGGATAGTTTTGTATACAAAAAATACCAAGCAATATGACTAATACACATTATTACTTTGAATATAGGCAACTAATTGTAGACAATAAGATACTTAGGCCTAAGTTCAGTGACAGCATAAACGTCAGTTTTCCTTAGAACCACTCTGAAACTTGCACGTAGTATAAAAACTGTTTTAAGAAAACTGGCAGTTATGTTGTCGGTGCTATTGGGACTTACTCTTTTCTTTAATTTTTCTCCTAAAAATGTTTTAAATATTGTGTATGCTGTCTCGAATCCAGTCGGTGTGTTCAGGATATGGTTTCCTTTAACGCGTACCGGCAGCGCCTTCTCGAAGCATGATATGACCTTCTTGGCTAACGCTGGCGTCCATTGACTGAGCACACTTATTCCTACATCCTTCATGTCGACTATTACGACCTGAAATAAAAGTTAAGTGTACACATCAGACAGAATCTTTTATTTTTCAAGTCCTAAATATTCTCGAGGAGTTACATCACAAGAGTTCTTTGGGATCTATCTTGAAAATCAAGCTTAACACACACAGTAGTAGCTATCACCAATGAAATGTATATGGACCATCTACGTATATTATTTTTTCCTTCAAAATATACATTCCTTGTGCATTCCCTAATATAAAAATAGGAAGGTCTCAACACGACCCTTATAATCCTATCCTGAGCGGAATGTCGGCAAAGTGATCCTACCTCGCCAGCAACAGAGAAATTGTCATCTTCGAGCATTAATATCTCGGTCACCATGAGGGCCACCTTAATTAAGTCAGAAAGGTGATATTTAGAGGGGTCGAACACCCCTAGCCTCATTATACATGTTCGTGGCGAAGCTTCATCAACACAATTCTTCAAAGGCAGGAAAACTCTGGAAGTAATATAAAATAAATTCGATTATCCAGCCGTCTCAAATACCAACTGCTAGAATATAAATGTATTCGCACAAAAACAAAAGTAGAACGCTGGAGCCGTTTCCAAAACCACATTTTAGCCGAAAGTGCCCACTGTTCCACTTTCCTCATTTAGTCAGCATTGATTAGACGCTGGGGTAAAAATATTTTCTTACCCAAGTTTAAGTATTTCTTGAATCTTAGGTCCGTTGGGATCTCTGTCCCCGAAAAACTCTGGTACAATAGTTTTTAAAGTGTAATACATGTCCAACTTCTCTTTTGCCCTTTCGAGACTGTATTTTCCGCCGCGTAAAAATCCGACGAGCCATTGATCCGCTGAAAATTAATTCATTTTATTATAAATACAGTTTTACTTCGTCTTTATGACCATGATCGTTTGATTACATTTTCCTAAAAGCTGGTGAGAAATTAAAGACCACAATACAAAAATGGAACTTGCAGCGACATCTTTGCATCGCTTATAGAACTATAGACTGAAGTGAAACACAAGAAGTGCTGTTGCCAACAACACATCATTTATTTGCTCTTCGTACTGACATAGTGCGGGAGCTATCACATAGATGTCGCTACCGCACGTAGTAACGACAGCAAAAATTGTTGCAGTTTACATGAGAAGTGCTGTAAATGATACTTACATGGTTGTACATTTTGTAGATGTGGTTGTTTTTTGAGCCATTCTCTCAACGCTAACAGGTCAGACTGTGCTCTCTTAGGATTCTCATTGATTTCTGACTGGGCTTTCTTCGACAGAGCGGCTGATAGCGGCCTGACCGTCATTTTCGAACATCGATTTCGTCGTCAGATCTAAATCAAAGATAATTAGGTACTTAGTAGCTGAATGGTTGAGGAAAAACGGGGAGCTATCTTTATGATTCACATTTTCATGAATTACAGTAGGTAATGATATCGCATCCTATCAAATGATTTGTTTGATAAAAGAACAACGCTCGCTGGACTTGTTCAAGGTTGAAATATAGGTACAATAATATCGATCTATGCTTTATCTGCGTGAAAGTTGAGTGTCTCATTAATACCAACATGTAATATAAAAATTATCTATAATGCCTACGAGTCTATAGAAAAGTACCAAACCTACCGATTGATATGGACAGGATATTGATTTAAAATGTACGTATCAAACATGCGTGGAAATGTTGTGATTATTTTCAAAACAAGAACAAAATCAAATCAAAAGCAGGCGCGTTTTTTGAATTTGGAACATTACCTACACAGCTCCAGCATATTGTTTGAAATGAAATGCTGGGGTTTTCTTTGATTTTTATCGTTCTTGCCGTACCTAGATACAAAATAAGTTAGAAGTCTCTTTGCTTTAAATTAAGTTTACCTACGTGGCTATATGCGTTTGCCTTTCTGCTTAATGTATAAAACTTTAAACTAGTTTCTACCAGCGGTTTCACCTTCATCCAGTGAGGACTTATGCACGAACCCGGATAAAAGTACCTAGCCTATAGTCTTCCGATTTACGATTTTTTCAAATCGGACATGTACCTAGTTTTTGAGTAGGAGCGCGTTCAAGTAAACAAGCTCTTCAGCTTCATGATTTGGCTGAAAGCTGAATTCTTGATCTGTTATTTACATAGCTATTCAGTCCTTGTCCTACGCCTTCAAACTCATAAGTAGGTACTCGACCTGCAATTGCCTAATTATCGGCCTTTTCAATAATTAAGTGCTATTAAATGTTTCTCTTTTATTTTATTTGTTAATGTAAGTACGTATCTCTTGCCTTACCTTGAATTTGAATCAGAAAATGCAAATTGTTTAAACTAAACTGGTAATTACAGTGACTTTTTTTCTAATTAACATAAAAATACCATCTTCTTTGTGTATTTAATTAAGATAGTTAATTAAAGTATCGGACAGAATGTTTAATAAGTACTTACGGGTAATCATTGATAAAATTAACCGCACTGGTTAGGTAATCAGCAATGAAATTTTCGAACCTAGTTTTCAACACCTGTGAGATATTTGTAAATATTTGAAAGAAATAGACAATCAGTCAAGTATAATAAAAGTATTTTTTTCAGGTATGTAGATACCGCCTACTCTAGTATGATGTATGATAATAAATTTAAGCGTTTAAGGAATTAAACAAATATTTTAGTATATAAAATGTTACAGATTGTTACAGCCTTTTTATCGTCCCACTGCTGGGCACAGGCCTCCTCTCACATGGAGAAGGATTGAGCATAATCACCACGCTTGCTCAATGCGGGTTGGTGATTTCAGACTTTATAGTCCAGGTTTCCTCAAGATGTTTTCCTTCACCTTTTTATCAGCCATTGGTGTTTAAGTATACTTAGAAAGTACATACAAACTTAGAAAAGTTGCATTGGTACTTGCCTGACTCTGGAATCGAACCCACACCCTCATACTCGAAAGGTTGGTTCTTTACCCACTAGGCCACCACGACTTTTTCGACTTTAGTATATAAAATAAAATAAAATATTAAAAGAATGACGAGCAATATTAAATAAATATTTACACTTTTATCACAAGGTCTTGGCTAGAGTGAAAATTTCATAAGAGTCATTGACTTAACCTAACAGTGACAAACTGTATATTAAGTAATGTAATGTAAAGTAGCATGCTATACAGACTTCAATTATTTCGATCATGTTCTTCTGACGTGAGACACAATGTCAGTGGGTACTTATCTATGTATATTCGTTAATTAACTTTGCAATAAAGGTGTTAACTAGCGTCAAGGTCACTTACAAATAAAGTATCTATTCCTATTTTTGTTTTTCATCACAGAGGAAGGAAAAATGTTTTGATCTCTATGGTTTTCACATGAATAGTCACTCGTTATTACTACACTAAGTTTCTACCACAGCAAATATGTGCACCTAAAATAGCACTCGTAATTTATTTATTAAGATTTAAAATTTTCAGATAATTTTCAGAAGATCAAAAAAGGAAAAAAACTATCAGGTGATTCGTGAGTTCATAAACTAAACAAATATTTGTCAAAAACAATCGCGATAAAACGGGTTCATTGAACCTTTAAAAAATTGAAGACAATTTTTATTGCACCTTTAGTTATTTAGTTACACATTCAATTTATCTTTATTAAATGTTCTAACACAAATAAGTATATTAAATCGTTTACCTTAAGCACAAACAAATGTGCCGGAAAAAATCCCTTGATTTTTGACAGACACACCACGGTCGGATGTCGTAACTAGAATACTACGAGTACATAAAAGTTATTGCATCGAGAAGGCTGTACCTACTAGTAATAACTCCATCACTGATAAGATAATTATGACAGTGTTATTAAAAATTAACTTTAGGTACAGATTACTCACACCTGCTGCTAAGACAGTAATCATTCACAAGTATCGTATAACCTAGAAACAGACCGAAATATGAATGAAAATACTTATCCATTGACAGTTTTACAAAGAATTACTGGTATCGCATGGATATTTTATATGAGGACGTTTCAAATATGTCATTTAAAGTCTCATTTAAGTTATTATTTTTGTATGGCTCCACCAGGCCACGGGAGTATGGAGCCCCGGATTTTTGGAATGCGACCGTGCGTATAAAGCCAACACACTGAAATCCTTTTGAGACGATACCATTTTCTATTGTTATTAAATGAAATGTGAACTTATTTCATTTTCTTGACTGGAAAATATAGACCGGGAGCATCCCTTTCAGTCATTAAAATCTACGAGCAAAGAGCATAATAATATTATTTAATTTCTGGTCTAACAATCTACCGGAGTTTGAGTTTATTAATTTTCAACACTATTTCTGCGCTAGTAAAGTTCAGGATCGAAATCTGATTCTGGTATTACCAGAGAATTTCATAATACATGCATTTCAATGTCTTTTGTTTTGTCACCTTGAAAAACACTAAACAAATGCATTTATCCTCATGAATGGTAATATTGACTATTCGAATGCCATCTGAGAAAACTATTAAAATATGAGTATTGTTTTTGATGTCGGTTTTAATTAGGTATTTTAATTATCTGAGTGCCTAATTCGCATTACCCAATATCGATTAAAATTGATTACATGAGCAGTAAACAAATATGGTGTAATACCTAATTGGAATTATCAGTCAGACTCATTGATAACTCCAATAGGAAAATATTATACCTAGTTCTATCTTTTCTTTAGGTACAATGTATCAAATACTTGCTGTGTTTTGTGATAGATTACTTGTTATTATTAATCTTTGACACCTCTACTAATAAATGATTGAATTATATATTTCTAACTTATTAAATATATGTCTGATGGGTTTCAGTCTAGCTAAGAATAGAAGGACGTAAAGCATAATTAGCACTCTAAAGATTCGGTAAACAATGTGTCTACACGTTGACCAAAAAAAATTAAATATATAAGGTAATTTACGTAGTGGATACGTAAGAATATTTACATTTAAAACTTATAAAAACAATTCAATTATAACGATACCAAACACAATAATAAACACGACTGAGTCATATAAAAAAATAACACAGTCAACAACCCACAATCAACAACAAAACAAGGGTTTTTAATTTAAGATGATAATGATCAAATGAAAAAAAAACATTTTCACAAAACTGTATGAGGAAAAGAGATAACAAAATTATTCCAACCTACCTTCTATAGTAACAACTTTATCAACTACACAGCACTGAATGTTAATAGAAACTGATACCCTACTTCCAAAATATCTTCGTTTGAGAAGCGTGTTGCATTTTAGCGGCAAAATACTGAACCGATCTCGCCTCCGAACTGTTACGGAGCACTATCTCAATGACATTGAATTATGCTCGTTCTATTCCGTGCCTACGTCACCTCAGCCTGTGTTCTAGTCTTTAACACCTAGACTGTAAAACAGAAACTCGCACGCTTTTGTATAAATGCTCTAGTAAGTACCTATATGTAGAAGGAAAACCTATTTCAGTGTTTGAAAACAAATGAATCGCTGTCGGTAAACGCCATTACAATTGCATACACAAAAGAGGATTTGCTGTCACGACCTATTATTAAAGTTAGTTTAACACAGCTCATAAACGTCGCCTGTTAATTACTAGATCATATAATAATGAGTCTAGAATTTACAGTGAATGATACGGGTAATAAAGATTATGAGAACTTCAATCAAACTGCTTAGTCCATTCTCACAATCTTTATCGTAAATTTTGCAATCAAGCTAAAATAGTAATATCGTACTTATGCGAATCTTCAGAACCAGACTTATCAGTAAGTGGCAGGAATAATCCAACCACAAGTATTTGTCTAAATTAATTAACATTGATGGTGTATTTTCTGTCACCAGCCAGTAAGTCTGACACCAGTCTAACTAGTGGGTTAAGGAGGTCAGATAGGCAGTCGCTTTTTGTAAAGCACTGGTACTTAGCTGAATCCGGTTAGACTGAAAGTCGACCCCAACATGGCTGGGAAAAAGGCTCGGAGGATGATGATGATGTATTTTCTGTAAGGATAAATACATTCAATACTCAAATGCTCATCAGCCGATTGGCAACTGAAATGAAACTATACACCCAGATATAAATATTTATTCTCCTTACGCAGGCGAAGTGAACGAACCCATTCGAAATGAGGCGGCCTTCTCCACGACGGCTTTATGTCTGCAATATCGTGTTCTGACGTATTTCTGACGTTCATACGTTCCACATACGATGATTGATCTCTATAGTAAATTAGATATTATGATGCGCGTTGCTCTTTAATTTAAATTAGGAACTACTAGATTGTTCCAGTGAATGTGTGTGACTAATAGTTTTATTTCGAAATATTTAATATTTTCTTTCAGTCTTTTTTTTCAGTCCTCAATCAGTTGCATCAGTTTTAGCCATTGGGTTTCTAAATAAAATTTTCAGTGGAAAAAAAGCTTCAGATTCAACATTTATTTTAATTTATGTCTGTATGTCCTAAATTCACAATTATTTAAGTACGAATAGAAAATCAGTCTATATCAAGTTTCCTAAAGGACCCGTCCTCCAAAATGTCAGCGTCAATAGGAGGTCCAATTCTTTTGGACTCGTCTGTCCCCAATTGTTCCTCGAATTTCATCCAATCGTGGTATTCCTTGAATTTGGAGACCCAGTGCTCTGAAACATGTAAGAAGTATTCATTTAGAAAATTGCTCAACTACTAAATATTTTTTGCTTTTTTTAAAGTTCTGCTATCGTTTTGTTTTTTGCAATTTATTTTTTCTCTAAATATCAAGCGTATAGGCAATGTGCATTGATATTAAAATGTATGTCAGTGTTTGTCTGAAGCCAAAAACCGTATTTAAAAAACCGAGTCTGTTACTTAGGAGGTTACCTGTCATGTCCGCAATAGTAGGGCCTTTCCCACCATATTCGGGTGGAATTATTTCTTTGGGGATGTCCTCCATCAATTCTTCAACATTTTTATGTATTTTCAGCTACAAACAAAAAACATCTGATTACCAACTAAAGAAAACAAGTACCATTATTGAAATACTTCATAAAGTATAAAGAAAACTTAATGCAGCAACTTCGAAGTATCAGCACGAAAAATAACAAAAAAGTTCTATTGCACAAAAATATTAAAACACTAGCCGTTTCAAAGCAAAAAAATAATGGACACCATTAATGATATAAAAAGTAAACAAATAAAAAAAAGTCTAATGGCATCTTCTGATTTTTTTGGTCTAAAGTGGCCAGCACCAGGTAACTTCATCATATTTTTCTACTAAAAAAGTTTTTATACAAAATTAAAAACATGTTTAGTGTCATTAATGCATAAACAAATTGAGTTTTTCTTTTTATATTTTATGAGTTTGAATAAAATGACAGCTTACCCTTTGTTTAGCCTTTTCATTTAAAAACCCTTGTATGAGCGTGAATATTTTTTCAATTCCAGCTGGCAAGTTTATATGATGACTTCCTTTTAACCTGAGAGGCATGGAATCCTAAAACAGAGGTATAAAGCATTTATATGATAATTTAAATCAAAATAAATAATGTAATCCAAGGAGGATCTAATTGTTTATTCTTTCGGTCCTTTGCACAATCAGTAGTGTTTTTATTTACGATGTTAAATTAAATAAAGATCATGCACATGCGTATACAAAATGTAAACACAGATTTGATGAATCTAATATGTATTATATACAAAATACTTTTTCACGTTCTCTAGTTTGACTTAAATTTAAAAGGATTCAATATAGCTGCGTTAACTACAAGATCTATTATTACACCTTGCTTCTAGGCTTTCAGTATTATACGTACTTGGCTAACTGCGACCATTTTCTTCAGCATGGAGGGAGTGGCTTGAACGAAGTGGCTCATTGTAACCCCCTCGTAGTCTGTGACAATCTTAGTACCCATCACGCAGGCTACATCATCTTCTACCACCATTATCTGAAAACATTTTATATAATTTACCTTTACCTGTACTTTTATAATGTACCTATTTGTATTACTATGTTCTCCATATTTCCTTCCTTTGTTAACTTGACTTGTTAAATTTTCTGACCATCATTCATTGTTTTGTATTTCTCGATAAACACCATTTCCATAGAATTGTGAGTACGTACATAACTTAGATTGTATCGACACAATCTTATTGTTATCTATAAGACATTCAGAAGTCAGATTGTGCGTGCCATCGGGACGAATACCTACTGTACTTTGTACCTACTTCAATAATCCAAGTACTATTGTATTAATTACGTACGAATAGTTCAGCATGACACCTTATTTATTTTATTTATTTATTTAATAAGGTACATCAACAATATACATAAAAAATCTTTTTTTAACTTATGAACGAGACAGAGAACTTATTATGCTATCACATCAAAGAAACAGTAACGGCCATTCCTAATATTCTATCTACATATCTGTCATTTGCTGACTAAAGAAAGGAATTTGTCAATTTTTTTAAAGAGCTATAATGAAAAACTCTATCTGTACTAAGGAAATAAACAGATAGATAGAATATTAGAAAGGGCCGTAAAGTTGTTAGACCTATCAATCAACCGTCAATGGACGCCATTGATAGTTGATACAATAGATCAATATAGTCGAAACTGTCAATCCACGTCGAACAATCCTTTTTACCATCTAGTCTACTGTCTAGTAACACCTTAACCTTCAATACCACTTAACCACAATTTTGTTTCAATTCAGCAGCACACTACTGTTGATTATGATGATAATTACCTACCTGCACTAAATAGTAGAGCATGCACATGAGATCACCGACGTTGTGAGTAGCCGGGTCGAAGCGGCCGGCTCGGATGAGGATCACGCGGGGGTATAGCTTGTCTAATGGCTTCGGTAGTATTAAGCATGTTCTGAAATTAAAACAAGTTTGGTAATAAGTATCTAACTACCAGTCTTACCAAGGGTCGGTTAGGTACCCGGCTTGAGGAGGTCAGATAGGCAGTCGGCTAGACTGGAAGCCGACCACAACATAGTTAGGGAAAAGGTTAGGTAGGTAATAACTGATACTGTAATCTCTATCTCTCATCATCCTCCGAGCCTTTTTCCCAACTATGTTAGGGTCGGCTTCCAGTCTCACCGGATTCAGCTGAGTACCAGTGCTTTACAATTAGCGACTGCCTATCTGACCTCCTCAACCCAGTTACCCGAGCAACCCAATAGCCCTTGGTTAGACTGGTAATCTCTATCTCTATCACCCATAATTAGATATAAGTAGGTAGGTAAAAGGTTTTATTATAGTTATTTCCTTACCCAAGCCTAAAAAAATCCAAGAACTTTGGGTCTGTTGGTCTTATCCTCAACGTTATATCTGGAGCAGTGGTTCTTAGTGTGTAGTACAAATCCACCTTCTTCTTTACTCTTTCTAGACTGAATTTACATCCTCGTAACAACGCTATGAGCCATTGATCATCTGAAATATTAAAAGAAGTCATATTTACAACAATAAATTTTATATAAAGCCCAAAATTATCCTTATTAAGATCCCAATAAAAGTTATTGCTATTTTTATTTAGGTTTTTCGGAGGGTTTTTCATTGGGGCTCAATCAAATTAATTGACGTAAGCGGTACAAATTTAGCTCGGGCTAAAAATGAAAACGTTATTGACTTCGTAAGCTTGGTGGGAATAAATACTAAAATTGAATAAGGTTATCGAATATTCAATTAAGGAAGATGGTAGGTATATCTTAATGTAACAGGACAAAACCGTCATAAGAGTCGAAAGTCATTTTTATTTTTGCCAGACAGGTTTTAAATGCAAGGTTCAAACGCGTCAATACATTCCAAAAAATTTGAGACTACACATCAACATAAAAATAATTTGCAATCAATGAAAAAAAAACGCTAGACAGATAGCTAAGACCAGACCATAAAGGAGAGATAATTGCACATAAGTTTTATTGTCGAGTTTAAGTACAAATAAACCCGAGGTACCTACGATAACCAATACGAGTAGATAACCAATCGGTTTCATTGAGTGTGGAATAACAAAGCAATGTACTTCAAGGGTAAGATATTATTTTAAATAAGAATCACTTGAAACTTCTGATTTTACATCTTCATACCATAAGCGTATTATCAGAGAATCTTGAAATCAAGATTAGGACATATCTAAACAAACAAACTCATCTTCCTTTATCTGAATATTAAAGATATTTCTAATAGTAATAATGATAATTTAATTAGTACCTGTTCTTGCTTTCAAGTGAGGCTGCTTAGAAATCCAATCCTTCAGTAGTTGCAAGTCATTTTCAACCTGCTTCGGGTTCTCGTTCAGTTCCTTTTTGGCAATTTTTGCCAACCCCGGCGTCAGTTCACGAACCATTTTGTTCTAGAACTGAAAACAATAAGTACACAGGATTAGCACACAGGTTATACATAATGCTCTATGAATTTGGAAACAATGGTTCCATTCATTGATACATTGATTACAGTTTATCGATAAGAAATATTGATTTTCTTTGAATTTAGGATCTGTAATAAATAACCAACAGATGCATTTCTGACTACAAAATAAATAAAATTACTAAACAATAAGCATTGTTTGTATAAAGTAATGGAAAGTAAGATTTACCCAGGTACAGTTTGAGCGCTGGCGGCGTATCGACTAACAGATAAAGAGCACGGCTGTTATCATTATCGCGGTGCTACGAAGCTGACTCGCTAAATATTATCCAATCATACGGCAACCACAATCAATGTTCCAATTCTACCATAATTGCTCAACTACAATGGTATCTGAAGTTGTTTCGTATTGTCATTGCAAATATTATGGGGAATTCCTACTGTTTTTTGGATTTTTCCAACTTTTTAGAGTACGCGCCCTTTACAAACTTTTAATCGGCCGATAGTTGGTTTAGGCTAATAAATCTGTATGAAGATAAATTAAAGTATACACACGATCAGGTAATCGTTCAGTATCAGAACGATTGATTAACTTTGATTGAATTCACGATTTTTCTATAAAATATATTTTTCCTACCACCGCCTCCGGGCCAACAATCGGCTGACTGTTCGTTCAGCCTGTAGAGTGCGCGTAGGCTTAGTAGAAGTACTGGCTGGTAGTGACTTAGATTTCACGATCATACTCATTTAATAGCAAAGGTTGAACGTTGGTATCATTATTACACAGGCATCAAGGCAGCCAACTCTTCAGGGTAACGTGTCTTACTTGAGGATAGTTTTAGAGCACACGATGTAGCTTTTAATAATCGAATACATATTGTTAGCACACCAGTAGTGAACATCAAAACTTTGATTTGACCTAAAGAACTTTGAAGTAGGTTAAATATAGGAATAATCGTGATCAAACGGTTTGCCCAGAGTAGAAGGTATCCAGGTACAAAGGTACTATCTACTACTGAAATAATTTTTCCCTTAACAAACAGACTACCGTTTTACCTTAATAATATAGACACAGATAATACCAACAGAATTGCCTTCGACCTTCATTAGGAGAAAAAAACAAAAATTACGACTTGATTTTGCTCAATTTTGTTGACTTTCAAAATATGACTGCATTTATGTCAGGACTTACCCGGATACGTTTGGCTGCCTTGAATAACACAATCACTTTTAAACGCAACTTGTGTAATAAAACAAATACAAAAATTTTCCAATTATTAATTTATTTTTATAAGATCAAAGTTTATTATATCAATAAGATCGGACCTTATTTGCCATTGCAGTAAACACGGAACAACCTAAGGGTATTATATAATAGCCTTCGCCAATCTCCTAATTAGGTGTACCTAATAAATCTAAATGTAATCTTTATTTAAAAATATTAAAATTTCTCAATTAATCTACATCAAGTTTCCTAAAAGATCCTTCAACCCCGAACATTTGCTCTGCACTCTTGGGCTTGCCTGGCCGCTTGCTTTCATCAGTGCCAAACTTCAGATCTTCATCGAACCAGTCGCTATATGAATCTATTTTCTTCAGCCAGAAATCTGTTAAATAAAAAAAAACAAAAGAAAATAAGATTTGTATGTTTTGTGTGACTTTAAATATGATGATTCAAATGTTGAACGGAAAAAAACATTTTTCAGAGACACTTCAATATTGACTTCAAAGTACGGGTCTGTTAATTATTAAATTTAGCCTGAACAAATGTATGATACATAGCGCAAGGTAACCTACCTATGATTTTCTCTCTGTTTCCACCTTGACCTCCATATTCTTCTGGTAATATTTCAAGTGGAACGTACTTCTGAAGCACCGTAAAGTCTTTGCTGTACATATGGACCTGAAAAGTATCCCGAGTTGCTTATACTTATACATAACTAGTACATAATTTAAAATATATACCTAAATTCAATTTGAGTTGGAATAAAAAAATAAAGACATATTTATAGAGGTATACTCACTTTTTTCTGATGTTTCTCGTTGAGAAGTTTTACCACCATATTGAATACTTTTTCAAAAGCTGGTATAGAATTAATTATATGAAGGCTCTTTAGTCTTAGAGGGGAAGCATCCTGAAATATTAGATTATTATTTAAATAGTGTACAAGTTTCAATATATCATCATCCTCCGAGCCTTTTCCCAAACTATGTTGGGGTCGGCTTCCAGTCTAACCAGATTCAGCTGAGTACCAGTGCTTTACAAGAAGCGACTGCCTATCTGACCTCCTCAACCCAGTTACCCGGGTAACCCGATACCTCTTGGTTAGACTGGTGTCAGTCTTACTGGCTTCTGACTACCCGTAACGACTGCCAAGGATGTTCAGTGACAGCCGGGACCTACAGTTTAACGTGCCATCCGAAACAAGTACAAGTTTCAATATATATTTTTCTTATATCCTTAATTTTCTCATTATACTGTTTAGAATATATAAACACATAACGTAATAGTAAAATGTATACCTGTCCTGCAATGACTAACTTCTTGAGTACAGATGGTGTCAATTGTAGGAAGTGAGCCATAGTGATTCCTTCAAGGTCAATGACATTGATCATTCCATTCACCATAAAGGCATCATCTTCCAAATACTTTATCTGCAGAATATATGACATTTTTTACGGTTAACATTTTTTAAGGTCAATGAAAGATCCAATGGATGAAATTAAGTAAGTAGACATAACGATGTTATCAGCAAAATGAATGCTCATCACAATAAAAAAAATACAAATAAATAGTGTCTCCATACCTGCTGCAAAATATGTGCAAATGAAAAGAACTCTATCGGCGTAAACCTGTTAGGGTCATAGAGACTAGGTTTCACTATGACAACCCGCGGGTCTAGGGGAGATGCCAGTTTCGGTAACACTAACCCAGCCCTGAAAACAAATAAACAAAAGATAAGTACTCAAAGTGGACATTACAAAAAAACTTAAGCTGTATGATCGCTCGCGATTAAGACTAGGTACAGAAGTTTGATACATACAAACGTTTGAAGGGGATTAAAAATATTTGAAGGGGTTAACAAGCCTCCTAATTTCGGAGTGGTCCATATTGATAGTATTTAACTTAAAATAAACTACAGTCGCTGTCTTGAACAGTCACTGCGTCACAGCTCGTATCTTCTTATTAATAGTCACATTTGCACTTACCCCGTTTCTACCAACTCCTTAAATCTTGGAGTGTTAGGTCTAAAAGCAAACAAATCTGGTGACAGAGTTCTCAATGAGTAATATAGATCCAACTTCTCTTTAGCTCGCTCTAGACTGTGTTTACATCCCCTCAAGAAAGCTGCGAGCCATTGATCATCTACAAGGTTAATAAAAATCAATAAGGTTTGATTGTTTAGCGTAATAAGTACGTTTATTATTTATTTATATTTTTGAATACCCAAACTTGATTAATATCAGTAAAACTGAAAATGGGCTAAGAGTCTTATTAAAAGTTTTATCACTCTTTACATTATTGCATATATTTTAGTGTAAATAATATAAAAAATAACGCGTATCTTTGATTATAATTTTACGAATTACCTAAAATCTACAAAAGTTACCTGTTCTCGCCCTCAAATGTGGCTGTTTGTTAATCCAGTCTTTCAAGTGATTTATGCCATCCTCAAGTTTCTTCGGAGTCTCGTTCAATTCCACTGCAGCCTTATGATCTAACTCAGCACTTAAGGGTCTCACCAACATTGTACAAAAAATATTTGAAACTTTATGAAAAGCACACTTCTCACATTCAAACAAATATAGCCTTAATTTTCAAAGTAGAAAGGTCCAAAATATGTTTACGTAAAATATTATTTAAGACACAAGGTCGGTGCATTAAATGCGATACAGTCGTCCGCCCTGTTTCGGAGTATGGACAAAACAAACGCAACAACACTTTGTTTTGTTTTTTTTATTTAAGTTAATGACACCTCGTTGGGACTGTAACTATAAATCAAGAAAGTTTTACATTGAACCATTTTTAATGGCATATTAATTTTTTATTGCTCATTAAAAGTACTTCATTATCATAACTACAAATACTAGGTATGTTTACAAATCATAGTTTTTTCTTATCGCATAATCCTCAGTAAGTCGATGACCTTCCACAAATAGTCCGTAGTCCCAGATAGCCAAAGTAAACTGCCCTTGTACACAAATGAGTATTTTGACTATTTTCGTATTTCCTAATATGACAAATTATAGGTATTTACCGGTAACATCAATATTCCTACTATTAGATATTTAGTATAACAAACAAACTGATTTAAGGCAAGTTGATTTTATAAATAAGTAACATTAAGTAACGCGACAGCTTAGGTTCTTGTCAACAGATGAGAATAGAAAATTTAGATATTTTTAGATTTTTTTTCCAACTTTGAATGAAATGGCAAAAAAATCTTTCAACATTTTTGATATGACCCTGACCGTCTGACGTAATTATAAGGGTTAGATTGCTGATTGTTATCGAGATAAATCTTGCATTATGTAGTAAACATTTATAACAAAGCTTTAAGGAAAACTACAGAGTGGATGGCCTGTTGTCCTTAAACATTGTATTATGCACATGCTGATATAATGAAAAGTAAATGTAAGTAGTCAGCTTATTGGCTGTTCCTGATCTCATTTGGAAAGTTGCTATAGGTCCTTGAGTTATTATAGTGAACTTTGGCCAAGTCCTTAGATAAACTATAAATGCAAAGAGAGGTTTGTTTGCTAAGATTTGACGCTATCAGCTGCGCTAACTGATTGAGATGAAATTGTACATATGAGAAGCGCCTTGTGGGTAGTGAAACCTTTGTAGTAAAAAAATGAAAATGTTTTTTATAACAATATATTGTACAAAACATTTTGAAATCAATATTATGAGTATGTTAATCAAAATCAAGTTTCCTGAAAGAGCCATCAACTCCGAACATATCTTCCGCAGTCTTGGGCTTGCCAGGTCGCTTTGATTCATCTGTGCCGTATTTAAAGTCTTCCTCCAGCCAGGACCCGTATTCCTGGACCTTGTTCCTCCAGTAGGCTGGAAATATTCGTAAAACCTTTTTGTAGAATCATCTTTTTATTAGTGCAACTAGTTTGACGTTTCGATAGAGCTTTCATAGGACTATTTGAAGTAAAAAAAATTGAGGTAACTTTGAAAATGTACGTTTATTTACAAAAAGTAAGCGTGTTCTAAATTGCTATTAATATTTCTGGTTGAAAAACAACGGAAGTATAACAGTTTTTATTTTTTATTTTCCATGATTCAAAATATGGCTTTGAGAAACTACTATTGAATCGTGCTGCAATTTACCTGTAATTTCGTCTATTGTGCCAGCATTTCCACCATATTCAGCAGGGAGAGCTTCTTTGGGAACGTAATTGTAAAATTCGTCCAAATTCTTGTTGTGAACGAAAAGCTACAAAAAACAACAATTTAGTAAACTAGAGTATATAATATTGTTATAAAATGTAAAGAATAATAAAAACGGGGGAACTTACTCTTGATTTATTTTTTTCATTGAGCAGCCCTTTCATTGCATTAAAGACTGTCTCAAATATCGATGGTGTGTTTAAATAATGAGCACCTTTCATACGGAATGGCGATGCATCCTGGAACGGCAAAAATAAAAAAAGTTATTTAAATTCCGAGATATATATTTTATAGGAATATCCTTGCTTCCGGCTGTCATTGAACATCCTTGACAGTTATTACGGGAGAGAAGCCAGTAAGTCTGACACCAGTCTAACCAAGGAGTATTGGTTTGCGTAACTGGATCGAGGAGGTCAGATAGGCAGTCGCTTCTTATAAAGCGCTGGTACTTACCTGCATCCGGTTAGGCTGGAAGCCGACCCCAACATAGTTGGGATAGGCTCGGGAAATGATGATGATATTTTATTGCAATATGACATAGCATAGGTAAATATATTAGCAACGTTTTACCTGTCCTATGACCACCATTTTCTTCATGAGCGCAGGCGTCATTTGCATGAAATGTGCCATCGTGGTACCCTCTAAATCCATCACATTCCGAACACCAGCCACTACCGCGTTATCATTTTCAACCATCGCGATCTAAAAAAAAACATTACTAATGAATCAACGAAATATATTGTCCATCTTGCAGTTATCTTAAAGTTTTATATCAATTTGGTCACATTTTCTATAAAGATAAATGTGAAATGAATACCCTCATCAAAGCGTTGGTGGCTGCCATGACATCCACAATATTGTACTTGTTGGGATCATAGCTCGATAGCCTGGCAATGGCTATCAGTGGACCATCGGGTGTTGCTGGCTTGGGCAATATAATAAAAGCACTGAAAATATACAACAAGTGTTATAGACAAATTGTTGCTAAGTCACATTTTACAAGTTTTTGTGTACTTGGTGAGTTTTCGATATCTCTGTCAACTCTTAGTCCTATCATACAGACGTATCACAGAAACCCTTATCATAAATTTATACAGATATTTATAAACATTCAAGTTAATCATACACTATTGAAAGTCAATGTTACAAACATTTTTCAGTTATGATTGTAAAAAGATTTAGATATAAATTATCACACCTGAAATTGCCTAGTTTTTATCTTTGCATCGTAAAGCGGTTTTCCGTAAATAAAAGAGTTAAATGGCATGTTCTTTAATGCTTGATCATCATGACAAAGTTTTACAATAGTGATAGAGTGCGTAGATACAAAATATTTACCCCAATCCCAGTATTTCGTCGAAAAGCGGATCCGTGTGTCTCATCTGAAACAGTTCAGGCGCCGTGGTGCGGACAGAGTAGTACAGATCCAACTTCTCTTTCGTCCTCTCCAAACTGAACTTGCATCCACGGAGGAACGCAACCAACCATTGATCATCTGAGAAATATTTACTGTAGTAAAAATTGTGGAGCAAAACTTCGTGGGTGATCCACGAAGTTTTATAAAATCATATCAAAAATCACTTTGCTATCGGATTAGTTGCTGTGATACATGTAGAACAACTCACCTGTTCTAGCATTGATATGCGGTTGCTTAGCCAACCAATCCTTGATATGTTGTAGATCGGCTTCCAATCTAGCTGGATCCTCATTCAGCTCAGCACGAGCCTTCTCCGCAAGAACGGGAGTCAATGCTCTCACAGGCATTTTGCACAGAAACGTCCTACCACACAAAGAACAGTAACCACTCTAAAAAGATATCGATAATATCACTATCGATAATTGAAATTGGCTTTTGATTAGTTATCTGCCGTTTAATCCACCTGTGCAATACCGTTGGCTAGGCGCCCAAGTTTTATAACATTATCAGGTTCATAAGTTTGCCTCGCCTAATCTTCCTTGTCTAATCTATGTTGTATTAAAACGTAGTTCTAATTTCTGTTATTATTCTTTTAACATCCGTGAGTTAAACATTTGAGAATAACATTCTTTTAACATCAATCGTATCTATTTGTAATAATTGGAATAAAACATTTTAGTTTCAATAATGAGTTCTTGCATTTGAATTCACAAAAAATCGCAACCATAATATGCCAAAATGCCCCATGATTAGCTTGCCATTGCTTATCAGGCCACTAGACAACTTTTTTAGATTTTTGAGAATTCTGATGTCTAGTTAGATTAGATGAACCTATTATTTCACAATCTATTTTAAATAAACTAAGCAGGTAAAATAAATCACAGAATACGTTATCTAATATCGTTTATTTTCTCTATTTACAAGAAACGTAAAGTCTATTCATATATAAAGATTATTTAATATAATATTTAACATTTATCCCATCCACATTGTACACAACATTTTAGATATAAGAACAATTACGTTAGTCAACATCAAGTTTTCTAAAGGATCCTTCAACGCCGAACATATCCTCAGCAGTTTTCGGTCTGCCAGGACGCTTCGACTCAATAGTGCCGTACTGATAGTCCTCTTGCAGCCAGGAATCATACTGCTTCACCTTGTTCCTCCAGTATTCTGTCAAAAATAAATAAATACATGTTTAAGGAAGGCGATTCAAATTACTGAAACACCCGATTGTGCATCGACATCTTTAATTACAACATGGCAATAATGAATTTAGTATTTTCATTTTGCTTAAATGGCACCTAAAGTAACAACATTGTGAAGGTGAGACAAACAGTCACTCCTTGTAGAACATCGGTTCTAAGCTGGATCCAGATTAGAAGTGGACCCCAACAGTTGGCAAAATTCTAGGCAGATGACATGGCCCGAAGTACGTTTGAGTTAGAAGATATTATTTTGAAAAAAGAAGACTCAGTTTGTTCTTCGTCTACAAAATACTCCGAGAAGAAAAATATAGACTACTTGCTAATAAACGAACTATTTTATCCGACTACAAAAAGAAGGTAATTTGGTTCAGCACCGTACCTGAAATATCGTCTATTGTTCCAGCGTTACCCCCGTATTCAGCAGGCAGTACATCTTTGGGTATGTGTTTGTACAATTCTTCATAATTCTTGTTGTGGACGTAGAGCTACAAATATAAACACGGCTTACTTAGATTCAATCCATTTTTTGATAATATAACATCATATGACATAGGATTGTTCGGTAACTTACCCTATTCCTATTCTTTTCATTGAGCAAACTTTTCATTGCATTGAAGATAGTCTCAAACCCAGGTGGTGTGTTCACATAATGCGTTCCTTTCATACGCATTGGTGATGCGTCCTGAAAGAATTAATTATGCATGAAGAACTTAAAAATAAAGCCTTACTTATAGACGTGAATTAAATATAAGTAATACTTAAGGGCTGTTTAAGAAAATTCTTGCTTATAAACGTTGCCTAAGCATGTCTTAACTAACATTTAATCACTACTTAAGACTTTAAGTAGTGATTAGTTAAAATGTTGCTTAGAAGGTGATTAGAGATTTTATAAGTAAGGGGGTAAGTCTACACATCTACAAATTCATAATAAAAATGTTTTAAGATCTTTAAAATTATCTGGTATCTACACTTTAGTTATTCCGTCCGTAGAGAAGTCTCCATGAACTCAAAATTAGTTTACTTCAATGATTACCTGACCAAAGACGACCATCTTCTTCATGGTGACCGGCGTCATTTGCAAGAAGTGCGCCATCGTCACTCCCTCTAGATCTAAAATACTTTGACCGCCAGCGACAGTCGCGTTATCATCGTCCACCAGGAGAATCTGAAACGGTTGAAAGAAGTTGCAGAAGAAACCCATCATGTTCCTTCTTGAGCCCTTTACATACCAGGGCCACGGCAACTCTTTGGAACAATCTCGCAGCGTCGGCTTTTACCCTAATGGGTACCGACACGGGCCTGTCGTCTCTTACTCTCACTCGCTGCGCTCGTGTTTCAATTTTAGAATTTTTCGCTTGTTCGGTGATCAAAATTGAGCCCGCATTTAAAACTCAATTTTGCTCTCTTGTATAACAAATAACTATTCTTTGCTTTATTTTTATCTAATTTAATTACCCTCATTAAAACGTTGGTAGCTGACATGATGTCTAGAATATTGTACTTCGCTGGGTCATACTTCGCTGGCCTGATGATGGATGTCATCGGAGCATCTGGTGCCGGGGGCTTTGGCAGTATAACAAATGCACTGAAAGTATGAAAAATAATTAGAAACTTGGTTTAGTTTCTTGCGGTCCAAAATGCTAGGATATGACGATGAGTTATATTTGTCAGTCTTTGAATACTCTTCCCTGTTGATACATGTATACATCGTCCTCCGAGCCTTTTTCCCAACTACGTTGGGGACGGCTTCCAGACACATACAAAACATACATACATTCCAGATACATGTTGATATACCTACATCGGAAAGTATAATTTTAATTCGTCTCTCCTGAAAAAGTTTTACTCGAAAACGATACATCGTTTTACCAAGACGGAATAGATTTTAAAGATACATGTAGCATAGTATGCAGTAGGTAAGCATTTACCCTAAACTCAGGATTTCGTCAAAGAGAGGATCGGTGTGCTTTATGCGAAACAGTTCAGGCGCCGTGGTGCGGACAGAGTAATACAGATCCAACTTCTCTTTTGTCCTCTCCAAACTGAACTTACATCCACGGAGGAACGCAACCAACCATTGGTCATCTGAAAAAATATATACAATTGCCTTAAGTGCCTTGATAAAATGAGCGATGATTTGAATGGCAGATTTATGGTACCTATATTTTATTTTGAAGTGAAAATGTTGATATTTTTAATTTAAAGCTTAACTCGGATTGAAGCTAACCAAAATCATAGCCAGTTTATCGTATTAGATGAGTAAGTACTGATAAGTTAACTGATTAAATTTTTAAATGATTTCAGGTGTTATTCAATATCGTTAACTAGAAATCAGGTGATTCTTAAGGAAGTTGTTGTGTTCCAGTAAACGGTCGATATTATTTTGTGCTAGAGGAAACACCAAATTGCACAGACTCACATTTTCTCAAAACTAAATAGAATTCAAACCATAATGCAGACTGTCTTACTTTCATTAAACTTTTCTTTATTAAAAACAAATTAAATTAACTGCAAGTTTAAGGTGCGTATCACAGCTGTCAACTCGGTTCTTTAACTCTTCCGCATAAAATCAATGGAATCGCATTTCATTAATTTAAATTGGAGCCCTGTCAACATAACACTGTAGGTAGGTGTACACTAGCGAAGCAACATTCATTTCATCACACCTGTCCAAACTCAAAGGATTAGTGACAGAATTAAAACGATTATATTGATCAATAAGTATTACCTACATAGGCTAATAATGCTACTTTCAAAAGATAACGGAAAGCTTAGGATATTGTTACACTCACCTATCCTAGCATTTAGATGTGGTTGCTTGGCTAACCAGTCCTTAATATTTTGAAGATCATCCTTCAGCGTGTTCGGGTTTTCATTCAGCTCAACGCGGGCTTTTTCCGCAAGCACAGGAGTCAACGCCCTCACAGACATTTTTCACAAACGTCCTACCACTGAAAGAACTAATACAACTCTACAATGATATCGACTTTGCGATAATTGATACTGGTACTTGATTAGTTATCTACTGTTTAATCCACAGGCAATACCGACGGCTGGGGTACCTACCTAACTTTTATAAATAACATTATCTTTTTAATAAGTTTTAGCACACTGCAGACTAAACAGTTGGCCGGCTTGATTTCAATTAAAGTTTTAGTTTGACTGAAACCTGCCTGATACCGACTAAATCCTGATCCTAAAACCTGATCATTGAAATGTGCTTAATTTTTTCATTCATTCCAAGCCATTTATGAGCCCAAGCAAACTATCGGCCGACTAAAAGTTTGCATTGTGCGGATACTCTTGAGTCACCCTTGTCTAATCTATGTTGTATAATTTTTATATAAGTTTTTGCGCCAACACTATCAATTTTGAGTAAAGTCTAATCGCTGAAATCGTGGATCGATATTTACACCAGAAAGATAATAAAGTCTATTAAAAGATGATAACAATGACATTTAAAAAAATACTTTTGCTTAGGTTTAAAGGGACGACGATTAGGCAGGTACCTAAGTAATATTACAGTAGATCAGTTAAAATTCTACCTCAACGAAAAATATAGAGAGGACCATCAAGACCAAGATCACACGAATACAATATTATCAACGCAGTAAAACTTTTAACCTACATTACACCTGCGGTACACATTTGACCACTAATATACTAAAATTATCGGTGACCATATCGTTTTACCACTAACACCCAGATAAATGTGAAGTGGTGATAGCGCAAATGGCGATGTCCTCTATAACTTCATAAATAAAACGGACAGCTACTGGCAGCACATAATATTATGTTATTAGAAATTATTTTATTAGCTGTTGAAAAATCAATGCTATGTTCCGAAAGACCCGGTGCCAAGAACTGTGTCGAAACCATGAAGATATCATATTTGTTGGAGCTTGTAACAATTCTATAAGAAGATGGGCACGCAATATATAGCCGGAGGTTACCGTCATTCCATGGGATTTTTTAAAGGTCTGGAAGCATAAAAACATAAGAATAACAGAAGTTGACTGAACAATGTCGATAACTATATCGTCTGCATTTCATATTTCGGTAATCATAAGCCTGAATTGTTTACATAGACACATTTTTTGTTACTCCGAGTGGTTGTTTACACTAACTCATTCCAGTTTCAACAATATTCCAAATATTTTAATTGTTTGAAAATAGAATGCATAGATATCATGCTTAGTAACAACCTATTTCTTTTGTTTTACAAAAGTTTTTTCGTTAAAGAACTAGAATAAATACCTATAGTTTGAAGTTTCTTGTAAAAATATTAATATGTGGTTCTCATGGTAAGTTTGTACCACTTTTTTTCAGCAACTTATCGCCAGTTCTTTTCCAGTTTTCATTAGGTTATTAATTATGACATTATCTATAATTTGTTTATGCAAAAAAATAAGGAACATCTTTCTAGACATATTCTATGAATAAATTAAACACACCAATTGTTTTAAACAACACATTTATTTTTGTGTATTTACATTTATAAATTTTATCTACAACCCTGTTACATTAATTTAAACATTGTGCTGCTAACCCAAACCGATTTAGGAGACCTCAATTTCTTTTGATTGAACTAGATTTTTGAAACTGAGAAACTGAGTAAGTGACATATTTTCTAGATGACCGTAGAATACTATAATGCATTTGTGGTGTTATTGAGCTCAATTGCTGCAATAACGACGTTAATTTACTATATCAGTTGTTCACCATCCGCTACGGATAATTTTTAAGTCAGTGGGTAAATCGTATAGCGATTTATTTAACGGTTGTATTCTATGTATTTATTGTTTTCGTATTCCTAATGTCAGTTTGAGTTAGCACCACATTCATAATTTACTTTAGTTACTGGCTGCATTGATTTTATGACACAATTGTTTTACAGTAAACAATGTCAATAAGTTATCTTTGTCAAGACTAAAAAGATCACAGAAATACTGTATGGCCCGTATGTAACAGTAACATGACAATAAATAGATAATACAATAGTGACATTTTATGCTTTAGCTTTTCTTTATTAATATAAATTGTGTGAGATCTTCTTTCAGTGGCAAAACCAACGTATGAATGAAATAGGAGAAAAACTAAGTCTCAGATTTAAACATATGATCTAGATCTACCTATTCATGAACAAAGCAAATATTGTTGACTTATAGTTTAAACCTCACTCACTAGATGGCGCTACAAGATTCATATTTAAACAATGTATTCGTAAAACAGAACTAAAATATTTAAATTACTTCTTAACATTTCTAATTGATTAAGTTAAAGGAAATACTATGACATACTTTCAAAATCACAAACATTTATTTGCCATTAATGGCGACCTAGTTTACTTCTTAACTCTAACATTTGAACTAGAAAGCATTGGAAATGTAATGCATTAACTTATGAATAAATATTTACACTTTCCTAATTAAGTCTCTACATAGACTGACAGAGGCATATACATTACATATACATAGGTTTAGGTCCATACACAAAAACTAAGGGTGAAAATGTAATTGTTACATTAATGATTATGATTTTATAAACCCACTAATAACTTAGTTATAGATACTGCAATCATTCTTCATAAATGCACACACAAAGTATTCCACGCTCGCGTTTACAATAACTTTTGTTTGACAATCCATCTCATACAATGCAATGAAATTAGATGAACAAAAGAAGCTGTTAAAATTGATGAATGATTTTGTCAAAATGTAATTGTAAAATGCGCATATTTCTCAAGATTTAAGGCTGACCGAAGCCAATAACACTGTAGATTGTGAAAAAGATGGCCTCTGACCATGGCAAGAGTCTCATTATCCAGTGAAGAAAAAAGTAATTATTACAATAAAAATAGTGTCTTCAATGTTAACTATGTATATCATATATCCATACCTATTTGTTGTTCCTAATTTTGGTTTGAAAAGTAGGTAGCGCATGACTCAACTTCGGAATGATTTTTTGCCGAAATTCGTATCCCGTGCAATGTACTCGATTTTAAATTAATCCTTTGCTTATGTAGGAAAGAATTTTCAGACTACTTGGCTCCAGCCAGTCGCGGGCTTAACACAATTAAACAATCAAATAGGTTACATATTAAATACAAATTCACTCCACACTACTCAAATACGGACGGTTTCCTATCGACTCTGCAAACACGACGGCGCTCTTGGCCTCAATAACTAACAATACATATCTACACTTAACTTACAGTGTTAAATATAATATGAAAAAATACTTTGTTTAAGTAGTTTCATGATTTGGGCGACCTGTTCTCCTCGCATTTGCGATATTTACCTATTAACTTATTTAAACCGACGGTGTAGGATTGGGCCATCAAAAGTTGGCGAACAGCTTGAGTTCGTCGGAGTCTAGTGAGCGGACTGACTTCCAGTCTGTCTCAGGGTACTCGTCGAAGTTGGAGGTGTCACCTTCGTACGACACTGCCGGCATTATCGGTGGCTGTGGACAACATAAAGAGGGGTCAACCATCTGATTCAACATACATGTTTAGTTAAATCGGCAGCTTAATTTATTTACTGTTCTGTATAATGTCTTAAATCGGATCATAAATAAGCATTTAAGTAGTATCAACGTAAAGTATAATAATAAGGTAACGTAAACTCCGTGAATCTCTGTCGGCCTCGCAACCTAATTTAAATCTGTTCTTAAATTGTGCTTCGATAGCATTGCGCAAAAGTATATTGAACCCGAAATCTTTTATATTGTTCTACATAAAACAAAGATTTCGTCATTGTGTTTTTCTAGCAGCATCTTCGACTAAATAATGTGTAATTGAAATCTCCGTTTCCCATTTTACAGTTTGATCTGATGATAATCGGGGAACATAAACAGAATTATCTAATAACTAATGTATACCTGAAGCTTCTTCATGAAGACGTCAGCCCAGTCTATGTGCTTGAACCATCTGTGCCGTTTGACGTCTTCGGTACCGCACTGGAAGTGAAACAAACATTGCATTAACAAAAGTAAACATACAAAGAAAACGAGAACAAAGATCGAACAACCGTCCGGCTCAATTACTGAAATGTATGCTATGAGTATCGGTGAAATATCAATCAATCATATCTGCGGTACTGGCTACGACCATAATGCGCATTTTGTGGCTGGCTAGAATTAGAGCAACTTTGTTATTATTGGCGTTCGCGACGTTCTTCAACCGTTAGACATCGTAAATTCTCAGATTTAGAGTTAGCGAGCATATCGGAGCTTAATTTATTATTGTACGGCGATGCCAAGCAGGCCACTCGCTTTAATATCTTCGTAGTCCAACGGGAATTGTCCCATAACTCCTTATAACCTGCGGCTATATCGTTGTATTACTCCAAATTAATAAGTTATATTGTTGGAAAGGTCGCCCCTACATTACCCACTCTCCGCGACTTTCATATTAAACAGCTTTCGTAATAAGTATCATTACTGTTTCTAGAGGTTATTTAAGCTATTATTTGTAGTATATCGTAGAACGATGTTTTGTTAAGAAATGGCCATGTCTTTGAATTTACGTTCTTCTTTAAAATCTATGTAGCTAGACCAGAACCAGAGTACAATCGAGTCAATCTATGCCGAAATCCATTCATCTAAATTCTTACATAATCCTCTCTTAAAAACAACTCATAGTAAGACCGTGTTAATAGCTACCTAAAATTCTAGCATAATCATAGTCAAAATCAGCGACCAATATCACAAGATGCAATCAGTAAACATATTCAGTAAAGCACCGGGGCTAACAAGGCGCCCAGTTTTCTAGCGCATCGCGAGTATATCGGTGATGTGTCGTATTTGCGTCGCGACATAAGTCAGCGACGGGCAGTGGCTTTTGAAGTCACCGGCGGACACCTGACTGATGACTTTCTAAACATCTCGGCGACATCGCGGCAAAAAGCTCGGTGAAAACAACCAACCACTAACTGCAAACGTTTAAAAATACATTCGCGGCGTGATAGCGCGACACTTTATTGGGAACGCGGCATCCCGATTTCTCGCTATAACCGTGACCATATAGGCTCGGCTGAGGAAGGGATATTTATAACATAGCGCACTGTGAGCACCATAAACAATATGACTTCGACTTTCCAACAGTGCGGACAAAAGTACGTGGACAGAAAGTGTTTTTATTTGTTTTTATTTTAGACTTAATCCTCTAGCATCATAATTTTGAGTGACGAAGATGATTTTTTAATGTTAACACTTTGTAACTTAACAGTTATAAAATCACCTTTAATGGGATACTAGATATAACAACGAATTTCTTTGTACATTGTTGCATCGTCAAATAAAAATATTTTCTCAAATCAAAAATGCATTTAAAAATGTATGCGTTACTGTAGATTAGTAGAAAAATTCGGAAATAGCTGGAGCTAGGCCAACTTCAAAAGTTAAATAAATTCACTTTTGGATAACATCCACTTCAGTTGAAGTGCATGGCCGAAAGAAATGTGGAGCAACATCCACTACGACATTTGCATTTATCATTGTCATGGGTTGGTTTGAGGTTGTTATTATCTTCTAGTATAATTTAAAACAAATGAATGTGCCACGCTTTGATAATATTGTTCTCGCTAATATTCGGTTTGACATGTGGTTTTTCAGTAAACATACACGATACACACATATAATCCCAAACTGTTGCCGAAACAGGTCAAGCGCAAGGCTGAAGTATTTTCAGTTTGCGTAAGCGTAAAGCACGGCCAGCCAGTCTGTCTTTGCAACAAAATCTACGCTTTATGATGCTGAATAATATGTGGATACTTGAAGTATTAAAATTATCATGGAATTAGTATGTCAACATTTTGTCACAAGGAAAAATGTGTCAATCACTAATGGAATTGAACTCACTATACATAAAGTACAATGAAGTATTATAATGGAAATATATTTGTTTGAAACAGACGGAGATTTGCACGAGTAACGTGAATCGTAAATCCGGGACTCATTAAAAACGAAAAAGAAATGGCGAAGGTATTTCAATTTGGCAAGGAAACAAAACACTGTATGTAAGTAGGCAATTAATTTGAGTAACGTAACCCCACGTGCACTCACACGTGAACCGAGGTTGTAGCACATAATATTTTAGCAATAAAAACTGTTTTCAATGGAAAGTCGAAATAGAACGAGCGGAATTTAGCCCCGAAGAAAATATTTTTACAGAACACTTATTGAAGAATTTTGAATTAATTTGCAAGAAAACTAACATCTACGAGCTTTATCTGTATCTTACTATTCATTTGCAGATTGACCTCTCATTTAGTTGGATAAGCAGGATATTTACTTTTACCGTCTTGCACCAATCTCCGATAAGATTTCAAAACTAATATTAGAAGTTGAAAAAATGTGTGTGTGAGTACATACCTTCATATTGCCCAGCCTCTTGGTCCTATCCTGCACGAGCAGTTTCTTGATGATGTCCTTAGCCACGGGATCCAGGTGTCGCGGCCACTCCACGCGACCATTCAGGATCTTCTCGTAAATGCCGAACGGGTTGTCGTCGTAAAACGGCGGGTAACCCACTAACATCTCGTAAATGAGCACGCCTGAAAATAAAACACATAAAAATTATTAATATACTTCTAATCAATAAACTGTACATCTTCTAAATAAAGTTACGACTGGTAATAACACGGATACAATTAAGAAGACGAATTCCAAACAGATATAAATAGCTCTCAGATTAATAATTGTGCTGTGATAGTCGTTAAATCAATTCCCACGGGACTATTAATGTCAAGGTTTTTAATTAATGTTTTATTTAATTAAATAGTAAAGGTATACATTATGCGCATTGGAAATGTGTGCCAACGTTGTAAGGTAGCAATTTTATACTATTCAATAATTACCATGTGGCTAAGAAAATTGCAATTGGCTTAATGGATAGCACCCAATGTTTAAATGTAATAAGTGTTACAGAGAACACAAAGCGACGCCACTAACAAATGACTTCAGTAATTAGCGCTCAAAATATTGCTACTTACATTAAAATAGAATACAATACAAAGAGCTGAACTACAATACAGTTTTGCATGTTATGTTTAGACTACAGTAACTTGATATTGGAAAATTGTTAGAGCACTCGCAAAGTGGCAAGTATATTTAGTATTATTGTAGTAATGTAATAGCGTATGATGCCAAGCACGGCACGACGAGATACAAGCAACGTGTACCATTATAAATAATGGAGAATATAAATTGGCACGCAGTCGCCATACACAAATGAAAGAGACTTCACTAAATCAACGAAACACTAAATAATGACAATGTAAACAATCTGGTGTTACGGTGCCGCAGAAGCAGCGCTTATAAAATAAATAAACAAACCATAATAATATGTCGAGAGACGCATCATAAGAACAAATATAAAGTACAAACAATCGCGAACGTACTGAAACTTTCAAGCGTATAAAATATTTGACAAATTATTATAGGCATCAGTGTCAATTAGTAACGAATCATGAACTTATTATTTAGATTAATTGCTTAGTTCGCATGCATTCAACGACTGATATTTATCTGCTGCAGACTTGTCTTATAAAGGCTTTATTTAGACTTGGAACAGTTTTCATTACGCACAATACAACAATAGCAAATAAAACCTGGCGAAACGGCATTTCCGTGAGAGTTGTTACAGTGAGCTTAGTTAAACAGAATGAAAAATGTTTTCGACAATCATTATAAATTCAAACGTCTGCTAAGTAAAGTTTGGCTTTTAATATTGTTGATAATATAAACGGTACGTTCGAATACAAAGACTTTGATAGCGTGACTGGGACCCGTTTTTGCATTTTGTTACCGCAATGACATTTATGACAACGAAATACTATATTTGTTTCAAGCAATTCTGTTGTTAGGGAAATATAATTATTTCCGTGATTTTCACAAAATGATACCGTTTCCATGAATAACGAAAATGATTATATTTGAACTCACCCAAGGCCCACCAGTCGACGGCTTTATTGTGTCCTTTGCTCTGAATGATTTCTGGTGCCAGGTACTCTGGGGTACCACATAAGGTCCATGTTCTGTCGGTCAGCTTTTTCGCAAATCCAAAGTCCGTTATTTTCAAATGTCCGTCTTTGGCAAGCAGTAGGTTTTCCGGCTTCAAATCTCGGTAGACAATGTTTCGAGCATGGAGGTATTCCAACGCTGACACAATTTCTGATGCGTAGAAGTTTCCTGTTAAAAGAACATCTATTAATAAAGTGCATTGATTTTTACGACTTCGACCCATAAAATGGCTTGACCTCGTTTTGTATTGGACCTATAGAACGGATTCTACAATTAAAACTGTATATTTCTGAAAACAATATTTTACGACAGGTTGAAAATGGTTTCCATAAAATCAATCTACGAGTGTGTTACCGACGAGCTTATGTAAAGGAAAAAGAAAATGCACAGAGCTAACGTGACTTTCCCGGCGCGACAACTGAGGGAAAACAATAATTACTTGACCGCGTTTACACAAAACTATTTAGATTCTTTGTCTAATTCTAGCAACTAGCTATTTAGGTTCCTATTAGCTGGTTAGAAATACACTCTTTTGCAAAAAAAGCGGGCACCTATGCGAAATCTTAGTTTTAAGGACTTTACGAGTATTTCAAAGGGTTTTAATGATTGTAGTATGTTTCTAGCATCAAAAGAGTTAGCCGAGCATGCGTGAGAGTGTATTCTAAATTTGAATTTTGTACAATTGCTAAGAAATTGGTTAAACCTTGTTTTGGACTAATTGCTGGCAGAAAGATCGTCGGTGTTTCGAAAAGTTTTTGAAGTGATTTTCAGAAAAATGATAATGCAGTTTTAATTAATGATTAATGCACTTTTTTGTTAGATCAAAACATTTTTGAAAAACTATGCGTATTTGATAAAAATTTCACCTGTTCTAAATGGGCTATACTGATGGTTGATGGCAATGTTAAGAGTTTCGGTATTTTTGTGTAAAGCGTTCTATTGTTTAGATATTGTACCCACGTGTTTTAAAATATCGCTTTTTCATAAATAAACACTATTAACTACTAGTTTATATCACACTAACATTTGTAAGTATGTTAGTCAAAATTTTAAACTTTAAACTCGGACGTCTTTTATAAGTTGATTCTAAATTATACATTTATAAGTTGACTAGGAGCGATGATATCAACTCTTGTACAGTTGTATCTTCCTAATTTCACATCTGCCACAAAACTTTCACCGATATATCCATAACGATTAAGTTTTTTTCCGTCGACATGTTTATAGTATTTATCCTTCAAACAACGCATGTTCTATTGTTTTCTCTTTGCAATATTTACGAGTTTTCAACCGTTTATTGTTTAATGGTTCCGTTTTATTGACTCGTTAAATGCTGTCGAATATCTCTCTGTCTTTCGCACATAGGTATTATTTAACAGATACCTACGTACTATTTTCTATTTCTATTTCACGAATGTCCGCTATTATCGTGGCAATAACGATCCTCTTTTGTTTATGCTATGACCAAGACGAGCACTAAATCAGCACTCGTAGAGGAATATACCTACATTTATGAAAATATATAGCCCCCATTATTTCATATAAAACAATCATGCACCGGATGTGAAATAAAATGGCACATTTACACCGCACAATTAGAGAAATCAGCTTAATTTATGACAGAATTTCGTTATGAACGAGATATTTGAGAAATAATAACATAAGTATCCGACACATAGAACGTTTTACTGCAATTAGTAAAATAGTCTTAAAATAACTCTTATTTGATTTCTTGATTGATTTCCTAAATACACCAGTGTATTTAAGGACCCATAGTTACGAAATCTTAGAAAATAAGTTATTTAAAATTCTTAGACATTCAGATAGGTAGGATATATGGACTTTCCTAGCGTAAATAGCTCAATTCAAAATCGAGGAATGTAACCACTTCAACTGACATGCCCTTCTCCTATACCCAAACTAATAAACTTGAAAATTACGATTCTTAAAACTTATAATTACAGAGTTATATGCATACGTAACGTACATAAACATGTTAGATTGTATCCAGGATTAGCCAAATCACGTTTATTTTTATCGTGTGTAAAGTCAATGCCAGTTGGAAGAGGCGCGTCGTCAGCGCGCACCGCGTGGGAGCTGCGTGCAAGATACTGATCATATCCACTTATTGCAATATTTTATCATTGCTGCTTATTTGTATTTGAATTTCACAGTTTTATAGTCATTATCTGCCTAACTTTTTTCTTTTGGAGGCGCATCACCGTTTGAGAAGAGAAACTTGGAAAATGAACAAACGTCTAGGTACATTTTCCTCAGTTATCGATAGTCTTTCCTTGTAATCGTCGGTGGCCCCCCTTTTTTAGCAGTTGGCCTTTTATTGAAAGCGTAAATTCTACGGTGAAATGCTAACAACTCTATCACGTTAGAAGTTATAGAGATTTCATCATACTTTTTTTCGGATGAACAGTTTTTATTCTAGTTCTTGTATAAGGCATCGACGCCAACGTTGTGGGCGACATGGTGCCACGCGGAAATGTGTCAAGCGCGGCGCTTTGTGCTCGCCGCATGACATCACACCGTGACTACACTCATCTAATAAACCCATTAACCCAAACTATAACCCCGACAAAAAACTCTGCTCCACATTTTAAAACAAATAAAATAATAATGTTGCGCTCGTTTCTCTAAACTTTGACTAAATCAGAGCAGCCGTCACTTAAGCTCACCTCAAATTATAGAGCGCACAGCATCTACTCGAGTAGCAAACATTTTTCTTTGAAATGCAATTTAGTTCAGAAATTAGTTTCGCTGGCACAATTCTCGTCTCGTCAACATCGTTACATGTTTTCGAAATGGACTTAAGAAAAGCTTTTAATCTGTCTTCAATCGCTTTAAAAAATAATCCAATTTATCAATGTTGCACAACGAAACTTTGTTTTTCAAGTGCACTTTATCTGCCGACACTTATGAACGATGTCTTGCCTTATCAGATGGATTTATTTTTATATTTTTAAAACCACTTTCCAAAATTACCTATGTAAATTTAAAAAAGTGTGTAAATGCAAAATGCATACCGATTCTATATAATTATGTATTTAGTCACTAAGTATTTATTAATAAACCAGAAACATAGAAAGTGTACCGTTTTGCACATTAATAACTTACACTCTCAATTCCTAGAAGGTAGTTTTTATGTCTTTGTCATGATCACATTTTTTTGGAAATTATATTTATCTGAATTAAGTAATTAGTTTTTTTGCAAATATATATTTTTTCTATTTTATTGATAGTAAGATACTTTTTACCCCGGAAGCTAAATAGGTTACACACGAGAACGTGGGCAGAATCGCGGGAGAAAACCTAGCTATTTATACATAGTATATCGTTCAGAAGCGCAGGCGCAGGCATGGCGGGCGGCGCGGGCGTCTTCATGTCTGGCTCTGCAGCAGTCGCCAAATGGCACAGACATTTTTATTGTCAGCATTCTACGTCACGGCTATAAACTGACCACCATGAAAAATGGACTGGAGCACCTTCAGGGCACACGGCACCTACCACGTAGTGGTATTATTATTTAATCTACGAAGCCCGACAGTTACAGCGCACCTCGCGTCACTGAACCCACATGAGCCCCTATTTCTGTCTTGTCTTTTCTCCAGAAATACGAAGCGGTCGTTTGCCGTGTATTTTTTCGGTGTTTTTGCAATTTTGCTTCACTACACTGTGGTATATCTATTTGTTCTGTCCGTACGTGTGACTTATAACGTCATTAACAAAACAAGGTAATTAACAACGGAAGCTGTTCAAAGCTTTTCATTATTATAATATGTATGTTGATATACATATCCTCGTTAATTCGTTTCCATTTTACACGAAAGTCGATCCATCAAAATAAGACCAACCATAATGTAATGATAAGATAATTATATGATTGAATTAATTACATTAACTTATCAATTCTCTAAGAATCGTATTAAACTAGAACAGTTTTTTCTATATCTTCCATCGATTGCCCTCCATACTTTACGAGCTTTATTAAAGTGATTCAGAGACCTCAACCTTAAAAGGATTCGCTGAGATCATCCAACACATATGGTTTTAGACCGTTAAATTCATAAAAAGTTTAATTATGATGGAGAGGAATTTCCTTAAAAGTAGTTCTCAAAATAAAAACAAACCCAATAGTATAAACGGGCAGCGTGCAAAAGTTCGAGCATAATCTTAAATGTAACTCAAATTAGAAAATAAACACTTTCTTTATCAAATGTGGTATTATGCAACACAGCTCTAGACTACCATTATCACAAATAATATTCAAATACACTAAAAACATCTGTCGCCTTTACATTAACAGCGGTAGTTTATGTAAAAGCGAGTATCGTTTCAGTACTTCGTCAAACTAATTCAATAAAAGGCAACAAGAGACACATCGCTTTGTTTGAATTTGGGTTTTATTGACGTGAATTTAAAGAATGATATTGAGTACGCATTTTTATAGTTGTACGATAAAATAGTGTGGAAAGTGGACATCGTGGGTGATTGCAGCATCGTGCGCACAAACGTACGGCATGGTACGACTGCCTGCGTTGTGTTGGCGTGCTTCCAACACTTATTTATTTATTCCGCTCCAGTTTATTTATTTACAGCGATTAATAAACGAAATTGTTACTGATTTTTTGTTTCTGATCCAGTCTTCAAAGGAAAAGTTGTGACAACTGAACGTAGTGCCGTTATTAGCGTTATTGTTTTGGTTGTTATAAGTTGGGTGTTTACATCATTTTAATGTGGGTGAAAACTTAAAGAAATCATCACTACACACATGAAAATTATCACTAACTAAGTATACTTATTTCTAAGCTTGTATCCCAGGCCAAAAAAATTGTTGACCTAATTCCTCAGTAGCTGTCCCTAAACTAACTTCAACATGTACAATGATGAGCACATTATTGTAACCATAATAAATATATAAGTATAATTACCGATACTGTTGCTGAATCTGCCAGCATTCCTCAGGTAGGAGAAGAGCTCTCCACCACAGACATAGTCGAACAGCATATAGATGCAGGAGTCGTCATGCGTCCACCATCGCCTGCAAACCACCAGTGACATCATCAGCACAGCACGAAGGTCAAGCTCAAAGACATTGGAACTCCTTGGTAATGACTAGTTAGATTAAGCTCCTTGAGCTAATTGCAGTTACAGATGCGTGCCAGATACAAACTGCAGTCAGTGTACACCTAACCTATGTATAGTCAAAGTAGGCGCAATAAATAATCCAACTGATTGAACGCTATTTTAGGAAGAACATCTAAAGTAAAAAAGAAAGTACAAAAGTAAATTGTATGGAGAATTATCAAAATAAAACTTCAATTATTCTCAAGGTTGAACATAATTAATAGCAAGAAGGTTGCTACATAGAGGCTTTTCTATTTTCTTTAAGACAGTTGAGCTTGTATATTACGAGACTTATAAAATCAGAATCAGCTTTCATGATGTTACAAATTAGCACAAAATAGAGAACGTTCCACGTTCCACGTTCTGACGTCAAGTCGGACTAAATTAGGACACTTTTTTATACTCTACAGCTGATTAAAAATGCTGGTAAACAATAACAGCATTTCAACACGTTCGAGTACTGTGTGATTTATGGTACTGAAGTGCATGTAAATCAATATATCATGGGTGTTCTGATCACAAGTGACATGGTGATGCTTGCCAGACCGTCATTAGAGGAGCTCGCTCTGAGAAATTTGTCGGCTCGCGATATTCATACTTGGCGCTTGCACGGCGCCGGAATATCCCCCATATACTTGTAAATAGGTATTTAGGTAAAGTAGATAGATAAATATAGGTAAAGAGTACATAGTTTTTAGTAAAGATATAGGAATTTATAATATGTCATCATCAGACGGTCAATTTAATTAGCGTTATGGAAAGCGCTTTTCGTATGACATACAATATTATTCATTAATTTGATTACAATTAGCTTCGTGTTACTTAACAAACAATACATAAAACTCTCTTACATATTAAAGAAAAGTCGGTACCTGGCACAATTATACAGGTTATTGGGTTAAATGAATTGAACACGGAAAAGCTCGAGAGTCGAACAAAAAAGTTATTTGGGGCACTCTTAATAGCGCCCTCGCTAAATTATGATAATGAATTAACTTCCTCACAAAGCTGCAAATGATACAGCAAAAATGGTCTTAAAGGTGTGTTTGTAATCGGCATAGTGGTCACTGGAAGGCGGAACTTTAGAAATGCAAACAGGAGTAAGTAACGACATTGGCTCAATGCCGACATTTGGTGCTCACATAATTGACGTGCGTCACATGCACCCATGCACGTTTAATTAAACGTCCAAGTGTTACCAATGGTAAACATCGTTGTTATGATCCCGCTCAAATAATGATACCCTTTAGACGTGTCGCATCAGTCTAGACATTTTGGATAAACACCAAGAAAATGAATTGCATCACACACATGATTGACGGGGACAAGACAATTTTCTCACAGTATTGATGCACTTACAGGTTCACTATGAAGGGATGATTGATCTCGGCGAGGATGTTCTTTTCGTTCATGACGTGATCCACTTGCTTTAGGCGGATGACGTCAGCCATGGACAATATCTTCATTGCCAGATACTCATCAGCAGCTTTGTCGCGACACAGGCACACGCGACCAAACGTGCCAGTACCTTAAACAAAGCAAATTAAAAGTCAGTGTGTTTCTGCAACCCATATTGTATGAAGTTGTTTTCTTATCCTACAAGGTTTGATAAACCGTTTCAATGACTGCTCCTTGAGCTCATAATAATAACCAGCCATCGCAGGATTCAAAATAACAATTGGAAACAATAACAGCGTCAAAAGCAACATGTTTACTGCGCTTTTCATTGAAACAAACTGCATGGTTATCATTCTGTTAAATTGGGAAATCACTGAAAACACAATCTCATAAACCCAACGTGTTTTGATGAAAACAATTCCAAGTACAATGATATAAATAAATGAATCACTAACGGAGATTCCCGAGTCAATTGTATGAGTAGAGATAAGTGCAAACATGAAGTAAATGATCTTAATGCGTTCGTGGTAGTGCGTAAACAAATTGAAAAATAAATTACTTCTAAACAGAATTCACTCATCGATAATGTATCAGCGTGTTTTTGTCTTTCGATATTCAGTTAGTCACTCGGCTTTTCCGATCAATGCAATGACTAGAATGTTTTAGATAGTCCTTGAAGGCTTAATACTCGAAGCTGAAACATTTGATGCTAAATAAAAACTCAGATCACTCAGAGGATCGTTATTGAAAACAAATGTAAATAAAACTAGACACAAGGTTTTCTCAAGGCGTAAAAAATACATGCTGTGTGTCAATAATTAGATTTTACGTAAAATCCTAGATTAATGCAGCACGTTCAATATCATTTCATTATGTTCCCGGAATAAGTGACCGTTAATTGACCCCTGTAAGTAGATTTTAATTGAGTTAATTAGTGCACGTAAGGATGTTCGTTTCGTAAAAATGTATTTCCATCTTTTATTTCTACATGATGAACATTTCAAAGATTAGCTCAGTAAAAAAATCTCTGGGCGTTACCTAATTACATTTTAAAGAGTATTGCGTTAAACAAATGAGCGTAGTTATCATTAGCAAATCACTGTGATTTCGGCACCCGAAGGTAATGGTATCAAATAATCATCTGATGTAATACATTATTAGCTTCTTACAATACGGACACCCACTTTGTTTTATTGTACTTATTCATATTACATCATGCATCGACCTACTGTCTAACCAGCTTAAACTTTATACGTATGGCTTCATATAAATTTCCAAGAATGCCAAAGTAGCAACATGTTAGTTTTATTATTTCACACATTCTTTCCAAGGACTGTTCTATGTGTCATTGAAGGTCTTTCGTTAATGCGGTGAATAATACAATGAACCAAAGCATAAAAATAAAGCTTGTTATAAGCTCAGGCGTGAGTCACAGCAACTTGCCGCATAATTATGATTATAACACAATTACTTTTATTTGCATTTAATTTATTTTTAATAATGCCCCTGGTAAATGGATCAGGGTTATAGCTAAAACCAGGATCGAGAGAGAAAATACTCAAACATGTGCTCGAAATAACGCAGGCAGTCAGCATCCAGTCCTTGACCCAACTACGAAACAAGACCCTCATGGTTGAGGTCTCTAACTATTTTACCATTGGCCATAAGCACTATTGCCTCTATTACTCTTTATCGTTTATGTTTTCCACAGATTTTCGTCCTAAGACAAAAAATTTGCAATGTCTTTCTCAAGGGTCTACATATATTCGGCCCATTACATATTCATACAAATTCTGGTATTCTCATAGTTCGTGAGTGAGCTGTTAAAACTTTTCCATGTTTAATTAACGTGAAAACAGCATAATAATAAACATATTTATTTAGCAGTAGGTAATGAAAACGTAACAGGCGGTCATAACAAACGCAATGATTGTGTTACGAATAACACGTCTTTCAAGTTATATTTTGTATTGTAAGTGTAATTTTATATATTTCTTGTAATCATAAAAAAATACTGAAATTGACACTCGAAAATAATGTCATGGATGAAAATGCAATGGAGGACAGTGATGCGAAGGAGTAATTCGACGCCTAACTCATATTCTTCTATACCTATACACTTTAATTTTTATTTTATCTTTCTTTTTAACGGCAATTTTTCTTCAATAAATTGGCGATAGGCAGAATATGTCATGAATTGAAATTGAAAAGAAAAACTAAAATTAATTTGCGACTATATAAGCTACCGTTCAACTTTCTGTAAAAATCGCGTAATTATTACCTACGTATTAACTCGGTCATCGAACTCATGCGTTACTTATGTAAGACTTGGTTCCATCTAATAAAGTTTTGTATTAATACTGCTTTAAATATTCACGGGTCGGGGTAGCATGCGATAGAATTCAATATCAATGTCATTGCTCATTCAACGTGCAAAGTTCAGAACAATGGCCTATTGAAACCACGCGATCAAAAACCTATTTTATTGTGCTCTTTGTTCAAATTCATCAGCTCAATTTGCTTAAACTTCTTTACATTTTAGCATCATTAATATTCAGGTTTTTAGGTATAAATGATCTTTTATATTTTTTATTTTATTTATATTATCTAGTAGATCAGTAGACATTTTCAGGTCATCTGCCTCTTGACTATAAAAATAGACTGAAACAAAATTACGTTTGTAAGATAAAATCAAGTTTGTCCCGTAACTAATACAAACCATATTATATTTCTTTTCATCGCCTTGAGCCAACTCACTTATTATGAAACATCTATTTATGAAACGTTGTATCTCTTTCGGATTTGTGATCTCTCAAAATATTATTAGGTATAATATTTTCTATACCTTGTTAAAAACTTTATTATCTGTATTTCGTTTATATTAATATTATTTTTTGACTGCGTGTGGAAAGTTTTTTGTTTGATATATTGAGATGATCCGCTCGTACCTAATGCTATTTCGAGATAGGATTTTCTGCAGTGTCGACTGAATTTTCATTTTTAGAAGGGAATACCCAAAAATAATGTTTATCGAAAACTAAGACAAGTAGACTTAACAGCAAATCACGCCCGATTATTCAGGCTGTGTATATTAAGGGCATTTACCTTCAATTTGTTTTAGAGCAGTAAACAGTTCGTGTATAATTGTTTCAATCAGCTTGATCGCAATTTGATTCAGGATGAAAATAGGCTCAGTAAACGGGTTACAGAAGGTACCCATCGGAACCAAAGTATACTATTTATGTCAGAAGGTCGGCCGATATCTTAAATTGGGGCTGTAATTTGCGTAACACTAGTTACTGCGTGGCGTGACGTACCATCTTACAGTTTCCACGCAATTTATTTTCTGCTATCTCTTGCGCAAGTTTCAGGCGAGCCAACTTCTCGAAACATGGGAACAGAGGCTATAAAATAATCATCGCTATAAAGGAAACACGGGTACTAATCCCATCACCGTAAATATGAACATTAAGGTTAAATACAACTATATTATTATTTATATCTATTACTAATTTTATGAGCGATAATAAGTAACATGTTTGATCATTTGTTTAAAAGAAATTGCAAGTGTATCGTTGTGCAGATGAGTCATAAAATCTCAAGTGTTAATAAGATTTTATCAGTTTATATACCAAAATATCTTAGGGTACCGATAAAATTTCGAAGTGTTTACTTGAATTCTTTTATCACGGCTTTGGCGCCTCATCATATAACAAGGTGTTTAATATAAACATGTCTTATGTAGAAAGTGGTAAGTATACCCAGTGCGTCTTGCCCGTGAAGAAGCTCCAAGGGTGTATTCGCTGACAAAAATGATTCACTTATCAAAACGAAATCATACGTTTCTTTGGTAAATACATTACTTGTGTCGCATAAAATCTAATCTTTTAGAAAGGCGGATTAGATTTGGCTTCAATAATCTCATCGGAAACCTTAGCAATGGCTGCTTTATCTACGTTTTGAAGATCAATGTTTAAGAGTAAATATCTGCTGTGAGGCTTTTAAACAAAATATATAATTTAACATTATATAATAGAATAATGCAATCACTCTTCTTTCTTATACATATATGTGCAATCTCTAACTCAATTTGAAATAAAAATCTTTTAAATCTCAAATCATTAAAATCTCTTGCGTAAGGTATGAGGATAACTCAAATAGCTTTATATCCCACAGCTGACAGCCACATGCATTTATTCAATACATTGTTTAGATACTAAGTGATTTTATTTTCAATTAAATGTACACTAACATCACTAAACAATAGGTACGTACTAATGTAACGCATTCAAACAAGACACCGAAAACAAAATATTATTCACTTAACTCTTCAAATAAACAAAACACGTTATTACATTATGTACATTACTATGTATGTTTACAATGTAATTAAAATGTACTATTCGCAAAGATTTATAAATGAGATTAGTTACTTACGTAATTGTAAGAAATTTGTCAGAAACGTGTGTCTTTTTCTAACTTTTTCATCGGCCAATACCTTCGGTCAAATGTCTCTTTTGTTTTTTTTGTACAGTGCTAAAATAATCCACATTTTATAATTGGAAATTACTCATCACTCAATCATTCATTAAATTTTGTTGCCTAATTAAATACAGAGCGTACTTTTAACCGGTAGGTATAGTTAACTTTTTACAGTTAACTGAAATAATAAATTCAGCCTAATTAGACAATCAAATGCTTATTTGAATATCTGCTTAAAAATTAAAGACACAATCACAGAAAACAAGTTCTGCTATTTCCGTTTCACATAATTTGGTTCTGAACCGGACTTTCTCTAAAAATCGTTTATGTTTTAATTAATTTATGCCATAATTTATAATATGCGTTTAGGCGTGTCATTGATGTAGTCCGGCTTTAAGTGAGGTCAATGAACTAGACTTATTTTATGAAGTCACTGAAATACACGAGATGCATATCTACTATATGTATCTACCCACAACGGTTGAGTCCTCGCTATCTTTGTCTATAAACTACAGAATTATGGTAAAATATTTCGTATGTCTTGTCTGTGTTATCGTTATGAATACAATCGCAATGGATCGTTTATATTTTTATTTGTACCGAAGCCCATAAAAAAAATACAATAATACTTTCTATACAATGTTAAAACATAAAACATAATTGTATGTCCTAGGTATATATTTTCAGTGCTCAAAAATATTTCTGAAATAAAAAAAAAATGTGTGATCTTTGTCTATCTGAATGTCAAAGGAAATATTTCTTTCATGAAAATCAAAGTTTTAGTTCTTCGATGATAACTTAGTTTCAGTTCAATTAATGTTTGGCAAATTATCTTAAGACTCAGCCACTTAAGAGTTTCTTTTCATTAACAGCGTAAATGGCTTTCATATTTGCAATAAATTGTATTAAGTATGAGAAAGCTCTAAGAATACAAAAATGTACATTTATGTACCTCTATTTAGACAAAATAAGAAAAGGAGCTTTCTTTGAATTGATGTGAACAATCAAAGTGTGAAACAATTTATAGGTACTTGAGTTAATATCCGTCAAGCTAATAGGTGTATTGGGGTTTAATGGCATTACTTATTATCATTAAAAATCATACATATTATAAAGTATGAATAGAATGTAAAATGAATACCTATTTGAAATAAAATATGCAGTTAATGAATATTTAATACAACCAAAACAAGTTTATTAAAACTAGATTTAACAGTTTAGTCACTGGAAAGAAATATATAGCAATGCCATTTATAAATCTGAGATATTTAGAAAGTTACGCAGAATTTTTATTCAGTTAACATTAACTTAATTTTATTCCACTTGGTGACTATTTCTCTAGATTTCGCATCATTTGCTTTATGCTCCCCTTTGTTTAATCTTGTTATATTTTTTATAACTATAGTTATTACTTTATCTTTATGTAGTAAATTCTAACTAAAGTGTTAGTGCAACTAAAATTACCATCGTACCATGACGCTCGTAGCTGGAGCATCAGGTCAGGTCTGGCAAATAAATCAAAACTGAATAAGTAGGCGAAAATTTAGCTTTCTAGTTCAAGAGGCACTGATTTAAATTTTGCATAATTTGAGCAAAACAACCAACATTTATAGATGATAAAATCTCTCCGCTTCTCTTCTACTTTTGCCTGGCTCGACAGGTTCCATAATTTATGCATTTATGACATTGTAGAATTCCAAAGAAAGGCGGATGACAGCATTTCTGTCATTACTGTGGAGAGACCCTTAGGTTACGTAAGTAATTGATGGCTTATACAAATCCATGACGGGTGACGTTCTAGACGTATGGTATCAGTGAAGGGCGCTGCGAATAATTTATTCGTTCACAGTTGAACCGCGGCGCGGGCGCACTCGTCCGACCACTTTCACTGAGTCTGCGCATAACGCACGCCTGAGACTGATGGCCTTTACGTCACTCTACCCTAATTGTATGCTAAATAGAAAATGGATTTTTGTCAACAATGATTAATAGTGTTAAAAGTTATAAGACGACCCATGCACCTTTCGTTGTACTACTTACATCTTAAAATAGAGCAATCTTCAATAGTATAAGTAGAAATGTAGAGGTGACATTTACGTAACAGAAAATATGCCTACCTACGTACCCAAATCAAGTCCTAGTGCATACAGAGATTACACAATCGATGATAGATACGACACAGGTGTCGCACAGAGGCTGATAAATATTATGTCTAACTGAAAACACGGCACGATTTTGGCAATGAAACCTACTACGGGAGATTGTAAATAGAAATCGTAATAATTTTGATATGTTACACATGTTTGTAAACGAAAGGGAGAGAGCATTTCCTTAATGCACCGTATGTAGGAGCGCACTCGTGTAGCGCATCATCTATTTCTTGCATGCCTTGCCACTTTCACGTGGGTATACACTGGAGCCATTTATCAATGATATAGGTGAGTTAAGTATATGTACAACAAATCGCAGATAGTACATGCACCTCTTCAATTTTATTCATGACTTTCCTGTTATTTAACTTGTGATTCTCTCATGGCCCAAGTATTCGACCCTTGCCTTGACTCTGATAAACTTTCTAATATTTAAATCAGATAATAATTTATAATGATTTTCACTTCAAATGGCGGCCGAAATTAATTGATATAACGTCACATCTAAACTGGTAGAAAAGAGTGCGCGCGCGCAATGGTCTAGTATATTGACCTTACCAATGACACGTGTATCAAGATTTTGTTAATCTCTTAACGTTATTCTAATTTCAATCTTAAAATCATTAGCAGATAGAAAGTATCATAAGGTATAAAGTACATATACATTGAGACTGGTGGATCAAAGTTCTTTCGCAATATATTAAACGAAAAAAAAACTTTTCTGACAATGCATAAATATTTTATACATGTTGGAGTTCAACCATGCAACCACTCATTAATTGAAATACGTATTTACTACCAACTTATTTATTACGCATAACCAATTCAGAACAATTGAATCTTATACAAGTGCAGTGCTATTGCCAACTGCTATACCTACTACAAGCTTTTCCAAGCACTCTTACTGTATCATTTCTAGCATGAACTAGTTCTATTTCAGCGAAACACAAGTCAGGTCAATAAACTGCTCATCATCTTATATAAGCGACCGATATTTATCAATATTTATCCGCACTAAAATTTACAACTCGTTAAACGTTCAATAAAGCATCGAAGTTTTACACTAGTTGTAAACCTGGATATTAAAATATTATACGCAAATATTGAGTCAATCACCCAAAATATTTTGGTTTACTTTACGGCCATAATAATAAAATTTATTTGAGAATGAACCTTGCTCCAATTTCGGGTAAGTGCATTCGTTACCTACATTGGCCCATTACGTGGACTATTTTAAACATTTCCCTGTTCGCCAAGTCTAATATTGTTCGCAGTATTAATTAAGCGTGTAATGGTTGTCTGGGGATTCAGTGAGGAGCAAAGTATATTTATATTTTTTTAATAAGTCAAAATGTTTAATGTAATGTATATTTTCCAATCCATCGTTAAACGACTCTGAAGGATATCTGGACTTGTCAAAACACTGAACAAAAGAAACACTCGTGCTATATTCAACTTATGGGAACTGGCATTTGTTGTGCAATAGAAACCGGTAATAATCTACTTCACCTAATCTGAAACGCATTATAAGAGTGAATCAGCAAAAAAATTGAACGCAAAATGCGAGAATAACAATTCAGACTTCAGTTTTTCAGTGTGCTTTTCTAAAGTTTGAAATAAATAAATAAAAAACTAATATAAAACGTAGTGACATGCCAAAGTCTAGCAATTAACTCTGTCAGCGATGTGCGTTGACAAGTCTGGGGAAAACACTTAACTACTCGTATTTCTTTCTGTTCCCGCTTCCCCAGTTCGTCACGGTCGCGATCGTTTATTCACATGTGACGCAAATGTCTCCACAAATTGATTCCAAACTTATGTCCTCTGCCAGCCGCATGGCTTTCCAATGTAAAAAGAGGACGTTTGAAGTTCTCACCTATTTGATACAGTTTTATCTTTATTAGTTTGTTGCCCCCATCGCCTTACTTTCGATAATTATTTGAGACAGCTGGATACATATCTTAATTACTCCATAGAAGAAGAAGAGTCTCAATCTATCTCACAATCGCATTCGATTATTTTTTAAACACAGTGTTTATAAAACAAACTCAATCATTCTCTTTAAATTAATTTACCTCTTCAGTCGTGTTCACGCGTGTCTGAAAGATTGCTAAATTATATAAATCATTGTTGAAGAGAACAGGAGTTGAAAGGTGTTTTCACAGGCCGTGACGTCAGTGCACAGCTGTCCCTCCCGTCGAGACCACTTGACACTCACACTATTATTTATATTCATTTAGTCTTAGTATTAATCTTGTGCGGGTAACGACGCACTGGTGGATGACGTGATGGCGTCACCAGACCAGCCCACGAGATCCACGAGGACCTTCGCCTGAAGGTAACAGAAAATCATCAGCATAAAAACCAAGATCAGCCGCTGGAATGCACTGCTACAATGAAATTGTAGTGTGTAATTCGCTATGCAACAGTTGCAGTGTCATTACCGTGAAACTGCTCATAAATAAATTACTCTTCATTTAATATTTGAGAACTGTAAGGAGGTGCGATTTCTGATGACACACATACGGCAAAAACTGAAGTCAACTCTTTCCATTCTATTTGCATTTGAATTTTGAGTAAGATAAATATAAAATCTATGTCAGTTGCTAATCAGTTTTCGCACGCAGAAATGTAAAGTGATCCAGTCTCATATTCCCAATTTGTAACTGAATTAGGCAAGTGGGCGTTTGTTTAGCGCCACAATGAATGACGATTGATATCTGGGCGACGAAGCTGGAAAAGTTTCTGTACGGAAACTTCTAGAAAAATTATATTTGTCGACTGAACATAATCGAAGGTTCTAAAAGATTAAGAAAGTGCCATAAATGTAACATACAACTTGCTAGGTAACAAAGCCCTTGTGTATGAATATGAATAAGCAAACAAAGTATCGATCATGTGTATATTTGCATTGACGGACTGCCACCATGCCACCGCGTTTTATTTCGCTAATGGTTCACAAACAAATCGTTATACGCAACAATAGACATATTTTTCTGATCAAAACACCTCTAACTATTGTTCAAAACGATCTTGACCACAAGCAACTTGTTTCATTTGAGAATGTAGTTTCGAAATTAAGTGAGTCATTTCTGCAGCTGGTACACTGCTGGTTCCGACAGCCATCCGACTTATTTTTAGAAGTAGTCCCATAAACAGAGTCCTGACACCCAACTGGGACACAACACTCCTGTGTACAAGGAAAACCAAAAATATCTTTATGATCTTATTAAGCTGGAAATTCTGGAAAAAATCGGGTTGAAATACTTAAAAAAATATACTTCTCGTTAAGTGGTCAACACCGACCTAAAATATTGCAGATTCTGAGAAACGAAGGTGTCATTAGTCACAGTCAGCTCATTATAAGTTCTGTTTTATTAGAATACCGTGATCTAAAATAAACTTCGGTCGTTTTGCTAAACCATAACCGATGCTAGATATATGCTGATTTACTTGTAATAATTTAGAGTCGGTCTACCTCGTGTCAAGGATGAAAGTCAAAGTTGTGATTTTTGGACTAAATCCAAAGTGTCACCAGTTCCATTAGTTTAATTTATGAATGAACTCTCTTGACTAAACGCTAACCGAGGATGTACAAAGTTTTTCTTGCTGTCACGCACGAGTTTTTACGTAGAAAAGGCGTATATGAGTCTGTCTCCATACTCGCATCATACGACGGAAACCGAGTGTCATGACGCCCTACACCAAACATACAAGCGTAGGTGGCCAGAAGTAATATTTATACGACGTGTCATTTTAACAACTATCTGTGTTGATGGCTTTATTGTAACTATGTGCCTATCATGATATAGGTCGTTGACTTGAGAAATATATTGCATTAGATTACATTTAGAATCAGCCGATAAAATAACCGGCCAATAATTACTTGAACAGCTAATGGTGACCTAAGAATAGATTACAATTCTCTGTGAAGGTTAAACTGCCATCGTACCTACGTTCCAATCGCTAAATTCTGAAAGTCGCAATGCTGCACGCGCTTAGAAACCAAATAGTTTTGTTATAGATTTAGAAACAAGTATTTAAATAATTTTCAAATGTACATAGGTAAGTTGAACGCAATAAAAAATAATTCAACTAAATAACAGAGATTATTAAACATACCTGTTACTATGACCATGTTAAACGATCTGATATTGTGAGAATTTATTTCTAAACTGTAAGTAGTTATTGCCAAAGTGTAAAAGTATATCTCAAGTTTAATAAACAGATGCATTCACGAGGCGAGTATTACGTCCGATGACATAAGAGCAAGAATCGTTCTGTAAACTAGTTTGTGAAGTCACTTTGCCCTCGGGCATGCCTACATACAATGTTGCTTGAACGTGAAACACATTAAGAGCCTGTGTAACCACTGTTCTAATTGCTATACATTAATATGTCTGCAATAAAAGCTTTATCGATCTCGTTTTGACTTCCTCATTACTGTACAGGGCATAATTTACGTTGAAAAGATTTTTAGAGTTCGCGACTAAAAAAAAATCTAGGGATTATGTGTATATAAAAAATACTTGTTTTAAATGAGTATCAATTACATCGTCACCATGAATGCGGTCTCGTAATTTCCTAGAGTTTGCAACAGTTACAGATCCTTGAATAAAACAATTGAAGTCACAGTTTAGCGTTACCAAACCATTGTGATTGTTGCAAAAACCGGAACCTGACAATATTACACTTGCGAAGGCAAAATGCTAACAGATGAAGTTACGTTTTTTATAATAGTTTCGTATTTTCCAGCGATTTTCATGATGTTCGAAACAGGAAAGAAAATGAACAAATCCGGTAGTTTATCAACTTTAAAGTGGATGTTGGTTAACTGGTTTCTAGTACAAGTTTACATTATTTAGTGGTTTATTTATAATTTATCTGTCTATTTACACACTTGTCTAACACTGAGCATGTTTTAAGAGACTTCAACACAATGCCAGGCTTACCCATTTTCATTGGATTATGTTATTAAGTAGGTAAGTAGCCCGAAGTGAAGACTTACAATATACTTTACTAGCCACGATTACTTATGCTGTTCTAATTCAAAGCTTTTCTTATAACAGTTTTTAACGTGATACAATTGAAAACAAAAACACTGAAAACTTCCATTAGCCGCCGATAAACCTATTTTACTATTTAATATACTTTTTATACGGAAACAAAGCGTTTCGTGACGAAGGCAAAGGTTTTAACATGAATTTCAAGCGTGTTCCCTGAATCGCGTGCGCGCTGGGATCACGACAAATATTAATCACTACAGCATACGTAATAAGTGAACTATACGTTTTTAAACGTTCAACTACGTCAAATTTATCGTTGTTTGTAATAAAGAAATTATGTTGGCAATGAAACAGATATGTCGGAGACTTTAACTACGTCTATTTTATGTTTTGTTGCAAAAACATTTGTATATTTTCGCTCGTACGATATAAGCGGCAACCGTCTGACTGGGTTCCATATATTTGAGGTTTTATATCCGACGGAACATCAAATTATTGCGATGATGGGTACATCAAAGAGGTAAGCTCGATTCGCACCATCTGAAAACCTTTAATAAAGTCTGTATACAAGAATATAGCGATTTTGATCGAAGCACCAATCGGTATGCTAATATCTTGCAGGTAAGCAATGAATATTTAATGCGTGTGGACATAAAAGGTATTTTATATTCATGGGGAGCAAGTTCAAATGGTTCAATGGTCTTTGATCGCGATGCACGTAATCGCTAATGACGGCTTACTATGCGTCGCTAGTTAAACACGCGCTTTTTGTGCTACGTACGCAACGCAGAGCATCTCTAGCGGAATCGGAAGTCACTCCGCTTACTAACTGCTTTGTTCAGCATCTTTTTATCCTACTGTTATTAATGGTATACAAAGGTTGATTATACCAATGCATCAAAAGAGTTCGTGAATCTTTGATGTTATGATGTTTTAAATGCTGTTGCATCTTCCAATTCTTCGCTCAAGAAGCTTATAACAATAATAAAATGAAATCAAAAGTTGTGTACCTAACTCTAGATAAATGCAAATTGTAAGTACAAAAATCTATATTTGCATCGACATCTCTACTACCACTGAGAAGTCAATAAAAGTATCGTTTCAGTGGAACTTTCTGGAAGAACTTCTAACTAATCTAAAGACTACAAGCTCCGTGATACAGCTGACGTCAAGGGATAATGTACAATCTTCAAAACATTGTAAAATGTTTTTCCTTAACTTCCGACCGAGCGCCACGTTTTGGCAGCATCCGATACAATAATCTCTCATAACAAAGGTTAAATATACAATATTATTATATCAGTCATTGAAATAATAATCTAAATATCGTAAAAGTAATCTGGCTATATCTACCCGGGCATGTGATGTGGCCATTGACGCACGATGAATTATTCTATCATCGCGAAACCTTTCAAGTCGAACGTCAGATGTTCACGTCGACCGATATTAAGAAAGTCGCTACGATACTGGAAAAATAATAAACCTTCCATATGATGGACGTATTATTATTGCTAACTTACTGTAATTGAGAGCATTCGTTATGTTTTAATTTAGAAGATACAAGTCAACTCATCTTTGAATCCGACCTAATTAAAATTATGAAAAAGTTTTTTTGGATGACGAGATAAAATAGTATGATCGAATTAGAATTTATCTCGCTGTGGGAGTGGAAGGTAATATCAGGACCACCAAAACAAAATCCACCCTTGTACCTTCTAGAGCCATTTACCCGTGACATTAATCTAATAAAACCCATTGCTAACTCATACCTTCAATCTGATGAATAACATCCTATTGTAAAAAAAGTTGATCACTTACGAACATAGTTTAAAAGTTAACCTTAATTACATCACTATCACTTTTGCGGGTTTTCTTAAATCAATTACGTATTAAAACAATCTATTTTTTATCACATCCAAGTAAAACCGAAATAGTTTATTTAAATTTAGTACACGGAAGACGTTAACCTGTGGCATTGTTAATCAGTTGAACTTCGATAGTCATCTAGAATGTAGTCATGACTTGCAGTTTGTGGCGATGTACTTAGGTTTTAACTGTTAGAGGAAATCAAAAGATTTTCATTCGATTAATTATTGTTCGACTTCATATGAATATAACAGCTTCAATTATATGTCCCCAATGTCGTTAAAGTACAAGCTGCAGAGTTATTAGTAGGTTTTTATCTTATAAATATTTCTTCGCCTCAAAACTAAAAACGTCTTGTTTTTGTTTCAGCTTGAGATTCCACACTAAGGTCGTTTTATGAGGCATTATTATAAAAACCTTTCTATATATTTTATTGACGTCGGTTCGTACGTTATGACCGATATGAGACGTAGGCTACTCAAGTCTGATGATAGCCATAGCTGTTCCAAGAATAACATATAACTCTATAGACTCTGGAACGACTAATGTTTGTAGTAAATATGTGAAATTCATATTTTATAGCATTGTTTTATAGTGCTCAAGATCAAAGAAAATACACCGTAACACTACGGCATAATTACGCAAAGCGTAAGTAAATAAATGCTCAAAATCAAAATAGCACTATTTAGTAGGTACCTTATATTTTAATAACCCATGATATCAGCCGTAAAAATCCCATAAAATCTGTAAATTGACGCTTTTCTGTGTAGAACATCCCGGAAATTGGTTTATAGGTAGAGGTACCATCTTCGCTTTTATCTCAAAATAATGAGCTGGAAATTACAAATTAGCAAAATCGTTTTCATAAGTATAGGTATATAGTATTAAGTTAGCTACAGTAACTGCAGTAAGTGACATTGGATATTATTAATTGTCATTTAAACATCCGTGACCTACTTATTAGTTCTCTTATTGAAAAGTTCTATACCACCCATGTGCTATTGTTTAAAAAGCAGTTAAACCTGTTAGTACGCCTAGTAGCATTAAGTTGTACACGCAATGAACTACCAACTCCGGCGCAGCTCGCAGAAGAAAACGAGAGTGAAGTGAATCACTGACGTCATTTTCGAATTGGGGAACAAATATCACACATGTTGTCAACTATCATAGAAAACACAGAAAAACCGGAGTGAATAAGCCAATGATAATATTTTAATAAGTTGAAAAACTCCACTGGAAACTCATGTCACTTTTGACGTTTTATTAAATTGTCAAAACAGCAAATGGACGTTTCCCAGAAGCGTGGGAGTGTTCGGCCTGATGCCGCTAAGTAGGTCGCCTTCACGGAAAAAAGAAAAAATCTTTTTCTATACTCCATTGCTTACTTTTATCGGTTATGGTTATTTAAATTAGATTATTAGGTCGTCTATTAGTTTCGTAAAGATAATACGTAATCGCGAAGGTATTGATCGGAACTATTACCTAATTAATCTTGTTATGCCAAAAACAAATTTGATTAGTACACCTCAATGTAATGAAACCATGCAGTACCGTTTATTGTTACGAGGCTAGAATAACAAATCAGAAGCGGCGAAGCATGCTAGTCACATTGTGAGATACAGGAATAGGTAGTTGTGAAATCTGTCGGCAATCAAGTTTCCGCTAACAAATACTTACTTCGCCTTAAATTGCTTGCGCCTGCGCTTCTCCGCTTTCGAGTTTGTTGACTCTAGAGAACATTTCACTTTTTTCGTGTCTCTCAGCGGGCTCTTTGGTGTTCCGAAAATCTTATCGATTACGTAGTGTTGCATAAACAAACCTGTCTTCGATCGATACAATGTTATGTTTAATGTATTTTTTTTACACTTTACTTTTTCCGGCGCACTTAACGTCATGTTTCTTAACCAAAAATAGCATGTAAGTGAATATTTACGTAAATAATTGAATTAGTTATACATATTTATTTTTGAGTTATTCTTTAATTCCAGATTTTAAATTCAAATATTAAATGAACATATTAGCATCATAATTACGCTCTTCAGAGCTTTCTTAGGTTCGCACGCAGCCTACTTATATTTCTAAAACCAAGTTAGCTTACGTAACAGTACAATACCACGAGTACCAAGTAGTAAAAATAATTTATAATCGCAAACCATTTAAAATGAAGCAAGAGGCTATCAAACAGCCGCAGCGCAAACTCCATTGTTTGTAATTCCGAATGGGTATTGTATTAGTTATTTCCAGCGAGTTTTTACTGTGTAACCGATAAGCACGCAATGTCACGGTTGCTCTTTGCCGACTCGTGGGGAGAAAGTACATGCGAGCTGTGCACGACTGCAGCCCAGCACGCACCGCTGCACAGTGATTCACGCTCCATACAAAGGCGGCCATAAATACGAAACTCACAAATACTTTTAATTAATTTATTTTAAACGTTGAAATATGTTAAGAGAAGTGTAAATTATTAAAATTATAACATATCCACATTCATTAAAAAATATATCATTACTATTTAGGTGTAAAAATGTCTCGCAGTAATTTTGTTTTAGACGATAAACCTAGAACATGTCATACTGCGACTTTTAATGAAAAATCTATATAAATAATGGTTATTTATATTAAAACCAACCATAAAGGAATAAAATAAAACAACAAAAATACACGAACAACCTTTTTTGCAAATACACACAAAACACAAAATATACCAGAATACATTCAAGCTCAAAAGTATTTACTACAAACAGATAACAAATCTAGTACAATTTTTGATAGTACACCTTTTGTTTTTGACAGGGAACTTTCGTAAACCTGTTAGGAAGGGATCTGAATGAAGAAGTTGATGGTTCAACTTTGTCAGACTTCTGAGATACATGTAACTCAATTCGCTCTACATCAATATTTTCAACTACATTCAGCCAATCTGAATATTTCTCTATAAACTTAGACCTACTACGATTTGATATTGCCCAATAATAAGAAATTCGTTTACATACATTCATAATTTTATTACTTAAAGTCTCTAGTTTGATATTTTCGATGTCATCCGAAAGGCACGATGTTTCTGTAAAAGTATTCAGGACATGTTGCATTTTTCATTTGGACTACCCTCTTTAGAGTGCCAAATGTCAAAAATAGTCGTCCTCGAAACAGAACATTTGAAAACTTTACCTAAAACAACATGAAAGCTGAACTTAAGATATAAAGTTTTTTTCTTTACTATGGACATGCATACTTTGACACTCCTTTAACCCAAGAAGGGGCAGAAAGATGCAGATGAAACTTATATGGTTTTATAAGAACATCCTCTTTATTCGAAAAACATTTGCCTCAAGTGCAGCACTGAGCAGCAAAAAGTTATAGGTCCAAATGAAATCAAAGTATACCAAACAAATCTACAAAAACGCTACCTTCAATAAAAAAATAAAATAAAATATTAAACGCATTAAAAAAAATAAAAAAGTAGTTGATAATAGAAGTACATACCTTGGTCTTGGACCTCCATACTGTCACCATACGTAAACACTTGATTTGGAATAGTGACACTCAAAAACAAAGTGTTAAGTTTTGATGACTCACACGTTGCGATAATTAGACTCGAGATGCGCTAACTTCCGATGCACAAAAGTGAATAATAAGTTGACCTTATGACACTGGTATTTAGAGTTTTCGGAAGCTTCTTAACTTGTTAATCACTTAGTAAGTTGATCTAATGGGGATAAGCCGATGACATTTTTCGATTTATGGCCTTAGAGTGAATCACTGTGCGCTGTCACATGTGCCACGGAATCTCTTCTCGTGTCTATCTCATTACCAGACATATGTTCTACGCACATGTTTTGGCACAAACCAGTTCTACGTCTGCTGGACTCACTCCAGCAGCCAGTAGAAGTCAAACATTTGTGTAAAAAAATGCACCAATAAACAGTCCTATCGTATACGCGCTTCTAAAGGTAAAACGTGAACAATATAATCTACGCAGCGAAAAAAGAACAAGTTAATTACCCATAAACGTCTGAACCGATCTCTTGATGACCAACAAATCTTTTTACAAGTTTGGATTAGCTTTTTCTGTAAACTACAAATTCAAATATGCACTGATCTAACGAATATTTTTAGAATTCTACTCACGGGTAGTGGATACCTTACGCTTATCTTAGACATACTTATATTTATTAAGTAAAGCCTTAAGATTTCCACATCTCAGTTCGCCCCTCAGACAGACTAAACCAATATGTAAACGAAGCAGGTAGTGGGAGTCTTTTCGTCGATTTTAACTGCAGATTTATCAGACAATACGACGCACCTCGTGTTATCCCCGACCTCGCCCGCATCCCAGTTTACATGAATATTAATAATTATGACAGGTTAATAACGACACGCTGAAAACCGGTCAAGGTCAGTGCATCCATGTGCCATACCTTGGCACTTTCATGATGGCTATACAATATACATGCATTATTCAACGAGGTTTTAAAGAAATGTTAATTTAAGATCATGTTTGTGTTTTCACGAAGTTTGATGTCTTAGAAAGCTGTATTTCCCGAGATTCATGGTCGTAAAGTTAATAAACAGAGACTGAAGTAAAGACCCGATGATTGGCTCATCCGGAAAACTTACAATTTATTGTAAGAATGGATTCCGCGCGGACGCAAATTGTTTACTACAATCAGTGTAATAAAATAGTCTGATCTATGTTTAGATCTATGATTCGTTATTAGTATTTAGTATTGATTTCTTACATCAATTTATGTTTATGGAGTGTTAAAAATATAACTCGGTCTCCTGAAAATAGCATGCATACTTCTGGAGTGACGCTGATTTCCAGATTTAAAACTGCAGTAAAACAGCATGATCGGATTCTAATAGTCATTCACGGTCCATGAAAGCTCGTTAGAGACGTCATATAAGCGTTAGTTAGCAATCATTGGGAACTTTTAGGAGTGTGGTGTGACTGGTCTGACTTCCGTCTGGTCCAGCGCTCTCGTCTCACCACTCCGGCTACCCCATTGTTCTTTAACAACTTTCTTTTCTTAATTTACTTCACGCAAAAGTACCTACTTTCAATTGCTCACGAGCGCACTATGGAGTATGGGAACGGCTCATTTCGCTGATTTCACGGCTATAATGTACTGTTGATTAACAACAGTAACCAGCTGTATAGTTATACACATATACATATTAGATTTTCTTTAGCTATACTTGCTGATATAATCTCAAACTCTACAATCAGCGAACGGTGAACTGCATGTGCATTGTGTAACTTATTTAATCATTTTCTCATTACATTGCACGTGTAAAGCAAAAATGTTTGAATGTGTTCTAATTATACTATTTATTTGATATCTGGGTAGCATTATTGTTGGTTGAGTGCGGCACACTAACCCAGTTGTTGTTTATTAGGTACCTATATTCGTTTTCAAAACAAAACAGAAACTGCATAAGTGAAAAGTGAGCATAGTTTATTTGTTATATTATGGTGTGGCAGTATCCGTCATCTCATTTGTTATGATGGTTAGATTTCAAAGCGTGTGTTTGCGGTGGCTCGGGCGCACGGGCGACGCGTGATGGAGTCGTTAGCACGGTAACTGGAGCACCGAATGGCACCGCGAGGATAATGCACAAACTAGATCTAGCGCCAAGTACCTACTGCCTACTCGACAGACTTTCGTGCTCTGTTTCACCTCTACAATTAACCGTCTACCACGTCGTATAAACAATTTTAGATGTGTAAGGCATACGATACCATCCTCCACGGTCCAATTTCATTTTAGAGAATTTAATTTGAAACCACAGTCTGTTTACCTTCGTAACTGTTACAAACGTAACTAGATTCTTCAATATATAGTCATATAGGTAAGCCAGAGGTTTATCACGAACACGTACACTCGTAGTCACAAATGACCTATTTCAAAACTAATCATGAAGCAAGCTGAAGATCCGCCACCATGATAACATATGTATGGTATATTTTCAGAGTCCAAGAGTTAATTAAGTCTTCACAAATCATCGCAGAATAATAAATTAAGATGTTCAATTAACTAGTGCACAAAGTTGTGCATCATTCCGATCTTTAGACTGAACATGTATTTCGCACCTCGTAATGATTTCGGTTGGACTACTGCCCGCCCTGTAATAACAAAGCGTATAATTGTACAATAACACTCGTACGACACACTTATTTTTATTTCGTAATAATTTCTATTATGAATTTTCTTCTCAGAAATGTTTGTTGTTCCCGATTTAAAGCCTGAAATTGCGGGGCGGTATTCCGCAATTAATTTAAAATATCTCGCCGTCCGTGTATTTCAATTCTATTACAACCGAACAAAGCGAAACAATCCGGCTTTAAGTCGTTAGAAGTACCATGCGATTTCTGGCAGCTAATAAATAAATTCTTCTCTTAATATGTCCGCAGTTAATGGATTCTTACAAGAGAGTTGATTGACAGCAACACCTAACAGCGTGCTAATAACAACAGCACATACTTCGTTCAACAATCCGGACGCTGAGTATTGATAGCTGTACAAGTGTACATGCCAATACATTCCATGAATCGTTTGTAACATTCCTTTCTGTGATTTTTTTGAGGCACTCCAATTTTGCGGTAAGATGTTACGTCGGCTGTTAAAGGTAACGTTCTCTACAACCTGCCAATTACATTTGCATCATGTTATAGTGCGTTGCAGCATTTGTCTATATGAGTGCAATACAAATCTTTAGTTCCCTCCAGAATACTGATTAGAATAGCGAGCGTGTGTGATGGCTTTTACACTTTCTTTGATTTTCGTTTCCATTTCTTTGTTTACCTACGTAATGAGATCAAAGTTGTCTCTCATATAGTGTCAATGAGTTTTACTGAGCTCCTGTGTTTTAAGTGTTGAAATATTGGAACCCAAATGAACTCTATTGCCTGTGTGTGTTAAACATGTATCTAGGTCAACAAGTAGGCAGTAGTTTTAGCATTATCATTCATATTCCAGCTATTAGGTAGAGCATTCTACGGTGACTTATTCAAACCAGTAATTTGTGATTTCCTGCAGCAACTTGAGGCTTTGATATTAATAGTCAGGTACATATTCCGAACCTGCTTTTATTATAGATTGAGCTTAACTATAAGGTAAAGTTAAGAATAATAACAGATTAATCGATCGTTTTGCTATTACCTATTTTCATTTTTTTATTGATTGATAATAAAAATTCTATACTTCTAATTTTCTGCACAGCGATATTTGTATGTTATGGGCCACATGATGATGGTGTCAACTTTCCTTATCTCCGTTGTTTTCAAGTCAAGTAATTTAGTAAGTTATAATATGCATATAATAGAGGAAATGTACCAACATACCCGGGCCGTGTCCTAGTGGGTCACGGGTGGCTCGATCACCCTTGGCCCATATTCCCCGCTCCTAGAATTGGGTCGAGGTGTTATCACCTGCATTCATATTATACTAAGCGATAATGGTATCAATAATTACATACTCATTACGTCCTTGATCTATTTGTTTTTGTTTTGTTAATATTGCAATAAATATCCGGTAAAATCACTAATTTATCTTAAAGGTTTATTACAGTTTACGAGTTATGGTTTCGGATGTAATAAAAGTATAGAAATAAAAGGGATCAGAAACTAATTTACAACATTAAACTTTTTTATAAACAATGGTAAGGGTTTTTTTTTTAATGGAACATAAGTCTCCTTTAGAAATTATAAAAAAATCGGTAAGCAGGTACGCCTAAAGAAACGTCTTTTATTTTTGCGAGACAAGAACAAATGCTAAGTGAAAATATTCCATAATATGCACAATTTCCACTCGATCCATCACAAGTTGACAGACATCGAGAGAAGCTTTCGATATGAGTAGCTACTCACACTTGATGCTGGAAAAAGAAACTTGAAAAAAACCTGTTTTCTACCATATTTCTAATCGTAAATTACGACAAACACTTTAATAGTCGACAAGAAAATAGTCTTTTGACATCTTTTGAAATACAACTACATGAACAGACAATAAAACCGCGGTTTTGATTAATCACTTACAGCATAAGTAGTCTTAATACCGAGAGAATAAGAGCGATTCTGTTCATGACATTGTATTGTTCGGACGAAATGAGAAATTTAAAAGTGTCTGATCAAGTAAGACAGACATACAGACAGAATATTAATGTGTTTACAGTATACTATTATGTAACACTATTTAACACGTAACTCTTTGAATTATTTTAAAGATCGGAGCCGCTGACAAAATTGATAGATGTTTGGTTAATCCGCGGTACATTTCCATGTTAACAATTATAAAAGTTTAAGCACTGTGAACGCACGTGAACAATACAAAAGGTTTACCACGTGCATCGATCGGCAATTGTTTTCGCAACAACCAAAACTGCAAGATAAGTTTTTATGGAAAATTATTTCAGGAAATTATAAAGCCTTTAAGTGATCTGTAGAAATTGTTGAGTACGTAGGTACAGGAAAATACTGAGTTTAAATAAACTGCAAACAAATCATCTATCTAATTTGAAAACAACTTACACTTTATCTTCATAGTAATGATAGGTATGTGATAAACTTTTGAGGAAAAAGTTTTGTTTATAAGAATGTTCAGAAATGAATATTAATATGTTTTACTTTCTCAAATAACGGCAGGTCATAATTTATACAAAAAATATCGTATAAAATATTTTAGAAATATCATCATCATTCATCGTATATCATCGTCATACGTCATTGGAGCGACAATTTAAATCACGACTCCCCGTGTTCGTGATTCTCAACAAATCATTTAGAGAGACGGACAGACACACAGCTGAACCATGTCCTGAAAAACACCGTAACGATACAAAACAAGTGACGACTTCGTCCGACACGCCAAATGTAATTTGTTTAAAGTTATGTGACAATTACAAATGGCCAATAATAAGTACCATATTAACTGATTTTCATAGAAAATATATATTTTCCAGACAACGACATTTTCATATTTATCTACCTCACGTGGGCAGAGACAGGCAATGATTCATATCACTTTTACTATATCGGAAGGTTTTAAATGACGATGACTATCTTGTAAAATTAGCAAAATGTGAGTCTCTACTATTTTTAGAGTACTGGAGTCATGGAAATCTCATCAAGTGTTTAGTTAGCTTTGCAAACTTTTGCGCTATGATTTGTGAATTTTAATAATAAATTAGGTGGTTGTAAATTACTTAAATCCACATTAATTTGATGAATAGATCGTTATACTTGAATTTATTAATTAGAGTAGGTTGCGATTAGTCTTGTGTTTATAATATGAACTATAAATTAATGCAATAATTTCTATAAAGTGACTCACCAATGGTTTTCAATATCTGCAGGTCGTCCAGCTCGTACTCCTTTTCCTCCTCGGTGTACTCGGAGTCGGTGGTGGTGGAGTCCTGCTCCTCGGTGGAGGACGCCACGGACAGCGAGCGCACGTCCGAGCTCAGCTCAGAGCTGCACTCCCTCACCAGTTTAGCACTAGCCATCATCATCTTACAAAGTTTCTCACTATCCAATTACTCAAATCAAAGTCTCAGTTAAGATCTCCTCAGTTCATATTTTTGTTTCCCGAAAAACATAAACATCGCCTTAAGTTGCAGTTGTTTAGTTAATTTCGATTTATTTTATTTTTATAATGTCTATTATTACCGAATAAAATATTTGTTTGTAATTAAATCGATATTAAAAAATATTGAATAGAATTTATGTTATCGTGATATACGCGCGTCAGCGGGGAACAGTCGGCAAGGCGTTCCGTTCGCTCAGCGGTTTGTGTCTCACTGGCGGCGGCAGTCGGGTAGCGCGCGACCTCGCTCGCTTCTCTGCCGATCGAGACGCGAGACGAGACGGCCACGATAAAATAAACGCTGACAAACTCTGCAATAGTACCGACAAACACGACGATGCTCTTCATACAATAATGTTTTAAATAATTGAGCATCACTTCGTCTGCAAACAATGAGATGCCTTCAATGTAAATAAGATTAGCTTGTCTAAATGTATTCCTTTCTTCTAAATAATATGATAACAAATAACTCAGAATCTCTCCAAACTTCTTTATAAATATCCTTTTCTGCAGCCGCTTTGTTTTAGTTTCGACCTTTCAGTATAATACAAATAAGAAGAATGATACTTCAAGTTTTGTGAAATGTAAACAGTACACAGAGGTTGTATAAATCAAAGAGTGAAGGTATTACAGCCTAAATAAAAATACGGAAACTGAATCTGACCACTGCTAAACTGCAACTTGTGTCTGACGTTTCATAAGAGCCAGCCGAGGCCTTTGAAATAATAGGGGTATTTTTTATTGTTTTTTAATCGTTGCATTCGGGAATCGTTACAACAAAATTTAATTAGGAGCGCTTACGCTCCTTCCCCACTGTCAAGCCCACAACTTTTAAACGGCTTAACCGATTTTCATCAAGCATGTTTATGATCTTGATAAGATATCAGATACATATAAAGGTAGGTCAACTTACAATTAAATTACAGGAAATAATAAAAAAGCATATTTATTTAAAAAGTTTTATTGCAACAAGCATATCACAATCAAACAAGTTATACAAGGAAGTTAAATAATAATATCACTGTAGAATCCGATATAAAGTTTCTGATATTGCCTAAGAATAAATAAACTACAGCTACTTTAATTACAAGGTTTGTTTGACATAAATACCTGCCACATTATATTAATCTTACACATTTATATTATAAAAATGGCAATTTGAAGTTTTAATGATTACACATTTTCTAGCAGGATAACGAAACTATGACTTCGAATCCTCATAGCAGAATAAAATATATACGTTATACCTATATAATTAATGTGATGTTCATGAAAATCTACCAACATTTGTTCACCCTAATAAATGTCATCATCATATCAGCCCATTGCCTTCCATTACTGAACGTAGGCCTCCCCTTAATCCTTCATCAAATCGTAATAAATAAACCATAGAGGAAAATAGTGAAACAAATAAAATTCAACAATTCCGATCCATTCGTTTACATAAGTTAGCTATGCTAGCATGTTTCTACCGATTTTTTTGCTCATAACTTACGAAAATACACGACAATACAATCCGTATTCATGAATTCCATTGAGTCTAAAGGAAGGCGTAGTTACGCTGAAAAACGGTACGAATATTACGGTAAAAATATTATTTGCAGAGAAAATAAGTGAAATCCAAGAGATAGCGGATAATGCATTTTACCACTTATTATCTAGTAATCTTCTAAAAAAAACAAAGTAGTCGTGTGAGTTGTAAACGCATCATTTACTAGAGACGCAGACGCACACTAAGTAGTTTTAAAAATTGCGGCGAAAACTAAGTAGATGAAGAAAAACATTTAATTTCAAGACTTTGTCTGCCACGTCAGTTTTCACATACTTTAACTGGCAAATAATAGAAAAGTACCAGCAATTTGAGACTTCCATACCTTTTACATACTAAACCCTATTTATACGTAACAAAAATAAAATTTACATATTTATGTGTTTATACATAACATAAAAAACTCTATACAATATTTTGTAAACTAATAAATACACATGTTGTTTATTATTACATAAAACTTTCATTTGTATGTGCGTGAAATATAAAACGGAATCAAAGTAACAACCACTTTAACATAACTTATACATAAAGACATATTATAAGATAAAATAACATTGAATAAAACAAGGGATAAAATTGAATTATCATAATACGTAATAAATCTTAAAAGAAACTATGTATATACATATACTACAGTAAATTAATTAATATAATATATTACATATTTTATAGTTTCCTATATTAAAAATTCTAGCTAGCACACAGCTATGCTGTCTGAATGGAGTTTTTGTTTCTTTCCTTCACAAAAACATTACATGTTATCAACAAGAATTCACCATGCTTTCCTCAATAAACATGTATTTATATGTTTAGTTTATGTATTCCTAACACTTTTATACCAAATATCAAACCGATTCTTCCAAATTGATTGTTTTCCTTTATTAATTTCTTCAACGAATTCACTAACTTTGAGTATACCTACGGGTGTTTCCTAGCTTACTATTTCACATCTAAGCCGTAACATCGATCACAAACAACACAATCGGTCATATAGATAACGTCAATCTTAGGATATATTGATCATCTCACCTCGAACAGAACGCTTATTCATCGCGCTCTTATTCGTACCTAACAGGTTTCTTTAAAGAACTTAAGTCATCCAAGATGACAACTGTTATCTTGCTGCTCGACATTTATTTTATTGAAGATCGAATCCAAAAATTTCAGGTTAATTTCAGTACTTTTTTTTTCGATTTTATCCGCCTTAGTTTTGTGCTCTACCTCCATATAAATTTCAGAAACACAAACTATGTACTCACTTCTTCAAATCTATGATATATTGACAGATCTGAATAGATATTATATCGTTTTATTGTAACGAAAAAGCCCATTCAATAATTTGCAATTGCGGATAAAAGCCTGCTATTATAAAATGCATTACGATAAAAACTCCGTTTGTTTGAGAATATTTTCTTTGGTATTTTTTTATGTATAAAATTTTGTGATTAGCTCTCTGCAAGGCCCTTAAAAGTCTAAAAAACTAAAAAATCTAAGGATATTTCTTAACTGTTCTTAACCACGGTACTTTAGTTTTTAATTTTAATATAAAGTACATATTTAAAACTGGCAGATAAGATTAGTGTTGAAGCTTTTCTTCCATTGTTCTGACATGTCTGATACATAGACATTTATGTGAATAGCCACTTTTAACATTACATATTTTTTGTGACATTAGAGATTAAAAGTTTGGCCCTTCTTTAAAGTAATTCGATATATGTATATGGTAGACATGTACAAGGTTGCAGAGCACAGTTTACTCATGTTTTCTTATAAGTTACTATTTATCATATCGATAAAAATGTTTCACATATTCTTAAGTATATTCTTACGCCGACAACCCCTATAACGGCAAAGCTCCAATCCAATTCAATTCGTTAGGTATCACATTGATACTTTCCAAATATCGATATTAAAAATTATCCAAAATACGTCCAATCCAAACTCAACCTCAATAACATTGAAAAGCAAATACTCGCGATTAGAAATCGATCCAACCAAAGATCATGTAAGTATCTTACATGATACATAATTGAGATTGGATTCGGAACCCGATTAAAGTCTTATAGAACTATCCCACTGATGTTTACATATAAAATAATAGTAAATTAAGTATCATACGTTGACGATGAAGATGAGGCCAGCGTGCATCGCCACGGCTAGCTTGTGTTGCAGCTCGAAGGTGTGACAGAACTGCAAGGCAGTCACGTCGGACAAAGGGTAGCGCTCCGGGTACGCGTCGCGGGGCGTCGCCGACAACTTCTGTTGTATTTTCTGTTGGGATAACAGCAATTATTTAATTATTAAAAATATTTTAATTTTATGTCACGTCAATTTAGTTATATAAGACTTTTATTTGGCTCCAATTTAGTTTTTCCTGAGTTTATTCATGCTAGAAATGCATGTCTTTATTCTTGTGTCCAAGTTTAGATATGCATTTCTAGCAAGAATTAACTGATACGATTTGTCAACACGACAAAAGGTTTGTTGTAGAACAGCGCTCGAACGCGATAAATATCGTTTTAAAACATTAAAATACACACATCACAAAAAAACACTAAAAATATTTTGTTTGAATCGAGCTGGAGCCAGAAAGGAGGAGGAGAATCAATTTCATTTTAACCTTTCGTGTGTTTTAGACGTGGATCCACGCGAGACACAATTAATTTTCTATTGTTTTCTAATTAGCGGCATTCAATAGGTTAAAACATATTTAATTAGTAACAGCACATATAATGAAGAGATTGCTAAATTACTAAAATCCTTACAATTTTCCCAATCTACATTGAACCTTGTATATACGATAAAGAGTTGATTATCTATTAAAGTTTTACAGTTTCTACTACCTCCATGTTTTGGCATCTGTAGTTGAATAAGAAGGAAACTCACTCTATTCTTGATGGCGAGTTGTTTGTACTCGATGCCATACTTCTTCACCGACTCGCTGTATGTGGTCGGCTCTACGATCATAGACAGCTCATCGTTCTGCCGCTTCCGTTTAGTTCCCAGCGGAATCATCTCGATTAAGCCTATAACCTGTATTAAAAAAAAATCTAATTCATAACTGAAATTTTAATTCTATGGAACATCATTATACAAGGTGTTGATTTGCATTTGTGCAATATTTCAGGAGGAGGACCTAAAATACGTAAGTAATCGATTGGAATTACAGTAGACGGGAAATAGCTTGCTCTTATTGTCATTGTATTGTTGTAGTAGTAGAAGTGTAGAAGTGTAGTAGAAGTAACCCAATTTTATGAATGAAATTTATGAATGATCGTTGCGTATGCTTTGTGTTTGCGTGTGTGAGGGCGCAGCACGGTTTTAACACCAGTCACCCACGCGCCAAGTTTAAATACGGCTAGGTGACTTTGACGGAATTCCGAAAAAAAAATATTATAAAAAAAAACGGTCCAATTTTTTTGTGACTGAGGTATAAAAGTATAAGGTTTTTCTTTAATCCAGGTGGTTTTTTGTTTACCTGCTTGTGCACGTCGGGGTAGCAGGGGTGCAGCCTCAGCAGGCGCAGCAGCGGCGGCGCGGCGGCCGCCACGCGCCCGCTCCACGCGCACCCCGCCGCGCAGCGCGACCCGCCCAGCCGCCGCCCGCCGCCCCACCACTCCAGCTCGTTCACTGATTGGTTCACTACAAATATGAAGTAGAAAGCTTCATTAATAAAAGTGTACGAGGATATTAGAGGATTTTGGAGCATCATTTGGTGCTTAAGAATCGGCAATAACTAGGTGCTAGTGCCATATTGTAGGAAGTACTTTTTGAAACATACTAAGTATCTTTGAAATGGATGGATTGCCTGAAAGATGACATGAATAGGAAGGGAGTGAGTGTCAGTATGACGAGTGACGGGGGAAAATGGAAGAAAATGACATACTGCGCCGACCCCAAGTAAAATTGGGAACAGGGCAGAAGAAAGAAGACTAAGTATCTTTGAAAAACGCCGTGATTCATCTCATTTATCGAATGGCCCACTATAGAGCAGCTACACTGACAGTACATACCTAGACAGTCGTCCCCCGCCAGCATGGCGGCGGGCCAGTGCGGCGGGTGCAGCACGCGCGCGGCGGGCACGTGCGACTGCAGCGCGCCCGCGCCCGCGCCGCCCGCGCTGCCCGCCACCACCGCGCCGCCCGCGCGGAGGGTATATAGCAGCTACACTGACAGTACATACCTAGACAGTCGTCCCCGCCAGCATGGCGGCGGGCCAGTGCGGCGGCAGCACGCGCGCGGCGGGCGTGCGACTGCAGCGCGCCCGCGCCCGCGCCGCCCGCGCTGCCCGCCACCACCGCGCCGCCCGCGCGGAGGGTATATAGAGCAGCTACACTGACAGTACATACCTAGACAGTCGTCCCCCGCCAGCATGGCGGCGGGCCAGTGCGGCGGGTGCAGCACGCGCGCGGCGGGCACGTGCGACTGCAGCGCGCCCGCGCCCGCGCCGCCCGCGCTGCCCGCCACCACCGCGCCGCCCGCGCGGAGGGTATATAGAGCAGCTACACTGACAGTACATACCTAGACAGTCGTCCCCCGCCAGCATGGCGGCGGGCCAGTGCGGCGGGTGCAGCACGCGCGCGGCGGCACGATGCGACTGCAGCGCGCCCGCCCGCGCCGCCCGCGCTGCCCGCCACCACCGCGCCGCCCGCGCGGAGGGTATATAGAGCAGCTACACTGACAGTACATACCTAGACAGTCGTCCCCGCCAGCATGGCGGCGGGCCAGTGCGGCGGGTGCAGCACGCGCGCGGCGGGCACGTGCGACTGCAGCGCGCCCGCGCCCGCGCCGCCCGCGCTGCCCGCCACCACCGCGCCGCCCGCGCGGAGCATACCCGCGGCGGAAGGGTATATGTCCACATCTGATAAAGGAAATAAATGTTTTATTGTATTGTTAACTGCCAGTGGTTAAATAAAGGATAGCAGAAACGAGCGACCATAGACTGCCCCGCTATTCAGCCGGGCAACTCAGCTTGGAGTATTCCCTTTTCGAACGTCATTGTAACAAGACATGTTATAGTTTAACGCGAATGCGATTTTGCCGCGCTTTTGATTAATTTTAGTTAATTTTCATATCAAAACTCTTTCTTGTTATTTCCTTGTTAAATAAAACTGCCTTTGGTTCTTAAAAATATTATAATGGCTTCCTAGCCGTTCGATGGCCACGTTCCGTGGCGGCGGTTGTTCTACCAGCCTTAAACATACAATTAGCCAATTGCTACATACCTTCTATACAAGAGTTTAGAACGCGCTCATCGTGAAATGGATAAAATACTGTCATATTGTTGTCTGTGGTCCGCAGCAATGGCGAATCTCCATTTAGGTCATAGTATGCAGTCGTCCCATCCGCATATCCGACCACTACGTGAGAATGACCTTTTTGCTGAAAATTAATTACATGTTTACTATATATTTAGCCATTGTATTATTAAATATTTACATTGGTAAAAAAAAAATTAAAAGCCACATTATGGATAATTTTTTTTTTCTTACCATAGACCATTTGACGGCAGTAGCTTGATATACTTTTCTATTTTCATTACTCGCTAGCCTCAATTCCACTATCGGCTTAAGTTTATAAAATGGATTCTCCCTGCAAACAAAACAATATTTTAGAATAACCTGTTCAATAAATTAGTAAAAAATATGCAGGATATATTGAAATAATTACTTTTCCGTTATAGACGATGGATAAGGCACAGCGAAGATATAAGCTGCGCCGTTAGAGCAAGCTGCAGCTAATAAGCCTAGTCTATGCATTCGGCTCGGTTCGAGAGTGACGTCATCCGCATCCCTCGCTCCGGACGGACACCAGTCTATCGACCATATTGTCCCGAAGTCGTGTACAAGGCCTAATGCAAACCGTGGTTTATCCCTGAAATTAACAATACCATTTTGAAGAACATGCTAAGACAGCAAGGGAATATGAAGAAAATTATAGATAGATAATTCTTTATTGAACAGCAATATTAACTAATTATTTATTTCCAAATCCTTTTTGTTTTCTACAACGAATAAAGTTCAAGTTAAATAGAAAGAATGCATGGCAGAATGGTTGACTAATCCATCCTACCTCAAATACGACATACAACCCTAAATAAGGCTATCGTAGCTAGTTTTCAAGAAGAGAAAAATGAGCAAAAAGGAACACGTTTGTTGTATGGGAAAAATATTTATTTTATTATAGTTTTCAGTATTTGTTGTTGTAGCGGCAACAGCAATACATCATCTGTGAAAATTTCAACTCTCTAACTATCACGTTCATGAGATACAGCCTGGTGACAGACGGACGGACAGACGGACGGACAGAGGAGCGAAAACAATAGGTTTTACCCTTTGGGTACGAAACCCTAAAAATTAACCTACCTTACAACATCCCCGCAATCCCAAATTTGCAGCAATCCAGGACCGGAGTGGGTGACGTCGGCGCCCACACGCGGCGTGTCGGCGTCGCGATGCGTGGCCACGGCCAGGTAGTGCGACACTGCTGCTGATGTCGCGGGGGCCCAGCGCATGCACTGGATACTGGCGCCCACGAACATTACTACCCTGTCTAGGGATGACAGATGGTGTTGTTATACAAGGTGGTTGGAAGTTCCATGGAAATCATTGGGGGGGGAGGGGAATGACATGTGAAATTGTGAAATGAACTTTTCTACGACGAATTGATACTTTTTTTCTGTAAGTGGCATTAAATGGCTACTTTTTAATGGAAAACATCAAGTGACTCCTTCCGCGCTGTGGGTTAGCAGCGTGAGGGGAGTGTCAGACTCTTACTGACTACAACCCATCATTTATGTACCAGGGCTGCGGTAATTCTTTCAAACAATCCCGCAGCATTAAATGGCCACTTAGAAATATATTTATTAAAATTTTTGTGAACCCTTTAGTAGTTGAAGAAGTTACCTTTAAGTCTTTCAGCTTCAAGTCGTTTAAATGTCTTCCAATCATCAGTCTCATCGAACCTAACTTTGCAGGACTCTTCAACAGGTGGCATGAAGTTAACCAACTCATTTCCATTCACTTCCTCTATTTCACAATAACGCCACTGCGTAAATAGTTCCTCTTCTGTTAAATAAGTTTTAAAACTGCAATAAAATAACATTCATTATATATTTTTGAAAATATGACCAAGTTTGTTTAGCAAGGTAACAAAATTGCAATGGACTTACAATTCTTCAGCGCTTCTCTTCATATATTTACTAATATCCTTTATTTGGTATGGTATTCGACTTACTTTTGTGCTCTCTGAAATTTTAATTCAACATAATTATTATACAAAGGAGGCATATACCTCGGCATCTTTAAGTCGAATTTGAAAACGTCTTTTTACTTTTCATTGATCTTAATTTTGGATCACTGTAGTATTACGTTGCGTGTAGGACTATCAAAGCAAAAATCAAGATAAAATGTGAAGAGAAATTTCACTTTGAATATATATACTTACAACGTATATAACCTACCTTTATAACTTGAATCTGGTGAAAATTTCTTCCTAATAGGAGTCTCTTCGCGCTCCAGGTGTTCCTCGTCAGACACGTTAGAATCAACGTCCGACTCTTCAGATTCTTCGTCAGAACAGTTTTCTAACTTAACCGAATCATCAGAGTCTGATGCGTCAACCCATTTATTTTCTACGCATACATGATCCGTCAGTTCACTTTCAATTTCCGAATTGAAACCACATTTTGAACAGTGATAACTACCCTAAAGAAATAAAAACAAATAATTAGTAAGTGTAAATATAGGGAGAAATAATTTGATATTAGTAAAGGTTTTACAAAAAGCAACTTACATCTTCTAGGCAGTTCTTATACTTTTCTATCACGGTCTTTGCCCTGGAACGAAACGAACCAATGTAATAAAAATAATTTCGCATTCAAAAATAAACCTTGTTTATTTGAATATAAGTCTCACCTTTCAGCAGCCCTTCTACGTCCAGTCGGCGTGACTTCCAAGGGTTCCTCTTTCTTCATTTCTTCTTCCTTAAGGGCGAGCTGCTTGCGTTCCAAAGCATACTCCTTCTCTCGATGCATGGTCATATGCTGACTTTTGTATATAATCAGGTACTTATTGTTACATAAATCGCAAACATTTTTGTACATATCCGTTTCCTAAAAGTAAAAATATTAATCAAGCTTTTTAGCACCGAAACACATTAGGTAACATTTACTTTAACAGTTTTAGGTAAAACATAATTAATTGAATACCAATAAATTATACAAAATATGTATATCAATCATAAAACTAAACACTACACTATAGAAAAAAAAAACTTAGATATAACATTAATCCTATACCTCTAATTTTTAGGGTTCCGTAGCCAAAATGGCAAAAACGGAACCCTTATAGTTTCGTCATGTCCGTCTGTCCGTCTGTCCGTCTGTCCGTCTGTCACAGCCGATTTACTCGGAAACTATAAGTACTACAGTGATGAAATTTGATGGGAATATGTGTTGTATGAACCGCTACAAAAATATGACACTAAATAGTAAAAAAAAGAATTGGGGGTGGGGCCCCCCATACATGTAACTGAGGGATGAAATTTTTTTTTTCGATGTACATACCCGTGTGGGGTATCAATGGAAAGGTCTTTTAAAATGATATAAAGTTTTCTAAAAAACATTTTTCTTAAAGTGAACGGTTTTTGAGATATCAGCTCTCAAAGTCGTAAAAAGTATGTCCCCCCCCCCTCTATTTTTATAACTACGGGGTATAAAATTCTAAAAAAAATAGAGGTGATGCATGCTAATTAACTCTTTCAACGATTTTTGGTTTGATCAAAGTATCTCTTATAGTTTTTGAGATAGGTTGATTTAACTGTAATTTACGGAACCCTTCGTGCACGAGTCCGACTCGCACTTGGCCGGTTTTTTTAATTGATTTTATTGAATTTATCAGTATTTTTATTTCGTAATACCAACCTCTTCAGTTTTACCACAGGCTATGATATGAGCATAGAAGCCGACATAAGACACTCTGCTTTTACGGCACACCTTACAAACTAATTTGTTGTTCGCGTGGTGATACTCTTTCAAATAGCTTTCAACAACATACGGATTATTTAGGTCCTGAAAAATAAAACAATCATTACAGTCAAATTAATTTTTATACCATTTTCCCAATAATCCGCTAAGGCAATCTCTATTGTGTGCTTAGAAAAAAACTATACACACTTGTAGATTAAAGCATATAAATATGTTTTATTTGGATTTAAAATTATCAATGTAGGTTCAATACTTACTATAGGATTGTCTCCAACCGCCCAGGCAATGTTATAGTGTTCCTTCATCGCATGTTTCCGAAAAGCCTTTTGTGGCACTTTCTCAGCACATCTAGCACATTCAACAATTTCTGAAACGAAACCTTACTGTAAGTCGTGAGTTATTCTTCAAGCAGACACTTATTAGAATTTCTAGAATGGTCTGAATTCAGATGAACATAAAGGGGCAAAAATTGGCAGAGAAATACTTTTAATCGGGGTGTCGAATAAAATCGTGAGAAACAGCTATCTTGTACATTTGTACATCAATGTTTGACAATAGGTCATCTGCAAAAAGTAGCTATTCCTCACGAACAAGTAGCGGGACAAATCTACATAGTTATTAAACAAAATACTAATACAATATAGTTAAACAAATTCCATAACATACCGTGTTCCGAGTACACAGTATCGTCGTTGCTATATCTCTTGTCGCATACTTCGATATGATCCAGGTAGGACTTGACATACTTCCTCTTCAGTCCACAGCTCGTACACACCAAACCACCCAAGATCTTGGACAAATCGTACAAATGCTTTTGTACCATTGCAGAGTCTTCTTTATCCTGTAATGGACAATTGAAAAATATACCTCTAGATAGCTGATGAATATTATAATTCTATTAATTTTAAATGCATTGTATAAGTATTCAGCTCCATTCACAAAAATGTTCCCAAACATCGATTTCAAAATATCGATATGTAAATATCGACACTTGGGGCAGCACAAATATAGTGGTGGGATTGTCTTCTTCAGATATGATTGGAATAGAATGCAATTTATTGACATATTTGCGACATGAAAAACCGATGAAGCGGCATTATGTGACGCACTTTGCTATACGTGCATCGGCCGTATAGCTTCTTTGTTAAATCATTCCATCTGCAGACCACATACTAACAACAATTAAGTTTCAAGCTTTTGACCAACATATACCGTAATCAGCTTTGGCCAACGCCAACAGCCTAAATAAACGCCTATATGTTCTTCTGATATAAATATAAGCTACAAATAAATACTCACGATAGGTGTCTCCCCATCTACCCAGGCGATATAATGATGGTTCTTTTCTATATGTTTTATCCATAGAGCACTTTCAACCTTACTCGCACACACACCGCAAGTCAGTATCTCATCTTTGACTTTATTCTGACTGTATGAATCAATCCTGCTTGATGATGAAGTGTCTAACTTACTAGAGTCGAGTGGTCCCTGTAAAAGATATTTTGAAATTAAGAAATAGAATAAAAACCCGCCTTCTCAAGTCGCTGTTATAATAAACCGCTCTTAAGTGCCTTCCGAAAAACGGAAGTTGTCATGACAAGATGGTTACCCATCCACAGACAGGCCGCGCCAAGGAACTTTTAGGATCAATCAATCCACACGGCTCTGAGGTAGTCGACCTTCAGTACCTATCTTCAGTAAATTAAATATATGTAAAAACTAAAGTAGCTATGTATTGTCATGCTTACCGTATTGCACTCCTTTATATGTTGTACATAAACCTTGGGGTACTTTATAATTTTCTCGCATTTGTTGCACGTGAGGCCGCCAGCCTGCCTCGATACATCAAGGAGGTGGGATTTTACTGCGAGCTCGTCTTCCAAGTCCTGAAATAATTTAATATTATCACATTAGAGTACTACTCTCATAATATGATGAAATTCAGTCAAGAGGGATTTTAAATGAATGGACCAGGATAAAAAGCCTGTAGCCTCCCTGGATAATAGGGTATTCTAACACTGAAATAACTTTTTAAATCAGGCGCGTTCAAAACTTCAAACCAACAAACTCTTTAGCTTTACAATAATAGTGTAGATAAAAGTTGCAAGTTTTTAGAAGACAGTGCCTTGTTTTTTTTAAGAAATTCTATAAAATAGAAACATTTAGGTACCAGTGGTGTAGATCCGTCTCGCCACGCCAAATAGTCGTGTTCCTTGCCTATATGCTTGATCCAGTCTACGATAGGCACCTCTTGAGAGCAAACTCCACATTTCACCACTTTTCTCTCTTCCCCTTCGACTGGCACTTCGATCCATACATCAGTCGATTGAGTTGTAGTATTTAATGTAGTATTTAGAGTGGTATTAACTAACGAAATATCGGCTTGGCCCTAAAAATATTGTAAGTACTTATTAAACCTAAATTGTGATCTTCACAAATTAAATCCATTAGCCCATAAATTATTAAAGAAGAAAAGCCTCGATTGAGTTTGTTTGTGCGTTTGAATTTTCAGGTAGTTTATAAAATTGATACTGTGAGATATTCACGAGGATAGTTTAAGAATTATAGAAAAAGAGATGAGGCTTGTAATAGCTACAATGTAAGTACTTACAGTTCCATCACAGGTTTCAACGTGCGCCAAATACAATTTACCGCGTTTACGCACTAAGCCGCATTTGTGACAAGTCAAGCCTCCATACTCTCTAATTAGCTGCTTCAAATATTCGCACACTAATTCTTCATCGTCCACATTCTGAAATCCCAACAACATGTATTAGAAAAAGATCCTGCAAATCCCCTCAAAGGAAGTGAAAAATAAATGACAAATCACTAAGTAGTCGCTTTTTCGGTCCCTATGTCATTTTGTACGCTTAAATCTTCAAAACTACGCTAGCGATTATCATGCGATTTTTTTAATAGATAGAGTGATTGAAGACGAAGGTTTGCATGTATAACAACATACATTAAATATTGGGGAAATACTGTTATCAAGTGCGAAGCCGGGAAGGGTCTCTAGTATCATATAAAAGATCATCATCATCCTCCTGCCCTTATTTGGGGTCGGCGCAGCATGTTTTCTCCTTCCATACTTTTCTATCTGCCGTCATCTCCTAAGTAACATTCTTTCTAATTATAACCATAAGATAAGTTATATGAAACTTACTAAAGGTGTTTCTCCCTCGCGCCAGGCCAAATATGTATGTTCTTTGGCTATGTGGTTTAGCCATTCAGAGTCCGTCACATCGTTTTGACAAACACCACATTTTACATTTGCGGTTTCAGTAGATTCTTCCACGGTTTCGTTTTGAATACTTGAACAGTCAAGTTCAATAGTGGTTGAGGTTTCATCCAAGGATGTCTGAAAACATCATAACAGACTTCGTCAGTTTCGATATTGATACGAAAATAGATAATATTGATTTCTGACACTTACGCGAATATACATAGACATTTAAATAAAACTACTTTTACGGATTTTATCGCAATTAAATAATATTAGAACTTTTTTTAGAAATAAAGTGGCATGTACGGTCAGCAATAATAGGTATTTTTTTTATTTTAAAGGTATTAATGTACTTTTGCTGCCGAATATACTTCTATATCAAGTCTCACACAACAATGGCTTAAAATTGACGTTTGATATTTTCAGTTTATCATAGAAATTTCTACTCACCCCAGTACCGTCGCAAGTTTTCACATGGGCTAGATACAACTTCACACGGCTGCGAGACAAGCCACATTTGTAACAAGTCAGCTTTCCATTTATTCGAATAATATTCTGCAGGTGCTGCCTCACGTCTGATTCGTTTTCCACATTCTAAAAACCGTGAAAACATTTGAATTACACTTGTATGTATCATATTTCATCTTATTTCCAAAACTAAAAGGATTTTTTACATTTTGAGCTTTATTTCAAGTAGGTAAAGTCCGTAGAGCAAAATGATATGATTATTATCTGCAAATACTAAACAAATTACTTACTAAAGTATCTTGTCCATCAATCCAAGCCAAGTAGTTGTGGCTCCTACCGCTATGTTCTAGCCAATTGGAAGACAACAGGGTTTTCTGACAAACACCACAAGTTACTTTCTCATCTGCTACTATTCTTGATTTGCGCGCAGGCTTCTCTGGTTTTTGATTTCCCTAAAAAAAATAAGTTAATTAATAAATAAAATATATAATAATATACAGACTGCAAAAAACTTGCAATATGTAGTTGTGACTCTCGATAAATTGTTCTATTTCACTTTCTAAGTATTAAAAAATAAAATTCATACCTTATTCTGAATGCAGTATTTAACATGTTCTATGAACCGATTTAATTTTTTAAATTCCACGTTGCATAAACTACACTTCAGTAGGCCAACCGATTTAATTTTTTCTTTGAGTTTTTTCTTCAATTCGGGGTCATCTAAATTCTGTAACAACCAAAAATTACATTAAATAATTAATACGTAACTAATGTGTTCGCACAATTCTTGGCAAACTGATCGGATCACGTCGATGTAAAAAAAAGTAATAACTAATAACCCATCGCATTACAGCTGTTTGACTGAAACACACTAAAACACTTAAAACACTACGCAAAACAGACGACACACGTAAACACCCCATATCTGTGTATTTTTTAAGAACACGACCCTATTCAGATCTAGGCTAGGTAAAAGGCAATTTCTTGCTCTTAACTTAAGAAAGAACACATTGAAATCAAAGTCGGTACCTAATAAAACAAAAAAGAAATTAATAAAATGCCACTCACAAGGGTAGTACCCGCCTTCCAAGCAATTAGATCATGCTGAGTTTCAACATGGCTCTCCCATTCCGCTGCAGAGAATATGCCGTTGCATACCCCACACTTAATTTTCTTCTTAAGAGATGGCTCACCACTAGTTATCGATATTGATGACGATAATTTGCGCTTCTGAAATTGAACAAAGTCGTTTCATATAAAGATTGCACGAGGATACAAGAATGAAACCGAGACAAACTGCATGCTGAGTGTTGTATCGCCAAGAAAAAGCAGGGGCATTCAAAGCCGAAGCTCTAAAAATGTACACACACCTTGCTGTGAACATCACTTGTCATAGTTGCCTCTGACGACTCTACCGCGCAATCAGACTAAAAAAATAAAAATAAACTTAACATACATGCAATTAAAAAGAAAAAAAAAACAGTATTGTTGCAATTTTCTTAACTTACTGTTGAATTAAGACGCGATGTGCTCTTGCTGGGATTAATGCAGTCACTTTCAGATGCAGTAGCTGTCGCAGCTTCGACTCTTTCGTTACATTCAGTATTGGAAGATTTATCTGAATCTTTTATGTTCACACTTTTGTCTAGTTCCGCTTTATCAACCTCACCTTCATCCATAACTTCTATAACATCAACTACATTTAAATTAGTTGTAGATTGAGCTTGATCGATTTCTTTCGGCGAATTTGCTTTCGGCGAAGTTGCTTTCGGCGAAATTGCTTTCGGAGAAATTGCTTTCGGAGAAATTGCTTTCGGCGAATTTGCTTTCGGCGATTCATTATTCAACACAGACACTTGTGGAGTATCCACAGCATCAGCATGTTTCGAATCATGAGTAATATGTCCAGGTTCTAAGGATGGCACAGCATCATTATCACAATTATCTAAATGATCCGAATATTCTTTAGAATAAACATTACAACAAACATTATATGTTTCATCGTTTTCATCAGTCTTCTCCTCTGTATCTACTAACGTTTCGTTTTTAACCTCTATCTCATCATTGTAAATGGAAAATATTACATCCATGTCACAATTTGCTGTGTTATGGCGCCAGAAATGTATATGCTCATACAAATTATCACTATCGTAATAAGATAGGTGTCCAAAATCAAAACATAAACAAAACTGTTGATTTTGATTTGGTGTTAAAATGTTTACTGCATGGAGTGTGTACTCCTGGGCATCATCTACGATGATTGTCTCAGTCTTACGTATTATAGATGTGTGCGATTTAGTTGTCTTCACAGGATTACGCCTAGTGTAAGTTTTCATAACTTTGCAATCACTAGTGCGTACACTATCAATATTTGTTCCACCAGGCTTTTCAACACCTTGAATGCATAATTTTGATTCAGTCGTATTAATATTGGAATTTATTGCTTCTTTCCTCATTACATCATTCTTAAGGGCCAGTTTAGTTTTCTTTTTATCAGTATATATGTGAGAAAATTTCCTTAAATATGCAGCTATCTCCTTTACTTTGTCTATTTTTTTATCTGCATTGCTATCTGAGAGATTTTTGGTTTCAATTAACATACTAGCCAACTTGTTTTCTTTTATTTGAGTAGATTTGTTTTTTACACTGCAATCTTCATCAAAACTTTGTTTTAAATTACTACTTTCCTTGCGATTAGATTTCATTTCAGTGTTTAGATTTACACTATCTGTCTTAGTTTTTTCAATTACTGTTTCTTCTTGCTTGTCAGATTTTCCTTCATTATTATTATCGCATCTACATTCAATTCCAGGAAGAATTTCCTTTTTATTAGACGCTACTTCGTCATCTATCCGTCCATTACAAATTTCTGTTGTCTTTGAATTTCTATCAATAACGAGAGCGTCTCCATTTATATCAAGATCATTAACTAATTTCAAATTTGCAGGTGTATTGTCTTCTGCATAACTGTCATGACCATTCATTTGACAATCAGGTAGTACGTCAGTTACTATAATTTCATTTGAGATTTTACTGACTTTGTCACATGATTCCTTTTGTGGAGGGGAATTCCCACCTATGCCTATCACTTCTTTTTCGGTATCAATCCCCTGTAAAAAATCACTAGGTGTAGGATTTGTTGGTATGGATTCATTACTAAGCTTAGGATTTAATTTATTTACCTTCTCTTCACTTCCAAGTTTTTTTGAATGTGATATCTCATAATTATTTAAATGTTTATTATTAAGATTTTCTCTGTAAGCATTATTCATTTTTGTGTCAACTATACTACTAATAGTAACTGGAGTGAGTGTATTTGTATTTGAAAACTGGGTGCTTTTGAGCTTTCTAAGTTCTGACAGAGCAATGGTTTCTTCAGAGACTATGTTTATTTTAGGTGCAAGCTTAGGGGCAGGATTTACCATTTCAACATCATTAGAAGAAATATAAGGAGAATTTCTGCCTGTTGCAATCAATTCTTTACTGCAAAGATCCTTTAACAAGTCTTCATTATATGCTCCATCCACGTTATCTACGCTATTTCCCATATCACTGGGAATTTCATTAAGTGTCATTTTATTATCTTCTTGTATTTTATTTCCATCAACATGTTTATCTAAGTACCCTTCATCAGTTTCAGACACACTTATATGTTCTCCATTTAGAGTGGTGTTATATTGATCTAGACCTGCCGTGTAACATTGTTCCAGAATATCAATTGAGTCAGGTACACCTGCACCTTTGTTATTCACTTCAGGAATCAAAACAGGAGTTTGTGGCTCAACTGAATCAGTTGCCATAAAAGTCTCCTCTATATTATTATTGCTTAAAAGTTCAACTTCACCTGCAGTTACATTTGCAACGGTGGGAATAAAAGTTGGGCTCAAAAAAACCGACTTCATCATCAAACTCGCAGTTTCTAAAATTGAAGTATCAGATGGTTTTGGACTATAGGTTGATGCAGGTACATTTTCTGCACTTGATATTTCAGAATCTGGAAAAGAAAGTACTGCAGGTATATTCATATAAATATAAATCCGTGGGAACAAAATAAAACAATACTTACTTGAGAAACTGTTTGTGTTCACATCCGGAGGGATTATTTGGCTTGAATCTGCGTTGTCTATGTTGATACCCAGTTTTTTCAAAATGTCCGGAGTTAGCACAAACACTTCCTGTTTGTCCTTACTGGGTTTCATTTTTTTTGGATGTTTGGAATGAAGACTTTTAGTATCCATTTTAAATTCGTATATTTTTTTATTAATGTCATTTAAACATTAAACTTTTTATGTAATTCTTAATATAAACCTAAAAAATTAATTAATTATAGCTATGCCATTTAAATAGTGCAAATTTTCTAAACTGTAATTGCTATAATATAATTAAAATTATTTGATTAAAAAATAAAACTGGGTACTATGTATGAATTACATAATTTTAAATATTATTGCAGTTCCTGTATTTTTTTTATTTTAAACGTAATATGAAATAGTACAAACGAGTTCAAAATATAAATGGATTAAAATAAATAAAAAGAAAAAACGAAACACTCCTACCCAGAATCGAACCGTGGTCATCAAAATCAATGATCACAGGTGTTCTTAACTGAGCTAAAGGAACCGCTTTGCACACTGTTGTAATTTGCGTTGCCTTTACATTATTTTTGAGATAGTTAGAAAAAAAAAACATTTTTTGACCTTAAAAAGTTGTTACAACTTACGAATTACAGAATTTAGTCACTCCTTACTGCACAGCCTACATCTTGAAAAATCTTGACATCACATTTACACACGATTGCCTTTGGTTTATATTTATTACACTATGATAGGCTTCGCTCCAAGGAAATTTAATAAGGATTTCACCTCCGTTAATTGTTTCATTAGACAGATCACTTATGCGTCGCAAAATTAAAACGAATTCGCGTGAAAATGGAAAATCGTTGAGGTTATGATCGTTCTCATCGCTGATCCCAAGTCAACTTTTTGCAAAGTATACTGTAGCATGTTAGTACTCCGTTAAGTCTAACGCAATAGAGTTCACTTTCGGTATGAAATGCTATATGTAGCTGCATTAACAAAGTGGGTAATATAAGCTTAATCTGTTCAACAGATGGCGTTAACTAAAAAAATAATTTAAATACTAATATACTCTGTGGTCGCAACATTGATAACAATAAAGGTGAGAACAATAAGAACCGGTACCTTGGACCCTGTGCCCGCTATCGGTGGCAACCTATTTTTTATATTTTTAAATGTTTTTTATTTTTATATTTAATATTTAAAAATGTAAATAATATGTTAGAAAATAAATAAATGATGACAATAAGGTGAGAACACACATGTCTGAGTGACCCTAGTTAAGTATATTACATCTATGCCCTAGCTAGACAAAATAAAAATAGTAAACTTAAAACAGTCTCTAAAAATATTAACTCTGCATGGTTAGTTTATAAACTAGAACCATTCATAATATTGCGCAGTTGAATAGAACGTCTAGGGGGTGTCCTACACACAGGGGACTACAGGGAAATTATTACATCAAGAAAATCGTCAGGGTATATGTGTTCTGTGAAGAAAATCTGCGCGCTATGCCAGTTAATTAAAGTTCATAATTAAAAAATCATAAAGCTGTGGCACTGGCATAAAGCTGTAACCTGTGACTGAATATGAACTGAACGGATTTTTACTATGTAGCCGAATGGGAATGTTGTCACTTGTTACTTTAATGTATGGCCACAATTTTCAAAACACATTCTGAAAATTGAGGAATGTTCCTGACTTTGTTCTCTATACCCAACCTATATAGTGAGATTCTTGGTTTAGGTACGTCTATGATATGCCTAAAGCTTTGGTTTCCTAGGAAAGCGGTGCCGTCATATAGCGACCGTAATACAGCGGTGAAAGACATCACCAGAACGTTGTCTATGTAAACAAAATGGAGCGGTTTCCTAGAGAGCGGTAACTGACGCCGTAACTTCAAAAAGCGGTGCCGCCATTTGCATGACGGCCGTCTTGACGGTGTCAGATAGTTTGGTGAACGTTTTATTGAAAGCGGTGAAGCTTTTTTAATACGTATTTGTGTTTTTTTTTTCGGAACAACGTCAAAAATTTGTTACAACTCTTGGAGCAGCGGATCGACGAAATTTTAATAGATTTCGTTCGAAACCACGAAGGCAATATCTAACATAAAAAGTAAAGATTATAGAAAAGTCAACTAAAACAGAATTGGTGTTGTGAAATTTGAGAAATATTAAATAAAACAGGTTAGTAAGTATGATACAACTAACAAAAAGTTCATGACGGTGTGTTAAAACGGCCGTGGAACTTTCCACATGTAATCACCGTAAAAACGACCGTCTATTTGCGTCCGTAATAAGACGGCCGCTATATGACGGCACCGCTTTCCTAGGAAACCCAAGCTTAAGACCTCAGTGGGTTACATATAGGGTTGCCATCTCGAATTTCGCCAAACCCGGACAAACATTTAAAAAACCCGGACATTTGGCGTGAATCGCATTTTTTCCCCGAACAAGTACGATTATTTTTGTAATCCATTTACTATTAACATATACTTAAATTCAATGAGGTGCTTCCTTACATGAAAAGTGTCCGGGTTTTCCCCGGACACCTCTTGAAACCCCGCCCGGACGGCCCCCGGACGGCCTCCAAACGAGGACAAATCCGGGGAAACCCGGACGGATGGTAGCCCTAGTTACATATGAAAGAAAGACTAGGCGGTATAGTCGAAATACTCTAGCCTACATAAAATAAAAAATCATCCCTGTCTATTTATCTATGGTCTTATCGTGGGTGGCATCGATATATATGTACTACGTACTAGATAGAACGTTCCGAACAAAAAGCTTACCACACTGAACTGCAGTGCAGACTATGCAGTGCCCAAAATGGCAAATCAGAGCGATTTTGACGCCTGCGTCAGATGGATGTCTATGAAACGACAATTAAAAAATAGAAAATACATATCAAGGTATAAACTTACACATATAAACTATTCGAGAGTCAAGTTAGTAAAATTACACGCTGTTCATGCTATTACAACGCTTGTATATCATACTTTTCATTTATAATTCAATTTTACAAATATGCATTAATTTGTTCCCGCCCGCCATCTTAAATTATGGATTAAGAAAATCGTGCAGAAACAGATGTGCCATAAAACTGGCAGTAGGTAAAATATCAATGAAAACAGACTTCACTTTGTCATGGTATGTTCTTACTTTCAAGAAAAAATAATTAAATTCGCGAAAATTTGTGATATGTGTGATGCCCTCTTAAGAAAAAAAAACATCGTAATTAATATTAAAAACTCTAAAAATAAGTTCCTGGTTTTAATATATTACATGATTTTGCATTCAATTAGATATAAATAAACTTTTTGATATATTACATGATTTTGAATTCACTTAGATATAAACTTTTTGAGTAATGAAAAATGTAGGCAAAATACGAGCGACACTTCAGCAATTAACATCAATGAGGATGACTACATGTCACAATACGTCAACGAGATGTCAACAGACGACATAAGCGGGTAAATTATTTGTATGGATGTTCTTGTCTATCGCTAGAATATATGTCAATGGTGGGTGGGTTGTGTCAGGGGTGACAATCTTAATAGTGGCAAACGAGAAAACGTATCATTATAGGTCTGCAAAATGAAGTGAGACAGTAAATACATTGAGGTCCTTACATGGAAGTGTCATTTTAATTTGGTAGTATTATAATGTAAGATATTAAAGAAACTGAAATATAGATGGCGTTATTTGTAATGACGATGATGCGCGATTGCGTAGTAGTTATGCTTAGGTGTGTAAGAGGGCGCTATCACATCTTTTATTGGTTCTACTCTTACCCTATCTTTTTTTTCAGCTAAAATAAAAAAATAAATAATAAAAATTTTGAGTTGCATATTGAAGCAATTACTAAAATTTAATGTTTATTATCAATTAGCCAGAAATAAAATAAAATTCAAGAATTTATTTTCTACTGGCAACATTAAATCCATTTTCTACATGCAACATTATGCAAAATTGTCAATCAAACAAATTTGGCTGCCGGTTTGCGCTGAAGTGCTTTTCGGTGTCTTGTTTGTTTTTCCAGATTTTTATCCCTATTAGTGCTTTATCCACCTAAGTCCGTTAAGTTGAGCCTCTGCTCCTTCGGCCGTGTCGATTTTGTGCTTGAGGTGATCGAAATCTTGTGAATTTTGTGCTTGAGATAGGACTCGTTGACCCGTTTTGTGATAATTAATATTTATCATGTCTAATAGAAAGTGTTGTGTTCCCGGATGTACAAATGGCTTAGGTAAGCATTTATCAACATCCTTAAAACAAATAGTCGTCATTTTGTCACGACTCCACTGAATTCTAACTTGTTACCCTTTTTTTCAGACACTACGGGGTATTTACATAAATTCCCTAATCCAGATAAGGATAGGCAGCTATTTAATACATGGGTCTTTCATATTGGTGGTGACATTTTGCAACTTGAAAATAACCATATTTTCAAATACCGCCGCGTCTGTAATGATCATTTCGAACCAAAATATTGGTGCCGGAATAACCGACTTGCCAAAGGAGCTGTACCTACAAAAAACATGCCAGGTTAGTTTTAGTAAAATACCCAAATTAAGGTACCTGTTTACCTTAAAGAGTACCTAAGTCTCAAATTTCTAGAGTTGATGTTAGAAAGAAATAAACAGTCATGTTATTTGAGTTTAAAGTAAACTTTCCAAATCACAAAATGAAAAGCTGCAGTAAGTCTAAAACATCTGAATAGAGATTTCTTTGGAGCCACAATTTCTGTATGTACGCAGTATGTCATACAAGAGTTTCTATATTACATTTCAAAATTTACTATATTTATAATTCATATTATTTTATCGTTGTTTACAGGATTATCTTGCTCGAAATTCAGCATTGAAAAAGAGCACTAAGACCTCTTCAGATTTCAGGACCGTCTACATCAAAAGGTATATTTTATCATATACATATAAACAAGCAATTCATTTTATACATACATACATACATTTACATTACGTATGTACTAGCTTCCACTTGCGGCTTCGTCCGCATGGTGTATTGATAAAAGTGGCCTATGTCTTAATCCAGGGTATCACCTATCTACATACCAAATTTCAACCAAATCGGTCCAGCCATTTTTGAGTGAAGTTATTTCAAAGATCATTTATTCCTACAAATTAGGCTGAAATTGAGTAACTTGAATGTCACATTTACCAAAAATCCTTTGCTATTTTAATTTGTTGTAATACTTAAATAGCACTGCATTACACAATTTTGGTACCCTCTTGACTGAATGAATAGGTAATGAATCATAGATCAAATGTTCCAAACATAATATGTGGTATCCATAACGTCTAGTTTTCAAGGTACATGTCAATTATGATTTCTACTACTCTCACTTAGGCATACAAAACCATTACCATGTCTGAAATAATTTACTTTTGTATTACTTTGTTTTGTTTAATACTTGTTTCTTTTCAATAATGTCAACATATTTGTGCATAATATGCACCCATGCGGACAGCATATAGTGTAATTGATAGATAGACACTAGCAATAAATGATGTAATAATAACATATACTAATCACTGAATATTATTATTTACAGAACCTGCGCATCTACATATACACTCACAAGGTTCAATTGAAGATGTACAAATGAAAGAGAATCTTGGTGAGTGATCCTACATACAAGCATTTAATCAGCAATTATTTTACACATATTCTGTCCTGGAACTCCTTCATGCCCGGATAAAATGTAGCCTCTCTCGATAAATGTGCTAATTTACCTTAAAATCATCTTAAATTGAATTATTTTTGTTGTTCCTGAGTTATAATTTTGCAAACAATTAAAGTAAACTAGCCTCTCTATAAACCTATCCCTTAAGACAAGAGTGATTGATGAAATACAGTTTGTTAAATTACATTTATATGTCATATGCATAAGTCCTAAAATGTTAACATCCTTATCACTACATAGTATAAAACAAAGTCGCTTTTTCTGTCATGTGTCATGTTGTATGTCCCTATGAACGCTCAAATCTTTAAAACTACGCAACGGATTTTGATGCGGTTTTTTGTAATAGGTAGAGTGATTCAAGAGGAAGGTTTTATGTATAATAACATACATTAAATACTGGGAAATACTGTTATCCCGTGCGAAGCCGGGGCGGGTCGCTAGTTGATATTATAAACTATATAAAAGAAAAAGTAACTTTGTCTAGTAGTGGGCTGGCTTTAATTAATTCAATATGATTCAAATAATGGTTACTCAATATGAACTGCTACATTCATGATGATGGTAATGATCATCAGCTTAATTGGTTTGTATATAATAGGCACACATTTCTTACCAAATATGTTAATGACCTTTCAGATCCTGTCACTTCAGAATCTCAGTCTGTACACAGTGATAGACAGCCTCATAGTGAAGAAGAAAATGTTGAGGTGGTGAAAGATCTTGGTAAGCAACACAATTGTAATCAAACTTAATAACTTCAAAGCTGAGTTTGCTTGTTACACTCACTATCATGGTTTATTAACTAGGTACTGATTTATAGATTTAATACATATTTCAATCATGGGATACTTTCACACACAACTAGCTTTGATGCTATCTCACTCATATGTACTCTTAAATTCTGCAATTTTTATTCATATGATTCTTATTATTTTTTCAGTGCATCGCAAAGTTAAATGTGTTAGTAAGAAGGCGGTAAAACAGGTTGCTGTTACGAAAACTGAGCGTGCTCTGTATCAGAAAATGCTGCAAGTTGGTGTGAAACTCAGCAAATGCCGTAGCAAGGTTAAAAAGCAGGCAATCAAGATCAAGGCCCTGCAAAATATTACTACAAACCCTCAATTTTAGAAACTCTAGACAAAATGTCTAGCACATCAAAAATTTTAACTTTGCTGCAGTTCAGGGAGCACAAAAAGGAAAAAAAAGGCCGGCGTTTCACATTAGAGGAAAAAATTGTAGCTTTGACTATCCTCAAGCAAAGCCCAAAAGGATACAGATTCCTGAGGAAAATCTTTATCCTGCCATCACGCCAAATTTTAATAAAATTAATTAATATGGCAGATATAAATGCTGGTATCAATAAAAATTTGATGGCACAAATAAAAAAAGCCACACTTAAAATGAAACCAGAGCACAAATTATGTGTGGTTCTTTTGACGAAATGTCACTAAAACCGAATGTGGCATACAATGAAAGGAAGGACAGAGTGAGTGGGTTTGTAACCAATGGGCAAGAGACACTGCCTGAGTATGCAGATCATGCGCAGGTATTTATGATAAGAGGACTTATAAAAAATTATAAGCAACCCGTTGCATACACATTTTCTCAGTCTGCCACAAAGGGACCAGAACTGGCAAAACAATTAAAGGCTGTCATCACAGAACTACAAAATGCTGGTCTTAATGTGGTAGCAACAGTGTGCGACCAAGGAACAAATAATGTTAACTGCATTAAATTCTTGTTACAAGAAACAAGAGGTATTCTGTTAAGAAAATCAGAAGAACCTGAGGGAAATATTATTTTAATAAATAAACAGGAAATCATTCCCTTGTATGACCCACCTCACTTAATGAAATGTATAAGAAATAATTTAATAACGAAAATCTACTATATAAAAAAGACAACAAAATGCTAATGGCAAAGTGGGAACACATAACTGCACTGCACCAAGAAAACCCAGGCTACAAAGGCATAAGACTGGTGCCAAAATTAACAGACTCCCACTGCATTCCCAGTAAAATTCCACGGATGAAAGTTAAATTTGCTACGCAACTATTCAGCCAAACTGTAGCATCAAATATGGGCTACCTAGCAGGTAAATAAACTTTATTACATAATGTTTTCACATTGCATTATTTTATCGATACTTATATATTATAAAGCTGAAGATTTTTTTGTTTGTATGTTTTCTTAACCATGCTAATCTGAAGAACCAATCCAATCACCAAGGTCGATCAGGTCTAATTTGAAATAATCTTTCACCGTTAGATAGCTCATTTATTGAGGAAGACTAAAAGTGACTTTTAATCTGGGTGCGCGAAGTAGCTTTCACGGGATGCGGTAGAACCGCGGGCGGAAGATTGTATAGTAAAAGTTTTCACAAATTAAAAACTGCTCCCAGTTCAGATTTAATAATAACAAGTTTCTTATTGATGACTAGATGCCATAGTAGCCAGTGTATCTGCCTGCCACAGGAGGTCGCGGGTTCGATTCCCGCATAAGTCAAACATTTATGTGTGTGGGTGTTTCTACATATGTACACTATGTTATGTTATTTATAAAATATTTATATTTATATAAGTTCATTTATTGGTTGTCTGCTGTACCCAAATTACAAGCAAGCAATGCTTTGTTTGGGACTAGATTGCGTTGTAAGAACGTGTGAGGAATATTTATTAATATTTTTTTTCTTATTTTTGCAGAAAAGGAATAATCTCTCAAGATGCGCAAAATACAGCGGACGTCATCTTGTTTTTTGACAAACTTTTTGACTCCATTAACGGAAGCTTCGGGAAAAGGAAGCACAGTAAACCACTGCTGGGACCTGCGACGCCGAACTCAATACATCACAAAACATGGATGGAGGCAAAATATTTTTAAAAATATGAAATTTGTGAATGTAAAACCTCGAATGTGGAGTATGTTCCCACCTTAAGTAACTGGGTATGGACACTAGAAGGAATAGAACTGCTTTTAAAAAATTGCTGCGAAGTACGGAGTGACATCGGTTTGGTTGCGGCATCTGAATCAGGATCCAATAGAAAATTTTTTGGATCGATAAGGAGTCAAGGATGCCGCAACGTAAACCCTACTCCAGATGGATTTGAAGCAGCATTTAGCAGCCTTTAATAAACAGCCTATCTAGTGTCCATGCCCCAGGGACAAATTGTGAGGCAGATAATTGCCACGCTTTGCATGAAGTTCTCATCACAAGCGGGGCCTGCAAAGAACAAATAAATTGTGAGCTCTCTGAGATTCCGGACATTGAATTTACAGCCCTTGAAGACAAAAGCGACCCCCGTATAATTGGGGGGCTACAATATGTTAGCGGTTATTTTATTAAAACCGCTAAGAAGAAAGTCTTCAAGGGTTGTAGTGAATGTAAAAAAAATTTAATGTCCGATCAGGAACACGATTATTTAAAATATAGAGAGTATGCTAATAAAAATGGCTTTGCAGTCCCAGCGACTCTCTCTAAATTGTGTTTCGAATCTGCAGGATATAAATTACACAATAATTAAAAAATGTTTGGAAAAAAAATATTTAAAAGATTTCATCAAAACATTAATATTTATACATTTGAAATTCGATTTCATAAAATGTGAAATTCATAAAGAAAAATTAATAGACTTTTTAATCAATATATCCTGCAGATTCTTTATTTACAATTACTGTAAAGATATTAATAAAATATTAATAAATAGGAGAGAGTGTGATGATGATACGGATTCCTATAAGCTAAAAGCGAAAAAATTATACATGAAATGTTTTAAAAGAAAAAAATAAATTATATTAAAGGTTATCAGTGTTTTATTTATTGAAAAACATCTTATAAATATTAAACAAAAAGAAACAAAAATCTACCTAGACCCAGTAACCACTGCTTTATGTAGCTATATGTATATATATTGACAAATAGTTTCTTAAACCTGCGTTCAGAAGGCGCCACTTGTCTTACTTAGTTTGGTAGTCGAGTTGGACCTCTATTTCATAATATAAAAAGTACTCTGTGGGTTGTGTTGTGTATCCGCACATGATACAAATGTATTAATATTTTTTCCCTGTAAAACTAAATAATTTATGTATTAGACCTAAATATATTGTGGTATTGAATTAAGTGGCTCTATATTATTTATTATATTTGGTTATTTACCTTATCGGTTCCTAATTTTCTCGAAATTTGAGAACACTTTGGAGGATCCAACTAAAAAAAAACTTAAAATGGGTGCAAAATCACTAGCACTATCATTTCATGTAAAAGCAGAATGTAAAGTATCCAAAGCTCGCACTGGGTTGATGAAGTTGCCTCATTACGAAGTTAAAACTCCTGTATTTATGCCTGTTGGAACGCAGGTAGGAAACCTTTGAATGAACAAATATTGTGTGTTATTTTTTACAAAAAGTTAAGTTTTATTAATAAACAAGATTATGATTTTAGGGAACTATGAAAGGACTTTTACCTGATCAACTTGAAAATTTGGATTGCGAAATAATTCTAGGCAATACCTATCATTTAGGGAATAGGCCAGGAACAGAAGTCCTGACAAAAGCTGGTGGACTTCATAACTTCATGGGTTGGAACAGGGCACTGCTGACCGACTCAGGAGGTTTTCAAATGGTATCACTTCTCAAATTAGCTGAAATAACTGAAGAGGGTGTCAAATTTAGATCACCCTACGATGATTCTGAGATCATGTTAACTCCAGAGAAATCTATTGAAATTCAAAATTGTATAGGTATGTTCTTGTAATGCAGTTGTGTCCAATATTTGGTTATAAAATGTATTAAAATAATGATTGACATTTAGGTGCTGACATCATTATGCAGTTAGACGATGTTGTTCAGACAACATTCCAAGATTATGACCGTATAAAGGAAGCTACAGAAAGGACAAGCAGATGGCTAGATCGCTGTCTGGCTGCACATCAGAGGCCTACAGAACAAAGCATATTTCCTATAGTTCAAGGATTGCTAAACCCAGAATTAAGATCTCAGAGTGCAAAAGAACACATGACTAAGGATGTCAATGGATTTGCCATTGGAGGTTTAAGGTAAAGAAGGTTTTAAATATTGACAACTTGTTTCCTAGCATTTATTAACACTTTCGCTGCCCAGCTCACCTATGCAATTCCTATCCACATGCCCAAAAATATTTTGCATAATTACATAACAACCCGGTATTCGAGTCCAACAGCGCAATTGTATCGGAACGGGACCCTTATGCCCGAAAACCCGGCGTCCGGGTTCACTTAAGCTCCGCCCACTGAGCGTAGGGCTACCCAAAATAATTTACTAGAATATAATTATTGTGCATTTTTGATCAGAAAAAAGAAAATAAATCCTGTCTTGTTATTTAATTTATTATGTTGTTAAAGAGACTATTTTTTTAATTTTAACGTACATTATGTTAGAACAGATTTACTTAATATGATTTATCTACATGTTTCTGTAAGCTTTTTTTTTAATCAATACAACGCCGACGTGCTTTGTTTTAACACCTGCATAGGATAACAAAGAAAATAAGTATCTAGTTTTTAGTTTAAATACTCGTAATCTCAAAAAACATGCCGACGCGCTTTGTTTGTCATTTTACGGGCCAGAGATAAAGAACCATAAATCTCGTTATTGCACAAAAGGCGATAGATGCACTTTTGTTTTAACTTTAAAAAAAGTTTTCGGCAAACGATTTCATTTATTTACTTTTGACAACCCTTACAGCTTACTTAGCTATGGACTCGCTATTGGGGTCCTGGGCATGAGCACATGCATCTATAGCTACACATAGCGACAACTCGGTATTCAGGTTGCGGGCATAAGGAATGAACTATGGTTCAACTCGAATCCCGGGTGCTGGGCATCGAGTGTTAATTTATGATATATCATTTATTGAACTTGTTATTTCATTTTAGTGGAGGTGAAGCTAAAGATGACTTCTGGCCGATGGTCAGTTTGAGCACAGGAATACTTGACAATAATAGGCCCAGGTATCTGATGGGCGTTGGTCTGGCAATAGACCTTGTAGTCTGTGTTGCTCTTGGAGTAGACATGTTTGACTGTGTGTTTCCTACCCGTACTGCAGTAAGTTGTAAATAATAATTACATCTTTATGTACCATTCTCATTAAATTATAAACATGTATATTTGAATTTTTACTTTTTTGTACAATGTAGATCATTTATGTTACAGAGATTTGGCTGTGCTCTTGTTTCAAATGGTCAATTGAATTTGAAACAAAAACAATATGAAGCAGATTTAAATCCCATTCAAAAGGATTGCACATGTTCAACTTGCAAAAACTACACTCGGGCATACTTACATAGCATTGTGACAGTGGAAACTGTTGCCTGTCACCTTCTCTCAGTGCATAATATTGCTTATCAGGTAATGAAATTCACTGTTAATTATTAATCCTTATTTTTTAAATATAACTATCCGTTTTCCCGCGGTTTCACCCGCGTCCCGTGGTAACTACTGCCCGTACCGGGATAAAATATATCCTATGTTACCTGGGGATAATGTAGCTTTCGAATGGTGAAAGAATTTTTAAAATCTGTCCAGTTGTTTTTGAGCCTATTCATTACAACCAAACAAACAAAGGTTTCCTCTTTATAATATTAGCATAGACAGCTGACCAGATTCATAATTATGTGACCTGGTGTGTAAATAAATAGGCCTAGAGCTACTTGCTTAGGATGGAATCATAAAGAACAACTTATTACTTTTTAGAGTATTCAGACACATTGTTATTGAAATACATAGTCATGTTTTTAATTATTAACTTCTTCGGCTCCAGACTCAACAATGTAAGATGTAATGATAATATGATCTTTTCAGATGAACCTAATGAGAACCATGAGAGAAAATATTGAAAACGGGACATTTCCCCAGTTTGTCCAAAAGTTTGTTAGTGAGTATTTCACAGATTGTGAATACCCAAAATGGGTGATTGAATCATTAAGTTCCGTTGGAATAAACTTGGTTAAAAACTATTCAACTGTTTCCTTGAAGCTGTTCCTTCCATTATTAAGTTAGTCTTGCTAGATATAGAATAAATAAAAAAGGTAAATATGATAAGCTATTCAATCAGAGCTGCACCTTGATAAGTCTTGTCAAATTCAGACACCAACTACTCTTTGAAGATCTCAGAAATAAAAGCTGGAAGTAACAACAGCTTAATATTCTGAGGCCCAACCATGTGGCTCATGGAACTAAAACAAATGATACCCAAAAAGAATATAAATAAAAGTCCTCTGTTTTAAAAAGTATTGTAAATGTTTATATTATTGCAGTTTTACATAAAGTCATCAGAGTCATTCCCATCATAATTAGTAGACATGTTTTCTGGTTTCATTAAAGTGGAGTAACTTCTTAACTCTGCCTCCTCCTTCTTTCTTTTTTCTTCTTCCTTTTCCTTATCTTTCTTTTCTCTTAAAAGTTTCTTCTTATCTTCTCTTTCTAATCTGTCCCTAGTTTCTCTTTCTATTCTTAAATCTGGGAATGATTCTTTCTTTGTTTTGTTCAGTCGATTAACTATCTCATTAGATCTTTTGGCCACTCTCACTTTTCTGACATCTTTATCTTTGTGAAATGCTACTTGGCCAGCCTGAAATAAGAATAAAATGCATTAATCAGTGTTCTTAATATACAAAACATTAGTTGCACCTTTATTGATGAAAAAACCACTGAAACTATAGCTGTTCCCATAACTCTTATTTAAATAACTTACAATCAAGTCAAAAAAGTTATTTGCTCACCTCCATGCCAGCTGTTTTCTTCAAATTTGACCACATTGTGTACACAATATCAATATCATTCATTTTATTACCCATAATTGAATTTGCTTTGACCAACTGACACGCATCATCCAAAACTGAGTTAGGTATATCATCTATAGTTTGTCCCTAAAAGATAAATATTATTTCTGGTAATAATGAGGAAAATATCTACCAAAATAAATTATTTACTCAATAATATTCTTACGGGAGCCAGTCGAAGGTATACGTGGGCTGATGACACTTTATCTACATGAAACCACACGTCTTCAGGCCAACCCCACTTTATAAGGTCTTCATCTGGAAGCAACAGGTAGAAGTATGCGTTCATATAATTCTGAGGAGCTTGGAACTATACTTCGGTGAGCTAATAGCAGTTTAAGTTATGATACTGATATGTATGCTTACTTTCATGTTTGTCGGCACCCATGAAAAGAGTAACAGCTGGAGATACTACGTTACTAGTGAAATAAAACACCATGTTTGCAAATTTCCTTTGATTGTTTGTGTATAATGGTGCAATCCTGTAAAATTAACAAAATATGATTCCACTACTGCCGAACCTGAAAAATCTGTCAGAACTCATCTGTCGTATTTCCGACGTTGACATAAGGTGAAAATGACATTACAACTTTTTTATGGCTCATTATCAAGAATCTTTAAACTTACTGGACTGGGCGAACACGTAATCTCTTTTGCCATAGCCAGTTTTAAATAAGTTATACGGTTCTCGCTGTTCCTCGTGGTTTTTCATTCGCTTCCCGTACCCGGTTACAATGTAGCCAAGTATGTCAACCGGTGATAGTGTATGTAGCTACCAACAGTGTGGTTTAATATTATTTCGGTTTAAAAACAACTCACTGGAACGCGAACGCCACATGCGTGAACTATCTGTATAATCTGTAGACAAACGCTTGGATGACAAAAATACGAAAGACTAGGCAGTATGGTCGAAAGACTTTAGCCTGCCCTAAGAGCAGATAAAATAAAAACTATGGATGACACTGATGACAGCTAATGACGGATGACATTTATTTATATTTCGTGTTTATTTCACAAACAATATCAATGGTGTAGTGGCGAAAAATAAGTATTCATTAGCGATTTCGTTACAGTTTTCGATTGTATTTAGTGTTTAACTAATTAAATCAAAACAACGCTTAAAATGGGAAGTCCAGAAAGAGAACTATGTCCACCACCTTCGGAGGAAGACGAATTGACTCTCCCTAGGGCAAGCATCAATAAAATGATAAAGGAATTGGTCCCTTCCGTGCGAGTAGCTTTTGAGTCACGAGAACTTATTTTGAACTGCTGTACGGAGTTCATACATTTGCTGAGTTCAGAGGCCAACGAAGTTTGCAATCAAAGCAATAAGAAAACCATAAATGCGGAGCATGTCCTGACAGGTAATTTAGTAAATTACTTTTGTAGTCAGTCAAAGCTGAAAAAGGTGACGGAATAATTGTAATTGCCTTATATTAATTTCTTGCAGCCCTGGACAGATTAGGTTTTAGTGACTATACCCTTGAAGCAGAGGCTGTTTTGAAAGATTGTAAAGCTGTAGCTGCTAAGAGAAGAAGGCAAAGCACTCGACTTGAAAATCTTGGAATACCAGAGGAGGAACTATTAAGACAGCAACAAGAACTTTTTGCTAAGGTAAGGATTCAAATAATTTGGTACCATTTGGTTACAAGAAGTTTTTGCTGCCTAGAGCCCCAGTCTGTTCAATTTCAATATTGACTATCAAAATTAGAGTTATACCTTACTTCTTGAAGTAGATTATGATGTATTCCTTATTTCCAGGCAAGAGAAGAACAAGCAAAACAAGAACAACAACAGTGGTTGTTGTTACAGCAACAGGGACTAGTGGGAGCTGAAGGAGTGCCACAGCCGTACGTCCCACCTCCCCCAGGACCTAGAATTGACGACGAGGAGGATGATGATTACTCTTAGGTGTAAAACACATGTTTTTTATTAGTTTTCCATACAAGGTAATAAAACAATAACATGATGGATATTTAAGTAACAATTAAAACTATTGACCTACCTTCATGTATTAAAGTTGTAATTATACAGATAATAAATGTATCCACCAACAAAACTATACTCTTTACTTGCCAATCACTTTCTAACCTGTGATATGCCTGTGATTGTTGTTATGTCAGATAAGTTACAGCTTGTTTATAAACAGCCAATTTACATTTAACAATATGGTATCAACAAAATGAGCAGTGATTATTCTATGGTGATTATAATAAGAAATACAAAAGACCTAAACAAAATACTTCTGCAACCACAAATCCAGGAACTTCTGTAAGTATAACCATGACTATGTTACATTACTTTTATATGAATTTTAAGATTGTAAGGTATTACACCCCATATAAGGTGCATGGTAAGGCTCTGTGTGAAATCAGCAGATTCCATTTAGGCAGGATGGAGCTGGAGGATCATTGATATAAATCACCTCTTTGTCCACAAATACAAAACTGAGTTTATGTAATAGTTTGGTTTAGCAAATCTTTTATTTTTTCTGAAATATGAAGTTAAGGAGAGATTCTATTGTTTAAATACACTACTTTTAAATTACAGACACCAAGAAATAGACAAATTGAAACTGTAAAACATCAACCCCAACCTTTATGTGCATTGTTGGCAAAAGACTCAGAATGGGTAGATATATTGCAGACGTCTCAGTCGGACACCGCAAGGTCCTCTACAAATGTATCTGATGAGGAAGAAGTGCTACAGCTTGTAAATAGTTTCAAATCCTTATTAATCTAGGATTATAAAGGATATCTCAGATTTAACTTGTTTCGTAATGACTGGTTATTTTTAGGTAGAATGTGAAGATGGGCCTCAAATGAAACCACTAGCTATAATGTTTCCTGGATTACTAGACAAAGATCCTAAAACCCTACAGGGCATGCTCACCAAAGCTATGTCAACGACTGAAGTAACAAGGCATTTAGTTGATCTTGGTCAAAAAGCCAATTTTACCTTTATGAAAAAAGCGGACCGCTTGATTCCGCCTGATAAGGTAACTAACGCGCGGCAGTGGATACGTAGATATGCTCTTCCTATATAAAAAGTTTTAAATTAGTTTCCGATCCACCGACCGTGGTATCATCTGTTTATCGGAAGAACAGCAATAATTTATTAGGTAGTAATTTTATGTAAGTATACCATTGTGCCATATCCCATTCGTGTTACAAATGTTGATGGCGTCCAGTCAGACTGTCGGCAGCTGTTCTCTCTTAAGGAGATCAGCCAGCTGCGCACAGTACAAATATTAGAAAGCACAAGCATAGCTCGCTGGAACGGCAAATCCGATACGACCGGAGAAAAATCCGGTGCAGCACTGACATTAACGTGCTCTCCAATGCACGAGTGTTACAATGACGAACTTCCAGTCTAGGCTGTTTTATGAACAAAGCAATTTGGCCCGACCCGGAAATCGAGCACACTATGCAGCTACTAGACAACCACCGGTAAATAGGTAATGGATGGCAAACCGTTGAGCGAACCTGGGTTCGATTCTAGGTCAGGCATGAACCTAACTTAAATTTTTATAAAGTTTGGTGTACTTTATAATCGTGTAAGTATTTTAGACATGAACAACTGATGCAAAAAAGCTTGTTGAGGTAACGTGGACTTAAAGCTGATGCAGTCTGGTACGAACATTACATAGGTACCTAGTCGGAATAAATTCTAAAAATATCATAAAATGCACATTTTACTATTTATTGTATTTATGTGATAAAAAAGCATGAAAACTTTTCCAGCGGGTATCAAACCCACACCCGCGGAGGAATACTTCTCGATGTCATTCTAGGATACAGTGAAATAAAAATACCAATTATATTCTATAATGTATTGTTGTTTACAGCAATGGATGGAAAGTTTGACTGAAAACAGCAATTCATATTGTTCTGTAAACTCTGGACTACTTAGCAACTGTAAGTAATTTTAACAATTTTACCTGTAATATCAACAAACAATAAAAAATATTCACTCAATTTTTACGTCTTTCTCTTTACATAACAATATTTGCAAAGTTTGTTATTACAAAATAACTATTTAAAAAGGTATATCAAGCGATTATGAAGCAGACTGTGAAATCGCTGACGTCGAATGGAATGAAAATAAAATTAAGAAGAAAAGGAAACACGTTGGAAGCACAAATCAATCAACCCCAGAAGAATATAGCTCACATGATGTAATAAACGGCAGGTACCTCATCAAGTAAGAATAATTATGTTGTATAGCTTTCACCATTACCTAGAATAATACTTGGATTTACACCATCGTCCTTTTGCAGAAATGAAGATTGTAATAAAAAGTAAAGCAAGAAAAATAATATCATACAACGATTTATATAAAAAACAATATTGTGAAACTATATATCATTATACAAATCTATAACTAGACATTGTTTCATTTAAAAATAAATTTCAGGTTACATAAAGTTGTTTAAATAATCATTTATTGTGATGAAAACACACTTCAGCATAAATTCGCAAGTTAAGTGAAGTTTATACATTTAAATGGTAGGTAAATCTGCATCACAGAAATGTTAAGGCCACGTTGTGTCGCGCTTTCAGTTTATGAACATTGAGAACTGAAAATATTATTATGTGTATTTATTATGTAAACAAAACAAGGTTCTATTTATTCTGAAAAGTGCGTTTTCATCCTATAAATAGTATACACGCATATTTATTATGGTTTACTAAGTACAGATATACAAAGACACCCTTTAGCATTATAAATCTGGTTCAAGTTCCTTACCACATTTCAGTGAGTCTTTGTAATAATAAGTACACAATCAGAAACCGCATGCTAGAAAAAGACTGCAATAACAAACAACTTCAATTCTGGGTTTTCAATCACATCACAAAAATAAGGAGATTACTGTCAAACATTCAAAATTTTATATCGCAAATGTGTAGCTGCATATCAGATTATAGATAGATATTTAAAAATCAGTAACATGTACAATAATTAAAGAAAATTAATCCTTATCACTACGAACACATGAGCAAAACACATTTATTAAGAATATACTATACATACATAGATATCTATACATACTGATCCTGGTAGTTTCATTCCTATTTACATTTTATTGTTTTAGAATAATATAATCTTTAACGATTCTTTTCGAGACATACCCTAGAATGATTATAAAATTCAAACATATAACCACGTCACCACGAAAGCTTTCACGTAATCAGGCCCTGTTTAAATAATTTATATATTTGTTAGTTTTGTTTAACAATGTCATTTACATAATAAGTGTAATTTTAAAGATAATTTAATAATATATGAAGAATTACAATAATTACTTTTTGTCCACTTGCCATTGTACTAGAAAAAGGAGTCCTTAAATGTGATGTCGAGTTGGATATAGCGATACGGTTAAATGACGATTAAGTTAGTTGTTTGTACAAAGTCATAATATATTGGTATTATGTATATAAGGCTATAAAATCTATTGCTATTTAATAATTTAGAATAAAGTTACCGTCTATGCACGCTATATTAAAAAAGCTATTTTCGTTCCACTTATACTGTAACTCTTGGGCGCTTTATCTAGGGATACGACACGTTCAAGCGACACTGACGACATCACATAAAATAATGTGGCATCGATAACTCTGGCAGATATGAAACATCAAAAATATTTTAATGGGTATGGTTTCCGCATCAAAATGAGATTGTATCAAGAGTTTTGTTAAACCTGCTAATACTGACATTAGCCTCTTCAAAAATAAAATGCAAAATCAATTAAAATAAAAATAACTTTCCCACATACTAGTTTCGAAGTTCATCTCATCAGTGTAGATATTAAAATAATTATTTAGATAAACTTAAAGAAATAATCTGAAACACAATAAAAAAAATGTGAGGGACACCTATCGTATTCGTGATGTTGCCATGCCGCTCAGCGTTCGCATCCTAGCCTCAGTCAGATACATGATACACAGATACCGCACTTGCTGTCGATAAGTATCTATTATACTATCACTGCTACATTCAAAATTCCAAAGGCTCTAATCATGACTACGACATTATAAATCACTACTGCATTACAAAAATACAATAAATCTATAAAATGTCTATTTTGTCACGAGAAATTAATTGCCTATGAGTGAGGACTCATAATGCCACCCACAAACCACTTGCTACTATGTATTTCAAGAAAGCTCTGTACTGTATTAACATCTTAAAAACTATAATGAGTTAATGACATAAATACCAGTTTGTATTGAGCAGTATTGGTTTATGTTTGCGCATACAAGCAGGCACTGTTCACTGCAACATTATACTTATTTATTTAAGCGTATTTTGTTAAGGCAATATTAATTTCATTTGTGGTTTAGGATGGTAGACTAGTTATCATGTATAACTTTTTATTGTAAACAAGGTGTACCTAAGTCGATTCTATAATATACATCCATTAACGCGATACAATTAATTATACAAAGAACAAATACATATTTTAAAAAATGATTCTGGCTAGGGCCTCATCTGTTTACTAATTTTTAGGTAATAATAATTACCTACCAACTATCAAAAATCATAAAATTTGTAGTTTATTATTATTCTATAAGATATATTCATTTAGTGTTAATCTCAACAAAAGTAGCGTCATTAATCATTCTTTATAGTCAGTTTTTTTGTATGCTTTATAGAAATCCCTATAAAATTACAACTTTATTTAAATAGATCAGCAGCAATTTAAATTATTAAATATGCCTGTGGATTCCTTTGCAGGTTGTCTCTAGTTTCAATTTGTTTATACAATTATAATATTGAAATTCAAACTTGTTCATAATAATTATATTATTTATGTTATATAATATAGAAATATTTTAGGCAATATACATAATATTTAATTTACCCACAAACATTTAGATATAAAAAATCGAGTAATTTCAGCCAATTCAACAAAGTGCTATGGATTGAATGCTTAATAGAATATTGGCTAAAGCCTATATATTTTGTATATAATTTACTGTGTTTGATCTGGAAATCTGTCACTTGTATTACCAAGCTAGCGTGGCTTTCTTTGGTTCTATGATTTCTTTCGATTATATTCTTAAAAATCTATAATCAATATATTTTCAGGGCGAAGTTCACCCATAAGTAAATTAAGTAACTTACAACATTCATAAAGGTCAACTCAGTACAAAAGTGTTTATATCCATTGTACTATGTTAATCTCGCGAGTCCATGGTCTATGTAGGCACTAATGAAAATTTGTTGATTACTATCTGATTAGTATTTTGTATCTTTAGAAGCATGATTATTACATTATTCAAAAATACAAATTTAATAAGTATTGAAAGGCTTATCTTTACTAGATTTTTAGTGATTATACAAATATACCTACATTTTAACACAACCGTGTGAAACCGTGAGAAGGTTTTTGTATCATTATTTAATACTCTTCCTAATGTAATCATTTTTTATATTTTGCTATAACTGATTACTTTTAATGTAACAACACTTGGCTCAATGTATGTCTAAACATGTTATTGTTGATGTGACTGAACTTGGAATTCTAGTCAGTTTTAAGCTGCCATAAGTAGGTAACATTTTGTCTGATAAGGAGAGTGTAGTAGACAGCTAATGGATCAAACCAAAATCTTAAGAAGAACCATAAAATAAAGACTACACTAGTTCTGACACATCAACACTACCACAAGCACAATCATGTAGAAGTATCCCATGTAATTTTACGTCAATACTACAGATTCCAAAATGTACAATACACCTCAAATTAAAATCAACAGAAATAACCCTACACATTATCTATTACACTATTATATAACATTAAAATCAATTATTATTGCATCATTAAGATTACAACATTATTAAATAACTGTATTATGTAAGCTAGTATTCACCAAATTCCTCTTGGGAACGATTTTTCTGCCGACTGAGATGTTATGCATGAAATGAAGACGTCCATAGTTAAGGGAGGAGGGAGCGAGCAGGATCAGATTTAGTGAGGAGCACGCCACCGAGCAGCGCGAGCGCCGCGGCGGCCGCCAGGCGTCACGCGCGCGGCCGCACGGCGGCGCCCGAGCCGCGCGCGCACGCGCACCGTCATTGCGTCGGCTTCAGAGCTGCCATCTTGCGGCCGCGCGCTCGCGCCTCCTGCCGCGACGTCGTGTACTCGAACCAGAGTACATTGGGTATCAGCGTTGTATCTCTTATCATCAACATTTCACATAGTTTTCTGAAAAATAATAATAACATATTTTATTATGTACCAATAATAATTTTATTTCAGGGCAACAATAACTTAGTTACAATAAAAAAGTCTTAATACCGAGACAACACTTATACTTTGAAGTAATTTTGTATGAATATAATAATATTAATTAAAAAACAAATTTAAAAGCAGCTTAAATGAGTGCTGTTATACTATATTTTGATGATTATATAAAAAATATACTTACAATGATACTAGCTGTGGAAACAGTGGTGTGAAAACTCTGTGAACTATTGCAAACCATAGCGTTGCAAAAATAAATCCAACTATTCCACCGACTACAACTTGGGATGTAGTGTGATAGTGTAAGTATACCCTAGCAATGCTTACTAGCAACGCTAGGAACATACAGCCGCCAACTATAATCACCCTCCATAATGCTGATATTATACTATTATTATTTATATGGTGTAATCTGAAAATTAAAACATTTTTTAGGTCAGCCTTGGGTATAAAACAAAAGGTATGTAACAATTCATAGGCAATTAAAGTATATATGCAACATTATTTGATCATATAAGATTTATGTTGAATATGGCTTTTAGAAATATGGCTTGCAGAGTACTTATTTAAACTCATCAAACAGGAAGATTAGATTTGCAGTTTGCATTTTCAATCTGCTATTATTTTAGGTATCCCATTGCAGGGTTATTTTTACATCTAAAGCCTATCTTGCCTTTTAATTTATAAAAAAGTTTAACTCACCTGATTAATACAAAATATAGAACATAAATACTAAAGAACCAAATAAATTGAGCATGTGATGATGGCATTCCATATTCATTGTATAGATGGCCTCTTGACAAAGGTCTGGCTTCACATACTATGTGTTTCAATATTATATTCAACACCTCATTCACCAATGTGCCAGTAAAAAAAGTTATCTGAAAAAATTAATGTATGGGTAATTATGCATTTTTAAGTACCACTTACTGTTTATTTGCTGCTAATGTTCTATGTAATATTTTGCTTAGGGGGAAGTCGGGTAACTCATTACTTGTTGAAACCATAAAATCTTGAATAGAGTTAAAAAATAATTAAAATCAAAATACATATCACTTGGCATACAAAACCTAGTAGATATTTGATAAATAAATAAATTGAGACAATAACCCCAGTCAGGATATTAGACAGGAGTCAAGGCATGAAAGTAAACATTTTGAATTAATACAACTACACTACTTACAGTGTGAAGATCACGACGAAACAAAATAAGGGCAACAAACCCAGCACCAATACCAAATGGGGACAGGCTAATAAGTGCGAAGAACTTTCCAAGCCAGTCTCCTGCAAACATAGAAATGTGTTATCAAAAGTAGTGCATATAATAGCTATAAGATACAGAATCAATCTTATTCACTTACCCTTTGGGTATTCTACTAAAGTAAGAGCTAGTGGTTGCCATTCGATATCACCGTTATTATGCAAAACATCACTCATAGATATGGCCTCTTCCTCCATTTTCGCTTCATTTGCTAGAACCCTACAAAAGTATCATGCTATTGCCAACACCAGTTTTATAATATACTAAAGATAAATATTAAATTCTGGGATACAAACTCAGTTTAACCACAACACGGCCGATAGCATAGCACGACACGAAACAAGTTTTTTGACAAGTATCTCGCACTCGGAACTCGGAACAATCAATCAAACCGATGACAGTCACCGTGTGTTGCCAATGTGAATATGCCAAGAATATTCAGGGGCTGGTTTCTACTGGATTCCAAGCTACAACAAGCATTAACAATTTGCACCGCAAATGTGCTATTGCTATATTAGCTAGTGCTATATTACTGGTATAGTTACCTATACCAGTAATCACATTTTATAACACATTTTGAAAGCTCAATCTACAAGCGTCTTGGTGTATGTCATGGATACAGATGTTCCCTAAGGCCACCTACAGACTTACAGGAATTGGCTTGGACACGACTGACATTACAAGTACATATCTGCAGCTGGATGCAGATTATCGGACAGACGCAACTTTGACAGATCAGAAATGGGTGTCTGTGTATTAGGCAAACAGCACAGTCATAGTCAGTCTCAATTATTATTTTACTCTTTGGTCAGTCTGATAAACGTATTTGATGGAAGAAAGGGGAAATACATATTTTAAATCTTACCACACTGCGCTTTGCTAGGAGTGTAATCGGGATTAAAGCCTGGCAACCTTGTGCAGTTCTTTTGTGGATTCGTCGTCAAAATAAAGAGGGCTAAAATTCTTGAATAATTGGATTTTACTTGAAAAATTACAAAACATATAAAATGGCAGACTCAGATGTAGTGGACTTGGATTTAACAATCGATAATTTAGTTCCGAAGAGTCCCGAAAGGTAATTATATATTAATGTATACAAGTCTTATAAATGTGAAAATATGCCAAAGTCCTTCATGTTTTTTTGAACATATTTCTTAGTAATTTTGAAGTATGAAGCATATTTCTTTGCTTTCTACATTAGCAAATAAACCAAGTCTTAACAAAGGGGTTGCATTGACATGACCTACATAAGGTACAATAGCCTGATCATGTGTGTGGGATGCATGGATATGCATATGATATCAAAGCCATATATTTTGCATTTCTGACGCATTACTAGCAACATAAATAACTGTCGCAACTTCTGACTTTCATCCAAGCATTGCTAAGGCTTGAATGTTCATGACAATTTTCATTTAAGACTGATTCAGCATCAATCAGCTGTGAATGTGTCATGCACTTTTCTGCAAAGTTTAGATAACAATAGTGATTACATTGTAATGCAGTGAATGATGGCCTGCCTTTCTTGTTTTGTTTTGAGATTTTGGTCCAAGCCTTAAAAGTCTTTCTGTAACTGTTTTAGGGTGGCTGAAGAAAAGAAGGAAAGTGGTAATCATTTGTATAAATTCAAAAATTACAAGGGAGCCCTGGCTATGTACGATGAAGCTATACAACTGTGCCCTGAGAATGCAGCATACTACGGCAACAGGTCTGCATGCTACATGATGCTGGGCATGTACAAGAAAGCCCTCGATGATGCTGTGAAAGCAGTCACTCTGGATTCTACATTTACAAAGGGTTATATCCGCATGGCCAAATGTTGCATCGCATTGGGTAATTATTATCTGTTTATGACCTTTAATTATAATTTGACACAAAATATTCAAGGATATGATGAGCAACATCTTAAGACCTAGATACTAACTGCCTTATGTGCTAAGGTTAAATATTCAGTGCTAAACTGTTAGTAGCTGCAAACTAATATGATTGCAGTATGATGGATAGGTTTGCACTAATTGTTTTGAAAATTACATCATTGTATAAGTACTGAATAGTGTTTATACTAACATCATGTTGGCTCATTGATTTAATCAAGTACTTATCAGTCTTGCGGGGAACCTTACCTATTTATTGGTTTGTATGTGGGAAATGAAGATAAGAGAATTAATCATGTTAGCATGTTAATGTTGTGGTCTAGCCTTGTGAATATGTCAAGCATTGTGAGGTTTTGTAGTTATTTAAATTTGTAATGTGTAAACATCTGTTTCAATATTTATTCAGTATAAGTTGCGTTCAAGTTGAGCTAATTTTTGCATTTATCTCATTTATACTAATTACCTACTAGTTTCTCACTGAAACTTTTCAGCCAAAACAAGACTTTAAGCCTTTGTTGCTCCTTTCAGTTTTGACTCAAATTGAAAATTAGACATATTTAAATACTATTGAATATAAAGGGCCTTACTACAAAATCTTTAAACCCTGTTTTACACTTGTCTAATAAAATTTTGGCTGCAAAATGAACCATATGTCAACATCATTATTTGTCATTTTTTTAGACAAGGCATAAACTGACGTTTAAAAGTTTTTGTGGTAAGACGGAAAAAGTTTAAGGCACCTAGAAACTTAAAGTTTCTATAGGCATTAAGTACTCATCAGTTTGAGCGATTAGTGAATGTAACCCTTCAATGTACGTTATCAGGAGACCTGTCGGGCGGCGAGCAGGCGGTCCGGCGAGCCATCGAGCTGGGCGGCGCCGAGTGCGCGTCCAGCGAGCGGCGTGCGCTGGAGACGCTGCGCAAGCTGCACGAGGACGCTCAGCGCGCCATGGAGGCCAACGACTACCGTCGCGTGGTCTTCTGCATGGACCGCTGTCTTGACTACAGTCCCTCTTGCACTAAGTGAGTCCATATCACTACCTAGTATAAAACAAACTCACTCTGTCCCTTCGTACGCTTTAATCTTCTAAACCGTATCGTAATCTCTACGCAACGGATTTTGATGCGATTTTTTTTATAGATAGAGTGTTTGAAGAGGAAGGTTTGTATGTATATTAACATCTGTTAAATAGTGGGGAAATCCCGTGCTCAGCCAGGGTGGGTCGCTAGTTTAATAAAACACTGTTTCATAGTGAGTGCAGCTCACATATTCATATATCATAAGGTTAAGATGTGCACTTATTTCACATGTTGATAGTTAAGTACACTATTTATATGCTTGTTTGAAGCTGTTATTGGTTTATAGTGGTTGCAATTATTGCACTTGTTTCTATTCTTTTTTTTAAGCATTTCACTAATCTAATACTGTTTATTATTTCCAGGGCGAAGCTCACAAAAGCAGAATGTTTAGCAATGCTTGGGCGCTGTCAAGAGGCTCAAGAAATTGCAAACGATTCGTTAAGATTCGACAGTTTTGATACTGAGGCTATTTACGTGCGCGGACTCTGCCTTTATTTTGAGGTAGCAAACATTTCTTTACAAGTATGAAATAAATCTAGTTTATATCAATAACTAAACAAAAACTCATTTTTTCAGGATAAAGATGAACAGGCATTCAAGCATTTCCAACAAGTTTTAAGACTTGCTCCAGATCATAAGAAGGCTATGGAAACTTACAAAAAGGCGAAACTGCTCAAGCAAAAGAAAGAGGAAGGTAAACTGACACTTTTATAAATTACAAGACAATCCTGTAATAGTTGTATACAAGTCACATATTTTCGATTTCCATGACTTCATTACACACTCATAAATAATCAAACAATGCAAATTGACTTGATTTAACTGTTTGTTTCATGGTCATTACAGGTAATGAGGCATTCAAAATGGGCAGATGGCAGCAAGCTTTGAGCCTGTATAATGAAGCTTTGACTATTGACAAAAACAATAAAATTGTCAATGCCAAGCTGTACTTCAACAAAGCCACAGTTTGTGCAAAACTGAACCAGATTAAAGAAGCCGCTGAGGCTTGCACAGCTGCCCTTGAATTAGATGAAAACTACGTGAAAGCTCTACTTCGACGTGCTAAATGTTACACTGAACTCGGCGAATTTGAAGAGGCTGTCAAAGATTATGAAAAACTGTATAAGATTGATAAGAGCAAGGAAAACAAGCAACTGTTGCATGAAGCGAAAATAGCTCTTAAGAAATCGAAACGCAAAGATTACTACAAAATACTTGGCATTGATAAGAGTGCATCTGAAGATGAAATCAAAAAAGCTTACAGGTAAGTTAATGGGGAACATAAAAACCCTTTTTAAAACTGACAGCGAAAACCATTAATCTTCGACAGATATCCAATGCCTCGTGAGTTGACTCATAATCGAGCGTTTTGGTCACGCCCACCATATGTCTTTGACCTAGAAAAAGGCTCCTAACCTACCTGCTTTATTTCATCTCTGCTCATCTTTCCTTCCTCCGTGGCTATGACATACATAATACATAGATGGTCAACCCATCCACGACTTACCGCGCCAAGCGCTTTCTATCGATATGATCAGAGAACCCTCGCGGCTAAATAAAAATATCAGTATTTATAAAAGTTGAATGTTATATCAGGAAGCGTGCCCTGGTGCACCACCCGGACCGCCACGCGGGCGCGCCGGACACGGAGCGGCGCGAGCAGGAGCGGCGCTTCAAGGAGGTGGGCGAGGCCTACGGCGTGCTCAGCGACCCCAAGAAGCGCGCGCGCTACGACCACGGCCAGGACCTCGACGACGACGGCTCCGGCATGGCAGGTGCGTACTCTACCCGTTTATAGTCCTAGTCATAGTTTTTGTCGTCACGGAATATTGCGCTAGTGGCTGCAGAAGTAGCGCGTAGAAATCAATTCTAGGTATCAGCGTGTAGCGGGATTAGGGGAAGGGGTATGGACACATGCGCGGAGTTTAGTTTCGGAACGTCATCGACTACAGTTCTCAAAAAGATGATCCCATATCTCTTAGAAGCCACTTGGTTAGCACATTAAAAAAAAGATTGAGTTTGTGAAGCAGCTATCTGCTATTGTTATCTACCTAATAATTTAGTTTTTTGTGTTTATTATAGTCAAGTTCTAGAGGTTTATTTGTTTATATTTCAGATATTGACCCTAACGTCGTATACCAGACTTTCTTCAACCGCGGTGGCCAGCATTTCGATTTTCATTCAGGCGGTGGGTTCCCGGGAACTGCTTTCAGCTTTCAATTTGGTTAATTTCCTTATTTCCGTTTCATAAAACAATTTTGACAATCAACAAATGTTATGCATAAATTAATAAATTTGTATGTGTACTTTATAGAATTAAAAAAGTATAGTTCTAGCTGAACACATATACATCATTCCACATTAAAAATGTAAATGTTTCTGAAAGAGTGATTGATTTTTGGCAAAAAATTTGGTTTTATTTTTTCCTTTATATGAACAGATAAAAGGAGTGCTCTGTTTAAATACTTATGTGACTGCCATACACTATCACGACAAACTGTGAACAAGTATGTTGTCGGGCACATTGAACTTGTAACAATTGTACATTAATGGTGTTGCGTTCAGAACTCTAGTACCTAATTATTATAATAATGACTGATTTGGTTAAGTGATTTTTTGATTGTTAGCCCCACAAGCCTAGTTGTGTGAACATGCTTTATGTAATTAAGGGCTGATTTTTCAATCGCCAGATAACTTTTATCTGAGGAATATTTTTAACGTTTTGACAGGTTTTGTATGGAAAATATGTCAAACCGCCATATTTATTCCTCAGATAGAGGTTAACTGATGATTGAAAAATCGGCCCTTAATAATAAAACTAGAAAATAACTAACTACCTCGGGATTTTTAATGTATTGCCCCCTGTCTGCCCGAAGGTTGTTAAATAAGTGAAAGGAAAAATACGAAAATCTTTCAAAAAATGTATAATAACTAAAACATTTATCTGGTTAAAAATACCCTGCCAAACAATAGAATTGATAGCTGATTTATTTTAATTCGAATTTTAATGTTGTGTCCTGGATGAGCAGAACAGAGTCCATTCTCTTTCATCTTCTTTGAGTCGGAAATACATGATTGTTATATTTATGTATGTGTAAGTAGATACAAGAATTTCAAGTTGCTGTTTGCAAAATGAAAGTAATCTGAACATATTTACTCTATCTGTATATAACAAAGAAAATAATGCGTGAAAATGTAAACTAAGAATGTATTTTGTTTAATCCCTTGTTTAAGATTGGGTATTGTGTTCAATCATCAAGTAGAATTAAATAATCTAGTTATACCTAGCTTATAACTGATCAAGTTTCAAAAATAAATAGTTATAAATCAAGAACTTTCACAGTAGTTTTAATGTTATACATGAATGGAACTCAATTACTTATTGCATGGAAATAAATGAATCCTAACTGGATACTTTCATTTTTATTTTGTTAACCCTTTGAATAATAATTATGCGAATATTTTATAGTATGTAATACAAATATGTTATGGAGGGAGAGAACCTAGATGCCGGCGGCAGTGTTGTAAGATTACAAATAAAGATACGGAATCCGGTTTTTTTTATGAAAACCAAACATTCCAAAAAAAACTGACTTAGGTATCCCGTGCGAAGCCGGAACGAGCAGCTACTTATAAAATAAAAGGCTGATTGTTAAGAAGTATTGTTTTTATATTGCAATCAATTTACGACTATGGTCTACAGGATTGTTAAATACAATACTCAAATTGGTTACTTTAGTTTGTTTCCGTCTTGACATTTCTTTTTTCATTGGCAGAATCTTGTTCCCTCATTGCTTTATCATCTAAGGGACGTTTAGTTTCAGTTTTGCTTTTTATACCTTCATATCTGGAATCAAAAAGAAGTCATTGTTATTAGCAATCGGTACCCATGAGTGAAGGTAGTGTGAGGTGCGCGTTTTCGCTATCTGTCTGTCCGTTACCAGGCATCTCATGAACTGTGAAAGTTGAAATTTTACAGACGGTGCACTTCTGTTGCAGCTGTAACCACCATTACTGGAAATTTGAATAAAACAAACATTTTCGAAGGCTCTCGTACAAACAAACAACGTAATTGTTTGCTCGTTTTTAGATACCTATGTGATGGTAAGGCAGCCAATGTGTGCGAGTCCGACTCGCACTTGCATGGGGTTTTTTATCATATTGTTGTACCTATTTCACAAAATCTGTATTTACTTTTTCATTTTAAATGGTTTCTTTTTTTCTGGCTTCGGAGGTTGATGATCTGTTTTGAAAGTCAAAACATAACGCTTCACAATATCAACGTTGACCGTAGTGTTTTCAGGATACATTCGCTTTTTCCAACCTTCAATTTCTTCCATCCACATCCTCTGGTATTCATATGAGAGTAAGAATTCAATACGAGTTCTACCTTCCTGTGGAAACAAGGATTAAAATAATATATCCGAAAGTTTTCTCTTCTGTTGGGTAGAAATTACCAACAGAGTGGGTAGATAAGTAAGTAGGTACACTATTCTGCTGCAAGAAATTACCTACAGTGGGTAGATAGGTAGGTACCTACACTACCTATTCTACTGCAAGAAATTACCTCAGTGGGTAGTAGATAGGTAGGTACACTATTCTGCTTCAAGAAATTATCTGCAGTGGGTAGATGGATACACTAATCTGCTGATCTGCTGCAAGAAATTGCCACTTACCATGAACTTCCACGGTTGAGGATTGTATTTAGGGAAATCTGAAGAAATTATGTTGTGAACAGGTCGACATTGTGTGGCTTTTTCCCATTTAATTCCGCTCATTCGGCCCATTGTGGTGTAGATTTATGTGTCCATGTGTATACGAAATAAAAATCATTTATTTGAGTTAAACATCAAAATATGACAATGAATCACGTCTATCAAATTTATTGAGATAATTTGAAAAAAGAATTTGCAACTTTTAATAAATTTCAGAATGAGGCACAGAATAAAAATTGAGAAATCGATATGGATAGCTAATGATAGAAAGAATATTACTTGTGAGATAACGGCGCGGGTGGATAGAAGAGTATGGAAGGAGAAAACGTGTGCGTTCGCGCAGCGGAATGTTGTTGAATTTAAAGATTTTAATTATGCAGATAATTAGTGTAAGACGCCCTATAATTGTGTATGGTAAATAAAAATTTGTGTATGCAGCCATTGTGGAGAAATTCACCAAAAACAGATTCCGCTGGGCGAACGTTGGCGAACGTTGTCCTGGCGGAACTTTTTTTAATCCATAGACTTTAGAAGAAAAGAGATGTGTCCGAAAATTAGTGTGTATTTGTGTATAATTGATTATGTATGAATGAAATCAGTGCATGCATAAACTTCGGAGAAATTCAAGTTTCCGCTACGCGAACGTTTGGCCGTTAGCTAGTTTTCATATAAAGCGCTTACATGGAGAGCTGTAGATTTTTACATAGGTACGTTGTTTTGAATTTGTTTATATTTGTTTAAAAAACAGATTTAGAAAAAGTCGTAGGGTTTAAAAGATAAAAATATAAACGTAAAATACACTTATTAGGTCTTAGTTCTTAAAGTATGCAGTTTGGGGTATAGATTTTCACGTTTACACAAACCTTGTAAGTGTCTCCAACATGTTGCCAAGTATCAATGATGTTCCGTTAGTAATTAAAAAGTTATAGGATATTTTACCATGAACAGATCACTGTTTACAAAGCAGTCGAATATCACGACGTTCTAAAGTAATTGCATGGTAAAATGTATGCCAATAATTAGCAGTAGCGGCGTAAGGGGGGGGCGGAGGGGGCGGTCCGCCCCGGGTACCACGTCTAGGGGGGTGCCATCTCGGTCGGCACATATCTGCATGACCCGGATGGCACGGGCAAAAGGGACCATCCACGGAGGGTTTTTGTAATCTGCAAAGCCTAGGTTCACAGAGTGCAAGCCCGGCCCGAGACATCGCCACGGGACTGAGAGGGGTGACACAGTCCGAGTGTCACCCCTCTCTTTTCCACTCACATACTTGGCGCACCCGACTCGCGCCAAAATCACAATAAATTGACTCATTACTTTTTTGACCCAAAACTCAAAATTTTCGCTACGCTCGCGGCTTTTCCAAAATTTGCATGTTTTCTTATAACTGGTTTGGGTATTTTTGTAACCCAAAACTCGAAAAATTCCGCGCTCGCTACGCTCGCGGCTTTTCCAAAATTTGCGGTGTTTTCTTTTAACTACTTTGGATATTTCTGTATCCCATAACTCAAAAAATTTCGAGCTCGCTACGCTCGCGGCTTTTCCTACATTTGCAGTGCTTTCTTTTAACTGCCTAGGGTACTTTTGTATCCCATAGCTCAAAAAATTCCGCGCTCGCTACGCTCGCGGCTTTTCCAAAATTTGCGGTGTTTTCTTTTAACTACTTTGGATATTTCTGTATCCCATAACTCAAAAAATTTCGCGCTCGCTACGCTCGCGGCTTTTCCTACATTTGCAATGCTTTCTTTTAACTGCCTAGGGTACTTTTGTACCCCTAAACTCAAAAAGTTTCGCGCTCGCTGCGCTCGCGGCTTTTGCGCTGTACGCTGGTTTCTCTGAATTTGTTTGGGTATTTTTGTGTCCCAAAAACTCGAAAAATATTGCACACGGCACTGATGGCAGGAATATGTAGTATGCATTTAAAATTAATCCATACAAAAATTTTTGGGGTGCTCTATAGGTAGCCGCCCCGGGTGCCATCCGATGCTACGCCGCCACTGATAATTAGTTTAATCATTCAACTATTCACTTGCAAAATTTCATGTCATTAAATTCAGTAATTAAAGAAAGACAATTATAATACTGACGGAGCATCGAAACCCTACATAATCCGACCAAGTTCGGATAGCTACAAAAAAGCGGCCGTGCCATATGTCTAAGCAACGTTCTTAACTTGGAAGGTTAGTATATTTATTAATATGGTACAGTTGCGTACTCAAGCGTTAGGAAAAAATAAAACAATTGCATTTCTTGAATGAAAAATATTTTTTAATAATAACGCCACTATCTACGACATTTTAATTAAAATACGTAACTTTTTAAACGGTTTTATTTAGCTTACCCTGTTTGTTTTATTATTTATTCTTTCTTGGGTCAAATTTAGTATTTCAAATTTAAGTACCTTGCTGTTGTCAGATTGATCTGAAATTTGGTACACACCTTTAATTCCGATGACAATACAATATACTAATATCAATAACATTGTAAATCCAAGATGGCCGCCGGTACAAAATGGCGGATTACATATTTTTTCCACAACCCCCTCAATATGGGTATCAAATGAAAGGGCAACTCAAGTAGAATACTGTCGGCAACCCCAGCGGTTCCCAACAGGGCCAAGGCCTGCCTGGGCTGCGGGATTGTCCTGGTACATAAAAGGCCTACGACGAAACAACGGTTTTTAGTCAGTAAGAGTCTGGCACTCCCTCATCGCTGCTGACCCAAATATAGAATGAGGAATATTCGGTAGGCATTTTCATTACATACTAAAAACTAGAAAATAAAAAAAACTGTTACTTACCTATAAACCTACATAGGTGGTCCCGGTCATATTAGACTAAAATAAAAACGTGGGGGCCCTCTGAAATCCTACCTATGGCAAAGCATATCTTTATACTTTGGTAGATTGTGAGCTCGGCGTTCGCTCGTGAAGCCGCTACGGCTGATTATTGATTGTTAAAATCTCCAGTTACGATTATAGTAAGTAGAAATCCACATCTATTATACCTCTAGAAGAAAGTATTACAGCAATAGTTAGGTAATGGGCCCCACGTTTTTATTTTAGTCTAATATGACCGGGACCACCTATGTAGGTTTATAGGTAAGTAACAGTTTTTTTTATTTTCTAGTTTTTTAACGTTATTTTTAATCACGTAGTTAAGTAATTTATGTAAGTAATAATAATAAAAATATTTTTGTACACTTATATTTAAATAGAGAAGTACTTGTTAATTGAAGATTTATTTTTATCGTAGATAGTGGCATTATTATTAAAAAATATTTATCAATCAAGACATAAAATTGTTTTATTTTTTCCTAACGCTTGTGTATGCAACTGTGCCATATTAATAAATACTAACCCTCCAAGTTAAGAACATTGCTTAGACATATGGCACGGCCGCTTTTTTGTAGCTATCCGGACTTGGTCGGATTATATTGGTTTTCGATGCTCCGTCAGTATTATAATTGTCTTTCTTTAATTACTGAATTTAATGACATGAAATTTTGCAAGTGAATAGTTGAATGATTAAACTAATTATTGGCATACATTTTACCATGCAATTCCTTTAGAACGTCGTGATATTCGACTGCTTTGTAAACAGTGATCTGTTCATGGTAAAATATCCTATAACTTTTTAATTACTAACGGAACATCATTGGTACTTGGCAACATGTTGGAGACACTTACAAGGTTTGTGTAAACGTGAAAATCTAGACCCCAAACGTGTGCGTTCGCGCAGCGGAATGTTGTTGAATTTAAAGATTTTAATTATGCAGATAATTAGTGTAAGACGACCTATAATTGTGTATGGTAAATAAAAATTTGTGTATGCAGCCATTGTGGAGAAATTCACCAAAAACAGATTCCGCTGGGCGAACGTTGGCAAACGTTGTCCTGGCGGAACTTTTTTTAATCCATAGACTTTAGAAGAAAAGAGATGTGTCCGAAAATTAGTGTGTATTTGTGTATAATTGATTATGTATGAATGAAATCAGTGCATGCATAAACTTCGGAGAAATTCAAGTTTCCGCTACGCGAACGTTTGGCCATTAGCTAGTTTTCATATAAAGCCTTACATAGAGCTGTAGATTTTACGTACGTTGTTTTGAATTTGTTTATATTTGTTTAAAAACAGATTTAGAAAAGTCATAGGGTTTAAAAGATAAAATATAAACGTAAAATACACTTATTAGGTCTTAGTTCTTAAAGTATGCAGTTTGGGGTCTAGATTTTCACGTTTACACAAACCTTGTAAGTGTCTCCAACATGTTGCCAAGTATCAATGATGTTCTGTTAGTAATTAAAAAGTTATAGGATATTTTATCATGAATAGATCACTGTTTACAAAGCAGTCGAATATCACGACGTTCTAAAGGAATTGCATGGTAAAATGTATGCCAATAATTAGTTTAATCATTCAACTATTCACTTGCAAAATTTCATGTCATTAAATTCAGTAATTAAAGAAAGACAATTATAATACTGACGGAGCATCGAAACCCTACATAATCCGACCAAGTTCGGATAGGTACAAAAAAGCGGCCGTGCCATATGTCTAAGCAACGTTCTTAACTTGGAAGGTTAGTATATTTATTAATATGGTACAGTTGCGTACACAAGCGTTAGGAAAAAATAAAACAATTGCATTTCTTGAATGAAAAATATTTTTTAATAATAACGCCACTATCTACGACATTTTAGTTAAAATACGTAACGTTTATTAACGTTATTTTTAATCACGTAGTTAAGTAATTTATGTAAGTAATAATAATAAAAATATTTTTGTACACTCATATTTAAATAGAGAAGTACTTGTTAATTGAAGATTTATTTTTATCGTAGATAGTGGCATTATTATTAAAAAAATGTTTATCAATCAAGACATACAATTGTTTTATTTTTTCCTAACGCTTGTGTACGCAACTGTTCCATATTAATAAATACTAACCTTCCAAGTTAAGAACGTTGCTTAGACATATGGCACTGCCGCTTTTTTGTAGCTATCCGAACTTGGTCGGATTATATAGGTTTTCGATGCTCCGTCAGTATTATAATTGTCTTTCTTTAATTACTGAATTTAATGACATGAAATTTTGCAAGTGAATAGTTGAATGATTAAACTAATTATTGGCATACATTTTACCATGCAATTCCTTTAGAACGTCGTGATATTCGACTGCTTTGTAAACAGTGATCTATTCATGATAAAATATCCTATAACTTTTTAATTACTAACGGAACATCATTGATACTTGGCAACATGTTGGAGACTCTTACAAGGTTTGTGTAAACGTGAAAATCTAGACCCCAAACGGCATACTTTAAGAACTAAGACCTAATAAGTGTATTTTACGTTTATATTTTTATCTTTTAAACCCTACAACTTTTTCTAAATCTGTTTTTTAAACAAATATAAACAAATTCAAAACAACGTATGTAAAAATCTACAGCTCTCTACGTAAGCGCTTTATATGAAAACTAGCTAATGGCCAAACGTTCGCGTAGCGGAAACTTGAATTTCTCCGAAGTTTATGCATGCACTGATTTCATTCATACATAATCAATTATACACAAATACAAACTAATTTTCGGACACATCTCTTTTCTTCTAAAGTCTATGGATTAAAAAAAGTTCCGCCAGGACAACGTTCGCCCAGCGGAATCTGTTTTTGGTGAATTTCTCCACAATGGCTGCATACACAAATTTTTATTTACCATACACAATTATAGGACGTCTTACACTAATTATCTGCATGATTAAAATCTTTAAATTCAACAACATTCCGCTGCGCGAACGCACACACCCCAAACTGCATAATTTAAGAACTAAGACCTAATAAGTGTCTTTTACGTTTATATTTTTATCTTTTAAACCCTACAACTTTTTCTAAATCTGTTTTTTAAACAAATATAAACAAATTCAAAACAACGTATGTAAAAATCTACAGCTCTCTATGTAAGCGCTTTATATGAAAACTAGCTAATGGCCAAACGTTCGCGTAGCGGAAACTTGAATTTCTCCGAAGTTTATGCATGCACTGATTTCATTCATACATAATCAATTATACACAAATACACACTAATTTTCGGACACATCTCTTTTCTTCTAAAGTCTATGGATTAAAAAAAGTTCCGCCAGGACAACGTTCGCCAACGTTCGCCCAGCGGAATCTGTTTTTGGTGAATTTCTCCACAATGGCTGCATACACAAATTTTTATTTACCATACACAATTATAGGACGTCTTACACTAATTATCTGCATAATTAAAATCTTTAAATTCAACAACATTCCGCTGCGCGAACGCACACTAATTATTTTAGTGTAAAATGGTTATTATGCACATGATAAGGCCGCTTTTATTTTGTAGTTAATTGTGTTTCAAAATAATCCATATTTTAAAAATAAATATCAGCGTTCGTCAACAACACTGAACGAACGAAACTTTTTTTTCCCGATCGTCAACAGTGTTGACGAAAGGGTGTTACCGAGCGGGAATAACCCAATTTCTAAACTCAGATTCCTTACCGTGTGCATTCACCCTCGACTACCAGTGCCTGGAAGGGCAAGAGTTTTCGAAGAGAGAATTCTTACCCAGTAGCAGTCGTGATTATAATTCCACGTCAAAGGCCGACAGGCGAACCTGATAAAAACCTGACAACGCTGGTATAGGTGGTTCGTTCATCCTGCACATTCGATAATATTGATTTTGTTCTTTGTGAATCTCGTACACGCTCTCTCTTGGCTACAATGCACGGGATGTCGCGGTATCGCTATAATGGTTCTGCCGTGAATGTGAATTATTAGGTATAAAATGAAAGATAGAGGTGATTTTTTTAGCTTTTATTTGATACACTAGCAGTATTAGATGACCCTAACATCCACTTGCGTACCTGCAACAATAAAATAAATATTAGCAATGTAATTTAGTTTTTCAACACTAGGTGGTGTTATAACAACAGTGCATGTCACAGCCCAGTATTTAATTTAGTAGAGAAGTATTAATTTGTTTGCTTTATTATAGTCCAGTTAATACAATATTGTATCACAGGGTGGAGTAAGCATGGTTCTATTCCCTCCAATTCTTTACGTTTGTCTTATAATAAGATAACGACTGCCTCGGAGGGGTGACATCAGACATGCGTTATTATATAAAATGAAAAATTTAGTTTTACTTTGATAGCCATTTTGGTAACAAATTAATCCAGACAAGTAAAACATAATGAATACTATACACTGATACACATAAGTAAAATCTGATATCAATATCAGACTTCAGTAAATCTGAAATAATTTGGCAACCAATTTGGCTGCACAACAGTTTAAAAATCTAGTGTGTAGCAGGCTAAGTTCAATGAACTTCACAAAAGTGTGCTTGCAATAGTACTTAGAGGTTTTATTTACATCAATACATTTTAGTTAAAATACTGTAATTTTTATAATTTGATAGTCTGCTATCGATAGACCTGAAGGAATAAACTGGAGTTAAAATCCATATGTGTTGTGGAAGATGGAAGATCCTTGTACCACAGTACCTATTTGCAATCTATTTTACACTACTTGCATTTAATTGTTTTCCTGAACAAGAGGTTCTGTTATTTAAGAAAAAAAGATAACCAATTTAGTTAACACATGGGTGATGTGTAAAGAAAATGTTTTTTTTTTTTTGTGAAATGTACTAAATTCTAGTGGCTGCATACAATGAGTGCTTGCTCACGACCTCCTTTTCTTTGGTTCAACACGCTTATATGCTGGCCATACATGCTACAGTACAGGTCGGCTGTGCAGGTTCAAAAAACTGCACAGGTTTATTCCTACACACACTCCAGTCTGCAGGCGTACCTGAGCAGGGTGGACGGGTTCATTGGAAGGCATTATGTTGAACCAAAGAAAGGAGGAATTCGTGTGAAATTACGGTCTAGGACTTAGGAACGTTCAATAAGTAATACAACACATGCATTAGTAAAAACATAACCCTGGATTGAACTTGTAGGTAGAATAAATTCTAAAGCAAAATTTTGATTCTTATCCGATAGATACTAGGTGTAGATCCGTTTTATAAAATACAAGTCTTGAAAACTATTTATATCAAGGGGCCTTTTCAAGTTCACAGGTGTTTAGTTACTAACATGTGTTCTTAACAATTTACTTGTTTTAATAACATGTCAACTAAGGATTTAAGTTCTGGCACATGGTTTTTAACAGCTTATAACCCCAAAATTGATGACTTTTTCCCACCAGTTTCCTCTCTCAACATTTTGATAAGGACTTGGGACTACTACCTAAAACGACTTTACAAGCTTTATCTATAAAGCACTAAGAACAATAGTTCATCTGTATTATGTCAGTGCGTTTACAGTCAAGAGCTTTAAGCATATATTTACAAACTAAAGATCGAAGGCATGTTTATAAAAAAATGCGTTAGCACAAATTCCCAAGGGGAATGCCGGTAGGAGATCGCTTCAAGATTCAAGACCAAGTATTTGAGCAAATTTACTTACCAGATTATTTGGACCTCGCACGCATCTTCCTCCTTTTGCGCTTTAGCCTTCGCATGCGCTTCTTACGCCACTGAAACAATTAAACACACCACAAATCAAAACGCGGTTTAGCCGGAGACGATGAATTGTTGAAATAACTTATTAAGACGAATTTAAAAACTTAAATAGTTATATACCTTAGCTCTCATGGTTAAAAGGGAAAAGTTTTAACTTCCCTCCTTCAAAAGGAGTTCGTGATTAAAAGTAAATTTCACGATGCAGATTTAGGTCTGTGTCCGAGACTCCGTTGAATGAAAAGAAGGACTTGCCCAAAGTTGCTAGGCAGTTGACAGAGTGTATTAATGTTACCATAGTAAAAAAAATGTTGGAAAAGAATATATAAAGCATAGTGCACAAGAAATGCTAATCCTCCTATCCTCCTAATATTATAAATGTGAAAGTTTGTGAGAATGTATGGATATATATATGTTTGTTATTCTTTCACGCAAAAAGGGCTGGACCGATTTGGTTGAACTTTAGTACGTAGATAGGGCCTGGATTAACGCATAGGCTACTTTTAATCAACACATTCCATATTTTGTACTGATAAGCAAATAGTCTTAAACAAACAGCACGCTAAATATTTCTTGAATGCACAACTTGGGCCTATGTATACAGACGACATAAACTCCTGTTTTTCTTTTAAAAAATCTTTGAAACTTTAACTTTTAAAAAGCGATTAAGGACGTTGTTGGTGAACTTGGCCCTTAGTAAACAAACATGATTGTATGTTATGCAAGAAGTGCGGTCTTTATTCGCATCGAATCTCTCCCGTGTGTGTTCTCGGTCGAGAGAAAGACAGTTTGCGAAACAGTTTGCGAGACAGTTTGCGAGACGGATAGCCCTAACCCCTATTGATGGGGACGCCTATTAAGGTGCTCTTTCAACGATCAATTGACTTATGCAATGTCACGCGACTGAGTGAGTATTATTGCACAAAATGTTTAGCATTGTACAATATTACAATAAAAATATCGTGCACTAAAAATAGTCAGTCAACAAAGCACAATTTCTAAGGCGACCCCTAGACCTATAACAACCTTGTGCAAAACGAAATAAGAAACTGAGCAGTTATTTGTCGCTAAGAATCACTTAATTGAACTCTCTCTATCCTATCATATCTTATATTTATGTCTATCATATCCTCCTTACTATAGTCCTATTTCACCTAAAAGCTGCATATGTAAAGTGTTTAAAAAAATAGGCATAATATTACCAACATAAAGAAACCGATTTAAAAAAAAGTTATGACATTTGTCCACGGTGAACCCATAATATTCGCGCCAAAAGTTTTTTCAATAAAATAAATACTATTTCAGTGACAATATATCTTCTTCCTAGATACCCACACGGTAAGTGTTTTCAGACACACGTAAGCACTATACAACAAGCTTAATTTCTTATATTTTAAACACTAAATTGAAATTCAATGGTAAATAAAACAATGTTACCAACATTATGGATTTTCATGGCGACATTTGTATGCGATGCGACGAAGATAGGTCTTCCACTTTAAGAGCAAAGCTTTGCTCGCATTTTTATTGATTGTTGTAATGAAATGAGTAATTCGAATATATAAAGTGTCGTGAACATTGTGCGGTAGTGATATTTAATCGTAAACATTAAATAATGTTCTGTTCATTAGCTGAACGGTTAACAGCTACGTGTGCTCATAAATTAATATTAAAGTAACGGTGGAGCCTGAAAATGGTTACGTCTAATAAGCAACCGGATAAAAAAGTTGTAAAAATGGCAGAGCAGAACAATACTGCAGTTGTGCCTCAGAGAACATTGCTAGGTGAAGTCAACGAACACATAACATGTCCTCTATGTAGAGGCTACTACATCGATGCAACAACTATTGTGGAATGTTTACATTCCTTTTGTCGAAGCTGTATCATCAAACACTTGCGTGCGAAGAGTTATTGCCCTGTTTGTGAGATGATGATTAATTCAGCAAAGCCTAACATTAAATTAGATAAAGCCCTTCAGGATATTGTGTACAAACTTGTACCTGGACTATTTCAAAGGGAAATGGAAAGACGTCAGCAGTTTTATTCTTCAAGACCTGGACCTGCTGCATCTGCCACTCCTGAACAAAGAGGTGAAGACACTGAAAGAATAATATTCAGCCCTGAAGATGTTATATCCTTCTCTTTGGAATACGCTGATGCAACTGACACTGACAGCATATCTAGCAAATCATCTGACAGTAATGAGCCTCAACCTGTATCTGCAGCACCTAGAAGGTTTTTGCAATGTCCTGCTGTGGTCAATATTAGCCATTTGAAGAAATTTTTAAGTATGAAATTTGATATTGACAGTACACAATTTGCCATTGATATTTTGTACAAAAGAGTTCCTTTACCAGATTATTACACTTTGATGGACATAGCGTACATATACAATTGGAAAAGAAATGAGCCAATGCGTTTTTTCTACCAAATCATAGATTATGTTGCTATTAGAAATAGGCTGTTTGAAATCAATCGAAAGGGGCCAGCATCTTGTCATTTGAGAGATAGGAAGTCTAGTCCTGCTTCAACAGAAGACACCAATGTAAGCAGCCCAGCCCCACATTTGAATGATCAAGGATCTGAAGCTTCTTCAGGAACTGATAGTCCCATGCCTGATGATTCTGTAAGTCATGGAACTGATACATCTAAGAAGAATGAAAAAACAGGGAAACAAAGTAAGGACACTGAAAATAAAAATGTTGACAAAAATAGTGAAACATCTGGTAAGAAAAATGATGATGAAGTGGAAAAATCTCAATTCTTGAATTCTTTTGAACTTACTGCTAAAAGTATGCTGCCACTCAAATCATCCCCTGTTAAATCTTCTGATGAACAAACTGTTCCTAATGATACCTTACCTAAAAATCAATTGATTTCTCCAAAAGTAGAAGATAAGGTAGGAGAATCTTCAAAAAGAAAAAATCATACAGCCACACATACACCAGAGCTGAAGAAATTGAAAATTGAACTTGAAAAGGCAAAGATTACAAATGTTGTTGGTAGTACTCCTAGCGTTTCAAATTTAACCTCCAGTCAAAATAATAAAATTACGGATAATACTATAAGGGGAAAAGAAGGTGAAGTTTCTTCTAAAAATTCACAAGTACCAGTTACACCAACCATAACCCCATCAATAGCTGTTCCCCCTAAAGATAGTAAACAGATAATGACTAGTGCAAAGCAGCCAGAAAGTCCAGGAGTCAAAAGACCAGTCTCTGTTCCACAAAATATATCATCTCCTAAACGCAAACCACCTAATGAGATTCCTTCCAATGTGCAGCAGCAGTCAGCTACTCGGAAGACAATATCTCCACTTAAGCTGCAAATGCCAAAGCCTGAACCAACCTTAAACTCTAAGCCACAAGAAGTACCTAAGCCTCCAGTCAAAAAGATGCCTGATTTAAAACCTAGTGTACCAATGTCATCACAAAACAAAAGCCAACCTGTTAACAAAGTAAGAATGGACCTACTGGCCAATAATAGTGATCCTACTATAGATAGGAGTAAAATATTATCACAGGTTAAATCCTCACTCGGTTCTCCAATCATGGGAACACAGCCCTCTGGAGACCCATTAAAATCATTATTTGATTCCTGCAAAATTAATATACCGTCATCCCTGTCTATTACACTAACAGATCAGAAATTGGAGTCTAGAAACCCTGGAGAAACTGTAATTCCTGACCCCAAAAAGAGTATGATAAATAAGAATTTGGCTAGTGCTAGTAATACTTCCTACAAAGTTCCAAGTCCACCAGTACATAACTATATTGAAATATTGAAGTTACCTGATACAGACCCCAAAAAGCAACAAAAACCAGATAATGAAATGAAGTCAAACCAACCAAGTAAAACTGATAGTCCAGCACAATCCAAACCTCCAACTAAAACATCAGAAAGCTCTGCTAAAGGTCCAGTGCCTAACCTAAAGCCTATTGCTGATGCAAAGTTACCAAAGCAGAGTGGAAATTTTTCAGTTCCAATTACTTTCCAGCAGACATTTGAGCAACAATTACAGAGCCTATCATCAGACAAAAAATCCAAGCTCCCTAAAAACAAAGCACAGGTTCCTAAACTTGTGCCGGCGACTCCAAAATCTATCAATGCTGCAAACAAGTCTAGCAATCCGCTCAATAAGTCAAGTACCAATAATATGCCTACTCTGGAGAATAAGCCAAGTGCTGCACTAGATTTATCCACTCCTCACAATATCCAAAATCAGCTAGCACAGCAACAAACCTTTCATAAACAATTTGAAACCATGCAGTCAATAGATAATTTGGCTAAGAAACAAAATCTTCCGACAAAAGGCCTGCCTTTGAGTATGCCAACAAGCAATGCTTTTCCTAATAGTATTACAAATAGACCAATGACATCAGGCGTTAGTCCTTTAAGAATTCCTTCAACATCAAACATAAATCAGTTAAAATTGGACAAAGGCGGTGCAGCTGGCTCTCAGATAAATAACAGACAAGATATGGGTAGCCCCAAATCAAATCCAATAAAACCAACTAACACTGGAGGTTCAACTGTTTCAAGTCCAGGTTTTCAAATTGCACCTCATATGTCTCCCAGTACAGCTCAACCTTCTCCTAGGTCACAAACACGTTCGCCTAGTTCTTCTCCAAAATTAGTAATAGCAGAAGAAAAACAGGGCGGTAGTTCAGCTCCAGAGCAAAATATTAATCAGTCAAATCAGATCACAAGTACACAATTTTCGAATTTGAATTCTGCAAGTAATGATATAGCGAAGGCGTCACCAGGGACTTCCAAACCTGGACTGAAACCAATGCCCTCTGCAGGAAAATTACCAGGAATAAGACCTTCTTTAGCAGCAAATCAGAAAATAAGTCCTATGAATGCCGCTTCCGATTATCATAATATGTCACAAACGCGACCACAACTGATCCCCCACCAAGTGTTATTAAGGCGTCAAATAGAAATAAAAGCTTGGCTGGAGGCTCAACGACAGATGGATATATTTAACAGTATGTCAACTAACATGGCACATCAAACTCAAAACGATTTTAATAATAAAGACAAACAGTAACTTTTGGTTTAAACTATGCCTGTGAATAAATATTATTTATTTGGGACTGGAATCCCTAAACATGTTCTGTTGTGTGATATTTCTTTAATTACTCGATTTATTTCAGTTATTTACTTAATTTGTAACTATATATCTTACATTGATAGTACATTATTTTGTAAGAATACTATATTTTGGCTAATAACACTCTAATTAGCACTATCTCTATAAATATAAACTATAATAACAACAGTAAGTGTGAAGTTCCATTGCAAATCTTCAGATTTAAGTTATTCTAAACTGGATTCTGCTAATCTGGAACTGTTTTTAAATATATTTTTAATTAAATGACATACTGTGTTGTGTTATTATTATTTGCATTACAATGGTTAAATCGTTAAATTGAATTTACTTTTCTGTTTACAGACGTTTGATTGAATTATTCTAAGAAAGACTGTATAGAGTTTGAAAAATTGTTTTTATTATTAATTTTGTACATAACATCAATTGTAATTTATATTTGTAAATTCAAGATATCTAATATTTTTATATTGCATGTGATCTGATGAATTGTATGTTTAAGTTTTATTATACTTTTGGTTCTATAATAATTATTCACCTTGTTTGCCTAGTGCTACCTACTATAAATTATTTAATTTAAAGAACTTAGTGGCCCTCCATTAAAAAAAAAATGTGTGAACATCAGTCTGGAACTAGGTTGAGTGTTGTGCCGAAATAGTGCTGGAAGTAATCATATACTAGATTAGCCATCACCATAAAGATATTATTGTAATTTTAACTTTTAATGGGTACTTGTTTGCATATCCAAAGTTAACGAAATGAAACTTATGGGAATTATGTTTTTTTCCTACCAGGATTCCTATGATATTGAACCAATATCTAATCAGTACCCATGCGCTTTTTATTATTAATTATTCAGGTCGTACTTAACCTGGGACGCTAGCTTCCAAAATGGCTAAGGTGATTTGATTCATTGATCATTTTCACCTTTATTGACCTACTTTGCGTACCTATGAGCCATTTCGAATGTAAGACCGTTTTCACAACACATTGTGCTCGCGTATAGGCTCGATTTGGCCTAAATCTTTACAAATTGGGTGCTTCTGCGCAGGAAATCCGCTAGCTAAAAAGCACTCAAAAGTCATTGTAATTTGTTTGTCAATACAAATATAAATATGTTACATATAAGTTTTAACTTGAATTAATTGTGTGGAAGCTGAAAAGATGAATGAATTACTGTTTCTTTACATTTTACTTATACAGCTATATGTATGTATCTAATAAATCAAGATAATAATAATAATGTTTTTTGTAAAACTCAAAAGGTGTGTTGGGAATGTATTTTAATTTTTAAAATAAACGTAAGATCCCAAGATGAAAGTTTTTTATTTCTGTCTTAAATCCGTATGGTATTTTTCCATGATTCTATTTAAAAGGATAGAGAGCAGGCCGTCAGAGGTATATAAATTTAAAATATATTCCGTTAAACATAGATATATGATACGCCTATTTTATTTGTATCCTCCTTTATTACAGATGGCTGGAGTACAAGCGACGATTAAATTCCGGCCTCGTAAGAAGGTGTACGTAGATGATGACGACGTTACAAACGAAAATAAGGATACACTTAACATTAGGAAAAGTAGCGACAGAAAATTGAAAAGGCATATAGAACACGACTTAAAGAAAAATAACGATGAAGGTAAGATGCTACGGCAATCATTACAGATAATGATTTTCAGATATTAACGTTCAAGCCTTGTTGTGATTGGAACTCATAACCTTTTTTTTTTCAGATTGCTCTCCTGAAAAAATTACAAGAAAAGATAGCCCGGTGAAAAAAGTCTCTACTGTGGAAATAAGGTAAATACCTACTAATAAGTCGCCATTTCTAATAGTTATTGTCTATCATGCAGATTGTTGTTAGGACTGATTAATTAGTTCATAGGGGCATAAGGGATTACATATAGTTGAATGTAGAGGGATCACATAAGAGAGTTTATAGGGGACTAAATTATACTCCTACGTTTTTGCCAACAAATTTTTGAAATATTTATCATGTTTCTAAAGTCACCCTCTGTATTTCAGCGACAAGGAAGTTCTGAAACCACTAACAAGTCGAGAGAATGAAATTGAATGGTTGGACAATTTCTTAAGTGAACACTTGGAAAAAGAGGAGTCTGGATCTCTTTATATATCAGGACAACCGGGCACCGGGAAAACTGCAAGCTTATCCTACATACTGAACTTACCCAAGGTATGGATGTTGGAGTACTCATAGTAGTTTAATTCTATTTTAGATATTTATAATCTCACTTGGGGATTTGTGTTTATTAGTAAAATTACTTCTCGTTGTTTCGTATTTCGCATTAGTTACTGAGCATTTCGTTAATATATTTAAACATTAATAAAAAATACTAATTGGTTACAGTTCAAGGAAGGATACAAACAAGTATACATTAACTGCACGATGATGAAATCAGCGGCTAGTATTTATAGCAGGATCTGTAAGGAACTTCAGTTGCCCACGTCTGGATCTACCGAGAAAGCTTGTTTTAGTGCCATTGAAAAATATTTGAAAAAGAAACATAAAATGACGTAAGTAGAATATTTTACACTTCACAAATTCTGTATTTGTGTATCGACGTATTATTATAGCTACTTACAGACTAGATTGAATAGTTATGCGCGTTAAGTCCAAGACTAAAGCTATCGGATACCTCTACCGCATCTCTCATGCGCATTTTTTTTTCAGACTTTTAGTCCTAGATGAGATAGACCAACTGGACAGCAAGCGGCAGTCGGTCCTGTACACGATATTCGAGTGGCCGGCGATGGCGGCGTCCCGCGTGGTGCTGGTGGGCGTCGCGAACGCGCTGGACCTCACGCAGCGCGCGCTGCCGCGGCTGCAGGCGCGCTGCTCGCTGCGACCGCACACGCTGCACTTCGCGCCATACACCAAGCAACAGATCATCAACATATTTACCAATGTACTAGCCAATGAAGATAAAACCAATGTATTTTCACCCGTCGCATTGCAAATGCTTGCAGGTAATTATGTTTTACTAATAATTATATTTACAAAGATACATAATTTTTGTAGTGTTAGTAAGTTCACATGCCTATTCTTCGTTTCAGCAAAAATCTCAGCAATATCTGGTGACATGAGGAGAGCTTTAGACATAGGCCGAAGAGTTATAGATCTTGCTAAAAGAACAAAATTTTCGGATAATCAATCTGTTGACCATATGATGAAAGATTCCACGGTTACCGTGGAGCTTAAACAAGTACTAGAAGTACTGAACGACGTGTACGGAGGATCTAAGAAGATTGAGTCAGATGCCGACGATGGGTTCCCGCTACAACAAAAGCTAATACTTTGTAGTATAATGTTAATGCTGACCAAAGGGAAGGTGAAAGAAATTGTCATGGGAAAGCTGCATGATGTTTACAAAAAGTAAGTAGTATTGTACCTCTTATCCTATGACAATCCTGTATAGTTCCGTAACTGTTGTTTATCCATAAGGATGTTTCGAACACCCGATTACAATTTTGGCCAAAGTTCACCCACAAAATAAACGTCCGATCTTCTTAAGGACGCTTTTACATTTCTCACTCGCTCAATTTTAGGTAAACTAGCGGCAACACAACGACATTGCGCTCACACACACATACAAGCCATTGTTGGCCAGATTTTGTACATCACTCAACAAAATTTGATACTTGCAAGATTTTTTATATTAAATAATTTTTTTCGACTATAACTAGTTGTAACTTAGTGTTTGTAAAGGGTTTCACGCTTATTGATATGATAATCTTTAAATTTTGTGTGATGTGTTTGGCATCGGATTAAATGAGTACCGGGGTATTGAGCACTAAGTAACCCCTCTATACATAAGTATTTTGGAAGAAAATAAAAACAGTTGTGAGAAATTAAAATATAATAAAATAAAAATAAAGTTAACAACCAAAAAAATATAAAAACAAAATGACAAAATTAACATATTTATAAGATTTATTTTTAACGGTCAATATTTTTTACCCGACTGCCAAAGAAGGAGGGTAATGTTTTCTTGAATGTGAACTATGGTCCCTAAGGCTCATAGACCTAGTGTATCTTGGGTCAACCAGTCCTGGAAGTAAACAGGTGTTGTAGAATTTAACTAAATGTCCTTCCATGTTTTCCTTCCAGAACTGGTCGTCTCGTTCCACAAATGCATATTTTATCATTGCCAGTCCATACGGCAAATACGCATTGGTTTTGACCAGTTACTCGTAATTGGTCCTGAATTTGGTAATACCATTTGCTTTTTTTGTTTATTATAAAACCCTCTGAGGTGCATTTCCAAAAGTCAATCCAAAAGTCAAAAAATATCAGAATGGCTGTCACCTTAGGATGCTGAATATCTTTAAAACCACGAGGGTAGCAATTGGTAGCAACTAATGGTAGCTGGTAGCAATTAGGTAGCAACTCTCTATATGTATTTCGAGAGGATCGGTGATTTGTGACGGCGGTCTTGATGCAGACTATTAAAAACGGTTGTCGTGTCTCATTTGTCGTGTTTCCATCATTAATTATGAATTTTAAAAACATTAATTTATATAACATAAATTAAAAAACATTAATTATGAACATACACACACTCATACATACATACATAGCCTGTCAAAATCATAACTCTTCTTTAGCTTTACCGTAGTTGGGTAAATACCTAAAATGTGTCATTATTTTATTTCTTAACTCCAACATTTTTTTTTGGTCTATATCCAAATTTTTTAGGCCGTGGCATCTGTAAAAAATTTACTTATTCATAAAAAAAAAGTTCGCCGTCATGAAATAAATACACATTTTCAAAATCACAACCCCCAAAAATCTTTTAATTGATTACTCATAATATCAAATTATTAAAAAAATATGCCCGCCATTTTGAATTAAAAAAATATTACTGTCATTTTAATAGGTATCTATTATAGGTATATATTTTACAATTCTAAAAATAAGTACGTACGTAAGTACGGCCATCATACAACATGATGGCCGTACTTACTTTTGTTTTGATCCGAAAAAGTATCAACGTATTTCAGTCCCAGTACACAAATCGTTACAGTCTTTATCATAGATTTTACGTATTTATTTTTTCCGACAAAGCGATACACCCGTGCTTCCACGAGCGCGTCTGAGCGCGGAACATAGAGTATAGTAAATAGATTGGGAATAGAGAACCCACTTCGATTTTTTTCTGCAACCTTCAAACGATTTTTGAAGCGCCATCTGGTATCGTCTGCCGAAACAAATTGTTTATGTGTGCGTACATCCCATTTCACACACATGTATACATCAGTATTGTCTACAGGTTATTCGTCATCTCGACAGACTAAACTCACCATTAAAGTGTCGAGTTGGTGAAACTCGAAATTTGTACATTTATCATGTCGTCAACTCGCCACTCAAGATTTTCATTCGTGTCCAGTTAGTGAAACTTAGATTTTATCACTTTTATGTTTTCGCCAACTGGATACATTGTGTCACAAACATCATCGGCCACTGAACGTCCATTTTGCAAACGTTTGAAACGCGAAAAGTTGATTCCCAAACTTGGCGAAAACATAAAAGTGATAAAATCTAAGTTTCACTAACTGGACACGAATTAAAATCTTGACGTGGCGAGTTGACGACATGATAAATGTACAAATTTTGAGTTTCACCAACTCGACACATTCGTGGTGAGTTTAGTGTGTCGAGATGACGAATAACCGTCTATAGATATTCTAGGGAATTTGTTCATACGTACGTACTTACAAAATATAGCCACAGAATGTAGAAAATAGTTATTTATTGAAATATGGAAATACAACACAGATTACTACAACTCAACAGAACAACGTTATGTAGGAACATTTAGAAAGTACTTAGTAGGCGACCTGGAATTAAATAAAAATCATATTTACTTATGTTTATGTTTATTGTAATAAATTTGTGCTGAAAGTTTAGTTTCATCATCCTCATCACGATATTGGATTTTACCTGATAAAATTCGATTAATTGAGCGGCACCAACTATATACCAAAATATTTATTGTAATGTTTTCAAAAACATTTCTTAATTCTATCTTGTGGATATCGCAGGTGAAAGGATAATCCACAAATATGTCTAAAACATTTTTATCTTTTCTTTTAATTTAGTTTTGGCACATTCTTTTCAAAATTTCTACTACAATATTTTGTATGTCTTTAAAACTTTTCCGCCACTATATTGGGATACAACAGACAATGTTTTCCTTTTGTATATTCTTTTGCCCTTATATAACTATTTGATTTTAATTGACTGTCGCCAGTTAGTTCAGTTTTGCAGTGCCTGCATGATTTAGCAACTTTTAAAACATTTAGCCAGCACCCACCCACATACATAATTGGCCTGACCAGCATCAGCAGGCTCAGAATTTAAATTTATAAAAGGCACCTCAATTTCGTCATTTTCTTCTTGCTGAAATGGTAGAACCTCATTACTGGGAACATTAGAAGTGTTTTCTAAAGTTTGTCTTCCAAAAGAAACTCAATGTCTGAAGACAATCATTGTCATCATTTTCACAGTTAGCGTTAAGTGAATGGGGTGAGTTATAATTATTTAAAAGAAGTGATTTATAGGCACCTTCAAAGCTAATTGTGTTGGGTGCCGTATTCCTCACCCCAAAACTTCTAATGTTCCCAAAAAAATTTTCCAGTGGGTCCTGGTTAAAGTTTCTGGTCATCATTGTATCAAATAAATATTTTTGGGATAATATTTTCCACAACTGTTGCATGCCCTCAATAGTACGTATAAAATTTTTATTGAAGGTACCGAACTCGTTTCAATTAATCTTATTTTATTTTCCTTTTCTTTTTTAACTTTAATAAATTTTATTGATTTTAATACCTTTTTGGCATTTTCCCATAATTCATGATGAGGAGAATTGTTTCTAACACCACATTTATACATTTTTCCATGTATCATATTAAATGAGCTTGAATTTAAGGAATCAAATAAATTGTCCATCATTTTGGTAAATGTAATTACTTGGCGGCACTCATTAGATAAATCGCCCCTAGCAGATAAATGTTCTGCAGCTGTAGCAACACTGCGGCTAAAATTTGGGTTGCGTGTTTGACCTTCATTTTTTATTTTCTCCACATAAATATGTTCATCAGTTAGTTTCTGACATATTTTTAATTCACCATGTAATTTGTCCGCTTCATAAATTTTCTGGTAATATTCCCATTTTATCGTCTTTTCAACCTTTTCTTCGAAGTCGAAATATTTTAAGTCCTTCGTAAGTAAATTGTTTCTTACCCTTTCAATAAATGAGGGACATCAAATAATGGGATAATTTTAGATTTCCCTACTTCCATTACATCATGTCTCCATTCCTTATTTTCTTTTATGAATTTTATTCTACTATCTTCAATAATTTCATTCACTACACTGACATTTACTGTGCTTTGGTCGCACACTGTGCACAAAATATTAAGCCCTGTACCCTGAACATATTTAATGACTTTTATAGTCAAGGCTTTTAATTCTGCTTTGTTAACAGAATTTGTAAAAAGTATGCAACAGGCTGTTTAAATTTTTCTTTAATCCTTTGACCATGTAAACTAAAACATGGTCAGCAATTTTACTACGCCAAGCGAATCCCTTTAATTTATCCTTAGATCCGTCGTAATGGATCTGCGGCGATATTGACATCTCGTCAAAATAAGACAGCAGAGGCGATCTTCTGGACTTAATTCCTTCACAGTCTTTCTCATTTTATGAATAAAACTTATTTAGCCCCGACTCTATTTCAATTTTCGCAAGAAGCCTTTTTAATGATTTTATAGAGGGCAATGTAAAGTATTTATATAAAAGAGTATAACTCTTGGGACTCTTTTGTACATGGAGAGACAAAACTTTTCCTTTAAAGTAAACCTCCGCCCACGAGCTCTCTTGTGAGTTTGGGTGTACTGCATGTTTGTGAATATTTTGCTGCAGTTGTCATATTTCTCGTTATTTTTTAAACAATTTGTATTGCTAATTTTATCAACGCTGGCTAATCTTTCTTTCAAACTACTACTCCGTTTACGTAACCGAATAATTTCGGTTTTTAAATTCTTCATTTGGAATCTTGAAATCTTTAATTCATTCTCCAGCGATGAAGTTGATTTCAGTTTTTCTGCAAAAAAAACTTTTACTTTACTACTTTCCACACCCAGATAAAAGTAGCCTATGTATAAACATTTTTGGATATCTTATGGTATAAACTACATTGGCACTTACTTTTGTCTCCTTTAAGTTTCCGTCTTTGTTGTATACCATGTTTACTGCAATAATTATGTTCTGCTGCTATAACACACGCATTGGGAGGTGCAGCTGAAAATAAAATAATAATAATTCACCATTGTCATTGTAAACATCAAAATTACTAGTGTGAGTTACATGAGGATTATTAACCTAAATTGTCATTACAATAAATCAAGTTGAAGTGTGTTTGTAATGACTACACAACAGTTACATATTACTTAATGCAGTAATTAATTATGGTAGCTAGTTAAACATAATTTGAGAATGTAGGTAGCCAAGCGTTTACATACCAGTGATTATTTGCTTTGATGTAGAAGGCAGATCCCATATATTATGTTCAGGCATAGGAAGTTCAGTTGGTATATGTGGAGTTGCAGGAGGCATATGAGCATCTTGTGATGGAGCACCTGGAAATAGTAAAAACAAGTCTAAGATCCCACTAAACAACAACCTTCACCGAGTTGGTTAAGGGGTGAATGAACAGTATTTTATATCCAATTAAATATTACTATACTGCAAACAGGTGGCCTTAAAGGTATCTATGAAAAAATGAAATTTAAAAGCGTCGCCCCACCCAGAATACAAAGGGCGGGATTCTCCATCGCGATTAGCTCCGGTACCCGCCTGGGGTATTATTACTCTATTTCGTAGTCGCATTAAATTATATTAGGAGCAATGTTTTAAAACTTAAGAAAAAGAAAAGTTAAGAGGTGAAAGAGAGAAGGTGACTGCAGAGTACATATTTTAAAGTAATAAGATATATATTTTATCAGACACTGAAGAGAAGGTAAAGGGAAAGGGAAGGTTAGTTGGGAAGTTGGGACCGTTAGTTGGAAAGGGTTAGCCGAGGTGTTATGACTATATTTTCTGATGGTACCTCATGTTTACCAATTGGCACAGGGTCGTCTAGTTCTTACTGACTTCTTTAAGCGTTCATGCCTTCCCCCATCACGTCAAGGTGGCCCCATGGGGGGGGGGATTATTATTATAAAAAAAATGCAGTATTTAATTATGGCAGCTAGTTAAACATAATTTGAGAATGTAGGTAGCCAAGCATTTACGTACCAGTGACTATTTGCTTTGATGTAGAAGGCAGATTCCATATATTATGTTCAGGCATAGGAAGTTCAGTTGGTATATGTGGAGTTGCAGGAGGCATATGAGCATCTTGTGATGGAGCACCTGGAAATAGTAAAACAAGTCTAAGATCCCACTAAACAACAACCTTCACCGAGTTGGTTAAGGGGTGAATGAACTGCATTTTATATCCAATTAAATATTAATATACTGCAAACAGGTGGCCTAAAAGATTTCAGTTCAGTTTAATTGTGAATAATTAAGAATTTTGTTTTCTTAATGGCAATTTTAACTCAGTAGGTGGCATTGCGATCTAGTTCAAGAATAAAGATCTAAATCTTACCCTGAAGATGGAGAGTAGGAACAGCTATGTTATTTAAACGGTTGTTGCGATTCTTAAACTTGTCTGCAAAATGTATGTCACAGATGACTCGCTTTCTGTAAAATTTGATATCATCTGCAGTCTCCAGTTTTCCACCAACTATATTAACCCAGGCTTTGAATAACTCAGGATTCTTTTCTGGGTGTGGAAATTGATGTTGTGTCACACCTGAAAAATAAATTACAAAAATATGAAGTTTGTATGCTGATATTGTATAGTGTATGTATGAATGAATACCTATTACCTATGTATGTGTGCGCGTGTCTATCTATGTATGTCTATCTTATTAAATCATGTATCATTTCATATGGGATTCAGTAATAAATGGTTACTCGTAAGGAACTGTGTTTCTCTAAACGCCCAACCTTATAATTGACTGAGTTGGTATCTCCCGTGATGACAAGTTTATCCGGATGACTAGGAGCTTTCAGGAGCACGATTCTGGGGCCCGATTCTGTTAAGTTAATAATGTCAAAATTGAATAGAAATTGCATCGCAACAGCTTTTTTAACCATATCGGGCATTCTGTTACTAATATAAGACCAATCGTATTCCAACGACATTCGATTGGTTTGCGATTGGTCTGCCATTTTGGTCTATATTACCATAATATTCTTAGTCTATATTGCCATATTGCAATCGTAAATCATTTGCAGACAAAATGATTCATTATTGAATGACAGAAAAGGATAAAAACGTTTATTTCAAAGAAAAAATTGCGCAGAATCCTGCCCCTGCTAATTTTACTTTAGCGACATGCGATTCACATCCGACTGAGATCAATCACGACTCAATTACGATTGAAGCGTATGTGGCATTCCACTATTTTTTCTTTTAAATAAACGTGTTTATCCTTTTCTGTGATTCAATAATGAATCATATTGTCTGCAAACGATTTACGATTGCAATATGGCAATATCATCATCCTCCGAGCCTTTTCCCAACTATGTTGGGGTCGGCTTCCAGTCTAACCGGATTCGAATTATTCCCAACTAGCGACCCGCCCCGGCTTCGCACGGGTAACAGTATTTCTCCATTATTTAATAGATGTTATTATACATAAAAACCTTCTCATGAGTTACTCTATCTATTAAAAAAAACCGCATCAAAATCCGTTGCGTAGTTTTAAAGATTTGAGCGTTCATAGGGACATACAACATGACACATGACAGAAAAAGCGACTTTGTTTTATACTATGTAGTAATAGTCCCCTCTAGCGCTGTCCTCCGGGGTGATAGCCGGAATTGTCTTCCAGTTATCACCGGGGTGACAATTGTGCCGACTGTTCCCTTTGAAAACTGACTAGGGGACAAATGGGAAGTCTATTTCTCAGTTGTCACCGGGGTGACATTTGCTACGGTTCCTTCTTCCTTCCAAAGAAAAAAATGTAATTACCATAGATTTCAGGTTTTATTTATTATGCTACATAGAATCTTCCAAAGAAAAAATGTAATTATCATAGATTTCAGGTTTTATTTCTTATAACAAACAACATTGTGTTTCCTTTAATAGGTACATCACATATTATTAATTTCTATTAACACCAATCGTTTTCTTAATTTTATTTAATTTAACAAGATTACAAACTGTGTTACAAATAAGCATGCGACTAATAAGCACTTTTAACTTAACCATTAGTGATTATCTGTGATTAGTATTAATTAAAGTTATCTGTGATTGTGCCTATTATAGGAAACATAATGTTGTTTTTGTTTTATAGTAGTATTAACTACTATAAAAAATCGATTTTGTAAGCCTGTTGACATTGTGTTAGTTAAAATAATAATATATATATTTTTTATGTGATTCTATGTAACATAATAAATAAAAACCTGAAATCTATGGTAATTACATTTTTCTTAGGAAGGAAGAAGGAACCGTAGCAATCACCCGTGACAACTGAGAAATAGACTTCCATTTGTCCCTCTAGTCAGTTTTCAAAGGAACAGTCGGCACAAATTGTCACCCGTGATGGAAGACCCGCTGTCACCGGAGGACAGCGCTAGAGGGACTATTGGGAATAATTCCCGGATTCAGCTGAGTACCAGTGCTGTACAAGGAGCGACTGCCTATCTGACCTCCTCAACCCAGCTACCCGGGCAACCCGATACCCCTTGGTTAGACTGGTGTCAGACTTACTGGCTTCTGACTACCCGTAACGACTGCCAAGGATGTTAAATGATAGCCGGGACCTACAGTTTAACGTGCCATCCGAAACACAGTCATTGGTTTCTAAGATATACTTAGAAAGTACATACAAACTTAGAAAAGTTGCATGGGTACTTGCCTGACCTGGAATCGAACCCACGCCCTCATACTTGTGAGGTTGGCTCTTTACCCACTAGGCCACCACGACTTTGAGGCAATATGGCAATATAGACTAAGAATAATATGGTAATATGTACCTATAAACCAAAACGGCAGACCAATAGCAACCAATCGAATGTCGTTGGAATACGATTGGTCTTATAAATATTAGTAGCAGAATGCCCGAAATGGTTAAAACTGATATTGCGATTTAATTTCTATTCAATTTTGATATTAATAACTTAATGATACTATTAACAGAATCGGGCCCTAGGTACTATGAACTTGATAAAGAAAGCACTTACCCGGGTTGTGTGAACATCCCAATTCGCACCGCCTCGGCATGATTATATGCACTCAAACAAGCGTCTCTAATCGCTAATAACACAATAACAGTGTCTATTTCACAAATATCACAAAAGGCGTCTTTATCGCAAATAATACTAAACACTAATGGCGTCTTTTCGCAAGTTATGTGAAACAATGAAACAGAGGAGCACAGCTCAACTCACTCACTAATTCACCGAAAACACAGCGGATGAGTAAAACTCAAATCAACGCAAGTCAACAGCAGAAAACACTTAAATGGACGAAAACTTAACACACAAATTGTATGTACTGTACTCGCCATTAAAATTCAAATTCTAACTTCAGCATTGGCAGTTGGCACGGTTTATTGCCAACCAAAAAAATAATTATAGAAAAATAATTTATGTATATAAAATAGTGTACAGATTTAATAAAAATAATTGATAGATTTCCTACGTAATACTAATATATAAAATAATTTTTAGATTTCAATAATTTTAGTGATATTTTATGGAAGTTAATTTTTGATTAAAGAGCCATCTATTATCACTTGAAGATATTAAATACTTTAGGAAGAGGATTGCAGATGGCGCTTTTCTAAATTTTTTACCGAAATCTAGTCAAGTACGGCAGTGACCAGCCCCTGGCGCGGAATGACGGTCCGAGACGTGCGCATAGCGAAAAAATGTATGAAGAAATTTGAGAGTGATTTTATAATTTATTGTAAATTATAAAGTGGTTTATGTATGTCCAAAAAAAATAGCTGAAGGTGTAGAAAAATACATTAGCTGTGATTTTTTTATTATTGGGAGTTATAAATCAACTCCACATTTGGGTTACACGTACTTATTCAGACTCCTTTTTTTGTACTTTTTTATGATTCTTCCGGCGGTGAAAACGAAATTGTGTAAAAAAAAAGTATGGGACTGTGTAATTCTAATGCATTTAACGTGGAGATGAATAAATTACCTTTCATTTAATACCATAATATTGTCAAAATTGTAACTGCTTATGTGTCAAAATGGTACCTAAAAAACATTGATATTTGCGAGAAACCGAGCAAGCGTCCTTAAATTAACTGTTTACTTTGAAAATTGAAGTTGAAGTTCGGCTTCAGCCACAAAATTGGAATCTAACATGTATGGCTTGTGTTGCAGGGTGGCTGCTGCACGGAACCTGGCGCCACTAGACCTGTGCGAGATGTGCGCTGCGTGCACGCTGCTGGAAGCTCGGGGTGCACTGCGCGTGGCGGGCACAGGCCCAGCCCGCGGCCGCCGCCTGCGCCTGCACTGGGACCGCGCCGACCTCGCCGCCGCGCTGCGCGACAAGCCGCTGCTGGCCGCCATACTCGATGACGTCAGCTGCCTGCCTTCCTAGCGTCTGCTCTCACTCGCCGCCATGACGTCAGCTCTCGCCTTCCTAGGACCTTGTCACACCAAAAGATGCAGTTTTATTTTAGGTTAGTACATTATCAGCAACCTATGTATTGTCTCACCGATGGGCACAGGCCTTTTATCTAATGACCTTTTATTTATGATTTTATAATGTAAAATTAGATTATATATTTTTTTGACTTTCCCAGTATTGTTTGGGTATTCTGTATTTTACTTTTGAAGTTTGTGTTTTTTGTAGTATACTAATTTGACTGATTCGCATATTTGTGTGGATCACGTGAAAATAAAAATCGAAATAGCTAGCTAGATCTTTCAAAATTATGGAAGTTATTGCAAAATGTGATTAAATGATAGTCTTGGCTTGAACTAATTGTTATGAAACAAAATGAACCGATGCTATCTTTTATCATATTTTGTGATGGCAAAATAAGTTTTGCTTATTTGGTAAGTGTTAGTTAATTTAGGTCATAGTTATTTAAATATTTGTGTCTTATTGAATTGCCTTACATATTATTGACTGAATGAAATAATTTAAAAATATTAGGCTGTGTTTGTAGTTATGTTAGGAAAAATTGACGTGCTTTCATATTGTATTACGTGAAAGTTTTTTTAACACTTAGGAATTTGAACTAATACTCAGATTTTTTGAGGCAAAGATTTGCACCCTTGTTTTTTCTGTTCATACTACTTATTTATTCTGTGCTCCCAGTAAATGTTTATTGAAGTTGGTAGGAAGCAGACTCATATAAGCCTCGTTCAAAGTAAGTAAATGAGCATATCATCTTCAGTCAGTAAGGATTGCAGTAATAGTTCACTCTTCTTTTGTTCATTTATTAGTCAAGGAATTAAATTGGTTCAGTAGGGTAAAAAAAACTGCCTTATAAAGCTGCCTATCATTGTAGACAGATTTACAATCACTGATTTTCTCACGTTTTTTTGAAAAGATTGCGTGTTTACTGATGTTTGATACCAATAGTTACCGTGATTAGGTAACACATACCGCATATTGTACCGAGTTTAATGTGTGACGAAATGTTTTATTGCATTATGACATGGCAGGAATCTGTGTTATTTGATCCCTTTAAAAATAAATTTCTTTTTATTTGATCCCTTCATAAATACATATTTTTATTATAATGTTTCGAGTCGCTTCCCAGAAACCAATTTTATGTATCAGAGGGTGTAATTAGGTTTTCCAAAGATACAATAATTCTTAGATAGCAAAAAAGTACTTCAGCTAAGTGGCTGGTAGTTAGGCAGTAAGTCTTAGAACCAATCTATAACTTCTCAGTGATACAAGTAAGACTAAATCCCTTGGTTGGTCTTACTTGTAATAAGAAACCTGCTTCAAGCAAGGCATACGTTGTGCTAAAATCGTACAGACTAGACCTTTGATCTTAGGGCATAACTTTGGTCCTAACTACTGACAGCCATGTCGCGACCATACAATCAATTCGTAACCAATCTTATTTCCGTCAGCAAGAATATTTAAGTAATACCATCAGTAACTTGCGGATAGCGAAGAAACTGTAGAAATAAGCAATAGGAATGAAGTGTACGAGTGAACATGGCTGTTAGCTTAAATACTTTCTCGACTTGGGCCAAAGTTATGGACAGCTCAAAGTCAAAGTAACTCAGCTCTATGGGGCTTTTAGTACCTTTGACAGCTGCGAACAATCGATTCGAGCTCGAAGGGTAGAATATTTTTTACTCATGTAATATTACCAGAAAAAGCTTGAAAACGGAAATAAGCTGATGGTTGAAGCGTTTTTATAAGCTTTTATTTGCGTTTACAAAATGTATTTATGTTCTTGTAAGTTAAGTGACTTGTTTATGCTCAGTTTTATTCGGCTATTGGCAGCCAATTTCCAATCATGTATTTTGTTAATTGTGAATGTACTATGAAATGTATCGAGATGTATTGTGTTATGTATCAAGTTATATCTGCGATGTTGTTTTTATGTGTTATTTTAGCTTTGTACTTCTTAAAAATTTTGAGCGTTTTACCTTTTGATTTACTGTTTGAAGTGTCCTGTAAAATTAAGTTTTTGTTTGTAAATTGAGTATTAAATGAATGCGGGTTTTAATATGAGGATTGGAATACTTGTGTTATAATTATCTGTACCTATTGGTTGAATTCAATAAAACCATAGACATTGTATTTGATTTTTTATTAAATCTAACACTTAAAGAGTTAATCCTATTCGTGCAAAATAATACTTTTTACATTTTTTATATCTACTGAGAGTGAAATAATAGTAGTGTGTGGTATCGAGGGATGACTGACGAAATTAAAAACCGACAACTGTAGCGCCAGAGTGTTTTGTAGAGGCATTGCCTATGATTTCTAAATGCGCGTTTAATGAAGTCTAGCTAGAGAACCGATATTAAGAGTTACAATCTTAATATTTTTAGCTCCCCACGGAAGACGGGTGTCATAAGGTAATTTTTTAAATGTCTTTTCCTTATAGCATAGAACTCTTGAAGTAGGTCTTGTAGCTTGTTTTATGACCATTTTGTTTCACTTTATTTCACTCTGTAGTATTGAGGATGTAAATTATGGCTACGATTGAGTAAAATATCCAAATTGTGAACAATTTGTTAATTTAATAAATAACTTAATAATAGATAGACACTTGGTTTTGTACAATGTCAGCCATCTAAAGTTTTAGAAGGCGAGAGTGCAATACGATTGGAGTTTCATAGGCGGAGGCCAGGGTTGCGCGAGCGCACGAAGTTGAGCAGCTCGTCGCTGTCCTCGCAGACGAACGGCTTGACGTGGTGGCAGGCCACGTCGTGCCACTTGATGCCGTCGTTGTAGAAGTTGTTCAGGATCGCCAGGCACGATTCGTCGTTGCCCTGTACAAGGTAAGAATGTCATTATACATTATGTAATATACCTAGCATTGTCATATATTCATATTGTAACACATAAGTAGGAGACAAATCCGTCTGCATTTTTCTTAAAAATATTCTTAAAAATACATAAATAAAATCTTAGCGTCGTTAAGGTTTTATGTCAGTACCGCGATTTCTCTGAGGTTTCTCGGCCAATGAACTCGATACTTTTTTATTTTTAAAGAAAGCCCTCAAATTTATAAACTTCGACTCTATGGACCACAACCATAAGAACATGGCATTATTGATCTTTATACCTACTTCATTCATAATGATATTATATTATGGTAGCTAAACTAAACTTCCAGATTCAAAATACCTAAGTATTTAATTACTAGTAGGCACTTAGATGACAAATATATAAATGGTTATCAATATTGTCTAACCTGGGCGGCTTCACGGTTGTCAGGCTGAGGTTGGCCATATCCTCCAGTGTAGGACCAGTCACCGGTGTTCCTCTGGGTGGTAGGTCCAACTTTAGCGCCGGAGCCCGACCAGAACCAGCCGTTCACGTTGGGGGGCTGCAGGTCAGCGCGGTCGCAACCGGCGAAGTTGCACTTACGACCAGAGGTCCAAATGTACCGGACGTTGCCGCGTGCAATCCTTTGTTTTACGAACTCATTTTCCTAAAACAAAAAGAACGAAAAAGTTTAAAATAACGGTAAGTAGGTTAAGGTATGTTTAGGGCCGCCCTTATTATATATTACAAAGGGTAAAAGGTGCGGCTGCGCAGATATTTGCTGATTTTAACATGTCGTAAAGTCGAGATCAACCTACCGCAACTTAGTAGGAAAACTCATCATATAATGACTAAAAAGATAAAGTACCGTACGGACTGATGAGGTCACACCGACCGATAAACGTCATTTACTTTCTCCGGATTAAACTTATTACTAACTAATCAAGAATTCAGTTACGGAAAACGTGGGGAAATTTAACTTTCTTTCAACAAAAAGTTATATAACGATCCTTTTTAACCAATTTAATTAACAGTCTATCTCCATAGAGTTATTGCCCTGTGAAAATTTAACGCAATGCATGCGTGTTTTATTTTCGGGAGAATAAAACAGCGCGATGAAAATTCACTGTGCCGATAGGCCTATGTACCGTCTGTCCTGCCAGAACATACAGTAGGTAGGTACTGTTCTGTGTACTGTAATAGCAAGACAGTTGAAATTTTCACAGATAATTCTTATTTTGACATGATTTTTGTTACCAAAAAAATATTTGCTCTCTCAAGAAAGTTCAATCAGTCGGACAGGTATTCGACGACGGACTTTCTTTTTCGATCGTAATTTGTAATTATGCAATTGCAGCAATGGTTATGCAATTTGTCAGCCGTAGGTACCTAGGTACCTAGCTAAGTACCGAAGTAGGTAGGCCGTTACTATCTAGAACGAATACAAAAAAATATCTAAACATTTTCAAAAAGAAGACCTAATTTTAGGGACGATAAGCCTCTCAACGCGTTTTTGCCACATAACGCATTTATGAGATTCCTTCTGATGACTTTGATTATTTATAAAGATGTCATCTAGACGCCTGAAAATTTCTTTAAAAAGCTACCAAGTTTATAACTGATCTACCCAGATCAAACACAGACAATGGCGATCAATGACCGATTCACAGTAGTGGTTGGATTTGCAATAAATTGCATAAACAATGGTGCTAACAGGTATGGGTACAGATAGTAAGTCATGGTGTCATGTGTGTTAATGTCAGCGGCGGGAAGTGTACGTCCGTCGCGTATGTCCGGCACAAGAAGTGGGCAACACGGCTGCGGGAGGAATGTGTGCCACGTGCTACTTGCTGGAGCTGCCGGACCGAGCGCCTGCGCACTCGACGTCACGCACTCGGCCGTTGCACCCCTTTCACGCGAACATTGTCTTCAACGCTCTACAAATCGTATCAATCTATCCTAATGAATATGGATGACACGGTATAATACCTCAATGAATGCAGAAACTTCGATATATCTGATTTGCTACCTACTATTAGGAAACTGAATATTATAAAAAGGAAAAATAAATGTTTGTTTGTAGGTATTCTAAAGGCTCCAAAACTACAGGATCAAGGAAGGAACATGAAGCTGCACTATCCTCAAGTGATAGGTATAGGCCATAGGTACGTTATCAGGGTACGCACATGAAATTGCAGGAAACACTATCTCCACACACTCCATATCTTTAATAACAACGGATCCATAACAAAGCTCTACAACTATAAGTATCTACGTAGGTACTTTCAGTAAAATCCCAAAGAAAATATTGCAATGAGTATTTGTCATGCTTTCATAACAATAGACATGGTAAATAAGTACGCGTTCGTTGCCATCTTCCGACCGGCAGGAAGTGTTGAGAGAAAACTTGCATAGGCAAGTAACAATCTTCTATTGAGGATAAACAAACCCGGATGAACTCCGTAACAATAGATAGAGCTGTTCAAAACAATGTGTTGAATGTTTACATTAGAACCTATTACTTTTTATTATATTATGACAAAATTGCAGACATGTCTTCCTTTGTTCTAAGGTTCCCATGTGCTAGACAAATGGAATAATTAATGTGGATAATGTGTATAGATAATGACTACATGCTTACTCGGATACCTTATTTCTAAATAAATCTGGGTTATGTTATAGTGCAATCTACGAAAATGATGAAATCGGGCAATTCCACGATGTGACCATTAGCTTCATGCAACATAGATCTACCTAACTACATCGCATCGTTTTAATCTGAAGAGTGAGTTCTCAAGAGTCATCATTGCGAAATACGTTTTTGAAGTTTGAAGCATAGAACTCGATGATTACGAAATACAAATTGCTTCTCAAAATTAAATTACCCTTAGATAGAGGCTAACCTAACGGTTCATCTATGTATACTATACAATTTGTCGATGGATCACGGCGAGGATAGAGACATATAATCACGATCGACCTAGTTGTTCGTGTTAAATGACCACATGGTTAATGAAGATGATTATCTCAAGGTTCATCTACATTCGCTGGGATAAAATAGTGCAATTGTTCTAAACTTTGCCCCAGTCATGTGAACGTTACTTTATTTTGCAATTGTCAGAAGGTAAAGAGAGAGCTTATTTTTTAACCTTGCTGTACCTATTATTATAATCACAGCCAAATTCTTTCAGGGAGATAATACTTATACATTCTTATTGAATGCTTGAGAATACCTGTGGGGTTTCCAGCGACACGGCATCCATGCAATGACGGCGACAGATGTTTCTAGCGTCAAGCCAGTCCACTTCCAGGTTACGTGTTGGGGCATGCTCCCAGCTGAAGAAATACGAGTGAAGAACTCCTCGGGCATCGCGGTAGGTTGAGTGACGTACTCCTGGATAAGTGAAAACATAAAAAAATCCATTAAAATGGTCATGGAGTGGAGGTGGGGCAGTGTACCTAACATTTGGGACTAAAATCATTTAATAAGTTACCTACTTAAACTTTGTACAAAAGCCTTTTGAAAAAACGATGACGACAGACTTTAGCATTTCGAAATGGTGTTTATCTAAAACGCCTTGTCGTTCACAAGTTTGCGTTTGCACAACACCGCACGTTGTCCTGATTCACACAACCATTGCTGTATATATCTATAGAAGTATTAGGTGTTCTATTATCATCTGAGAAAATATAGGTAATCAAAAATATGTAGGTATAACTCATGGTTATAAATGAGTTATACCTAAATTAAACATTTGTTTCCTCCCATGGTACATAAATTCAGCAGAAAAAAATAGTTATTACACGACGCTGTTATTAAGTTCGATCCCCGAAACTTGATTGGCAATTTTATTTTTATAATGTGTACAAAAATTTAATATAAGTAGGTATGATAATGCTCGGGGTAATTTATTACAACTCTCGCTTTGATTCGAGACATTATCGTTCCAATAGTGTGCAATCAAAATGAGCCCATCGTCAGGTCGTTAAATGAAGCGATTCTTTCGTAACTAGAAAGTTCATGTGTAATTTCACATGTTTAATTACCTACCAGATGAAATACACATTAGTAGAAGTTATTGACACAGTCATTCAGCGAATGTATGATTTAATCTTGTGTACCGGAACCGTTCTATCTTCCGTAAAAAATCTTAATTTTAGGAATGTCACGTTACATAACGGAGAATGTATGAGCGTGAATAGATAAAATTAAAGTCTTACATATCGGTAGAGGTCTGTATTATGACTTTATAGGAGTCGTTACTTCCCGTGGAAGTGCAGTTACGTAATTGTCAATAGGTGCATGTGTTCTCGGGCCTTTTCTAAGAAAACTTAAATATGATTAGGTATTGTTTATGTTCGTGTAACTACAAAACATGTAAAACGAGCATTGTTATTTATTTCGCATTTCTGAGCAGAGAAAGTTGTGAAAGAAACCGACGTGTCTAGCTTCTCATTTTATGTGATTGCAAAATTATTCAAAAACAACTTAAGAAAAGTTACGCTAGTATTCAAATTAAGATTGTTTTGGAAATGTTTCGAAAATATGTATTAAGTATTAGGTAAACTTATGGCGATAATAAATATGTCCTGATATTTTTAAGTACCTAGGTGCCTACCTACCTAGGTTGGCAGGTACTAATAGACGTATTCGTGCAATATGTGGTAACATAAAACTAACAAAGAATCTTTGTTCGCTTTGTGAGGGATTCTGCCATGAATACATCGTTCGATTGTGATTGCAAGTGCGCTCCCAAATGACATCGTATGGGCCGCACCACGCCTACTATGCGGGCACTGAATTGCGAAATATTCACTGATTTCCCATCGCATCGGGACGAGCTGTTCGTGTACTCCATGAAGGTAACTTAAAAAATTCTACTATTCCAAAAAACATGTTATTTGGTTTGTGCCATCAAGTTAACAAAGAACGTCTGCACGATCGCGGAACCTTCCTCATATCCTTTTATAGATTTCTGAGGATGATATCAGGTACTTGGAGACCTAGAAACACCTAGCACCTACCGACTTAAGAATCCTCTTTACTTAAAAGGAGAATCATTACGTTGAAGGTGAACCACTGCAGATACATGTATGTACAATAATATGTACATAAAGGTAGGTACTGGATAACTGGCGGTTTTGAAGTTACGGTTAAATCTTATGATTTTAATCGTTACCTACTCCTTTTCCTACTAAGTAGGGTATGGGTATTCCTATGATTAGTCTTTTGATATTTTTTCGAAAGGTCTCGGTACCTAGTATTTTTTTTTTCAATATTGCATTGCGCCGTTGTTCTCATAACTTCTCTAATCCTTGGTAAATACAAACTGCTGTCCCCTTAACGTAGGTAACGATGCCAAGTTTATGACTACTAGATACTAGGTAAATGAATTTGATTGGAATTTTAGAATTTCCTATACTTTAAATCTATAGATTTATCTAGAATATTTAGTCAGGACTATTTTCGATCAGACTTCCAATCTTCGAAATACTTCAAGTTGAAAGTTGGAGCTTTGTCCGTCTCCCGTAAAGTACTACTTCCAACTCGTTGTTAGATAATTTGCAAGCAACCTGTTTGTAAACTCTTCAACAGCTTACAAGTAGATGTTATCCGTTAGTAACAACACGGTTGATGACATCACGCTTAAGAGCTTTGAATACACACGATTTTCTAGAAATATCCAGGTATAGACCTTGGTGAACTATAGGTACAAGGCTTGTATCGATTTATTCTCATAACACTTAATACAAACAATAACATTGGTACTGGTTGGTTGGTAGCTTGTTAAGTAGAAAAAAATTGGTCTGTAAACTTCGTATTCATCAAAGAAGGACACGATAAAAGGCATTTTTCTAAGTCAAAATACCATAAAAAGTAAAAAACGGGTTTGTGTACGTAGCAATTAAGCTGCAAGCAAGAATGCGTTGCAGAGGTGCGTGAGATGCAATATGCGGCGACCTACTTTGCACGCACATGTCTTATAAGCAGAAGGTGGCAAAATATCTTTAAGTTCCTTTTCAGCTTGAAAACTGCGCCGCTCTTATTCTAACAGCCCTGTGCCATTTTCTTGTTATTTTTTTTTTGTTTTAATCTACCACTACTCTTCTATCTACCGCTTTCATTCATGCTCAATGCGTGAGTATGCATAGCACCACGAGTTCAGATGGCACGGTCTAAATTGACTCTTTGCTACGTGCGAACGTGATTTGTTGCTTAATCGACAATGGCACACGCTATAACAGTTCAGAGAACGAGTTTGGTAGGCTACTCCCTACTTTCATGATAGTTAGTATTAAGTATATGTAGGTTTGGTGTATTATTGACACCGTACTAGTGTTTTGTCGTATACTTACGGTTTGCACAGCTTCTTGGGTCTGGTAATGCAAGACGCCTTTGGGCATCAGCAACGCAGAGTACAGCCATCATGGCGACAGCCGCCAGGCACACGTGCCGGCTCATCTGTACAAGTAAATGGGTTTCTGTTTTAAAATAAGCATTTATTTCATTAAATTATTTTTAATTGGTGCAGATAAGGCTGAGTCTACTAAAAACACGGTGCTTTCGAGAAGGTGTGAACTTGTTATGCGTTCCCTGCATTGGCATCCAGTCGGCGAAACTGACACTGGTACCAACCACTCGTTTTGACGAAAGTAGTCACGGGTGAGCCCGTATTGCAAGTTCGCTTTCTTTTGGTTATGCAGAGCATGAATGCTTGAGGACAATCGATACGTGAGGTGAATTTATTTTGTTGTATTTGTGAAAGCAAAACCCGCCTCACTGACCCCCTTGCTAGCGAGTTTAAATGTTTGCGTGAAGAGCTACTCAGTGCGAGAAATCGTCGATTTAGGACGCATTTTATTATGGTAACGGAGAGCCGCTTCGTTCACCTCATCACAGACTTGCTTTAGTCACGAAGTTTGTCTAACAAAAAAATGAAAACTTTGTTATGTAACTTCACAAGTTTTTGTTTGGCAAACATGAATCACTTTTGGTTAGACACCTGCCATGGAGAAAATTATTATGTAAAAATTCGTGCTTGCATTTCGGCGCGCGGTTTCATTCAGTTTTTTTTCTCCGCTTCAGAAGAACAGTGTGTAAGTGTTCCTGCTGTATTAAACTTGAAGCAGCAGGAAATTATTTATTATCTTATTTTAGGCGCCATCAATGTTTTTTGTTCAAGATTATCATGTGCTAATTTAGTTATTGTTCTATTACATTGAGAATTATTTCCTATATTATTATGTTAGGTGTACATTAAATACAAAGATATCTAAAATATATATTTTTCCGAGGAGCGGTATAATCACGATTTCACTACGAAAAGGCAGAACTTTCTGATGGTAGCATTAATATTCGAAACTTTATGATTGTCAAAGCTGTAGAAAAAACACTCACAACAAAAATATAAGATAATATCACTTCCTAATACAATAATGACAGCGTTGATAAAGGCAGCGCGTACCTCTGAAATAATGTCGAACGGAGTAAGTAGATGATGCGCTTGCGTGCGGCTGAGCGGGTGCGCGTGCGTCTGTGTCGGTACGCGGTGCACAGGTGTATAGTGCGACGGTGTCGGAGGGACTGACGCAGCCGCAGCTCTCCTCTCTAATTAAGCCTCCGACATTCATTCACTTTCACTTCCAATACCAGAGAAGACCCACCCGCTTCGCCGCACCTCTTCATCACACAGAACCTAAAGACCTTCTGGAGGTCGTAGCCGGATACGAGTAAGTTTACATAACAAATACTAGTACCGCACACAATTACAAATCAAATAAATTGATTAATTTGAGTATTATTGTGGCGTCGGAGCTTTATTGGGCGAGTATGAATATATGTAGAGAGGGTAATAGAACCTTCACGCTGGGAGCCATCACCTACTGACATTGTAAAAACATAGCTAGGACATAATATAAGAACTTATTTTTCTGAATGAGCCGCTCTGCAGAGTAACCCTGCAATTACTCCTGCTGAGCGAGCGCGCCTACTGGCTGTAGATGGGAGTCGGGGCTTTGGCTTCAGGCACTACCGTCGTCAAATATTGGCACCATGTTTGACGATACAACTTTCCGCCTCGCTACTTGCTTACGTATAGGAGCACCGTGCTGCTCCCCTCATCGCTGCCACTGTGGTGAGGCTGTCACCAGCCTCGGACACCACGGCCTGTCGTGCAGCCGCAGTGCGGGCCGTATTGCCCGGCATGCAAACATCAATGACATTATTCGTCGGGCTCTTGTTGCCGTCGGGGTACCAGCTGTATTAGAACCAAACGGCTTGGCACGCGACGACGGTAAGAGACCAGACGGCATGTCGTTATTCCCTTGGAAGATGGGTAGGCCTTTAGTATGGGACGCAACCTGTGTCGATACTCTTGCGCCATCACACCTTCCAAGTTCTGCGTGCTGTGCTGCTGCTGCCGCTGCGGCTGCGGAGAACCTCAAGCGGCGGAAATATAGTGGCCTTGTCGGAAACTATATTTTCGAACCGTTTGGGGTTGAAACCCTCGGGTCGTGGGGTCCGAATGCCCACATTCTATTTAAAGATCTCTCAAGGCGGCTGGTTGACGCTTCTCGTGACCAGAAGGCTGGCTATTACCTCGGACAAAGAATCAGCATGGCGATCCAACGAGGTAATGCTGCCAGCCTCTTGGGCACGCTCCCAGTTGACAGCGATGGGGACGAATTTTTTGACGCTTTTTAGTTGTTTGTTTTACTAGGATAGTTTTTGATTTTTATTGTAAATATGTATTGTAAATATCTCTTTTCTGAATAGAGATTGTAAACCCAGACTTCTTTTAGCCAAGATTCACTTCAAATACGGCCTTGTTTATCAAATTTAAGTACCTAAGTATGTTGTAAGATTTGAGTTTATTTAACTGTAAACCATCTTTAATGACGATGCTCTTTAGATTTGGCATAATCTTGTGAATTATATATTGGTGATTTGGCAATTTTAAATCAACGATATGATTTTACAATCTTAAATTGAACTTTACCTACCACATTATTAGATATCTAACCTTCGCCAGATTTAGCAAAATCTATGAGACTTGGGTAAATATTTTTCTCCAAGCTTCGTACCGAGCTTTATTTGCTTAATTAAATCCATGATTTTTTGAAAGTGGCACAGGTTCTCCTTCGATTACTGAACTGCAAAGTTCTTCCTTCTGCTTCAAAACATTCTAATTTCTGAGTACAATGCATTTGAGGACACCGACCTATCGATAACCGAGAACGCCTCCTTCCTTATATCCTGACTCAAGTTAAGGAACACCATGCATGACTATGTCGCACACACCATTCACTGCACATCGCAAAATCAGCACGCTTACCATTAAGCAAGCGGATAGGTGACCGCAATGCGAGTGCCACTATGCCGTTTACCTATAAACTATAATAAGTACAGGCAAAGACAACCCACTATTTGTTAAGATACTGAAAAAAGCCCACAATTGTTGACCAGAAGGAGTTTGTGTTATGACAACAATTATTATGATACAGTAATGCTCTTAAAAATATTGAATTGAAAGAACTTTTTATCGGTTACCTCGATGGACTTTAAACAATCATGCGTATACCCTGCGGATCCTGCAGCACCACTCGCCTTAATAGGTAACATGTTTTGTTTTTATTTTCGTTTTTATTCTTCTGTTAACATGCATATGTGAATACTTGTTATTCTATACAATGTTTATCTACCTTTGAGGATGTGAGAGTATACAAAAGCGAACAATAAAGAAATCTCTCAAACTTCTCAAAGCAACATGTGTGAGTCCGAGAACCGAGACCTGTGGAACACCAAACGCTCACTACTCATTACATATTACGGGTAGAATAGATACGTATCGTATTAAATCAGTTACAATAAGTAGGGGCCCGATTCTGCTAAGTTAATAATGTCAAAATGGAACAAAAAGATTAGGTAATCGTTTGCAGTTTTAACCATATCGGGCATTCTGCTACTAATTAGAACGACATTCGATTGCTTTGCGATTGGTTTGCTATTTTGGTGATTTTGGTCTATACTTAGGTAGGTAGGTACGGTAGTTTGCTCTACAATCATATTGCAATCGTAAATCACTTGCAGACAAAATTTTTCATCATTAAATGACAGAAAAGGATAAAAACGTTTATTTCAAAGAAAAAAATAGCGGAATGCCACTTACGCTTCAATCGTAATCGAGTCGGGATTGGATCGCAGTCGAATGTGAATCGTTTGTTTGCTTAAGTAAAATTAGGAGAATCGGGCCCCAGAATCCAGTTTGCGAATATTTACTCAGGAAATGAGAGGACCTTACAATAGATAGCGATTAAATAATAGGAAACTATATTATTCTACTTACGTCATGCATGATACATACATTCAAAAACTAATGTGAAATTCATCCGGAAATTTTGGCAACATTTGCATAGAGCTTTGGTAGACGCGCTGCATAATGATGCGACGACCGCGGGTCAACCGAAGCGTGGTGCATTAAAATATCGTTTACATATGCATGACAAAGTAAATTATGTTTCATATTAAATGTCAAATATTACGTAGGTATTAATTAAGCTGCACTTCCTGCATACTTATAATACCCCCAGTGAAACTATAATGATTTCCTAACTGCAGGTCAACCTAATAATCTTTTGATTTCGTTAAAAAAATGTGCAACATCTTAACATTTATACTTGTCAATAAAAAGGAATCTTTTCTGTCTACCAAAGTATGTATAGAGTTACCATTTATACCTATTTTGCAACTGCATACCTTCTTACTACAAACATGTGATTTACATGTATGCAACATCCAATGCATTTGTGCAATAGCATCGGATGCGAGGTCGCGTTTCTGAATATTTTGATATATTTACTTATGCACGTAGGTATAATAGGCACCGACGAGTGAAAGTATAATAAAACGGAGAGAACTAAAGTTGTCATACTTAACGGATCATTTGCAACTGATTACGTTAATACTTGCTAACTTGTTTTTACATAAGATATTACCTATAACGAATTGCTAAGTACCTACCTGAAGTTCATGATCAATGTGAAATACGTTTTTTTTTTTGTTTATATTAAACGAAACTTCAACATGATTCTATAATAACAGAAAGAATATTTACTTATTTTAACAGTTCTTGAATTTGTAACTTTCCCTATAATAAGTACTGATTGCAGAAAAAGTACGACATTTACGGAACCTACGTCTTTCAGAAAAATATAAGTAACCAATACTACTACCTACTATACTACCACAGATTACCTTAATAGTGACTTCGTACCCACCCCATGTATGTACTGAAATGTACTCCCATTATGTAAGTATTCCGCTAAGTATTCCTCCTGTGTACTCCCTCACGTAGGTACCTACTCTGGACTCTTTTATTCGTCGTCTAAAGAAGTCTTAAGTCGTCTCAGCAGAAAAACGTCCTCTATGCTAGACAAAGATCTTCCTTTAAATGGGGGTATTTTTGTTAAGAGATGGCTAAAGTTAAACCCACATTGTGATAAGTAAACCAGTTAATCTAACCTGTACCAGTCAGTCAAGATGTAGGTAGACGCTTACCTACGTAGATTTGATTCTTTACAAAATAGAGGCTAACTGCTCAGTTTACAGGCTTGTAACATTCTCGAAACGTCCCCAGTGGTATCCTCGACTTAGATAATTACCCACGAGGTTATTATCGAAAGGCTTGGAGAAGATGAACGTTGAGTGCTGTATATTGCGCAACGCAGCGACCGGCGCGGGCGCCTGCATCGCACTCAGGCCGCATGACCAAACCGTGAGGTTTCGTGCCCCCTGCCCCTCACAGAAGTTACATTCCACCTTTTACTATTTATGCGAAATTTGATTTAAATTTTACTAATTCGCATAGTATTTGCATTCGGGATTGTAAACAGCTAGGTATTATCTGTCTTTGACATAACATGTTATATAATTATTTACGCAAATTCATATAATTTATATGAATTACTATAAAATAATTTAGGTATATCAATTACAATATTTATAAAAATAAAATACATGGGTAATGAAAAGGAAACATTGTTTTGTTTTTTTTTTTTTGTAAATACTGAACTTGTTTTAAAACATCTTAAACTGTTGGGCAGCTAGACTATTCGGTATATTTATAGTAACGGGAAGGATTTTCCCCGGGACGCGTCTGAAAACATGGGAATTAGCAAGTTTACTTAAAGAGGTGGGATCCTTTTGAAGTCAGTCAATTAGACATAACTACCAACACTTCAACATAATGAAGGTTCAGAAGTGATTTAATATAGGAGACAACACAGAGTCAAAGGGCGCTCCTCAACGACATAAAAAGCTAATCTTATGTTATTAACGCCGATATGGGTTTCGATTTGATATTGCAAGCTCGTTAATGGAGACAAAATACTTACAAAGTACCTTTGACTATGAACATAATATCACTACCTACCTACTGTTGGTAACAATGAGAAAAGTCTGTTATTACGAGTAAGAAATGTCTAAATACTGAAAAGCAAAAAAGCTAAATTATATTTTTTAAAATAGAAACTTAATGAATGACTAAATTTATTTGAAAATAAAACTCGTTTTCATGCAACTTTCATAAAATTGAAATAATGATTTAAGTTGGTGCTACAAAAAAATGGGCAGCTAATGATAGGTAATGATGAAGTGTTACCCATATCATATGTTACGAGATCACATAACAATATATGACCCGGAAATAATTATTGTGAGTTCATAACACAGGCTGCGGTCATCAATGTGAAGACTTGCGTCCGTTTAAGGACGTGAAATGCAATAACGTAACCATGGATCACCGACTGATGGCCATCAATACATACACGCATTCGCGTACGGACCTATCAGCAGGGCACACAATTAATTTTAGAAGTTATGCAACAAAGTTATGTAAGTATGGAAACATGTTTGATTTACTCATAAACCTTACACTTTCATTATCACTTTCCAAGCAAATTCTCTATCTAAGCAAACACGACGTGACAAGCCTTAACACCGAAGTAAGATGGACCAATGTTTCGTATTCGGAAGCTCGGTGTAGGTGTGAAATAATGTCATAAGACTAAACAATACCAACACATTATGAAATTCCTAAATATTCCTGTTATCTTCCACATTATTCACGGCAGCAATAGAACATCACTTTTTTGTTCGGAAGGCGGGGAGCGCCGCGAGACAGTCGGTGCTCGGGGCAAACTTTCACGGATAAATAACGTCTTTAAATATTCACTGTATGACGTCAGGTAGGTTGGTGTTATGTATGTATGACAAAATATTTGTACTGATGGTACAACAACGAGCATGTAAGTTATTCACTCATTTGGAGATATTGACGTTGAGTAATCAAGCAAAAATACAGAACTCTCCTTTTCTGTTTGCCAATCTTGTAAAAAAAAAATAGCATATCGCTTCAATCGTTATTGAGTCGAAATTAAGTCGGATAGCAATCGTATGTCGCTTGAATAAAATTAGCAGAATTGAGCCCCAGATGGTGTCTAATGTTTAAAAGAGTATCATGACAACTAAAGGTGGTCGCTCAGGCGCCCTTGTGGAGATAGATGCCTCACGAGTCTAACTGTAATCTAAGGTATATGTCATTTATTTAACTGCTTTACAGTTAGGTACTGAACAGACAAGTTACAGTAAAATAAAATAGATAACTGTAACATACCAAGTAAACAACTCAATACAATGACGCATCACCGCCAGCGCACGCACACATACAAACAACGTGTCACCGAGTCTTCGACAGCAACGACAACAACGGCAGCGGCGACTATATAAAGGCCAGCCGAGGCCTACCAGATCATTCGCTAACTAGACGGATCCGAGTGCGATAGCCCCGCAGTCCACTCGTATTCAGTAAGCACCCTCTTATTCGATAGCCTAGCAGTCTTTAAGAGTGTGTCTAGGGAGACTAAGTTGCGATACCACGTGTCCTTCTTAACTCTCACTGTAGGATTGTAGTTACATTATTAAAGTGCAAAGTATAACTTTTGTAAACACTGTGAAGATACAATAAATCCACATAACTACAAAGGTGCCTTTAATTCTACAACCACAACTCCTATATTGGCGCCCAACTTTATAAAATAGCCCACAGGATAAAATATATGTTGACCTACATTAGCGCCAAACGTTATCTTGTAGACTACAACACCTATATTGGCGCACAACAAATATTTTTCAAGATACCCACAAGAAGGTTGAGAAATTAATTTGAAGTATACTCACATATTATTGGAACTACCCACATATGTGTGCACGGATTACCCACATATAATTTTATAAACGAAATAATAAGTGAGGTATCTACCTACACACAAATAATATAAAATGTCAAAATCAGAACCGATTACGTTGGAACAGATGCAACAGTTTAGTGAAATATTTGCTAAAGTATCATCAACTACAATGTCAGTTAAAAGTTTTGCTCAATGCAAATCCAAGTACAATGGAGAAAGATGTTATAACAAAGTGGAAGAGTTTATAACAAGTATTACGGTGTTTAAGAAGATCGAGAAAATATCGGACGAAGACGCGTTAGAGGGACTTACACTTCTGTTAACCGATAAAGCCGCTACATGGTGGATGGGCGTAAAAACCGAAATAAAGAAGTGGAATCAAGCTCTTGAGGCAATAAGGTCGGCTTTTGCACCAAAGAAACAGCCACATGAAATATACATCGAGTGTTTTAGTAAGAAACAAAATAATGAAAGCATCGACGAGTTTGTCTGTGAAAAGCGAGCCCTGTTAGCACAATTACCAGCGAAACGTCAAAGGGAAGAGGAACATCTTGATATGGTGTATGGACTTCTGAAGATATCTTACAAGAAAGAGATAGCCAGACATGATATCAAAACATTTGGTGATTTACTGGAAAAAGGACGTCTTCTCGAAAGTTTAGAAAAAGAGGCCGGGGAAATTACCAATTTAAGTGAACGTAAACCTATAAAACGTTGCACTTATTGTGGAAAGAAAGGTCACAATATGGAAATATGCCGCAAAAGATTGTCAGAAATGAAAACAAGTGAATTGGCAAAACGCAAAGACAATATAACTTGTTACGGATGTGGTACACCTGGTGTAGTGAGAAGTAATTGTGTGACGTGTAAAAACAAAGAAACGCCGCCAAAACCAGTAACATTCTGTAAGATTCAAGCCACAGTTGAAAACAATACTAAGATACCTACCATTGAAATTTCTATAAAAGGTGAAACTGGATATGCATATATCGATACAGCTGCGAGAATAAGTATCGCCGGTACCGAATTATATAAAATGTTAGTGCAAAAAGGTACAATATTTGAAGAAAATTGCACAGAGATTATATTAGCGGATGGCACAGTGAAAACAACAACTTTGTTGGCTGCAAGAGTAGACGTAGTTATAGGCCAACGTATACGACCTATAACATTATCTGCAATGCCCGAAGCTAACAATAATCGAACTCTTCTGGGCATAGATTTCCTGGAATCAGCGGGTATAGTACTGAATCTTCCACAGAGGTCATGGCATTTTATTGACGACCCTGATGTAATGTTTAGCTTCCTGCAATTGAAGAATGTAAACATACCACTGAAAGCCGCTAAAATGATTACATTTGAGAAACAAAATGAAGAAGAATCGCTGCCGGAATTCCTAAAATGGGCACACGAATTAACCATGGTCACTCCATTGAAGGACACTCCGTCACCGTTCCGGGACCCATGTAGCCCACCGGAAAACAAAAAAGGGAGATGGAGGTTACATAAATTGGATACACCGCCACGTCCGATTCGCCCACGGGAACCAGCCGACGATAATTCTCGTATTGATCCACGTATTAATTATGTACCAATAAACCGTATTAAACTGTATTCTCTTGATATTTCCTTACAAACCCATGAAGGCACTTTACTTACAAACAATGAACGAGTTATCCTCAATAACTTGTTATTAGAATATAAAGATATATTTGAAGAAAATTCAAATCCAACTCCATTTGCACAGCACAGTATAGACACAGGCAATCACTCGCCTATTAGTATCAAACCATACAGATTATCACCTACTAGATTAGTACAGTTACGAGAGAAACTTGATCAAATGATTAAAAACGATATTATTGAGGAATGTGATTCCCCATGGTCATCACCTGTTATTCTTGTACCTAAGGGTGAAAATGACGTTAGAGTCTGTATTGATTACAGAAAATTGAATGAAATTACGAAACCTGATAGATATCCTTTGCCACGCATTGATGACTTGCTACATCAAGCAAAGGCTATGCCGTACATGACCACGATTGATTTGCAGTCAGGATACCATCAAATAAGGGTCCGACCAGAAGACCAAGACAAGACAACATTCGTTTCTCAGTTTGGAACTTTCCGTTTTAAACGAATGCCGTTCGGGTTACGCAATGCACCCGCAACATTTCAAAGATTAATGGATAGATTCATAAGGGGACTAAAAGTGGACTTTGTACTGGCATATCTTGACGATTTGATAATAAGATCTATCTCTTTCTCCCAACATATGACAGACTTACGAGAAGTATTTGATAAACTGAGAGAATATAAACTATGTGCAAATAGAAAGAAATGTAAATTCTGTTGTTCTGAAGTAAAGTATTTAGGACATCTTATTGTGCCTGAAGGCATAAAACCCGATCCAGGGAAAGTGTCTGCCATTTTAAATCTACAGGAGCCCCGAAATCTGAAAGAATTGATATCGTTTCTTCAGACAGCATCCTGGTATCGCAGATTCATACACAAGTTCGCAGAAATAACGAGACCATTGACTAATTTAACACGAAAGAAAGTTAGTTGGCGATGGGCTACAGAAGAACGCGAAGCATTTAATAAACTAAAAATTGCGTTGACAACTGCACCAGTATTAAAACAGGCAAATGTAGACCTACCTTTCATTATTAAGACAGATGCGAGTCAATATGCTATAGGAGCAGCTTTAGTGCAGGGGGAGGGTGACAATGAACACCCAGTCGAATATATAAGTCGGTTGCTTACTCCTGCTGAATGCAACTATACAGTGACAGAAAAGGAAGCATTAGCCATAGTATGGGCAGTTTCCCGTTTTAGAGGTTATATAGAAGGCTCTCGTTTTATAACTATAACTGATCATCAGCCCTTAAAATGGTTGATGAGTCTTAAAACTCCCACGGGTCGATTAGCAAGATGGGCACTACAATTGCAACCATATGAATTTACAATACAATATACTCCAGGTCGCACTAATGTAGTTGCGGACACATTATCGCGACCACCGTGTACAAATCACAACGACAATTGTATGATATGTAGTGTAGAATTAGAGTTGCCAAAACTGAATGAAAAACATTTGCGAGAAGAACAATTAAAAGACGAAGAATTAAAACCAATTATTGAAACATTAGAAGGAGAAGAATCTGAGAACTACATAAAGTGGACCAAAAAAGGTTTTCTATTACATAAAGGAGTCTTGTATCGTTATATTCCCGAACAAGAGGATGAAAACGCAAAGTTATTAGTTCCAAGACATGAAATACCAAATATTCTGAAATCATTCCATGATGCTCCAACTGCTGGACATATGGGTGTAGAACGAACATTTCAACGCATAACAAATAAATTCTATTGGAAAGGACTTCGAAAAGACATCATACATCACATCAAAACATGTACTGATTGTCAAAAGTACAAACCTTCAAATCAAAAGCCTGCTGGATTATACCAGTCTTCACCAAGTTATCAAAGATTTGAGGCACTATCAATTGATTTGTTTGGGCCCTTGCCAAAAGGACCTTTAGGTGAAAAATGGATATTTATTGTGGAAGATACCGCATCTAGATGGGTAGAGTTATTCGCTCTAAAGGAAGCTACCGCCGAAAATTGTTCAGTGGTCTTAATAAATGAAATATTTCTACGCTATGGGTTACCACGGAAAATGATTAGTGACAATGGTGTACAATTTATATCAGCAGTTATGCAAAAAGTCACATATTGTTTGGAAATTGAACAAGTGTATACTCCAGTTTACCACCCCGAACCAAACATGGTGGAAAGGAAGAACAGAGATATGAAGACACAAATTGCTATCATGGTTAAAGATAAGCATCACCAATGGCCAGATACATTACCTGCAATACGATTTGCAATGAATTCAGCTATTTGCCAAACTACAAATTTCACGCCAGCTTATCTAACATTTGGTCGTGAACTTAGAACAGTGTATGATTTAACACATGATTTAAGCTCTATAGTAGAATCTGAAAACTTTGTAAAAGGTATTACACCAATTATGAGAAGGCTTGCTCAAGATTTAGAGTTTGCAAAAGAGAATATTGAGAATAATCTAGAAGCAAATCGACTTAAGGCTAATAGCAAACGAAGACAAGATCCAGGTTATAGGATCGGTGACCTAGTACTGGTAGAGACTCATCCTATCAGTAATATTGAAAATCAGTATTCAGCAAAGTTGGCTCCACGTCGGGATGGTCCCTATGTTATATTGAAGAAATATGGTACCTCTACATATGAAGTAGCGCATCCTGATACACCTACAAAACCTATTGGGAAGTATCATACCTCAGCATTAACAAAATTCAATTTGAGAGATGACAACATGCCTAAACCTATCAAACCACTTCGTAAACGAGGCAGACCACGTAAAGATCCTGGTACTCCTGTCGGGACGACTTCAGAGTACCAGAGGGGGAGAATGTAACATACCAAGTAAACAACTCAATACAATGACGCATCACCGCCAGCGCACGCACACATACAAACAACGTGTCACCGAGTCTTCGACAGCAACGACAACAACGGCAGCGGCGACTATATAAAGGCCAGCCGAGGCCTACCAGATCATTCGCTAACTAGACGGATCCGAGTGCGATAGCCCCGCAGTCCACTCGTATTCAGTAAGCACCCTCTTATTCGATAGCCTAGCAGTCTTTAAGAGTGTGTCTAGGGAGACTAAGTTGCGATACCACGTGTCCTTCTTAACTCTCACTGTAGGATTGTAGTTACATTATTAAAGTGCAAAGTATAACTTTTGTAAACACTGTGAAGATACAATAAATCCACATAACTACAAAGGTGCCTTTAATTCTACAACCACAACTCCTATATAACTGCTATAACTACAGCGAGTGAATGTTGTAGACCTTGTGTTTTATGTACATAGGTATAAATAGGTACATGGTGCATCAATTTTATTTAAAGACGTTTAGGCTATTGACAGACCCACATTCAACTAAAACGAAAGGCGACTATTACAGTTAAATTGAATTTGTTCCCAGAGAGAGACTGAGAGTGCTGGGCCGAATGAAACAAGAAAAACACTGACTTCTGGCAAAGGTTATAGGTATGAGTTCTCTACAAGACTGAACAATGAACAAAACACTGTTTTGTTTTGGACTCAGATTTTCAAGGTTCTGGTGATCTCGTAAAAAAACCCTTTTCAAGATGCTCAACTTACTTTATTATGTTTTACGTCAAAATTAATGATAAATAAATTAACGTAAGTTATTATGGCACCCCTTTACGAGACTGAACCCACGCGAAACGGCTAATTAAGTAATTATGTTTGTTACTGTTTTTTTATTTTTATAATTAATATTAAAAAATGTAACTTATATGTTTAAAAATAAAAGAATAATAAAGACTTATAATTAAATAAGTACCTAATTCAAAATATTAATATTTCGAGTTAACGTACCTACATCCTACAGTGGGGTCCGATTCTCCTAAGTTAATTTATTTATTTATTTATGTAACATGGAAGACTTACAGCTAAAATAACTAGAAATAACACAAGTTTAGTTAACAGGGAGCCAATGACAATAATGTCAAAATCGAATAGAAATCGAATCGCAATATGATCGCAATAGCAGTTTTAACCATATCGGGCATTCTGCTACTAACAAAAGACCAATCGTATTCGATTGACATTTGATTGGTGTGCGATTGGTCTGCTATTTCGGTGATTTTGGTCTATACGTTAGTTTGCTGTACAATCATTTTGCAATCGTTAATCATTTGCAGACAAAATGATTCATTATTGAATGACAGAAAATGATAAAAACGTTTATTTCAAAGAAAAAATAGCGGAATGCCACATACGCTTAAATCGTAATCGAGTCGGGATTGAATCTCAGTCGAATTGAGTCGAACGTGAATCGTATGTCGCTTAAGTAAAATTAGGAGAATCGGGCCCCAGATTGTTACAAACCAATGAGCATATTGGTGTAACATTTCGTCCAGCCAAGTGCAAGCCAAGAGTTGTATGTAAATGTTCATTTTCATCCCACCATCTCGGAAAGAGTAGTTTTATCCTTTGATATCTGAGCGCAAAAGCCGTTTTTATCCTCTAGAGCGGCAAAGTGATTTGAATTTATAATATCGTGTGCAATACTCTACAGTGCTCCATTTGTGACAATCTTGATAAGACTTTTCAAACAAATACATATTAAACAAATAAAATACTGCTTAAATAATTATTAAATTAATTAAGTAATTTTTATTATTGTTTTCACATAGATTTCTAACCTCATTTCATATTTAAACCGAGTTTTTAAATTGTAAATGAACTTTAATAGGTACTACTTCTTTTTAATTTGATACTCATATGTGCGCGCCATTTTGTTTTTTTGCATTTAGTAATTTCCTCGATGAGGTGGGATGAAAAGTTATGTGTTGCACTCGAGTGCAAAGATTTTTCACCTTGTGCTCTTTTGATTGCCTCGCTATCGCTCAGGATTCTAATTATTTTGAATTTTGATGACCGAGAAAGCGAAGAAAAGATTCTAATCTTTATCTTTCTCTTTTTCTTAATCTTTCTCGATCATCAAAATTGAGCCCGCGGTTAAAAAGCAACTTTGCACTCTTGTACCTATAACAAATAACTATTGCCACCATCTTCTATTTCTATTTTTCTTTTTTCTTGTAATATTATTCATCAAGATAAACGCAGCACACGCGACTCGTAGGTCCGACATTTTATAAAGAATGAACATGAACGCAAGTACATCGAAATGTTGGTAAATCCACACTCGCTGCGAGCATTTACTTTAAACATAACGCCGAGAATTCGCTCGAGCGTTACATTGCATGGAAATGCTTTGAAGACTGAGCTTTTGCCTGTATTGTACCATTCGCTAGAACGTTACATTACACAGAAATGCTCCAGAAAATGTTGTAGTCTATACTCACCTTAAAAAGATTGAAAAATATACAGAATATTCAAAAAAAAAAAAACTTAGTAAAAAAGTTAGAGCACAATAAAATAACGATGATAGGGAACTATTGATCCTGCCAGACAATGCTAGAGATCAAAACACTAGTTATCCTTTAGCAAAACACAATTATCTTAAAGTTAATTATATTAAAAACTTTTTATAAGGTTATTTTTTATAAGGATTTTTATTTCCCCGCGACTTTTTCCATCCAAATACCGTTCCCGCAGAACGGTATTTTCCTTTTCTTTTTCATTTCTGTGACAAAAATAAATTTAAATTTGGCGCCACACAACGTTCGAAATTATTGATAGTCTATGGTTTTATTGATCAAGGAGAATAAAACCATTTAAAAAATAGGATCTATGTTTTCTTGTAACACTTATGATACATGTTTATATTTTGATACATATTTTGGCATAGGATTTTGAAATTATTTACCTAGGAAAAGGAGAGAAATATTGACCGGCAAATTAGTAATGAGTAAGTGTCAAACGAAAATAAAATAGTTAAGAAAATTATGGTCCAAGTACTAATAGGTACAAGAAATAGGCTAAAAAGCACTATTAGTTGAAATGAAACAGTGAAACTAATGTTATTAGCGAATTTATTTCGTAAAGTCATACGCATACGGATTTTTTCGAATAGAAGAAGTGTTTTTTTTCTGTGTAGTGATGTCTCTAGGACAGATTAGTGGATATGTTACACTATAATAATAAGAACCGCAAGTTTATTACTACATAAAAAAACTGTACGATTCTTCTGTCGTGGTATTATGATATATTTGAAAATTAGAGTGCTTTTGCTACCATGACAAATTCACAATAAGCCGATGGATTTTCGTGAAAGTTCAAAACATGGCTGGTGCACGATAACTCTTATGTCCATTTTTGATCCATAATGATGCTATGAGTCACAAAGATAGTCTAAAGTACAATAAGAAACACTAACAAAGTTATTTCTTAATACATTTTTGATAATGTTTGGAACGGAAATAACGATTTTTTTGTTTTAGTAAGTTCCATAGACTAAATCGATAATAGTAGTGTAACCGCGCGCTGCGTTAGTCGTAGGCTGAATGTAGATACGACCTTTGTGCTTGAAAAATTAAAAACCTTTTCTAGTGCACATTAATCACAGCTTACTCCTCATTCTTTCTTTCCTTTATATCTTGGGAAAAATGGCTGATAATAAATTATATGAGATTTTGGGAGTTTCTAGAAGTGCTAGTGAATCTGAAATAAAACGAGTAAGTATAATTTTTTAAGTTTCTACAATGAGCAGATCGCACATGTAATGTCATGTATTGGTTGCATGATTTTTGTCCATTGTTCTGATCATCGTCTTTTATCTAAAATCTCTAATTTTTCGTTTCAGAGCTATCATAAGTTGGCAAAAGAATTCCATCCTGATAAAAATCCTGCTGCAGGAGATAAATTCAAAGAAATTAGCTATGCCTATGAAGTCTTGTCGGACTCGAAAAAGAGGCAAATTTACGACAAGTATGGTTTGAAAGGCTTGCAGGAGGGTGGCCAGGGCGGCGGATTCCCCCCTGATGATCTGTTTGGACACTTCTTCGGTGATATATTCGGAATGGGAGGCGGTAGCAGAGGTCGTGGTCCCGCTCGAGGTGAAGATACCATGCATCCCCTTAAAGTTTCTTTAGAGGATATGTACATGGGAAAAACTACCAAATTACAACTAAGTAAAAATGTGATTTGCGGGCCCTGTAAAGGTATTGGTGGAAAACCTGGGTCTGTCGTGACCTGTAAAGACTGCCATGGACAGGGTATCAAAGTGTCTTATCAGCAGATTGCACCACATATGACTCGTCAATTTCAGTCTCGTTGTCCGACTTGCCACGGCCAGGGTGAAACTATTAACGATAAAGATAAATGCCCAAAATGCAAAGGTAAGAAAGTGTTAAATGAAACCAAAATCTTGGAGGTACACATCGAGAAAGGAATGTGTGAAAACCAAAAGATTTTCTTTAGAGGAGAGGGTGATCAACAGCCTGACACCCAGCCTGGAGATGTGATTATTGTGCTGCAACAAAAGCCTCATGATATTTTCCAGAGGACTGGTGATGACCTGGTAATCAAACATGAAATTACACTTACTGAGGCATTGTGTGGTTTTGAATTTGTTATTAAGCATTTAGATGGCAGGGATTTACTTGTTAGACACACACCAGGAGAAGTCATCAAACCTGGAGACTTAAAAGGTATTCAAGGTGAGGGGATGCCTCAATTTAAAAATCCATTTGAGAAAGGTAATCTTTACATAAAGTTTGATGTTGTTTTCCCTGAAAATAACTTTGCTACTGAAGAGCAGTTGAAACAAATTGAAACTGTACTACCACCCCGCCCAGCGTTTGTAATGCCTACTGGAGAAGACGTAGAGGAAGTTAATCTGATGGAATACACAGCCAGTGAACGTGGAAGGGGACGAGAGGAAGCTTATGCCAGTGATGATGAAGAACATATGCACACTGGGCCTGGAGTGCAGTGTGCCCACCAGTAGTTCAATTGTCCACATTAATATTATGGATTTTACTCAAACCTCACACTATATAATTTTATCATAGGTTATTATATAAATTAAACTAAGTAGGTATACACTATACTGTTATACTTAGTTCACAGAATGCTAGAATTATTTGACTTTTGCGTGCAGTGTATTGACTTTGGAGTAACTATATTCCTCTGCCTTTTATTAAATTTGTTGCAGAATTAAAGTTGTTAGCAAAAGTCACAATGTTTGGTATTGTGGGTAATGTTTTATGTAGTGTAAATTGATGCAGTTAATTTTTCATTAAATTGACTGTAGGCTGGTAAGATATCCAAAATAAATACAATTGCAATTAATGTTCAGTTTAAAAAAAAAACTGCCTGTGATACCTCATAGGTCTTATTGCTATTGGTGGTTTTAAAATTGTGTTGTTATTTTCATTAAGAGCTAGTTAATTTGAGTACAAGCTGTCTCAACTGCGCTAGTTGGCTCAAATTCGGCACTAGAATAGTATTAATCCACTTATGGGTTATTGGATTCCATAATAATATGTATTATATGAAAAATAAAATTTAGTGATACCTTATAAATATATTTTAATTACTATGAACTTCAAACTAAAACATCAACAAATTGCTTAATAAATAATGCATTCATACATTCTACACTAATTTTTAACTTCATTTAATTTCTATTTAAAGAAATAAAGCAAACCTTTTGAAATATGTATGGCTGATATTATTTCAATGCCAATAACATAACCTGTATGTAGTATGTAATTGGTATGTGAAATTAAAATCATGTTTCTAGCTTAGATATACAATAGTCACTAGACTACTTCTAGCAGACTTTTTAGATAGCTTATTTTTGTTCAAAAATTATTTAGAATTGTGTGGGAAAGGTTAGTAACTTCTGTATCATAAAATGTTGGTTTTAGTGAAATAAAGTTCAACATCATGTGAAGGTTTTGTAAAGGTTTTTATTTATAAATATAATTTTGTTTTATTTGGTTGATTCTACAAAATATCTATCCTAATACTGTTTTATTAACCTTTCACGGTAGCATCTCCTGTAAAAGAAAAGGTTCAAATTATATTCAGCAAAATTCTAAAAGTCAACAAACAACAAGTTCATGTAGGCTGCAGCTGCGAATTTAAAATAATATCGCTTCAAGTACCTAGATGTTCCTTGTAGTTTAAAAGTCCTCGATACATTCTCAGAGTTCTGTCTCAGTACCTACTCTAAATTGAATGCAAATTGATTAAGCTGTTTAGTGTTAAAGAGCATACTCACTGATGTTGCATTTAAGGGCTTCTTCACATGTCACCACAGTCGCAAAGATGCCATGTGGTTGGGAGTATATTTTGTATTGAAAATTAATATTACAATTTAAATGTACCACATTTTATCGTTGTTATCGATCACATCGTGACGGCAAACCCAGCAGCCACATCGTCACGACATGGATAAAGAAGGGTAGCAACAACAATCTTTCCTCCATCAAGGTACCTAGTATATAATATATCTACACATGAACACGTGGCTACCACATCGGCATCGCAATGAATGTGACAACGCAACCACATCGACATTTTGTCGGTACCACAACGCAACTGCGAAAAGCCGCTACGAAACTATTCACACGCAGTCACAGCTTAACCACATTTTGTCGCTGTGGCGTGGTGTGGTTGTGGTAGGTACATGTGAAGAAGCCCTTACACTTGACTAGATTTTACCCAGGGGTGACAATCTTAATAGTGGCAAACGAGAAAACGTATCATTATAGGTCTGCAAAATGAAGTGAGACAGTAAATACATTGAGGTCCTTACATGGAAGTGTCATTTTAATTTGGTAGTATTATAATGTAAGATATTAAAGAAACTGAAATATAGATGGCGTTATTTGTAATGACGATGATGCGCGATTGCGTAGTAGTTATGCTTAGGTGTGTAAGAGGGCGCTATCACATCTTTTATTGGTTCTACTCTTACCCTATCTTTTTTTTCAGCTAAAATAAAAAAATAAATAATAAAAATTTTGAGTTGCATATTGAAGCAATTACTAAAATTTAATGTTTATTATCAATTAGCCAGAAATAAAATAAAATTCAAGAATTTATTTTCTACTGGCAACATTAAATCCATTTTCTACATGCAACATTATGCAAAATTGTCAATCAAACAAATTTGGCTGCCGGTTTGCGCTGAAGTGCTTTTCGGTGTCTTGTTTGTTTTTCCAGATTTTATCCCTATTAGTGCTTTATCCACCTAAGTCCGTTAAGTTGAGCCTCTGCTCCTTCGGCCGTGTCGATTTTGTGCTTGAGGTGATCGAAATCTTGTGAATTTTGTGCTTGAGATAGGACTCGTTGACCCGTTTTGTGATAATTAATATTTATCATGTCTAATAGAAAGTGTTGTGTTCCCGGATGTACAAATGGCTTAGGTAAGCATTTATCAACATCCTTAAAACAAATAGTCGTCATTTTGTCACGACTCCACTGAATTCTAACTTGTTACCCTTTTTCAGACACTACGGGTATTTACATAAATTCCCTAATCCAGATAAGGATAGGCAGCTATTTAATACATGGGTCTTTCATATTGGTGGTGACATTTTGCAACTTGAAAATAACCATATTTTCAAATACCGCCGCGTCTGTAATGATCATTTCGAACCAAAATATTGGTGCCGGAATAACCGACTTGCCAAAGGAGCTGTACCTACAAAAAACATGCCAGGTTAGTTTTAGTAAAATACCCAAATTAAGGTACCTGTTTACCTTAAAGAGTACCTAAGTCTCAAATTTCTAGAGTTGATGTTAGAAAGAAATAAACAGTCATGTTATTTGAGTTTAAAGTAAACTTTCCAAATCACAAAATGAAAAGCTGCAGTAAGTCTAAAACATCTGAATAGAGATTTCTTTGGAGCCACAATTTCTGTATGTACGCAGTATGTCATACAAGAGTTTCTATATTACATTTCAAAATTTACTATATTTATAATTCATATTATTTTATCGTTGTTTACAGGATTATCTTGCTCGAAATTCAGCATTGAAAAAAGAGCACTAAGACCTCTTCAGATTTCAGGACCGTCTACATCAAAAGGTATATTTTATCATATACATATAAACAAGCAATTCATTTTTATACATACATACATACATTTACATTACGTATGTACTAGCTTCCACTTAGCTTCGTCCGCATGGTGTATTGATAAAAGTGGCCTATGTCTTAATCCAGGGTATCACCTATCTACATACCAAATTTCAACCAAATCGGTCCAGCCATTTTGAGTGAAGTTATTTCAAAGATCATTTATTCCTACAAATTAGGCTGAAATTGAGTAACTTGAATGTCACATTTACCAAAAATCCTTTGCTATTTTTAATTTGTTGTAATACTTAAATAGCACTGCATTACACAATTTTGGTACCCTCTTGACTGAATGAATAGGTAATGAATCATAGATCAAATGTTCCAAACATAATATGTGGTATCCATAACGTCTAGTTTTCAAGGTACATGTCAATTATGATTTCTACTACTCTCACTTAGGCATACAAAACCATTACCATGTCTGAAATAATTTACTTTTGTATTACTTTGTTTTGTTTAATACTTGTTTCTTTTCAATAATGTCAACATATTTGTGCATAATATGCGGCACCCATGGACAGCATATAGTGTAATTGATAGATAGACACTAGCAATAAATGATGTAATAATAACATATACTAATCACTGAATATTATTATTTACAGAACCTGCGCATCTACATATACACTCACAAGGTTCAATTGAAGATGTACAAATGAAAGAGAATCTTGGTGAGTGATCCTACATACAAGCATTTAATCAGCAATTATTTTACACATATTCTGTCCTGGAACTCCTTCATGCGCGGATAAAATGTAGCCTCTCTCGATAAATGTGCTAATTTACCTTAAAATCATCTTAAATTGAATTATTTTTGTTGTTCCTGAGTTATAATTTTGCAAACAATTAAAGTAAACTAGCCTCTCTATAAACCTATCCCTTAAGACAAGAGTGATTGATGAAATACAGTTTGTTAAATTACATTTATATGTCATATGCATAAGTCCTAAAATGTTAACATCCTTATCACTACATAGTATAAAACAAAGTCGCTTTTTCTGTCATGTGTCATGTTGTATGTCCCTATGAACGCTCAAATCTTTAAAACTACGCAACGGATTTTGATGCGGTTTTTTGTAATAGGTAGAGTGATTCAAGAGGAAGGTTTTTATGTATAATAACATACATTAAATACTGGGGAAATACTGTTATCCCGTGCGAAGCCGGGGCGGGTCGCTAGTTGATATTATAAACTATATAAAAGAAAAAGTAACTTTGTCTAGTAGTGGGCTGGCTTTAATTAATTCAATATGATTCAAATAATGGTTACTCAATATGAACTGCTACATTCATGATGATGGTAATGATCATCAGCTTAATTGGTTTGTATATAATAGGCACACATTTCTTACCAAATATGTTAATGACCTTTCAGATCCTGTCACTTCAGAATCGCCAGAAAATAATTGCCACGCTTTGCATGAAGTTCTCATCACAAGCGGGGCCTGCAAAGAACAAATAAATTGTGAGCTCTCTGAGATTCCGGACATTGAATTTACAGCCCTTGAAGACAAAAGCGACCCCCGTATAATTGGGGGGCTACAATATGTTAGCGGTTATTTTATTAAAACCGCTAAGAAGAAAGTCTTCAAGGGTTGTAGTGAATGTAAAAAAAATTTAATGTCCGATCAGGAACACGATTATTTAAAATATAGAGAGTATGCTAATAAAAAATGGCTTTGCAGTCCCAGCGACTCTCTCTTAAATTGTGTTTCGAATCTGCAGGATATAAATTACACAATAATTAAAAAATGTTTGGAAAAAAAATATTTAAAAGATTTCATCAAAACATTAATATTTATACATTTGAAATTCGATTTCATAAAATGTGAAATTCATAAAGAAAAATTAATAGACTTTTTAATCAATATATCCTGCAGATTCTTTATTTACAATTACTGTAAAGATATTAATAAAATATTAATAAATAGGAGAGAGTGTGATGATGATACGGATTCCTATAAGCTAAAAGCGAAAAAATTATACATGAAATGTTTTAAAAGAAAAAAATAAATTATATTAAAGGTTATCAGTGTTTTATTTATTGAAAAACATCTTATAAATATTAAACAAAAAGAAACAAAAATCTACCTAGACCCAGTAACCACTGCTTTATGTAGCTATATGTATATATATTGACAAATAGTTTCTTAAACCTGCGTTCAGAAGGCGCCACTTGTCTTACTTAGTTTGGTAGTCGAGTTGGACCTCTATTTCATAATATAAAAAGTACTCTGTGATTTTACCCACACACTTGGACATTTTACATTGCATGAGATTCTTTTTAGCATGTGATTTGTAGTCTTAATAAATACACACAATTGGAACACATTATTATGTACAGCAACTCTTGCTTAAATTATTTGCTGGGTAATGAAAAATCATAGAATCATATCCTATAAATATGACATACCTTCCTTCGATAACGATTCAATTGATTCACAGTATTTTTTGAAATCTTTCTTGCTCCTACAGAGTACATTTAAATTTATTTGGTTTAACCCCAATTCACGGAGCCTGTCAAGCCTCTGCTTTACAGTCTTCTGAGACGCCGATAACACTCTAGGCTTATTGGCTATTTCTTCTACATCAAAGCCCTCAGTAATAAGAAAATCCAGAAAATGTTTCACCTAGAAATAAACTAGAATTACATCAGTTAATAAGACAGTAACTGACTGCAATCTAAAGAATTGTAGTCTTAGTTCTGTACCTTTGTCACTCGAATGGTTTGCAGTGCAGGTATTTTTAAACACATTTCTTGAACAGTGTCAACAGAGACATTAAGACGGTTGGCAAGATAAGTTTGTTTTGATACACTGTCTCCCAAAATGTCCTTTGTTTCTTGAGAAATAGTTAAAAATCTGAAACATTTTTAAACTATTTTGCATACACAGGACTCAATACTTTGAAAAAAAAAAAACATGTATACATTCTAGCAATATCTAAGATTCACTCAATTCATGAAATTGTTGTAATTCATGGCACCTAGACTTATTCTTTTTTTAATCTACCCAGAAAAGAATTCCATGTTTCATGAAGTGAGCAAATCTATTATGTGGCTACAATATACATAGTAGAAATATAGGTATAGCCACACCTATTCATTATATCTTCAGAACATCTCACCATCCATGGATATAGATTTTCTACACCCATACTTTTTACCCTTACAAGTCTTTCACGAATTGTTTCATGGTGATACTTCAAAACCCACAAGTCCCTCATTATTCGATCAGCAGCCACGTTCATTTCTGAAATATAATAATAAAATATTTTATCTTATTTCAACATATTTTTATGTTATAATCACATATTTATTCATTTGATTTGGAATCTCTATAATGTTTCAGGCTGTGCATAATGCAGATTTTTTTATTATTTTTTACTTCTAATTATATTGACAGAAGCTTGGGGACAAGCACAAAATTAATAATAAATTATTAGTATAAACAGGAAGTTTATTATGTGTAAAATGTAAAAATAATTGTTATAAGTACTAACAATTTAAAAACCGATTTTTGGAACTATTTCCAAATAAACTGAAAAAAAGTCTGAAGAATTCTAAGACCATAAAATGACTAACCTTTTCTTACCTAGTAATACATCTAATGCTTTCTCAATCCAATCAAATGATAAGCTATAAATGAAAGTCCTCTTAACAAGCTTTTCTCTTAGCATTGACGGTGGTACCTGGCAAAAGCACATAAATTTAGTCTAATCGAATACTATTCGAAAATTGAACCTTATTAGTAATATTAATGGTTTTTTATGACAATATTTCAAAATTTATCTTTCTAATTAATCATCATCCTCCGAGCCTTTTTCCCAAACTATGTTGGGGTCGGCTTCCAGTCTAACCGGATGTAGCTGAGTACCAGTGCTTTACAAGGAGCGACTGCCCTGCCTGACCTCCTCAACCCAGTTACCCGGGCAACCCAATACCCCTTGGTTAGACTGGTGTCAGACTTACTGGCTTCTGACTACCCGTAACGACTGCCAAGGATGTTCAATGACAGCCGGGACCTACAGTTTAACGTGCCATCCGAAACACAGTCATTGGTGTCTAAGATATACTTAGAAAGTACATACAAACTTATCTTTCTAATTAATCTGGTTCATAAACTGGCCATCAGCGCAAACTACTACTTGACACGGATGCATAGGATTGATAAGAGGTTATTGATTGAAACTAGGCACAGTTAAAGCCTATTTATTGTGTAGGAATAGTTCTCTTTGGATGTGAGTGATACCACAGATATTTTTTTATTATTCATCCTCTCATATTCTGGCACAGTGCATATATGTATAAGATGATATTATCTTTAATGGATATGTATTACCTACCTTAAGACGTGATGAAATGTAATAAAGTCTATTTTGACAAAATCCTTTTTTTACATCGTCTTTTGTAGTGTTGTGTATGTGAACTAATGTTCTTAGTGGTAATTTATAAAAGGGTAAAGCATCTTCTGGTGATTTCAAGTTGAGATCTAAGACTATCCTTGCTTTGGTTGAATCAAAATCTAAAACACAATGCATATAATATTATAAGAGTGCTCAACAGCACACCTATGCATATGCTTTTTTAGACTAAAGTATTTACCATTTTTCACCTTTGCCCTCGTTCTACCTTTATATGATGTAGTTGACACCGCAATAGTTCTTATATAAATATCACATGGTGATGGTGATATTTTTAATATACTTTTCCATGTTGTGGGAGAAGTGAGCTTGTGGATATTACTCGTTAGATTATTAGAACTTAATGATAACACAGAAAATAATGATCTTAAAATCATTGTCGACAGAATTTTTAGCGGAACATTAGTTTATAATTTTATTTTTGGATGAACTTTCTAGGATAATAAAGTATCGAATGCTGGAAGAGTATAAAACAAAATACGTGCCGAGGAAACTGAACAAATTATCATCCATCAACACAACCCGATATATTACTTTCCTCTATGCATCAACACATTAGCTCAGCCGAAAACCAAGAATTCTGTCTGTCAGTCAATGTCACTGTCAGTCTAACGAATAGACTTGGAAACAGTCATTCTCTCTTTTTTTTCATGACCATGCCTTACATAGAGAAAGTCTTTGAGCAGGAAATGAACTCGGTGTTTCCATACATTTTTATCGGTTAACTCACTCACGTTGGAATTAAGTTCTGAATTTCCTAGAATTTATTGTCCAACCAAACCAACAAAAAAAGATATCACTTTCTACCGTTACACTACAGACGTGATATTAATGACATTTCATTTTTCATTAATATAGCCAATGGGTCGATCGATTGTCCTGAACTATTATCCAAGTTACACTTGCGTACTAACCTTCTAGGGCTCAGGCGTAGGCCACTTATGCAGATTGCTTCTGTTTCTACTAACTATAGAAAAAATAGCTTTCTCTCGCGTGCAGCACATGCATTCAATAATATGCCAGAAGACTTGGATGTAGATCTCTTTTGCACAAAAGCTCTCACAGTGAAACGTTTATTAGCGAATATTTTTTTTAAAGATTGACTCGCGTCTATAAATGTTGATCTTTAATATCCTTAATGCGTTGCCAAAAACTATACCTACATAATTATATATACTTTAATGTTACAAAAAAAATTGTATCACTTAATTGTTAATGTTTACTCTTTTTTTTCCAAAACTGTTGTTATATGAGGTCTACGATAGTTATAAGTACTATATTATGTCTTTTATTGGCGGAAGCTTGTTGTTAGCAAATTAGAAATATAGTAAGTTATTAAAATTGTCATTAGTCTGTAAGCTTTCCTAAGAATAAAAAAAAAAAAAAAAAAAAACCATGGGCATGGATTAAAATCATTGACATATAACTATAGGGACAGGAAATGTCACGAAAAAAACGTGCACACCTACTGTCAGTCTGCAGTCGTAACTAAAATGGCTGCCATTACTAGGGTTGTACCGCTACCGGATTCAACAAATATCGATATTGTATTCTAGTTAGAAGTATGTACGAGTGCATAAAAATAACCGAGTATAAATAATCTCTTCGTCATAGAACTAACTATCACATTAACTTCACTGATACTAATAACCTCAACAACATCAACCAAATGGGAGGAGTCATTTCAGTAGGGTGACACCTTTGAAAAAAAAAAACAGGCAAAGTAATTATTTATTATTTCAAATAGCCCTATGAAAGTTCTTTCACGTCAGACTAGTTGCAGGGTGCCAAAGATTCGGTCCTATGAAGAAGAATCCGCAAGAAACGCCATAAGGAGATACTCTCTTAAAAAAAATACAATAATTTAAAATCGTTTTCAAGCTATTCATGAGAAAGTTATATAATGCAAATGGAGCTAATTATGTATTAATCGATTGTACAAAACAATTTTAGTGCTAAGAAAAAAATATTTATACAATTCGAAATCTATACTCGGTAACTAAGTTCTCAAGCAAATATTGCAGCTTGCATTCCGATTTGCTCGTCTGTGCGGAAGCACTGCCGTGCCCGTGGTCGCCGTAGGAGCATCATGTGAAAATAAAAAGGCAAAACATATTATTTTCAATAAAATATGTCTTTAAAATCCTGAATTTTATAATACGCCTTTTTAATCAAAATGTTTTTAACTGATGTTTTGTTGAAAATAATACACAACTCTGAGGGCTCAGTGTCTTAGGGACAGTAAGTTCTGATGTTAAAATTTGTAAAAGCAGACTTATTAAGTGGATATTATATCGATACTATTATGACAACTGCACAGCACTATGCCAATATAACATGTTATTGTAAACAACATTTATTTCTAAATATAGGTTTTTATACAGAAATAAACCAAAATATAAGTACTTTCACCATCAATTCATGTTCCCGTAACATATTTTTTATAAAATGTGAATTATTTTATGTAGTTTCTAGCAAAAATAGGTTCCTAACCTGTGTAAAGACAATCCAGCTTGATTTTGGTGCTTCCTAGCACCACACTTCACAATACAACACATAGGCATATTCGTTGATTATTTCACTATTGAAATAGTAAAGTCTTAAAAGTAAACACGAGTGATATTCTATAAAATAGCAAAAATAAGTCACGAAGAGCACCTATTTGACAGCAAAACTACCATGACATATATGGCCAGATATGGCACGCAGAAGGATTTCAAAAGTAAATGTCACCATTTTACGCAATCACAAAAATATTGTTGTCCCTTCAACTTCAACTTCAAATCTTTATTGCAATCATGAGTGTTACAAGGTGTTATAAAATGTAGAGGTACATACATGATACCCTGTTAGGGCGCAGCAATTTTAATATACAATTACTTACAAACTATTTAGTTAATCTTATATATTTAGGCACAACTTATATATTTACTTATATATATTATTATATTCATATATACCTTTATTATTATACTATCATTATATTTATACTACCTCTATTTGCTCTAACATATTATATTTGAATTGTTTTATATTGCACACTATCTTACTGTTTAGTTCTGTCCTCGAAAAACTCTTTTAAACTGTAATAACATTTTCGGATTAAGTATTTTTTTAATTTATTCTTAAATATATTGAAACTGGAGGTTTCTTTTAATTGTTTTGGTATTTTGTTATAAATCTTAATACACATTACATAGGGCCCAGAATGAAATATAGATAGATTTGATGTCGGTAGAGCAAGTGAATTTTTATTTCTTAGGTTACGAGGTTGTGAGTAATGGTCTTTATTTAAGGAGAATAAATGAATGTGTTTTTTGACAAATATACAGATTTCAAAATATACATAGATGTTAATGTAAGTATGCCAAGTTTAATGAAGTGTGGCCTGCAGCTATCCATTCCGTCGATGTTTGCGAGGATTCTAATGCATTTCTTCTGCAGTTTGAATAGGACATCTGCGTTCGTGCTATTACCCCATAGTATTATTCCATACACAAGCCAGGAGTGTGCATATGCATAGTAGGCGACAATTGCTGATTTTAGGTCTGTCGATTTTTTAATTGAGTAGAGCATATGTGAACCTGGATAGTCTCCCGCTTATGTTATGGATGTGACATTTCCAATTTAAGTTAGTGTCTATGTGTAAGCCTAATAGTTTAAAAGAGTCAACGCATTCTATTGTTGTGTTATGGTGGGTGTAGTTGATTATTACTGGACGTTTCTGATATGGTTTGAACTGCATAATTTTGGTTTTAGTGAAGTTAACTTCAAGGTTATGGTCTTCAAGCCACGCTACAATTTCAGAAAGGGTTTTATTAATTTTAGGGTTTAATTCTAATTTGTTTTTACACGGAAATATCACTGATATGTCATCAGCAAATAGGATACTTACTGAATCTATGATTTTTGGGAGGTCGTTTATGTATAATAAGAACAGTATACAACCTAGTACACTGCCTTGTGGGATAGAGTTCTTTATATAATTCTTTTTTGATCGGACATGTGATATTTCACCGGTTTGTGAATTATGGTGTTCAATTTCAACAAATTGTGAGCGAGAGTTGAGATAAGAGGAGAACCAATCATAGGCTACACCTCGGACTCCAATACCTTCCAGTTTATTAAGCAAGATGTTATACGAGACCCTATCGTACGCTTTGCTCATATCAAGCAAAATACCTATAGCATAATTTCGATCGTTGATGTAATTGAGAGCTTGTTGGATGTACCGGTATACTGCATAGGTGGTAGATCTGTTCTTTCTGAAGCCGTATTGATTTTCATCAAAGATGTTAAATTTCTCGCAGAATGAATAAAGGCGTTTTGAAATTGCCGTTTCTATTATTTTTGAAAAGGTTGGCAGAAGGGCTATTGGACGGTAATTTGTGCAGTCCGTTACGTCACCTTTTTTGTGTATTGGTTTTATGATGGATATTTTTAGCAAGTCAGGGAAGACACCTTCTGAGAATGATTGGTTTATCAGATACGTACCCTGTTTTCAAATACACTTATCTGCTTAGAAAGAGTGAGACAGAACTATGTTGCATAGTTTGTTTCATATTTATATAACTATAGATACGTCAATATCAAAACGGCGTCTCCTTATAATTCTAAGCTCGATGATTAAAATCCTATTTTTTCTGACATACAATATGTATTAATTATATTACGGTCAAAATCAATATGTTTTCACTGTTTTTACATTAAAGACAGGGAAAGAAGTTAAGAAACACACATATACATTAAAACTTTGGCGTTTATAATATTGATAGGATAGCCAGGTAAAATTAGGAAGGGGAGGTCTGAGGGGCCTGCCGTAAGGCGGGCAATTGCCGGTGGGGGACTGTACGCCATAGATTCCCAGACCCCTCCACTCAGGCGGGGTCGGAGTGCCGCTGGGCCTCTTTTTAGTGGGTATACCGGAAACGACTTTACCGGGGAGTCCCACATACCATACATACATAGTCACACATACATACTCTTTCGGGAAGGGGATGTGTAATAGCATTTTTAGCCCAGCGACAACAAAAAAAAGGTAAAATTAGGAAAACATTTTTATTTAAAAAATACCATTTATTTTCCAGAATCTTAGGCGGCTCATAGTCCTTCAGTAACATTGTGCAATATTTCTATAAAAATATTGTGCAATTAAAATTTTAGTCAATAAAGACAATATCGTAATATTGCGCAATTTAATTGATCGTCAAGGAAGTGGCTATCGTCGCTTACTTCGTCGAGGTGAATGACGGCGGTGGTGGTTATCATCATCATCATCATCATCACTGTATCTAGATCTTCGGCGTCTTTTATCACTTGTAGTTGTAATACTACTACTTCTATCAGAGCGACTTGAATTTATTCTTTTGTGAACATCCGTTTCTGGAGATTCTGACCACCGCCATGATCGCACTGATGATCGGGAAGATCTAAAAATAATTTTACACGTAATGGTAAAACATTCATTTTAAATGAAAATATCAGTCACATCAGATACATAATTGTATTTACTATTGCTGCCTTATCTGGATACTTAATGAGGGTTTTGTAAAATGGCGTCCACGAGGTGGCAGCACCGAGTCGTCAGGTCCAGATAACTGTCAAAGTGCTTATCTTTACTATGAATAGTGAACGATTTTAGTGTTTTTTTATTTTATAATTAAAGCACTGCATTATTGTTTTACTATTGCGGTTGAGTAAATAAAAAAAACTAAATCATATTGTGTTAAAAAAATTTTCAACAAGCTTTTCCTTAGTACCAGTGACTTTTGCACCCTCTCTCTTAGCTCAATTTTTAGTTCGGAAACCTTATTCTGACCGTAGTCCATAATAAAATCAATAACACTTCCAATATAACAGAATTTCAATAAACAATAAGTTCGGCACCTACAATTCCATACTATTTGACAGCTGTTTGGACCAGACGCATACGTGGCGCCACCCGGTGGCAGAAAAAATTTCAAAAACCCTCATTGTTTAAGAGTGTTTAAGCGTGAGGGTCAGACTCTTACTGACTAGAACCCATCATATTCTATCTAGGGCCCTTTAAGTATTCTATTGACTACTAACTCTTTCGAACAATCCCGGAGCCCAAGCAGGCTTCGGCGCCACCGAGTTTTGCTTGCTCTCTTTGAGGACCACGTGAATCTGACGTCTTAAGACGGAAGGACGGTGAGCCACGCAAAAGTCACCACCTATGGTGGACGGGAGCAGTCTCTCGACACCTGGCGCCCGTGGAATCGCGCCAGGAGCTTGAACCAGATATATTATTTTCACTAACCTTGACTTATCTGGTACATCATTATTGTAACCATTGAACAAATTATTTGGATTTCTGAATACATGTAAGAAATTACATGCACGTCCTTTTGGACAGCGCCTTCGTAACTGGAGACCTGTAACATAAGACATAAATAATCTGTACATAATACATATTTTTAGAAGGTCTCGAAATTGTGAGCAATAAGTAATAACTCCATTTGGTCACCATCACCATATTACTTACCACATACTGCATTTTTCCATGAACTTATGAGGCAGAACTGTAAGGAGAGTTGTCTGCCACCATACCAGCGAGTGTGTAGAGATCGGTATGCCGCCACAGCAGATCGCAACTCAGCAAATTCTACATAAGTGTTTCCTCGAAGATGCTTTTCGTAGTTATTACATACCTGCAGACAGATGAATTCATAGGCGTTATTTTAAAAAACATCTTGCTTTCTATTATTATGAGTACAAATAATTCATGCATATTATAGAATAATCTATGAATCTATTTGGGGGTGAATTTTAATTTCTATAGAAATGCTCTATTGTTTAAAAAATCATCCATTGAGATTATCTATCACCCACTGAAAGAATAAAAAAAATACAAACCTCTTTTATTCAAAACTATTTATCCAGCCTAAAATATGGTAAAAATCTGAAGATAATTTGAGTAGCAATAGTTAAAATAACAAATAATTCTTAAGTGACCAATGACAGTGTATATATCTAATTATCATGTGACAATGGCAAATTGTTAAAACGGTTATTACTAGATACAGTCTAGCTGTATCAAGCAGAACACCTCATCAAGAGCTGTATGTCAACTATCTACATTGACATTGATCAAAATTGGATTAAATTGTTTGATGAAGGAGTTTTTGTAGTTTTACCACATGCTTTAAAAAAAAAAACATAATTATATGTAACTTCATTACCACGTTTGTATTACCCACCTTAAACTGTATAATTCTACCAAATTTTTCAATATTGCACACACACATGCTTTAAAAAAAAAAACATAATTATATGTAACTTCATTACCACGTTTGTATTACCCACCTTAAACTGTATAATTCTACCAAATTTTTCAAATTCAGATAGAACATCATAGAAAAATTCTTTGAACTCTTTGTATGTGTCATTGTCCTCATATTCAAGCATAATATCTGTGTCATATTCATTGAGATTTGCATTACTAAGCCCAAAATGAACATAAAAATTTGTACCTAATAACACCTAAAAAAAAGTATTTGTCAATTGTATTAGTAAGATTACTCCTGGAAAAAATCATAGTCAAGTGTCATGTAATGGATGCATGAAAAGGATATACTTTGCTAATGCCTGGGTATTGATGATTTCTAGAGCACTGATCACCAAATCTGCAACACGCTGTTTTGGAGAAAAATGGACATAATGCAGCATCAGGTCTTGTCTCATGCATAACTTTCAATTCAGCCGGAGGTTCATCTGAGTCTCCAGACAAGAATTTGTCTAAATTGTTCATGAAAATGTCCTGTTTTCTTTTCAATTCCTCTTTTGCAGCTGCAATCCTTTCTTCTTCAATTTGTTTCTGTTTTTGCTCTAATTCCCATTCCTGAAAAAAAAACTTGTAGTAGTAGACTGGTTATTATTATCCTGCTGTATGTCAAAGTGCAGAAATGCATGAGACAAACAAGCGGTTAAACAACATTTTGATTCTAATAAATTGAAAGTAGTAAAATAAAAGAGTCTGACCAGTTTAAGTTTAGCTTCCTGTTCTAGGCGTTTTTGTTTATGCCTTTCCCTTTCTTCCAAAAGTTTTTTCCACCGTGTATTTGCAATAAGTTCAGCCCTCATCCATTTTTCATTTTCCTCCTCATTCTGTTTAATAATCTGTTCAAGTAGTAATTCAAGCTCAAGTTCTTGTTGTTTCATGTAAAAGTCAGAGAGCATTACTTTATCTGAAGAAAAACAAAATAGTATGAAAGTTTACTTTAAAAAGGTAATGAACCTGCAATGTATATGATTAAAGGTGTCTTGGATTAAGTTTGGAGTTGGCAAATTGACTGAAAAAACTTAAAAAAGTCAATGTATGCCATGATTTATTATCTCTATTTTCTGTTATTTTAAACTCAAATAATAGATACAAACAAAGAACAGCTTACCTCTTTCTTTAGCTTGAATAGTACGGATTCGTTTTCTTCTTTCTCTTTTGGCAATTTTTCTCCATTCTGCGTGCCTGGAAATTAACGGAAAAGGAATACAATGCACCCCAAAGACGGGTCAGTGGGTCAGTAACCCGTATTACTAGAGTATTAATGCACGTTAATTATTGCTCCTTACCTTCCCATATTTATACATAAGTTGGTCATAACAAGTTAGTTAATGATGAACCTGCAATACATGTAACATGTTTACAAAACATGGATGGATTAGAGTTATTTTGTTTTCAGAATGCAAGTGTGCTGGACTTCTTTAATTAATCTTGTATTTTAGTAAACTTCACAAATACACAGGTTTTATTCGATTTTTTATTTATCTTCTTCAGTTTTGTTTTGGCAGTTTTGCCTGGTTGGTTTTGCCCGATCGGGCAGGATGCTTACTTACCTTGTTGACAAATGACATGACATGACAATGACAATATTAAATTGTCAAAAAACCAGTATTGCTAGTTGAAGTTTAATTTAGTAAGTTTTAATAAAACGGCCCCCGAGACCTAAAATGGCGTTGAGGAATATTACAATAAAAGTATTGTAATATTAAATTATTAGTAGCTATAATCATATCATGCAATCTTAATAAACTACATTTCGAAATCCTTGTCTTTGGATACAATATTCTAAGCTTATAGAATAATAACTAAAATGTCATGTTCATGGCACATGCCTACCTACATATGCGGGTAGTTAAAAAATACACAGTGTATGTAATTAATTCTCTGGACAACATGGAAAGTAATATTCACAAGATTAAAAATTTGATTATTTGTAAAAAAGAAGAGGAATTCCTTGAAATATTACAATCTGGTTTAGACCCTAATTTCGAAGGGGGGTGGCCAATCAGGCTAGCAGCTCGGTACGGCTGTCCTACCATAGTCGAAACGTTACTTCAATTTGGAGCAAATCCTCATCTTTTAAGTGAATCTGGTGAGTTATTAAAAATCTCTAGTTCTGTTAACAATACATACCTATAATGAAAAACAAAAGAGATATTTGAAATTCGACACGTAGGTACTATGGTACTCCTTTTCAAGAAAGAATAATAAAATCTTCGTTTTACAAGTCTATATGAAAATTACAGGTGCTTCAACTTTACAATTAGCGGTATATTCAGGTGAACATTGGGACACGGATAAATGGAAATCGTTACTGTCTTGTTGTGATTCTTCTCAACTTGCTGATGGTGCAGCCGTAGCTATTATTTTCAATAACGTTGCGGCATTGAAAAAGATTTTATCTACTGGAAGATGTAACACAAACATTCCAACAACTCTAACAGGTATTATTTTATAAGTGACCTGAGTGAGTGTCCTAAGTGACGTACTTTAACATTAGCAAGTTATATATATGTATGTATGTAGGTACTTAGAAAATATGAATTGAATGTTTCAGGTAAAACTGTAGAACTCTTAGCAAAAGGCTTCAAATTAACACAGTTGCTGAGTATTCCAACGATACAAAATCAAAATGACCGTGATGAAACTACAATTTCACCCAGGATATCACGACAACATCGAGCGGTAACAAATGTACCTACCTATTTTGTTCATTAATAAAAATAATCAAATACAAATCACAAATTACGAAATAACAGATTTAAGTCTTAAGGACTTATTTGTATTTGTTTTGCTCATTCAACCGTAATAATTAGTCATGTTATGTGAAATTTTACAGGAGTCTGCAGTCCTGTCTCCATATCATACACAAAGAAATTTATCACCGTCAGTAGCCAGATTTTTTCATCAAACAGCAAGTCAGTCATCTTTGTCACCATCAAGAGTAGGAACATTGCTTCCATCATCATCGCCTAGAACTGACGTTAATTGATGCTTATTATCATAACGATTTAGAAGTAGGTAACGTATCGAACACCAAAATTCGTATATTGTGTAACTACAACTAGAGATAATATCCGAGCAAGCTAAAAGCCCCGAACGAATCCAATCCAATCATAAGTACATCACAGACGTTCAATGAAACTTTGCAATATTAGGTACAATAAAACTAAATCTTCAACATTATCTCTAAACGGTCGATTAATTTAAACAATTCATAATATTACACAGTTTTTGATTTCGTCTTTGATTTCTGTTTTTTTAGGGCTATTATCCGCCGACTTAGAATTAGTTTGATTCGTCTCGTTTAGCTCGCTCGGCTCGAGCACCTATCTTATATGTGTAAATATCGAACTGCATCTCACTTATTACCGTAAAGACATCTTTGAATGAAAAGTTATAAGATTATGTGAAGTAAAAATAATGATTTGATACAATTTGACGTGGAATTGCAATTTGTGCATTCGTGATGCTATTGAAACTGACTTTTCCCCTCACTTTTTTTGTTTATACCTATTTTTATAATTTTATCTAAATTGTACCTACCTACTTGCTTCTTGTGATCGTGATCTTACTTTATATCATTTGATTAATTATAATTTTTAATACCAACTGCTTATTTTTAAGAAGACAATGACTGATCAAAATATTATTTCGAATTATTCAATTTATTAATAAAGACATTTAATTAATATAATTTGCTTTTTATTGCAAAAAAAGTATCAGAACGTAATAATTAGGGCTGCTGGTTCATTTCTGACTTCTAGAATATTGAGTAGGTGTGCAGAGGCTTACAGCTTGTGTTTCTAGAAGACAATCTTTTGGAGCCTAAAACCAAAACACTCAATTTAAAGTTTTTTCATAACAAGCATTAGGATTTTTAAGCTAAAATCTAAGATCTGAATAGCATAGCTACGTTGATCAGTCGGACATGAGCAGGGGCCCGATTCTCCTAATTTTACTTAAGCGACATACGATTCACGTTAGACTGATATCCAATCCCGACTCGATTACGATAGAAGCGTATGTGGCATTCCGCTAGGTATTTTTTCTTTGAAATATACGTTTTTAGCCTTTTCTGTCATTCAATAATGAATCATTTTGTTTGCAAATGATCTACGATTGCAAAATGATTGTACCTACCTACAGCAAACTACCGTATAGACCAAAATCACCAAAATAGCAGACCAATCGCAAACCAATCGAATGCCGTTGGAATACGATTGGTCTTATATTAGTAGCAGAATGCCCGATATGGTTAAAACTACTATTGCGATCATATTACGATTCGATTTCTATTCAATTTTGACTTTATTAACTTAGGAGAATCGGCCCCCTGAACTGTAATAACTTAGCAATCTTGGGTAAGTTTCGGCCCGTATAAATCGATACTCACAAGAGATTTGCTGTCTTCTGGCTGTATATCTTCAAGTTTAAATATCAGTTTCGTACCGAGAACATTGGCCATCTTGCTTGTAAGACAAGTTACAAATCTTGATATTATTAGTTTCTGGGGACGTAGGTGATTTTTTTATACAAAGTTAGTAACAATCTTCTCATATTTTTATTCTACTATACGGCGTAACTTAACTGCCATATGCATACAAAGGTACTTACTTCTAACGGCTGTGATGTCGGTATAACAATAGGAAAATTTCTCAAAACGCATTGTTTTGGATAAAGCAAAGGTTCTCCGCGCCAAAATTGGATCGAGTAATAAGCAGATTCATTTTCGGGTAGTCGATATCCATGCTGTGAACAGGACAAAGCTGTTAGTAAGTGGAGTTTACCTTATGCATCCCCGAGGTAACTACATTCTAAGTATTTCTAAGCTAGTATAATTTTTGTTCACAACTTACTATATTTTTCCAGTGGCGACGCAAATTTTTATAGGATTTGAATTTTGACCCTTGAGAAAAATCCTTATAACTATCTTCGACGATAGCCTTGTTCAAGCTGGAACAGGCAATATTATAAGATCGCCAACTCACGTTCACAAGTCACGTCATAAATCTATACAGTTTTTTTTGGGTCGCTTCCGCCGAAATCAGGATCTCAAAGTCTAAGCCTAGAGCGTTTTGGTGAAGTGTGAAGAAAAAGTCTAATTCGAGGAGTTCCGCTGGAAGAAACCCTCAGAGAAGAGGGAAGTCATCACGTGGGTACATGTTTTCCACTAACCAAACAAAAGGTGTAAGTAGGCAGGTGTAGGTTCCTAAGCACATAATTAACTTTCAAGACTAAGATACTACCTTGGCAGTACTCTTATCCATTCCCCGGGCAGAAATTCTTCTTCAGTTAACATTAAGTTTATTTTAACGGCATTAACTTCAATAACGGTGAAGGTGTCTGAAAGTAGAAAATGTTCACTTACGCAGGTAAGATTGTAGGTAGGATCTAATACGTTTATTTTATGAAATCAAAATTTAAGACTTAATTACCGTTAACGACAATACAATATTTAACTGCTTCTTGAGGTCCCCTTGTAACCAGAAAATCTCTATTATTAATGAGGTAATTATCTTGCAATGTATTCCACACAGGTGCAATTCTAGCAGTCATGGTGTAATGAAAACATTTTTGGTATATCTCTGGAGTAGCCGATCTTATGCCACCATTCTATAAAAATAGGTAGGTAGATAAATAGATGAACTTGCAAAAAGTACAATTTACGGTTAATATATTTAGCATTTCTGCACTTAATGGTTTCAATTAATTGTAATAGGTATACTTAAGGCGCTGACGGCACCCAAATAGGGTAGTGTCCAGGGTCGAAATAATGAAATAATATTTAGTCCGCTTTTTAGATAATCAAAAAATATTGGATACGTAATTTTTCTTCTTTTAATTAAACATAAAATGACAAAGATAATACACTTCAAAAATTAGGAGTGGGGGCCTTTTACGTCACAGTGTCCTGAAAATTGTAGCAACTTGTGACGTCACACTCAACTTTAACACGCTATATCTTAACAAGTTCTGATCCAATTTAAAAAAGAAAAAATACGTATCGCTCAATTTTGGACAATCTACAAGACGGACTAATTATTATTTTTTAGGAAACTAGCCTATTGGCTTGTTTCAAACAATTTTTTGGCCAAATCTATATTTCGAATCAGAATCACGCCCCAAGATCTCAATATTAGAAATGTCCCTATTTATTATTAAAAAAATGTTAGCGGTATGTTGGCTTAATTGATTCTAGTAGAAAGTTGCATATAGGTAAGTAGTGCAAGTGTGAAAATCTACTGTTTACTCTAAGGAGACGAACCTTTGTGAAACTTTCTAAAAATAACTGATGTCGACGGTACTTACCTGAATTAGCGAAAACTTTACGAATAACGAAATTAATTTATCGTAATCGTCCCCTGCCTTATTAAAAATGATGTGAACTTGTTTAACATCATTCTTGTCAGGACAAGCCAATATTGATGAATTGGAGAAGATGATCATTCTGTAAAAGATCGGGTTTTCAAATTGCCATAATAAATTGTAAAGTGCACCGTAATTTCACAAGAAAATAATTCAGGTTTATTGCTAGACCTGCATTTCAGTATTTTCCAATGGTAATCCGATGGTGCGGATGTATCATGCTTATCTTTTATGTTTGCAATAGCTATAACGTAACCCAGTTCATTTAAATCAGGATTCACTATGTTTATTTTCATTTTAACGATTTGATGTCGGTTCTAGGAATAAGCGAACTGGTATCTGTTGAAATTACTATTGTCTCTTCACTCTCACTAACACAACGTACGAACAGAATAGTAAGATTTTAAAACAGCAATTTAAATTGAATATTTTTTTGGCAATCTATAAAAAGGCGCGAAAATTGAATGAAATGTAATCTTGTATTTTTGATTTATGGCAAAAACGCCCGTTTTTTTACCCTTCTGTAGTCATTATGTATACGATTGCTAATCTATCGACTACTCTTTTTATCTATGGTTATCACACTGGCAGATTTTCCTCGCGTTGCAAAACCAGCGGGCCTAGCATGACCGCCATAGAAACAGCTTTTGTCTACCGGAGAATCGACAAAATGACAGATTGAAGAAAGATTTCTATCGACCCGAGCATGGCGATGTTTGACATCGAGAAAAGAAATGTTTCTTTTCTTCGTCGACATGTGTCTATCGCGTCGAGCATGACGACTATATTTTCTCTACTTTTGACATTTGGGAGTAGATATAACTTTCTATATGAAATGTCAAATACTCTACATCTCATCTCATCGGACCTAGACAAGAGTAGACAAGAATATTATTATAATTTTAAGATCTCAAAAAGCATTTACAAAGTATGTCGGGTCCTACCGTCGTCATGTGGTCAGTTTTTATGCTGAGAAGAATCAGTGTAAAGCTCAAAGAACGAGCTATACGAGTGTTAAGCCTCTCGACATTGAAAACGTAAATGTGCAGAGATGGTGCAGTATTTGTGCGGAATCTGTCTCCTAGGATATCTTAGGGTCTGCCTGTTCATATCAATGTAAGTACCTACCTACAGTCTATTTTATTTCGTTGTGCTTTCCAACCAAAAATATGACAAAGTTTTCGTCCTTATAGATAAGTTAAATATAGAAAGATCTATTCATTTATTATTGTTTCTAAGATTATTTTGTCTATTATGTAGGTATTGCCCTTCATTGCAAGAAAATAATTAAACAGAAGAATAATATTTAACAAAGCTTAATTGTTGCAGGTTCTTTGTTCGGGTCCTGCTTAGGTCATTAACAACATTACTAACCACTGTTAGCAAATTTTTTAAGCAATTTGTTTTTGCAGTGAATACAAGGTTAGTATACCTAATATATTCCAACAGGTATCTGTGGAGATCAAAGGGGGAGGCCTATGTTCAGCAGTGGACGTCCTATGGCTGAGATGATGATGATGATGATGATACCTAATATTAGATATAACCTCTATTTGAGATTGTAGATACTGAGTGCAAAATACTGAACATAAATGCCAATTATCCTGACAGAGTTCATAAACAATCAATTTTCAATAGTTCTCTCATTAAGAACAAACTGCATGAGCTATATGACTCTAGAATTGGACAGTTTTATCTGCTAAGAAAAAAATGACATTTTAAATAAACAACCATTATGATTTTAATATTCACATTCTTTATTAAATGATATCATTTCAAGAATTTATAATTTGTAAACTGACAACCCAGTTGTCATTTAGCATCCTTTTTTTGTAATCTGAAACAAGAACACAAAATTAAATTAACATTCATTTTCAGGGGATTCTAGTCATGCGTTAGGGTCTTGACTCATGACATCAATAAGAATGCTGATAATGTGTCACTATCAGTATGTTATTCTTTTATTATACTGTAAAATAATTCTTGTAAAAACTCTTTACCAAACAGTTATTTCTTTTTGCAGGGTGCCTATACTACAACTCTTCCCGAAGAAAGGCAGAAAGAGAGACACACTAATGACCTTAGCGGTAGCTTACTACAAGCTGCAACTCACAGAAGAGCAACTATTATGAATATCTTTGTATATCAACCAACAGTTCTTCAAACCATACAGACAGAATTGAGTTGCTGGGGAGTTTGTTCCACGGCTTCTGCTGCTGATTTTCAGCCTATTTTGAATAAATGACTTTATCTGTAGCCTTAATTTTATGTAAATAAACCTTTACCTCTGTGTAAATGATTGTCTCATTTTATTTTTTATCTTAAGAGTTCTTGCTTATATCGCACAAGCAACAAATAGGTACTATAATTATTATTGCCATAATTATACTTTGAAAACAAAGCATGAGAGTTTTGCTAGAATGAAACCAACAAGTCTGGAGAACTATTACTAGTAAATGAATATTATTTAAAGACACTTACTAATAGAATGATTCTCGTGTCAACATTGTATGCCAAGAACTCGTTCTTTTCCATATTTTTTCAGCAGCGTTTGAATACGGACCTATTCTTCTTTATCGTGGCCTTCTTTTCCCAATGGATCGGGATACTATCTTCTCTGTTTATTGGATGGGACTTCGTACGCTGTAAATAAACAGGTTTTGTAACGACGAAAGTAAAACACTTCGGACAATAATATAGGAAGCAAGATAACAGTGAGGAACGCATTGAACTGTGCATGGCAAAGTTTTCATCAGACAATGCCACCAATCACCATTTATTGAGATTATTATGTTATTTTCCTTTGTTCTTTTCATCGTATGTATGGATAATTATTATGCTCGTTTGGATTAATTACACACAACTATTGGAATAATCAGTACTTTATTTATTTAATCACAAAATCTACTTACTTTTTCCTTGCCGCACGCAGTAATCACCAATATTTAAATACTTAAAATCAACAACAATAATCGTTTTTTGTAAACAAACAAACATGAACCATTTTAGTTCCACAGATAAAAAATAAGTTCGATGAATACGTTTTGTTGTTACTTTGAGTTACGTGAGTTTATGTATAGGTTCATGCGTGAAAAATAGTGCATTGACACATTTTTTTTGGCTAACTAAACGTAAATTCATCGCAGAACGACCCATCACTAGCTACTTATCCGTTGCTATGGAAAGTCTTTCTCTTGATAGAAACGCGAGTCTACAGCTCGCGCCATGCTCGGGTAGAAGACATGTCGAGTGGGAAAGAAAGAGCTTTGTCGTTTCTTGGAAGAATAGAGATAGAATCGCCATGCTGAGGTGGCAGGCGGATACGCGCGACCAAAACATTCCGAGAGGTACCGGTAGTTTTAATGAACTCTGTGGCTCCGGAAAACCGAGCGTACAATACGCTGGTTTAAAACTGCTGGGGAATAAGATTTTTATATGCTTTTTTATCCAGTGCAGGAAGTTGTTCCAACAACGTGGGAGATAACAGGGGGAATAGCTAGTATAGTCATAAAATTCATATTTAGATTAGGATTTTAATCAAAATAAAATAATTGTTAGACATAGAGACAACTTTATCGATAAATATTTTACAAAACTCATGTACACGTTCTTGGTAGTGAACATTCATTCAAATACCTACATGTTTTACAACTAATTTTTAAAATTAACTCAATCACAGTCTTTGATTCAGTCATCAGTAGTAATATGGGGTCAGACAATTTTGTCTAATAATTCAATACCTATATAAAAAAGCTAAAACTCAATTTAAAGATCTTTTTTCAAATTATATTTATCATCACCTCGCACAGTATTTGTGAAAACTTGAAGCCTAAAGTATCACTTAGACTTGTGACACTAGATTGTGATTGAGTGAATGACAGTTTGTTTGTTTATTATTGTACTGTTAAGCTAGTTAACGTTTTCTTTCCTTGGTTAACTTATGCATTTATAACTGCCTATAGTAATAGTCGTTAGCAGTGTAAGTAAACTATAACAACCTACAAAATTATTCAATACTTGTCAAGATACAAAATTCAATTCAACCTGACACATCTTATTGTCGATTACATAAATAATTATACACATAAACAAAATCATTTATCTTACATTGTCATCACTTTTTGTGCAACGATGGAAAAGGGTCCCAGAGAAATTACAATCTCTGATCTATTTGAATGGGTCTTGATTTTCAAACTGATCACGGGCTTTTCGCAGTACTCCTTGAGTTTTGTGTATTTCTCTACAAATAGCTCGCTGAACACTTCGTTTACGCATATTGGCGGCATTTAAGTGCATCAGAGTTTCAGCGAGAGTGGCCTTGGTCCTCGCGAGCTTCTGCTTTAATGTGACATTCTCTTCGTATAAAGAGCCTGGAAACAATGTTAATAATATTTAGATAAAAAAAGTGATTTTCAATGTATTGATAAACAAAACGTCGAGGTAAAAAAGTTATTTTTATCTCGAAATGTCGCGGAGGGAACTTCTTCCCGTAACCGGATAATGTACAAACTATCAAAAAATCCTCTTTATGAGCCAGAACATGGCTCATAAAGAGGATTTTTATTATTTGTTTGTTTGCAGTAAACACTTTTCCAGGCGCTTGTCTTGTGTATTATAATGTTTAATTTACTCGGTGGCTGTTTCTCACTCGATTAATCACAAAACAAGAATGAAGTTAACAGTTACAGCATAGAAGAATACATTCAAGATAATAATAAAACTTACGGGGTGAGAGAGCGACTGGATCGTTTTGTTCTAAGCTCGATAGCCTATCACTGTCGATACCTTGATCTGGTGAAGTTGGTCGTTCTTCTTCAGAATGATGAGCGTCGTGTACAATAGCTACTTTATTATTAGGCTCTAAAGCCATTTTGCGTGTTACTTCTATTTCAAGGCGAGAATTTATTTCTAGTGCATTAGAAAGCTTTTCGCGTGTTTCTTCTAGTTCTCTTTCTATACGTAGTCTGTCATGTTGGGCGCGAGCTCTTTCTAAAGCTGCTTGTGAAGCTTGCACTGTGGCTTCGTCAGCAGCACGCTTCAGGGAACGTTCTGTGTCCATAAATGTAGCTTCCAACTCTTGTCTTTCTGAACGCATTTTTTCCATTGATTGTACAGACTCTGAGAGCTTTTGTTCAACATCTTTGAGACGGCATTCCAAGCCCGTCACTTTAGTCCTTAACTCATCTATGGTTTTATTAGCTTCAGTGAAACTTAGTTCTTGAGAAATTATATTCTGTTTTAATTCTTGATTTTCTGTAAGCAGTTCATTGATTTGTTCTTTTGAAAACTCCAGTTTATTATTTAAGTCATTGTTTTCTTCCTCCAATTGTTCATTTCTCTTGGTGTAGTGATTCAGTTCCTCAATCAATGCTTCACTAGAAGGTTTATTGTCTTCTGATCGAGAACCATACGATATACGAGCTCGCCGAGAGCGAACTTTACCTATGTCAGTACTAGATTCACGTAATCCGACACCTGTATCGCACAAACCAACCCGAGCCAGCGACACGTTTCTATCTGGCTCTGACCAGCATTCAGACTCCGATATAACATCCGCTTGAGGGAAATGTTTCATTAAGGCCTTTCGGTGGCTCGAATATCTGTTATCATCACTACATGCTACATGGTGTCCGAACATCATAGTAAGATCTTCAATTCTTAGCGATTGTGATATATCCAAATTGCTTTCGTCCATAGTGAATTCCTCCGGTGCCATAGATTCGTCTAATTCTAGACCTACGGGCAAGGCAAGACTTTGTTCTAATATACTCGCAGCCAATTTTTTCTTATCCTCTCCAAGCACACATCTGTTAAAATAAATAGAGAATTAACGTCCAGACAGAATCATCATAGAAGCATTTTGTTTCCATTAGCTTAGAAACCAAGTGAACAAAGTTTCAGAGATATCTACACTCTACAGTAAGGGCATTGAGAGTTATACATACTTGTGTGATAGTAGTTTATCCAAGAAATATGCCAATCCTTGTAGCCTTTTAGTAAGCAGCTGTTGAAGATTTCTGAAATAATTTAAGATTGCATAAAATAAAGCACAGATACAGTAAATAATGTTATTTCGTGGTGTAGGTGTGATATATATTCTTACCCCGCGTCCATATTTTCATTTTTCTCAAAATGTTTTTGCAAATCCCTGACTTTGCCTTCCAAATCCTTAATATGTTCATCTTTACACTTCAAGATTTCCTCGTATTTCTCTAATTGTGAGTCACTCACGTGTGCATATACCAATTCCTTATCCTAAAAAATATTCATATTATTGCATTTTCAAAACGATTTGGTACAGGTCAAATGTAGAATTACGTAGTAACTATGGTCAAAACTTACTAATTTCACTTTCTTAATTTCTTTGTCTTGTTGCTGAATTTTTTTCATACATCCTTTGATCATCTGCAATGCCTTCTTGTTTTCTCTACGTAATTTTACGAGCTCATCCTGTAATTTAGATATTGTTGTATTCATAATAGCGCCCGCAATTAGAGAAGCTCTTAAAATCATGTTAAGTGTAGGTAAGTATTCAATATACTTACTAAATCTTCATTATTAACCGTAACAGCCAAATAATCCCTGTAAATAAATATTATTTTTCAAATGAATCAAACACAAGAATCTTAATTATATTTTTGGAAATTATTTTTCACGTACCCGGCGGATTCAGATTCCGCACACGTATCATCGACTGGCTCTCTCTTTTCAGGTTCCTGAAATAAGTAAAACAATTAATTAAACATACATACATATTTTTAATATATTTTGTACATAGATATGTCTTTATATATATTTAAATTTACCAGATCATGTGAGGTGATTTCTTTTTTTACAATATTGCTGTTATTCATAGATATTTCCACACTGTCAGTTGACATAGAACCCTGTTGAAATCAAAGATGTTATTTGAATTACTTCTCATATTGAAATAACGTAAGGAACTGTTGTCATTCAATACATACTTGCTGTTCCAAAACATCGATAGCTTCCGCAGCTGCAGCAAGAAGCTCTTGTTTATCAGTGAGCTGTCGTCTTAGTTCTTCCACTTCCACTTGAAGGCGAACATTGTGTTCCAAAAGTCCCTAGAAATTAACATGGACATTAAATTAGACATTCCTACAAATTACAAAGAAAGCTAGAAAATAATGGCGTTACTTCATATTATAAAACAAAATCCTCCGCCGTCTGTTTCGCGATCAACTCAGAGACGGATTTCATGAGGTGTGAGGCCGTATTCCTAACACACGTAAATCCGTCCGTTTTCCGAACCTTCACTTTGCGAGTACAACTGCATACTTACTTGTACAGCTGGCGGAGCTCCGGTACCCAATTTCTCTTCAAGAAAATATATCCTCAGTTTTAAATGGAAATTTTCCTTTCTTAAGCCATTGAGTTGTTCTTCGTATTGTTTCATGCTAATACCGCTTGCAGTGGTAACATCTGTTAATGAGGTTTTATGTTAGTACACTACGAATATTTTTATTTTGTGAGATCAAATAATTACTAAACACAAAAAAAAACAGATAGATCTCAAACCCTTAGCCAAGAAAGCAGAGCAACGCGTAAAGGCATATTATGTGATATATGGAAAGCATAATACACTCAGCGGCACGGAATTTGGCCCAAACGAACACAAGTAGATATCAGCCCAGATAGCTGTTGTAAATTCTAATTTCATATGACATATTGTCTGTCCTTTCGTATTTCTTAATTAAAATACAGAAAAATGTGTGTCTGTTTAACTTTTATAACACTAGAAGCAGATTCCGTTGTTGGAACACAAAGCAGAAAGCAGAAAGTTTAAATTCAGATAGAAACTGCCGAAGTACTAAGCACGTTCCAAAAAAAATTAATGATTATGATCGCTTTTTGTTTCTCTTTTTTCACAATTTGATCTGAAAATTACCCTTACTGCAGCTCAAGTTGCTCAAGTAGTGTTGTTAAGACGTCAAGGGCGTACGCAGTGGAAGATGGTTGAAACTTTAAGTGCACCGCGTATAAGTGAAAGATATGCATAGAAAATGCATGACCAGACTGGCCTTTACACAAGAAGACCAGAAAGTGGAGTGTAAGGTGTTCGTCGGCGCACGACGACCGATTTATCGTACGTGCAATAATGAAAAATCGGTTTCTCACTGCGTTAGAGATACGCCAGCCTTTGCAAACAGCAAGAGAAGTCAACGTCCGTAAGTGCACAATAAGAAGAAGGATAGAGGAACGGGATGTGCGTGCTCAAAGATCAACTCGAGGCCCGGAACTCCTCCCGCACCATCGCGTAGCCAGACTTAGGTTTGCAAGAGAACATGTAAATTGGACGCATGACTAATGGAGTAAAATTTTATGGACCGATGAATGAAGAGTTGTCCTAAGAGCTCCAGACGGCCGTGAACGTGGATGGGGAAAGCGCGGACAATGGTTTCTTCCCATCACTACCAAGCAAACAGTCGGTTTTCATGGTGGGTCCATCTTGGTTTGTCGAGGCAGAAGTTCAGAAGCCCGTACTGAATTATTGGTTGTCGAAAGTCGTCTGACAACAGTGCGGTATATTGAAGAGATCCTTCTAAATCATGTTTTACCCTGTCAGGGATTCATAGGTAGTGAAGAATTTCGTATAATGCAGGACAATGCTCGACCTCACGCAGCTCTTTGAGTAACCGATTACTTGTTCGAGGTCGGTATTCAAAAATTGGACTGGCCTGCAAGAAACCCATCCATGAATCCTGTAGAACATGTCTGGAACATGCTTAAAAGACAGGTCCGAGCAAGTCGTAACCCACCACGGACTTTCAGTGAACTGAAAACCACGCTGGTAGCTGCCTGGGAGGAGATCTCCCAGGTGGAGATAAAAAACACGATCCAGAGCATGCCAGATCGTATGCAAGCATTCATCAGATCAAGAGGAAGAAACATCCATTATTAAAATTCGATAACTTTCTGTTTTGTTAAAAATGTTGAATTTAAAAGTTTATGGTGATTATTGCGGTAAAGGACTCTGTTTTTTAACTCAATTAAACTTAATGAAAATCCTCATAATTCTGTTGTCTGTTAGTAATTTTCTATTGGAAAATGAGTAAATTAAACAATTTTAAAATAAAAATTCTGATTTTTCATTTAAATAATGGTTATAAGGCCAAAATGTGCTTGGGCCAGATTCCGTGCCGCTGAGTGTATTAAGGACTGTACGTACCATGCCCTTCAGATGGGGGTAGCGCCATTTCTTGTAGTTTCCGTGGGCTGGTGCTGTGAATCAAACGAAACCTATTTGAGCCCAAGGATTCACGACAATATTTTGATGCCGAAAACAATAATATGACGAGCAATGTCCGAACTGGTAGTAGGTATACCTAATTAATTTCCAAAGTTATAGGTACATATTATAAATGCATATTAAATATGTGTTGTTTCTAGGAGCAAGGCTTGGTTAAAAGTTTGTTCAAAGTTAATTTTAGCAATGGAACGTAATCATAATGTAGCGACTGAGAATCGTCCGGCCAGTGTTTCTATAATATAATATTCTTTAAATACTTGTGAGTGCACCTTTTCTAGCACAAAAAAGTTAACGGGATGTCTTACTAGACAAGGCCAGGGCATACCGAGAGGAGCCCAGTGTAGCGGATTTTTAGGGTTCCGTAGCCAAAATGGCAAAAACGGAACCCTTATAGTTTCGTCATGTCCGTCTGTCCGTCTGTCACAGCCGATTTACTCGGAAACTATAAGTACTACAGTGATGAAATTTGATGGGAATATGTGTTGTATGAACCGCTACAAAAATATGACACTAAATAGTAAAAAAAAAGAATTGGGGGTGGGGCCCCCCATACATGTAACTGAGGGATGAAATTTTTTTTTTCGATGTACATACCCGTGTGGGGTATCAATGGAAAGGTCTTTTAAAATGATATAAAGTTTTCTAAAAAACATTTTTCTTAAAGTGAACGGTTTTTGAGATATCAGCTCTCAAAGTCGTAAAAAGTATGTCCCCCCCCCTCTATTTTTATAACTACGAGGTATAAAATTCTAAAAAAAATAGAGGTGATGCATGCTAATTAACTCTTTCAACGATTTTTGGTTTGATCAAAGTATCTCTTATAGTTTTTGAGATAGGTTGATTTAACTGTAATTTACGGAACCCTTCGTGCACGAGTCCGACTCGCACTTGGCCGGTTTTATTGAAATAAAAGCCGCGCGACATACGCACGATGCCCCGTGCGCATTTCGCAGTTTTCTGGGGCCCGATTCTCCTAATTTTACTTAAGCGCCATTCGATTGACGTTCGACTCAATTCGACTGAGATCCAATCCCGACTCGATTACGATTGAAGCGTATGTGGCATTCCGCTATTTTTTCTTTGAAATAAACGTTTTTATCCTTTTCTGTCATTCAATAATGAATCATTTTGTCTGCAAATGATTTACGATTGCAAAATGATTGTACAGAAAACTACCGTATAGACCAAAATCATCAAAATAGCAGACCAATCGCACACCAATCAAATGTCAATCGAATACGATTGGTCTTTTATTAGTTGCAGAATGCCCGATATGGTTAAAACTGCTATTACGATCATATTGCGATTCGATTTCTATTCGATTTTGTCATTATTAACTTAGGAGAATCGGGGCCCTGGTTGACTACATTTAATCGAATCACTAGACAGAACGTTGATTGAACAACCATCACTCAACGTCCAACTAGTTAGCGGATGGTAACATAGCCTTTTGAACAGAGCGGACATAACATCAGTCAGGTGATTGAATTTAGAACATTTTTTTTCCACTGCGACGCTATTAGTCACCAAAACAAATATGGCGTCAAACAGCTCACACAGGTGGCACTGTATTGTTTTTTTTTTTTAAATGAAATTTACTTAAAACCGCATTACTTATGTAAAATAATGTGACCGCAAGGATTCCACTCCGCTGTGGTCCCTCTCGGTCTGCGCTGAGCCATAGCATTCGAAAATCAACTTAAAGCCGTCGGTTCCGTTCGGGATATACCGCGTACTTTCGAGGATGCGCGAGCATGTTTTGTCAGGTTCAAACATATTATGCACTTTATTAAGATAACTTAAGAGTAGATTTTCCAGTATCTTTTAAAAATCGTATCCGCTGCGCTCTTCTTAGTCTGCGCTGCCTGGGCCTATACCACCGAAAAACTATATCCATCAAGACTCCAACTATTCATCAAGTTTCTCCTAATTTTGCACCGGTAAAAAAATCATTTAAGTTCCCTTCAATAAATCTTTTCTTTAAATTACTATCAATTTTAACAAGATAATACATTATATTTTGTATGCTAGCTCAGTAGAGGGTAACCATCGTCGATAAAAACTATGAACACTATCTACGTTTGGATTTTATTTTGGGTTCAAAAGCCATTCAACAGGTTCTTAAACGTCAAAACGTAATAACTTAGGTACGACAGGGAAACTTATGTTTCTAATTACAATTCTAATCCACATTAAGCTTACCTAAAAGGAGATGATATACCAGCTGCCTGTTTAGAGTTATGCATTCTCGGTAATGTTGCCATTGTATGGGTATCTGTTATATAACTACACCATTTAATTAAATGAACACACTAACAATAACACTACACATAGGTACAAGTCCTATAGTGAACACAACACGATGTAAGTATAATTAACTCAAATCGAAGACGACTTATTTATGTCGAATGCCAATTAACAGATAACAAAATGTTATACTGCGTAAGTAACACAACTGTACCTACTTTAAAACTTCACTAATATAAGTAATACAAAATATCTCATCAAAATAGTAAATAAACAATGGCGTAATTAGTAAATCACTTTCATTTATATTTGACGTGGTTCACGATAGGTTACTGAATTTAGGACGGCAAGGATGTGGGACTTCGAGCGGCATTCGGGAACGATCGCATATCATCGGGAGTAGCCCAGCGTGTTACGCAGATAGTCAGCGCTTTGGTACATATGTATTATAAAGGGGATAGGAAAAGAGAGAGATGGATGCTGCGTTGCAAGACAGAGATACATGGAGTATAGGCGGATACTGTGAACTGTACGATATACAGAAATAGAAGTGGTGGCGCCATTAAGTGCGGTTGTTCTAAATTTCAATTTATGCCTTACTTCCTACAATGATTTACGCTAGACGACGACCTCTAACTTAGAAAGATGCCGCTATTTAAGATTAGCAGCGTAATGACAGCGTAATTTAACTGTGCAGTACCTACCTACCTTATTAGGTGCATCATTTTTATAAAATAAGAATAAAGTAAACAAGCAAAGCAGCTATTGAAATTATCGCACGCGACAGAGAAAGGGCTTTTGCATACCCACAAACAGGTCGCATAAGCATATCGTTACGACGACGTTACGCCTACAAGCCGGGTGTTGTTCAAACGAGTCCTATGTATCGTTTTGGATATTAGTTAAAATCTGTTGTTCCATGAGGACTTTTAATAGATAAAATTCACTTAATATTAAAAGAAGCTTATTTCATTTAGGTATCTTTTTATTCATAATTAGCCGTTTTCGCGGCTTCACCCGCGGTCCGTGGGAACTACTGCCCGTACCGGGGTAAAATATAGCCTATGTTATGCGGGAAGAGTGTATGTAGCAACATTAAGTGTTTCCAACAGTAAAATAATTTTGGTTTGGTTTTGGTACAAACAAACAATGTTTTTCCTCTCTATTATATTAGTATAGATTATGTATCATATTTATTTATTTAAGAGTATGATAAGTAAAATCAGAAGTATATTTTATACTTTATTAAAGCGAAAAATACAGTGATGGTGAATGCTTTGACTGGTAGGGGGGAAATTAAAATATAAAATTGTTTTCCATAAGTTATATATAAGCTACATGATTTGTATTGACAAGAACTTTCCATTGAAGAGTATGTGGTTAGTAACAGCTGTTGCTAGTCACTGAAATTTTTTTTTGTATTTTGTAATACATATTAATCTTTTTTTTTTTTTTTATTGTTTATTATTCCATTCCACAATTCAGTTTCTATAACTAATAAGCGCCAAACTGCTGCAGCAGTTTGCAGGCGTTTCGCTCATTAACATAATTACTTACATGTAGAATGTCTACGAATACTAAATAAATATCCATTTACATACACACTCCCTTATGTATTACTATGTTTTATCTATTATAGTATATAACTTAATATTTATATTTATACACTATTTATTCCCTTTCCAGTAACCAAGCATATTTTTAATTTTTCTTTTTAATGTTAATTTACATTTTATTTTTTTATCTTCCCTCAGTTCTTCATACTTATTACATAATCTAGGCACTAAATATTTTCTAGTTCTTTCCCCATAATAATTATTCACTTTTGACTGTTCCAACTTACCCCTCTTGCTCGACCTTACACTGTATTTATATATTTTTTTAGTTTTATATTCCTCCATATAATATGTTTCTAGTGCTATTAAATATTTAACTTTTTCATCTACTGGTATAATACTACATTCTTTAAATATTTTGTCATAGTCATCTTTACATTTTGTTTTGTTTTTTCCACTATAATTTTTAGGAATCTTAATTGTATCTTTTTTTCTTCTACATATGTTTTAAATGTTAATCCATAACAACTTAATCCATAACTAAATAATGACTCAGCAAGTGCATAATAGACCATTAGTAAAGTTCGTTTATCTACTATTCTCTTGAGGTTATGGAATTTACAAAGAAGTATTCTTAATCTATTACATATTGAAGTTACCTGTGGTTTCCAATTAAATTTTTCATCTATTAATAATCCTAAGTATTTGAAAGTACTTACAAGTTCCACTCTTTCACACTGACACACACTGTTTTTGTGTAGGCATGCATATGAGTGCCCTACTATGTTTATGTCATAAGTTTGTCTTACAATTCCACTGTAGGGTGAATGTATATGCATACACTTAGTTTTATTAGCGTTAAGTATTATTCCGTTATCGTGAGCCCATTTATTTATTTTATTAAAATCATTTTGCATTTGCACTTCCATCTCTTTTATGTTTTTACCGGCTACTAACATACATGTATCATCTGCATACATAAACACCCTACAGTGGTCCACTACATTAACCATGCTGTTTACATGCATTATGTAACCCACCGGTCCATATACGGATCCGGTGGGCACACCCAGTGTGACAGTCGCCTCTGCCCCGCTGGTACCATCTACCAGCGTACAGAGCGTCCTGTTTTTTAAATAGCTAGAGAAGAACTTGTTAGTAGGCCCACTAATACCACACTCGTCCATAGCTTGTAATAACTGATCGTGGTCCAGCGTATCAAATGCCTTCTTAAAGTCAATAAAAAGTGCTAGTATTTGATTCCTATTGTTAAGATTCTCATTTACGTAATCTGTAAATAATGTCAGTATAGTATTAGTGCTCCTACCTTTCCTGAATCCGTGCTGACAATCAGTTAATATTTGATTACTTTCTAAAAAATTACTTATTTGTTTCACTACTACTTTCTCTACAATTTTATTAACAACTGATAAAATAGCTATAGGCCTGTAATTAGTGTAGTCTAGATGACTTCCTTGCTTATAAATAGGTCTAATCAGGGCTTTTTTTAGATTATCGGGGTATATTCCTTTTTTTACACACATATTTATGAACCTGGCCAGTACTTTACTAAAATCATCACTTAAAATTTTTAAATCCTGTACCCTAATCTGGTCCATACCAGGAGCCTTATCATTATTTAAGCTTTTTATAATTTTACTCACATGCTCAGGAGTTACTCTTTTAAATCTGAATGTTACTATATTTTTATTTACATATGTGCTTCTATCTAAGAATTTAATGCTGCAAGTATGCTTTATTTTTAAAATTTCTTGTGTAAAAGTATATGCAAATTTTGTACATATATTATAGATGTTATCAGTCCTTCCTAAGTATTTCTTAATTATGTTATCAATGGTTACTTTTTGTTTACCTATCCATAAGTTAATGTTATCCCATATTTTTTTAACATCACCTTTACATTTGTTTAATTGTTGCCTTCTATACCTATTTTTCGCAGCATTTACTAACTTATTGACTTTATTTCGTAATTTCGTATATTCTAACCTCTTATTCATATTTGACGGTTCAGCCTTCCAGATCCTAAATAGTTCATTTTTCTTTGTAATTAAATTAATTAACGTGTTACTTACCCACGGCTGTGTTATTCTTTTATTATTTTGATTGATCATAACCATACTTTCAGAGTAAATGCTGCGGAAAACCAGACACAGTTTACTATACAACAATATTGGGCATATTATCTGCATATAGTCCGTCCAGTCAACACCGACAAGTTTTTCTTTCACTAATTTATTATTCAACACAGCCCGACCAACACTATTATTGTTTAACTTCTTTACGCACGATTCACACTCAATCCTAACGCCTGTCATATGATGATCTGATAAGCCGCATGCAAATGTGTGCGTGGAGCTGCACTTGGCCGCGCCACTGACTCGCACCCACACATGGTCAATACACGATGTCTGTAGCTGTCCTTCAACTATCGCTTCCCTCGTTATCGTTGTAGTTGGCAACGCAATCTGTAGGCCGTGGCTACACAGAGTATTTTTATAGTTACTTATTAATGCATTCTGCTTATTTCCTAATAAGTCTATATTCATGTCTCCGATGATGATAACATTTTCTTGAGTGGGTATATTCTCTAAAATGCTTTCCAAATGTTCAATAAACTGCACTTTGTTTTTGTTTGGAGGTCTATATATACCAATAATGTGTAGTGAATAACTCTTGTGCAGGTCTATTTTTCCGTGCACAACTTCTACTTCTGTGCTGTACGACTTTTCTTCCGTAAAGTTTAAATTTTCTTTTATATACATCAATATCCCCCCTCCTCTCCTGTTATTTCTTGTGTATTCAAGTGTATTATATCCATTAATTTTAAATAATGCTAGTTCTTCAATTTTTATATTTATTTCCGTTAGTATTATTATGTCTATGTTAAATTTATTTGCATTCATCAACACTATTAATTGATTGAATTGTTTTTTTAGGGACCTTATATTAATATGTATTATATCGATCACTTTTCTATTTTTGTTTAACATATAGGTACTCCATTCTTTTATACATTCATATTGATGAAATTCATAATCTTGTTCATTTATTTCTAACTGTAGAGGATCGAATCTTTATTTATCGAGAAATCCCTTAGTGTATCCCAGGTCTTACTTATGGAATGTTATTGAGAATCATTCTTGGTGGCCGTCTCAAGTAACTTACGTATATCATTTTCACATCGTATGTTGTGTATTTTTTTCTGACTGTCATTAGCTTTCACCAAAATTCGTGAGTTCTGTACCCATATATATTTATATGTTGCTTTTAGTTCTTTTTTAGCTGACCAGAATAATTGACGTAGGTACTTTGACAAGTCTTCGTTTATATAAATATAATTTGTATTATTGTTTCCATACACGACATTGTTCGTAATGCGTTGTTTACGTAGTTTTAGCCATTGATCTTTCGCTGTTTTGGTACGTAATTTAATGACCACTGGCTGAGATCGCGGCTTGTTATCCAAAACTTTTTCTACGCCTACCCTCTTAACCTCTTCAATCTCGTCTGGGTTCAAATCTAACTTTTTGGCCATTGTAACTATAACCGACTTTAAATCCTCTTTTTCTCGTTTCTCCAATCCTACAAGCTCAATATTTTTTTCTTTCCCTTTTTGTTCCAATGCAATCACTCTTTCTTCCAATGCTTTATTACACTTTTCTAAGTAAATATTCTGGTTTTCTAAGTTCTTAATTTTTTTTTCTGCTTGCTGTTTAAATTCAAACATCTCTTGATATTTTTCGAGTAAAACTACTACGTGTTCTTGATTTCTTCTATATCTTTCTCCATTTTATGTATAATATCCAATTTATTATTCATTTCTTCTAGCATTCTTTCCACAGTTTTTTTATTATCCTCTGCATCGCGATACACGTCCTCCTGATCATGCTCAGTTGGTTTGGATGTATTATCACTCGTTGCACATTCATCACAGCAATCCTTTTGTTGGAACTGCTTTGAATTTTTTGCACACTTCTTGTGGAATACTCCCTTGCACTCTCCTTTACATTTGATTATTTCATCTTTAGTGAGGGACAAATATAGTTTGCACTGTTTACATTGCACCATTTTTACAATAAGGGGATCGTACGATCGTACGATCGTCACGGTTAACTTTCACTTCAGTATTTAGCACTAACACGTCCGTGCGTTGAGCGAGAGCGCGCCGAACTAATTTCTTATTTCTTGGTTTTCAGTGTCTAGTAAACATAAAAAAAAATCATAGTTTAAAAACATGCTTTTATGAATGCATGTAAAAACTAAAACGTCCAAATCAAAGTATATTACAAGATTTTTAAATCCTTCCACACAGCTATGATATGAGTTCCATCATGAAGTATAGTTCAATATCTTCCATATCCACCCATCATATCAGTTCAACAGTAAAATTTTATTGTAAATGTTATCAGAACATACCACTGCCAATTTTCATGGCGCTATGATCCTTGGATAAATTAGTTACTTTAGATTCCAATCCATTACGTCAGGTAGAACTCATAAAACAGTGTTGAAAATAAAATACAAACTGATACTGTCTTATCGTTGTGATGGTAAAAAAGTACATATTTAAATATTTATGTACATTAGTATCATTTTAAGTTACAATTTGGTCAGTGGGCATTTGAGGAGCCTAGTTTCTATCAAATAAGTTAAAAGTCAACTGATTGGAATAATTACTTGAATAAGTTAAAGCAATATTGCATACCTGATATGCTAAAAAAATGATTTTGTGAAAGTTTTTATTTATTTAAGTTTATAATTATGCCATACTTATTTTAATTTTAAATTATTCTGTTTGTTCATTTAGTACATGGAAACAACTATGTAACAAAACGGAACTTAAACAATATTATTTTGAAGGAGTTACTACAGTATATGACCATCAAATTTATTGACTGAACCTTTACTCACATGATACCAACTTCCGAAGGCATTAATTCAGCCATCTCAAAACCTTCGATCCTCACTCGAATCTGCTATTTTAGTCGGTACACTGGAATAAAAACAGTAATGAGCTCTCTAAATTTTATTATTGTCCAAGCCTAATTTCTGATTTCAACAAGAAAAGAAAGTTACCTGAATAAATCGAGGAACTCGTAAACAAATACAAACTTAAGCAAATCTCACAAACGACTATGTAAATTAAATTAAATTGACGTTTCAAATCAAAAATCGGCCGTTATTTCACCACGACTTCTCAGACTTTTTTGATGACACACAGACACGCAAGACTTTTTATTAAGCCATAGATTATAAAAAAAAATTCAATCAAAGTTGTGGAGTTTCATCCGCCGAGCCTTTTCCCAACTATGTTGGGGTCGGCTTCCAGTCTAACCGGATTCAGCTGAGTACCAGTACTTTACAAGAAGCGACTGCCTATCTGACCTCCTCAACCCAGTTACCCGGGCAACCCAATACCCCTTGGTTAGACTGGTGTCAGACTTACTGGCTTCTGACTACCCGGAAATTATTATAATTAATTTTGCTTTTTGTTTGATTTTTCCATTCATCCTTTTTGGTCTTAACTTCTTATCTATGGTCTTTTGACAGTACCAATAAATTGTCAATATTTGTCTATGCTTTTAGTTTATTAGTTGAGGTTAGGTTTTGAGCCGTGTTTTTCTTAAAATACACATACATAAATCAGAATTTGAGAAGAACCTGTGCTCCTATTATACCGTACAGGCTATGGCGCTCTCATTTAACCTTCGATCATTGGTTAGAAAATTAGTTGTGTCTGATTTTAGAACTGGTGTTCGCTTCTATGCAGATCAACAAGAAGAATCTAATGAGAACCAAAAAGAGGTTGATCCCACGAAGGATAGAACCAAAATTATACCCGTCGAAACGAGTATAAAGTATATGCAGAGTAAGGCATACCAGCAAACGTACGGCGATAATGCAGTTTGGGTCTTGTACAGACGCAACCACAAGGGTGGTGTTGCTCCGCGAAAAACAAGAAAATCGTGTGTAAGAAATGGAGTGATATCTACCGGAAATCCTTGCCCTATTTGTCGAGATGAATATTTAGTTTTAGATCATAGGAATACACAACTCTTAGAACAGTTTGTCTCGGAATACACTGGACAGGTAGGACTATATTAGATTTATGGTATTTCAGAATTGCAATATTTATTTCTCAATACATATTTTTTATACTCGGTGACATCACTTACAATCTGATTATATGGTTTGGTTGTTTACTCATGTGCATTGTTCTATTTCCAGATATTAGATGCCTACAAAACTGGCCTCTGCCAAAAGAAGCATAAAGAGTTACTAGTTGCAATTGAACGAGCCTGGGACCAGGGCTATCTCACTTATGATGTACCATTCAGGGAATATGATTATTCACTCTAGTACTCTACAATAAAACATCCAACTCTGTTTAAAAGCAGTTTACTGACATAATTTTAGTTACAATATAATAGATATTGATTCTTCAAGTGTTATTATTGAATACATTGTATTTATAAGACAATCCATTTTCCCATTATGTGAAGATGATTATGTAGCAAATGAGAGTCCAGTACCTACAATTGCAGCACCTTTGCATTACCTTGCAGCACCTTCTATATGTAAATCCACGTACACGTGGGTAACTGACGGTATGCAGACTATTATTATTAGTACACACACATATTGGCATCACCAGCTCATTTAGCTAGCTCTCATTTAGTAAGAAGTTTATCTTTTATGGTAAAAGTTGTTATTTCAAACTTAATATTATTGATTAGATACTATAAATTTTTCAACATATAGAAACATTTACTAGCAACAACGTTTTATAGAAATATGGCACACTAGTTAGAACATTGAACAATGTTAATATTTTAATTTGTACAAGCCAAATTAGTATAGTGTAAATATATGAATTTGTTTTATTAGCTACTTAACTAAATAAAAATAGTAAGAAAAATATGTTACATCATACATTCTAAGTATAACCAACTGAACAAAATTTTGTTTTTAGAATAAAAAGTGATTTAGCAAAGATATTTCAAGCTTTTCCATGTAATAAAATTATTATTTTTTCTTGAGTAACACTGAGAAAAAGGTGAAGGTTGTGACGTATAAGGAAGTTCAGGAGTTGGCGCTAGATAGGTGTAAATGGAAGGAGCTGCACCGACAAGAGCTGGGCTCTTAAATTAATGATGAACACTGAGAAGGTACCTACCAATTTTTTACACATTACATTATGAATGACATTTTTGGTGCCCATGGATGTACCTACCATATTTTTCGCAGGATGAACCAATAACATATAAATACTTTGCCATAGTGAATTTCTTTTCTATCATTGCATTCTATACTAAATAAGTGTGTGATTATTTTTGAAAATTTGTTATGTAAAAGTATCTATTAATTTTGATCTGTTTCTTTGAAGTAGCAGTTCTCTTATCAGTGCTGATTTCTCTCGTTCCAAAACAGTTATTCTCTCGTTTTTCCTATTGACTTCCTGCAAAATAATGCAAAACAAATTGTTAATTGCCAACTCTTACTGCCAGTTAATTTTTAGCACCTTAGGCGCTTAGACGGCCATTTAAATTGCGCAATCTTACGATATTGTGCACGGTTAGGGCTGACATTGAAGATTGCGCAATGATTTTCAGCGACTAACATTTGAATTGCTCAATAATATTGTAGGTCTATGTCTTCTTGTAATGGTGGGTCACTATTGCTAAATGTTATAGTAGCACTTCCTGCTTTCGCGCGCGTAAATTCGCAGACTTTTTTGGTCATGAAGTGTTGATACGTTAAACGGTGACATGAAAAGCAGGTAAAGTTGATTTGACTGTGGTTGTCACATAATACCCGCTTTCGCGTATCTACTGGCTGAGTGAGCAGCATAGGCAAAACCTCGGTTGCCAGAGGCACTGGCACCATATTCGGGGTAGGGTGGGGACCTGCGGCCCTACCAATAATGTTTGTAGGTAAAAACATAAATCTGTCTGGTTTAATTGATTTTAGATTCTATTTCAATGAAGAAAATTTCCACAGTTGAAGTTTGACTATGCAGAATACTACAAAGCGCAGTGTGCTTCGCAAAATGTGTGCCGTCCGTCCGAGCCGGCTATATTTTTTCAAACTGGGAAAGTGAAACAGCTATCTACTGCGACATAAAGGTAGGTATACATACCTCTGCAAGCATACGATTTTGAGATCGTAGAACTGTCGCATTATTGGGTGTAGCAGTAGTCCCCGTAGCGGAGAGCGAGGCAGCTGGCAGTGCTAAGTTCATGTGAAGGGAGAGCTGCCCATGTCGCCAACCGGCTGCCAATGCCCCTAATTGTCGATTCAGTTCGAGCACTCGCGCTTTTAGCAACTCTAAACGTTCTTGGTGAGCCTCACTCCAAGGTTCCTGGAAATCAGAGAAATTATTTAATTAAGTAATTGTGTCGGATACATAGAATTACAGTCAATACCCTAGATGGTCGACAATATATTACCTATACCTGTATACATAGTTTTGATGACAATATGATAATAAATATTAACACTTTGTATAAGTGCGTGTCTATGTTACCTATACGTACCTACTAATATGACGATTTTGTTTGTTTGTTTGAACGAGCTAATCTCGGGAATCACTATACTGATTTCAAAAAAACAGTTGGATAGCTTATCGAAGGCTACTTTTATCCAGGTCCGCGGAGTAGTCCCACGGGACGCGGGGGTCTCGGTCTGTCTGTCGTGCTCTCGAATCACGCCAATAGGTACTGCGGGACGGAACCCGAGGAATCGAGTTATAAACTGTAGCCTTATTCGCTAACTCCACTGACAGCTCGCAGATATCATCAATTGCTAAAGTGTACATTAGTAAATTGTCAAACAGCTATTTTCTTATTCGCTAACGCCAGTTACCAAATGAGATGACGTCATCAGGCTGATATCCACCATGACTCATTTTGACAGCTGTTTCTGTATCGATAAACGTTATATTGCGATTCCGTAAGCCCAGTGGACATAATGGATAATGGATAAAAAATAGAGCTGTCAAATTGTCATCGTAGTTTTGGCGTCAGCAACCGTGTAACGATATCCACCGATATCCACTTCATGCGATACAGAATACCAATGTTTTGAACTTATCGGTTGACATCAAAGTTCCGATGACAACTGAGGCCAGTTGACATCTAAGAATTCGAAAGTTAGCGAATAAGCCAGCTGGTCTGAGTTATATTGTTTTAAATTTAGGGTGTCTATACCTAAAGTATTTTTATTATTTATAATTATTTAATATATAAAAAAGCCACGAAGGTACCTGAAAGATTTATTATAAAAGGTATGAAATCATCAGTGAGCGCGAATCGTGTTTTTTTTTTAATTAATATTTTTTTTTTTTTACCGGGTAGGTACTTTGTAACTTTGTAAGTAGATTTACCGGGATCAGGTTCCCCAATCTATCAGACACTTTGAAAACAATCCTGTTATTCCACGTAATTCGTATTCCTTTAATTAGCTGTTTCCACAAAAGCCTACATCCAGAAGAAAAACTGCCCACACCCGTACTATGTAAAGCAGTCTTTAATCCTTCTACCTATGGGGAATCACGGTTCAATCGGTTCAGTGAGTTTACCAGTAAAAGTATGACAATCAAAAAAACTCAATTTCGCGTTTAAATAATAAATTGTGTTTTTTGTTAAAATAAATTGTCAAAATTCGAAATTGTGCTTAAATGTAAAAATAAAAGTGCCAGCTAGTTGCTTACCACATAGGCACCCATTCTACCGGCGTAACGCATTTTTTCTTGTACTTCTGATAATTGTTTTAAATACCATTCTCGAGCTTCTTCAACAGCTGACAAGCCCTGTAGTAAAACATCCTTTTCCTGTTCTATCTGTTTCATACGTTTTAGGAGGTTGTAGTCCACTCCGTTATGTAAGGTGTGGCGGCGAGGTTCCCGTCGCCGTGAGACGCGCCGCATTTGCGACTGTGTTTCGTTCGCTGATCTCCCATCACCGAGTCCTCTACTCTGTTCTTCAACGGCGCGAGACATTTCTTCAAAATCAATTTTTTCGCCCGATATTTCCTCATTGTCAAATACAGTTTCCTCCTCCGATTTGTAGCTGGACTTAGATGTTTCATTTCTTTCGGTAGATTGTTTTTCAAGTCTGGGCGGTTTTGGAGGTGCGTAAATTCTTCGAGGCCCATCATGTTTCGAAATAGATATTGAACCGAGGTGCCGGGATTCCTGAGCCAACAAATCTTTACGTCCTACTAACTGAGGCATACTTAATGTCCTGTGCTGTGAATTTTCAGAACTTTTCATAACCATCCAATTTCGGTCTATGTTCTGAGTGTCATTTACATCTAATAAAGGAGCGGAAGGTGGTCGATGTGATTGAGAAACCATTGGAGTATGCAAACCATTATTTTCGACGTCGTCATTAAATCTATCGTCTTTTCCAGAAGATATTTCTACTTGGTTACGCAACAGGCATATTTTTAGTCCAGTGCAGAATCTCTCGAATGTTAGCAGGCCATCGTGAGAAGCGACCTTCTGCAAGCTTTCTATAACACCGCGAGGCAATCCTCTAGTGCGATCGTCCCTCCAACGATTTTCAATATCCGTGAGCTTAACATAACCGGTGTGTTTATCATCCATAATGTCAAATAAAGTTCGCATCGCCGAAACAAACTGTTTCGGTAATGATTCCATGTTTTGAGAAGAAACACGACTCATGATTTTAAATCATTATTGTTGATATATTATTTCACCAAGGTTCAAAAATCTAAACGGGTCACAAAGTCACAACAAATACACAAATGTTATATGAACACATAACATTACTTAAACCGGACCAAAATACATGATTTCATGAACATTTTTTAAAGATATTATTATTTGAACACAATAAATAGCAGCAGCACAAGTCCGACTAGGTACTGTAAACCGTATCTGTGTACCTTATGCAGCACCCACGTCTGAGATTGTCCACATGAGGACAAAAATCTGACCGTTTGTCAAACGGTACGTGTATGGTCGGCGAACCAATCGGCCGCTGGGAGAGAATTTGCGAGAGATAATAGCCTGCGAGTGCGAGCAGGAGAACCGGTCAAACAGCATTTCGGTCACTTCAGAGTCGAGCAAGCAGGTAAGGCATAGGACAGCGCGTGTAGGTGTACTTAACTGTCTGTTTTCCTCATGTTCGGTGACATTGCCTAGATTTTTTATAAAATAATTATGTAATTAAGTATGCCGATCACTTTCAAAACCTCCTAAGGATAATGTAACCCTAATCGTAAACATTTCAAAATATCTTTATTGGTAGGTATTTCCAAGGTATGTACTACGTAACAGACAAGAGAGGACATTGACCTTGTGACCATGGCTTACGCATTTAACTAAAAAGAAGCCTGTTAACGTGCCTAGTAAGTACCTAGCTGACTAAATAATGTATTAATTTTTACCGACTTTCCAAAAAGCGGAGTGTGAAACTCTGCCTTTAAGGGAAGACGGTTATTCGGATATTTGAATATAGGTAGGTACCTATATTTTTTTATTTATCTTTGTAGGGATGATATTAAGCATTTGTGCAAGCAAACATAGGTGTAATCTCTATTCCACTAACTACATAGGATTAGGGAAAAAAGAGCCTAAGATCTAACTCCGATCCGAGACAGGGGTATATCATATCACGGACGGATCACAGCATCCCCAGCAATATCCAGGGGCCCGATTCTCCAAAGTTAATAATGTCAAAATTGAATACAAATTGAATCTCAATATGATCGCAATAGCAGTTTTAACCATATCGGCCATTCTGCTACTAATAAAAGACCAATCGTATTCCAACGACATTCGATTGGTTTGCGATTGGTCTGCTATTTTGGTGATTTCGATCTATACGGTAGATTGCTCTACAATCATATTGCAATCCTAAATCATTTGCAGACAAAATGATTCATTATTGAATGACGGAAAAGGATAAAAACAAGAAGGAAAAAATAGCGGAATGCCACATACGCTTCAATCGTAATTGAGTCGGGATTGCATCTCAGTCGACTGTGAATCGTATGTCGCTTAAGTAAAATAGCGGAATCGTGCATTTCGGCCGGATCTGAGAATTGTAGTCACAATTTGTGACCACTGGATCAAAATTGCACTGCCCCCCGGATTTGTATGATAGTAATAATACAAATTGCGCAATGTTTTCATGTTCAATGAGGGCTACCGTTTTTAAAAGGTTTTATTTGTTTCACCAGATGGCGCCACTACAGCGTGAGGTCCTAAACTACGGCTATCAAAGTTCGTACTATGAGCGCCAAAACTTATATCTACATTAGATGATTATATCCCTACTAATATTATAAATGCGAAAGTAACTCTGTCTGTCTGTCTTTTCTTCACGCCTAAACTACTGAACCGATTTGTGTGAAATTTGGTACAGACATAGTTTGAAACTTGAGAAAGGACATAGGATAGTTTTTATTACAAAAAAAAATAAAAATAAAATTATTCCGGACATATAGCGCCATCTATTGGTCTAACCAAAAATCTGCCGAAAGTCACCATTCCACGCGAACGAAGTCGCGGGCAAAAGCTAGTAAGATCATATTTAATATAATAGAACCTTAGGGTAAACGCATTGGCGATGCCGCAGTGTTGCGCAGTGCCGTTTTGCTTATAAAAGAAAGGCGGACATAAGTTGCCGAAATATAAAAAATATGTCAAAGTAGTGACATTTATAGATCCGTAATCTGTATTTGTCATTCTTAATCTAAAGTATTTTTAAAATATTTGCAATATTAATTAAACAGTAACATTTGACGTTTCGAAGACCTCACGCTACACAAGCGCCTCTAGCAGCGATTTCATACGCGATAGCCCTCATTGGAAAATTCGCACTCAGACGCCAGAAAGCCTGAAAATCAGTCTTACCAAAGAGTATCGGGTTGCCCGGTTAAAGGGCTGAGGAGAGGAGTTCATACCTATTGAGTTGATGCATGTAATACACGTAAAACAATGGTATTCACATGAATCATGCAAGCACCCAGTTAGATTGGAAGCCGCCCCCAGTATAGTTGCATGTTAAGCAGACTGATGAACGTCTAGGCGGTAAATTGATCATCTAGCTCATTCTCATCTCATTTTCATCATCTGTCTGCTAATTGCTCATATTTATTTTTCTGTGAGAACTACTTAAGAATTTATCTAATTCTTTCATAGATAATATTTTACAAAACAAATGAATGTGTTGGTGATACAAGACCACAATGCATTGACATGACAACTCATGACAATCTGACATCGACAAGGCATGACATATGAGATTTAGTCTGAAATACCTCTTTGCCCTGCCTTACTTATCTAAATTATCCGATTTCTTTTAGATTTAAGAATTTTAATTCGAATCCAATAAGTAATTGGAAATAAAGTATATCCTATTTAGTACAAAAACACTGCAGCCAGAGTTTATTTACTCAAAGTGATATTACAAATTGGAAAGATTAAAGATCGTTCTATATAAACTAATAATCAATCGAAATAAATATATATAATTGCAATATGAGTAATGTTGAAATTACTGAAGTAAATGAACTAAATGGCAATGTAAATCAAGATAAAGTGCGAAAAGGATGGGTTAAATTCGACGATGAATCTCCAAAGTCCGCAGAAAACGAAGTGCCACCAAGTGTTTCCTCCCCAGAAGGAGCGAGTACTTCTGCAACAGCTCAGTCTGCTGCAGTACTGAAAACGGAAACCGTACATATAAACTTGGAAAGAGGAGATAAAAACATTGAGCCCATATCATTAGGTACATTATCCAAAAATGTCGAGTTTGTTAATGTTCGTCAAGGATTCTGTAAGTACCTTAGTATATGGCTATAATGTCATGAATTCCTATGAGCTTCCTACATGAGATTCCTATTATTTCCAGCTAATGGTGATATTATTGTGACTCTGCTGCCTGTGAACACGAAATGGCCCTGGGTGACAGCAGCACACTTTCGGCCAGAACTAGTGCCAGAGGAGCTCATGGCTCAGGGACTAACTGTAAGTTTGCTCCTTGTTATGTTCATTTAGCTATGATTTGTTTTGTTTTGGCATGTTTAATGTGTTTTGTTAAATTTCAGCTGACAGTGGAGGAGTATGTTCATGCAATGGAACTGCTTATTAACGATGCTCGTTTTACATTGTATAACATATGCTACAAGCGTGTGCTTGTTTGTTGGATAACGCTTGCATTTCTTGTGCTGCTAGCACTGTTGTTTTCTGGCCTGACTGGACTGATATTGTTTTCATTGGGTGTGTTATGGCTGATTCTCAACGCAGCTGCAATTTTCCTGTGCATGTGGATAAAGTTGAGATTATCAAAAGGATTGGAACAATGTTTAGCAAGAGTTAACAAACTGCTAAGTAAACATAAATTGATCCTAGCACTTGATGATAGAGGAAAGATTTCATGTCATAAAGTAAATCTATGCTTTATTTACTTTGATTCTGGACCATGTATTGCACACATACAACAGTTCATTGAAAGTGAAGAAGGTAAAACAATAATGCAGGGCTGGGAACAGAGACTGGATGTGCCAACTAATGATATTGTAATCCAAGGAACACAGTCAACCAGGTTGTCCAGAAAACAGGTATGTATATTTAAATAGTTCAGAATATTCATTTTCCATTAAAAGTTACAGCTACAAAAGTCATCTATGGCTTTCCAGAGACTAGTTCAAAACTAATTATAGTCATCAGAAAATGTCAGAATAATGAATATTGGTGGTACACAAATAGTTAACTTGAACTGCGTTTGAGCTAGTACTATTTGCATTTAGTTGAAAGTTTATTTGTATGCCATACCTTAGCATTCTAATGCTATGAATTAATGTCCATTATCTAAATTACTAACAGCACCTCTCCATCTATGAGTTTACTAGGAAATGATAGTGCATGAATAAGTATGAGGAACATTTCTTTTTACCATGTTCTGGAACATTGATATTTTGCTTTCTAATAAGGTTTTTCATAACCAAAAAGTTGTGTAAAAAAATGGTGTTGGTACTCGGCTATAGAGATTTTTAAATACAAGTTGCTACAAAAATACCCAAAAAAATATTTTAAAGTATTTTCAATGCCAAAAATATTTTTATCCCTGTTTTTATGGAACAGGCAGGTTTATAGAATTATTCTTTGCAACTTATTATTATGGTTTTTTACATTTCTATTTTCTTGAAAAATGACAAAACAAAACAAATGTTAACTATTCATTTTAAATCTTTTGATGGAAAATATATAGCTTATGCTCTTATTGGATAATGTAGCATTCTTTTACCTACTGGCAGATTTTTTGTAACTTAATCTGTAATTCTTCGGTGATAAATTGATTTATTTCTTTAACATTTTCCACCTTTCCGCTTTAAGGGTTTTTTGTAACAGCTTAACAAACACTATATAATATTATGCAATCAAAATAAATTGATTTCTGTTGTCAAAATTGTTGATACTATAAATAATGAGATCTTTGTCCAACTCAAGTTTTGCTTTTATTTTGATTGAATAATAAAAGCAACATAGCTTTCTTTCCCTTGCTTCATTTTTTGCATGAGATAGGGAGATTTTTACTTTTATTTAACTGTGTTAAGTTTTTAAAGAGACACGCATTATTACAAAACAGTTTAATTTTTTGAGAATTCCATTTAGATGCACAAAAGTAGTTGCATATTGAAGGATATTGTGTGCATAGTTTTTATTGATAAAATGGATTTCATACATTCTGACAATATTAATTTTATCATGAAAAGGTATGCACAATGCACATGCACCATGCACATAATATCGTTTAATATTTAAAATGATTAGGCCACTGGTAATCTTGGTTTAACCTCGCTCGTTGTCTTGCCTTGTAATGTTATCTATTCACTTTTACTTAAAAATGAATTCCTAGATAAGGGTGCTCACAAACCTTTGGGTTGTTGTTTTAGTCTATTCTAACATGCTACAAAATAGCGCATAAATGCCTAGTGGTTTTGTCTAATTTACTTTATTTTATTCACTCTTATTTTGTATATATGTGGCTTGATTAAAAATACGAATAATGTTGTATAAAAAACTTAAACAGACATTAGTCACGTGTTTAAGAATATTTTGAAATGGAATTGGGACATGTTTCAGACATCTGTTTAACTTTTTTGTAGTAACACTACAACTTCTCTATATCAGCCTTCTATTTGGATTGGTTTATATTCTGCAAGGTAAAGGGCGCTAATATTTTCTTTATTATATTACAGTACTGTAGCTATACATTATGTGTACGTAGTCTGTGGTAATTGACACTGGTTTTCTATTAGTAAACATCTGTATACATAATGAATGCATTCTGAAAGTCAGCTATACCCAAACACACGCATGACTACGAGACCAATTTAAATAATGGATCCGATTGCTGTTGCCCATTATAAATGCTTGAATACACGTAGACAGCAATTTGGATTATTTAGAAAATAGCATTATCGGTAGGGCTGCCATCCGTCCGGGTTTCCCCGGATTTGTCCTCGTTTGGAGGCCGTCCGGGGGACGTCCGGGCGGGGTTTCAAGAAGTGTCCGGGGAAAACCCGGACATTTTTCTTACGAGTTGAATTACAATCGACACACAGACTGCAGAAGTCGAAGTGTCTCAAAACTCAAAAATTTTCGCGCTCGCTTCGCTCGCGGCTTCCTTTCTTGACACTATCTTTTTTTACGTTTAGCTACTTTAATATCCCAATATTCAAAAAATGTTGCGCTCGCTTCGCTCGCGGCTTCTTCACTTTGCGGATTTTTTTTATTATACAAGTTTAGGTGCTTTAGTGCCTAATCACCATCAAGTAACCTATCAAAAAGGTAGCGCCGTTTTAAGTCCTATTACTAACAAGAAGCTAACTCCTAGTTTCCATATGAGCTTTCTTATTTATGACCTTCGAAATATTAAGTCATAATCTTTCAATACTAGGTACCTACTACTTGAGCTAGATATGGCCATGACGTTACATGTAAGGAAGCACCTCATCGAATTTAAGTATATAATAGTAGTAATAGTAATATTAAAAACTAGGTCTTGTTTTGTTAAAAAAAAAATCGGAGTCGTCCGGGGTAAAAATGCGATTTACGCCAAATGTCCGGGTTTTTTAAATATTTGTCCGGGTTTCGCGAAATTCGAAATGGCAGCCCTAATTATCGGTAACTTTATTCACAGGCACAATCAACCGCCCACATCGTTTTTCTTTATTTTTAGCCGTTTTCACACGGTTTTACCCGCGTTCCTTAGAAACTACAGTCCGAACCGGGATAAAATGTAGCCTATGTTACTCGGGAAGTGTGAACTTTCAGTAAAAGCTGATTTTGATTTCACAAAAAAATGTTTCCTCTCCACATATTAGTGCAGATGTTACGTACAGCTGGAACAGTTATAGAATATATTTATTTGGAAATACTGTTGTATTGTAGCTGTATCCATAAAAATGTGCTCATGCATGAATATAGTAGTTAAATATATAAGTCTTGATAGAATCGACCTTCCATTTCTTTATAACAATGGTCGATACTAACAAATGCTTCGAAATGGGCCTTGATTTTGTACTTATGTTTAATGCTGCACCAAAGCCTTATCAATACGTTCCCGTTTTTCCTTTCGGTACGTAATCCTTAACAGCTAAAATGTCATTATGTTAATTTACGACTGGATCACGGTCAAGTGCTCATAAAATTGCTTATAAAAAGAGATAAATATACCTGCAAATGAAGGCTTTCAATATTTATGAGTAAAGCGTCGCAAATCCAACCATCTGGAAACCAATAAGTGGGCAGTTAATTGTGCTGGTTAGCGTATTTAGACACCTCTTTAACGCTTTAGTTTTATTTAACACAACTAGTTTGGTAGTCACATATGTAGTTTTTGGTGGGTAAGCAAGGCATACGAATGTGCAGGGTATGGCAGAGCAAGTGTACCTCCGGTACCTGCAGCGCTGGGGGAAAGACTTCCTGCGCCGCCGGCTCGACTGGACTCTTGACGAGGAAGGCGGCAACCCCGCCGCCCCGCGTCATTTAACACAGGCGCTCTGCCCTTGTCAATATGTTGAGGAAGTATTGCGGAACAAAGAGCCCAGAGATACACGCGCTTGTTGCCCGCTCTGCAATGATTGGCTCAGGCGTCGCGGTCTTGATTGACCAAATATCAACATTTTTGGCAAGTCCTCAGATTTGTTATTGTATCAAAACCATAAATTAATGTTTTACCTTAAGATTTTTATAATTAAAATTTGTTCTTCCTCAGGAAAGGGGGTGTCTTCTATATCTGCGGTATGCTGGCCGCTGGGGGTCACAGGCTGTTAAAAATAGACTTAACCTCAGCAGCCTGGTGCCTGGTCGCCACGGCGAGAAATATGTATGTCCTTGTCAGTTTATAGAAGAACACCTTAAGGTCAAACCTCCTGCGGGTATTGCAAAATATTTTACTCTTCCTAACCAAAATGTTCAAGTTTATTAACTAACTTCAAAGTAAATAAACTCATATTTTCAAGCATTCGCTCATATCAAAGTACCTATGTGTATCTGTCCGTCCATTTAGTACTAATAACATATCATTATAATTAGAAATAAAGAAAAACGTACTTAAATATCTATATGTTTACATATTATATGTTATTGTAGTTTAATATTATTAAGGTACACTTAACTAATATTGCGCATACTGCAATGGTTAAAGAATAGCGCTCTCATCGCTCTGGGATGCCTCATATGTCTTGTTACCCGCACGAATATTTATGAATGTGGCTAGACTTAATTTTTTTTTACATAGAATTTCACGTGGTAGCACCACCATGGTGTACCACCACATAATATACATTAGTGATGAGAGCTGTTCTTATAAATCATAAGAGTTGCCATAAGTCTATTTACGAATTCGGCCAAAGTTTGGGTAAACAAAGATGTTTATTTTTTATTATTATCTCACGAAATGCTCAATTTCTATCATTTTACTTAACAGCAATATCATTTTTAAGATGAGATGCATTATTATATAAACCTTAATCTCAAATTAAATCTCAGCTTATTTTATTCAAATTGTGTTTTATACTTTATATAATTAGGTTGTTTTATCAAGTATTTGTTTCTAGTGGCCATACATTTAAGTTTTTACTGTTGTACAGAAATAAGTAATTTTATTGGAATATACTTTAGTTTTGGAAAAAATCTGCTTTTGTCGTAGTCTTTACAAGTTTAGAAATTAAGCATATTTATTAAAGTACTTATTTACCTTATGGCATATTATATCGATTACCTTTATAAATACAAGAATAAAAACTTTATTATTGTGGTAATTGCCAAAATTACCAGTAAGTATTGTAAAAATATATGAGTCTCAAAATGTATAATGCTAATACCTAGACACAGATTTGGAAACAATGAAATCACAGTTGCACAGCCTAGTCATCAACTTCTCAATGAACTAATTTATACACATCATCAGTGTGCTGAACTCTATGTAAAACCAAAGCTCAAAGTGTGAAATTGTTTCAGAGCTAATTATTTTCGAATGGTTATTTTTTTAGATCCTGTTAGTAATCATTTAAAAGTAAATAGCATTAAGGGTAAAGAGTATAATTTTACGATCGTAAGGGTATATAGTGGAAGCATTACACTTACCAGTTTAAAAAGTGTATAAGTAAAATACCTACATTAATTACATTCCGTTTTTTTTTTAATATTGTAAATAATGCTCGCGTGATTTTGAGGGATGTATATTTCAATAAAGAGGAGACAGTGTATTATTTGCTATTACAATAGGAACGCGGCAATAGCATACTATATATAAACATGATTAAGTACTAAAATATATGTAAGTGAACAGGTATTCGTAATGTTGTGATTAATGTAAACTTATTCCGTCCTAAATATGAGAAGTAATAGGAACTAAAATATATTAATTAGTATACCTTTACTTACCTACATATTATTATTTTTATGTAATTACATTATGTTGAATAATATATACATATTTTTAAAGTTTTTATTTTTTATTTTTTAACTCCCAATGCGAAAAGAGGGGCTCTGTGTATTGTCAAAAAAGGGATTGTTTAAATCCCGGTATCTACTCAAGAGCATCCTCCGGATTGAAAGCTAACCCTATTTACCCAACTAGGAACGAGCTGATAGCTGGTATGAATAGATACATAATTTATTATATTTCACACATATAATATTTTTGTTTTTCTAGAATAGTTCCATGTGGATGAGATTATACGCACTGCCTTATCCGCTCCGATTTGTCGAAATTTATTTAGACTTGCAGATAATAAAATAAAATTCAGTCTAGAATAAAACGATTTATTGGACAAATAAATAAAAACAAGAAAGCTATAGGTAAATACTGACCTACGTCGTAATTCAGAAGCTCTTCACTAACGGTACAGCAATTATTTAAATACTTTGCTTCGATAAACATCACAAATTTATAAATTATATTAAAAATTGGCTCTTAAACATAGGATATGCAAAAACATTATTACATTATAAAAATATTTATACTTGTAATTGGTAGGCGTACCGGAGAGGCATGCGTAGCGGTGAAACTCTCGGCGATTTTCATTTCTGTTATTTGTATAAGCATATTATTAAAGGTAATTAATCAACTCGGGATAATAAGACTTATTCTAGTGCATATGAAGCTATATAATTCCACAGTGTAGGTAGTTACTTAGATCTAATCTGTTGGGAATAACAACCTTTAACTTGATCTGACAAATATGCCTTAGCATACAGAGATTTCCAGTTTCCTCCTATAACACCTGGATTCGTTAGGTACCTACTTTCGTACTCACATAAATTATTTAATGTAGGTAGGTATATCTAATAATATTATAGAAAAGCTGAAGTTTGTTTGCACGAGCGCAATAATCTCACACCATCGCATCGGGAAGATTTGAAAAATATTTCAATGTTAGATGGCCCATTTATCGAGGAAGGCTATAGGTTAGGTACTCTTTTTATCAGGTGTGCGATGTAGCTGCCATCAGGCGCGAGTGTGTCCGCCGGCGGAAGCCATATACCTACTATGCATGCAACTAGCCTTATATTTACAAAGATTTAAAGTTATTGTCTTAAACCTTAATCGAATAAAAACGAGAAACTAGCAACTAAGTATTAGATAATAAAAAGTAATTACAAAGTCAAGGTATTGAAATTCTAAAAGCCATGCTTATATTGATTGAATATTTGATTTGAAGTGAAGGAAATGAGAAATGCAGTTTAAATATAAGTATTAGAAAGTGCAAATCCCTGACTACGGATAAACTAAGTCTCCAGACTTTTATTACATTTTCATGTAGCCGAGTTAGGCAGAGTGGGCTAGTTCTCCAGCACCTATCGGCGATATATCCCAACGCAGACGCATTTGAGCTGGTAAGTCGAAAGACAATCATCAGAATAGATAGTTGGTACTCACAACAAGAGAAGCAGTTTTCCAGCAAAAGAACAATTTTTAAGGCTTTTCTACAGAAGCAAATTTTAATTTTACTGAATTTGGGAATATTAATATTAGAAATTTAGAGATCATATTGAGTTCAGATATATTGCTTGACCTTAGCACCAACTGTTTAAATTTAGCCAACTTAATTAAACTTATATCTTTATTATAATTCAGTTTCATTAAATCTTAAGGTTGATAAACTTAGAAGCAGTACCTTTATGATGATTCTGCGCAATCCTTCGCACAGACATGTCACAAAAACGAATAATGAATACGTCTTAAAATATAATAATCCAATTATTAATATAGGTAATGACAAATCATCATCGTAACAACCAACTGCCGTCCACTGCTGAACGTAGGCCTCCACCAACGAACACCAATCATCCCGGCGTTGAGGAGTCTTTCAAAACGTCGGTCCACGCATAAGTATATTCTTAAAATTGTAATGTTAAAGAAAATGAAACTGGTCACGGATATTTCATAGCCCACATTTTTATCATACACTTACCAATAAGAATTGTCAATGTGTACTACCTACTTGGTCTAAAAGTTGGTCAGTCAGTTTCAGTATGACAAAGTGGTTATTTATTCAAATAACATTATCGAATTATTCTTTCCTGGTCGGTAGTGAGAAAACGAATAAGGTATTTCGGGTATAAGGGTATTTCATAAATTGATAAAAACATGAATTGAATCACAGATACAATTTATTTCAAAATAATAATTATAAAAATACAAGGTAAAATACTTAAATAAAATATAAGGCTTTGGTACCTATTTAATAAAAGTTCAAGTAAATATCTAAACATGGTTAACATTTATTTTTTCACTTGACTTGGGCCTGGCGCCCATTGACGGCATGATATCATTATATTGGTATTTTTAAGCGAGAGCAGTTTTATAGTAGGTAGATATTAGCTTAATATGTAAAAAGTTAACAGTTAACTTTGTAATTTTATCGTAAAATTTTCATTTTGTAACAGGTATCGTGCCGTCACTTGGCGCTAGGACTGATTGATTTAATAAATATGTAAATAAATATCACAGAAATTATTTACTCGCAATTTCTAGAATTGCTTTCAATGGAACCTGTATATTTTTTAATATTCCTGAAACAAGAGATCCTAAAATTGGCTAACTGTTCATTTCAATAAACAATGCAATCCGTCCGTTGTTATGAGATTAGAGAATTTATTTTGACATAAGGCTTCATATTAACTATGTGTGTAAATTTCAAACCCTAAACAAAAACACGGATGTACCTATTGATTGAAATCCGCAGTTAAAGGTTATTGAAAGATGCAGTTATATTTTAATTTAGATAATACAAAACTTCTAAGGGTCATCGATACATTGAATAACTTAATTGGTACGTATTGGTAGTAGTGACATTTTGAACATGAGGTTAATCCTACACGTTGCATTCTTTCATATCACTCTCAATCACAAGGCTTTTTTCATCGCGCAAAAACATGTTGATAAGTATATACTCCAAAAATATGTGTATAGTGATGAGGATGCACATCAACAGCTTGTATAAAAGATAAATTCGCCGAAGAATTTTCGCACCCTATAGCTAACCCGCACTTGTTTTTTTTTTATCCAATGTCAATATGAAGATTTATTTTTAAAGGATTAAAATCTATAAAAATGAAGAAACCCCTATGAAAACAGTACCTAAATCTAGTGTAAAATAATTAAATTCGTAGGTACTGAGTTAACACAACATCTATACTGACAGATAATAAATTGTTCAAGACTTATTTATACTATTATAGGTATTATTGAATCACATAATAATTTGAATACAAAAATAGCATGATGGGTGTGTTAAACAGCAAAATACAGTTGAGCAAATATATCTTGAAAAGAGACTTCAAGAAAACAATTTAGTGTCTGCGCTTTTTCTTGGGCATCAGCTTCGACAAGTCGCTGCAAGGGTATGGGTAAACTGCTTTGAAGTTGTTTTGTTGTTCCTTCACTTGTGACTCTTTATCGATTGGGGAGATGATGTCCCCATCTTCCCTTAGATCCCCGGGGCACATGATTGATTCCAGCGAGGTAACAGTAGATGCGTTAGCTATTGCCTCGCGGACGGAGATATCAAAGACTGGTTGATTTTCTACTTCCATGCCAGTGTGCGAAGAAGAAGAAGGCTTGGAAAGGTTGAGGAGATCGTCGAGAACTGCCTGCTCCATGAGGTCACGCTGCGACTCGCGCGCCTCCATCAGGAATATGCTCTCCTGTTTATTGCCACAACACAATTAAATATAACCACATAAACATAGCTCCCCATTGTAATCGCTCACTGTAAGCACTAAAATTAGTATCAGCAGATTATTTTAGGTGCTTAGAGAGACGGGACTGACAGGGTCGGCTCAATGTGTGAGCAGTAGAAACATATAATCTGCTAGTTATTTTTGAACAAATAGCTTGTTTAGAAAACTATGAAGTTAGTTGAAGCATTTCATAAAAAAATATATTGAACTCGTCTAAAGAACCCGGTATTCATACGTAGATAGGTTTTATCGAAACCGTTCGTAGAAATTACGGAATTAACGTAAATAATTAACTTCCTATTCATATTAAATATTTTATCTTTGTTTATTCCAGACTGTAAAAAATAGAAGTAAAATATGTTTTTATTCCTGAATAAAATTGAGAATTAAACATTTATTCAGAGCCTATCGCAACATTTCCAAAATTAAAAATAATTTCTATTTTACACAATAACTCGCCTTCGATTTTATCGTCAAACTACTACTACCTACGCAAGAACACATACATGATACATAATGCAAGAATCTACTGTCTACGTGAATATCAAAGCAACTATGTAACAAGATGCAGTTAGAACCACTATTGAAAGACTACTTTATCTACTCAAATAATGTCATACTAGACATTGTAGAAACGAATGCTCCTAGTTATGAAAGTGTAAATAAAAAAATAATTACCTTGACTTCTTTAGTCGTGTACTGGTCCAGTTTGTCATAAATGACTGCATGCAGACCCATATCTTTCAGCTTCTTCACGACGCTTTTATTGTCGATGTCGTCTCCCCAACAGAATATTATCAAACCAGCGTCTGTGGCTAATTTCACCTGATAACATCAAGTTTTAGATTACGTATAGGTGTGTGTTTTTCTTTGATTGCCAATATTTAAACCATTTGAAAATATTACACATCATTAAGCCCGTTTACACCGACATCATAAACGTCTTTTATCTTTTAAAAATACTGTTTTGCTATGAAAATTGAACGTCAAAAATTTAAAGAAATTGTTTTAAGAAAACAGACTTTTGTCGATGTTGTCGGTGAACTCGGGCTTTAATAGTACAGTTGCTCAAGATTTTATCACCAGACTCTTTTATCGTCTCACTGCTGGGTACAGGCCGCCTCTCCAACAGGAAAGATTGAGCGTTAATCACCACGCTTGTTCAAAGTGGGTTGGTTACTTCAGACTTCATAGTACGGGTTTCCACAAAATTTATTATGGGTACATTTTGTGTGAGTGATTATGATCAAAACATATGATAATAAAATTGTAAATCATAAAAGCTCGTTCGTGCTATTAGCCCTCTATCAACAAAAATAAGCTACCATAGAAGGTACTTCATATTTTTCAATATAAGGGGAGAAGTACAAAGCTCCTGGATTATCGTGTCATATGAAAACGGAGCTATTGTGACGCGGGCATACGTCACATACGTAAGTATAGTCCCGCGGACATTAGCCGACATTGTGACTCGTCACGTGCAACCGTCGTTTTATAAACAGATCTACAGATCGAGGTCACAGCTGTATTGTGCACGCAATGCTTTTTTCATATTTTTCATAATAATCTCACACGTACTATCTCATCTTATCTACATATCAAATAATAATGTATTACTTCGATAAAACATGATATTGAAATATTAGAATCTATCGTGATACTTGGCCCACTTGGAAACAAATGTTTCGAAGTTGATTAATTCTGACAATGCTTAATAAAATATAATTAACTAGTTCATTGTATAATTGTTTATTAAGTGTATATTTACCTGGGAAGGGTCCCTGAGCAAATCTTCAGTGTGTACAACAATCCCCAATATTTCTGTACTAACTGCACTTTGTACCGCAAGTGGTATGCTGGAACATCTAGGATCACGATATGGTTCATATCGTTTTGTAATACCCTGAAAATATACAGCAATATACAATTCGCATCTAAGATCTCTGAACATAATAACAAAGCAGCTAACAAAGTCACCTTAAATAAATACTTACAATAGTCAAAAACATGACGGGATATTTATTCTGCTTATATCTGACCATCGTGCAAATATCAGGATTGAAACAGGAAAATACAATGCGACGATCTCCGGCATGCTTTAGAATTACTTCTAAGACCTGAAAATAGCAGTTTTAAATAGTTTTATCGATTAGCCAGCTAGATTTTGTACACTAGTCTTTGATGCCAAGAGAAAATGACCCGGCTCGTTGATAACAGATCAATCGTAAGTTATTCTTAACAGCCCTTAATATGAGAGATGAGAGTGACCCACTTTTTAAACTTCAAGTCAGAAATCAAAGCTGCGAATCGAACGCAAACTTTGGCACTGTTTTCAGCTGCATTGCGTTTTTAGTATAGAAAGAAACAGCTACAAACTCACTGGAGGCTTACGAGCCGCCAACAAAAAGTCCCCTTCCCCCTAATTACCTACAACATAATTTTATAGTGGGGACACAAGCAGGACACATCAGTTGTCCTTATTATCGCGGGACCCTCGGCTTTATAGAGCCCAAAGGGCCCTGTAATCATTGTATTTTTTTTGTTGTCCGTCCTATTGTGACAGGAGATAAAATAAAAATGAATAAGAAATGAAATAAACATAAAATATTATTAAAATAGGTGGTAATAAATGATTTGATGCGTTTTACCTTATCCACGTAAGTGTTCATATCGAACGGGTTGTTCAGTTCGAAGGTTCCATCTTTAAGCTCCATTGTCCATTTCAACTCAACATTAAAACCGACATGTGGATCAATTTTTTTCAATGTTTCCTCTAACGTAGGAAATGGTTGATGTTCTTCTAACTCATCATCGAAAAATAATGTTTCTTGATTACGGCCCTCAACTAAGTGGTATACCTACAAATAACATTAGGAACATATCGAAATTATTGCTAGACATATTTTTTTATGTACCTTCACTTACTATACCTACCACGAACTGTCGAGTACCGTACATTTATTAGAGAAAAAATATTATACATTCAAGAACTGACTTTTTCAAAAGGGACCTATTCTTGTGACCGCTGATGTCTCTCATAACATATTCTTCTCGTAATCTAGGACTTAGATGTCAGATAAGGTATTGCGATACCACAAATTATATGTTGAATAAACTCAGCTATTTAAATGTGTCTTTTTACATAATTCAAGATAAGAGAAAGCCAGCCTATAACTTTATATAATTTGAAACTGACACTCCTATTGAAATATTTTTTGAGGATGGTAATTTTAATTATTGTTTCTGCAATTTCAGTGATTACGCAAGGTCTTACCGCTTAGGTAATCGAATTTTGTAAACTAGTTATAGGTATCAATTCCAATAGGTATCTAACTAAACACATGTGAAGTGAAGTGGTGAAGGGTGGGCGTTTTGGGGGCTGTCTTTTGTTTTTGAAGTTCGAAAAGAGCTGATTTATCAGCTTAATTTGAATAAACGTTTTTGAGTTTGACTACAGTAAAATAAAATTGCAAGGACTTTTGATTCCATGAAGGTACAAAAAGAGAGAGGTGTTCTATCTGCTTTATGCTGTATTGCCATTCTAGTAAAGTAGGTACCGAAAACATAGCAAAGGCAAACATAAAAATTAAATACATAGGTCTCTTTTTGAGAAGTACAGTTTATGTAATAAATTACATGTAATAAATTACATAAACTGTACTTCTCACCCATACTGTTAACTTTTATGATTAGTTTTAATAGTCTTATTTTTACAACATTGCAAACAGATTAGAAATCATCAAAATTTAAGATAGAACCTTTACCACCTAGCTAATATTACAAGGATATAGCAAGCACTCTGTAGATAAATAAATAACAAAAGCATACCTTCAGTTTTTGTAAATGTTCCAAAGTCAAATCCTTGACAGGAACCTCTAACATTTCTGTATGCTCCACTTCTCTCTTTCGCTTCATAGATATGCAAACATAAAAGTCATGATAAATGACTGGTACCATGTCTTTACTCAACTGCACATCAAATTCTAGCAAATCTGCACCACTAGCAGCTGCTTTTTTAAGTGAGGCAATGGTGTTTTCACGAATTGCATCTCCACTGAAAATAATAGTTTGTATTATGGCTTAAAAACTAACTGAAAGAGGTGGCAGGACAACCACCCTGTTCTCTGGATTGAGTCACGTTTTGAATTGTATGTTAGAAGGGAAATGTAACAGCGAAATACAGGTACTATCGGGATATAAACAGAGACCTGAAGGAGCTGTTTTCCTAAAATATTTTTAAGAATAGAAGATAAAATATTCAAATTACTCACTCCTTGGTTTTAAAACTGGCGCCCAATCCTCTATGTCCAACTTCCAAGCCAGTCCAGGATGGATCCCAAAATTTAGCTAATGAAAACTTCAGGTCGCAAAGCTGCTCAGGCATAGGATTAACAATTAAGTAACCAATATTCATTGTTCCTAATGGGCGATGTTTCACATTACAAGTCACAGGCAGATCCAATGATCCTTCAGATGACTTAAACATATTTGGCAGCACATACGCATAGCCTACATGGCATGGGGGATCTTCTGGTCCAGCTCGACTGCTGTATGAATATAAATCAACTAGGTACGCTAGAGCTTTAATATCAGGAGCTGTCACATTAATCAATAACACATCATCTGGATTGTAATCTCTTCCAAACTGCTCCTGTGGCTTCATGGTACAAAGAGCTGGGTCATTGTGCAGTGTAGACACATCAACCAGCACTCCTGATGCCACACTTCCCATGTCCATACTAAGGGATGACTCATCTGTCTGCCCTTCTGTCCCAAAAGACAATTTCACTGGAGTTATTTTTATTCTCATAATTCTTTTCGAGAGGCAGCTGTGCAGTTTTAGGGGATTGTTCACAAATTTAAACTGCAATAATGTTGAAACAGTCAGCCAACCAGAAGAAACAGTCTTTTTACCATGATGTTCACCATAAGTATCAGTATAAGGATGAAGAACTGATTCTTTTAGAATTCGTGGCAGCTGATGGGTTTCCCATTGGCGAATAATAATATCATCAGGATTTTCTTCATTTACAATACATTTACCATAGCGGTAGAGTATATCACAGGTGTTTGGAATTATTATGGATTTACACCACAAATCCGTACTTTCTTCCTGGTCGAGCACGACTATTTTGTTATTGTCCCACTCACCAAGTTCTGGAATACTGCCTGTTATGAACATTTTCTCTTTGGGTCCAACATCTGGTGCAGACACCGTGAAGGTCCATCTCTGCCGTTTCACTTCGCCTACGGATTCAGGTGGTTTAACAGCCATTTGTTTTGGCCGCTTGTATTTGGGTTTTTTCGGGTCGTCTAAAAAAAACCAGCGTTGCATCTTGTTAACTTTGATATTTTTTTGTTTTAGCACATTGTAAATTATTGATTTAAACATATGAAAAATATACACTGGAAAATTAAAACATTAAAATTGTTAGGAATTTATAGTCTATGACATTTAAAAAATGTAGGGTTGTTAGTCTATGAAAAAGAATGACGGTGGTGTGATTTGTCATGATGTAAAAACCAGTGAGAACAATGTTATAATTCCTAACAAAATGTGATTGTATTTCTTTAACTATTAATAAAGACTTTCAAGAATACCAGAAGTTTGAATACCTACAATAGGTTATGGGCCCAGAACGCCCGAGAAGAAAAAATTAAAAACCGGGATTGGGTAATGAAAAACCCAACATGAAAAACAAGTGAAAAAAACTAAAAAACAGTAATAACAAGGAAGAAAATAAAAAACGGTGAAAAACTAAAAAATGGAAAAACCTGAGATAATACAGATAGAAAAATTAAAAGATGCGGAAACATTTTTATTGTGGAAATTTGAATTCAATATACACTTAAAAGCGGCAAATCTTGCAAAAACAATTGCACAAATAAAAGAAGATGACAAGAAAAGTGACTTCAGTATCAAAGATGCTCAGGTGCAAAAGAATTATCATAAGCAGTATTGATAAGAAACTAAAAGGTCACATAATTAATTGCAACAGTGCACGTGAAATGTACGTAAAATTATGTGAAATATTCGAAGGTTCTGAGCAAAGAAACAAAGATGCCCTATTACAAGAGTTTTTCACATATAAGAAACAGGACAGTCAATCGCTTTCCCAATTAATAAGCGAAATAGAAAATTTACAATTTCGTATAAATCAGCTAGGAACAAAATAGATGATGAAATGGTCATATCAAAATACTAAGCTGTTTACCAAATAATTTAAACTATTTTATAACTTCTTGGGAATGCATGGCAGACGATAAAAAAACCCTTCAAAATTTAACAAACAGACTTCTGGCTGAAGAAAATCGAATGTTGAAAGCAAAAGACAGTGACAAGCAGCTAGCATTTCAAGCTACATCTTCATCTACATCTAAGAAAAAGTTTAATACAATAAAATGTTTCAAATGTAACAAAACAGGGCACATGAAGAAAGACTGTAGAGCCTGTAGTATCTGCAAAAGGGACAACCATGAAGATAAAGACTGTAAGTTTAAGAATAAACAGTGCTCAATCTGTAAAAAATTTAATCACAAAGAAGAAAATTGTTTTTCAAAAATAAGAATAAGAATGAGAATGAAGAAAAAAGTAACAAAAGAATAGAAAAGGCATTTTTACAAATGGTGAAATTCAAGAACAAAACAGAAAGAATTTGTTGTAGATTCTGGGTGTACTGCACACATGACCAAAAATTTAGACATACTAAAATTTTTTGAATGTAAACCATCATCTGTTTTGACTGCAAATGAAGAAACAATAGAGGTGAAAGGGACTGGTAAAGTCATTGGCAATAAATGCACTCTTAATAATACCCTGCTTGTTCCTGACTTATCACAAAATTTATTATCGGTTAATGCAGTTACAAACAATCAAGGAGTGGTTATATTTACCAAAGATAATGTAAAATATATAAGGAGTCAGAATTAATATTAACAGGAAAAAGAAAACGGTTTATATAAAATTAATTTGGATGATAATAATATGCAAGAAAAACACTGTTAATGAAAGAAAATGGCACTGCCTTAGAATGGCATCAAAGACTTGGACATCCAGGAAAGAAAATACTAGATATATTACCAGATGTGGCAGATGGAATAAAATAAATGGATTAAGGCAAATAGACGAATGTGAAATCTGTACACAAGCTAAACAAACAAGACTCCCATTTAACACAGTAAGAAACAGAGCCAGTAGACCACTTCAATTATTACATACTGATGTATGTGGACCGTTCGAAAACAAAACTTATGATGGCTATAGTTATGTTTTAACCGTCATGGATGATTATACTCATTTTACAAAAATATACTTGCTTAAATATAAAAATGAAGTTAAAGAAAATTTAAAACATTATATAGAAGAAACAGAAAGAGAGAGAACAGAAAAGGTATCTACCATAAGATGCGATAATGGAGGTGAATACACAAGCAATGATTTTAAAAATGGTGTACTGAAAAGGAATAAAACTAGATTATACAGTACCATATTCACCACAACTAAATGGTAAAGCAGAAAGACTAAATCGAACCTTATTAGATAAAACCAGAGCATTACTATTTGATTCAGGGTTAGATAAAGAAATGTGGGGTGAAGCTGTATACTGTTCTACTTATATTATAAATAGATTACCAAGTGAATCTTTGAAGAATAAGACACCTTATGAGATGTGGCATGGTAAAAGGCCTAATATATCTAATATATGCAAGTTTGGTTCAATAGTATATGCTAAACAATTACATTCAAATATTAAGAAACTAGATCCAAGAAGCAAAAAGTTAATCATGATTGGATATACTAATAATGGATATAGATTGTGGAATAAAGAAGAAAGAAGAATTGAAATAGCAAGGGATATTGTTATAATTAATAATAATAAGAAAATTGGAGAAAAGTATGAAGAAACAGGAAGTTCGGTGATAACAGAAATAATACCAGGTAATAATGAAGAAGAAATAAATCAAGAAGAAGAAAGTGATGACAGTTATTATGAAATAGAAGAGTTAGAACAACAAAGGAATGTAATAGAAGACAACATCAGATATTATTGATGAAGTAGAAAATGATGAAAATAAAGAAAGTAATACTGCAGAGATAGAAACTATAGAAACTATAAATACAAAACGACAACGGAAAACCAGCTTACCTGCAAGATTATGTATTACTTACGTATGATGAAGTCATGAAGTCTGCTGAAAAGAATAATTGGGAGAAGGCCATAAATTCGGAGAAGGAATCATTGGAAAGTAACAATACATGGGAAATAGTTGATATAGGAAGAGCAAAAGGACACAAGATATTGTCAAGTAAATGGGTATTTTGTGTAAAAGAAAATGGTACTTACAAAGCAAGACTTGTAGCGAGAGGCTTGAACAGCAAAGCATTGACTATCAAGAAATATATAGTCCAGTAGTAAGTCAATCAGCAATAAAATCATTAATAGCAATTGCTGCTTCAAAGGAATATGAAATGATAACTTTTGATGTGAAAACAGCATTTTTGTATGGCGAGTTAAAGGAAGACATATTTATGTATATTCCTGAAGGATATGAAAGACAGCCTAATAAAATTTGTCGTTTAAAGAAAGGACTATATGGGCTAAAACAGGCACCAATGACATGGAATAAAAGATTTACAGAAACTTTAAGGAAACTTGGACTGAGAGCTACAAAGTCAGATCAGTGTGTGTTTTTTAACGAAGACAAAACTATAATATTGGCTATATATGTTGATGACGGTTTGGCCATATCAAAAGACAAGGAAAAGTTATTACAGATCTTGCATCAATTGGAAAAAGAATTTATCTTAAAACATATGAACAACCTCAAAACTATATAGGTTTTGAAATAAAAGATCAGAACAAGGCATTTTGTTGCATCAGCAGAATTATACAGAAAAATTACTTAGAAAATATAATATGTATGATTCCAAAGCTGCAGATACTCCATGCATTGTGGGAAAGGAAAATGAATCTAAGATGGCTACGTCAAATTTTCCATACAGAGAACTAGTTGGTGGATTATTGTACTTGTCAACCAGGTCAAGACCAGATATCAGTCAAGCTGTGAATGAAGCAAGTAAAAGGTAGAAAATCCATCAAGGCAAGACATATTAGCAGTAAAGAAGGTGTTGAAGTACTTGAATGGAACGAGAGATAAAGGGATTTTGTATAATGCTGGGAAAGATATTACAAGATTGCATGCATATTGTGACTCAGATTATGCAGGTTGTACAGAGACCAGACGAAGTACAACAGGGTTCATAATAATGTTGGCAGGTGGACCTATAGCTTGGTGCTCCAAAAGACAGCCGATAGTAAGTCTATCGTCAACTGAAGCTGAATATATAGCAGCAGCAGATTGCGTTAAAGAGTGTTTATACTTAAAGACTTTTATAAGTGAATTAATTGGTAGCAGTATTAAGATTAGTTTGAATATTGATAACCAGAGTGCTATCCAATTGATAAAAACAGGTTCATTCAGCAAGAGATCTAAACATATAGATGTGAGATTTTATTTTATACACGAAAATTATAAGAAAGGATATTTAGATATTATATATTGTCCTACAAATTATCAGATAGCGGATATGTTGACGAAACCACTATATAAAGAAAAATTTAAATTTCATTGCGATAAAGTTGTTGTGTGAATTATTGAGTGTTATGATTAGAAGTGTTTAAGTTAATGTTTTGAATACTTGTTTAAGTTAATGTTTTGAAAACTGATGGTGTCTCTGAAGTAATTATAAGGTATTTTTTATGTTCATATATTAAAAATAGGAGAAGGTGTTAGGAATTTATAGTCTATGACATTTAAAAAATGTAGGGTTGTTAGTCTATGAAAAAGAATGACGGTGGTGTGATTTGTCATGATGTAAAAACCAGTGAGAACAATGTTATAATTCCTAACAAAATGTGATTGTATTTCTTTAACTATTAATAAAGACTTTCAAGAATACCAGAAGTTTGAATACCTACAATAAAAATAAACATTGTTTTCTAATCTATTTGGCTGTCCTTACTCTCTTCGAAGGTGCGACCCAGCTACTCCAGCCAGCCAGCTTCTCTACGACGACTCTACGACAAGCTCCGATTGCGTCCGAAACAATACAAAGTATGACAAATTGACACCTGACAAAGTCAAGCTTGAAATGTCCGTCTGTCACATCGGTCTGTCAGTGTCAATCAGCCTCACGAATCTAATGGAACTACCATACCTACGAAAAACATGTGAATATAAGTGCAGCTACCTTAAGTTCAGCTAAACATGGCGCATCTATCACATCTTCTTAGTAGTCTTTGTGTTGGTTGTATCTGTCGGCACTCATAGTAGCGTATGTCGCAGCGGTACTGTGACGACCATACGATATTTAAACGATTTACAAGGACGTTATGTACTTAGATGATTTACATAGAAAAACGTTAGTTTCTCGTTCAACGATGATTTATAATTTTAGTCTTCCTAAAATCGATAACAATGGTTAAGTATGGTAGATAAACTGGTAATTACGTTCTGATTGATATAAATAAAGAAAAACTTCCGTTTGATTCTGTATTTATTTATTGACGCCAGTTGTATACATTATTCATGCATCGTATCGTATACTGAAGATCTAACACAGACCTTAACGTAATAAAACTTAAAATTAATTTGAAAGAAAATGTAATTTAGTCTTAAATAACACAAATAGGCTTGTTACCATGTACTACGAACTATTTCAAAATTAAATCTGATTAAGTGAATGCAAATTTTAATAAGTATTATATTATGTAGTTACTTCTGCTACTAGGTACTGCAAAATATACATAAATATGGGTATATTAAATTAAATAAGCATCCATACCGTTAAGATGTATATATTATATTATTAATTAAAACACCTGTTACATGCGTACATTAGAACGAGAAGTATTTCTGATTTCATCTTCTACACTATAAATACACTCTTTTGCAAAAAAAACGGGCACCTATGCGAAATCTTGGTTTTAAGGCCTTCACGTGTATTTCAAAGGGTTTTAATGACTGTAGGATATTACTAGCATCAAAAGGGTTAGCCAAGCATGCGTGAGAGTGTATTCTAAATTTGAATTTTGTAGATTTGCTAAGAAACTGGTTAAACCTTGTTTTGGACTAATTCCTGGTAGAAAGAATTTCGCGATAAATGCAAAAATAACCATATGAAAAATAATGAGAAGGGTTAAAACTATCCAAAAAGTCAAATTATTGCCGCGTTGAAGCTCGCGATAACTCCGTAGGTGTCGGGTTACTAAACGATGATTTTGCTGAAATGGAGTTATGACTTTAAAATGATTGGCCAAACGTATGTTTTTTTTTTAAATGATCAGTTAGCCAATTATTGTTTTGATTTAAGCAGAAAAATGCTTGGAGTAGATAGGTTTATTGAATAAAATGTCGGTGGGATGAAAACCCGATATTTGAACGCTCAGACTCATAGATCTTTAGAGGTCTACGGGGTTTCTCAAGAGGCGAGGTTATTTAAAAATCAGTGATTACGAGACCTTAAGACCTCGTGCTCACAGTCTATGCGTTATTTTCTGTATTTTGTAGAATTTCAAGAATTTTCAAAATGTCAAAGTCTGATAGGAGCCGACTTGTGAACGGCACTGCTAACTTTAAATTGGTTTCGTTGCAGCCAAAATATTGATACTCCTCTAAATTGTGTTTATTTATGAGAAAGGGATATTCTAAACCGCGTGGATACAATATCTCAACAATAGAACGCTTTACACAAAAATACCGAAACTCTTAACATTGCCATCAATCATCAGCACTGACCATTTAGAGCAGGTGAAAATTTTATCAAATACGGATAGTTTTTCAAAAATATTTAGATTTAACAGAAAGGTACATTAATCATTAATTAAAACTGCATTATCAGTTTTCCGAAAATCACGTCAAAAACTTTTCAAAACCCCTACGAACTGTCTATCAGGAATTAGTCCAAAACAAGGTTGAACCAGTTTCTTAGGAAATCTACGAAATTCAAATTTAGAATACACTCTCACGCATGCTTGGCTAGCCCTTTTGATGCTTGTAACATCCTACAGTCATTAAAACCCTTTGAAATACACGTGAAGTCCTCAAAACCAAGATTTCGCATAGGTGCCCGTTTTTTTTGCAAAAGAGTTTATAAATGTGGATGACATTCTAGCAGCTCCATTCATTTCCTTAGTCAGAGAAATCAGCTGATTGTGTTGTTATTAAAGCTGGGCCCAGACCTACCGTTTCTATGCTGTTTTACTAGAACAGAATATAAATAAAATTGCGCAATACGAAATATCAAGAATTGTAAAAAAATACCGGTCTAGTTGGCGCCTAAAAAAGGGTCAAAGGAACCCGGTATCTTCTTTAACTGTTTTGTCGTGGTGCCAAAGAAAATTCGTCGTCGTGGTTCATTGTACGGCTGCCATTTGAACATCGTTGCCAGTCGTCACAGTCGTCAGAATCCAGAAAGCCTGACAACTAGTCTTGCCACGGGGTTGCCTGGCTAACTGGGTTATGGAGATCGATTGTTCGAAAGAGTTACCGCGGCCCTGGTACATAATAGGCCTACGACGACTAAACACGACGGTTTTTTAGTCAGCAGGCCTGACACTCCCTCACCGCTGCTAACCCACAGCGGGAGGGATGATTTTTGGTGTCGTTAAAAAAAAGATGCCCAGGTACGGAACCCTACACTAAGGCAAGGCACGCTTTTGGCCATATTTGCTCGAACAGGATGACAGAAGGAACAGCCAGCATAGATGCGATAGGTCTGGGCCAAGCCCTATACTGTACCTTGACAGATTCAAAGTTTATAGCTCTCTGGTTACCATAGAGAAGTGTTGTTAAGGTTCCGTACCCAAAGGGTAAAACGGGACCCTATTGTTTTCGCTCCTCTGTCCGTCCGTCTGTCACCAGTCTGTATCTCATTAACCGTGATAGTTAGAGTTGAAATTTTCACATATGATGTATTTCTGTTGCCGCTATAACTACAAATACTGAAAAATAGAATAAAATAAATATTTGTGGGGGCTGTCATACAACAAACGTGATTTTATTGCTCGATATCCATAAATATATATAGAATATTAGTTTGGATGGTACGGAACCCTACGTGCGTGAGTCCGACTCGAACTTGGCCGGTTTGTTTAGGACTTCGTAGCTTCGCTTCGTAGTAGGTAGGTACCCAAACGGTAGAACAGGAGATCTTGTTACTAAGACTTCGCTGCTGTCCGTCTGTCACCAGACTGAATCTCATGTACCATGATAGTCAGACAGTAAAAAATTTCAGAGATGTATTTCTGTCGCCGTTACACGAAATACCGAATACTAGAATAACATTTTAGAAAGTTCCCATACAATAAACCTGACTTTTTATAGTAATGGTACTGAATGTTTTATTGATATAGGTAATAAAAAAAAACAGACGAGTTGATTCTATTACTGATCACCAGTGTCTTTATAATCGGTTCATCCTTCGCAGATAGATACATCTGCCACACACAACTTATAAAATATAATCCGTTTTAGTCGAGAGATGGTATTTCTCTAAACACAATGAATCAATGTAAGTAAATACGATAACAACAGTTTAGAGAGTTATGTAAATGCATAACTCTCTAAACTGTTGTTATCGTATTTTATTATTATATTAGACAAAAACCTTTAGTTAAGTGCCTACCAAAATGTAATACAGGTACGTAATATGTAATGATTGGATGAAATGAAAGTAAATAAATATACTCAAATTATTTAACTTTGTATTTCGTATAAACACTTATGAATATCTTTACATTATGTACATATTTTAACTATTACTTAGATAACTATTTACATTAAGCAGTCTTTTTGGGTGTTTATTCTAAACTGTAGGGAATATCTACGGCACGGCAGCAGGATTGTATAAATGCTAATCCAGCCGTAAACGCTTAAAACTGGAACTATCTTAATGACTTTTTTTATTTACAAAATTTCTTCAAACCTAATGTAGGTACACCTAACCTATCCTTAAAATGGACAATTTACACCTGGATGCAAAAATGTACAATTGTCGCCTTGTCGACAAGATCCTTTTCGTTGGAAATAAATGCAAACCGCTTTGCGGCCACCACGAGCACCTCCTCTTCCGCGCTGAGGGCCATCCCAGCTTCCAGCGTTTTTACCTCGCCAGTGTCCGCCGTTGCCACGGCCCCGCATGGCTCCACGGAAATTTCCCATACCAGGAAAACCATCAGGGCCTGAAGGTGGAGGCCCTTGTGGTCCAGACATATTGAAATCCATTGGAAACATATTTTGTTGCATATTAAATCCTTCTGGTGGTACAGGAAACATAGGATTCGGTCCTCCAAACATTTCTGGTGACATCATCATATTTTCTGGAGGCATCATCATTCCCGGCGGTAGGTTACCGGGCGGAATACCTCCAGGCGCCATGGGCCCTGGCATGCCATTAGCCATCATATGCGGTGGTACTCCACTTGGCCAGTCAGCAGGAACCATGTTACCCTGAAACCCTGGCACACCAGGAAATTGTGGGTTTGGAAAAGAATTAGGGAATTGGTTCATGTTCGGTGGGAACATATTGGGAACATTCATGTTCGCCGACGACGGTGGTGCGTTACCCTTAGGTTCAGGCCAAGGCATATTTCTAAAATCACTTATATTATCTTGGTTACCGGTGACGTCATCAAGAGGTATAATCGTTGGTTCCGTATAAGGATGCGTTTCTGGATCAGGCTCAAATGCAGAGTCGGGGATCATAGATTTGGAGAAATAAAGAGGCTGTAATGTTCCTTTTTGTCGTATTGCTTGAATATCTTTTTCTTTACTGTTTTTACCATGCTCTACCTGTACTTGACCATCGGCGTCAACAGGTATTAGCGGCCGCCAATTAGTCTTTTCCTCCATGACGTCATCATTACTGAGATTTCTTCCTTTTTGGAATGCATCTCTTTCGTGTATCCTTTCTAAGTATTTCATATCTGTAAACGTTTTCGTTACATTTACTCTCTCCGTTTCATCAAGTTCAAAGTATTGGATTTCCTCCAATTCAGTATCTGGTTTCCACTTAATACTTTTTTTCGGTCCCTTTCTTTTGTGGTAGCACAATACTCCTTTAAGTCCATTAATGGTTAAAGTGTGAGGTTCCGATGTATCCATTTTATCTTCATTATCTTCCTTAGTAACGTTTTCTTCAGTGTTTTCAGTTGCATCCGCATTTTTCTCTGAAACCTTTTCTTTATTATCTTCTGTTTCGAGTGTGTCTTGGTAAAATCGTGGTGGTACCGACTTGCTTTCACTACTTGGACTACTCATATTCGTGGGAGTGTGTGGTGGTGATCCGTCATTCCCTGGATTTCCATCCTTAGATCCACTTGTACGTCGTTTTCTTTTCTTTGGATCTCTTTTGTTCGTCGCTGAAGCATTTAGCGCATCCATGAACATGTCACTTTCTAACAACATTATTGCTGAAACAAAACAAAACATATTGTAAGATAAATATAATTCAAAAAGCATTTTGCACCTGTAGAAACATCGAAATACAATAAAAAAATAATAAGATAGCTAAGTCTAAAATATACCTTAACGGGTTCAATTGTAATATCAGTCTTTCGTTTTAGCAATTAACACCTACATAAAGAAGAATATATACATCATCTACTTATTACCAAATCTACTAACGAAACAAAAGTATAAAATATATTCTATTTTTCCTGTTGACTTTCTAATCAGTAAACATTTTCGTAGACTGAAATGTATACGTTGTAGACAACCCTATCCTAATATAAAGGCCAGGCAGACTCAAGGACGTGGTTCCTACTGCTTATGGATTTTAAGACAGACACGTTTGTAAGGTCATAGCATTACGCTTATAGCCATTTTGTACGAGGCGTTACCTCCGTTTGGCTTCATAGATACATGTTAAGCCAATCGTCCACCATAATCTAAACTTCCATGATTTAGTGCCTAGCTCGCTTAATCGTGCCATTTCATTTGTTTAGTAGATCCAGCGCAAGATAAGCTGGCTATTACAGTCGATTAACAGCTAGTTAACGGGGCAAAATCGGGTTGAAATGCCTTTGAGGCACGTAGGTATAACATACATATAAGGTACAACAATGAAAATAAATAAGCAAATCGGGTTGGTACCCTTTGTCGTGTGGTATCTTTCAATCGTAGGATGCTGCGCCTAGAGACGTGACGAATCTACCTACACACGACCCGGTCTGAAGAAGCAGACTTGTCAAAAACAAACAAACATTGCATGCAACGGAATAGTCATCAAATAAAGCCTAATTATCTACAAAAGTAATAACTAGATTTAGCAATAAAATACCGCAGTCAGGAAAAAAACTACAATTCATTCGGACTACCCCTTTAGTTAGTCATTAATTCTTGAGTTCAACAACCAAACAGATAGTGAAAGTCATTTCGCGTGGCGCAATCGAGAATAGCAGCTACTTACGAGTACATAGGCAATCGAAAACTTTTAAACACTACTACTTAATTTAGTTGCGAGCCTGTAGATAGCTAACAATAATTGACACATGAACTACATGTACATTGGGATAAATAAAAATAAGACTCTTGAAGTACAGACGTAACAGTCATTGCTGAGCTTTATATCATGTTCTTGTTTTATGATGCCTGAGGAACTACTGAAAAAAAAAACGATGCGAACTCACCTTGTGGCATCTATAAGTTAGTTTTATCTACTAACTATTATATTGGGTTTTTAAATGGTTTTATTGAAAGTGTAGGTGAACTGAGAAACTATTTTAATTTTAAAAACATAATTAATCTCTTCGTTTTATTGTAACAGTTCATAAATCTATTCGATGTATTTTTCAGATCTATCTCATAGCTAACGGGATGAGTTGTAAACATCTAACAGTGGCCACTTTTGTGCGAGGAAAACACACATTCATCGTCACACAGAGACAACATCCGCAGCGCTCGGAACCTTGACCTTTTATTTAATAATCCTGTCCCACTGTCCCAGTTAGTTGCATGCAAGATTTTTCGCTAATTCATCAATTAAATAAATAAAGAATTAAGTAATTATGTAAGGACACTTCAAATGTTTAAATGGATTTACCGAATTACGATTTTCGCGGTAGGCGGCAATTTATAGTTTTGAAATGTTTGCTTTGTCGGAACAATTATTCTACTGTAACTACTACTAATAAACGTAATACTGTATTTCGTTTGTTTGTCCGGCTCCGAAATAACTGAACCGATATTCTTTCAGTTTTGGAAAGCAACACTTTTCCCGATTAAAATGGGCTATATTTTATCGGGGCACGTGCAGTAGTTCCCCCGGCAAGCGGATGAAACCGCTAGAGTCAGGGTAGTCGGGTTTTTAGGGTGTGCGTATTCCAGTACCGACCGATCGCGGTTCCAATTTTTGTTTTTACCTAGGCACGTTTAAATGATGAACAGCCTGCCACCGATTACCCATTTTTTATAACGTTCATAAAATTAAGTGAGTACTTAGATACATTAGAATAATTCACTTAAGACCATCGTACATACATAAAGGTACTACCGGGAAGATATGGCAGAAGATTTTCCACGGGTCAGTGCAGACTAGCAGCTAAAATATTGAAGCATTATAGCTGCCTGCCGACTGAATCTATGTACACTATTTTATATTCGTTTCGTACAGTGCTAACCTAAAACAACACACTGTTATATAGGCGATTTATTAGCTTTTATGACACTATGAAATCGCTTAAAAAATGTTACGATTTTAGTTGGACTGAGCACCAAAATTAAGGGATTGATTACACTGGCGTTGAATGGTCATAAACATTCCTAATAACCGCGAAACGACACACAGTCATAGTCGGCAGAAACAGGTGATTACTCAAATATGTACGTGTATTTAACATCTTGACACGAGTTAAAACAAAATGCTGCTGATAACAATGTAAATACAATAATAACAATTAGCTAGGTAGGTAGTCGATGAAATCATTATTTAAGAAGATAGTTTATTTAATTTAGTAGTTAATTTAATCGATTTTGTGTAAACAGATTATTTCGGTATCGGCCTTTAGTTACGCCTACTCAATTTTTTTATAGTTTAAAGCAATATTTTGTAAATTATGTAACTGATCTGAAGCAAGTAGTATCAAGTAGTATTATCCTTCATAAACAAAAAATTGCTGAAACATGAATAGGCACGCATTAATATGACGTATCTACTACCTACGTATACTTATTCGAATAAATCATGTTTGCGAAAAATCAGGGTTTTGCATCTTTATTTCTAATTCATGGCCGTATCTTTATTTCTAATTAAATGTATAGATAAGTAGGTAACCTATAAATCGCAGTCGCAAAGCTCGGGTTTAAAAAAATGTAAAACAATAGCGCAATATAAGGGATTTGTCTGTATGGTTCGTATGCTTGAGTAAAGTAGATGTAGGAAATTAACTTTCAAATAAATATGCGGATTTGGAAACTAACTGGTTAATCATAATTTACTCGTAAAGTACCTATATACACATCGCGTGTTTATTAACAATAAATAATAATCATGCGCTAGATATTTCGATAATAGCTAGGTAGGTACAACTCCACTCACTACGAGATAGCATGAGATTTCAGAATCAAAGTAACTCATCAGTTATTATTAAATAAAAATCTATAACTAGGAAAAAATGCAACTTCATACAACAAACAGTTGTTGTTTGAAATCGAAATGAGTGCAGGTATACACAGATAAAAGTTTAAGCACAATCTGTCCACAAAACAGTTATTTTTATGTGTGAATAGACTTATACAACTGGACTTTTCGCCTTATTAAGATGTTAACATATTAACTCTTTGCATTAAAAATTGCCATCCTGTCTACTCACCACTGAGGGTGTGTATTATGGTGAAATTCCACCGGAGTGTGCCACTGTGGCACACAGTACAAATGTATCTTCTGATCGACTCATCTAAGCAAATATAAACAATATTGTGCGTAACACCCCTTTTGTGCACGCACAATATTGGCCAACAAACGAGTGCGAAACATTTTGATGGAATGTCACTCTTAGGATAACAGTTCAGAGTTAGAGTTAACCATTGAACATTGTAATTTTAATTCAAAAACTTTAAGATTTAGTTAATCAGACCAGATTTGATGTTTTCAAACACTGTTGTGATAGTGTTGTCCTAAACTTTATGTACGTACCGTTCTAAATGCGGTAGGTACCTAACTATACCATAAACACGTGGAAAAAACTTGCATTCTACTAACACACTGTCCTTTTAAAACCTTTACTTGGACACAGGTCTCTTCCCTAATATTACAGTTAATTATCTCGGATACTAGAACTTACGTTATTTATATGTTAGGATAATTATTTAGTAGTTCACCAGCTTATCTTTAATATGCCTTATATACTGAATGGCGGTATCTATACAATAGAATATAATATAGAAAAGGTAATCTGCTTAGTTACCTTGCCTATTTACGTAATTAGGTTACTACCGTGGAATAAGGGTTTCTTTACGTAGCTGGAAGTGACGAACGCCACGGGTTACATTAGGGCTACTTTCTACGAAAATAAATTTGTGTGCAATAAGTACTACTTTTTCGGGACGCGATTTTTTTCTTATCTGCTATCAATTTAAATAGGTTAGGTAGGTAGGTACTGTGTAAATAGAGTATCAAAATATTCATGTTCTGTGATTAATTTCATTTAGCCAGCTACATCTAAGGCGCATGCCTTGCCTATGCCCATTTGAAGAATGTATAGCCTGACGGTCATTTCTTAATCGGACTTTGTTCTGCTAAGCATTTTGCGAATATCTGCATCAGTTCACACGATCAGTAGTTGACATTCACGTAGGTTTGGTTAGTTTGCACCTTGATACGCAGATATATACCTAAGTTAATCTACATTGGTAAACTTATTCATCACTTAGGAACTGAGTATATCTGCGTAGCGAGGTAGGAACCTACCGAACCATTTCAGTAATAAAAGGTTTATCAACTTTTATAAAACCAAACCTTTTACTGTGATTTAACTGATTCGGAAAAAACCATTACCTACTAAACTTTATATTCAGGGTTACATTATAAGTCTTTTTGTAAAGCTACGTTGTACTTTAGCACAGCAGTACATTGTATGTTATGTAGCATTTTTTTTCCTAGATATTATTAGTAGGTAAGTAATCTTATGGTTCTTCCGGAAAGTAATTGGAAGCTTGGCAATGTATCTGTAGAGGTTTATTTTTCCTTGTGTAGCAAGCAAGTCGATAGGCCATCTAGGTACGTACTGAGGCCAAAAATATATAGGTACGGAGTCGTAGACGGCGATTTCTTTTCAGGTTTACTAGATGCGGTATTAACTTCCTTTGCGTGTATTCGCTTGATATCAAATATTTTGCAATCGGCGATAATGATATGTGGTGATTGCGTTAAGTACCTATTTAGCTACATAAGCATATTTTACCGAAATCTTTCTAGGGCAATTAGGTACTTATTAAAGATTTGAACGGTATTTTTGTAAAATTAAATTCACACTTGTGATTCCACGAAAAATACCTAACTACATAGATATTCTAAATAATCAAATTGTTAATCTAGAATTTGCAAATAAATAAAAACAAACTTTTTGAATGACGTTGACTGGTTGAATTATTATTGATCAGGATCGGTATAACGAAATCTACAGCAAGACAACCATGTTGATTGTATAGTAACTATAACATCAATCAATGATTCTTTAGAACCACCGACATATAATGGATCGGGCTTGTAGATTCATTAAACCAGACTCCTTTCAACTATTCGAAAGTGACTGGGTGTCTGCTGTTGTTTATATCTGGGCTTTGATTGAAAACGCAAGCAGTATATTGAATTTTGATAATATTATTGCTTTAGAAAATTTCTAATGTATGTTGGGTCTAACTCGGGTATTCAGTCACACAATAGAACTAGTCGAATTTTGGTTTCTGATTAATCGACTACGGGAAGCGTACTTCATCATAGTAAGCGGGTGTTTTGCTTATTTTACTGTTCTAGACATAAGTTTCGACAGGGCATAAATCTCGGGAAATATTAGTTCTGAACTGGTCTGTTTAACTAACGCTAAATTGTAGGCCTAATTATGGAATCTTGTGCATCTTAATTTCTTTTTTTTTTATAAAAAAGATATGGTATGAAGCGTAAATCTCCTAAAATCATGTCGTAGTCGTCTACTGTTATAGTTATTCTGTTCTGTTTCTGATTACATGGATTGCTGAAGAACCACTCCTGGAGCGTCGTTCTCATCAGCGCTGCGGCGAGGCCCCCGGACGGATCCAGTGTAGGTGCGCTGGTATTTTCACATCACGACTAAGTCTTTAACAAATTTAGGATATTAAACTTGAACTAAGCATAAAACGGAAAAAGTCATAGATATTGATTTCAATATTTATTTGAAAAAAATACTTTACAAGTATTAAAAACACTTTTGAACCCGTTAAGTTATACATTTTAGACTTACCACTGACGTTAATGCAACCTAAACAATTGAAAACACTTGGTGACATTAATGGAACACCTTGCCACCACACCTGTAAATCTGGAAAAAAAGAAAACATTAGAAATATATCAAATATGAAAGATATAGAAAAATACTTACGTTTTGGTTTAGGAGGAATTAATTTGATTGCACCGGGTTTTTCAACGGGTTCTACCGTTTTTGGCTTTTTTTCTGGAGGAGGATCATTATGAACTGGAGATGGTCGTTTTGGTATTGATACTGTTGGCGGCAATACAGGTGTCGATTTTTTTGTTAAGACTGCTGCACGCGACGGTGGTGGCTTAACTTCTTCTTCAAGTCCATGTTTCCTAAATTTAGAATTGAATGTTTTAACCGTTTTTGGCTTAGGTTCGTCCGGTTTTCTGACTTCTATAGATATCGAGGGCTTTTCTTTTTTAGCGTCACTCAGTTTCGGTATTTTGCCAAGTTTATGAACTGATGGAGTTTTATCATCTGACTTCTCACTTGATTTGTTAAGTGAGTTTTCTTTACTCTTTTCGCCTTTTTCTTCTTTTCCTTTGTTTCTATCTTTGTCGGAAGATGTCCGAGAACTTCGATCTTCTTTTGATTTGCTACTGGAAGACGATGACTTATCGCTAGATTTCCTACTGCTACTTTCAGTCCTCGATTTAGAGCTATGAGAAGAATTCCTGTCTTTATCTTTCGGCCTATCTTTACTACTGTTATGGCGGCTAGAACTGCTTTTGTGACTTTTATGTTTATCACTTGAATGAGACCTACTTGAATGTTTTGAAGAACTGGTAGACTTAGAACTACTACTACTACTACGTCTGTCGTCTGATTTATCTTTACTGCTACTTTTTGATTTAGACTTTTCAGAATCAGATAGAATTTCAGATTTACTTTCACTATCATCATCTACTTGCGATATGACTTGTTTTCCATCCTTTAAACTAATCTTCAGAACTGGCAATGTTTCAGGTTCGTTATCTAATTCTTCTTTTATTTGTACATCAGTCAAGATTTTATCATTTTCGACATTATTAGAAATGTTTTTTTCTAATTTCACCCTTTCTTCACTTTTTATTTCAATGTTATTGACATTATTTTCATGATCTACATTGGACTCAGATTTTATCAGGGCCTCGGCGTCAGATTGCGCCTCTGTTATTATTTGAGGTATATCAGAAAGCTGGACCGGAACAACTTGCTCGCCCTTAACAGTTTTTAACCACTGTTCAACTAACTTTGATGCTAGGGCTCTTATAGCTGTAAAAAAAAGAATTGTTATAGGTAATAGGAACATTTTAATATTATTTTTATAATTCATAAGAGAAAAGAAATAAAACGTAAGTCATTACGACTACCATTATAGTATATTCAGTCATTAGTGGCGTATTTCTTAAATAAATATATGTTTGTGAAAAACTCGAAAACAGCTGAACCGATTTTCATGATTTTCGATGATTTCAATTTCACTCCTTCTCGGAACAAGGGAACGCGAACGGTTAATATTCTAAATACGCGCGTTCGTGGGCAAAAGTATTATGAATGTTCTTACCGAAGTGGTTGTCGTCCTTTGATAATTCCTTAACTAACTTAGGGCAGTTGTTAGTTTTCAAGCGATCTATGTCAACAGGGCATAGTAAAAGCAGTTCCAATAACTCCTTTACCAGCGGCCAGTTTTTTGTGACTATACTTTCAGTCAACCACATGTGTACTAAAACCCAGCCACCAGAACCCATAAATAAACCAAGTAACTCAGTTTCAGTACATTTTAGTATTTGTATGTAAATACATTTGGATACCAATTTCTTCGAAAACTTAGTCATTAGGCTGGAAGGAAAAAATATACATTTAATCAAATTGTCAATTTAGGTAACAAAGGGTCATTATATTATTCATTAGCGTACTAATCTTTCACATCTCAATCATTTTTTTTAAACATATTTTCGCAATATAGTTTCGCGACAAACGTAGATTTTCTTATACATATAGCTCTAAGGAAAAAAAAAGTAATTTCTCAACTGATGTATTTTTGTTACATCTTCAGTATGATATGATTTGCTCGAATTGTAATAGAAAAGTAGAAAGACTTACCTAGCTAGCCTCTGAACTTCGTCTCTGCTTTTGATGCCACCATTAGGTGATAATAGCACACTCAGGCAGTTCAGCAATTGAATTGGATCAATACGCGGCTGGAACAAAAAACAGTACATTATTGCAACTGAGCCGAAAGGAAACGTCCGTGTATGGTTTTGCGGTAAAAAAAAAAAACAGCTGAACTATTTACTTGGAAAATAAAGTTAATTCTGCAGAGGGTGAAACCGCATTCATGAGTTTATAATCCTAACCAGTTTTATAATAAAAAAAAAAAAACAAAATATGGCGCATGGCTCGCTAAAAAGTAGCCTTAAGATTATATCGTAAGGCTACTTTCATAAAACGTCAGTAGTAGCTGGGGATATAAGAAAGTGGAAGTGAGTTTGCACGGCTTTCGCGTCAAAATGTTTACGATTTAAGGAATTGTTATGGAATGTTAAGTTAATCATCGCATAGCTACTCGCTTCGTACATGTCGGTTACCTACGGCATTACTGAGAAGCAAGTGGCCCGTAATATATTACGAATAAAAATCTATCGTCTATCCAAGTTCGCAATACTGTTAGTAACCGTTCCACTTTTTTTGCTATTATTATTTGAAACCCTAGCGAAGATCAACTGCATTAATTGTGTAAAGCCCGGTTCTTACAAAAATAACCGATAAGTTTTTCTTAAGAACAATCGGATCGTTTATTGTTTATAGGAACCGAGCATAACATACTTATTTAGTTTGCAATAGAAATAACACGACCGTCCGAGTTATTTCTTTGTTCACCGCTAAGGCGTCACAGATAGAAGTGAGATAGAGCGATCACTTGTAAAAAAAAGCTAGCAATACATAACAAGCACGTAAAATGTGAAAGTAGGTGTTGAATTTAAATAGTTGAAAAACTCGATCACACCCGCGGTTTCGGCAGCGCCCCGGCGCAACCGTACATGCAGATTACGTAATAAATTATCCAGATTTACTTTACTAATATCTACGTTAAAAACAATTCGTCTTGTCTCACTTATATTTCAACTGTTTGAAATTCTTATTAGGAATACATCGAAGTCAACCAGTGTGACGAGATTGTAATAAAAAAAAAAAACAAAATGGCTACGTGCGAGCCGGACTCGCGCACGAAGGGTTCCGTAATAAAATTACATTATCTGCACAGGTGTTACCTAAAATATTTATTTTGCTTGCTAGTTTTTTGTTTATAAATATTAATTTATGTTGGACAGCAAAATACGAATTTATCAGTGAAATTTCCAATTTGTCTAGCTATCACGTTACATGGGATACAGCCTGGTGACAGTCGGACGGACATTGAGGTTTTATTAACAGGCTGGTCTCAGTTTTACCGTGTGAGTACGGAACCCTAAAAAAGGACACCTGGAACCTTGGACTAACAAGGTTCAAAGTCCGATTAAGACTACAGGAAATCAGCTATTTATAGGAGAATACAATTGGAAAGGGAAAAACGGAGATTTATGATTGATTATTTTGTCAGATTTTTATTTGGCGCAACTGGCAGTGTGCGATGAATGTGATTCAAGGTACGTGTTCAAAGTTCAATGCAATGCAAACCACGGAGTGCCTGCTTCATTTTCAACAAAGGAATCAAAATGGTGGACGATTACAAGGCCGACTTGTCTTACGTCACGTGTAAAAATACCACACATCACGTGATATTGTTCTAGAAGGTTCGTTGGTAGGTAATCCAGTAACTGTATACCTATTTGCGTACGCAGAATAAGTATCATCGATGATGATGATGATGATAATAAGATAGCATGGTATATTCTTGGTCTACATAATATCTACAAATATATTGCGTGGATGTATTTCATTCTCTGAAGTAAGGTAAATCTATAGTAGATAGGTAATAGGTACATTATTTAACTTACCATTATTTTTAATTCTATAGTACTTCAAAAAATAACACGACACCCGATTGCACAATGGTTGAAATGCCACGCCTTGTGCTCCAGAAACAACATGGCGTCATGTCATTGTAGCAATCTAATAGTCTTGCACGAAGAAACACTTATTTTCTAGGTTTTAAGTTCATCAACATGTAATTACACTATTTTAAACGTATTTATACGATTGTCTGTATTCACAGCAGAGACAATTATAGATAGATTTGGTAATTGTGCAACTAATATGATACGTAGTTCATTTTAATATTCCTACATTTAATATTCTGTTCCATTTAAAGCCTTACAGAAAGGAGTTTAATTAAATTAAAGGAATACACTTTCTAAAATTCAGTGAGTTGGCAGATTTCCAAGCTAAGGCCAGCTAATACGTTCGATCCGAGTAAACGGCTGGCAAGCGGGGAGATTGCTTGAAGAATGAGATTGAACAAAATTGTTTAAACATGAATGAACTACAGTATGAGCGGGGAGAACGGAAAAGGAAGTAAGACTGAACTACGGGTTGACTTAGAGTTGCCACGTAAAAAATAAAATACTGATGTAGTAAAAACATCCGTCAGAGCCAACTGGCTGAATTTAGTTTACGTGTTTTTTTGACCTACACTGAGTAAAATAAAATGAAATTAATTATTATCAACTCTGGACTATTTTAAATCAAGTTTAAAGTTTGTAAGCCGGCTGTTATTTTTGCATCTTTGTCCCTTATAGTGCTGCCTAGATAGCTGACTTGATTGAGTTGAGGAGGTCAATTGGGACTTGTAAAACACTGGTCTTCAACTGCATCAGCCCAAATGGATTATAAGTGCTTTACAGAGTCATCATCATCTCCCAAGCCTTTTCCCAACTATGTTGCGGTCGGCTTCCAGTCTGACCGGATGCAGCTGAGTACCAGTGTTTTACAAGGAGTGACTGCATATCTGACTTCCTCAACCCTGGGCAATCCAATACCCTTTGGTTAGACTGGTGTCAGACTTACTGGCTTCTGACTACCCGTAACGACTGCCAAGGATGTTCAATGACAGCCAAACCGTAGAGTTAAACGTTCCCTCCAAAACACAGTTATTGTCCAAGATATCTTTAGAAAGTACATACAGGCTTTGAAAAGTTGCATTGGTACTTGCCTGACCTGGAATCGAACCCACGCACTCAAACTTGAGAGATTGGTTCTTTACCCACTAGACCACCACGACTATTTTTATAACCCAATATTGTGCAATTTAATTAATCGCATTGAATAAGGAAAGATACATAAGTGGAGATGCCATAAGCAAGGTAAGTCAGGCGCCTTCTACAAGTTCAAAAAACCTACTAGCCTTGTACTAGGAAGTAGGAAGGTATACCCGTGCGCCCCGCTTGGAAAAATGGATGGATTCCAAAGGTGTATATGGGCGAAGACAGTAACGTTCCTCGAGATTTTCTATTATGACATCTTCACTCGTCATTTTGGTCTCCGTGATTGTTAGTCTAGGTAGCGCTTAACATATTTTAATAGGCAACATCTTGCATGCTTTGACGATCGCTAGGCAGGATTATACCTGATTATTTGTGACTGTATTTGTCGTAGATAATTTATTTGACCAAAAATATAAATCTGGGGACATAAGCAAAACAGCAAATAAATAATTTTATTATATGAATTGGCAGCACTGGGGTCCAAATTGACCGAATGATTGTTTTGGTATGAGGAGCATTGAATGGAAGTATGACATAAAAGAAGTGACGTTTCGTTTCTTCATGGCTGCTGTCAAGTTCTGTCAGTTTCAGGGTTCGGCAGATTACGACTAAGTTGGTGGTTATTGTGTGTAATATAAAATAAATGAATTAAATCAGTTGGAGAAGCCTACTGTATCGTGTTTTCATAAAGACTTGTCTATTCAAGCGGCATTACCATGTGGAGTGACTCTTTGCTCATTGTATTTATTTCAATTTGTACGGCTTTTTTAGGAGAAGGTTTGTCTTGTTTCACAGACATCAGTAAAATAAGGCTTAATCGTTAATAAGCTGATGTTCAGTCATGGTTAATCGTAGCTGTGACCCCTAACATTGTATTCACACTGTTTCAGGGCTCACATGGATACTGGTATATAGAACAGAAAAGTACCAAAAACTTAAAGTAGAGGTGGAGCGTCAAAGCAAAAAGCGTAAGTTGACGTTTATAATTAAAATGCTACTCCTACATAATCTTGAAGTTGGGTATGTAGGTAACTCCATCTGAGTACAGTGATGGCCTCTACTGCCATCAGTCTGCCGGGCAGTATCAGAGGCTTCCTTTTCCCGATCCCAAATTTGCAATTATAATCAGAGTGTAGCTGAAGCTATGCAAATGAAACATTTTTGAATGATTTCTCATGTTAATACCATTGTTTATTTTTTGCAGTTGAAAAGAGAAAGGAAGCTCATGGAGACTCTTTGGACAAACAACACAAAAAGAAGATTGAAAGGGAGGAAGAAAGACTTAAAAACAACAACAGAGACCTTTCTTTGGTTAAGATGAAGTCAATGTTTGCCATAGGATTCGCATTTACTGCTCTACTGAGCATGTTTAACAGCATGTAAGATAATAATATATTTATCATAGCTTAATTCAAAAGTATTAAGTATCATGTAGAATTTGCAAAGCCTGCTAAGACCATGTTTGGGCTGCATCAAGGCTAGTTGCCTTCCATGTTAGTAGTAATATAATTTCTGAAAAAGTTAAAGATCTTTTCTACTTATTTTATAAATGTTGCTTTACAGATTTGATGGAAGGGTTGTGGCTAAACTTCCGTTCTACCCGATATCATGGATACAAGGCCTTAGTCACAGGAACCTGCCTGGTGATGATTATTCAGACTGCTCATTTATATTCTTGTACATATTGTGCACAATGAGTATAAGGTAATTTTTATAACATGTGTACTAAGTTAACAGTTGCACCATTTAACAACAATGATAACTATTTTCAGTTGCCAAATCACTGATACTACTGATGGCCAATTTTATATCTGGTTGTAGTTTGATTATTGTCTTAGTTAAATGGTGCAACTCACCCTAAATATGCTTGATCTTTCCCAATTGTCTGCCAGTTTAGCATAATTACTGTTTAATATGAACTTGTGAGGAAATAAAGCTAACCTTTTATGAACTTTAGAACCTGTGTTTGGTTAGTAAACCATTCATGTTACGTGCAATATTTTTATTGCTTTGTCTGTTTCATTATATAATGTGCCCTTTTATTATTTTCCAGGCAAAATATACAGAAGCTATTAGGATTTGCCCCATCCCGTGCTGCATCGAAACAAGGCGGTGCGTTATTCGCAGCTCCACCAGCTCAATTCAAATAATTTTTTGAATCTATTTCAAATAATGTAGAAACTTAAGTGTGAACAATAAATGTTTATTAATTTATTCAAATAATGTCTTCTTAATATTCTAACCTTATAAAAAACTGTTTATTACCTTCACACTGATATGGAGATCAAGAGTGGTCTAGGAAGATGGCTATTTTTATCTGAGTATAGGAAATAGTTTTCTTAGGACATGGGTGATTTCAACATCAGCATCTAGTCCAAGTCCATAAGTTAATGAAACACGGTCCTAAACTTTCAATAATCTATTATAGTTCAATCTTAAGATAACAGGATCTCAATAGACATTAAATTCAACAATTCTCTCACTAAGTAAGTATCTATCAAAGCTAAATCTAGTTAAATCAACAGTTGTGAATTGACTGTCAATGATTAACTCCGTGATTGCCCTTCCAATGCCAGGTGCATGTTGACAACCTGAAAATAAAAATATTATACTGGTTAATTAAATAAACACATAGAACCTGCTGCTAACAAGTTCTTTCTCATTTGAAAGAAAGAATTGATTCTATCGTTCATACGAGGTTAATTTGCTGTCATAATTTAGATTATAATTTATTAACGCACCTAATTTTCCAAATCCAGCTGCAATAAATAAGTTATTGTGGTAAGGATGTGGTCCCACTACGCCATTATTGTCGAAAGTATTGCAGTCGTAAATTTCAGTGTTGAACTTCTCTATCTGAAATATTAATAGACATAATGCTAGGTACACTTAGGTACTCCATTTATAAAAAAATCTTGTTCACAAATACATAACAAATAAACTACTACCTAAGATAATGATTTCATTGACTAACTATTAATATTGTATTTCAATGAAGTTAAAGTGCTTCTTATGATTGTTAAAATAAGTACATAACAGTAAAATGTGAAAATCGGATATTAGATCACCATAATTAGAATATTCTTGATATACATTATCTACTTACTTTAGTTTTGTCACAACTTGGAACACGGTTTAGTAATGACGGCTCAATAATTGATTTGAAGTAATCATTTTGAGATCCGCTTTTAGTTTCCTCTTTAATAAGTGGTAAATTTCCAAACAATAGATTACTTTCTAAGCCATTTCTCATTAACCACAGTCCTGTAGTATCCGTAACCAGAGGAATGTTAAGGCCTATTTCTGATGCCTTGTCTGGAACTGAATATATATCACATTCCCTGCAAGAATTATTACGAATTACAATATGTACTTGTCAATTCTATGTCTTAATTAAAATGAAACTTATCTCACCTACGTTCGATTGTCAGAGGCATACTTAAAATTCCATCTCCAGTCCCGACTTTTGCCAATTTTGATAATTCTCCAGAATTGTGACCAGCGGCTAAGACACAAATAGCAAATTTGATAGCATACTCTTCTCCATCTTCTGTTTTGTATATAACTTTGTTTATTCTCTCATATCCTCCAGGAGTCACACCTTCCATGAGCACATCTTTTTGTTTTTCTAACTCAAAGCCTATTACTTCTCCGTTTACATAAGTGGTTCCAAGATCTCTCGATTTACGTAATGTTGCCATCAATAAGGCCCAAGGATTAAAGGTTCCTTCTGCTTCTAGTGCCATACATCCTGAAAATATATAAGTTAATATTATTTTATCAATGTATTAGATAAGCAGTGTGAGTAGATATTTGAGATTGCTTAGAGGCCACTAGCAGACTATGCTGCATACAACAACAGTTGTTATGAAACAGTCTATAGTCAATATTTACTTTGGCATTAAATGAATATTTATTAATATAACAATTTGTGAAGATTTTTAATGAAGTTAATGTTACCTAATTTAACATCGTCTGTATTGATCCATGGAAACTGGCTTTTTATTTCTGCTGCTGTTAATAAATTATTTCTAACACCAAGTTCATTCAGTTGACTAACATTTTCTTCCAGTTTATGAGCATACTCCTCACTTGCTAAAGTTATTGATCCTGTGGGCATGTATTGAATGTCAACATCCATACCCAAGTGCTCTTTTATGTTTCTCAAGAACTCAGCACTGTATTTGGCTAGATTAATATTTTCAGGCAGGGAAAAGTGCTGAGTCAGTGTCCCTAAGGACACATTATTTTGAGACGATTTATACTGAAATCAATGAAAATATTACTGTAGATAATTAAAACAAAAAACAGTAATTAGTCTTCTGTTCTCAAGCCATTTTAGGACCATAATAATACTTACAGAAAAATCTTTTTCTATAACTACAACTGATAAACCTTCACCGGTCCTCTTTTTCAACCAATAGGCTACTGATGACCCTATGAAGCCTCCTCCAATTATAACTATATCTGAATGCTCTGGATAAAAGTATGGCTTATCTTTGAAACCCATTATTTTAGGCATATCATTTGCTAAAACGTTTAACGTCTTTTTTACAGGGTTATAGGATTTGGAATACTGGCGAACACCGAATATTTTTTGGTTACGGAATACCCCGAGTATTTTTTTGGAAGTCATCTTTGTTTCTTTATTTATAAGATCGTTATGACGAAAAACTCATAAACATATTCACGCTGTTAGCGATTATTACTGCCCACCAGAGCTAGAACAGAAGAAGCAGATTTATAAATTCGCTCAATTTCTCTCTTTGATGACATTATCCACAGCTGATCATCTGACATTCATGCAATGCATGCATTGACATTAATGACATTTTCAATTCAAACACGTGGGGAACACAAACAGCTGAGAACGTGCTGAGAAGGAACTAAAGGTGATATCAGACTCATACATTTTTGTTCATTTACTTACGCCTTTCATCAGTTACTTTTTTCTCAAAATAAAATGTTTGGATACAGTGAACCGATCCAACAATGTTGGATATTAGCGTTATTCGCCATCTTTTATTCAGATACGAGGAAAACCTGAGCGAGTGAAAGAAAAATAACTGAATACGAAAGTTGTGTCTACTCGGATTCAGCACAGCAATTTGATAAATAAACACTTTTGCACGGAAACGAGCACCCGTGAGAATTTAAGAACTCTATGTATGTTTTAGAAAGTTTTAACTACTGGAATATGTTAATGCGACAGGTGTTTTTACATCTGTATTCCTATAATGTATGACTGTGGTCTGTGGTCTTATGTGTTTGTGTCACTGTCACTGTTGAAAAACAAAAAGAAAGATGAAATGTATGGTATGGTTTCTGCACGTGTTCTTCCCCCTTGCCTTGGTGTTATAATTTGTGTTAATTATTGTTTCTTAAAGGTGTAATATACAGAACCATGAAAAGAACTTGTAGAATGGTGTGCCATTCTATCATTGGTCTTTAATATAACGTATTTTGAAAATATGTAAAAAGCGATATTATTTTCCCAAGCAAGGTAATATTCATCAATTCAATCAGTAATTTAAGTTTTATAAGTAACATTAATTATCTAGTAAAGAAAGACACTGGTTTTATTGAGGCTATCACAGCAATGGACAACTGTTTATGAATAAATTTTTCTATGTTCAAATGTTCTTGTTCTGATTACCATGAAGTAAGAAGCTAATAGGTCTGATCTGTCAAGTCACTCACACTACAAGAGATTACTGCTAGTAGCAGCATGACATATAAATGGCACTAACAGAATGTAGTTTATGTATTTTATAGTAAACACATTCTTTCCAGACACACTCGTAAAAATGGACTCAAAATATGCTTCTGTTGGCATGGGAAATAGTGTGAAATCCAATGGCTTGAAAAGAAAACATGCTGTTGAAAACATAAAAGTGAAGAAGATTAAGTTGTCTAACAATGTCAGCACAACAAACAATATAAAAGTTGAAACAAATGGCCGTAATAATGTTCAAGAAGATAAGGTTGTCAATGAGCCTGCACAGGATTTACAAGAGGCGAGGCGGCAATTGCCTGTGTACATGGTTCGGAACAGGTATTTGCTATTTCAAATTACTTATTTAATCTCAGCTTTATTACTTACATATTAATAAATGTATTATATATCACTAGCCACAGAGCATCTTGGCCAGATGATTGTGGCAGTGCTCGTCTATGCGGTTATTAGTGCGGCAAGAACTTTCTTTTGTGGCTGAAAAAGTATAATAAATGTATAACTCATAGTAAAATTTTGGTGTTAAAACAATGTACTATGATAGTACTTTTTGTAATATCTCTAATGTCAATGAACAATTGTTTTCAGACTTCTCGAAGAGATAAAGAAAAATGACACAATGATTTTAATTGGTGAGACTGGTAGTGGTAAAACTACACAGATCCCCCAGTTAATTCATGAACAGCGTCTGGAGGGCCATGGTGCTATTGCAGTGACCCAGCCTCGCAGAGTGGCTGCTATCACAATAGCACTTAGAGTTGCCGCTGAAATGAACACTGAGATTGGATCCATTGTTGGGTAAAGAATCTGAATTCTGACTTTTAGATAATTAATTCAGTAATTATTGGTTGTTTTTACTGATTTTTATTGACTTTTATTTACAGGTATTCTGTAAGGTTTGAAGATGTGACTAGTCCGAGAACCAAAGTAAAGTACTTAACAGATGGTATGTTGCTCAGAGAGGCAATATTAGATCCCTTGCTCAAGAAATACTCTGTAGTCGTGTTGGATGAAGCACATGAGCGTACTGTGAGCACAGATGTACTGTTTGGCATTGTCAAACTAGCACAGAGAGATAGAAATGAACAGAAGTTAAATCCCTTAAAGGTAATTCTTCCCTTATTAGTATAGTAATAAATATAGCGTGCTCCCTGAAGTTTCACCTGTTTCCCAAAGATGCTACTTCATACAAATTTTATTTAAATTATTTCAGTATTGGCATGAAATCATGACACAGTTTCTTTTATATTTACAATATTATGTTTAGCAAGTATTATTGTACTTGTATCACAGTCATCCACTATATTACAACCTTTTCTTCTTTCAGGTAATCATAATGTCTGCCACTATGGATGTTGACTCCTTTAGAAAATATTTCCAAAATTGTCCAGTAATATATTTGGAAGGCAGAACATTTCCAGTTACCATTTATCATTCAAAGAAGAAACAAGAGGATTATCAGTATGCTGCAGTGTGTACGATATTCCAACTTCATGCTACTACTCCTGCTAAGTAAGAGAGAAACATACTTTTATACCACTGTATGTAGTTAATACACCCATTACAAGAAATTTCCTAAACATTATTTGTAATATTTTCCAGCCACGATTTTCTCGTATTTCTAACGGGACAAGAAGAAATTGAGACGGTCATGTACAATATCAAACAGATAGCAAAGGTAATAATATATTTATTAAATTATATGTATAAAGTTTTAAAAATCTCTAGTGTAGTAATGAATATCATAATTTTGAACAATTTGCAGTATAATTACCATTGTATTCGCTTTTATGCTAGATCGAACATTCCAGGAAGCTACAGGTCCCCCTATTAGGGTATGTCCCCTGTACGCAGGGCTCCCGCCCGCCAAGCAGCTGCAGGTGTGGCGGGAAGCGCCGCCCGGCACTCGCAAGATCATACTGGCCACTAACATAGCTGAGGCTTCTGTCACTATCCCTCGCATCAAGTGCGTCATCGACACTGGCGTTGTGAAAGAAAGGTATGTTTAGTAAGTAGCAACTGGTTTGTAAAAAATCATGAGTGGACAAGTACAAACACTGTTTATAATGGTTAAGGATGAACCTAAAATTATCCAGCCAGTTCATGATTTTGAATTTAGTATAGAGCATTCCTTATTTAGCATGCCTTACTGAAACAAAAAACTGTTACATGTTGAAAGTTCAAAGTTTGAGTCATAAAATTATTGATGATCATCATAAATATATCCGCCATTTAGTTAGGGTATGGCAATTAAATTTGGGGTTGGTTCAGCATGTTTTCTCCTTCCATACTCTGCTGTCATCTCACAATTAAGATTCGTTTTAACCATATTTGTATTTATTATTTTTGCTCGCGTTGGTCTCGAGTTCATTCGCTCATATTACTTGTTCACTTGCCAGGTCGTGGTCTGGCGGCACGGGCGCGGAGCGGCTGCGCGTGTGCGCGACGTCGCAGGCGGCGGGCTGGCAGCGCGCCGGCCGCGCGGGACGCACGCAGCCCGGCGCCGCGTACCGGCTGTATACCGCCGACGACTTCCGCGCCCGCCCCCACCATCACACGCCAGAGATACTTAGGTAACAAGTGACGTGTATTCTGAATTTTATTTATTGTCTTTGTTCCTACACATTCGTCTGACAACATTTTTGAAACATTACTCAAGTACCTTTTCTTTCTTTTATTAGTCACGATATAGGCAATAGCAAACTCAAATTCGTGAGTAACTCACAATTTGAATTACTCACGAATATAAAGTAGTGATAAAAATAATTAAATAAGTCTGATGGGTTCAATGGGATCAGATAGGCAGTCAGTCCATCTAAAACACTGGTAGGTACTCAGCTGCTTTTGATGAGACTTGAAGCTATATTTGATAAAAGGTTATGTTGATGAGGATGATTTAACTTATTAAATTCCTACGTTCTCTCCCTACAAACTATTACTAGGTCGTTTATCTTACTGACTTCCATTCCAGGTGTCCGTTATCATCGACCCTGTTGCTGCTGATAGCGGCGGGTGCAGAGCCCAGTACTTTCCCACTGATTGACACGCCGCCACCAGAGTCTGTCAAAGCTTCGCTGTCCATACTTAAGGAATTAGGTAATAATCAATAATAGGTGTGAAAAAGACTAGTCTTGTTCAAATTTTTTGCTATGTAATACAGATCTAAAATATGACACTGATATCTGGATATTTTATGGTTATTTCAGGAGCTATTGACAATGAGAACAACCCTAAACTGACCGTTATTGGGAAGAAGATGTCAACATTTCCAATAGAGCCTAAATATTCAAAGGTTCTGTTGAGTGCGCCGGAATATAATTGTTTGGAGGAGGTATGTACCCCAGAAAATGTAAGAAGTACTCAAAAATGTATGGGAACATGAATGTGGAAACAATTCAGACATATGTGCACACGAAGAATGCAATCCTTATGTACACACTTTGGTACTCCTTCTATGTAGTACACCTATGTACTCCCTTAGATACTCTCTTATGTCCTCTTTCATGTATTCCTCCTATTTAATCAGTTATACATATAGTTTCCCTATTTACTTCCTGTTGTAGATCACTACAACAGGAAGTAAGGCTATCAAGCCTTATTATATATCGTTGTCTCGAAAACAATTAAGACTGAATTTTCTGCCACATCTGATTGATGTGCCCACAACCTTTGTTACGGACTGGATGCACCCTTGATAAATAAAGATACATAATTTATATTTGTTATTTACATTCCAGGCACTAAGTTTAATATCGGTGTTATCCAGTGAAAACGTGTTCCATACACCAATGCATAAAAGGGAAGAAGCTTTTAAAGTGAAACAGAAGTTCCTGTCACCTTTAGGAGACCACATCACCCTACTCAATGTGTTCAAAGCTTTTTGTAAAGCACCTTTGAAAAAGGTAAAAACCTATGGCCATATAAAATTCTTCTAATTTTGCCCAATTGAACATTATTTAAAATGGTGTGTATTTTTCCAGCAATGGTGTAAAGAAAATTATTTGAACCACAAGAACTTGACGTATGCGTGCGAGGTGCGTCAACAGCTGCTTGCGATTTGTCAGAAACTTAACATGACCGTGTCTAGTTGTGGTCAGGCTTACGATCAGGTAATTGGTGTTTTATATTTATAGATTACAATGAATATATCTTAGACACCAATGGCTGATAAAAAGGTGAAGGAAAACATCTCGAGGAAACCTGGTCTATATAGTCTGAAGTCACCAACCCGCATTGAGCAAGTGTGGTGATTTATGCTCTGTCCTTCTCCGTATGAGAGGAGGCCTGTGCTCAGGAGTGGGACGATAAAAAGTTTGTAACGTAAGGGTGCGTCCACATCTGGCGAATGCGCCGCGAATGCGCAGCACGCGAGCCGATCGCGAGCTGCGCGCGTGCACTTTTGTTCGTGCGCCGCTTCTGCTTGGCCCGCGCGCAGCTCGCGCGCGACCTAAGCGCCGCACGCGAGCGGCGCGCAGGCGGCGCGCGACGTCTGCCATCTTCGATAGTACTGAGCCAATATACGGAACTGTAAGGGCGAGAACTGATTGCGCGCAGATCGCGCGCCGCTTGCGCGCTCTATACGAGCCTTGCGTGAGTTGCGCTAAAGAGGCGCACCGAACTATTGCAGTGACTGCACGCGCGCAGCTCGCGGACAGCTCGCGATCGGCTCGCGTGCTGCGCATTCGCCAAATGTGGACGCACCCTAACGTACGTGAAAAGCTAAAGTATTATGCATACCTATATCGTGATTTTGACTAAACTTCTCAAGGATAAAATACAGACAAATAATTTGATTAAAATCTAAAATGTAAACTTTCCTATTACAATTTCAGCTACTGAAATGTCTGCTATGCGGTCTATTCACGAACTGCGCCTGGCAGCGCGGCGTGGGTGGGGCGGGCGGGGCGGGGGCGGGGCGGTACGTGACGGCGGCGGGGGCGGCTGCGGCACTGCACCCCGCCAGCGCGCTGCACGCAGTCCGACCTGCCCCCCCCGCGCTCCTGTACACCGAGCTGCTCAGCACCAGCCGCACCTACATGCTCACGGTCTCCGCCATACAGCCGCAGTGGCTGCATCAAGTCGCCCCAGAGTATGCGCGCCGATGCCGAGCCAGTCGGTGACGGCGATTCAATATATTCTTAACACGCGCCTCTCGGTGACGACGATTCAGTATATTTTTAACAGTTATTGTCAATCACTTCTAAAGCCATTTGAAGCTTCGCATGTGTGACGAAGTGTTTTGTTCAGACATTTTGACCATCGTGGAGTCGCATAGCCAACTTCGGACAATAACACCTCACGACCAGAACTTTACATTTCTATCAGGAGATTCGTAATAGCAATTCACCAGTAATATTTACTGTACTTTACTATACCTACTCTTATTGTGAGCATGAACGAAATCATTCGTCCGAGGCGGTTTTTCTGCCAGTGAGTGCGATATTCGCGTTCCTCGCTTTAAATTCTTCTCGCTAAGAGTGAAGATTATGCCGCTATAGTACATAACCAGCTCATTTTGAGTTATGATGCATTTTTTTTTAATTTTGTGAACTAGTTATAATTGTCTTAGAATATTCGTTTAATGTTGTGCAAGTAAACGATATAAAGTAAGCTTTGTTATATTTAGCAATATTGTGTGATATAAGAATAATTTAGTTTTAGGATCTATTGTTTTATTGTAAGAAGCATGGGTAGGTAAATACATAAATCCACCTTTAAACAACATTTTAATCAATGACAGTCGACAATCTTCTTAGCACACGTTACCGTAATAAATTTTGAATAATCTTTACTGATTTTATTGACTTAAAATTACATTATGTTAGTATAAAAAAAAGCGTTTATAAAGTTACGTTGAATAATGTGAAGCTAGATGTCTTACATCAGCCATTATTCTATTGAATTGTTGTTAGATAATTACCTGGTGCTAAATACGAGGTTTAGAATATAAACACTTGATGTTAAAACATGAAAATGTAAATAGGTGTAACATATTAAATAAACTTTTACCAAAACTAATGTATTTCATTAATGGGTAAGGCTAATATTTATCCTAACCAATATTATAAATGCGAAAGTCTGGAACTCTCTTTCTGTCCGTTACGCTTTCACGTGTAAACCACAGAACTGATTTTAATAAAATTTGGTATAGGGATAGAGTTGACATTGAGAAAGAACATGGGATAGTTTTTATCCCGGACTTTTGAAGAGTCCTCTTGGAAACGCGATATAACAGAACTCGACGCGGGCGAAGCCCCGGGTGGAACTCTAGTTATCAATAAATCCGTAATCAAATCCCCTTTTTCCATAAACGCATTACGTACTTGTCTGAGGCCCAAGTTCATTGACAACATCGAAAGATGAAAGGATGAAAGGATTAACGAATCAACACCGGGGTGCAGTTGCAGTAGGTACCTATCCTTCAGTACCTACCAGTTTGGATCCTACCAAACATTGTTGTTTACCGTATTTAATTAATGTGATTTGATTACTTAGCACTATAAAAGGGTTCATTATGTTAGAAGCATTTATTGTTCCCATCGCATCCTGACTCCTGTAAACATTGTACCTAACTACTGCGCAGATCGCGTTCAACTTCGTGCCTCCATTTTGCAGATCTGATTTACATACTAACAGATCAGAATGTTGCAGTCAGATTGAAATGAGATCGTAAAGGAGATTACTTTTATGGTTCCCGTTCCATATTCTCGAATGCTGTGTAAAAAGTTTCCATTTCAGCTTCTAATTAAAATAGCTCGCTGCCAAATTTAATTTCCTCGCGCACTCCTTTAAAATTTATTCTGTAATAAGCAGCATTGGAAGTCGTAAAAAAAGGATCCAAGAGAGAACTGAGGACATTCCCCTCATTAAAATGATTCCAGCTGGAAGCGGAACAATGTTAATTCGATAATTATGCAAATTTCAGAAATAATTCATTATGACGTACAGTAGGTGCGTAGTTAATGGAGTCAGCTGTTCCTCGGGAAGGAGGTAAGGTATGTACCTAGATAGTTACCTATTATACCTATTGATATCTAGAAATAAGCATTATGTAGATATATGTAATATCGACACAGTATCATCGTTCGTGAGGTGCTTATACAGGGCCGGATCCAGTCCTCAAATGTCCAGTGGAGAAACGCCCATCACCTCTTTTCTTCCAAAATGGTTGGAAAACATACGCAAAAGGAGAGTGTCGCTTTATTTCATGTGTGTTTAAAGCTTCCTTGGAACTAATTAAGGTTTATAACTTTAGTTTTTTTCGGAATGTAAAGGAATAAAGTTCCAATACCTCGTTGGTACTACAATAATAGTGAGACCTAATTAGGACTAAGTACCAGTACCGTCAACAAAACATTTAAAACAAGCAAGCATCAACTAATTTAAAACTCCTTGTTTTTGCGACTATCCGTCTTGTTGGTTCTTGTGTTCTTGTAGGGCGTTGCTAGAAGAAAAAGTTTTCCACAAACCGTTCTTAGCGGTCCTGATGATACGTATCTGGAATAAGCAGGTCGACTCCAGAAGTTGTGCACCGTGCACGCCGTGACAGTCTAAGATTTATATTACTGCGTAACACACGCAGTCAAAAGCTGTGGGTATAGATTCAGTGGCGGCCCTAGGGGTGTGCGAACTGTGCCTTCGCACAGGGCCTCGCGCTTGGGGGGGCCTCGCGCTACAACCCACACTCATATAAAAAAAATATAATTAAAAAATACATATATATCTGGTCCAAGAAATAAAATATTTTTCTTTATTTATTTCTCATTCTGCGTTTACTTTTTGAGTTCTCAATTTAACAAAAAAATTGGAACACCAACGTAACAAAAACAACTGGCTCTCGATCCAGTCACGGATTCTTTTTATATATGCTTAATTCCGAGTTTAATTTGAGTCCTTAAACAAACAATTTAAAAAAATTCGCGCTCGCTACGCTCGCGGCTGTTCACTTGTTAGTACAGTTCATTCTAACATGATTAGAGTACTTTTATGTCCCAAAACTCAAAAATTTTCGCGCTCGCTACGCTCACGGCTGTTCGCTTGACAGTATCGTTCATTCTAACATGATTAGAGTACTTTTATGTCCCAAAACTCAAAAATTTTCGCGCTCGCTACGCTCACGGCTGTTCGCTTGTCAGTATCGTTCATTCTAACATGATTAGAGTACTTTTATGTCCCAAAACTCAAAAATTTTCGCGCTCGCTACGCTCGCGGCTGTTTGCTTGTCGGTACCGTTCATTCTAACATGATTAGAGTACTTTTATGTCCCAAAACTCAAAACTGCGGGTGCTTTATTTTGCACTTCTTTTCTTTTTTTCATCCTTTTTTAGCCGAACCTAGAAGGTAGCGCCGCTTGTAAGTTCTTTTATTAACAAGAAAATAACTCCTAGCTCACAACAGACTTTTCACGTAGGACAAAGGGCCTCGCATAGACCTGCCGCACGTAGCCTCGCAATGGCTAGGGCCGCCGCTGTATAGATTAAATGTAACTAATTATGTACGTTTATGTACTTAAGTATAGAAGAGTTTAAATTAAGTTCTTCAAAGTGTATTACAACTTGGAATGAAAAGGAACGGTCTACATTTTCTTTACACATAACTCTTTATCGAGAGTCTGTCGTACATACGTACATGTCTAGCATGTACCATTAGTAGGTGCAAACGCTGCGGTCCCATGCCCGCTGCGGCTAATGGAACTTTGGAATGGATGCCGTCGTCGATAACGTTCTCCCTCGTGTCTGGTTTTTGTGTTTTTAGCGCTAATTGCCTAACTTTCTTATAATAAATTACTTGCTTTTGATAAGTCATCAATTATCACGGGCCTTGTAATGAATCTGACCTATTTACTAGATTATAATTTATGCTTGTTCGTATGTAGTTACCATCAATTTTCGTAATTTTCCATTGAATTTTAGTAGGTATACTAGGTATTTGTCAGGTTTTATGATAAAATGAGATGAGCTCATGCCGATGTATGAATAAATAATAAAGTAATCTTTAACATGTTAGCGGCTCGATCGCTGTTTGTTAGTTGAAGATGATAACAGAATATAAGATGAGTAGGTAGGGCCACGTGCTCGTGTTATATTGGCACTCGTGCGTACTGGTACAAATTGTATAAAAGCTTTGGCGAGCAAATGGAGTAGGCATAGATATTTCCACAACAGTTACCTCGGAAGGGTCCGCTGTCTCTGGGGACGGTGTTTGGACCGCGCTACTCCACAAGGATCTCGTTACGTGTATCGTTTCAACATAGCCATGTCTATATTTCTTACTTTGTTGTGGTTAGTGGGTTATCATTCGAACAGCTTTTGATAAAATCAGAAATAAATACAAGCAATAAAATAAACTGTAAAGATTTTCAAATAGGTTGTATTTTCACATAAAAATCATCCTCAGACTACTTGACGTAGGTATTTTTTCTTTTCTATTCTGTAGTTACTTTGTCTGAAATTGATGAGAGGAATGAAAACTTAAATATTAAATAGTTGGCAGTAACGCGCTTTGCTACAGTTAAAACTCGCGGCGAGAGTTAAAATTCTTAAACACTCATTCATATTTCACAACATTAAAAAATGAGCTTATTTTCATTTCCATGTGTCGAATTATAAATTCAACTGCATCGCACGTTGAAACTTACATTTACCTGTGAAGCATGTGGTACGTAGAGTACCGTGTGTTAATAATGGGGTTTGTTTTTCACTGTGGTTCCGTCGACAGCAGCTTTAATTCGAGTTTAATTAAAATTCGCCCGCTATAAATTACCTTCTTCCGGACAAGTTGCGTTTCACAATACGCGAGCATATCGTCATTTGTTTTGTCAGTGACGTATTTTGTAGACTATAATAATGTAAATATAAAAATACGTGTTCTGTGTTCTACATTATAAAAGCTACCCATAGTTTCGAATTTTGAATATCTTCTATGTAGGTATGAGTACAAGTAACTATTCATATTTATTACGCGAACGTTTATTTAGAATACTATAAAATGTCAGTGTCGCGGAATATCGACATAAACCCAAGGGAAATAACGAAACAGCTTGCAATGGAATTGTAAACGTACGTACATAAGTGCCAACAAAATTTTATCTGAAAGACACTTTTCAAATCTAGTCGTGTGTTGTGCGTCTCCAGTCAGCACGCTCGTTGTGAATACTATAGAAATTCGTTTACAAGCTAAAAGCTTTCCATTTGGTGGGTAAAATGCTATAGGTAGCTATGACGTTAGGCGTCGTCCTGTTCTGACTACATTTTCCTCACTATTAGTGTTTCAAGCTTTTAAGCGTCTATTAATAGGTAGCAGTAGGTAGGTATTATCAACGAATATGTGTGACTTTGTTCATTACGTAAGTTTTTTGGGTGCTGTCATTTTAAGCACGAAGAGCAAACCAACTAAGAAAAGGAAAACTTTTATAACTGTAACAAATATATTTTCAACGTTCCGCTTTATAGAGTTGAGATCAAAAGAATCTGCTGTAGACTGTAGTGGCTCTTTGTGGCGACTCTTCGGCCGGATCTCATGCATAGGCCGCGACTTGTAGTTCATCACACCTCGTAGCTAAAATTATGATTTAGGTAAAATAAAATGAATTTTCCCGAAGAATAAGAACGTAGTTTTAATGACCCAATATAATTAGAAAAGCAACAGCGATTTATTATCAAAGAAATCTTTACAACTTTCTATTTTAATCAATTTTCCTAAATGGTCGTTCATTAAGTTCCATGCTCTAACTGAACATTAATTTCTTTCGTCTCGAGTCGTCGTAGTTTCGTCGTTCGAGTAGCGCGGCGGTCACCGCCGGCGCCGGACGTGTGCGAGAGCAGGCTCTCCACAGTACCTGGCGTGTCCGCTGGAGGGCGCCACAGTGTCGTGCACAGTGCCGAGCACGGCGGCGAGCGTCGTCAGTAGCGCGGCGGCTACCGTCGGCGCGGGCGCTTGGTAACAACATCTCCCAAGCCTGATCGGAAATCCCCCGAAATTGTGTCTTGGCTAAATAGCAGACCACCACTGGTGGCAAGACACCGAGGCATCGCAGGAAGGCCTAGAGGCAGCGATAGGGATCGTGTTTATCGTATGTCAAACTGCTGCATCTAACATCTCTCCGATCGTAGCGGTTCACCGTTCCATCAGATAAAGGGATGTTAGACGAGAGAGTGCTCTTGCGTTTGCGCGTATGTTTGAGCACTATAATATATCCTGCGCATCTGACTGCTTCCGTATAATGGACCCCGATTTGGCGAAGACTAGTGGCGATAGGTTGAGGTAGAGAGGTTCGGGCTGATGCAACCTGAGCTTTGTCTGAGACCTGCACACTAGCGGCTCTGGGGGTGTGAGTACATGCCGTGGTCGTTTTCTCTTTGAGCTGGGGGGACAGAGGGAATCCGGCAGCACCCAGAGCGACAAAGCAGCCCTTTTTAGGGGAGCACTGCTTTCCTTGCTCAGCCTGGGAGGGGGCTAGAAAAGGTGCCCTAAAAAAATGCTCACCCCAAACACTCTTTGGATAGCAGTAACCACGGCTGCTTCCGCATCTTTTTATTCGTGGTCGACGCAATAGTAATAAACTTAAAACACCTTTACTGACTTTTGGTGCATGGAATGTTCGCACCCTTCTCGACCGGGAGACAAACGCCTGCCCAGAACGAAAACGGCCATAGTTGCTCGAGAACTCCGCCGCTACAACATTGATATAGCTGCTGTAAGCGAAACCCACCTTGCCGATGAGGGCGAGCTAGTCGAGCATGGCGGTGGCTACACTTTCTACTGGAAGGGCACTGCTGCAACAGAACCAAGAAGGTCGGGAGTTGGTTTTGTGATCAAGAATAGTCTTGTGAAGACACTTCAAGAATGTCCAATCCACATCTCGGACCGTATAACCACATTGCGCCTTCACTTAGACGGTGACAATTTCTTTAATGTTATCAGTGTCTATGCACCGACGCTAGGTAGTTCTGACGACATCAAGGATAAATTTTATGAAGAACTTACACAATGTCTCCATAAAATACCGAACAGAGAAAAGATTCTCTTGTTAGGGGACTTCAATGCTAGAGTTGGTCGAGATTATGAAGCGTGGCCTAAAGTTTTGGGTAGACATGGGGTAGGCAACATCAACTCTAATGGCCAGTTGCTGCTTAGTTTATGTGCTCAATTCCAACTTGCAATCACAAACACCATGTTTCGCCTTGCTGCTAAGCACAAAACTACGTGGATGCATCCACGATCTAAGCACTGGCACCTCATTGACTATGCCATCACGAGGCAGCGAGACATCTCTCAGGTCCTAGTCACTCGTGTTATGCGCGGTGCTCATTGCTGGACGGACCATAGACTAATTGTCACCAAACTGCGTCTTTGCCTTCGGCGACCATTCAGGGCTAGCAGGAAAAAGCCTCAAAACATAAACATTGAGAAACTGAAACATCCGGGACCCCGAAGCAAATACGCTGAAACGCTGGCATGTGATATACACTCTCATCAAAATACCGGTGATATTGATGCAGACTGGAACGCTTTATCGTCGTCCATTCTTGACGTAGCCATTAACACCATAGGTCTAAAAAATAAACCCAAGCAAGACTGGTTTGATGAGAACGACGAAGTTCTTTCTAATGCTATTGCCAAACACCGAGAACTTCTCAAGCGCAGTAATAACAGCGCACTTATAAGAGAGAGTGATCGTGAGTTGCGTAAACTCACGAGACACACTAAAGATAAATGGTGGCAAGACAAGGCTCAATACATCCAGTGGCTTGCTGATAGTAATCAGCTCGGTGATTTCTATAGCGAAATTCGCAATCTCCTGGGTACCACCAACTTCATAAAGGTACCACTGAAGTCGCTAGATGGTAAAAGTCTGCTGAAAAGCAAAAATGAAGTGTTAGATCGTTGGGCAGAACACTTCAATAAGCTACTTAATGTAGATCAAACAGCTGATCTACACTACATAGACAGTTTGCCTCAACTTCAAATAGCAGAAGAATTGGATGATGCCTTGTCTAAACATGAGGTGCTTTGTGCCATCAAACAACAGCAAAATCAGCGTGCGGTTGGCCTAGACCTTATACCAGGTGAACTTCTGAAGTACGGCGGCGAGGAACTGCATTCGCGCGTCTGGGAAATGTTTGTGCTTATGTGGGAGAAAGAACAAGTTCCTGAAACTTTTAAGTTATCACGCGTCAGGGCTCTCTATAAGAACAAAGGCGACTGGTCGGAATGTGGTTCTTACCGCGGTATTTCACTGCTCTCTGTCTCTGGAAAAGTCTTCGCCAGAGTACTTCTGAACCGCCTCAGGAACCTCTCTGAAAAGATTCTGCCGGAAACCCAATTTGGTTTCAGACCAGACAGAGGAACTTGTGAGGCAATATTCGCAGTTCGTCAACTCCAGGAAAAAAGTAGAGAGCAGGGACAGCACTTGTATCTCTGCTTTATTGATCTGGAAAAAGCCTTTGACTGCGTCCCTCGCGAGGCCCTCTGGAAGGTACTGAGAAAGTTGGGGTGTACAGAGAAGTTCATAAGACTCCTGCGACTCCTGCACGATGATATGAAATGTTGTGTAGCGGTTGAGGATGACCAATCGAGCTTCTTCTCCGTCACCTGTGGAGTGAAGCAAGGTTGTGTCCTGGCTCCCACATTGTTTGCATTATATTTCGCAGTTGTAGTCCGGGAAGTATTGACTTCTTCTCCTGAAGGAGTTCGTATTCGTTATCGGACTGACGGCAAACTTTTCAATCTGAATAGACTCAAGGCGACCACAAAGGTGTCCCATGCACATATACAGGACATTATGTATGCAGATGACCTCTGTTTCGTGGCTGAATCCCCTGAAGTCCTGCAACAGCTAGTCACGAACCTTCACAAGCAGTGCTGTACATTTGGTCTAAAAATCAGCATCAAAAAGACAGAAGTGATGTCTTTAGACAATCACGGAGGTCAAGAACTGACCATTATGCTTGGTGAAGATGTGCTGAAGCAGGTCGATAAATTTCGATATTTGGGGAGCATTATAACATCAAAGTGCGACCTTGACGCCGAAATCAATAGCAGAATTGGTGCTGCAGCCGCTGCTTTCGGCAAATTCGACAAGAAGGTCTTCAGCTCCCATGACCTAAAGATATCCACAAAGGTTTCTGTGTATATGGCAGTTGTGTTGCCTTGTATACTCTACTCAGCGGAAACATGGACACCGTACCGACGCCACATCAAGCAACTAGACCGCTTCCACCTCAAATGTCTGCGCAAAATATTAAATATCCGTTGGTTTGATCGTGTGCGTAACACAGAAGTGTTGAGGAAAGCCAATGTAGGTGGCATTGAAGCATACCTCATGAGGAGACAGCTTCGTTGGTGCGGGCATGTACTGCGCATGCCGGATACTAGAGTGGCCAAGCGCATCCTCTACTCCGAGTTGCAGGAGGGCAAGCGGAAACGTGGCGGACAGCTGCTGCGATACAAGGATGTGCTGAAGCGCCACATGAAAAGCTGTTCCATTGAACCATCTCAGTGGGAGAATCTGGCATCCAACCGCAGAGACTGGAGAAGCCGCGTTAAAGCCAAAGTCTTTGACTTTGAAGCACGCCGGCTTTCTGAGTTGGATACCAAACGAGATGAGTTGAAAGCTCGACCACCTGTAGCTATCAACTACAACTTTGTGGCTGGTACCCTGACATGTCCGCAGTGTGCGCGGACTTTCACGCACAAAATTGGATACTCCAGCCACATGAGAGCACACGCACGCCATTAGGGTCGAAGTGGTCGCCGTTGCCGAAATCGGCGTGGAAGATTATTATTTATTAAAATTTCTTTCGTCTCCGAAAACCTATTGTTTCGAAAAATCTCATTACAGTCTCTACTAAAATAGTCCCCACGGGTATGCTACGGCGCAAAGTAATCAAATCGTTAGACATTTATATAGATATTTAAAATATCTTTTAACCAATGACGCGAAAAATGGCCGCTATAGAACGCTGTGAAAGTGCTTATTTGCATCCAGATGAGAGAACGAGGAAAAATGAAGTGTTGAAAATGAAGCGACCCAAATTGTTAAGTTAATTGCGAATTCATTTTAATGAATAGTACTTAGCATAATTTTTCATAGTGCTAATTCCCTAAAGTATTGATTTACCTTACTGCCACGCCGCCGTAAAATTCAAAGAACATAATTTGATAGCCGCGGTGCTTCCCATTTGTGCCTATTCATTATATTGTGTCACATAAATCATTATGTCATAATGATTTAGAGAAAGGAAAAGTAAGGAATTGTGCGAAAGATCAAATTGTCAGCAAAGGGTTTGAAGTTGAAATATTTACTGAGAATCGTTGTTGAAGGTTTTTTATACATAGTAATGTTACCGTTGCTGGTCATTAGAGCAAGACCTCTATTAAATTCAAGTAGAGGTCCTCTATTACCTGATTGGGGCATCCATCTGTACTGGCAGGAAGTCTGAGGAAGTCCTCCTTTTGCCGAGGTGAGAGTGGGCTAGTGGATCTGGCAACTTTTCTCCGAAACGATACTGCAATGGCTCTTTGATTGGACGCTTCCTTCCGAAGCCTTCAGACACCTATAGTACCTGTCCCCTACATTGTATCTCAATAGAACTGATAAACTGTTTCGTATTTTGTAACGTATGTACATATATTTTATTGCGCCATGTATATAAATTTTCATATTTTATTTAGGAGATTTACTGTTGCTATGGCGTCACGTTCTATTTCCAGATTCATTTGTTGGTTCTGGATTTTCTGTTCGGAGTTTTTAATAGCAGTAAGTCTTAATTTTCTTATGAATTATTTTTTTAAACTCAATGAATTGAGGTAAAATAATTTATTTTATGGAAAGCTCTCGGAGAATATCTAAGCACAAGCTGGTATAGTCCGAGATCTTACTGTGGCAACCACAAAGAGGCGTAACCTATCTATCTTTGTAGACAGTGGGTTTATTTCTCTGCCGATCTAGATTTACTATTGAACTGATTGTGTTCCGACGTGGTCAGCTAAGTCCAGCCACTCACTGGGCTCGGTGGTACGATTACATCCCAAACATAAAAAAGTATCTACAATATTGGTATTCGCTGGCTTCCTATGTTGCATTTCAAACTTCATATTGCTTCTTCATATACCTACAGTATTCCTGAACTAAATTGAATTTGGAATTTCAGGAGAATGGTTAACATAGAGGACACACATGTCCTGCAAGTAATCGCCGCAGCAGCAGGACGAACGAATTTGGCAGTGTACCAGATTCGGCTCTACGCGAACCAGCTAGATCAGAAGTCGTTACTATTGAAAATGCACATTTAATCGAGATTGGTTTGAGAAACCCAACTTTTTATTTGCGAAAGTAGACCGTTGCAAATGAAAATTATTTTGCCCCTGTTTTTGTTGCAACTTATAGAAAAAGGATAGGAAGTAGGTACAGCTATCTCGTGGAGTAAACTAGCGGTGTAATGGGTATCTACTGCAGTTTCCACACGTTTGGTTGAATGGCAAAAAGTTTTCAGCACGTTGTTTTGTGGACTATTTATTATTGTAGGGCACGAGAGTGCAATCCATATATCGTGGGAGTACTGAACATCTACAGAGTGGTCATAAATGGATGCCATTCCATTAAATTTACATTACAACAGTCCTTTCCTCTGTAATATTTACACTGTAATAAAAACGTCTAAGAATTTTTACTCTCAAATTGCGGTACTTCTATTGAATCATCGCACCCCAAGGAACAAGTAGGTAATTTACGCGTACATTACCGTTATATAATGGCATAAACGGATTTACTCGCAGGTGAAGGCATAAAGGTATTTGTCGCGTCTCGGATGCGGGGCGGCACGGCGCGGAGCGGGGCCGCGCGGTGCGGCGGACGCACGGCGCGGCGCGGGCGAGGAGACAATCTCAGCGATGGCTCATTCACTGCTGCAACGAGCCGAGCACAGAATTGAATTGGAAGCAAATGTGCCGTACGGATACTACCGTCGAATATAAACTGAACCACTCCCGAGTAAGCGGCTCTGATCATGAAATAAAGAAAGCCTCAGAAATAAATTTTCTAAATGCCGATCGATTTTAAATTGGCTAATAAATACTGGAAAAGCGCTTGATCATGGCTCAGCTTAATTATCGGATGGAAAAGGAATGAGTATATTTATTATTTATGCCATGGCATACGGTTGGAGGAAAGGTATGTAATGAGAGGATGATGACTCAGTTATCTGACATTCCGTCCTGTCAGTCCTCTTCGCAATATGATAACGCTTGTTTACGGCTGCCCGGTCATAAAGCGTGGCATTATAAGTATTGGTGTAAAACGTTATACAGGTACTTTGATAAGATACTCGTAAGGTATTGTATACGTTCTATGGGTATGTAATGTATGTGCTCAATCTTGCTTTTGTCGCTACAGAACGGTGCCGCGTTGATGTTAAATGTTTTATGTTTTGTTCACTTATTTTAGACATGCAGGAGCACAGAAGCTGTGGTATCTATTCCGGCGAGAGTTAACAAACGGCTGCGTGCAAGCCGAGGAAGCGTCTGTGGGCGGCTTCATTTCCGTGCGTGCGTTCGCGGCTATGGCCCTATTTCCTCCTCGCTGATAGTCCGTTTACGACCACTTCTTCGACTGCTTATGCATTTGTAGGTACTTATATATGCATACCATCTTTGAAAGTAGAATTGTTGACATCGCAAAATTCGTTCAGTATAATTTGGCACGCTCGAATTTTCTTTTAAACAAATTCTTAGTGCACGTTCTTCTCTAATCAATTTCATATTTCGTTATAGAAGAAGATTGAAATAAATCTTGAATGACGTTACAAGTGTTACGTATCTATGTGTGCATTGAAAGCCACGTCAAAGAAAGCCATTGAATTCGAATAATACCTATTTCAATATTCGTACGTCTCCGATTCGCTCTATCTCATATAATCCTATGTGAATTCCTATGAACCTCTGATATTTCATGACAAATGAACTCATATTTGGAATAAGTTACAATAAGAATATTTTCTGTAGATCCCTTGGCAACCCTTGTAGAAATGTAAAGATATATTTTTCATCTGATGAGTTTTGTATTACTATAAACGAAGTTTAGATACATATTTTTGATTGACATGATTACACAACACAGGCACATATAGCTACGTAGTAACTATTTAGTAATTTGTACTACTTAAAGTCTTGAAAAATACATTCGAGAGAAATTAGGAGGACATTAAGAATACATAGATAAATAAAAGTATTTTATGCATTTTTTCTTGCACTCCTTTGAATCTTTTATTTTTGCGATTGTAGTAAGGTATTAGTATGTCGTCTAAATAAACCAGAAATAAACAAATAGAGGTATTTAGGGTCAAAGTAAAGAAGCGACTCAACCGAACGTCCAAAAATAGATACGGTCATTTACGACATTAACGATACCCATGGGTCTTGGTCATCGGTCCTTTACCGGAAAACATATATTATTTGGACCCTTGGTTTTATTTCTTATGGAGATTTGTGGATGTATAGTGGCAAAGGTTCTCCTTCTCTTGTATCGGAAATATGTTGTTCCCCAAATAAAGATATCAAGTATATGTATTAGGATGATAGTAGAGTGTTTCAGACATCATCTAGCGGCTTCAAAAAAAGTGTGCAAGTTGAAAACCATTTCATTTACAATATTCACTGGTAGGAACAGACTTTCTAGCAATATCACATCGTATGTATGTACAGACATCCAAACAATATGACTTGATATGAGAGAAAAGGTGGGCACTACAATTTATTTCAGTGACTGCATTTCAAATGGTAAAGGTTATCAAACCTGGCGTGACCTAGAACTACGTGCATTTTGGGGATTCAAGGGGTCTGGTTATGTCTCAGTAAAGAATCAATTCTTACTGAGGTAATTGATAGCATTTGATTGATCTTCTGATCATAGTGTGTTTATTAATTAAGCTTTATGCCAGAGGCTTACTCCCGCAACCTGGCAGCATAAAACTGTAATGACGGCAACCAGAGATGGCATGATGTGCCTTTCTAAAGACAGTCACCAACACTGTCAAGTACCAGGCACCAGACTCAATGTTGATCCAAGTACACTAATCCCACTAGACATTAAGATTGCTGACGCTGCAAACTGATAATAATCACATACTGTACACTTACCACGTACTGTTAAGGGATATCTGTATGATTTACCATGGCTTTATAGTAAGGGAGGCGCTCATTAAAACACGACATCATTACAATTCCCACGGTAGGCGCTTGTCTCAATGACTTGAGCGGAGAGATAACAGCCGCGCCCTCGATACGTGATTTGCAACCCTCCTCGTATGAAATGTACACTTATATACGTACTCCTACTTAGTAAAAACAAGGTCATTCTAATAAGTTTCCATAACTGTAACTATTAAGTGCAATATAGCTATTTACAGTTTAGATAATGAGCTTAGGTGAATGACCATTGTGTTTTTAAATCCATATTTCACGTTAAATGTTAACCCTCCGTTTTTCATATCGCTAAATGCATTTTTATTTTTATCAAATAGGAAAATTTTTGAAATTAAATTACCGTTGTTATATTTTTAACATTAGGTAGTTGTTTTTCTGTACAAATATAAAATCGTTGCAAATATTATCGCGAGCTCGATAAGTACGTAACAACAAATTGGTTTGTATTTGGATGGGTGAGCACTCACTGGTTTTGATAAACACTCATTTTTTATTCAGATCGTTAGGCATTTTTCGTACGCAGTTCGTATGTACAGCTCATGTATATGTAATGTTCATGTGTTGTACATATTATGTGTAACTCCTGCGAGAGCGACTAGGGCTATGATTTAAATATAAAGAAAAAATACAGCCTGCAAAAAAATGCTTTAAAACACATTGAAATGAAATGAGAATAAAAGTTTTCACGAAGAACAAAAATACTGCAACGTGGTCAGCCAATATAATATGTACATATATGAGTTGTTTAACCCCGGTCTGTCTTATCGCTTGGCTGCCGTTTACAAGGACCTTGTATTTTACCCAAGATTTTATTAGTTTATTTGCCATATCTTTACAAGGGATTATACTTTCAAATCGAATATTTATGTCAAAAAAGAGAACATTCGCTTTACCCAGTGGCGGATTTGCAAATTTGCCGCTAGTAGGCCATTCAATTTTTGCCGCCCCTACTGACTTTTGAAATTCAATACGTTAGTTTAATCCCGTTATTAGTAATGATGATTGTAAACTTAATAATATTTCTGTCAGTTACCTACTAGATTATTTTTGCAACCCGCTATGTACTGAAGAGTTTAACGTTGACCTTACAACAGTGGCGTAGCGTAGCTATCAGCTACCCGGGGCAGGAGGCAATTTTGGCGCCCCCAAGTTTTGGGTACAATTATGTATTGGCACATGCAGCCCTTAAAAGGTTCTGGGAATCTGGTTTTCAGGTTAACAATTGTCATTAACAATACCACTACAACCGATGAACTGAACAGATTCTGATTTATACATATTTTAGTGCGCTCGCTGGCGCGACTATAGAGGAAAGAAGCAAATGTAAATAGGCGCGAGCGAAGCGAGCGCGAAATTTTTATAGTTTATGGTCTGAAAAAGTAATTGGAGCCAAAGGCGTCTCTTATGTAGCTTAAGTTTGTGTAGCCCTTGTGCATTCATTAACTAAGTGGCCCCTATGTATTGAAAGATTGTGATTAATATGTATATCAAAGTGCTTAGAAAAGTTTATGAGTAACCCAAACTAACGAACTTAAATATCTATAACAATGTTTAAATTTATTAAAAGATATTAATAGTCAAGGTAGAAGACACATTCCATACGTAAGGAGCGCGAGCGAAGCGAGCGCGAAAATATTGTAGTCTAAGGCCTAGGGACACGAAATAAATAAAAACCACTGTAAATTAACAAAGCAAAGTCAAAAAGTAAGATATGCATAGAAATTAAGTGCAAGTGTATAAGAAGCCGAGAGCGAAGGGAGCGCGATTTTTTCCCAAGAGTTATTATGAAGTAAACATATCATAAAAAGCCAAACTGAACAAAAAGCCATAAGGGCGTGCGCGAAAAATTTTTTTTTCGGAATTGAGTACCTCAACAATTAAACAAAGATAAATTTAGAAATTTGACATGGAGCCGCGAGCGCAGCGAGCGCGAATTTTTTTGGGGATGCAAAGGGTGCACCCGAAAATTGACAGGACATGAACAAAGCGGGCGGCTTTTTCTGAAATTTTATTGCTAATCTACTTATTATTTTAAGTAAAAATTATGGTTTAATTTTGCCGCCCCCTAAATCGTGCGTCCCGGGGCATTTGCCCCCTGCCCCCCCACGCTACAATACTGCCTAATAAGTTTATTCGACAGGCAAAACAAAAAACCCCCGACTTAAAAGCGTAAAACCTCTGTAAGTTTTAAACGGCTCAATCGATTTTCATCAGACATGTTTAAGAACACTCGCCCGTAAAACACCTGTAATACAAAAAAAAAACTAAATTGAAATCGGTTCATTCGTACGGTTGCTGTAATGCCACAGACAGACAGACACGTCAAACTTATAACACCCCTCTTTTTGCGTCGGGGGTCAAAAACAGCAGCATGTAAAATATTTTTTTTTACACTTAAAAGTTTAAAAACAATACAAACAATAAAAACAAAAATTTGCTAAATTTGCCGCCCCTCTAAATCTGCCGCTCTAGGCACTGGCCTACTTGGCCTATTGGTAAATCCGCCACTGGCTTTACCTATGAAATATCTGATATGTTGAAGGCAAAGAGGACGTATAACATTTGACAGTTCAGTAATCATGCAGGAATTCTATTCGGTATTCAGACAAAATAAAAGAAATATATCCGTCAAGGACGGACAAAACACGCCCCGCAGCTATATTTTGGGACGAGTAGAGCACTAAGGTTCCGATAGCGCTAGACAAAAGAATACTTACATACAATAAAGAAGTCAATGTAGAGATCTAAAGCGGACAACGGTTTGTTGAAAACCGCCTTTCCTTTGTGAACGGTTCTCTTTTATGCAAGTTACTATACCGTCTTCCGTTTAAGCAATGCCATTACCTCTCGATCGAATGTGAAGTATTCGCTTTAATGAATCCACTCGACTCGAGAAATTCTCCACTTGGTCCCTATTTGCAAGAAAAGAGTGCATTACCATCGTAAGCACAATAATGGTTCGTTAGGTGGCCTACTTTTAGAAGGATCAATAGGCGTGCGTGCGTGTGGCCATTTGTTTGTAAAATCCTTTGGTTTACAATCACATCGTCATCCACTCATTAATTAACGATACGAATCAAGTTAGAGACAAGTTGTAAATTGAGAGGTAAGTTGTTACTTGAAACTCATTCAACAGTTCATTTTCTAATACTAGTAAAATGGGATTGGCACGTATGTCAGATTGCGTTTTAAAAGCTGAGTGGGCGATAGACAGCGTATTTGCATGGCGCAAAAATTAAAGAAACGTTACATCAGCTATTGTAAGCCGCGCTGATCCAGTGAAATATGAAACATGTAGGGGAGCTGGCAGCCAGCCAACTGCTTGCATCACACTATAACAAAGGGTTTCATATCAGGAAATTGTTCCTAGAACAATAGCAGAAAATATAAGCCTGCTTGTATTACAAGCTCGAATATCCCCGCACTTGAAAATATTATCGAAGACATCTCCAACTTCGAGTAAATAGCGGATAATTCGAAGGTCCATTGTGTAGTCATGACATTCTGTAAATAAGCAAAGATTTTTGTTTGTTTTTCACAACTCGACGAAAATATCTCACAAACGAATACCTGTGCTCGTTGGATTTATTAAAATATACAACAAAACAATGCGTATGTGTAGGTGTGTGTACCTGCGCTTATATTTTATGCATTTCATTATGAAGCTTTGATGTTTACTTTAAAAGTCAGTGTTACTTCAAGAACAGTTATTAACCGCGTTATGTTTTTATTCTGCATGTACCTACAGTAAGTAATTGGTATTAATATTCCTTTGTGTTTATATTGCTTTGGGTATAAAATAAACAAATGAACTGAAACGTTGGTTTTCCCTCGGGCAAATAGCGTGAAGCAACTGAGGAAAACGGCTTTTATTGGAGCTGGTAGGCGAAGGAATAACAAATAGCCAACACTTGTGCACTATTGCAATCTTTTAGCTCAGTACATATTGCTGTAATAGTTGTAACCGGTGCGCAGGTAATAGACGTCCTGCGCTGACACTGCTTGTGAAATCTGCACCACTGAAGACCCTATTCACAACAGTGGTAGACTAATTAAACCAATAGGATTGTCGAAAATGATTTATAAAATAGAGCTAATTTAAACTCGTCGATGTTTAATGTGTTAGTAGAATTAGTGTAGGTCATAGCGTCGCTTGAATTGAGTTAAGAGCGTCGCAATCCGACGAAGCCGCCAGTTGGCCGGGGGCCATCCTGCCGACCGGATCTTTTTATTGCTTTTTACAATACAACAACAAAATATCAGTTGAGGTCGTTATGTACTGTGAAATGTTCACTTCGGACACGAATCATTTAATGCACGAGGACATTGTGACATCCATTTGTTCGGATTTGAAAAATATACTTTTATAGTTTGCAGCTTTTAGAAGTTTGCACTGTACAAAATTCAATAAATAGAGTTTATTTCGTTTCCTCACATTGCATCCTTACTTCTACGTATTAAAGTAATATTTCTGATTCGGACAGCAAGCTCGTTTGTATGTACCGTGGCATCTTGCGCTTTCTTGCTACGGCGTAGTCAAGTGCACGAGATGCTACGACAGCAGCGTAGCACTCGTAACAGACAACTTGTTTGCACAATTTATTGCTCCCCCAACTGGGATATGTTTGACTGGTTGTTTCTGAGACAGACCGAGTTGACGAGTGCTTTTATTTTACACAGCAAACACGCTTTACGTACTTCATGTGCTGATCTTTTATGATTTAGCCGGAGATGAGTTATTTTAACGGGAACTACGATTGTTGGGGTTGATTTAAGTATTTTAAGTGAACTTAAAGGATTGAAATAACTTAGATTGATTTATAAGATACGGACCTGAAATTCATTCATTCTTAGATTAATGCCTAAATAAAAGAAAACAGTTTGGTATCGCACTCGTGTTGTGAACTCGCCATAATACACTTTGGCAGGGAGACGAGGCGTGTTCTCGTATAAGCGGTGAACGGTCATGATAGCATATCTGATTGACTTCAGCCGAATCTGGCGGCTGCTGCCATAAAACTCAAACGAATATAAATAGTTTAGATCGACTCTTAGGAATAGTGTGGCTATATCAAAATGTTATCTAAAGCAGAGTTCCATATGCGTCGATTGAGTGATCGTGAATGAATTTTTGAGAAGGAATGCTTGCTGCCAATGAAAATAGATATATGTGTGAAAGTGAAAAATACAACTTTAACTAACTAGTGAATATAAAATCTTACAGACACTAACTTTCAGAAACTACTTGCAAGTAAACAGTTTATATATCGATCTGTGTAACTCCAATATTTATTCGAGTTCAACAAATATCAACATTAAGAATACAATACAGCGTGAACACCATAACCATGGCTATTCAACAGCAATTTCAGGGAAAATAGTCCATTTGCCCATTACATATTTACTGGAATGACGAATTAGCAATGAACGTAAACAAATACGCAGAACGCAATATTATAGACGCACCAAACGACTCGTGCAAGTCAGTCACTGCCAGTTTTGATTTGATGTTGTCATTGCATGATATTTAACTCCTCATATCGACCCTACAGGTTTGATACCTTTGTACTGTTTTATTTTGAATTGCAATACCTATTACAAATTTTGGATTATAATAACGATCGATTATAAATTGGTACGTGACATTATTTATATGAAGCTAATCTCAATGTCCTCAGTTACTAAAGAAAGATATATAAAAACACTTTCTTGATTGAATGGGTGTTTGAATTTTCCAAATGTAATGGTATTTACCTAAATAGCTGTCAATCTTAGTTGCTACTTTATCCGACTGCACAGATCGCTCGGTAGGTCTACAGGAATGGGCTGCCTTATTATTTCCCTTAGGTGCCGTGAAGCGCTCACCTCCGGGACGGCGCTCCGACTACCGTTATTTAAACATTACATTGCGATTAGCAACATATTACAAGTAAGCGAGGGGATTATTATAATCCATCTACATAAATGTTTGTTATTGTTGTAGCTGTAGTTATGTTTCAGAGGAATTGTAGTGAAATGTTCGTTATTAGACAGCGTTGTTTTGGCTTCATTTTGCTTGTAAATTGGTGGTGTGAGGGAATAAATATTAGTCAAAGATGCTTACTAAAGTGAGTTGTAGATGGTAGAACATGTTCTAGATTAGTTTTACAGAGAGTCGTGCATATAGAAATTCACAAACGTCTCCGACATGTCATTGGAAACTTACGAGTTTAGTGTCAAGTCATATGAATAAATCTTTTCTTCAATTCTTCATAAATATTTTATTATTTAGGTACCGATAAATATTAGGGTTTAAGATTAAAATTATTTTTAATAACCAAGCTAAAGCGCAATTAAAACAAAATAATTACAGGTTAGTTTGGTGACCCTATAAATATATACGATACTTGTACGACTTTCACATAACTTAATATCTTATACTTGTTGTTTATAATTAGATAACGAATCATCAATTGTTCTTTAGTTATTATTGGCGATACTATGAACTGCTCCTACTTTGATACAATAATAAAATGCGAGGTTCATTGATTTGCAGCACAAAACTTTAGTTTATTCGATGAAAGCAGAAAAATACAAATAGGAATACAATTGTTTTGTGAACATTGTATTTATAAAATCTATTTCATAAATCTCCGCTGATGGAATGTTTTCAATTTACAGTTTATGATGTTTTATGACGAACTTTGTGATGATATATAAACTTTTATGATTAATATTTCTAAACAACGCTACATTTTTTTATGTGACGTTAAAAATTAAGGCCATTTGATTGTAATGACATCGTTTTTTATTTTCTAATATTTGAAGTTTAAAACTTATATTTGTGATTAAAAAATAATCAGAAAAGTGAATTATTTCTTTCGTCTTCTAAGTTGTCTGCATTTTATAGTATAACGTGTATATATTGTCTTGATTTTGTAAATAAATTATTACACACTTTATGTCTTTACAAGTTTTGAATTCGCGCATTTGGAATGCAAATCACTGGATACAACTCGATGTACGAGTGTGCAGATATATAAATAAACTATAATATTGTATTGACAACGTCTCCCTTTCAATGAAAACAAACGTGATACCGAACTCTATCAAATAAACGACGTAGACATTTAACTAGAAGCAGTAAAATCGCTACTCAAATAGAATACGTTCAGAAAATCGTTCTAAGACAAATATATAGGACTCATCTGGTGGAATGTGAGCTGAAGGACAAAAGGACTTTGGGCAGTAACGCGATCTGCTTGTTTGAGATTAAACTAACCCGAAACTAGATGCGCGTTAATGCTTCTAATGTGTATGTGTGAGCATGTGTGTGTGTGCCATATAGCTGTGTAGACGGAAAACCGAACTACTAAACCAGTGATTAAAAGATTATTTGATCTGTGTTGATGATACTTTTTAATTATTTTCATCTATCAATTGATTACTTTCATTTGCTATATGAATTTAGCTTCAATATATTAAGATAGAAAATCTTACATTTAGTTCAGTAATTTAGACCAGATAATAAATACACTTTCAAATTCGGATTTCTCATCCAGAACTAAACGTATTCAAAATCATGGCTTCGGCGGTAATACGGTTTTCCAATAACATTTATACTTGGGTATGTAATAATAAAATGAAATGGAAATCAGTAACATACTGACCTCTTTGAACGGGATTGGAACCAATTTTCCTGGGAGAAGGATCGGGGAAGGTCACGAGTCGATTATATTATTGTCATACCAATGCTGAACGAAGTGTGCAATACTAAATAGGTACCCAGAAAAATGTCCTTTAGCCAAGAGCCTTTGTAATTAGGTCATGTCAAGGATGGCTTTTGTATTGTATTCTGTCAGTTGTCTGTGCCGTTCATGTTACGCCCAGTGAGTCAGAAAAGTTGTCACGAAATCAGAAGGCAAGTGGGTTCATATTTTACAAGATGAAAGGAGTCGTGCTTGTAGTGTCGTGTGCATGAATAAAGGCCGAGAGGGGCTAGGCAGAGCCTTCCAGTTTATTCCTGTCCGCGCAGATATATAAGGGCGTTAGTCGTAATAAATGGTGACGTAAAGATTTAGCACGCGCGCCATACTCGCTCATGCTGCGGAAAGATACAGGAACTAATGGTATTTAAAGATACTATTGTGTGAACGTTTCTATGATTTACAATTGCAGTTTTTAATCTATTGCTTTGTTTTATTTTATATCTTTCTTTCATTTTAAATATCTTCGAATATCAAACATAAAACATGCTATCAGTATTTATGTCTCCAACAAAAAGGAGCTTACAGTAAAAGTTTTTTCTATATCGACCAAAAAATACTTTGATCGCGTCGTAACGTGTAAACCATAAACATAACGATTATATTTTATTTTTCGGTAATACCAAGGTGATTGTTAATATTAGTAAAAGTAATTTACTAGGCTATTAGCCGCTCAGCACAATGTCATCTAAGGCTGACCTCTCTACCAGCGTGCCTACTTTTACGGTTCACATAAAACTTTATAGGTTCTTACACCCACTTTATTATGTGTTAAATATATACACACTCAATTCTACTATAAGATCTTATCCATTTATTTAATAAATCGACTCGAGTAAATGGCCATCTCAATGCTTAGTTATCTGGACATTAAATTGTGAGTTCAAGTAAAAATATAGTAATTGGCACCCTCGTTTGATCGACTGTTTTCTGGGTCAAATTATTCTGGTATTTTTAAAGTTTCTGAGATCGTAGCTGGCCCTGTGTAATTAAACGAGTTAACATAAATCTGAGGAAACGAGCCTCGCGGAGTCCCCGGCCAGCCATAACTTAGTTAGTGAAGCACACGGCGATGCGCCCGCCGCCGCCATCATCGCCTTCATCCCTCCACGCAACCAAATAATTCTCAATAAAATCTTTCTACTTCGACGTTATATTTCTCTCGGATCCTCCCTTAAAAGGAAAGTAAGATGAGGGATTTTATTCAAGTTCTTTCTTTTTTATGCAGTTACGGCGTAATGGAAATGTAGAAAGTACATAGTTTAGTACTGAAGGGTTGGTTATAAAGATAGAATTTATGTGCGCATTTCTGTTTTGAATAGACCAATGAGTTTAATAAAGAAGTCAAGTGATACAATCATGACATTGTTACTCGTGCAGCTTGTGCTAAGATTTAGAATGCTTGTAGCAGACAAGCAGGTGTTAAGGTGACTCGCGGGGCCGCGAGTGTTGCCACTCTGCTCCGAGATTACCCTGGGGGACGGTTACCAGAGACAGTTTATCTGCTAAAACCTTTGCGCTGCGATATCTCCTCGCTTAATGCACATTGCATGCAACTCGCCAGATTTGACTCAACCGAAAACGACAATACATTTTAAAAGATGGAACTTTTTAATTTATCCTTTCTTCTTAGATATATATTTGCTATTCTATTTTTGTATCTGTGTGACAAATTAATAAAGAAAAATAATGTGAAAGCAAAGAACAAAATTGGTATAAAGCGTCATACCTTCTTATTGAAATGAAAATAAGACACGAAAACGTGCCGAAAGCTCCTTTGATTTGGTTTTATTTTATGCCACCCATTTCCGATTACGATTATACGGTGAAATGCACACAGAAACATTCGAATTAAAAATCTTTCTTTTTGAAGTCAGTAAATAGGTATTATCATCGTCTTGCTAATATCTTTTTGTTTATCAAAAGTATTCCTATTGATGTTTTCGATTCAGGGAAACAGGATTTGACTGAATTAATTTACGAAAATAAACTTGAAATGTAATGGCCGTTCACTCTCACTCCAATGATTTGTTAGAAGTCAATACAATTGAAAGGTCAGGAATAACGATTGAGATGATCAAAAGTAAAAGGGAAAGCACATTAATAAAATACAATAATTCTAATGTTTATATACATACGAATTGTAGTACTATAACTTGTGTAAACTGTACACTGCATATTCAGGTTTAGTCAATGATATATTCAGGGGTATTTTTATTCAAATCAAGAGAAGATGGGGTGTATTTTGATGTAGAATATTCTAACATTAATTACTCCGATACACCGCCCCACACATTAGCAGCAGTGATCTTGCTATATCTTACCGACCGCATGTCAAACGCATGTAGCTTCTCTATTCGTCTTCGCAGATCATCGCACGCTTTATTATTACGGAGGGAGCAGATATGAAGTAAAGCTAAATATGAATCGGTCAGATATACGTATGTTATGAATAGTAAAAAACGTGGAATAAAATTGGTGATTTTTCTTCCTCATTAGAAACAGAAAAACATATTTCTTCAATTCGAAGCTAAAAACCACTCTGAAAGTGCAAAATTTCTAAAATTTAAATTTAGTACATGCGCAAAATAAAATGCAAAAGAGGCATAAACAAAAGCTAATAATAATTTCCGTTTCTAACGTTGGCAAACCGTCGGTCGCTGAACCAGCGCAGATTACTGGGACTTATATTTACGATAAGCTAACTTGGATGTTAGAATTATGCCATAATGTTTATTTAGGTCGTATTGTTACCTATTTACAAATTCCCATTGAACCCTTCCCAAATGTTCGAGATGTTTAAATTGTTCGAATAGGTCCTAAATAGGGGTACGTAATGAAATTTTCCTAAAATAATTTGAGGTTTATACAAATAAACAATTAGGATAAAATATCCGGGTAATTGTTGGATACGTGTGATGTGCAAATCGGATAAACAATAACAGAGGAGTTCCTAGATCAGTAACAGCCGCACATGTTAATATATCTGGGCAATGCTGCCAATATTGGTAGTAGAAATGTCTGTCAGACAGTCTTACCAAGCGATATTTGGTTGCACGGGTTACTGTTTTGAGGAGGTTAGAAACACTGGTACTCAGTTGCATCCTGTAAGACTAGAAAGCGACTACAACATAGTTCATAGTCAGAAAATTATGTCTTCACAATATTTATGTTGAGTGAATCAATTTATCCTAAACATATGCGTCTATAATGAAACTATCGTATCCATTGCTCGCAATTCAAGAGCTACAAATAATCAATCTAAATAACTAGCGGATCCCTTTGTATACGTTCTTGCGGTCCCATTCGGCAGTGTCGCATGTTGTAGTATTTTCTTTGAATGACCATTGACATGGCTCTGGCAGGAGGACTAATGCAAAGGCGCAGAATGACAAAAATGTATCCCCGCTGTCGGACCTGCGTCACTCAAGATTTTCCCTCAGACCCTTTATTCAGGACGAACTTACAGAAAACACGCAAATCATCTCGGGGCACGTAGTGTTGTAATATATTGCTGAGATTGCGTAAATATTCCCCCCATCATTAAAACGTTTTACAAAACATGGCAGTTTGTCTTGTGACTGGTTGTGTTGCTTTTGTAATACATGCGAACAAAATAATTAACGCTAACGAAGTCTATATTTATATTGTACGTAATGTGCATGATATTAACACACTATATTCCTAGAAATAAATGAAATAAATCAGCACAATCGACCAATCAGTTTCAGTTAGTTTCCAATGTGCTGCATTGGCCGCTAGTGAGGCTAAGTTCAATAATTGTCAGTAGCCGACAATGATATAAAGTCGGTTCGGGTTATTCCCATCACGTAGAGATTATATGAGACATCGCCAGTTCAACCGCAAATGAAGAACTTGGTCCGCACGTCGATGGAACATGGCTGTTTCTATTTCTGGAAATTTATCCAATCAAGACGGAGTTGGTCATTAGTTTAGTTTCGGTCTGACAGCAGACGCGTTTATTACCGCCCTACATAGCTAACCCAAACGATAGGATACCTCGCCTATACAAGTTATTGCACGCTATTACTGGACATACTAGGACTAACCATTAGAAACGCTTTGCATTTCACGTCGACATAATTGTGTTAGTTTAAAAAATATGTATAAGCAAGATTATATTCCTACCTAAAAACGAATATTTATGTTACATAAAAACCTTTTAACTCCTTAACATGAAATGCAAAATGGTTATGGTGGCTCGCGAGGAGCTCTCGCAGCAGATTTATAAAAGCGAGTGATTTGTGGAGCTATTGTTGGACCTGTGTTCGCCAGTGAACTGCAAACGGCAAGCGAATGCAGATGGAACATATTTATCAAGTGCACCTCTGTCTGCATTTCATAAAGCGGCCGCTATTGGGAAATGGATTTCTGTCACAGACATCTTCGACTAGTTTTCATTATGTAACTGAATAAATATTACCTTAGCGAAAGAAACAGTTGTATGACACAATAAAATCAAAGGCAGTTGATTTTTATATATTTAATAGATATTTACCTACATTTGCTATGTAGGTAAATATCTATAACGTTTAGATTAGAATGAAAATACAATTATTTGAGACGTGTGGCCATATGCGGCTATTACGGACTCAAACAATATGTCCACACTCCTCAAAGTTTGAGAATAGGCGCTCCATTTCGAAGTATTTCTACTGAAATATAATATAAATAGATGTACTACTACTGCTAAGATGTTATGAAACATGATTCAAAGTTTGTTTACAAGACTTTCATGAGGAAAAATTTACTGAAGATCTTATTTAAAAGAACTCCTGTGAAATACTGGGGAGCTAGTTACAAACTTTACTTTCTCTGCGTAATAGGTGCGTGCGTGTTATTTTGAGCAAGCCGACTAGAGCGACAGTTTCATATCGACAAGATATCGAGAGCGCCCGAGGCCGCGTTGTGGAGTGCAAAGCGGAAAGGGATATGATGTATCTACATGCTAATCTTCACGCTATACTTTCCTCTTTGGTGTGCGAAAATGTATTTGATGTTATCTTAAAAATCAAATCACTGTGAAAGGCCCCTTATCCTATATGTTCAGGGTATTTGCGTGTAGTATTATTGGGTTAGCCGTATTGTCTTAATGTATCGGGTAGATAGTACACATATGAGAGTTGGTTCTGTTATAATATAAGCCTGTCTGCGTTAATTAAATGGCTTACGTTAACAATATATGTTCATGCTATTAGTACCCTAAATCACTAAGAACTATTCATGAAATCAGGTGTGGGGAAAAGCACTCGAATTTTGAGAACTGAGTGCTATTTATAAAAAATATACGTGATATTATTTTACTATGACAAACATTTCATCATTCAAGGCGCAACAAGTAAATCACCAGAATATATAGGCTTTAATTAAAGCATTAGGCGCAGAGCATCGTGTGTTTGCAAATGAACGTACGCTCATAACTGCGCGGGATGTAGGGCGCGCATCAAGCATAGCCTCCCCGGCATAATCAGGCGGCCATCGAATCATTTGCGCGCACTCACTTCATTTGCCAGTAATGACCAACTATGCCTCCTGACGCTAGCGCCTACTATTGCTTTCCATATATATCACCCAAACATTTCCAATCAAGCTGGTATATTTGCTAGCCATCGAAAATAACTCGAACCTTCCTATTTTGAGTTAGGTTTAATTTTGTACACAGGAAAACAATCCGTTTCTATTTATATATCTAATGAACGAAGTATCGTATCGTATACAAAAATGTTTCCAACACAAATAAAATAATTTTCTCGTATTTCTATCTGTCGGCATCGGACTCGACGACAATAAATGGAAAAAAATCGGGATGGATTGATTCCGGGTTGTGCGCGTTCCGTTTGTCACGCTATTTCATCGCCACAAGGAAGACCTTGTTCCTGTTTTTTGTTATGTCTTTGTAGATACAGTTTTATTGCTGAATTATTATTTGTATTCATTATGTGGGACATAAAAGTTCTACGCCGAAAATATATCGCAATAAAGAAAGTGCATGCTCGACGGCGTTAATATTAAGTATTTTTATTAATGTTCTATATTTATTTGGGTCAACTTTAATTAAATGAAAATACCAGTTATCTAGTCTTTAATTCGATCCGTAATTAAGATCCCATTTAAGCATTTTATGGTTATTCGAACAATCCACAGGGTTTGAAGGAGGTGACTCCGTAATGAAATTTAATGATCCGGGAAAGGCGAACCTATCTGTGGGATTTTCTCTTTGTTTTGTCATCAAGCGATCAATACCAGTCTACTATAAAAATCGATACAGTTTAACAGTTGAATGTAGCTTTATGAATGATCGGTTCAAGATAGCAAAGAAGTGAAACAAAAGTTCTTTTAAAGTACAAACTGCACGTAAGTCTGTACTAACAGTTGTAGTAACTAGTGTTAGTAGAACGTAAACTCCGTATATAAACATACAGGGTGATGCTAAGACCTCCGTCGTGCAGTCAGAAGTCAATCTTTCCACTTTAGAGTTAGTTCGGCACTCAAGTTTCAGCAGTTGAGTTTTATGCGTACCTAGATTCGCGCCAAGGATACGCCCGCAGGCGAGGTCCCCGGCCTTGTGAAAAGATCAAGTGGTATCGTGAGTACGTATATAATTACACAATTACGTTACGTAATAATATACATGTTTACAACAAAGTGTCAAGGTAAAACCGCATAAGAAGCTTTCAAAAATTACGACGTGATTATACCTACATTTGTATCTTTATCAAATAAATATTTTGTGTTTATTTTGTTTCTTTATAATGGTACAGAGCTATCCATTATTAAAATGCCTTTTAATAAAATGTAGTTGGCGTTATATTTCAATCAACATAATTTCCGGAAAGTTGAAATATTCAGTTGTCAGAGCGGCGTAGTGAATGCTAACATTCATCTGTATACGATGCAATTTTAATTAATGTTTTTGCACCATCCAAAGCTTTGTGCTTACGCCATTCAACATTATGATATTCCAATCTGGTAGTCCATCACTTTGGTTAGTGGACCGTCTATTCATAAAGCTTTTGTCACTATGGTCAGCACAAAAACTTATTTACATAATAAAAACGGCCGCCTTCCTCCTCATGTAGTTTTGTAAGTGTCAATGTATACGCGTTAATATTTTCTAACATAGTTTTTAAAGCTGGCTATTGTTCATTAGGTATCAATTTCTTTGCGAGTGAGAGTAGGCTCATTTATTAAAGAGAAATTTGTCATAAAATAGTTAATAAGAAAAATAACTATTATTACGTACTTCATCATCTGAAATCTTGGACAATTTGGGTAAAAATATATCTGGGTTAGAGAAGGATATAAAATCTTGTTTTCGATGTTGACATCAAATATTGTCCTTCAGTCAATAATATCCACTAGCACAGTATATTTGTTGTATCTTTAAGGATAGATATACACGTATAATGCAGTTACGCCCTTAACAGGGTAAGTTGGCTCGGTATTTAATCTATCCAGTGGCGCCATATATCGGGTTATCGGGTATTTGTAACATGTAAACGTGGCTTCTGGCCGATGTTGTTGCACGCTACTTAATACAAATATTAAGTTCAGTTAGTGTAAGGAAATATACGCTTACGACTTTGAATAGTAGTTAGTTACTAGTGTTTTGATTAAACGGCTGAAATTATCAATAACAATGCGAATAATACTCGTATGTCTATAGTCTTGATTATTATGTGTAATGTGAATATTTTAGTAACCACAAAATTTGCTTCGGTACATAACATACACAAATGAACACGAATATTACCTATTTCCTTTATAATGCCAACATTAAGTAATAGCTGAATAAATGAATCACAATTACAACAATAGAAATAACGCTAAACACAGCTGTAGCAGATGACAGCAGAGGTATAATACTGTGAGCCATCCCGACAATTCTCGCCGTGTCGAGATGTAATGAGAATGAGACAAATGATAATAAAAACTGCGAGGTTATGGCTACAGTCTAGACGGCTATTTGTACAAATAAGTCTGCTAGGAGGTGTGCCCGAACATTGTGAATACGAGATTAGTTTATTCAGAAAAGAATATAAATGACCAGGTACCAACTTATGTTTATTTTAGGAGGCAATAATAGAGCAGCTGGCATGGTTTCAGTTCAGATCGCGGGACTAGCGCATCGTAAATTACGCTAGCGTGCATTGAATACAATGAAACTATTCGCGACTGGGACGGCAACAGGTACTAAAAGGTATCTACTTAATGTACAACAGCTTGAATTATTTACTATAGATGGTATAAAGATATGCGACCTAAATGCAGTGGAGGTCCAATGGTATCATCTTCCGATATACAGTTGCATATTGGAGGCTTTAACACAAAATGGCGTTCTATTTACTTTGTACTTTGTCTTTTATGTTTTGAGGATTATAAAAGATTGTAAAACAGTAAATCACACTATAGAAAACCAAAAATGGATAGGTACTGTATTTATTTACATAACTGGAAAAGTATACTTTTGAGCAGACTTGTCTTTTGCCGTAGCCTATGAATTGAACATTTTTATATGACTAGAACTTATCAGTGGTTTGGTATATTTATAGTAAGCCTATTCTTGGAAACGTTATTATCTGTAGCGTAGAAGTAGATATTTTAGGCATACAAACTTTTTTATAAGAAAACTTTCCTTCATGTCACGTGTATTTCACTGAAATCGAATTTATTTATAAGTAAATGAATGTTTCTATTGATTTAGTTGTCACTTGTTTATTTAAGTCATAGCGTCTCGTGATTCAATTAAGCGGAGTACGAACGAAATTTATGTCGTAATAGGAGTCGTCTTCTCATTTTGCATTAATTGGACGTTACTCGCCAAGGTTTAAGCGATAATTTGTTTTAGTGTTAAAGTAACTGTTCATTAAGTACTGTCGATATTTCCAACGGCGGAGTATTAAGTACCAACTTCACCAGCTTTGATTACTGTTCGAAGGTTTAATTATAGACACAAAATTGAAATCAAAGCCATAAAAGTTGATACGATATAATTGACTATCGGGGTACAAGTGTCACTTATTATTTAAAGATAATTTAATTGTCAGAGTTAATGCTGAAAATTGTCAAGGTAGCAGAGCGTGCCCGTTTGAAATTCAAGAAATTATGAGGAGCGGCGGCGTTTAATCGAAAAGTACTCTCCTTTGATCTTTGTCGAGTTGCCGTCTGCGACGACGCCTCCGCCTGGCGTGTTCGTGCTCGAATGAATAGTGGCTTGGAATAAGCTCTAGCAAAAGAGGAGCCGTGCAAAGACCTTCCAGTAATTTCCTCCGCTATGCGAGATTAGCGAGTCGATACGAATGCACCTATAGCACGTCATATCTAATCAACAAGACTGCGACACTTCAGCCCTTATTGATCGCATTCACGAGAGCACATACATCAAAGTGCCCACATTAAAATGTATGAACACGCACATCGTTTGAAGTTTCACATAAAGTTCGTGAATTAATTCGGTAAAATAATGCGTATTTCAAAAAAATACGAGTAATGTCAGATACATGGACAAATAAATCAGCGTAATAAATAAAGTTTTATCTGAATTATGAAAATATGAAGCCCTTGGGAGTGCAGATTTATGTGATTTTTAAAACCTTAATGTTTGCTCATTACGACGGCTATTGTGAATAAATAGAATAAATGTGACTTGAGTGTGAATTTGCGAAGAGGACTGACATTAATTTGTATCCTTATTTTAGTAATAAGATTGCTTATCAGTCCTTATATTGTATATTCTTTTTAAAGCAATAAAAAAAATATTTTGTGTGAAGATTTTTTATTGCTATTGCATATTGCAATTAATCAAAGTAACTTTTAAATATAGAAGTAGTGATTTCTGACGTATTTATACAATTAAATATCACAATTAGCTAATGCTACTATTAAAAATGTGTGTCTGTAAACACTTTAGCAGATATGGGACCCAGTCTCCGGGCTGTTCTGAAAATGCGTTGACGACCACCTAATCAAAAGAGGGAGTAACTATGGTTATGATTGCTTCATACCTTGTCTAAAATCTATTAACTATTCAATGTTTATTCTAAATTCAATTTCCCTTAGATTGAATGTTATTGGAAGTAAAGTAAAGGTTTAATGACGAGTTGAGTTTTGTGTCCATGATGTGGCTGTAACTATGTGTGAACGTTTGAAGCATTCGCTGCGGTCGTTAAACTCAAGTTATGTTTGATCCCTCCTCCTGTTAGTGCAGTCGAGTCAGCACCTGCTGGTACTAACACTGGAGCTTCATACTTATTTGAATTATGCCTCAATTTACATCGAGTTTTAGGTGAATAGTTTATTGAATGGGTTTGTTAATTGTTTCTCGCTGACTCCTTTTATCTGAAACAGGTTGCAAACTCAATGAAATTATACACTCAGCGGCACGGAATCTGGCCCAAGCACATTTGGGTCTTATAACCATTATTTAAATGAAAAATTTTTATTTTAAAATTGTTTAATTTATTCATTTTTCAAAAGAAAATGACTAACGAACAACCGAATTGTGAGGATTTTCACTAAGTTTAATTGAGTTACAAAACAGAGTCCTTTACCGCAATAATCACCATAAACTTTTAAATTCAACATTTTTAACAAAACAGAAAGTTGTCGAATTTTAATAATGGGTGTTTCTTCCTCATGATCTGATGACTGCCTGCATACGATCTGGCATGCACTGGATGATGTTTTTTATCTCCACCTGAGAGATCTCCTCACAGGCAGCTACCAGCGCGGTTTTCAGTTCACTGAGAGTTCGTGGTGGGTTACGACTTGCTCGGACCTGTTTTTTAAGCATGTTCCAGACATGTCCTACAGGATTCATGGCTGAGTTTCTTGCAGGCCAATCTAATTTTTGAATACCGACCTCGAACAAGTAATCGATTACGCAAAGAGCTGTGTGAGGTCGAGCATTGTCCTGCATTAAACGAAATTCTTCACTTCCTATGAATCCCTTACATGGTAAAACATGATTTTGAAGGATCCCTTCAATATACCGCACTGTTGTCAGACGACTTTCGACAACCAATAATTCAGTACGGGCTTCTGAACTTATGCCTCGCCAAACCAAGATGGACCCACCATGAAAACCGACTGTTTGCTTGGTAGTGATGGGACGAAACCATTCTCCGCGCTTTCTTCATTCACATTCACAGCCGTCTGGAGCACTTAAGAAGACTCTGCATTCATCGGTCCATAAAATTTTACTCCATTGGTCATGCGTCCAATTTGCATGTTCTCTTGCAAACCTAAGTCTGGCTATGCGATGGTGCGGGAGAAGTTCCGGGCCTCGATTTGGTCTTCGACTACGCAGATCCCGTTCCTCCATCCTTCTTCTTATTGTGTGCTTACGGACGTTGACTTCTCTTGCTGTTTGCAAAGGCTGGCGTATCTCTAACGCAGTGAGAAACCGATTTTTCATTATTGCACGTACGACAAATCGGTCGTCGTGCGCCGACGAACACCTTACAACGCCAGTTTCTGGTTTTCTTGTGTAAAGCCCAGTCTAGTCATACATTTTCTATGCATATTTTTTACATGTACTCGGTGCACTTAAAGTTTCAACCATCTTCCGCTGCGTACGCCCTTGACGTCTTAGCAACACTACTTGAGCAACTTGAGCTGCAGTAAGGGTAATTTTCAGATCAAATTGTGAATAAAAGAGAAACAAAAAACGATCATAATCATTTTTTTTTTTGGAACGTGCTTAGTACTTCGGCAATTTCTATCTGAATTTAAACTTAACTTTCTGCTTTGTGTTCCAACAACGTAATCTGTTTCTAGTGTTATAAAAGTTAAACAGACACACATTTTTCTGTATTTTAATTAACAATTATGAAATTACTGACAATATGTCATATGAAATTAGAATTTACAACGGCTATCTAGGCTGATATCTACTTGTGTTTGTTTGGGCCAAATTCCGTGCCGCTGAGTGTAGTTAGATTTTCACATAATAGGATAAACTGTGTCATGAGATTCAGCTTTCTATTTAAAACATAAATTCAATGTTTATGATATTTATTTGCAGTACAAGTAATAAGTCAAATCATTTTTCGATACCAAGACATAAACCATCGAAAAAGGACGGCCAACCTTTATCTTAATTCGAAAGAAACCTCTTTGGCATCCATATTTCTCCATATAATGTATATTTGCACATCCATAAAAAGATAAAGTGGAGGTATAAGGCGATGCTATCAGTGCTGTCAACAAACAGTGGCTATCGCGCACGCATCTGTGTCCGCCGCTCACAGATTTATACACCCCACGAAACACTATAAAACTTCCCTTTATTATTCCATCAAATCTGCCGCTCACTCCTACACTCATGCCCAAACCCTTACTTTAACACGGCAAGTTTTATTTTACTATTAAGGTATAAAACAAAAGTAAAGGTACGCTCTCGTATAAATACAAAGACCGGAATATTAAATCTTGTGAAACAGCACATTATATTTGTCTTTGTTTGTATCTTTTCTTAATTATCTTAAAAAGCTGAAAGCACTGAGCTTGTTCATTCGTCTAATAATGTTTTGTTGGGCTCGGACGGTCGCGTGGTCGTATCGTAGCGCGCGTAGTCCCTGCTACGATGTTGACGTAGCAAACATTTAGCGATAGCTATGAGCCGCAGCTACCGCTACGGCTAGAGGCTACGCGGCTGCCGGCTACTCATTCATACCACGCTGATTACTTAAATTTGCTCTCACGTTGAATTTAAAAATTAAAAACGTAGTTCCTCATTTATTTTAAGTTTTATGGAGAAATTCTATTCTATTTTATATTTAGTGATAAAACATTGATCCACGTCTCGTTTTGTAATTCAAAATAGAAAGCCTCGAGATAAAATCAATCTAATGGATTTATCGTTATTGGCAGGTACTAAGAAGCTATTATATTGATACGCAGTAAAATCGTAAGCGGCAGGACGAGTGAGAACCTTGCTTCATTAATATTCATGGGCAAATTATTCCTTTCATTGTCTCCTACATAACGAATTGTGAGCCAGGAAGTAAAATAAACGTGTCGTAGTGAAATACTGGCAATTGCATACTCATTGTGTTGTGTCAGCTCAAGAGCTTTGCTATCGAGCGATCGACGTAGTGAATATTATAATTACCGCGCCGAACAACACGTATGTGGAACTACTAACTCTCCAGAGTTCGATTATTTTTATAAACAGCACTCGAGTTTATCCTGGCAACTCTTTCTAAACCGTTGTTTTGTAAAAAAACGTGAGCGAAAAGTTTGGTGCGAAAGTTTTGTGTTCAGTTTTACATAAATGTGGGTAGTTTGCAGTAGGTGAGTTAGCCGGGATGAAAGTAACCTACATTTTAAGTTGGTTAACTGTTTACCAGAGACGGAAAGTTTGAGGGATTAATTATGTATTCACGCTTTACCAGGTTATTGCGCTCGTGCTCGGCTATCCGGAGTTTGTTGCCACAATGCGTGTCATAGACTCGAGTGTTGCATGCACGCGATGACAAAGTGAAACACGAGCCTATCAGTCGATGATAATCTTCGACTCATTGCCAATGTCTAATACACTCTTGGATAATCTCACCTTTCTCACATTTCGGTGAAGTTTGTAGCGTATGGCTATCCAATTTGCTTTGAGCAATGGTGATCGCTTATATTTTCAGTATGAGAGTAGACCGTGTTCAATCAAATTAAGCAAGCGGACAATCAATATATTGCCGATGACTTATTATAGGTATAGGTATATTTTATGATTTTGTGCGCCTTAGTAACCAATACACGTAATCAATAACCAACGAACACGAATGACAGATACAAATTAAAGGAACAAAAAATGGTTATACGATGAGAAAATAAATTAAATCAAAACAAAAAGTGGATGATGGGAAAATGAAAAATGAATACCTCCATCGTTCGACGCTTAGTGGGAATACTGATGACGTCAAGTGTGCCTTTTTGGTGTTGTCGGAAAATTCGAACACAGTTGTTGTTGGGTTGTGTCGTGTTTGGAAAATAAACGGTGAGATGAAGTAGTGACGGTGGCGCGGTGGCACGCGACGCATTCCTCGCCTCGATTGGTTTACATTTTTTGCACACATTGCTTACAAACACAACGCCGGAACGTAAACATTCTACTTGAGACGGCTTATTATTCCCGAAGGTATCACATTGTGTGTCGCCGAGAGGAATGACAAACATGTTTTAATAACAATTGACATCAAGCGTTGTGCTGGATGCTGATCAAGTGTTTCTTAGCGTTAATTGTCTCCTTTTTATGTTTCTACAGCCTTTGTAGTATACTAGCTATTATATTGTATATCCTTGTCTTATATGTAGTATATTATTTGAAGTACGTATAGTAAACACTTGCTTGGGGCAAACATACTACCGTATGTCTATAAACCTAGGACTAGACAAAAGCTTGGCATACTCTTTGTAGGGAATAACAAACTGGTGTAGTTGGTTTACTTTAATTTTAAAATCAGCATGAAAATGGCGATGTACATGTACAAGTTATTCTGGAAGTCGGCACAACGCGAGCACCGCAGGACAACATACAGAGTTTGTGCCAAAAACTTTAATATTTTGTTATTTCATTTCGTATGCGGTCACATGTTTGGTGCTGAGTTGTTAAACAAAAATAATTTAAAACAAAACTTCATTCGACATTGTGAGACTAAAAATAATATCATACTATACTATTAATCTGAAAGTGACTGATGAACTGACTAACGCATAACCCAGTGGCCCAAAAATGAAATATGGCGGACATACACACACAGAAGGATTAACAGATATGTGTGAAGAAAACATCTCGAAATTCATGCGCACTAACTGAAAAGCTATGTGAGAAGTTCGGAACAATTCAGGAACTGCTTTCAACAGCCATGACTCAGAATTTAATTCAGAATTAGTTGGTAATAACAGAGGAAATGGCGGCATTGCAAATTAACAGCTATAACGCGACGCTGTCCTCTATTTGTGTAATTAGTACGTTTTATTTGAAGTAGGTAAATGTTATTGATGTACATTGTATTCATCGCTAGGGAATCGGAAATATAACGAGTTATCACCTCGCTGTTTGCTTAAAGTTATTGTCCAATTTGGACAACACATGAGGTATGACACAATATTTTATTTACCAGAACACTGGCGCGAGGAAAAGGTTATGAATCTGGCTGGGAATATATGTATGTATGAGATAGTTTACCGTATCGAGCAAAATGTATTAACTTTCACATATTAAAACATCGACGATCGTGAATAAGATTTTGGTTTTCTGTTCTAATCTCCTTGAGTCTGAGTTTCAGATTCTGGCTTAATAGTTCTTTATATGCGTATATTTAAAGCAAGCCACCCTTCACCCTAGCTTTGCGTAGCTAGGACAATCACCAACATCCCTATACCCATCAAAAATAGAAATGAGTGAAATTCTTTGTCGCTAAGTAGCGCGACAGGTGATAGCCTGATGGTTAGCGCGGCGCAGGGGGGCGGGGGCGCTCGCTCCGGGAGTGTTTGTCGGGCAAACAGCGCGCGACTCGAGCACGCGGCAAATATCGCTCGAGCACTCGCTGCGATACCCAACGTTACAGTTATGCTTACAGCGCCAACGCAAATATTGTACCCGTAAACTCACCTTTACGACATTCTAAATTAATACTCCTTTTTATAGTTGCAACGTTAACATAACGACCTGATACACTTATTTAGTTGAAAACGGCATTTTAACGACGTGTATCTTGTTGCTAGGACATCACATGCGTTCTTTCATTAGTGATCCGAAATTTTGATGAACACAAAGGCTTTTACGAAACAGAATCATATGAAAGGGCTTAGATAGAAATACACATCAAATGGACTGAAAAATGAATGATGTTCGTGAACACTGAAACAAACGCAATGACGTGTGACGGCACCAAGCGTGCATCGCTCGCGCGCCGCTAGTTAATATCCAATGCTGTTTATTGATCTGGAGTTGCCTAATGTGGCTTTTGTCATCCACTAAGCCGTGAGCCCATTGAATCTGTGCTATAAATGTCGCTATTAAAAGTTTGGCCATTTATTTGAAATAGTGGTCAATTTGAAACAAAAATATTTTTGTGTAAAACAATACGGTATGCGTGCGGCACTTTACCAAACAATATAAACAGTTTTATTGCGTCTGCATACGAACGTAATTGTTTCTATTGTTGAAAAACACATCCAGTTTATCCATTACTTGGATTAGTTCCGCAGATTGATATAAAATGCGCATAGCGAATATAAAGGTACTCTGGCGAGGTGCTCAAGCGTTTATCTATATTAACCGATAGTCTGTGTCGATTTCTCCAATGATCAGTGAAATGTTTTAATCCTTTCAACTTGAACGAATTTGAATGTTTCTCGTCTTTGAGTGTTTATGTAGTACCTACTATGAAATAAGCTAAATCAGGCCACTCCCATTTTTCTTAACATTCGTTACAATGTTAACAGTTTTTCATATTTAACATTTGTGCGTCAAAGACATAAATCAAATTTGAGACGATTTTCCCACCCGTAAATGTGAAAATGAAAATGGAAGGCAATCTCTGTCGTTAAGGTTTTCACGGCTATTTTCTTTTATGAGTTCACCGACGAAAGTCACGTCATTTTAAAAATAGGCTGGTAAATTAATTACTCTCTCATCTAGTTGGTCTTCCTTTTTTTTAAAGCTACAGGTGTGAAAATAAAGCGCAATTTTGTTTTTTTTTCTCGTTAATGCTTTTAGGTTGTTGCTTTTACGATAGCGCCGTTCCTTTAAAGATGAATTTATCGTATAAAAATGCTATTGAGGGCAATCTTTGAATACATTCTGTGACACTGAATACTTTAGCAAAATATGTTTAAGTACGATAGAAGGGAATAAGTAAACAGTAAAAGAAAAACCAATAAAAGTTGTTTTATTGGCCGTCCGCCCAAACACCTGCCACATAATGAGTTTTTAGTTATTCCAAGGTTTCATTGATTAAATTCAATAAACATTTTTATGCGTGAAGAATTTGGTATGCAAAGTGACTCTGTGAATGTTACAATTGGGAATATAAATAAGAGGATGTATGTGGGACGAAGTTATGTTATTTTTATCCCTGGAACACAGACACACGGACATGTATCGCGTGGATTGATTTACCTGCGTCAGTGATAGCAATGAACTCTAGAATAAGTATGTGCTGCTGTATGTATCGCCATTATCCCTGACATTTGGATTTGGAATGGGAAACTTCCTGAGTGTCAAGAGCACATAAGACAGATGAAACCCTTGAACACGATCAGAGTGATTAACTGGGAAAGCAATTATAACGAAACTAGATCCCAAAGCGTAACCCTCTATACAATATTTAAATATGCAAAATATTTTATCCTTCCCAAACATCCCCCGAGGGCCAATATAACCACAAAGTGGATCCCGGAGGATGGTAGGCCACCGAGAGGGAGACCAAGGAAACGCTGGAGGGAAGACTTGGACAGCTTCCTCTCGGACTGGGCTCAAGCAGCGAGGGATAGAGAAAAGTGGAAGGCTTTGGGGGAGGCCTTTGCCCAGCAGTGGGACAGCACAGGCTAATTAAAAAAAAAAAAAAAAAACATCCCCGAAACATAAGACACTATATAATGTATGGGACATTACAAACATTTGGAACATCGAAGGTTTGAAAAAGTGGCATTATTTAGCGATTTCCATTGTTTGGGTCGCATTGGAAAGTATTGTATGATGTTTAGCATCTCACCTCGTAAGTTCAGGCAGCTGTTGCCGCGTCCTCGCGTGCGCGCGACCAGGTCACGTCCCGCCCGTGTTTGGGATAATGTTTGAACTCTATACACTGATATATTCTATTTACCAAACCTTCATGATGATATTTTAGTTTGTTGATCCTTTGGGACACAAGTAGTTTATGTTACCAAAAATAGAAGCACATTTATGTAGTTTTATTTATATTCTGCACATTTTCTATACGCTCAACCAATGATCTAGTCCTTTTAATAATTCATAGCACTTATACTTCATACTCGAATGATATATTAGAATACATAAAAGTATAAGTAAGTATATACACATAATTCATACGACATAAAACTTTTATAGCTTAGAAGATTGTTAATAAAGAAAATGGAATGTATTGTCACAAAAAATCGTCGGTGTATTTATTACTGGATCATAAAAGAAAAAGCAGCAGGAAAGTGTCAAAATATTCAGTTACATGTAACTTAATCTGGTTAAATTAATAACTGAGACGTGTAGAATTGTCATCATTTACCTACCAGATTAAAATAGCCCTCATATAAATAGACTGAACCTAATATCCTCTTTTATCAAGGGTTAAAATAGCTATTTAATGAGTCAACAGCTGACGTACGGCGTGTCTAAATTAAATGACAATTGTGCCTTGTTTGAAAGCAGGTAGGTAACAGGTGTTCTGTTTAGCCGTATGAAAAATGAGCTCCATGATATTTCTCTAATTCAGTATTTTATTTTATCATTATGACAGAATTTCACTCGAGTTTTATGGAGTTGGAAATGTTTAACTTGTTAAACGCTAACACGTAATTCAACACATTTCAGGGTTTTCATGTGTTTATGATGTTTATTCTGATAGGTGTAAACAGCCTGTGACCTATTTATCGTTTAAAATTAATCGGTATACGCAGACCAAACACAATATTGTAAATTAGTTTAGGTTATGTATTACCTTGAGTTGTAAAATGAGCTCAGGCTATAAACTTGGTTGCTTCTCAATTAATAACAAGGGCCAGACTGTTCGCTCTAAGAGATACTGTATAAAAGATTATCGAACGAAAGAAAAACAGTGTTCATATTGCTGCGGCTCCAGGGTGTCCTTTCATCACGTTTTATGTACTCCTTAGGCAGTTGAATGGAAGTTTTTTCTGGTTTAGTGGAGGTTTTTGTCGGAGTAATGCGGAGGGCCGCGCCTCCCGCATGCCTCCTCACCGCCGAGATGAATATTTTGTGATTTTTACGGGACAGCTGGTTGGGATATTTATTTGATGAAACTTCTTGATTAGGAACGTTACCCACGACTAAGATGTGTTATGCTAACGTATTGATACTTCAACTGTTGAGTGCGCCATCATGAACTTTTTATGGAGTTAATCCGGTTTGATGTATGTATGTAAGCATTTGTAGATTTTCAGTTAGGTATGGCTCAGATTCTTGGATTGACGTGTTTTAATTACTAGTTTTTTTTTTTAAGTTCTTCTACTGATTATATCACATGTTTCCAAAAATAGCACAAAAGAAGTCCAAAAGTAAAAAGCTAATTTATATGAATATTCATAAGTACTCACTCGTACAATAGACGTGAGACACAATATGCAGATAGGTGTAAAGATTAAACGTTCTGAAAACATCAACGTCATCTGATAGCGATGCATTGTTATTTGTTAGTGACCTACGGCGCTCGGCTGCCTGACAGATTGGGTACACATCAAACGATCCTATATCAGCTTCAATAACCGGTAAGTAATGGCCACGAGACCGACATGCACTGTGCTTAACGATATGCTTGTTAGCTCAGACTGATTACGAGCGATCGGGACCACTGATTAATAGGGTAACAAAGATTATTTTTAATTGGTTGTAAAATATTATATTTTGCACAAGCTAAGTTTTTTGCTTCTTGCATATATCGTAATATTATGTATCCCTGAAAGTTTAAGTTAATAGAATCTCGAGATTTAGCTCAGCATTTGATCGCTAAACGAAATCTTGAGATTGCGATGCTCCACGAGACTGATTCCTTGCTATCCGATTTAGTGTAACGGTGTATCGGCGGTGGAGGGAGCGGTTATCGGGAGCTGATTGAGCGCGCAATAAATTTCGATTGCTTTCCTACGTGTACACCACCCCTATGATTCGCGGAACGCACTAATACAAAATAACTGTAACATTTACTTTCCTAATACAATACAGATACAGTCATAACTCATCGCGTACAAATAAATAACACAGACATAACTGTATCGTAATAAGTTATCGAATAAACGCGTGACGTGGGGTCGAGCACTTTGTGTGCCTTAAAATTGATGGTGACACTTGATATAAGAGCCGATGGAACAATAAAATGTTTTTTAGTTTTTTCATACATCATAATCCTTATCTTTATATTGTTAGCTCTTTATAGTATTTTAATGGCATTACGTAAGCTTTGCTGTGAGAATGGGGAGAAGAGCGTAAATAAATTAAGCCAATTACCAACTTAAACATGAAAATGTAAGCGCGTTTGTTTCATGTAGTCACTTCCTCCAACTGGCGCGAGTCGCACGAGATTACGTACAGCAGCACATAAAAGAAAATGGCAACCAACAGAAAGGTGGTAATGGAATTAACCGAGCTTAGGCGTGAGACTACGTTCTGTATACATAAATATGATTGCCAAGGTTTGTTGTTATTAATTCGTTCCAGTTTTCGCTGAAACAATTAAGGTTCCTTTTCATTGACATTTTAAACTCTACCTCTATATATTCGTAAATTATAAATTTGCGTGTCAAGTATTCAGAGTTCACGTGGTGATGCTCGATGCTGCTATATTTGGTACACAGTAAACCGATATGTTTATGGCGTAGATAAACTAGACGATGTAATATCGTGTAGTCGACAAGTCGAGCGGTCTGGCGATGTAAGTAGCAGGGCGAGCACTTGAACGCTTTCGAGCATGAATGTACATATTCCGAGTAATATTAAAATATTGTTTGATGTTCCCCGCTTGAAGAAACACTGGAGACTTACAACGGTCATTCAATGGTTTTTGCGACTTCGACACAATTTTCTGGTTCTATAATGAAATCAGTTTTTGAAATACAAGTTATAATTTAAATTAAACTCAAGAGTGCAATAAAGAAGAACAATTTGTGTGTATTTAACTAGATTGAAAACTATTGTGGGGCTGCTCTACAGTTATCTGAAAGTTTTCAGTTTGTACTTGACTAAGAGGTGACTGTGGAGGAGACTCAAAAAATCAAGGCACGCGAGAGAAGCGCACGCTTCGTGTGCGTGTGTGGCGACGGGGTGCTTGCGTGGCGGTGTGCGTGAGGGCGGCCCCGGCGGGCGCTCCGGTGGTTTGGGCGGGGTGTATCGATCCCCGCGGGGCGCGTGCGCGGGCGGCGGCGAGCCGAGCGAGCGCGACCCACCCGCGCAGTCCGCAGCCGGCCGCCAGCCAAGCGACTGCCGAGAGCCGCGGGACCTCCGCGCGACGCGAACCTTCTGTCGCAACGTTTGACATTCAACGCGCGACAACACGAGCACAACCTCAAATCGCCTCTCTCACAGGAATTGCTCTAGTGTTATCACTTGTAAACTATTGAAAACTCGTAGTAACGACGTTAATTCATTTATTATCTTGACATTAACTTGATATTTTTTGAAAAGTGAGAAACTTTATTTATTTACACACTTTACCAAATTTTCAAATGCTTGATACCAGCATAGATAGAGGATGTCTGAAAGCTTAAGTTGGTGTTGTGGTGCAAAGTAAAAAGAGGTGCCTGTAATCTTTTGAAGTGATCGTGTTTGTGACTGAAAAAATAAAACAGACGCTGGGAGCGTTGCTCACGAGTTCACGGGTCGTTAATTCGGTGGAAGAGAGAATCCGAAAAAAAGAGGTCTCGCTTACGTCCGCTCATCGGAGTGATAAAATTTATGACAAACGGTAAGGAGCGTGTAGTGATAAGGGTAGGGTTAGGTTATCTGTGCGGGCGGCGGCGCTCGCGTGTCCAACGCGGCGGTTGTGTTAATTACTGGCGGCCACCTCACGACGCGAGCGTCTCCATTCATTATTCTTATCACACTACAATTACATATTGCCGCCGTTACTGTCCGCTGATAACCGACCCTCCCGTGATTTACTTCTAAGGATCATTAGATTACTCTTTATTGGCACTTAGGGTAGCAGATTTCTTTACTGTACTTACATCGCAGAGATACCAGATGAAATGGATTTGAATGGTTCTTCATAAACAGCTTATAACTAAGCCGCAGCTTTTTTATTAAAGGAATGAAGAGTATAACCTTTCGAGGTATTCCCGCCCTGATACTTAAGTCGTAAAATGTAACTTATGTATTACCTTTTTCTTTACGGATTTTCCTTGTACGATGAGAATGATTTGTATTGTAGGATGAAAATAGAGATTCAGTTTATGATAAATGTCTTAATTTATAATACGAAACATTTTGTTTTATCCCAATTTCTTCCTTTCTTTTTAAACCAGAGTATGCAGTTTTTCATATCATAACTTGAGGAAAAGCATTTTCTTTAAATTCGAACTACTTATTGTGTTCTAGCATTACAACCTATAGGTATGCGAATATAGTACATGTTGCCACAAACCTATGTCAGTATATGCCATATTAATACACGATGTGGGTGGTTTCATTAGGTCACGGAACAAGAAAGTACTAACACCAATTTATCATGTCAGAAAATTACACAGAAATACAACGACATTAGCAGTAGTTGTAAGTAGTATCATTAGTCACACGTTAGGTATTTGCCAGCTTATTTACTTTACTTATTCAACTAAAGCAATTCAGCTTCATTTGGCTTTACTTTACACAGAAATTTGGCAAATTACCATGAAATTCTGTAGTAGGTATATGTACGTGGAAAGGGACTTGTTAGCCTAAAAATGTTCGTTGTAACAACGTCGCGGGTTCAAATTTGCGTGAGAATTTATGCGTGTGTCGCATGTCTTGCGAAATGTCTCGATGTCGCGAGTGTCGGACAGCGGACGGTGTCGGTGTCGGGATACACGGTCCCGGAGCTGAGCCGTGTCTCAACCGACCTTTTTAGAAGTTCCATTTTTGTATTTGTCGCTGAGACTAAGCGTGTTATCTTCGGACGCTAAAATTAACTTGTTATTGTTTTCTTTGAAGGACTCGTAAGCTCCTTTATTTAACTTCTCTTAGTTATAAATATCTAACAAAGATAAGGCAAAGTAGAATCAACCGAAAATTTTCCTCATATCAAATCCTTATATGTATTACCTTGTGATTACCTGTTAACATTCAGTCTGTGTGAGAGATGTACCTATTGGCAGTATTGCACATAATTGTCGTGGCAATATCTATTCTTTTGTATATAAACATTAATGTTTAGTGCCATAGTAATTGTGTCTGCATAAAAACACAAGAAATACAAGTAAGGAAGGATACTGAAAATAATTCAGAGCGTTTCTTGTCTTCTGCCCAAGTTGGAGCAGTGAGTCACCCTCACGGAGCTGCGAAAAAAGACAAATTGCCTACTTGCTCTTTGTGCGCTCATGGTATTGATAGATAAATGGGGTTTAAAGCTACTAAACTGCAGGGATTTTTCAACAAATTCAGGATTGCTATGCCTTAAGATCCTTATTTATCGGTATCTGCAATAAACTTAATAAGACGTTGAGACAAAAATCTATTTGAGAATCCCGTTTCAGTTGGAAAACTTCGAACAATAGAGCGCACCAGCCATAGACATAAAATACCTCATTACTTTTTATAACTTGGTGAAATAAAGGAGAGGTCGCCCTGGGGAGCGGCAAGTTTCCATCAGTCGTGTTACTGAACAGTATCTGTTTGAAGACGTTCTTATCTCCAGACGAGACCCCAAGCATGTCCACAAAATAAATCGTCCGATGACACCCGCGGTTCAATTTTGTGTGAAAATTACGAGTTTAGGTACGTATCTTGAGAAAATTTGGTCGAACAAATAGATAGCAGGCGGAGGCCGGCGTGATTCGCGTCACGTCGCTCACGACCACAGGGTACTTTAAAAATTCGTTTGCCGACCTTCCGTCCAGTTCGTATTGCGGACCGGGGACCTTTTCTTAGAGTGCTGCGACCCCACCGGTCGCGGTGAAACGAATTAGCAGTTCTACTCCTAAAGCATTTTATTCAATTAAATGTTTACTAAACAAGTAACCCAGCGGACCGTGCTCTGTACAGTGAGCATTGACGTAAACATTTAGAGACCCTGAGCACTTAAATTAATTCAATACAGTAATTTGTTCAATGTGTTTATTTGTATACGTAAGTAATCAAGTACTCGGTTAGAAACATTGTGTTTTCTATAAAAACAATTTATTAGGGAATTAATGTTGACATGGAACGTGGATGAGTGGCGGCTGTTTCTAAGTAGTTCATCATGCTACGCTTGTATAAATTATGAGATTGTTTGATTAAATAAGGCAGATTAGTAGTATCTAAGGGCACTCACAGCGCCAGACCGGTTACCAATCAGCCTTCTCACTACAATTATTATGGAAATATTGACCTCGCAGCCCTTTCTTGTATTCTGTGAAGGGCACTTTATGAAGGACACTTAGTGGGGAACACTCAGATCTAAGAGCTTCCAACCATTGTATTTGAAATTTAATTAAGACTTTTAAGTGCATTCCGCAATATTTTATAGAGCATCGTATATATGTAGATTAATAGCACTTGGAACGTAATCCAGTATTAATTAATGAGGAAACCAGAAAATTAAGGGTCTACGAAGATAAAGCTGGCGGCCGCCTGCCAGTTTCGTTGTTAACTTAATTATTACAAAATCCGTGTCCGCTTTTAAAGTCGCTATCTGTATTACGAGCTCGTCGTGGTGAGCATTCAATCTTCTCTCATGAGGTTTCGGTTCGTTATTTTATTCAGGTCGTGAATCGAACCGTAAGAAGGTGTTAAAGAGTGAATTGGCAAAAGGAGCGAATGAATGGAATATGCGAACAGGTCGGCGCGTTGCTTCCGATCGCCATTCGCAGCTGAATAATGAATGCGTCGGGGACGATAATACTCACCGTGGCTCCCGCTGCTGCGACACACCAAGCCAGTACACGCGAAAATATTCAATTTACGATCCAATACATTAATACCTCAAGTCTCACGAAATTCAAACTGCTTTTGGTCGGTAAACCAGTAAGATCTTCTTCCCAGGTGGAGTCATCAATATTGTTTTAAGCGTGATTATGGTAATTTAAGCAAATTAGAAACAAATCTGATTTAAAAACATCATATTAAAATTATGTAGATTAATTTGAAGGCTTTTGTTATGATATACCTTATTGTTTTTTTAAGGAAAAAATATTGGTTGTAAAAAATATTCTTAATTTATATAGTTATTTTTTATTTATTATTTGATAAAGTCCCTTTTGTTAACTAGGTGAAAGTTGGGAAAAGGCTCGGAAGATGATGAAACTTAATTACTAAATCAAAACTATTCTTGTTTTGTAAGAAATTGTATTCAAATCTAATAAATTCAGCGCCCTTAGTCATAAAATGTTATAGCACAATCGAAAGGGTTGTTGGCAACAAATAGGTATATTTAGTGACGTAGCATCACGCCAATATACAGGCCTATTAACTTCTCAAATATTACCACCGCCACTCGATTTTGGAAAAAATAAAAATCGAATGTTCAACTAGTGAGATATTACGTGCAGTCGCAAGTTGGCGAGAGTCGTCTCACCTTGTCAACATTTTGTCGAAAGACACATTGTATCGACAGGAGCCATGAGACAAACTGTGTCGAACTTTATTGTGAATTTGAAATGCATTTGTTTAATTTTTGAATTCATGGTGCAGCCGTTTCTGCAGTACACAAGAAAGCATATAAAAAGTTTTTCTTAACAAATCTATAAATGTTGAAATGCGATGATTTAATTTAAATTTAAGTCTAAAATTAACACACCTATTATGAATGCGACGTCCTAATTACCTTACCTTAATAACTAGTTCAGCAAGCCCAAAACTTCCAGGCACTGAATTTTGTATACGTTGCCGAGTTCCTATTACCTCTTTACAATTAATGACGTGAAAATGTTCAATGTACTTGAAATAATAATTGAATTCTGGATAAGACTGTCGTTTAGCTTTTTACTAACTTTCCTTTGTCCTTGCATTCCCTGTTTAGTGGCGTTGTCCTTCATAGAGGTCACGTACACGAGAATCTTAAACGAGATCTTGGAATAGAAGTGGCTCCCTCTACACATATATTTTTAGAATTGCATTAGAAGCGAAGCGAATCACACGATACATTGTGTGTGATATTGCCCCCAAGTTCACGACGTTTATAATACAATATAAACATCCGCTTGTGCTCGAAATCTTTCCTGTTTTTAGGTCAAACAAAGCATCTTACGAGGAGGTATCGGTATTGAATAAAATATAAATATTTTTGGAACGTAAAACTTTCACGGTATCGTCCTTGTGAATATTATGTAGCTATTCATTCGAGTCACGCGTGCCTCTGCTGTTTATTCACATTCGCATTGGCGTACGTAAATAATGGGGTAAGTTTTTCAAGTCACCCGACTCGTGTGAGACATGCTTCTATAACCTATTTACTTTAAATCCTGTACATTGTATCGTAATGCCTAAGACGCTAGACTGCAGCTGTATTGGAGGCTAAGCTAAATTTATCACGTTCCATGCTTATTTTGAAAATATGGTCCATAAATCAATGCTCATAAATAACACTAACAAAGAGTATGAATAAAACGCTAGGCTTTGTCAGACTTCGTATCAGTATTTATGAACGTGGAGCTTCCGATGTTATACTTGCTCATAATACAACCGCGGCTGGTATCCGAATACCTTAAAATTGTGTCCATAAAGATAAGAATTTTTGCGACTTCGTTTCGCTAGGCTCGAGGTTCCCTAAAAATTTATGATCACATTTCATGACTTCGTAAGAGTTCTGTTGGTTTTTCTGAAAAAAATGTGATATCCGATGTCCTCATTTAAAGGAAGCTTTATAAATTGTCCGTAAAGTTGAACTCAAGCCATTAAATTATGCTACCAGTGCTACGGTTTTTCGTAGCAAGTGCGTAGGCCGCGATAAAAACTTATAACTAATTTGGGATGTAATGGCTTCCAGCAGCGAATTTATGTAGGTAGCTCACCTTACTATTCCATTGTAATGTATAATGGGATTCATCATTAAGTTGATGTGCCTACTTTTACACAAACATTAAACTGCATTACCCATTGTTCTAAGAATTATTCGTGGAGATTTTTGGTAAACAATGGAATTATGAAAATTTTCGTGAGCCGCGGTTTTGTTAATGGGCCACTAAAAAGGGACGGGTTCTAATTGCTTTGAATAATATAAGCATGTACCTATACATACTCGTTTCGTATCGGTATCCTTATATGAAGCTGACCGACAGTTGGCCTTTTGCTGCCCTGGATTTAATTAAGAGTTTATTAATTGAAGTACTCATTAATACATGGAAAATATAGGTGGTAGTAAGAGTACCAAATAACCAAAGTTTCATATCTAGTTAGACACCTTTAAATAGCACTCATACGGGTAGGCATTATACGTATAGCGCGGGCTCACTCTTCAGCTCGTCTTATGAATTATGGGCGGCATGGTACGTCGCTGCGTCGCGCACTAATTGATTCCTGAATTTAACCCTCGCGTAACCTCGTTACACTGGGTGCATGTTAAAGATGTCAGTTAATTTAACTGTAACAGAACTGACCTTCTGTGTCTTATGTATAACGGTACGAATACACTTAACATTTTTTCCTCCGCACACTTTTCTTCAGTCAAAATATATTTTCTCCTTAATCCGTCTTTTGCTAGAAGCCACTTGACACCCGTCCTTTAATAAATTCGTTAAAAACAATTGGAATTGTGCGCGCGCCAAGGTTAAGTAATACGACAATCTGTGATTTATAAAGTCGCATTAACATTCGACCTCGGTGAGGCATTTGGAAAGCTTGGGAGTACGAGTTGAATCGAAATAGTAGTCCTTTTTTCTTACTATTTACTGAAATTCAGTGCAATATTTCTTTACACTCTAGAAAAATATTGGTCATTTAATTAAATCTTCTATTGAAATATGGTAAAGCAAATTTTTCAATTGACTCGACAAGATAGTTAAGTCAATTTCAACTCTCAATTTCGTTCTTTTATGTCAAGTTGAGTTGAAAATTTGTAATGACACAAGTTTTCTATCTAAAAGAACCTGGAGTATTAAAACTTTGCATTAGCTATGGTAATTTGGACTATGTAGTGCTATATACAAGACAACATTTTGAATGAGCACGTATAGTTCAAAGTTTGGTGCACGTCGCTAAGATAGTGCGATGCTAATCACGAAGAGCGGGATCTGCATAGTGGAGCCGCAGCTACACATACAAAACACCGGCTGTGACAATGTCACAAGCAAAGTTGTTCCATTAAGTTAAAATTTTGCATAACTAAGACGCGCCGACGCGTGAGAGTACCTCTACAAAAGTTACAGAGAACACAACTTGAAATAAATGTCATGCATTTTTGATATGCATTTTAACTCTAAATAGTAATTTTTATTTTACTTTGGGAGCCCACTAGGCACATATTGTGTAATCAATTTCGTTAATTAAACTATGTTCTGGCTTTGTTACGCATGCAACTGATAATATTTGTATCTATTGCATGAAAACTATCTGATTCAATGTATCTATATGTAATACATGTATGTAAACTATATTTAATGTATGATGTCAACGTAATGTAGGATACATTCTTCTCCTATTGTCCATATAAGTAGCATGTTTGTGCGACAAATCTACCACTTTTCCAGCTAAAGACTCCGACATTTTAATAAGCAGAAAAACTGTGTCACTCGAAGTGTTATTATTATTGCATCCGCACACATTATCCCATGAGGGGGGATCTTCATTGCTTTAAAACATGGAACCATTGATTTCATGGCGGGCACGTTCATGGAGGGGCCACCATTTTGTTTTGTGAAAATTCAGTAATTTCTATTTACTTTCCTCTTGTTTTTCCTCATCTTTATTATTGTTCGGTTAAAATGTACATAATCTTGATTTTAATATAAATAATGGCTTTGATTGGTTCAAATGGATTAAGGGATTGTTTTTTTTTCTTATTAGCGCAAAAGAATTACATTTTCCATTTTCATTAAAGAAAACTCCTTTTAAAAAATTATAGACGTAACTACCGAATATGTTGCTGTCAAGATATAGTTTGGAAGCTTATTAACATTAATAATTATCTACTGCGCTAGCTACAAAGATCCTCGTAAAGAAAAACAATAAGAATAGGCATGTCTTGCGATATTACATTCTCCGAATACCTAGAAACACGAATCATGATTAACTTTTACGTCCTCTTCACATTGCCAGGTTTATTCCGAACCGTTTATGGTTTTGTACACTACACGCACGATATACCCGAAATAAACATTTATTTGTTAGCGCAAGTATCTTGCATAAATACTAAGCTCTCGAGAAATCTATAAAGATTTGATGAACTAATACTAGTACAGCCAGATCACACTGAAATATAAACGCAATTCAGCATGTCACAAAACATAGTTATTCACAAATTAGTGTGCGAAGCGAGCAATTTAATTCGCGTTTCCCGGGGACTGTTGCCTTCGTCATAGTTTGATAAAGTTCCTCGAGAAATCTGCTTAAGTAGGCCAATTGATAATCAAGTTTTATTTGTTATGAGAGTCATTAGGAGGGGAAATCTTGTTAGAACGAATTTCGAGCGAAGTTTGTTTGGAAGCCTATGTGCGGGCTCGGGGTAATTACTGATGACGATGTTCATGTTTCACCTATACCTTCTCCTTAACGCGTCCTACGAACATTGTTTATTGTTTATAAAGTAGGCAACTTGCGACGTTTATTACTAGAGAAACTATCCAGATATTACTAGCGATATCAGCACTGCTATAACTTGTGTAGAATTCTAACAACAATAGTTGGAATACATTGCTATGTAGACGCACTCATACGTATTGTTTGTGAGGGTCGTTGCTGTTTACTAGGTTAAAAACGTTCTGGTAAAGGGACGCGCGTAATTGTGTGTAACAGAACAAAATATAACAAGTATACGTATTTATGTTTTGGGTCTGCGGTTCCACTAAACGAGTGCTCCTGTTTATTGCTCCATAAAGTAACGTTTCATTCTAGAACAGTCCGCGTATACTTTATAGGTCGTTGTAACTGATCGAGCACATCACTTTTACACTTTTACCTGTTCCGTTCGACGACATAATCATGGTTAAATTTTTGAAAGCGCCGTAAATTCTTTAATGTCCCACGTAAAGTTTGGTCATTCGTGTCAATTGTTTTATAGTTTTATTTTCAAGGTAGTAACAATAAAATTGGTTTCAAATTTCTGTTTGTTGTTGATATTAAAATCATCGTAAAATACGAGCCGAGGTCGGGGTTTGTATTTTAACACTTTTAAGTTTACCAAGTTCTGTGAAATAGGATATTTTCAAGTACATCGAGGTAGTGAACCGCAGGTTACGTGTTATTTTATCACGTATTGTTATATTCACATTATTAGGGCCGCCATTTGATCGCTAACAGTCTACGCTACTAAGATAATAAAAACGGCTCTGGATATTGGGAGTTGTGGAGTATCGTATGAGTCAATACGCATGCAGAGCTACCGTGGCTTGTGGTGCTCGGGTTCCCAAACTTTTAATGTTATCGAACACCCACCAAAAACATTTTATTTTTAAATCCATATTAATGAAGAGGAGGCAGCTAATGTTTTTAGATGTAGGTACTACGATTAATTAGGTCCATATATTTTATAACTCATAATTTATGTAATTGGTTCCAGCAACCAGTTATCGATTTGTCCAGCAATTTGATGTATTTAGCTGTTTTGTTCAATGCTGTTTAGATTGTCACCACCTTTGCCCATTTATTGAACTCACACGGATCTCTGGTTTACTTTCTTACGGAACACAATTTTGGGAACCTTTGGCGTACCAAGTTTATTGGTAACGTAGGAGCGGGCGGCGCCGCGTCGCGTCGGTAATGTGGTTTACTTTTGCTGCCGCACGACCGTGCGATGTTAAGTGATGAGTGTCGCGCGTACATCTACTTCACTCGATGTAGCTGTATGATTCGATTCAATGACTTCATACATATTTGGATAATTTTGTACAGCCGTTTCATTGGTCTTGGTGTAATATTATGTATAACGAAAGCTCAATGTAGTTACTGATATATAAAATGTGCTATATTTGTGATCTTATATCTTTAAATATGATAATAATTGTTGGTCATTGCTTCAGTTTACGAAGTTATGTAATCAAATAGTTTACGAATTTAATGTTCCTGTAGTTAGACGCTAAATAGTTGTGGTTTTATTTAATCATGTTTCGATTTGATGTTGAAATTTCTACCGGTGTACATATGTCGATATTATGGTTTATGACTCAATGATAAATGATAATTCAATATTATCAAGCAATATATCGGATCACAATTTACAATATTAGTATTCCAGGAATAATTTATTCAAATTACCTGTTGAACGCTAACACTATTATTTAAACATGATTAATTCTAAATTCATCATGTTAATGTCATGTAGCGATATCGCGCTTTATTTTGTAACGGCCTGACAAAGATATATGTTATTTGAGATATAGATTATTTGAGGTATGAGGATATTTGAGGTTTCACAATTTTTTAAACACTTCATAAAGATAGTATTATAAACTACTAGGTATAAATTATTTCAGCTGCCATACCTGCCATAAGGCATGCCAAAGTAAAAATTGTAGAACAGTAAATAGGTGAAATAGCTGCAGCACATAGTCTATCCTTATGTACATTAGGAGTGTACCTAATAGTTCGTAACAATCTTGAAGCAGGCTGGTTGTACAGGCTCGGAGTGTCCTGTACTTTAGTAATTTAACTTGAATGTAATTAATGAACTGACCGTCTGAGGCGCACCACTTCTCGGTCATTAGTCAAGTACTTATTCATAGTACAGCACGTAAATATACAGTACAGACACTATAAATAATTTCCTAGTACATATTTCATTGGCCGGTCCGCTTTCTGTAGTTCTACAAAGCAAAATGCTAACATTACGAACTCCTATCGTAACACTAAACGACTAAACAAATTATGTAAAACATAGGTTTTATGAAGCAGCGTAGATATAATTCTATTTTATGACCTATAAAACTGACTAATTTTACATATAGAGAGGAAATTATAGGAACGGCTTGTTGGGCTAGCTGGCGTTGTCGGAGCCAGTATTTTTGTTTCAGTTTTGTTGTTTTTAGCTCTTTTCATATTCGTTTCTAAAATTACCTATGCATAGCATTATTTGTACCTAGTGTAGAGAATTTTGTAAAACTATGTGAACATTTCTCATATATGTATGAATATCGAATTCAATAACACGAAATTCCGGAATCACAGTTCGTGAGATGTGGTTGTGTCGCAGTAAACGTCAACTATAAATTATTGTATGAACCACATGAAAGCGGGATTAGAACATAGTTGGTGCGGTTGCTTACACGAGCTAATTATGTTCGTATATTATTATTACAGTCTTGGTTGGTTACTGGTAAATCAATAGGGGACTAATATTCAAATTAGTTACAGATTTGGCTCAGCCACAGCTCACTCTGGTGTGTGTGTAACAAGCACTATCAATTTGGTGCGGCGGCAGATAATAAATATTTTATTATAGGCTCGGACGGCGCACGTGGACCGCAAAATCACTGTTACGGCGTTGTTATACGGATAATTTGCAAATATTATCGTAAAACCGGCAATGACGCCTGTTACAAATCACTACGGTAATATATTGTTATAAAGTTGCGCATTTAATATCTGTATGATGTCCAGCAATGCTCTGAATCAGTATTATATTTCGGAATTAACATTTTCCAGCTTAAATTTTGCCTTCATTTATACTCACACCTGTTTAAGATGATCCAGATATAGGACCAGACATTTTGGATAGATACTAAATGTTATATGCTTAACGCAAACACCACACGAAATCTGGAACAATAGGGTAGTTCGGGCTACTTTAGTATGTATTATCGTATCTAGCGAGTTCTAAGCACGTTAGTAGGTATTCAAATAGCTTGTGAACGGCAAGCGCTGCTGATATCGGCACGCTCAATAGAACATTAATTTTGATTGTTTGAACAGTAGTGTGATGGTGATATTATGCGGTATTGGTCATCGGCAGCGCGGTCATGTGAGGCTCAGTGAGTCGTCGGAGGCTGGTGAGTGGTGGACCAATTATGATAACGTGGAGCCGTGCGCTGGCGTGGCGAGGCAAACAGCCCCGAGCGCGCCAATTATTTGATCACTGCCTACAAACCAGATTAACTTCTACGTTTGTTTACGCAACTGTTGGATGGTTCTGAACTCATATAAAAATTCCGCGAATTCATCATAAAATGAGCGGAGTGAAAATACTTATTGCTTTGGCCTAGTAACAATATAACATATATAGTTGTAGTACCTTTAGAAAACTATACTCAACTCAAACATCTAATATCATGTTTTAGAGCTCTATTTCATTTCTCTATGTTTATTTCGCTCAATTTGTTAACATTAAATACCCTATACCGATTTGAGTAGCAAAATTACTTTTCAACAAACAATGAATCTGCGCACGTTTTCGGTCTTTCTTTTTCTAATAAAACGGTTTAATCAATGTAGACGCGGAAATGAAACCGGTTCAACAAAGGCAAGCAAAGTAACCCAAAGTTTGAATAATTACTCTTTAAGTTTGTCATACCTACTGTTTGTTAATTAAATTACGGGAACAGCTGAGTTATTTTTGGCGGAACGGTGAACCTTTTGTACAAATTGGTGGTTACTAATTAATGATATTCCATGGGAATTTGAAAAGGAAATATATTACGTTCCTTTTGGGTTTCGCTACAGTTTCGCAATTTCTACATTGTTCACTTTACAATGAGCTACCTACCACTGGTTTTATAGATGTTAATTAAATACTTCAACATTCTTCATGAATAACTCTATCTATTGATGAAAGCCACATAAAGTTCTATTTATCTGTTTTCCCCAATATATGTAAGTACATAGAAATATTAATTACTAAACGGAGCCTTGGACTCAGTTACGATGTGATGGAATTAAATATCTTGAGTAGGCCATTATTATAATAAATTACTGAACCCAGCTTATATGAAAAAACTTTCATGATATTAACTCAAATATACTTTAATTGGTAACACAAGCCTGAGCCGGCGACGCGGTGTCACCTGTCAGTCCTGCGAGAGACATCGACTGACGCAGTATGGATATGCTGACGCAAGCTAGCATGATCTCTGCCAACACACTCGTGATGAATGACGTTTGAATAACTTACGACATATCCACCTTACTATATACTACCTATTGTTACTTTAGGTATCATTTGTAACATGATTTCCCATCGCTCGAGTAATGAATACACATTACTCTATTAAAGACCTACTTTTCTGATGGTACTATTTTTCCTTTCTTCACCGTTTTTCGGTACAGTGCCTGCCAATGTCTAGATGTCTTTTTGGCGATACAAGGATTACCTATAATATTTATCGAGTAGGTATAGGGTTTCTTTATACATTTACCCTATTTATTCATCGAGTAGATCTCTTTACTTTCACTTCACTTCACTGTTTATCATAATTCAGATATTTTTGATTTGCTTCTGAAACATTATCTGTAGGCGGGTAGGATTTTGAGTTGTGACTTTATTTTTTAACCGACTTCCCAAAAGCTATTTACTGTAAAACAGGTAATTAAAAGGAAAACATGAACCATTGGGGAAGAAGGATAATAAAAAAGTATGATTAAAATACCATAAAACCTGTATTACAGAAGTCATATGAAATCTATTATAAAAACGATTACAATTCTCTACGGTTTTATTTTATGTTCGAGAAGAGATTTAGTTCTCGTAAAACGTTCATTTATTATTGCAAAGAGTTCAAATAATTGTTTCTGTTCTAGTTTCATGTTATTTGATAAAACTTTTCTATTGGCTTTAGTATTCGGAGACTGGTGCCACGAATACTTAATTCATTATAATTAGAAATTAATATTAAGAACTGTCTAAAGATGAGTACGTAGAAGTCGTATTTGCAAGTTATAATTTGTTATAACATGTTAATAAAACCATTTCATATATTATTTTGTGTATACATTTTCTATGTGGCACAAGTAAAAGATGAATATATAATATGTAAGAACTATGAACAACAGTAATTTTATTACAGCAATAAAATAAAGAAATTTTCTCCGAGAACATCGTAAAGTTTTATATTCCTAGAGTTTACGAGTGTGTGTCTCCAGTTACTGTACACCATTATCAAATTTCCTATTACGCAAATTTTTAATGGTACCTACTCAAAATCTTTGTATATTACAGATTAAGTTGCATATATTTATATTTGACTGGGTTAATATTTGTTTTAGACGAGTTCGATCTTCTTCGTTATTGTTTTTATTTATTAGTATTTCTAAACTTTGATGTAGTTTCTTCACAGAAAGAGAATCTCCTAAAAGCTAAAGTAACATTATTGAGCAGAAATATTCGCCTGACGCACATGTACTACGATATTGTAGCTGGCGTAGCGCTGAGGCTGCTACGCCGTAGCAACTATGTAGTACTTTGCAATATATTTCCTGATACTCAAATTCTACCGCAAGATTCTGCTTCGGAAGGCGAAAATCAGCAAAATAAGCTGAGTTGGCGGTGGGAGGTATCAATACAGATGAATACTGTTGCTCAGTGACCCTTGGGAAATAATGGCCCGGTCTAGTCGTAGCTGAAACCAGATGCCACCCCTGGAATAGAAAGTATCTCATTTATAGAACTCTAGTGATCTATTGAGTACCAAGGAAGACTTATTTGGTAACGGATTATGGTCATATTAATTGAAAATTATAATTAATCTCGGTCGAGATACGTGATAAGAAAAATATATGTTGAGAATGCGGTCAGTGTCCAATTAAGTTCTGTACCATCGTACAGTTTATTTCGCCTCATTATTTAAGGATTGTTCGGGACGATGTTATTTTTGCTGGCCATATAAGCAAGCATGTCACGTCCGATACAGTCGGAGAAACTATAGGTGTCTAATTGACTTGCCGGGCTGTGCCTGTATCCACCCTGACATGGGGTCAGCGCGGCGCACGGCACCCGAATTGAGGCCTCTCGATACCCAGCGCCTGTAATCGATCAACAGCACGTTCCCATTCAAACTTATCCTTTGTTATCGATAGAGAAAAGGCTTTTGAAATGAGATTCTAATCTCATTATGCGTAGGTAGGTACCTAATCCAATAAAATTTGAAGTATCCACTTGAAAAGATCGTTTCATTTAAAAATATACGGTTTAAGCCACTTTACTTGAAGATTTAGAGGCTTTCGGTTTTAATTAACGCGCGGTTTTAAATGGAAACGTTACTTGTCTGGCGAGGTCATGTGGTCTGAATTCACGGAATTATTTGTGTTTTATTTCATATTACGGAGTTTTATCTATAATCATTATTAAAAAGATCTTTGTTTCAGCTCACCCTACATACTTGAAACAAAATAATAATCATCTTAAGAATATATTAATATTCAAAAGAAACATTCTGTAACAAACACATTCAAATACTGATAGAAACAACTCGAGCAAAGTAAACGTTCATCGATGTTTACGGACGCAAAACGATACAACCGACCAATTGACTGCGGCGCAATGGTGACCGTGATAAAAATAATTAATGGACTTATTATTGGAAAATACTTTATAACGACTGCACTTCTGCAAATGATGTTAATGAACAACCCATATTTTTAGCTTTAAGTGGCGCTTAAACATCTGAGTCAATTCTCAGTAAGAAATAAATTTCTGTTTCTACGATAAAAGGCAATCCACTTCAGCAGCAATGAAGGCTCATTACGAAAGAAATCGTTTTGATATTCACTTAAAATACGAGTACGTACTTAAAGTATTTTTTTTATCTTTCACCTTCTTTTTCATGAAAAATAAATCACTTTTTCTCTTTGTACACGTACTTGTGACTTCTATCTATTAAAACGAGACGTTCTCTAATTGGAATGACGATAAGAATAAAACAAGTTCTAAATAATTGTTGTTCTTATCGTAATAAAAGAGTAAAGAGTATTGTTTTGGCTAGTTTCTTAGTTCAAGTAATTTGAACATAAAAGAGCACGTTGGACCACGGGGTTTGACCAACAATAGATGAACTTTATCGAGCTTCGAAAAACTGTTCGTGACTGCGAGCATTGATATTCAACGCGCGGATGCAATCGACAGCTCAACTTGATAACAAACAATGCCCACAAAGTAACAGTCGTTCCAATGTATAAAAAGAGATCGCACATGCAAAACTTGACAGCGACAACGAGCCCCCGAATGCTGAAAATAGAACTACAAGGGAAAGAAAACAAAAACGAAAATGGCGCCCGGAATCGAGTGCAAACACATAAAATACCAGAGATAAGGATGGAATTAACGCTCAGCGAATTAAAAATAAAGAGATTTATAAAACGAGTTGCCGGAAAACCGGGAATACTGAAGCCGTGATCCTACTGTCAATTACACGTTGAATAACGATAAGTCATATTGTACAGCGAGCAATCGAGCATTATCAATTTGTGGGGATACGTGGTTGACGGGAGCGGCCGGCGACGGTACATTTGTCACCGTGATTAAATGACGTCACAAACAGTACTCCCACACGCTGAATGTTTTTTAAATGACAAAATCGTTTCGACAATTTTAACAAAAGCTAGAGCGTACTTTTTATCGCTTGCGGACTGAAACCTATCGCGATGATATGCAAAGAAATAAATAGTTCATAATTTTATTCATTATAATTTCTTAATGAAAAATTTGCTCCTAGAATACAGTTTCCCAAAATTTCTCATCTTTTCTGGTATGCTAAAAATGTTTTCTACTGACACATTGTTTGGGAGAGGCGGTATACAAAGTTTAGAAGTACTTACTGAGAGAAATAGTTATCGAACTAACTCAATACTTGGACAGGTCTCTTGCTGAGCAAGACGGATAGATTAATGTTTCCACATATCCAGAGATATATTCACAATAGAAACCATCCAACTTTTTGGCACAAATACTTTATTCAAATATATTTTTCAAATCGCTCGATTCTCACCAATTCCTGAACCCAATTCACTTTAACCCAAAGTTAAATATTTTCTGGTCGGTACTGAATACAAACAGCTTCTCAATTCTGCTAATAAGATATCTGGATCGCAGTGGAAACGTAGCGGTTAAGCGTAATTCTGTCAATATTGGTTAGGGCTGCCAAGCGCTAGGTTTTGTGCGGATAATCCCGAACTGTCGACTGTTATAACTTTAATTCCTACAGAATTTCCAAGGAGAGCAGGTTAGAGTTAAAGGTATGCTTTATGTGGATTATAAGAAAAGCTAATATTACGACGCCCGACTAAAGTAGTATAGACTACGTAGGAAAGCTACCACTTAAGCATGTGTCATTTTCCTGCGCGGGAATATAAGAGTATGCCTGCATTAACCTCATGAAACATTAAATATCTACCTACCTATTTTACATAACTCCTTTACATAAATAAGCTCTTACCTTGCAACGTACGTCCTAGCTTGACACAGCTGTAGAACAACGCACTTGTCTCGCCAGGTAATAACTTTGATTATAATAAAATTATTTGGCACGGCGACACGTACAGCGAGCCCACAGTTTATTACTTTGAACAAACAAAATTAATAAGGATCTCCCGAAATCCGTAACTGAATGTTGATAGACACGAAGAACAATTCCGTTTAGAATTTCAATTAAGAAGTTAGAGTCCTATTAAAATTCAGGAGAGTGTTGTGGACGCGAGAGCGCAGCGAGAATGCGATTGTACAGAAATAAACGTTAGTGTTTGGTAAACGAGTTTGAGGGTCTATTAATGAGAGCGCCCTCTTTTATTCCTTAACATTGGCTGGCTGTGATTTACCGAGATGAGATAAAACGTGTTTTAAACTTAGTTTGTACGTGTTTCTAACGCCTTTGCTTCTAGAGTTTTTGATTTCATTAAGATAATTTGTTTATTCAATGTTTTCGAACTTTTGTTTGTAAGGTTCAATATATTGATTTATTTTAAAAAGCACGTTTATATGGGTAGCCAGGCTGTCATTTATGTTATGTCCCACGAGTGAGGCGACCTAGACTTTACGGCTCACTGTTCACATCGGGTAATGATTTCTTACGCAAAATCCGAATCCGATGCTCGGAACTAGAGTCGCGTATCCTCCTGGGAGCAGAAAACCCTTTTCAGAGGTCGTTACTTTTTAGCTGTGGGTAAGTCACAACTCCTTGGGGGGAACATTTACATTTGTTTAAAATGCTGGTACGTTGGCAACATTTAATTTTGTGACGCGATGCCGTATACATATTAATTTTTTGCTGGCTCGCCCTTCAGTGAAGACCATTATCAGTTTTATAGGAGTACTTTTGTGTTGTTTTAATACGGGATTAGAATAAATAAAATGACGAAGCCTAGAGTTTTAATTATTAATTAGCCTGTGTCAGTTTTGCCGGGTCGTCTACATGACACGACGGATGAGCCTAAGTTGATCCCTGGATCTAAATTGCGTAGTTGTTTATTCTCTGAGCGTTTTTAGTGTCGCAAATATTTATTTTCGAATCCTAAAAGTAATTATACGTCCCTGTTCTCCAATGTAATAAAAGGGAGCTAATAATCTACCGACCATTGTTAGACATGCAGGTTTATATTACGGTACACTTAATCGATCCAAATAAAATAAAATGATTCCCATTGTTTCTCCACTGTTCTGTACTTGTATCTGAGTAAACCAAGACTTTTTTTAAGGAGTACCTAATTAAAATACAATAATTTCTTACTTAGTACAACCACTCACAGAATTATTGTTGCGTACACTTTCTCGGTATTTGTGAACGTCTAGGTATATTTTATGAACTCACATGTTCTTGCAATAACTGTCTGTGTTTAGTATATATTAATAAGGACCAGCGACTGTAACATTTTTAATGACTATCATTAATAGAAATATAGTCAAAGTATGTACGTAAGTAAAAGACAAGAAAAAATACGAAACCGATTCTAAAAACGATGTGCATTGGTCTCAAGACAAAAAGTACGAGAAAAAATTCATTCATTAGCAAGACAAATGGCAGAAAGTTATTTAGGATATTCCGTTTCTGCTAAAGAAATTTTCATTTTCTGTTTCATTAGTAAAATTTAATCTTATTACGAGGGAGGGTAGAAGCTACGTCTTGAAGGAATCCTTGTAACGAGTGCGGGGAAATGTTTCTTGTTTTCTTCGCTATAAATTTTGAGTGCAAGTTACGCCTGAAATTGAAACGCCTTAACAAACTTCTGATTAGGGCATTTGAGAGGTAATACGAATGCCTTGATTAATTGATGTACGATACTTTGTTTGGAAATTAATATTTACGTGATGAACAATTGAGTCTCTGTTAAACCTTTTGATGTTAGTATTACAGTATACCTTATTGTATATTGGAGTTCATTGCAAGAATGCTAATATGAAGACACAGTCTGTGCTACGTTTTACAGGACATTTGAACAAGCAACGGTTGTCTCGGAATGACGAGCAATACATTGTTGCTTTGGACTTTGTAGTAAACGATGTGATTACATTACATCTGTCGAGTCTGTTATTTCAAGCGTGTCAGTTGTAAAAACGGAGTGAATGTCTCTTTTATTTTAAGTATAAACAGTTAGTTAATCACAAAGGTATCATAAAGTGTTAGCATCTGTGCAACGTAAACACTGGTAAATGTAGGTATACGTAGTAAGTGAGTATGCAGCTGAAGCTCAGCTAGTTAAACGAGGTGATTGTAGAGATATGTCGCAGTACGTTTGCCGCTTCCGTTGTTTAATGCGCGGTTAGGTTAGCTAACTGCTAAATTACTGGATATTTACCTAATGGCAGTGCTGGCTATCTTGATACTACAGATGTACTGCTATCTCGTTCTTGGGTCTGTTTGGGGTGTTCAGTGAGTAATGTGGATGCTCACTGAACACCCATCACCCTGAACCCCCACAACATCTAGTGTAGATAGCTTAGATTTGTTACAGGCCATGTAAACTTTAAAACAAAAAAGATTATCAAAAGATAAAATATCCATCAACTGTGATTGAAGAGATATTCTTAAAAGGGCTGCATCGGTGGAATAGATCAGGTGCGAGCTCGGAGGGATAATCGGGTTTATTCGGGAGGGTTTTAATGAAAGCCATCAGTCACGACACCGCCGCCGTACACGCCGGCTACCGTGTTCCGTTAAGCTTGCTACTGACTCCCTTACACCCATCTGTGTATTTACTATAGAACATTTAACTTAATGAGCGTTGTCGACATGGACCAGGCTGTAACTATGTATTCTGGATAAGTTCGGGCAGACCAATCTTATCAGCACTATTTAAGATTGTATTAAGTCAGCTGTTTAAAATGACGTCTAATGAAATATAGTATGGGCGTTCGAGTATAGATTGCTTGAAGCGTAATAAAGTTTGATAGTGCATTTTATAGTTGTGTGTATAAAGTTTACGACTAGTCCTCGGTTTGTGTTGATACCTCTGCAATAAATATTGCTCATATTGTACTGTTCCTTAGTTCCGTATATGTAGGATATAGATCTCTCAAATATGTCTATTTACAGTGGAATATTTAGTAATTGTACAGAAGCGAGTAAGCTTATACGACAGGGTCCATTAAATTCGATGTTGTGTTTGATTAGTCAATTAGTCTTCCCCCTAAGTGAACGCCTTCGTCTCAGAGGCGAGACCTAATGTTGGATGAGACAGTCAATGCTTATTTAGTGCAAGTCGGTAAATAGAGTGAACTTATGTGCGCACGAAACTGAGTTATTGTTTATCAATGAAAGTTTGTGTGTTTTGAGTAAATTTGTGTAATTTGAATGTTAGTTTATTCAATATTTAAGGAACTTTGTATTTATTTTACAGTGGCATTATTACGTTATTAAGTTCATCTATTTAATCTTGATTCACAATCAAAATACTTTAAGAATATCTGAGAGTTACATAAACAGTCGGTATGCAGATCACGTCTCCTAATAAAAATATCACATCGAAGATAACAGAGAATCGTGAGCAAAGACAATAGAGGAAATATAATTCTCAGGCGGAGACAGCCCTATTTTCCCCTGACCAAACAAACTTCGACACTATTGTTAGTAAAACAGTTACACTTCGTATGGCCGCGGGGCATTTCATCCAGAAAATAATTTTCCTTATGTCAGGCGTTAAATGGGTTCAAGATATTGCCTTTGTTTTGTCTGCTACAATTTGCCAAATTAAATCGGCTCGGTTAATATTCATGAAACTATTAATTCATCAACTAAAACAATGACGTTAAAACAAATCTTTGATCTTCTGAACTTGTCAAGAAAATTCACTGAGCACAATTAAAATTGCATCTCGCAGTCTAATAATATAATTTATTCAGAATTTTGCTTACAACAATTGTTCTGCGGGGTGCGGTTAAATCTTTTAACAAGTTCTCAATTATCTTTGATGTCTACGACCCTTTTTACCTTTGACCCGCGCTTATTCAAACGTCCTTTGCTGTCCGGCGACTTCAAAGAGAACTATCTCTAAGCTAGCTTACCCTTTGTGCGACTAGCTAGTAATCCGGACATTGTCTGCTTCAAATTCGTATTTGACAGATGTTTTTTGGTTGCACCAAGTATTTGTCGTACCATACTTACCTAATTGGTCTCGCCCTGAAGACACGCTGACCTCGTTGCCATTCCCTTTTACACGAAACTCGAATCCCGCTCTGTGTCGTGTTCCACTCATATACCAATACTAACACCACGCCATTTTGAAAATGAATCCTCCATTTTGTCAAACGTGCAATAATCTCAAGTTTGATTTATTAATATTATCTCTCACATCAGTATAAATAGGTGGCTATCCAAAAAAAGTTAAATCGAGGGACGAAATCGTTTGAAGCAAGCGAAGCTTTGGTTAAATTACCCAATCAACATATAAAGTGGCTACTCAGTAAATGGTGCTTGGATCCAGTCACTAGAGATAAATGAATGTCACTGATTAGATACTAAAAGCTCAGTAATCGATTCGGCTGTTTGCCGGCCAAAGCTAATTTTAACAGCGTGATGACAAACTATCACGCGAGCCTATCAGCATTGTGCGGTAAAGTGTCAATTACCCAGCGCACACACACGTAACACATAAAATGTTACTACTGGCTGTTATAACGCAACATGGATTCTAAGCAACATTAAACAACCAACAATCCGATCCCGAAACTGAAAGCCAATATCAATAGCTTTCACAAAATATCAAAAATGTATTTGGTGAAATAAAGTACAGAAAAATCTAACCGAAATATGACCGTGATACCGAAAACCGAACAGTTTTCCCCATTACGCTTTCCACAACAATGACAATAAACTATGTCGCGATGGCTCCATTTCGCTTGTTTTTATTATTTCGGGCTAAACTTACGTGATCGATGTCATTTCTGACTTTGATATGCCTACTATAATCGAAAATAAACATGGTTACTTCCAGAAAAGCAACTTACACGGTACATTTTGGTGGGAGTAAATTCCGTTGATTTGTGTCAGTGGAAGTCATCAGTGCGCCACGGTACATTAGGCAGTTGAATCGCTGTCAAAGCAATCGCACGTTTTTGGTGGCATTCGGCTGATACCAACTCATTATGTTGTTCAGTCGTGCGACCGAATAAACAGCGGCGCGCAGTCGGCGGAGGTCGTACCGCCGCGGTCGTATCGATGCGGATAACGGCTACCAGTAATTACCCGGCCGGATTTTATTTCCATAGATAACATCAACAACGTAGGGGAAACAATCGCGATTCTCGATTAATTCAGATTAAGCGATTATCAACGCTTTCTTCGTTTATTAAACTCACATAGGTGAATGATTTTAATAAGTTAATTATTTTATTCATTCGCTTCTACATGCCACTGTTTTTGTTTAGATTAAAGGTGTAATTAACTGTTACGTATAAATGTATATATTCATGGCCATCATGCTACACACAATTAGAAGCTCGCATGCCAAGCATGTTGATTACAGTATTATCCCACAAGACTGCTGATTGTGGCGGTCTATGGGATAAACCCATGTTTCGTGGGAATAAACACATATAAATTGTATGTGTAGTCGTTTAGGATCGTTTCAAAGAATATTATTAATTACGTTAGCACCTAATTATACATAAATAATAGTTTAAAAAAACTAAAAAACACGCTTTTTATAGAAAAACGAACTAAAAAATAGGAAATAAATTTTAATGAATTTAAATTAAGAAAACAGTGTTAAAAATTTCAATGAATATAAATTAATAATAGTGTGAATACAAAAAAATATTTAAAAAAAAGCGTGGGGTGCATGGTGTCAATAGTTATAAATATTTTATTGACAGATATGAGTACAGTGATTTTCATTTCGATAATATCTTAAAAAGCACCCCACGCTTTTTTTAAATATTTTTTTTTGTATTCACACTATTATTAATTTATATTCATTGAAATTTTTAACACTGTTTTCTTAATTTAAATTCATTAAAATTTATTTCCTATTTTTTAGTTCGTTTTTCTATAAAAAGCGTGTTTTTTAGTTTTTTTAAACTATTATTTATTTTCTACTTTTTTGTTTGTTTTCAAACTATTATTTGTTTTGTAGAATTAAAATTCTCTTTAGTATACAAAAATTTGTCAATATTAGAGAAAACGGCTAAAGATAATTATTGGAAATAAAAATTAACATCGAGTCCTGCCTTATCGTCTGTAGAGAAAAATTCTAGAAAATTTTAATTAATTTTCTTACCTTATCGACTATAGATGAAAATTATATAAATTAACAAAGATCATATTTTGCAAATTGAAAAGCCTAGAAGTCGGTGTCTAATGGATGTTACTAAGTTAATTTTGCCACCGACTTCTAGGCCGATGCACCTAAAATTAGTTTTTTTGCTTTTAGTGTTTTGGGAACTCGGTTTAATTTTTTGTAAAAGGTTATTTATTTAAAGCTTTTCAGTGATACGAATAGTTGTCACTATCCATACAAGTGGGAAGTTCTCATCAATACAAAGAATATAAGTCCAAACGAGGTATTTTACATATTCAGTTGTCGAGTTCCCTTGACTTTCTCTGGTCTCCATCATCAGGTCAGCTCCAAACCTTCACTGTTGCATAGGTCTTGTCAATACGAATAATTTAAGCCCAAACACGAGGTAGTTTACATATTCAGTTGTCGAGTTCCCTCGACCCTCTCTGGTCTCCATCATCAGGTCAGCTCCAAATCTTTACAGTTGAATAGTGCTTTTAGGCGTACACCTAAGTGTCAAGTTTTTACCCTATGTATGCCTACAAGTTTTGAAGGTTGCCCTCGATTTCTCAGGGTTTCCATCATCAGATCCTGACCTGATGAATATGGGACCAACTGGCAGCTATTCCAAGTCGAACAAAAAAAGAATCACGTAAATCGGTCTATAAACCTCGGAGTAATCGATGTGTATGTGTAACCTCCTCCTTTTTGGGAAGTCGGTTAAAATGGAATAATTTTATCAAATTAGTGTATTGTCATCGGTCTTCAATAAATCTACAAAGTTTGAACGAAATCTGGCCGTTTAAAGTGGGTCAAAATCGCGCCCAAAGAAGTCGGTTACAAACAAACATACAAACATACAAACATACAAACATACAAACCTACAAACATACAAACATACAGGTGAAGCTAATAAAAAGCGTGTAAAAATGATGTAACAAAAGCTTGTTGCCAGGGAGTTTGTAGTGCCGCAAGAAGTAATTGGCTAATTTAAGATAAGAATTTGTTTTCTAAAGCGCTTGTAACACAAAGAAGGTGGGATGGGGAGAGTGTAAACTTGTGTACCTACCTAAATAAACATGTTGCTGTATTGCGCCGTAATTAGTTGGCGCTGAGACGTTAACTCACTGCGTACTTATCTACGACGGGATATCTATTGGATGGATCTTTACTTAAGATCTGGTTTTCAGTATGTAAAGAAAATGAAGAACCTAGAGGTAATTATAGGCACATCAATTAGTTATTACGTAGGTATGTAGGTATAGCATTTCTTTCAAGTGTGAATAGGATATAATATGCAAAAGGAAATCAATAGAGAGATACGTAGTTATGTTAGCTATTGAAAGAGATTATGTAAGATATATGCTGATATTAACGTGTCAATCTCCCATACATCGTTTAATAACATAATAAACACATGTCCATGTAAAATGAATCTTAATTCACAATAATAATACGACAGGAACATTCGACAAATTAATAGTAATGCAAGCATAATTATATATAACATAACAATTAGCAGAGCGAGTCAGATGCTTCCAACTTACTGTAATAATATACAATTTGCACCGTATCTACACACAACGTTGTGGTCACATTTGCTGGAAAATGTTTTGTCGCAGAGAAAATCCTCTGACTTTAAACCGTATTTACTTATTCAACATTGTGAAATATATTCTGAAAATAACAATAATGATGATTCTTATGAGTTTCAAATGTACATGAAACAGATGTAGGGACCTAAGGGAACTAAATCATGTGACTCTGGTTTCATAAAAATGCAAACAAGCGAAAGTTTCAGGGGATTGCTACGAGGTAAAACAAAAATTGAAAAAAGATCACTACGCCCTTTATCGGCTCCAGTGACCACGAACGAGCCAAGAGGAACACGTTTTGTATTTTTTCACTTGTTTCAGCAAACTCTTCGTGTGATGAATGAACGGTAATACGTTCGAAAAGTCCCGAATTCAATATTTCAACAAAACTGCGGAAACAAAGAACTTTTCCCTTCACTTGCAATCCGATTTTGAAGAACTGAAAAGTGTTTACATTATTTCCACACTTTTCAGTGTACAAAAAAGAATATAAAGAAGCAATATAATATGTCCTGAGTATAATGCGGATATATGCACAGTGGAAAATTAATGCAAAGTTGTAGGAGTATTCAATTTAAGCCGCAAGTTTGTTGTGAACTTGTTGTTTATGTGTACCAATAGGGCCCAATTTTGCGTGAAGTTGAATATACATTTGAAAATCGCAGCAACAAGCCACGGGAGCGTGGGCGTGTTGTTGTGTTTATTTTTATCGCCATTGTGTGGCCTCCTCTCTATACGCAACTATATTCAGCTGCAAATACAATTATAGGGTTTGCTGAGTTGCGATACAGCTGTACGGAAGCTGAATCCGTAGAGTATTATGTACGAAAGTCAGCGGATACAGTAACATTTTTGAGAGTAGTACGTGGTTTGTTTACCCTAAATGTTCACAATAAAACTACATTTTACAGTTACATTTAAAAGTTACAATATGTTATTAGTTAGACTAGCGAGCATGCGGTTTTTGGAAGTTAGATAACGAGTAAACGAGCCCTATGTTTGAGCAACCTTAGCTGCACATGCAATGAAGCTGTTTTAGTTTGTATCGTGTTGTTCCGCTCGAGGCACGTAGGACACAGTTTCTCCCGTGATGTCACCTAATTTAGACAGCTGTCCTAAAGTCCAGCATCCTAATTTGGCAGTATACTGTTACGAAGCATGACTGTGTTCCTAATTGGTTTTACGAAATCCCTTGCGACTTGATAAAAGATTGATAAAAGATAACAAGTTTCTTATTGGCGTACTTCTAGTCCTGTTAGGCGCCTCCTGCCTGAATAAACTCTGATTGTATGCCAGCAACCAATTGTTAGCCCAAAAATAAAGGCCTTTTTCTGATAAAGCCATTGTTCACGGCGCACAATCAGAACTCAATCAGGAATAGTACCTTTTTGAGTTTTTGTTATATCGAAGTTAAACATAAAAATGTTTGTGGTTTGAAATGGTTTTTCTTTGAATTTTTAAGAGTGAAATATGTTCAAACATTTCTTAATGTATCATTTCATGGTTAAATATGAAGCACGCTTTTTAGGATGATTGGAAATCGATATTTTCCAGAAATGTTCCGATAATCTACTACGAATCTACCTATTTTGTTTGAATGTATGTTTGTTGTTCCTATTGGCTTTAGCACGTAGGCTGTGAATATCATAAACGTAAGTCATATACCGCATCCTCCGAGCCTTTTCCCAATCATGTTGGGGTCGGCTTCCAGTCTAACCGGATTCAGCTGAGTACCAGTGCTTTACAAGAAGCGACTGCCTATCTGACCTCCACAACCCAGTTACCCGGGCAACCCAATACCCCTTGGTTAGACTGGTGTCAGACTTACTGGCTTCTGACTACCCGTAACGACTGCCAAGGATGTTCAATGACAGCCGTAAGTCATATACATCTATGTATATTTTAATGTTATGCAAAGTTATATACAAAATTAAATCCAGTTACTTGAAAAAATGTAGTTTGCAGAATAAACTGGCTGTAATAAATTATACACCGAGTAGAAAGCTCAGGATACAATATCTTGGTAGCGAGATTGTGAAAAACATATATTTACTACTTTGCTAAGGATGATTTAATGGTCAATTTATGCAGTCATGCGACCCGTTTAATGTTTACAATGTTAGGCCGACCTTCAAGGACAATTTAAGATGATACACTTTCGTATAAGGCCGTGTTGACCTTCTCTAGATTTTGCTTCACATTTAGTTTAAGTTATTTCGTCAGGATTGCTAGGGATTTGGAAGTTTTATTTTCTATGTTTATCCGACGACAAAGAAACTGGATTACATGAAGCAGGTAGGTACTTAGTTTCAGTCATAAGGATTTGTGGAAGTTCTACTTTTTTCGTACAAGTACGTATATTATTATTTATCTGGGATTTGTTCGAGTTATTTATAACAAGGTCGACTTAACTTTTGATTATGTTCAACATTTCAATGGTTGTTTTTTTCGAAGAATGAAGAAAAAGAACCTAGTTGACTAGAATACAGAGGGTTAAAATAATGACATTTAATATTCCTTGCAATCATAATTAGTTGCACGTAATTTTCCTCAACATGAAATTAACTTTCTTGTTACACTGTAAAATATTTTCTGAACAAGAAGAGAGAATTTTCGAAACAAAATACATATTTTAGGGATGAAATTCTTGCCGTACCGTGGTATATCGAAAAACTCTTGGGATTTTAAAAATAAGACTCCATTTTGTAGCGTTCGCAGTGCTCTAAGTAGCAGACTCGGCGGGTGGCTGGTATGAGTTTATCCAGATACACCAAGACTTAAGCTGTGCTGCTATGATTTTATTAAAGAAACTGATGTGTACGAGTCATAGTTTCAATTCAATTATTAACTAAAGTACTTCTTAAATGTCTAAAGATTTTCTAAAGACAAAACTATTCTACAGAGATTTATGCGAGCGAAACCTGAAATGTTTATTGAAAATAAATTCGGGCAGGTAAGTAAACAGGCTGTAAGCAAGATAAATCTGTCAGTAGCGTTTAAAGACGGTATACGGAAGGCCTCAGTAATTGTTTACGAAAAGGTGTGGCGCGGCCTTTTATGTCAGAGGAGATAATACTTTGTATCAAGCTAGCCCAATGTCCTACAGTACACTGAGACTACGACAAAACCTTTTAATAATAAAAAAGTTAAAAGAGGACTATTAGTCACATTTTTATGATGACGGTAAGATGTTGTGGAATGCTATATATACATATATCTGTCGTGATAAATGTGCGTTGGAATGATTAGACAGAAGCGACACTGATAAATGGCATTGTAAGGACGCAGAACATCTGTTATTCACAAGAATAAGATAAATACGGAATGTTTTTGTTACATGAAAAGCTCGCCACTTTAGGGGCTCATTGGACAGATAAAGGTTGCCCTGTATTGTTTGCACTACGACCATGTGTGTACATATGCGTAGGTTATGTAAAAACTAATACAAGATCCGTTCGGGGTCAGAGTATCTTTCAAACCTTTTTATGTTGCACAATTTTTCATAAAGTTATTCAAGTGAATGAGAATGGCTTAGAACGTTTTTTTAAGTACTTTTGACAGATTTGCTTAATCGAGTTTAACTCGGAGCTATTGTCTTCCTTTGTTCTCGTTCCAAATTCGTAATATCCTGAAAAAAGTAAAAATTCTGTAACTTGTTTAATTATTTTCTGACTTCTGCGGGTTTAATTTAAAACCAGTCCCATTGGAATCACGAAGAGTTCGCCTTGAATTTTTTAATGTTTCGGGAAGTATACCTACCTAAGTCAAAAGCAATAAGAGGGCTAAGTTATATTTAGTACAATTAATCTTTTATATTATAAGAATAGAGATTAAGTTTTAATAGAAAATGTCACTTGTCGTTTTTTTTTTCAATATTATTTCTTAAATTAGACCGCTCTGAAATCACAAAACTTATGGTGATGATATTAAAAATAATATACCCTACGTAAATAAACCATTAGAGAATGCTTAAATGATATAAGGGATAAAACGAATCGAATACTTATTTTGTAAATACAAGTGTGTAACTTTCTCATGGTGGAATTGCGTGTTCCCCCCTCCCTGTAGATAGAGTAACAACAGAAGCTTGTTCGAGCCATTTGCATTTTTGTCAAACTTTATGGTAATTCTAATAAACTCGTATTATTATTGAAATGTACAATTCGCAATGTAAGAAAAGTTTTTTTATTTAAACATACGCACGCATCTTTAATGTTTTGTTCATTGCTTTTCCTTCTTATTGACAATTTGTTTCATAGAGATGTACCTATGTATTTGCATAATATAATTTTAACATACCAATCGTAAAGTATACAACCAATACCAGAATAATCATTTTCAAAAACAAAGAACATCAAATATTTGAACAACTCTCTTATATGTACCTCAATACATTTCAAAAATACAAAGGAAAAAACATAATTTAATAAACAGTAATGCCAGAAAAAGAATGACAATTATTTTGTTCATATTGTGAACGAAAAAGAGAAGTAATCTTATTAAAACAATGGCTGCAGTGTCCTTGTTAACGAAGTGAATCTGATGAGACTTGAAAAGAAACTGCATTAGCCAATATTGTTCGTGGTTATTTACAAGAATTCTCTTATGCAATATTTTTGCCGCGTTTGACTTAATAACTGCAAATAACGCTGGAAAATACAACCTTTTAGAAGTAATTATATTATAATACTAATAAACATTAAAGTTTCGATTGAGTTTATGTTTTATGTATTTTCCGCAAAAAATACGTAAAGGATTTCACATAAATATAGAATTCATATTGTAGGTAAGTTTATTAAGAGTTTAAATAAAAATGCCATCAAAAACGTGCCGTAAACGTTTCTACCACATAATTATAAGTAACCAAAGAAAAACCATTTGTAGAACAAATTGCCCGACACGGTGGAACACATCGTAACACAGATTACCATAGTAAGTATCTACCGGGGAGGATTTTTTTATTCTATTGTTCCCGGAAGACGGAAGAGTAATAGTTTTTCCATTAGGAGAATTGCAAGGCTGATTGACTAGAGATGTGATCGCCGATCGGAGACTCCAATCTTTTAGCCAATTTTACATTGCTTTAAATGGCTTTTGTTAAATGAATTCGTGTATATAAATACTGAAACCTCACATTATTATCGTCATGACATTAACAGAATTGTTATCCATATTCATATTCTATCCAACTCATGAAAGTCAATTGTAGCATTATGTAACCAAATAAAGGTTTAATAACAATCCAGTGACGCGAATTTTTAACATTGGCTGTCAAAGAATTTAGGTCAAAACAGTTTCACCGTTCTGAAATAGGATTTATAAAATTGCTAGTAGAAAGTAGCGGGATCACAGACAATACTCAGTGGAGTGTAAATCGCAGTGGTGAAGGGTTGACACCCAATGTGTCCAGCTTCAGCCGCGGTTAGTTCAGCTCAACGTGACACGCGTCGGTACCTACCGCCGCCGCCCCGAGAACACACGCCCATGCGGTTTTATTATTAAGAGGATTTATTACTTTCCTCATATGTCGCCACCATTCTCACAAGAAGATGCTTAAAATAATTTCTCATTTATTTCCACAACGTGTTTAGTAACATCACTTAAATAGTTAGCAGGTTAATTTGTTAAAAGGTTCTCATAAACTGGCCATAAACTACCATCTACCTGTTCATTTATTACGTCTAAAGTAACCGTGAGTCATTAAGTGAGGGTGGAATCACGGCACAACTTGTTCTTAATAATTCAAACATAAGTTACGGTTCTCGAAGACGTCATTGGCGTCGCGGGCACGATTACTTGAACTACTTAACTCGGGGCTGGCATTTAAAGGGTTAATAGTAATTACAGCTTTTAATTGTTTTTCCTCATCAAGTTAAATAAAGTTTGTTTTTATCCGTCTGTTTCGCTTAATGGATGTTTAGGTAATAGAATGGGTTCATCAATTGGGGTTCTAGCAATTGGCTTCTCGTAAACTCTTAAAGGCTAAAGCGTTAATTGAGCTGTGTCGAATTACAGGGTTAAAAGAAATGGAAACTGTGTTTTCTGTTGAAAACTTTTTTCTTCGTCATGGTAAGGGCGCAATATATTAACGTTTTTGACCTGTTACACATTTTTTTCGGTTTTAAACGTATTTGGAGTCCTGAGAATGTAGGTACCACCCTGAATGGGATATATTGCTTACTTTGTGTTTGTTTCCTATCGTATTTTGCTTGCTACTACGTTTTTCGAATGTGCTGGGGTTATTGAATACTCTTTGATTTTTTATCGTTATTTTGGCATGGGAGACCAATAGAAGCTGCCTATTTCCCATTGCCTATTTCCCAGCTCTTCCAATTATATACCTAGTATTGACAGTTCCGAGTTTCTTACAAGTATAAACCTATCTTGTCCATACACATAATAAAATATAAATAATATTTATAACCAAAAATAAACTCCTAGTATAAACCACAAGACAAAATGTTACGTAAGATTTGTTTTTTTTTTCAAATATAAAAGCAGAGACCTTAATCCTGAGGTAAGAATATTGTTTTTACATTTCAAATATTTGGGCTCTTGAAAGGTAAAAATAACAGGAAGAATTGCTTGTTTCATTCGCCAGGGATTCGTAACTTGTCATTCTAGTATTATATTATACCAAAGACAAAAGAAATAATGGCAAGAAAAACAAGCTACAAAAAAGAATGAATATATATTTAGGCTGTACGTCGAATTCCGTCGTCTAATTTTATGTGACATTTAAAATCAGAAACGTGTTCGGTTTTGGCGGGAAGTCGTTTCATTTAATTCATATTGTTTATGCTGCCTGCTGCTACTATTGGTTATGTTATTATAATAGAAGTTTCATAAGTTGATTATAAGTGAAGTTTGTGTAATGTACCGTGAAATATATCTTGTTAGGTGAGTAAATGGTCGAATACAAGTTATTCAATATAAAACACCAATGGACACTTACTACAAACATTTTGTTTTTAGATTAAAAATTGTCCTTAGATCAAATTTTCCCCTTATATTTTCAATGGCAACGTTATAAGAGAAAGTGGTAGTATTATTTTAAAAGAAAATATTATATATAGAGAAAACTAAAATAAATCAAGAACAAAACGGGTTTAAAAATGGTTTTAGGTGTAAATCCTCTCTCATAGATGGGCAAGTCGTGATAGATTTCACTATTGACTAGACAGACGTAGGTGTTTGTGAATAAGCGTGGAAGGGTCAGTGCGGCTCAAAGTGGCTTTGTTAAATTGATTTTACGTGTATTGCGGACTTTGTTGGTCAGCCCGCTCTTGTGTCGGTTCTCAGCGTCTGTGCCCCGAGAATGTAACAACTACTTGGGATTTACTAAGCAATGTTTTGTTTTTCCAATTTACAGTTTGTTCAATCCGTTTTCAGATAAAACACACTATGGGGAAAACAAATGAATGTTTCTTTTTGTTTGAACAACAGTTACAGTACGAACTGCGATTATAAAGTCCATGGAGTCGTGCAGAGGTCCGATTACGCTAAAAGGGCCAGTGACACGCTCCACATTTGATTTTCATTAAAAGTTTGGGTTACATAATCCTTTTACTCTGACCTTTAGCAAATACCTTTTAGCGTCGAACTGTTACTTTTATAAATAGGTATTTACGTCCAAGGGAAACCGACATATTTAAGTGAGGAGTTCTATTAATAGCGTGCTCGGGCTCGGTCGGAAACTTGTTTCCTTACTCTGCGTAGATATAAAATGATACACGTTATTACGGATAGCTTAAAGCCAGGGAGAAGTAGGCACGGGCATATTTTGATTTTAAACTCACGTGTTACAAAGTTTTAACAAGTTATTCGTTATTTTATGTGTAAAATAACATAACTCTCCACATTTGCTTTAATGAAATGTGAAGCGAGGAAAACCTTTTAATATTCAAGAACGTGTATTAATTTTGCATAAACTAAATGAAGGTAAATACTGAGATGAAGTCGCTATCAAGGTATCTTACGTATAAAATTTCTCATAAAATTAAGATCCAACTTTCTAATATCATTATCTCAACTTGCACAAGCGACTTTCCATTCAATTTTATGAGAAACTCTGTATAATATAGTAATTCCGGACATAGGGTCTATAAGGTCGCTTGGTTAATCTAGTTTGTGCGGTGAGGCGGTGGGTCGAACCGGAGGGTGCTCGACGCGAGAGCAGGCCTAGCACAAATAGCCTCGCATTTCTTCCCACAAGCCACTCGAGCCGACAGCCGATATCGACCGAGCCTCTCCACCTTTATGAGGCAAACCCTGTCTCACCTCGTCCATCTACTGAAAAGACATGCGTAACGCGTGATACATTTTCAATTATTCAAAATGATCATAATTGCTTCGGCTTTGCTGAAATATACCTTTGTAGTTTTAATCTTTACAATATGTATAAATTATTCTATGAATTTGCAGATGTACAATTTGAACGATAAGCGCGTCTATCCGCACATGTCTATTCATACAGCATCAAGGATTACCTTCTACAATAGGAGCGGTCGTAAGCGGCCGGCGCGCCGCGGTTGGTTGGAATTATGTAAACGGCCGTTGGTTTTGAGATTTGATTAATGGCACTTCATTTAGAACAGCTATTTCGCGGAATTCTGATAATATAGAAATCGGTAAGCACAGAAACGTCTAAATAAATAGTATTTAATTAACTATGAATGCACGGCTTTTATATCCCAATTTCAGATAACATACAGTAATTCATTTAATTTAATAGCTTATTGATTAAATGATAAACTAATTTGGTGACAAATAATAAAAGTTCGCTAAAGAAAAGGAGAAAAAAAAAAGATTTACGAGCGCTCGATGACTGTCCGTTTATTATTTCATAAGAATTTCGCGAAAGTTTGTTGTTTATGTGAAACATTTTGTAACCACTAACGCTAGAATTTAAACGGAACGAACTTTGTTGTTAGGAATTCTGGTAATATTATATTGATTAGTACGTCGGAGAATTTCTTTCGTATCTAAATATAGCTTTGAGGCAATTTCATTGAGTGCCGTTAATAACATTTTCTTTGCGGTTTCTTTTGCATGAATAATAATAGCTGTTGGTAGTAGCTCTTATGTTGGTAAGTTGGAAAATAATACATCATAATCCCCTTGCCCATAAAACATATTCATTTTCAATTGGAACAGCATTTATTTTACTCTGTTTTACTTGTATTTTTGCAATCCATATTTATGGAAAAAGACAATCCTTCAGAATAGGTTAATCACTCTTTCTTCACTATAATTTAGTAAAAAAATTAAAGAACATTCAATCTCAAGTCTATTTGTTGAATTTTGTGCATCTCACGTATGTATATAGAAGTTCTATTTAATAAACATTATTAGTCGTTCAAATAAGATTGCGTCAACTCGTAACCGATGTGGTTGTTGCGGAATGCTCAAAGCTACCAAGGTTTAGCACTTTTGCGTCCATTAAGATCCCGTAGACAGTTAAAGTTAAACCGGGAGACGCTTTGAATTTCCATCTGAATTTGCAATGCAAATGTAGGAGGTAGGAATTGACGTATATTTTTGAAAATGTTATATTTCTGTTCTCAACTTTATCATGTTCTCAAAGGTATAAAAATTGGTTGTTTTTTGTTTCAATTTGTGCTTAGAATTAATGATAGATCGTATAGATTGAACTTTTACAATAATATGGCTAGCTAAATTTTAATTTTTCATGCGGTTCTTTCCCTTTCAATTTCAAACTGAAAGGAGAAAAACTTGGAGCAATAAAATGGATCTGAACCGTTTTATGATCATTGAAGCAATTGAGCATCTAAATGCTTATGACGTAACTGGGCAGTTAGTCGGAATGTTCTGCGGAAGTAATCGACGTGGAGTTGATCAGAGAAGCGTGTCGGGGCTGGAAGACGAGCGTGTGCCCATTAAAGCTGTGCGGCGGACGGGCGGCGGTGATTGATGACGCCAATTCGCCACTTGTCCAGCCTCGGCCCGCGCACGCCGTTCCCGTTTTACCGTCGTTATGCGACTTGGCACGCTCCGTTCCATTTAATTGGTCATTTTTTATTTCAAATTAGGGAAATATGATAGTGAATTTTGATAGTTTTTATGCAGAATAAATTAGCTGCGAGAACTTTTTAAAATCAGTGTTTTTGCTAGGTTTTCAATGCGTAATTGCAATAAAAACAACTTTTATTTTCAAATTTACTTTCTGTACTGATTGTTAGTGTAGTTGCAGTGCCAACAAAGTAGATAATCGTAAGTGATGTATGTACATGCTGTGTATGAATATTGACCAACTAAGCATTTGTAAGTGTCAAACATAATTGCTGGAGTAATTTTGAAAACGACCCACTCGGATGAAAATACGTAATTAAACCAATAACAATTCAATGTCGTTACTTGTTAATTTCATCAATTACGAAGTTACAAAAGTTTATCCCCTCCAATTAAAATTCACGCTACATAGTCATTAACAACGTGTTCTTTCATTATTTATCAATGAAATGTTACACGAAATAAATTCTTGTGTATATAAATTAATTAACACTTTGTGAACACCTGCGCGACGAGTTAGATAATCTAACTTTGAGGATTGAAACTTCGGCAAATAAATTGGAACACAAATTACAAATGTGTGCTATGAGGTCGCAGCACGTTCTGCTATACTTTGAATTGAAATGTTTTACTTTGTTAAAACAAGTACTTACAGTTTAACATTCTATTAACTGGAACACGGGATAAAATATTAAAAGGAAATGTTTTGAATTATGAAAAGGGAAAATACTTTCTTTAACGGTCGCCGTGTACGTTACTCACGAAATTCCCTAAAGTAAGTGTAATATTTTCGCTATCGCTTATAACGTTTATGCATCGGTTGAGTAGGCAGGCGATCGATCACAAGTGATCCCGGGAGCGCGGGCTAGGTAATCGGCGTGTTATCTTGAGCGCAGCGTGACACCCAGGGCTCGATCACGCTTAAAAAGATTAACATATTACCCGCAGATTGATGCCGACACTTTCCAAAATAGAACGTCGCGTCGAGATTTTAGAGCTCCACAATATGCAATTAATAACAGTATATCAGCTTTCCAATAAGAGCTCTCGTTCAGTTTTTAAAATTGCCTATTACTGAAATGAAGTAAGCACGTCCTTCGTTATATGTCCTAGAAATAAGTACTTAAATGTCTTTAATGAACATGTAATGACCGTTTTGCGAACAAATGATACAGATAGATAGTAGATTAATAAGATCTATTTCTGTAATTGTTCACCCAGTAATATTGCTTCTTTCTATTTTAGAAACGAGTAATATTTAATTAAACCCGTAGATTCATGAAACGTTTAGGGATCAGACGCACAACCTCGATTCCACGAAATGGGGCTTTCACGTGGAATGTAGTAATTGTAAACCATTGTTCATTTCGTAATATTTTCCATTATTAATTATGTCTGTTACTGCCCAAATATAATTAACGATTTTATCAGTTCATTTCATTTAATATTTATTTGATTTATTAACATATTCAAGATTTAATTACTTGACTGTGACAGTACAAATACCTGTGTGTAATCGCAGATTGAGACTCAATTGAAAACTGAGATTGAAGGGGGGGCGTCTTGGGGGTGCTGTCCTTTTGTATTATTTGACGTGAAAAAGTGGTAAAAACTAGCCTAGTTTCAATAAACGTTTTTGACTTTGACTTTGACAATTATAGAAAATTCGATCTTTTCACATTTTTTTTACATAAAGCTCTGTTTATTCCTGAGGTTAATAGGCATCATTTAAAAGATTCCTTCAATTTAAAAATTCCATTTTGAACAATTCTGTAACAACACATTGTTGATGAAAACATTCGCAATGGTTTCGTTAATGCCGGTGACTTTCGCAAGATTCATAATGGTGCGGCTAATGTCCATGGGATAGCCGTTATGAATTTTAAAAGGTCGCACCTATTTTGGAGGGTGATTTTTATCACGAAATTTTGCCTTTACTGGCTGAAAAGACACTCATATTTATTAAAATATTTCAGATTGAAAGGTCAGCGGTGACATGGTATCAATAGGCGTGCAACAAAATGCGGGTCGCTCACAAAGCTTCTGCATGTCACGCGGGTGATTGATTGTGTGCCTCACTAGCCACTAGGGTTGTCAACTTTGTTTACATTCGAAATAGCGTTTTGGGAACTGCAAAATAGAGCAGTTGAACGTTCAAAAATATATTCTTTAGATACCGTATTTGGGATAGTTTGGGCGGATATAGCTATATTTTTAAATTGAGATATGCTTTTTGGTTATGTTCTTGTTTATTTGGCGGAATATATTAATTTTATTAACCTATGTAGTGCGTTAGAAACTTGTCCTTTTTATTATAGATATGCTTTAGTTTACGGCATATAATATAAAATATACATAATATAATGTTTGACAGCCCTACAATGTACGCTCTTTGTGGCCCACTTGCGCAACCAAATGCGGCCGTAAATACCAGCACTGTGTCACCAATAAACGTCTGCTTTCATATAATTGATGTCCGTCGTGTAGCCTCCGTGTTATGTGACGCTAACGTGACGTTCAATGCAAAGATTGTTTAGTTCTTTATGTGTTGATGAACGTTTAAAATCTGGACAGCTATGGATAGATGTTACTGGATAAGGGCGTGCCATAAGTACCACAACCTCACTGACTTACTTTATAAATACTTTGTTGTATACTTTATAAAATGTTTCTTTATATAATGTGTGAGGGTACAGAGAATTCAATTAAAGTAAACAATAAAAACCACGGCAATACTATTAGAACCACTAATAAATTGCACGATAAAACAAAGTCTATTTATATATACGAAGTAAACACTTGAGCTTGTAAGACCCCATTGAATTGTGTTCACATTTAATTGCAATGAAAATCAGTCTTTGGTTACATAAATGAAGCGGAAGTGAACGTCTGCACGAGCCGGGCTCGCGGTGCGCGGTGTTTGGGCGGTGCGGCGCGGCGCGGCGCGGACCCGCCACGGAAACGGCAAATTTCGTTTAGAAATGCGACGTTGTTGTCGTGTTTGTGTTACATTAAATTACAAACGTCGGGTTAGGTCCGTTAGGTAAACATTTTCCGTTACCTACTCCATTGTCCGTGGTCCGGCTTACTCCGCTCATATTTGATTAAAATGGAGATTTCATGAAAATTTGCTCCTACTATATTATAGTCGAGTGTTAGTACCATTTACGAATTATTTTACTTTAGCGTTACTCAGGTTCCTATCGATAACGAAGCTTTTTTATTGTTTCAGGTTAAGCAAATGGTTAACATTTGTAAAAGTTTCGGTAGTACTACAAAACAATGATTCGGGTAAGTGTCGTTCGTAGTTTGAATAGTGCAACAGTGTTACCGAATGTTGGTGCGTAACAGTATGTAATGTCAGTGTGCGAGGGCGCGTGAGGGCGGGTGTGTGATGAGCTGGAGGCGCGGGGGGCGGCGGGCCGCGTGATGCGCAGCGGCGCGCGCGTAGCCGGCGGCGCGTGGCCCGCGCCCGCGCCCGCCGCGAGCGCGTGATGCGCGCGGACCGCGCCGCGCTGCTCGCGTGGCTCGTCTGCTGCGCGGCCGCACTCTCCTCGCACAAGTACAGCACGCGCGTCGTCCGCACCAAGTACGGCCCGCTGCGCGGCATCGTCGTGCACTCGCATCCGCAGGTCGAGGCCTACCTCGGAGTGCCGTATGCTACACCGCCCTTAGGTAGTCTAAGGTAATACATTTCTCTTTCAAACATTACGTAGACATAAGCACATGACGTAGTATATGATACCTTGTAGTAAGCATAATTATATTTCTAAATTTGCAAGTAATATGAGATAAGAACTAAGAAGAATATCTACAAATTATTTTCCAAAGCGACGACTCATCGTTATGGATGACTCATTTTGCAAAGACGATTACGACATGCAAGAGATGATTAATGAAGTATGCAAATTGCAAATTGATAATGACCGCGGTGCTTGTAGTCGTTAGTCGTATTATCGACCCCTCTTTTCATAAGCCAGCTGAAAAGTAATTTTAAAATTAAACATGTTCCTTCATGAGATATTGAATAAAAAACTATGAATAGTGGTTTAACACGCAAAAATTCACGTGAATGGCAATATTCAGAAATGGCTGCTAGATGTCAATATTGATTAGATTTTTAGTTTGAAAACTAACAATGTATTGTTAGAAGGAAACATTTGTAGGTACACTCGCCAAAAGCTCATTTGAGTTGTGATGACAATATTTACCTTATTTTTACTCTACCCATTCTACATAGATATAGTACAGATATAAATTAGTCTAAGTTTATGTATAAACTCCTAAATATACATAAGAGTAGATGAGCTAAGATGAACTACTTTGCGAAGTTCGTGTATTTCGCCTAGTTATCTGCTGATGAATACAAACTCTGAACTTGAAACTGAGCAATCTTGAAACATGCCAGCGAGTGAAACTCTAACACAAACACAACTATTCGTCTCAACGGTAGTGTATACTTAGCTTTATGTGTAATGGTCAGGAGAAGGGAACCCAGCTTACATAGTCAACTTTACGCCGAAATATTCTAAAAATACATATTTCGCATGAAACGAAATGTAACGATTTTTCGGTGTTATACGTTTATAGAGTGCATACATACCTACGTATTTATGCCGTGTAAAAATATTTTTGCTGTACAAAAATATGTGCTGTCGGTGTTTCTGGGAATCGGTTGTTATCATAGAAATCTAAATATTTATGGTTTACAAATCGGAATATTGGTGTATCAACGATTGGAATTATTATCGTTTGATTTCCACGAAATAAAATGTTAACTAACACGAAAACCAAACCATGTTTTTGTCAATATTTAAAATACACAAAAAACATAAAAAAATGCTTTAAAAAATAAACTTTGAAACTGAAAACTGACGATTAATAATACGATTGTGACGTAGATACATGCCGCCGGTGACGCCGTCGCAGTGGCGGACGACGCGGCTGGCGGACGCGTCGGGGCCGGCGTGCCCGCAAGTGCCGCCCGCCGCCGCGCCGCGCGATGACGCGTTGTTACTGCACCCGCGCGCGCGCATCCGACAGCTCGAGCGATTGCTGCCAGTACTCGCCAACCAGAGCGAAGACTGCTTGTATGTCAACCTCTATGTGCCTGTTAATGGTAAGTTTTGTTTGTATTTTTTGAGAATTTCAGGGTAAGAGACCATTGTGCCAGTTTGGTGTTCTTTTGCAAGCAAACTAGCTTTGAAGCCAGGCTTGGGAAGTAAAAGTGCGATACTCTTAAACTATATTGCTTTGAATAGATGCAGATGTGACAATTAATGGTAAATTAAATTGTAGGATTATTAAGTTGTAAGCACATGCTTACCTGATTATCGTCTTGGAATGCCGTCGTATGTTAGTGTGTGCGACACCCGCAACGAGAGCGTCTGGTTGTACCCTAAACTAGCGGATTATGCTCCAGATATATGAGAATTACAGTTAGGAAATTCTCAAATACAGTTCCGCGGTTGGCAACGTGCCCGGTGAATGGCGATACCTTTGCCCTCTTCGCATACACTCTCATATCGCAGTCGGTGAACTCTGAGTGTAGTGAAATACCTCTGCCTAATCCTTGGGGATTACCGACGCGACAGTTATGTATGTTTATATAATGTGCACCAAGCCTTTTTCCTCTTCTTTCTCGTGTAGCACTTGTCTAATAGAGGAGAACAATGGTATCAACATAATAGAGCGGCCACGGCGACGAGGGCTCGCTGCTCATTAATCCTTGCCAGCGGTTTATTCATATAATTTATTCACGTCATTTTCCAGTTAATTCACTGTCCGTTAAACATGTCGCTTTAAAAATGTATTAAGCCAGATATTTTATGTGATACGTTTTCTGTGCCCTGAGCAGGATTTATTAAGCGTTTTATTAGCTTTGTTAATGAAAATGTCATACGCAAACAAGTACTGTACTTAATAGAAAGATGATAACGATGGTAATTAAGGGTAATGTTTAACTTTTGTGAATTTAGTTTATTTGGCGAACATGATATTTGTAGCCGTAGCACTCGTAGCATTCGTAGCACTGTAGCGTTGTAGCGTCGTAGCAAACGTAGTCTCTTGTATAATAATAATTGGATTGTAGTTGTGTTTTTAGAAATCACTTATTTGATACCTATAGGATATCACGAAGTAAAAGATATTTATTGGGTTAGATACTTTCAAGAGATCTAGAAAGGCTTTCTGAAATATATGCTTTATGCAGTGTATGTATTTAAATCCACGATAAATAGTCCATGTTGTAAATAACAAAATAAAGTCAGGTCGATTTTATTTTGTAGATGGAAGCAAAATGTTACTTAATCTAAGGCTCGTTACTTATGCGAATAATGCCTTTAGTGCTAGTTTGTTCTGTTTATTTTCCGAGCCTGGCATGAAGGGTTTTCTTAAAAAATTCCGTCCACGGCAAGGGAAGTCATTCGCTAGGGAACTATGTTTCGATATGAAAGCTAGCACCTTTGTAGTTAAAATCGTGCGGAAAATGCACGTCTACCCACTTAGTTTATAATGCTGTCAACGTAAAAGGGCTTTCGCTCAGTCAACCAAAAAAGAGTGACGAAATAAGCTGAAAACAAAGCGCGACCTAGTTTATACTAAATAGAACATTTAATTTAAAGTAGGCAATCATGTAGCAGGTACAACTTCGGAATTTAGATGACATGATGATAACGATGAATGCGGTAGTCAGGCCTAAATAAAATGGGAACAAAGTATACAAAAGTTTCAGTCAATAAGATATCAATCTTAATTAATAGATACACATGTCTTGAATTCGTACTTATATATTTTGCCAAGAATGCTTACATATTCATGTACCAACCAAAATTATAGCCCGAGAACCCATTTTAAGGGGTTAGTTTTGAATAGTTACCTCCGTCTAAACTTGACACGACTATAATTTATGCAAGGCCGGTTCAGCTGCGGAGCACTTAACGTTTCCCGGGTTATAAGCAAATACGTCAGCACTCACTTGTGTGGAAATGAAAGCAAGCACTTACGGGAACGCGTAAGATGACACAGAAGATGCATCGGGAAGAGGAAGCGGGGTCTATCCGCGGCGGAGGGTGTCGAGGCCTCAATTCCGTAGTGCATTGCAGTGCATCCTGCCCCCTGCAAGCAGTGCGGAAGTGAGGCTGAGACACCCCATATCCACCAGTCGACAGCCGGCGAACTCGTCACATCAATAACCGTGAGTCGTGAGTATAATGCCCAACGTTATTGTTATTCTGACATATTACTGTGAGCTGCAAAATGCACAAGTTTTATTGTTTGCGGTCAAATAATTATGGTTTGAACTAAATAGTATTGTAACCTTTCAACCGAATAAAGTGTTTACTTTGTGTGTATCTGTTACAAAAACCGTGGTTTTGTTAGCCATTTGTGCGTGAAACCATGTTGTTTATCATTAGTGTGAAATTATGAGTTTGTTTTCCCTAATATTGGAGAGTACATTCCTAAGCAGCTTTAAATAAAGATATGGAATGGTACGACGAAATCGCAGTGGTATTGGACTGTGTTGTCCAAATTACTGAGACGATCGGAGCCCCAGAGAGAAACCTCCTAACAATTAGATTACGCGATCCGTATTGGTTGAATCTCTCGGCCATCAAGTCATTGGGTATATCGAATCGACGAAATAGTGAACACAGTTTCGTTTCGGTCGGCTTTTCTTATTTAGTTTCACTTAAAAGTTTTATATAATCAATACATTTAGACAGTGAGTTTAATCTTTTGTTTTGGACTTTAGAAATTGATTAATATTAAAGTTCAATTTTCCTCATATTTCTCATTAGATTACTTGCTAATAATATAGTTAATTAATAGTATCAGATACCGGTTCGTAATTTATTAGAAGCTGCCACGAGGAGCTTCCTTCGTGATAATAATCTGGAGCTTTTAGGGTATCGTAATCAAATAAGATGATAAACAAGGAAAATGCGAAACTATATATAGCATCAACTTTTATATTTACTTTTTATTTACCTGATAATTTTGTTAGTTAATTACCAATCATGTTTTCTTCCTTACATGTTTAATTTATTTAGGTTTACCTTTACTAAATATATTATCAAGAGCCCAAAATAACGTTTCAGACAATTGTTTTGTACCAGCATATAAGATCGTTCGGGAACTGCATATACTTATTCAAGTACGCGTTTAATCGCAACTCTTACGAGTCTTGATGCACTTATAAGTTCGCAAAAATCCTTCATAACGCACTACACGTCGCGTCGTAAGCGAGAACTTTTCTATGAAGCGCGTATTTATAACTAGTGCATCCCAAAACGACTGTTTGCATCACTACATAGTATGAAACAAAGTCGTTTTTTCTGTCCCTATATGCCTGTCTCTTTGTTCGCTTAAATCTTCAAAACTACGCAACTGATTTTCAAGCAGTTTTTTTAATAGATAGAGTGATTGAAGAGGAAGGTTTATATGTATAATAACATCCATTAAATTCTGGGAAAATACTAATATCTCGTGCGAAGCCGGGGCGGTTTGCTACTATGATATACGTATGTGCTTGTCTGAAATCGCATTTATGAATGTTTGCGCGCGCAGGGGGCGAGGAGGGGGAGAGCGGCGGTCTTCCGTGCTTGGTGTTCGTGCATGGCGAGTCTTATGAATGGAGCTCCGGGAATGCGTACGATGGCACCACGCTGGCGGCCAATGGAAACATCGTTGTCGTCACCATCAATTTTAGGTTAGGTGTTTTGGGTAAGTTGCTGCTACTTTTTTTACGAATAATGATGCTATTAATGGGATTACAGTTCTGAATGGTTATAAATAGATACTGGATAGAGTTATCCATATGAAATATTCTTTGAAAGATAAAAGAAGATCTGATAGTAAATTAGAAATGGATAGCTGTACTGAACCACCATAATGATGCTGACAAGCGCATTTCTAATCTTTGTTTTGCGTGTAACATGAAACGATACAATGAGTTGCAAAAGATTTTTTAAATAAACATAAAATATACCCTTAAAATATTATGATCGTATTTTAGGAGAGGTGGACTTATATTTTTATATTTTACAGCTGCGAGCGACATTTGATGCAGCTGTAAAAAGACGATTTCGAAAACAATAAAACAAAAGTTCTGCGTTTCACAGCAACGAATAAAATTTTTCCTTATGCCGTTTTTAAAGTCGTAAGCTGATATTGATTTATTTTAATGAAAAAAATGTGTGCAGGACAATTTTTTTCTGAATAAATTATGACAGAATACGGTAGATTCTTGGTAGGTTCTAAGTGTTTTAGTTTCTAAATGAAATTCAAGCTTGTATTATCAATTTAGTAGATCCAATTTGCTGGACAATATTTTACGAAAGTGACAATGTCGTAACATAAATACCAAAATGATATACACCCTACACGCAATTCCAAATATTTGTTTTCCAAGTCACTACTCGAAATTGATGTGATAGAAAATATTGATTCACTTGTGAACAATTTTCGTGAGAGGAAACTTTGAATAACGATGACACATCTGGGGGATTGTAGGAAATATGTAAGTTTTCGTATTTACATAAGCATTGCTATCCACTGAAGTGTATCTTCTTAGGCAAGTATGTTCGTGTGTCGCGCAAAAAATACATTATATCATAATTTATTGAAGTGGTTCCGTACTGTTTCCAGCTCTTGTTCCGCTAGGCGACAGTGAAATATTTTGCATTATGAGCCACTATTTCTCAGCTGCAAGGCATCGCCGTAATGTGTATTTATGTGTACATTTTATGCTATGAAATAGTGTATATTTGCGGGAGATTATCGTTGGTATTATGTCACTTTGTTTAAAGTTTTTAAGTGGTGGTTGTTTGTTAAAGGTTTTTTAAAGACTGGTGCTAAGGGGTCGGCACAGGGTAACTTCGGTCTGATGGACCTGGTGGCGGGGCTGCACTGGCTGCGGGAGAACCTGCCGGCGTTCGGGGGCGACCCCGAGCGGGTCACGCTCATGGGCCACGGCACGGGAGCAGCGCTTGCGAACTTCCTCGCCGTCTCGCCTGTCGCTCGGGGTATGAATTGCTCATTAAATCAATTAAGGTTCCTGTCCCTTTTTGCCCGAACAAGAAGGGTTATGTTTTTATATCCTAAAAATATCAACCTTCATTCTTCAAATCAGCTTGCGATAAAACATTGTGGAACGACTGTTGCTGGTATTATATTTTGCACATATTTTATACTGACCGTAATTATATTGAATTATCCCAAAACGTCATAAAATTAAATTAATTAGGAATATTTTTAATGAACTGTCAGCGTAAACAGGAAGGGTTCGTAGGGCGCGGGTTGCGCGTGGCGCCCGCTAACGTGCGAGCGTACGCGCGTGGGACAGCCATTGTGCGTAATTATACCGCTCCGGGCAGATTTCATTATTTCGTGTCACCATCCCGTTTAGATCCTCCGTCACTTAATGCGATTAAAAGGGTCACATCAGACACACATGCACAAGAGGAAATCCTCCTCCGCGTAATTTGAAAATAAGGTCAACATCCCACTTGAGACTCTTCTTATAAGTTCTTTAATTTAATTTACTTACAACAGACAAATTAAAAAAATCCCTTTGTTCATAACTGTGGATAGCACGCCATTTAATTTTAGACTGACTTTAAGTCGCTTGTTACATCTTCGTGTTTAAGACAGGATACTTGTTTCAAAAAGTTCTTCATTATATTTAAAAAAAAAAACAAGAAACGGAGACAGAAATAAAAATGTTTTTCTTTATAAAAGATTTCATTATCTGGGTGATCCTTGTTCAAAATGACAAAATTAAATTAGGTTATCTGTTTCAGAACTACTGAAGCGCGTCATCTTGTTAAGTGGGTCGGGGCTGAGTTCATGGGCGCTGCAGAGGGAACCGCTCACGATAAAAAGAAAGGTATCGTTACGTTTAAGAATATCGGGTGTGAGCTTCGTTTGTAACCGGCGAGTTGATATTGTTTCAAAAAATAAGGACCCCATATTACAGACGAGGAAAGTTTCCTTGCATTCAACTTATCCAATTTGGAGCGAAAAAGTGAAAGTATTTTTATATATTTTTTACGTAAGGATAACTTTTCGTCGGTGTGTACAATGTAATTTGTTGAATGCCGGAAAAGCGACATTTTTTATTTTTCTTTAGCCACTGAAGCATTCAGGAAACGAAGGTTGAAATTCAAAAAGGTGACACTTTAAAAAGGGAAAGGGAAGGAAGTTCAAGTCCCTCATTCAAATCTTTAAGGTTTTTTTCTATGTGTAGGTGGCGGAACAAACGGGATGTCATGGGGACTTGTTGGAGGATGACCTGGCTCCGTGCTTGAGAAATAAGCCGCTAGCTGAGTTGCTAGCGGTGAGGCTCGACCCGCCGCGGTTTCTGCCCGGGTTCGCACCTTTCGTCGACGGCACTGTTATCGTTAACCCTTCCGTAAGTCTCATGTCTAATGCACTAATACTTACATAATATTTTTTTACAATTTTGTCATGTGTGGTAAACGGGGATAAGGTTGTGTAGTTGGAATAACTTTAAACAAAAATGTGAGGGGAAATGTCAAGTAGGGTTTGCACCTAAGCATCTCTCCCAAAAGTTCAACTATAAAATAACTGTGAATACTTCATGCCGAAGCGTTTGAAAATATATTGCACTTTTTGCTTCGTAATTAAAAACTAAGTATGCCAAATTGTTTTATTCTAGTTTTAGTTATAGAAACTTTCATCACACAAACTGGTTTATTAGAGATCGCGCATGTTTTCAATCTATCAGTCTTTATGAGCGGCAGCGTCGTACCGTGCCTGTTTTCAACTTCGGCCGAGCTGTATTTCGGTCGATTTCCTTTTGCGCCGCATTCGCAAATTCATCGCTAATTAATGTACTGGCTTCGGCCGAACAAGCCCTTTGACGAAATTAACAGGATGTTTTCGTTAACAAATTGACGTCGCACCTGCGTCAAAGTATCAATGTTGCGGAAAATATGACGCTTGATTGTGTGAACGTTTCTCTTTGTCTTTATTCACATTTTGGCTATAAGTACTACTGTTTGGCATTATTTGGACTTTGGGATGTATATTTGTTTGTTCAGGACCCAATTAACATTTGGTTTGTAGGCGTAATTATCGTATAGAACTGTAAAAAATATTTATTTTGAATTCATAAACCTAAATACGGAGAAACATTAAAATATTTAACAAAGTAACACAAACACACTAATTAAATTGTATAAATTAAGCTGACCAAATAAAATTAAAGCGACGTACTTTGATTCCGATGTAACGGTAATACAATTGTGGATTTACATTTCAATCAACATCGAGAGCCAATTAGAATATGGAACCGTCTAGAATATCACATGATTGCCACAGTTTGCCGGGCATGGCCTAATAACGGTCTACCTGAATAACATTTGATGCCTAACTATTGGCCTTCGAATACTAATTTGAGTTCACTATCTGTAATGTTAGTGGATACTTAATGTTAATACGTTTCAATTAATGTTAGTGGGATACAGAGCTACCCATCTTGATTTTATGAGAACGTATTATAGGGATTGAATGTGTCTGACCCAAAATTCCTACCTTGTGTTTGGGTCAAATAGATGTTGCTAAGGGACTTTAAATTTGTAACCGTTACAGTATAAAGATGGTCGACCACATAAGCTATCCTTAATCTTGTGGACGTTACTTCAGTTTTGAGGTTATTTAATTATCGTATTTTATTAAGCTGTAGAAATTATTTTCTATAGCATAGATTTGCACAATAGACACAATCACCTGACGTATAATGTGACTAACAAATTGTTTAAGAGCTTTTCAGTTTAAATACTTTAAAATTAATATAAAAGCACTTTTCAAGGTTTTTCGTATTTTAAAGTATTTCTATCTTTTCGTAAAATGCGGCTTCTTCTGCTATTTAAATGAACAAGTTCCAATTTTGCACGAGCTTTCTTTTCTGTTACTATCATTTAGTTTTTCTTATTTCACAAGGAAAAGCTTTTATTTCTGTGCTGACAATATAAAATTTAATGTTCAAATATTCTCATTAGAGAACGTTTTGAAAATAGGTATTATGTGTGCATAATTGAATCTTATTGTTATGATCTTGCATTGGCTATACAGCCAACCTGTATCGCTAATCCTTATTATGAGTATGGAATTAAAAGTTAACAATTCAAGCCTAGAATAGTTATTTCCTTATTACCTGTAATAAAATATTTCTATTAACTCATATACCACATGCGTTGAGATCTGTTTTGTGAGGCAGATATATAAAATTCCGGAAACTTTGTAAACTCGATTGCGTTCAACTATTTTAATAGTTGAATGTAGGTAAAACTGACTAAATGTTTTAAAATTCAGAAGTTTCTGCATGTATTTCTGTATAAAGTTATAGAACACTTTGAATTCTATTACAGTTCCTACTGACTGTATGAAAATTATCACAGGTTAGCATAATGAGCATAGGTACCTACCTGTTTATAACACAATCTTGAAAATACAGTTGTTTTTTCTTTTGCATCAATGCTTTTAGGAGTATACGAGTTTCTTATTTTATACACAATTTTATTGTAAAACAAATAAATACGATTTTTATCGATAGCCTAATAATTCTGCCAAGATTAACAAATGTCTTCATCTTCATGATTGTCTTCATGTTAAAAAAATACTGCTCACTTTTATTTGACAAAACAAAGATTCAACCCTGATTTTGTAGTATTAGATTCTTTTACAATATTAATTCTTTATTTTGTCAGGCCCCGCCCCCCACCGACAGTTCCCGATTAGGCGCCGGCGCAGCAGCAGTCGCCAACGCCGCCGGACACGAACTTGCCGACTTCTCACACAGAGAACTGCTGTTCGGACTCACTACCACCGGTAACAAACATAATCAATTTACTTGATATACCTAACTGTTAAAATATACATGAGTTCCTTACATACATATTTACTTTCTAGCTTCGAACTACCTACTTGATTCATTTTCATGATATCTGAAACTTCTTGCTTGTTACCGTAAGACACAAATGTACTCACGCATGTAATGCTGTCTTCATTATGTACCAGATGTATTACTCGTTGTACAAATAAACAGGCGTAATGTACGGCGGTAATATCTGTCTTAATTACGTCTCCATTCAAATTTATGAATTAGACTATTTATTTTAATTTCGCTTTATGGGTTTCATTTAACTTAACGGCACAAGCTGTATTTATAGTCCTAAGTATTGAAGTTGTAATTCACATGCCGTTTAAATACTTCAGAATAAATTGAATGAGGCTCCCGAAGCGTATGATAAATAAATGCAAATGAGAGGCATGCCTTCCTTGCAGAATCTTACCTGGAATTTAACGCCCAAGACTTGGAGTTTGGCTTCAACGAGAGCCGACGGGATCGCATTCTTCGCACATTCGTCCGGAACGCGTACTATTACCACCTGAATGAGATCTACTCGACCTTGAAGAACGAGTACACGGATTGGGACAAGCCCGTGCAGAACCCGCTCAGTGTGCGCGACGCCACGCTCGAGGTAACTCACTGCACACTGCACTCTAACACCCTGTATTATTGTTCACAACAGACCTAGCCGGTGTTTCTTAATAAACTAAGTGTAATGTGTCACAATTTGTCTTTGTACGCAAGCTACCCTGATTCCACGCCACGTGTAACTGTAGCATCCCTCTTACGAGTTTATACCCTTATCGCATAATTTTAAGTTAATTATCCTTGTGTACCGAGATTTTATTACAAAGTAATGTTGTTGTTATTAAAAACAAAAACATCACTTAGGCCCATGGCAACACTAAAACGCACTTGTTCCCTAAAAGCCTCGTTCGAAGAGGAAAACAGCTGAAACATCATTACGAACGTAATTGAGAAAAGCTTAGCTAATACAGTTGGCACAAATAGAAATAAGAATGTGATATTAACCGTGCACGTAGGCTTGAATATAAGAATAGCAGTTATGTTAGGACCCTCTGAATATAAAGAGCGCGGAGTTTCCTACTTCCTTATTGTTTTTGTTTCTATTTTGTGAACAAAACAGAACAAAATACGATTAGCATCATCGATACGAAACTGCTGAAAGTTGATAACTGTCGGTTGAGTTGACGTTAGTGGAGCGGCGCGGCCTGGCGCCGTCGGCTTCGCAGACGATCTCAATTTAAGCCTCAAGTGGTTTTCGCTACTCACCGAACGCTCCTTCGTCGTACAAAGGGAGTTAATGACGCCCTCGCACGATGAATACACGATGGGCGCGTTGAAAGGCTTTATTGGAAAATACTTGCAACGCCTAATAAGTAGCGAGACATTGTTATGATTCAGACGCCATTGCTTGTCTCAGCTCATGCAAATTGTAGTTTGCAAATTGGTTATTATTGTAAATCCTTAGTAATCGTTAGGGTGTTTTAACTTAACCGGACCTCAGGCTTCTTAAACTGATTTATACACATATATAAATTATTTTTTATGTTCACATAAAATAAAAACAGCTAATAAATCGCTTCAAATAATTCTTCCTCATCGTTGCCAACCGGGAGAGTACCCAATAGGCTAGTAGCATTACCATTTAAAATAGTTTTTAAACAAAACGCCAAATTATATAAAAATGTCGCTTTTTAGCTCAACATTTCTACCTCTAAAAATGTTTTCACACGAATTCCTAATTGAATACAGGTGCTAAGTGACGGGCGGACCGCGGCGCCGCTAATCCGGCTGGGCTATTTACACGCGCTGCGAGGTGGCACCACTTACTTCACGCATTTCCACCATCTCTCCCAAGATAAGGATTATCCGCAAGTAAGCTAATATCAGAGCTATATTTAGATCTGCTTTGTTTTTACTTTTGTGAAACTTTTTATGTAAATAGAAACAGAATTGGTGTTTTTGCACAGGTGTAAGAAAATCTTTGAAATATTGCAAGTTTTCGCATGTAACTTTATTTTTAATAAAGTTTTCTTTTCAATAAAAACTGTATAATGTATTATCGAGTTAGTATGTATACAGTGGACATGCACACTCAACATAACGTGGATCTTGGCAACGGCTTATCAAGCGGGGTGGTGGCGCAGCGCTTTTCTTCTCCAAAGTTGTTAATCTTCGTTTATGTCGGCCATAAAGTCGGTTTGAAAAGATTCACTAAGCCGAATGGACAAACAAACAGTTATATTTTGGAAAACAACATTTCTAAAAACACGGATAAAAGTCGTCTGATTGACGGGGACGGTCAATATGATGAATACAACGTACTGACTCTGAGTTTCAAAACTTATTTATTTTTAGGTCTTTCAAAAAAGTTTTTCATGTTTTTCGTGCATGCCTTTAAACTTTGTAAAAGTTGACATTCCTAGAAGCGAAAATTTCATTGTATCTCAATAAAAATACTTTCAAATTCTCAGAATTGACTGAGTGCAGGTTGACGTACTCCAATAACCTTTTGCTTTCATATTACCTGTGTTAGGTTGGGTTATTGACATTGATATTATTCAGGAATCCTAATTCTATCCATACATATCTATAAATAGTATCTTTATGATGTTTGCTTGCTAGAGATAGGTGTATTTGACATGACTTGTATGGGACTAATGTCAAAATTATATCTCTAGTCAGCAAATCAACAGATAGATAGAATATTGGTAAGGGCCGTTAGTTGTTAGAGCAGCCGTTGACAGGGCTGCGGTTGTCGGAACGTGTCGACGCACGTGCGGTCGCGGTGAATTGGACTGTCTCTATACACCTGTTTGTTATTTCGACAACCCTAGTGCTAGTACTTCAATGGACTTGTTAATAGAGCTATGCGGGCTTTTGGTTTAGATTGGGGTCAAGTTTGATGCGGAGTGGTGAGGATAATACGCGTAATTGTGGTGGCACTTTGAAGTTTACTACGAATATTATCTTGTTTCAAGCGTTGTTAAATATGATAGCTCGAGTTCACATTTGCAGTTGGTTTCGGGATGAAAGGGGACCAGCTGGGGCAGGAGAAGACGTCATACCCTAATTTCGCCCTTTGAACTTGTACATAAGGACCAAGTTTTAATGAGCAGTCCTAAGAAGATATTACTTAATAATGGTATTTTTTGTACAGAGACCAGGATCAGTGCACGGTGAAGAGCTTCCCTACTACTTGGGTGTCCCGATATCTCTGACGCATCATCAGCAAAACTTCACGCAGCAGGAGCAGCGAGTGTCCAAACTGTGCATCCATTACATCTCCAACTTCGTCAGATATGGGTAAAGATTTTAGTAAAAGTAGTTTCGAACAAACAATTTGTATAATATAATTTGATAAGTATGTTATTCCAATTATGTAGACTTCAAAAACTAGAAAACTTTTTTATACTTTAGTTACATTATATGTTTGTTGAAATAATATTATACTGCCTTCATCCAGTTAAACACAAAACATTTTACAATCTATCGTTCATAGCAATTGTGGAAAGTCTTTAGAAATACAGCTGAGGACGCTCAAGGATCTTAGCCTTGAGTTAGAACGATAATGAGAAAGATGGGTTTCTAATGTGATACAGTTGCATTCAATCATTCGATGTATTTGTCGTACCTCAGGTTACATAGGATTTCACTTTGTTATCAATGGCCTGTCTATCGAACATTTGGAAATTAAGCGAGTCCTGTATCCCAAAGTAGTATTAATATGAAATAGGCGCTGACACGAGTCTTGCTATTATTACATTATCGTTCTTTGGCAGTAAAAAGTCGTGGTGGCCTAGTGGGTAAAGACCAACCTCTCAAGTATGAGGGCGCGGGTTCGATCCCAGGTCAGGCAAGTACCAATGCAACTTTTCTAAGTTTGTATGTACTTTCTAAGTATATCTTAGACACCATTGACTGTGTTTCGGATGGCACGTTAAACTGTAGGTCCCGGCTGTCATTGAACATCCTTGGCAGTCGTTACGGGTAGTCAGAAGCCAGAAAGTCTGACACCAGTCTAACCAAGGGGTATCGGGTTGCCCCGGTAACTGGGTTGAGGAGGTCAGATAGGCAGTCGCTCCTTGTAAAGCACTGGTACTCAGCTGAATCCGGTTAGACTGGAAGCCGACCCCAACATGATTGGGAAAAAGGCTCGGAGGATGATGATGTTCTTTGGCAGTAAATAAGCTGATTATTTTTAGAAATCCAAATGACCCATCGGCAACTCCACCTCCAAGTCCGATGCTGGGCGAGACTCCTCGTCTGGGCCCCGATCAGACGCCGTACTGGGACACGTACGACACCATCAACCAACTCTACATGGAGATCAGTGAGTAACTCCTCATATATTGCTGTTACGTCGCCGAAAAACTTCCTGATTAGTTTATCCAATAATATGATACGGATTCCTAGTTTATGGTCCCCCGATTTTCTTTTATAGCTCCACTATTCGATGTCGTAGTAATACACTAAAATATATCGTAACTCTAAAAGTTTCCTTGTATAAGCATTTGCAAAGATCAGCATTTTGTAAACACAACAAAATAACACATTAGTATATATTTCAGCGTTGCCTCTAGGCGCTTGGATATTTGAAACTTTAGGGTCAGTCTGGTGACAGCTGCGGCTGCGGGTCGGACTCATTTATTTCAATTGTGTGGCGATGCACAGGTGGCAAGCCGGAGATGCGCAGCCACTACCGCGGGCACAAGATGTCTCTGTGGCTGTCGCTGATCCCGCAGCTGCACCGGCCCGGCTCCGACCTGCCCGACGCCGCCATGCGCCATCACCACTTCCAGGAGGACAACGCCAACTACTACGAAGGTATATAATCACGTATATTTTAAATACTTAATTGTTTCAGTTTCATACTATAAATCAATGTGTAATGTGACGGTACAGGCGCAGTGCGTGCGCAGTCGATGTCGCGCGCGCACGTGCCGCACGTGGTGGAGCTGGAGGGCGGCGCCCGCGCGCGCAGCACCGCGCCGCCGCGCGCCGCCGCCCCGCGCCCCGCGCCCTCCGCGCCGCCCTCCACCGAGTGCCCGCCGAACGCCACCGCGCCGACTGTCCACCCTGATGACGCGCTGCTGCGCCGCCTCGCCTCCTCCCACTACCAGTCCTACACGGCCGCGCTCACCGTCACCATCGCCGTGGGTTGTTTCCTCTTGCTCCTAAATGTGCTCATCTTCGCGGGGATCTATCACCAGCGTGGCTCCCGGCCGCGTCGGTCTAAGGATGACCTGGCTGAGGCTGGCAGCTCTTCGTCGTCAGATAACTACGATGGCAAGCTCGATTATGAAGTGCGCGCGTTCGATGGCAAGGGTTTTGGTTTTGAATGTAAATCTGCGCATGTGCCGCGCGGTGTGGGCTCTAAATTTGACCTGCGGACGTTATCGGACTGCGGTGAACCGACATTCGGCGAGTACAGCTGTTACGATGAGAAGCACCGGGCGGCTCGTAGCTCCATGCCTGACGTGAGTGTGGGCAGCGCTATTGAGGCGGGGAGCGTGGTATGTATTGACACTCAGAAGCCCGATATCCAGAAGGTGGAGGGGCGGCCGGGCGACCCGGTGGGGCGCACCAGCACGTTCGAGCCGCGCGTGGTGGACAGCTCCACGCAGGTGAAGTTCGGGCCGGAGGGCGCGGAGGGCGCGGGCGACGCGGGCGCGGAGGGGGAGGGGGGCGGCATCCTGCGCGCGCCCCCCGCGCCCGCCGCCCCCGCGCCGCCCGGCATCATGAAGAAGCGTGTACAGATACAGGAGATATCTGTATGAGGGTTCCTTGACGCCGCCGCCGAGGTCGTAGTCAACAAGCGAACTAAGTTGTGATGTGTGAAGCTATTCAAACGTGTACATAGGAACTTGTGTGAACTCATCTGGTGTACGTGTAAATATACTTGTATCTAATAATTAATTTTATTATTTTAAGAGTGCGAGCGAATAAAATAACCGGGGCCCTTGTGACTAGACCGTATTTTTCTATGGTTACGTGCTGGGACGTAGTAATAGCGACCACGTTTTCATTTCCCGAAGGATTGAGTGTGTAAGAATATTAAAATCGGGTAAAGTGAGCGTCGCGCTCGATGTGATGTGATTCATAATGGAAGAACATTTTCACATTACCGATGCCATGAATAGATGCGGTACCTGGTGTTACACGAATATTTTTCAGCTGAATGGGACAATCTCTGTTTGACTATGTCAAACTTCTGGCTGAAGATTATAATAATAATTTATTGTCTGCGATATATTGAAACAGTCATTTTGATGGCCTATTTCTTGATGATGGGATATGATGTTGGTGTGAAAGGGATCTAGTCTATATTCACTGTGAAAGGCAAACTTGGCTCGGGTCCTACTCTATGCCTGTGTTGTTTATATGACTCGACAGGGATTATAAACATACAAGTTGCCTTTTATGGTAATAATATGCCAGTTATAATTTATTTCTACTGTCGGGTATAGAACGAAGGAATTGTAGGCTCTTGTGAATATATACGTATTTAATAAATGTGAATATAACAATAAATTAGTGACAAAAGACTTAACAACCAACCGACATTAGCTGTACATACTTATATCAAACGAAGTGTTTCAGGTATGTAGGGTAAAATGACTATTGATAAAAATTGTTTAAAAAACATCGCATATGTTGTAATTTTTTGTAAAGTTACTTTTAAGTGAGGTGTATTGATTTTGAGTAGTTTTTGATAAGTAAATATTGAAAACTTATTACTTAATGGACGAGTACACTGAGTGTTTCTACACATTAATTGCAATTAGTCCACGCTTGTTCCCAAGTCTCAAAAGGTAATCAGGGTAATAGACGACATTGTCTACTCTTCGGTCCTCTAAAAGTAAGCCCCACTGAGTATCTCTCCGGAGGTTTGTACAACACAGATAAGCACGTATTCGTATCGTCAGGGTTCGTTTCATGACCCCAATCATTTTCATCGAATCGTAAAAATATCAAACGACAGAGCCCGAAATTCAAGATATCACCAATTAAAATGTTATTGTGCGTGAAATACATTTCTTTTATATGACTCTATTACCCACGATCGTGCGTTATCTACAAAGAATCATATATCTGTCTACATAAACTTCAAAAGAGTGTTAGGAGATTTTCTTATGATTACGCATTCAAGGAAATTGATATAAAAGCGCTGAACTCGCTTATACTTCCCGACTGTCAGTATATTACACTCTCATCTTGTTCAATGTTAGATAATTCTCTAGTACTCGTCCATATTTTTATCTTCACAGGAATTGATGATGATTAACTAATGGTGAGTAATATTTAAACTTACACCATTTTCCACATTGTGACAAAATGTGAACTTTAATAAATTAAATTTTATTTATATTTATTACATTGTTGTATAATTGATGAATTGTAAAACAAATTAAAATATAGGTAAACTGGAATTGACTTTTAGTGTAGGGGACCGTTATTTAAATTGAATTATTTCCTATGTTAAATTATATTTTAACGAATTATGAAATACCAAAAATGTATCATGTGCCAAAGTCCATGCAAAAATATTATTAAGTTTGAGGCCTTCCAGTGGAAGAGTCAAATTTAAATGGACGCCAAACAGGGTTCCTACGAACTTATTCATTTGGCATCGTCAAAAGAACAAAATATGCTGAAATTAAATAATTAGTATGTAATTAATTTATGGCGCAATTTTGTAAGCGAACTTGATTCGATATTTATTAATATTCTAGCATGTTCATATGGATATTTACATAAAAGTATTTATTTTCAACTCAAGTGTTGTAGAGCTTAAAAGATTTAAATCACGGGCTCTTTAATATCTGATATTATTTTAATAATACATAGTTGCAGCATCAGTTATTATGATGCTATTTGTGAGTACCCGCATAATACTCGTTACTAGGGAATTATTGTTTTTACACATCGATAAAAATGGATATTAAATTATTATGACTGTGTTTTAAAGCAAATACTTAAAGAAAAACTATCATTTGACATCCTTAGAGGAATTGTATAATTAAGTTGTTATAACATATTTAATAATGTTGCACTATAATTTTATGGATTTGTTATAAACAATTAGGTTAACATAAATATGTAGTTTGAAAGATTCTAAGCAGAACATCAACATTTTGTTACAATTTGGTGTTTAATGGAATGCATAAATATGGTGTCGAATAAAGAATTGAAATTTATTACTATGTTTTTTTTTCGAAATACCTGTAGGTAAACTATCAAACAATAATTAGCAAGAAATCCAATCATGGTTTCTTGTAAAAACGCAATTTATGAATCCTATTATAAAAGCAAAACCCGAGCACTATAATTTAAAATACATTAATTGGTGTTGCGTTCATCCTGAAATGAAAAGCAGCTTTAAACTTGCACGATTTCAAAGTGGTTTTTAATTATTACGATGTAAGTCCATGTAGTTTATTTTAGTTACCTGCCAAAAGGAAATGAAATATGAGTATTCATTGCTGAATAAACTGGTGGCTGAATTTATATCAAAAACTCCAGTTTAAGTATTTCATTTTGAGCTAAACCAACACGGCTGCTTTCACGCAACCGACTAGGATTAATAATAAATTGAACTAGGAATAAATGAAAATGCCGAGAGAACTACAAGGTAGGAAGTTAATGAAAGTGCTGATTCCCGAGCTGTAGCGTCGCGTGATCATTCATTTAGTTCATTCAGTTACTTTGCGACAAAGCGAGGTGGTGTGTTTGGAATTGCAGTGGTCTAATTTGCCTCGACACACACCCAGAGTGATTAATTCACGGTGGACCGACTAAATCTATTTCCACTATTCAGAGAGATGTATGACGAGCGGAATCAAAGGCCATTAATTCTGAGCGCACATCACTTGTTGCTTATTCAAACACATAAATTATCCCCTGGATTAAAAATATCCGTACATGCTCCAGACGGGTAGGGGAGATGTTCCTAAAACGGGTACCCTTCCTAAAACGGGTAGGCTTTGCCATTCGTATATTATACGTCTTAGTGTGAACCTGTGAGTATAGAGCAGTGCACTACCACCCCGCCGATCACGGTCAGTTGGCTCGGGCGCCTAGAATGAGCGTTTTCGAGATTAGATGTAAAAAAAGTTTTTTGCAGAGTTTGTTAAAAAAAATCGGATTATGCTCGTGCTGACTACTCAAATATGGTGCAAGATACGGTTTTCGCAGTTTTGTATTATCATTTTGCATGTTATATGCTTATTAATTGTGAATACTTAGTGGTCTCCTTTTTTACTATTTTAAGGTTAAGGTAGTTGAAATTTAAAACGTGCTTTTGGGCAAAACGGATAGGGGCATAACGGGTGACTACCCGATTTGAAATGAGGGACCACTTCCTCAATTGATCCCACAGAAAGCTAATCGAAGACAAAGGATGCCTCAGAGAGCTGAAGAAGTACAGGAACAGCGTGAAAAAGAAATTAAAATATGTTTTCTCTGATTTTTAACAAAATTATCTGCTGGTAGGATTATAATTTCAAATGTAACATTTAATAAAGTAAAAAAGTGATCTAGACTGATCAAAATAAGAAAACTGTTTAACATAATTAAGGAACTTATTAACGATAAAGATTTCCTGGATAATAGGAGGCTAAGATACGTTTTCTAATTCATTTATCACATATATTCATTCATTACCTGCTTTGCCCAAAGGCGCTACCCGTTTTAGGACCCCCCCGAGGGCAAAGCGGGTATTTCGAAGGGGTTTATTTTTTTTGATTTTTTTCTGAATTTTGAAGAAGATTACTAAGACTATCTTATGTTTTCCAAAGTTTATTATATAAACAACCCTATGTGTACAAATACAAGTCGCATGTAATGTTCTTGGTTATTTTATTTAACATCTTCCCTTAGCTTACCCGTTTTGGGAACATCTCCCCTAATATGAATAAATTAGTTAATCTCATGGAAACTCTGTGCAGTCCCTCGTTGCTCGGATGTTGTCGGATTAGGCTCACACGTAAGCTTGTTATGTTCGCAATATTGGAAAAGTTTTCCGAAGAATACAGGATTAGAAAAGTTCTAGACGGCACTGAGACGACGGAACATCAACTTATAACTTTGTAGGTATCTAAGAGCAACCTACATCCCTTTCCAGTTTGTCAATGCTTATTGTATTGTCAGCGCTGGTCGGATTCCGGTATTTATAGCGGGCGTAACTAAGGCTTCGGACGGATTTATTGCTATTATGCTAATTCAAATTATGCGGGTAATATTTAAATTCATAGAAGTACTCATCAATTTTCAGCTTGAGGAAACTTGAATTTATTCCGAAAACTTTCGTGAATCTGAAGAAGGGAAACTTCGTCTAGTAGTTATTTCAACTTCAAATTCTTCTCGGGATAGTCCCACCACAATCCGCGCTTTATTTTAAGAGCTCGTTTAGTTTGTTTTGTTGAAGTTTCTATAACAACACAGCGATTTTAAGCACGACAATAAGTGCTGATGTTGTATTATACAAATTTTCATTATAACTTTAATAGAATTTAAGTTAAGTACCAGTTTGAAAAGGGGTGGGAATTAAAAAAAAAACATGTTTGAATACTATATGATTATGTGCATATAAACCAGGCTTACTCATAACACAGACACGCAGTAAGTAATGCCTATATCTTAGTACTTGGCAGTTTTATGCGCTTGGATGAGTTAGGATTTTATTAATTTATTTGATTACGATGTAAACAAGCTAACTTCCATTATATAAACAAGCAGTGTGCTCGACAGCGATAAACATTTAAACATACCAAGTTACGGCAAAATAATTGCGTTTCCATTTGTATATGTGAGCGAGTCCAGCTTGTAACGAACGGGGAGAGCGAATGAAGCGGACCGCGAAACCTTCAAATTGAATTTTAAGCATCCAATTTGTTTGCGCGGTGGTGCCGCCTGTACCGGGTTATATCAACGCGGCATCGTCGCTGTGCCGGCGCGCTACCGCCGCGTACCCGCCGCGTGCCCGCCCCGTGCCGCCGCCCGCCACTTCCCACACTCGTAAACCGATTTTTGCCAGCCGCACTGTGACCTCGAACGGGATTTCGATGAATTATTTATGCATCTACTGCATCCACGTATTAAAATAAAAACTTCGATTCCATTACCTACCCGATATGAGGTTTAAACAGATTTCATCTAAATTGTAATGATTTTATTTTGTGTTCACATTCTGTTAACGAGAATGTGTGATAGGTTTTGATACCTGTGTTTGCCGATCCGCAAGAGCTTAATATCGCGGGTAGCTTTAAGAGATATCTTTAATTTCGTACGATTTAATTCCTGGAGCGTCAAATTCTTCCATGTTCGTAAGTAAGTAGGTCGCTGAGGTAAGGTTGGTATTTTATATTTCGTGGAACTATTTCACGCCTTCTTGGAATTTCACTCGAATATCAGTTATCTCCAATTCTCAAATGCTCTACACACTTGAGTGCAGACAAATTATACGAATGTGGATGGTAAGATAACTATTTCGATTCCACGTATTTATAGATGACAAAGCACAGAAGTTGAGGTACGTATATAGTATACATGTAGTGACCTAAACTATGTGAAAATAAACTTTAGCTTCCTAGAAAAGACATATACCTAAGTCGTCGAGTGCCTTTGTTAAACTTTAACTTAAATAAATAAACATGTATCTGAGCTTTGAACTCTGAAGGATGTTATATTGCCAGATTTGTTATCCTGACGTAACCCCTTTCATGAGATATAAGAAGGAAAAATATATTTTGGAAATGTGAAGGTTTGATAGATGATTTCCATCGTTTCCGATTTGATAGGTGGAGGGAAAATAATAGTTCGTATCTTTATCTTCCTCGTCCGAGTTACTTTCATATAAAACTCGATGAAAGCCCCAGTTTTATTTTTGGTCAAAAAACATTTATGTCTAACAAACGTTTAGTAGGCACATAAAGCTTCTACCAACAGGAAAACCAGAACTGAATAGTGTACTTAGATGTACGATGTTATGAGGATAATCGAAAGGAGGCTTCAATTCAAATAGAAATTCACTTTTGAAAGATGAACACCTTGATTTATTATTTAAATAACGAATCAGAACACAAATTGAAGGCAAGGCGTACTTATACAAAACACTGGAGCGGCGACAATAAGATAAAATAGTTGTAAAGTGTTCCCCAACTAGGTACGCTTAAGACCGTCAACGCGTTGAAATAAAGTTGTAAAGACTAGGCAACGCATTAGAATTTCAAAAAAAGCTTCGCTTTGCAAAGTGTCTAAAGACTTTTGCTTCCTGATCAGGACAGTTCTGCACCGCTTGAAGTTGTCTAGCAATTACATAGGATAAGATGTTTCGCGTAAGGAGGTACCTCTACCAACTTATCTTCGTACTTTACTTTTGCCGACTAATAGGCTGAATTTTATAGACTTGTATAAGTTTTCATACTTCACAAGCAGGTAGGTAGGATTTATTTTTACTTTGGCAGTCAAGTTTGACTCTATAGCAGAAACTAATGTTTCTGAAGATCAATTTAATGAGAACTCATGAAAATTAATTGATATTACGCCCAAAATACTGAAACCATTAATTTTAAGATTTTTAAGTTTTATAAATGCGAACCTAGTACCCACCACATTCAAGTAAGATCATTAGAACGTGTCAAACGTTTCTCCTTAAGATCTTTTTAATTTGTGTAATTTGCACTTAAAGTAAGGCGAAGGTATAAAAAAGCGGCCATTACGAGCCATTTGCTCGCATGCGAGTAAATGAGTACCATGCAGGTAAGACAGCGAGGCGGCTGCGCGTTACATAATTCACGGCTCTTCAAACACTCACTTTTATTTCACAGGTTACGCGCGTCGCTTTTGATGTCCTCACAAATTTGCGAGAGATCTATTTACAAAGCGCGAGACAGTATTGCATTAGCATTGTGTGTTTTTATTTAACTGTGTCAACTGAAAGTCACTCGCGCACTCACTTACACTCACAGACTGCGGAAAAACACTTAATCTATTTTACTGTGAGCTTTGCAACTACCAAGAGCCATATTTTTCGTTTTTCTTAGTTAAATTATATCTAGTAGGGTCCGGTCATGTGTTACCTAGTATTACTAAGTCTATAAAATAATCGTGCAGTTTCGTACTACGTTATGTATGTAGGTACTTTATTAGTTAGTATTATTAGCCCAAGATTCACAAAAAAGCCCCAAAATGAGGAGGACGTCGCCAGTTTTAGGCGAGCTAAAAGTTTTTCACTTGTTTATTCTTTCAGCCTATATCAAATTACATAAATGGTTCAAGTATCGTCGTAACAAAGGTTATCCCTTCTAATTGAATAAATAAACAGTTAAGTAGGTAGATAGAATTTGTAGAGAGTTTTAAAATTTTTACTTTAAAACTCGAATAGCTGCCTACAGGTGAAGTTGTGCTTCTGTAAAAGGTATGAATAAATAACAATATCCTTTCTCAGATTAATTACATAAAAGACGGGATACAATTTATTGTCAGTAACGAATTTTGCGCTAAATATTATTATAGGTAACTTTGTCATAAAATATTTAATAAGCTTTTGTTGATACGGATAATCCTACTACTTATCGGATAGCTGAAAACAATACGACAAAAGACATAAAACCTTTCTGTATTTCATTCACAATGAATATCGGAACATTATTGTTTGGTTTTACAAAAGTTGTGACACTTTTAGAACAAAAGATGTTTAGGTGATATTTTTATTCGTTATATAGTTTTGAAGGTAATTTTATCACGTAATATGAATATTTCTGTGGATTAGTATGCGAGCGGCGGTTGCAGGTGCGCTGAAAACTGATCACGGCATACGACCCTACGTGATGCGCCTTCGACGAGGCTGAGCCACGAGAAGACAATTGACCGCTTTATCGCCTTACTGAATTTCTTAACGATAATCTCAGAACGGATCCTGGTTTCATGGCTGTCCTGATGAACAATCGCTCGGATGAGATTAACTCGCTACGCTCTAGAGTTTGGATCACACTTCAGGGTCATTGACTTCTGCCATGGATTTGTACATTGGAAAATAGTTTTTTTCCAGATTATCATAATTATGCGTTTTAACAGTTGACAAATAACGCCAATTAAGGCAAATAAGTACCCACGTTCGTACCACGCCAAATGCATAAGCTTAGCTCTAAACTCCACATTTTTGAACCGACGTTAAACTAAGGCACATCGCTTGTATATTGTCACTGCTGTTGCTAAGGATAAACAGTAAACTTGGCAAGGGGAAAGATTCTGATCCGATTTGAGAATCACAAAAATAGTCAAACTGGATGTAACACATGGATGACTCTTTAATACTGTGAACGAAGCTTGTTGTTGAGTGGAATTCGTATCCCTAAAATATTTCTGTATTCTTAGGAACCATCTTAAAAGGTCTTGGAATGGACACAATTGTTTAAACGTCATGACAGAAACGTCTAATAGGGATTAGTGTTAAGTGCTAGGATTTATTAATAGAAAATAGCCGACCAAGGACGAAAAATATTGTTTTATGAAATTGTCGCGATCTTGCTAGAAAGTTTGAGAAAATGTTTATTTTATATCAATCAGTAAACTATCAATTTGATAATATTTGTACCAAACGAATCTAGAGAAGGCGTCCTCAAGAACGTTACTATGTAGGTATTACTGAATCTTTAAATTCTTTAAAACAAAAATCTACGGTTGACACCAAAGGTCAATTTTTCCTATTGAGAAAAACAAAAGTCACGTAATAATACAAAAACTAAAGTTACCCAGTACACTAACTTTTGTGCATGAATACATAAAACCACATTATCTAGCATTGTAATATATTCATTAGAAAATATCTATCGGGACCGCACTTTGTGTTCAACTAATAAAAAGCTATATTGTTACGAGTATTATTCTCTGAGGCAGAAAGAAAATTAAAAACTTAGGTTTCTAGTATGTTATATGTAACTACAATTGATTTCAGAATTGTATTTATTGTTTATTGAGATAAATAATTTTAATGAACGGAAACATGTTTGAGGATGTAAATGGAATGTGCGTATATAAAAAATCCAATAATTCAATTCACCGAATATGAAATTGGAAGTAGAAATCACGCTCAGTCAATATTGAGTATACAATAAGGGTTTTGTGATTTTTTGATAGGTTTTGGGAATTTTTTGCAAAATAAACTACGTTGGAATTTATATTATCAATTTTTTATATCAATCTATACATATAATAAATCTGCAGAAAAGTAATTTTTGTACATTGAAGAAATTGACAAAAAAAAATAGCCAGCATGTTAAAAGATAAGTAACAGAACCCATTTCCATCATTTTGAATTTTTTGTCTGCTTGTCTGTTTATATGATATAAAAACTGCAGCGTATACGTACCTCTTTGATATTACACGTGTACTTCAGCGCAATATTTGGATGCTACCCCCGCAATAACACGTTGAACAGCTAATATCATCGTAATAGGATAAATTGCATCAAAAGCCAAACAATAATTACGACAGCACAAATTGCATATTATATAGGTTATTCAATTTAGTACTAGTTTCAGCCAAATAAACACACAATATCGCATAGTTAACCAAAACGTTATTGAATATAGTAATATTTGAATGTTGATTTTAGTTTTGCAATATCCTGGTATAAGTGAATATTGGAAATATTACGAATGTAACTGATTGTATCATGGTTATGAAATACAAACACAGTTTTATTTTGCAATGAATATTCCTAATCCGCTTTACTGGAAATCGAGATGTGGTGTACATATAAATGACTTTTATGATTAAAACTTTTCATTTATAATAAGAGTAAGTATTCGTACGTCATTGCAAGATAAACATGAGAAAGAAACACAAATGAGAATAGTGATAAATTATTTCTGCTGACCTAACTGAAACTAGTATTTGCTCATCATTTCACATGTCATGTGTATAACACACATCACACAAGTATATTGTACATGAAGCAGCCGCTGATGTCGTCGCGCTCGCGTAATACCAGTATCGTTTGGTTCGGCTGAGTGCATAATTTATTAGGTCTCACATCAAAATGTTTTAAACATGTGACATACATGTATTTTGTCGAAATAACTTCCTTTTTGTATTTCTCTTTACACATTTACACGGCTCAAAATAAAACAGCATAATATTCACACAAAAAACTGATAAACAAGAATATATCTTTTTATGAAAAAGAAAAAGTTCATAAGAGAGGATCGCGAGCAAGCCAGAGCCCCCGTGATTAATGATGAACACGACACCATTCAATTTAATTCCAGAAATTCCTATCCAATAAGATAAAAAGAGAAAGTTTTGTGCCTTTTTATTTATTTTTAATGAAATCCCCACTTTGTCGTGTCGAAAGCTACGTGACTTCAATTAAGATTTTAGTATTAATGATGGGGTGGACGGTGAACAAATTTTCCAAAAACCATTTTGGAAATCATTATAATTTCATTATCGACCGACTTAATTTATGCATTGAAAGTTGCGGAGACGAATTATTTATTAAAGCACGCCCTAATTAACGTAAATATTTTATACATTGAATTTAACCCTATCATAGTTGGTTGTTTACGCTTCGTAGGTCGGGCCATACTTAATGATAGACATGAATAATCTTTGATAGAATAACTTCTTTGTAATAGTGAGACCTTGATATTAAAATCTATATCACTATCCAAGATATCTGAGCTGCGCAATATCATCTGGAACCTTAATGCGTCCAAGCCACGTACAGTACGTATTCACGGATCGGGCGATCTAATCTACACATTTTCAAGACAAAATAATCGTGTTTCCACCCAAGATAATCCGACCACGTAGGTACGTAGGTAGGGTACATAATTACGTGAGGCAATACCACCCATCCCTGTCCTTATAAAGTGGAGATTGTGACTCAGCTATCTGGCTTCATCCAGTCTATATTAATCTTTTTGCTTCGGGCGCAGGTTATATCATGACTTTATTCGACAATTGAAATAGAATAATTGAAACACCAAGTTATTTCTACTTGTGTAAATAATTTCGTCTTCTATACTACAGGAAATTGAATTTAGTATTCAAATAATAGAGGTATATTGTACACAAGAGAAATATTAACTGTTTTCTTTTAAGCTTCTCCCTCACTGGGCTTTAACATTAAGTTACGGATTTATATATAGTGCTCCTTATCGATTTCGATAACGGCGACCCATGGCAAATTCACCTCCTAGCGTGAGCCCTGATGTGACTGGCTAAACCGAGCTTTGATTTGAAGACTCGGTCGCAAGCGCTGCAGTACAACTGACCCGCAGCATTGAGAGTGTAGGTGTACGAAGGCTTAGGTCTCTCTTTTTGTAATTGGCGCTTTTCGTCTAAAGCCTCGAGTCTTTTTGCTTCGAATAGCTTGACATTTTGGTAGATGTTTTTGCGCCAAGATGACCTATTTGAAGCAAGCCTCTCCCAATCATTAGGGTCAATACCGCAAGCCTTCAGATGTCTTTTGAACACGTCCTTGTAGCGTAGATATTGTCCTCCTCGCTTCCGTTTACCTTCAGCCATCTCTGAGTAAAAGACCGCTTTAGGTAGACGGTGGTTGTCCATTCGAAGGACGTGTCCACACCACCTGAGTTGTCGCTGCATTAGCAACGCCTCCATTCCATACATATTGGACCGTCGGAGCACCTCCGTGTTGGGAATGCGATCCTGCCACTTAATTCTAAGGATGGACCTCAGACACCTGAGATGGAATGTGTCGAGTTTTTTAATATCTGACTTGTACAGGCACCAAGTTTCTGCGCCGTACATAAGCACAGGCATTACTAGTGCCTTGTACACGTCAATTTTAGTTTGCAGCTTTATGTCATGGGATCTCCAAACACGATCACTCAGTCGTCCAAAAGTTGCAGCGGAGTTTGCGATGCGTAGTGGTATCTCAGAAGCTAGGGTGTTATCATGTCTGATATTGCTTCCTAGGTATTTAAAATGGGTTACTTCCTCTAGTGGCTTACCATCTATCTTTATAGTATCATTATCCAATTCGTGTCCACGTGACGGTTGCTTGAGGATTTGTGTCTTAGCGATGCTTATGACTAAACCAAACCTTTGGCAGGATTGATGAAGTGCATCGACGTATTTTTGCAAATATGTCAGATTGTCAGACATAAGACACACATCGTCAGCGTAGAGTATTTCGAGGATGGAGATCTTAGTCAGTTTAGATTTTGCCCTGAACCTTGAAATATCGAAAACGCCCTTATCAGTACGAACATTAAGTTGTATCTGATCATGACAGTACTTCAAGGCATCTCTCATAACAACTGAAAAATAGATGGCAAAGAGTGTGGGTGCCATGACGCAGCCCTGTTTTACTCCAGGGCTCAACCACATGTAATTATGAATAACAATCACATCAGTGCTTTATATTTTAGTGTGCGATCTGTGATGATACAAGTCTTGCATTATAGCAGCAAGGATGCAGAATCGACCAAGTACAAAATAATAAGTTACAATACATTCGAATATTTTCAGTGAGCAATTTTTATAAAATCAAAATGTAAGAGTTGAATTATTCATGGTTTGCGAAAAACTTTTTATTGGTACCATTAACTGTATTTTTTTTTTAAGGGCAGCAGTTACGTTCTATGTAAGTAATTCAAGGCGCTACCTGTTTATTAATAAAGTCTCGTCGTGAACTTGTTAATTTCATTTAATTCCGTTTTAGGGTTGAAACTATCAGGCTTAGTACATACTAAAGTAGACATTGTATTTGCCTCGGCATTATACAGTTTTAGCTTAACTTGAAACACATCTTTACGGTCGTTGTAACATTTTATGGGCGTCGATTTCACTTGTCAATTGTGTAATAAACTTTCGTCTTGTGCGTTCCGTTCCTATTTGATTTAAGCTCAGTCCCAGCAAAATTGTCTTCTACTTATTTATTTTATTGCTCCATGCTTAAAATAGTACTTTGAAGCGCGCCTTCACATTTCGCGGCAAATGTATGCATATGAATGATAATTATGTACATGAAATGTTGAGAATCTCCCTATAATTTTGAATTGTTACATGTTCTTTTAACTCTCGACGGGATGATTACCATTTCAAATGCGAGCACTGCAGTGATATAAACGAAATAATGTTGTTTACTCTGCGAGAGCGACATGGCAACACATTACGATAAATATACTTAGTACAAATGTAACTAATAAACAAGACAGATAACATTTACCGAAGCCTATCTGCCGACAAATGGCAGAAGTTGGTCAACTTTTAGGGCAAGACTAAATATGTTCGTCTTAAGTTTCTTTTTAGAATCTATTAGACAGCGAAGTTATAATATCGGATCTGGAGGCAGAGCGTCGTTTACTATCACTTAACTCATTTTTATATTCGCCATTTTGGCTTGTTCGCTGTCCCAGATTCGCTATGAATACAGAGTGGAGCCACCCATAATACGATGCATGGCCTACTTTGAGAGGGATTCTCGGAGCCACGCTAGTTGTTTACATTGAACTTACGTGTCTCGTGCGTTTGTAGCGCCGCTCGCCTCTCATATTTGCGTTTTTCAGTCAAGCGGCGATCGACACGTTATGACTGAATTCTTAAAATTGTTTGTTGTCAAAAATCTAATTGTGGAAGTGTAATGCCACATTCAGTTTAAAAGTCATTACTTCTCAACATCTTTTTTTTTATGGAGAAGCCTTACCGACTCTATGTATTATCATATATTTATATGCTATATAAAATACTATATACATTATCCAGATATTTAAAAAATAATAAATATTCTACCATTGATGCCTTTTGCGACGTATTTACGTAGGAATGTCGAGCCTAAATGTTGCCTACCGGTTTACCGCACGCCAGTAACCAGTTTCCTGCTTCCCTTACATAGCGAGAGTCGACGGCCTACTGTGTGCGTAATGTATAGCTGACACTGAACCGGGGAACTGAATGAGACGACGACTCATTTTTACGAAAGTTTTTTGAAAATGCTTATTTCATGTCGACGTGGATGTAATTAAGCCGTATTTCGCATGTCTTGTTGGCTGTGTATACTTTATGGAAGGTGTTAATTAGGCTACAATTTATCTCAGGATAAGGTAGGGTAATCAAGGTAGGTACATAAGAGCCTACATCAAGTTGATGTCATAATAATCGTTAATATTGAGAATGGTTGTAAAGCAGAGCATAGTGGCATGACCCCTCTAAATCCTTATAGTTTATAGGTGCACTATATTGAATAGTGAATATCTGGGCGCGGGGAGCAGTGGGCGACCGCAAGCAGAGCAATAAGGCGCGTGAAGCGGTCGGGCCTTGTCTTAATTGTCAATAACCGTGAGTCCCGGCGCGCCCCAGCCCGCTCCCGCCGAATAATTAACGAACTTCCGCGATTTTCGAGTTTGTAAATTGCCTCATGGTCTCGTCGACCCGCGTCCTGGTTTGCTGATATAAATTATGTGCGCAGAAAATTAATCTTAGTGATTTAAGAACACCCTTTATTCTCAGGCTTCCATTTAAATCTTATTCTTACGAAGTTCTCTAATGGCAAGTTTGTGCATTACGGAAAGTGCCTTTCCGTTATGATATAGTTGACGTTGCTACAGACTAATATTCAGATTAGGGAAACCAGTATTATTGTGAAACGAAGCCGACAGTTATCGGTAATGTGCTTCTTACTGATTTTCCTTTGAGGTTTCGAAATAAAATTCCTGAAAAAAGGTCACGGGGCACGATATTCCGCATTCTATTTTAAGTTCACCCGCTGTTACTGCGGAGCCTTTCAATAACTCCGTTACTTTATGGTAGTCGATATAATAGTCAATAGCTTGAGACTATATTGTATTTGATTAGAGAGGCATGATGTCTACACATGACGTAACTTTAATACTGAGCGCGCGAGTCTACGAGGAATTGTGGGATCAGGCGCGAGTGCGGGCATAAACAGAGAATTTACAAGCCCACGCCTTTCATTAAAATGTAAACAAGCTTCCATATAATTCGTGGTACGTAAATACATCAGCGGGGATCACAAGGGCGGGGTGCACACAACCTAACTGCGGGAATGTTTTATGGTCAACATTAACCGCAATACGGTTGACCCTGAGAGCTCATCTTCCCCACGCTAAATGCACTTTAACAAGCGTTTTAATACTTAAGGCGTGCGTGTGAATATTTCCCCAATAAACAATGTTACACGTTCTGATTTTTGATAACCAATGTTTTGTCATGGACCAAAAATTACGGCAAAATAATTTTACAGCAGTATTAAAACCATAGTTGCTGTAAGCATTTTATAATAAACTAGTTACAACGCGTGGTTTTACTGCATCCCGAGAATAATACCTACTTACCCGTACCCGGATAAATATAATATAACTTGTGACCACCAATAGCATGTATCATTCTTAAAAAAAGATTTTAGTAATTTTTCAATAGAATGCCTAAATAAAAAAGGCGAGTTTTATATGTGCGCAACATAATATGTATTTCGTTTCTATGTAGTGGTTGTTTTACTGGAAAACAATAAGAATAGGTAAATAATTCTGATTTATGTTCTCAGGCACTTCATAATTGGATACCTGAAAAGGTTCTAACCGTTTGTTTCTATGTTATGATTAAATTATAACATTCTATATCGTCCAGAACTCGGCTACACAAACAATTTGTGCGAAAATTAAAGCAAAAATAATAATTATTTTTGCTAGTGGATAGAGTGGTGAGCGCTCAAATTTTTTATCGATAACTTTACTAACACTTTCGCCTGTTTATCGATGTCGATGTTGTGTATTCAATATATTTAAGAACGACACAATAATTGTATAAAAAGAAGTAATGACGAAACGAATGAAATCTTGAGTTATACGGTAAGCATGCTTGAGTTATCCTTGTTTTGTTTTGGCCGTCAGACACGTACGACATTATTGAGATTTAAAAGCGAATGATGTACATAAATATAAGTATGGGCTGTCAGTAAGTGGATCCTTATCTGATCTGATAAGCATTTAGAGTTGAAAGGTGAATACTTTTTTTTTTTCTACATGTATTCCTTTTGCCAATAGGTAGGTAGGTAATGGTTTGCTAATTCCACAATAAGATATTAAGAGTCGGTTATCATTTTATTTATGAAGTTCACACGTAAGTAGAACAACACCGGAACACTTGTACGTCGTATTTGTCTTACATAGTGCACCCACTACTTCCAACTCTGAAGTTTTTACTCTTCAAGTGATATAAGCGCAGTTGTAGGAAAACTGAGGAGAAAACTCGAATAACGTTTAATTTTCATTGAAAGTTACTTGTTTTGTCCGTTATGAAGGTTCAGAAACTTTTAATAAGATAAAAGTACCTGAAGCTAGTCTTGTAACAAAGGATATTAAGAGGTAGTGGTGTTTTGATGTCATAAATAATAATACTCGCCTGTTAATGTCTTGTTGCAAACACTAGGAGTATTGTACTGTGAAATATTAACCATGCTTACTCAGTTATATCAAGTCAGTGTTCACGATTTGACCTTTAATTTCACGTGTTATCCTTGCTTGGAGAAATTAGGTAATTTATTATTGAATAAGAGATTAGGTGCTATATATTTATGCATTCTACAAAACTATTTAAATTACAGTAATCGCACACTGCAAACTAAACGGCCGACCGCCAGTCGACCCGTCGCGTTGATTGATATTTATTAAAAATCTTGATTTATTTTCATAGTGATTCATGAAAACAAACAAAATTTGAAAACTAAAAGTTTGCAGTGTGCGGGTATTTTAACAAGAGCTCGATGTATGTAGGTATTTATTAATTTAGATGATCTGAAACCGTTAATCCACTTTAGTTAGTGCATAGGATTGCGAGAGCTAATTGCCTTTAATAAGTAATCACACCGTGGTATAGCCAATAGCCATTAATAGGTGATTATAAGGCCAAACTGCTCGATGATTTAGTTATTAGAATATCTACACTGAATTATAACGTATTTTCAGTAATTCGTTGTGAAATAAAAAAGCATATCAAAATCTTTAATACAATTCAAAGCACACACAAGACAATTAAAAGCGTACACAGCTTTAACATGCATTTATATAAACAACAGGATAAAATGACAATGACTGAAATATTTCAATTCTCTCTATTTAATAATAATTCTTCAGTACCTGCTTAATACATTCATTTTCAAGCTTAGGTGTGAAAGTGTGAAAATTGTATGGAACGGTGAGCTTATTCGTCTTAATTGTGAACATCTTGAACTATGAGGGAGAAAGCTGATACTGTAATATGTAAGTTAGCAGATGCTGTTTAAATAGTTCTTTGCTCCTTACAGAAGTTTCTAGCTTCATGTGCGCGCTTATAAGATGACTAGCGGTTTTCCCGCGGTTTCACCAGCATCCTGCGAGAACTGCTGTCCATATAGGGATAAAATGTAGCCTCTGCTTAGCCGGAAGAATGTGGCTTTCCTGTAGTGAAAATATTTTTCAAATCCGTTCAATTTCGGAGCCTTTAGGGTACAAACAAAACAATATTATCTCTATAAGTATAGATAAGAGGAAATATAAGCTACGTGACGTAAAAAGCAAAATGTCCTGTGCCTCTTTACATAAACAGCGATAAACTATCTAAATCTTGTGCGAGGACTTTCAGGGAATTTACATCTCACGGTCAATGACCCCAACCCTTCCACACCTTCGTATCTAAGCTCGCTAGTTCTTAATATTGAAATAGGACCACATTTTAGCAAAATTCGGTTTCAACATGACTTGTCCCGAAAAAGGGCGAATGTCCGGTCTACAAGCTTTTATGTGTCCTACCCTTTATAAGTTATAGAGCAATATAATCTCCTCTGAGTATTATTTTGTGAATGAACATAATAAATTAAACTGTTCTCTTTTGTTTTTAGAGGTTTTTTAAGAAGTAAGTAAGTCTCCTGTTAAATGGCCTAATTACAGTTTGGCTACACGCTAATCCCAACTACAGCGGTTTCACACTAGCGGATTTTCCACTCGGTTTCTCTCTACACCATTGTTTGTTTATCAATTGTTTGTTGTTGCTAGCGTAGTAACACGGAAAACTGAGCGATAAATCCACTAGTGTCTAAACTTAGGTTATGTTCTAGGATACAATAGTAACGTCAATGCAAATATATATCTGGTAACCAAATCTTGTAAATATTACCAGACAGACCCTTAACATAATAATAATAACGGTTTAAGTACGCAGTTCATTAACATGTTCATTAAATGCCTCATATAGTGATAGAATGTGACTCAGTCTATAAGACGTTATGACGTCACAACGAATCCGTTCTCAGCCGCGTGTTAAGGTTTTTGCACACATACCAACTCGGAAACATGTCTTAATCATATCGACCTATTGTCCCGAGGCAAGGCGATTACGCTATGATTTCGATTAGTGTGCGTTACAGTAGGAAGTTCTATAAAAGATTGACCGCCTCGTGTTGATATGGTGAGCCTTTTTTGAGTTAATATGTGTGCTACGACATTTACCGTGAAACATGCCTCGTCCGGTTGACCGAGATAATACGGAATTTTACAACGTCATATTTCACTTTTCTCTTTATTAAATTATTCATTATACATTAGTTATATGAAAATAATACCCTTGTAGCTTGTAATAAAGTCTCGGTGGCTAGTTAAAATGGCTCCTGAAATTGAGGTTTACTGAATGGCTATTATTTTATCCACTTCAGAGCTACGAATCTAGGTCGGTATCATATTTTTATGTCATTTTAAAACAATGAGTAACTAATTCTCTTTTATAAATTGAAACGATTTTTTGATAGCAGTATATTATTTTACCATCACCATTTTTAACGTGCTTAGTAAATTGTTTCGAAATCTATGTTTTAATTTTATTGATTCAATTATCCGAAAAGATGATCGTATAATGAAATCAGTTAAGAGGTTTTATCGTATAAGTGAATAGACAGCATCCAATGATCCTCCATTAAAACATTAAACAATCAAAAAGCAAATTGCTGTTTGTAACAAGATTATTTTAATTTAATAGAAAGCAATTAAGAACTAATACTTGAACCCTCTACAAATTTGATTAACGATAAACTAATAATTATTATAAATGAATGGGTTTATCGAAGGTAGTGTTTCATGTAGTCACGTTTATATAATCTGTGTAACGTATTACATCGATACGTAAGTAGATTATCATTAATCACGAGATGAAGGTCCCAGTTATTGGAGAAATAGCTGGGTTACTTCAACTATTAACAGATGTAATTGAATAAGGACAATTAGTTCTCAGAAATATGCCCCGTAATGATTACGTGTAATTGTTGTTCATATACAATCTTAGTGCTAATTAATATAATGTTAGGTTTGTTCGATGATGGATTATACACAGGTGAATTTTGATCTATAAATGTTTTGTAACTTGATTCAATTGTTGTGGTCTCTAACAGTAATAAAATGTCTAAGTATATACATGACTTGATGTGATTTGAAGCTGATATAGACATTTCAACTCAAGAAGATGTTTCTCATACGAACAATTTATTTGGAGGAATTACCATTTACTCCGTCTACAAAATGTATTAAAGAAAAGTCAGCCAAAGCTAAAAGCATAAATTAACCCCGAAATATCTGTTACGCAAATGTTTGTATACTTGGGTTGTTTGTCTTTGTAGACGCAGTAATTTGTTAGGAAGACAATCAAAGCACGTATTGGGTATCGCGTCGTTCAATCCGACCATATATTTTTTTCTTCAAAGTATTTTGGGTAAGGCACTATTATATCTGGATCCGCATTGTGTGATTGACCCGCATAGTGCCGGGTCCCACTAGACACTGATAACGCAATAATGAGGGTCTGTTTCGCAGTCCACTGACTCTATGACGCGAGTTATAACTAGTCCATTGTGCTCAAGGGTCCTTCTGTATCGGGTGACGTTGAAAAGAATTCCAAATATTTCTATGTTGTTCACGTGACTGCGAAGAGTTTGTTAAAGGCCTCTCGGATTTATTCTGGTAGGTTCATCCCTATCCGTAAGGGTGCGTCCACATCTGGCGAATGCGCAGCTCGCGAGCCGTTTGCGAGTTGCCCGCTAACTGAGCGAGCGAGCATTTTTGTTTGAGCCTTGTATGAGTTTGCGCTAAAGAGAGCTTGCGCTGCACACGCGCAGCTTTCAAACGCATTCGCGGCACATTCGCCAGATGTGGACGCACCCTAACAGTTGGGAGTCCAGTGCAGAGTATGCAGTAAGTCGCATAGTGTTCAGTGGGACGTGTAGCCTCGCGATAGAAACTGTGTCGGCAGTGCAGTGCGGACTTGGACCAATTTGTAGTACGAACTTTATATTTGCGTTACCACACAAGTACAGTAACAAGAAACTTCAGGAGCTAGTTTCTCACATGAAATGCCAATTATGTTTAATAGTACTTGAATCAATGTTATTAGCTTAGTTATATAATAGACGAGTGTCTGCATAACAATGAATTACATCTCACATCCAAATCGGATGCAAGCTTTCTGCAAATTTTATTAACTAACTAGCTGTTGCCCGCAACTTCGTCTGCGTAGGCAATATAGAATAGTCAAAATACTACTTATCCCGTAGGTGCATTCTTTCACGTGACAGTATAATTAGGATTAGCACTTAGCAGTCGCATAGATTCATTAATCAAGGTTGTGTTGTGGATGTGACCATTTATCTGAACAAAAGAAGTAAAGTTTGTGACGTTGTGAATATCTCTGGATCTAGTCAGCCAATTTGGAAAATTATTACGTATGGTGCGTAAGTAATATTCACAGGAAACAGTTATAATCTATGTCTATATGCTTTGAGTCTGACAAAGCTGTCATTTGTACATTTTCTGCAGCTGCTGCGACTAATCAGAAGCCAGAAAGTCTGTCAGTTTCACCATGGATATCGTCTTAGGTATAGGTAGATAGGTAGTCGCTCCAAGCAAAATATTGGTACTCAAACAGATTCGGCGACTGGAAGGCAACACCAACATAGTAGGGGAATAGCTGGATGGATGATAAAATGAGTCATCATCATCAGCACGCGCATAGGGTAGGATAGTTTCACTACTGGGGAGAAACACTTGTATGACGGGGATTTTTTGTGCACTTACTCACTATGGTAAGGCTGACCCCGCATTAGGCGTGCGCGATCCTCGGGCGTGTGAGTAGCGTCGCGAGCACGCTGCATGAACGTCGCGTTTTGCTGCCCTGCGGCATGTGTGAAGAGTCCAAGCGACGCGCTCGCGGCGAGCACGCGGCGCTCGAGTTGCGTTCTTACCCCTTCGCCCGCTATCCCCGCCGCCCGCTAAACGCCTTAGCAGTTAAACGTCAAGGAGAGCGGCGCGTGCGCGCCGTGAGCGCGCTGTAGGTAAATGCCGCAGGGCAGCAAAACGCGACGCTCACGCAGCGCGCTCGCGACGCACGCGCGGCGCCCGCGCTACTCACACGCCCGAGGATCGCGCACGCCTAATGTGGGGGAGGCCTAAGCCGGGACTCCACCGAAATGTTTGCATTAGTTCACGAATAGGCAAAATGTACGTATCTGTGAGATGTGTTCGTACTTGAAACCTGCAGTTTTGCCAAGATTTTCAAAATGTACGCTTGCAATTTGTCATTTCTTGGTGGAGCCAGCAAATCGAAAGAAACATAAGTGTTGTATACTGTGCGTCACTACCGCACACCGGGAAAATTTCGCTCTTGCGGAGGACGTTTATATACCATATTTTGTGTCACACAGGACGACAGTAGGTAAGTATCCACCGAAACACTTTCAAAGATCTGATGAACGAACAAATCAGACCTGACTTGGTCACCTGGGGCCAATCAGAGCTCTATGAAGCGATCATATGCTTTGGCTCCTACTGTTATTGTGGTTTCTGAAAATTTATTCACCTCATTCAACGATGAATGTAATTCTGATGGTACTATTAAGAACACTTGCTTAGCGCAGAAGCTGACGTTGGCAGGTCGACTCTTTTGACTTCTCGAATAGGATACCATTGGTTTTTGTGCAATGCACACCTGCAATGCATGCTGGATTAGGATAGGATACAGGTGGATAGGATTTGCAACAGAAAACAATTCTGTCTTTGTGATTGAATGACATCAAACGTAGTTTTATATAAAAGGTGTTTTTTTAGGCTTAGCTCGGGTCTTACTGAGACTGTTCGTAATCGTGACCAGTGTATTTGCGATCAGAAGTTGAAAGTAAGCATGTCTCTGGTATGCGACGCGCAATTTGTACGTTTTCAGACGCATAAAGCATTTTACGTGTGAATGGTATTAAATCGAGAAAGCTCCCATTTCTTATCTGCACTTTGTATCTGGGCTTGTTCTTAAAGCTACAGAATCCTACATTACCTACCTACCCCACGCTTAGCAGCGCTTGCGAGAGACAGATCCTCCTTTCTTCTAGGATTAAGTTTACATATTTTGCATCAGAAAAAATAATTAAGGTCTACTTAATACTACTCACTCAAAGTAATTTGTTTTAAGGCCACCACATTAGTGGAAGATAAGCTAAACTATGTTTATGAAAAAATCCTGATATGAACTCCATCTGTAACTTTAAATGATAATTAATTGTTATACCAAAGTCATCATTTTTGACATAATGTTCAAAAAATAATTTAGATGGCACCGTTTTAAATTTGGCTGAGAACTATTAATTTTCCTTTCATCAAGGTAATAATTATAATTGGATTTTGATGTGGCACGGCAAACTGACAAACACTATTGAAATGTCTATCGAAAAATTACACTACGTGTTGAAATATGGTGAATTACGGAAAATACACAACTCCATCTGTTGGAATAATAATCCTCTATAAAGAATGTATGGTAATTTATTGTCATTTACCACCTCGCTCCTTTGACAAATTTTATGTATTTTATTTAACACAGATTACCACAGATGGAGCTACTTTAACCTTGGCTAAACAAAATTTTCATTTTTTTTTTCTTCCGAAGTTACTTATGAAGGTGTGATTTTCTGTGTAAAGGTTATTAATAGGCCGATCAACTAATATAATACAACATTCAAATGTACAGTTTTGACAAACAGATTGCGTGTCGTAATATTTTACATCTTGAATTCACAAAATTAATCATATCTTTTGATAGAGTGAATCGATTTCGATGAAACAAAAACTAAGTAATACCCCAAGTTACGTAGAATTTTTGTATATAAGCATTGTCTGCATTGAATTCGTAGATTTTACGTGAATCCCGAACGAACAAACAGATAAACAGACAAACAGACAAAAATGACAAAAATGATGGAAATGGGTTCTGTTAGTTATCCTTTAACATGCTGGCTATTTTTTTTGTCAATTTCTTCAATGTACAAAAATTACTTTTCTACAGATTTATTATATGTATAGACTAGCCGTTTTCCCGCGGTTTCACCGCGGTGGGAACTACTTCCCGCAAAGGGATAAAATATAGCCTATGTTACTCGCAGATACTATAGCTTTCTAATGGTGAAAGAATATTTAAAATCGGTCCAGTCGTTTTTGAGTTTATCCATTACAACCAAACAAACAAACAAACAAACAAAGTTTTCCTCTTTATAATATTAGTATAGAAGTATAGATTATCTAATAGAAACATATTATAATTCAGGATTTACAACGAATGTCGTCTTGCTTGATGTGAAAACCAATTAGAGTCCAACTTATGCTTCTTTTTATAAATACATATGTATGTACTTTCTGCGGTGTTTACATTATAAACTCATAAGCTGGGGAGGTAGGTGCGCACCTTTTTCTTCGTTGCAAAAACACACAGGAAGTGGTGAAGGGTTGCGTTTTGGGTCTCTATTTGTAACTCTAACAGATGAAAAGTGCTGATTTTCAGCTTAATTACAGTGAGTTATGTATTTTGAGGTCGAAGTTTAGCTTAGTGTGTTGTCATTACTAATTGCTTTATATTTACGAATCTTGAAGTGTGGCTGGATGGAATAATTCAGACCTAAGTTGATGTATTGTATTATTAATTCTCAGAAGTGAGGTTATATGCCAATATATGTAGATTTATGTAGTGTATTTTTTTATGAAATAAATAAAACCGTAAAAAAAATGAAAAGCTTGTTACTACAGAACAACAAAGAATCATACGTTTGAATTGAGTGAAATGGGTTATTTATTAAACTGGGAGTGGCATGAATACGTATTGACAAGTATAAATAAACCAATAAACGTATAGAAAGAACGTAATATAATAGTACGTATGACTGTATGTATATATTTTACCACGAGTTTCGTGCACGTAAAACTTTAGCGAGAAATTGTAATTTATGTACGAAATGTGGTTCTGATATAACTTTTCATTCGGTAGTTATTTATTAACGCTCGGATTCCGCGAGCTATCTCTCTTGTGCTAACCGTACGTATCTATGTTTAGTATCATCACTGTTGAAAGTGATATTATTCGAAGCAGAGCGCGACATTTATACGCTTGAGTCTGATATCATCCTGTCAGGTGTAACTTCAGTACTTGCTAGTTTATGCAATGTTTATTCTGTAGTGAGTTATTTTAGTATCAACTACATGATCTCATAATGTAGAACTAAGAGTGAGTCTTACATTTATATAAGCCCAAATCGGTGCAATAAACATTTAAGAAAGCAGACCATTTAATTCGAATGTTATACCCATGTCCACTTCACACTATTCAGTTAGTAATAGTTTAATTAGTTTTATAGAAGCAAACAAAATTCTTCGTAACGTCTTCTAAATTAACTCACTCGGCAAATTGTTTTACACACTTGTCGACCCTTGTCAGGCAACAATAAACTGTATCTACTCGTAAGTTTCATTTGGTATCGACACACTGAAACGGACGACCTCGAATACATCACTCAGAATTGCTTCCTTCTCGATTACCTGCCTAAATGGAATTGATTTCGTAATTCGTATTACCGGCTGTACCCACTGTGTTATTGTTTCAGATTTATGAGGATAAAGGGATTGCCGGTGGTTTTCACTTACATATTTCAATGCTCATGTTTGTGAACTCAATATGTTTGCCTTGTTCGGTTTTGGTATTCAATATGTTTTGAGGAAATTGTTAACATTCTTCATGTGATGTGACTTTTTCTGCCTGATCTAAATAATCATAATATACCTATGTTCATTTGAAAAATAATAATAAAAATATACTCAAGAATATTATAATAAACATATTCGTAACTAACGTCAATAGACTAGCTATCACTATAATATTAATAGGTATGGTATACAATAATAATGGATAATTGGCTACGCTAACTCATAATATCAGGCTACGCAGTCGTAGCATCCGCTACGGCGTAGCAAAAATAGACGCCATCAGTGACTAACTAAACATAATTATAATAAATAATAATATTAGCATCAGCTTTGTTGGTCCATCGCCGCCGGCAATATTGGCATTATCGGCGGCGGCTCATCAAAGTCACTCTAATGATTGAACTCAATTACAAAGGCTAAAATAACCCTTTTAAATTATACCTTAACTTCGTTAAAGTCAGCATGTTCAAAGTATAACAAATAATTCCAATTGACCTGAGCGGCTTTCAACATTTAAAATATCGAAACAGCTTTGCAACGTTAATTCATAAAGAAACAACAGAAATCGGAATAAATGTTGTAAAGTTGGTATAATTGTAAATAAGGGGCCGCTTAACACTGTTAACAGATTGTTAATATTACAGGGTATTTAAATAGCAGCATAGTAAATATTAAGCTTCCATTTGGATGTTATGATAAATACGTTTCGAGCGCTGCACAAAGAGGTCTTTATGTTTAAATTCGCGTGTGGTTTGGCCTGAGTCGGTTAATCTGGTGCGGCTTAGTGCCTGTACTCGCTGTGACTCACTATAAATTATTGTCTTTGTGCCTCACTTGTATGAGAGGATAAACTTACTACTTTCGCCTTTTGTGAGCCCCTCGGAGCTGGAGTGGCTAATAATACCACTATTTTAGAGCACTCGCTTTGCTAAGTACGCAGTAATGTGTCCGTCTACTGTTTACTTACATGTAAAAATATTTTTATTTTTTAGTCTTTGTTTGTGGCTTACTATTTACAGTATCAAAAAAGTGAATAGAGATAATTAAGTTGAATGTGTGTCTAAACCTTTTTCGTTCTTTCATTGTTACCCACATAACAAAGCGTATAAGTTGAAAGTCTATAAAGGATGAGTAGGAAAGCCGTAAAATCTGTCTTTATCTTGCGAACAAAGGCCCAAGTGGGTCGGTAGTAGCTAGTTACAAACAGTTAACTTGAGCAGTTTAACGTGATCTAATATTTACCACCTTAGACTCATAAGAGCGAATGGCAGGAGTTCGCAATGTTATCATGATTAATTCATGTAGTAAAGCCTCAGCAAGTCGCTGCCGGACGGTTTAACTGTTTGAATTGTTCGTGAGGTAGCACCGCCACAGAGTGATGTACGATCTGGTTGAGACTCCAAATTCGTCAAGACTAAAGTACACGCCACTTAGGAAATATGAGAAGGCCATAACTCCAGTAAATGAAGGACGGCCGGTTGAGAACGACCTCCCACGCCGGAAACGTAATGGAAGTGACAAGGGTTCCTCAAAATGATGGAAGAAATTGTGACGGTTTAGCTGAAGAGGTGCGTTTTATGAGTTCCCACTGAAGATATGTATCAGTCGGTCCACATCGACGTCTCCAATGTTTATATCCATCAAAATGAGCTAGAGTCGAGCGATCACAATCGCTTCGAATCTCGCTTCTACATAAGTTATCTTTACGACTCATCTGAGCTTGCTCAAGATTTTAGGTGCGTGACACTTACTTAACCGTCGTGAACATACATAACGTGGGTAGGATACCTATATATCAACATATTGTATGAAGTATACCCAAGAAAGAAATGTTTCGGAGATCTAATGTGTATCACAAAAATATCACCATTATTTTTATTTATTTATTTGCTATTTTATATTATACTCTTGGTTGTATTTTCTCATTTATTAGATAGATAACACTTTAGCCCATAATTTAAAGTCTCAGCTTTTTTACACTTTAAATTCCGATACTCAGGTTACTTCATGCAATTAATAAACTTAACTCGAAGCGGGGGAAATAGATTTCCCGTAGTTTGTATTACGTCGCTACGGAATAAATACCTCCTCACGAGTACTGTAGTCCACGAAAAGTAATTTTATTTCCTTGTGTTCAACCCGTTAATCCTATAGCCGTAGTTTGTGTCTACGCCTAAGGGAAGGAATAAATGAGCCCATTGTCCCAGACTCGAGCCCAACCCATTTAAAGATAGACAATACCCATTGTCGTACAGTCAAATAATCCTAAATTTGTTGGGATGTCTTTCCCCGCTTCAAAGTTTTCAGACAAACCGAGAAACCGAGCAATTGACGATTCTACGCACATTCTTACGCAGTTTATGATTTGTTGATTGAAGAAATTAATGTTAATGAAGCGTTTATTTAATAATTTCATTCCTTGTAATTGTGTGTATTCTCGGATAAACAGTTGGTGGACAAAAAGTTATGATTTTGACTAAATAAGCTGAAGAAACTTACCGGAAATTTATGTTAATTACTATACACATTACACACCCATAGAACAAGCGAAAATTCTTAGACATGTTAAGTAAGTTAACATGAATTATAGACCGGAGGGGTTAACGGCTAAAGGTTAACTGCACTTTCTCAGAACATCTTGAAGGAATTACCTACTTCAAAACAAGGCCGAGTGTGTTGGATAACTGTAAGTACCTATCTGTTTATTGTATTTTCTATTATGATATATTCTTAATATATACGTAGGTAAATGTACCTTCAACTGATATGACCTAAACGAGTCATCAAATAATGACATAAAAAGCGAGAATTGTGTGAGATGGTTGTGACACTATGAACTAACACGTAAAGACGATTTTATAGCGCAGCTGAAACTGCGCTCGTAAACTTGAAAAGACGCTCACTACACGACGCCTAAGTGAATGTTTGGGGGTCAAATCTCGCTCAAAGTACTAAACTTTAACTCTCAGTTAATAATATGAGTGCTGTTACATCTGAATTTCAGATGAGTAGCTTGCATTAAAAATTCGTTTCAACAAAGAAAAAATACACAACAAATAGGTAGGACAAAAGTTTTACGTGCGTCTTCAGGCCGACGACGCTCTCATTTCTGAAAGTAAGCAGCAGATTGGACGTCAACTTTTCCTCTTTTTCCTCCCGTGACAGACAGTAGGTATACACAAAGAACTCGCATCTTTCGATGAACAGAACTTTAGCCATCTACCTTGGAGCTTCAATATTAAAATTTTACTTACGTTGATAAAGCCAGAGGCGAAGTAGCCCAGACTAATATGGCGGTTACTTGCAATTTATTACACGATTTGCTAACTTTATCTGGAATACATGAATCCGGCTAATGTGATTGGACTGGCAGTTGCACTGATCTGAAAGGATATTGTAGCAGTAGCACACTATGCGCTGTTAATTGATTACTCCGCCAGTAGTTATTTGTGTAGTTCGCAATGTAGGTACATGCTTATACATAAATGTATTTACACAGATGTTCGGTAAACAGTTATTTGCCGATAGGCGTCGGTGAACTGTGAGGTTCTATAATAAGATAAAATTACACCCTTCGCTGAATTGCCAATAAAATGGAGATGAAATGTACTAGTGATGTTCATTTTGCGACAATTTGATCACGGGCGGTCATTTACCATAATGGATTGCGCCAATTTTCAACACTGTTAAATTTTAATGGTAGTATTATTACTCGAATTTGTGCTATTGCATTCATTTCGCATTAATGGTAAGTATACAGTCGTTATATCCACTTGTAGAAGTAGAGAAGCGAGATATTTTATCACAAAATGGAAAATGTAATAGGTATGGCCACACCATTCTACATATGTGTATTTGGGAGGTTAAGCTGAGGCTGTGTTGATAAATAAGTCTTAATAAAATTATAAAATCTTATTGGTGCTTTAAGCTATTTTGATTGATTTCATAATCTTTTATTGAAGATATGTAATTCAAATTAATAATGTAAGTAATATTTTCTATAAATATAAAATACATCGCGCATAAACCGTTAAATATTATGAAAATGTTGTGCAGCATAAAACTGAAGTTAACAGAAACTTCAAGAAACAGGTAAAAGTAACATAAAAATCTGTAAACATGACAACAATGCTCTCTGCAGGATTACGCTTTATCCTTGGGCGACGACGACAAATTATTGACAAGTGAATTTTGTAGGAAGTGGGAAACGCAAACCCATCGGCGGGCGGCGCGGCGCGAGGTCTCGAGGCGTTCGAGGCGAGGCGCGTGCACCGGCATAAGCCCGAGGCGCAAGTCGCGCCACACATCGCCTCTCGCTGACACTCGACACGATGTCTACGTGACCGCGCAGACAGCTGCACTAATCTCATTCCCGAGATGTGTAAGAGCCGTGCTAAATACGGTTATAGTTTCGAATACGACCTACATTTTGCTAAAACATTGATTTTTATTCTTAAGTTCCAACTTCTCTTTCAAGAAAATGAAATCGCATTTCATGTGTTTACATGTAAGGTCGCCAATATTATGCGGAAGTTACGAGATCGTTTTATTCCTAACAACTAAATAGAGCCTCAAATACTGAAGTTGTTAAAGGCCTATAAAATATTTTTTTTGGTAAACGAGTTTTGCTCCTGGTCACGTTCGAAAACACACTAATGCACGAGTTGAACTTTTTCAGTGCCCCTTTATCGATGACAAAAAGACCAGCCAAAGTGGGAAATAAATGGTGTCGGAATGTCGAGGCGTGCTGTTTTTGTATTCAAACTTCGTCACTAAATCAAGAACTACTTTCTGAACGGCCAAGTTCAAGATATGTGAGATACGATTAGATATACTATGCTTAATACGTTATGTTCGCCGCAATACGCAGTAAAATGTTTTATTCCAAAGGTATCAAATATTTGAGCAGAAGCCGCAGTATTTATTAAGTTCAGACCTTTCGCAAGTCAGACGCCGCTTCCGGATGATGAATGATAAATGTACAATCATATTCTGTATGGAGGATTGAGCCCTTATTTGTGTTGACGAGCTACTAATATAAAATGTACATATTCGCAGATACAATGTTCCGATTTGTATGTGTTTATCTTCCTAGATGCCTTCAAACTCATTCCGTCCTTGCTTTGACATCAGCGTGGAATTGTTCCCACAGATCAAACTGCCTTTGTACTAAAGAAGCAATATTTACCTTGTTAACTAAAGTTTCGACAGTAAGTTACAAGTAACGGCGTGCCAAGTTTAAGTTAACCGACTAGAATGAATTAGGTTACCCGTTATTGAATTACTTTGTGCAAATGGTAATTATAAGTTACGTAAGGCAAAGCTAGATTTGAGGGAAACTTTGTGTACATTTGTTTGGATACCTAAAATAGTATACAAGATATTAAATGATAGGTATGTAAGTTCTGTGTTTATAACACACTTAAAGTATACTGAGTCAACTAACAAATTTTGCGAATTGCACTTTTTTGTGTATTAACACAAATAACAATAACAATATTGTAAATACACAAAAAAGTGCAATTCGCAAAATTTGTTAGTTGACTCAGTATACTTAGGAGCTGTCGTTATGTAGTCATTTTTTTAAAGATACTCGTGTTTAATAAGAATATACTATTTAGTACAAAATTTTAGTTTCCAAAACTATGGTATGGTAGGTTAACCTTATACATGGCTTGTTTTTCTAAAAGAATCACGCTGATAAATACATACATGTGCTGAATAAAGATCCTTCTAGAATCCCACACCGCGCCCGCGCCCTTACTGCGTTCGTCGAACCGGTCTTAAAATCGCGCCTGATGCGATCACACACTTTACGATCCGACGCCACCCGCACCTGATCGAACAATGTCATTTCATGTCTGTGACAGTATAAAAAATGTGATGACTCAACAGAAACCGACCTATACGACCTCTCCCTGATTTATAGCAAAAGAAATTAAGAGGATCATATATTTTTTGAAGTGTTAAATATTTTAAATATAACATTATTTAACGTTAGTACGCAGGTACTTTAGGTTCTAAAAATAAACGAGCCCTAATTGAATATTTGGATTACTCTATTATGAGCCTACTAAGCGTATAAGTAACTGTCAAAATATATAAATGAAAGATTACATTAATTAAGATTAAAACAATATAATCCATTATGTTAAATACAAGCTTAAATTCAGAGCTTAAGTTTTTGTGGATGACCTAGAAGGAGACTGAAAGATATTATCTCACCGCCCGCGCCAGTGAGAAGCAACATTTCCAAAACTGATAAAAATGGAAACGCTTGATTCTCCTTGTAAGGAAGTATGACCGTTAAGTTCGATCCTTGGTTTATTAAGAAACTGCGTCGAAAATTTGCCTTTCTTGGAGTTGGTTTTAAAGCGTAAGAAGCATTACATAAATGTTCTATTACTGGAACTCCTTGATAGAGGAAAATAATAGCAATATCTAGTGCAATTATCATATTCAAATAAAAGAAAGGCATTTTTAATTAAGCGTACACCTAGTTCCCAGTGCCTTATTGGAATTAAAAGACGAGACCATTCGATTCAAAGGGAATCCCTACACCTGAGAGCTTTGTGCAATCACCTCAAATGACTTTTAGACAAAGAATTTTATCATCGAATGAGAAAGAAAAAAGGGTTTGAATATTAATATGAGAGGTGTCGGAATTTAATATTTGACGTAGGACAAGAAAACAGGGGGGAATTCCGTTCCTGAGTTTTGAGTATTTTTATGAATTGTATTTGGGTACCTACTGAGGCGGGTGAGGTGCTTCTTTATGAGCACCAAGATAACAAGTTGACGATATGACGGCACATTACGTTAATAGCCTTCTAACTTGCTTATTACCCCATATGTTCATTTTATCTCCCGATAAGCTAAGTATCTTAACCAACTGGTAACAAAGTATCTTGCTATTAACAGCCAACTGAAATGTTCCTGTTGTTGTAAAGACCATACATTTAGAGTAAAAACACGTTATTTATACATTTGCGCCCTACAATAAAGATAATAAATATAGAAGTTGTAAGTTGTTAAGAGCGTTATTGTAGCTCTCACACAACAGGTGAGGCTATTCTTTACTCAAGTATCTACTCACCGTAAGTAACCTTTTACGTGGCCACCATTCGTTCTTATTACACCTAGCCATACGTTTGGCCGTCCGCGCGAACTTTAAAATTCTATTCGAGTATAAGTTCGAAACAAAACACAACTTGGTTGATGTGAAACAGAGAGAATGTGTCGTGAAGTTGGCGAGTTGTTCCTTTACAATGTAAGATATCATATTAATTCCACGTTTTCAACTTTGCTAAGAATGTAAACAGTACTGGGACTGCGACAACAAACCATTAGTGTGGTCGTTTCTCATCGCAAAGTGCGGAGGACATTAACTAGGTAGGTCTGAGTGGCGATGTTGGCGCGTCTCAACCAAATCGCTCGCTCTCTAATTTACGTTCCAACTTTGGTGACACGTGTGTTCTATTGATTTGGTCTACTCGTGGGTAGAAGCCCTGTTAAGTGCTTTGCTTTTGATTGTCATCCAATTTTGGACGCGATCTAGCTTAGTTTGGAGATAAATTTTATTTCATTCAGGAATGGATCACAGAAACGTTGACATGACGTTTAACGGGGGGTGGAGAGAGGGACGCGGGCGCAAGACTTACTTTATCCAATTGTCACCATCGAATCTGTAACAAAATAATAATTTTAAGAAACTTTTTACATAAAAACATGTGAAGTGACTGTACTAACTTGTAATACTTTATTTGTATCTTATTTTGTTGTTGAAGTATCTAGATATAAATATCACGAAGTTCTTGGAAAGAAATATCGTTTTAAGTCGTTCCAAGAACACTGAGTGGTTGACATATTTTGGTTCCGGTAGGCACGCTAGCTGTTTATATGAATATTCTTTTATTACTATATCTTGGCAAGTTATTTTATGCTGTGTAACAAAATAACTCTTGAACTACATAAACTTCTGCATCAAATGTATTTTAATTAGAACAAATATATTAGCAGCTCTACTTGACAACTAATCACATATCGTAGGTCCACTTACCTATCAAGTGTGGTTGGGATAGGGTTGTCAACTTCAATCTATTTGAAATCAGACCCAACATTTAAACTTAAACGACACTTATATTTATACTGTTTTTATTAGTTTATAAAATCATTAGCCAATGTCATTTCTCAGGCTCTAGGCTATGCTGTGTACCAAATTTTGTTCTGGCATGAATGCTGACAGACAGATAATTTTTTCGTCTTTACAGGTACCTAATATTAGCAAAGATAGTAAGGAGTAAGTAAGGATTTTCAACAAAATAGGGATAATTTAGGATAATACTAATAGGATAATCAATTAGGGGAAAAATGTTTTGTCTATCGCCCGAAGACCCGGAAAATATAAGCACAAACTTTATAAGGTAAACTACCTAAGTACGGTGAGGCTTTACCAGATATAATTTTATCCCAAGGCTAAGCCATTTACCATTATGATATGGCAGTGTTGCTAGGGCGTTGGGTACATTTTATGTTATTTAAAATTAATCATAACTGGTCACTAAGACCCATGGTCAGCACACTAAGACCCAAGTTCATCGAAAACATAAACGTGCGTTTTTCTTAAAACAACTGTTAATTATGAATTCACGTTCCATTTTCAAAGTAATTAGTCGTACTTGTTGTTAAAGGTATCTAATTCTTAAATGTTGGTACCAGAATTATAGTTTTAAGGTAGATAATACATGAATTTGAATGACAGTCTATCAGAATGTCTGTCCAATGACTAGGTCTGGTATTCGCGGCAGCCGTGCGTGACTTGCAATCAAACCAATTCTAAAACCTTGTCATTTAAATTTCGTACCATGCACGATACTGGAAATTAAATCTGTCAAGTTGAACCGAATAATTTTAAGTTCAAATTGTTACATTAAGCTAAAATGAAACTAATTTTGAAATTTATTTTATTTTTATCAAGGTGTCCTCAATCAAATATTGGTAAAAAAAATTGCTTATTTTTAGGTTTCAGCATAAATTCTTATTATTCATGCAGAGGCCATAAATACAGAAATTACTTTTTAGCGTTAATAAAATTAGGTAAAGCTTTACAAAAATTTTAAATATGTAATTAAAGAATGGTGCATCAAATGATTTTTCGTTGATTGATATATTTTTTATGACACAGAATCGAATATTATAAGATCATATTGTATCTATTATAAAGTCACAAGTCAAAATTGCCAAAAGGCTAATAACATAAACTTCGAGTACACCATTTACATTATAGAGGAACTAATTAAGTTTTTGGCCCCTCCGGCTTCGGTAAGTTAGGTGTCGCGTTGGCAATGAATTACCCGCGGGACCAGAAAAACTGCGGGTATCGAAACGCCATCCAATCAACTAGGAGTACATTTAGCTACGGACTCAGAAATTAAATTGCTCCCCAGTGTATGTTTTAATTATGACTAATTAGTTAAGTACGGGTATAAATCGTAAGGTGCTTGAAGAGCTTTTAAAATGTATACTCTCATAAGACGGTGCTTGCTGTGCAGTAGAGTGTTAAATGTTGTTTTAATGAAGAAGATAGGGATTGAAAGCATTTCAGTAATGTAAACGCTACTATTTTCAAAATGTAGGACCATATTTAATTACAAAAAATGAACATTATTTCTCCTTGTAAAATAAGAATCTGCTAACTACATCCAATATAAAACACATTAGATTTTCTAAAGTCTGTACAGACTATAAAAGATAGAATAAAAAATGAAGTTAAACAAAAATTAACTAGCAAGCGTAGAGCTAAAATAGCGTTTCAATTTGGCATAATCCTCTATCAGTGCCCGTACTGAAGCAGACTACCTCCAACAAATATGTTTGCATTTTATTTGTAGGAAATTAAGATTCGCGGCGAACCAACCCTGTGTGCATCGTTCAAGCCAGCACCCGTTACCTCAACAGCGGTGCAATTTCCATCCGCTGCAGATAAGCAGAGCAATATTTCACATTACATATGACGTTATTTCCCGAGATAAACTGTACTAACTTCTGTACATTCTGTTGCTGGTCATTGCGTACTTATAGTTCTTAGATCTGGGTTAAGATAGTGGTGAACTCGTTTTGTTTTTTTTTTTTGCGAGCTTTTCATGTTATTCTTTGTGTTTCGTTTTTTATCTGTGCAGTTTAATAAAGCTGAAGTTTTAAGGTTTATTTATTTGTTTGCTAATTTTAGGAACTACGAGACCGATTTGAAATCTTGCAGTATAAGATAGATCATTTATCAAGGAAGGCTACAGGCTACTTTTTATCTGTGTGTTCGGTGTAGTTCTCACGGGACATACCTAGTTGTCACAGCTGTCGGAAGCTACTTCATAAACATTAAACAATGTTCGCAAAATAACGGAACAGAAAATTAAACTAATTAGGATTCAAAAGAAAAGACAGATCACAATCCGATTGATAAGGGAATGAGCCGGATGATCCACTTTTCACAGAAATATGACTACTTATTATGAATCAACAGGATAATATTTATAAATACCTGTAGATATAACAAAACCGTTCTCTTTTGCTCCTTTAACGACAAAATCACAAGAAAATTAAGTGCATATTACTATGTTACACAGTCGTCATGACAGCAGAAGAAGGGGACGAAAGTATTTGACATTAAGTTGTCAGTTGCCTTTGCAAGTGATGTCATGGACAGACTTGTCACCCCACACACACTATTTCCACGTAGAAATGTCGTCACTCCTCTCGCACGAGGTCTCCTCATACAAAAGACAATCGGCTAAGGTATCTGTTACGTGTCAGAGAGAAACAAAAAAAAATGAAAATGATTCACTATTGTCGCTGTACTTGAATTCAAGCGGAAAAGATTTTATTTTAGACTTTGTTTGTTATGAAAAACAATTGACTTTTTAAAACTTTTTATTAGACTTACAGATACTGTTTTGTGATCTTTGGAAGTGAATCCACAGCAAGTCATGAGACATTATTGAGTGCTTATTGCTGTCTTACTGCAACAAATGCAACATTATTGTTATTAATATGTTAGGTACGCGGTTCTCTGTTTCACCTGGAATTCGAGAAAACTACTTAGTGTACAATGTTGTATATGTATAAACAATCCTTCCCAATATCAAGCTTAGGCTTATATGGCATACTGGTACATAAGGCAGGCTGTATAAGAATATGATAGAAAACTTGGAAAGCAACAAGTTTATTATAGGTAACATTCTTGGTTATTATACAAAATCAACTTCTGAGGTGATACAACGGAATTATTTAGATGGAAAGTCAACAAAGGCTTTTTACGCCTAGCTGGTGCTGAAACTGAATATTCAATAATTGAGTTTATGCTATCTAATGTAGTTCCTGGAGATGAACGCAAGAGGATTCATTAGTTAAAATGTTTTCACCTACATTAAGTATCATTTGTTTTGAGACTAGTACACTATTATTGGAAATTGTATAAATACGAGTACATTTGAGCGGAGCAGCAAGATTATTAAATAGTAGGTAATTACATTATAAAACAATGCAGTAACGACCAAGAACTGACCATTTAAATGACAGTATGGTGGATATTGATTTGACAGTGATAATCATTTATGACATCGTTATTGGTATATATGTTACTTGTTGAAGTACCATAAGTATCCATGAACCCCTCCGACTCTTTGGTAGTATTATTTGTATCTATGATCTGCAGGTATTTTTCCTGAGGTTGAGTGTTTGTGTTTCTTTGTATGTACAAACACTCACTTAAGTGTTTGCAATCCCACTCAAGACAGAATTCAGGAGAAATACTTACAAATAAAATTCAATAAAGCTCAGAACTTCAACAGAGTTTGTCTTACCTTTTAATTCAATGTTCCGTATAATGGACGATTAATCGCTAAATATAAGCTGAATAAGCAATGTCTTAAATAGAAGTTTGTTATTTGATGTTTGCAAAACGTCAAATTACTTCGTGTAACTTAGCTTCAACTATAGACTTAACTTCTTAAACGACTCTGAAAGAACACGAATAAACAATTTAAGCAGTGCGAAGGTTACTCCGCGCTCGTATTTTACAGTTTACGTCCCATCGATCACTATTAATTTAATTCAGACCCTTTCTCGGTGAAACCTAAGACCTACAAACATACATATGTAGACCACACACCTCTATCAAAACCCTTCACACTTCTAGCAGATAAATAACCCTGTGGTTTTATTGTAACAAATTGAAATTGAGAAAATAACGGGTGAATACTGAAACTCGTCTCTTTTTTAAAGACTTCTCAAATAATATTCTATCTCTGTTACATTTACATGAATTTATGAACTACTTTTAAATGAAACTTAATGTAAACTAACGTTTGAATATTCCGAAGTTAATAAGATTTCAAAATAAGTATGTACTCAAGTTGAACGTGATTAAAACAATTTGGGTGAAGTGTACGCCTTCAAGTTTTTACGTGGTATTCCGGACCTAATTCTGACAAAAACCACTAGTACCTACCCTTCTTTTAGGGCTTCGTAGACAAATTAGGAAAACTTACTTTAGTACACTTTTTCAGTCGGTAATATAAGAATAATTGGTTTTTTTCTTGTTATAAGGAACGTAGTTTTTTATATCCATTAATATAACTTCTAATAATGAAAACCTTTTACATTACATTTTCTAAGATATCAATTTTCAACCATTGTAGATGATATACCAAACTTACAAATTACCTAAATGCTGACTTGGGTTTTCTGCACTCCAAAAGTGGTACAATACATATATAGAGGGAAAATTATCAGTACATTGTACAAATCTGACAGTAGAGCAGAGTTTAGATAAACTAATAATGCTGAGCACACATAGACGGCACACAATTTTAGCTATACAAATATCGTCGTGTGTTCGAATAATAGATAGGTGCTGCTATTTTATACCTACGTATTCGATGTTAAATTCGCACATTGTGTGAATAGAGAACGCTACTATGTCAAAACCGGTGATATTACATTAGAGTTTGAATGCAATATTGTATTAATTTTAACTCTAGATTAGAATTTGTAATATACATACATATGTGTCATATTTTAAAATGTAGTAAACACGTTTAAGCTGATTATCTGAGACAATTATTAGATTGGAATGAATGACACAAAAATAAAAACGGGGAAAGGCTTCACGAGACAGCGGCTTCAAATAAACAAAAGAAACGTTTAACTTCATAACGACTGCGAGTATATTGTTTTAAAATCGTAAAAAATAAAAACATTTATAAAATTAAACTGTGCATACACAATTGGGATTAATGCTCCGTCAATTACAGAAGAGCCCGCAGCGATACAAAATGTGAAAAATTATTGGTTAATGGGCCGCAATCACCGAGTATTTTGTTTCACTTCTCAATGGTAATAAACAAACACTTTCGCGTGTACTTTGCAGTTTGCAGCCAAGGACAGCAAACCGTTGTATAACAGAATTATTTAATTACTAACTTATATCTCTTTTTATCTCTAGTTATTATATTTTTAACAGCGTGTATTCATAAAATATTCATTCAGATAAATACCACAATATATTTTTAATTCGGATAAATTTTATTCAGGATTTATTCAGCATTTTAATTTGCGTAGGCATTCGGATACGAAGGGATTGGTTACAACACCTACGCCAATGGATTGTTTATAGGATATTTTCGTTTCCAAAAATATGATTCCTAACTGCTATCATACGTTTTATATCACATCCTCGTGTCTAGAATTGGAAATACCAAGGACTAATACTGGAAAAACAGTAACATTTTCCACTATCAATTGATACGAGAACCTCTTTATGAATCAGAGCTAAAATGATTATACAAGAAGGTTCTATTATAATTGAAAAAGTTTTAAACAAATTATTAATATGAGTATTATCAAACCCCGTTAGTTGGCTTCGAGCAATTTCGTCTTGAAAATCTTTATTATTTGCTTTTGCGTACGAGTGTATGATATTAGTAAGTTCTGTAGAGATATTTGTCCTCATATGAATATGTAGATGAATTAATTATGAAGTTTAGCCAGCTCATGATGATATCAGGAGGCTGTGCATGGAACTAAACTCATAACAAACACGCATATCGCTATAATCCCGTCGCTAGCCGACAGTAAAGAATGTTGTCGTTAAATCTGTTCGTGGTTTCATTTAGTTAACTCGACTATCATTGGATACTGGTTTGTTGGTTTGGGTCTATTTTTTATCAAATTCAATCAATTCTAATTAAATAAATATTTTAACAAAGGATATTTTCATAATTTTCAATAAATTCCTGCGCAATTGATCAGTAACTATAAAGCCACAAGCTATAAGTTTGTACAATTGTGGCCAATCACAGGTTTACACAATCAGCCAGTAACATTAGATCTGATCATAATCTGGTAGATATGTAGTCATATAAAAATGTAATTCATTAGTTTTTGCTTACCAAATAGACCAATGAAAAATAAGCAATTACCAATTACCTAACGAAGTCATCTAGTTACCGATTAATTTTATTTGCTGTCATAAAATAAAATTAGAATTAATGATATAATTACATTTATCTGGATAAGGACTGTTTGTTTTCGATACCTTGAGAAAATTTAGCGTCGCCAATAAACTAGAGCAGTTAATGAATGAATAAGATATAGTTTTATTATTCTCGGGCAGACCGTAACTCCTTAGCGATAACGAGACCTCTGTCTCATCGCTATGTTATTTACGCACTTGATTGATAGTGATGAATATTCAGACTGGCGGCGCGTCGACAAATCTACTGGTTCGTCTATAGTTCGCAGTTTCACTCACACCTTGGATTGCAACATAAATCTTTGTCGAAAATGGATACTTTGGTTCGCATCATTGCCCTTGTAGTCATAAATAATACCCTGTAACAGTATTACGTTGCCGGATTAATCATTAATCTCCAGCCTTAGTGATCCCGATCCGGACAGATGGCGTTGCTGTTTAATTGTATTTTGGAATTGCCAATATACACAGTCAACCACTTTTTATTTCGATTTATTAGCGTCGTTTATTACGCTGATTTGTTATTTATTTATTTAGATGTTAAGCTGGGAATTGGAGAAAAACAAATGGGCGTCAGTATTGGGTGGTTGCAGCATTCACAGATTGTTCGAAGATTGTCAAGTAAAGTTATCTACACAATGGTGCAAGTTGTGCAAGATCCTACGATGAACTAAATTGATTACTCTTGTAGGATACGAATCGAGGGATGGACGGAATTCGTGGACCATTGAGCAGCATTGTGCACCATTGCGCACCATTATGTAGGTACAGCGTAACGTAATTCCCCGTATAATGTAATGCAAATTGTTCGCTTGCACGCCGATAAGGGCGGTGTATTTAATGTTTGCGCCAAACTTGCGCTGACCATCAGATGGTTTTTGTTTGTCCATAATGGCGTACGTAATGTAAGTAACGTTTATGGCTTGGCTTTTATCCGTATTGTACAGGGTGGTAAATTTAACTCGCCGAAAAACTCAATATTGGCTATCATTGTATTATTGTTAAAGTATGTTTTTTTGTAAAATTATTTTAACTTGACTCTGGTACCTATGTAACATATTATGTGTGAAAATGTATGTCTAAACTGAATATGCATCTAACATGCATGCGCGTTCACAGTGAAGTTGAAACATTTCTAAACTTTAGCCAAAAGTCGATTACGGTAGAGTCACAAGTCACCGTCACCTCGCACTATATCCTCGGCATTTAGCTCACTGTCAGGCCGACATCATAAATTAACTCCAGAGAGACTAGAGAACGTTGGCAAGGACTCCACTTGGAATCCTACCAAATTTAAATATCCTTTTCGAAATCATAAAGATCAAATTACGTATGACAAAGGATACTGCATCGTTTACTTTGTGCTTTATAACTAAAACAACCGAATACTCATTCAAGAAAATTAAAATAAATAGTTGTTGGTAAACAACATTTCCATAATGTAATGAAGGAAGGGAGCTAACACTTGACAGCATCGTTGCGTGTATATTTTATGTATCCACAGTAAGTTACCGCTCCAAGTTTAGAAAATATTCACAGTAAGTAAGTTGAATGGTCATTCAGTGCAGACAATACCGAGTCTTGGGACCCCAAACTCGGTTTAGAAGTGTATACTCCAGATGCAAAATACGGCAACAAGAGATTGGAGGCAGCCTTTGCGGTTTAAGGCGTTTTCTCATAACGTTTTATGTCGACAATTCACCGAGGTTTAGCCGGAGGGATCTGCACAACAATTTGTTTGAACTCCTGCTTTCTGGGCATCGTAAATAAGACCCAACATAGAACAAGGCAAAACTATCTAACACGTACGCTCGGTGCAGCATTGCTGTAATAAAATATTTTATTACGATTTTATATTCACTTGGTATTACAGTGCCCAGAAAGCAACTTTCTCATTAGGGAGCATTTTTGTGTTCCACGAACTTGGCGGGTTAATACAAAAAGGAATGCCTAGTTTTATACCTATCATAAAATATCTGATTGAAAACTTTGCTGTGCCAAGACATTGTTCGATGTGTTTTCTTTACGTGTAGATTCTATGGAAATTCATTGGTTGCCAGTACCACCGCGTAGTAACAATGTAAAGCATTAATGAGTTTTCTTGGCAATAGTGGATAACATGTGCTTCGTCTTGTCGCCACCCCAAATGCACCGTGGGGAGCGGTATGGGCTGCGAGCTTGGCTCGTATATTTCTATCTTGCGGAGTCAATCCAATTTGCGGTGACAGCTGAGTGGCCGCTACACCCGGCTTGATTTGTTCACCGTGTTTCTCACTGAACGGAGAGATCCAATACAGCCAACTTTGTACCCTATTATATTCGAGGCAATTTAACGCTATAACTTATCATACAGACAAAATTATATTGGTATACGTTGCGAATAAATGTTAGAAATTGTTTCCCAACTTGAAAACAAATCATGATAACTCTCGACTTGAAAACCGTAAAATTAGAATTCGTGCTTGAAACTTCAATGAGCGAACGTAGCGAGTTTCATTACAATCAGTTGTATTTTCATTAGCTTTATGACGAAACGCTGTTGGTGTTTGTCTTTGTGAATCTCGTTTTGTTTTTCATAAAGTTTGGATCTGTTTCTCGTTACTTCAAAAGACCAGTTAAACACGATTATTATTTAGAACTTATTAAACAGTAGTATTGAACTTTAAGCCAATGTTTATTTTGTTAAGTTGTTAACTATACACAATACGTATTTGTTTCGTTTTTTCGTTACCTAAAGCTCCAAACAAAGGTCGATATTAATAATTTGTATTTTGTTTTGTGCTGGAGCAGACCGCTATTAAAGAAAAATACAGAATAAAATAATGTAGGATTTTGTAACTAATTATTCTTTATAATGTTTGCCTACCCTTGTAAACAGACTATTAGAAAAATACGAAAATAATTTTCCTTGTAAGGGAAAACAGTAAATAAGGATAATAAACTCATATTTTAAAATTAAATCTCGATCTTAGCGAAGTGAGTATAGGATGAGGTAGTTAAAAAGTTTTATCTTGGAAAATAAAGAGTTGAGGATGTTCAGCGGGGCCGGTGGCTGGCGGGTCTCTGGGGCCTGCTTCCGAACCGGCACCACTTCTGAAAGCTATCCGAACAAAATTGCACTTTCTTACGAATTGTGTAGTTGATACATTTTAACAGTACTTTTACGAAGCGGTTATGCCTTTTGTTCATAATGTATAATATTACTCGCTCGCTGTTCCTCTAATGTTTGCAACGGTGACTACTAAGCAGTTGTGTATTTTGAATTTTAATACCCTTAAATAAAATTGGTAAGTAACGGGCAACATTTTTGGACCACATACTATACTATAGGCTGCCTTCGAAAATAGATAACATTGTTCCAAATAACTTGCTTGCCTCATAGTTGGATGGAACAGAAAGACGGCAGCGATGCCCCAGGGCTAATGATGTGACAAAAACTGGCGACTTGCCTTAGGAAATAGTCTGCCCTTACGGTTATACATTGTTTGAACTTATTGACTTTCTTTTCTTGTTCAAACAGCTTTTTGAGGTCGGCATCTGGGTCCAACCTTTTTGTATGAAAACCTATCACGGCATATGAATACACTCTATGAATTCTGCCTATTGAATTAAAAATCGATTTCTATCAACTTTACTTAGGTAAACCGAATTCGCGTTGGTGGATTGTAATAAAAATTATAAAACTCAAATCGAAGCAAGCTTTGAAAGGTTACATATATCCAATATGAATCCTAAATGCCCTTTTGGGATAGCGATAGTAAAATATTTAAAACCGATTTACATTGTCCCGCACTACGTTACTACGTAGTACGTAATGTAATGTCATTAATGTCAAAAGCATTTTCGCGAATTAAATCGATATGGATAATTCAATACACACCACACACCTACGCGAATACATACCTCCACCGTACTACATGATCCACTTACAAGTTTACATGAAAACGATTAATTAAAAATTTAACGCTGAAATCGTAAATTCATAATTATCGTTTTCATTAATTTGTATTCTGAAAGCGAATAATCAAGAGCAGTCCCGCTGTTCCAATTATTACAATAATCACGTTCAGGCACGCCACGGCTCTGTGACGAACCTTTATCAAAATTTAATTCGATCCAACCATTGACATTGGATCTTCAATAATTGTGTACCTACCTTTATGTTGTCACAGCATGCAATCGCGTAAAGTCTGCTACCACCTTTCCAAAAATAGAACTAAACATCCGAACGTATACAAAATTAGTTCGGCTACGTAATATATTTAGTTATATATAAGCTGAGGGAAAAACCAATCAAAGCAATATTTTTGGTCTAGGTTATATTAAAAGTTATTGATGTTGCTACCTGAATTTATGCTTACATTATGGAATTGACAATCATTTTGATTACCTATGTTGATGTTGATTCCAACGAGTGTACCTATGTATGCATCGGAGGGGTATATATTTTCATTGTGAGTGTGAGTGTTTTAGTTGAACAAACATTTTCCATCTACAAAAACCCTTGCTAAACCATTGAGTCTAAAACGAGCATATACGTAGAATCTCAGTTACGCACTTGAGACAAGATGTTCCGGCTTATAATTTGCATAGCTATCACATTAAACTGATGATATGGAAGGCGAACAGTTTATTCATTGAACAGGCTCAGGATACAAAGAAAATCGTTTTCACCGCATAAAGGGCCGTTAAGGTGCTTTAAAAATACTGACGTAAGAAAGGTGAAGGGTTTTGGGTCCTGATGGCATACCACATAGGGGCTATAATATCAATGTTACATGAGCCCCTTATTACTTGCGATGTTAAAGTACTGCTTGCGTGTTCTAACATTATGTTGAGATATCGATTGATCTAGACACACGGCAGTGTGTCCGCCAAGTTCGAGCAAAAAAGGCGACACACCGGCCGTGGGTTATATTACACGAACCATTTCGGGCCAAATTCGACCCCCCTGTAACTCAAAATCTATTTTATTTACGCCTATCAAATTTCTAGTATCTGTTGAGACCCCCTCACTTATCTAAAATACAAAATTTCATTAATATACCTATTGTAGGTCTTGAGATATTGACGTCAGAAAATCGCTATTTTTACTATACACTTATTCACTTATTCACTGATTCACTGATTCACTGATTCACTGATTCACTGACTCACTCATCAAAAACCTAGACCACTTCCAATGGTCGTATTGACTTGAAATTTGGCATGGAGGTAGGTCTTTATGTCAAGGTAAAGGGAAAAATCTGAAAATGGCCAAGTGTGAGTCGGTTTCAAAATAATGAAGGTGTTTTATACCCGGTGTAAATTTATACCCCTAAGGAACTAAAACGAACTAAATTTATCTATATTTATATAATATATCTTCGAATGGTACAAAGGTTTGTATTTAGTCAAAGTAAAGTAAAATCTGAAAACGGCCAAGTGTGAATCACTTTCGAAAATAACGAATGTGTAACTTTGATCCACGAACATAATATATGATAACATGTCATGTCAGTCAGTTGGTAAATCTAGTCATAGTTAATCTAGTTCATTTCTTTGTAAGAAACATAGTACATATTAAAAAATCTAAAAGATAGTATAAAGGAGACATTTCTTTAACTAACCTCATCATAAGAAAAAAATAAAATAAACAACCTTACAAAATAAATGAAATCCCACCCAAAACAAAATGTGAAAGACTGCCAAGTTCGATAATATGGAATGCTTCGCCTATAAAAGTGAGATCTGAATAAGTACCAAGTTCCATACACATACCTCAGTTAAAAATAGTTACTTTTTAATGATGATTACTTGGCAAGTTTTAATAGAAAATTAAATACTTGATTCATTGCGTTTAGTAGGTTTATAACAAGGTGTATGAAAACTTGCCAAGTAACATCATTAAAAAGTAACTATTTTTAACTGAGGTATGTGTATGGAACTTGGTACTTATTCAGATCTCACTTCTTTTATAGGCGAAGCATTCCCATATTCGAACTTGGCAGTCTTTCACATTTTTGTTTTGGGTGGGATTTATATTACAAGACCAATTGAAGTATGTTGCTTTATTACAAAAGCTCTTAACTTATCTGTGCTTAATACTATAAAGTTGCAGAGTTAGTTGGTTTGCTTGATTCCGATAATCTTAGGTATTACTGGATCGATATGAAAAATTCTTCCTGCGTTAATAAGGTACTTCATTTATCGAGACAGGCTTTTTTATCTGGTTGAGCGAAATAGATACCCCGCAAAGCGGTCGGAACCTCTGGTGGAAGGTAATTTAAGTATAATCAGCCTACCTGATAATGAGCCTCTCTCGTATTCTTTATTCAGCGTCAATTCCACTAGCACACACAATAGCAAAATACTGACTGGTTCCAAAATTATTATATGTTTCATTTTCTTTGATTTTTTGATATCAGAAAATGTTATTATGAATTTACTGATGTGTTTATTGATGACCTAAAGCTGTAGTTCAACTATTCAAGTTTGCTAAAGAAAATCAAACTGTACTATGAGTTGAGCGGATATTATCTAAAGCTGTCAGATTGACATTTCAAAGGAAACTGAGTTGAAACAACAATAACGATAGCCTTTTGTTTCCCATTTTTACGATTTCCACTTCAATTCTACATCAACGATAGTTCAGGTCCCTTTATGGATAAATCGTAGGAACATTTGTTCCAATATTGATATTGTAAGACAGATTTACGACAAACTGTCGGGGTAACATAGTTCAAAATTGGATATCAATCAAATTATAGGATCCTGTTTAATGTTTGGACATTTGCTGAAACTATTCGTCGTTTGTATCCATATTCGCTTTAAATCAAAGGTGTGCCGGCAGTTTGAGATACAGCCATGGATATGCAAATCACAGGAAGTGAGGCGACCGAGTTTCGGCTCCCGAGGTTTATCTGACACAATATGCTCACCCTTTCGTCTGAGGTAACCCTTCGTATAGGCAGGTTGGGGTATATAGCCAGATGAAGTGTTGGTAATGTTAACAATGTTATATATACGAATATAGGTATTATGATAAGTTATAGATTTTTTTGGTACAAATATTGTAACAGCATGTTGATAGTTGTACAAAAAAACTAGTGATGTTTGTCCTGTGTTTAATATTTCCATGGATATTGCGTAAGAGGCAGCACATGTATACAAACAAACGTTGGAATTATTACGGTCCGGGCCTCGATTTCCATAAAGCTACGTTAATACATTATATACGGTAGGCACCTGAATAATTTCATATTTGCATGGGCCTCTAATTCCTATTCCGATTGAATTTTGTTGTGGCTGCAATAACGTTGTTTTTAAGAAATAAGGATTTTCAAATATAATTTGATATGCGTGGGTCTTTACGGGGTAAAGGTAAAGACCTTTGTGCTTCTTTATGGTGATGGTCTTAATAAGACCCTGTAAGTACCTACGTATTATACTTCTATAGATTAAATCTTTCATAGAAAATAATGAAAAATCGAGTCTATATGGACTTAAAAGAACATAGTACGTAGAACTTAAGTTTTCAATAAGGCCGACTTGAATGAGTCTCGAGGTAATTTAAAACAATTATGTAAATAACACATTAAACCGAAAAATGCAGGCCCTCTCAGTAACATTTGCAGGCGTTAACGACACATTATCCACCATGGGCCGAGGGTCGTTATGGTGCGAAATGGTCACTTTTATGAGGGTATAAAATAAAGAAAATCTTCTCATACTTCAAGCAGATCCCCTCATGACACTAATAAGAAATTATAACTATTGTAAGATCCATTCCAGACTACATACGGAAACTATAATAGAAATGGTTATGTTAACGTAAACAAGCGTTTAACACTTCAATAGTGTAAAGTGTGATGATAGTACTTTTCATAGTTAAAGAAGACGTAGCTGCGAAGGTATTCGTGATAAGAGAAAACATAGTATGAATACTTCTCATGGAAATTTTCTATATTTCATAGTCTTCAACATTTTTACGACAAAAGCTATACTTTCAAGTACACATTACAATCCATTAATAAACATTGTTAATTTAAATAAATTTTGAGAATTTTACACTCATATGGTTTGTAAGTTGTCGTTTAAATAAATTTCGTCTCAATATAAATGCTGGTTCCTGAAACAGAGACCGAGTCTGCCCGCCATCATTGTTTTATATTACACAAAGAGGAACAATATGGAATTAAGAGTTCCGCGAATGGCAGCGGGGCCCTATTAAAAAGAACATACCTTATGAAAAAGCTGTTGTTTTTTAAACACAGCGCTGTGGCTTATTTCGGAAATACCAAACCTTTGAAATAGCTTTTCAATTATAAGATTATCTTTGATTTATTCGACAAGCTTCGTCATCGCTTTCCCTGCGTCAATAAATTAAAATTCTGAGAAAAGTGAATCTCTATTTTCTTGAAACCAATTAATGTTTAACAGAACTGAAAAAAATGATTTTTCATTTTAATTTAATAAGAAGTGTTGTGGTGCAATATAATTTAACTTTACAGCTGTGAAGAGGCAAAGTCTTGGTAAAATCATATTTATGCTTCTTGGTAGAGATTAAGTTAAAAATATAGGGGTGACCTAAGTAATAGTGGGACGAACTAATTACTCTCTTGAGTGTCTTTATTCCATCAAGCTGCGAAAGGAGAAGCCATATAAGCTTTGCATAATACACCGAATTTGTCTGCGGTTCGTTCACCAGGAAGTTTTCCAAATTGGAAAAGTTGTATCATTTGTACAAACGTTTTATGTTAACTAAAAGTTTATTCATTTTGTTTATCGACGAACCATGAACATAAATTAAAAGGTAAGCTTTTACCTTTTGTGTACGCGGGTACATAGAATTGGTGACATTTGCTTTTGATCCTTTATGAAGTATGATGACCTTTCTTTGCTAAAATATACCCAATTGGGCTTACAGCCTCCACCTGGTTGCACTACAATAAACCTCTTGACATAAGTAATTTGTGCTGGTAATTTTTAATTTTCGTTTTCATTTTTACTTATTAATAATTTGACATTTAATTTAAAATTCGTCAGCATAACCTTTGGAAAACATACAATGGCATACGTAGGCGTGTCGTCGGTATTGTGATAAATATTCGCGAGGCATTGCCTTCCTCAAAATCAATTTATCTTCCGGTTATTAAGCTGCCAATCTTTTCACTTGACAAATACATTATTAGCCGTTTTTCTCATGCGTGATTTAAGCGTTTTTCCCTTCAATTTGGGAACATATGTTACCGTAAATACACGAGTATTTTTGGTAACATTCCCTGTAAATAACTCCAATTTATTTCTTGCCTTTTAATCTGAGTTATTTTAAAAGTTCTTTAGCTACTTAACCTTAAGGTGTGAAACCTACACACATGACTTTAATTTATTGATAAGACAGAACTTAATTATTTAAGTAGTGATGGCCCAGAGGTTAGGCTTCAGTGACCTCTTGGCTTTTCGAACACAAAGCGGGTTCAAACTTGGCAAACGCTAATGTGACTTTGTCAAACTCATGTGATCAGAAAAGTTTAAGGTCCTTTTTCGCAATTATAAAAAGAACAACGGATATATGTCTGCCCGAGTAGTGCGTAATAAATATATCAGAAAAAAAGTTTGCCAAAACAAAAATAAGATCACATTTTATTATTATACCATAGTAAATAGTTAGAAAAAAAGTAAAGCATATTTGTTTGTTATTTTGAATCTAGGTAGATAAAGCTCTCTAAATAAAAAAGAAAGTACGTACGTAAGTGTGTTCAAGTACTTATTCATCTTAGCTGACAGAAGTCTGCAGTGAAAAAATTTACAGGCTCGCAAAGTAGGGCACTAAAATGCAATTTGTTAGTGTAAGATGCATACGTAGTTTCGCGTCGCGTCAAAATTAGCGCATCCAAAGCTGGCATCGGTTTCCCGTGCAAATGTGACCCGGTTACAACTGTCCCAATTGACGACGTTTCCCCGAAAGAAACCGGTTTACTGACCCAACTTGGCAAGCTGTTTCGTACTCCATACTTATTGGACTCGGCCGAATTAACGACGCCGCCCACCGTACCGAGAAATGGGTTTTAAACGTCGTGTTGTAGTTTCAGAGAAAAATGTTTAGAGGTTATGGGATAGGACGTAGATTGGTCCAAAACAACTTAACATACCTTCCAAGTGACTTTTTATTGTTATAATAATAATACGCAACCCGCAATAATGGCAATAACTACGTAACATAGCAGTACTCGTATTAAAATAACTTGCAGGTACTTTTACTAGGTACATTAATCTTTGGAAGTACGTCATCACAAACATCTTTCAAACAGGCCTAGCTTTGTTCCAACATGAAACCAGTTAAGCTAGCGAAGCACAAAAGCAAATTTTGAAAAGACAATTATTTGACAAGGAGCGACCCAAGCCCCAAGGCCAGCAAGGATACTTCCGAAGCGATGCAAACTTGAGCGTTTAAATCATTTTAATGCAAATGGGTAATTTTGTTTTTCCTAATTATAAGCCGAAGGTGAATCTCATTACGGTACTTAGATTAATAATGACGGTCGGCTTGTCCCAACTTTCTCTGTTAGTAAACTCTCAGTGAGTAAAATTAATTGAGAAAATTTTCACTAAATTTGTGTAGGCAAAACGTGATAAATTTCTAAAAGTTTGAAGCACCTGTTTCGGACAAATATCAACTACCTATCGGTAAGTTCAGATATGTGTACTTGATTTGTCCAGAGAGCTCGTCACAGTGTTGACAATTCGCGAAGCATTTACTTACATTATGACAACAAAAGAACTCGATAATATCAGATGGCATCGCTCGATACTTTAAAAGTTTCGTTCACACATGTGACCCCGGTGCGACTCGTACGTGACTCAAGTGTCCGACTCTTAAGTCGACGTAAAAATATTTGATTATTATCGTTAAGTTTCTCGAGATCGTACAACTCGTTCGGAAGTCGGATAGTCTCTTAACCAGCTCTTTTCTCGTTGTTAATTAGTTTATAAAGTCAATCAAAACAATTTCGCTTGGCCTGCAGCAGTTTTAGACAGTGTAATTACTGAGCTGATAAAATAAAATGGCAGTGTTTATTAACTATCGGTAACGTTTGCTTTAATTGATTTTTGTTTGTGGATCTTCTTGTTTCTCTCGTATGTTTTCTCTTATTTTATATCCAGTTGATAAATATTGCCTGAGATAACTCAATTTCCCGCGATCAACATACACGGTTCGAAATAGGGCAAGCTCTAAATCGGGTTAGCTCGGTAAAATAGGTACAATTACGCAAGCAAAATATACCTATACTGAATGTCTAAGTCAATTTCAAGCTGTTCACCGAAAATCCAATTGATAGGATTTAAGCGTTTAGACATAGATTTGGAGTGAGATTTCCACGTGAGTAGATAGCGAGGTCGGAGATACGTCGCCTCGGGTCCTTGCAGGTGCTACCTCGTAACAGCGCGCCTGCGACCCTTTGACCTTTATGGAGCGCGGTGTTACGTTTTATGGTTCGCCTTGAAAATGTACCTACAACAGTGTATCCGAGTACATCAATAAATTGCTATTAACTGTAGGATCTACGACACAGGATTTGCTATTATTATTGTTTTTTTTTTAAATAAGCAAGTTCAGTAGTTAGGCATAATCGAGGTTTTATTACTTCTTTTAACTTTAGTTGGAAATTACTGTTTACATAACACATAATGTAGTTACAAACCACATAATTATTTTAAAGCAAGACAAGTTTTTTTTCAGTCCCAATAATTTTATCTTTGTCTACAGATTCTATTGAAAAATTTCGATCTATGTGCACCTGTAAAGCGACAGATAAAGTTCATTAGTTACATTTAACAAAGTTTATTATGTGTTATCTGAGCTTTACTTACTCGCCTGATCAGACTGTTGTAAACCTTATTCATCCGTACAGTTTGTAAAGTCGTTTCAGACGAAAACGCTACATAAAGGTTTGTTCACCTCAGAAGAGTAAAACGAAGTAAATGTAACTTTCCCAGCAATTACTCACAAGTATTCAAATAAATACAAATGTCGTCTGTGGGTACATAAAAAGCTTAACGTCCCACCAAATATGTAATTCCAGCGGAAAAATGTTATCCGTGGAGAAAATGTTCATAGCCGCTAAAACTTCTTATATTAAAAGGTTTTTTTAATCTATTCAGAGAGAATTTAGAGGGCCGTTAGTGTCAAAGCTCGCCTTCACTCCTTTCAAGTCTTTTCTTGTGACGCCGAGAATGTTATCGGAATTTTTTGGGTATCACCACATTTCATGCGTGATAACAATCACTTTATACAAGTACTTTGTACTAGAACGATATTAAATTTTCATAGTTTATTTCGTTTATGTTATAGACGTAAATCATTTTTATAGCGGTCTCTGGGTTGTAAGGTTACAAAAAATGTGTTTAAGAGTGTTTTTCTATCAGATACCTTTGTAGCTGTGTACGTAGGGATAGCTTTTCAAATAATCTGTACAATATTGATAAGTGTTCTATAATAATAAGAAGGAAGATTCCACAAGTACGGTTATTGGACTGAAATCTAATAGCAGTTTGTTGACATAATATTATATGTTAATGACTATATAGATGTTATCTCTGTTTTCCCAACTCAGATCCATTTTGGTGATGTTTGTACTAAAATATCACAATCTTGAATCGATCATCATATTATTATTAGGTACGTAACGTCCACTACCGATCATAAAAACGAATTATCTTTTAATCGGAAAACTTTTTATGTAGCAAGTTTGTCACCATGTAGTTATACGATAACCACTTCTAGTATGCTTTAATGGCGTTTATTTATCGTAAATAAATAACATTGAGCGTGTGGGTTAGCTAATAAACTTAAAAAGTAGGAAAGTACGTACGGAATGAGACGAGTGTGGATTTAATTAAACTAATAAATGACCACGGTCGGTATGGAGGCACTTATCTGTCGGGTGCGCAAGTCGCAAAGTGAATCCTCTTAATTGCACCCAGAAGTAATTGGAAATCTTCGCCACATAATATCGAACCTTCTCAAAGAAACTAACCATGATCCGTTCATTAAGATTTCAACTTCTGATTAAATTAAAAGTTCTATTTTTTAACTTGCAACTTTTTTGCTTCTCTCTTGTTAAAGAAGTGTCTTCTAAAGAAAAAGTTCGATCTATGGACAATTCTTTTTAATGTAAAGCGCGTTCAAGCCGAAAATCAATTTAAAAGAACTTGTAAGTAAGTAACTCCGAAGCATGTTGTCCAATTATTTTTGTAAAGAACATACGTTACGAGTAACTGGAGTTAAACAACAAACAAAAAGATAAACAAACAGTTTCGCTAGTAAAGAGGGTCACCCAATGACACCCATTCCCAACTCAACGTTTTAAACTAGGGTATCATTTATTTCGATGGCCAACAGTTTCTAGAGATGGTGTAGCCGGATATCGGCTTATAAATCAGGGTGTGCATCCGGGCGCGATGTGTATACGGCACGACGCGGCGCGGCGAGGCGCGGCGCGGTGCAGTGCGGCACGACACTGCACGGTCATGCCGTGCACCCGCCAGATCCCGTGCTGACATCTTACCTGCTGTCCAACCAATTGTTTGTTCATACACTTCAACTGCATATACAGATTTTTTGCCATTTTGAAAAAGCAATACTAACTTACATCGAACATTACGTTACACCTACATTATAAAACAAATTCAATTATGATGTTATCTGCAACAAACAATCAAAACATTTTCACATGATATATTAATTAAATATTAATCCCGTTAAAATATTTTAATCAGCAATAGATGAATAACATCAAATGGACAAGTGCCAACCAAACTGGTTAGTTCAAAATTATAATTGTGTAAAGTTAACAGACAGGATTGTTCATTTCGAACTGATGGCTTCTATTTCAATAGACCTTTTAAATGAGCTTCACATTGTTTTCAGTTGAATGCTAATTAGACCTTGTTTTCAATTCACATGTTCTATAGAAAATCCGCAAACGAGCATTCATTCAAAGGCAAAGATATGAAATTATGTAGTAACAATGCTATGTAATTGACACTAGTTTGTTTTGAATACGGATGTAGAAAAAATGGATACGGCTTCATATTGAGCGATGGTGAGTGAGAAATGCAAAATAAGTTAACAAAGAAAAGCGGGCACCATGAAATATGCAGACGTGCGCAACACAAATTGCGCTAACTTGAGAATGAAATGCAAAACTTGAACGTTGCGGAGGCCAAGCGCGAGTCAAGTGAGCGCCGGCTCTGTAAATAGGACGGACAGACTTGGGCGAGTGCGCGCCGCTAACTCGCCTACAATATTATTGTGTGCTGCTAACTAACTTGTTTGTCATTTCAGACACAGGCATGACTATTGTGCCACGGTCCGCACGGAATGCCTCGAGGAGCTATTCGGTCGGTTTGCTCGAGCTCGCTATCCTTGTGGAATACAATGTAAATCACTTTGATTTATGTGCTTTAAACGATAGTGTGACGGTGAGAGTTGGATCTTTTCTTTGGGGGCGGACCTTTGTCCTGCAATTTTTCTTTTAAGTTGAATAAATTGCTCCGTTGTAAATTCCTTATTTTAGTATCTCCGTCTAATTGACTGCATGGTTATAAAATTGTTTTTAAATCACTTTCTCTACAACCTTCTCTTTCATTTACAATATTTTATAGAAACATCTATTCAAATGAAACCAGAACTAATAAATTCCTCTCTCACCTAGTACACGTTAAATAATAAAAGAGAGCTCTCGTATAACGGCCTCCACAGATACGGACGGGTGCAGACACATAATTGAAAAGTTCAAACATCTTTCATAATATCTGTGGCACTCGTCGTCGGTCATATTTCAGCAATCTTGTTGTTCATTGCAGTGCAAGGAAATCTTTTCAGACGCGAGCGTGTCCCACTTTTTTAACGTTGTAGTAATGGCGTCGACTTGAGAGACTTTTATTGAAGTCCATTCGGTTAGGATTTAGGGGCTGTTAGCGTCATATAACAGCAATTTTGCCGTTCCGCGTGCGTCACCGCAATGTTTTCAAATAATGTTAAAATTACCACATTTCATACGTTACGACCCGCTCACACTGTTATTGTCGGGGAGTTTCCGCCCTGAACTCTTCATATTACTTGATAGATTTATTAATAAAGCACTTACATTATGATTTACACAGACCGCTGCTCAAATTATATACCTATATTTCAACTACAAAGGTAAAACAAATCTGGCAGGAAATGTAGATGAAATAAACTGCATAGATTTTTTATGAGCGCAGATCTAACTGCAATACCTAGTACATATCGAGAGAAATTCGCAGAAATGGAGTGAACGTTACTGTAATGTTCAGAAAATAAATCCTTATGACGGCCCTTCGGCCGACCTCGACCTCGGCGTTACCTTGTTCCATCTGCCTTTAAAATACATGAGGGTTCTCAGTTAATTAAAAATACTACATTTTCTTTTACATAGCGGTTTATCTGATGACGTATGTGGGATATGAATGTTACTTCGACGTAGATGCGTATAATCTAGTGGCAGTAGTTCATCAACACAGTCTTCCGAAGTAACCTCATGCAGAAGCTCTTCGCGACATTATCCAAGCATCATATTCGCATTGTGACGTCATCCGCCCCCCGTCAAATCTCGCCGCCGCCGTGCCGCTCATTGTACCCGTCCCACTTTTTAATCTGGAGACGTCGAATAAAAGCACAATACTAAGATACATCTTGCTCGGTATTTGTTCCTCTTTTAATCAGCAAGTACTCAAATGTTTATTTCATAAAACATATTTTTGAATCATATTTTATGTCAACCAGCCTTTCTATTGGGTTGTCATAGCCGATACATATCTAGTGGGGAGAACATAATAAATGACGTTTGGTGGAAGAAAAACTACACGTCCAATATTAGCGGCGAAATATTAATCTCAGGACGAGGCAGCGTGGTGCGTCGACAACACGTCTTCTGGTGTAGGATTGTCTGCGACGGGGGGGATAAATCATAGCCATATTACCAAGTCAGTATGTGGCGGCTCGTAATATATCAAGAGGCATAAAGGAGCAGGCTCGCGGCCCGAGTGCTGCTGGAGTTCCCACCTCGTCGTGCCGCGTGACGGGAATGCGCTGCTGTCGCGAGCCCGCCGCTCACACAATTGAGATGAATGTTGCAGGGATCCGGCCCGCCACTGAGCGCCATATACTTATATATTTCAGTCCGTATTCTTACATTGTCTCTACAGTCACGAGCCTCAGTTTCATGTCCACAAATGTCGATTGCGACCATCCGCAGTGACACACAGCTGAGTTATTAACATGTAGGTAAGAGGAACTGCGATGAGACAAAGTTTTTGCAAAACCATCTGTATGTGAGCGAGCGCTTTGTATTAGCAACAAAGCCACACCGGGACTTGCATCGCTGGAGCTTTTAGGCGGGCAGTTATCGTGCCAGCCACAAATGCGAATTTACGCTTTGCATTTTGAAAAATTAAAAGCGACATTTTCAATGCAATTGCGAGCGTTCTTTCCGCAGTCGGCGCGGGTAATGGCCACTCCAATCCGAAATTGCGCGGTCTTTTTTGTTGCCGACGCTTTCGTAAACACTCATTTGTACCTACTATTTACAGAACTCTCCACTTTTACTAAATTACAAGTAAATCACTCCATTTTCAATCAATCACTCCGTAATGTTTAAGTCTTTGAAGGTATTCGTTTTAACTTTTGACTTATGTCGGATTAGGAGAAAATGGTGAGGCAATCAAACTTTGTGTAATTTTATTAACAAACTAATGACGAGATTGCTTTTTTAAGTAGGTATAAACTTGTGTAGATTAGTGAAATTCAAAGGTGCAGACTCTACAAAGAAACTCCGTTAATTCATCGTGTTTTGTTACCCGAAGAGTGATTGCAAACATTAATGGACCTGAATTATTAATTAACATAATGTAAACAGAATTTACTACGATTTTTAACCGTTATTTGTATAATAAAATTAAAGTACAATCCATTTGGAGGCACCCTTTCAATAGCAACAGTGTAATGATGGCAATCAGCTTAAATACTCCATTTAAATAGCCAGCTGTCGGGCGGGGTGTGCGTCGGCGACGGTTCGCAGCTGCCGGGCGAAGCGGTGCGCTGCCAGCCGCGCGATCCACGTGCGACTGCCGCCGAGACCTACAGCCTCCCTAATAGCCACTAATAATAAAAGCAAACGAGCGAACGACTTGTAACAAATTGCATTATCTGCCGAAATGGCCCTTGGAAAGCATTCATGTCGCCGCTCCGTTACGTTAACTCTTTCCCGTTTTGATCTTCGCAAAATTGAGTTTGGAAAAGCGGATCAAGCCGCTGTGTTTCTAAGAAAATTAAGTAAATTTATCTTGTTACTTATTGGATTAACATTTCAGTAGAGCTTTCCGCCACGCATACTAGCGATATTTGACACAAATGCTTCATTAGTGCCACTAAGGAAGTTAATGTATTTAAGAGTAAACGTGGTAAAACTACTGACTATTTTTCCGCTTGTGACAATTAAAAACTACTCAGCTGTTTTTATAGTAGGACATTAAATTTATCTTCTTAATTTTTTTGCAAAGTGGAAACCTTCAGTGGGGCAAGAGATTAAATTAAAAAATGGTATAAAAAGTTGACTTTCCGGGCGAGGCTGCATTGCAACGACATTAATTCAAAAGTCGCCGCCTAGAGCAAATTGTCAAGCTGAGTGCAGACACGCTGCGCCTTATTCCTCGCCAAGTTTAGAAAGCTAGATAATGTAGGTGGCAGTCTGAACATTACTTTATGTTCCACATTAATATGAAGTAATAAGCCAAAGTAATATGTGGCGCCGAGTCGAGCACTCAAATAATAGTGTTCATACTTGTATGCAGTGTATACTGATATTGGCACTTTAAATTCTGCAGTATAATTCTACACAACAAATAGGTAAGTAATAGAGCAATAAATAAAGCTAACAAGGTGGGAATGTATCGATATTCTGTTTATTATTATCGGAGGTGCACGTTGCGACTTGGCAAATACTTGCATTATGATGTCGTGCAGCGACACAATACTGTTTTGTTACGAGTTCTTCATTCTTGCAGCGAATTGTAGTTCACTACTGGCTTCAAGGGAACGTTGTGTAAATAAATAAAACCGGCCAAGTGCGAGTCGGACTCGCGCACCGAGGGTTCCGTACAAATCCTGTATAGATAAAAAGTGAGTGTCGCGCCAACCGTTCGGTTTAGAACAATCATAGTTATGGTAATTTCGTGAGAGTCAAAGTAGTTAATATTTTTTATTTTATAATATAACTAAAATAGTAGGCCAGTACCTTGTAAAAGTTATTTTATTAAAGTTATTTATATACAACATTTTATAGTCATCTTTCAGAAGTTTGATTGAAAATAACTAATTATGTCTTAAAGGTCATTGGGCATATCTGACCCGCTTTGTAAAAAGTGGCGGACATGAATCAAAGTAGTTTTAAATTGTGGAGAATGGTATGACGTTTCTTTGAATATAAATATTTTATTAAAATTCCATGGAGACGAACGTCCAGGATTGTTTGAAAAATATAAAAGACAAGCAGTTTCAGAGGATTGTACAGGTTGCAATGCTAGTTTTTATTGTTAAAGACTTTTCATAAAGAAGGGAGATGCCAATTCGGATGACCAGGATCTGATGAGAATCTGGAAACCCTGAGAAATCGAGGGCAACTCTTGAATATTGTAGGCACGCATCGAGTCACAACCAGGCATGTGAGTGTATTTTTGAGGGTACTGGTAAACAGTGAAGGTTTGGAGCTGATTTGATTATGGAGACTACAGAGAGTCGAGGGAACTCCTGAACGGTATGTTACAACTACCACGTGCTTGGGCTTATTTTATTCGTATTGGCGAAGACTTTCCACATATATAGGTTTGACTGCCATTGTGGGATCGATAGCAAAGATCAGATATAGTTATGGGAACTCCTTTACAATTTATAACGTAACCTTGTGTTGGAGCTTATTTTAGGTGATGAGAATTCACTACTAACTTGGGTTAAAGTAGCCATTGCAGGAATGGGATATTTTATTTTTGAGGGATTAATCACCTTGCGAGCCCCAGTTTCAGGTTTTTTTCGAAACCGCCTGACGACTTGTAGCTGTCGAATTGTAACAACGACTTCTAGAGAGTAGGATTCGGGTCTGCTGGCTTTACGTTTCTAGAGCCTTGACAAAAGTGTAATTCTGTCCCTTTCTTGGTTTTATAAAATCGGCTTTATTTTATTTTGTAGCATTTTGCACACAAATCCAACTTCAAACATATAAAAAAGCAACAAGAAAACAAAAGCAAGAAATAAATTAAAAAGATGTTAGGTGCTGTTAGTAATATATTTATTTAACCACCGAGATCTAGACCGATGCAAATAAACAGTTTTCTTGTTGTTTTTAGAAGTGTGAAGTGAAAAGTTCTCGTCAATACCAATAATATGCTACATATCATTTTTCTCCTTCTGTTTGTTGTCCTATAAATGTAAAGTGTATGTGTAGCAAATAAATGGTTTAAATGGTTTAAATGGTTTAATATAAGCCCAAACACGACGTAACTAAAACATACCGTTAGGGAGTTCTCTCGACTTTCTCACGTCTCCATCATCAGGTAAGCTCTAAACCTTCACTGTTTGATAGAATCACCAGACATACATCTGAGAATCAAGTTTTAATCCTATGCATGCCTACAATTTCTGATAGTTGCCCTCGATTTCTCAGGATTTCCATCATCAGACCCTGACCTGATGACAATGGAAATAAACGGTGAGCATACTCTTTCACTACAAAGAAATGATTTCTCAAATCCGTCAAACGTGGTCGTTAAAATTCCTCATTGAAATGAGGAAAATATTTGATGTTTACACCTGATTTGCTCTAGATTCCCATGGTTCACATTGATGCGACTAATGCCATAGTAAATCAGAGCCTTTATCATTATACTGTGCTATATTTCGTTCGTATCCGCCGTGGGTATGGTTTCCATACTAAGGTGCCCAATGACCTTTGAATGATTTAAAATTTTTCACAGTTTAGAGGCAATTATATTTAAGAAGTGTTTGATATGAATTTCACTTTTTATTCAAAACTTTAATATCTGTACTATAGGTATAACGTTGCTTCGTGCCGAATTTCAAGATTCTGAGTTCACGGGAAGTACCTTGTAGGTTTTGATTCCCTAGCGTGTGACGGAAATTCGTCTAAGGTTTCGGTAAAACTGCTGTATCTTTTGATCGCTTTAACTTAGAAGTTTGATTTTTTCATTGCTTAAAGGGACAATAGACTCAAGTATTTCATGTGAATTTCAGCTTGATACGTCCACGCGTTCTTAAGATAAAGGCTCTTGACAGACAGACAGACAGACAGACAGACAGACAGACAGACAGACAGACAGACAGACAGACAGACAGACAGACGGACAACAAAGTGATCCTATAAGGGTTCCGTTTTTTCCTTTCGAGGTACGGAACCCTAAAAATATAAAAATTACAATAAAATATATGATAAAGGATTTCATTAAACTGTAAAAGAGTTTCCTCTTCATAATTAACTGTTTTGATCTCTTTAGCAACTCTTTCCTTATATATTTATAGCGTCAACTATAAAAGGTACACGTGTTTAAATAAAGAACAAAAATCATTCATGTCCATTGATCCATTGTTTATATTCGACAGTTTCTTCTCAGTAGATATTTTACAGTTGAGATAACCTTTTGTATAACGGTCATTGATCATTCTTGTGACTATTTTTAACCCACGACATTAATAAGTGGGTCCGCCATGAGAGTAAGGTAAAGAGGCACTTTGTTCTCGTTTGATTGTTGCAAGAACACGGCTTGAATATAATGTATCTTTTATGTATTTTAAGAACGAGGAAAAACGTTGAATCGTTGCAAAGGAAATTAAAGAAGTGCGCCTTTTTCTGGCCGGATAATCTCATTAACTTAATCTGTAAAGAACCTTCATTGGCTCACAGACGGAGAATTCAAGTTTTTGCTACCTCAAAGAACTGTATAGTGGCTGAAAACTCTTTTGTTTAGGACTCTTATTGATTTTGCGTGCAAAAGGGTTTTCCTGTGAACAAATTGTAATAGTTATTTTAGTTAAAATTTGAAGAGTATACAAAATATTACAAGAAATGTATAGTCGCTACTGTCATAATGAGTTTAGAGTCGGTAAAACACACTTCGACACTCATTACAAGTAAACAACTGACTAATTTGAGGGAGTGATCAAATGAGTAAGGAATGTAAACAAAAAACAATCTGTATTTCACATCGTTATAACTGAGGCCTTATAAAAAAAGATACAACCAGATTTCTGTTGGCTACAAAACGTAGTGGAATTTCCTCAGGTTAGATAACTCGTTTTATTTCTACATTCCAAAAGGAAGTAAAAGCAAGAAACATTGCCGGTGCTTATCAGGAAATCTAGTTATTGTCGCGCTCTGCTCTATAACTATATTTTATGTCCCACTATTTTCTTTTGCGGAATTATATGGCAACACTATTTTTTAGGTCAGTGTTCTTGTCAAGCCAAATATAAATTCACATATTGAGTAATCCATGTTGTTCTTGCTTCACATTTTATGTGGAATTCATGCAATTCAATGTATTTGCAAATTCAATTTTATGTACAAAGCTCAAGGTTCAAATTCCAATAAAGTAAAAATAGGTGAGTATATCTATCTAATACAAAGCACGGTAACAATATGGTGAAATAAAAAAGCCGCTAAAAGCGTGTGAAATCCCTGCGTGCTGCGTTAGTTTTATTTTTGGGCAACTATCGTAGCTCGTAGCGCGTAGCCCGTAGTAACCGTAGTACCTGTAGCAATCGTAGTCATTACCTATTCATTCGGAATGTTTGACGTTTGTCGTTGGAGCTCCTCTTTTTATTTAAACAAAATTAATATAAAAAAAAACACTTTGAACTCTAGTGCATTGCATTGTAATGTAGTAAACTTCTGGGATAGTAATTAATTTAGTTTTACGAACTCAAATAATATCCAATTATTGTGTATACGAGTGTTGTAGAATATTTCGTTTTTATTTAAATTAATTAAAATACAAACGCACAGCAACTGCAGGACGTTGAATCCCGGTAAATGCCTCACAATATAGCATAGCGCAGATCAGGTCGGAACCGCTCGGGCCACAAGAAATGGTAGCGTACTTAGCAGCGTCTTACCCACCTGCCGGCTTACTGGGGCTGTAAACTTTACCGACGGGATCCACCGGATTACGATGCATACTGATGCTACCTGCTATTCTGCATATAAGTGTGATTACGTCACTGGATGAAATCTGCCTCCTAATGAAGGAAAATAAATTATAGCAAATTAAAAAATCATAATATAATTTGCACATAATTTCATAAAAAAATATTATATTGATGCCGAAAAGGATTTTTTTTTAAAGACAAACAAAATAAATACAGTCTTGACTCAAAATACATTACATCATACAATATTAATATGTAATTCTCAGTAATATCACAAATGCAGAAATCAATTTATTTCATGTCTTTGCAATGCCACGCTTACCCATATTCGAATTTGGTTACTCACACATGGACGTACGGAAAATTAAAGGACACTTTTATTTTCATACAGATGAAACTGTGAAAACTGCCAGTATTGCTTCATAACAATCAATACCGAACTACTTAATTATGAATAGTGGTTTCATGTATCTGTAAGGCTTTGCGTGCACTATAATTTTTTATCGCGCGATCATTTTGTATCCGGCTACGTATGAGTTGGTATGGCAGCGCGCACATTGTAATTTGTATACTTATAGAGGGTGATTGTACAATCGTGTCGCGCGACAAAATGTTATAGTGTGTGCCTAGCTTAATTGTAAATCTGTCGGTGAGCTGTCATGATTGGACGTGTCATCGTACAGTCAGGGTTTTGCGGATAAAGCGATGATCGCGATCATGTAATTGCTTAATTAATTAACACTTTCGGTAATGCGTAGCTCGTTTGACGTTCCTGTGATGATGTGGTACATTGATACTCCTGTCGTAGGTACGTTAACATGTAAGCTGAATTTTCTCATTGCACGACAAAATGAGATATAAAAATCATAAAAGCTGTTTTGTAAATAAAAATAAAAAGTATTTATAATTTCGTACAATTTGAAATAATTTCGTTTTAGTGGTAGAACAGCATTTAGTTACATTTCCGTTTAATAAACAAGCAACAAATTACTTTATAGGTATTCAACCCATTCAGGGATATTCAAATTCAATCAAATAATGGTAGCATTTAGAGTTACAATTTCAGAATGCATTGCAGAATTCATTTTCAGACAAATAAAGTTATTTCCGCATCTCAGTTTGAAACTGCTAAATGATGTTATGATAAAGTATGTTACATTGCGTAGCCATAAATTAATTTGGCAAGGTTCCAACAGGCCTTACATCGAACCTCCTATGATAGCAGCTTTCATTTTAATTCGAATCCGACCTCAAATATTGAGGGAAAGTTGAATAGTATGGCTATATGGCACGTGTATTTTTCCGAAATAGATGTTTTATTTTTCCTGGTGAGAGCGGACTTCTTATACGCTTATTCCTCGTTCTTAAATTATTTAACCAGTTCAAAACACATTTATTTATCCTTATTTTTAAATAATAAAATTAAACTTCCGCAACACGGTGCTTCTATAAATAATACGTAATTAAAAAAAAAAAGAATATTCCGTAACACGCTTTTAGTAAATAAGATTTCATTTCGAATTCTTGAATATTTTACGATGTAATAAAATGGGTTAGTAGGGGTGATTGAAATCTTATTCTAGATAAAATCTCTTATATATCCTCCAGTATATCACTTGCGGTAATTCTCGAACAGTAAGCAAATAGAAAAGCTCTCACGACAAAATTAAATTCCATACTTGTCGCCAGCATTCAGCTGCAACATCTGAACCGCTTTCGGCGCGCATAAATCTCATAAATCTCTTCTAATAAAAACATTCTCATTCCACTTCGCATTGCAAGAGAAATATTAAAGTATTAGCAATATTAGAATTGTGTTGAGGTTTTCGAGGCTCCGAAACTTTCAATATCTCGATAGTAAAATATATAAATTATAATACATTCAATAAAAAATCCAATAAAGTGTAAAGTAGAAAAACTCACAAATCAGAAGATTATGTAGAAAAAAGAAAAGATATTGATGTACGGTATTTTAATGACAGCATTTCAAAAATATTGAAAACAACACTTCTACAGCGTTTTATTCGATACTTAGAGCTTTTAGATCATTGAATATAAGTTACTGCTAGATGTAACTCGATTTCCAAACCGTTCGCATATCAATTTGTCACAGTCGCGCCGTGACAAATGGAGATAAAACTCAATTAGATATAAATAATGTGAAATCAAACGAGAATATTTGTCAGCTCATTGCATTATTCGGTAAGTTAAATTTAAAATGGCGAACCATTTGTCCCAAACCCTCGTTAGTAGTAAATTAGACTAATTAACCCCAGTGAGAGTAATAACTGTTTACCAACTCCAATTACAGTATTCGGTTCAAATTATTGAATCGGTAACATATTAAGCGGATACAATTGTTTTGATCGTTTACTTAAACGGCCGATGCGATTGTCGGCCATTAGATGTTGGTTGGGGAAGAATACACTTTACGTAAATATTTGGGTTGCTTTAATAATAAAATAGTTTTTCTGATTTAACTTGTAGTTTAGACTGGTTTGTTTAGCTCAGATAGTTGGTCGCTCCAAGTAAAACACTATTACTCATTCTCCACCCAGTTGTATCGGAACCTGATTCCAACACATTTGGGAAAACATTCGTTTCATTACAGTTATTAAATTATATTGTCTTTAATAACGAATACAAAGCTAAATGTTAAAATAATTCAAATATAAATAAACATCTCATTGCATAAATAATATTTTACAGCTAAGTAAGGAGCGCTAAACAAATAGCATTTAAAATAAAATCTATTTGCATTTCCATAACTCTGTTGTACGCGGTAGTTTCTAATTAAGAATTTACGAACAGTTTTGCATATTCATAAAAAATGCTCGGTACTGAAATATTGCTGTGTGACTGGCGTCAATCACGGGTGGACAGGTCTAAAATACTCGGTGAAACAGTGAGATTAATTGAATTCTATTGCCGCTAAAAATATCTGACGACCTATAAAAAAATATTCAGTTATATTTTTGACTGACCGAAGCGACCCGATGTTCAAAACGCGGCTGTTAATTTTTGTTACATACAATCAGTGTAAAAATAAAATGAAATAGGAATATTCGGTGTTAAATGGTTGCAGTTTGCTAAAGTGTCAGCAGATTAGTGAGCAGGGCTAGTTCGATTCCCAGGTTGAGGTGCATGTATGTAGGTACCTTAGTTATTCAATCAGAAATTTCTGAGAAGCAGCTCGGATCCCGCCCGTTGATGGCATTAAGCTCGCCTCCTGTGAGATGTGAGTTTAACGTAAGTGATACGATATGCAATGTATGTATACCTACCTACTATTATAAATACCTGTAGTGCTGTGTAACTATTTGACGTAAACACATTACGTTTCGATTGAATTCATACTTCCAATCATAAATTACTATGAATTAATAAACTGATTTTATGTTAACTAGAATTTGAATCAGAGCAATTATTTTAACAGTTTAACGGAACCAGTTTATTCAAAATATTATGCGGTTACCTGAATTTTGGATGGAAAATAATTGATAAAGGTTCGCTATATCTGCAATTAGAGTAACTTGTAGTAACATTTATACACTCGTATCACATACGAGTGTCGGCGGCATTTGGGTTTCAGTACATTCATGGCAGCATACTTAACGACACTTCTGCTTTTGGTAACAAAACAGTACTTAGGTCTGTTGTTATAAAATCTAATTTGCATTACGAACGTAACAACCTGTTTTTAGCCGTTTCGCTCGGTGACGTCACAAAGAACTCGACTAATTACTTTATAGTTTTATGTAAATTACTACGTTACTTCCAGAAGTGCTATAGTTAGTCATGAATTTAACACTTATTTTACAGAACGTTTCAAGTATAATCGGTAAAGTTTTGTGAGCAAAAAGCCTTTTGGTGGCTTCAAATAACCGGGGCTACGCTTGTTTAAGTTTTGATAAAAAATAATTGAGCAGACTTGAAACTTTTGATAGCAAATAAAATTATTATCAAAAGATGATATATTAGGGGTGGGTTCTTGTACTTATAATATAGCGATGATGGAGTAGTTTTTATTGTTACATTTTGGAAAGTTTAAATATTTATAAAGTGTTAAAGACATTACAGATTTATTGAAAAAAATACAAAAGTTAAACTGTTGAATATTACCTACATTCAAAAGCCTACTAAGCGTTTAAAAATCTCTCTCAAAATATGTTAATCTAATAATAATCCTATGAATCGTAGCTTAGGTATTATCTTTCGCGAACATGACAGCAGCTGTCACACTCAACCTGAAATATGATTAAGATAGATTAATGGGTGCGCGGGCGAGGTATTACTCATTGATGCTGGATTGCTGGCCACCGTTTCCGCCGCCTGCATGTTTCATACAAGTCAAGTTCGACTGACCATAAAGTTCGAACAGAGAGTGATAGACAAAGATATATAGAAGGATCAGGATTCTTAATAAACCTGTACACCTGTGCTCATATTTTTAGGTACTCGATATTCTGTTTTTTATAGTTTTATATACTGTTGTTTCTTATAATCTTTATTAAGTGAGTTTCTGGAGAACCGAATGAGTTTTATAACATTTGAGTAATACTTCCACCATCTGTAACTATATAAAACGACAATCATTTCTTCATTACACGTCTTAGTCATACTTGTACGAGATCTTTAAATATTCTAAAAAAAGTACCTGAACAATATCTCCATTTTGGCTAGCAATACTGAAATACCTTTTTCCTGCAATTCGATATTATACACGTCCCTACTTTGCATTAAACGGACAATAGACACACATATAGGTACATACGCAGACGCCATTTTCCTTCCTACCCTTTTTGTTTTTCCTGAAGAAGTGGGGTAAGTTAGGGTTCGCTTTTGGCCTTCAGTAGTGTCTCCGTGAAAGAAATATGGCGGAAAGATTTTTGTGAAAGTGTAGATGAGATTGGATTTTTTTATCACTTGGATTGGTATTTTCTATTGTATGCAAAAATGTTAACTGCACTATTTTTCAGAAACAAATAATATTAAAACAAATAGTACATATATGAAAAACGAATAAAAGCAATTGTAAGTTCAATGCGCAACTCAAATGTCTGCCAAATCGTAATATTACGTCGCCAAGAGGTTTTAATAGCATTATAAAAACGGATTTCAGCACCAGACCCAATTGAATTTTGCATACGGCTAATTAAAAGATCCTGGAGATAGTCGGTGGCCAAAATCGGGTTTATTAATATTAGGCCGGTTTTACGAGAAGGGGTTATTGTATGAAACGATCTAGTTGGCTATCTTTTCGTGCAAAATGGTTTACTTCTCGGCTCTATTGAGAGAGGATCGTGGAGGCAACCTCTTTACAAATTTTGTGTATCGCCGAGGGACGGAACAGTTCCCGATGTATCCCGGCCGGGCTTTCCGAATACGAAACTCCGAACTTGAATAGAAGATCCAGTTTGTGAATATACGATAGACTTGACTATCCGTTGTATACTTGCCATTCGTATGGTTATCGACATTCGTGCTCCGCACTTAGTGTTTGCACATACTTTGACATTATAAAAATGTAATTAGCACGATAAGTCTAGTCCAATCTTAAACAATTTTTCAAATCGTACCCGTGGTTACGTAGTTCAGCGTGTACAACCATATAAGCAAACTCTTCAGGTGTATCAAGAAAGCAAAATGTTTATAACTTAAGTGATTTTCATACTACGATCAGCCATTATATAAATTATTCAAAAATCATTCAAGTAATTATTTAAAAAAAAAGTAGAATCTCAATATTTTCATGTTCGACAAGCTAATTAGCATAAAATTTCGCCAATACCTATGAATTCAACTTGTCTAGCTTTAATATTATCAAGTGGATGCTGGGTACTGGACCCGCTATCATCTCGTACGCACAAATAGTTGGTAATTATAACTTCTGAACTAGCGATTACCCTAAAGTAGTTAAGTCTAATTTGTGTTTAAACGGTGTTACTATGTCGATGGAGAAATAACATACACACGACTATATTATACACTCAGTTCAGAACTTTGGCCACGCTCTATAGATAGTTGTTTCGAAGTATATTTTGAATATATTAAACTAGGCAAAAGGGTGCTTATTTATTCCCAAACATAATAAATTGCAAATATTTTTTTCATAAAAATACTTTACTGTAGAATTCCTCTGAGCATAAAATATTGAAATAAAAATCTGCTAATAAAATATACGTCATGTTCATCCAATGACATATTCGCTTGCTTTTTTGTTAATTCAGCTGGTTGCATAAGCCCAGTGGATGAAATTCTGGGAACTAGCCACAAAAAAATCGTACAGCCAGCGGCAAAAAAATCTGCGACTGATGTTTTGAGCTCATGTGAAAAGGAATACCATGGTATACATATCAGTCGATTTTTTAATAAAATCCATCGGAGGATCATGCTTTTATGTATGGTTAATTTAAAGTTGCCGTCCATTCATAAAATATTGCTCTAACCTACAAAGTTTCATTAATATTCATCGTAAAAAGGCCGAATTTCATTTTTGACATTGATTTACGAGTATGTGCGAAGTAACGCATGCACCGCTGTGCCCACATAATAGATCTAACAGATTTGTTCTAAGCGTTACGCATACATAAGAGTTATCAAAGTTGCAGCATTATCATTAATCATTTCAAATTCACGTACTTTCACACTCGATTATAAAATAAGATTTTTTATGGAAATAAACTAGCAAACGAAAAAGAATATAAATTGCTGACTATGGTCACTTAACAAAGTGTGTGGAAGTAATTACCCGTAACATTTATCTTTTTTTCTGCAATAAATACAGACAATAAAAAAAATCTCGATACAATGGGGGTTTTATTGGAAAATGCATCGCTTTTTTATAGTTACTCGCTGGCTGCCCGTGTATTTTTAACTGAACATTTTTATGTAATGTTTTCATTTGCTTTCTATAAAGTCTTTTTGTAATCAGATTGGGTATTGTGTCAATATCGATACTTTTTTAAACAATTGCATTTCTAATTACTGACGTTAAATAAAAGTTTTTCTTCCTGTTAAATTTTTTGATTTATTGGAAAGTCCTCTTTTAAGTTCCACATTTGAAGATCACTAAGTATTCATTAAACCGTATTTAACTTACTTTCTGACTTTATCAACACACCTGCCCATAAATCGCACTTAATTACCAAACTCTTTGCAGTAAATAGAGTCGGCAATCAAGTTGAACTTAAGATTGCCGCTAGTAGTTTAACTAATGTAAATTGTGTGTGTCTCCGAACGCACGGAGGTAGCAAATTTTCCCGTATGCGACTTACGTTTCCTTTGAATGATTCGCCAAGTTGGCTCATAAATACACGAGACCGTCTCGAAACTACTCGGGGCTTATGAAATACTGTTACACGTTTAAACTAATGTCATGACGTCGCGGTTGCTTTCATGTTTGTGGACAACTTGCCCATGTAATTGGGTACGTGATTAAACTATTTATATGAAAGTTTTTTGTGAAAAGACTGGCTCGTTACTTTGATTTGCATGAGATAGGTCTCTCGTTTTTTCAGAGTATTTATATTGCGTGAAGCGTTACAAGAATTCTAATAATGTTATTTTACGTAGAAATACTACTATTTTTGTACTGGGTTTTAAAGTGCGTAGATGTGGTCACGTAGCATAAAATACGCTTATTTCAAAATGTCTTTTATATTATGATATCAGGGATAAAGTAAAATTTATTCGTTTGTTAAAGGACTATAGACAAAGGCAGAGAGTACACTCATAAAAAAGGGATTGACAATATTGATAGTTTTGTCGGTATACTTTCAGTTTTTGTATTCCATTTACTAAAAACTATTTTTACTTTATATACCTATAATTTTAAGAAAATAATGCAATATTTACACAACATTTAGTAAAAGATGGCCTCCCACATCAATAGTATAACTTATGGATAACTCAATACTTTAAATTTAGTTAGCATTCAATCGGCCAACGAGAAAACAAAATCGATAAGTGGTTGGGATACGGAAAAGCGATTCATAAACATACTTTGACTATTAGATATTCAACATATTTTAATTTCCGTAAATATAGAGAAAACTGTAATGAGATCACTCGTTTTCCTGTCATAGTTGATTTTCTATAGCTTGATAAGGGTGTTCCGCATGTCTACGTTTACAAATATTACAACCACGTTTCAACAGGTTTCAGTAAAAAATAAGACTGATCTAGGGAGTTATACAGAATGTTTTTAAATAAGTACATCTTTTCTTTGTTTTACCATTAAATAAAAGTAACTGTGTACCCATCATAATACTTGTCACTTTAATTATATTTTGTCGTGTTATGGTGTCGACAACCCTTTATAGTCTGGATTGACCTTCAAAACCTGTCGCGATATTGCGTGAAAAAAATAGACTATTTGTCTTAGTCTGCAGTGTGGAGTTGTGCAGTGTACTCTAAATGTATACCTATTTCTTGCATCTTATGCTACTGGCAACATCAAAGTGTTCGCATAACTGAATAAATATTAGTAAACAGCAGTACAATTATAAAAAGCGTGTAATAACTTTCTAGTTAGTTAATTTCATAGTCACGATGGTCACCCGGTGTCAAACGCTAACTGCAATTTAGTTTAATTACAGAAGTAACTACTTGTAAGTTATTTAAACTGTCGCTTCTTCGAACGATACTAAAAGTTCGTGTCGAAGAAAATTGTTACTCTTTTAATGAATACAGAAAAGGTATATTTATTTAATGTTAAGGTTCTGTTAAGTTTTATGAAGTTTAAGCTAGAAAAAAGTTTATGCATAATAATAAACGTTGAGTACGGGTTGAATTACTTATTTGATGGCGCACATTAAAAGACACACAACACCTTCACATTGTAATTTGTGTAATTTCTGTACTTTGTACACATGTCTACAAACGGCAGTATACTCGTCAGAAGTTTTTTTTACACCAATTTTCAATTAAATTTGTATCCTATGGAAGTCTTTAATATGTCGGTATGGTTGGTGATAGTTTAATTAAATAAATTATATTTTTGCAATCGTAGAAAAATACTACGCGTTTATTGATCTAAATTCCTTATTCACTACAATATTTCTCGGTATATCTATATTGCTTATTGTAGTTCACTACAACATTTATCTTACGATCAAAGGTTCGATTAATATTAAGCAAACAATTATTGGAAAGAAACATCCAAATAATGGAATACACACCAATCTACTGTTGATACAAGAAAAATAACAACATAAATAATATTAATAAAACAGAAACGAGAAACAAAGCATAGAAGGTATATATTAGCTCGGCAATTTGTATGAGTCAACCGAAGTAAATGAATTACAGGGGTGCTCTCATAGGATGGTAAGTAACTACTATTTTCGACTTTATCATAGCGTTTTTCCGTTTATTGAGAGTAAAAGGTTTTTCTTAAACCAGTCCCCATAATTACCGAACCGTTGTTATTGTACGGGTCATTGACGATTGACATTTATGAACGATACTTACTCAGGTATTTTCTAGACTGTAAATATTGTATAAGTGGGTGTTTGGGTAGTTACACCACAATAGTTTCTCTGTAGTTTGTAGTGAAGGCCAAGTAACTTTTTATTTTAAGGAACGTCTCTTTTTAGACTCCGAAAATAAGTAATATATTTTTTTTATTTCCTTATTTTAATTTTTCAATGTGTAATTCAAAACTTGTGTAAACGAACTCCAGAGTTTGGCAGTGATCTTTTAATAATGTGAAACAATGTATAATGAACTTTAATATAACATGGCCGAGGACCCGTTTTCCAAAAATTAGGTGCTCCGTACAGTACAGGGAACGCCGCGGGCCAACCTGTCTGTTTTAAATACAAATTGGAGCGAGTAATGCTGACTGAAGCTTTTCTGGGAACTTCATTAACAGAGTGCCAACTATTAGTTAAAATTTAGTTAAAATCACGTTTACAATATGGGTATACTAGATTTTTTCCTTATATTTACCTGAGTAGTTTCGTCAGAAATCTGTATAAAATGCTAATGTTCTCCCAATAACGGTTCCATCTAATCCAATTTTTACAACAAAGTAATTTTTTATTAACTGTCAAAGTGTAACAAATAAAGTCACACTTTTACTCTAGCGGATTTCAGTCGCGCGTATCAAAACCAAGCCTGTATGTGTTACACAATTCGAGCGGTCATAATCTGTCGATTAGTTTACAATTGTTTGCTATTAATCGCATGATACGAATTGAGCGATGTTTCTTGGAAAAAGTGAGACGAAAATCCGCTGGTGTGAAAATACTCTTAATATGTTTACTTGTCGGTCTTAGGTAGGTACAAACAGCAGGAAACTTCTAGGAAAGACATGAAAATATCACTTAGTCTCGAAAGCTGAATTCAGCGAAGTAATTGGAAAAATAGATTTCCAAAAATAATATCCTGAAAATAGACCTTATTTTTAAAGGGAATTGTTTATTTGACGACTTAGAAATACTAGGTAACGTCGTCTGATTTGAAGACAGCTAAGAGGTATAATAAAAATTTCCTCTCATTCTCAGAGTCTACGATCTCACATCGCAGTTTTCTAGCAATAAATTTTTAATACTTACAGTTCTTAAATTACTTTTCAGGTTGACTACTTGCGACTTAAGGTGCTCGTTAATGCCCTAGCTCTTAATCGATTCCGATCGTTAATAGCACTTATAAAATGCAAACTTCTCACAAACGCTCGTAACGAAACGAAAAATCGATTATAAAACACTTAATGTTAGGAAGTAGTTGAAAGTTCTAGCATTACTCCGACTACGCCGGTCACTTCACTACACATTTATTTTAACGATTAAACTCCAATTATAAAAACTCCCTTTGTAAAACTCTCGTATAGCGCAGTGTTTGATTTTCACGTTTCGAGTAGTTCGCGGTGCATTAATTACAAACGAAAAACCTCAGGTAAAAGTTTAATCGCGAAAAAAACCAGTTTAACAATATTTCAGCTTTATGAATTATATTTTCAATCTGTGCTTATGCGCGCCCGTTTGCGAAGCACTTAGCATTCAGCCGGCCCGACCGGTTACTTTATAGACAAATATTTCACTCTAACATACGAGCAACGCAAATAAAGCCCAGCATTTTTTCTCCACATTTATTATTTTCCCTGTCCTTTGAAGTTGGCAGTTTATTTAATGCCGTTTTAGTTCTTATTTTTCCACTCCGCAGTACAATAGACACCTTTAAGCTTTACGTACTTAAAATTGAAATGATTGTCGTACGTGGCCACTTTGAGCGTATTCTACACTTTCAACTCAAGTCGTTACGTTTTATTTGTGCGTCGAAGTAGGGGCACCCCTAGAAGGCTAAATAAGACTTAAACTCTCTTATAATAGACACCGCTATTTGTCTCAGCACTAAACAAGCACAATTTAGCGTTCGACTTACAACTTAGTCCGCGAGTTAATATTCTAACAAAAACAAAGACGTAATTTCCTCGTCTTTGACTGGCTGAGAACTTAAGTACAACAGCGAACCACCCGCCACACGAAATACTCGCTCCCAGTTAAATTGACTGATTTAAATGTGATGATAATGAAATGCTTGTTTATTTCATTAAAGGTGGAAAATCATGTTAGGGTAACAGTGTTATGACGATTTATCAGATGCATTTGCAAATTATTGTAGAAGATAAGATTGCGGTCATTTAATGTACAAATACATACCTAGTTATAATACACCGAATAAATAATAAAAAATATTAGTGTATTCAATCACAGTCCTTTTACGTTATAAGTCACTTTACGACTAAGCTTCAACAATAATTAATAATCCCGACTAGAATAGTCGTGTCGAATGAGTGGCTCCGGCACAAGTGTCGTTGTTATCGCTCATTATAAACACAATGATACGACAAGCATAATTATGAGCATCTGTCTATGAGGGATGATGTTATGTACTGTCGAGTGGATGCTCTACCGACTGCCGAGAACCCTCCACCATTTACACAGAACATTATTCGGTGATGCTCAGACTACTTGTCTCGAACCACTTAGTACCAACCGCAATTGAGCGAAAGAGAATTCAAATGTATTTAATGCTCAATACTACCGGCTTTTAAGAGATAATTTGTGAACAAAAATGTTCAGTCACACTAAATGATAGCTGTTACTTGCCAGCCATTAAGTGTTTTTCGCTTTCCCAAATTATTTCGCCGGAGTTCTTTTCCGATTTAAAAATGCGAAAAGAATGTACTTATAGTTTATCTTTCTCATTTATTCTCTTTATAAAGCTAGGTAATATAATTATTTTCTACGTCGTTGGCTGAATACACAACTTGTAATTAATTTATGAATCAGTATTGGTTTGTTCATAATTCCAACTACGAGAAATATTAATTTATGGTTGGCAATATCAGTAGGTAATACAGTTGAGATTGCTCGGTTAAAGCTCATTATCTACGAATGAGATGTTTCTCATAGGTATAATGAGTTCTAACCACCAATATATTGTGTAAATATTAATAGTAGTCCTTTAAATTGGATTTAATTAAAAATACGACGGGTCGTGGTTTACGCCGTGTGCAATGTTCGAGGTTTTTGCTGGGCCTGCAGGCAGGGGTAGTCAATCCGTAACCGCAAGCATTGTAACGGACCCGGCAAAATAAACACAAATAAAAGAGGAATAATATTTTGTTTCGGCGTTGACAGCGCAGCCAAATAAACTTTGGTTGGTAGGTGATGTGCGATGCTTGATGTTCACATACATCTATATGATGTAAAAACCCTCTACAGCCACAAAATGACTATTTCGATGAAAATCTCACTATAGGTACTATCGTTAGCTATTTTACAGACAGGAATGAAATTGACGAGCTGTGACGATGCTTTCGTGAATTTAGAATGTTTGTGTCAACAGCGATGGATTCGAGGATACCTGTAAAGTGGAACAATTTCATAGCGCATAAAAGCACATAGTCATTGCACGAAATAAATTCTAAAGGGATTATATTAAGAAAAGAATTAAACAAAGAACTGATAGACTGTGTTTTATTACTGAAAAGATGTAATAGATCCCAAACACTTATTATCACTTCATACCATTTCTATTTGCTCTTATAATAGATACTTACTCGATGTTAAGAAATACTTGAGGCTCACATTATAGACACGCCTTTTTGCCGTACCCTTGATACACGGCACCCCCTGACACTGTAAATAATAGTAAGTGTTCATATAAATATCCGCAATCATTGAGACACACTCCAAGATATGTTTTTCAACTTCACCATTAACCAAACAGGAAAATTTGTCGATTTACTTTCCGAATAGTTTTAATTTGTATTTGCCTTGCTCTTGGTGAGTGAACGATCAAATAACAAAGAAGAAAATAGGTTAGAAAAACACAAAGGAAGCGATTCGAATGAACAATTTGACGTATTACGGGTGTTTGAAGGTAAATTGATTGTAACAGCACATTTGTAGCGGTGGGCGAGTTAATGTAAGACCTATCATTTTTGTATTAAAACCTTTATGAAATGATTGTTTATTTTTTATAACTGATGCATTGTATAAAATAACTTATGCAACTGGATAACAAACTTTTCATGTAATACAGTCATAATGTTTATCGTTTAGTTCAACAATAGGATATTTGGTTAGGTAATAAATATGAAAATAAAATGTTATAATTTCATTGAAAATGTTCGCTTAAAATTACAGTTTTTAGGTACATTACATTTTAAATGTTTTGCAGTAAATATTATAAATTCATAGCTTATATCAGTGTAAAAAATTCAAAATCATTGCCAGAAAAATATTCATGTTAAAAATATAACTTTTGAGCTTTTATTGCAGGTAAACCAAAATGTAATGGACTGGAAAATAAAATATAAAGTTCTTTTTTTTAAACGTTTGGAACAAAACAAAATAGTGTAACGTATTTCAGCTATAAAAATAGTCAGTACAAAGTCCCTTGGTTTAGTAAATAAAGCCACCTTTTGTAGTTTCGTACCCTTTGTTTAATTGGAAAGGTACCCACAGCTAGGTATATTTACTTACTCGTCGATGTTTCTTTATTTACGTGGCCTCCACCTTCTATCACAACAGTGAAGTTCTAACAAGCGAAAGGTGATTTAATTAGTGTTGTTAGCACAGTTGTGCGGTGCTTGCAAATAATCTCCGTTTAGTTCGGAGCCATGAGGTTGCCACCTTGCCACGGTGCGCTAAAACGCCTGCCTTTTCTTGATTTCTAACACACAATGTCTTGTCAACTCTTGGATAGAGACTAGGCGTTAATTACTTGAGATTCATGCGGTAATTAGAACATACTTATTAAGACACGAATAAGTAGGCATTATGTCCAAGTGGATAAGTATGGCGGCTTAATGTGGAAAAACAAAATACTTCAAGAAAATTATAAAAAACAGTCACCTATAAGTATGTGCAACAAATGAATAACTACGATGAAACCATTATATCAAACTTTGTCGTCATCACCAAATTGAGTGTCGGTGAATATACTTTAATAATATGCCTCTTTAAATTACCGTTTTCAACACTTACTGTTCTTGCTCAACGGAGGCTTGGCAACCCTTTCAAGCAGTAAACTTCCTAGCACCCTGAATACAATAAGTATCGCAGCTTTTCCCTCAGTTGGAATTTAAAATACCTGATAACAGCGGCTTTGAGAATAAAGTAACTTTATCGATAATAACCGCATTTCCTACTTTCACCTTGCAAGCCACTCTAGTTAAGTAGACATTTATGACAATGGCACCGGCGTAATACCTACTCCTCTGTCATATTACGTTTTCACTTCATGAAATATATCTGCAACCCTACTGGGTACACATCTACTTCCTTAGAGAGCATTTTATGTGTATATCTAGATGTAGATACAGCGCCAAAAGTTCTCAATTAATACTCATATTTCATTTAACTCAATCATTCATTATATTAATGCAGACACCTGTTTATGTTCGCTGATAATTTAAAGAAGGAATCAAATACAAAAACGGAGCCTCCCAAAAATAATCTATTTGAAAAATCAGAAAATAATTTATTGTGTTTTTTCCTCCGGTTTATCTCGACGGCTATAACAGTGTTATCTTTGACATTTCTTGAATGACAAAGCGGGGCGGCTCAATAACCATCCAATTTGCATAACCTAATTTCTCGTGGCTGCGTCAAATTGCTGACAGATCTCAGAGCCCGCACTCCAATCATAATGGATGGGACGTCGATTCCGATAAGACCGTAAACTGACAAGAATATATCTGGTCATTAACGCACGCTCAGACGTATCTATCGATATCGCTTGCTGGTCAAACTGCCTACTTATAATAATATGGGGCTAATTTTACCTAGAAAATAATTTATAAAGATCTCGTTTATACTGGATTCAGAATTGGTACATATCGACCGTTAAGTTTGCTGTAATAGTTTGCTTTGTAAGCAAGGGTGAAGTGGCTTCTTAGGCTAAAACAAAATTATTGTAATAAGGTGCATAGTTATTGGTATGTAAGTTTACACACCAAAACAAAAATGTGAGTTCTTTAATTAATTGGGTTTTGTTGACCAATTTATACTTACTTACTACATGTAAAATTGGAGCATTCACCGTGACCACATTCCACTTGACTTTCCTGTCACGGCTGCGCGTCCTACTTTACATGCCATTTTTATAGTACATTATGGAAAAATATACCTATATACTTATTTGCAATTCTATACACCAGGTATATATTTTATTTTTAATCAGGTTAACTAAGAAGCGGCTATATAATCTCAATTAGTGGGTTTTGTAGCATGAAAAATAGATGTATTGGTAGCAATATCAATTTCGTAAAATAATGTATGAAGCTAGATCGAAGTAATCTAAATTTCTTGTTGATAACCAAGTACGAGCTTGGTTTTTAATATTTACGTAAGTAAGCAAACAATTTATCATCATACAAAATCTTGGGCGTAACGTTTAATAGCATCATTAGCATACGGCTAATGTATGGGGCTAATGTATGTATGTATCCCGCCGCTCTTACATGTTTTCTGATTGCGAGAACCATATAAGATGATACTTGCTAAAAAAAATCCAAAGACTTTTCTCTTTCACAGTACACAAAGTAAACACTAAGGTCCTTTCATAACAACGGTTTACTTTAAAAATTGAAAGAAAAAAATATATTATCGGTGAATTTGGGACAAAAATTATAATAGAGAAAGCATGAAGAGAAGTTTAAAGTTTGTGGACTTAAAAATAATGTTTTTACTACACATAAGCGTAAAAAGAAAGGCTGCTGTGGACCGATCTCTTTTTGTTGTGCTTCCGAGATATTTTCGCGAAAGCAGACTGATGGCTTCCACGATGTCATTCCAACTTTGAAAAAGTGAATGTAGAAAAGTGCATCCTTACTGAGAAAAATGCGAGTCACAATAGAATTTTTGAAAGTAGTTGTCCAATACTTCGTATCTCCGACTTTGAAGAGTTCTCTGAATCGGGTGACGACAAATTGTTAAGGTTCACTTCCTGTTAACACATACTTGAGATGTCATTGTTTATTTAATATGTACTTCTGTATCATAACTATATTATATGCTAAGATATTGTTTATAGCTATAGTTTATAATTGCTTTTTGCCAGTCTGAAATAGACGGCTGTATTGATCGTATAGACTCATTTGCAACAGTGTGCTAATTTCATGAGTCATAAGCAAACAAACGCGAGGCAGTTCAATGGCACGACAATTACAAAGTCAAAGAACCAAAAAATCTGCTCTCTCCATTGTTTTTAAATCACTCATCAACGTTTGTTCTCCTTTGATGTTTCAAGCACTTTGTGTCGTTTCACGCCTATTTCATTTCTTAACCCAAATAATTTGTCATTTGTAGCCCTGTTTTGGAATAGATACTGACTGTACCTACATAAACATATGTATGTACGTGTACATACATAGTTATTTCCTATTAGTGAGAGACAAGGCATTATTGTTAATTGCTGGGGCCTCGCAATATGATTTAATCCAGTGTGTCACCAAATTACTCGTAGAAATGGACGGTACAGGTGGATTATTATCCCTTCAGCTCCCTCTATCACTCTACTAAGATGCCTGTGTACGATATCACTACAATCGCTTGATAACATGATGTGCCTCGTTCCAATTGAAGCCTATGCAGGGGTCTTAGAATCTGTATACCAATTTCAGATTCTCAAAAATCAATTTGGGTAGTAGTGAGTTTCAACTAAGTGAACTGTAGGAACACTGGTGTCCAACTTTTTTGGGCGAAAATATTGGCATGTAGGCGTACGGTTGTGCAAATAAGCAAGCAAAAGGTAAAACTATGATATGTGCGTCCCAATCTATGGCTAGCAATATCGCTTGAAGGATCGCAAAAACAAATGAAAAGGACAACGTTTGAAATTGCATGCATCAGAGATTACAGTGCCGTGAACATGCGCATGGGGCACAATCGTACATGTGGCTCGCGCTATTTCGGTAACAATAGTGCTATAAAAACAATAGGTGGTAGAAGTGTATGTAGTGACTGGTTGTAGGTGTAAAAGGCAGATATGGTAGCTTCGGTAGAAAAGATTATGACGCAACATAACATCATGCAAGTTATTTTCCTTAGGGGTAAGTAGGAAGAGTATATTTGATTCAATTCGGATAGCCAGTGAGAAATGAATAAAAGAAAACAGTTTTCTTTGGTTCTACATTTACGTTTGTCAAACACAATTATCATAAACGCTATTTCAGTGAAGTCAAATATTATTCTAGTCGTAATCTGTTAAAACAATAAAGGAATGTATCCGAAAAAAACTGTTTTCTTAAGTTTCCTTCAGTTCTCTTTTCATTTGAAGAAAACATTTTAACGCGATTGAAACTTCTCATGTTTGAACAGTTTGAACGATTTTCTTCTGGTTACGGATAATGGATTTGATTCTTGAACGAACGAATCGAAAGTAAGTAGGTATTGTAAATTTTTGGCTACTACTTAACCATAAATGCATTAAATAAAATTATGGTTATAATCTTCATTTATTTAAAAAAAAATTGGAATAAGTTCACGACAAAATTGTACTATATTTTTGAGAGAAAATATATATTTTCGCATTCTAAAGCTATAACGTGAAAACTATTTTCTCTAACAGATATTCAGCTGCGAGAATGTCTCACAGGTCGTATCACTGAAGTAGGTGCAAGTCTTGAAAAGGATTTACTTTGAAATTCAGTTTCTGTTCAATCTTCATGTTTGCACTAAACTGTTGCCAGGGAGATTTGATGCATTCGCAAAATTGTTACTTGCGAATAAACAATTTTGATAAAAAACCGAACTAAAAATTAGAAAATAAATTTCAATGAATATAAATTAATAATAGTGTGAATACAAAAAAAAATATTTAAAAAAAGCGTGGGGTGCTTTTTAAGGTCTTATCGAAATGAAAATCACTCTACTCATATCTGTCAATAAAATGTTTATAACTATTGACACCATGCACCCCACGCTTTTTTTTAAATATTTTTTTTGTATTCACACTTTTATTAATTTATATTCATTGAAATTTATTTTCTAATTTTTAGTTCGGTTTTCTATAAAAAGCGTGTTTTTTAGTTTTTTTTAAACTATTATTTATTTTCTACTTTTTAGTTTTTTTGTTTAAAGCTTTTCAGTGATACGAATAGTTATCACTATCCATACAAGTGGGAAGTTCTCATCAATACAAAGAATATAAGTCCAAACGAGGTATTTTACATATTCAGTTGTCGAGTTCCCTCGACTTTCTCTGGTCTCCATCATCAGGTCAGCTTCCAACCTTCACTGTTGCATAGGTCTTGTCAATACAAATAATTTAAGCCCAAACACGAGGTAGTTTACATATTCAGTTGTCGAGTTCCCTCGACTTTCTCTGGTCTCCATCATCAGGTCAGCTCCAAACCTTCACTGTTGCAAAGGTCTTGTCAATACAAATAATTTAAGCCCAAACACGAGGTAGTTTACATATTCAGTTGTCGAGTTCCCTCGACCCTCTCTGGTCTCCATCATCAGGTCAGCTCCAAATCTTCACAGTTGAATAGTGCTTTCAGGCGTACACCTGAGTGTTAAGTTTTTACCCTATGTATGCCTACAACTTTCGAAGGTTGCCCTCGATTTCTCAGGGTTTCCATCATCAGATCCTGACCTGATGACTATGGGACCAACTGGCAGCTATACCGAGTCGAACAAAAAAAGAATCACGTAAATCGGTCTATAAACCTCGGAGTAATCGATGTGTATGTGTAACCTCCTCCTTTTTGGAAAGTCGGTTAAAAATGGAATAATTTTATCAAATTAGTGTATTGTCATCGGTCCTCAATAAATCTACAAAGTTTGAACGAAATCTGGCCGTTTGAAGTGGGTCAAAATCGCGCCCAAAGAAGTCGGTTACAAATATACAAACATACAGGTGAAGCTAATAAAAAGCGTGTAAAAACAGTTTCTTTGACATAATTTCTCACATGAAATATTAATTTTATTAAAACAATTCTGATTTAAAAGGCATTAAAGTTTGTCTTTTACAAAATTGTCTAACCTATAAGTTATGTATATGGATTCCTTTTCGTCAATCAAGTTTATGATTCATACAAGATTGAGTCACAATAAATATAGCTTCGGGATTGTGCTAAAAATCGTCTAATTCTAAACTACAGTGAACAGGAAACCTCAGCCCCAGTTGAGATTGCGACCACTAACGAGGTGTCAGTGCTAACCCGTATAACAAACTTGCAGGAATGGGCGTGCCGTGCAACTAACTGGAGTAATAGCTTCCGATTACTTCACCTGAACTGCAATGTATTAATAACTATTCTATCCTGCTTGAGCGGTTGAGGATTATTGCTTCTCTGTATGAAAGGGACCCAAGTTATGGGGTAGTAAAAGGTCAATAGCGAACAATGAAGTACACCTCTGCGTGCTTACAACACTAATATAATTTTATTTAAAAAGAATTGCTCCTGTATAGCACATGTTCATAAAAGAGAATTTCATGCATGTCAGATTTGCCTACATTATTTTCGAAAGTAAAGTTCAGACAATAAAAGTTTTTTTTTTGGGTCCAAAAATAACAGTTTCAAGTGACACCGCGTTGTAGACAGATGCCAACAGTTGTGTAGATGTGACATAAAAGTTTTAATTGTTTTTTCCGAATCAATTGAAGTCGACATTACATCCACCGATTTTTTTGGTATAGCCAAATATTTAAACATTGCTTGATTTTTTAGAAGACCTAAATCTTATCGTAAAAAACCCACCCTTATACTAGTAATTGAATGAAAAGCATTTAGTTTGGATTTGGTGCGGTATTATCATACATTTCTATAGTCATAATTTGGCACATTGCGGTTGGACGGACCACGGATTACACGCAGTGATTCCTCCCTGAAATGAAGCCATCAATTGCTATTGATTTCCCACATTTATAACACGTACTAATGTCGGACATTTAAATGCAGAATTATTATCTCTAAAAGCCTTTGAATTCCGCTTATGGACGACATATTAATGTGGTGTAATTTAATTTAAGATTTGTGGGGAAACTATGTTATACCTATTACATTTTATGTAATGTATTTATCAAATACATAAAATTTAATTATTGGGCGCTTCTAATATATTAGAAGGCATGATATTATAACAGACAAACTGCACAAGTGGTGAAAGAAACATTCCAATTCCACCAAATAAAAAACATTATATACCTAACTTTAATAAATAAATACGACATTTCTCATTCTATTCATCTGTACAAAAATATGGGACAATCGCCTCGGCTCTATTGAATATCGTCGTACAAGAAATCTGTATTCATGGGTCAGCTAGCCGTAAATTGAATACGTCGTGACTCCGCGGCCACTGTCAGGAATCCGACGGAAAAATTAAATTCCTTGAGACGACCAGCGCGCCCAATGCATGCACTCACGTGCTCTGTACACAGCGACCACAGATCAATTAGTGGTGAGATGTGACAATAATATAAGACAAATCATAACGTTTTATTTATCAAAATATTAAGTACAGTTTTAATAATTAAGATTGAATATGACTAACAGCATTAGTATTGTGTAGGTAGCACAATTACAAAACAAACCACAAGGAGTTTCAGCACTGGATCTGTAGCGAACGTTCCAAGAAATATGGTAATAAGCTAAAAAGGTAATCTATTAACTTGGCCAGTACCAGATAAAGAATTTAAAAGACTGAAATCTTTAGCAAAGTGAGCAATATGAGGAGAGGCTCAAGGCGACTCATTGTAATCCGGCTTCGTTGTGCAGACACTTCATAATATTCTTTTTGTAATGCAGTCAAAGTGGGGCGGCGGCTTAGCGTCCGCTGTAAGTTGTAAGGCGCTGAACAAAATTAATGGCTTTCCTGCAGGCTTCTTGCGCGCCTGCAGGCTTAATCCCGCCAACACGTGATGCACTGCCCGCCTTCGATCACGGTGGAAAAAAACTTCTACAAGTTTGCCGTAAGAACTTCGTGAACTCTCAAGTTTTAAGCGAAAAAGGCAAGTCTTACGTCAGCGAACTATTCATTCGTTTTTTGATCGGTGGCGGTGAAAGTATGCAATTTTTTTGGTTCTGCGGCGCTTCTTTGCTACATTTTAAAGTCAGAAATAATTAAAGTCTTTCAAACATCTTACATAATTATAATTTAGTTGAAGACTTACAGTTTTTGCTACAGTCCAGTTTCACACCAAGAGGATTCACGAGGAATTATCGTTTAAAATGGAAGCTTCTTGCGTTACACGGTTTTATCCCTCTTTTATTCAAACATTAGGATTTAGAATACGTAATGGCGAAGGAATACTAATTTAGTTCCTAACATTTTACTTAGGAACGTGCGGGCACTTTAGCGTCCAAGTTTTAATAGACCTTAGACGTATAAATCTATGCAGGCACATACATTGCCCGCGTACGCTCACTAACTCTGCAGTGGATTGTAAACACGTAAACACTATTATTCATTTCGTTCCAACTCTGGTTTACATGTCATATGGTACATTGCACGTCCTTTAAGTCAAGGTTTAGGTAGATATAAAAAGATAACCTAAATGAAACTAATTTATTTAATAGTCAGATAATAAAAAATGAATTGTTTAAACCTCAAGATTTGAACTTGAATAAGAAATGAAACACTCTTGTGCAACATAAACTTTTCGAAAAATAAAGTAGTGCCTATTTAAATACATAAGATTCATAATTTAAATACATTATATTATTTAAAGATAATATCAATCCAAAATTAAATTGTACGTACACGACAACATTACATACAATGCACAATTATCGACAACGTTCAATCAGTGAACAAGTGACTCTCGAAACATAACTGTTCGTGAATCTTATGTGCTTATTTATTTAAATCAAAATTAAATGATCAACGAATATTATAAAATCAGTTATGTATTTTCAATACTAATTAATCAGTTGCACAATTATTTCTGGATAATCAAATTATGTATCTGAATGAACGTTTAAGCTGCTTTTTCGTGGAGCATGGTTACGCTTGCTGCGTTGCTACGTGGCTACGCGTGCTGGCTACGGCATCCTATATGCACTTAGGGTTGCCCACTAAAGCTGCTGTCCGAAACTATGTGGAAAGTCTTTATTCGTCTAAAGATTTATTAGGGCTGGTATAGTGCATGCTTTGCACGCAATACAGGCTTAGTTTCTGTCGCAAGTGACGTTATAAAACCACGCGGCGGTGCGTGGGAGGCAGCTGCGGAGCTGTGGCTTTACACTAATTACGCACAGAGGCGACGAACGTGAACATTCTGTTTCTTTATTCTAAGTATAAATAACGTAGGAAATTACGTTAAGAAATGCTGGGACTGTTGGTGAACTAACTTTCCACTCGTAATGAGTAATTTCGCAAGAAATATGTAGGTGTAACTCCATTTTCATTAGGAGAATATTTATAACGAAATGCTCCTATTTTGTGTAATTAATAAACATAGGATAACTTTATTTAATTAAGGACTGCTTAAATGAAATACCTACTTATTATGTCGGTAAAGCTGAAATGAGTATTTATGAGATAGTTGTGCCGCAGCATATTAAAATGATAAGCCAACAATAGTTGAGCGGTCATAATAATAATGTTTTTTGTTTGTTCACCTGCGAGACAATATGATTTAAAACAGTAACTATTTCCTTTTGTTGTTTGTCGTGCATGTGCCATAATTTTAAACTGGATGACATTGCTTTACAAAAAGGTTCTACAGGCAATTTTGAGTCAGTGACCTATACGCATAGGTAAGTTTCAATAGTGTACGTGCTTGCCTGACCACTACGGCGGCATTGTGACTGACAAGTCCGGATAAAGGACCAATCTGTTCTGCATACTGATCGTCTCTTCTCGTATCGTCTCCAACGGAGAAAATGCTAGCAGTGTCTTTATTACATGTGTGAACACATAATGTATTTCAAATAACTTGTAAACCATTTCGTCTTTGAATGTCTTAGGATTCGTAGACCAAATATATTATTACCAGTTTAAAGGGAAGAAAGTTATATACAATGTTACCTATATGTTAAAATCTAAATATTTTATATCGTGTCTATGTGTTTGTTTGTTTGCAATAAACTCGAAAAAATACTGCATCGATTTTCAAGCGGTCTTCAGCACTCGATAGCGTGATTTTCGAAGAAGGTTTAGGTACATAATTATAGTATAAAAATACTACGTTACTATAGTCATGTATAAATTACTATTAAATGATGAGGAAGAACCAATTGGCACTGTATAAGATAGGCTAAAGACTAATGTTGACATTGAAAACGTAATATCTACACTTGCACGTGCACCTGATCAATGCGTGTTTGGGTAATATAACCATTCATTTTGGCGTTAGTATGGCTCATTGTCTTAGATATCTGGAAAATACCGGTTTCGGATACTGAGGAAGGAGTACGGAGATTATAAACACAAGGGCCTTCCTGGTTTTGTAGTTAGCACATGTGTAGATAATTGCTATGAGAACTGATTATATTATTGCACTAAACTTCCATAAGGGTATTCATATCCTTTCTTTGCTTACCACAAGTTTTTACAGGTGTTACGTTTGGCTTAAAGCTATGAACAATTGTGGACCCTGTTAGGGCTGGGATATTCTTAAGTCTAGTATAACACGTTGCTGATATCAACAAACAAAAATTCCCTCCTTTGAGAAAGACAGAAAATAACTACCAATATTCGAATAAATACTTAATCTATCTTATTTTACTTAACCTGGTAAAATTAATTGCAACCGTTGAGTGCAACTTTCGTGGAAACACCACATTTTTCTCGGTGCTTACATAATAATAATATTTGTTATGTAATAAAGCATTTCTCGTAATAATATTCAGTAAGCAGGTTCTTCAAGCACAATCCGAGCTACAATTAATAAAGCATCGAAGCTATTCCGAGACGCCGGGATGTTCTGGGAATATTTCCTCATTGTCGTCACTGGGAATGTCGTAAGACATCTCAAGTAGGGCATGCAATACCGGTTAACCGGTTTCGTTTTTACCGGTAAATCGCCCATTTTTGCGAGTTTTAAATTACCGGTAAAAATAATATGAAACCGGTAATTTACCGGTTTTTACGTTTTTCTGATAAAATATAGCAATTGTTCATTTAACGTCAAATCTTTGTTATGTAGTCTGAATATAATGTAATGTTGCATACATTACGTATTATAAGAGTGTTAAAGTTGGTGTTTTTTAGGAAAGTAAACTTATGTGGCTCCTTAACTATCTCTAGGTTAGATACAAATCTTCATTCTCATCTTAATTTATAAAATCGAAACAAATTGTATTCATTCGGTTATTCTGTTTTTCCTCATAGCTGTCAGCTCATACTAGGTACAAATGTAGTTAATGCTTATTTTACCTAGTCTATGACCTTACTGAGCAAGGGCTTTTACTTCACCACTATGCGGACAGCTCTGAGGACACGGTGGAGCACACAGTCCAGGTGTGCACTGCCTGGGAAGGGTACCGCCGTGTTGTCGTCGATAATTAAAGTCGATGTCGTCGAGGCAATAGGCAGCGGCGACCTTTCGCGTCCTTCCCTGGTTCAAGCCATGGTCCGGAGCTAGAGGGAATGGGAAGCCGTCGCCTCATTCTGCGAAGCAGTCATGCTCGAGAAGGAGATGGCGAGTAGCACCTCTCATCCCAGCCGCTGTAGTGGACCAGGAAGACACCACGGGCGCCTAGGGTCGAGAGACGACTCCCGGCCACCATAGGCGTCGGTCTGTGGGCGGTGAGTTCGGGTGGCTCATCGTTCCACCGTCTGCATAGACAACAGACCCGTGTCAGCGGCGCGCGTTGTTCTACGGGCTCCTCAGGGAGATGTCAGCAAACCCAGTGGGGCCCAGCAGGGCCAAGGCCTGCCGGGGCCGCGGGATTGTTCGAAAGAGTTACCGCGACCCTGGTCCATAAAACGCCTACTAAAAAACATGGGTTTTAGACAGAGAGTCTGTCATTTGATGATTTACCATAAAAAAAGGCTTTCACTTCAATGAAAAATATATTTCTTTACAGTAATTCTTAGCGTTTATCCCGTCTTGTGACGGGGTCGGCTTTCCGTATCTTCCTTCTTCCACTTCGCTCTATCCTCCTGAATAGACATCTTCTCATCTCTCTTCGAGTTCGCAGATTTTCATGTCATTCATTACGACACTCAACCACCACGGTTTCGGCTTGCCTTTGCGCCTTTGACCGGGTATATTGAGATTGAGTATCACATTCCCACTGCCGATGTCCTCAGGTGTCACTCCTTTTTACATGTCCGTACCATCGCAGCCGTTTCTCTTGCATTTCGTCGGCGACAACGCGTACGGATGGTACTGACATGTTTTTTGTTACGGCCACGACACAAAAAACGTTTACCACCTTATACTTTGCATATTTAATTAGTTCTTGCTTTAAGACTACCCAATCTTATTGGGTAAATCTTACTTATATCTTACTTATATTATAAATGTGAAAGTTTGTGAAAATGTATGGATGTATGTTTGTTATTCAATCACACAAAAACGGCTGGACCGATTTGATTGAAATTCGGAACATAGATAGGTGATACCCTCGATTAACACATAGGCTACTTTTTATCAACACACCACGCGGGCGAAGCCGCTGGCGGAAGCTAGTATTAATATAAATTACAAAAATTACCGTTTTACCGGTTTACCGGTAAAAATATTTTTATTACCGAATTTTTACCGGTAATTTTTGTTTTACCGAAATTGCATGCCCTAATCTCAAGATTATGACAAATGCAGCCGTGATATCAGTTTCGTGGAACAATAATAATGACAAGTTGACTTATGTAGATTGTCTGATCATGACCAGCTTAGTAGGTATACAGTTAGAAATAGTTTTTAAAGATTGCAAAGTTGGAATTCTGGTTTGGATATACAGGTTTATGTATCATTCTATACTAATTAATAAAGGGTTTTTGTCATTTTTGTACCCTTAAAAGCTCCGAAAATACTAAACCGATTTTGAAAATTATTTCACTGTTGGAAAGCTACTTTGTTACCCAGTAACATAATAGGCGATATTCTATCCGGGTACGGGTAAAAATTTCTCCAGGACGCGAGTAAAACCGCCGGCAAACAGCTGGCAGTATATAATATCTTAATGAATAAATAATACTTTTAGTGGCCCAACCATTGAAAATGAGTTCCTTTAGGATCTCACTCATAACGTCCTAATTTTAATCCTAACAGCAGCAACTTCAGCGGCAGACAGCGCCATCTGTCTCACATGATATGAATTACAGGGACGCGCGACGCCTGTGTGAGACCGCGTAGATTTACATTCAATTAAAACATCCTTCTACCCAGTTAGGGATTAAACGCGGATGATGTAAAACCTAACCTATTATTACTTTAGGCACAAACGTGGTCTGTTTTCCTAATTCTTATTTGAAATTCAGACCCTTTTTGCTGCTACAAATTATTAGGCATTAGACGTAAGTAGTCAAAAGACAACATGATTTTGTAGTACCTACCTAAGTAGATTTTGCAATAACATCAAAAGGCAGATTACTAAGTGAAATAATTCAAATGTTTGGATGATCGACGTTTATAATGACTTTCCTCAATGGATTCTCGATTTCCCGGATTAAATTTTCCGCTGTAACGCTTTTCTTGTAAAAAGTTACCCTTTTACCGATTTTCCTGGACGTTTCATAACTGAAACATAACTGACAACTTTATAAATATGTACTTAATGCACTTGGTAGGTACATAAAATGTATTTGCTGCATAATTCATATTGACAGAGCAACCTTCCAGTAAATAATGTAACCAATATAAAACTCAGTTTCTTACTAAAGACAGAGCATCAACTTAAAGCCACGTACAACGGTAATGTATTGTGCTGGGTTGAAAGTCACCGTCCCGCACGTCCGTACTACCGTGCTATCCGTTCCTCCCAGTTGGCTTCACAACTTGCTACTCTATTTCGAATTAAAACACGTTTCGCCTTACTTCGCAGAGGTATGAAACTACTTATGTGAACTTAAAACCTATTCAGTTTTAACAAACTAGGTCTGGTAACAATGTTTTCGAATTTCGGCTTTTCGGCTCTAAAATTAAAGGTCAAAATTGTACAAGTATGCTACTAACATTTTACTGGTTAAAATTCGGTAGAAGTATATCCCAGAAAAGCAATCGATACCCAAAACATTACATACAAAGATCCATCGATACGGCTTTTCTGTTGCAAAATCGATTTACTCCAATGTATCTACAAACCAATCAAATATAAACCTTTCCGAAATTAGGTATGATGAACGTTCTTTTTCTCATCTATGAAACGCGGAATTAAATCCATTCAGTATTGGCTCCGAGCTTCAGGGGGGACGTCACTACGCCAAGGAGATTTGATTTATTACATCAGGAAATATAAAATGGCTCTCATCGTAATGTTAAAAAGCTTTTTCATCGCTGAAATGCGACACATAAATGCAGACATGGCTTCTCAAATCTTTCTCCATAATTGATTCTGTCCTGCAATGTATTTTATTTCACTATAACGAAACTCTAGGGAGCCGATTTGTTTCCCTAATTTTTGTTTTGCGACAAAACTTGCTTATATAGTTATTACAATAAATCAACTATACTGCGAGAATTATTGCGTGTAACTTGTGTAGGTGTTCCGTAACATTGCGAGTTTATTATAGTTCCGTAATTCTTATAATTAATCGAAATTGGAAATTGATGTGCGGGTATTTGTTAGTTCATATTTTGGCGACTTTTTGAATGGCACTTGTCCTTCTCATCGGGGAAATACTACAGTGAGAAGCCTGAAACAGATAACTTGTTTCTAATTTGCTTGATGGTTATGGCTGCCCGCCCATATCTGACTTTTTGTTAGGACGGATGGCCGGGCCAATTTTTGTAGGACTTTCTGACCAACTTTTTGTAGGACGTGTGCGTTGCACTATTGTTATCAGTGTGTTCTACCTTTCTGCTAAAAAAATAGGTCACCGATTAACTGACATGGCCGGGCAGCCTAAATCGTCATGGTCATTGCGTTTCAAAACTGTTCCCAATAGTTGTTTATCAGCAATATTCTGAAAGGAACCTTCAAACACTGTTTTGCCGCAATATTGATACAGACAAAATGAGCAAGCCACAATTATGACATCCCAATAGTTCCTAATAGCGGCAAATACAAGCAAAGTCGTTCTAAGGCGTGCGGGTGTTAGCCAACTTCTACCGTTAAGTTCTATTGGAACATTCGATTACTTAGTTTCAGTGGTTCTGGCTGTTTGAACTATGACTTACTGACTCCTTATTTTTGAAAATGTTTGTACATGGGAGGTCGGAATATTATGATAAAATTTTAAACAACCTTGGTGAACTTAAAACACCTTTGTTTGCACGTTTGTCCTACATTTCTCTATTACAGAGAATTAATGGATTGCAGCAACCAAACAGAGTAATCTCTTAGACGATTTTCAATTGTTTGTTGGTGTAGACTTCAAACGAACGGTTTAGCTAATCGGCGAATACACATCTACCATATAATCCTGGCGAATAGTTACAAGAATTATGTGGAACTTTTCCGACAGTTAGAGCGTACAGCCATAACAACTAAGGAAACGGTCACCAATATACGCTTTCAGGAAAATTAAATCTGGACCATAGAGTCCATAACCCGCAGCACAGCCAGCTTACCGCTTATATAAAAGCTGGTAGAAATTTGATAAATATTAATGCATCGAATATTTCATTTTGTGACAAATCTGTTATATAAAGGGACCGAGGAAACCGCCGTCCGGGTCCCACCCACGCGTCCGAATTCGGTTTCAGTGGTATTTATGGGCGATGATAAATAAAACCGCTCAGAAATAATAACTACTTCACCGAGCCTGAACGAAATGACTTTTATTAATTTCGGACCACGTATTTATGGCAATTTTAACCACAATGTCCATAAAGATTTCAACCGGTTTTTAGCCGCACTTTAAATAATTTTATAGTATTAATCGTAGATCAGAAACTCGGTTGCAAACAAGCACTTTTACGCTATTGCAGTGCTATTTTGTAAAAACTCCCTATCCAGCTATTCGTATCTGCATTGAAAGCAGAGTTTTTAAACTGACAATGACAGCGCGGACACAAAAGGGAGTTTTTAACAAAATAGCTTAGTAAATGCGATTCGACATAAAACATTTGAACGCTGGGGTCAGAATCGTAAAGCCTTATAATATATAACCAGATCATGTTGGCGGTCGGACAATTCAGTGGTCCATAAATTAAAAATAAAACATTGTGAGTACAAACAAACGTCACGTTTTGGTACATTTGTAAAATAGTGAGTTTGAACGTGAAGTGCGCGGGTTTACGATGCGCCCGCCGCGACAGATCAGGCCGCCCGTAAATTACGCCGGTTCGGAACGACGGACGTGCCCTGTGCCGTGTGAATAATTATGTGTACTCGTACCTGCGTGCGCTGCACCCTGCCTTATTCACAATCACTAGCTGTAAGCCCCTAAATATCTAAGGAATGCCTAACAATGGATTCCTTTTAATTGTTCTCACTAACAATGTATTAGGTACATTGTTCTAATAAACTAAAACATGTTTTCAATAGAGAATGTAACACTTTGAACCTCAGCGCAAAATACAATTGATGACTCGATCCGGTTCTTCACAAAGTCATTTGATATTTCACCAACAACATAAATACGCAATGCAACTTGAAAACAGCTTTAAAAGTTTTGAAGTCTTAACAAAATTTAGAATGGAGCAGTAAAATATTTTTGTATTTTCATCGGCATTGTACTTACAACGTAAACCGTTTGAGTAAACTCCGTAAGCTAGATCTGCGTGAAAGTTTGCGGTAATAGGGCAACTCTTTCCTCGTGTTACACGATTTCGTCCGCTCACAGTTTTTGAACTCACTTTGGTAAAGCAGTTCCGAATTACTCTTGTAACTTTCATTATTCTATTCAGAATAGGTGCGGACTTCGAATCGTGTAATGAAGGCATAACTAAATTAATGAAATATAACGATTATCTCGGCTTAGTCCGTATTTGAATTGTCTACCGAGGCAGATTTATTAAATTAATTCGGTTCCCGGCCACTAATTGTCTTTTGTATCAATTCAATTGGAGGATTAAATTTGAATATTATTGCAAAATAGTTCTAAGGGTATATTGACCGCTGTTTCCCACAGATATGAAACATGAATGTGGCGATTACATATTCATAAAGTATGCGTGATAACAATGAGAATCGGTAAAAGGGAATTCATTAGCGGTATGTAAAATAGATAACATAGTTCTTTCATTGCAAACTGTGGAATCGATAAACAACATGGAGCGTTGTTCACGAGTAATTGCTATACCTAGTCGTTACAGGAGTTAGTTCGACTGCTCGTTAAATTTACGCAAGTGCTTTGTTGTACGGAGAAAACTAAGTCTGACTTAGGGTTGCTTCTAGGTGCTTGACTCAGAGGCCTCAAATATCCGAGTAAACTTGAGAGCTACTCGAGAATACCGCAGTGCAGTGATTTTAACTTGTAAACATATGAATATGACAAGATAAATATTTTATTACAGGCGTCTAACGGAAACTTATTTCTTTGTTGTTCTGAACATTAAGATCATGTGTATTCGAACATTACATTTCTGAGAATAAAGTTTATATGGTTATGGAAACACGAGGGAATCATGTGGGTGGGTGGGCATTGCCGAATCGTGATTGTCTGATCAACAAACAGTTACAATGTCTCAAGCAATATAATGCATTCAAGAGTCTATGCCCGTTTTCACCAACGAATACCTAAATTTAGGGAGCATTTACGGAACACTTAATAAGAATTTCATTTTCACCAAAGCCTAGGTGTCAAATTATAACCTTAAAATTTGACTTCAACTTGGGGGCCCGATTGATGCCTGCTTAAACAACCCCTATCATTATCATTACAGAATACAAACATATTTTGAACCGTGGATAGTGAAATGTACCTTTATATGTTATGTAACACCAAAAATACCATGTTTAAAAAGCAAAAAAATACAAAAAAAAAAATGAAACGTAAACTTTAAGAAAGTTTAGAAGCTGTGGAGGTTGTGGATATGTAAAATAATAATCATTAGAAGAAGACGTACCTATCTTACGTGAAAGAGCAGATGACTGAGAAATAAGTACGATGATCATGACTTTTTTATAAGACTAGCCGTTTTTCCGCGGTTTCACCCGCGTCCCGTGGGAGCTACTGCCCGCACCGGGATAAAATATAGCCTATGTTACTCGCAGATAATATAGCTTTCTAATGGTGAAAGAATATTTAAAATCGGTCCAGTAGTTTTTGAGTTTATCCATTACAACTAAACAAACAAACATTTTCCTCTTTATAATATTCGTATAGATATAGAGTATAGGTTATCACTTGCTATGAATGCACTTGCTAGGTCGTGGTCGCTGAATTATTCAAAAATAGGTAGTCCTGCATGCCCATAGATATATAGACCATAACAGATGCAAATCTGGTAATCACTGATGTAGTTTCGCGGTGGCCGGGACATCTATAGGCCTATTCAGACCTAAGCGGTATTCGCTACCGTCTACGGCAGAGAAAACCCTGTGGGTATGCGGTAATATGACTGTTCAGACCTAAGCGGTATTCGCTACCACCTGCGACAGAGAAAACCCAGTGGGTATGCGATAATATTACTGTTGATGTTCGGGATGCATGCCGCTGCTGCCGCGCGGTATGTACTTCTACCCACAGCGGCAGTGAATATCGCTCAGGTCGCTCTAGCCGCGGTAGGTATAGTTATTGGCACGGATATTGAGCCCTGACCTTAACCTGCGCAGAAGACATTTATTGGTTTATTGCCTTGTGTACAGTGCGCAAAGCGATCCCCACTCTTCCGTCGAGAGCTCAATATCCGTGCCGGTAACTATACTTGATACTAAATACCTGAGCGAAACCCGTGCGGTATCTACCTCTACCCACAGCGGCAGCGAATATCGCTCAGGTTTGAATTGGCCTTAAATACCAAAACTGCAGTAGATACCAATGATTCGAAAATGGTGAATATGGAGGAGCCTATCTCCTAGGTGATAGGGGATACCCTCTGGAGGTAAGAAGTAGGCTAATATTGAACATAATAAAATATATAAATTAAAACAAAGATAGTAAACAAATATTTTAATATTAGTCCTCATATGATGTACCAAACATTATCATCATCCTCCTGCACCAATTCAATTTGAGGTGGGCTGGGCGCAGCATGTTTTTACACGTCTTTCCAATTTCTCGCACCACCTGAAACTAAATAAATGTATAATTTTAACCCCATATTTAAATCCATCAACTCATGGAGAGCAAAAATACAATGAAGTCGACAGTAAAACAAGGAACACAGTTGAACGGCAATATCTTATATTATATTACACAGATATTATTCACATTTACCTGTAAACGGTTCCTATCGCATTAAAACTATTTGTAACTAGATCCAAGCTTTGTTTTTGGCTTCGTTCGTGGTCCCATCCGTTTTTTGTTTAATATTGTGTCTCTATGAGACGTCAGCAATTTCACTAGCTTGTCTTTTTCTTCTGCAAGAAAGGTTTATCCTCGTTTTCTCTTCTCTGCCAAAATAAACTTATCTATTCAACAATAATAAACCCAAAATTAACCTCACTCTATGTACACAAACACATCAGTCAATTTGACAAACGCGCGAATGACATAGGTAAAAATTCACCTATAGAAAACCTCTTTACTGTTTTATTGCATAAAACATAGCGTAATGTAGTTTAAGTTAAATTAAAATAACATCACAAGAAAAAAAACTCACAGGCTTTAGCAATATATACTCGATAGACGTTTATTTCTTAAGAAGTAGAGAAAAATCATTTTATCGATAAAATATCGACTTTGCATTATCGTTTGTAGAACTAGTAATCTGTCACTTACTTAAGGGATCCATGTACAAGTGTGGTGAAAATGAATTTAGGTAGGTGTCAAATTGGGAGGGGTCCTTATTAAAAGTAGCTTTTAGATAGGGAAACGGTAAGAGGTTGTTGGTGAAAACGGGCATAAGTCGCTCTTAACTTAATACCTTACCAACAAATTAATTAATTATTGTCTGTCGCCAACCAAGTTCATAATAACTAGTTCACGTCTGACGTTCGAGATTGCATGTAACTTGCCTTTCAGAAGTTGTGTAACAAACTGACCGCTTATAGTTGCTACTTTTATATATTTTTATATGTTTTATGTACTCGGGCGTAGTGCCCAGTTTGTTTTAAACGTGGACTTAGATTTATAACTGCAGTTATGTCGTTTTGACTGACTTTGTACGAGTATATGTTAGATTCAAGTATTTTATGTAACTTTTATCATTCTAAGTATAAACGTGGTACTTTAAAATGAATATTTGTAGGAGTTGGTGTCTAGTAGTTGAAGTAATTTGAGTTCGTCCAGCATTCCCGGGGCGGTGAACGTCGCTTCTAACTTTACTGACCAAGTATCTAATGATTTTACGACGACTAAGCCATTTTCACAAATCATAATGAATAAAGCAAGGACTATTGTGAGAGTTTTGTTTATTCTATAAGTGATCGAGTTAATTTTTCAATATAACGTCCGCTTATTATGAAAGATGTTTCTTCGGATAAATTTAGACAAGTTGACATAATTCTGTGACACTGCGTAGTAGTTTAACATGCTTTTAATTGAATTTTGTAGCTTAAAATAGTTTTCTAATATTAGGAACCTTATTTCAAAGAGACCTTAGTAACGTAAATGTCAAGTGATTAAATTGACATCGCTCTAGCAAAGTAAAATATCAATATTTAACTGATTAATAGTTACCTCTATAAAGTAAAAAAAACTTTTACCTCTTTAAGCAAAGCATTTAAATCCATTTCGTAATCTTTCGGTGCTCGTCAAAGTCGTCTCCCGCAAATTATCTTAGTTTTAATTAGTACGAAAGCAATCAAAATGTTCCAGCTACCCAGACTTAACTACATTGAAGATAATTTATATCTCCAATGTAGTTATGAAGGACATTCGGGTTCTTTTACTCAGACTGTATTATTATTATTAACATTTGGACACTCCCAAAATTACTTCGGTTTTAATATAAACAACGAATAAGATGTGATAAAATTGCGTTGTCTCGCGCGAAGCTCTTATAAATGTAATAATTGGTTACTTATGTAATAATCTAGAGTGTTGTGAATAAAAAGATTTATTATTTTTACCAAAAAACCACCAAAAAAAGAGTGGGTGTATATGTTTAATATTGAATTATATTTTAGTTTTCATACATGAATAGATATGTAAACAAATATATAAAACAGTAAAAAGTATACAATTCAATGTATGGTTTCAATTCAATCAAAATCAAGAAGCATAGCACTATGGTTGTTTTTTCAGCACGTAAATGTAAAGGGATCGACTTCTGAAGAAAGAAATAAACAAAAGAGATTTCGTATAAAATAAGCTTTAAACTGAGGCCATCTTTTATTTGTGAATCCGTGACTTTCTTAAAACAAAGTTCGATAGGGCCATTAGAGCGACTTATGGCGTAATGTACCGTAATCTTTCGACTATTGGCCCAAACATTTTAAAAGAAAGAAAAATACTTAAGGGTATTTGACAAGATGCCCTTTTAAAAAAAAATTAAGGATTTATTTTGCATTATATCGTCTTTTATCGTCTGTGTATCCTAAGCCTTAGACCGTTTGGTTTAAAACTAAGTCTTTCATCTTTCGCTTCTCTAAAAAATCTTTAAATGATTGTTTCATCATAGCACCCTCGTTACTTTTGTGATGTTATTATGTTTTATCTTATCTATTTCGCATGGAAATCATTCCCTCAATAACCATAATTAAAAATAATAACTTAAAATTGAAAATGAAATATGTTATGCGCATCAGGTTTTTTTTTTATATTATTTGGTCCATTCGTCTAGTAGTAGAAGCACAGATTATATAATAGTTACTACGTAACAGATAAATCACTCCATACAAAAAAGTCCATACCTACTGTTATAAGCACCTACAAGTTCCCCAACTACCTACAAATTCCTAGCTGCATTATAAAATGAACCTTAAAAGCTCGAGCGCTTGATTGTTATTCCAATGCGATAGCGCACAGTTCAGTGACCGCAACCGTGCCGTGGCCGTGCTTAGGGTTGCTTCTTACAATTTATTAATATTTAAGTAGGAAAACGATAGGATACTTATTTTAAAATAGACTTTTTAAAAACGAGTTTTTAAATAAAAAGTAATATCAAGAATATTTTTCTTTAGTTCATATTATTACTAAATATTACCTAATACGTAAGCATAGGTAAGTACTTAAGTAAAGCTTTCGTCAAAATCAAAGGCGGTTTCCAACTATTTTTCGAGCACAAGTGCCATACCCCATATGGTACCTACAACTCCGTCGAGTGTTGATACATACCTAAAATTGGTTTCTGCGTAGCGACACGCGTAATGTTCCGAGTCGTCATTAAGTTGGACCAGAACTATACCTACTTACACTCAAGATGTTTATTGAGCTACAAAACTCACAATACAGTTCATATAACTAAGTAGGTATCTAAAGTAAAATAAGTACCTAATGATCTTTGTTGTTAAAATCATAAAGTAGATAAGTATTCATTTATTTAAAAAAAATTGAATTACTAGATAAGTTCATACATATAAAATGTTTCTTAATCTTACAATAGTCGCATATAAACCAACACAACTCAAAATAATCCATCAGTTTGTGAGGTAGCTTAAAAAACCTAATAAAAACCAACAGCATAACATGCCACGAAATAAAAATAATAATATTGGAGCGCGCGCGGCGCGTGTGACTGTTGTGCGCCCTGAGCCGCGTGGGGCTACCGGTAACCCAGCGAGCGGTAGGCATTTATCGCGCGCAAGTACGTCGAGTGACAGAGGCCTGGCCATACCCCATATGGTACAACTCCGTCGAGTGTTGATACATACCTAAAATTGGTTTCTGCGTAGCGACACGCGTAATGTTCCGAGTCGTCATTAAGTTGGACCAGAACTATACCTACTTACACTCGAGATGTGTTTTGAGCTACAAAACTCACAATGATGATGTCCTCCTAGCCGATTATCGGCTACGGCGACTGTTCTCATTTAAGGAGATCAGCCAATTGCGCAGGACATATTATAGTGCACAAACATTTGCGCAGACACAGGTGCACTCCCTATTCCTTCACTCTCATAACCCGATGGGACGGCAAATCCGACACGACCGGAGAGAGATCAGGCGCAGGACCGACATTTACGTGCTCTCCGATGCACGGGTGTATCAATCACCAACTTCCAGGCTCCGGGCTGCTTTGTGAAAGTCTTCTAAAACCCACAAAGCGATTTCGGCCCGACTCGGGAATCGAACCCGAGACCTCGTGCTCAGCAGCCGCACTTGCGACAGCTAGACCAACGAGGCAGTTAAAACTCACAATACAGTTCATATAACTAAGTAGGTATCTAAAGTAAAATAAGTACCTAATGATCTCTTGTTAAAATCATAAAGTACATAAGTATTAATTTATTTAAAATAAAATAGAATAAGTTCATAAATATAAAATGTTTCTAAATCTTACAATAGTCGCATATAAATCAACACAATTCAAAATAATCCATCAGTTTGTTAGGTAGCTTAAAAACCTAATAAAAACCCACAGCATAACATGCCACGAAATAAAAATAATAATATTGGAGCGCGCGCGGCGCGTGTGACTGTTGTGCGCCCTGAGCCGCGTGGGGCTACCGGTAACCCAGCGAGCGGTAGGCATTTATCGCGCGCAAGTACGTCGAGTGACAGAGGCCTGGTAGAAGTGTTTCAAAAAGAGGTCAATTTTGTAGTTTGGCCTATCCTTTCGCCTTAAGATACAATCCCAGCTAAGCTGTAAAAGGCCGATTACCATGTCTCTAGTTGGTTGTTAGAAAGTCTAACAAAGGATAAAGTGCTAATCGATAAAAAGTTTGTATTAACCTTTACTGCCCCACTCTCACCGGCTGGGCGAAGAGCTTTATTTATGTGTTGCACTTACTACACTCACTTTATGTTTACTTATAGACTTTACTGACTTATTTGAACAACTTTGTGTTTTTATCGCTGCTCTTTATGTTTATTGTTGGTCAAATTTTTACGTATTTGGTTCAAAATTAAGAAGCATAACTTGTAAACTGTCTAGTTTCTGTCGGTACAGTAATGTCCATGCTTCAAATTCTAGGTCATCTTATTTTTTTTAATAATATCTCATTAGCATCCCTAAGTAGCAGTAAAGTTTTAAAATAGACTCCCTCCCTATCACATACACTTAATAAACCTGCATAAAGATGCAACCAAATGTGGGGTGTACAAAAGGCACTATTCTGCTTAGAGAAAAATTAAGAAGATGTTGTGTTTCGTGAAAGAATACCTAGTTAACATTGCAATACTTGCATCGTGTAAGTCGCTTACGGTTCGTTAGGCACGACTCAGCTCTAAGGACCAATTGCTCAGCGCGCCACACTGCAACGCCACGGTGTAATGCTGCTAAGATAAAATGCACCTCCGTAAGTAGCAGGGTTAAGACGTAAGTATTGTAAGCTTCTTATATTTCCTTATCTCTTTGTAATTTTGTAATGAGTGACTTTTTTTGCACTTCTTTGGTTTTTCATTACATAGAATGTGGCCTTATTTATTTTAAACACTAACATTATATACGCATTTCAGCATTTACATAATATATTACTTAGTTCTAGGTAGTATTGGGAGTATGTCCCTGTATCTATTCTGTTCTAAGAATTTTTAAATAAAATATCAAAATCTCTAAAAGCACATACTCTGTGTGTCGTGTAATAGTAAATAAAGTAAATTGAATTTTGTTGAAATCGGATTCTTTTATAACCAATTTTCCGCTTAAAAAGGTCTTGACTCTTTTAAGTTCTGTTATCATAAGTTTCAAGGCTTTGTCTAGAGGGCAATTGAATCACATTTTGTTACAGAGACTTAGAGAAAATATTTAAATCGCAGCTTAACTTGAGATTTCAATAATAAAATTGTAAATAAAAAAATTCAAGAGATAATGGTTTAGGATCAAGAATAATGGATCACAAGGCGATAAAATTACCTCAATATTAATTGTTAGGACTAACTACCTATCAGCAAAAGGTAGCTTTTTTTTATTAACATTATAAGTAAAACATCTCACCTATTTTCCGAGAGGAGTACTTATACAAAGGTGAAGGTTCCAATATGAAGCGCTTCAATATTAAAAGCTCACATGCAGGTAATAGAGACGAGCGCATTGTACCTACTCATTCACTCAACACAGCAATCTAGAAGAACCCAGGTTCCTCCTGAGATCAAAACAATTTTTTAAAAGAAATCAAACTTTGATTGCATAATTTGATTTTGAAAGTACAATTGAACAGAGACCGAAAAATAAATAATAATAAAATTTAAATCATTTATTTCAGGATAACCCATACAATGTATTTGAAAAAATAAATAAATACACTTTTAATTACAAGCTTACATGCATTGAAATTATACCTATTAGAATTAAATAAATCTCGTAAAATAAAAATAAAACAAAATCAGATTCATCTTAAACTGAAAATAATTGGCAACTAGAGAGATGCTGATTAATAGTTACGAAATACCTTTGACCAGGAGTTATGGCCGAAAGCACTATCGAGTGAAACTTAGGTCAAAGGACAATGGGCACAAATGTATGGGACCTGGTATACCCCACCAATAGCGATGTCATACATATCATTGGATAGGTCTTTTTATGTAGAACAACATTTAGTATGACAGCTTTGCTGAAATGTTTGTCGGTTCTGAGATATAGATCAAAAACTGTGCAAAAATTAAACTAAAGTTAACTTAATAATCTATTGATATCTCAAGTTTTTAGAGGAAAAACTAAGTTCCACTAAGTGTAAGTCTCCTGAGTCCTACCTATGGTGTGCCCGTTAGGGTCCATAATTGTTACTATTATTTAGCAAATAATAGAACAAATCTGTCATAGTAAATGTTGTTCCAGTTAAAAAGACCTGTCCATCGATATATATGACTTTGTTATTGGTGGGGTTTATCATTATGTCCATATATCCAGTTGGTACCTACAGTATAAGGTTGAAATGCTAAATAATAGTAACAATTATGGACCCTGACGGGCACAACAGGTAAGACTCAGGGGACTTACACTTAGTGGAACTTAGTTTTTCCTCTAAAAGCTTGAGATATCAATAGATTATTAAGTTAACTTTAGTTTAATTTTTGCCCAGTTTTTGATCTATATCTCAGAACGGACAAACATTTCAGCAAAGCTGTCATAGTAAATGTTGTTCTACATAAAAAGGCCTATCCAATGATATGTATGACATCGCTATTGGTGGGGTATACCAATCTGCCCAATGTCCTTTCTAGATGCTCCCGATGGACCCTCGTTGTTAGTCGTCGTTTATTCTTGGAGACTCGCCGAAGACACCGTTATCATTTCTCATTTATGTTGAAGTAAATACAATAATGTAGGATGACATGTTTATTGGTCTTTGTTTTTTGTTTGAATCAAGTTTGTCGTTTTGGAAGGTTAAAAATGGTCCCGAATTATATTCAATATTCACTCACAACATTTTGGTTTCATTTAGACTTCTTAAGAGGCTATTTTGAAGTACACCTATATGCAATGGAAAATTCGAGTACTTACCTGGAAAATACATTTTTAATCAAATCTTCTGATCATACATAATGTTTCCTCATTGTACTTCAAAACCATAAAGCTACTACGATGCTATGTTTGCTGCGAAATGCTAAGTTTAGCAATATTAATTTCCAAGAAATTTTAAGAAAGGTCATTAAAAACACATTAAGCACGTGTAACATCTAGCCGAATATTCATTCCCTACAGCTGACGTCACCGTATGAATACTTATTGTTTCAAGGCTTTAGAGAACACAGGACAATTTTATTCTCGTTGTCTCAGACGAGGTTAGACTTAATTTATCTTTACTGTACGCAATTTGACCTAGTACTGTCATGATAATAAAATAAGAGCCTTTCATATATAAAACTTCACATTTGAACTCTTACATTTAATGCTTATATCCTAAAGTTGAGATTTTATTATTGCAATGTGTAAATTAAAATATTTACTTTGTCATGATGGGCACACAAGCCCGTGGCGCTTCTAGCTGGCGTCAGGTGGGCCTAAACAAAATGTAAATAGGCCAGATTCCGCTCTCGACATTTTGTATTCGTTAAAGTCAGCGGAATAAAACGCTAAGTACGTTTTACGCTTAATTTCACTACTTTGTGAACAGTCGACAACAAATGTGATGTATTTGTCTTTACGTGTGCGATCCCCTTTCAGTGAGTAATAGGAGTAGACATGTGAGACTACATAATTTACAATGTACGAATTTCACATAATAACTAAATTACCTACTTGTGTTTCTTTGTATACCAACTAACTTTACAATAATTGAAATTTAAAGTATTTAAAATCATCACACATTGATTTATCAAATACATAAATTACAATACATAGAATACATATACTGAAACGAGGCTAGATACCTACTTGCATTGCTATGAAAATCAAGAGACGAGTAAGACCATTAAGTGCCATATAACAAGGTTACAATTAATTTAGTCTAGCTTTATTTTAATTTAGTCTACTAAAACATTAACATTCCTATTCTAAGCCAACGAAACCAAAACTTGAACTTTTGGACTTAAAGCATAATAAGTTCTTAACAAAATTAGCATAATAATATAGGGACGGAGAGGAGATTCCAACAATATAGTTTATTTCAGTAATGTTATTCTTTAAGTTTAAAAGAGGCGTGTAGGCCTGAATTAGATAGTCTTGAATTAATTTATTAGCCTAAGAAAGCGTCTGCTGCTTATTTAAATGGTAATTTCTAGAAACGTCTGGGTCTTGCCAAAACTGCTTGTAATATTGATGAGTTTTTCAATATTGCTAAATAATAGCCATTCTCTTTTATTTATTACATGATTTATTACAACGAACAGAGTGTCTTACTTATTTTTACAATTATCAAGTGGGTCTTTTTTTTAGAAAACAATCACAAAACTAATACATTGTCTAAGTCTAGTAAGTAAGAAGATCATATATGTAATCTTAAAGCTAACGTTTATATAATAGTTTTATTGCAAACGTTTGATACACCGAATGAATTTCCAGTTTCAAATAAACTGGTAACATAAATGCAATACTGACAAATAGCCCTCTCATAAAAATAAAATATTATTTTACGAGTTCGCCCGTAAGTATTTCTTGGGCTGTTTCCCCAGCTTTTATTTGTTGGATAGTGTACGAGTGAATGCGAGGGCGGTTTAGTGCACTGAAACATCGGGTGAATAGGGTGGATGCACCTGTAATTGGCAGGTTCCTCGCACCCACGCCAACGCCCGCATCCTGTGACTTATCAGTAACTAGTCCCGCCACCTTTATTAAATAAACTTCTAAAAGCGCTCGTAATTATTTTGAAAGCACGTCCTGTAATATCTGATTCAGTTTCTGAACTAAAAGATTGCGTTTAGATAAACGTGTTTTCTTTTACAACTGAAATGTATGGTATTTTGTGTAACAAAACATTTTCTAAGCATTAGGGAATTAGAAAGACTGTACATTGATATGGAAAGATAACACTTTACTCCTCCTACTTTCTTCCTCTTCAAGCAGCATATTTGAAATAAACGTGTAAAAAAATTAATTACATATTTATGACGCTGCAGATGTATTAGATTTCCGTCTTTAGTTAACACCTTACTGTTAGTACGGTTCGTATGAATCACGAATAGAAAACTTAGGTTGTAAAATAAATTGTATCTTCACCTGACTGCCTATTTTGTCTTGAATTTTATGAACCTACCTTAACTATTATGGTTACATAAGTCTAGTGCTACAATTGAGTTTAGACTAACTTAACGAGACAGTTTACATAAAAACTGAACTCTCTTATAATAAATTGAAATAAAAATTCAATAATATTGAAATATCAGTTACAATAAAAAATAAAAATTTATATAAGTCTCACGCACATTTTTTAAATCATAATATTTTAATTTATTTTACATTATGTATGAAGAGTTGTGCAGGTGTTACAGTTCTCAGTTAATTACAATTGGCTATGACTACCTACATATAGTGTGATTTTATACTTGAACAAGTAAACCTATCCCAAATTATGTACAATCTAAATATCAACCCCACACTTTAGTTTTGGCTAGGGTCTAAAATACCTCAATAAAAGAACTTCCTAGCTGAAAACCGTCAAGATTAACTACGGGTGTGCCTAGAATATCGGGATTGGTCTTGCTCTCTCTGTGATTTGCAAGGCCATTCAAACCGCTTCCCAGTTGCAGTTCCGAATGGCATACGGAACCAATATTTGTAAGTAAAGGCTCGGCAATCGAGCCAATTCCTTTGACAGCTATTGTCATTCATTGTAGTGAGATTATCCTTTGATTGATTGATAGCCATATTGCCAGTGAAAAAACACCCATAAAACCGCACTGATGCATTGCAGTTGATATTGAAATTTTATTCGAAAAATTACATCAAGAAATATACCTAATTATATTTAAAAAGGACAGTACGTAAGGGAAGTGTAAAAAGCGAATACATAAGTGAGTACGTTACGTCATTTGATGATTTCACACAAAAAAAGGCGGCAAGATATTTAAATAACGACATCCGTAGTTACTAGAACACAATAGTTTAACCACTTTTAAGTTACCGTTTGTTTTCCGCACTAAATCATAAGTTTTATCATCACTGTTACTGATTTGATATTCATTAGGGTTGTCCACCCCTTCCTACGTTTTCCCTCATACATAAACTGACTCACTCAACAAGGCATATAGAACAATGTTCAAACTTCTCCTAACTAATAAAATACGGGGAGGGAAAAATTGGTGAAAGAAAGTTACCGTCATAGCTCAAAGAATTAGTTAAGCCACATTGCTTGTAGAACCGATAACAGCTGTGAAAGAAAAGTTCTGCATGTCGACCAGAAGCGGAAAAATATTACGTACCTACTTACATAGTTCTAGAACAAAAACTGTAGGGAGAACTGTTTTATTAGGGGGAGCCAAAGGGAGAGAACTACTCAGATCCGTATACCCAGATGCTATTTAATAAGCTGGGATATCAATTAGAACAGTAATGTGATTTTTTGTAACCAATTATCCTTATTAATTAGTAGGTACTTTAATAAAAAATATTGTAAACGCTATTTTAATAGCATGCCCCAAAAACAAATAAATAAGTTTAGTAGTTTGAATAAGTAAACTATGTATAGGTAGCTTTTAAATTTTAATGTAGGAGACCAAGAAATAAAAAACTCAGAATATCAACCCATTCCAAACCGCAATCAGCGCTGTAAAATCCTACAACATACATATTTCAAAACGAAGCGGATACTATTTTCAAAATCAATAACTATTCATACGGCCCGCTCGGTGCCTATACAAACATTATTCGAGAGCTGAACTCTTTGATAAATAAGAATATTCTTCAAGTCGACGTCGCGATGTCTTTACGTACCGCAAGAAAATCCGTCGGAACAAATCGAGGACCGACCGCGCTTCTATTATACAACCCTTGTAAAATGGTTTAGCTCACTCAAACGTGCCGGTTACTTCACAAAACTTAGGAAGGGTCTAATCGAAATTATCTTATAAGAAGCTTACGTCATTACGTCTATTGAAATAAAGGTGATAGCTGAACTGTGAAGCTGATTTAAGTATGCACATTTATTTTGGGATTGACCCGGTCTTTGACTTTTTTCCATAAATCAGGATTATTTGATGAAGTTTTTATGAATCAATGATTTTTGCACTTTTCAAACACAAAAGGCAATCTAAAGGCAAATATCTTGAGGAAACATTCCTGTGCGCTTTTAAAAAGGTGAGTCTCGTCGAGGGTATTTGCAACTCTTGGTACAGAAATACAAATAAAATGTTCGCAAAGGGATCCATTACTGTCAAAGCTAGAAAGTCATCTAACACCTGCATAAACTCGTGCATATTTTACGCGGTACACTTCTGGTTTTCCATTCCAGAAATGAATAGCAAACATGATCGACATTTCCTGTGGTTTACTAAAGGCTATTCAGTGAGATGAGTTGAAAAATGTAAACAAGTTGTCTTTCAGAAGGGTTTGAAGCGAGCGTGAACCTGTAAGAGTATGTCCACTCAGCTTGAACGGTGTTTGATGTTTCATGCTAGGGCAGCACCGGACTCACGTTATCGCTTTTTGAAAAAAGAACGATAGGGAGGGAAGATATGAATAAACATTTACCGATAGCCGGTAGAAATGTAAACGGCATTCATTCTGAGGTAAAATAAATTAAATATTAGAAAAACGATCTTCTTTATTGGTGTTGTAAATAGATTTTTTATGCTATAATAAAAGTAAAAGTAAATATTACTTTGACGTCGTATTATACAAGGAATCTATTTATTAGTACAAATAGCTCGGAAAATGCTTGTGTTTGATCATGAACTATGGAAGGGTCAAACGGACTATGTTGTTGTTTCAGAGACAGCCATGTTTGTCCCATTCAAACGTAGGTTCATTTGGTGTGGCATCGAATTGCGATCAGTAAAGGCTTTTAATCCGCTCCGTACCTATTTGTTGTCTAAACAACCCGTCATTTTAAAAGGCGTCATTGCCATAAAGGCTTCAATATTTTATATCTTAAAAACTTTAGTACGCAACTATAGTGATTACAATACAGTTTTGTAAATAAATCTACTTTATATAGTCAAAATTCTACTTTATGGAGTAAATACAATGAAAGTTACATATCCGTCGTACCCCTCACCAGCCATAAAAGGGATCAACTGACCGACTTACAAAATAGTTACGTACTTTTTATATTAACTAGTTTAACATTTCTTGTGGCTCACAAACGTCGTAATTTGAAGATCTGATTAGCCGCAAGCACTCCATCGGGTGACGTGAGACGCATTTGTAACCAAAGAGTTCATGCATGTTAAATATGCTAAGGAGGTCCACAGTCGCCGAGATAAACGACCCCCTTTTTTTCTTGTAGAGAACCTTATTTTTGTGTTTGGATGCAGATTTATACGAACAACGCAATTTCGTATCCAAAAAGATGATCTACCTTACATTACATTTCTGCCTATTGAATCTAAAATTTAAAATGTCCTAACAAAAGCTGATCGTTATATGTAGCATCCCTGAGGTAAAAATGTGATATTTATGTCGCTTTACAATTTCTTTCTTGGCTACATAGCTACAGCCGAGACTCGTTGGTAAACCAAGCTCTTTGCATCTTATAGAGACCTGTAGATTTCAAAGCGTGTTGCCCTCGGCCTGTCTTTCAAAAGTTCACAACTCCTTTCATATCTCCGCTTCAATTTCGTAGCGCAATTTATATGCACTTTGTAGCGGTGGTCGCTCAAAAGCACCTCACCGCACCGTTTATTCGTAGAGAGTGCTACTGTTAAACGGCGTTTTTTCTCCCGAAGAAGAGTCGTTGATGACGGCGTTCATAGTTAATGAGCAGCTAGTATCCGGCGGGTGTTACTGCGCAAATTGCCCGCTCTCTAAGGCTCGCCGTTTGCCAACTCGACGGGGGCCGTCTAGCGTGAAAGACGTTTCCGACCGTACGTTATTGTTTACCGCCGGAATGACTTCCTTTTGCTAGCGCATCTAACCAACACAGAGATTGCAAGTTGTTGCAGCTGCACAAACATATCTTTTTTGCGTACCATAAACAAAATATAGTCATCAATGCGGAGCTTTCCGCGTTAATAGCTCGTTTTGTGTGGCCAAATAGCTTCAGGCTTTGAATACGTGACGTTTTGCCAAGGCACACTATTTTATTGTGGGGTAGGGAGCATCGTTTCCCAGTTATTACGTTGCTGTGCAGAAAAGTAACTTCTTAACATTTTATTTTTGTTTAGTTAGCGAAATTAACTCATACCGTTCATGAAACACATTTGTAACGGCTCGGAAAAACTAAAAATAAAATTCTATTGAATTTGTGCCAAGTCAGTTGAACTAACATGGTTGATAATCTTTTTGTAACAAGGACAGTATATATTAAAAACACGTATAGTGTGTTGAGGTAATATAAAAGTGAATTACTTAATTAACACAAAAATGTTTGTAAGAAACAAATATCAGTAACGCTAATGTCTTTTAAAACAATACGTGTACATTTCAAGTAAATAAAGGGCCCCGCGTGATGAATGGGTTTCGGTTAATTCATTATGAAATAATTGACATGAAGCTAAATATAATCGAACTATGAAGTGCAGCCCCGTTTTAACTCACTATCGACGAGTTGACGTCCTAGTAGGCAATAAAATATATTTTAATTTTCCTTTGTGTTTTATGCTTTTCAGATAATACGGAATAGAAACATAAAAAGTAATGTATATGGCAAGTGCTAAAACATCAATTGTGCGTTCAAATTATTTTAAAAACAAACCCTGAAAATAATAGACATTATTCGTGAGTGCACGTGTTCTTGGTTCTCACACATTGAAAGAATAGTTAAAATGTTTTCATTTTGTGTCTTGTTATCAAAGTGTGTCAAGTTTATTGTATCTGTCTAGGAATGCGAATGTTTTCAAATGCTTGCCCTTAACATTTGTATATTATTACATTATATTCCATATTAATTTCTTTGTGAACCTACTTCCGATACAACTAATAAGTATTTCAATAAACCTAATTAAAATGCATAAAGTTTTCTTTCAACTTTGGTTGTTGAGCCAAATTCCACTGAAGCGACGAAGCAGTAAAGAATGTAAAATATGTAAATGTATTGGGTACTAAAATAAATCAATGTCCACTCATGAAAGTCTAGTAGGTACGAGTACAGTGACGCTGAAGCATCGTCATCTGTACGAGTGGCGCACACGTTTCTTGTTGAATAACTACTACGGGCTTATTTTCAAACTGAGACGATTGTGTGCCCACATACTTGTAGCATCGACATATTTCAACGTCCAGTGATTAATGTATTTTCTATTATGGCAATTGATCGTAGTGCGCATGCGACGAATTGTATTATTAGAGGGACGCTAAACGTGATCACACGGGTTCGTCGGTTGGGCCGACTCACGAGTTAAGTGCTCGCCGTGCTTTCAATGCAAACTATGTGCTGTCTACGCTAAAGCGCTTCAGTTCCATGTGTTATTTTTTACGCAAATAAGTAAATAAAAGTGTATGTTTGAGTTGTGAAAAAAGTGACGGAAAGATGACCCCCAATAACTGTGATATGGGTAAGTTTATTTAATCAAATATATGTTTTTAGGCAAGTTAAAATCATAGTGTTTAACTACATATTGTATAAATAAAAAAATATTAGGTATATCTGTATTTACATACTAATAAAAAATAACCACGAACGAAACATCACAACTAGAAACAAAATAGAAAAACGCGCGCACTTTTCCATATTGTTTTGAATTAAAAAATATATTAGAAAATATGAACTACCAATTTCCATACAAAATAACCCTTGGCAACATTGCAAAGTTACAAGAAGCATAGGGAACAGGAAAAAACTGGGAAGTAATAATATTTTGAAATAGTATTGTAATCATAATTGGGTTGGCATTGTTCCTCTACCGGTTGCCCAAATTATTATAGATCGTCCTATGTTTTTGTTTTATTAGATAACAATGGTCAGTAGTAGTAGATTGTCTCGACGAACCGTAGTTAATTATAGGTAATAATTGAATTCAGCTTCATGCTTATCAAAACTCAATGTTTTCACTGATTGTTTTGGATTAAGAATAGAAAATAGTGATTAACGTAGTTTGATGATTACAAATCCATTCACTACACAGCTCGTTATTTTTACGCAACTCTTTAAATAAGTATTGAATTACAAACCGTTTTCTTACCTACTGTTGTTATTTCATTGTTGATAAGCCACTGAAAAGTAACTGTTTTGGTTTGTATGTACTGCGAAAGAAAATTGTACGACGATAAAGTAACGTGGAATGAACAGCTGATTTCAATACTGCTATTTCCTTCTACTACCTTCAATACATGTAGGTAATTAGTGCCTACAATCACTCACGCCTGTTTAAATACGGAAGTAGGTAGACCATACGCACTCTAATTGTTCTTTGATTTGAGTCTAAACGGTGTATTTAGTAGGTCGATGTCGCATGGTTGAACTTTACGTAAACCAAAAGAAAAACGTATAAAATACATTTTCTATACTTGCTCGAATACTTGAAATGTAAAAATGTATAGAAACACTACATATTTTCAAATAATAAAAAGAAACATTAACTGACTTAATCACTTTCAATTGTGTGTTAATATAATTACAATAAAAAATAAGATTCGATTCTAAAAAGACAAATACAATAAAATCAAAAATGAACATGAATAGATGAATACCTATTTATTTCTCATCATGAATTTTTAGCCCTAAAACTGTACAATCAAAACATCGATGAAATTAGCATTCATGCTAATTTAATTCAAGTATATTTTTAGTTGCCCTCATTAGATTGCGAATCTTAATATGACCCTGATAAATACGCTCATTGCGTAAATTGAAATAATGAATTTCACTAATTTAAATACTTGATTAGCGTTTTACTGTTGTCATGTGAATTTAGTCATTTAAAAATAACTCACAAACATTCAATCAAATCAGGCTGAAAATCAGCACTTTATGACCGTCAAAAACGTGGTGGCCTAGTGGGCAAAGAACCAACCTCTCGAGTATGAGGGCGCGGGTTCGATTCCAGGTCAAGCAAGTACCAATGCAACTTTTCCAAGTTTGTATGTACTTTCTAAGTATATCTTAGACACCAATGACTGTGTTTCGGATGGCACGTTAAACTGTAGGTCCCGGCTGTCATTGATCATCCTTGGCAGTCGTTACGGGTAGTCAGAAGCCAGTAAGTCTGACACCAGTCTAACCAAAGGGTATCGGGTTGCCCGGGTAACTGGGTTGAGGAGGTCAGATAGGCAGTCGCTTCTTGTAAAGCACTGGTACTCAGCTAAATCCGGTTAGACTGGAAGCCGACCCCAACATAGTTTGGGAAAAGGCTCGGAGGATGATGATGACCGTCAAAAACGAATACGAAAAGAACACCCCTTCAAATCAAAAGTTAATATTATAGCTACATATTTCATAAAAATAAAGAAAAACGTAAATGCACTTACAATTCAAATAAAAGTAAGTAGTAAATACTAAGTAAGTAAGTATTATACTTAAGTAACATTTTACACTAAAACAAAAGTGTAGGTATTGAACCAACAAATCAGGTTAAATTAGATGCGTAAACAATAATTCTGCACATCGTCTATCCGGTCACATGTATAGATGACTCGAAGCATTTTCATGTAGGTATAATCACCATGCTAATTGGTCACCTAAAACAATAGTCAACGAAGTTATAATCAATTTCCACACGACCCCATCTCCGCACGACCCCATAATATAGGTAATATATAAGTATCATGAAAATCATTTCATAAACGTGAAGTCGATCACATACACTAGATACATCTGAGTTTTGATTTTTGTAAAAATAAAAGCATTATTGAGTTCTAATAAAATAAAGTGTTAATTAGTCAGTCTGTTTTAGTGCGTAACCTAATATAAATTCGTCAATAAAACAATTGATGAAAACACTCGTACACGGATTTCAATGGATATCCGCGGATAAATCCATCATCGAAGTCAATTTCGGAGTGAAGTGTTATCCATAATGCCATTTATTATGTATATGATGCTGCTTATTGAAGGTACTACTTTAATACTTTATTTCTGAAACCAAAACGGGCTTCGCCAGATTTTGTATCACCTAAAAATTATTTAAAATCAGTGTGCATTTTCTCACTGTGAGAATATTTGAACTCATTCTCACGGAAGCACCGAAAATATTGTTAGATCCAAAAAGATATGATCCTACTGCTGAGAACTGCTCCATGCCGCCTCAAAGACGCGACACACTGGTCCTTTGCCAACTTTATCCTGATCCTCTAAAGAATTCAATTCACCGTATATAGCTACAATATATTTTGTCATGAAACTTTTAATGTATTATTTTTATGGTAGTCTTATAACATAAATCTATTTGAAGTCCCACGGTTTCCAGTCTATTTCGGTTTTTTCCGGATTTTTTGTCATTGTGTCACCTTGTAGATACAATACGATGTACACGTGTTGTCTACTCGCTTCTAACACAAGTCGTATGTAACATGTAGACATATGCCCACCATGTGTAAAATGTCCTTTCGTAATAGGTCCGAGGCCGGAATTAATATGTTTTTCAGTTAAATATCTGACAAAATAATCCCACGTTTCTAGCCCTACTTATGTTTCAAGCTGACTGCTTTATATTTTTTATACATCATTTTATAGGTTTCATGCTAAAAAGTTTTCCTTTAGAACATAAGAGTCAAACTGACAGTCTTATAAAAGGTGCAATAAGACGTACCCAGTAACTATTGATCAGACAGACATCGCATGCAAGATAATTATTGTCTTTGAGTAGTAATGGACGAAAACCACTTAAAATATGACACGTGAATACTTAAACAATAATATATGTACACATTTGTCTCATATTACTACGAGCAATAAAAGTTAACGTGATGCACGAATGATAGATAAATATTTTAAAGTGTCTGCACAGATATTAATAGCCCACGATACAATTTAGGAAATCTCCATCTGTACAGTCGACACCAGAAGTCAATTGATTTGTATTGATACTCTTTAAAAGCTGAAACTGAAACAAATCTCCAGTTTTGAGTAGCAACAGCAACTATTTAAGTCATATAAAAGAAAATCAATTTTTCTGAATTTAAATATTGTAAAAATACAACGTACCAGTAAATTGTGATTATAAGGGTAAAAACATACTTTTATTTCAATTTAGGGAAATGATCTTTCATAAAATTCTCGGTCCCTAATTATTTGCAAACTTTTCTTGTCTTCACCTCGACGGAGTTAACACCTAATGTAATTAACAATACTTTTAAATGGTCGTTACGTTCATGCCACGTAATGACTTTTGTTTTGTTTTCTTAAATAAGTCGACAGAATTAATTTGTTGTACACGTAATCTGGGACTAATGTAATGAAAATATATTACTCTAACTTTTCTCCAAATAAACATCGCCTATTTACTCCAGTACCTACCTAATCGCTAACTCTATTTTTATACTATTAATAAGGAATTCTATACCAAGTTTTTCCGGTTTCTTAGAAGCTGGTTCAGGAAAAAATATTTTATTATATACCTACGTATTTGAAACATCGATTACAAACTGTGTTAAGTTACCATTGTACATATGTCCTGCAAATGCAATGTGCGTTGATTCACAATACAAGGGTATATCAAATATGTACTAAGTCAACTATGAATGATGTGTTAAGCTCAGATGACTCACGTGCAGAAGTGAATACGAACTAACTGTTAAATTATATAACACTTTAGTAGTCCATAACTTTTTATTATTAAGTAAAAGAGAGATGAGTAATACACTCACACAATCACCAACCACTTCACCGTCACACTTTTCGAAAGATTATTAAACTGAATTGCCGCTAAACATATGTACAGGCCCGTTAAACACATAGAAGATATCGGAACTACAATTTACAGAAAAAAACTATATTAAAGACGACTTCTAGATTTTAAAGGAAATATTGAAGGCCATAATAGCCATCCTAAACATTCATCACTGTTGCACTATTTCACAGAGTCACTTTCATGTTTTACACAATAGGTTAATATAAAATAGCAATAGATTACTTGACTTACCTCCTTATAAACCACCACCATAAGAAACCAGTCAAGACGAATTTTTAGCTTTACCAGCATCTTTTTTTATTTCAGCCGAAATGCAAACGCATTTATGTCTATACAGTTGTGAACGCACTTTGTGCTAAACAAAGTGACTTCTTTACTGAGGTGCCATAGACCTATAATAGCATTGTGCGATATTAAAATTAAAGTATTTTGCAATTAATATTGGTCACTAAAAATCATCGTCAAAAAAAATGCACAAGCTAAAATCGTGACTGTCTAGGGAGCACCTAATGATAGCCCTATACCAAGAACGATAAAAGAGATCCAATCAAAGAGTATCTTACCTCCAACCTTTATATACAGCATTCATGGAGCGTACCTCATGTTCTAAATTCGAAAAACGCGCCATAGATTTGATTTTCATTGTTCGAAAGTTCAAAACTTCAAGGTTCTTTTTTTGAAAGTAATGACCACATTTCCATGCATGTTTGAGAAAAATATTTTAATTGATTCTCCAAGGCTTGAAAAACCTCTTACTAAAAAAATAAGTACAAAATAATAACAACCAGTCATACTTTATTTAATAGTAAAGACATGATTTATTCATATAATTGTTATTGAATTTCAGATAAAAATGAAAACGTAAGGGCAACAAATGTTACCACCTTCGAACTAGGATCCGCCAAAACGTGAGTAAGTACTTGTATGTGTATATAATATTTCCATTCAATCCACACCTTCCTAATCTTGTAGTTTGTTACAACAGTAAGCTTTTGAGCACAAGTTTTATATGCCATCTTACATTCTCTGTTTCAGTACTCATCCCGAGAAAAATGAAAAGAAAATATTTCTTCGAAAGTTGTTGCAGACACTTCCCTCTGTGTCCGAATTAAAACAATACGTCGGCGTCTTTCTTTGTGGTAAGTATACGAACAACAATGATGACAATATCTCCGCGAACAATAGACTATCTTATTCCAGATTAGAAACTCCCACACACCTTGACCGAAGTAGGAGTTCAATATTGAGGATTGCAAATGTTTGACAGAATATCTAACACAGTATTATCATAGATCAAAGACAATATCTGTTCTAAGCAAAGTGCGTATACCATTTTAGGTATAAAAAGACAAAGACCAGCACCTGCCTTAGCTGTATACAAAACAATATTAATCGCCTTTATTAATACAGTGTTTTCCAAATAACGTTATTATTTCTTTCGTATCTAATTAATTAGTGATCATGTTGGCGTCACCGAAAGTGCCGTCCCCAATCGAATGGCGGGAACATTTTTATTAAATATTCCGTTGATCCGTGTAATTGATCTCTGGCATGTAGTTCATGTCTAGGGTTGCCACCTCTGAGAAGAGATTATCCCGGCTGAGCGGACGGTAGCACTGGCCTGTGAACTAATAACGTTACTGAGAGATCACCAAGCTAACAGACAAGCGTGATGATGTCTGCAAAGACGGATCATGTGCCTTGCAACAACTTTGTGTACAATGCATGTGTCTGACAGTTTATTTACCTTCTATTGCACTGCTATAGGAATAAACATTTAACATAAACTAAGATCAATGCAGGCACAAAAAAGTTCAGTGATTCCATTCAGATAGAAGATTTTTCCATTGATAATTTTATGATAGCAAGCAAGCATTCTATAATGTTTTGACCTAAATGAATCGTGTCATTCACTTTATAATTTGTACTACGTTACAGCGCCTTTTAGCCTTCCTGTCATGAACTAATGACATTTTCTATTAAGTGGCCTCCTTATGCACTTCCCATTTAGGAGAAACCTTTTTGAAATGAAAATGTAGGTAATGCTGAACTAAACACAATTAAGACAAAAGTATCTTCAGTTAATAAAAACAACGAAATTAATGCATACAGTTTTACACTTCAATTAACAATTACTTTAAGATAGAAAGATGTTCTTCCCATTTCCAATTCGTTTTCGATTGCTTCTTTACTTAAAGGTTTTTCATACTCCAACTGATATACAAATATTCAGTAAATACACAAAAAAACATCGTGCTTTATGTATTGTCCAACACCCAGTTATTTACAAACCCATAATTCAAAATGAAGATTTATGACATTAATCCCATTTAAGTAATACTGGCAATAAACTATAGGGCTACACCACCAGCCAATTAAGGGCGCATAACCTTGTCATAATATTTGACGTGCATATTAATTAGTTCTACCTCAGTGCAGCCGTGACTTAGAACATACTAGTTTGTATTGCCGAGCCCACAAGATAAACTCAATTCCAAGTAGCACTAAAGTAAGCTTTGAACACATAGGAACACAAACATCAGGTTAACGATGGTAATAGGTTGGTAGCAACCTCATGCAGCCACCTCATTATACAGAACGTTACAGCAACCACACGGTTAAACAGTGGTTACACTTTGTCACATTTGTACGAGTATGTTTTCTCTAAATGAACATAAGATTTTTATACAAAGGCGCTTTACAGTTTGCTGGCACTAAACTTAACCGTGCCTTAAGCGTTTTATGTTTAGCATATTATGAGAATTTAATGTAATAAAAAGGAAACATTAGCGCACCTGAAAAGTAGGTACTCAATGTACGTTGTAGGATTTATTGTGACTTTTATATGCATTTTTGTCATTATTGACCGTGAATAAACGGTTTTTCCGATCATGACATTGTTGGGTACTGAATTTGAAAAATTAGGAAGATGCCTTTAGTAAAGTTATTCCTCTTAAAACCATCTTCATATTCTCCGTCCATTTATCGCTTACTTAATGTAAGTAGCCAGTATGTATTACTGTCGTTCTACTTGGTATCCAGAGCATTACTAATTATCCCTTCACAAGGAAAAGAACTTCGGCCCACATTTTCACAAAGGGGTGCGTCGTGTTGGCCTCATCGGGACAGTAATGTCTTTTATTTTGAGGGTTTGCGCATAAGAGGAATACATTTTATAACATGATTGAGCTATGTCATCACTTGATTAAGCTATAGCGACATTGTTTAGTATTTACTTTCTTACGATTACGCTTTGTCTGATTCCATATTAAAACTTCTTGACGCAAGCAAGGTTTAATGTAGATCTGTTCAAGTAGCTGACACAGACAAACAAACAAAGGTGTAATGTCAATTGTTGCTATACTTCAGCCAATTGCGATAATTACCCTTCATCTTAGGCTCATCTTTAACAACACGAACTATAAATCAACATTAAATTAAAGTCTCGTGCTCTCAATAACATAAGGTACATTTTGTCGTTTAGCAAATTAATTGTAACAAGCAAGAAAGTTGTTTCAAAGACTTCAGAGACAATAAACAGAGTTCGAAGAACTTATGTTTCTGAGTGTAAGTTCAATTGAGACCTTAGAAAATAAAGGCCACTTCCTCACTTTTAATTACCTTTGAGCATAACTTCGCAAATTGATTCCGTATTTTGCGAATAAATTGACAATAGAAAATAGTTCTTGTCCTGCGCTGTGATAATTAAGTTTCAGTCATCGGTTCCTTGAATGCCTGCTTCAAAAGAACACAATTAATTTTAAGGGTTTGCAGGAAGTTTTCCTATGAATAAATTACCATATTACAAAATATCATCGTAATTAGTCACTCAACTGATTTATTATTGTTTGACTCATCTAGCTAGAACCAGCTTCTTCTTGCATAATCTCACACATGTGTAACCACTACAGGTACTTGGTCACTGAAATGTGCATTTTAATTAGCTAGATAGTCAATAAATAAGCATACCTATTTGTTGTTCCTACTTTTATGTTCACATCGTTTAATGCTTGTAAGTGATCATCATATTGCATAATCTTTTCAATATCATAAATAAGATAAAATCAACAACTTGTAGTATAATAAGCTATTATAAAGTAAGTAAATTTAAAATAAACATACAATCAGAAAGTTGTAAAATGGCGAAGTTCTTTAAAGTTACAAATAAAATGCAAACAGTTTAAAGGACGGTGAGAAGTGTTGAGAAACTGCCACGGGGTTAAAAAGGAGCAGGAAACGGTCAAGTTTACAATAATTAAGTAGGTATTACAACTTTGTTTCGGAGTCGATTTTGTAATTTGTTACTGAATAACCTTTATAGTTATTACTTCGATTTTTACTAAAAAGGAAAATGAGTAATTACATTGAACGTATTTTGTACGTACTATAGAATGTATTAAAGAAATTATCACCTTTCCTGAAAAAATACGCTCTACTGAATTTGAGCAAAAAATAGCTTCTGGGCAATGATTCGTCTTTAAAAACAACGGCAACATATAAAACAAAACACACTCCATATACTACAGGGTCAAGTTGTTATAGTAAGCCATTATGAGCTAATAGCATTGTCTAGGAAGAAAACGACCATGACTCCCCGTTGTTTACAAAAAGACTTAAAAAGGTATTTCAAAGCAATTGTCGATCCACAGCTGTAAGGACTTTGTTTTAATAATGTTGAGTGCGTCTAACCATTGTTGTTACTGCACATTTAATTAAGTTCTAAGTACATTTTTTATACTGAATTCATTCTTTCTGAACAGTCGCTATAGCTGTGAAAAAACAGCAGATACTATTTTAGGCTTTATTCGGGTCCTCCGAGAGTAAACAAGCCTAACCTAAAAATATCCAAATTGGTATGTATAGATGTAGATGGGATATCTAAACTGAATCAATTTGAATAACTGGATGTTACATTCGCTTCGGGCGCTATCACGTTAGCGTATGCAGAACGCAGGCGTTCGCCGTAAATATCCACAGTGTAGACGCAAGGCAAACAGTGCGCGGGTGTGTCCCATACCTAATATAGCATCGTGTCCACACAGCAGCCTAAAAACCAATAAAAATGTTTTTTTGATGGCGAAAGTTCATTCACTAGAATATTCACTTTTTCACCGAGGAAGCAATTTATTCGGCAGTAATATGGAGGCATTTTTTATGGGAACGCTTTGCTAAGTAAATAAAAATCTGTTCTCGAGATTTTCAAAAGGGATTAAATGTACATATTAGGTTCTTTGTAAGCAAAAAATTAAATTTCTTATCACATGTTTGTTTTCTGGCTAGTCCGCTGAATCTTAACGAAAATGAACATACGCGTTACAGATCAATTTCAACAATCACATAAAACTTTTTATGCGAGTTCTCTTCTTCAGTAATCGAACTCATCAAAGTCATGACCATATACTATCTTCTATCTTTCGTCTAGGCCAATAACCTGTGGAAATCGTAGTAAATTTTACGTGAAACTACGTCACAAGTCCAACAATAGCCCAATTGAAGTCAATGTCCACGTGATAATTGTAATGTCCAGGCGCCGCAGAAACACTCGTATCGGAGAATATTTCGCTTCTGAATCGAACACAATAGGTAATTTACACTTTAACGAGCCTTTCATTAATGATAACAGATGCTTGTGGTGGCTCATAGTTGTATGTGTCCTGAGCCGTAATATAACGTACCTAGTGACAGTAGTCCTTTAACCTTTCGTGTGTTTTAGACGTGGATCCACGCGAGACACGATTAATTTTCTATTGTTCTCTAATTAGCGGCATTCAAGAAGTTAAACAATATATGCCTAGCCTTTTCCTAACTATGTTGGGGTCGGCTGCGAGAGTCACCCGATACACCTAAGTACCAGTGTTTACAAGGAGAGACTGCCTATTTGACCTTCTCAACCCAATTATCTGACCAACCTGGTACCCTGACTGATTTTCATTGTCATATTATTACTTTCGATCGTCAACGATAAAATATATAAACAGTCAGAAAAATATGATTGGTAGCCAAAACAATTTCATTGCCAATTGGCCTCGTTGTCAACCGTGTATTGTTATTGTGAATCAGTGCTCGTGAATTATTTCGAATTGCTTCCACATTGTCTTGTCAAGTCGTAAACACAGAACAGACACTGTCATAATGGCTACTAGACAATAATTTTATGGCTATTAATAGAAACACTGCAGACATAATTAAAAGTTTACATAACGTTGGGACTTACCCAGTTACACACTTCTAAAATAAACCCCTTTTATAATCTTCATACTGTAATAGGAAAAATCTTGGGCATCACATTACCTACTTCACTTTTATTATTTCTCGTCCCTATTCCATGAAATTGTCCTATTGCTGAAATATTCTTTCAGGCAAGACTCGAGACATAGGCGTGGGTTATCACCCGAGGTATAAAATCGGGGCTCGGGTTTTATTATACTGTTTCTATACCTGCTAACATAAAATGTCTAGCTACATTACGGACTGAAAAAACGAATATCAAAGGATTTCCTGTTTGGGTGTTTCAATCAGCCAATCAAACTAGACCAGATTCATAGTTTTGTGTGTGGACGTGATTAAATCAATTGGTCTATGCTATTGGGATTGATATGTTCGATATCAAAGCTGTTTTCTAAATGTATTACATAAAAATAAAAATATGTACATGACATAAATGTGAAATGAACTAATTAAACATTCTGCTGGAGGTTTTGTCTTACTAACCAATATTGTTTCTTTATAAAAAATTCGGCAGTGGAATGCCGGACTTTTAGTAATACGTAAATCTGTCCCCAAAATCTTCTATCGGAAACAGTATTATACAGATGTACTAACTTGGCATGAGATAACAAGGTGGATGTACAGACAAATATCCGTTATTTCATTCCTCAATAATAAACAAATATTTTCAAGATCTATGTCACGGCTATAATCACTAACAAGAACACAATCTTGCACAAATGAATTCTCATCATTTTCTTTTATTCAAAATTGATCTTCTTCTCCCACTTTGTATGGATAATGGATGGGGTGACGGTGGCTTAGTTTGTCATTTGACAGCCAGACGATTGTAACAATTCCTCACAGAAAACATTATAAGGCCCATTTGAACAGATAACAAGCTAAGATTATGAGCACAGTCGGTAACTTCGCTCCATATTTTATTTGAGAGATTAATAATATTTCTTGGTTGTTTTCATGTCGCCATAAATTACTTTTCCGACAATAAATTTGGGAGTCCGCAAATGGCATCAGACAACAGCTGGTTATTATGACCCTTGCTTCTAAATCGTGATATTACTGGACCTTATTCTGAAAAGCTTGGTTTATTTAAATGAATTATGTTAGTACTTGCCTACTTAATTAACTAACGAAACCATTAATGTTTGTTGTTATGCAAACTGAATGGTGCTTTTAGTTTTCTATTTCGAATTCTGTTTAGGTCATCTTTATATTGAACTTAATATGTATAAAGTGTAAACAAAAAAATACTTAATGTGCAGGATACATTATAACTTATAGGAACTACTTCTTGAATACTTTGAAAGTCTTAAAGTCGCGAAAATAAAATAATATAAAGTAAATAAGCAGATAATTACTGTAAACCGTGTTACTAAGATGTGGAATAATACAGACTAAATTTTTATGTAACATCGCTCCTTTCCATATTCTCGGTAGAAACTAATTAGTGTTAGAGCGTTAATAACATTATTATTAAGAACACAGGTAGGTAAAGCTTTGGTTACGAAAGTAATAATAAATAAATAACGTTTAATAAATAAATTAGAATGACTAGCATAGGATTGTAAAGACCTGGACATGCAGATACATGGAAAAAGCTATTAACTACATGGGAAGCTTTTATCAAGGTGTGTGGTGATTTTAAAGAAAAGTGAAACAGACTGATGACACTATTTCTATACCTATGTAAACGTCGAAAAATCTTCCAGCTCAGTCTATACATATCCTTCAAGAATGGAGACTTATTTTTTATGTCTCCAATTTTCCTCACGAGATTTTCTGGCACCTTTAGTCAAAGGCGACCTAAATAAACTAGGAAAGTATCTCATATGATATTTTAAGGCACATTTTACCTAGTTTTTGAATCGCTTTTCTAGTGACTGAGTATGAGCCTGGATTTAGCCAAATTACGACGATATTTTCACGTTAGTCGGAATAAAATAAATATTGTTACCTACCATTACGACATGTTACTATTATAGAAAATGACTATGTATAAACAGTGATATCTCTATCTTATTAGCTTATATAATAAGGAAGGTTTTTACCCATATTTGCTAATTACATATTGTGTAAGACTTCAACATTTTTTTCCTTTTTCCAGGGGTAACACTATGGGGTTCATCATGGTTCCTATTAAAAGACTCCGTGCTCCCAGATGGATACTTATTCAAAATGGCCGGAGTAGTCATAGCAGGGTATATGTTTGGTCAAACATTAGAACGATACACCACAATCAACCCAGTCGTCGGGATGACGTTAACTGGAGCGCTTTATAGATATTTTGGACCACCGAACTTTCTAGAAAGTCCCACAGCTGATCTCATTGATTTTCATTTAAGGTGAGTTTTCTATAAACAGACAACAGTTGATACGTAGATCCATGAAGTATGAGACAGGGGTAAACTTTCGGTATTGTTTCGCTTTGAGAGTTCGATCATAACATCATATTTTTGAAACAAGTCGTATGACACTGCTAGAGAAACCCAGGTTAATGAACCATTGGAAGTTAAAAAAAAAAACTGAACAGCATAACTTCATAACGACATAAACACCTGTACACAAAACTTTGTTAATTAATGAAACAAATTGTTTAAGCCTCAGCTTTCTTAATGACGTAATAAATGAGTCTGCTTAATTGATTCGGATCTTGCCACATCGTAATTTTGTAACTTAATTATGTGTATAGGTACTTATAACGAGTTGCCGGCTCATAGAATGGCTGATAATTTAATGGGGGACTTACGTCAATTTTGCTAATAGTAGTACTACATGATGCTAGGGCTGGGGACCCATTAAATTAATTACCGAGCGTCAACGCGCTCATCATCCTCACCTGCCTTTTCAGAGAAAAATATACCCATAAAAACTTTGAAATATTTTTAAAATATTATTTTACTTAAAAATAATTTCACTTTTCGAAACATTATTGGGCATTACTCACTTTAAAAAGATAACATTTTCGCATTAAACCTGCGTTGCTTTTTGCTTATTATTTAAATATGAAATATTGAAATAATATTTAAAGTGATTCAGAGTGCCATTTAAATGTAGACACGCGGAGTAATTGTAAACCTATTTATTTATCGGCAAATACAAATACTGTCCAGTGTTTCATTATGCATGTCAATATGGATTCACATAAAATCCTTTTTATAGTAATGTGAAAGTTTCAAAAACAAAACTTATTTAGCTATTTCTAGGAAATTCTAAGAAACAAACATTTAGTATAGTGATACAACCTAAAGGCTGGATTATGTGAAAGTCGACATGGCTGCATGCTTACTTGTGAGACGACGGCCTATAGATGAGTATATAAGCAGAAGATATGCTTCACCAACCCCGAATAGAATTGAGTCCTCACTTCCTCATAAAAAAACATTGTCTTCAAAGAGCTTACAAAACTACAAAGCCTAAAAGTATTAATTATCCCAAGATATCCACCAGACTTCCCAATAATTGAAGTTAGTTGAAATTTCATTAGCTACACTTGAATGAACAAGTTTTTATTCTTTCAGGCGAATCTACCCCGTCATTATCCTGACGAAGGGCCCGCTCACTTGGAACTGGGAATATATAAAAAATAATTCAGTAAAAGTTTTCTCATTGGCCACACTGCCTTGGACCGTCGAGTGTTTATCTACCGCCTTCTTCGCCCACATACTACTCGAGTTTCCTTGGTACTGGGGTAAGTAATACAAACTTTCAATCTCTCTAATGAACTATAATGACTTGTAGCTTGTTTACCCGTACTAGAGTTTTCAGCGAAGTTATTTTCCATGATAGGGTATTTTATAGTCACTCGAGTTTTCGCAAGCATGCACGCATGCAGGCAGGCCCTCATGCGTGCAT